>NC_134676.1:68870727-71538227 GCF_030463565.1 Pelecanus crispus | reverse complement strand
ATCTTTTTGGTCGATTGATTCAGGAGGGGTGAGGAGAGAGGTTGCTGGTGAAGACTGAGGCAAAGAAGTTGTTGAGTATCTCAGCCTTCTCCTCGTCTGTTGATACAAGTTCGCCATTCTTGTTCATTGGGGGGGTATGCTTTCTTTAACCTTCCTCTTCTGGTTGATATACCTGTAGAATCCCTTCTTGTTATTCTTTACATCCCTTGCCAAATTTAGCTCCAGCTGTGCCTTGGCCTTCCTGACCTCCTCCCTACACAACCAGGCCATTTCCCTGTACTCCTCCCAGGACACCTGTCCCTGCTTCCCCTGCCTGTGCAGTTCCCTCTTACTCTTTAGTTTGACCAGCAGGTCTCGACTCAGCCACGCTGGTCTCTTCCCTTCCTTGCCTGATTTCTTGCACTTGGAGACTGATAGCTTAGTCTTTCTGACTAACTCCTTGAAGAACTGGAATTTTGCTTTCCTAAATTTTAGGGTCCTGACTGTACTCCTCGCTTTTCCCATGTCCCTCAGGAGTGGGAACGCCACCAATGCGTGATCACTGCAGCCCAAGCTGCCTCCAGTCTTGACATCACTGATGAGCTCAGTTGCATTGGTGACCATCAGGTCCAGTATTGCGTCCCCTTGGGTAGGGGTGTCTATTACCTGGCTTAGGAAGTTGTCGTCTATGCATTCCAGGAATCTCCTGGATTGCCTACAGCTCACTGTGTTGCTTTTCCAGCAAATGTTGGGGTGGTTGAAGTCCCCCAGCAGGACAAGAGTCTGCAAGCGCAAAACCTCCCAGAGCTGGAGGAAGAAGGCTTCGTCAGCAGGCTCTCCTTGATCAGGCAGCCTGTAGTAGACACCAGCCACCAGGTTCCCTTTGTTGCCTCTGTCTCTGACTCTTACCCATAAGCTTTCAACCTGCTGGTGGCTGTTTTTCAGGGACAGCTCTTCACACTGTATTGATTTCCTTATGTAGAGGGCAACGCCTCCATCCCTCCTTCCTCGCCTGTCCCTTCTGAACAGCCTGTAGCCATCAATAGCCACAGACGACACTATCGTGGGAGCATGTTACCAACCACCTGGTCAGGGACAGGTAGTGGACCAACTTCAATGACCACAATAAGTCTCTGGGTCACCAACACCAGCTCTCCTGGAGGTTACACTTTCCTGACATCTTCTGTTTGGGCACTGTGGTGGGACACAAGCTGTCAAGGAGATTTCTGGGGGATGCCAGGGATAACTGCTTAGTACAGATGCTGGACAAGCCAACCAGGCTGATACAAAACTGTATCTGCTGTCCACTAAGAAGGAGGAACAGGACAGGAGGTTACAATCACTGGCAGCTGTGGCTGCAGTGACCATGAAATAGAGTCATGTGAGATCCCACAGAGAGTAAGGGATGTGAGTAGCAGAGCACAGACCTGGGACTTCAGGCAAGCAGATTTTGGCTTACTCAGGGATTAGGTAGGTGGGATCCCAAGGGAGGCAGATCTGAAGGGCCAGGGAGCTGGCAGGGCTTTAAAGGTAATGTTCTCCAGGGCTGAGAGAAGGCTATCCCCATACTCAGGCTGACACATCAGCAGACCAGCATGGCTAAGTGGAGAATTCACAGAGCTCCAACACAAAAAAAAACCCAAAACCCAAAAATCAGCACACAGGAGGTGGAAGCTGGGGCAGGTGACAAAAGAGAAACTTAGAAATGTTGGCTGGGATTACAGGGGTGGTGTTAGGGAAGGCAAAGCCTAACCAGTGTTGAGGTTGGCAAGAGAATTCAAGGGCAACAGGAGGAGATCTTATGGCTAAACTACAGGTAAAAAGCTGAACAGGGAAAATGTAAGATGATTTGAAATAACGGACACAGCTAATTCTAAGGTAAACAGTGCCTTCTTTGCATTGGTTTTCACCAGCAAGTTCTCACAGGCTTCTGTGTGTAGAGACTGGGACCCCACACAGTTTCAGGCAAGGGCAGTGTGCAATCCTATTCTGGACAAGCAGAGCCCCAGCAGTGATGCCAGCAGGGCCAGGGGCAGCTCTGGAGAGAAGGCTGCCCTAGCAGGCAGTAAGCTGAGCAGGGCCAGAGCAGTTGGAGGTAAGGAAAAGCTTTTCCCTGTGAGAACTGTGAAGCAATATAGCGGGAACCTAGAAAGCCTGCATGGCTTCATGCTCATCCACTTTCAAGTTCTCTGCACCTTCTGTTCCTATAGACTTCTTCAATCTCTATTTTGCAGCAGGTCACACATTATTGCCAGGTGAATTCTTCATAGTCAAATTGAAAGGAACATTTCCTAATATCTTCAACAATAGTAATTTCCTTAGATAATTACACCGATCACAGACACAGGAAAAGCTATTTTTTAGAGAGCAACCAAAACCTGTGAACCGCATCTTCCTTGAGTTGTGCATCTGAGAAACATTTTACAGTGTGGTTATGCTCTTATTAGGGATTTTGCATGGAAAGAGAATCCTCTCACTTCTTATTCTTCTTTAGTTTTAACTTGCTTTTAAAAAATATTTCTTTCCATCTAAAACATAAGCAAGTCAAACCCTGCTGTTATCTGAAAACTTAATTTATCATTGAAAGTAATAAAGATACTGCTATCTATATTACTCCCCCTGAAAAATTTCAATAGGAAAAGAAAATAAAATAAGCAATTAATTAGAAATTTGGGTAGAAAATACACGATAAAGAGTAAGCTTGATCTTGAGTCTTAATAAAGGATAATGGAAGATTAAATAGTCTATTACATGAGAAATACTAATTTAGGGCCATTATAGAGGTATATAGGAAGTACCTAAATGAGCTAATATGGGCTAGTTTTTCCACTATGAAGGAAAACAAAACAAAACAAAAAAAACCAAACCCCAATGCTTGATAAAACAAAAGATCTCCAGCACAAGTATCAAGATCCTGACAGTAGCTGTGAGACCACAGTCGTGCTTCCATAATATATGCTCTCAGATTCTGAAAAGATGTGTTTAGGTGCTGAAGACCTCATTCACATTCTCACACTTCCTGGCCTCTGGCAGATTTTTATTCTATTAGATGATTTAATCTTTTTTGAACTGTGTTAAACTTTTGGCTTTCACAATGTCCTGTGGCAGTGTGTTCCAAAGATTAATTATTCATTATAAAAAATCTGCTTTACATAATAAGCTTTAAACCTGCTGCCTAATCAAGTTATTTAGTACCTTCATATGACTCTTGTGCTGTGAGATCTATTGAGCAATGTTTCCATCATTCATGATTTTATATATTTCAAATCCAGAGAGCACTAGGTTATTTAATTTCACTAAATGTTTCTTTTACACAAGGTGTTGGTTATGTGAGAATCTGTGAAGGAGAAAAATAACTTTCAAACAAGGAGTTTTTTAAACCTCCCCACAGCAAAACTGATCCAAATGAGCTGTGTCTGGTTGTGGCTATAAGTAAATCACTAGTTGTTTACCTGACATATGCAAAAAAACCTCCAGCAACCTTTTACCAGGGGCACATTTTAAAGTGTTTCACAAACTGTCTGTTAATTTAAGAAAGCCTTACACTAAAACAATAATGAAAATGTGAGATTTGTTTTGTTCTTTTTGTTTAGATCTCTCATAGTAAATGCAAGTTCTGCAAAGCCAACTACAGCTCATTCCTGATGTAGTTGTGATAAAAAGAGCTGGGGACCTTATACTAAATTAAGTAGAACTGAACCGCATCTCGTTCACTAATATTCAGCTTGTTTGTTTTACTGTGGTGAAGGTGAAATATAAATTCCTTTTCCTCCTTTGAGCAAAATTAAATGCTTCCAGTGAAATGCCATCACTTAAAGAGAATCATATAATGAGATATATTTAACAAGGTACGAGATATGTACATATAAAGTAAAAGAATATGTGCAAGCACACAAATATTCACAGTGAACTACTTCAGTGCTAAATGTGGATCTTCTGTTGGGCTAACATAGAATCATAGAATCGTTTAGGTTGGAAAAGACCTTTAGGATCATCCAGTCCAACCATTGACCTAACACTACCAAGTCCACCACTAAACCAGTTAAGGGTAGATTAGCAGTTTCATGTTCCCTGGCTTGGTGGCTAGATTATTTATAATGAAAGTAAAAACTAGGCATCATTGAGGTTGGAAAGGATCTCTAAGATCATCAGTCCAACCATGAACCCAACACCACCATGCCCACTAAACACGATACATTGACTCTCTTAGGGCTTGAATATCACTAGAGTTCACGGAAAATCCAAAACAGTTTGGAGAGAGAAGAGGTGATAGAGCAAAACAATATGCATGTATTTTCAGAGATCTAATTTTGAAAATGTGATGAATACTATATTGTAAAGCTCAAGGTTTTCATACTGAAACTCTCTAGCAAGGTTTATATAGGGCTTGATAGATAGCCTAAACCATATATTAGAAGGGGATAATGTATCTTACCTGCCTGTTGGATATTATTTACCCTGTTCAGTCTCTGGACAAATGAGAACAGATGCTGACCACAGAAGTGTGAAATGTTTTCTGTATGGGCTGATAAGAAGATTTCAGTATTAGGCTGAATTTCTGAAATAATAAATAATACTAATACTAATACTAATACTAATACTACTAATAATAATAATAATAATAAAGCAGCTCTGCTGTCAGAGCTTTCTCTTTCATGAAAATAATTCTCATGGTTTGTTTCAGAAATAGAAAACAGCATATGCAGAGCCCTCCACAAGAGGCTTTTCAGACCAAACAGACTGTTTTTTAGGTAGATGGAGCACGAAAGCAATCTCTCAGTCTAGAAGATAAAGTTCAGTTAAAGTGGTGACAAAAATCCATGAAGAGGTAATCAAGGTAGTGACATCACAATCAGGAGTGTCTGTGCTCCAGGTGTTACTGTGACTGCTGTCACTGCAGAATACGAGTAATCTACAGTCTTGCCTTTACCCTTACCACATACTTTGTTGGTACCATCAAGATGTTACTGCTATTACATAGACCTGTGGCTGTTTGTCAATTCCTTTGTTGCTGTGCATTATGTCAGGAGTTTGCCATGAAAAAGCTGAATTTGTTTTTTTTCTCAAAAGTTACTTCACCTTTCTTCTTTTAACAATGTAAGTTTTAGCAAAATAATAATTTGCTTACCTAGTCTTAAGTGTATCCCTTGCAAATACTACCTGAACTCCAAAACCTTAGTGCTGCTTCATTTAAGGTAAGCCCAAATTGTTAACCATAGCACAGATTCTGTTTTCCCAAGCCTCTGTACACACAGGTGGCATCTGTGTCTTGGCTCAATGCTGGGGTAAAAGAGGCATGCACAATCCTGTTCTTGTCCTTTCCCACGATTTCCAAAGGAGGATTATGTGAGCATGTAACCCCAAAAGAAGCTACCTTATAGTCCAACAGTTGAAGGCTAACTCTGAAACTTAACTAACTTCGTATTAGGCCAAGATGTCTTTGTAAACTGATGAGTAAAGGACACAATCATCCCTAATCAGAAGAACAAACATTCAGTATCCTTTAACCAAAGACATCCCAGAGCAACTAGACCTTGAAGAAGTACTGAGAACTGACAAAAGGGAACATACTACCCTAGAAGGCACCAGAAAAACTGGATGATTACCAAAAAACAGTAACTGGGGGAAAGGTAATTCCGGCAGGGGGAGATCACAACCACCAATTCAATTTAGGACCAAAAGGATTTGCTCCCCTACAGAGGCATGCATGTTAATTTACATAGCAAGGAAGTCTAATTAGAATATAGTTGATCAAGAGCAGCTAGGATGGTAATTATTAACCGATCATCGTAAAAAGGATAGTTACTAACTCTGTGAGTTTTGTGTATAAATAAGGCACAGAAAGCTTTGTTTGGTGGGCTAGCTTTGTGGAATTAACACCTAGCACCCATCTCTGCACAGAAATTAAATAAAATTGATATCTTGACTCAGTGTGTGAATTGGATTGTTGCACATAGCGTAACAAACTCCCCTTGTGAGACAACACAAGCAGGTGTCCAGTCTTGATGATCAAGCACACTACAGATTGATACATCAGTTTAGACATATTGTCCAGTGCTATCATTTCACTCATCCTTGAGGAGCAACCAGGAGCTCAAGAAGATCCCCTTCATGATCCCAGCCAAGAAAAGCTGGCGGCCAGCAAGCTGCATCCTGTCTAGTGGAGGGATCACGTGGAGGACAACACAGCTGCACCTCAAATAGGATCCATGTTTCAAGTCTCTTTGATGGCTTTTAATTAGCTGCTACTGTATTTGGTATTTGCTTTTTTTTTTCCTCTTCCAGAAATGAGTTACAGATCTAGTTTTGGTAGGTCCATCAGTTACCTTGATAAAAATATGATTGTTTGTCAAAGGTCTTTTTCTCCCCTCCCACATACATTATTTACACTTAAATTTGTGTTTCAAGTTCTCAGCCAGTTTTATAGGAGAGACTTCTACACATCTGAGGATATAATTAACTTTTCGTGGTGGTGCTGTGTATCAGTTTAGTGAAGTGTTTTATGAGAAGAAGGGATGCAGACCTTTAGGCATGGGTATTCTTTCCTCCCTTACTTAAATGTTCCAAAGGTTGATTTGATCTAATTAACACACACATTGGTATTAATCATTAAAATTTGCCATATTGGTTTACACAGCTTCAGTCTTCTAATGACTATAAATAAATGCAGGCTTTATAATGAACTGGTTATCATAAAGAATGGAGGAGGCAATGAAAGAACTGTAAGTTCTTAAGCAAGTTTTCTATATCATTAAATTCTCAGGTTAATAGTGGAAGATGAAGGAGTATGAACAGTCCCTTTGTGGCAGAAGCCTGATATACAGGCAGTGTAGTGGAGCAGAAGGAGAAGGTAGATCAAAGTGCAGTGACAGATCCAGAGTAGCATTCAGGCTTTCAAAGTCAGTGTGCTTATGAAGTGTAATATCATTGCATACCTTTGAGAGACTTAGAACTATGCCTAATAACAACTAATGTCTAGCATTCATTATTTAGTCAATATATTGCATACTGTCATGGAACAGTCTTCATTTAAGTTCCAACAATAACTACAATGATATGAGACTAGAAACTAGGAAATGTTGGGGAAAAAATAAACCAATCCAAGGTTTTCTTAAAGACAGCACATGTGAGATGATCATTTTTGGCCTTGGGAATGACCACATGCAAACTAAAAACCTGAAGAGGTCTCAGGTGGACAGGCAGGAACCTGTGAAAACTATCACATATACTGTGATAAAACCAAAGTGAATAATCTGGCAATCCTATAATTCAAACACAAAGAAAGACTAGTTCATCAGATTCTATCACTATTGCAGCAGAGAAATTTGCCCACACACTGAGAGGTATTTGCGTATCTTTTATAATGTGGAGCTACTTTGGGACCAAATAGTCAAACACTGCATCTTCTTATATTTAACTCAGTCTGGGACAGATTTTTTTATTGCTATTATGCATGTGTAGAACCTACCTATGACCACAACACTACCTTGTTGTGTTTCATGAAGCACAAAGTTGACATAGGATGCAGTTGCTGCCCAAAAAAAATGCAATGCAAATTAAATACATATGGGCTACTAGAAGAGAAGACAAAAATGCAGAAAGGTGAAGTAACTTCCTTTGTTTATAGAACAGAATTTGGGTAAGAATAAACAGGTACCCTAATATTTTACCTTTTCATTGCCTTTGTATCATCCTTGGTTGTCTGTGGACCGACTGCCTAATTGTGGACTCCATATCCTTTGAAAGAGGCCTTTTACTGTATGATCCATTGCTGTACTGTACGATTTGAAGAAATCATTAAGTCAGAACTGCATATGTGTGTACTGGTAAGAATTAGTTAAGAAATTGGGAGGCCACTGACAAACAAAAGCAATGAATCCCAGAAGCTGAACTCAGTAAGAGTTTTCACAGACATAACACTGACATCTAATTATCCTAGCTACCTCCCCCTCTCTCTCTTTTCTGCCTTTGGTTCTAGTGATTCTAGGAACAGCTTTAAAAATCTCCTTGACAGTCTTATTTTAAACTGTAATTCAAAACTATTTAACTTATCTTGTTACTAAGGAATCACTTGTAGAATCATAGAAACCTTTAGGTTGGAAAAGACCTTTAAGATCATCTACTCAAACCATTAGCTTAGCACTGCCAAGTCCACCACTAAACCATGTCCCTGAGCGCCACATCTACATGCCTTTTAAATACCTCCAGGGATGGGGACTCAACCACCTCTCTGGGCAGCCTGGTCCAACGCTTGACTACTCTTTCCATGAAGAAATTTTTGCTAATATCCAATCTAAACTTCCCCTAATGCAACTTTAGGCCATTTCGGTTTATCCTATTGTTTGTTACTTGGGAGAAAAGACCAACACCTACCTCACTACAACCTCCTTTCATGTAGTTGTAGAGAGTGATAAGGTCCCCTCAGCCTCCTCAGGCTAAATAATCCCACTTCCCTCAGCTGCTCCTCATAAGACTTGTTCTCTAGACCTTTTGCCAGCTTCATTGCCCTTCTCTGGACATGCTCCAGCAACTCAATGTCTTTCTTGTACTGAGCGGCCCAAAACTGGACACGGTATTCAAGGTGCGGCCTCACCAGTGCTGAGTACAGGGGGAAAATCACTTCCCTGCACCTGCTGGCCACACTATTTCTGATTCAAGCCAGGATGGTGTTGGCCTTCTTGGCTAACTAGGCATACTGCTGGCTCCTGTTCGGAGGACTCAGCCTTGTTGAATCGCATACAATTGGCCTCACTCCATTGATCCAGCCTGTCCAGATCCCTCTGTAGAGCCTTCTTACCCTCAAGCAGATTGACACTCCCACCCAGTTGGGCGTCATCTGCAGACTTACTGAGGGTGCATTCAATCCCCTCACCCAGATCATTGATGAAGATATTAAACAGAACTGTCCCCAATACTGAGCCCTAGGGAACACCATTTGTGACCAGCTGGCAACTGGATTTAACTCCTTTCACCACAAGTCTCTGGGCTCAGCCATCCAGCCAGTTCTTTACCCAGCAAAGAGTACACCTGCCTAGGCCATGAGCCAGCAGCTCACAGTATGCCTGTCCAAGCTACGAGCAGCCAGTTCTCCAGGAGAATGCTGTGGGAGGCGGTGTCAAAGGCTTTACTAAAGTCTAGGCAGACAACATCCACAGCCTTTCCTTCATCCACTAAGCAGGTCATCTTGTCATAGAAGGAGATCAGATTAGTCAAGCAGGACCTGCCTTTCATAAACCTCTGCTGACTGGGCCTGATCACCTGGTTGTCCTGTATGTGCCATGTAACGGCACTCAAGATGATCTGCTCCATAACCTTCTCCAGAACTGAGGTTAGACTGACAGGTCTGTAGTTCTCCAGATCCTCCTGCTGGCCCTTCTTGTAGATAGGCATCACATTGGCAAACCTCCAGTCAACTGGGACCTCCCCAGTTAGCCATGACTGCCGATAAATGATTGAAAGTGTCTTGATATCTACACATGCATGCTCCTTTATAATATCTTGTATTTCAAAGCTGCCTGGGAGACCTAGATGTCTAGTTCTCCTTATGTTCAAAATCCTATTTTGTTAATATTAGCATATACAAGTATCACAAAAGCCATATTCATAAGCTAAGAACTGGTTAATGTGTTGTTTATTAAGCCAGTGTTCATGTCAAATATGCTCAATATATTTATTCTGGTTTACATTCCCTGAAGTTCTTGGGTATTTGGGCATGACTCAGTTGATTAAACAAGTAAGCTGTTTTATTTTGTGCACAGTATGCATACCACATAACCTCCACCACCGGTTCCAGATGAGTGCTCCGAGTTGTCTATATCTGCCAGCCTTTGATATCATGGGGCATCTCAACTGTCCCTGGACACTCTTGTTTATATATGAGTCCCTCCTGCTGTGCAGACTATTTTTTTTCCCAGTACTAGGCTAGCAGTCTGGTTCCTGTGACTGCCATAGTAAATTCCATTTAATATAGTAGATGAAGGTAAATTCTATTTAGCTTACTCAGTTAATTTTCCAGGGAAATTATTTGCTGGATACATAGTAATGCTATTAAGTAGGTTAACTTTAGTATAAATTCAACTTCTTCATCATCTCATCAGAGAGATATATTGAAAAAAGGGAGTTTTTAGGAACTTCCAATAATTGTTTGCCTCTTCTTTAAAAAAAAAAAAAAAAACATTACAAAGCAGTTAAAAAACTTAGTAAATAGGGCGTGGCTTTATTTTCATGTAAAGCAGGGTTACTTTTGCAGTTGCAGTCTGTGATCCTCCAGCTAGCTGTATAAGTAATTGTAAGCCAACTGTACCACTCATGTACATAAAGCAGCATACAAATGCAAAACCAGCTTTCGAACCTTAGATGCGCTTCTTTTACATGAAGATTACCTACTTCCATTAAAATCTAGATTAATTTAAATTTTCTTGTCAGAAATAGCAAGCTATATGGAAAGAGTAATTTTGATACTACACCATTTAACATTCCTACCCTACCTGGGATCTTCATGCATACTCAGACTATGATTCTTAACAGGATGGGGTGGCACACATAAAAAGCAAAATCACACATTTGAGAACTAGAATGTGAAAACATGAAACTAGTAATCAGGCTACTCACATTGTTCAAAAGACCTAACATTCAAAATGCAAGTAATTAGTACAAATTAGGCTTTATTGAGAAAACCAAGTATTTAACAATTACACAGAATTATGTGGTATTGTAATAACAAAAGCAGTGACATCAGCCTAAACTCTTGAAGTTGACACACACTCAAACAGTGTGATTAATCTATGTCAGTCTCACAGGAGAGCTTACGTGAAACTACCTTTCAGATCCCTTATTTGTTATTTTCATAACCTTTTTTGAAGCCAAAGTAAAACATTAATTTAGACTACAGATATTTAAGACCAATATGGAAACTACTAAAAGAGAGATGGTGTTGGACAGTGACTGAAAAGGTGGCCTAGAAGTTGAAAAGCACTCAAAAAAGAAAAGGTAAGGGGATTATTCAGGAATTAACATTTGAATTAATGCAATATTTACATTAATAAAAGCTGAGTGTGAACACCAACCCTTGTTTCATTCTCTGAAAACAGGATTTTAAATAGCCTTATCACAGTTGACTCATTTCAGATGAGGCTAAAAGGGCTGGAAAAATTTGTGCTTGTTTCCTTGAAAGAGCTATGGTTGTGATTTCCTAGATGTAAGAAGTTGTTCCTGCATATCTAATATGACATCAACGACTGAGCAGGGAGAAGAAAAATTAGAACTCAGTCTTCCTCGAAATGCCATACCATACCAGCAGCTCTTGCAAGCTGGCTGCACTGGCAAAAGAGAAAGTAGAAAAGATGGACCACAAAGCCCCTGGAAGAGCACACAGCACAGCGTGTTTTCCACCAGATCCCTTCATGCAGTGCTTAACATCACTTAAATATACACACAAGACTAATACACTGAACTGCTTGAGATGAAAATGATGTTGTCATATCTGCACATATAAACAGAATAACAATACTTCATAAAAAAATAACAAACCCTAACAAACATAAGGAAAAAACAAACACACACACACACCCCCCACCACCTAACAGCCCCTTCTAAGCTACCCTTTCTCTGTGTTATCAGTTAGGAGTGTCCTCATTTAATTGCCTACAATTCTGATTGTTGGTGGAATAACTGAGTGACTACTGAATAGCTGACCATACCCAGAAATGTAACATCTGCTACAATTTATAGTTTAGAGAAATACCACTGCTCACAGGACAGTATGTGAAGCATCCTAATTTTTATTTTTTAAAGTATCTGAATTACTCTACCATACTGAATCTTGATTGGGCAATCATACTGAAACTACATTGGGTTATTCTTCCACATGAGTATCTTCAGACCATAATGACTGTAACAGTCTACATTAGTAGTGCTGCTTCCTTTATGAACTAAAATAGGCTTGAGATCATTCCATCCTTTCCAACTAGAACTACATCACTAACTCATCTGAGGCTTTGCTTCCTGTCACAGAAATTGCATGGAGGCAAATTATGTATTAAAACATAAAATAAGTTTAAAAGTCCAAGATTTACTAGTGAAAGCAGCATACACCAGGCTCTTTACACATCTAGTATTGAATCTTGGATCAGGGACAATTCTGACTGAGAAGAGTAGAGTTTTCCAGTTAGATTGGTCAGTTTCCATTACCAAGATCTCAGGTTACATCTGTATTATATATGAACTAAATTCACACATCAGTGAAATGATTCATGGTATTTTATCTTTCAAAAGTGAAAAAGCTACCTCTTAACTGAAAAATCAAGCTCTATAAATTTATTATTTTATCCACTGAAATGCAAAGATTAGCATCCACCTTTGCTCTAAGGACACAAATCCACCCTTAAAGAGTTCTGATAAAGTCTGTTCATTTGAAATTCATTGAACAGCTCTTCTGGTATGACTTCTGGTCTACATAAACCATAAAAATCCAGTCACTTTTACATTTTAGCTTAAACATACATATCTGCCTCACACCCTCATCTGTTTAGGGAAGAAATACTAGCATAACTATTTTGTAAAGAAGACAGTAAGATTTTATTCTCATCTTGTTATGTATCTACTCCTTTGAAAGTTACTGTAATGTCCAAGAATGTCCTTAATGAGTGGAAGCTTTAGAGTCATCACAATATCATCAAAATGTACCACATCCAAAAACCAGGTGTATCTCACATCATTTTATAATTTGAATAGCCCATGAGGCTACATTTGTGCTACATTATTTTTGGTTGTCTGGAAGGACTTGTTTGCAGTGAAAAATTAACACTATGGCCCCAGTTCTGGTCTGTTTTCATGTGCCAGCATGGATGATCTACTGAATCAAAAGCTGGGAAGCTACTGAAGTACTTGGATGTCCTCATTCCAGGTTTGCGACTAATGTACTCCTCGTCAAAAAGGACAGATCACTACTCACAATCCAGCCTTATGGATCTAGATGCCATGCAAATCTCCTTAAAATGTTATCTAGGGTAGAGTGGAAAGCACAAAAATGTTTTATTTATCTTTGATACATGACAGTTTGCTATGTACACTTTAGAAAGCTTCTCCTACTGCTCTGTAGACACTTGTACACATAGGTTGGATTGTACCCTTTAACAGTTTTAGTCAAAGACAGTTTAACCTTATCACTATGGTACCTGACAATTAAGTACTTTGAAAATAAAGAAAATGAATCAATGAACAGCTTCTTTAATTGAATTTGGTGCTAATGAGCAGCAGTTACAGCAGTCTCACAACTTTGAAGTCTCAACTGAGGTTCCAGAGGGTTGCAAATAAGAAAAATAAAAAAAATTAAGAAGGGGGGGGGTGGGGGGGTGAAGGAGGCGGGGGAGAGGGCAGAGAGAGAGAGAGGGAGAGGGAGAGAAAGAGAGAGAACCATTTCCCAAACCTAATCAATTATGGTTAACTGCACCAGCAAAGAATAAAATCAGGAAACAGAAAAATACTAAGTGTAATGTAGTCCTCTAACCTGTTTGAAAGAGTCTTACCTACAGTTCAGATATTATTCAGACATAGGATATTCTTCAATGAATGGGAAAGTAAACATTGAGAACTAAGCTTTCAGTTTTGGGTGAGATTGTCTTTTACAGGGTGGTGTCAAGATGACAACTCTAATAGTCAACATAAAGCGTAAAGAAAACAAATCTCTCTGGATTAAATAAGACATGTCTGTATTGTTTTAGTCTTTTGCAGAAATACTAAATGGTGCAAATGATAGATTGACATTCATCCATATAGAATCATAGAATCATAGAATCGTTTAGGTTGGAAAAGACCTTTAAGTTCATCCAGTCCAACCATTAACCTACACTACCAAGTCCACACTAAACCAATCAAGGTTAATGCATGTATCTGTTTGTTTTGGACTAGCAAACAACCATTTAACATCATGGAAACTACTGCTTAAGCAGAGCTTTGTGAGTTTGTGGAATGAAGAGTTGAAAAAAGCAGAGACCAGAATGATGATAAAAGCTGTGGAAGCCAAGTACAAAAAAGTTTAACCCAGAACCAAGGACAAATGTAAAATTATTCAGTTGTAACCCAAGATCCTGGTTCAAAAACATAAATAGGAATCTCTTCAATATCTCTTCAGTAAAACCCTATTGCACACAGGAAGGGTGGAGGTAAACCCTAGAAACACTTCCTAACACAGATAAGTAAGGAAATAATAAAAAACAATTAAGAAATATTTAAGATTTCCTTTTTTAGGGAAGCTTTCATTCATTTTTAGGGAAGCAGCAGTATAGACTGCTCCTTCCAAGTGAGGGCTGAGAAAACAAAAACTCACCCACTTCAGGGCAGTTCTTTGTAACTGTCTTGTATCAGCACGTCAAGGAAATTAATCCAGAGTACATTTGCTTCTTTAACATAATGACTAATAAAGTCATAGATTACTGCTAAGTTCAATACAGTAAGACTTTTACCAACCAGATCTTGAATGACTCTACAATAGCAGTAGCCTAAATTATTCTTAATTACTTCAACATCATTACGAAGAAGAGGAGTAGTTTTCATCATTACCTTTTTTTTGTTTTTCTTTGTGTTTTAGACAGTGTGTTTGGATTCAAACTATTTTATTTCATCTGGCAATTTTTCTGTATCAATTATATCCAAAATTTATGTGATTTTCCACTGTGGGTTAGTTTAATCTTTGTGGAATATAAAATCAGAGCCTCTATTGCTTATTTCAATAATGCATTCTCACTGGCACTGCAGCTCTCCTTCTTCATGTTATGGTAGGATTTTAGGTTTTGGAAATAAATAAGTCACTAGTATTTATGATACTTTTTCCTGTTGTTGCATATTTTTATCTTTATATTTTAGGCCAAATCATTTGAATATGACAGTTCTTTTAGAATATGTATTCACAATATGCAGAAATCTATATAGTATTTGAAATGAAAGTGATACTCTTCCTTATTTAGATGCTGAAGGTTATATTATCCAGCATTTTCTGGCAAATATTAGTCCCTAGGGATTCAAAGCAGCTGTAAGTTATTTTTTTCTGGCCAATTACACTTATCCATACACTGAATGTGTGCGTAACTGGTGTCACAGAAAATGGCTTAAAATGCCAGAATATATGAGTAAAATTGAAACACATATTTTGATTCACCGGTTTTCTGAGTATCTGACTATATAATCATGCTGCATATTTTTGGAAGTCCCACCATTAGATATAATGGGAACACATGAATTTCTATTTCAAAATTTATACTATAGTATCTTATTTTTCTTTAAGAAGTTGCAAATTCATTTCATACATATTAGTATTCATCTCATTATTTTTCTTCTGTTCACGGAAGGTTTGCTTCTGTCTGTTCCCAAAAAAATGTTTTACTGAGTGTATATACAGTTTAATGCTGTATTCATGCTGGAAATAACTGTCCTAGTTGTGTCTTTCCAGAAACTGGAATTGACTTAGAATGAGAGAAATCACTGTATTTTTAGCATTGAAAATATATTTTTTTTATTCTTGATCCAAAAAAAAAAAAAGCTGTTGAAAGGTCAAAATTCTCCTAAAAGCTGAGCTGTGTCTTTGATGTTGGTTAGTAACTTCACTGAATTTAAATTTCAAATATGTGGGTTATGGTGATACTCAAAACCTGAAATCATAGAATTATAGAAGTGTTTAGGTTGGAAAAGACCTTTAAGACCATCCAGTCCAACCATTAATCTACACTACCAAGTCCACACTAAACCAATCAAGGGTAGACTACACTAAACCTTGTCCCAAAGTGCCACGTCTACCCGTTTCTTGAACACATCCAGGGATGGTGACTCCACCACCTCTCTGGGCAGCCTGGTCCAATGCTTGACTACCCTTTCCGTAAAGAAATCTTTCCTAGTTTCCAATCTAAACCTCCCCCGGTGCAGCTTGAGCCTATTGCCTCTCATCCTGTCGCTAACTCCATGGGAGAAGAGACCAACACCCACCTCACTACAACCTCCTTTCAGGTAGTTGTTGAGAGTGAAAAGGTCTCCCCTCAGCCTCCTCTTCTCCAGGTGAAACAACCCCAGTTCCCTCAGCCACTCCTCAGAAGACCTGTGCTCCAGACCCTTCACCAGCCTTGTTGCCCTTCTCTGAACACGCTCCAGCACCTCAATGTCTTTCTTGTAGTGAGGGGCCCAAAACTGGACACAGTATTCCAGGTGCAGCCTCACCAGTGCTGAGTACAGGTGGACAATCACCTCCCTGCTCCTTAAGTTACATTGATGGAAGTTTTGTCCATGATCTCCCTTTGACAAGGTTTTATGTTAAAAATAAGCAACATGCCTCAGAATGGAATATCATTAAAATTAGATATTTCTTAAAATTAAGGCAACAGTTCACAGAAAATATACCTTCCTAAGCTCTTTCTTTAAAGTCTTTTCAATTTTTCCTTTTTTTTTTTTTTTTTTTTTTTTTTTTTTTTTTTTTTTTGTGGAAGACTTCTGAGATCTGTTCAGTGTCTGAATGCACAATCATAAGAAGTTTTCTAGAGGCACTTCAGTCTTTTGTAATCATAGAAAGAGCCAAAGACTCTACACAAATTCCATTTACTAATTTCCTATAACACATCAGTTACAGGAAGAACACTATGATAGTGTTTTTCAACCTGTCATAAGTGACAACTCCATAAAGTACTTCTTAATTCTGTAAATTTCAAGCACTGGAAGATTTTCAGTAGTTTTCTTGGGCAGGAGGTGGGGGTGGGGTGAGCTGGGAGGGCCTGGGAAGCCAAAAAAAAAGAATGAAGCTGCAGTCCTAAATATGGTTTGAATACCAGAATTCCAACTATGTCATAGTTAATTGGATTATTCTGGTCTCTGACTATAAAAACATTTTAGGTTTTTTGATACAAATAGTAGCTTAATCAAATTTCAATGTGTCTGCGGAAAACCTACTTGCTTCTTTAAAATATCTATATTCACACATACTAATGTTTTCTGAAAGAGGAAAGAAGCAGACAGAAGTGTATGAAAAGTAAATTTAGTACCAACAATGGTTTGGACAACATTTTTGTCTTTAAACAGACAGACTAACTGAATAGTGGTGGTGGTGGTTTTTTCAGTGTTGTTTTTTGTAGCATTTTCTCAGTTCCCTTGTTTTTCTTTGGCAGTCGTGTTCAATAGTAATTTCCTGAATAATGGTGAGAATAGTAATCTCATTTAGGAGAGATCAAATTTAAATCTGCACATAAAAAAGTTTGAGATCCAAAAGTATTTGCCTATAATCACCACCACGGATATGTCAAAATTCAAAGAAAAAGCATCAGTGCATTCATTGTCAAAATATACCTTATACTTCAGGGGTAAGAGGCAGCATGATGCCCAGGATTATTCCCGCCTTTCTACATATGATTTCCTTCAAGATTTTAAAAATTTTTGACAGGCAAATTAATAACTAGACCTGTTATACAAACTTATAAAAGACACAGTTCAGTTGATGTGGAACATAATAAAGTTGTAACGGTGACAAAAACATTTTGGTCTTACATTTAATTTTATGAGTTTTAAGCTGCACTGTACAATATGTGACAGCATTCTAAATAAGCCATAAAGTTCACATAAAATGTTATAACTGGGCTTCAAAAATTGTAGTTAGCCTTTGCCTATGTCCTAAGAAGACTGCTCATTAAGTCTGTCTAATTAGGATATTTATGCTTCAAAAGAAACTGCACAATCTGGCATTTTCAAGAGACAGCTTGTTTTCAAAAACTAGCTATAACTCAATTCCATGAACTGCACTTGTGACAGTGGATATAGCTGTCCAGGCTACTTTGTTTGATTAACTATATTGAAGAAAATGTCGTGAAGCAAATAGACAGTCTCACTTTAAAAGCTAGTTATGAATAAAGCATATGCTTTTAGCTGGGTGCAGTCAGCTTAGACACTCAAATACTAGATGCTTGTGTAGCGATATAGCATTAGGGATTTTCACAACTGAAATTCTCTTGGTGATTAAGGAGAATATATTTTCAGAAATGATCAGCTCTTCTCTGTCAGGTTTTCTTTGAACTGAACAGGAGCTTAATCCAATACATTTGCCAGAAATTCCATTCAGACAAAATGAAACTTCCTTCTCAGGTCTGGACTACAGTAAAAACCTCTGCTAATAACTAAAAGTTAACTAAAGAGCTAAATTTAAATCAGAATATTTAACCTTCACAACTGAAAATGCAAATGAGAAATTAGCAAATTCTGTTCTCCTTCAGAAAGTGAAAAAACAAGGGCTGGGAGGCAATGGACCCTCAAGGCAAATTCCCTATCTTGAAGGCAAAAATGTTACAGAACAGGTTGTACAGCCCTGAGACAAAACAAAGAGAAAGAGGGAAGGTATTGGTCAGGAACTCACTGAGATGACACATTTGAGGCTTGAATGACCAGAAATCATGTTTCTTTTTAGTTTTTTTCTTTTTTTGGTTCCCGTCCCCGTCCCCGTCCCCCCCCCTTCATGAGAGAACATTATTCATATGAACAATATTCCTATTTTTTATCTACTTTTCATGAGTCTTCAAGATCGTGAGTGCTGGTTACCCATCTGTTGTGGTTTAGCCCCAGCCAGCAACTAAGCACCACGCAGCCGCTCGCTCACTCCCCCTGCCCCGATGGGATGGGGGAGAGAATCGGAGGAGTAAGAGTGAAAAAAACACTCCTGGGTTCAGATAAGAACAGTTTAATAATTGAAATAAGTTAAAAATAATAATAATAATAACAATATACAAAGCAAGTGATGCACAATGCAATTGCTCACCACCCGCCGACCGATACCCAGACAGTTCCCGAGCAGTGATCGCGGCTCCCTGGCCAACCCCCTCCAGTTTCTATACTGAGCATGATGTCATATGGTATGGAATAGCCCTTTGGTCAGTTTGGATCAACTCTTCTGGCTGTGCCCCCTCCCACTTTCTTGTGCACCTGG
The DNA here is from genome assembly GCF_030463565.1 of Pelecanus crispus. Taxonomy (NCBI): domain Eukaryota; kingdom Metazoa; phylum Chordata; class Aves; order Pelecaniformes; family Pelecanidae; genus Pelecanus; species Pelecanus crispus. The sequence goes on along the minus strand of NC_134676.1, from coordinate 71,519,305 downwards.
CAGAGCATGGGAAGCTGAAAAGTCCATGACTAGCATAAGCACTGCTTAGCAACAACTGAAAACATCAGCGTGTTAGCAACATTCTTCTCATCCTAAATCCAAAACAGAGCACTATGCCTGCTACTAGGAAGAAAATTGCCTCTATCCCAGCTGAAACCAGGACAGTATCCACCCCTTATTCTATACCATCTGTGTCATGCACAGGCCCTCCCCTCTCCAATGTGTTCTAATTAATCACCACCAGTTTCCCTATCCTATCTTGATTTATACACACAGATATCATTCCCTTTGTCTATGGCCCATCCGTCTAAAATGTCCATTGAGTTCATTTAGCCCACGACTTTGGGTTCCATCTGTCTTTCAGAGCAGGAGAGGTGGTTCATTTTCATTAAGCTGGGCAATTCTTACTGTAATACCATTGATGTGGCATATAGCAACCATAACATACAGTACTATATACTTAACATTAACATACTATATTATTATATTAACATTATACTATATTATTACATTAACCTAAAGTTAAGAGATGACATATAATAAAAGATAACATGCAGTACTATATGGCAATTAATATCATACAATTCAGTTCATTGGCTATTTTCACCCAAAATCAAATCCCCTTGAGGTACACATTGGACTTCCCCATCCTTCCACATCACCCACCAAGTGCACCCAGGTCGTTGAGCAGAAGCAATCCCATGAATGGGTCTGCCTTCACCAGAGGGGGAGGTCACCCACACTGTCTTCCCCAGCATATTTTTTATGTGCACTACAGGGACTTTATCTCCTTCTACAGTACGTAAAAGTTTTGATTGGGCAGGGCCAGCTCGATTGGCAGATCCCCTGGTGTTGACTAACCAGGTGGCTTTTGCCAAATGTGTATCCCAATGCTTGAATGTCCCACCACCCATTGCTCTCAGGGTAGTCTTTAACACTTCATTGTATTGCTCGATTTTCCCGGAGGCTGGTGCATGGTAAGGGATGTGATATACCCACTCAATGCCGTGCTCTTTGGCCCAGGCGTCTTATGAGGTTGTTTTGGAAATGAGTCCCATTGTCTGACTCCATTCTTTCTGGGGTGCCATGTCACCACAGGACTTGCTTTTCAAGGCCCAGGATGGTGTTCCGGATGGTGGCATGGGGCACGGGATATGTTTCCAGCCATCCAGTGGTTGCTTCCACCATGGTGAGCACATAGCGCTTGCCTTCGTGGGTCTGTGGGAGTGTGATATAATCAGTCTCCAGGTCTCCCCATAGTTATATTTCAGCCATCATTCACTATACCCGAAGGGTTTGAACCGCTTGGCTTTCTTGATTGCAGCGCATGTTTCACATTCATGAACAACCTGTGCAATACTGTCCCTAGTTAAGTCCACCCCTCAGTCATGAGCCTTCTATATGTTGCATCTCTTCCTTGATGGCCTGAGGTGTCATGGGCCCACCGAGCTATAAATAATTCACCCTTATGTTGCCAGTCCAGACCCACCTGAGCCACTTCAACCTTAGCGTCCTGATCCACCTGCTGGTTGTTTTGATATTCCTCAGTGGCCCGACTCTTGGGTACGTGAGCAGCTACGTGATGCACTCTTACAGCCAGGTTCTCTATCCAGGCAGAGATATCTTGCCACAATGCGGCAGCCCAGATTGGTTTGCCTCTGCACTGCCAGTTGCTCTGCTTCCATTGCTGCAACCACCCCCACAAGGCACTTGGCGCCATCCATGAGTCAGTATAGAGATAAAGTAGTGGACACTTTTCTCGTGCAGCAATATCTAAAGCCAGCTGGATGGCTTTCACCTCTGCAAACTGACTCGACTCCCCTTCTCCTTCAGCAGCTTCTGCGACTTGTCGTATAGGACCCCATACAGCAGCTTTCCACCTCCGATACTTTCCCACAAGATGACAGGACCCATCAGTGAACAGGACATATTGCTTCTAATTTTCTGGCAATTTATTATACAGTGGGGCCTCCTTGGCACGTGTCACCTCCTCCTCGGCTGATATTGTAAAGTTTTTTCCTTCTGGCCAGTCCATGATCACTTCCAAGATTCCTGGGTGACTGGGGTTTCCTATCTGAGCCTGTTGTGTGATTAGTGTCACCCACTTACTCCACGTAGCATCAGTTGCATGATGTGTAGAGGCGACCCTCCCTTTGAACATCCAGCCCAGCACTGGCACTTGGGGTGCCAGCAGGAGCTGTGCTTCAGTACCAACCACTTCCGAAGCAGCTCAAACCCCTTCATATGCTGCCAATATCTCTTTCTCAGTTCGAGTATAGCAGGCTTTGGATCCTCCTTATCCCCGACTCCAAAACCCTAGGGGTGGACCTCAAGTCTCCCCTGGTGCTTTCTGCCAGAGGCTCCAGGTAGGGCCATTCTCCCCGGCTGTGGTGTAGAGCACATTTTTAATATCCTGCCCTGCCCGGACTGGCCCAAGGGCTACTGCATGAACTATCTCACGTTTAATTTGTTCAAAGGCTTGTTGTTGCTCAGGGCCCCATTTGAAATCGTCCTTCTTCCGGGTCACTTGATAGAGAGGGCTTACGACCTGGCTGTAATTTGGAATATGCATTCTCCAAAACCCCACAATGACTAAGAAAGCTCGTGTTTCCTTTTTGCTAGTTGGTGGGGACATAGCTGTTATTTTGTTGATCACAACCATTGGGATCTGATGACATCCATCTTGCCATTTTGTCCCTAAAAATTGGATCTCCTGTGCAGGTCCCTTGACCTTACTTTGTTTGATGGCAAAACCAGCCTTCAGAAGGTTTTGGACTATTTTCTTTCCCTTCTCAAAAACTTCTTCTGCTGTATTGACCCACACAATGATGTCATCAATGTACTGCAAATGTTCTGGAGCTTCACCCTGTTCCAGTGCTGTCTGGATCAGTCCATGGCACATGGTGGGGCTGTGCTTCCACCCTTGGGGCAGTCAGTTCCAGGTGTACTGAACACCCCTCCAGGTAAAAGCAAACTGGGGTCTGCACTCTGCTGCCAAAGGGATGGAGAAAAACGCATTAGTAATATCAATTGTGGCATACCACTTGGCTGCCTTTGACTCCAGTTCATATTGAAGTTCTAGCATGTCTGGCACGGCAGCACTCAGTGTGTAACTTCATTCAGGCCACGATAGTCCACTGTTAGTCTCCACTCCCCGTTAGACTTTCACACTGGCCATATGGGACTGTTAAAGGGTGAGTGAGTCTTGCTGATCACTCCCTGGCTCTCCAGGTGATGAATCAGGTTATGGATGGGAATCAGGGAGTCTCGGTTGGTGCGATATTGCCGCCGATGCACCGTTGTGGTAGCGATTGGCACTTGTTGTTCCTCAGCCTTCAGCAACCCTGCAATCGAAGGGTCCTCTGCGAGACCGGGCAAGGTGGACAACTGTTTAATTTCCTCCGTCTCCAAGGCAGCTATAGCAAAAGCCCACCGGTACCCTTTTGGGTCCTTGAAATACCCTCTCCTGAAGTAGTCTATGCCAAGGATGCACAGAGCATCTGGGCCAGTCACAATGCGGTGCTTCTACCACTCATTCCTGGTTAGGCTCACTTTGACTTCCAGTACAGTTAGCTGTTGGGATCCCAGCTGCATGGCTTCCTTACCCTCTAAATCCAGGCTACTGGCCCCATTATCCCAGCATCGGAGCAGCCAGGTGATGATGTGCTCGCCTGGATGACGACTGAAATCTTTTTGCATATCTCACAGCTCACTCAGGGATAGGGATCGGGTGGTTACCATCTCATTTATGGTTTCCTCCTCCTTTGGTTCTCGTGAAGGCCCTGGTTCATCTTCATCCCTTACTAAACAAGCTGATTTGCTTGTGTATTTTTTCTTCTGTATAAGGGCAACTGATACCGGCACAGGTTGATTCTCTGTTTTAGCCATGGTGCCTGTCACTGGGGTTGGAGTGGCTGCAGTACCTGTGGTGGGTGTTGGAGTAGCCGCAGTGCCCGTGGCTGTGGTTGGAGTAGCCACAGTGCCTGTTGTTTTGTCATCAGATCCAGAGACATTCTCTTTCCCTTGAGGGTTCTGACTAGTGTTGAACAGGGCTCGATAGGCATGGGCCAGTCCCCAGCATGTTGCAATGATTTGTGTCTCTTTGGAGTTGCCAGGGTGACAACATACATTTTCCATATATTTTACATATAGTTCTTCAGGATTCTACACTTGTTCAGGGGTGAAATTCCAAAACACTGGAGGTCCCCACTGCCCTAGGTACTTGCCCATATGATCCCACACACCCTGCCACTCATAACTCTCCAGCCTGGGGGCAGATCTCTGGATGATATTCTTAAATTGCTTACTAACCTTTGTCAAAACCAAAACAATATTCCCAAGAAGTATCAATAGAAGTATCTTAACTGCCCAGGGATTTTCAAAATACTGAAAACTTTTTGTAATGAGGGAGGAAGCATTATAGAAGAAGGTAGTGAATGTGCCATTCTGTATTTCCTCCAAAACAAACCTCTCTGAGGAAAAGGTATAATTGCTAACTCTCCCCATGAGGTGGTATCCGAAGTCCAGTAATGACTTTTGTATAAAACCCAGATACCAAACAATGCTCAAGGTCAGGATTTTGATAAGGAACCTCCCAAGCAAAAGATCATGAATCACTGCAGAGCATAGCACAATGCACAGACCAACACCAAGCTTTAACATGCACAGCCAAGAAAAGAACATGGTACAGATCAGATGAACTAATATCATGACCGGCAACTGTTAACAGATTCCTTAATACACTCTGGTTAATCTGTTATTATCTCAAGCCCTTCGAGCCCCATGTTGGGCACCAAAAAGGACTGTTGTGGTTTAGCCCCAGCCAGCAACTAAGCACCATACAGCCGCTTGCTCACCCCCCCTGTCCCGATGGGATGGGGGAGAGAATTGGAGGAGTAAGAGTGAGAAACACTCCTGGGTTCAGATAAGAACAGTTTAATAATTGAAATAAAGTAAAATAGTAATGATAATAATAACAATGTAATAATAATAATATACAAAGCAAGTGATGCACAATGCAATTGCTCACCACCCAATGACCGATACCCAGACAGTTCCCGAGCAGCGATCATTGCTCCCCAGCCAACCCCCCCCAGTTTCTATACTGAGCATGACACCATATGGTATGGAATAGCCCTTTGGCCAGTTTGGATCAACTCTTCTGGCTGTGCCCCCTCCCAGTTTCTTGTGTACCTGGCAGAGCATGGGAAGCTGAAAAGTCCTTGACTGGCATAAGCAGTACTTAGCAACAACTGAAAACATCAGCGTGTTAGCAACATTCTTCTCCTACTAAATCCAAAACACAGCACTATACCTGCTACTAGGAAGAAGATTAACTCTATCCCAGCTGAAACCAGGACACCACCTGAGGCAAAAGGGCAACACAGCGGTGAGCAGCAGCTCTGAAGGAGATACTGCAATCCTTCAGGATGAAGTCTAGCATGTCTATTTCATCATATTATTTTTGAGCATAACCTCTTGCTACAATGAAGGTTTGGACATGTGAATGTGTTTATTTTGGTCAGTTTGGTAATTAGTACATCTCTGAGGTAGCTACAAGCAACTACTTACTCACAAACATCCAGATTTAAGTAAGTCACATTATTCAAAATTCACCTGAGAGCAAAACTTACTATAAAAATATCTAGCAGAACCTTCAAAAATGTCATTTTTTATATGTTGAAAGTGGAGCAAGGGCCCTGCCAGGCCTTGTAATGTGGAAGTGTGATAATATACATTTTTAAATTATTCTTATGCTTTTGAATTTGCTGTTTGAAGGCTAGCACAGAACAGGAGCACACAACAATGTAGTAGCACAACAGCCTTAGAAGCATACTACAGTCCACTTGGGAATTATCAAACAATCTCAAATATGACATAACTCACAAAAATTCTTCTCCCATTTCATACAGGGAGAACAAAGAGTTTTGCATTAATTGGAGTGCTTACATTTTGGGCTATTAAACATGTCTGCTTCTACTAGATTTTTGATTCCTAGACACATTATTATACAAGCTCTTATTTTGAATAATACCCATTCAAACTAATGGGGAATTTGGTTATGTGGTCCACAAACAAATACTTTCTAAAAATAATAATGTAAGGACTATATCCTGTTATTTTACAGCAGTTAAAAAGGAAAAAAAAATCAGAAAAATGTTTCTGCTTACTAAACTCAAACTCCCCAAATACAACATTGGTCATACATACACTGCAGTTACAGAGGTGATAGAGAAAGCTTAATTATTCTTAATAACTTCTTTTGACCTATAAAGGTGTATTGGGCTTGCGTGGCAAGGTTTGGGGTGGGGGAGGAGGGCTGCAGGGGTGGTTTCTGTAAGAAGCTACTAGAAGCTTCCCCTATGTCCAATAGAGCCAACGCCAGCCGGCTCCAGGATGGACCCACTGCTGGCCAAGGCCAAGCCCATCAGCGACAGTGGAAGCACCTCTGGGATAACATATTGAAGAAGGGGGGGGGGGGGGGGGGGGGGGGGGGCAGAAATTTGCACAACTGAAACCAGAAAGAGGAATGAGAATATGTGAAAGGAACGACTCTACAGACACCAAGGTCAGTGAAGAAGGAGGGGGAGGAAGTGCTCCAGGCATGAGAGCAGGGATACCCCTGCAGCCCATGGTGAAGACCGTGGTGAGGCAGGCTGTCCTTCTGCAGCCCATGGAGGTCCATGGTGGAGCAGATATCCACCTGCAGCCTGGGGAGGACCCCACACTGAAGCAGATGGATGCAGCCAAAGGAGGTTGTGACCCTGTGGGAAGCCCGCACTGGAGCAGGCTCCAGGTAGGAGCTGTGGACCTATGAAGAAAGGAGCCCACGCTGGAGCAGGTTTGCTGGCAGGAGTTGTGACCCCATGGGGGACCCATCCTGGAGCAGTCTGCTCCTGAAAGACTGCACCCCGTGGGAGGGACCCACACTGGAACAGTTTCTGAAGAACTGTAGCCCATGGGAAGGACTCACATTGGAGAAAGAAGTTCATGGAGGACTGTCTTCTGTGGGAGGGACCCCATGCTGGAGCAGGGGAAGAGTGTGAGGCATCCTTCCGCTGAGGAGGAAGAAGCAGCAGAAACAACGTGTGATGAACTGACCACAACCCCCATTCCCTGTCCCCCTGCGCTGCTCTGGGAGAGGAGGGAGAGAAAATGGGGAGTGAAGTTGAGCCCTGGAAGAAGGGAGGGGTGGGGGGAAGTTGTTTTAAGATTTAAGTTTTATTTCTCATTATCCTACTCTGATTTGACTGGTAATAAATTAAACTGGTTTTCCCCAAGTCGAGTCTGCTTTGCCTGTAATTGTAATTGGTGAGTGATCTCTCCCTGTCTTTATCAGAACCCATAAGCTTTTTGTTATATGTTCTCTCCTCTGTCCCATTGAGAAGGGGAGTGACAGAGCAGCTTTGGTGGGCACCTGGCATCCAGCCAGCATCAAATCACCACATAAGACAAAAATTAAGTATGCTTTACAACCGTAAGAAGTATATAGGTATTTCATAAAGTATTTTTATTCTGTAAGAATCAGAAGACAGGTTTCCCAAATAAAGATAAAAGTGCCCCAAAGGTTTAAAACTTTGCAAACCTCAAAGGATTTTTTTTCTTTCTTCTGAAATGGAGTATATCCATCATTCCTTTGGTGAACTGTCTTTGTTTCTGTAGTTATACATATTAAAAAAGAAAAACTAGAAATTAAGTTTAATTTTTTGACAATTTACGTAAATTATATCTCAAATGAAAACTGGCTAATAGTAGAATTTTATTTATTAATTCATGAAAAGCATCAGCTTTATGCAGGCATGTCATTCGTTAACAAACAATTACATCATAGAATCATAGAATATCCTGAGTTGGAATGGACTCACCAGGATCATCGAGTCCAACTCCTGATTTCACACAGGGCAATCTAAAAGTTAAACCATGTATCTAAGGGCATTGTTGAAATGCTTCTTGAACACCCAACAGGCCTGGGGCCATGACCACTTCCCTGGGGAGCTTGTTCCAGTGCTTGACCACCCTCCCAGTGAAGAACTTTTTCCTAATATCCAGTCTGAACTTTCCCCGATGCAGCTTTAAGCCATTCCCTCACATCCCATCACTGGACATCAGAAAGAAGAGATCCTTCTCCTCTCCCCCTCATAAGGAAGTTGTAGACTGCAGTGAGGTCTCCCTTCAAGTCTCCTCGTAAAGCACTAAAACTCCAAACACTCTATTTCAAACTGTGCTGTGATATCATGTTATACTTTTAGTTCAGTTCTTCCAAATTTCAATGTGTATCATGAGGCAAATGTGTCCGGCTGAACTAAACTGCCTCAGCATGGCATTAACAGGAGTACTCCTATGAACTGTTTCTTCACTTGAAGAGCTCTAATGCAATATAGGAACACAGTCTGTAAAACAGAATGAGTCACCTGAGTTACTGTAGGAAAGTGTTCTGGATTTTTCCTGAAATATTTTCCTTTTTTCAAATAACTACTAAAAATCTGTTTTTTTCTTCTCCCCACTCTTCTTTAAAACATATTTTCAGTGCTCTGTGGGACTTCATTAAGTTCATCTTCTTGAAAAGCTGTAAAATAATTGTGTGTCACCAATAACTTTTCTCAGAATTTATTTGGGTATACGCTTTTTGGCACACTCTAATTTCAAATTAAGGTTATAAATTCAGATGCATTAGGCCATCTCTCTCTGGAATTTTGTTTCACTGACACATGTGTTTACCACGAATAAGAGAACAACAAATACAAAACATGAAAAATTATTACTGTAGCTCACTGCTTACTTGTGTTGAAACTCTGGCCTGACAAAGTTGAATGTCAAGCTTATATTTTCCACAGCAGAACCAGTATTTCACTCTCTGACAATGTTGTGGTAGATTGGCTGAAGATAAGCAAGCATAGGACTGCAGCAAAATCTTGACTTTTTTCCCAGGCCATTCTAAGTGAAATCACATGTTGTTAAAAACCCTTTACGTCTGACAGTTGTTCTTATGTTTTTGCTTATGGCTTATTGATTGTTTGTAGTATCCATTTGTTTGTGGGGAGATGCAAGAACATTCCTGAATAAAAAAGTACTCAACCTTGGAAAGGAAAATTCATTGTACCTTCTTGTGCAGGTTTTGGTAGTAGGCCCCCTCTTGCACAGAGGCCCATTACCTCTACTGGCCACAAACCACTGTTGTACCATCTCAAGCTGCTAAGTTGCTGGCTCCAGAAGATACTTTCACATTCTACATATCACCTTCTATGTTGTTTTTATGGTTTTACAGCATATTTTGCCAGCTTTTTTTTTTTGCTTTTTTTTTTTTTTTTTTAATCTCCAGGCTGATTTTTAGTTCTCTAGTTTTCAGAATAAGTTACTGGCAGATACATTTAAATAAAGTTCAGAGCTTGATATAAATGCTTTTTAACCCTGGGTGCAGTTCATACAGTATTATTGCCATTGTTTCATTGGCAAAAATAAACTACAGGAGTTAGTGGTAAACAACATGTCAATAATTTGCTTTTGTAACACTGTAGCTTTTACTTGTGTTTTTGTACTCCTGCCTTGCTATTTTTCGATATGTATGTTCTGTACAGACTTAAATAAAGAAAGCATTAAAAATTATTCTCAAAAAAGGACACGGGAAAGCTTAAGCAACCAGAAACAGAATGTATAGATTAATTTCTAGGCTTCATGTACAAATTCTTTCAGAATCACTAAAGAAATATGTCTCTTGGATGGATGGATGAAATGGAAACTTGAAGCAAGGGTCAGATTTTTAGGACATTGAAATAAATGAGCAAAAGTAATAAAAGATAGGTAGATAATTAAGCTTTTTTTTTTTTTAATTCCATAATGCTGTAGGTGTTATGCTTCTAAACATCGCTAAAATCCCTAATACCAGCCCATTGATAAAAAAAGATCACCGACTTTCATTAGGAACTAAGCTGGAGCTAAATGCAGGAGATATTGACTCAACAAAATTAATAAAGATACAGATCAATGAAAGATGCAAACATCAAAATAACAAGTATTGGTCAGCAGCAATTAAATGAAAGGCCTAAGGGAGGTGGAGTTTCATATTTCAATTTGAAAATTCATTAAATGAGTTTGTGAAATTTTGAAAAAAATAACAATTATTAAGAAAGACATTGAAATATAACCAAACATGTAAATCAGGTATAAAATATCTTTATTTTCAAGTTATCTGCCAAAAAAGAAACCTTAAAAAAAAAAAAAAACCAGAACTTTTTTTTTAAAGCTTTAAATCTTTCTTTTTAAAGCTGCTGTCACATATTTGGGGTTTGGGATAATATATGAATTCACACATAAATGATTTACAAAATGTTTTTGTTAGTGCTACTCCTAGTTTAGTTTGGCTGCAGAAAACCATTAATATTTAATGTAAGTGGCATTAAACAACACTATCCAATTTTCTGAGCAGAACAGAAAAGATCTGAATGAACTTTTTAGATACAAATTATTTTCAACTTGTAATGCTGATGGTCCTAAAATAGGTGTTGAATAGTTACCAGAGTTTTATGTCTTCTGAGTATCTATGTTTGATGTATTAAATCCAGTTTCTTAATTTTTCTATCTTAAGGTCAGAAAGCAGAAATAACTAAGAATTATTACTGAGAAAATATATCACATTTAGGCTGGAAAAATAAACACAGATCTCTCATGATCTGGGAATGTCCTCTCTAATGTTAATGGAACATCTAGAAAAAAAGTGGTGATGGCAGTCAAAACAATGGTGGTAGCAGTTTGCAGGCATTTCAAAATATTTTCTAAGGTGTTATAAACATTTGGAAGGCTTTAATATGCAGTTCCCTTTTGATTTTTTCTTGCTCATATGTCAGTACTGCTCATCCTTATAATAAAAAGGTGAACCTGTGACATTATTTTGTCTCTAGGATAAATGATCAAACTGTTACCCAAGGGAATATACTCTAGACATCTTTTCTAACTCTTGCTTGTTTGTTTTTAAATTATTCTGTTAGCAATGACAGCTGCTGATGATCATTTTTTCTACTGGAACCCATCAATCAAACTTTAGTGTTTAAATTAAATTTAAATTTCTAAATTTATCTAGTAGCATGAAACAAAGAAGCCACATACTGCTTACAGCTTTAGGTTGTTTTTTTTTTGGGGGGGGGGGGTTGCCTTTTTTTTTTTTTTTGCTTGGTTTTGGTTTGGGTTTGGAGGCTGGGGGGGGGGGGTTGGCAGTGTTTCTTTTCTGTTGTCTTTTGTCTCAGAAATTGTAGTGTGAGCCTTACTAGTTAGTCAAGAAATGTAAGTCTATTTTCACTTGAGAATTGTCCACCAGGATACATGCTGGATGGACACCATCTATCCATCAGCATTAAGGTCTTCTGAAAAGACTGTAATCTATAATACTCCAAACATTTTGTGAATTAATTATTCTGTTTTCCAAACAAAAAACTGTCTTGACATTTTTCCTCACAATGTTTGAATTCTCTCCCAGTAAACCTGTGACATGGATGTGTAGAGCCAATCCTGCAGAATCCTAGAGCATATTTTCAGATCAGATCCCTGGTAGAGGTAAGACACTAAAGGCAACTAATGACAGCAAAACAGACCAAATTTTTCCAGCTGTTTCAGGTATCCACTTCACCAGGTTTGATCAAAGGTTAGCTTGAACAACTTGCTAAAATTCACTCCACTGGGGAATTTAGCTATACATCTTAAACTAATTTTAAATGTAATCTGGAGACCTGAAAGTGCATGAATCTGGGAAAAATAAAAATTAAAACAAAAGAAAGAAATCTGTACACAATTCTCATATAGCATCTTTTACCACTCCTTGACAGACGTATTTACAGTCAATACACAAGTAGATGACAAGTTCTTGTTTTATGTGGAGAACTTTCCCCTAAAGCATGCAATTCATATATATAACTCAGAAAGGGATGTTATGGCTTTCATAATGAGATACTTCTGTGCTCCCAGAAGTCACTGATTCTTTTGGTACACATATCTTTTGTTGCTTTGCTTCTGCTCTGGTGATTAACTGGAGATAAAGGCAGTCGGTTTTTGTAGCTCAGTGAACGGTAGTGAGTTGAGAACCCTTCTTCCTTCCTACTTCCTTCAAAAACTGGGAAGTTTCAGTTTTATTCTGTTTTATTTTGGGTTTGCAATTTTTTTTTTTCTGTAGAAGGATAATTTATGGATTATATACTAATGTATTTTCATATTTACACTCTATATGCTAATCGTCAACAGTGCATACACAGGTACAAAACAGGAAGACCATTACTAAATCAGAGTGGATAAATAATTGTTTTCTGCCCTCTTTTCCTGTAATTCAGGTGTTGACAGCTCAGAAGGTAGATAATAATTTTGCACTTCTGTATTTCATTAAAGATTAGCTTTTGCAATTTTTCCTCTGAAATGCAAGAATGCTAAGTGTTTTTTTTTCCTATGTAATGATGAGAGTCTATCAGAATGTAAATGGATACTGAGTTGCTGAAAAGCCAGGCTCGATGGGTTTACAAATGAAAATACTTTCCTAATAAAATTACAGATTTCAAACAAACTGTCAAAAACTCAAAACATCCTACCTCCACCACCAAAAACCCCATCCAGAATACTCCCATTTCATTTTTATTTTAAAAAGAAAAATAGTGCTGACAGATTTAGTGTGAAACAATTTAATTTCACCAGAAACTGTAGAAGCATATTTATGCTAGGAAAATCTATGATAACATATTTCCACTGAAATTAATGTGTATAATAAGAAGGCCTCTGAAAGCTCTAGCAGCAGTATTACTTCTTACATGTAATATGTTGGACTGAGATTGATTAAGGTGATTAGTTCCTCCAGAGTATGCATCTTGGGGTCTAAAGTATTACTTTTTCCCAGTGGAAGAAAAGCTATGGTACAAAGACATTCTTGGGTTTATCCTTGAGGTCAGTATTAAGTATAACAGTCAAAGACAGAGACAACTACATGGCCAAAATCCTAGGAATTATGCAGACAAACATCCTGGATTTAATTCCAACTTCACTATCTTGGAAGTGTGGTGTAAGCAAAGGCACAAATGCCTCTTAAGGGCCCTTCAGTACAAATGAGTGCCAAGGTCAGTATAATAATCTATACATTAATGAGATATTGTATTCAGAAAAATCCTTGACTACGTTCTGAAATTATTTGACTCTGCCAATGTGCTATGACTTTTTGAGACAAGAAATTGTTATTATTCCTCAGCCTGAAGCTAAGTCTTTGGACGGTATTTTTCATTAACTTTTCCACAGAGCCATTGATACTTTCTTCCAATAAAGCCAGTTGGCTGGACCTTGACTCTTATGTTTTGTGTTGCAGGTGCTTCTACACCCAATCTGCACTTAGCTGTGTAAAGAACATTTTATTCTCTATGAATGTGATGCTATTTCTGAAATCACAAGGCATTAATATCTCAGTGAAACTTAAATTTTCATTCTGTCAGAAGACAACAGACTCACTGTCATTCCTGAACTTCAAGGCCTGTGAAGGCTTCATGAATTCCTTTCCAACTGTGCAGCAGCAAATGTCAAAAATATGTCTGTCTTAGTTTGTAACATTTCTCTACTGAAATATCATTTTCTTTTCAGTAGTTTGCAGCTCATCCTCATTTTAAGGCACCTACTTATGCTGATGTGATTGGTGGCTAACAATTCTAATTAAAAAAAAAAAAAGAATAATTTTTGAAGCTTCCTTTTTGACACTTTTGACATTCAGAAGGATAAATAGATGCTACCTTGGTAATTTTCCTCTTTCACTTCAGCAAGGGAAATAAAAATAAAATGTTCTTAGGCATTTGAGGAGGACTTGCAGCAGAAATATATGTATCTTCCAACAGAGGAGTCTGCTTCCCTTCCAGTTTCAACATCACCAAAAAAACTAGTACGGGTAACTACCTTCAGCATCTGACAGAAAAGTACATTTCATTCAGACCTCAAGGCCATGGCAAGGAGGTTGCCACAGGAATTGGCTTTATTTCTAAATTTTTGCCATCAAAGGAACGGCAAAGACCTAGGTTGAGATTGCAAAGTGCCAACTACTTCTTGAAAACAAAATCTGGTCTTTTAACTATTAAAAAAATTCTAAAAAAATTCTAAGAAATAATCAGTTCCCTTTCTCACTTGCTTATCTCCCACAATGTGCTTAATCCTTCTCCAGAAACATAGCTTACTTTAAGAGTGCTCCTACTATCACTATATGGGCCTGCAGTGCCTAGCCAACATCGTGTGGTAGTAAATGAAGTATACTCACTTTTAAGTTGTGCAATTTAGAGTTCCTTTGTTTCTCAGATGATCCAAATAGGTAAGTTTGTTCACTTTTTAATTATCACTGCACCCAGTCAGACTCGTGCTATTTGCAGAAATGAGCATAAGCATAATACAAATAATTCTCCCAAAGCATGTTGCAGGCAATGAAACAGAGCATTCTATGCATTACAGCTCATTTCTTTGCCATTAATTCAGAACATAACTGTCACAAATTCTTAATTATTTTAGTAATTAGAAAAGCAAATCAACAATGCTTAAAAAAAGATAGCTAGTTGCAATTGTTCCTCTAGGATGCTTAATGTAGTATGTGTATATGCCTTAATCTCTGGATGGAGAAGAAAAATAAGGCAGATGGATAAACAAATACTGGTTTATGAACTATGTGTTTGGCTTCCCTGACTTTCTCTTTTACTAACTGTATATGATGGGAGTACTTATCTCCTCTTGCCCTGACTGAACCCAAAGGAACAGGTGGCCACCTGCTTCTTGATATGCAATTATGAATATAGTCATTGGGTGAAAAAGTAAACACATCTTTAGACTTTCACAAATTTCTCTTGCCTTTTCTTTATAAGGGCCAATGTCCTTCATCAAACAAGATAAAAGATAATCATTGAAAATAACCATTGTAATAAAAATAAGGCTCCCTGTAGAGTCAAGCAAGTATTTAACACTCATAAGCATATCAGAATCTGGTCTTTTGTCAAGAAGACTGAACTATTTTCATTTAGAAATTATTGGAATATAAAAGCTTTACAGGGTAAGATTTTGTCACTCTTTTACCTGTCACTCTTTTCCCACTGTTTAATAATTTCTATCCTGAGTGTTCACTGAGGACATGTGGAGAGACATACTAACCTCTGCGCTCAAACTAACAGAATACAGGGCACATATTTGAAGTTTCATAGCAAAGAACAGAATACGCCACACCTTTTGTGTGCTGGCAGTGTAACATAGGATGCAGTAAGAATTTTCCATTTCTCATTGTCTCCATTAGGACATTTCCCACCACAATCGTGGATGCTAAGGACATATATATGGATTCTTATGAGATGATTCCCATTAAGTCAAATGAAAGGGGATTGCTGGAGTCTGAATCCCATACACTAAGATGGACGAGTTTGACCCTGCTAGAGGAAGAGGGTATCAGTATCTGAGAGAAGTTATCAGTTATTTCTCTCCATATGTTTCTTCCTCTTTCCCAACTGCTGTCTGGTAGAAAACAGCTGACCAAAGTTTAGTGTGCTACCTTAAGTCAATATATCTATGTTTTTGTATTATTCAGGCTGAAACTAATACAAAAATAAACAAATTAGAAAGATCTTGAAACTAAATAAAATGTCAATATGCCTTCCTTTCTTATGTGGCATAGCTTTGGGGTATAACTGTTTTTGGAGTGGACTCACACAGCCCATGCTCTTTAGACTATCTGTAGATATCTGGAACTGGCTCATGGGGAAGGATCAGGAAACAACATTAGGAAACTTCCCCTTTCAAAGCCTTATGAAATCACACAAGAAAAATGTTTTCATACTTTTCTCTAATTCACAGCAAATTCACTTCCCATGTATAGCAGTATGAAAATTGTATCTGCTACACAATTTTTGTAGCCAAAGAAAAAGTTCCTTAGATACTTTAGTGTAGAACATTTCTATATAACTGTAGTGGTTTAACCCTAGTTGACAAATAAACATCACACAGCTGCTAGCTCACCCTATCCCCCACAATGGGATGGGGGAGAGAATTGGAAAAAAAAAGTAAAACTTGTAGGTTGAAATAAAAGCAGTTTAATAGGACAGCAGAGGAAGAGAAAGTAATAATAATAATAATGATAAAAGAATACACAAAACAAGTGATGCACAATGCAATTGCTCACCACCCACTGCCCAATGCCCACCCTGTCCCTGACCAGTGGTTGCTGCCTCCCAGCCAACTCCCCCCAGTTTATGTACTGAGTGCGACATCCTATGGTATGGAATAGCCCTTTGGTCAGTTTGAATCAACTGTTGTGGCTGTGCCCCCTCCCAGCTTCTTGTGTGCCTGGCAGAGCATAGGAAGCTGAAAAGTCCTTTACTGGTATAAACACTACTTAGCAACAACCAGAATATCAACATGTTATCAACGTTGTCTCATACTAAATCCAAGATACAGCACTATACCAGCTACTAGGAAGAAGAATAACTCTATCCCACCTGAAACCAGGACAGTATAACAACAAGTAAAAGCAGCTAAAGTATGTCCTATTTGAGGTAGTCCTGACACATGAGAAGTCCACTTTTTTTCGGATGTCACAGGGTTATTTCCTATGAATCTGGTATTAAAGTCTTTTATGTAACAAATGTTGTGTAAAATATTTGGTTTTGGAGGTGCATATAGCTACCAATTCTTTTGTGTGCTTAAGTGTGCACATGTACATCCATGTACAGGGAGCAGGGGAATAAGGAAGACCATAATAGTTGTAATCAGTTGACATCTAAGTGGTTATATTGCATCATTTAACAAATAAGAATGCAATGAAGTATGCACTGCCTAAGCTGGTAGTAGACTCTGTTCAGTGTGCATGCCTTCGTTGATGGTCACATCATCTCCTACAATGGCAGCTTGCACCAGCTTTTGCACAAATCAAAAGGAAAACACTGCCAAGGCTTTTAAGAACCTTCTGGCAATTAATGAAACATTTTGGTAATAAGTGGGTAATAAGTGGTAAGTGGTAAGTGGTAATAAGTGGGAGCATTGTCTTAAATAATTTTCTGGCTTTTCTGAAACTCTAAACATTGCGTAATGAACAATGCTACTTACCTGTTGCCTGGTATTTTAGTGTTTTAGCTATCCTAGTCACTAGCAAAGCTGAAAGCAATACTGCTATGTTCCTAAAAGTATGCTATAACATCCTTAGATAAAAAATGTATTATGATATCCCTATCTTTAAAAAGTAAAACAGTCAATTCTCAACTTTTTTATTTAATGTGGCCAGTTAATCTGTATTGGGTATAGGTACCAAGGTGTTGGCAGTAGCAGGCTGCACAAGTGGCCCCTGTGAGAAGACACTAGGGGCTGCCCATGCTGGACACAGACAGTTCTAGATAGTATTAGTCAGCTCCAAAACAGACCCACCACGAGGCACAGCCAGGCCCACCAGCCACACTGGTGGTTCCTCTGTAAAAACGTGTTTAAGAAAGGGTGAAAAATGCTGTACAGCAGCTGTGGGAGAGCGGAGTGAGAAAATTGAGAGAAACAAAATCGATGGACACCAAAATTGATGAAGAAGGAGGGGGGAATAAAGAGATATTTGGTACAATAGGTAACAGACTCATCATGACCATCCAGATTGGTTGAAGTGTTATACAGTTGTCAAGGCTAAGACATGTTTTACATAAAGATTTGAATGGTGATGATGTATAAGTTTTATGGTGGGGATTCTCCAAGGTGTAGCTGAATGCTTTGAGTGTCCTTGGAGAGTGAGCCCCACTTCTACACCAGGGAGAAAACAATTCTGGACTTGTGAACAGTTCAGAAAATGTGCAATAATCTGTACATGCATGTATATATAGACCATATTTCAATGACAAGCAATAAAAAGTAAGGACATATATTTTTGAATAATTCTCAGCTAACTCTAGGGTCCATTTCAGTCTTGAATTATCAGCAGGTTTACTCCATGTTTAAACTGGACAAAAAAGTAACTGCATTACTACCCCTTGTGTGACTGGTTGTTTTACAGGAAAAACCTTTAATTCCATACATTTCCTTTTGGTATAACCTTATATCCTTACTACCATGTTCTTGTTACTTGCTTATTAGTAATAGGAGTCAACTGCCATTTCAGTGTGATAACCTGGTGACAACAGGGAAATGAGAGGGAGGGGGGAAGAAAAGTAACACAGTAAGATGGTATCTTTGGTAATGTGAGTGCCATGTGAAGTAAGAAAAGAATAAATAAAAGGAAAAGATATGAAAGAGGTACATAGACAGGAGAACAAAGGTATCCTGGAAAGAATGAAAAAAACCCTACCAACTGAAAACCAGATGATGGCCTGCAACACTCTGACCAACTAATTCCATGATCTCATCAAAGGCATGAGTAGGGGACCCCCATCTGCAGAGGCATAAAACCAAACAGCTTGTTATCTCTATGATACACCTTCACAATTATAATACTAACTATGCATCTCTGTTACTCACCTGATTACTGGTTAAATATCTGATGTGTAAGCACCATGAACAAGAAAGAACATGTGCAGAAACCATCTGGATAATTTGCAGCATGGTACTAAAAAGAGTAGGCTGTACTAGTGCAGCTGGTGATTAAAATGTCTTTGTAACTAAAAGACTCTCAGACTCTGGCATCTGGTCTACTGAAATGCTCAGACTTCCTGGTGAGAACTGTGGTCCTTTTATTTGGTAAGACATGTTGGAAAGCAAGAACGGCCAGTGAGACACAGTCCAGAAAATAACTCTGCGTGAGGGTATACCAAGTTATAGGCAGGTTATTTCTTAAAACTAAAAATGGAAAAAAGCAAAAAAAAGCTACAAAAATATTTAGTTTGTGGGAGGATTAATCTGGGGAAGATAGTTCAAATCAGAGTGACATTACAATTTTTTTTAAAAAAAGATACATTTTTAAATTTAAATAATGAGAAATAGTTATTGTAGGAAAGGGCCAGAGGAGATATCCTTGCTTTCCTTAGAGGAAGGATCTAATCACCAAGAAGTACTCGAAAAGATTGCAATCAAAGTACAATATTTTGAAAATTCTTCTATTTAATAAGAAAATATTTCATTTTCTGTTCCTAGACTGTACTTTCCCTCTCCTTGATCATAACAGCATTTTCTGTACCAGACAAAGAACAAAATCAAAAGTGAAATGCATTCCTTAAAGGGTGAAATAAAATCAAGAAGTTTAACTCTAACAACAATCAGAAAATTTAGACGTGAAAGTGATCCACTTGGTCATGTAAACCATTTTCTGACCAATGCCAAATTATCTCTGGTGCATATGTCAATATTTTGTTCAGTCTACTTTTAAGTGGATTCATGAGCCTTTAGCCTCAGCTGACTGCCAGTGAGTACTAAGAGGAGGGTTCAGTTATTCCATCTTTAAAAAAGGAAATTTACTACAAACAGGATGCATGTTGATCAGTCAGGGGTAGCTGAAGGGAAGCCAATGTACAGATACTGTCTATGAATCCTACAGCACAGAGGTCTGTGGATTCTGCTGTCATTTATTACTTTGCCTATGATGCGGAGGAAGAAGAGATGGCATAAAAAAAGAAGCGTGATAATAAAAGAAACATGATTCATAAAAGACATGTGACCAGCAGGTCAAGGGAGGTGATTGTCCTGTGCTACTCTGCTCTTGTGAGACCTCACCTGGAGTACTGCATTCAGCTGTGGGGCCCCCAATATAAGAAGGACGTGGACCTGTTGGAGCAAGTTCAGAGGAGGGCCACAAAGATGATCCAAGGGCTGGAGCACCTCTTGTAGGAAGACAGGCTGAGAGAGTTGGGGTTGTTCAACCTGGAGAACAGAAGGCTCTCGGGAGACCTTATAGCAATCTTTCAGTACCTGAAGGGGGCCTACAAGAAAGCTGGAGAGGGACTTTTTACAAGGGCAGGTAGTGATAGGACAAGGGTTAATGGCTTTAAACTGAAAGAAGGTAGATTTAGATTAGATATGAGGAAGAAATTCTTCACCATGAGGGTGGTGAGGCACTGGAACAGGTTGACCAGAGAATTTGTGGTTGTCCCACTCCTGGAAGTGTTCAAGGCCAGGTTGGATGGGGCTTTGAGCAATCTGTTCTAGTGGAAGGTGTCCCTCCCATGGCATGGGGGTTGGATGTAGAAGATTTTTAAGGTCCCTCCCAACCCAAACCATTCTATGATTCTATGATTCTATAATAAAGATACAGAAATCACTTTGGTTTTGCCTTTTTTTGCAGAGGCCACTGCATCTCAAAGACTCTGAAGTAATATCTGCTTAGCCAACCTCTATTACAAAGCTAAGACAACTCCTACTTCTCTTGATGTAGAAAGCTTTGCTCTCAGAAAAATATGTTTTGTAATTAGGAACTCTGTTCTTCAGCTTCCATTTTTACATTCCTAATTTAATCTTATTATTACATTTTTTATCCACATTCAGTGACAGGCAGTGACCTTTGATTTTCTTAATATGCTCCAACATCATCTTCAATGGCCTTGAAAGTAATTATTTCTCCTCTTTCTACTCATCAGAAAAACATGGTAAAAGATTCTTGAAAATGTACTTGAAGACAATAGCATACACTGTATGCTATATACGTAAGCCATGAATAATACCATAAGACATATTTGTTCTGACAATTTGACAACAAATTTCAAGAAAATAAAGTAATTACAATGTGAGTACATATGACAGAACATATGTATGCAACCTGATCTCCTTCTATGACTTGGTGACCTGCCTGGTGGATGAAGGAAAGGCTGTGGATGTCATCTACCTGGACTTCAGTAAAGCCTTTGACACCATCTCCCAAAGAATTCTCCTAGGGAAGCTGGTGGCTCATGGTTTAGGCAGATGTACTCTTTGCTGGGTAAAAAGCTGTCTGGGTGGCCAAGCCCAGAGAGTTCTGGTAAATGGAGTTAAGTCCAGTTGGTGGCCGGCCATGAGCGGTGTTCCTCAGGGCTCTGTTTTGGGGCCAGTCTTGTTTAATATCTTTATCAATGATCTGGATGAGGGTACTGAGTGCACCCTCAGTAAGTTTGCAGATGACACCAAATTGGGTGTGAGTGTTAATCTGCTCGAGGGTAAGAAAGCCCTGCAGAGGGACGTGGGCAGACTGGATCAATGGGCCAAGGCCAGCTGTATGAGGTTTAACAAGGCCAAGTGCCGGGTCCTGCACTTGGGTCACAACAACCCCATGCAACACTACAGGCTTGGGGAAGAGTGGCTGGAAAACTGCCTGGCCAAAAAGGACCTCGGGGTGCTGGTCGACAGCTGGCTGAACATGAGCCAGCAGTGTGCCCAGGTGGCCAAGAAGGCCAACAGCATCCTGGCTTGTACCAGGACTAGTGTGGCCAGCAGGAGCACAGAGGTGATTGTGCCCCTGTACTCAGCACGGGTGAGGCTGCACCTGGAATACTGTGTCCAGTTTTGGGCCCCTCACTACAAGAAAGACACTGAGGTGCTGGAGCATGTTCAGAGAAGGGCAATGAAGCTGGGGAAGGGTCTAGAGAGCAAGACTTATGAGGAGCAGCTGAGGGAACTGGGATTGTTTAGCCTGGAGAAGAGGAGGCTGAGGGGAGACCTCATCACTCTCTACAACTACCTGAAATGATGTTGTAGTGAGGTGGGTTTTGGTCTCTTCTCCCAAGTAGCTAGCGATAGGACAAGAGGAAATGGGTTCAAGCTGCACCAGGGGATGTTTAGATTGGATATTAGGAAAAATTTCTTCATGGAAAGGGTAGTCAAGCATTGGAACAGGCTGCCCAGAGACGTGGTGGAGTCACCATCCCTGGAGGTGTTTCAGAAAATGTGTAGACGTAGCACTTCAGGTCATGGTTTAGTGGGCATGGTGGTGTTGGGTTGACATTGGACTGATGATCTTAGAGGTCCTTTCCAACCTTAATGATTCTATTCTAGTTTTACTGTCATTAAAAAACGATTCAGCCACCAAGCCAGGAAACATGAAATTAATTGCTACTCAACCCTTAATTGGTTTAGTGTTGGACTTGGTAGTGTTAGGTTAATGGTTGGACTAGATGATCTTAAAGGTCTTTTCCAACCTAAACAATTCTATGATTCTATGATTCTATAAGTAAGGTTTTATATTCAAAGATCTTTTATGCAACCTTTTATTTATAGGAAGGTCACATTTTTTTCAGAGGTGAATACACTTCCATATGTTCTGTCTGAGCTTCATTCACATGAGTCATGAGGGGTCTAAATTAAATGCCATGTTCTTGAAATACCTGCACCCATAAAGGGAGTCCAAACAGGTGCAGTTCTGCTAGCATTGTGCCATAATTTTAAAAATCTGTGTCTCCTACTAAACACTTTTCCTTGATAAGGTGCCTTTTTCTAATAACAACCACTTGTTATTTGTTTGTTTGTATTTTAAGTGAGGAAAATGTCATCATCATTATGTTTAAATATAATGAAAATATTTAGGAAAAAAATTCCCCAAACTTTCATTTGTAAGACTGCAGTTCTAAAATAGAAATGGTCTATCCTTCCTCAGGGATGGAACAAGGACCCTGGAAGTTTTTGCTGGTTTTTGCAGCATATCCTGAGGATGACTGCAAAGATTTGTTTTGAAAGAGATGTTGAGGGGGTGGTTTTGAGACATAGTCTGGCAAACTCTCTTTTAAAATTAATCCAGTGTGATTTGACCAAGAGCATGGAAGAAAGGTGCAACAGGTAAAGCAGTGGGTTTGAAACATTGAAGCATGGAGATGGCCTTAATTTTTACCTTAAATCCATCAGGCAGGACACAAAGGTCTTGGAGACCAACGACTCTCATAGAGAGGAAGTCCTATGAAACTTCCTATAGAAGTCTTGTTTCTGTTTTCTTAATGCAGTCCCAAATGGACAATATGGTGGCCTTGAGGCATCCATTACGGTGTTACATATGTCAGCCACAAAAAGTGATTGCAAGTTCTGACTAAACAAAGACAAGTAAAGTTCAGAAAGCTGTGAGCTGCATGCAACAGAGATGTCTGGCACTTGCAACACTAACTCAAGTACTTGGTGTAAAGCAAAATTTCAAAATTAATTACCTCTTTACCTTCTAGTTGATTACTATTAATTTTAGACAATGCTATTGTGTCAACTCCAGAGCTTAGGTTGAGAAATTTGGATTAAGAAGAAAACGTGTCTCTAAATTGCTTGGAATTGATCAGTACAGGAGGAGCTACAATACTTTTTCAGAGAGTAGTGTCATGATGTTGCTTGTGTGGCCATGTGTAATCCATAGGAAAGCTAGCAATGAGGGAAACTGATAGGTTAAAGAATTGTGCTGGAAATTAAGTCACTTGGTGCTTAGGTAACAGAGGAAATGGAGATGGAATTTAGTTCTATTTTCCCCTGCAATAAGAAATTTTCATTCTTGCTTGTGTGAACTTTCATAAAAGTAAAATTCTGCTGTAATTTTCCATTAAACTCTGAAATGATTGTTCCAAACTAAATACTTGGTGGCACATTAATAAATAAATTTTCAAGTTTGCTGCTCATATTTTATCAAGGAGAAAAATACCTCTAGTAAGACATTTTTCTGTTCGATTCTGACAGATCCACATGTGGACACTATTGGCCAAAGTAACACAGTATCAGTCATAGAAATAATATTTTCTTTCTTTTTCAAATGTATATACATATATATTGACCCGAATTTTTTCTGTTGGCACATTAAGCTTTTCTAATACGACTAATATCAATATCACTCAGATATGTCTTTACAATCAGTGATGAATTGTTGAGCCATTTGTATGTTACTAGGTATCAGGCCATTTGAAATAATCTATTGATTTTTCATTTCTACGGTTGACATATACTGGAATGGTAGCTTGCGTTTTAAAACAATTTGCCCATACAGAGTTTGAGCCTAAGGATGAAATGTAATCCATGGTACACCACAAGAATTTTCATTTACATATGTTAAAAATGAAATATAACGATTCAAATTAGAAGCCCAAAATACCTTTTCTGAATCAGTATGCCTGAGATTCTCATGGCTTAATTACCTGTTACTCAGAAAGCTTACATACTGCAAACCAAAGCTAAGAATGTACAAGCACATGGACTAAACCGGGAAGTTATTCCAATTCTTGTCTTCTGTTTAACCAGAGAAAGTAAATAACTTTCATTGTTTTAAAGGATTTGGACTATCATAAGATGTGCTCAATTGCTTTAATTGCAAAAGGACAATATTGTTTAATAGTCACAATGCATAGGCCCAGAACATGAAATGCATATGTAATTGTGTGGATGGATAGATACAAAGATAGATAGATAGATAGATATACAAATGCACACTGGTGTATATATATATTTACAATATACTTTATGGAGTCAATGTTTGTAAAGCCCTTTAGCAACCTTCATTAAGTAGAAATATAGAATCACAATAGTGAAGGCTAGAGTGACCTCTTGAAGTCATCTGCGCCAACCTCCTGTACAGTGAAAGTCCAGTGTGACCGTGTTGCTCAGGCCTTGCCCGTCTGAGGTTGGAACATCTCCAGAGAGATTCTACCACTTCCCTGGGAGTCTGCTCTAGTGTTTTATTACACGCATAGAGAAAAAGATTATATTTGAATTCACATTCTTATAACTTGTGCCTGTTGCATTTTGCCCTTCTACTGTACTTCTCCAAGAAGAGAGATATTTTCCCATTAGACAGCTTTATAAAGCCTCTCTTTCACCTTCTTTTCTCCAGACTGAACAAGCCATGGTCTCTCAGCTTCCACTTGTACATCCAGTGCTCCAGTCCCCAGCAACCTTCAAAGTCCTCTGGTGAGTTGCTCTGATGTGTCTATCTTTCTTGTACTGCAGAGGCCAAAACTGGATGCGACCAAATGACATTTTTGGCATACAAGTATCATTCATATTTACAGCTAGATACATTCACATGACCCTATGTCAAAGGTGGAAAAGTATACTTTGATACTTATACATATCAGCATTTTAAAGCATGTTTCTATGACACATTTGAATAACATGTGTCACTTCTCCACCATGCTGAGTATTAAAACATACTGTTCTAATGAAAAAGAAGATTTTAATATTTTAACTTAAAATTCTGTGCCCTTTTTTGATACTTGAGTAGCTAAAGCTCTAACATAAAAGCGTGGAGTACTAAAATGGAAACTAAAAGCTCTAAAGTTAGTTCTTCACTTCTTAGTTCAGATGGAAAGTATATTTAACTAAGGCTAAAAGCAGTTTTCTTTGATTTTTTCCTTACTGATAGAAATTGAAAGACCTGTCAAAAAATATCAGTAAAATAATAGAAACATCATCTTCCTTTCTGTGACAAGGAGGATATGAGTGTAAACACTTAGATCTTGTGTTTTGCAGGAACTTTACAGACTTCACAAACTACACTTTGAAGTATAAAATGGAGACAGTCAAAACAAAGTATGTAGAAGTCATTTATGGTGGTACCTCTGAAGTGTGAAAATCCTTCATGAGAAAGAGTAAGATTTTGGTGATGTGCTCTTTCTGGAAAATCACATAGCCTAAACTATCTCTAGTTTGGCATCTTAGACAGTCAGATCTTAAAATCTTAAAAGGAGAAAAAATACCCTAATATTTTGTGCACTAGACTATCTCAGCCTTTTCTGGCCTACCATGCATACTAGTTTCTGCTAGTGAAATTAAATTCTGCAAGAAGACTATCTTTTTCATGATTACTTTCCACATAATGAGCCTACTCTAAATGTTTGTGAGTGACTAGAACTAATTTATACCTGATTAGCACTCATTCCTGCTGCTAAGGACAGATCTTAAAGCTCTTTTCTTCCTATGGTGAAAGTTATTAGAAAATGGAGTTTGGGATGAAGACCAAAGGAAAATTAAAGCTCTAAAATACAGCCTGAAAAAATATAATCTACTATGTTGTAATTGCTTTTATTGTTATCCTTGGTGAAAGTAACAAGCCTTTTCATTCAACAGACCCAGGTGGGAGAACTGAGTAAAAATTATAATATTTTCCATAAAATATAATCATTTGAAATGTAAAAACCAGAACATTTTTGATGAAGAAAATATACTGCCAATAAAAGACAGGCTCATCAAAAAGAAAATGTCTTGTAACAGCACACAGGTGGTAGGAGGTAATAGCAATACCCATGTTGTAAGAGGTTAACAGCCTGACCCCAAAACCTGACGTTATTGAAGGTAATTTTCGCAGTACTCAGTACAGGATAAGATGGAGAAACTACTGTTTATAGCTTGGGCCTCTGAAAAACTGCTTGTGGGCCACTTACAAATGTAAAGCTATTTGAAGACCTTTAGCTGTATTGTTCACACTGCAAACTAATGTTTAAAAACATATAATTAGACAGTAATTCAGCATCAACAATGGTTTCTTACTTTCTTTTGCTTGATTTATTTTTTTACATAGCTCCATGTTTACATTTTAAAGGATTCTTTTGTAGATGAAGAAGGTTCCCCAGATAGCTCACTATGACTTTTACCAAAAGCAGTTCTTCAGAAGAAGCACAAAAAGGAACTTTCCCACTCTCATGAGGTTATGCTCTGAGTAAGACAAGAGTCCCCTTCTGAACAATATTCTTATATTAGCACAACAGTTAAAGTTAAGGCACCACAAAAAAAGTATTTGTCAGCATTGTTTATTAGAAATAGGGCATCAGTGTGTATGTAAATGAAGTGGTGTGACACAGCCCTTTAAAAATGTAAGTTATACTAGTTGTTAGCACCCCATCTGCAGCATTTTCTTTACTGTTTATGGGCTTCACCACACTATCAATTCTATTTTCTTTGTATTGCTCTTAATGTTGCTGATCCCCCCATCATATATGACATTTTTCTGTTTGTGTACATACTCTTCATACTGTGACTGACCAATAAACCCTTAAAATGGAAGAAGGTTTAGAGGAGATAAGCAAGGGTGATGTGCCCATGAAGCTCAGGCAACAATGCAAGTTGTGACTGACCACAGCTGTTGTGAAGAAGCTGACTTTATCTCAACACAAAGGGGACTGTAGGGTGACCTATGTTTTAGATAAACATGTATCAACAGATGAGTGGATCAACTGGCGATGTAACACTTCTCCCTGAGTTCACTAAAAGGGTGTGAGTGTCTCCCTGAGTCAGCCAGACCACCCTGGGGGGAAGTGAACATGTGTCTCAACCCAACATAGAATATAAGAACTGAACAACTAACAAAAGAATTTCAGAGAGATCAACAGGCTTGAGCTAGCTTCAACCCACATATTCCTTCCTAGCAACTGAGGACGTCCAGTGTCATGACAGTAAGCATGTTATAGAGAGCAGTAATGGGAATGATATTCGTATTATGATTAAAAAGTGTATTGCAATAGCTGTGTTTTGCCAAGTGTAACTGTATTGGGTTTGCATGGCAAGGTTTTGGTAGCAGGGGGGCTACTGGAGTGGATTCTGTGAGAAGCCGAGCCAATCAACAACAGTGACAGCACCTCTGTGATAACATATTTAAGAAGGGGGGGAAAAAACCCCAACCACCAGGGCACAAACTGCAGCTGGAGTGAAGAGTGAGAATATGTGAGGAACGACTCTGCAGACACCAAGGTCAGTGAAGAAGGAGGGGAGGAGGTGCTGCAGGCACCAGAGCAGAGATTCCCCTGCAGCCCATGGTGAAGACCATGGTGAGGCAGCTGTGCCCCTGCAGCCCATGGAGGTCTACAATGGAGCAGAAGTCCACCTGCAGTCTGTGGAGGACCCCACACCAGAGCAGGTGGATGTGCCCGAAGAAGGCTGTGACCCCGTGGGAAGCCTGCGCTGGAGCAGGCTCCTGGCAGGACCTGTGGAGAGAGAGGAGCCCATGCAGGAGCAGGTTTGCTGGCAGGACTTGTGACCCCTTGGGGGACCCACGCTGGAGCAGTTTGTGAAGAACTGCAGCCCATGGGAAAGACTCATGTTGGAGAAAGAATTTCATGGAGGACTGTCTCCTGTGGGAGGGACCCCATGCTGCTGCAGAGGAAGGAGCAGCAGAGACAACGTGTGATGAACTGACCACAACCCCCATTCCCTGTCCCCCTGCGCTGCTCTGGGAGAGGAGGGAGAGAAAATGGGGAGTGAAGGTGAGCCTGGAAGAAGGGAGCGGTGGGGGAAAGGCATTTTAAGATTTGGTTTTATTTCTCATTACCCTACGCATGTTCTCTCATCCTTTCTCCTACTCAGTTTTGATTGGTAATACATTAAACATTTTTTCCCCAAGTTGAGTCTGTTTTCCCTGTGACAGTATTTGCTGAGTGATCTCCCTGTCCTTATCTCGACCCACAAGCTTTTTCATTATATTTTCTCTCCCCTGCCCAGTTGAGAAGGAGAGTGATAGAGTGTCATTGGTGGGTGCTTGGCATCCAGGCAGAGTTGAAACCACCACAGTCCTTTTGTACATTTGTACTGTGTTTTCAGTATAGCTTGCAAAACTCCACTAAATCAGAAAACCCATGTAACGTCAAATATCTTCAGATAAGTAAATTTTATATTAAACATTACACCTCTGTGCATGACATGTGGCATATCTAAAAGAACATGGCCAGAGAGTACTGGACTCCAACACTTAATCTCTATTTTATTCCTGAAATCCAATCCAAGTAGCTTCCTCAAAGAAGTTGAGGCATGTTAAAGAACAGGTTTCTCTTGGCTGTCTTCCATGCAGACAATGTAGACTTTGACTACTGCACGTTTAGTTCCCATTGCCCAAAACAACTCTCCAACATTGTCACAGTGAACCTTTCAGATATTTTTATATGCTCTGAAAATCACAGACATGAGAGGATGCCAATGTCTGGTCCTCCCTACCCATTCCCAAGCTTGGGAAATATCTACCTAACATGTGACCAAGATAACTTTTTTAAGTTCTGGTCCCACTGCTGGTATAGAGCATAAAGAGCTCTAGCAATGGGGATGAGCCTGGGGGATGGGAAGCAATTGCAGCACTGCTATGTGTACTAAAGATTGGTGATCCACTTCTTGGTATCCTCCCCTTAGAGTACAGAGAAGGCTGGGAGGAGTGAAAGGAAGATTAGGTTGCGAGATTACCCATTGTGCTATCCCCTTTTCAGCACTGACACAGTAACACGTAGTTGCTGGCTGGAGGATTGGGTTAATTCTTTGACTTACTGAAACAAAGCAATGCATTCTCATAAATTCAACAGAAACCTTAAGTAAATCTCAAAGAAAAGAATATTGTGTGATATAACAACAAAAGTTGAAATTCAAACGGAAAATCCTGTTTATGTTTTCTGGCCAAATAAATTGTGCTTTAAATTATATTTATTTGTTTTGTTTTCCTAAAAGATTATCTCTGTTCTGAAAATCACCTTCTCACATAAGCAAGCTTACTTTTTACTTTAGGCATACCCAGATAGATGCAAATCCTCTAAAGACAGATATTCAGAGAAGCAGGCTTAAGCAATTGAAATTTTTTCCTCCCTAGAAATATCAATACCTTCCTAAATTTTCAGTCTTCCATATATTCTAAATTGTCTAATCAACTCATTATCAAAGGCCCAGATGCTCCATAAACTGTTGATCTCCAGTTTTAAGGCAGAATTTTCATTTGGTTTCTACCCTCCCCCTTCTTTCTCCTATCTCACTCCCAACTTTATGATGAGTTGAGCAGAGCAAAAGTATCTGCTGTATCTGTGTATGTGTAAGTGATAGTGTATAAAACTGTACATGCAAGAACACATAAAAAGACTCAAGCTGATGCTTGAAGAGGCTGATTATTTGGACTAATATTTTGTCTGTGTCTGTAGTGTTCTACAAGAAAATATTTCTGTCCAGAGGATGGAATGCTAAGGTCAAAGGCAACAGACAGCCTTCAGGACACTTGACAGTGTCAAGTGTCAAAATTAATATCCATATATTGATTTTTCTGACTAATATTTTGTGTGAGCTCACTATTTTATGTTTGAAAGATCATGTACCATTTTTTATGGTTACAAAGTAAGTAGATTTTTCAGTTTCACCTAGATATCCATGTAGTTACTTTGTTACCACATTGTGCTCAAAAAAATTACTTTGATTTTGTTTTCATATTTGTAGCTTTACATGCACAACACATTGTATCTTGTCATTTTCCAGCCACCTGAAATCACCATGGCAACTCATCCATGAACTACTTTTTGATGTAGAAGCCAAGTGTATTTAGTAAAATAAAGCAAAGCAGCATCATTTATTGAGTAACCAAATAGAGATATACCATGGACATAGCTAGGTTATACTGAATTAACACCAGAGTTATGAAGAAGCAAACCGAGAAAAAGAAACAAAGAAACCTTAAGTTTCAAGTAGTGGTTAATACTCTGAAAAAAGGTGAAATTCAGAATGCTGATTTTCAGGCTGTACAAGATCATCTAAAAAAACATGGTCTTGATGATGGCTGAAGCCCTGCTTTAGAAGTTATTTGCAAAGCTAATTTTTATGTTCTGCGCTATTTTTTCAGGATGTCTATAAATGTCCTTATAAAGACTTCTAGCTTCCTGCATTCCTTATGCAACTAGGGATTGAATTGAACATGATTAGCAATCATCCTAGTCTTTTTATGTAATTGTGTGTGTGACTTTTGTGGCATATATCACAAATCATGACCTTTTTTAATAGTTATCTATGATAACTTTTGTATATATTGCCCTTGCAAGGCAATTGGTCATAGGATCCAGTCTCCTTCGGGTGCAGGAAAGCATGTAGCAGGTATTTTCAGAAAAGCTTAATTTCTACATAAGTCATTTCAACTCTCATATATGATGATTTTGTGTAAATAATTTGCAAGGCTTGTTCCTAACTTCTCTGGACCTTATTTCCTTGTCTGCAAAAACTGACAGAAGTTATTTCTTTTTGCCTTTCATCTCATGCTTTTCAGCTTGTAAGCCCTTTGCGGCATGACTTATTCTTTCCTATGTATATTCAGTCTGGCTGCTGTAATAAATGAAATAACTTAAAAACTACAAAGGTATGGAAAAGCCCTTCATATGGAAGATGAAACCCTTGAGGACATGTAAAATATTCCTCCTAAAATACAACCTCTGTCTTCCCTCTTTCATCCCATTGAAGAGGAAGTGTGAGAGCTCTTTCCACATTGAATTACTTTAGGTTCCATTAGCTTACAATTTTCAGCTCTGGCAGGCAAATCCTAGCATATATTTTTGTACCTTTCTAAAATGCATTTTGGCTCATTACCAGAGCCATTACTAAATCATTCCTTTCTCTAGTTACTGGAATAGAAAAATAGTAAGGGAACATGATAATTCTACCTCACTGCTGCAAGAAGCTCCTTTTGCAGAAGGTAAAGGTTATTTTGAGCCTAAGGCTTTTAATATATGACCGCACTGTTGTGTAAAACTTTGTATTGCTCTATGTCAGAGAACTGAGTATACAGTCTGGGTTCTAGAGTGAAAAATTTTTATGAATAGTATAACAAAGGATGCTCTGATTTCAGAGATAATTCAAAAGCTGGTTAGTAACTGGGTAATGGACTCTTGGGGGGTTGTTTTTTGTTTTGTTTTGTTTTGTTTTTAATTTTATTTTCAGTACGAATTTTTTATGAGAACTCATTTTCATTTTATTTCCTGAAATTCCTTTGATGTTATTGCAAGCACATACCTCATTAAAAGGGACTTCTCTATAACAGCCCAAAGCACTCCTAAAGCAAAAAAATTCAGCAGCTGGTAAACAAAAACAGCCCTTATCTGTCTCAAAATTTCCATTTATGATGCCTTAAAATTGGCCTTTATTTCTAAAGGAGGGAGAAATTCTCAGAATGACATTATAAGAATGCTAAGTTTTGCATAACTAAGTTGCCAGGTAGTAATTCTTGGTTAATAACTGAATGAATGACCATGTCTTACAATGTAGCACTCTAAATCCACCTGTGAAGTATATTAAAACTCTCTGATTTTTGTCCAAAATAAGACAGTGTGCAATTATCAATTTTTATTGTGTGACCAGGGCATGCTGGGACTTTTTTTTTCCTAACACAGTCCTGTTCTTAGGTCCATTCTCTTTAGACAATATAAATGCAGAAAAAAAAAAAATATATTTAAAGGAAAAGGAATCTTGAACCCACTGCTCTAAACAAAACAAAGGATAGTGGAGGAGGCTTTGTCATTCTTCTGAGACTGGGGAAAATGCAGACTACTAGTTTCACTTTGCCCTCAAAGGACAATGCCTTTGAATTCTCCCTGCTCCTGATTCATCATAGTAATATTGCAGCAAACATCAGATCAGACAGCAAGACCTTAATGAAAGAGTGATCTGACATTTAGGGCATGTGTCTGGATATAACAAAGGAAAAAAGTTTATTTTTTTCTGTCATAGGCCACTAAGTTGCCCTCTCAGTTCCCATCAGCAGCATAACGTTATGTGCCTGGCACACATCAGAACTTAGATGAAAAAATCATAGAGGTTTACAACACTAAAATGTACCAAAACTCATTTGTGCCATTTAATTTTCAGTAGTATAGTTGAGAACTCATGCTATATTTTGCATGATGTTGTAGAGGAATGGAAGAGAAGCATGACCTTCACTTGAAGTTTTTAATTTTTATTTTTTTTTTCCCCAAGCTGGTACATTTCATCCTTCTCCAAAGAGTTAAACTATCAATGTAGTCACCAATGCAACACTGATATACCAGGCAGCAATATACTTAGTTCTATTTATTGTGTCCTTTGTGTGGTGGGCTCAACATACATGTGCTAAAATTTATGACTGAAGCATGTATCTGCTATAACAGTAAACACTACAGCCTGTGTCTGTACCCAATTAAACCATAATCAAGCCTTCATTAACTCCAAAGTCTCATAAATGAGACCTGCAGGAATTTATGTAGTGTTTACTGTGGCACTGATACCATGAAAACCTTATGACTTGATTTATCAGAAAAAATAAAAAAAAAAAGATTTATTTAAAAATAATAAGCAGACAATAAAATAATATTGTTAGAACACAATAAAATTAATACATTTGTATACTACTTTGGAAACAGATCCATCTTCCCTTTATCTCTGGCAAAACCACCTAACACTAGTTAAACATGTTTTGCTAGTACTTTAAGTCAAGAAATCTACCTACTGTATAGAAGAGAGACATTCTCTTCAACAAACTGTAGTGTCTTTTCAACATTGTGAAAATTGCCAGAAGTCTGATAAATGTTTATGATCAACATGTGTGCAATATAAGGTATGATTCATCATTGTGCAGTAACTGTTTTGATCATTACCAGAAGTGTGATAAACGTTTGCTGGCAGCTTGTTGGCAATAGGATTTATTTAGTGTTGACATTTATTCTATTCAACTGTTTTAAAGCCAGCACTCTGTATGGTGCACTTGTTACATGCCAATGAGAACAGCAGCAAGGGGAAACAGAGCTTGGACTGAAGCTGTATAACATTCAGTACTTACTGCGGTTTACAACTTTCTATATTTTCGACTTAAGTAGTTTTCCTATAAAGTGGAGAAGGCAGTCACTGCACCATAAGATTGCAAAAGTTTCATTCAGCCTCTGAATTAATTCCTTATTTCTCCTAAAATGTTCATTTAAGGGATAGACCTTCATTAATGAACACAGGGATTTAGTCACACAACTTCGATTAATGTAAATGAGACCTGTACAACAAAATCCCCTGGCACTTTCTTTACTGTTTGTGTAATTTGATGATAGATTTTGAACTTGGGTGAAGCACATTATTTCATAGATTACCTAAATCTCCCAGTAACAGCTCACAAGTCCAGACCTCCCAGACTCATCAAGCAGCTACAAGGACCCAAGCTGAAAGTGATGTGTCTTCAGGACACCTTTTCTCATCAGGGTGACAGAAAGTTTCAGGTCTCTCTAAGGGCCATTGTCTCAGCTTCAGCCTATGTGAATAACAAAATAGTATCCACTTGGTAGCCAATTCAGAGCTCCAGTCTGGATCAAGATCTTCCCTTCCATCAGAGGAGACTGACAAATATTTGCCTAAAGAATGTTTTAACTCCCTTAATCTTACTTTTCCACTCTTCATGGGATAACAATATTCCTTGACCAATATAAAAAATAAGATTTTAGGACAATTTCCTGATAAAATGGACTTAGATGAAGCTCTTGCTTGCTCGTTCTACCTTTGAATTCAACAGAATTTAATGGGTAAGAACACTCTCCTTACCTGAAATATGAGTAATCACAGAATTATAGAATAGTTTGGGTTAGAAAGGACCTTAAAAATCATCTACATCCAACCCCCATGCCATGGGAGGGACACCTTCCACTAGAACAGATTGCTCAAAGCCCCATCCAACCTGGCCTTGAACACTTCCAGGAGTGGGACAACCACAAATTCTCTGGTCAACCTGTTCCAGTGCCTCACCACCCTCATGGTGAAGAATTTCTTCCTCATATCTAATCTAAATCTACCTTCTTTCAGTTTAAAGCCATTAACCCTTGTCCTATCACTACCTGCCCTTGTAAAAAGTCCCTCTCCAGCTTTCTTGTAGGCCCCCTTCAGGTACTGAAAGATTGCTATAAGGTCTCCCGAGAGCCTTCTGTTCTCCAGGTTGAACAACCCCAACTCTCTCAGCCTGTCTTCCTACAAGAGGTGCTCCAGCCCTTGGATCATCTTTGTGGCCCTCCTCTGAACTTGCTCCAACAGGTCCACGTCCTTCTTATATTGGGGGCCCCACAGCTGAATGCAGTACTCCAGGTGAGGTCTCACAAGAGCAGAGTAGCACAGGACAATCACCTCCCTTGACCTGCTCGTCACGCTTCTTTTGATGCAGCCCAGGATACAGTTTGTTTTCTGGGCTGCAAGCATATGTTGCTGGGTCATGTTGAGCTTCTCATCAACAACACCCTCAAGTCCTTCTTCTCAGGGCTGCTCTCAATCCTTTTTCAACCCAGACTGTACTTGTGCTTGGGATTGCCCCAACCCATGTGCAGGACCCTTCACTTGGCCTTGTTGAACTTTATGACATTTGCATGGACCCACCTCTCAAGCCTGTTAAGGTCCCTCTGGATTGCATCCCTTCCCTCCAGAGTGCTGACTGCACCACACAGCTTGGTGTCATGAGCAAACTTGCTGAGAGTGCACTCAATCGCACTGTCCATGTTGCTGACAAAGGTGTTAAACATGGCCAATCCCAGTTCCGACCCCTGAGGAATGCCACTCATCACTGGTCTCCACTTGGTCATCAAGCCACTACAATTCAATCAAGACTACAATTCTTTGAGTGTGACCATCCAGCCAATTCCTTATCCACCTAATGGTCCATCCATCAAATCCATGTCTCTCCAACTTAGAGACAAGGATGTTGTGTGGGACAGTATCAAATGCATGCTTCACACAAGTCCAGGTAGATGACGCCAATTGCTCTTCCCTTATCCACCAATGTTGTAACCCTGTCATAGAAGGCCACCAAATTTGTCAGGCACTATTTGCCCTTAGTGAAGCCATGTTGGCTGAGTATGTTTTAGAAATGGAAAATTACAGGTTAGGTTTCCTCGTGTTGAGGAGATAATGAAACCTGCATATTCCCTTTCCTTTCGGTGGAATAATTCGTCGTGGTTGTTGTACAGAAGAGAGTGACATCCTCCTGATATCCATTAAAAGCAAACAAGACAAAAGTAAAAAGTAGAAGAAGAAGAAAGACCACAGGCCCTTACTTTCTGTTTGGGCTTGAAATGCCTTTGGCTGGAGGTACCAAACTCAGAGAGGGCTGTCAGTCTGGACAGAGGGTATTCTCTCTACACTGCTGTCTGGTGACTGTGAATTAACCTGGGAGTTTCTTAGCTTTCCCCATGTATTATATAAAGACAGCCTATGAAGAATTTTATGTTGAATTTCAGAACGGAGACCAGATGCCTAAACTTTATTACTTAGAATTTACATTGCATAGACCCTAAGGTGAAGAACTTGTGTGGTCTACAGTTTAACAGCTCTTCATGCAATGGAGTGTTGCAAATCTAAGGTTGTCTCAACACCTAGCCTGTAAGCTGAACAGCCAAGGATCAAGTGCTATTTTAAAGTTTATTTCATGATAATAAAACCAAATTATTGCATAACCTGTAGTGCAGATTTAGGATCATTTTGATGATCTACAAGAAAGAGTTGTCTGCTAATTTTGGTATGTCATGGACATGTATTAGTTACAAAACTACATGCTTACATCTGTGGATATTTGTAGATATACAGGTACAAACTTCTACCAAAAATTAAATAATCTGAGGTGAATGTTAAATTTCAATGAAGCCAGAGAATCCATCTGTATTTCCAGCGCATAGCTTTAAACATTCATGACTTAATTAAAATGCAAATACTGTATAACCCACTGATTTCTGTAATTTAACTGTGAATAAACTCTGACTCTTTTCTGCTTTAATTTGCTGTACTAATTAAATTAACAGTAATTAGTGAATACTTACACAAACTACAATAAGGTAGGTTATCCTTGTTGTTTTTATGTCTTCTAATAATGATATAAACATAGATGGGATCAGAATCTTTAATATTTACCAAAATATCGACAAAGAAGTACAATTTATGTACATCTGCAATGCTGAATGTTGCCTGCAAAACTTATTAGGTAAAATAGGGCATCCTAAAGCTGCACATAAAGTATAAAAATATGAAGTCAAAGGAATCTGAAGACATAAAATCACATGCATCTTTTGAGTAATGTGAGAGAGCTTGCTGGGGGAGGGAATAGGTGTTCATTTGGGTTATACCTTCTTATACTACCTGTAACATCACTAAGAAAAAAACAAAAAAAGCCTCCTAAACACAACATAAAGATAGGTAAAAGGAAGCAGCAGATAAAGTAGGGAACAGACATCTTCTCATTGAACTTCTGTACATAACTCTGAACAACACACTACATTAATCATAGTGGAATTATATAGTCATAATCTAGCCATCAAAGGGAAGATTATCAAGTCTAAGTAACTGTTCAGTGATGACTGTATCTGACTACCCTAAAGAGTATAATGATCTCACCGTTTGTTACAATGCTTTTTAAACTTTCTGGCAGTGGAGTTCCAAGGGTACAGGGAATAGAAAGGGGAAGGATGAAAAGTCAGTTTCTCTTTTTTTTTCCTTTCAAGATTTAAAACTGTGGGGTTCCTTTGGAGACATTGTTTGGTGTTCAAGACTGAAGTAAAAGGTAGTACTGAAGATACTGCAACCTTCTCTTCCTCTGCTCTCCCAGAGCCGTAGGAGTTTTACCCTGAAACCACCTCCCTCTTTCAGCACCCACTGAAGCAAGAGCTATAGCCACAAGAGAGGAAACATGACTGGTCTGTTGCCTGCTGGCAATGTTACCTGCTATGGTACCGGTACCATTGGCAGGACTGCCCCAGCTATGAGAAAAGGCTGCAGTTACCAGTCAGGCTTTAGTGTGAGAAGTCCTACGATAACATGAGATCTATCTTCCTATCACACCAGGAAAACATCTGAATACACATGTAATTTATGTTCACTATTTTGCAAGGTGAATTTTGGAGATCTCAGGAAGAACAACTACATGATTTGATGTGTAGTCAGTAGTGCAGGAAGATAAATGGAGTTTCAAGCTCGAGGTAGAGATTGTCCCCTTCTTGGTGTCAGGAACACTAATATTTATTAATTTTTTTCTCCTTTTTATTTTTTTCTTTTACATTACTACAACATGATGGTCTTCAGAAGTTTCTTTTGACTGAATCACAGATATTCATTTGCTTGGATACAAGACAGAAGAACAACCCACCCTTGAAAGTGCAATTCATTAAATTTGGAATTTGATAGAGGCAGACATAGTGAGCTGTTATAAAAACAACAAGAGCAGATTCTGATTTCCTGCTAAATTGTACCTGCTGTTTTTATTTGCCCATTGTCAAAGTGATTGTGAAGTGCTGCAGGTTTATAAAGACCTTAGCAGTGCACAGAGATAATGATTAGGTATCGTATTTTTATACTAATGTTTTCAGTCCAACTAAATTCCAGTAACTGAAGAAATTAAAACTTGTCCTTCCAGCATTCTCTACTTGAGGGGGAAAGGATCACACATATAATGTGATCAATGTTTACAAGAATGGCTCAGCAGACCACCAGACTATTTTAGGGATTTTAGGCAAAGACTACATCTCTCTTCCAACTTTGAGAAAGTTGTAAAATAGAATAAATTAAGGAAGTTATAATAGCACATGGTGTGAATTTCAGTACTTTTAAGTGGTATAGGTCAAAAAAAAGGCTATTAAATTATGCCAGACTACACCACTATAAAATCAGATCCTACCCTAGTCATCTTCTTGATAATGAAGAAAAAACATCATTAAATGGTCTGCATGAATAAGAATTTATTAATTTGTTTCATAGAATCATAGAATGGAATCATAGAATGCTTTGGCTTGGAAGGGACATTTAGAGATCATCTAGCCCACCCCCTGCACTGAGCAGGGACACCTTTAACTACATCAGGTTGCTCAGAGCCCTATCCCACCTGACCTTGAATATTTCTAGGGATGGGGCCTCCACTACCTCTCTGGGCAACCCATTCCAGTGCGTCCAAGTAGCAAATGTTGTGAGAGGCAAAATGTTGCATCTTCAACTTCCTTCATGAACAAATTTACAATGCACTTAAGTGAGAATGGTGGACAGGTGGTGTCTTGAAGAAAATAGTTTTCTCATTTGTAATTTAAGGGCTTTTTTCTATTTATAAAGCACACTGTTTTTCTGCCCTGACTCTGATGTGACATTTATACTCTCATATAGAATAACAATGCAATTATATTACCTGGTTTTGGACTAGAACACAGGAATTACAGACAGAAGAGGAAAAATTAATGAAGATCACCCTCACCTTTTTTCTTGTCTTTCAAAACAATATCAACTAGAAGCAAAGTGGAAGTAGGACTCAGATAGTGGCATGCTCTAAGTCCAGCTTGATGAAAGCATATCCAGGCACTACCTGGGCTGGAGTTAGACTACAAAGTTGCCATTTATCCATAATTGACTGATCTCTCAAAGAATGTGGGTATCTCTTGAGGACTTGTCAGATGAGATCACCAAAATGGATTTTTCTAGCTTTACTTACCTGTATTCTGAAATCTTATACATATAAGTCTACTAACATTTCTATATCATGCAGCTAGCAGATAAGCCTTAAATCAATAATAGTGTTTTACAGGTTATAGGTCTACATCCTCAGCTGTAGTAAATCGCCGATGCTTCATTTAAACGATTTACAACTTGCATCCACTGTTTGTGTCTCATCCTTTTTCAGAGGATCACAGACCATCTAATAATATCCCAGCAAGTTGTTCTCAGAGTTTCTTATAGGGGAAAAAAAAAAATCATACTGGTGATAATTAACACAGTGTATCCACATAGCAGGCTTGCTACAGATTGCTGCTCCTTTTAGTGTATGAAAAACTTAGGAAGCTTTCCTAACCCTGGAACACAGTTTCTCTCAATTAATCATTAGAATAGCCTGAGCATCTTGTAGCACAAAGAAGCTTAATCAAAAAAATCTAACTTGACCACCATTTAAACTTTCAACATCACTTCTCCAATAGTGCTATCTGGGTGATACACACAAGTAGCTGTCCACAACTGCAGTCAATAGATTTATCCTCTGATTATGATTGAAGTAGGTGATCAAAACCAGTGATGCTTCAAAGGGATTGCTGGAGAAGTCAGTGACAGTTAAGGCACTCACAAACACCTTGCATTTAGCATGAAATTGACAGTAATATGAGGATAACTGGGAAATAAAAGGAGTAGAAATAGTTTATTTACTTTGTGGCCTTCTTCCCTCATTAGTAATATTTAGTTAAAAGGTTGATTTTCACACAGACAGAATGAAATACATATTGAGCTGTGTAATGGATTCCCCTCCAGGAAATATGAAAACATGAGCATGTGCATGTATATATGCAGCACAGCAAATCATTCAGCCTTTGTAAGAGTAGGTAGTGTGTTTTTGTTTGTCACAGATGATAATTAAAACTCTGAGAACAAGATTTAATGTCTTCTCTCAGTCAGCAGTCTCCTTGACTGTTCATCACCAAAAGGGGTTTAATTCTACTATTTGGATGAGTTTGCTTCATTCTAGCCTTTAAATACATCTGTAGCATTCTTAGCTCTTAGGCATTCTGAAAAAAATAGCTTCCAATTCTAATATTGCGTGGGAAGTGTAGAGTAAACTTTATTAGTACTGAGTAAAAAGAGAATCAACCTGACACATCTTTGCCAGTTTCTTATTTGAGTTTGGGATGAAGAATGATTATTTTTTGTTTAGTTTTACATTAACCAGTTTGGTAACTACCATTTGTAACATCTATTGCAATTAATTTGTTTCATCAATTTTTTAATACCTGGAATGAATATACCACTTGAATGAATGTACCAATGTCATATTTTTTGTTTTTAAAAGTAGGACAGATATTCCAATAAAAGGTCAGATATTAGTTACTTTTACCAATATCTTACTACTCAAACAGTCCTGCTGCTGGAGTACTCATTAAAATGCATGGTTAAAAAAAAAAAAACACAGTGCAGAGGTAATACCAATTTCTTCCTCCAGAAATCTTGCATCCTTTCAGAAAGAAAGCTGCATTATCATAGCCCATTTTGCAGATGGAGTGGAACGAGGACAGGTCAAGGAACTAACTCAGTCAAGTTTTCTTTTGGGAAACCAAACCCGAAAAAACAGCCAACCCCCTCCCAAAAAAACCCAACCACATAGAAAATGTTGCCTTGGGAACTGAGTACTTGGAAATTGGCTTTAACCTTGATCTGTTAGTTTTAGTTTTGAATGTACTAAACCAAGGAGGGCAGATCAACACTTGGACCTTCTTTGTTCTGACCATGCAATGAATTAGAAATCAGCCACAATTACAGATGCAATACATAGAACTTTCAATAGGTAAGGAACATTTCCTCAGTTCCTAAATATTTTTCTTTTCAGTTTCAAGTGGCAGTGAAATAACTTTTTTTGGCATTTTACAAATGCGTTCATGTTTGTTCTGTACAAGGAGAGAAAAAGAAAACAAAAAACAGCAACAAAAACCCCACAACCCAAAACAAACAAAAAAACCTCAGACTTCTTTCTTTTGCTCCAGGAAATAGCTATTCAATTATTTTGGTCCAATAAGATACTAGAGTCCTGAAGGACTGGATTCCAGACTACTAGCTGCGTAATAGATTAATATACTAAAGGAATGAGGGCAGGATCCATAAGATAAAGATAATTGTCTTATTTGGCTTTGCACACAAATGAGGAAAGCTACAAAAAGGTGAACCGTCGTTGCTGAAGGAATTAACTGGGCTGCTGTCACCCCAAACCACAATGCTTTTGGTGAGTCTTTCTGAGAAAACACAAGTCACAGCAATGCACTACTCAAGCTATTACATGAGAGCTATTTATTCCCAGTTAAAATTTCTGGCCCACTAGATTGTCTCCTCTGACAAGGCTACATTTAGACATCTTTCTCCATTCAGAGCTCACAAGCCATGTCTGGTTGTTTGGTTTCACATCGGGATGACACAGATAGCATAGGAGAGAGGAAGGAGGGATAAAACTGCAGATGAATGAAAACACAGTTTGGATATGCTCTTTGTCACTTATGGTGAGAGTTAAAAATCTGAATTATTTGATAACTATATTTCCTATTTTTGCTGGGTTATAAAATTGTGGGCTCATTCTGTATGAGCAATACCTCAGATCAGATGAAAACTTTAGTTTCTCTACTGCTGCATAAATGAACTCGGAAGCCACTTGTGTATTGAAAACATATTTTGGTTTGCAGCTTCTGAAGTTTTTAAAAAGAAAATATTTCTCTCTAAATTTAGCTTTTCTTCCCTTGGTTATACACTCCTACAAAATGTTAAGTATGTATAAAGAGATACACATGCACCAGCAGGGATCTTATTGTTCTGTCAAAACCACAAGTGAGATCAATGTCCATGCGGGAAAATAACATACACATTAGTCAGTGTGACTTTTCCAAGTATGCACAGGTAGGTCTGAAACTCACATAGAAACAGCAGACTTGGAATTTTCCTATAATTCAAATTCAGAGAGATACTTTGCACTATAAAACCAACAGCAGGATCAGCAAACATGGGCATAGAGCCAGCTGTGAAGATTAGAGTGGTATAACAAAAGAAAAAGGATATGTAAAGAAGGAAGAAGGCAAATGTAGAGTTGAGAGTTGATAACGGAAGACAAGAAGTTGGCTGAGTAAAGAAGTCAACTGAGCAAAGGATGTAGGCAGTGAAAAGGGAAAACGTATAAAAAGACACAGAAGATGTGATGGGCTAGAAAAGAAAAGCAATAACTGAAAAAGGAAACCAAAAGAAGAAAGAAAAATGTGGAATATAAAAGCATGTGACCCTCTCCAAGAAAAAAATATTTTTTAATATATTTTCCTGTTGCAGATGCTTTGAACATCTGTATTTCTCTCCTTCTGAAGCTTTCTGGAGCTACCCTGTGTCCTGATATCAGGTTATCTAACATTTCCTGCCTAATCACTATGAACAGCTGAATGCCATGCATCTACAAACTTCCCCTCCATCCAACTACATAAAGCAATATTATTGCTATTTTACAAAAGCTGAAATGAGACAGAGATTAAGTTATTTCCCCAAGGGGATAGAAATAGGCAGAGAATGAAATTGCACTCAGAATTCCTAAATACTAATCCAGTGCATTACCAATAAAGTTATCTATCTTCCACTGGTGCAGTAGTGTCTGAAAGTAGGTGATTCACTACCTACCACAATCAATTTCCAGTGCAGGGTGCATTGTTGTTTCTTCCAGTTTTTTTTAAATTCTTCCAGCCTTGGGAAAGGATAGCAAAAAAGCCCAAATGTCAGCCTTCTCAATGCAGTGGGTTTATGTACTTCTATTTCAAGCTTTCGCAAATCAAAGGCATAATGTGTGCCACTGACAAGCACAATGTACATCTGGGACAGGAGAATTAACCATTGGTTATATATCAAGTTCACTCAGAAGAGTCCTCATCCATTCTGTGCTGAAGAAGTTTAATGTTACAAAACTTCTTACAACTGTATTGGGAATGAGTAGAGAACAATGCAACCTGGCTATATCTTTAGTTTATACATTTGAATTTTTAAGAAACCTATACTGCTGGCAAGTTTTAATTTGATATTTTGAAGGCTGAATAACTTGCAAGCCTAGTAGGACTTTTGTTGGTGTTTTGTTCAGTTTGGGTTGTTTTGTTTTGTTTTTAGGAAAATGCAAATGAAAAACTCTCCTAGATGCTTTATGTGTTGTAAACTGCATATCACAATTGCAGGGCAGTTTCCTAGAAAAAAAGGAAGGAGACTCTTGCATTAGTTTTTCAGAGTAAGGGCAGTTCACTTACAGGTAGAAGTTTTCACTGTTTGTAGGTAGGATGAATGCTCTGGGAAAAATACAAGAAAATCCTGGCAGATTTTCTGACAGGAAGAACCAAGCAAAAATAATTTAAGTAAGTGTATTAATTCACATGTAAATGAGTAAAATGAAAGTGTTTTGCTTAAAACATTTTACCAGACATAATGAAAAGAGTGCAATTTATGGTTGAAATGAGTGAAAGATAAACTATAATGTCCTATCCTGGAACTTCAATAATTTTAATAACAAAGGAGATATTATTGTTC
Source organism: Pelecanus crispus (assembly GCF_030463565.1). NCBI lineage: Eukaryota > Metazoa > Chordata > Aves > Pelecaniformes > Pelecanidae > Pelecanus > Pelecanus crispus. The sequence continues at coordinate 71,475,721 of NC_134676.1, read as the reverse complement.
AATTGTAAAATGTCTTCCCATGCATCACTTAGTCAGAATGGGCAGAATGCTACATTCTTGCAAAGTAGCTTGGTGGAATTAATTTCAAAAGGATGAAGCAAGTTCTCCTACTTCAATAAGATTTTCTGTAGATATATGTGCTAAATATATACATTAAATGCTTTTTATGAGACTCACTTGATGTCATAACTCTAGATTCAATTACGCAATTGTCTCTGGCATGTTGGGATTTTAGGGCTAATGGCAAATCAGTTTAGAGATGTGTGAATGATGCCTACTTTATGTGCTAAACTGGAAAGACTGGAGGAAGAAAAAATTTATTCTGACAATTTAATATCAGATTTCTTTCTGGTTTTGACTCTGGCTAAAAAAAAAGGAAAAACAAAAAGAAAGGGAAAATCCAGAGACATACTTCATCCATTTTAATTTCTCTATGGCTTCGAATATTACAATATGCTAGTTCTTAAGAGCAAAATATTAGAAACACATGTTCTACTCCACCTGAACACTAAGTGTTATATAGACTAAGAACAAGATACTCCTCAAAACTTCTCTTAGAATATGTGTGTAAGTTCTCAGGACAGCAGTACAGTCACCTGATGCTACTGTTAAAATAATTCCAAAAGAAAGAGAGATGTGTCTAAATTCATTGGTAAAGAAGAGAGTATTAATATGAAACTAAGCCTACCTCCTCTATCTTTTTCTCTTTTTTTTGCTTTAAGCAGAGAACAACAAAAACAGAGAAAAAGAACAATAAAAAAAGAATGGTTTTATTTAGAAAATTTACAGCTCTGGAGGATGCCTCCCCCATGGTTAGTAAAAACTTGTGTTCAAATTCTCTCAGATGGTTTCTGAAATCCTTCCTGGATATTTCCATATCTCCAGAGAACACCTTAGCTACTACATTAGAGAACACGCTGAAAAAGGTGACTCTCAAAATCACCCTTTTTGATGCTTTTCTGTTTTGCTTAATTAGGCTCTCTTTGGCAGAAACATTAGTACTAGAAAGTATAGTACATTACCCACAACAAGATATTCTTTAGCCTACTGAGCAACATCTTTTCTAGGAGTTCACATTCCCTGTCCAAAGAAATGAACAGCCTGAGATCCCAAAAGACATAAGCGAGATCCAGTGTATAAGTTACTGGAAAATCTACCTGTGCACTGCCTCCAGTTGGAAATAACAGCTCTGAATATTTCCTTCTACATGAAAACATACAGTTGCAACTTTAACCTGACGTCAATGAGTAAGTTTAGAACAACCACAAGGTTCCCTTTCCCTGAAGAGTGTAATGCTGCAGCCTGAAGACCATTACAGCAGCAGATGCAGTACCCAGTTATGATTCAGACCACTACTTTTAAAGAAGAAAGCTAGCCCAGAGTACATTCTGGGAATACACATAGACAGTTCTGAATGCAAAATGTCACCCTTGCTCCACAAAAATGCAGCCAAAAAGAACTGCGTCAGCTTAAAAGAGAAACAAACCCAGCCCCACCCCTTCAGAAAAACCTTAAAAATCTTCAAAGGAAAAAAATTCTAGATGAATACTGTGGGTATTTAATTGGCATATTACTAGTGGCCTTTTGGGTTTGTTTTTCTCTTGGGTAAATTAGAGCTACTACAGGTCTGCTTAGGAAATGTTACCTTGAAGTCATGGTCTGATGAAAAAGTAAAAGGAAAGTATTGTGCCAGCTTTCTGGTGCATTAGGGGACATCTTGTGTGAAGAGTAAATTCCAGGCTTGTTACGAACATTTGTGTTACTTTACTTTTCCCTTCATCTACTCTTCACTTCTTTCTATCATACCACCTATTATTGTGGTGTCTACTAAGCAAGAAAAAAATAAAAACTTCAAAGAAGGTCTGGTTGATTTTTTTTTTCCTTAGACCAGAATGGCTTTAATGGAAAATGTACCACTGAGCAAAAGGGGATTTTATGTATTGATATTTTTGTTTTTGTAAGTATGTGAATATAGCTGTGTGAAGTGAGATTTATTCTTTTATTGTTAGTGTAGGAGAGTAGTACTGTTGGGGACTGTTGGCTCCCCAGTAGAGAAGTCTGGGGGTGCAGCTGCAGAACATGTGCAGGAAAGGAGAGGAGAGTGACAAAATAAAGCTTAAAGTGTGTTACAATTTTCCATCATTTCAGGATATAAATTAACAATGTTGATTGCATGAAAAATCTCACTGTAGTCTTTTGTGCATAACACTTCTCTATCAGCTTTCTTGTAAATTGCCTTCATCCGACCATTCAACCTGGGACAAGAAAGGAATACAATTAATGTCATGAGAGTAGATGACATCAGCTGATAGTTGCTATGTTTCAAGAAATCATCCTTCTGGACATGATCTACGTAGGAGTTCCTATCCCAAGACCTTTTTATGACTAAACAATTAATTCAAACCATGTTCACTACAAAAATTTTAAATGGGAGGTGGACCACTTCTATAAAAAATAAAAAATAATGAAGAAAACACATTACAGAGAGGTTTAATGATTTTAAAGAATCTGCAACTAAGTGAGAAATTACTAACGTACCTACAGTGCAGAAAATATAACTACATAGTTATAAACCATGCTTTTTGTGAGGAAAAACCCTTGCAAAGAATGCGCAACACACTGTGGTTCTCATGCTGTGGTCTGACAGAGATGAACACATACTAAGAACAATTTTGCCAACAAACCAAGCAAACTTAAGATGCTTAAACATGCTATTGTGACTGGCCCAGAGGCTCTGTGCATCCTTGGCATAGATTACCTTAGGAGAGGGTGTTTCAAGGACCCAAAAGGGTACCAGTGGGCTTTTGGTATAGCTGCCTTGGAGAAGGAGGAAATTAAACAGCTGTCCACCTTGCCCGGTCTCGCAGAGGACCCTTCTATTGTGGGGTTGCTGAGGGTCGAAGAACAACTGGTGCCGATCACTACCACAACAGAGCACCAGCGGCAATATCGCACCAACCGACACTCCCTGATTCCCACCCATAACCTGATTCATCACCTGGAGAGCCAAGGAGTGATCAGCAAGACTCGCTCACCCTTTAACAGTCCCATATGGCCAGTGTGAAAGTCTAATGGGGAGTGGAGACTAACAGTGGACTATCGTGGCCTGAATGAAGTCACGCCGCCACTGAGTGCTGCCGTGCCAGACATGCTAGAACTTCAATATGAACTGGAGTCAAAGGTAGCCAAGTGGTATGCCACAACTGATACTGCTAATGCGTTTTTTCTGCATCCCTTTGGCAGCAGAGTGCAGGCCCCAGTTTGCTTTTACCTGGAGGGGTGTTCAGTACACCTGGAACTGACTGCCCCAGGGGTGGAAGCACAGCCCCACCATTTGCCATGGACTGATCCAGACTGCACTGGAACAGGGTGAAGCTCCAGAACATCTGCAGTATATTGATGACATCATTGTGTGGGGCAATACAGCAGAAGAAGATTTTAGGGGAAGAGAAGAAGGGAAAGAAAACAGTCCAAATCTTTCTGAAGGCTGGTTTTGCCATCAAACAAAGTAAGGTCAAGGGACCTGCACAGGAGATCCAATTTTTAGGGACAAAATGGCAAGATGGACGTCATCAGATCCCAATGGATGTGATCAATAAAATAACAGCTATGTCCCCACTAACTAGCAAAAAGGAAACACAAGCTGTCTTAGGTGTTGTGAGTTTTTGGAGAATGCATATTCCAAATTACAGCCAGGTCGTAAGCCCTCTCTATCAAGTGACCCGGAAGAAGGACGATTTCAAATGGGGCCCTGAGCAACAACAAGCCTTTGAACAAATTAAACGTGAGATAGTTCATGCAGTAGCCCTTGGGCCAGTCCGGGCAGGGCAGGATATTAAAAATGTGCTCTACACCGCAGCCGGGGAGAATGGCCCTACCTGGAGCCTCTGGCAGAAAGCACCAGGGGAGACTTGAGGTCCACCCCTAGGGTTTTGGAGTCGGGGATAAGGAGGATCCGAAGCCTGCTATACTCCAACTGAGAAAGAGATATTGGCAGCATATGAAGGGGTTCAAGCTGCTTCGGAAGTGGTTGGTACTGAAGCACAGATCCTGCTGGCACCCCAATTGCCAGTGCTGGGCTGGATGTTCAAAGGGAGGGTCGCCTCTACACATCATGCAACTGATGCTACGTGGAGTAAGTGGGTGACACTAATCACACAACAGGCTCAGATAGGAAACCCCAGTCACCCAGGAATCTTGGAAGTGATCATGGACTGGCCAGAAGGAAAAAACTTCAGAATATCACCTGAGGAGGAGGTGACACGCGCCAAGGAGGCCCCACTGTATAATAAATTGCCAGAAAATTAGAAGCAATATGTCCTGTTCACTGATGGGTCCTGTCATCTTGTGGGAAAGTATCGGAGGTGGAAAGCTGCTGTATGGAGTCCTATACGACGAGTCGCAGAAGCTGCTGAAGGAGAAGGGGAGTCAAGTCAGTTTGCAGAGGTGAAAGCCATCCAGCTGGCTTTAGATATTGCTGCACGAGAAAAGTGTCCACTACTTTATCTCTGTACTGACTCATGGATGGCACCAAGTGCCTTGTGGGGATGGCTGCAGCAATGGAAGCAGAGCAACTGGCAGCACAGAGGCAAACCCATTTGGGCTGCCGCATTGTGGCAAGATATCTCTGCCTGGATAGAGAACCTGGCTGTAAGAGTGCATCACATAGATGCTCACGTACCCAAGAGTCGGGCCACTGAGGAACACCAAAACAACCAGCAGGTGGATCAGGCTGCTAAGATTGAAGTGGCTCAGGTGGATCTGGACTGGCAACATAAGGGTGAATTATTTATAGCTCGGTGGGCCCATGACACCTCAGGCCATCAAGGAAGAGATGCAACATATAGAAGGCTCATGACTGAGGGGTGGACTTAACTAGGGACAGTATTGCACAGGTTATTCATGAATGTGAAACATGAGCTGCAATCAAGCAAGCTAAGCAGTTCAAGCCCCTCTGCTACAGTGAATGATGGCTAAAATATAACTATGGGGAGGCCTGGCAGATTGATTATATCACACTCCCACAGACCCGCCAAGGCAAGCTCTATGTGCTCACCATGGTAGAAGCAACCATTGGATGGCTGGAAACATATCCCGTGCCCCATGCCACCGCCCGGAACACCATCCTGGGCCTTGAAAAGCAAGTCCTGTGGTGACATGGCACCCCAGAAAGAATGGAGTCAGACAACGGAACTCATTTCCGAAACAAGCTCATAAGACGCCTGGGCCAAAGAGCACGGCATTGAGTGGGTATATCACATCCCTTACCATGCACCAGCCTCCGGGAAAATCGAGCGATACAATGGACTGTTAAAGACTACCCTGAGAGCAATGGGTGGTGGCACATTCAAGCATTGGGATACACATTTGGCAAAAGCCACCTGGTTAGTCAACACCAGGGGATCTGCCAATCGAGCTGGCCCTGCCCAATCAAAACTTTTACGTACTGTAGAAGGAGATAAAGTCCCTGTAGTGCACATAAAAAATATGCTGGGGAAGACAGTGTGGGTGACCTCCCCCTCTGGTGAAGGCAAACCCTTTCATGGGATTGCTTCTGCTCAACGACCTGGGTGCACTTGGTGGGTGATGTGGAAGGATGGGGAAGCCCAATGTGTACCTCAAGGGGATTTGATTTTGGGTTAAAATAGCCAATGAACTGAATTGTATGATATTAATTGCCATATAGTACTGCATGTTATCTTTTATTATATGTCATCTCTTAACTGTAGGTTAATGTAATAATATAGTATAATGTTAATATAATAATATAGTATGTTAATGTTAAGTATATAGTACTGTATGTTATGGTTGCTATATGCCACATCAATGGTATTACAGTAAGAATTGCCCAGCTTAATGAAAATCTAAATCAAAGATATTAAGGTTTTTAATCTCAGGGAACCATACCTATTTTTATATTTACATTCATATTCATCTTTTTGTTTATGTCTATGTGCCACTGTATATTCTTAATAGTGAATCAAATCAAATTGGTTTGTGCTTTAATATTACGTAACATACTTTATTTTCAAGTGATTCAATTATTTGCAGTATTACTTCTCATTTTAAGTTCTGATTTAGAGAATAATCTACTTTTACAATATTTTCTTCTTTCCAGGAATGAAAGCAACATTACACACTTAATGAGATACTCAGTTTGGATGAAACCATTTAGTCACAGCACAACTGGAAAGGACAAGAACTCAGTATTTTAACTCAGCTGAAGAATTCAGTTAAAAATTTAAACCAGCAGTATAGGCAAACTTCTTATTTGCTTCACTCTTCAGGCAAAAGTGGTTTCATATCCACTAACTCACTATGGAACAAGAATCTAGTATATTGGCATGGTTGATCTTATGCTCAGCCAAATTAACTGGTGCAAAAAGCAAAGACTACCATTTGAGCTAGATGATAATTCCATGCGCTCACTCTCTAACTAGCTTTGCTTAGAGAAAATGTGTGTATTGAAAAGACTGGAGTGCAGCCACTTGTTTTTTATGTGCAATTTCTCATTAGGTTAGTTTTGTTGACTAATGACACTTAATACCCACAACTGGTTTGTGCAGCCTGGGCTGGATGCTCTTTTGCTTTAATAATTAGTGAAGACAATTTTGACAGTCAAAGTCTCTTTGCTATCCAAATGCAAAATAGGGCAATGCTCACCTGTGGTTTTGTATATATACGTTGTCACGAATGCAGGTTTGTGAGTCCTGCTGATTATGTCAATTTATTATGAATGACTTTATACAATTTGATTTAGTAGCAGTTCAGAATATACTTGTAGCAAATCACAGAATTTTATTGCAATACTTTTAATAGCAATCACCAATGATTAAGAAAGTGATTAGACAAAACTGATCAAAACAGTGACTTAGTTACAGATTTGAAGATGGCAAGGTTCACTCTATTACTACATGGAAGTGGATAAAGGAAATTAAATTACACCAAGTGGGAATGATTCACAGAGGGATCGTGCATGTAGAGGATAAGGAGGACCCTCCTGTTGAGTCATGAGGTTCAGAATAGACCCCCTTGCTTTCTAAACTCCTTCTCAGAGGGGAGTTTAGGGGCGGCTGGGTCCAATCTTAGTCTCAGACTTGGTCATTGGTTTATAGGAATAAGGATAATGCAGCAGTACAAGACTCACTTTGAAATTAAATCGTACATGTGATGCAGCGTGGGCGGGGACAGGAGTGATGGCGGCAGTTTAAAACCCAGTGTCACTGTCATTTCAACGAAGTCACCGAGGCGAGGGACTCTGGAGCGGACGCTCGTGCCAGGCACCCTCACTGAGGCAGCAAAAGCGCAGGGTGAGAGCGGGCAGCCCAGCCCCAGCCTGGAGCGGGAAAGGGCGGGAAAGGGCGAGCTGCTGACGTGCGGCAGCTCTGACGCAGCGTGGGCGGGGACAGGAGTGGCAGCGGCCAAACCCCCACCTATAACAGCAGCCCCCAGGGAGCGCGGCGCACAGGGCATGGGGAACGGGACGGGCAAACAGGGCGTCGCACGTCAGTTCACGCGGTCAGGGTGTGCAGGGAAGGCCAAGTGCCCCCATTCCTAGCTCCAAAGGCAAACCCAGGCAGTGGTCACCATCCTCCCAGGAGAACACCTGGCAGCTGTGGGCACCGCCCGCCCGAAAGCCGCCGCCAGAAGGAATGCGGCGACCCAGCCGGAGCTCCCGCACAAACACGCAGCCGTCCGGGCCTGGCTGCAGGCAGTGCCTGAGCCTGTCGCTTGTGCCGCAGGGCAGCGGAGACGGCAAATGTCTGCGGTGTGAGCAGGGAGATGATCTGCTCAGCCTGGGGGCAGAGCTGAAGGAGGAGGTGGGAAGGCTGAGGAGGATCAGGGAGTGCGAGAGGGAGACAGATTGGGGGAGCCGCACCCTGCCGTCCCTGGGGCCAGGGCAGCAGGCGGAGGCCCCACAAGGAGCGGAGGATCCCCTGCCCTCTTGCCGGCAAGCAGAAGGAGGGGATCCAAGAGACGGGGGGAATGGAAACAGGTCCCTGCCCGGGGAGGCAGGCGAATCCCCTCCTGGCCTCCCTCACCCCCCCAGCTGCCCTCACATAACAGGTATGGGGCTCTGGAAGCTGAGGGCCAGGCAAGCGGGGAGGGAGGTGAAGGCAAAGGTGAAGGTCCAGCCAGGGGGTTGCCGAGGGCCAGTCAGTCACCCCCACGGATTACGACTGCCCCTGTTAAGAAAAAAAGGAGGGTAATTGTGGTGGGTGATTCCCTCCTGCGGGGAACTGAGGGCCCAATCTGCCACCTGGACCCATCCCACAGGGAAGTCTGCTGCCTCCCTGGGGCCCAGGTTAGGGATGTTACTAGGAAACTCCCTGACCTCGTGAGGCCCTCCGATTATTACCCACTGCTGGTTATACAGGTGGGCAGTGATGAGATTACAGAGAGAAGTCCTAAAGCAATGAAGAGGCACTCCAGGGCACTGGGGTGATTGGTCACAGGATCAGGAGTGCAGGTAGTGTTTTCCTCAATCCCAACAATGGCAGCAAAGAATGCTGAAAGGAATGGGAAAATTCACCTGATTAACAGGTGGCTCGGAGGCTGGTGCCATCGGTGGAATTTTGGGTTTTGTTTGATCATGGGGAGGTTTGCGTGACACTGGGCCTGCTGGCGGCTGATGGAGATCAGCTATCTCCAAAGGGGAAAAGGATTCTCATTCATAACTTGGCAGGAGTCATCAAGAGGGCTTTAAGCTAGGTTTGAAGGGGGAAGGGGATATAAATGGGCTTGCTAGTGAGGAGCCCAGGGGTGGCATGGCAACATTGGGGGCGAAATTGATAGCCCATCTCAAGTGCATCTACACCAATGCACATAGCATAGGCAACAAACAGGAGGAGCTGGAAGCCATTGTGCAGCAGGATAGGTATGACATAGTCGCCATCACAGAAACGTGGTGGGATGACTCTCATGACTGGAGCGCTGCACTGGAGGGCTATAAGCTCTTCAGAAGGGATAGGCGTGGAAGGAGAGGCGGTGGGGTGGCTCTGTATGTTAGGGAGTGTTTTGACTGCATAGAGCTCAGCAGTGGTGATGACAAGGTTGAGTGCTTATGGGTAAGGATGGGGGGAAGGCCAGCAAGGCGGATGTCTTGTTGGGAGTCTGCTATAGACCACCCAGCCAGGACGTAGAGATAGATGAAGCATTCTACAAGCAGCTGGCAGAAGTCTCGCAATCGCCAGCCCTTGTTCTTGTAGGGGACTGCCACCTGACAGACATCTGCTGGAAATACAACACAGCAGAGAGGAAACAGTCTCAAAAGTTCCTAGAGTGTGTGGAGGATAACTTTCTGACGCAGCTGGTAAGCGAGCCTACCAGGGGAGGTGCCTCACTTGACCTGCTGTTTACAAAGAGAGAAGGGCTTGTGGGAGATGTCATGGTTGGAGGCCGTCTTGGGCTTAGTGACCACGATATGATAGAGTTCTCGATTCTTGGCAATGTAAAGAGGAGGGGCAGCAAAACTGTTACGATGGACATCCGGAGGGCAGACTTTGGGCTGTTCAGGACGCTGGTTGGGAAAGTCCCTTGGGAGGCAGTCCTGAAAGGCAAAGGAGTCCAGGAAGGCTGGGCCTTCTTCAAGAAGGAAGTCTTAAGGGCACAGGAGTGGGCTGTCCCTGTGTGTCATAAGACCAACCAGCGGGGAAGACGACGGGCCTGGCTGAATAAGGAGCTTTTGCTGGGCCTCAGGGAAAAAAGGAGAGTCTACCAACTTTGGAAGAAGGGGCAGGCAACTCAGGAAGAGTACAGGGATCTTGTTAGGTCCTGCAGGGAGGAAATTAGAAAGGCAAAAGCCCAGCTAGAACTCAATCTGGCCACTGTTGTAAAAGATAATAAAAAATGCTTTTATAAGTACATCAGCAATAAAAGGAGAGCCAAGGAGGATCTCCATCCTTTGCTGGATGTGGGGGGGAAACATTGTCACCTAGGACAAGGAGAAGGCTGAGGTACTTAACGCCTTCTTTGCCTCTGTGTTTAACAGCCAGACCAGTTATCCCCAGGGTATTCAGCCCCCTGAGCTGCAAGACAGGGACAGGAAGCAGAATGGAGCCCTCATAGTCCAGGAGGAAGCAATTAATGACCTGCTACACCACCTGGATGCTCACAAATCTATGGGGCTGGATGGGATCCACCAGAGAGTATTGAGGGAGCTGGCAGAGGAGCTTGCCAAGCCACTTTCCATCATCTATCAGCAGTCCTGGTTAACAGGGGAGGTCCCTGATGACTGGAGGCTTGCCAATGTGACGCCCATCTACAAGAAGGGCCAGAAAGAGGATTCGGGGAACTACAGGGCTGTCAGCCTGACCTCAGTGACGGGAAAGATTATAGAGTGGTTCATCTTGAGTGAACTGAACAGACAAGTGCACATCAACCAGGGGATCAGGCCCAGCCAGCATGGGTTCATGAAAGGCAGGTGCTGCTTGACCAACCTGATCTCCTTCTATGACCTGGTGACCTGCCTGGTGGATGAAGGAAAGGCTGTGGACATCATTTCCCTGGACTTTAGCAAAGCCTTTGACAAAGTCTTGCATAGCATTCTCCTTGGGAAGCTGGCAGCTCATGGCTTGGACAGGCATACTCTTCGCTGGGTAAAAAACTGGTTGGGTGGTTGAGCCCAGAGAGTTGTGGTGAATGGAGTTAAGTCCAGTTGGCGGCCGGTCACGAATGGTGTTCCCCAGGGCTCTGTTTTGGGACCAGTCTTGTTTAATATCTTCATCAATGATCTGGATGAGGGGATCGAGTACACCCTCAGTAAGTTTGCAGATGACACTAAATTGGGTGGGATTGTCTATCTGCTTGATGGTAAGATGGCCCTGCAGAGGGATCTGGACAGGCTGGATCGATGGGCTGAGGCCAACTGTATGAGGTTTAACAAAGCCAAGTGCTGGGTCCTACTCTTGGTCACAACAACCCCATGCAACACTACAGGCTTGGGGAAGAGTGGCTGGAAAGCTGCCTGGCAGAAAAGGACCTGGGGGTGCTGGTAGACAGCTGGCTGAACATGAGCCAGCAGTGTGCCCAGGTGGCCAAGAAGGCCAACAGCATCCTGGCTTGTATCAGGACTAGTGTGGCCAGCAGGAGCACAGAGGTGATTGTCCCCCTGTACTCGGCACTGGTGAGGCCACACCTGGAGTACTGTGTCCAGTTTTGGGCCCCTCACTACAAGAAAGACATTGAGGTGCTAGAGCATGTCCAGAGGAGGGCAGTGAATCTGGGGAAGCATCTGGAGTACAGGCACTATGAGGACCGGCTGAGGGAACTGGGGTTGTTTATCCTGGAGAAGAGGAGGCTGAGGGGAGACCTTATTGATCTTTACAACTACCTGAAAGGAGGTTGTATTGAGGTGGGTGTTGGTCTCTTCTCCCAAGTAGCTAGCGATAGGACAAGAGGAAGTGGGCTCAAGCTGCATGAGGGGAGGTTTAGATTGGATATTAGGAAACATTTCTTCATGGAAGTGTAGTCAAGCATTGGAACAGGCTGCCCAGAGAGGTGGTGGAGTCACCATCCCTGGAAGTGTTCAAGAAACGGGTGGACGTGGCACTTTGGGACAAGGTTTAGTGTAGTCTACCCTTCATTGGTTTAGTGTGGACTTGGTAATGTTAGGTTAATGGTTGGACTGGATGATCTTGACGGTCTTTTCCAACATAAATGATTCTAGGATTCTATGAATATGTGATCTACAGACTGCCTAAACTGATTCACACACACATAAACACAAACGTGAATAGATATATATAATAGTATACCCATTAAAAATTTCCCTTGAGTTCAATGAAATACTCATATCTAACATCTTGGCATTTCTCAACAGGCAAGGGTTGAACCTCAAGGAGTGAAGTATTTCAGCCCAGGCTCCGTTGTCAACCTTCAGCAATGGAGTTCTAGTTGCAGCAGTCTTTTAGGGTCTGCAGTTTCGCTGGCTCTGAGAGGTGTTTCGATCAGAGGGAGGTGCTGGTGCAGCCCACAGCAGTCCAGGAGAGCTCAAAGGGCCTCGCTCAGGACTGCTGTTTATTGGGTTGTGAGATGACTGACTTTTATCACCAGTATATTTCCATCTGAGCCACAATTCAGGTTGGTAATTGTTGGAATTCCAGTAACTATGATACCACTCTGTTTCAAGGCTGTCAGGGGTGGCTGTTTGTTCTCGCTCCCCTCATTAACCATAATAGAAAGATTTTGATAAGGACAGGGTCACTCTGCTTCAGCCATGTAGGAGTTGCTGGTACAATTAAGGGGCGTTTAACTGGCCAACTTGCTACACAAAAGCTGCAGCCTGGAATTCCTGAGATTGTAAAGCGGTTGAAGAGAAAGGAAAAAAAAGGAGGGGGCGGCGGGGAATGCACCACCACATATACTCTGCATAAGACCAACTCAACACTTGCAATAAGGCATTCAGTCTATCCTTACATTATTCTAAAAACCCAAACCCCACAGTCACAGACCACATTTTTAATAGTGGATGTTTAAGAAAATCAACACTATTTATGATCTTAGGGCTGTACCAAGATTAAAGAAAAAGCTGTTCCTAGGTGTGCCTTGAGGTCATCACCAGATCTTTGCATAAATCAGGTCATGCTTGACTTCTTTAAATTTTATTATTTGTTTTGGGAGTAGTATGGGTTATGTTTCAAGTATCTACTGAGTTAAATTAACTGAAAAAAACTCTCCCCACCTTGTAGATATCTATTAACAGAGAGTAGTCAAAATCTTCTTTCATGCTTATTGTTTGGTTTGATTTTACTTTAAACAGAGATTAAATTAAATAATATCAGTAATATAGTAATAGAAAATTCTGGCAGAGAGAATTTTTGGTTAATACTGGCAACTATTTCCTTCACTAATTTTCAGACTAATGAATGTGATAATATATGAGTAGAATAATTTACTCTTTGCAAATTCCTAATTATAATTTTACATAAAGTTTAGATATTCAGAATGAATAAACCATAGAACATTATCTCCTCCTAGGTTATTAGGAATTTAAAGCCTTGCCAGGTGTCATTTGAAAGGTCATTTCCAATCAGGCCTTGGATTTAACCTGTGAATGTGCAGAAATATCTTAATTTCATTTCCTGCATACAGGCAAAATGGAAGGAAATGAACATGGGAAGGTGAAAGCACAGGAATGGAGAATTTCTCCCGTGTTACACCAATAAAAGCTGGAAGAATTTCTACCTAGACCACTGCAAGTCAGGTAACACTGGCAAGCAGGATTTGAAACAGTTTTTATACCATACAATTATTTTACACGTCCACTGATTTACTACTATAGAAACAATGCATAAAATTAACTCTTCCACACCTGAGTTTTAGTGTTAGCCACAACATTATAAACTATGTATGATGAAGGGAATGCCATTCTTTTCTTACTGCTTTGGCAACAAAGACTTAAAATTCTGGTTAGGCTACTGTTTTGTTTAAATCTATTCCCACACTCATTTTAGTGTGTGCAATCTTATTAATATTTGTCCTTTGATTCTCCTTGTAACAGCCAAAGAACATCATGGGCCATAAAGCTGAGATAGCAACTCTACAGCTTCTCCTGAATATGGTGTTTCCTCAGTCTGATTATTCCTGGATTTGTCAAGGACATCTATGTACTTCAAACACCTCCATGTAAGGGTTGTCACTACTATCTTTCCAAAAGAACACAAAACTCATAGAAGTGAGGGAATATGCCAAGAAATAAAGTGTGGGAAGAACACAAAGAATTGAATTGATTTTGCAGCATTTAGTCTTGTAGTTTAAATGCCACCTGACTCATTTAGAGATAGGTCTGAGAAAAGTGAAAAAATCCTGTCTTCAGTTTCCAATCCCAGACAACTTAGAAGCAGAATTTGTACAAGTGTTATTCTAAAATGTTGCCAAATAATTTAGAAATGTCTGTAATAAAGACAACAACAGTAGTAGTAGTAGTAGTAGTAAAACCAACCAGCAGTAAGATCAAGAGCTGGTGTAAAATGTGAGCAATCATTATATATAAAAATCAGGTTTAGAAACAATTAAAGCTGATATTTGGCCTTGTGGATCTCTTTCTATTTTCAAGAAGTAGTATAGTTGGTTATGTCTAGTGATTTCCACTGACATCGCAATACATTTTGCTGACTATTAACTGCAAATCACAACTGTTCCATAGTATAGATAATAAAAGTAAAATTAATACCACTGGTTAAAAGAAAGAGATACCTACTCCTTTATTTTTACTTTGTGATAAAGAATCTGAAGTTGACTTGAAAGATTAGATCTGCTGCTGTTCATAGACATCTGGAGAAGTCTTGACTTTTGGTTTAGGTAGAGCTGACATGCAGCTGACTGATATGAAGTGACAGGAAACTCTCAGAAAATAAGAAGCTTGACTCCTAGCCCTGTCAAAAGTACCACCTGAAATAGGTAGTCTTTAAAGGAGCTTTAACTGACAGTATTTCACACCATCTCCCTCAGTACCTATCCATGTTCAAGTTGTAACAGTCACCTGCTACTTATCAGAATTTCATGATTAAGAGACAACAACTTATTGGGATAACAATTATATGATTAGAGAAGTTTTAGGGAGTCCTTGGGGAGGTGCATATTGAACCTTCTGCATACATAACTGATTTTTCCCTAAATTTTATGAAATGTCTGTGTTAACAGAGCTTATACAGTCAACTGTTTTCTTGGTGGACCAATAAAATTAAAATTTTCTAACAAACATAAGCAGAAAATATTGACACACACAAAAACACCTGAACTTCAAAGGACAACTTTCTACAAAACTAAATTAATTTTCCATAGAGCACTTAATCCATTCATTGTCATTTTATCCTAGAAAAAGAAAGGATTTATGTATTCATAGATTCAGCCAGCAAAGATAAGGGGAAAAAATTTGCTTGTTATGATGAAAGCCAGCTAAACCACAGGTTTAGCCTATGGTTGAGAAATAAAGCTTCTTTCCTCGTAATTCTGTACTTTTGAAACTAAGCATTATTGGAAAGACAGCTGGTGTGAAATAGAGCTATTCTAGCATCATAAGTAAATAAAAATTTCATAAAAGTAAAACTGATCAATAGATTGTAGAAATCAGTAAACTGATACCTCTAAAAGGAAAATAAAAACTTTCTTTTGATTTTTTCTATATACATTACTTACAACTGAATTTAGAAATTATTAATAAATATATTTATAAAAACTTATGTTCTGTCTAAAATATAGAACAAAACAACCTTTCTTTAATTCTTCCATTTTTGTTTGTCTCTGAACTTTTTAATTCTGATCAGTAGCATGTAAGAAGTAAGTCTGACTACTTGCAGTATGCAGCTCAATTTGGTATCTAAGTAGGTTTGGGTGATAATTGACCTTTGAGATCATTAGTCATGCAAAAAAAGTACAAGGGCTTTTTACATGTGCACCCAACACCACATCACACCCTTTGTGAAACACTCCTTTTGGAATCTGGCAGGACAATGTGTGTGTTCTGTACTTCTCCTTGCAGGTCCTTGCAGTGACAGAAGTTTACTACTACTTCTCTCTGATTACACAGGAGAACTTAATGGCTCAGATCTAAAGGCAAAGTTTTCTGCTCTGTGGAGTGTATTTTTTCAGCAATACAGTTTTTCTTGAAAATTTTCACATTTTTCCATTAATTCTAGATGGCATTAGAGGAAGGAGAGGGCACAAGAAGTCTCTCAAAGAGCTTAGTTTTCAGGCTTAGTATTGAACTGCCTAAGATGGTTGACTTTGCAGTGTAAACCAATACAGAAGTTTGGTAAAATTCTTCATCCTTGAAGAGTCATTCCATGTGTACAGAAATTTGGAATTATATATATAGCGTATTGTACATTTCAGTCTTTGAGATATACAGCACACAATACCTTTACCCACAGTCTGGTATGTACATTATTCAACCTCTTTTTCAGATCACAAAAATCAGTTGTAGAAGGGCAAAGAACAGAACTGCCATGAACTTCACTGGACAAAACTTCAGTGCTGTGTAGAATGTAAGATTTAATGAGGGGTGACTACACACAACATTATCACTTTATAAATGACTTGCAGACAAGCAGAAGCCACACTGAAATCACTGAGATGGCTTTAATTGCTGTGTGACAAAATTGCTTAGATAATTTGAAAATGGCAAAGTGGTGACATCAACAAAAGAAAAATAAATAAAACAAATTATAACAAAACAATCCCTTCCTCCCTCCCCCCAAAAATATTTGCTATATCCTAGTGCAAAATAAGAAACAACTTAAGAACTTATAGAACTTATAGAAGTTTGGGGCCACTAAACTTATTAGTTCATAAGGGTGTTGATACCAGCTGAAATCTTCAGAATCATCAGAACAGTCTCACTGGTATCTCTGTTCTTTTGTTTACATGCAGATTATGTGCTTTTTGCTTTTGCTTTGGTAGCTTTGTTGCTACCAATATTTTTCACATTTACATATTTAGTGAGCTTAAGTGTAAGAAGGAAAAACTGTTCAGTTATTATAAAAGCATCATCAGTGTCATGGTTCAGCCCCAGTCAGCAACTAAGCACCACACGGATGCTTGCTCACCCTCCCCACCCAAGTGGGATGGGGAAGAGAATCAGAAAAAAAAGTAAAACCCGTGGGCTGCAGTAAAGGCAGTTTAATAGGACAGCAGAGGAAGAGAATATAATAATAATAACAACAATAAAAGAATACACAAAACAAGTGATGCACAATGCAATTGCTCACCACTGTCTGACAGATGCCCAGACAGTCCCCAAGCAGTGATCCCTGCCCCCCGGCCAACCCCCCCCAGTTTATATACTGAGCATGACGTCCTATGGTATGGAATAGCCCTTTGGTCAGTTTGGGTCAGCTGTCCTGGCTATGCCCTTTCCCAGCTTCTTGTGCATCTGGCAGAGCACAGGAAGCTGAAAATTCCTTGACTAGTGTAAACACTACCTAGCAACAACTAAAACATCAGTGTGTTATCAATATTATTCTCATCTTAAATCCAAAACACAGCACTATGCCTGCTACTAGGAAGAAAATTAACTCTATCTCAGCCAAAACTGGGAAATCAGACCATGTTCAGTTCTCTGTTTTTCATATACTTCTGCATGACTCTAGGCATATCACTTTGTCTCAGTTGTTTCCTAACTACAGTATTACACTGCAATTGTGGGAAAAAGAAATACTAAAACTGAAGAGTAATATTTATATAGTGCCTAAAGTAGGCAGTCCCATAACAGACTTCACATGAAGAACAAAAATATGTTGCTTTCTATGTCATGCAAGTATTGAGGGACATTAAATAATGAATTGGTCTTTACATGCATATGTACTAGTATATCATGCACAAGTCTGACCTGTTGCAACTCCTTTGACAATAAGAGGATCAAACCTAAGCTCACCTTCCAATGCTGATGTTACTAATTCCTTATTTCCACTTGTATTTTTGCTAGCCTGGATAACAGCAGTTGTACAGTCTGTATGAAGCTGATATTCTGATGTCTGTCAGGGAAGTGATGCAATCATTATGTATCACCAATGTACATTATCACCCTCTTGTCAAGCCATCAAGTACTCCATCTTGGAGAACCACATCATGGTTCTAGACTCTCATTCCCTCTGGGCACGTTCCTGATTACAGTTACAAAACCTTCCCGAAAATTTGATATCTGTCTACTGTCATTATCACTACTATCACTATCAAGTGAGCAGTAAGTATCTCTAATCTATTTGAACAGAGAAAAGCACAGCACAAAAAAAAAAAAGGCCGCACTTTTCCCTTCCTGTGATCTGGGTTGCCATAGCAGTAGGTGGGGATACTCATAAAGTATAATACTATATGGTTACAATTATGTGAAGAAATCCACACATCTTGGTTTACAGTTCAGGCAGTCTCTAAAGTATACCTGTTTTTAGGCTTGGGATACAAGTTTTTTTTATTCACACACCTTGATAGTAACAATCTGCCTTCTGCTTTGAGAAAACAAATTCCTTATGTGTCCTCTCCCACAGACACATTTACTGTACTTGTAACTGTGTATAGCTTTCATTTTCATTCTGTGAGAAACTTGTTGGAAACTCCAGTACTGCCTTTGAAAATGGATAAGGAAGGTGGAAGTTTAGGCAGAGCAAGAAGCTGCACTGGTTCACCTGGGAGTGGTTTACTTCTGCAACTGCTGCTTGCTACTGAGGGTGAATCCAGACCAGGGAGCTCAGTCTCTTCATAATTTCGTCATAGAATCATAGAATCATAGAAATGTTTAGGTTGGAAAAGACCGTAATGATCATCCAGTCCAACCATTAACCTACACTACAAAGTCCACACTAAACCAATCAAGGGTAGACTACACTAAACCTTGTCCCAAAGTGCCGCATCTACCCGTTTTTTGAATGCTTCCAGGGATGGTGACTCCACTACCTCTCTGGGCAGCCTCTTCCAATGCTTGACTACCCTTTCCATGAAGAAATGTTTCCTAATATCCAATCTAAACCTCCCCTGGCACAGCTTGAGCCCATTTCCTCTTGTCCTATTGCTAACTACATGGGAGAAGAGACCAACACCCACCTCACTACAACCTCCTTTCAGGTAGTTGTTGAGAGTGAAAAGGTCTCCCCTCAGCCTCCTCTTCTCCAGGCTAAAAAACCCCAGTTCCCTCAGCCACTCCTCATAAGACCTGTGCTCCAGATCCTTCACCAGCTTTGTTGCCCTTCTCTGGACACACTCCAGCACCTCAATGTCTTTTTTGTAGTGAGGGGCCAAAACTGGACACAGTATTCCAGGTGCAGCCTCACCAGTGTCGAGTACAGGGGGACAATCACCTCCCTGCTCCTGCTGGCCACACTAGTCCTGATACAAGCCAGGATGCTGTTGGCCTTCTTGGGCACCTGGGCACACTGCTGGCTCATGTTCAGCCAGCTGTCAACAGGTCCTTTTCAGCCAGGCAGCTTTCCAGCCACTCTTCCCCAAGCCTGTAGCGTTGCATGGGGTTGTTGTGACCCAAGTGCAGGACCCGGCACTTGGCCTTGTTAAACCTCATACAGTTGGCCTCGGCCATCGATCCAGCCTGTCCAGATCCCTCTGCAGGGCCATCCTCCCCTCCAGCAGATCAACACTCCCACCCAACTTGGTGTCTTTTGCAAACTTACTGAGGGTGTACTCGATCCCCTCATCCAGATCATTGATGAAGATATTAAACAAGACTGGCCCCAAAACAGAGCCCTGGGGAACACCGCTTGTGGCTGGCCACCAACTGGACTTAACTCCGTTTACCACAACCCTTGGGCTCAGCCACCCAGCCAGTTTTTTACCCAGCGAAAAGTATGCCCGTCCAAGCCATGAGCTGCCAGCTTCCCAAGGAGAATATTATGGGAGACAGTGTCAAAGGCTTTGCTAAAGTCCAGGGAAATGACATCCACAGCCTTTCCATCATCCACCAGGCAGGTCACCAGGATAGAAGGAGATCAGGTTGGTCAAGCAGCACCTGCCTTTCATGAACCCATGACTGGCTGGGCCTGATCCCCCGGTTGATGTGCACTTGTCCGTTCAGTTCACTCAAGATGAACCACTCTATAATCTTTCCCAGCACTGAGGTCAGACTGACAGGCCTGTAGTTTCCCAGGTCCTCCTTCCAGCCCTTCTTGTAGATGGGTGTCATATTGGCAAGCCTCCAGTCATCAGGGAACTCCCCTGTTAAACAGGACTGCTGACAGATGATGGAAAGTGGCTTGGAAAGGTCCTCTGCTAGCTCCCTTAATACTCTCTGGTGGATCCCATCTGGCCCCATAGATTTGTGAGCATCCAGGTGGTGTAGCAGGTCATTAACTGTTTCCTCCTGGACTATGAGGGCTCCATTCTGGTCCCCATCCCTATCCTCTAGCTCAGGGGACTGTGTACCCTGGGGATAACTGGTCTGGCTGTTAAACACAGAGGCAAAGAAAGCGTTAAGTACCTCAGCCTTCTCCTTGTCCTAGGTGACAATGTTTCCCCCCCACATCCAGCAAAGGATGGAGATCCTCCTTGGCTCTCCTTTTATTGCTGATGTACTTATAAAAGCATTTTTTATTATCTTTTACAACAGTGGCCAGATTGAGTTCTAGCTGGGCTTTTGCCTTTCTAATTTCCTCCCTGCAGGACCTAACAAGATCCCTGTACTCTTCCTGAGTTCCCTGCCCCTTCTTCCAAAGTTGGTAGACTCTCCGTTTTTCCCTCAGTCCCCGCAAAAGCTCCCTAATCAGCCAGGCCGGTCATCTTCCCTGCCGGTTGGTCTTGTGACACACAGGGACAGCCCACTCCTGTGCCCTTAAGACTTCCTTCTTGAAGAAGGCCCAGCCTTCCTGGACTCCTTTGCCTTTCAGGACTGCCTCCCAAGGGACTTTCCCAACCAGCGTCCTGAACAGCCCAAAGTCTGCCCTCTGGAAGTCCATCGTAACAGTTTTGCTGCCCCTCCTCTTTACATTGCCAAGAATCGAGAACTCTATCATATCGTGGTCACTAAGCCGAAGACGGCCTCCGACCATGACATCTCCCACAAGCCCTTCTCTCTTTGTAAACAGCAGGTCAAGTGAGGCACCTCCCCTGGTAGGCTCGCTTACCAGCTGCGTCAGAAAGTTATCCTCCACACACTCTAGGAACTTTTGAGACTGTTTCCTCTCTGCTGTGTTGTATTTCCAGCAGATGTCTGTCAGGTGGCAGTCCCCTACAAGAACAAGGGCTGGCGATTGCGAGACTTCTGCCAGCTGCTTGTAGAATGCTTCATCTATCTCTACGTCCTGGCTGGGTGATCTATAGCAGACTCCCAATAGGACATCCGCCTTGCTGGCCTTCCCCCTCATCCTTTACCCATAAGCACTCAACCTTGTCATCACCACTGCTGAGCTCCATGCAGTCAAAACACTCCCTAACATACAGAGCCACCCCACCGCCTCTCCTTCCACACCTATCCCTTCTGAAGAGCTTATAGCCATACAGTGCAGCACTCCAGTCATGAGAGTCGTCCCACCATGTTTCTGTGATGGCGACTATGTCATAGCTATCCCGCTGCACAATGGCTTCCAGCTCCTCCTGTTTGTTCCCTTTGCTGCGTGCATTGGTGTACATGCACTTGAGATGGGCTATCGATTTTGCCCCCATTGTTGCCATGCTGCTCCTGGGCTCCTCACTAGCGGGCCCGTTTATATCCCCTTCCCCCTTTGAACCTAGTTTAAAGCCCTCTCAATGAGTCCTGCCAACTCATGGGCGAGAATCCTTGTCCCCTTTGGAGACAGCTGATCTCCATCAGCCGCCAGCAGGCCCAGTGCTGTGTAAACCTCCCCATGATCGAAAAACCCAAAATTCCACCGATGGCACCAGCCTCCGAGCCACCTGTTAATCAGGTGAGTTTTCCCATTCCTTTCAGCATTCTTTGCTGCCATTGTTGGGATTGAGGAAAACACTACCTGCACTCCTGATCCTGTGACCAATCACCCCAGTGCCCTGGAGTGCCTCTTCATTGCTTTAGGACTTCTCTCTGTAATCTCATCACTGCCCACCTGTACAACCAGCAACGGGTAATAATCGGAGGGCCTTACGACATCGGGGAGTTTCCTAGTAACATCCCTAACCCGGGCCACAGGGAGGCAGCAGACTTCCCTGTGGGATGGGTCCAGGTGGCAGATTGGGCCCTCAGTTCCCTGCAGGAGGGAATCACCCACCACAATTACCCTCCTTTTTTTCTTAACAGGGGCAGTCATAATGCGTGTGGGTGACTGACTGGCCCTCGGCAACCCCCTGGATGGACCTTCGCCTTCACCTCCCTCCCCACTTACCTGGCCCTCAACTCCCAGAGCCCCGTATCTGTTGTGTAGGGGCAGCTGGGAAGGTGAGGGAGGCCGGGAGGGGATTCGCCTGCCTCCCCGGGCAGGGACCTGTTTCCATTGCCCCCATCTCTTGGATCCCCTCCTTCTGCTTGCCGGCAAGAGGGCAGGGGATCCTCCGCTCCTTGTGGGGCCTCCACCTGCTGCCCTGGCCCCAGGGACGGCCGGGTGCGGCTCCCCCAATCTGTCTCCCTCTCGCACTCCCTGATCCTCCTCAGCCTTCCCACCTCCTCCTTCAGCTCTGACCCCAGGCTGAGCAGATCATCTCCCTGCTCACACCGCAGACATTTGCCGTCTCCGCTGCCCTGCGGCACAAGCGACAGGCTCAGGCACTGCCTGCAGCCAGGCCCGGACGGCTGCGCGTTTGTGCGGGAGCTCCGGCTGGGTCGCCGCATTCCTTCTGGCGGCGGCTTTCGGGCGGGCGGTGCCCACAGCTGCCAGGTGTTCTCCTGGGAGGAAGGTGACCACTGCCTGAGTTTCTCTTTAGAGCCAGGAGGGGCACTTGGCCTTCCCCGTGTGCCCTGCTTGTGGGAACTGACGTGCAAACTGACGTGACGCGCCCTTCTGTCATGTACAATACTCTGCCTCCCTGACACAAAGAGTCAATCCTATACACAGGTTTTTGCACCTCCATTACCTCTGAGTGGATACTACATCACACAGGACCTGTTCTCAATGATTAAAACTTATATCACTCAACATAACCTGAAAACATCAGCAGAGAGAGTTACATGTGGTAATGGAAAAAAATGTCATTAAGGCAGTTAAAGAAGTTCTGGAGGTTACCCAGCTTTTTCCCTTTGGCCACAATTACAGCAGGGCCCAATTTGTCACTGAGTGAGGTATTACCATAAATTAGCAGAGAGATACAGACCAGAAAATACTAAACCTATAGGAGCTGCTCATGTTTTCTGCTTTTTCTCTTTCTGTCATATAGAGTCAAGTCAGTTCCTTCAAAATGAGCAGATTATAACACTGGTTTATGTTGTTATTTATTTGGAGATGCTGCTTCTTATATAGTATATTATCAAGTATGCAAAATAGTACTTTTATACATTTTTGTTCCACTGCCTATTTGTTTTAATTACCTAGACTTTGCTTTGGGCAGACATTTAGTATATGTGATTAAACAAACAAAATAATTGAAACCCTTTCTTATGATTGAGTAAAGCAATCCAGGGTTATTCACATAACTAGGTATACTGAGCCATCTGGAACACCTTTTTAAACAGTAATAAACAAACATCTGGATTAACTTGTTTGAATAAGATTCTCTATTTACAAATCTAATTGTCCACATGATTTTTATTTACAGCTTTAAAAGAGATATTTTATTTGCAAAATCAAATTAATTAATAATTTTGTATAACATACCACAGCTTGCTAAAACAGTCATAGAACAAGACTGTGACTATGTGATGTTTCACATCATGAAGCTGACTCCTCTTTATCCCAGCTTGGGGCAATGCAGCTCCAATATACCATTAGATTTTTGCACTGTGGTAATCCAGGTACATTTTTTGGATGCACACAAAGAACAGTAGGATACCATCAGTTTTACTTCCACTAAAAATAAAGGCCATGATCATAGTTGTACTCAAAATGGGATGACAGCTCTACTCACATGAATTGCATTAGCATGCATAGTGTCTACATGTTGACTGTGGGAAGGTTGATGAGTCAGCTGGTCTTTGAATTACTAAATGACTTATCATGCGTGATTATCTTCTTTTATGGGACTGTAAAATCTCATTCTGATTTTTCTCTAGGCTCTTAAATGCATAGGTATTGTTTTTCTACACAGCTCTCTCATGTCTAGATACATCTACAAACACCTGAGGATTCTGACACATATTTTTTACAATTATTTGGTACATCTGTTACATTTGTATGAATTGAAGAGTTGTATCCTCAGTGTTGACGTCGGGAATGACTGTATTGATTTTTCATTAGCTGAGGACCAAGTCTGCTAAATGATGCATCAACTTGCCAACCATTAAAGCTTCTTACACCAGTATCACTTTTGAAATTTAGTTTTCAAATGAAAATGTTAGACAGCAGGCAATACCATTATTCGAGGACAGTATTTTAAGAAGAGTAAGCAACAGTACAAAAATGTATGGTCTTTTAACACACAGGTCTACCAGTGTCAAAAGGGCTATGCAGATTAATACAGTGGAAGTTCTGACTCAAGATTTATTTCAGACTAAGCTAATGAATGTGCAAATGCCTCTTAAGATATGCAGTTAAGGTGAATGCCTACAAGTGAAATACTAAAAGCCATTAAATTGGGCACCAGACGAGATGTTTGCTTCAGTCATTTACCCTGCCAATAATTTCTCTCATGACCTTAAGAAAATTTGCTAAATTTCCTGTGACAATAAGTCATTTGGCAAAATGCTCTGAAATCTGTGAATGAAAAATGCTATGTATAAACTAGTATTTATTTTTACATTTGCAATAATGCTAGCAGAATTTCTGTGATATACACACACTCATTCAGTGTACAATGATACCTTCAGTAATTTTCTATAACTGAATAAAAACATTTCTACTGGAAGACCTGCCTCAAAAAAATTGGTTGTACTTGTTGTGGTTTAGCCCCAGCCAGCAACTAAGCACCACGCAGCCGCTCACTCAATCCCCCTGCCCCAGTAGGATGAGGGAGAGAATTGGAAAAGTAAAAGCAAGAAAACTCATGGGCTGAGATAAGAACAATAGAATAAGTGAAATAAAATAAAGTAAAATAGTAATGATAATAATAACAATATAATAATGATAATAATAATAATATACAAAGCAAGTGATGCACAATGCAATTGCTCACCACCCGCCGCTGACTGATACCCAGACAGTTCCCGAGCAGCAATTGCTGCTCCATGGCCAACCCCCCCCACACACACAGTTTCTATACTGAGCATGACGTCATATGGTATGGAATAGCCCTTTGGTCAGTTTGGATCAACTCTTCTGGCTGTGCCCCCTCCCAGTTTCTTGTGCACCTGGCAGAGCATGGGAAGCTGAAAAGTCCTTGACTGGCATAAGCAGTGCTTAGCAACAACTAAAACATCAGTGTGTTATCAGCATTCTTCTCCTACTAAATCCAAAACACATCACTATGCCTGCTACTAGGAAGAAAATTAACTGTATCCCAGCCGAAACCAGGTCACTTCTAAAAATAAGATAAAAATATAAATATGTTATCTTCCCATCTAAAATTTCTGTTTCTCTTGCCTTCAGACTGTCATGTCTGCAGCAGGTTAGAGCATGTCAAACCATAGAGAGGCAGACTGCTCAGACTACAGCACAAGAGTTACTCATTGGCATATTTAAGGATTAATCTGGACTGCTGTTCTTTGGAAAAATAAAATCTCCATTCACCTATTCCGCTAGCCAAAAGGACACAACTGTGGACCCCTCATTCAAGAAAAGACACCAGAGAAACTATTTCTGTCATGAAGCAGATCACCATTTGAACCAGAAAAGGTACTGTTATTTGTGACAAGAAAGTCCTTGATTTTTTAAACTCTCATATTAGTGTAAAATCATTGACATGAACAGTCTGATCATTAGAATGGGCTGGGTACCTGTAAACTTCCATTTAGACATAAGGAAAGGAAACGTAAAACAAGATATCTGCTCACATACATATCTGAGTACTACCCTAAAGCATGTTGTTGTGGTGGGCAAAATTAGCAACAAACTGTCCTTCAGACTTCTCCATCTGGCATGTAATCTAGCTCAGTCTGACAATGGAGTTGAAGAGGGTCAGAGCTGCTGTTCATGAAGGTATGTACATGTCACAGAAGGAGGCTGAGGTCTGCAGAGGCTCTGCTTGATGATCCCATAAAGGTCATGTTCCTACTATGCAACTGAGATCCTCAAAGAGAAGAAAATATTGTTCTTTAGGTGTTTGCAAGCAAGCACCGTTTTTTTGCTGGGCACCTCTGAAGAGTGCCATATCAAAATAAATGCTATTAAATACAATGCCTGAATTATCTGGACTAATATATTGTTAGAGTAATTTAAATAAACTTATCTCATTTCCTTAAAATAAGTAAATTTTTGAGCATATCACATAAGCTTGTGTGTTCTGAAATGTCTCTTCCTTAATCCCTTTCAGAGGGGATAAAAAAGCACATAAATGTCTATAACTCAGACATATGCAGGCATAGATGCAGGTAGATATACACATATACATGACATCATCAACTTTCCCAGTCCCAAATTAATGAAGTACAACATTCAAAAATTGTTTCAAGGAAATAAGTTCTCCCAGCCCATCCTTCTTGCAGCTTATTCTATTAGATTAACTATTCATAGTGATTCAGCAGTGACATCAAAACTTTTTTTCAGAAAACATGTATAATCTCACTTTAAAGAGGTTTTCTTGTTACAGGTGGCTATTTATGTTATAAAATCAGTCACTCAGGATATCAGGATACATATATATCTGTGTCAAGGGTCTGGTTAAAGCTATCTCTACCTATAAACAAAATAAGAAAAATACATTATTAATTTAAGAAAAAAACCCAAACCTGTCACAAACAGAGAAGTTACAAAACAGCACCAAAAAAATCTCATTATTTGACTTTTTTTTCCATTTGGTATGCTATGAAAAGAACCCACAACAAACCCATGTATTGCATTCAGTATTTCTTTCCATAATGAAATGCTTGGCATTATTACTTTGAACATTTTTCAGTGACCGAAGCTTGTACCTTCTGTTCAAAATTACATGACCCACTCAAATCATTAACATGCAAATTGAGTACTCTGTAGTAATAAGAAGGTAAGGGAAGGCAAAATTGAAGTTACCAGCAGAAGTGATTCATGGTTTCTTGGAGTGCACATAATTTAGGTTAAGACGGGACTTTGTGTTTGAGCCACAATTTGTGTCCTGTGCAAACGGTTACAATCTAAAACTGGGTTAAAACTCAAACCTCAGTTTCCCATAGCTCCAGCTCTCAAACTCTCCAGGATAACTGAAACCTTTAGAAACAGATTGGTTCCTCTTCAAAGTGAGACTTCTTAGTGTTTTTCTGTTCCCTCTGTGTCACTGAGAGGGTGGTTAGCAATATCCAGAGTGGTGGCCTGGAGCCTTGCTTTTGAGAGTGGAAGGAAGGGGAAAAATCCACCTTAGTCTGGACTTCTCTTCCTCCTGTTTCCTCCTCTGTTTCCTGCTGTAAGGTCATGTCACTGAACCAAGAGCAAGGAACTGTGGGTTTTCTTTTCTGAGAATGGAGAGGAAGTGGTGGGCTCTGTGGACACAAAAAATGCCTCACCAGAAGAAAGCCCAAGGTCCAAATTTGGACATAATTTATGATGGAGATAGTCTACAAGATAATTAATGCCATGAGGTATATTTGGAAGGCATTGCCCATTTTCATTTGAAGAGGCAGATTTTAATATGCAGTCTGTGATCTGCTATGTAGCTGTTTGGCCTCAGAAGGCCTAACAAGTGTCATGTAAGGCACCTATAACTATATGGTGCAGGTTGTAATTAACCCTGTAAGGTATCAGCCCTACATTTATTTCTCAAAAAAACCTCAGCAAACAAAAGGAGGTATAGAAGTGGGGAAGAGGGAAAACTTAATATGCTATTGGATGAGATACCAAGTTATAATGACTACTTTCAACAGGGGAAGCAATTCACTGTATGGCATAATGATATGCATGAGCATTTCTATAATGGGTAAATCTGATCATGAATATTTAACATGCACAGAAACAGCCAAGCACAAAGCAGATTTTCTTTTGGGTTGCAACCAGGGTACAAGTGCTTTCTGATTTTCTATTCACAGCACAATTTTGTCTCTTACGTACAAAGCAGATTTGATAATCTAGCAGTCAACTTCAATGGCAAAATTAGTTTATCAGTTAGCACTTAACCTTCTTACTTGAGGATTATATGCAAAAATGTAATGTTTAGCTTCTTAACTGAAGACATGTGTTTAAAACTGGCCGAAAACACCTGAATGCTTCTATTGGTTTAGCATATTAACCCTATCCAGAAAGACTGACAATAGTTTTCTTACATGCTGAAGGAGTGTAGTATTCTAAAGCTAAATATTTCCTCTTTGTTTTCTCTAAATGATACAGTGTATATAACTATACAGGATAGGAAGTGTTAACATGCCTCATTACTATGGGCAGTACATTACTTTTTCTCAGATCCTGCTTTTAATTGTTTCTAAACTTCGATGCATTCTAAAATGGAACTTTCTAAACAGAAATTAATTCTTCCATTTTGTCATGGCTGGAAATTTTGGCCTAAGAGAAGATACAGACATTAATGAAAATGACCCATCTAAGGGCAGGAGGGGAGGAAACACAGTGTTTTACTCAGGTTGAAAAGTTATCCCAACCTCTTAAGTGGTTGCAGAACATCTGTAAATAATAGGCACGCATAGATATGATACAACAGGATATTTAGAGAAGGAAGTTATACCTCACAAATGCATTTGAGTACCCTTCAAGACTTAGAAAGGTCAATCACAAGGATCTGCCTGACAGAATATACCTGGATTTTTAGAAAGCTTTCTCAAGGAGATGCCCTGAAAACAGTAAGAAGAAAAAGTTGGTATGAGATTAATCTCACATATCTTAACCACAAAGATGTAGGTTACTGTTATTACTGTTGTTATTATTACTACTCTGTAGTAATATATGGCCATGTATCACAACTAGGAGGTGTTTTTTTTTGTTCCACACCCCTATACAATGTCAACTTATTCTAAAAATAAAAGCTTCTAAGTAAAATAACAACTTCAAGGCAGGCAAAAAAAAAAAAAAAATGGCTGTGAAGACTTGCTGAAGAGTTGCACTGTGCTGAGGGTCTGGCCAGAGAGTGAGATGAAACTCAGTGCCCTTATGTGCAAAGTAATGCAGAAAGGAGAGAAAAAACAAGATAACTGTAAATATAGTCTGGTGAGCTGTTGCCACTCTGGGAAAAGCTGCTGGTGTCCTTATGGATAGTTCACTGGAAATACCACCTCAGCACTCAGAAGCAGCAGAAAAGAAAATCAAATGTCAGTAATTATGAGAAAGGAATAAAAACTGAAACCTTGTTATGGTTCTGTTTAAAGCCATATGGTACTGAAAATTAGAAGAGCGTTTATAGTCATTGCACCCTTTTCGCACTTGCTTCCCCTTTGAAAAATGACATGGAAGAAAAAGAAATTATTCAGAGACCATAAAATAGAGTGAAAAAAGCCAAAAATGGCTTCCATTGAGGAAGACTAATAATTTAGCCACTAATACTACTGGTGAGGTGCATGATAGTATGGTTGATGTACACGGAACTGTTGGTTTGGAGCAGGGATGTGATTTTGAAGTGTATTTGAAAGTTGTCCCCAGTTACCCAACATCCCCAAATTGGTTCAGTTTACAGGATGGATTTGGTTTTGTACACATTAGATTCCTTTCACAGGAAACTGTACTGTAGAAACCTCTACAGATACAGACTATCTGTTCCAAACCCTGTTAGAAACAAAAGTATCTGAACCAGATCTAAGTCCCTCAGATAGCTTCAAAGCACCTGCGTGGTGGACACAAGAAGATGTCAAATAATATGACTATTGTCAGCAAGACTTTTTTTTTTTTTTTTTAAACTCCCCAAAGACATGAAGAAATTACCTTGCACATAAGACATAATTTAAAATGGTTATAGTTTTAGTCATAGGATATTGTGGATGGGACCAGAGACTTGTAAGCAAATTAATGTTCAAGTCCATAAAGTAGTGGTAAACAGAAATATGTAGATACAATTTTGGCTCAAAGTGCATCAGTAAGCCAAGTTTCTCATGGCTGAGACAGTATCACATCGATTTTCTTTATACTTACACTTTTTCTAAGGCTTTGAAACTGATTGCTATCAGAAACAAAATGGTCGAGTAGAGAAACTTCTGTCTTGCTTTATATGATTGTTCATAGGTTCAAAAAATTGAAGTTTTTTTCAGAACTTGTATTTTGTTTGCAATAAAGAACTAAAATCCAACAAAGTACTTGATTTTTGTTTAAAAAAAATATAAAAATAAATCTTAATACAGTAACATTCCAATCTTTTGTGATAGTTAAAAGGCAGAGAAAGTAAGGGTGTTTACTGAAAATGTATGTTCCAGAGAACACTACCCAGCAGGATTAGGAAGATATAACCCATCTGTCTTTGGCTATTAATGACTTTCCTTCACAACTGCAACCTATGCAGCTGGGAGAAGAACCAGCTGCTGAAAAAGAAGGAAATATAATAGGAAATGTACAGAAAAGTTTATGGAAGTGAAAGGCCACTCTCAAATCACATGAGGGAGGCCATCTGTTCAGCACAGGTGCCTACAAGAATACTAAGAACAGCAAAGGAAGCCCCAAAATAGAAATGGTGCATTCAGTTCTGTTTCACTGTCAAACTAAACCTCCCTCATTACACAGCCTATAAAAGCCATCTCAAAACTGCTGTTTGAAGGCACAAACATTTTTCAGCATCTCTGTTTTGTACACAGAATCAATGGATCATGCAGGTTTGAGGGGGCCTGGGGACATCTCAAGCATGATCCCCTGTTCCAAGCAAGGCCAACACGGAACTCTGATGGGGAGGCACAGGGCTTTGTCCCAAGAGGGCATGAAAATCATAGAATCATAGAATCATAGAATCATAGAATTGTTTAGGTTGGAAAAGACCTTTAAGATCATCCAGTCCAACCATTAACCTAACATTACCAAGTCCACACTAAACCAATCAAGGGTAGACTACACTAAACCTTGTCCCAAAGTGTCACGTCTACCCGTTTTTTGAATGCTTCCAGGGATGGGGACTCCACTACCTCTCTGGGCAGCCTCTTCCAATGCTTGACTACCCTTTCCATGAAGAAATGTTTCCTAATATCCAATCTAAACCTCCCCTGGCACAGCTTGAGCCCATTTCCTCTTGTCCTATTGCTAACTACATGGGAGAAGAGACCAACACCCACCTCACTACAACCTCCTTTCAGGTAGTTGTAGAGAGCGATAAGGTCTCCCCTCAGCCTCCTCTTCTCCAGGCTAAACAACCCACTTCCCTCAGCTGTTCCTCATAGTGCCTGTGCTCCAGACCCTTCACCAGATTCATTGCCCTTCTCTGGACATGCTCCAGCACCTCAATGTCTTTCTTGTAGTGAGGGGCCCAAAACTGGACACAGTATTCCAGGTGCAGCCTCACCAGTGCTGAGTACAGGGGAACAATCACTTCCCTGCTCCTGCTGGCCACACTAGTCCTGATACAAGCCAGGATGCTGTTGGCCTTCTTGGCCACCTGGGCACACTGCTAGTTCATGTTCAGCCGGCTATCTACCAACACCCCCAGATCCTTTTCAGCCAGGCAGCTTTCCAGCCACTCTTCCCCAAGCCTGTAGCATTGCATGGGGTTGTTGTGACCCAAGTGCAGGACCCGGCACTTGGCCTTGTTAAACCTCATACAGTTGGCCTCAGCCCATCGATCCATCCTGTCCAGATCCCTCTGCAGGGCCATCCTACCCTCCAGCAGATCAACACTCCCACCCAACTTGTTGTCATCTGCAAGCTTACTGTGAGCACACTCAATCCCCTCATCCAGATCATTGATGAAGATATTAAACAAGACTGGCCCCAAAACAGAGCCCTGGGGAACATGACTCGTGACCAGCCACCGACTGGACTTAACTCCATTCACCACTACTCTCTGGGCTCAGCCACCCAACCAGTTTTTTACCCAGCGAAAAGTATGCCCGTCCAAGCCATGAGCTGCCAGCTTCCCAAGGAGAATATTATGGGAGAAAGTGTCAAAGGCTTTGCTAAAGTCCAGGGAAATGACATCCACAGCCTTTCCATCATCCACCAGGCAGGTCACCAGGTCATAGAAGGAGATCAGGTTGGTCAAGCAGCACCTGCCTTTCATGAACCCATGACTGGCTGGGCCTGATCCCCCGGTTGATGTGCACGTCTGTTCAGTTCACTCAAGATGAACCTCTCCATAATCTTTCCCGGCACTGAGGTCAGACTGACAGGCCTGTAGTTTCCCAGGTCCTCCTTCCAGCCCTTCTTGTAGATGGGCGTCACATTGGCAAGCCTCCAGTCATCAGGGAACTCCCCTGTTAAACAGGACTGCTGATGGAAAGTGGCTTGGAAAGGTCCTCTGCTAGCTCCCTTAATACTCTCTGGTGGATCCCATCTGGCCCCATGGATTTGTGAGCATCCAGGTGGTGTAGCAGGTCATTAACTGCTTCCTCCTGGACTATGAGGGCTCCATTCTGGTCCCCATCCCTATCCTCTAGCTCAGGGGCCTGAGTACCCTGGGGATGACCAGTCTGGCTGTTAAACACAGAGGCAAAGAAGACGTTATGTACCTCAGCCTTCTCCTTGTCCTGGGTGTCAATGTTCCCCCCCCTACATCCAGCAAGGGCTGGAGATCCTCCTTGGCTCTCCTTTTATTGCTGATGTACTTATAAAAGCATTTTTTATTATCTTTTACAACAGTGGCCAGATTGAGTTCTAGCTGGGCTTTTGCTTTTCTAATTTCCTCCCTGCAGGACCTAACAAGATCCCTGTACTCTTCCTGAGTTGCCTGCCCCTTCTTCCAAAGGTGGTAGACCAGTTGGTCTTATGACACACAGGGACAGCCCACTCCTGTGCCCTTAAGACTTCCTTCTTGAAGAAGGCCCAGCCTTCCTGGACTCCTTTGCCTTTCAGGACTGCCTCCCAAGGGACTTTCCCAACCAGCGTCCTGAACAGCCCAAAGTCTGCCCTCCGGAAGTCCATCGTAACAGTTTTGCTGCCCCTCCTCTTTACATTGCCAAGAATCGAGAACTCTATCATATCGTGGTCACTAAGCCCAAGACGGCCTCCAACCATGACATCTCCCACAAGCCCTTCTCTCTTTGTAAACAGCAGGTCAAGTGAGGCACCTCCCCTGGTAGGCTCGCTTACCAGCTGCATCAGAAAGTTATCCTCCACACACTCTAGGAACTTTTGAGACTGTTTCCTCTCTGCTGTGTTGTATTTCCAGCAGATGTCTGTCAGGTGGCAGTCCCCTACAAGAACAAGGGCTGGCGATTGCGAGACTTCTGCCAGCTGCTTGTAGAATGCTTCATCTATCTCTACGTCCTGGCTGGGTGGTCTATAGCAGACTCCCAACAAGACATCCGCCTTGCTGGCCTTCCCCCCATCCTTACCCATAAGCACTCTACCTTGTCATCTCCACTGTCGTCTCTGTATACAGTCAAAACACTCCCTAACATACAGAGCCACCCCACCACCTCTCCTTCCCTCCCTATCTCTTCTGAAGAGCTTATAGCCATACAGTGCAGCACTCCAGTCATGAGAGTCGTCCCACCACGTTTCTGTGATGGCAACTATGTCATAGCCATCCTGCTGCACAATGGCTTCCAGCTCCTCCTGTTTGTTGCCTATGCTACGTGCATTGGTGTACATGAACTTGAGATGGGCTGTCGATTTCGCCCCCAATGTTGCCATGCCGCCCCTGGGCTCCTCACTAGCAAGCCCATTTATATCCCCTTCCCCAGAGATGGGGAGGTCACAGCCAGTCTGGGCAACCTGCTCCACCTCTTTAGTTATCCTGAAGATGACGTGTTGATTACAATATGTATAGTCTGAACCTCTCCTATTCCAGCTGTAGTCTCAGCCTCGCATCCATCCCTGTATTCTTGATTCTTGTAGACATGAGGGTGCTGTTAGGTGACCGAAGCTGTCCCTGCTCCTGACTGAACCAGTCCCCACCCACAGACTTGATGTTCACCTGAAAAACTGTCAGAATGCATTCGGTCACCTTCCCAGGCCTCCCATAAAGAGACTAAACAGGATAGGTCCCAGGACAGACTCTTGCAGTCCTTGTTTTCCGAGCATAAAAAAATACTGTGTATGTGCTAGGAGGCTACTACCATACAGGGGCTAAAAGTTTTTTTCCAAGTGTCTGTACGTAAGGGCTAGAGGTATGTAAAACAGATAAAACTGATGGCCTGATCCTAGAATGGAAGACTAAGCTCCATGCAGGTGCCTGAAAGGCATCCTATGATTTTGTACTTCAAAATCTCTTTAAAACTGTGCAGATTGCAACCTTAGTTCATGTCTTGTCATTTTTTGTATTTTTCTTTTCTGTCACTCCCATTCCACACACACAATGATACCTAGGAGCTAGTATCCAAGTCTAATCAGTTTCTTATTTTTGCAGTCAGTTACTACTCTGTACAAATTCAGGAAAAAAGTACTGATACAGAAAAATTTACTTAGGAAAATCATGCTTCTGTCTTCAGCAGAAAAGGTCTTCAAACCTTTTGTTTGATGAAATGTGGATTTTCTGAATGTTTAATTTTGGATATTTTCTTCGCTCCAATAAAAAGGAAGAAAAAAAAGGTCAAAATAAGCAAACTGAAGTACTTTAGTACTGCAAGTTAGTTTTATATATGGAGTGCATGCATAAAAACCTGAGCACATATTTAGAACCTTGCATATTTAGATGTAGGATCTCTCAGTCTTTGAACAGTTCAGTCAACAGTTTTTACGAGAACATGTTCGACAAAAAGCAGTGTTGTGCTATTTGCCCACACTAAATGGCTTTTGCATTCACATCCAGAGCAATCCAGAAGCTTATTCCAAACAACAGCAGTGAGCTACATGAGGCCACTGAGAACTGCTAGAAATATACTAACCCAAACTCTTGTATTCTAATCAGGGCCACAGCAGACAGTTTCCTCTTGTGAACAAATACCTACGAAGCTTTGTGTTATAACCTCAGATAAATCCAGTTTTGGTATCTAATGCTGTTGCTATATTTATATAGCGTTTTTAATTGGTTTGGTTTTGTGCAGTCTCTTCTCCAGCTAAGAATTATCTTCTTCTAACTTGACTAAGCATTGAAAAAATCATAGAATCATAGAATCATCTAGGTTGGAAAAGACCTTTAAGATCATCCAGTCCAACCATTAACCTACACTACCAAGCCCACTCTAGACTAATCAAGGGTAGACCAGACTAAACCATATCCCGAAGTGCCACATCTACCCGTTTTTTAAACGCCTCCAGGGATGGTGACTCCACCACCTCTCTGGGCAGCCTGTTCCAATGCCTGACCACCCTTTCCGTAAAGAAATTTTTCCTAATTTCCAGTCTAAACCTCCCCTGGCGCAGCTTAAGCCCATTTCCTCTTGTCCTATCGCTAGCTACTTGGGAGAAGAGACCAACACCCACCTCACTACAACCTCCTTTCAGGTAGTTGTAGAGAGCGATAAGGTCTCCCCTCAGCCTCCTCTTCTTCAGGCTAAACAACCCCAGTTCCCTCAGCCGCTCCTCATAAGACTTGTTCTCCAGACCCTTCACCAGCTTCGTTGCCCGCCTCTGAACACGCTCCAGCACCTCAATGTCTTTCTTGTAGTGAGGGGCCCAAAACTGGACACAGTATTCCAGGTGCGGCCTCACCAGCGCCGAGTACAGGGGAACAATCACTTCCCTGCTCCTGCTGGCCACACTAGTCCTGATACAAGCCAGGATGCTGTTGGCCTTCTTGGCCACCTGGGCACACTGCTGGCTCATGTTCAGCCAGCTTGTGGACCAACACCCCCAGGTCCTTTTCAGCCAGGCAGCTTTCCAGCCACTCCTCCCCAAGCCTGTAGCGTTGCATGGGGTTGTTGTGACCCAAGTGCAGGACCCGGCACTTGGCCTTGTTGAACCTCATACAGTTGGCCACGGCCCATCGATCCAGTCTGTCCAGGTCCCTCTGCAGGGCCATCCTACCCTCGAGCAGATCGACACTCCCACCCAATTTGGTGTCGTCTGCAAACTTACTGAGGGTGCACTCGATCCCCTCATCCAGATCATTGATAAAGATATTGAACAAGACTGGCCCTAAAACAGAGCCCTGGGGAACACCGCTCGTGACCGGCCGCCAACTGGACTTAACACCATTTATCACTACTCTCTGGGCTCGGCCACCCAACCAGTTCTTTACCCAGCGAAGAGTATGCCTGTCTAAGCCGTGAGCTGCCAGCTTCCCGAGGAGGATATTATGCGAGACGGTGTCAAAAGCTTTGCTAAAGTCGAGGTAGATGACATCCACAGCCTTTCCATCATCTACCAGGCGGGTCACCAGGTCATAGAAGGAGATCGGGTTGGTCAAGCAGGACCTGCCTTTTGTGAACCCATGCTGGCTGGGCCTGATCCCCTGGTTGACCTGTACTTGCCTGTGGAGTTCGCTCAAGATGAACCTCTCCATAATCTTCCCCGGCACCGAGGTCAGGCTGACAGCTCTGTAGTTCCCCGGGTCCTCCTTCCGGCCCTTCTTGTAGATGGGCGTCACATTGGCAAGCCTCCAGTCATCAGGGACCTCCCCTGTTAACCAGGACTGTTGATAGATGATGGAAAGTGGCTTGGGCAAGCTCCTCTGCCAGCTCCCTCAGTACTCTTGGGTGGATCCCATCCGGCCCCATAGACTTGTGAGCGTCCAGGTGGCATAGCAGGTCATTAACTGCTTCCTCCTGGACTATGAGGGCTCCATTCTGGTCCCTATCCCTATCCTCTTGCTCAAGGGCCTGAGTACCCTGGGGATGACCGGTCTGGCTGTTGAACACAGAGGCAAAGAAGGCGTTAAGTACTTCAGCCTTTTCCTTGTCCTCGGTGACAATGTTTCCCCCCCAATTATGTCAAACAAAGTTAAAGTCAACCAGAACTATGCTCCTCAATTCATAATCAAATTCTGAGAGTACAGTTTGTGTGGGTGTGTTGCTATTTGTTAAAATCCCAAAATTAAGGGAGTCATTTTAAAAAAATCCCAGTCAACCTTTTTGAGATTACAGATTCATGTATTATCACAGTGATGTTGTTCTGTAGAATAACAAAGGTCTCATGATTTTATATAAAACCTATAAATATTGAGGCAGGGGGGTTTTTTTGTGTGTTTATACAGTGACAAAAAATATCATATTATCCACAGAGTTGGGTTTGTTCTGCTGTAAATGTGCATTTCACTTCTGTTGATGGCCTAAAATTATTGTTCTAACTTTTCAGTCACTTGACATTTAGCTAAATATGCAAACTATCTAATCAATTTTTTCCATTAATTTTTGTTACTAGCTGTCTTCTTTTTCTTTCTACATTTCTCATCCCTTCTCTGCTCTTCAACACTCCAGAAAGAAAAAAACCAGACAATTATTCACTTTCTGTGTTAAGGTTTGCCCTTAAACAAAATGCAGAGCATCTGCATAGATTTGTTATATCAGAAAGATGGAGTGGCTCAACCACTTTTTTCAAAGAATAATAGGGCTTTTTTTGTTATCATGTGACTCCATATTCCTCTAAGATGCATCTATATTACTTTGGAAGAAATGAAATCACTTCTCACCTTGACTTCTGTGATTATCACCACCTTTGAAACAGAAGTCATTAACCTCCCATAGTTTCCTTCTCTCTGACTGTAATGTCAGGCTTAAAATATCCTTTGCCATGAAAAAACACTTTGTATCTGAAAACAGCACAATGAAAAAATATTTGCTTTAGCAAACAAGAAAAAAAGTACATTGCTAAATTCTTTTAGAGAAAAGGGTCATGAGAATATCAAGAGAATAGGAGAAAAAAATCTTAGACATGCACTTAGACATGTACAGTGTGACTGTCACACAGCCTTAGGCACCATATAGCTGCCTCTACCTAGTTTATATGCTTAACTTTACAGACAACACATCAAATGCTGTTGCAAACATTTACATATTCCCAGCTGAGGTTATATCAAAGAATTTAAGAGTGTACCTATGAGGTTTTAAGTACTTTTTTCTTTGTAATATTAAAAACAAGGTCTGTGGAAGATGGCAGTAACCACTGAGATATATTAATTCATTATAAGATTAATAATAAGAGTAAAAAATGCCAGGAAAACATATCTGAGGACAGATATCAGTAAATGCGAGTTTGCTAAACTTTTTATTTGGAACCTATCAGGTTGGGTTTGGCCACTCACTTGGCATGTGGAAGACCATTTTCTATCTTGAATTAATTCTCTCTTTCTCTCTCTCTTATGTAAAATAATTATTTAGATGAATTTGGTAGAATTAACAAAAAAAAAAAAAAGAGAAAGAGAATTGGCTCTAACTCTGTGATTAAGCTGTTTCTAATCAGTCAGAGAAGACAATGTTGTCAGTTTCCCACAAAACAGAAGAGTTTCTAACCATTGCACAGGTATGTAGTGGTTTAGCCCCAGCCAGCAACTAAGCACCACGCAGCCGCTCGCTCACTCCTCCTGCCCTGGTGGGATGGGGGAGAGAATTGGAGGAGTAAGAGTGAGAATCACTCCTGGGATGAGATAAGAACAGTTTAATAATTGAAATAAAGTAAAATAGTAATGAGAATAATAATAATATAAGAATGATGATAATAATAATAATATATAAAGCAAGTGATGCACAGTGCAATTGCTCACCACCCACCGACCGATACCCAGACAGCTCCCGAGCAGCAATCGCTGCTCCCTGGCCAACCCCCCCCCAGTTTATATACTGAGCATGATGCCATATGGTATGGAATAGCCCTTTGGTCAGTTTGGATCAACTCTTCTGGCTGTGCCCCCTCCCAGTTTCTTGTGCACCTGGCAGAGCATGGGAAGCTGAAAAGTCCTTGACTGGCATAAGCAGTACTTAGCAACAACTAAAACAGCATGTTATCAGCATTCTTCTCCTACTAAATCCAAAACACAGCACTATGCCTGCTACTAGGAAGAAAATTAACTCTATCCCAGCCAAAACCAGGACAAGGTGGCTGTTCCGGACTGGATTCTTTTCTCTCTTGCCTCCTTCCTCTCTCAAAATTGTGCCATGAAAAGACTTGCTGAAACATCAGCATTTCTCAAAATGGAAGTCACACCACCAGGGAAGTCAAATATCCAGACAGGAAGACTGCTTGTACTAAAATCCATCTAGGTGTCTATTAACTATTGGTGGTACTGTTTTCAGTTTAAACATTTTTTTAATGTAAATAGGTCTTAAACAAATGCCATTCCTAACTTTTTTAGTCTGATTTTTCTCTTTTGGGTAAATTAATGGCCTTTCTACTGGCCTTCCACCTGAAATGATTTTACCTTTAGAGTTGCATAGCAGTCCCTTGTCATTGGCATTCAGTGGGTGCTCATAGGCATTCAGTGGGTACTCATACTCCTCTGCTGAAATGAGCCGCATGTCCATCTTCCCTCATGCAATGCAAAATCGAAGCATCACTCAATTGTAGGTGCCATCATACAGGGTAGCAAGGAAATTTTTTAGAAACATCTATTTTTGGCAGGCCTTCAGTTAACAGACTAGATATGCTTAGAGCTTAGCACTGAACTCCTATGTGAGTCCCTCTGTCACCCCTGGGATTTCTGAGTTTCAGTGAATAAACAAATGATTATTTATATGTCATGAACTGATTTATGTGCTATGTAGGTTTTTCTAGTTTATCAACATGCACAAGACCAAATGCTACATGAATGCAATATTTAAAAATATGTTTCAAAAGACTGCAGAAACTCTTCTTTCCTGTGCACAGAGGTAAGGAAGAAGAGAAATAAGATGTAACTGATACATAAAAATCAACCTTATACTTTTGTTATATAAAACTCCAAGGTTAAATTATATTCCTTCAGGAACAGGAAACACATAACTGTGTTTTATATTCTGTTTTATATTCTATTTGGGATATTTTTACTTACACTTTTTAGTTAAGAGTCAAAATGAAGTAACCATATCTTTTGTTTCCAGTCTCTTTTCATGCATGCATGTCAGAGAGTACATAAAGTGCTACTGGGAATAATTAGCTCCCAATTATCACCATTTACATTTCCACTTGTTCTGCTTGTAAAACTCTGAGAATTCTCTCTTGCTCAATTAGCAAGGCCTGAGTTTCCCTTCTTTCCTGTTTCCACTGGGTCACTGCATGAGAGAGCACTGTCTCCACTGAGAAATTAATTCTCAAGCTAATAACTGTGCAGGTGGGGTTGGAGCTGTTCTTTGAGAAATGCAGTTACTAAATACCTGTTTGTTCCAACAAGTGGCTAAGATATACCTCTTACCCTGTTTATTTAAACAGTGTTGTCACAAACCCAGCTACATTAATTTTCTTTAAGTCTTAGATATACAGCACCTGCATATGCTTAAGAAGTCCAGCCAAAGCTACCTTTTCAATATCTTCAGTGAAACATATTGAAGAAAACATTAGAAGATGTTAGTTAAGGAACTGCAGACTGGCTAGGGATATGCATAGAAGGAGACAGCATAAAATTAATACTGAAAAGTGCAGTGAGAAGAGTGCAGCAGAGTCACTACTGGAGCTCCTCAGGGCCTGCTTTGGAACCAGCCTTGCTTAATTTCATTAGTAACCTTTTGGTAAAAAAGGCACATGCTGATTAAATTTTCTGATGACACAAAGTATCCTCCATACAGAAAAGGATCAGGGTGATACTGAAATACAGACACAGAAGTAACTGAATTGCCTTGAGGATGGGTCAGGGAAAAAGACAGAATTAAATATGTTCTGCAAAATACAGAACACTCTCAGGAATTCGTAAGAAAACTTATTATAATCAACTGTGCGTTTAACAAACACGAATAGTTGAAAAGGCCTTTGGTGTCATAACTGACCACAAGATGAACAAGTCAACAACATTATGTACCTAAAAAATAGGCAAATGTAGAATTTTTTCATGAATTCTCACAGAAACAGGATATTATTGAATGCTGCTGTCCAAAATCTTCCCAAGATCTCATGCTGAGTACTATTCACAGTTCTAAAGACACGTTTTTGAAAAAGCTGATCTGGAATGTGAATGGTGGGGCACGACGGAGAAGCTAATTAGAAATTACACAGAACTTAATTTGAAAGAAAACTAGGAAAGAGATCCATGCTTTCCAAGACAACAGAAACAGGACTGTGTTAAGGATGTCATTTTTCTACCAAAAAAAAGGTGGGGAGTGACAAGGGAAGAGACTAAAATACAGAGGGAGAAAAACTGTTCAGAAAGAAACACTCATGCCAGCACAGAAAGAGGTAAATGGGCAAAGAATATACATATGCTAGAAGCAGAAAAAATTCCCAGCTGCTACGAGGCTGCTAACCATCAGCATGAAGTCACAGAATCATAGAATCACAGAATCACAGAATAGATGAGG
Organism: Pelecanus crispus; assembly: GCF_030463565.1. Lineage (NCBI taxonomy): Eukaryota > Metazoa > Chordata > Aves > Pelecaniformes > Pelecanidae > Pelecanus > Pelecanus crispus. Next base: position 71,434,749 of record NC_134676.1, on the reverse strand, counting down.
TTGGAAGGGACCTGTGGAGGTCATTTGGCCTACCTCCCCTGCTCATGCATGGCCACCTAGAGCTAGTGGCCCAGGACTGTGCCTAGGCAGCTGAATATCTCCAGGTATAGAGACTCCACAGTTTCTCTGTGTCGTGGTTTAGCCCCAGCCAGCAACTAAGCACCACGCAGCCGCTCGCTCACTCCCCCTGCCCTGGTGGGATGGGGGAGAGAATTGGAAGAGTGAGAAACACTCCTGGGATGAGATAAGAACAGTTTAATAATTGAAATAAAGTAAAATAGTAATGATAATAACAATATAATAATACTACTAATAATAATACTAATAATACTACTACTAATACTACTACTACTACTAATAATAATAATATGCAAAGCAAGTGATGCACAATGCAATTGCTCACCAGCCACCCACTGATACCCAGAGAGTTCCCAAGCAGCAATTGCTGCTCCCCAGCCAACCCGCCCCCAGTTGCTATACTGAGCATGATGTCACATGGTATGGAATAGCCCTTTGGTCGGTTTGGATCAACTGTTCTGGCTGTGCCCCCTCCCAGTTTCTTGTGCACCTGGCAGAGCATGGGAAGCTGAAAAGTCCTTGACTAGCATGAGCACTACTTAGCAACAACTAAAACATCAGTGTGTTATCAGCATTCTTCTCCTACTAAATCCAAAACACATCACTATGCCTGCTGCTAGGAAGAAAATTAACTCTAACCCAGCTGAAACCAGGACACTCTGGATAACCTATGCCAATATTCAGTCACCCTCACAGTGAAATAGTGTTTCCTGATGTTCAGGAGGAATCTCCTGTGTGTCGTTTTGTGACCATTGCCTCTTGTCCCATTACTGGACACCACTGTAAACAACCTGGATTCTTCTTTGAACCCTGCCTTCAGGTATTTATATATATTAATAAGATTATCCCCAAGCCTGCTCTTCTCCATGCTGATTCCTGGAGCTCTCTCAGCCTTTCCTCATAGGAGAGAAGTTCTAGTCCCATCATCATCCTCATGGCCCTTCACTACACTCTCTCCAGTATGTCCGTGTCTCTTTTGTGCTGTGGAGCTCAGAACTGGACAAAGTACTCCAGGGGTGTCATCTCTGGAGAAAATAAGTACATTCCAAGAGGAGAAACTGTGAGCATAAATGGAATTACACTGACAGTACCTATATAATAGATACAACAATGCTTCCTGATTACATTGGGATATTTTGTCCTTTGTAGTGTCATGCTAACATGCAATGTAACTGGGAAGGAGAAAATTTCTGAGTCATGGGATTAAAAAAATTACTTCCCAATAGTTTCATAGTGTAGAGTAAGAATGATATTAACAGGACTATTCTGAAAAGCCAATTCACCAATATCTTGATCCTGCAAAACTTCTCAGTCCCTGAGATCAGTAAGTCTCCTTGAGATTATTGTTTATGCGTGGCTAAGCATAGCTATTTCACTTATTAAAGCCACACTTTTAAACTGTTCACTAGTGAACAGAAATTACTGGATTGCGTCATCCCACATGCTCAGTACCAGTCAGCTTCCACTGGAAATGAATAGACAGCTCTCTAGAAAAGAAAAGCTACCTAGTTTCAATGCATGCATACATAAGAATTTCTCTGATTTCTGGTCACAACAGCCATTTGGGAATTATGTGCACACACTTGAAGGGAAATAAATCAGTGTAGGTAAACTTGGCTGTGAGATCAAGGCAGATATTCTTTTGCAGTCACTCTATACTCCAGAGCTTTGCCCTACAAATTTGTCACTCACCTCTCATAGTGCTGAAGCACTTCACAATAATATATATCTTTAATCACACAATATATAAATTAAGAGCAAGAGAATTTGACAAATATTACAGAAGCTGAATTGAGACTCGAAGAGAAACTAGCTCATTTATTTAAAATTCAGTATGAAACCTGTGACAAAATTAGTGCCTTTGGCTCAAAAATGCTTTCCATCCACATCTACAAATTCTTTCAAGAGCTCCCTAAATTCTAGACTGATTATGTTTCTCTTTAGTGGTTAACATTTAAAAGCCTTAAAATCAGTCTCTTCAACCCAAGTACACAAAGTAATCAAAATAATTTCCTCTAAGAAGCAGTACTGCTACACCTACTGGGAACTTTTCACAAGAGCTGTTTTTCCTCCTCATCACATTAGGTCTTTTTTGCCAAGATTTCACATCAGTTTCATTAAACTCACTATGACAAGATTTTCTGGCCAGTAAGGAGACTAGAACAGCCTGTGTTCTAGTGACTGGGACACAGGAATGCCTGGGCTCCCTGGGTTGAGCTAAAAACTCAAATCCAGATCAGTGCAGTAATGATGAAGTTATCAACGAGGGCAAAACACATTTCTCCCTCTTATTTTTCCATTAGAAATTCAAAACATACCTTCGTCCTAGTCTCATATGCCACAAAAAAAACCCAGAATATTGTCTCAAAAACTTCAAAATTAAGTATTGTAAAACAACTCATACCCCAGTTTCTCCTGTTATTAAGATAAGTCAATAATGCTAACCAAAAGCTTAACTAAAGAGTAAGTTTTTAAAACAGATTTTATGCATATTGATTTCATGCATTATCTTTTGAGATAATATTAAAAATGGAAGAAACTGTTTTGCCTTTTAGTCTACCTGTCAAGAGGCATTCAAACACTAAATGTGGGGTTGTCTTTAAGCATGTCTGCCACAGCATGATTAAAGCTGAGCATAGGTAAATAAGTTTTTTATATAACCTGATTAGAAGACAGAAAGTCAAAACCAGTTGGCAGCTGGTCACGAGCGGTGTTCCCCAGGGCTCTGTTTTAGGGCCAGTCTTGTTTAATATCTTTATCAATGATCTGTATGAGGGGATTGTATGTACCCTCAGTAAGCTTGCAGATGACACCAAATTGGGTGGGAGTGTTGATCTGCTGGAGGGTAGGATGGCCCTGCAGAGGGACCTGGACAGGCTGGATTGATGGGCCGAGGCCAACTGTATGAGGTTCAACAAGGCCAAGTGCCGGGTCCTGCACTTGGGTCACAACAACCCCATGCAACACTACAGGCTTGGGGAGGAGTGGCTGGAAAGCTGCCTGGTGGAAAAGGATCTGGGGGTGTTGGCTGACAGCTGGCTGAACATGAGCCAGCAGTGTGCCCAGGTGGCCAAGAAAGCCAACAGCATCCTGGCTTGTATCAGGACTAGTGTGGCCAGCAGGAGCACAGAGGTGATTGTTTCCCTGTACTTGACACTGGTGAGGCCGCACCTGGAATAATGTGTCCAGTTTTGGGCCCCTCCATACAAGAAAGACATTGAGGTGCTGGAGTGTGTTCATAGACGGGCAATGAGGCTGGTGAAGGGTCTGGAGCACAAGTCTTCTGAGGAGCGGCTGAGGGAACTGAGGTTGTTTAGCCTGGAGAAGAGGAGGCTGAGGGGAGACCTTATCACTCTCTACAGCTACCTGAAAGGAGGTTGTAGTGAGGTGGGTGTTGGTCTCTTCTCCCAAGTAGCTAGTGATAGGACGAGAGGAAATGGGCTCAAGCTGCATGAGGGGAGGTTTAGGCTGTAAATTAGGAAAAATTTCTTTACGGAAAGGGTGGTCAAGCATTGGAACAGGCTGCCCAGAGAGGTGGTGGAGTCACCATCCCTGGAAGCATTCAAAAAACAGGTAGATGTGGCACTTCGGGATATGGTTTAGTCTAGTCTACCCTTGATTCATTTAGTGTGGACTTGGTAGTGTAGGTTAATGGTTGGACTGGATGATCTTAAAGGTCTTTTCCAACCTAAATGATTCTATGATTCTATGATTCTATGAACCATGAATCAATTATATCTTACTATGCAAGCATTGAAAAAAATTAAAAAAAAAAAATCCTGTGAAAAAAGTTTTGGTCATACCCAATAACTATCATATTTTAGCAATAGCTCCACATGTTTGTCAGAGACAGAAAGAGAAAACTTGATTTACGGGGAAATACATTTGCTCTATAATAAGGCATGGGAGGAATAGGACCCAAAGCTCAAAAACAACAGTATGTTCTCTAAAACTATTGACTACATCTGAGAATTGAATTGACTTCATATAGAAATCTCTGTTGACCACCAGGGTGTCAACACTGGAAAATCTTACACAGCACATCTTATAGGAAAGTTGCCAAAGCACATCAGTCAAAGCCTGCCAGGGGTTTTCCTCTGTCATTAACACGTATTGCAAGGGCAGTGGACCATACAAACAGCTGCATTTTGACCTATGTCATATATCCTCTTTATCTGAAAATGATAACTTTATTCTTTTACCAAACATATTTTCATTAAAAAAAAAAAAGTGAAAAACAGATGAACACCCAAACCTAACAATAAAATGTATGTTTGTGCATAGAAGGAAACAATTACAGTATTAGTAGGCACACTGTGGTAGGGAAAAAGTAGTACACAAAAGCTGTTACATGTCTGTTTAAGAAAATATAATAATATTACTGTACTATGAAAGATAAAGTCAAATGACATTCTGCCTGACCTTTTGAAAGAGAAGGTGTGTGACAGATTTCTCTTTGCTTGCCAGAAAAATGCTGCTAAATATACAGACAAGGTGCTCAAGCACATTCTGCAATGACTATGGCATAAACTGAGGTCTATCATTATAAACTATTCCATAATATTTTGCACCTCTGAGCACAGATTCACTGCAGTGTTAAATTCACACAGGAGGAAAGTTAGCTTATGGTAAAACACTTTCTGAAAAAAAAAAAAAAAAGACTTAAAGGACTTTTTTTTGTAAAAATTCATGAACACATTTGCATGCTTGCAGAAACATGTACTAAAATAAAAGATCATGGGCAGGTTTGTATCACTAATCAGCTTATTACAGGATCTGATAATACTAGTACAAATATGTCAGTCTATGAAGGTGAAGAGAACATTGAGAAAAGCTGAATATAGTGAGCAAAAGTATCACAACTTTGTTTTAAAAAATGTGAACACAGACATAAGTGTACATAAGCAAAATTTCAAACCACAAATGCTTCCACATGGCAGTTAATTCCCCTCTGAATTAAAAAGCAACAAAAAACCCGAGCATCATTAATCATGTCAACAAGCTTTTTAAGTGGTTAGAAAAAAACTTTCTTAATTATTTCTTTCACGACAATAGCACTGTGAAACATACCACTGTCTTTAAGGGTTGAAGGGTTTTTTTGGGGGGTTATCCTCAGGAAGAAAAGGAGAATGGGAAATATATTAAAACATAAATTCAGAAAATAGGAAGTATTTATTCTGTGGGGAAAAATCAAGGTATATTTCAACTGAATTGCTCCCACCAATCTCAAGACATGTATATATGTACATACATATATAGCAGTCCATTTTATTTATCTTCACTGTTCACATATTTTGCTTCTTCCATTTAACTTCAATATTTCTTAAATGTAGATCTCAGTTTTCAGCATTTCTCATTTGATAACAGCAGTGGTGAACCACCAACTGCATGATATTCTGCAGTTGAAATCCCATGATTTCATTTTTGCATGCGTGTTGTGAAGAAATGACAGAAAGATTAAAAAGAGGACCAATCTTGACCTCTTGGCTAGGAATAAGTAACACTTTTTGTGTTATAATCTCTCAAACAGGTACTTGCCAAACTGACTTGTCTGCTTTTGCATTGACTGACAATTTCTCTGCATTTCACTAATGTTGGTTTACTTAATGTATAAACTTGGTCCTAGAATGAAAATAAAATACAACAATATATAGACAGAGATGTAGATACAAATATAGATAGAGGTAGAGATGCTATAGTTATATGTATATATATACATGCATATATAGGTAAGATAGAGGTACAGTTTATGTAGATTAGATATAGGTATAGATATAGATTAGAGATAGACATAGACAGAGACATTAGATAGAGATACAGATATAAAGAGAGATGAGATTAGATGAGGGGAGAGAGACAGGGGTATAGATACAGATGCAGATACAGGTACAGGTATAGATGCACATACAGAATTTCTGTGCCTTTCTTTAGAACAAAGAGAATTAAAATAGTCTAAGAAAACCTTATAGGGGATCATGAGGTTGAATCATGTCCCTGAGTTTGCCTGAGGTTGTCAGTAACAACACTGTGAGGAAGCTGCAATGATCACAGCCTGTAATCTTTCATCATGTAATGCAGCAGTGGAGATGTCATTGATGATACTTCTCTCTGATGGATTTACTTGAAGCCGAGTCCCTTGAGGCAAAATGTAAAAAAAAAAGGACATGAAAGGAGCGTATTATGAGTTTTCACAATTCTAAGAGGATATTGGATGTATTTAGTCAAATGCAGTAAAGTAAAAGATTCTCATTCCTATGTACTGGGTGAAAAAATACACTGATAATATAACTTTGTTTTAGGAGCACTACTGTCGATTTTAAAAGTACATTCTTCATTTTAATTTAATGCTTTCCCAGTTTGCTTCACCTCAAGTTGCAATAATATTTTCCCCTGAGAAAATATATTTCTTCTCCAGCTAAGTGTTTGTCTTCCTGCTCCACCAGCAAAGAAGTAATGTACATGCAGTGTAAAGAAACAAAGCAGTGCATTAGAGCCACACAATTGCAAAGGGACTCTCTTCCTCCAGGCAAGACATCTAGCAATGTAGTAATGCATACTTGTCTTGTGAGCCAAAAGGAGAGAATAAACATTTCATCACATATTATCTGCTTCATTTAATCCACAGTGGCTTTAACAGATAATATTCTGAACACAATGTGCTTGAATAAGCATGGCATTTATTGTCCTAGAGCACTTACTTGGACAAGCTGGAAGCTATATGAAGGCAATTAACATTTATCATAAATCAAACAAGGCTTTTATGGCAATCAGAAAAGCATCACTGGAAATGCCATTTTTCAGACCACCACAAGGAGATAGAGAAATGGAAAAAGCTTTTATTTTTTTTTTTTTTTTAATCAGTAAACCTTTCAGGCAGATAACTGAAAATCAATTGATTACTTCCAAAACCTTTGACAATTCAAAGTGACACCACATCACAGACATGCAGAATGATAACCACCACAAAACTATAACGAAGACCAAAATTGTTTGATTCTATTCAGAATACCGTAAGGAAGATGCTGCTTATGTGCTTATTAAAACTGTTCTTTAAGGTACATGCTACACACAAACAGTCACTTATGCAGCTTGAAGCACACAGAGTAACCTGCTCAGATCATAGATTTGAAGTATTTGACGTGTATTGTCATTTTGGGCAGTAACCAGCTTAGGAAAATTATAAATGTGACAGAGAGCACTGGGGAAAGGAGCAAGGTTGAGTATGGGGTTCAAAACCAATCTGAGAAATTCTAGCAAGAAAATCTTGTTTGATTTGGGAGGGTTCAGCAATTCATGTTGTCCAGCTAGACTGAATATCCCAGACGAAGCAACCTGTCACACAGCAATGTTTTGATACAGCTAATAACCAAATTGAAAACCATTTTCCTGAAATTTATTCCAGCATCTTAAGTATGAAGTTTTTCATCTAGGCTTTTCACAATATGAGTGTATTACATAGACAGTGTGTATGTGTACACACTCACATGCACACATCATCTACAATTTATCACGTCCATCACCTGGAATCCAAATTTACTGAAGAAAAAAACAAAGCAGAAATGAGACTCAAAAATTAGTTTGACACAAAATTAGGCATGGAGGTAGATACTGCCATGATGTGAAAAATAACACTGGTCTGCCAATTACAAGCATTTGCAATAGGACATATTCTGGTTTATGCCATTGGTAAAATTGGGCCAACTTTAGACACCTCTGTTCGGTAACAACTCCATGATAAAATCAGAGATGCTATCTGACACACCACCATAACTTACACAACTGGAAGAAGAGTGTGAGTTCTTAGAAATTTGGAAAATCAGGTGGATGTTGAAAATTCACAGGCAGGCACCTAAAAATTTAACTCTGGGGCCTCATTTTCTTTCTTGTCACAGCACTGACAATTTCTTCTCTATTTCTTGACCCTTCATCATGTGAAGCTCTGCTATCATAATATCTGGTCCTTACTAAACCTTCAGATTATTTTTTCTCCAGTGTAAAATTTTTGCTTGAATAGTTTCTTTCTCTACTCAGCTAGCATTGTCAACCTAATGACTAACATGCAGCATAAGTTATTTCTCTTTCAGAATATGTCTTTCAGGTGTCTTTTGTACTCCCTGTAGCTGTAGTGAACAGAGCAACCTTATCTCAATGACAGTGTATTTAGGAATGGAAAATGTACTTGTTTCAAATGTGACTGTGATATATACGTGTATTTAAATTATACTGAACTGTAGAAAAGATATGAAGTGTGTCCAAAAAAACCACCCAAATCTACTGAACAGATTTCTGTTAACCTCAGCAACAGTCTGATTTCAAAATTAGAAAGGAAAAGGTGAAGGTATCTGAGGAAAAGAACCCACCCAGTTAATAAATATTAATTAATATGCAGTATGTACCTTAAAACACTTCAAACACATCTAAGACTAAAAGGTAACCAAATTGGTGTATTTCAACAGAAGAAAAAAAAAAAAAAAAGATACTTCTAGCTTTATTCTTTAGTAAGTCATTGCTGTCATGGACCTGTAAAGTAAAAGCCTGTTGACAAGATAACTAGCATGCAAATGAAACAGAAGAGGCTCTGTGGAGAATCAATGATATTGTAACATATAGCTATGAGTTTTGTTGACTGAATTGCTTATCAATGTAATTTACTAATTACATATTCATTTAAAATTATGTGGTATTTGTATATTTTTACAGCAACATAAATTTCAAGTTTATGTCAAGTATTCTTAAGCATTATTTTCCAAAGGTTTATGAACTTTCTGATTTCTAAACTTTTCTGATATTTGATCAGCAAATGAAAGGGACCACCCTGAAAGTAGGTCATCCTATTGACACATCACAGTTCTACACTTTTGTAGAATATCAGCTGGACTCTGTATCACATGAACTACTATGAGGTTTATTATAATAGTTCTTTTGTTTCCTTACTCCCAGGCTTTCTTAACATTATTTATGCACAGATAGTTTAGATAGCTAATACCACTTTTCTCAACCTGACAGGTATGCGTGAACGTTTCTCTTTTTTGCATAGTAGCATTCAGAGAAAGATCATCAGTGCTGGGACTTTGGTACTAGAAAGGAAAGACAGTCTTGGTGAACTAGAAGAAAGAAGAATTTGCCAAAAATTATAATAGGGTATCTGGCATTTCTTTTAGTAGAGCTTTCAGGTTTTGAAGCTCTTACAGGTTTACAGTTGAAGATGGCTGTGTAGAACATAACAGTAGCTTTATTTGCGTTTTTCTAACAAGACTCTATACTTTTTCAGACTAAGACCTTACTGTATTTACTCGTGTCTTTTCCACTTCAAGATTAAGCAGGTCCAGTGCATTCTGTATGGACCTGCACTGGTTACAAAGGATTTATATGTCTTTCTACATGAATTCTATATAGCTTCTCTCTATAGATAAATCAAATCCAGAAAGTTACCAAACAAATATTGAAAGCTAGGGAAGTTAAAAGTGGCTGAAATCAAGCTTATCTAAAAATTAACTGTACTCCTTCAAATCCTAGCCTAAAAATCCCATATTGAGTATTGGCTACAAAAAGGGATTAATTTACCAAAAAAAAAAAAAACCAAACCAGCAGCAACAGATTACTAGCACTGACAGAATTGCAAACAACAATAGAAGCATATTTTGCTAAGCAGGTAGCAGCTACTCCTTCTCCCAGAAAAAGGTCCTGCTAATCTCTGTAGTAGTCCCCCCCAGAAACACATAATATTGATCCAAAACAGTGAACAATTTCTGTTGCACGTCATCATCAGTTTATGGTTGGCTCCAGGTGTCCCCTTGCAATGATCATACCCCACTCAAACCACAATTACAGAACTACCTTAATCTTTGTGCTCTTAAAAATCTTTCACTTCTTCAATATGCAAACCATTTTTGATATGGAACACAGCATTTGGAGAACAAATGGAAAGGTCTTCACAAACACTGGCATCATCTGTTCAAATATGGGAAGACATTATTGTGCAAAAGTCTTGTTTTTTTCCAAAAAACATTATAATCCAAATATGCAACTATTCAAATAGTCCTCACCACCAGAGTATCAGGGTTTCTCAGCATTCTTAATATTCCTGTCACAGAATTTCAGCACATTAAGAAATTTCAGGGTGTGTAAAGAATCAATTTGACATATCTATTATATGTTGCCTGCCTTATGCAAGGCTTTTGCACATTTCATACACAATTTCCATTTTCTTAGGGTTTATTTCCCCACAGTGATTAACATGAGAAGTAGGCATCACACCTAACATACTGGAGGATCTCACTGTTTTAAAAAATGGGCCATTTTGAATACTACTTTGAGCCATTTTGTTTGCACTTTTTAGACTTCTAAGCTAGCAATTACTGTGGTCCTAAGCTTTACCCATCCTTATTTTCCGTATTTTAAATTTTTCCAGGATTCAAGATCAATGGACTATACAGAACACTTTGATCCTGACTAAAACAAAGAGCAGGATCACTGCATTCACACATCTTTAAGTTTGTCACACATATATGACACCCTCAACAAGACACAACAAAGCATTAACTTAGATCAACAGACTTTACTTTTGAAGTAGCTGTTATGTTTCAAACTTTGAAATCTTAAAAATGTTACTCTAAGAAAATCTAACACCTTCACACAAAGATTTTTCCAGTCTGTGGTAAGAACAGAGCAGGACCTTGAGCAATGTCTCAGAATTGGAGGCCAGTTTCCTAGGCTGAAAGTTTCCATCACTCCTAACTGACAGCATTACCATGTGATATCACTAACTATCACTCTCAGGAAATTGCTCAGGTTCTTTTCTACAGTCACGAGAGAAATGTTTCAAAAACACCTGATGAGTGCAGGGAGTGCTGGGAACTTGCAGATGGGAAGACCAGTGTGGGTCTCAGGAACAAAACACAGGACAAGATATATGGAGCTTGTGTGTCCAGCTGGCACACTGTTTCACTGCGCTAGCAGAGACATCATTGCACTGTGCACTGAAAAGTGCCTTTCTGCAACTTTCTGCTTGCCGTCTCTTCCATGGGTGCAACCAGGAAATACACCATAGGGAGCCAACGGTCTGGCCTGAGTCTCAAGGCACACTGAATGTCACAGGAAGAATCTTTAAATCTGAGCTTAATATGGCCACTCCATTGAGCTTGTGGTCTTGATTTGATACTGACAGGTACAGTTGACTGAATCTAGCCAGAAGACCCTTAAGTACTGTCTTTTTTCCTTAACATGATTTCTTTGAGAGTGAATATTTCATTTTCCTTTTGCTACACTATCTGTCTAAAAGAAAAAAAATCTTTATCTTTGCTATCACAAGTTCATATTCTTGGGATTGAGCCTCTCTGTACAGGATTTCCCCTTTAAAGAATTAACAAAATGGACATTGATATTGAACATTTTTTTCAGCTTTTAGGAAAGTGTTGCAGGAGTGAATTTTGCTTTTCTTTAATTTTTCTGTGCTGTATCCTGCTCCCACAAATAAGATTATTTGTGGCAGTACCCCTGTTTCAGGATTCAGATTTATCCTATGCTAACACCGAGGTCAAACATTGTGTGATGGGATAATGAGCTGGCCAGAGATTGATGGAGTCATTGGTTACGCCTTCTCCATATAACAAGTAAATAAAAATGTTCATACTTTCCCTTGCACTTCACCCATGGCATTCCTGCCTTGAGACCTGGATTTAGTCATCAAAGTTATTCTCTTCTTTGAATTAAGCAGACACAGCACATGCCTCCCTAGTCCATCTTTTTACTATCAACTTTCACACACATATTGCAGTGAAACCCTGTATCCAGCTGTCAAGACTGGGAGGTATGTAAGAACAGTGCAAGAACTTCCACAAAGATGGTACAAACTAAAGTTGCACCATATTGACACTGGAACTTTTTAGTCTTTCTTGATTTTCCCCTTATCTACATATTTCTCTAGAAATGTTACTGTTTCTAAGACGGATCAGCAGAGTATCAGAAGGAGATAAAGGCAAATGGGTTGTAAAGCACATGCCTAAAATGTGCAAAGAGTGAAAAGGACATAATAAATGTGAAAGTGCAAATATTCAAACATATGAAATGCTCATGTAACATATGAGTTTGAGGGAAATTATAAAGGGACGTTCTGGAGAAAAATAATTCTGTTTAATATAGACACTTGTTTTCAAGAATAGGGAACTGATTTTAGAGATATATTTATAGAACCATAGAATGATAGTATTGTTTAGGTTGGAAAACACCTTTAAGATCATCCAGTCCAACCATTAACCTAATATTGCCAAGTCCAACACTAAATCAATTAAGGGGAGAGTAGCAATTTCATTGTTTCTTGGCTTGGTGGCTAGATTATTTATAATGAAAGTAAAAACTAGGAATCATTAAGATTGGAAAGGACCTCTAAGATCATCAGTCCAATCACCAACCCAACACCACCATTCCCACTAAACCATGTCCCAGAATGCCATGTCTACCCATTTTTTGTACACTTCCAGGGATGGTGACTCCACCACCTCTCTGGGCAGCCTCTTCCAATGCTTGACTACTCTTTCCATCAAGAAATTTTTCCTAATATCCAGTCTAAACCTCCCCTGATGCAGCTTGAGCCCATTTCCTCTTGTCCCATCGCTAACTACTTGGGAGAAAAGACCAACACCCACCTCATTACAACCTCCTTTCAGGTATTTGTAGAGAGCGATAAGGTCTCCCCTCAGCCTCCTCTTCTCCAGGCTAAAAAACCCCAGTTCCCTCAGCCACTCCTCAGAAGACCTGTGTTCCAGACCTTTCACCACCTTTGTTGCCCTTCTCTGAACATGCTCCAGCACCTCAATGCCTTTCTTGTAGTGAGGGGCCCAAAACTGGACACAGTATTCCAGGTGCAGCCTCACCAGTGCTGAGTACGGGGGAACAATCACTTCCCTGTTCCTGCTAGCCACACTGTTCCTGATACAAGCCAGGATGCTGTTGGCCTTCTTGGCCACCTGGGCACACTGCTGGCTCATGTTCAGCCAGCTTGTGGACCAACACCCCCAGGTCCTTTTCAGCCAGGCAGCTTTCCAGCCACTCTTCCCCAAGCCTGTAGCGTTGCATGGGGTTGTTGTGACCCAAGTGCAGGACCCGGCACTTGGCCTTGTTAAACCTCACACAGTTGGCCTTGGCCCATCGATCCAGCCTGTCCAGATCCCTCTGCAGGGCCATCCTACCATCAAGCAGATTGACACTCCCACCCAATTTAGTGTCATCTGCAAACTTACTGTGAGCACACTCAATCCCCTCATCCAGATCATTGATGAAGATATTAAACAAGACTGGCCCTAAAACAGAGCCCTGGGGAACACCGCTCGTGGCCGGTCGCCAACTGGACTGAACTCCATTCACCAGAACTCTCTGGGCTCAGCCACCCAACCAGTTTTTTACCCAGCGAAAAGTATGCCCGTCCAAGCCATGATCTGCCAGCTTCCCAAGGAGAATGCTATGCAAGACTTTGTCAAAGGCTTTGCTGAATTCCAGGTGGATGACATCCACAGACTTTCCTTCATCCACCAGACTGGTCACCAGGTCATAGAAGGAGATCAGGTTGGTCAAGCAGGACCTGCCTTTCATGTATAGAAATTCAACTTCCATAGCAGAGGTAGTTTTAGAGTTTTATGTTTAATAAGAGTATAAGTCTTAATCACACACATTCAGTGCAAATCTATATTATACTAGTGAACTCCCAACAAGCTTTCCTGGGTGTATTTGAAGTGTCATGACAAAACAACATAACGAAAGCCTGTATCATCACCTCTTTTGCTTTAACTGGTAAACAGAGAATTTAATTAAGACAGACAGAACTGCCAGTCTACCTGCATCCACATTGAAGAGAGATTTGTAATTCTAGTCATCCAAGAACTCAAATTTTTGACATGCATTTTAGACATACTTTTTTATTTCTTTGTGTGTTCATCAGGTAAATGCTTATATGTCTTCTTGAGCCAGGTGGGCAGATGACAGTGAACTTCTAGCTGAAATTTTAAATCTTGGAACAACACGGTCACCACAGCCCTCAGTTCTGGCTGCTGACCTTGTTTTAAACGGGAGCTTTTTCTTACCTTCAAGATAGTAAATATAGGCTATGTTGATTTAGAGACTTTAAACCCTGCCAACTGAATATTTTACAGGCTAGCAGGAGCTGCCCATATTTACTTATTTTGATAGACATTTGCCAGGAGGCAGGACACAGGAAACAGTGTAAATCTTGTCATTTTCTGGTGTATCACCTCCTTCCTTTCATGGTCTATTACCTTTCTCAGCCCCACAGAGCCAGAGGCAAAGGAAGGCTAAAACTGATCAAATGTGTAGCCTGATCTCTGTTTCATTAGGAGGAAACTACACACACTCTTGTTGTCATTCACTAATTGCACTGAAATTTAAACTGACTTCCTCTGTATAATTGCTGGTCCACTAGACCTAGGTTCAACCTCACAAAATTACAAGAAATGTTTTAGAAAATGATGGGGGAGAAAACAGCAAATGGAGGAACAGTGTCTTAACAGGATTCTTTCCTGGGACTGAAGACTGTATTTTTAAAGGTAAAATATTCATTTTAGTGAATGACTTCAAGAGAAAAGTTAGTTATTACTTAGCTGCTCTTTGTACTTGGCCACTTAAAACCTGAAATTACTGCTTCACTCCAAAGACTGGTCTGATATTTCTAGCCACTAAAGAATGGATCCCAATCTAAGGTAGATTCACAGTCACCCTATGTGGTGACTATGATTAATTTGGCACTCCAGGCTCTCATTCAAAGAACACTGAAGTCAATATAATTGTTATATTAAGAGTCTGGAGCAAGCATTAAATGAGCATTGATTTTTTTCTGCAACAAAACAAAGCAGCAAATGGATATATCCCAGAATATCATCACACCAGACATCCCTGAATACTTGTTGCCTTCCAATTAAGTGGTCAGTCCAATACCCATGGTAGTGGGAAACTTCCCATCTATTTCCTGAAGTGCTACGCCACGTCCTCAAACAATACTAAAGGTCAAAATTTTAGAAAAAAAAAATACTGTGAAGCAAAGACACTTTCTTTTTTCAGCATATGAAATTAACAGCTGGCCCCTGTTTTTGTAAATTATTTCCTATCACTCTTCCATCCAGATTTAAGGTTGTCAATGCCAGGCAGAAAATTAACATTTTTAGTATATGCAGCAAAACAGAGAATCTAACCTTTGCTATACAATTTTGAATTTGTCCAGGTCAACTGGCAAAACAAATTTACAACATAAAATAATCTAGATCCAATTTTATAGACAAACTAATGGAATCTGTCATACTTGCTGATAATACAGACTGACAAGAGAGTACAATAGGTAAAAAGCTATTTGCTACCCTGTTCTACCACAGAACCTTTTGAAAAATATTGCCATATAATCTAGTTTCAACATGAAACAAATCCAGGAAATCTGAGCCCTAGTTCTACAAAGCTATTCTAAACATTTACGTCAGATACAAGGATATAGTTGTATAAGATCCTTCATCTTCTTTTTTTCTTAACCTGAACAAATAGGCAGCTTGTTCAGTGAAAGAATAGCACAATAGAAATGGAATTTTTAAAATGTGTCTTAAAAATAATCAGTATTGTCAGTTTCAAATACATAAAAATTTGAATCAAATAACCCAGTAACATACGTCTGGATTTAAATTTATCAGTTTATCGAAGATCCATGCTACTTTTTCTATCTTTCAAAATTGTCTTCCCAATGGAAGTTCATACTTTTCAGTATTTTTTTTCTTTATTAACAACTTATGTGGGCTAGATTTTTCTTTTTCAAATTATATACCCCTAAGTAATTTCTTCATGTAACTTTAGATCTGTTTTTTTGAGAAAAATAAGAAATGAGATATGAAGTAAAACTCCAGGTGGTAGCATTACTGATCACCATAACAATGACAGAAATGCATTTGCATATTCATAGTTTAAATAAAAAGAATCTCTAATGCTTTCAATTTTTTTTTTCCATAATACGTGTGAGAACAACACTGTCATGTGCAATATGTAATTTAACTTCAGAGCCAACAAGCTCTAAAAGATTTTAAGCTGAATGCTATGTTCTTCTCAACTGACAAGGTCACATTGCTTTGTTAAGAAAGAAGTACTTCAGCAGAAGAAAATGAATATGGGCAAATCAGTCTCAATCCAGTAAATACTTGAGAGAAAAATAATTGTATATTTAAATTTTAAAATACAAACATTTTTCCACCCTTAGTACAACAGACTAAATAACACCAGACTGAAAAATTCTATCACTTTATTCCTGCAAAATAATTTAATAATAATAACCCCCATGAAATGTATGGCAATGAGGGGAATTTACATTTCTATCCAAAAACATTAAAGCTGTGTTCCTCATAACATACCTAGGGCTTAAGTGCTTTAGAAAATGTAGTGTGTGCTGATTTTGGCTAGGATAGCGTCATAGTAGCTGCTATGAGGCTATGGTTTGGATTTGTGTTAAAAACTGTTGATAATACAGGTATGTTTTTGCTACTGCTGAGCAGTGCTTACACAGATTCAAGGCCTTTTCTGCTTCTCACCCCACCCCACCCCACCAGTGAGCAGGCGGGGGGTGCACAAGAAGCTGGGAGGGGACACAGCCAGGACAGCTGACCCCAACTGACCAAAGGGATATTCCACACTGTATGACATCATGCTCAGCATAGAAAGCTGGGGGAAGAAGAAGGAAGGGGGGGCATTTGATCTGATGGCTTTTGTCTTCCCAAGTAAACGTTACATGTGATGGGTCCCTGCTTTCCTGGGGATGGCTGAACACGTGCCTGCCAATGGGAAGTAGTGAATGAACTTGTTGTTTTACTTTGCTTGCATGTGCAGCTTTTGCTTTACCTATTAAACTGCCTTTATCTCAACCCACTTTTACTCTTCTGATTCTCTCCCCCATCCCATTGTGGAGGGAGTGAGCAAGCAGCTGCATGGTGCTTAGTTGCCGTCTGGGGGTAAACCATGATATAGTCCCTGTTAAATTATATACAGAACTTCCATAAATTGCCTGTCAATGTGAAGTTCATATCCAAACTCCATTGTTAGAACTTTTAAAAGCTAATTGTATAAGTTAATGCAATACATCTGGCTTAGCAAAGTGCAGTGTTTGCTGGAGAACACTTGTTGCCTGTTGGTTGCACTGGAAATACATTCTTCAAAACAGACAAATGTCAAGGGTCAGACACATGGATTTAAAAATTGTTCATGACACTGAACAGTTCTAGCTAAGAAACATGAACCTCCAGAATTCCAGGAAAAAATGGCTTCCAAAAGCTGATTTACATATTTTTTATATATTAACATGCTAATCCTTATAGCAGTTTCTGATCTCTAGATATAATAGATTTCAGTAAGAAAGAATCTTAAAGATGGTCCACTGCTGCAAAACATTGTTCCCAGTATTCTTTTTTAGTTTAGCTTTATTACAAGTTGATGAAGTATGGGATAGATAAATGAACGCTGAGGTGGCTTAGAAACTGGAGGAACTGTTGGGCTCAAAGGGTAGTGATCAATGGCACAAAGTCCAGCTGGAGCTGGTGGTGTATCCCAGAGGAAGATACTGGAGCCAATGTTGCCTAACCTCTTCATCAATCATGTGGAAGATGGGTCAGAGTGTACCCTCATGTGGTGGGTTGACCCTGGTTGGATGCCAAGTGCCAACCAAAGCTGTTCTATCACTCCCCTTCTCAGCGGGACAGGGGAGAGAACATATAACAAAAAACTCAGGGGTCGGGGTAAGGACAGGGAGATCACTCAGCAATCACTGTCATGGGCAAAACAGACTCAACTTGGGCAAAATCAGCTTATCGCCAATCAAAACTGAGTAGCATAATGAAAAATAAAATCAAATCTTAAAATACCTTCCCACCACCCCTCTCTTCTTCCCAGGCTCAACTTCACTCCCCATTTTCTCTAATTCCTCCCCCTCAAACAGCACAGGGAGACAGGGAATGGAGGTTGCGGTCAGTTCATCACAGGTTCTCTCTGCCGCTCCTTTACCCTCAAGGGGAGGACTCCTCACACTCTTCACCTGCTGCAGCATGGAGTCCTTTCCATGGAGACAGTCCTCCACGAACTTCTCCAAAGTGAGTCCTTCCCATGGGCTGCAGTTCTTCACAAACTGCTCCAGTGTGGGTCCCTTCCATGGGGTGCAGTCCTTCAGGAGCAGACTGCTCCAGCATGGGTCCCCCACAGGGTCACAAGTCCTGCCAGCAAACCTGCTCCAGCATGGCCTTCTCTATCCATGGGCCCACAGGTCCTGCCAGGAGCCTGCTCCAGCACGGGCTTCCCACGGGGTCACAGCCTCCTTTGGGCATCCACCTGCTCCAGTGTGGGGTCCTCCACAGGCTACAGGTAGATATCTGCTCCACCATTAACCTCCATGGGCTGCGGGGGGACAGCCTGCCTCACCATGGTCTTCACCAGGGGTTGCAGGGGAATCTCTGCTCCGGTGCCTGGAGTACCTTCTCCCCCTTCTCCTTCACTGACCTTGGTGTTTGCATAGATGTCCTCTCACATATTCTCACTCTCCACTCCAGCTGCAGTTTGTGTCCCATTGTTTTTTTTTTTTCACCCTTTTTAAATATGTTATCCAAGAGGCACTACCACCATCGCTGATTGGCTCGGCCTTGGCCAGTGGCAGGCCCATCTTGGAGCTGGCTGTAATTGGCTTTACTGGACATGGGGGAAGCTTCTAGCAGCTTCTCACAGAAACAACCCCAATAGCCCCCCCACTACCAAAACCTTGCAAACAAGTACACCTCAGCAATGATGATACAGATTAGGAGGAGTGGTTGATAGATCAGATGGGTGTGCTGTGATTCAAAGGGATGTCAACAGGCTGGAGAAATGGGCTGGAAGAAACCTCTTGAAGTCCAACAAAGGGAAACACAAAATCATGCACTTGGGGAGGAATAACTCCAGGCATCAGATCAGGCTGGTGAAGACCAGCTGGAATGCATCTTTGCAGAAAAGGGCTGGGGGTCCTGGCAGACACCCAGTTGAACATGACACAGCAAAGAAGGCTAACAGTATCCTGGTCTGCAGTAGGAGGGCTGTTGCCAGCAGCTTGAGGGAGGTGATCCTTCCCCCTACTCCAGCACATGGCCATGAGGATGACAATGGGACTGGAGCATCTCTCAGATAAGAAAAGGCTGAGAGATTTGGGACTGTTCAGCCTGCAGAAGAGAAGGCTTATTCATATATACACTTATCTCATGAATGGGAGTAAAGAAGACAGAGCCATTGTCTTTTCCACTGGTGTCCATCAACAGGGGAAGAGGCAATGGCCACAAAAAGGCAGGAAGGTTCCCTCTGAACATCAGAAAGCGTTTTTTCATCGTGAGAGTGACTGAGCACTGGCACAGGTTGCCCAAAGCCATTGTGGAGTCTCCATCCTTGCAGACATTCAACAGCTGTCTGGACATGATCCTGGACAACCTGATCACAGTGACCCTGCTTCAGCAGGGGGTTGGACTACACAATGTCCAGAACTGTCTGCAACCTCAGCCATTCTGTGAATGTGCGATTGTTTTAATGCTCTGAGCATTCACAGAGAGAATTTGCATTTCAGGTCTTTACATTGTATTTGGTAAATGTCAAACACAGATTACTATCATCTAGGCATGTTTTTATTAATTCAAATCTGTGGTCACATAAAGTGTTATGAAAGATTCTGGTTTTTAGTCTTCTTATGTTTGGTCTAAGCTGCAAAGGCACACCTCAGATTTAGACTCCACAAAGGTTTAATTGTGTAGGTCTCCTTTTTGACAGAAGCAGGTCTATGGGTGGGGTAAACTCACGGAGGGACTTCTGACTATGGCTAGAAACAGACCACCCTAACTCAGCAATCACCTTGAAACAACAAAGCTTTTCTGAAGTACGCAGAATTCTGGGTCACATTCCTACTTTTCTTATTCTTCTGTGGGACATCATCTATGTGAATGACAGAAGCACTAGATTTGTATGCCTCTGCAAGTCACACTGGTAAATTTTGTAGAAAGGCAAATGGGACAAGAGCATACTGAAGTTCTACATGGAGCATATTAAGATCCTGCCTGCTTAAGAAATCATGGTGGGAAAACTGGTAATGGCAAAGTATTTGCAGATCTTTAAAAACAAAAAAGTAATGCAGATTTTATATATTAAGTCTGACTCTTGTGTAAAAAGGCACAATTTCAATGCTCCTTTGGAGTTCAGCATGTTTATTTCAAACTAGGATTTGACTTTGGCTGAATTTGCAGGTGTTTTAATTTCACTTCATTGTTAACAGTAGCATTTTTTAGAAACGTACAGCAAAAATAATTTAAAAACTCAGCAAGAATTAAATAGCTACCTGCTCTTGGGACTTATGGAAAGATTTCTAGCCTTCACTAGCAGAATCAGTTCTCCAAGGCAGATCTTCAACTAAAATAAACCTTCCATTTCTGCAATTCTTGTCAGTGAGTTAAACACACAATATTTTATGCTAAGAATTGTTCCTACCTCTGCTCATGAATTTAACAGCTTTGATAATATTTCCTCTTTGACATCTGACATTTTCATATATTCCTTTGGAGCCTAATTAATGTTGCTTTAGTAGAAGCTGGTACATGATTCCATTATGTGGTGAAATGGAAAATGAAGAACCTTTTGAAAGTGAAGATGTGCATTTTTCAGAGATATATTTAGTTCTTGCAATTTGAGCACATCCCCCCTGCATCCCAAAACAACCACAAAACTAGTCAGCAGAGTGACCAATCTGTTGTTCTTTTTAATGGTAGAAAGTGGTGAGTATTTTAATATCTCAGTTTTTATTTTTATTAAAATGAGATTTAGAGCTTTGTAAGATGGGACTATACAAACAGTTTCAAAGCTTTGCATGGCAGTGAGCAAGAAACAGAGGTAGAAATTATTAAGTCAGGATCTCATATCTCCAGGAAAAAGAAGAAAATATAAAAATTTGGTGATAAATGTCTATTGTGCTTTAACCTATTGAGTCACAAATATGTGGGAAGGAAAGCCAGTACCACAATCTGTTAAATAAGCAATTGTACAATGATATAAAAGCCTATGAAGACTGTGGCAAAACAGCACTGTAAGTAAATGTGTTATGTGCATAAAACTAGACTAATTAATCCTACTTTTGCAGGCACTAAAAACAAACAGGAGAGGAAGAGTTACAATTCAGAAGTCTCCTGGAATTAAAAAAGGAACTGTACCAATTCTAAAAAGAAAACCTATTCATGTTTGTTATAGGTTTAAAATTAGTTTACTTGAGAAGGAAATCTGTACCTATGTTCAGGTAGCATTCTCCTTGTGAGAGGAATTTATCTTCAATAAATGATGTTTGTTATATAGTTCATAACTGAACATGACAGTTAAATATATCAGAAACGATAGATCTGAAAAATGTGGGTGTGAAAAATGAGCCAAAAAGTATAGAAGAAGAGAGACAAGCAAGGCCTGTTCTCCATATTGGGGTAATTTTCCACACTGAGGGAATTTCGATATTAAGGAAAATATTTTGGTGGCTGGAAGTGAAGCATATCTTCACAATGTACTCTCTCTAACATTTGAAGACTGAAAAGCTGGCTCTGTGCTTCCAGACCAAAACCACATGTTCTCTGAAGACAGCAGTTCAGATACTGCTCAGTTTGAACAGAATAAAGTCAATGTTTTGTTTGTCTGTTCATGTTTTTATGTCCATTTGAAACCCTGTTCCTTGGGAATATAGTGTTCAAAACAGGGTGCTGATTCAGTGCTATAACACAATAAGACAGAAAGAGTACTCAAGTCTAGTGTCTCCATCAATGAAAGCAAATGAAACTGAGATGATTTGACTTCATCAACCATCAGGACAAGGCTGATGTACAATTGCTACAGTTTTGTAGCTGGGCAATAGATACCTGACAAGACAGCAAGAAACAGCAAAATACCTTTCCATTGGTCTGCTTTACAAGTTGTCTTGTAAGCTGTAACAGTTTTCTATCTTAGTAAAAGTGACTTTGCAAAGCTGTAAGTTATGATATACTAGATCTATCTATAAGAAAGCAATATTTGAAAAGACTGAAGGTCTTTTCAGATGAAAAGCACAAACAGAAATAAAGGCATGAGATCGCAGGAAGGAACAAAGCACTTAGAAATAGAAGGACCACTTGGTCTGGGACCAGAGCTTGCCATTCCAAATAAACCAACAAGTCCTTCTCAGAAATATTCCCAAAACTAAACTGAATTATAGTCTATACCAAAGTCTGTGGAAAGAGGCAAACCGAGGTGTTTGGGTGCAGGACATACAGACAGTAAATGAAAACAGCTTAGTAACCATTGGTGTCCCAACTGGGAAATAAAGAAACGTAAAGGACAAGAACAAAAACTATCATGGCAACTTTCCCATTTTCCATGAAGGAATCAATAAAACAACAGCACAAATCCACATCTCTCAGCAGTACTAATGGACACAATTGGACAGTAAAAAGAAAAGCCAAAAGGATGCAGGGGCTTGGCATTCATGGGCCGGATGGTAGCTACGTTATTCCAAAGGCTCTCTGTGGCTGCTGTTTTTCCATGGTTTCTTATGCCTTGTACCAGAAAAGCAAATCATCATCATCCTGATAAGCACTGCAAATCAAAGGCTTAAAATGACTGTGGCATTAGATATTGTCGGTTTTCTCTTGGTTATCAGTTTTGTGCAAGTGGTGGGAGGTTATGTAGCCAACACCTGGGTGCCCTGTATCCCTTTCTCAGGTGTGTTCTGCTTAATAGACAAGGTGGATGAAGGTTAATGATCTGCTCCTTGTCCGTTCTCTATATGGCATAAGAGGTATTTCAGAACAGATATTGGTAAAAATTATTCATGGGAACACAGACTATTTGTGCCATAGCCATATTCAAGCAAGTATATGTGAAAGAAATTGCATAAAAGACAGTGCCTACCAGAGAGTCTAAAACCTACAGAGACAAAAGGAGACAGGAATTACTGCCTCTGGATGTCAAAGGAGCAATATAAAGAGATTATCAAAACAGTATAGGCAAAAATCCACTGGACTATTCTTATTTTGTTTACTAAGCTTCCAGAGTCCCATATGGATGCCCAAAACCAAACTCATGTGAACTCTTACAATTTTTCATGAGCCAAAATTTTAAGAGTTTCAGGTACACATTTTAAGACTCTCACCATGTAATGTGCAATGGAGAAATGAAACAAAACAGTCACCGTACACACATAAATAGGCCCAAAGGAGATAATCTCTTATGTTGGTAATCACTACTGGTACCACTCCAGAGCTCAAATACCCCAGTAGCACACTGCCATAACAGTTAATCCTGTAGCCTTTGGACATCTGCAAATACTCTAAGCTGGCCGGCTTTTGTAATTTTCTGTCTTATGACACTTCTTTGCCATATCACTTGGCAATCTGAGTTTTTTCATTAATATAAGACTTCTAAAACCAATTTCTTTCCACTTCCAGAATAAGACTTTTTCTTACACAAGAGTTAACATTTTTGTTCTTTTCATGTTTATCTTACTGTTTCTTAACAACATACATTTGTTTAACATAACCTTTAGCCATGCATGCTCCAGTTTGCAGACAAAGCCTTTGGTTCTCACAAATATGCAATATGAATACCATTGTTGTTTCAAAACAAGGCATGTGTATGAGTAAGTGGGTTACAGAAAACCACTGCATTGCAATTAAAAGAAAAGCAACTACAACTGTGGTCAAATGGAGACAGTAAGGAAGATGAAGGAGATAAACAGATGTCCCAAAGACCAAGTAGTCATTTACTAAAAATTGGTTATTTTATGTGTTTCCTTTCTGTTCAATGCACTTAAATGCTAAGGCAAGATAAATGGTGTAACTACTGGTTTTTGTTGAATAATGTATTCTTTTCAAAAACATATTTGTTTGGATCATCCTGCTTTGAAGGGAAATATTCTGGAATGATGATTAATTATGTATTCTGTCTCTCCTCAGTCTGATTGTCACCAAATCAACTCACGCACAAAAGTGTTTTGAGGTACCACCAGTGGAAACTATTTCTTCAAAACAGAAAAGGAGAGCATATCACACAGGCAAAAGAAGAGGAAGATAATAACAGCAAACTTAGAGCCCTCACCTAACTAAAGTGCCTAAACATGAATTTAAACTGCAGAAGGACTATTCAGTCAAAATTAAAATTGCACTCAGGTTTGCAGGACTAATACTCAAAAACATAGCAAGCAGAAACAAAACCAACCCCAAAATTAGGAAAGTTATCTTGTATATATGGGGCCAAGAAACAGTGCAGCAAACAAGAACTGAGCCTTGAAACCAAAGTTAGGCCACAGCCTATGGGAACATGGGGTAGAAAATATAACAAAAACTTTCTGAGAGGAAAAGATAATAATTATGCAGAAAAATACTGGCAACTTCCGTTGTGAAAAGTGCTTTATATTTGGGAAGACTAGCTTTTCACTTGGTCACAGAACAAATCTGATTTCTGGTGAGTCTCTGAAGCTTACACTGCTCTAGTATCTCATTCTTCCTGGAAGAAACTCCTTATTCCAGTTGACAAAAGGGCAGGAAAGTCCTGAAGAGGCAACATGGGAGCCACTGAAAAAGTATACTGATATCCCTGGCCATTTCTGTGTTTCTTTAGATCCTTGAGGGACTTTCATCCAGAGCCTTTCATTCCTACAGCTCCATTTACTTTTTCAGTCAACATGCTGTCTTCATTAAGGAGGATTTGAAACAGCTGCTCTTACACACTCTTGAATCTCTAATCCAAGTGTTTGTCTCCCAGTCTGAGCAAAATGTAGCAGTCTGTGACCTGAATAGATCTGTATATATTGGCTTGTAAAACCCATTTAGCACTTGTAAACTGTGTCTATAAATATTTACTCAAGCACCTGTGCCTACCATGAGTCCAGAAATCAGCTCTATCAGCCTAAGCTGGGATGCTTCTAATGTCCAACAGAACTTCACACTCCCACAAGTTTTTCTTACCATCCACATTGTCAGCAATGACAACTTGACATTAAAGATCAAACCAAATGAATTTTCCTAAAAATAATAATATAAATAGGTTTTCCTAAAAATATTAACCTAAACCCCCCAATTTTCCTAAAAACATTGCCTATT
The DNA here is from genome assembly GCF_030463565.1 of Pelecanus crispus. Lineage (NCBI taxonomy): Eukaryota > Metazoa > Chordata > Aves > Pelecaniformes > Pelecanidae > Pelecanus > Pelecanus crispus. The sequence goes on along the minus strand of NC_134676.1, from coordinate 71,409,541 downwards.
TAGCATTCTGCCAACTAGTACTGCATTTCCTGGTAGTCTCAAGTTCTCTTGTAAATCTGAGGGTACTTTAGTTTCTTTCATGGATTTCTAGTATGTACAACAATAATGATGATGATAGAGGAAGAAAGATGAATGACATAGATGAGTAATCAAGAAAAGCAGTATGAGAGTGGGCACCAGCTCTACATTTGTGGAATATTTCAAGACATTTATGAATGTAGAATCCTCAAATTGAAAGAAAGAAGGGATAAAAAATTATGTAAACTTTGTAGACCTGCAGCTTAATGGACAGTTTCTGGAAGTAGACATGAATACTCATTAATCATCCTTTCTACAGTGGGAAACAGCCAAAGTATTTCTTCTGGGCTGTCTGTTTCCTTATCTATGTTGATTTTTTTTTTTTTACCTTCCTGTAAATATATTTTTCTATGTAGTTATAAAAATGGGTCAATTACTTCTGTCTGTGTAACTCTAATCTGTTGTAGAATTAAAGGAATTATTAACTTCCCTCACCCCCCCCCCCCCCCCCCAAACTGTATAGAAACACCCAGTCACTCATTTTCATAAAGTTCAGTTTTGTATTTAAGTCAAGGCTCTCCAATACAGTGTTTAGATTTTTAAGAATCACTGTTTGTTGTGGGTAAACTGTGGTGTGTACCTAAACATCACACAGATGCTCACTCCTGTCTCCCTCCATCCCCAGTGGGATAGGGAAGAGGAAAGAAAGAATAAAAGCAAGTCAAGATAAAACAAACAACAAACAAACATACCAACAAAATTGTTTAATAAGTGCAGGATAAGTGGAATAAGAGAGAAGAAAACAAAACAAAACAAGAGATACAAAAGCAATCATCACCACCTCCCATGGGTAGACTGATGCCCAGCCAGTGCCTGAGCAAAACATGACTAATCCCCCTAGACCCCCCTCTTCTCCCTTTTTTTTGCTGAGCATGGCATTATGTTATGGAATACCTCTTTGGGTCATCTGCCCAGTTGTGCCCCCTCCTGGTCTATTGCACACCCCCCAGTCTCTTCACTGGTAGGGCAGAATGAGAAACAGAGAAGGTCTTGATGCAAACACTGTCAGAAAAAGTTAGAACATCAGTATGTTGTCAATATTGTTTTGGTCAAAAACCTAAACCACAGCACCATATGAGTTGTTATGAAGAAAATTAATCTGTCCTAGCCAGGCCCAGTATACTGTTATAACTAAACATTAAGATATTAATTCCTCTACCTGTTCTTAGATGCTGGATAAAAGATTTTTTTTTAGCAGAATAAATTCTAAAACTGTGTGCAGCTTCACAGACTTAAAGAAAACACAACAGACTCAATAAAAAAATATATATTTTATGAAAGCAAGCTGTTTAATAAAATGTACATTCTCTTTCTTACTGATTAGCTTAACATACATTTCATGACATCATATGGTATGGAGTATCCCTTTAGCCAGTTGGGGTCAGCTGTCCCAGCTGTGTCCCCTCCCAGCCTCTCATGTCCCCCCAGCCAGCTCACTGTGGATGCAGAGTGTGGAAAAAGAAAATCTCAGCACTGTGCATGATAGTGAATATTGATTCAGCAACAGCCAAAACTTCAGTGTGTTATTGTCCTGGTTTCAGCTGGGATAGAGTTAATTTTCTTCCTAGTAGCAGGCATAGTGCTCTGTTTTGGATTTAGCAGGAGAAGAATGTTGATAACACACTGATGTTTTTAGTTGTTGCTAAGTACTGCTTATGCTAGTCAAGGACTTTTCAGCTTCCCATGCTCTGCCAGGTACACAAGAAACTGGGAGGGGGCACAGCCAGAACAGTTTTCTGTATTTCTAAGATATTGCTGCCTGGGTAGAGAACCTGGTTGTAAAAGTACGTCATGTAGCTGCTCACGTACCCAAGAGTCGGGCCACTGAGGAACACCAAAACAACCAGCAGGTGGATCAGGCTGCTAAGGTTGAAGTGGCTCAGGTGGATCTGGACTGGCAACATAAGGGTGAATTATTTATAGCTCGGTGGGCCCATGACACCTCAGGCCATCAAGGAAGGGATGCAACATATAGATGGGCTCATGATCGAGGGGTGGACTTAACTACAGACAGTATTGCACAGGTTATTCATTAATGTGAAATATGCACTGCAATCAAGAAAGCCAAGTGGTTCAAACCCTTCGGGTATAGTTAACAATGGCTGAAATATAACTATGGGGAGGCCTGGCAGATTGACTATATCACACTCCCACAGACCCGCCAAGGCAAGCGCTATGTGCTCACCATGGTGGAAGCAACCACTGGATGGTTGGAAACATAGCCCGTGCCCCATGCCACCGCCCGGAACACCATCCTGGGCCTTGAAAAGCAAGTCCTGTGGCGACATGGCACCCCAGAAAGAATGGAGTCAGACAACGGAACTCATTTCCGAAACAAGCTCATAAGACGCCTGGGCCAAAGAGCACGGCATTGAGTGGGTATATCACATCCCCTACCATGCACCAGCCTCTGGGAAAATCGAGCGATACAATGGACTGTTAAAGACTACCCTGAGAGCAATGGGTGGTGGGACATTCAAACACTGGGATACACATTTGGCAAAATGTTAGTCACCTGGTTAGTCAACACCAGGGGATCTGCCAATCAAGCTGGCCCTGCCCAATCAAAACTTTTACGTACTGTAGAAGGAGATAAAGTCCCTGTAGTGCACATAAAAAATATGCTGGGGAAGACAGTCTGGGTTACTCCCCCCTCCGGTAAAGGCAAACCCTTTCATGGGATTGCTTTTGCTCAAGGACCTGGGTGCACTTGGTGGGTGATGTGGAAGGATGGGGAAGTCCAATGTGTACCTCAAGGGGATTTGATTTTGGGTGAAAATAGCCAATGGACTGAATTGTATTATATTAATTGCCATATAATACTGTATGTTATCTCTTATTGTATGTCATCTCTTAACTGTAGGTTAATGTAATAATATAGTATGTTAATGTTAAGTATATAGTACTGTATGTTATGGTTGCTATATGCCACATCAATGATATTACCATGAGAATTGCCCAGCTTAATGAAAATAAACTTTGATGAAACCATGTTGGAATGAGAACTGACTTCAGCATGCAACAATCCAACACTGCACACCACCTCTCCTGCTCTGAAAGACAGATGGAACCCAAAGTCATGGGCTGAATGAACTCAATGGACATTTTAGAAGAATGGGCCATAGATGAAGGGAATGATATCTGTGTGTATATATCAAGATAGGATAGGGAAACCCGTGGTGATTAATTAGAACACATTGGAGAGGGGAGGGCCTGTGCATGACACAGATGGTATAGAATAAGGGGTGGATACTGTCCTGGTTTCGGCTGGGATACAGTTAATTTTCATCCTAGTAGCAGGCATAGTGCTGTGTTTTGGATTTAGTAGGAGAAGAATGTTGATAACACACTGATGTTTTTAGTTGTTGCTAAGTATTGCTTATGCTAGTCAAGGACTTTTCAGCTTCCCATGCTCTGCCAGGTGCACAAGAAAGTGGGAGGGGGCACAGCCAGAAGAGTTGATCCAAACTGCCCAAAGGGCTATTCCATACCATGTGACATCATGCTCAGTATATAAACTGGGGGGGGTTGGCCGGGGAGCAGCGATCGCTGCTCGGGAGCTGTCTGGGTATCGGTCGGCGGGTGGTGAGCAATTGCACTGTGCATCACTTGCTTTGCATATTGTTATTGTTATTATCATTATTATATTATTATCATTTTACCTTATTTCAATTATTGAACTGTTCTTATCTGAACCCAGGAGTGGTTTTTTTTCACTCTTACTCCTCCGATTCTCTCCCCAATCCCGTGAGCAAGTGGCTGCGTGGTGCTTAGTTGCTGGCTGGGGCTAAACCATGACAGTTATCAACATTGTTTCAGTCACAAATCCAAAACACAGCATCATACAGGCTCCTATGAAAAAAATTAACTCCATTCCATCCAGACCCAGTACAATGCTGAAGGAAAAATAAAAAGCTCTACATGATTTTATGATATTGTAATGTACTTGAGACCCCACAACCATATCAAAGTGCCCTTGACATTTAAACACATTCCTCTGCAATAGGAATTAATTTTACTAGTTCTGCTATAAACATTACTGAAATGAGTTGCTCCTAGCAACCATATGTCTTGTAGGTCTTCATCTCAACAGTGCAGTACAAAGAAAGAAAAATCAGTACTACAAAGCCACAGCTGCATGAAGAGGGAAGACAGTCCCTGAATTGAAGTTACACACTTGTAATGACTGACTTTCTACAACAGTTTGTGTGATGCCATTCCTTTCAACTTTACAACAAATACAAAAACTGGCACCAAAGAGACTTCAGTCCTAACTCTTTTTTTTTTTTTCATTAAAAATGGGGGAAAAGCATATTAATTGAAAATTGATAATATAGTTCTCATCATTTCATCCTCTTCCTTCATCCCCGGCTAGAATACATCTGTTGTATTATGCAAATTTCTCTTTTCCTGGTGAGAAGAAACATTCTCAGTCCTTTCAGTAGGTACTATTCAAATTAGGATAAATGTTTTGCAGCATCAGGGCTAAGACAGATTTAAACATATCAGGTGCAATGATAATAAGGTCTTTTTCTTTTTTTTTTCCCCAGTTAACAAATAGATCACTATCACAAAGACCTTCTGTACCTTTGCAAAGCTAATCTTCTAGCAAGTTGTTCTTCATAGAACCAACTAGAAAAAATCTCTGTAGAAGGGAAAAAAAAAAATAATCAGAGTATTGAGCATAGTTCTATTTCCAGGTACTCTAGTTTAGCTGCACTTATATTGTCAGCCTTACAGGGTTTGTTATGGCAAATGCTTGGAGCTGGGTGGACATAACAAATTGCTTCAATCGATGATTTCATCAATAATGGTGAAGACATAGGTACATGATTAAACTCACACAGAGAACTAATTACAGGATGAAAAGTCCATTCAGAAACTAACCCCTGGCCATGCACAAATACAGGTCTACTTCTCAGTATTAATTTCAAAATTATTGCATAATTGTATACAACAGAGAAGTTATAGAATATTAAGTAGTTTTTTATAAAATTTGAGACCAGAGGGGTCACAATCTTGATCCAAGTAAATCCAGGGGTGTTTTCATGGGTAAGAAGCTATAATTTGCATAACTTTTAAACCAGCAACTCAACCTTGAACAGAGCTGTGTCAAGGAGCTCACATATGAAAAGCTTGTTTTGAATAGTGTAATGCCTTTGCAGGCCTACATAATGTGAAAATCAAAAGCATTTTTAGCAATTTAGATTCACAGTATGATTAAATAATGCCCAGACCTCAGTATTAATCATACATGAGAAATCTTAGAGCTCTATGAGGTTTTCTTCTTTGAAGTATATGTTCATATGCAATGTCTCTACAGTACCTATGAAATACATAAGTTTCTCAGTGGCTAACATATTCTTTTACTTTTAACATTTGAAAAAGAGACATTTCAGATGTTGGACTTTTGTTTTTTATCTTTTCTTCTTTATATTGCCATTTATGCTCATGAAAGGTAACTATGTCATCTATGTTTGCAAATACAGGTAAAGTCCAATGGCAGCTGGCAGCTGCAACTCTCCAGAATATTTCTGTTTATTGCCATACGCTGTCTATAAAATTCAGAATATGCTGCAAGTCGTTCTCTAGCTACAAGTCAGAAACAATCTTTAAAAGACTTTAGGTACAAATCCCACTTAAAAAAAACAAAACAAAACAAAACAAAACAAAACAAAACAAAACAAAACAAAACAAAACTTGAATGGGGGAAACTAATGGAACAAATCCCAGTACATCTGCATAAACTTTCAATATGACACTAATACACAGTTAAGCCGTTATAATAATCCCAACATAGACTAATGTTCTTTGTTGTATGATTGATGTGAACAAAACAAAGATACCTTGGACAACTTCAGTTTCATGGATTTTTTTCTATTAACCACTGCAGAGGTGAAAAACTTAGACCTCTTATCATTGACAAGATCTTGGAGCAAGGCACTTGTGCTGTAGTAACACCATTATGTCACTATTCATTATAATAACACAGCATCTTTGATCACTTTTAACTCTGCCTTGGAGTGTATTCTTTATTTATGAAGTGCAGGTTGCTTACATGGAAAAGAAATAGCTCAAAAGCATATCCTGTGATAAAAAAAAATCCCATAACTTGACAAAACTGTCATACCAGCTCCTGTTTAGATTCCCATTACAATCCCATTATTTCTGTAGATTTTTCCTAAACTTTTTGAGCTGTTTCCTTCCAAGGGAACACCAGTGCTTTTAAAGTGTACCTTATCTTTTCAGGAGATTAGTCTAAAAAATGAGAAACAAATTCTAAAAGTCAAAAATTTTGGCTATCAGCAAAGAAGAGAGAGCTTTTGTCAAACATGTCTCCACTAAGCAACCTGAAATTCCTTTTGTACATGGATCTATGCATTACCTACCTCCCAATCAAACTGTACTTTGTCTGTAAGCCTATTATCCCCATCTGACTCCAAAACTATATCACACTGGGGAAAAAAAAAAAAAAAATTATTCCAAACTCTAGTTTTCAGATACATTCTGGTTTTTTTACTACAGCTGGTGTCAGTAATACAAGATAGGCAACTAATTATACAAGATATGGATGGATGCTATGGTGGTCAGTTGCTGCAGGAGAAATGATCATACTGCAGACAAATGCAAAAAGCAAACAGATGAGCAAACAAAGTAAACAAAATCCCTAACAGTCCAAAAATTTTCTGCTGTCTCTGGTCATGCTTTTGACACAGAGCATGTGAACAAATATAATGCACAAGCACCCAGACAAGACAAGACCCAGTCAAGTACAATCACCCAGTCAGACAAGTTCAGAGTCCAAACAACGCTTTTATCTCTCATCTGATACAGTCACTCTAATTTCAATGATAGGTTTCTACCATAGAAGATTTGTATGCTTAAAAGCAAGTAAATTTAGTGTCTTTTACATATGTATATATAGAGATTTAATTTTCATCTTTAATGAGAACTATTACAGTCACAATGCATAATTTTTTACTAAAATGACAATCCAAGACATTCATTAATCAAAATAAAAATAATCTTACACATTTTAGCCAAAGACTGAAAGGAAATTTTGAGGTTACCAAATGCTGATTCTGTAGTCAGTTATGTTACTGAGGTAGCAGACAGCCAAGCCTAAGGACTTGTTTTTTTCCCAAAGAAAAAACAAAATTTAAAAAAGTCATGCTAATTTCCACCAAATTTTTTCTTTTTTTTTTTAGATCCAATTTGAGTAGTAATTTCAGAAATAATATTTTTAAGCAAAAATAGATTTGCATCACTATAAAGAAGAAAACAAATTTTGGAAATTTGGAGAGGAGCCACTGAGCAGTTTAAAGCAAATATTGACACTTTGGTGGGAAAAAAAAAAGATTTTACAACATTAACAATATTTTTTGAAAATGATCTTTCTCCATTTTCTCTCCCTCTCTTTTCTATGTTTTTTTCCCCCAGCATTTGTCCTAGATTTGTCTTAAGCACAGTCTCATTGATGAGACTCTCCTGTATTATTCATCTACCACAGAGTATCACTCACAGTTTTCTATTTGCATTTCTAATTACTTTCTGGTTGCTGGCTTTTTATATTATAAAAAAGTAGGGAACTGCAGGTGTTGATGATAATACCTAACTTTAGTGTAATGCATGTTTTACTGCTCTGTAGAGGTTAGAGAACAGATGTTCAGGATTGTTATGTCAGTCTAGGTACTTTATTAGTTATTGTGCTTAATAGAAAAGAGGAACTATACTGAACTAATCTCCTGTTTCTTTAGGGAATACTCCTCTCAGTGCACTAGTATATCTTCTGTTAGTGAGAGACACACATATGCTTATTGGAGACATGCAGCTCTATTTACTTTCAGTAAGCAGCATGATGTGTTTTACAGGACAAAAAATCCACCACAAAAATTGGTGACTACTAGCACTTCTATTCTGTTATTGCATGATTTAATGGGATGCTATTAATTTCCTCCTGGCCACACCTGCTAAACTATTTCTACCATATCCTGTTGCTGTACCATATCCATATTTCTACCAATCCTGTTGCTGTAACAATGTGGACATGTGCTGAATATTCAGCAATCACAAAAGATGTATCTTATGTGAGCATAATGCTCTGGAAAACATTTTAAAATTATCAGCTGATTTGTCTTCCTACTGCCTGAAGCCAGCAAGTGTTTCTTATTTTGTTACACAATTGGAGAGATGGAAATGGACAGAGTTGGACAGAAAGGTGCAAGAGGAGCTGACATCTGAGTCAGGATCAAAGCTTAAGAACATCTGAAGTTTGTAACTACTCATGAAAGGTGACTCAAGTTACTCTTCTCTGGAGCAGCTGAGCAAGTCACAGAGAGTTGTATTGCTTTTCTTCCCCACATAGCCCTGATTGCACAGTGCAGGAGGTGTCCAGACAGCCACGCATGCTAACCTTGTAAATACACGCAGTTAATCTGCCTGTGGGCTTTACATCCTGGAGGGCTTCAAAAAGCTCTGGTAAAAGAAGCTAAGGAAACTTAATAGCTCTAAAACTGTACAAAAGATTAACATGTTATCCCCATAAAATAACTGGATATTCCAGTTATTTTGTAAAGTCTCACGGACCATGTATTTAAATTCTGCATGTGGCTTTTTCTGTCACTCTCTTCCCAGAGACTAGTAAAGGGAATATATGGTGGGCAATGGGGTTTAAAAATAGCAGATAGTGCCATGCTGTCAGGGACCAGTGGTTTCAACCAGCATAGTCTGAGGCAATCCCTTGGGAAGTTGTGCACACCAGTGCTACATGACCATGGATGGCCTGTGCTTTCTGTAATATATATAAAAAAAAAAAAAAAAACCAAACCACTTCACAAAGTGTACAACAATGAAGACTTGTAATCTGGTTGATCAGAAATCCCAAGTTTTCTAAAATACCAGTCCTCAAAAGACCATGATCCTGTCCTCATGGCACAAAGAGAGAAATACTGGCACCTTTGGGGTTTTCAATCACCTTTATTTTTCATTTACTACTGAGCTCATCAAAAGGCAAACATTGTACATAAAACATTGCTTACCTTAAAGTGTCAGACAATGACTGAAATGCATCCTAAAGGCACCAGAAGAACTTGATTCTGTTTGTAGGACTAATTTAGATAATAGTTTTCTATCTAGTTCCCATAACCTTGAGAAATGATTTCTTCAATAAAGAACAAAGTTCATTAATAATTGATATAACATCTCTCTCTGGATTTTTTTTTTTAATGGGGTTTTCAGTAAAACCCCAAGCTGTTTTCATTCCTGGGGACTGTTGACCCATATGTATTTCATGTCCAACTCCCCCCCAGCCCCTCCCCCTCCCCCAAGCAAAATACCCATGAAAAGGAACAAACGTAAGGATATTTTTTTTTACCATGATTGAAGTACACCATCATTTATTGCAGTTATTAACTGGTATACCAATTACATTACTTAGCATTATAAGCCTTGCTTAAAAAATAAAGGTCTCTTAGGTGTAATGGTTAATGTACATATTCCTTTCCTTTCTATGTCATGTATTTCACATGTAGCCCTTTCATGTTGCATTCCTTTTCATACAGAATTCTTTCCTTACACACATACTCATATACATATTAATACACCACACAACAGACATTCTCCTTTGCATTCTGAAGTACAATCAGAATAGAAATATTAGCATGAAATTTTGCTGAATACAGCAACCAAGCAAAAGATATTTAGTCTCAAGTTTAGCTACAAAATATTGCATAATTCTGTGTCTGAGAGGACTTCTTTTTTCTTTTAGTGTCACATATATATAAATTCTTCAATCAGAGAGAGAAGAGAATTAAGGTATCTGAATATCTTAAATTGTTACCAGGACAGAAGCAAATTACTAAGAGAACTGCCAACAGGAAAAATCTTTTTGCCGATGGGTCACCACCCCATAAAAGTCAAGGTGAGTAAAAGCCATTACTAACTGGGCTTGTCTACATAGCCCTGCAGAAAGGAGCAACCTGGTAGCAGATGCAAGCACATGACTAGCATGAGTGTCTGTGTCTGTGGTGATGAAGAAGGATGGCTGTGTGCAATCCAGCCTGCACTACTGTAAAGACAAGCAGAAGGGCACAATTAATTGGCTGGTGCTAGCTAAACCATGCACAACTTGCCATGTGCAGCTCCTGGGCAGAATTGCCCCTGACTAGCAGTAAAGCAAGGGCTTAATCTGAAGGAACATCTGCCTGCAAAACCGTGAACCAGACAAACATGTATCTAATAATCATTATTAACCTCCAATATTAAAAATATTGCTTACCAGGTCTTCAGGGGAAAAAAAAAAAAAAAATGGAGCAGCTTGGCTGCTTTGTTTATCCTGATTTTGCTTTTTTAAGAGTTGAGTATTTTTATGCCAGCTCTTTTTCTTTCTACCATATATTTCTAACATAAAATCAGTCTTCAGTAAAATTCTGAAAAGTGCTAAAGCAAGTCCAGAAGGTGGAATTGGAAGCCCCAAGCTCATAGAAACTAACTGTTCTTGTCAAGAGTGGAAAAAAACTATCCTTCCCATATGACAAAAATGCAAGTTATGCTTTACCCTCTAGCTTCAGACTTGAATCTCTATTTATTTGCCTTAGTGCTTAGAGACCATTTCAGGCTCCCATCTGCACCTAAAATACCTTTGTATATGGTAACTTGCAGGAGTTTAAATGCTGTGTGATGTATGCTAAAAGCTTTTGACTCAAATATGACAAATTAATAAGAAGCTGAGAGAATTTATTTTTTTAAATTTGTACAATATTATTTTTAAAATGAGCTGGAGGGTCCTGAGTCACATCAGTGCCTTTGAAAAAGCTTGGCTTTATCTTTAGCTTTGACTATAGGGAAGGCATCACCGAGTTTTTGTCCTTCACACTTTCTGTAACTTACAGGAAAGAATATTGATAAATGCCACATAGAAAATGGATTGTTTTAAACTAAGGAAAAGGTTGTTTAAATTAAGGGCTGGGTCTTTTCCCTTTTTTACTTCTTTTTTTTTTTTTTTTTTATGAATGATTAAAATGGCACCCACTGTTGTTACCTTAGCAGAACAGAAAGAAGTTGATGGAAACATCCCAGTTGCAGATTTACAAGTGAAAGAAAAAGACAAATTGCCCCTTTCTGAGATTTGCACATTTTGTTGAGAGACACGACACATTCTCTGTTTTATTGATCTTCTTTGTCCACCTTCCATGGTCTTTTCTTGATTGTCAGATAATATTCCCTCTCTTCATCCCTGAAAAGAAGTGATTTACTGCTCTGCTTAGTCACAAAAAGGGAAAAAAAAAAATACTCCTATTGAAGCAGTTTCACTGGTGCAGCAAAGAATATTGGTTTCTCGCAGGGAAAAAATGCCAACATGAGTATGAGTCAGTGATTTAGAAAGGAAGAGTCCTATGTTCTGGTCCCCACTGACCCAATTGTTCATGTTTCTTTCATTAAACTATCATCACATGAAACAAAAGAACTGGAAAAAAAAGTTTTGCTGCCTGAGTCTAGCAGCTTAAGTAAAGAGGATTTTAAGTATAGCACGTCCTTTAAAAAGGAGATTATCAAGAAGTACACCATTTCCTGTTGTTAATGGACCCTACCATAATATCTAGGTGATTTATCAATGATTTTCAGAAAAAGGATGCTGCAACAGTCATCTTATTCAGCAATGATATGATTATTTTCATGACAGTTGGCATGTATCTCAAAAAAAACTTATGCCAGATGATTCTTAAAAGATTTCTTCTGTCAGATTAAAAAGGAGGGAAAAACCAAACCACTGACTCAAAACTAGGGAAAGAAATAGGATAAATTAAAGGACTGAGACAAATGGTTTTCCTGTTTAACCAGCTAAATAGTCACAGAACAGATTATATTTAAATCTTATAACTTTTTAATAGTTGGGCTAACAGTGTTCAGCTGCCAATATAAACTGCAGGTTCTTAGGAGCTGAAGTCAATTTCAGATTTCTTTAATATGTTAAAACAGAGACCTTCACAAAATCTTTAATTAAAGATAATTAGTGGTTGCCTTTGTAGTGTAATAAACAGCTATAATATCTTTCATAGATCTGTGCTATATGAGGAATTAAATTTGATGTGTAATAAACTGAGGGCATGGAATGTATTATTTATGAAAAGAACGTTCCTAAACAAAGGTCTCAATAGTCTGTTTCACAGAGAACATTTCACTGTTCAAGAAGATTTGTTCATTACAGTACAAACCAGCTCCCCCACAATTACTGGCTTCCAATTTTGAAGGAGGACATTTCAAACAATTACATGTTTTACAGAAAATAAATGGGAAAAAATAACCATATACACAAAAAACATATGAGACTCACTATCAATAGATCTAGCAATCAATATGGAAATTGATCCCAACCTCAGTCAGTCATGTGGACAGCCTACTGGATGGTAGGCAATTTTTGGAAATGTTTCTATGTAGTCTGATATGGGCACAGGTTCCTGAACAGAAGTTATCCATGTGATGCTATTGTTCTTCATCAAGCTTGCATGCTGCTTAGAGCCTTCAGACCCATCTGGGCATTCAGACTACACAAAGGGAGTGCTAGGACACTGACAGAGCTCATAATCACAGACTTATTTCCCTCAAAAGAAAGGCTGGTTTACAGTTCCCAACAGTAGTGGCAATATTGTTGGTTTCCAGCGTTACTGAATTGTTTTGAAACATTTAAAAGGCTATCCATGGATAAACATTAAAAAATGCTTTCCTTTAGCCTGATTTTTAAACTCTGACTTGTTTTTTGAGAAACCTGAGGTTGTCTCAAGATGCATAAGCATATCTTTATGTCTATCAATTCCAGTCAGACAATGTGCAAGACTTAACCGATGCTGCGTACTATACTGTTCCTCTGTAGCAGGAAACAGTCTTACTTAGTTTTACCAGTTTTACCTTTTACCTACAGCAATAACATCTCTACTACACTCTAGTAACTGCATTCAAGGCTTCCATCAGATGAAAGAGCTGAACTCCATTAGCCACTCTTCTTCCTCTTTTCCTGCAGAGTCACAAGGTGATAAATTAATCTGCATCTCTGATGTTAACATAACATAATAACATCGTGATTCCATCATAAATCTCAGGGACCTGATCTGATCCTGGTGGAAGTGGACTATGGAACACACACTTATTCTGAAAACCCGTATATATAAACTTATGTCTGTTCTGAGTTCTGGAAGCCAAAAGTATTTTCCCTTTTAAGGCAACAAGAATTTTTTTAGAATTAAATCCTAACTCTGATGTGTATTTCTTCCATGCCAGGTATTAAGGTTATTCTGATTCATTTCAATGTATCATCCTGAGAGAATAAAATTTTCCTTGCTATTCAGTCAGGTTTAAAACAAGTCATTCTACAACAGATTACTGTACCTTCATGTAGCACCTGGTTATAAAATACATGGAGATGAAGCAAAGTCTTTACTCCTTTTATGGAACTGAAGCCTGCCATGACCTACTAGTCATCTCTACTCTGAAGGAGGAAACCTGGACATCTGACTGATCTATGTTTACCACATATTTCTTAAGAAGGTAGGCTATATTAAAGGTCTAAAAGATATTCGGAATACAAAGAATTACAAAGGGAGAGGTAACAGCTATTTCTAATTCAGTATCTTTTATTTCACATGAAGAGAAGATGGCAGATTTCTGCCCCTACTCTCAGAATAAGCTGACCACAGGGGAAAAAAAAAATAAAAAGTGTTATAGATTCACAGGAGTTACATTGCTTTTTAGAAAGCTCAGTTCTGGGTCCACCAATTCTCCAAGTAAAGAATTTAAATTACAAATATGGGAGTATGCCTGTGACTGTTCCTAAGAAAGCTTGGAAGATAAGTTAGAGTAGAATGAGCATATCATAAATCAAAGATTCACGTAGCTCGGAAGGGATCTCTGCATTTCATCTAGTCCAAATCCCTGCTCCTGTCAGGTCCATTTAATAGATTACTTATTGCTCTGTCCTGTCAAGTTGTGAGTACCTCCATGGATGGAGATCCAAGTGTTTCTCTGGGCTGCCAGACTTTGACCACCCTCCTGGTAAACATTTTTTTTACTTTTATCTACTGAGAATTCCTTTGTCCTCTCATCACGCACCTCCGAGAAGAGTCTGTCTCCTTCTTTGTAGCCTCTCACCAGGCAGTTGCAGACAGTGGAGAGATCTCCCCTTCCCCTCCTTTTCCCCAGGCTGAACCAGCCCAGCACCCACCACCACCCCCTCTACACCCTGTGCTCCAGCCCTGACCATCACCGGAACCCTGCATTGGACTCATTGCCATATAGTAGGGTGTGTCCTAGGTTTTGCACTTCCTGTCACTGTCACAGTGTTCATTTTCATGATGCAAATCTTGTCAAAATCAAAAGAAATAAGGTAAGTCAACCTGAATTTATTGTAGGTCCAAGATTAAGCTGATACTGCAGAACAAGACCATTACCTCTGAAATGCCCCTTATGTTAACATTACCACCTAGTCTCAAAGTGACCTATGGTAACTTGGTATCCTCCAAAATGCAGGATGAGGAAACAGGTGTAACAGCAAAGTTGCTTACCATAATGAAATCAGTACAGACATATTTGTACACTCTTACTTTGGGATTTCATATGTTGTATTATAAATTTGGACTGCATCAAGAAGAGAGAGAACACATGGGGAAACACACACTTAGAAAAGGCAATTACAAAATATTAGTTTGTTGGTTACTGGGGAGCCTAAGAATGAAAATTTTATTGGAAAATGGGGGTCTTGCTACAATACTGCAATAAAATAGTCACTTCAGTGGCCATTATAATGTAGTTGGCATGATTTTACAAAGTATTAGGAGAACTTGCAACCATAGAGAAAGTCAGATGTTATTAATCCAGCTTCATGAAATTGATCCTAAAGTCCTCAGCACAGCCAGATAATCTAGGAGGCTAAATTTAAATGCATGGCTTTTCTAATGGGTACTGTCAAAACACAAGGAGTACAGGAAAGAAAAATTGTCATGCATTTGTAAAGAATGGTATGTGGGATCTCTTCTAAAATATGCTTTAAAAAAATTTGTCTTGATTTACTCTTTAAAGTAGAATGGTAAATATATATTGAAAAATAACTTTGATATCAGGACAAAGTTCAAGAAAAATGTGATATTTAAGACATAATCCATATGTCCATAACATATATATGTATATGTATAAACACATATATAT
The DNA here is from genome assembly GCF_030463565.1 of Pelecanus crispus. Taxonomy (NCBI): domain Eukaryota; kingdom Metazoa; phylum Chordata; class Aves; order Pelecaniformes; family Pelecanidae; genus Pelecanus; species Pelecanus crispus. Next base: position 71,394,271 of record NC_134676.1, on the reverse strand, counting down.
GAATAAACATGTTTATATAAAAACATAGTCAAGTAATTGTTTCTGGCACAGTCACAGAATTTTTCTTCCTGTTTTTCACATTTTCTTATCATTCATTCACCCACCACATTTTGTGTTCTCTGTGGGAATTCTGATCCTACAGGGAACAGAAGCCCAGATCCTTTATAGATTCAGTACAATTATTAAACATGAGCAGAACGCTCTTGGTCCCCTTTCCTGACTCTGATCCCTGGAGCTGAGAGCATTCTGCAAGTCCTCATCTTGCAGATATCTACTGCTGGCTTTCCTGCTACAAGGAGTTCTGCTGTGGCATGTCACACCACTGTCAGATACCTCTGTCTAGTGGGTCTTAACCACAGGCACATCCACAGTGTACTGACAATACCTGGCAATGATCTAGACGTGATATTTGAGAAGAGAAGATGTTTTGATTCCTTAAAGGGCTCCATAACTTTGCAATTGCTTAGCTCAGCTACTCTAGAAGCCAGAAGACTTGTATTAAAGAATAGAAGTGAGATTTCCTATTATCCATTTCATTCAGGCATCAGTTAATCAAGAGAAGCACAAATCCTGTGTCCCATTTGTTCATCTCTCTATTAAGACCACCTAATGAGGCATGCACTCACTTTTCAGGGAACATGAACATGGTCCCCAGGCTATGAGTCCCTGAAATGTAGTATGGGTTAAATAATCAAATTTCATATGTCAGAGGTGACATTGCCAAAACCATTAATTTACTGATCAGTGCTCCAGTTGTTGCATCCACACTGCAGTAGAGGTTTGTTGTGCCCTAAAAATCTATTTCCAGTACAGGTACCATGGCTACATGTTGGTTGCACAGCTGGATGAGACACTTGTACATGTAACGTGCTTTCCTTGTACAGAAAAGTCAGTCAGATTAGGATTTCACACTGTAATTCAGGACAAGATAGGCAGCTGCTGCCCACAGTTATTTCTGTGAACCAGCGTAAGATCCAGCCTACTCTACCCTGACACTAAACACCTAACACCTTCCCTCAACCCAGTTTGCATATGTTCCTTCCAATCACCATGGCAGTTCTAATCCCTAAGTAACCAAGACTGGCATGAAACAGGGCAAAAGTGTTACTGAAGAAGGAAGAAATTTTTTACAATGAGGACGGTGAAACACTGGAATGGGTTGCCCAGAGAGGCAGTGGAGGCCTCATCCCTAGAAATATTCAAGGTCAGGTTGGATGGGGCTCTGAGCAACCTGATCCAGTTGAAGTTGTCCCTGCTCACTGCAGGGGCGTTGGGCTAGATGATCTCGAAAGGTCCCTTCCAACCCAAAGCATTCTATGATTCTACTATTCTATGAAATTTAAATGCACAAGAACAGAGTCAGGCAAAATGTCCACTGTTTTGAATAGTGCTATAGCCAGGATTGAAGGGTACAAAACAGGACATATATTGCACATAGAATAGGCATAGTCACCAGCTTTCAACAGAAGATAATATCTGATGGACCAGACCTACTTCATAAATACTATTAAAACAATAGGATTTCATCACTTTCATTGACTGAAGAACAGTACCTAAATATCTAGACTGGTTTTGAATGCAGGATTAACACACGTTAGCGCACATTCTTTTCAGTGGACTATTACATCAATAATCCACCCAAATTCAATATTTAGATTTATACCCACATACGAATATAATGACTAGAGATCACCTTTCTAAAACAACCCTGTTCAGTCTTTTGATGGTCACCCAAAGGGCCTCATGAATCAATTAATTCCCCTCTGAAAAAGCTCATGAATGAACTAGTAAGAAAAGTAAAAAGAAGAATAAATAGATACATGTGGAAAGGTGACGATATGTAACAGTTTCTGAAGATGGATATATGGTCACTTTATTTATTTTTTTAAGTCATCAGGAGGCTTAATTACATCATTCTTAATCATAACAGCACATTACATTTTTGTACAAAACAGAATTTTATAATACCTAAATGCTAAATAATCTATTATTTACCTTCCCTTCCAGCTACCAAACAATACTGGGGAGAAGTTCTATGGATTGTTTTTTAAAGGCAAAGTGGTCCTTCAGTAATAAAAGGCTGAGTAACACTGCTCTAGAAAAGCAGTTCTTAGCCATGAGGACTTTACAGAGCACAGAAATGTTGACAAATGTCATATATGTCCCCAGTCTCCTCTATCCTAGGTATATAATTTGGTAAAAGATTTAATACTTTTCTTGAAATTGAAGAGCATACTGAATTGCCTATTCATTTCCATTTAACCAGTATGATGAATGTATTTATTAAATCAGTCTGAATTTTAAATACTGCAGTGCAAGAGTATATTAATTAAATTTAATTAGAGTAATCTTATCTGCTACAATAGTTCTCACCCCTTCTCTCTTTATGTTTGCTTATTGAAAACCTCTGTTGTAAGATAATAAGGAGTTTATAAGTGCTGGACTACATATTCACACACACACTTTTCCTGATGCAGCCCTGTTGATTTAATTGCAACACGTCTGTCTATGCCTGGGAGGTGAATGTGATCCAACAGCAGTAGGACCCCTCAGTCAAATGTTAAAGGCAACTTTCAGAAAGAAATTCTCACCTGACCTTGAGCCCAGGACCTGGTCAATTTATGGACCAGGGCTACTTTGGTCACATCTCTTGGTAAGCATCTCCTGTGACAGCCTCCATGTGCATATATGCAAACCCTTCCCTCTCACACTGCTCCTGGGAACCCAGCAGAGTGATGGACACCACATCCTTGGCCAACCCATCCTATATGCTGTTTCAAAAGGGATCCAGTATAGCTACTTCTCATAATAGGAAAGGTAGCCAAAACCAAAATCAGGGTATGGATAAGTGCCAGTTTATGTCTGATACCCATTTTAAATGCTTCTTGTAACAAAACTGTCAGTGGCACCCACAACAGGCATTTGATCTCTCTTGCATAAAATACGAACCTCTCATCCGGATATAGTTAAACTTTTACAGAGTATTTTTTCTTTCAGAAAACAGCACCATGTTTACTAGCCAGTGAAGGGGAACACAGTCTCTTTCATGGTGAAGACAGCAGGATGCTGCTGCACAGAACTGGCTTTCCCTCTCCCTCCCCTCCAAATTTCTTCAGCGACGCTGACCAAGTTATTTCAAGCAATGGTTCACAGTAACCACTGCCTCTGCCTTCCCATTTTTCTAATGCACAGGATGGATTAGCAGGGTCCCTTTTTGAGGTTAAGCCAATCACTCACCTTTCAATTGACATTAAATAGAGGTAAAGATGCTAAAAAATGTGGAAGTGCTGAGAAAACAGAAAAACCAAAAATGTTCATACTCTCGGATGGAGATCCTGAAATGGCTCTACCACTACCTCACTTCCCAAGGGCACTGTGAAGATAAATGGACTGCTCATCACTGAAGCACTCAGGTACAAGAAGGAGATGAATAAATCTGTTGTCAGGGGAGTATCCGAACAACATGTGGAAAACAAGACTTGGACCACACACTGACTGATGAAGAAAAGAACAAAATGCAGCATAGCAGCCCAGGGCTTTTTACTACCATTTGTTCTGAAGCAGTGAGCAAGTGGGTGGGGATAACAGTGCTTTAGTTTGTATCACACGCATATGTCAAGGAAGCCACAATAAATTTCTTCAGTTTGACTTAATTCAGAATTTTCATAGTTTTTGAAGGTTTGATTTTGCTTCCAGATTTTCATTTTAGTGCTGATGTTCTCATTACTTTCTTAAGTTTACTATATATAAAGGGCTACTTCCTGACAATTTTCAGGCTCTGAAACGCAGTTTACTTCTGTAACAACTTTGGTTGTCCCAGATCCTAAGGCAACACAGAATCAGCTTAGCCCTATTAGTGCCAGTGAAGCTGCATTTTTTACAAATTTACATCTGTGAAGGCTGTGACCCTAAAAAGTAAAAGCTGATTGGACTTTGATGACAATACTTCAATTTGCAGGTGAAAAGAATCTGTCAGGTTTCAAACAAATTATCCCAAATCACTCTTTAGTTCTCAGATATCTCAACTGCTCCTTTAATTCAGTCACTTTGAATAAATCAAACCAATTGTCACATGAATGGTTTATTTTTCAGATCAACAATTTTCAGGGGGGTAGGCTAGAAGTAGTAATACTTCAAATAAAAAATAACTTGAAATATAAAGTCTTAAGAAGGGAAGCAGATTCAAAATAATATGCAGACAAAAGCAGCTTTACTGTTCCTTCTAAATAACATACTTTATATGATTCACTATTTGTCAGGATCTCAATTTTGTAATATGACATCTGTCTCTTCCATTTGGAGATAAAACAGGTTACAAATACTGGTGGGAAATACATTATTTTTTAAGTGCTTGTTCTGACCTTGCATAAGTCACTATCTAAGTACCTTAGTTTTTCCATCTGTTCAATAAGTGCAACAATCCTTTGCATGTTGCACATCTGAGATCCACAGCTAAAATTTTATTGTATAAGAGCAAAGTCATACTACTGCTGACAAGCTTGGCTGTGTAAGTGGGAGCTTGCGTGTGTGAGAGATCCTACCAAGGTTCTTTTCTTGTTCAGTCAGCAGCCAGAGGCAGAAATCTAAAACACCCTTGTTGCATGTCTGGGTCTATACAAGAACTTTTCACACAGGCTCTTCAGTGAGTAGCATAAAACTCTTTTGTATCATCCAGTGTGGAGCCCTTGACGGCCATTGTCATCCAAAGATATATATATATATCACTTTTCCTGCCTTCTTCCTAATAAAAATAAATGTGCTTTAACAAAACTTATAATGTTTATATTAATGACATCAGGAGAAGAAACGTAGACAAAAAGGAGAAGAAACATAGACAAAATTTCCCACAGATCTGCACAGACAAACACTTTCTAGAGTTACCGCCCTTTGTGTAGCAGTTTCACATGAGTTATTTCTTTTAAAAAGCTTTCCTTCAATACCTTTGTTTAATACATTTTAAGCAACAAACTGCATGCTGACTGTCAGTTTGTTTCAAATACAAATACACGTTGTAGATGTTTTGTTTTAAAGAATAGTTGATAAATCACATTTGCGGTTTTCTAGAATTAAACAAAATAAGATGTTGTAGACATACTGGTGATGGAAGATTTAACAGGTTATTGTGCCTGAAGGCTTGTTTATTTTCCAGCTCTGTCAGGTGCGTTAACAAAACTTACTACCTTCCCCTACAACCTGTGACACACTGCAAAATGTCAGTTTCATGTTAAAGACACAATGACAAACTGCACAAAGTGAATATCAACTAGACCAAAGGATGACTATTTCTTTTGTTTCTTCCTCCAAAGTTGTGTCAGTTAATTAAGGCCTCAGACACACAAACTGCTAATGCCATCACAAGCATGTTCACACACAGATGCACGCACATGCACCCACACCCTTCTAAATCCAGCCTAACTGCCATCCTAACCATTCCTGTAAAACCACAGCTTGCCTCTCATTCATCATGACCATTTTTTCTTTCTACTATGTTCTTCTGTGAGGATGCTAATATTCTTTCTTTTCATTTTGCTCCAGTTTCAAACACCTTTGCTTTCTACCTCTGCACAAACTGGTATTTTCTTTAGAGACTGCAGCCTAAATTTCACAAGCAGCACCTCTCTTCTGCAAGTAGAGCAGGGTTAACATTCCTAAGCAATGCATAGATCCCTGCTTTATTTTCTGTAGTAAAGCTCTAAAAAGCAGAAGTCCTGTGATAATTCTACATTTTTTAAGTAACAGAAGTAACAAGGGAACACAGAAAAACCAGAATTCCTCAAGGTTCCAGGCTGTGTATAACAAAATGTTCTCTCTTACTTCCACTGCACAATATTTTACTTTGAGCAGTCCCATTCATACCTGAAAGAGTTCTGTACAAAGTAAGATATGCCTTTCAGCATAAGAACAAAATCTATTTCCTGATGGAAAATTCTGTTATATAACCCCTGACACAATTCCTCACATGTTCTTTAAGTTTGTAAATCTGAGGCTACATCCTTCTTGCACATAAGAATCTGTCAGATCAGCTCTTCTTCTACCTTTCCTAGCTATGCCCTGGGGTGTCTGGCTGTGCTGTGGGGAAACCTTCTTTGCCAGAAACAGAATTTCTTTTCTGCCTCTACACTTTCTGCTTTGTAAAAAAAAAAAAAAGAGAAAAAAAGAAATTATGAACAGCCAATAATAACAGCAAATAATAACCTTGAGCTGAACTAGTCAGGCTTCTACAATTTTATGTTATTCAGTGTTAACCAGTGGGGGGAAAAAATAGCTCGTAGGTTTTAATCTGCCATATCAGTCATGCCATTAAGTCTTCTTGTACCAACAGTACTAATGAGATGCAGCAATTAAACAAAAGAAAACAAACAGAAAAAAAAAAAAGAGAAAAAAGAGAAAAAGGCCTTTCTTCTCATCTGTCATAGATCCTTGTTGGTTGCAGTAAAAATACAACATGATATTTGTGAACTTGCTACTGCCTGTGAGGAATATTAGTGCTCCTTCAAATATTCAGAGTCACGGAAAGCAAACTTGTAAACATTCTATCAAGCAGAAATGGCCAAAATTCCCCAAACTATTAAAGATACATAAAATCTATGTAAAGTCACAAATATTAACTAAATATTATCTTATTTCTGACAGGAGTCCTATGGTCCCAAAATTCATGTCAAATACATAAATTAAAAGTTTTGTTTACACTAGGATTTATAAACTACAAATAGGTAACCAACCAAGGTTAACATCAGCTCTTTTGTGGTATCCCAGAATGCATTATTTATTGTTGCTAAGGGAAAGCACATAAATGTGTAAGTCAGAGGAGGACAGATATGAATGCAAAACTAAGCTTGCATATCATTAACTTCCTCATCCCCACTACTCCTACTTCTCATTTCAGCAAGAGGCAAATTTGTCCTACCTTTGTGCAATATTACAGGGTTTTCTCTACTTAGGGGCTAAGAAAATACGTATGCTTATCTTCCAAGTCAGTAGACCATGTCTAACATGTCAGCTTCAGACACTGGAAAGAAGCCACAGCACCCCAATAGGAAAGTGTTGCTCATCTATACCACAATAGAGAGACAGAAGGTAACAGCTAGTTGGCAGCAGGGCAAGAACTTTGGGGGCTAAACTCCCTGAAAGTCCACATTACACTGAATGATCTATCAAAACCCTTTTGCTGAATTTGAGTTACATTTCCACTATTGCAGTGGTTATTTCACTAGCATCTATGGTTTCTATTGCTATGTAAATTTTCATGTTCTCTACACACTGGTGTATCATTTTCTTCTTTGTTTCAGTTGTCTTGTGCCTCAATGAGTCTGGGGTTTCAGCACCTCTTGCATTTCATAGCAAGTAACAGCTGAAACTGTCATTTGTCTACTTGTAGAAGTTTAAAAGCAGTTAATTCTGCACAAAATTCTACCAGTAAAAACAAATTACTTTCTGCATTTCATTCAAAACCTATTGGATCCCCCAGATCCCCAGCAGTGTTTGAAACCTCAGGTTCACTCAGACCTTCTAATAAACTCCTTATAACTTGCTCCCAGTCCTTGAATCCTCCATATATAATTTTAGCAAATGTGGAGACAGGACAGCACTGTTGCTCAAGTTATGGGACATGCAGTTACTTGAGACTTCCATGCACAAATTGGAATCAGTTTTGTTTTCTCTCTTTACCTTGTGAATTTCTGTGGGCAGTGATGTGCAGACACATCTACCTAGGAGAACAGGTCTCCACACATGGGTGGTAGGTGTTTTTATCTTATAAATGATATGCTGCATCCACCTCTTTCTCCCTCAGAAGGGCCTAAGGAGCTATCTTTCTCCCACAGGAATGGAGAGCATATATTCAGCTTTATACAGTAATGCACAAGCTTCTGCTGCCTAGGGACCTGAGTGATAATAATGCTTTTCCTGTGCATGCCCTGTCTGAGAATTAGCTAAATAAACAGATCCTGCTGACTGGCAGGATTTCTTCTGGCAGGATTTCTTCCATCAGGATTACAGGACATCATTCAGTCTTAACCAATGCAAAAAGTGGAAAAAGACCAGTGCAAATCTGAAAACCTACAGCCATCTGCTGTGAAATATAGCCCTAAAAATGCTTGGAAATGTTACAATTACTTCCCTTCCATTCCTCTTTGCCAATACTAGTTATTTTAAAGGGCAACCTGGATCACTTTTTAAGTGCTATTTTGAAAAATCCCATATGCTTGATTGCAGCCAGCCACTATGAGAGTCATGTAATATTCAGAGCAGACCAGCAAATCATAACACTTCAGTTGTATCATCCCATGAAATGGATGATGGAGATGTAGATTGCAAGGAGCTGTTTTTTTCAAATCAGGATACATAGCCACTAAGGTCAAATGAAGACCACATCTCTTACCCAAGATGCAATATGATCCTGTGCCATCATGTTTTGTGAGCCAACATACAACATCCAAGGATAGGGATTAATTTAAATTGCTGTGATTTCTGTCAGTAATTTTCAATTTTATTCTGATATGAATCTTTTCAAGAGTCCCTCACTGCAACTAAGCAGGCATCCTTCCAAATGCCTCTCAAATCATTGTGTTTGAATCACTAGTCTGTAACAGTGACCCTGGGGCAAGAGGTAATAAGCTGGTCTGTTGCTTTCATTTTATGTCACACCAAAACTCAAACTATGAAAGTCTCTTGCTGGTGATGGTGAACTTTATTTCCCACCCCCAATCTATTAGCACAGGGAAATATTGAGGTGCTGACACCCTGCTATTAAAAAATCAGAATGATGGTGTCAGAATGATTTATTTCTAATGGGTTTCTGATAGCTTCCTCTATGTTAAGACAGCTCTCGCACAAGAGAACATGACAGTCATTTTGGCATATCCCTTATAACATGTGTTATTAATAGAGCTTCAGTTTATTGATTCCCAGATAGATAATCATTCCTGAGTGGCTGTATAATGCTGTCTAAGGTGAATAGTAGATAGCACTAAGAATTACTGGGCAAGCTACAGCAAGCCAAAGGATGTGGTACAAAGAAGCTCTGGCTGATGATATAAATGTATTCAAGAGGCTAAAGCTGTCAAACCCAAAATATCATATGATTAATTACTCTATTATATTTGTATGCAGAGAGAAAATAGAAAAGAAAACTTGGGGAGGAAAGGTGAGAAAAAAAACCCATAGTGCAAAGCCATTTACATACATTGTCTTCCATCTTTGCCTGAGTAATGAGTCATTTAACACTAAGTGAAAAAAAAAGATGTTTCATTAAAGCTGGATGAAAAGACAATATCTATCCCTTTAACACACTGTTCCAAGTATCCAGCTATTGGAAATACAGATCAACATATAAAAACGTATGATCTGACTTCTTATTACTTCCTTTGCTCTTTTTCCAGAGATGTTAGCTCAGTTGGTTAGAACACGGTGCTAATAACACCAAGTTCACAGGTTCAATCCCTGCTTACTGCAGGGGGGTTGGGCTCGATGATCTCTCAAGGTCCCTTCCAACCCAAAGCATTCTATGATTCTATGATTCTATGTCTTTACCCCAGGCTGATTCCTGAAGAAATTGCCTTTCAAGGAATTGCACTGTATGTGTACACTACGATCATCACAGAAGCTCACTGTTGTCTTTGAATAGTGTGTGAAACATGGTTTACTTTATTTGACAGGTGACAGCAGAAGCAAGACTGGTATGTGCAAGTAGTCCTTGAAAGCGAAGAATTTGAGAGATTGTTATTGCTGACTTATATTGCTATTAATTATAAGGTTAAAAGCATCTAAATCCTTAAATAAACTTTTGGATTTCTAAATAAACAAACTGGCATTCCAGAAAGAGTAAAACTATCCAAATTAACACAGGAGAGTGACATCCAAACCCCATCCTTTGGACATTAAGGTGCTGACTGGATGTCATATTTATTTTGGTAGTACAGACAGAGAGAGGAGGCATGCAAGTCACTTTGTAAGCTAGTTAGATTGTGAGCCCTGCTTTTTTCCTGGTGCATCATATTGTCTTTTTTTTAAAGCTAGAACTCTATGATATATGATTCATTTTGACTTGTTGAAAAAGCCTTTTGATTGGGAAAAAGCATAGTAAAACTCGGGAAACATAGTGGGGGAACCTGTTGTGCTATTTACATTTTTAACATCTGAGCTTCTGTTGAAGGCCCAGTCGTTATCATCTGAGAGTAAAAACTGAAGTGCTGCTGCCAAGCCAGTTCCTACTCAAATGTCTGATGCACAAAAAGTAATATCAGGAGGTCTGCCTCTTTAGCTGGCATAAATCAGCCTAACGTTGCTTTTAAGTCAGTGCAGCTGTGTTGATTAAGACCAGCTGTAGATCTCGCAGAGGTACTCTGAAGATGAATGAGAAATGAACTGAACTCATTCTCCAAGGACAGTCTTTGCATTGATGAAGAAGTTTGTGTTACTGCTGTTTTCTAGGTGGTCTTTGAATAAGTCACCAGATCAATGATTCAGTTTGACTGGGGCTGTGTGGCATGGAAGACAGCTATAGGCAAGCTGCCCACCATATACTAACCAACCCTGTTTCACTACCTCTCACAGCACTACTCTTACCTGTGTCAGTGAAGGATGTAGCCCATTTCTATTAAAATTAATTTAAGTTAGTTTAAAGAAAATGTTGCTACATCAGGTAGAAATTAATTTGTTTACTGAATAAAACAATAAGCTGCAAGAATGCCAACATGTAAAAAATCAGCTTTTCCGTATAGATGAGAATGAATAATAGTTAAAAATAGCTGATTTGTTTCCAGATTTTCCAAGCAACTTCAAGATTTTTTTTCTGCACTTAGGCAAATGTGGGTACAGGTTTTCCAGAGGATCAAAAAATGGTGGGTTCATGTATGCTATAGTACAACATCCAAGGACTGTAACATGTTAATCAGCTATTCAGAAAATAAGCAGTATTGCACTCAAAATCAAAGCCACTTGTTCACTCATTCCTGTTTTTCCTTTGAATTCTTTAGGATGCAAACATCCCACTGCACAGCAAGTTTAAATGTCAAAACTGATTTCATGCTGTTTGCAGAGTCTTGTGTCAATGTCGCATAGACCCTATGGGATAGGACTCACAGATAGAGGTAACCTTAGGCTACAACACCTTTTTACAGTTAGCTGAAGCTGTAGAGTGGCTCCAAACCTTTTCTTCTGATTCTGTTTTCTATTTCTCCCAAATGTACATATATTTCTGTAATATACAACATTATACTCTACTGAGTTCTTACTAAATTTTGATCTCTAGCTGTGAGAGAAATGAGTCTACCAGAAATCTGAGGGTCTCTGAGATACGTTTCACTGCATAATCAGAAAGAATATGATAGAAAATATAGTATAATCTTTCCTTAAGAGAAATACACTAGAGTTAATCATACCGTGTAGAAATACCACCAGATCCTAATCAATCTGTGTAGACACAAGTGCTTTTTGAGACTGAATCTGCAAGATATATTAATCTTTTTAGCTTCAGTGAATCTACCTAGTTAAATTACTTGATATCCTCCCAGTTGGTTGTACAAGGGACACAGCAGTGGGCCTTCACAAAATGTGATAGTCTAGTTCCCTGCTTTAGATTATTCTATACTCATCTTGAAAAGAGGTAATGACTTCAGTGCTGAATAATCACCTGTGACTTAGAGACTGAACACATTAGTAGTTATTCACCAAGTGTATCTACAGTCTTACTCTCCTAACAATACTTAAAAAGATGCTAAACTTAGCACTGTAATCACAGTAATTTAAACTAGGCTATCTATTCTAGTTACATTAATGAAACATAAATGAAAATCAGTTACTGTATTTTCACCATAAACTACTGAAAGCCCTGGAGCAAAACAACAAATGCAAGAAATTTGGGGATTTCTGTAACGTACTATTGCTTTTACATTTTCCCAAATGAATTCTACATTCCTGGAGAATACTGAGGTATCGTGGTGTAGCAATGCATTTGTAAAAATGCAAACTTCTTCAGCAGTTTTGAGAGAACAATCACCACATCAAATGAAATGCAAAAGACTCCCTCTGTCATTTCATTAGTCCTTCTGCCCTTGTGGTTGCTAACATTAGGTACCTCCTCAGACAACTTTTCTTAACCCCTGCTTAAGAGCACACACTGCTGGCATGTGGAGATGTATTGCAAGACTACCAGAGCTCTGCCTGCAGTAGCTGTGACTAACTTCTTATTGTCACTCAACAACAGTTGGGTTATTCTGGTTATTCATTATATCCTTGGGATCAGGCTACTCTGTCCATTTAAGAAGAAAGGATTATTTTCCCCTCCTACTTCCTATGCCACTGTAGCATCAACTCTTTTTGCTACCTTCTGCAACTAAAGGCCCACCAAATCATTCATGATACATATGGCTCCTGAAGAAGGCCTGAAATAAACAGGCTCAGAAGGGTCACCAAAAGTTCTATCTAACGGGTGTGAAACCACACAATGCAAATGCAAACAAATATGTTTAGTTTGTTTATGTTTGCCATTTACAAAAAAATATTGGAATACATTCAGCACTTGATCACATCCTTGGGGCAAAGAGTGCTTCTTAGCTCTGACCTAGCAATATTCAGTTTTTTTACAGACTTCAAATACATGAGTTTCCCAGCTTGATACTCTTTCATGGGTATTTGTTGATCATAACTTACACCTTTAACACAGCAATTAATTCCTGCTTCCCATTGTCACTTGTGAAAATGGGGTTTGACCAGTAGTCCAGATTTAAAATATAATTAGTTCTCATAACAAATGTGGGAAAATCATAATTTAGGCATCTAAAAATGCCTTCAGAAGTGCTAGCATACACCTTTAGTCCACTGAATACCTTAAAAAAATTGCACCAAGAGTATCATATGCTTTTGACTTTCTGATCTGATTTTACCACTGTGCAGCTAAAAGCAAAATAAGAAGTTGTACAAATCAAATTCCAAATGATATATAATAAGCATCTTGGATGTCAATTCTGAATGTGCATCAGAGGCACATTTTGTGGAGAACTATTCCAAACTACATGAAGAAGCAGTCCTGACCATTAGGATGTGTAATTTAAAAAAGCCATAGATGTGCCCAGAAAACTGAGAATCATTTTCACGTTACACATGGGAAAGCTATGCACAGACTGAGTAACAAATTTTGGCCTAGGTCTTTCATGTTTTCCCATTCTGTTGACTTGACTGCTGTACCACTCCAATGCTGATGGTTGTACTGAACCAGTGAAAGTAAAAAATTTGATCCAAGATCTGGAAGCAAGAAAACAGGTATTTTAGGAACCAACGAGTGCATTTTTCAGACAGAGAGAAGACCAAAGAATCATAGAATCGTAGAATAGAATCGTTTAGGTTGGAAAAGACCTTTAAGATCATCCGGTCCAACCGTTAACCTAACATTACCAAGTCCACACTAAACAAATCAAGGGTAGACTAGACTAAACCATGTCCCAAAGTGTCATGTCTACCGGTTTTTTGAACACTTCCAGGGATGGTGACTCCACCACCTCTCTGGGCAGCCTCTTACAATGCCTGACTACTCTTTCCATCAAGCAATTTTTCCTAATATCCAATCTAAACATCCCCTGGCACAGCTTGAGCCCATTTCCTACTGTCCTATCGTTAGCTACTTGGGAGAAGAGACCAACACCCACCTCACTACAACCTCCTTTCAGGTAGTTGTAGAGAGCTATAAGGTCTTCCCTCAGCCTCCTCTTCTCCAGGATAAACAACCCCACTTCCCTCAACAGCTCCTCACAGTGCCTGTGCTCCAGACGCTTCCGCAGATTCATTGCCCTTCTCTGGACATGCTCCAGCACCTCAATGTCTTTCTTGTAGTGAGGGGCCAAAAACTGGACACAGTATTCCAGGTGCGGCCTCACCAGTGTCGAGTACAAGGGAACAATCACCTCCCTGCTCCTGCTGGCCACACTATTCCTGATACAAGCCAGGATGCTGTTGGCCTTCTTGGGCACCTGGGCACACTGCTGGTTCATGTTCAGCTGGCTGTCGACCAGCACCCCAGGTCCTTTTCTGCCAGGCAGCTTTCCAGCCACTCCTCCCCAAGCCTGTAGCGCTGCATAGGGTTCTTGTGACCCAAGTGCAGGACCCGGCATTTGGCCTTGTTAAACCTCATGCAATTGGCCTTGGCCCATCGGTCCAGCCTGTCCAGGTCCCTCTGCAGGGCCATCCTACCCTCCAACAGACCGACACTCCCACCCAACTTGGTGTCATCTGCAAACTTAATGTGGGCACACTCAATCCCCTCATCCAGATCGTTGATAAAGATATTAAACAAGACTGGCCCCAAAACAGAGCCCTGGGGAATACTGCTCATGGCCAGTTGCCAACTGGACTTAACTCCATTTACCAGTACTCTCTGGGCTTGGCGACCCAACAAGTTTTTTACCCAGTGAAGAGTATGCCTGTCCAAGCCAGCTTCCCAAGGAGAATGCTATGCAAGACTGTGTCAAAGGCTTTGCTGATGTCCAGGTAGATGATGTCCACAGCCTTTCCTTCATCCACCAGACTGGTCACCAGGTCATAGAAGGAGATCAGGTTGGTCAAGCAGGACCTGCCTTTCATGAACCCATGCTGGCTGGGCCCGATCCCCTGGTTGATCTGCACATGCCTGTTGAGTTCACTCAAGATGAACCGCTCCATAATGTTTCCTGGCACCGAGGTCAGGCTGACAGGCCTGTAGTTCCCCGGGTCCTCCTTCCGGCCTTTCTTGTAGATGGGTATCACACTGGCAAGCCTCCAGTTATCAGGGACCTCCCCTGTTAACCAGGACTGCTGATGGAAAGTGGCTTAGAAAGGTCCTCTGCCAGCTCCCTCAATACTCTCGGGTGGATCCCATCTGGCCCCATAGACTTGTGAGCATCCAGGTGGCATAGCAGGTCATTAACTGTTTCCTCCTGGATTATGGGGGCTCCATTCTGCTCCCTGTCCCTGTCTTGCAGCTCAGGGGGCTGAGTACCCTGGGGATGACTGGTCTGGCTATTAAAGACAGAGGCAAAGAAGGCATTAAGTACCTCAGCCTTTTCCTTGTCCTCGGTGACAATGTTCCCCCCCCTACATCCAGCAAAGGATGGAGATTCTCCTTGGCTCTCCTTTTATTACTGATTTACTTATAAAAACATTTTTTTATTATCTTTTACAACAGTGGCCAGATTGAGTTCTTGCTGGGCTTTTGCCTTTCTAATTTCCTCCCTGGATGACCTAACAAGATCCCTGTACTCCTCCTGAGTTGCCTGCCCCTTCTTCCAAAGGCGGTAGACTCTCCTTTTTCCCTGAGGCCCAGCAAAACCTGCCTATTCAGCCAGGCCCGTCGTCTTCCCCACTGGTTGGTCTTATGACACACAGGGACACCCCGCTCCTGTGCCCTTAAGACCTCCTTCTTGAAGAAGGCCCTGCCTTCCTGGACTCCTTTGCCTTTCAGGACTGCCTCCCAAGGGACTTTCCCATCCAGCGTCCTGAACAACCCAAAGCCTGCCATCCGGAAGTCCATGGTAACAGTTTTGCTGCCCCTCCTCTTTACATCGCCAAGAATTGAGAACTCTATCATATCATGGTCGCTAAGCCGAAGACGGCCTCTGACCATGACATCTCCCACAAGCCCTTCTCTGTCTGTAAACAGCAGGTCAAGTGAGGCACCTCCCCTGGTAGGCTTACTTACCAGCTGCATCAGAAAGTTATCCTCCACACACTCTAGGAACTTTTGAGACTGTTTCCTCTCTGCTGTGTTGTATTTCCAGCAGATGTCTGGCAAGTGGAATTTCCCTACAAGAAAAAGGACTGGCAATTGCGAGACTTCTGCCAGCTGTTTGTAGAATGCTTCATCTATCTCAACATCCTGGCTGGGTGGTCTATAGCAGACTCCCAACAGGACATCCACCCTGCTGGCCTTCCCCCTCATCCTTACCCATAAGCACTCTACCTTGTCATCTCCACTGTCGTCTCTGTATACAGTCAAAACACTCCCTAACATACAGAGCCACTCCACCACCTCTCCTTCCCTGCCTGTCCCTTCTGAAGAGCTTATAGCCATACAGTGCAGCACTCCAGTCATGAGAGTCATCCAACCATGTTTCTGTGATGGCAACTATGTCATAGCTATCCTGCTGCACAAGGGCTTCCAGCTCCTCCTGTTTGTTGCCCATGTTACGTGCATTGGTGTACATGCACTTGAGGTGAGCTATCGATTCGGCCCCAGTGTTGTCATGCCACCTCTTGGCTCCTCACCAGCGAGCCCATTTATATCCCCTTCCCCCTTTGAACCTAGTTTAAAGCCCTCTCAATGAATCCGGCCAACTCATGGGTGAGAATCCTTTTCCCCTTTGGAGACAGCTGATCTCCATCAGCCACCAACAGGCCCAGTGCCACGTAAACCTCCCCATGATCAAACAAAACCAGAATTCCACCGATGGCACCAGCCTCCGAGCCACCTGTTAATCAGGTGAGTTTTCCCATTCCTTTCAGCGTTCTTTGCTGCAATTGACGGAATTGAGGAAAACACTACTTGTGCTCCTGATCCTGCAACCAATCGCCCCAGTGCCCTGAAGTCCCTCTTCATTGCTTTAGGACTTCTCTCTGTAATCTCATCACTGCCAACCTGTACAACCAGCAACGGGTAATAATCGGAGGGCCTCACGAGGTCAGGGAGTTTCCTAGTAACATCCCTAACCCGGGCCCCAGGGAGGCAGCAGACTTCCCTGTGGGATGGGTCCAGGTGGCAGATTGGGCCCTCAGTTCCCCGCAGGAGGGAATCACCCACCACAATTACCCTCCTTTTTTTCTTAACAGGGGCAGTCATAATGCGTGGGGGTGACTGACTGGCCCTCGGCAACCCCCTGGCTGGACCTTCACCTTCACCTCCCTCCCCACTTGCCTGGCCCCCAGCTCCCAGAGCCCCATATCTGTTGTGTAAGGGCAGCTGGGAAGATGAGGGAGGCTGGGAGGGGATTCGCCTGCCTCCCTGGGCAGGGACCTGTTTCCATTGCCCCCATCTCTTGGATCCCCTCCTTCTGCTTGCCGGCAAGAGGGCAGGGGATCCTCCACTCCTTGTGGGGCCTCCGCCTGCTGCCCTGGCCCCAGGGACGGCAGGGTGCGGCTCCCCCAGTCTGTCTCCCTCTCGCACTCCCTGATCCTCCTCAGCCTTCCCACCTCCTCCTTCAGCTCTGCCCCCAGGCTGAGCAGATCATCTCCCTGCTCACACCGCAGACATTTGCCGTCTCCGCTGCCCTGCGGCACAAGCGACAGGCTCAGGCACTGCCTGCAGCCAGGCCCGGACGGCTGCGTGTTTGTGCGGGAGCTCCGGCTGGGTCGCCGCATTCCTTCTGGCGGCGGCTTTCGGGCGGGCGGTGCCCACAGCTGCCAGGTGTTCTCCTGGGAGGGCGATGACCACTGCCTGGGTTTCCCTGTGGAACTAGGAGGGGCACTTGGCCTTCCCTGCACGCCCTGACCACGTGAACTGATGCGCAAACTGACGTGCCACGGCCTTCTGACGCACCATATGCCCTCTTTGCCCGTCCTGTTCACCGCGCTCCTGGTACTTAAAGGGGGCCTATAGAAAGGATGGGGACAATCTTTTTAGCAAGACCTGTTGTGATAGGAAAAGGAATAATGGTTTTAAACTAAAGAAGAATAGATTTAGACTAGACATAAGAAAGAAATTTTTTACAATGAGGTTGGTGAAGCACTGGAACAGGTTGCCCAGAGAGGTAGTGGAGGCCCCATCCCTGGCAACATTCAAGGTCAGGGCTCTGAGCAACGTGATCTGGTTAAAGCTGTCCCTGCTCACTGCAGGGGGGTTGGGCTAGATGACCTCTAAAGGTCCCTTCCAACCCAAAGCATTCTATGATTCTATAAAAAAGGATACCTGTAGACTGAAAAATACTATCAATAAAAATCATCTATAGAGAACTGTTAATTGATGATTCTTTATCCCATTCGGATTTTAGCTTGGTCATATTTGCATACCTAGCTAAATATTCTGGCCATTGGGACTCTGGAAATAGAGCAGGTAGAGCTTCTTATTCTTTCCCTATTTATTCCGCTCTGTTACACATAGAGGAACACACCAGGAGGGCAACTTACTTCTTCCTTCTGTGGTATATGTAGTTGAAAAAAGTGACAGATTTACCATCATATGCAGCTGAAGAAAAGCTATGAAATTCTAGCTCCAGATGAATACATAAAAAGGAATAATGTATGCAGCAAAATTAACAACTTAATGCCAGCCATATCTGCTGTAGATTCCTCCTGGGAACAGCTGAGTTTGTTTAAACATGTACTACTTATTTATGTAACAGTACCTGCTCTTTTCTCCCTTTCAGCTCATTTGAAAATCAAATGGAAATATGTCTATTTTTATTATGCAAAATGTTGTCATTACCTACAAGAGTGAATGGGATAGAGTTATGCAAACTGATACTGTAAAATTAAATTAAAACTTCATAAATAATTTGAAAAAAACATCTTTTCCTGTCATGGAAATCTACAGAATTAAATCTTCAAAGTAATCCTAAAAGTTTTATTTTGGAAACAACTTTGCTTTCATTCTACAGCCATTATTTGGAACAAGCATATAAAGTCACAGTTTATTTTAGGGGTATTTGGAAACAAGCAATCAAATAAACCCCCTTAACCTCAGCTCCCTAAACTGCATGTCTATTACACATCATGTTCAGATGAACAAAGCACCAGCAATGCACTTCCCTTCCAATGCACTTTTACCTTCCAGTCTGAAGAATCAGAAAGAATCACAATGAAGAATCAGAATCATTCAATGACCAATGGACCAATTTTTCCATGCTTAAGTATTTTAGGTCCTGTACATTACATGGAAAAGTAAGAGATATAGCAGTAGTTTTAATACTGCTGCTGCTGGACTTCCAAAATAATTTTTAATTCAGATGTTAGTTTTCTTAAACACTTCACACAAAGAGTAGCCATCAGTTGTCTGAATGCTCATGACACATATCCATGGAAGCAGACAGGGTTTTAAATAGAAACCAGTTGTCATTCTACAATGAAGACAGGTTAAAGGTAACAGTTCAGGAGTGACTTATGAGGTACATTAATGGGTGGGTCATTTTCAGTACTATCACAAGTTTACCTACGAGTCAAGAAGTAGAAGATGTATGAGATTTGAGATGTGTTAACACAGAATGTACAAAAAAATCCAGGCATGAGATCGCTCCCCTTCACATGATCTGCAAAATAGAGAAGCTGGAGATAAGGTTGCAATGTCCAGGCTAGAGGTAAATAGGGAAAAGTATTCCTACTCACTGTAGAAATATGTTCATATGCTTGCTTCACACAACCACTGAAATGTGTTCCTGGACAAGGGACACTCTTCATTATTTGTGCCATCTGATTTTCCCAAGACAATTCTTAACAACTCAGTCTACATGATTGAATTTATCAAATCAGCTCTCATCCATGACTCAGATATGCTCAAACAATGTGTATGCCAGGTCACATGAGCAATACAGTTTAAACCACCTGGAAATTTAGTAAGAATTCAGGTTTATAAGCCCTGCACCTAATCCCTTGAAGAAGAAGAGGAAAATTAAACACATTTTTTGTTGTATTTTTTATTCCCTAACAAAGTTCCCTAGCTTCTAAGTTTTTACAGAGGAATACTTTAATGAAATGCTTTAACTATTACTCTAACTTGCATTATGCTGCAAAGATTGTCATTGTCACATAAACACCAAAGACTCTGGCTATAGGGCCCAATTCACAACCTGCAGGTATCAATACAGACTTCTTAAATTTCAGCATCTGGATTCAAAACTAGCTGTAAAAACCCTTGACTTCCAACAGGGTTTGTATCTCAGTCCTCTGCTACAATATAAATTGACATTTACTCTCACAACTAACAGACTAATTCAATTCTCCTGTAGGCTGTGTAGTCTGTGGAGCAACGATTACGCACCTTTACAGAACCTTGATTCAGATTAATTGCCTTGGGTGTTACATTTAACTGCTACTTATATCGAAACCTTGCAGTCACCCTTATTATTGCAAGAGATGACACATTTCATTTGTTTTTGAAAAATCCATACAGCAAGTTCTCTGCCAGATGACTAATTGGTCAGTTCCCAGAGCTATGATATCATTGGTATTAGCAAGACTTGGTGGAATGAGTGCCACAACTGGAGTGCTGGGACAGAGGGCTACAGGCTGTTCAGGAGGGATTGGCAGGGCAGGCGAGGTGAAGGAGTTGCACTGTATATAAGGGAGAGGCTTGACTGTACAGCCCTTACAGTTAGTGGTGATGTGGTTGAGAGCCTCTGGGAGAGGATTAGGGGGACAGAAAACAAAGCAGATATCATAGTGGGTGTCTACTACCTATCACCCAGCCAAGTTAATAGCACTGATGAGTTATTCTATAGGCAATGAGGAGAAATCTCTGGATTGGTAGCCCTTGTCCTTATAGGAGATTTCAACCTCCCAGACATCAGCTGGGAATACCATATTGCTGTGACAAGCATGTCTGGAAAATTCTTGAAGTTTGTGGGAGATAGCTGCTTGTCACAAGTACTCAGTGAGCCAACTAGGAAAGATGCCCTCCTAGACTTATGATTTGTGAATAGAGAAGGACTCAGGGGGGATGTGATGGTAGGTGGCTATCTTGGCCACAGGGATCTCATAATAGTTGTGTTTATAATTTGCAGTGTAATGAGAAAAAAAGTCAGCAGAGTTGCTGACCTGCATTTCAAGAGAGCAAACTTAAATCTATTCAGTGAGCTACTTAGCAGCGTCCCCGGGGAATCTGCCTTTGAGGGCTTAGGAGTCCACAAGTGCTGGTCAGTTTCAAAGAATCACCTTTTTAAACCACAGAAGCAGGCAATCCCCTTGTGTTGTAAGTCAAGCAAGCGGGACAGAAGACCCACTTGGCTGAACAGGGAACTCCTTGTGGAGCTCAAAAAGAAAAAAAAATAAATGGACTATCTCTAGAAGCAAGGTCGGGCTTCTTTGCAGGAAGATTACAGAGCTGTGGTTCACATATGCAGGGACAAGACACGAAAAGCCAAAGCTCAATTAGAGTTGAAACTGGCCAGTGTTGTGTCAGACAAGAAAGGCTTTTTTAAGTACATTAATAGCAAGAAGAGGTCTAAAGAAAACATTGGACTGATACTTGTTGAAGGTGGTCACCTGACAAATAAGAATGAAGACAAAATTAGGCCATTCCATGTTTTTTTTTCCTCAGTGTTCAATAATACTGATAGACCTTGCACTGCCCAGTCCTCTAAGTCAGAGCACCATGAGTGTGGGAACAGTGATTTTCCATTTGTGGACACTGAGATTGTAAGGCACCAGTTGTATCAGCTGAATGATCACAAGTCCATGGGGCCTGATGGAATTCATCCCAGAGTACTGAAGGAGCTAGTGGATGTAATGGCAGGACCCCTCTTGATCATCTAGCAAAGGTCTTGGGAATCTGGGGAAGTCCCTGCTGACTGGATGCTAGCCAATGTTATTCCAATCTACAAAAAAGCTGTGAGGGAAGACCCAGGGAACTACAGACCTGTTAGTCTAACCTCAGTACTCAGAAAAATTATGGAGAAGGTCATATTGAGTACTATTGAAAAGTATTAAAAGAGTGATGCAATCACAGTCAACATGGGTTCACAAAGGGAAAGTCCTGCCTAACTAATTTGACACTCTTCTACGATAAGGGCAACGGCCATGTGGATGAACGGAAGGTGGTGGATGTAGTTTTTCTGGATTTTAGTAAGGTTTCTGATGCTGTTCCTCAAAACATTCTTCTGGACAAGTCATCCGACTGTGAGATGATTAGGTACATGGTGAGCTGGGTGAAGAACTGGCTGAAGGACAGAGCTCAAAGGGTTGTAGTGAATAGGGCTACATCTGGTTGGCAACCAGTCACTAGTGGTGTTCCTTAGGGCTCAATTCTAGGGCCAGTTCTGTTCAATATTTTTGTCAATGGTCTGGATGCAGGATTAGAATGCACCATTAGCAATTTGCTGATGATACCAAACTGGGAGATGCTGTTAACTCTCTTGAGCGACAAGAGGCTTTGCAGAGGGATCTAGATAGATTGGAACATTGGGCAATCATCAATAGCATGAAATTTAACAAGTCCAAGTGCTGGATTCTGCACCTGGGATGGAGTAACTCTGGACACAAGTAGAGACTGGGAAGGGGAGTGGCTGAAGAGCAGCCCTGCAGAAAGGCAGCTAAGGTTTCTGGTTGACCGCAGGCTCAATATGAGTCAGCAATGTGCCCTGGTAGCCAAGAGGGCAAACAGCATCCTGGGGTGCATCAAACACAGTATAACATGCAAAAGAGGTGATTATCCCGCTGGATTTAGCATTGATGCAGCTTCACCTTGAGGGCGGTGTGCAGTTCTGGGCCACACAGTTTAAGAAGGATGTTAAGGTACTCAAATGTATCCAGAGGAAGGCAACAAAGCTGGTGAATGGGCTGGAAGGCATGTGCTATGAGGAGCAGCTGAGGACTCTGGGTTTGCATAGTCTGGAGAAAAGAAGGCTGAGGGGTGACCTCTTTGCTCTGTACAGCTTCCTGAGGAGGGGAAGTGGAGAGGGAGGTGCTGAGCTCTTCTCCCTGGAACCCTGTGATTGGACGCATGGGGATGGTTTAAAGCTGCACAAGGGGAGGTTCAGACTTGACATTAGGAAGCGTTTCTTTACCAAGAAGGTGGTCAAACACCTGAACAGACTTCCTAGACAGGTGGTCAGTGCCCCATGCCTGTCAGTGTTTAAAAGGCATTTGGGCAATGCCCTTAATAACATGCTTTAGCTTTTGGTGAGCCCTGAAGTGATCAGGCAGTTGGACTAGGTGAACACTGTAGGTCCCTTCCAGCTGAACTATTCTATTCTATTCTATTCTAGTCTAGTCTAGTCTAGTCTATTCTGATACTGTTTTTCTATGTTTTAAGAGGTTGTGGTGAATTTTGCAATACTGAGAAAGCTGTAGAAATATAATAATTACCCCATTGTCACTCTTAACAAATAAAAGTGTTTCTCACCAGGAATAGTGATGTTGCAGTCAGTTCAAGATAAATGGCTATACATTTAATAGCTGTACAGCCTAATATGACAACTCCAAATATTTTCTGAAGAGCAAAATTTAGTTACTTTATTATAACATATTGAAGCATTGCATGAAATTAGCTAGTAGACAGTATCGAAGAGAATTATTATAGGTCAGGGGAAAGAAGGGAAAATAAAAGGCTATTAATGTTTTTATTATTTCAGTGTAAAGTAAAAAATAAAAGTTTATGGAGATTAAGTAAGTTTAATTTAGAAGAAACACTTATGTCAGAGATATTGAAAAATTTACAGGACAAGTGAGGAGAAACATAATGGATCTTTCAGAAACTGAATTAAAATACTCAAACACCTCTAACAAGAGTTTGGGTTGTATTCATTGTAAATATTTTCCTTGGATGTTTTAAAGGTTTTTAATCTGAACTGTGCAAAGAAATATTAATGGTATCTGCCACCTGAGATATGAATGATATTTTTGTCTTATTACTAAGATTATTAATTGTGTTGTTTTTTCTCACTGAATAATCTGGTTTGTGTTTTGTCATGTATTTCCCAGTCCTACACTGAACTGTCGATAAATGGATACAGTGAGCCCTGCCTCCTCACCTCCAGTATCATTGCAGAAAGAGGTCCATGCTCCAAACACATGGTAGAATTGGAGCATCAACCATTTTTTAACACTTTTTATGATTTTCCTTGGATTCACTCTGAGCACAGGGTTAAACATAACAACTACACAGCCTTTAAAGGCCACTTATAGCAACAGTCTTGAATACAACTCTATCAGGATTCTTACTAGCTTGACACAGGTCTGGAATTCACCCAGAATGAAGAACTTCATTAAAAGCTACTGGATTCATCACCAACTTGTACAGTGAGACGTTAGGAATATGTTGTATGTTTCTTAAGTAACTTAAATAAGAGTAAGTATATAATGTCACCTTCATCATCTTTCTGGTCTTGTGAGGAATTGCTTATGAATTGAATTTCAAAATTCATTCAGTATATTTTATTATGTTCATTGATCTATACATCATCACCACTGAAAAGTGCAATACCATATACCATTACACCTTGCTATATTTCTGGGCATACAGTCACCCAAGAGGAAATAGCTGAAGAAGAAGCTTGCATGACTCTCAACAAATTACTTGGTGGGCAAGCAAGCTGTAGCTCCCAGAGAGAGCATTCAATTGACGGCAGAACCAATATTTTGAGCAAATGTAACTGATTTCTCCCAGTAATACTGAAACTACGGGTGGGATTCATTTCTGCTTCCACCAACAACTCCATTTTGAAATTTCTTCATTTTCTCTCTCCTTCATGCTCCAATTTCTTCTGCTTTCGTACATCCTACTTTCAGGCTGTACATCACAAGGACAACACATCAAATAAACGTGCCCAAATTCAGAAGATTCAGGTTTCTAGTTCTGTCAAACTCTTTGTATGTTCTTCAGGAAGGAGGGATGGAAAAGAGAATTACGCCCCTCATCAGTTGTTGTGGTTTAAGCCCAGCTAGCAGCTAAGCACCACACAGCAACTCATTCACTCCCCCATGGTGGAATGGGGGAGAGAGTAAGAAGGGTAAAAGTGAGAAAACTCATGGGTTGAGATAAAGACAGTTTAATAGGTAAAGCAACAGCTGTGCACACAAACAAAGCAAAATGAGGAATTTATTCACTCTTCCCATTGGCAGGCACGTGTTCAACCATCTCCAGGAAAGCAGGGCTCCATCACTCATAACGGTTACGTGGGAAGACAAATGTCATCACTCTGAACATCACCCCCCTTCTTTCTTCTTCCTCCAGCTTTCTATGCGGAGCATGATGTCATATGGTATAGAACATCCCTTTGGTCAGTTGGAGTCAGCTGTCCCTGCTGTGTCCCCTCCCAGCTTCTTGTACACCCCCAACCTACTTGCTGGTGGGGAGGTGTGAGAAGCAGAAAAGGCCTTGAATCTGTGTAAGCACTGCTCAGCAATAACAAAAACATCCCTGTGTTATCAATACTGTTTTCAGCACACATCAAAAACATAGCCCCATACAAGCTACTGTGAAGAAAATTAACTTTATCCTAGCCAAAACCAGCACACCAGTAAAGGAAACAAGAGTCCACAGTGATACTTAAGCCCATATCTAAGACTGACTATGTGTCAGCTTTGCTAAATTAAATTAAGCCTTCCTCTCCTTGTGCTTTCAACATTATAGCCACTTTGCTCTGAAATAAGGATAATCACTGCTTCTATACATCTGCATTTCAGCATTTAGATTTTACAGAGCTTCAGTATCTTCCACCAGGCATGCTTTTAGCAAAATGAAGTGCTGATACTTACTGTTTTTCTGTGATCCTCTACACCAGCAATAAATTACAACACACACTGGCCTGTAACACCTTACAGCACATATGTGCCAGAAAGGTAGAACATGAAGTGCAGAACACAGCTTGGCAAGAGGAGGAAAAACTATTTCCAAATTTTCTAAGTCTGATATAGTTTTTACATGAAAAATAAACCCAATGCATACTGCAAAGGATGATCTTTAAAAAAAAAAAAAAAAAAAAGAAACAGGTTTAGGTAATTATAAAGCTCATTAGATCAGGAATAAATTTAATTCTAAAAGTAACCATCATCTGTGAACAAGTCTTACCACACAGCTAGTGAGGAAAATCATCAGGGCTTCTCAATCGAGATTTATCCATCTTCTGATTTTTGTAGAGTAAAAGCAGAAATAAATTTGATCCTCTGCTTGGCAGTAGATGAATATCCTTTCCAGTATAAATGAGAGATTAAGGTCTATTAAAGCATGATGCAGGTCACAGGAAAGTGATAGATGTCACAGTAAGAAGAGTTTGGATGGCACCAGCAGAGCCACAGCCAAAAGTCCGGGGTCTGTGGGTGCAGTGACCAATCTTACGAAAGCAGCAATAAGCTCCTTTTATGATATACCACATGGATGCATCTACACAATATATGCACTGCAAATGCTTTTTTTTTTTTTCTTTCCCCAGCACTTAATTTCCTTCCCAAACCATTAAAAGTGCTTTTGGGACAGAATCTCCCATACTTCACAGATCAGACAATTTCAAGTTTTGGGTTTTCTCCCCACCCCCCACCCCCATCCCAACCACAAACTTCCTTTTAGGTAAAACCTAGTAATAAAGTCACTTCCTCCCTTCTATAAGAAATCACCTATTCTTGGCTTTTATTTCCTATTTCAACTTTTTTATTAGGCCTATTAGGTGTGCATGGTTCCCCTGGCAAACAGATGGTCCTAGCTCTTTGGTGTTTGATGTTGTTAAACAGTATATGCCATGAAACCTAAACAATTACATTTATATAGGTGAGTGTCTCTAAGTAGTATATAGTATGTATAAAGCAAATTTAATGTATATATAAATATACATTTGTTTATATATTTATATTTATATATGTAGTTTGCATCTATGTGTGCAATTCAGATAAGTGGAGAAGCTGAAACACATTCTTTACGATTGATCTAGAAGCAGGTATGCACCAGTGTTATTCAGACACTTAACTGCACACACAATACCAAGACTTTTCTCGGTTCAGTTGCAGTGCTTTTGCACACAGGCACTTCGAGAGTTTTTTAACTATACAGAACTGGAACAATACCTGCAGGACCCCTGACTCTACCTTATCCCACTTCCCTGTTTAGGCCACCCCTATCACCATGAATTAGGTTTTCCCAGTTCAAATAAAAGTAAAAAACCTCCTAACATAGACAAATATGAAATGCAGTTTACATCTTCATGGTTATTCTATATTGATTCCACTGTCCTATAAGATAAATAATTATGAATGGGACAGGAAAGGCCTTAGCTCCTGAAATGCCTCTAAAATCCAGTATGTTTTGGTATGTTTCCTTAGCTTTTACTGAGCAGTTCAAATGTACATGGTGTCCTACTCATCTTTGTGCATTTACATCACTCTGTTCCTTAGAATCTACAATTTATTTGTAAGGTATAGTGCAAGAAATACAGAAATCTTGTTAAAGATTTTTTTTTAAGATTTTTTGAATCTACTATTAAAAATAACAATGATGACAAAAAAAAAAAAAAAGGAA
Organism: Pelecanus crispus; assembly: GCF_030463565.1. NCBI lineage: Eukaryota > Metazoa > Chordata > Aves > Pelecaniformes > Pelecanidae > Pelecanus > Pelecanus crispus. The sequence goes on along the minus strand of NC_134676.1, from coordinate 71,367,153 downwards.
AAACAAGGAGAAGACATATAGCTTCAAAATCTTATGCCAGTTGTTTATTGGCTTGGCACAGCACAGCATTTTGTGCTTAGATAACTGTCATATTTGTTTACACATGTTTTGCCAATTTTGTTACTGAAAGCTAGGAAAAAAGATGGAAAAAGATTGATGTCCAATCAAGGCCATCAAACACAAAGTGTGAATTCTGTAGTTTCCCACAAAGGTCTGAAGGCATTCCCATCTCTCTTCCCAGCACTGGCAAACATAACATTTTTGGTTTAACATGAGGTGTTTACTCTCTCTACTCATTTTGCAGGTAGCAGATACAGAATAAACAAGGCCCATGACATACAGATGGTAAATGCCACCATGACAACCTGTTTTGTTTATAGTCTGGAGGAACAGTGATACGCCAGTGAGGGGTTAGTTTTAGAGTTTTGTTTGTGGACTGCTTGTTACTATTACTCATTTTATCTCTTAGCTGTTATGGAGGATGGTAAGACATGCATGAATCATATTCTTTTTATTGTGTTTCATTATATTTTGTACATGCATTTCCCAGACCAATATCCATGGCTGTTGATCAAAAAGATGAAAAAAAAAATTGTCATGATTTAAAGCAAACCAAAATTGTAGACCAGAAATAAGCTTTCATATCCAAGGATTAATTTCATCCCATCATTGGTGTTATCCCCCCTCATCACAATTAAATTCCAGTTAAATCACATTTCCAGGATTGAGGCAGAACTGGTACATACTGATTGTTATAAAGTATGTGGTATTTTACCCAATGCAAAAAGAAACTGCTTCTAGAACTAAGATAGAAACAGTCATTTCAGGAAAACTACTATGATTTTAGTGGAATTGCATGCAGAAGTTTAAAACCCAAGCTTCAATTTTACTTAAGGTCCTCCACAACTCCTACTCCAACCACCAGATTAAAAGTCTGTTTTCTTTCCTTGTGTTGATGGAAAAGAAATGAAAAAAAAAAAATAGCAAAGACACCCTGCATGACAGCTGGAGTGAAAGCAATAGTACATATCCATGGAAACCTTCAGGAAGTTCCTTACAAGGAAAGATGATAAGATCTCTGTGGTATGGGATGGAGCTGGGAAAAAAACCTGTTATAACATGCCCATTTCTCTTCCTAGAGCTAACATTTGTGTTTTCCTCTGCTTTTTTGCTAGTTCTTCTCTTCCCTACTAGGAAGAAGCAGAAAGAACAAAACAGGAACATCTGGAAAATAAATACCACAAACAAAAAAAAAAATCAAATTCAGAATGATGTCTCAAATTTAAATTCTTCCCTGAAGAGATTGTAATGTGCTGTTAAGAAGTTTAATATGCAATGCCAACAGTATCTGATAGGCATTTAATATTAGCTGTTTACTTTTTCTGTGTGTGCAAACCCAAGAATCATAAAAGGCAACTTCTATAAATTATACCTTTAAAGCCTTTACCTTGTCAGAGAATTGCATCCTATCTATCACAGATTTGTCAAAGTAAATGACATACTACCTAGGCAAACAATGCCTTGGAGCAGAGCATAACATCAAGAGCTTTGGTGTCACTGAACATAAATAATATTTTGGTAGAGGCACTTAAGAGACCTAAATGTATACTAATGGCTAAAAAATAAAAGATCTCCAGGTGATGGTATGAATTTAAAGGATATATGACAATTGTTTGTGAAAGGATACCATTAGTGAGGAAACTTTTCCAGCTTGAAAGCAATCTGATGGATGTTTTTAAATCCTGTAGAGAAAATGAAATGTTTGCTCTGGTACAGCAGTGAGTACAGCCAGCATTTTGTTTTGTGCCTCAGGGGACTGAGTTACATGAGTCTCTGGAGACAGTAGTGCTCCAGGAGAAACATGTTACAGATGATGAGCAGCTGAGCCATTAGGGAGAACAGCATTGCTGTCATATTGCTAAGGCACTTTTCTTTTTTGGAAGCCCCAAAGATAGTGGGAGATGACAGCTGCTTAACTGGCCTCAAATTAAAAACAATAGATACCAGAGTGACAGGAATGTGTGTCTAATGAACAAACCCATGACAAATACAGGCAGACAATACAGAAACTACCACTGAATGACATGCAGGAAAAAAATCTCCAGGAGACCTGGTTGGGTTTGTAGTTTCAAACTCTGTCCTGTAACTCTTACTACTACAGGTAATGTTACTGTACCTCCTACACTGCTCTTTTGCAAAGAAGGAGGTGTCTTTTCCTCCTTTGAAAGGGTGTCCTCATTGCAGCTGAGCACTGCTGCTCAGCCACGAGAGCAGACCCTTCTCTGAGTGTGGAAAGCTCCTGCTGCACCTTCACGGGCAGAAACCAGTGCTTCAAGAGCTAACGCTCCACCGCAGGAGCATACACGATGGGAATGGGCCTGACAGAAAATGTGTTTGAAATTACCCTTCATGTCAGTTAGACTTAGCCACATCTGTAAAGACTGCCTTAGTTTATATCAGTTGCCTGACCTCTCCAAGGTCTGCTACAACATGATTCCTGAGGCACAAAATAAATGCTGCAGTGTCATACTCTCATTACAGCATGGGAGAAAATATTTCATTTGCTATAAATTCAGCTTTTAGCCAAGTTGGAAAAGCTTCATCTCCAAGTGATGCTATCTGACCAAACACTTTCCCTGTCTTCCTTGCAGCCACATGAGAAGTGTTAACCTGCCATCCTCACAGATCGTGCCTGCTTCAGTTTGGCCCAACAATTTCTTGTGAAATGCTTTACAAAAAGCATTTGAACAGCTCCTTTCTTAGCATTTTAATCAAATTAAAATAGACGGCATTACATTACCTTAAAGCATAAGAAATGTAGAAAAAAATCCAATGCACAGATATCTTGCCAGCCTTCCACTTCTCAAGCATACTATGACTTACATTTGTTTTACAACAATTTCACTATCTGCCTCATCTTTTTTTCTAGCAATAAGAAATGCAAAGATGATCTGCTTTAGGAAATTTATGTTACTGATGTTAAGAAACAAGTTTCAAACAACAGAAGCAAATGAAAGAACTCTTGTTTTAATCTCTGTGTTTTAAAATAAAAATCTAAAGAATAAAATAAGAAATCAAAAACCATAAAAAAAATTCTTATTACACTGGACAGCAAAAGCAGATGCCAGGCTACTCTCACAGCACCTGGACAATGACAACATAGGCAAAACACAGAGCTCTATGTAAGTGCTTTTCATCACTTCATCATTAAAATGAAAATTTTAAGCCAACAGAGCTGAACTACAAAAATATAAAGATATTTTAGAAAATACATAGATATTTAGATATACTGCTTGTAGGAGGAATTTTTGTTTTCAGCTTCTCACATCTTTTCTATCCTATATCATTAATAGATAAGCAGATTAGAACAACTAAACTATATTTTTTTGAATAAACAAAATAATCAGGAAGAGCAGCTCTATCAAAGACAGTTGTTCTATGTTCTATGTTCTTTGTGCTAGGATTTGTTTATTGGCTTTTATATTAAAAAACTCGACAAATAACTGATGCAGCAGACAAAACTTACAGCATAAAAACCTGTTTCTCTACAGTCCCTCAGTAATGAGATAAAGGAGTTACCATAAACTGTCTCAAATCCAGCTGGTGCATGTCAGAATATGCAGCATTTTCAGGGCAGACTTACATTTGTTTATTTGTTGGGGCAGGGCAGGGGAGCCTTTTCAAAGCTGTCTGTTGATAGGTTTTAACCTTAACTTTACAGGTCAAGGATTGTCTTTGCTGATTCTTTAAAACAGGTTTCTTGATTTGTAATTAGTCAGCCAGGGAAGTGCACTCATTTAAGAGTTCTGAGCACAATCTCATTAACAACCTTAGCCAAATTTATTTTCTGAGGCAGAGGGAGAGATGCACAGCTTAAACGTTATGATCTTTCCTTGCCCTACTTCTCCTGTATTCCTCCACTAACTTGTACAAAAAATCTTTTGATGCCTATTGTTTAATCCAGTGTTGCATGTGTGTGTGCATGCCTTTTTAAATTGAGCAACATGTGTGTTTTCTGCAACCACTATCAACCAAGAATTTAAAAAAAAGTTCAGAAGTTTGGAACTTCAAGATAACTTATCCTAGAATGTGCAGCCCACATTTCCAGTATATTCTTCCCCAAATATTTCCAATTAAAATAATTTATTTGAAATTCAGAACATTCTGAAGAATGTAAGAACATTCAGAACATTCTTACACTGCAAGTATATTCGTATATTTAATATAGATACAGAAAGCTTTTACTTTTTTTTTTTTTTTTCCCCCTGAGATGTGGTTGGCCAGCCTGCAAAAACTGCTCCTATATTAAGTCCAAGGATTTTCATTTTCTTTATCATCAGTATAAAAGTCTTTCAAATAGTGAACATTTCAGAGTATTTTGCAGCAAAGGTCAGAAACTTTTTTTAATAGCACTTAGCATGGAGTTGACTTTCAGTGTTGAATAGTTCTGAAGAGGAAAGAATGTGAATATTTATTATGGTATTTATTGAGCAACTGAGCTCTGGAAGCCTTGAACCAGTGGCATTTACTGTGTTTTGAAAAAGGTGTATAAAAAGAAAGGAATCTTTCACACACTTTTTTTTTTTTTTAATTTAATCTTAGCTCTGGGTACATTGCTCAAATGATAACATACGATGATGCAGCAAAGAAGCTATTTAGGAATACTCAAATGAAAAGATCCTTTTGTGCATTCCCATGGTAAATAATGCCCATGACTTCTTGTCATTCCACAATATTTCAAAAAATCTATTGTGCCCAAGTCCTAGCTCATCACCAGTCTTTGAGAACTCAGCCTCTCCAACCTCCATGCTAGTTACCTTCACTACCATTTACAGAGTTCTGTATTACAGGCTTCTTTACAAGATATTTTTGATATCAGTCTCCTTATCTCTTTTTACTCTTCCTCCACATTTTACATCTAATCACACTGCCTCTCAGATTCATCAGTGTTTTGTGCTAGCCAGAGTGTCTTATTGAGCTTGAAGTCAGTCATACCTGCTTTTCCTCCTCTAAGAAATTCCTTCATGGTCAGTAAAATTACCTGCTGCCCCCTTTCAACTTCTTAAGCTTCAGAATAAATAACTATAGGGTTACAATACAAGCAATAATGTCAGAGATCTTTCTTCATTTTGAAATTCATAGAAATACTTTGGTTTTGAAGATAGTTGCTCAAAGTGTGATTTCAATAGATCCTTGCATGACAAGCTTTTCTTTAAAAAGCTTAAGTGCCTCCACTCCAACAAAAATATTATGTGTTAAATGCTCAAAAGAGTTTTCCTGTTAGGTCTCAACATGATATGTTACTAGTTGGTTAAGATGAGGAACTTCACAGGCTGGCAGAAATGCATCTCATGAAAGACATGTTGTTATCTGTATCAAACTCTTTTCGGAAATAGCTACAGGAGATGAGCTTAAAAAGATTTCTCTGCCTATGCTTGAGAAAGTTAAAGTACTTGGAGAGATCAATGCAAATATCTATTTAATGAATACATAATTCCTTGCATTTGAATTTTAGTCCTCAGCAATTACATTGCCATCAAGGGCACTAGAATGAATATAACAGATTTTTTCTTTACGTAACCTTTCCTCCTGGTTTCACATTTTTGTCTCAGGTCAGGGATATTATTATAGCCATCATCCTCAGTGTCCATGTCAGAGATAAAGTACCAGTAGTACAAAGAGTATCTGCTCAATGTCATGAGGGAAATCAATGAAAAGGAAAAACATTACAGCTCTGCAAACATAGATCTACCATCAATTCATCTAGCAAGTAGATTTATGAATGTTTGATGTAGTCTTTTGAAAAATGCACAGCAGTTTTTTGCTAATCCATGATATAGTTTGAGTGCAGTTTCATTATTGCTTTTTCCACCCCCCAAGAGATTCTGTGCTGTGAAAAAATGGGAGAAGAAAATATTTAACTATTACATTTGTAAGCAAAATGAAATCATGAGACAGAAAGAAAAAAACTAAGAATGAGTACACTGAAAATGTTTCCTTCAAAAATTCATGTTAAGTTTAGAACTGGACACATTTTTTATTGGTTTTGACAAATTCAGACACGCAGGGCAAAAATAATTTACAGTTGAAAATGAGATTTTAACTTTAAGTGAACTCTGTGTCACATCAGTCAAAAATACTTTTACAAAAATGATGGGTTACCAAGATTTTGACCTTTATTTTTTTTTTTTTTTCATATAGTAAAGTGACATCTTGAAAGGAATAAATCTTTTTACAGGAAAAACACTTACATGTTTAGCCTGCTATGTTTTAATATTTTTTCAAAACAAGCTAGGAAAAAAAAGCTCATTCCATTAGCATTTTGAAAATATGTGGATTTTTCTGATTTTTTCTGTTTTATTCTGAAAAGGATTTTATAGGAAGAAAGGAAATCACCATTTCATTTAACTTTCAGCATTGACATAATATACACCTATTTCAGGTAAGAATCACTAACTAGGCTGAGCGAATGTAATGGTAAGTCATAGTCCTTATCATGATTGATAGAAATTCAAGAGTGATGTCCCTAAGGTGCCTAGAGCAGATTCTCTCATGTGTAACAGCTCAGCTCTCAAAGTTACCTGGCCATTTCTTGCTCTGCTTTTGCTCTCATTTTACCAAGGCTTAAAACTACTCCTGAAGCTCTAAACTCCTAGGGCTTACAGTTCTTACTGCACACTGTACAGCAGAAAACTTCTGTAACAGTTGAAGGGTTTATCTCTTCTTTTTTCCACAGCAACAGGCAAAGTGGGGTGAGTAGTATTGTAGGAGTTCAATTTCTTCCCTTTTCTATTATCTGTAAGCCAGCTGACACAGCAAACTTATACCAGCAGTAATCCTGAAACAGAAAAGAATCATCGAGGCATGGTATTGCAAGACTGAAATCTATACAAGTCTGTCTTTTCCTTCCTATACTTTTGTGTAATGATCTTGCATTCTTTCAGAAGAGCAGCCAAATTACAGTTTTCTACTGCTATAGCCACTGCTTAGGAGGAACACTATTAGGTTCTAATCTGTTCCTCCGTGCTTGTGGTTTTGCTGATAGTGGAAAGAATGGCTACATTAGGAGCTCCTGTTAGCGTTATAATTTCAAAAATATTAATTCTTAACCCCATCGGAATGAGAGCAACCAAAAGTCATATTTAACAATGGGATATGATACATATTTATCTTGGATATGTTGAAAATAATTGTAAAAGTTACCTTAAGAGAAAGTTTTGCTCTTAATAGACTCTCTGGTTTAGTCCTTCCTTTTTCTGAAGTAGGGTTTCATCTATCAGATATCACTGATGTATAACAACGATTTCAGCACCCTGGGAAATTCTGTAACCAGCTTAGCAAGGAAGGGTGAATTTTCAATATAGACAATGCTACTGGGGTCACCTATCTTCCTGTAAGTTCCAATTGCAATTTTCCATCTTGCTCTGCTCTCATTTTGTTTTCCAGATATGAAGAATATATCAAATAAGCAGATCATAATCAGCAGCTTTCACTTTTCTAAGGGAGCCAGTTTATTAACTCAAATGTCCTGTTCTCTTTTTTTTTTTCCTGTCCTGTTTTCTAGCCTTCTCTCCCCAGCTTCCTTGGAGTGCACCTAGCTGCAACCTGAAGCCTAGGTTTCATATAGCCCAGACACATAAGCATAGCTCAGACTTCTGAGGAAATTTCTACACTGTGAGGAGGACCGGTGAGAATGTGCATAGAATAAACCCACACAAGATAGAGAATGGAAAGACGTAGAGATATGATAACAGCAAGAAGACTTAAGCAAAAGAATATAACCTTAAATAGGCAAAAGTTCTAAGAGTAGAAAACAAGGGCATTGGTGACAGCAACTATCCACAATCTCCATATAACTTTTGCACTGCTGTCCCAGGCTACATGGGGCATCTGCAGTCCACAGATGCCACCAACACTGGACAGTTCTGAGGCTGTGTGAGAACACAGCATATCCGCATCATATATCCTTGGTCCTGTCTAGCACAGACATCAGGAGCTCACTTCAGAATCACTTCAGTGGTTCATGTCAATGAGGAATTAGGATCATGCTTTCATAGTGCCTTACTCAGCCATATGCACAATGAGCATGCTTGTAAGTGTCCAGACCTATCTGCCTGCAAGTATGCAAGTCAAAACCCCTTATGGAAGAGTCTCTGAAACTCTGGAAGACAAAGAGAAAACTTCCACTGAAAATCAGACTTCACTGTTCCACTAGTTTCATTTCAAGAAAGGTGTGCAAGCATTGAGCTTCAAATCTTGAACATAGAGCAGTCACAAAGCTTGTAATTAGAAATAAGAAAAATCACTGGCTTGTGGCTTTTGCCTTGTTTTGGGAGGCAAGAATGCTGGGTTTCATTTCCAGCTTTATGTCAGATCTTCTGTTGGTGTTTGGGTAAAATTGTTCATTCCTACTATAAAATACATTTGGCTAAAGCTGAATTATATTTTTTACCAGCAAGGGGCTGTCTTGTGTGCAAAGTGAGGATCCAAGTTTACTAGGCAGCCATGTAATATAAACAAATAATTTGATATTATAAAAGCTGTTATAAAATGTGCAGGTAAATCAAGAAATGTCTATAATCCTAACTTTTGAAATAACTGCTACTAGTATAAGACTCCCTAGATTTGTAGAACAGAATTTAATAATTCAATAGAAGTTAAAGCAAACCATTTTTATCTCTCATTCATCAAGCTGGCAAGAATGAAATTATTCATATTGTTCATCTAGACTATTGAAAAAGTAATCATCTTAGTGTTATGATAAACATGCATAGTTTCAGAGAATAGTTCAAAGAGGTGCCTGTATAAGAACCAGTAACAACATTGGCTAAAATTACTTCCGTTTACAAGGCTTTACATATAGAAAACAAGTGCCTGACACATCTTAAGCATTGATGACATTACAAAAAAATTGAGTATTTGAACTAATATTGAACACATTTTGTCCTTTACAGTTGTTAGCACTGACTCAGTAAACACATAAAACTGCTTTCCTGAAAACCTAATCAATTTTTACATAAAATTAAAAAAGATTTTTCTGCTCAGCAAATGTTATAGAGAAGAAAATAGAAGTCTTGCAAAAGAACAGAATTAAGCCACTATTGGGATTTTTAGATAATCCTAGCCAGTCTGAGTCTTCAACACAATGCACATGAATTTGGGTGGTCTCAGGCATGTAGAATCTAAACCAGCTAATTTCTGGTCTCGAAACCATATAGCTCTAAAAACTTAAAACGAGGAGAATTACTTTGTGTATTGTGTGCTATAGTTCCATGTCATTTTAGCTATATGGTTTTCATACTAATGTGACTAATCAGAACAAGGGGAATAATAGCTATACAGGCAAGTCCATATTGTACCTGAGGTTTTGGCAAAAATTTTCTTTCTGCAGGGCAGAAGGAAGAGTGGTAAATTTTTCTGCTGACTGAAAAAGTAGCCACACAGAAATACACCTACTGAAATATTTCAAGAGTTTTACATTACTAAGCATAATATCACAACACAAATTTACTTATTCAAATATAAATAGTAAGGTCTTCCAAGAAGCTCCCACCCTCCATAATTTGTTTATGGAAATAAAATCCTTTTACAAAGAGTGTAATTAGTTGTAGTACAAATTATGGTGAGGAAATTATGGATCACAAAGAAGTATGTACTGTCTGTCTGCCCACTAACAACCACCAGTGGAGGAACTGGGCAATGGGGCACATCTTCCCTCCTGTCCCAGGAAGGCACTGCCACTAGCTGCTGCTCAGGAGCTCCCAGGCCAGAAGGAGATCCAACAGGGAAAACACCTGGCTTCCATCCTCTTCCCAAATTCCACTCACGTTGCTCCCAACAGGCAGATCCTCTCTGCTCATCCCCAGGTGCCAGCAGAGCCTGGTTGAGCCTGGCTCATGCCTGGACTCCTGCTGATTGTGTTAGCAATGTCTGGAGGGTCGGGCTCATGCTGGGTTGTGCTTTGGGGGCTGTTGGCAGAAGTCCTCAGTGCCTGTCCTGGAGCTGTTGGCTGTGTTTCTCTGGTTTCTGCTGGGAAGCAGCTGCTGCCACCAGCTCTCCCCAGCCTGCTGCAGTGAATTGGGATCATGGCCGCGGCATCAGATTGGACCTGTCCCATCTCCTGTTAAGCACAGCCAGACTTGGCCTATGTGATCTTGTGTCTGCACCAGGTCTGCTTCAGCTGCGTGATATGGTGGACCAGTAGAAAACCAGACTGCTTCCTCTGCAGGGGGCCTGTTCAGTCCATCAAATTTTCAGTGCAGGTGAACGATCACTTTTTATAGTATACCAACCTGTCCACCACAGAGCCATTGGATGCCAGCAGCTAAGCAGGAAGAGCTTCCAGACACCCATATGCCCACAGCGCTCATCACCCCAAAGCATTCCCACCATCTTCTTCCCAGTCAATGCCATTCCTGGATGAGCTAGGGGCTGCAGACACAATGCGCAGGGCTGCCATGGATGGCTTCCTACCTGACATCTGGGTGACCATTTTCCAAGGCCATCCCAAAACACTTGAGCCCATGATGCCCTGGTTGCAACAAGAGGTGCAGGAGATCTATGGGGACCAGAGGTGGCAGGTGGTTGCAGTGGAGGCCCTCATCATGACCAGTCTGCGCTTCTTGGGGCTGGCTGAGGAGGCCATGGTCCAGGAGCTGCAGTCCAGTCTGCAAAACCACACAGAAATCTTCCTGCACTGGCTCATTGGCTTGCCAATGTGATGCCCATCTACAAGAAGGGCCAGAAGGAGGAACCAGGAAACTATAGGCCTGTCAGCCTGACCTCAGTGCCGGGAAAGATTATGGAGAGGTTCATATTGAGTGAACTCAATAGGCAAGTGCAGGTCAACCAGGGGATCAGGCCAGGCCCAGCCACCATGGGTTCATGAAAGGCAGGTGCTGCTTGACCAACCTGATCTCCTTTTATGACCTGGTGACCCACCTGGTAGATGATGGAAAGGCTGTGGATGTCATTTACCTGGACTTTAGCAAAGCTTTTGACACCATCTCCCATAATATTCTCCTTGGGAAGCTGGCAGCTCATGGCTTGGACGGGTGTAGTCTTCACTGGGTAAAAAACTGGTTGGGTGGCTGAGCCCAGAGAGTTGTGGTAAATGGAGTTAAGTCCAGTTGGTGGCCAGTCACGAGCGGTGTTCCCCATGGCTCTGTTTTGGGGCCAGTCTTGTTTAATATCTTCATCAATGATCTGGATGAGGGGATCGAGTACACCCTCAGTAAGTTTGCAGATGACACCAAACTGGGTGGGACTGTCAATCTCCTTGATGGCAGGATGGCCCTGCAGAGGGACCTGGACAGGTTGGACCGATGGGCTGAGGCCAACTGTATGAGGTTTAACAAGGCCAAGTGCCGGGTCCTGCACTTGGGTCACAACAACCCCATGCAGCGCTACAGGCTTGGGGAAGAGTGGCTGGAAAGAAGCCTGGCTGAAAAGGACCTGGGGGTGTTGGTCGACAGCTGTCTGAACATGAGCCAGCAGTGTGCCCAGGTGGCCAAGAAGGCCAACAGCATCCTGGCTTGTATCAGGAATGCTGTGGCCAGCAGGAGCAGGGAGGTGATTGTCCCCCTGTACTTGACACTGGTGAGGCTGCACCTGGAGTACTCTGTCCAGCTTTGGGCCCCTCACTACAAGAAAGACATTGAGGTGCTGGAGCATGTTCAGAGAAGGGCAACAAAGCTGGTGAAGGGTCTGGAGCACAAGTCTTCTGAGGAGTGGCTGAGGGAACTGGGATTGTTTAGCCTGGAGAAGAGGAGGCTGAGGGGAGACCTTATAGCTCTCTACAACTACCTGAGAGGAGGTTGTAGTGAGGTGGGTGTTGGTCTCTTCTCCCAAGTAGTTAGCGATAGGATGAGAGGAAATGGGCTCAAGCTGGGCCAGGGGATGTTTAGATTGGATATTAGGAAAAATTTCTTTACGGAAAGAGTAGTCAAGCATTGGACCAGGCTGCCCAGAGAGGTGGTGGAGTCACCATCCCTGGAAGTGTTCAAAAAACGGGTAGATGTGGCACTTTTGGGACATGGTTTAGCGTAGTCTACCCTTGATTGGTTTAGTGTGGACTTTGTAGTGTAGGTTAATGGTTGGACTGGATGATCTTAAAGGTCTTTTCCAACCTAAACTATTCTATGATTCTATGATTAATGTCATCATGAACAAGTGCAGCAAAGAGGCCAAGAGGCAGCTGGGCCAACAGGACACCTGCACTGCCAGGGGGCAGAAGAGCAGCTCCACGGATGTCCCCAGACCCTCTGACTCCCCAGAGAGGACTCCTGCTGTCAGAATGGACACCTCCAGCAGGAGGTGAGGCAGTCTTCATTCATACACTCCAGAAATCTCCTAGTTTCTTTTTGCCTTGCTTTCTTGTCCCGCCAGCAGACATCAGGGTAGTTAAAGCTCCCTGTGACTGTGAAGCTTCTTCCAGTTGTCTAAAGGAGGCATCATCTGCTTTTCATTCAAGACGAGGCAGTCCATTGCAGACTCCCACTACAATGTCACCCATGTTTGTCTGCCTACTAATCCTGACCCATAAGGTCTCATTTGTCTTATTATCAGTCCCTAGCCAGAGCTCCATACATACCTGATGCTTTCACATCACGTGGAACTCTTCCTACTCCTTGCATTCCTGGCCTGTCCTTACTGAAGAGCCCGTACCCACCTGCAGCAGAACTCCAGCTGCATGAGCTATCCCACCACATCTCCATGATCCCAATGAGATTGTGGCTCTGCAGCCACATGTAGACCACTAATTTGTCTTGTTTGCTTCCCATGCTGCATGTGTCAGAGTACAGATGTTTTCAGAGAGGCATCTAGTTGTGCTGATTTCCCAGAAAAGGTATGAAAGCTTCCCTGATAATGCTGTTCTGTAGGCAGTTCTTATTCATTTATGTACGTTTGCTTAGGGCTGGCCCCCTTCAGTGCTCTTCTATTGTTTTCAAGGTCTCTTGTGTTCACATCAGCACACACCCATTGCTTGACAACTCAGGCCACCACTTGTCCCTTCACCTATCATTTCTAGCTTAAAGTTCTCCTCACCAAGTTGTACAGCCTGGTGGCAAAGATACTTTTACCCTACCTGGTCAGGTGGACTCAGTCTCTTCCTGGAAGTCCTCTGTTCTCAAAAAAGATCCCATAGTCATAAAAAATAAATCCCTGTTGTGAATCCCAGATTTGCAACCCCTTATTGACCTGGAGGACACATCTAGTCCTCCTCACACCCTCCGAGGAGACACCCTCTGGGCTCCTGTGCCCTTGGCTCTCACCCCCTGAGCTGTGCAGTCACTGCTGGAATGCTCCATGTCTCCTTGGCAGCATCACTGGTGGCCAGGAGGGAGTATGTGGATGGTATTAGCCCAAGGGCTGGACAAGCACCAGCGGTCTCTCCACAATGTTCAAGGTCCATCAAGGAGCAACCCCACTCCACAGAAGGACAGTTCAGCAGATGGGGCACCCATCCCCATGGCAGGGATTCTCTACACGCATTCATCACTTCCTTCTGGTGCTGCCGCTGGGCTCAGGCTCTGCTCATTTGCTGGTTTCTGAATCCATACAGAAAAACAACAGTGGCATCACAGTCTCCCAAGTTCTTGCCTAACACTTTATTTATGTGATCATAATGTTTTGAAAGTATCAAGCCCAGTAATACTTCAACAACTCTTGAGCTCTGCAATGTAATGACAAAAATGAAAAGATTTTTATTTAAAAAAAGAAAACACAACAGCACTAAACCAACCAACGAAACAATAAAATATGTTAATGCTTTTGTAAATTTTAAGAAGTCAGTGGTTAATTTCCCCTATTGACAGAAAATCTGGAGGCAAGTCAGGATTTCTGGGTTTTACTCTTTATTTCACTCAGCTTTTATAAAATGAAGTGAGTAGTTTGACTGTCAACTGTTAAGATAGCTCTTGCTACAGAACTTAAATAAACCTTTTTACACAGATATTTTATACCATGCTTGTGAAGAAGAATGAAGAAACTAGAAAAGTGATCTCTAGCAGGCACCAGCCAAGATGGAAATATAAGGAGAAATGTTTCATTGGCAACATTGTGTCTCAGAGGATGCCAGAAATTGAGATCACATCTTCCCTGGTGGTATCAATTCTGAGATTCCCCTGGTATGCTTCATTCATAGAAAGAATCACTCTCCAAGAAGAAATATAATTTTTTCTTGGAGACCATGCGATAAAAACCCCATGTACTCTAGCCCAAATATGCCCTGAATGAGAGCATTACTTCATCAGTCAACATGCAATTACATCCTACCTACCGTTTTATAGTGTTGCATGCAACTACATTGCCTTGATAGATAAGTTTGCATGAAGAGCATGAGATATTCTGTAGAATTTTCTGAAAGAAAATAATAAAAGAAAAAACCCACAAAAAATCACCAACCAAACCTTCTCCATCAAAACTTTTTTTCCTCACCACAAAAACTGAAAGAGTTTAGATGGAAAATGACAGGTTTTTTCTTGATATAACACTCCTACAACAACTGCTTCTTCCAGTTCCAAAGGGACCAATTAAAGAGGCAACGGTAGTACTTGAATTTGTACTTTTCTGCCATTACCTGAGCTATCATCTAGAAATGCTGACCTAGGACTACTACTTCCATTTTACCCCTCTATGAGAGAGGTCTCTTTTGTTTGGAGAGGCCTGACTCATAGGATGTCAACTGTATTTTTCTGTCAATCGAGAAACTGTTTTGGTGATTCACTGAAAAGATCAGGGAGTTCAGAATAAAGTAGATACATGAGAGTTGCATTTTGTTGGAGGAGAAGAGAAAGCAATAAAGCACCTAAAGGGAGACTCTACATGACTTCTTCAAGAGTGTCAGTGAAAAGCTCACTAGAGAATTTTCCATGAAACACAGATGTTGAAATATGTCATATTTATTATGATTACTGTTTCCCCATGAATATTTTCCAGAACTTTGTTGAAAGCCTGAAATTCAAGGACAGAGCAATTTTTTTTTTTATTTTTCACTCTTCATCTATTTTTTTCCATTCTTCAATCTTTCTTACAATAGTAATTTCATTAAAACCAGGAGCCTTTAATTGCAAAATTTTGATAGGAAAAAAAAAAAACCCACCCAGGTTCACTTATCGTATAACATTATTCAGAGCAGGTGGATGTGCCCTGAAGAAAGCTGCAGCCCACGAGAGCCCATGCAGAAGTAGATTCCTGGCAGGAGCTGCAGCCCATGGAGAGGAGCCCATGTAGGAGCAGGTGTTTTAGGTTTTTTAGGTGTTGTTCTTATTTCTCATTATTCTACTCTGGTTTTAACTGGCAATAAATTAAATAAGTTTCCCCAAGTCAAGCCTGTTTTGCCCGTGACAATAATTGCTGAGTGATCTCCCTGTCCTTATCTCGACCCAAGAGTTTTTTGTCATATTTTCTCCCCCTGTCCTGTTGGGGAGGGGGAGTGAGAAAGCAGCTTGGTGGGCACCTGATGGCTAGCCAGGGGTCAACAGACCACACCAGTTCAAATGGTCATCTCACAGAACTTTGACAATTGCCAGAATTTCCTGGCAATCTGGAGTACAGATATTCTGCCAATATTCTTTTGGCAAGGAGCTCTTGTGGTTTCCCTCTTTAGGTGCATTGTTTCTAAAATGACTGAGAATAATAGCGTAGTACTAACAGTATACTGTCCATGTAAGCACACATATACACAAAGCATACATAGCATGCACTTATTCTCTTCTGCTTTCAGTGTGATGGTTGTTTCTCTGCCATTGCAACACTAAGCACACAAAGGCAGTGCAAAGAAAAGCAGAACATTTCTCCTTTACCCTGTGCATTGATTTATTCATTCAGGAGATTTCTGAATTTGTTCCAAATAATTCCTTTCTACTACAGGGCTTTAAAAATATTTCTTGGCAGCTTAATGAAACTGAATAAAACTTTTAACCTGAGAAAGAAATCAGTCTTTAAACATTATTCTTAATTTTAGGACTACTTCTGTATATACACAGCTAAAATCCTTGTCCAATGGATACTCATGAAAGGAAAACAGTAGGTTAAAGTCACATTCTCATTAAACCCTCTGAGACTGAAGGAATTTTATTTCAGCCCTAACATGGCCACAGACTGCCAATGGAAAAGGACGCACTGCAGAACATGGTGCTGCATAGAGATCTTAAGGCTGGCTCAACAAGAGCCTGTTTAAATATAAGAGGTCCTTCAGTGCTGCTGCCATCATGTTCTTCCCATAGGTGAACTTGCTGAGAAATAAGCAGGCTGAGAAGCCATGCACATCACCCCAGCAGTGATGTGTTCTTACACAGCTTCCTATTTCCAGTACTTTTGATAACTCATTGAGATCAGCCTCGGGTATCTGCATAACACACATTTCCCCTTCCTACTTTGATTATTTTCTGGAGGCACTGTCCTTTTCCCAGGGTGGCACGTTGCTTAGGCTAGCAGGTCCCAAACTATGCTAAAAGGCACTCATAGAAAAGTAGTAGTCGTCACCAAAATCTACTTTTCCATCCTGAACACTGTGAAAGCATGTCACTAATCAACTGAAGAGCTAACAGAAGAGTCACTTTATGGTTTTTATGAAAGCTTTTGTCCTGGTTTCAGCTGAGATACAGTTAATTTTCTTCCTAGTAGCTGGCATAGTGCTGTGTTTTGGATTTAGGATGAGAAGAATGTTGATAACACACTGATGTTTTAGTTGTTGCTAAGTACTGCTTATGCTAGTCAAGGACTTTTCAGCTTCCCATGCTCTGCCAGGTGCACAAGAAACTGGGAGGGGGCACAGCCAGAATAGTTGATCCAAACTGACCAAAGGGCTATTCCATACCATAGGACATCATGCTCAGTATAGAAACTGGGGGGGGGGGGGTTGGCCAGGGGGCAGCGATCACTGCTTGGGAACTGTCTGGGTATCAGTCGGTGGGTGGTGAGCAATTGCATTGTGCATCACTTGCTTTGTATATTATTATTATTATTATTATTATTATTATTATTATTATTATTATTATTATTATTATTATTATTATTATTATTATTATGCTATTGTTATCATTACTATTTTACTTTATTTCAATTATTAAACTGTTCTTATCTCAACCCAGGAGTGTTTTTTTTCACTCTTACTCCTCCGATTCTCTCCCCCATCACACTGGGGCAGAGGGAGTGAGTAAGAGGCTGCGTGGTGCTTAGTTGCTGGCTGGGGCTAAACCACAACAGAAGGCAAACAGGACTTTTTCAGGGGTGGAAAATAGTCACAAAAAACAGTGCTACACTTTGAATCTCCCTGAATTTATGTTGATTGAAATTTGATGTATAAATGCTACCTGAAAAGGGAGCTTTGTAAGTAAATGGAAAATGAAGCTTATTTAAGGGGCAAAGCATGATTACAGTGACTTTGTGGTAAAAAGTAAAATTTGACCCATACATCATGATGTCTAGAGTGACTTCTCTGAATTGACTCAAAAAAAAATCTAAGATATGACTGCTTTATTGTCTAGTGTCCTTTGTGATCCTAAACTTCATTTCTTTTGGTTTTCTTTTACAGGTCCCTAAATTTTAAGATTTTATTTCAATGATAAATAAAATACTCCATGTCAAAAAATGTCATGTATTTTGATTTTCTACTTCTGTGATGAGTATTGAAATTCAGCTACCAAACCAAATTATTCATAAGACCTTAGATAAGAACATTTGTTTCTTGATACATTAGAGGCATTAGTTACTTATTATTCTTTAAACAACAGAATTGTTTATGAAGTTCCCACTCCTAGCTCCTTATTCATCCTCCCCTGTTCTCCAAATCACACTTCAAATGTCTGAGTAACCATCACCAGTCAGGCCTGTGATAATGACTATTTCTTTCTCTATTTAAAAAAGACACTTTCAAACAAAACAAAAAATAAAATAGAATAAAATAAATGAAATGAAATGAAATGAAATGAAATGAAATGAAATAAAATAAAATAAAATAAAATAAAATAAAATAAAATAAAATAAAATAAAATAAAATAAAATAAAATAAAATGAAGTGCACATCCTGATCCACTAGGTGGGTAGGATATGGGGACAGGTGTACACCCAGGCTAAATGAACAACTTCAGTTTAAAAAGGATGAACTTGCTCTGACACCTCTTTATAAATGCTCAAGCCTCCCTCCTCACTTATCCTGTCTGTCTGCCCACTAACAACCACCAGTGGAGGAACTGGGCAATGGGGCATATCTTCCCTCCTGTCCCAGGAAGGCACTGCCACTAGCTGCTGCTCAGGAGCTCCCAGGCCAGAAGGAGATCCAACAGGGAAAACACCTGGCTTCCATCCTCTTCCCATATTCCACTCTCATTGCTCCAACAGACACAGACCCTGGGGATGACCAGCGCTGTGTCACTCCATTTCCCAGTGCACACTGACCATGGGACACGAGGCCCTTCTCAGCCCTATGTTAGAGCTGGTGCCATAGGTGCCCGGGGAACCATCCCACTGTGATGTCACAGAGCAATGGATTGTGAGGTCACTGAGCAATGGACTGTGAACACACAACCCTTGCTGTTCATCCCAAGGCACCAGCAGAGAAACACCCATGGTGCATAGCTGCAGGGATTTGGTCCATCAGAAGTGGACCAGGACAGGAAAGATTAAAACCTTAAGCATATTCTGGAAAAGGTGCTGAAGAGTGTGTGTGAAAAAGAGATGGATTAGGGCTAGGGAAGGTCATCCCATTTGAGAAATGTGAGGCATGTTGCTAGCTGCTAGATTTTTTTCCCCAGACTGACTGGAAGCAGAAAGTTGGTTGTCACATGAATTCTGCTGCAAATCTGGAAATTCAAACTGACCCAGAAGATTTCTGCTACTTGCTGTCACTGGTTAGTCCCTTGATGAACACTGGAGAGGGAGTAATTTCCCATGACCAAAGAGGAGTCTCTGCTCTGCATTTGCTCTCTTACATGGTGGAAGAGCACTGTTAACATTGCTGTGGGCTGCCTGCAATAGCAGGTTCTCTGAAAATCCCTCCACTACCAATATGCTCATAGCAAAGGACTCCATGAAAATCTCACTCTTCTTGAGCTCACTTGAGTGAGGTGGATTTAAAACTGGCTGAACAGATAGGTCCGGAGGATGGTGGCACTGCATTTAGTTGGAGGCCAGTAACTAGCAGTGTACCCAGGGGTCAGTACTGGCTCCATTCCTACTCATCATCATTAATCATCTTGGCAAAGGGACAGAGCGTACCCTTAGTAAGTTTGCAGATGGCACAAAACTGGGAGGAATGACTGATAGGCCAGGGGGCTGTGCTGCCATCCATAGGGACCTCAACAGGCTGGAGAAATGGGCCCTCAGGAACTTCATGATGTTTCACAAGGGTAAGTGCAAAGTCCTGAACCTGAGAAGGAAAAACCAGAGACATCTGCATAAGCTGGGTGTCGTCCAGCTGGAAAGCAGCTTCGCAGAAAAGGACCTGGGGGTCCTGGTGGACACCAAGTTGGACATGAGAAAACCATTTCTTGACCTACAGGACACATATACTCCTCTTCAGGCCCTTCCTCCTTACCAGAAGGACTGAGGAGACATATCCTGGGCCCCTAGACCCCTGGCTTTCATCTGCTATGCCATGCAGTCACTGTTGGAATGCTCTGTCTCCTTGGCAGCATCACTGGTGGCCACAGAGGAGCACGTAGACTAGTCCAAGGGCTGGACAAGAACCAGCACAGTCTCAATAATGTCCAAGCTCCTGTCAAGGAGCAGCCCCCCTCCACAACAGATCAGGTCAGTAGATGGGGCACCCATCCCCGTGGCAGAGACTCTCCACCTACAAACACACCACTTCCTACTGGTGCTGTTGCTGGGCTTAGGCTCTACTGGCACACTTGCTTCATTCATCACAGCTTCTAGCCCCTCCACTGTTGCCAGATCTGTAGCTGCAGATCTACAGGTGGAGCAGGAGTAGCCCTCCTGATACAAGAAGTTGCCACCTGCCAGCCTTCACCACTGAAAGACTCTCCATTTTCCTGCCTAATACTCACAGACTCTGCCTGCCCCTCCTTTTGGACAACTAAATGGTTTGGCTCTTGTTTGGAGAAGACTCATTTGGGTCCTTCTCGTTGGATCTGACACTGTGCAGCCTGCTGAGCTTCTCCTGCAGTGGCTTTACTTGGCAATAGAGATCTTCCACCAGCACACATCCCCTGCAAACAAGTACACCATCATGCCTACCCTGGCCTCAGTGAAGACTCATGCTGCTGCATTGTCTTCAGCCCCACACCTGGAGACCTGCATCCTCCCTTGAGAGCTCCATTCAGGTTGATGTCTCTAATGTGCCAATGTATTTTCTCCAGTGGATGCTGGGGACCATGACTGTTGGTGCGTTACCACCATCGCTAAGCACATATACACTGATCTTAGCAGATTTTCTGGCTCCTTTTTCTATGAACAAACTGCTACATCTGCTGCCTGCTTCTCTTAAAAATCATTATTCTAAGAACATCCCATACCTCAACTACATCCTTTTCAACACACTGTCTGTGGATCTTTGCTGAAAATTGTAAGGTGAACCTGTGTTTGCTTCCATCTGTCCTGGGACAACTCAAAGTTCTGCATACGAAATCCATACACAATACTCTACCTCTCCATATTGTAACATTCTTTGAATGTGTCATTAGTTCCATAAACCACAAAGCTTTTTCTTTCCCTTAAGAATTTTCTGTTTGTTTTGAGGAGTACTGTCAGGTATACATAGACTCATAGAATTATAGCATAGATCAGGTTGGAAGGGACCTTTAAAGCTCATCTAGTCCAACTCACCTGCAAAAAGCAGGGACATCTTCAACTAGATCAAGTTGCTCAGAGCCCCATCCAACCTGACCTTGAATGGTACTAGAGATGGGGCATCTACCACATCTCTGGGAAACCAGTGTTCCACCACTGTCATTGTAAAAAATTTCTTCCTTGTATATAGTCTAAATCGACACTCTTTTAGTTTAAAACCATTACACTTTGTCCTATCGCAACAGGCTCTGCTAGGAAGTTTGTCTCCATCTTTCTTATAAGCCCCATTTAAGCACTGAAAGGTGGTAATAAGGTGTCTCTGCAGCCTTCTCTTCTCCAGGCTGAACAACCCCAACTCTCTCAGCCTCGCCTCATAGGAGAGGTGCTCCAGCCCTCGGATCATTTCTGTGGCTCTCCTCTGGATATGCTCTAACAGGTCGATGTCTTTCCTGGGCTGAGGGCTCCAGAGATGGATGTGCTACTCCAGGCGGGGTCTCACCAGAGCAAAGTACAGGGGCAGAAAAAACCTCCATCGACCTAGCGGCCACGCTTCTTTTGATGCAGTCCAGAATATGGTTGGCTTTCTGGGCTGCAAGATCACATTGTAAATAGAGTAGGTATCAGCTTTCCAATTCTTTCCATATATATAGTGGTTTTAATATTAATTTTAATATTCCCTAGTTTAAGGACTGAGACAAAAAACAGTCTCTTCCAACAGTATTGCTACACAGCATTATTTGCAACTGAGTATAAAATGTTTTAAATGGACTTTAGAAATAACAGATTACCGGGATGGTCCTTCACATCACACTGCCTTTTAAAGCACACAGTGGTAATTCTTCCAGCATTTCATTAATATATTTCTTTAAATAAACAGTGCTTTTTATTTGCATGATTAAAAACCCAGCACATCAGATAACTTGACACACAAGATAAAGAACAGAAGAGCCATTAACAAATCATTTCAGGGAATACATGAACATTTGGGTGTTAACTCCTGTAATTTCTATGGTTAATTCTGCCCACCTCTATATATGCATTATATAGGAACCATAGATGAGTGTGACTGTTTTTAAATGCTACTGCGGTCACAGTTGCTCACAGCATACAAACTGTCCTGACTCCAGACACAGCTGCTAAATCACATCTACTGGGTGAGCACTCATAACACTGGAATTTATACTGTAGTTATAGTGCTTTCTGGTGAACAGAGGGTGGACAGAAGCCTTCTCATCCTTATGAAACAAACCCATTTTCAACCCAGGTATAGTAGAAGAACAGAGCTGCCCATTGCTAAAGAACTGTAGGTATTGAGCAATTTCTCTTGAGTAGTGAGGATCCAGAAAGGGGCTCAAATACATTAGTACTGCCAGTGCTTCATTATTCTGCTTGACCCGTTTCCAGAAGCAGTTTTGATTTTGGTAAAATGGTTATTCTGAGTCATAGCAGAAGCAGTGAGTTCATGGAACATTCAAAGATCATTCTATCAGCTTTGGTAAGCATCAGTGTTGTAGCACTTCCAAGGTGCTAAATGAGTGTCTGCAGGGTGACAGAGATTTTACAGGAGGTTTCTGCTGAAGCTGGAAATTAGCTTAATGCAAATCCCTAAATAGGTCAAACATAAAAAATTGTCAGCCTTTCAGAAGAAGCTGTATATCTGGGTTTGCAAGCTGCCCAGCAGGAGACTGGGAAGTGTGTAATGTGCCCAGCCTCCCAGTCTCAGGGATGGAAGGGATGGCTGAATGCCTCGGCACCTTTCTAATTTCATTTCAAAAGAAGGAAAAGTGAAGGTGAGCACTCCAGCATGGGCGGAGAGGGAGGCTCTGCGAGAGGGAGGGCCTGACTTGCACAACCCCAAAGCGCAACCCCCAGCTCCCATGCAGGTTTTCACCGCGATCTAAAAAAAGTGAGCCGACTCAGGAACCTCTCCTCCCAATAGATGTAAGACATGACTCATTAGTGGAAGATAGAATCATAGAGTCATTTAGGTTGGAAAAGACCTTTAAGATCATCCAGTCCAACCGTTAGCTTAACATTACCAAGTCCACCACTAAACCATTTAAGGGTACAATAGTAATTTCATGTTTCCTGGCTTGGTG
The DNA here is from genome assembly GCF_030463565.1 of Pelecanus crispus. Classification (NCBI taxonomy): domain Eukaryota; kingdom Metazoa; phylum Chordata; class Aves; order Pelecaniformes; family Pelecanidae; genus Pelecanus; species Pelecanus crispus. The sequence goes on along the minus strand of NC_134676.1, from coordinate 71,344,300 downwards.
GCTGGATTATTTATAATGAAAATAAAAACTAGGAATCATTAAGATTGGAAAGGACCTCTAAGATCATCAGTCCAATCATCAACTCAACACCACCATGTCCACTAAACCATGTCCCCAAGTGCCACGTCTGATGTTCCCTTAAAGTCTAGTCAACGCCTTTGACTGGGAACACTGAGTCTTCAGAGACATAGCTCCCTCTGAGCCAGCTTTCCTGCTGAATCTCAGAGGAAGATACCAGTTTTATACTGCACAGCATGCTACAGGAATACATTTATACCACTGAGCGTGGGGATTTACAGTAAAAACTGCTGCCATGATGAATGAGAGTCATGACCTCTGTCTTATCACATTATCCTGGAAACTTCATTACACCACCTTGAACCTCAGGAACTACACTTACACACCTCTTCCTATACATAATGGCGTTCCTTTTGATTAGCACCTGCAAATGATCTTTTGCTGATGGCTGTTAACAGCAATAACATTAGAGTGTTGGTACACTGTTGATGGGGTTTTTTATCTGCTAGCAAAGATAATGTTTTAACTGAGATTAGAATAATTTCAGAAAAATTATTGAATCCTTTTGCTCTTCTGTAGCAACAGAACCTCAGCTGGTAGGAATGACCACAGGTCTATTTAAACCCTGTGTTGTATTCAGATGAGCTGCAATGACTTAAACTGACTGGGAATCTCGTTCATAAGTTAAGTGACTGTCTTTAGGAAAGAGTTAATCATTAAAGAGGGAGTCAGAAAAATAAAGGTTCATTTATTTATCAGTATATCATTTTCATAGCAAGAGCAAGAAATTTCAGCACTAATATGTCAAACTGCAATTCTTCTCTATGTAATTCCCCTAATGTTCACTAACTTCTGAACAACGTGGATGGAGACCTAAAGTCTCTTTCTTTTGATGTTTTAGCTTTACGTCCACAAATGCTAGCAGCTACAAAGCCAACCAACACCTTAAAGTGTACAAAGCTGGATGAAGTTTTCATTTCTTACATCAACATAAAATGCATTTTCATATGGTTCTTTAACTTAATTTTCTTGACAACTTGAAAAAGCTAGTGGTCAAATGAATACGTGTGGCATTTTGTTGTTGTTGTTTTAAAAAACATTTACTTCTATGGGAAGAGAAATTTCTAAAATGCTTTCATTTTACTTGTGGATTTTTTTTTTTTGTCTAAGCCACATTTTTAGATAAAAAATACTCTAAAACACTTTTTTTTTTCATGTGTCTAGGACTGTAGAAGGAGTTATTTAATAATGCCCAGGAACATTGAAAACTGGGAGGGAGGGGGGTGGAAATAATGTTAAGTCAATACATGTGCAATCTGTTGTACCCTTAATCTTCACAGATCTTTTTTTTTCTAACTCATATCCCAACAACCCTACATATAGTCATCTTCCCACAATTTAAATCATAAGCAGCTACTGAGTCATTGCTAAGAACTCCTTCTCAAGACTAATACCTATGAAAGTAAGTGCATATGAGGTGGTTGCTGGTGAGCCGTGAGGGTCTTTTGAAAGAGCTTTTGCTCCCTACATAACTATGGACAGCCATTTAGACCACTTCGCAAGTTTCTCCTGTTTATTTTTGTTTGTACTTTTTCAAATTTCTGATGATCTCTTCACATTTTTGGCTGTGGACAGCTGAAAATCCAGGTATTTAAAGATGCCTCACTTGTCTTTCAGCAGTACAGTTTAACCTGTATGGCAAATATTCTCTAATCAGCATGTCACTATAAAAAGGGAATGGATGTAATCTCTGTCACAAAAACTGAAGGATGTTTTCTTGACTAATCACATATGATACCTCAGCTGAGGAAATGCTTGTTAGTAGTCTATAGAATCTTAAAAAAGATAAGGTAGAAGATTTTCCTGTCATGTCTTACCTATTTTCAATACATAGTACAACAAGAATAAGTACCATCAAGAGAGCAGCACTGCGTACCTTTACTGATAAATGGATATGAGAAGTTAGTGTCAGTCACAGTACATGAGGGTAAAATCTATCACTGATCCTGCAATTGGCCCTTGCAGTCACCATGAGACTGGATTGATAGTAGGGGGAAATGAAGGAGAGAAGCCTTGGCAACATACACAGTGTTTGTTAACTCTGAAAAAAAAAACCACCAATCACTTTGCAGTAAACACACCAACAGGTGTTGTTCTATGGGAAAGCTGTCATCTTTCTAAAGAAATTAGCTGTTTTATATTCTGCACATTTTAAATTACAGCTAGACTATGCTGTCTCTTTCCATTGAGTCTGTGTCCTGGTTTTGGCTGGAATAGAGTTAATTTTCTTCCTAGTAGCTGGCATAGTGCTGTGTTTTGGATTTAGGATGAGACAAATGTTGATAGCACACTGATGTTTTAGTTGTTGCTAAGTACTGCTTATGCTAGTCAAGGACTTTTCAGCTTCTCATACTGCCCTGCCAGCAAGGAAGCTGGACATGCACAAGAAGCTGCGAGGGGACACAACTGGGCCATGTGACCCAAACTGGCCGAAGGGATATTCCATACCATATGGCGCCATGCTGAACAAAAAAAAAAATGAGGGGGAATTGGCCAGGTGGGCAGGGCCCGCTGCTCAGGAACTGGCTGGGCATTGGTCAGTGGGTGGTGAGCAATTGCATTGTGCATCACTTGTTTTGTGTATTCTTTTATCATTATTATTATTTTCCCCTCCTTTTCTGTCCTATTAAATTGTCTTTATCTCAACCCATGAGTTTTACCTTTTTTTCCTATTCTCTCCTCTCCATTCCACTTGCAAGGGAGTGAGCAAACAGCTGTGTGGTGTTTAGCTGCCTGCCAGGTTAAAACATGACAGTCTGCTAGCAAAAATTTACCACTTTGAAATGAGCTAAGTCTTATAGATGGTTCAGACAGACTTCTGCAACTAATGAACTTTCTCTGGGTAAAAAAAGGAGGGGGAAAAAAGGGAAAAAATATTTGAAAAACACTGATCTTGAAATTGGAATACGGACATTAATTCTTTTGAAATTCATCACAGGAGACTTGAAGGAGTAAAATGTGCATCTTTATGTAGCTTAACAGCAAAGCTTGCCTACTTCAAGAAAAACATATGTAACAAAGAAAACTGCCATTGTTACACCTGTCACCTTTCATCTGCAATGAATCCCATCTCAGGACATTTTAAATCTATACCACAATGAGGGGCAGATAGCTGTTTATTCAAGCACAGATCTAGAATGAATTACTCCAACAAATATCAGCATATTCAAAACAAGGGATTCATAAGCTTATTACAGACCCCTGGACAATGCAGATACATTATCAGACTATTAAAGTGTCCTTCATTAATGAAGAGGGTTTGGGTTTTTTTTTCCTCTCCCAGCCAGGTTAATGGAAAACTCAGTCTCTATTTAAATCCAGAGACTTTTCATCTCATAATTAGCACCACAGTTCACAAAGTCTCTAATTCTATGCTTGATTTTACAAATCTATATTTAACTAATGAGCTTTGCAGTACCAAAATCATTAATGAAGCCTTGGGTTCTGAGCTATTCTTTAATAGCAGTAGACTAAAGCAAAAAGGTAAGGTCGCTATTTTTTACTTTTTGTTAGCAAGTTCAGGCATGCACCATCAGTCTTTTGAGCAGGGGAGCTACCGAAGCAAAAAGGTGCAATAACAGAAGAGCCCATTAGACCGTAGATCACTGGAACTTCCTTTCTGAGGTCAGGACATAGTTACCTGATAAATGACATGTGAAGTTTATTTGGTATTTCAGCTTAACTAAGGCCCAGCTCTAGTCACAGAAATCCTGAGAAACAGGAGCCAAACACTGTCCATAAAGTTTTGTCTTTTTCTTGCAAAGAGAGTAGCAGGCCTATACTATACCTGTTGGAGTTTAAGGATTCCCATACTTATGCAAGCCTTCCACTGTGGCACAGGTCTCAGCATCTCGCAATGAGATTTTATTTGTGATAATAACATCACAATAAGATGAACACTGTCTTGCTCTCCAGAAATGATTCAAAAATGACAGCATTGCTGTATTTGGTTGCTTACATAGAGACAAGGTGAAGTATTTCAACTTCTATATTTGCATATATACAAATATAGGGAAAAAATAATTTATAATGTAGCTAAAATACTTCAAACACTGATACCATGAGTGCATTATAATTCCACTCTACCCACTGGAAAAAAGATCATTTGCTCTCCAACTACCAATGGCATTAAAAAAAAAAACAAAAAAAACACCAAACCCCAAACTTCAACATCACTCTGAATAGTTGTACCACAGCTGCATTTTGAAAAAGAAAGGTTAAAAGCAAACAGTAGTGCTAAGGATTTAGTTTTCTAAAGATTTCCTTTAGTGTTTCACTTTCCTCAGAAGTGCACAGTGACAGGAAGAGAGGCAACACTGTATACAGAAGTCTTCAGGAAAGTAAAGTACTGGAGATATTTTGGACCTAAAATAAATTAATAATCATCCAATTTCAGTTCTCATAGTTAAAGTTTATTAATAAATATTTTTTTCCTTCTTTTCCATAATTCAGTGACTTGCAGTTATATAAATAATCCTTTGCAGTATATTAGTAATAATATGTATTTGTTGGTTGCTGATTCTTTTCTAAATAATGTTCTTGCTGTAGGATCTACTTAAATCTTTTGGGAATAGCATTATGAGATTTAGGATTATACAAACTGAAGCATGTCTTACATCTGTGATTATGCTTTTCTGTTTATTGTATTCTTTGAAAAATTACATTAAATGGAAGCTTAAGCAAATTGTTTAAATGTGAATAGCTCTGTTGATTTCAGCAGGATTACTCAAGTGCTTCAGACTAAGGATGTCTCTGTGTTTTGTGAACGCAAAGCACAAGTTGCAGGTGGTTATTGTACTAAAGCAATGATCTTCATACTCACATTCACTCAGATAGGTTCAAATGTCTTCAGGTACATCTACCCCGGAATAAGTTATGCTTGTGTCAAGTTGTATTTTTTTTAAGCTACAGATGTATCTTCTCCTTTGGTTACAGCTGTGCTAGTTTAAAGAAGTTATTGCTGGTAACTGTGGAGCAAACCACCTGAGAGCTCCTTGCTTCTGCCACTCAGATGAGATTTCCCTGGCCTTTTAAATTCAGAGTGATCTAAGTCACCTGGGTCAGACTGAAAAACAGCACAGCAAAACAAAAACTTTGCCTACTTGTGTTGATGAGTAGAGGTGAGTGACTGCTCACACTGACAGAAGGGTTGGCACTTCTCGAAGAAGGACAATCCCAGTAAAGGCTCCCAGGGGGGAGCCAAACAATGGAAGGTGGTCAGAAACAAGCCCTAGAGAGCAACTTCTCTGGTAGGCACAGCCACAGCCCTACAGAGGATGTATATCATCAAGGAATAATGGTTTTAAACTAAAGAAGAATAGATTTAGACTAGACATAAGGAAGAAATTTTTTATAGTGAGGGTGGTGAAGCACTGGAACAGGTTGCCCAGAGAGGTAGTGGAGGCCCCATCCCTGGAAACATTGAAGGTCAGGTTGGACGGGGCTCTGAGCAACCTGATCTGGTTAAAGCTGTCCCTGCTCACTGCAGGGGGTTGGGCTAGATGATTTCTAAATGTCCCTTCCAACCCAAAGCATTCTGTGATTCTATGATACTCTGATCTAATTCAGAGCTATAGCCTCTGTGAACTGAACATCAACATACACGCTTATTGTGCTGCAAATTCCAGCCGTCCACAATGCCTTCCTCCAAGCTGGGGTGGGTTATTTGCCTTTGCACTGACTTATGGTTAAACATCAGCAAAAAGATATATTGCACTAGTAGGGGTCAGCCTGGCCTGTGGCATCAAATGATAGGAACAGGCAGAGAGAATCCCTCTGTTATTGTCAAGGTGAGTTTTTGCCTGCCATGGACAGGCAAACTGCTTTCACTAATTATTTGTATCTCCAAAGCATCAAGTCATACATTAGTAATGCAAACACTTCCACATCAGTATTAAGGAGAGTGAAAAGCATGTTTTACAGTAAACAGTGGAGTTTAACACAACCTTAGAAGCAATCATAAGCTAGCTTTTAGCAGCCAAAGTCTTGCCCACTGGATAGCTTTTTATATCTGTGAAAAACTTATGTGAAACTGTCTTTCCAGCTTGGGCATACTGTGTGCTCATTTACACAAATGTCAATGACTGCACAATAATTAAAGCAGTATAAAAATGTGCTTAGAATGTTTCATATTCCAGTCAGGACAGCTGGGGGGACCTCTGATCATTTCAAAGCTTCTGGTAAAGGAAACACCACAAATATAAAGGAATTTGGTCCCTAAAACAGCACAGTTGGCTCACAATGTTCCCATGTAACATCAGGGAAATGAGGAAAGGCTACGCCCATGACTTTGACATTGAAAATTTTTGTTAATTATGTAATAAAACAATGTCGCCCTAGATTACATAATCTGATGGGTTGAAATATTTTTAACCTGGGATGAGAATAGGGTGATACTTGTACAGTTGAGTAGCTTACCTATTGAGAATTTTAAGTGTGCCTGTTGAATAATTGGAACCTTAATGGTATTGCTAATATGGAAGTGATGTAAATGAACTGTCATTCAAACAGTGGTGTTAGTATCAAGTGTGCTGGGGGATAATTAGCCAAATGCACACTACCAGCTAGGGTATTTTGGCACTTTTTCTAAGGCATTACCTTAAACATCTGTAAGTAATTTTGTTCTCTAGACCAAAAAAGAATGAAAACCTGAAAAGGAGACAGTACCACTAGCAAGGATTTGGTTTGAGTGTTGTTTCTTGTATTTGAGTAAATCCAAATGGTAAGATTGCCTTTGGACAGGGAAAGCACAGTCCTTGCAGCAGTAATAAAGTGCTACTGAGCCTAAGTTACTCTTAAAATGAAATTCCTTGGTATCCAAATATTGAATATGCTTCCTGGCTTTTAACAGAGCTCATGAGAAATATTTAAAATTTTGACATTCCACCTACAGACCAAAATAAATTCCTTTGGGAAAAAAAAAGTAATAAAATGTCATTTCCAAAAGAGTGCTCATTTCAAAATCAATAGCTCACCATCCCAGGCTAATTATTTTGGCATATTCATTGAACAATCATTGGCCAATCATCCATGCTTCTGCACCTAATATAAAAAATTGTAAACTAATTTTGAAAAAGAAAGCACATGTCTGTTTTTGGTACTCAGCTTAATACTTCTTTAAAGAGGCACAAATCATAAAAGATATGAAATAGCCACATTTTCACTTCCCCTTGTCATTCCAAATATATGTCAAACTAGATATCTAGAAATTGGTCCAATCTGCTCAAAAGCAAAGTACATGGATTGGCCTTGCTACTTATTTCTGAATACGTACAACTTAATTTGACGTACAGTGACTTACAGTGCAATATTCTACTGCTAAAACAGCATGAAAGAACCTGAGAGTGTGGAACACAATATTTTGAGGGATGCTTTTCTCTCTCTTTCTAGTTCTGAACTTGAAACTTTAAAGTGGTAATGCAGGAGACCAGGCAAAAGGGCATTTAAAAAAAAAAAAAATACTACGTTAACAGGGTTAGTTTGTGAAGATTTTTTTTTCTTTTTTTTCTCCCCAAAACAAATTTGTAAAACAAACACAAGACCTTCAAGAGTGAGATGCATGCAGTGTAAAAGAAAAATCTTGAATAACTTTTTTCTTTTTACATTGACTTTGCTATATTCTTTAAATATTATATTTTAGTTTCTATATTTTTCTTGGATTTCTTGTAGAGAAAAGAAATAATAATGCAATTATTGCTCTGAGAGGGTTAAGAAATGTTCTTATGTTACTATTATTTTTTTCTGAACAAAGTTCATAGAATCATAGAATGCTTTGTGTTGGAAGGGACCTTGAGAGATCATCGAGCCCAACCCCCCTGCAGTAAGCAGGGATTGAACCTGTGAACTTGGCGTTATTAGCACCATGCTCTAACTAACTGAGCTAACCTGGCTGGTCTCATGTAGATTTCCATGTGAAAAAGAAGTTGTAAAGTGAATATAAGATATAGGATGAACTGCAAATGAAAGACTATGACTTGAAAAAAATCATGCTTAACCCAATTTTTTAAATTAATTTAAGACCAGGAATACAAGTGTTAAAAATTAACCGCTCTATTGCAAATCAGATACACCAATATCCATTTTAGAATGGGGGAATTTAGCACTAATGGCTCAATTCAGAGAAACATTACAGAGTGTCCACAACTGTAAATAAGAACAGCCAACCTGCTGAGATGTAAGGACACATTTAAAGTCCTATAATAAAATAGGAACATTTTGATGATGCAGAATATGCTTATAAGAACAACCATTTCTAAAACATCATATCTGGTCCAGAACACCTCCATTTAATCTCTGATCCAGTAACGTAATTAAACTAGTACTTAAAATCAAGGTAAAGTTTAAGTACATTGTTGACCTGTGGCTGTCGAGAAGTGTATAAAAATTAAAGTGGCTATTTTAGCATCAACTTAGTGATATTGCAATCTCCAGCACCAAAATCGAAAAGTCAAATCAACCAGGTTAGTCATGTGGTTCTGTACAGTTCAAGTATTCAAATGGAAAGTTGGTCTTATGAACTTCTAATGTCCATCTCATTGGCCTGTCATTATTCATCTGTCAAGGAAGCTGAAAGGTTGAATAGGACTGTTGAAAATAAGTAAATAAATAATGACATTAACTCAACTGGGAATAGCAAAACTACCTGCTTTCACTCATTCAAATCTAATAATGTCCCTAGGATTTCAGAGCTGAATAATCATCAATCCAATATCTTTTATGATACACATTAAAAAACAAACAAACAAAAAAAAACCACCCAAAACAAAACAAAAAAAAACCAACCAGAACCATGTAAGTACCATGAAAATGAAGCTGAAAGAACAGGTAAGAAAACTAGTTTGATTTATTAATTATTCTTATTTGAAGACTACAGTCTTTTGTTTCTTATTTATTGTACTACATACTGTAGTCACTACAGATAAGTCACATTTGCATATTTACTGTTCTACTGAGTTCTGTGCTCAAAACTGTGATTTCATATTGAAATTTGAACAAGTGTGAATTTATACAATGTAGGCACTGTTAGACTGTAGGAAACTTTTACAGTGTAGCTAAAGTGTAGGAAATACTAGGCAAACACTTAACAGTGCATCTGAATCTAGCCATTTTCTATATCTTTTCTATGCCTCTCAACATGCCGTATCTGAGGGGAGCAAAGCACTGTGTGTAATGTCACATACAATACAACTGACTGAGAAGACACTCAAGAAAGGGCATTAGGTAAAATGAAATACACAAGATACAGGTCTAAAGTATTGTACTGGTAGTAGTTTCTGTACATACAAATGGTCTAGATTTCTGCCATGGAAATGGCATAGAAATATACCCTGCCAGAACCATTGTCCTTATCACTGGCTGGTAAGAACACAGGATCCTATCAGTGAGAGTCACTATACAGCCCACGGAGAACTGGGTGAGTGAGAGGGACAGTAAAAAAGACAGCATGTGAGTTATCAAAAATTAAAAAAAAAAAAAAAGTTATTAATTGATTTTTTTTTTTCCAAATACATTAAAAATTATTTTGTGTTAAGTTTGGGACATACATCTTAAATACAGCTCTTTGTATCTTAGTGCAAAACTGCAAGCAAATACCTGTCTTCAAGCATTGCAATAACTTTTCTGAAGTCAGTAAAGACGTGCCTGCTCAGGAGTTGGAAGACACTAGCAACAAAGCCCTACAATGGGCACAAACAGAGGGCTTCAAGGTAAAATCTGAAGACAGAGGTTCAAATTAGATTCTGGACTTGAAACATCATGTCTGGGAACATCTTCTCTATCATGCTGAACCACTCTATGTTACATGTCTAGGTAAATCAACAATGTTACAAAAAATTCAAGGTGAATTTTTAAGAGTGTTGAATGTTCATGAAGATGATGCAGATAGAAAAGGAATTCCACTACCATCTATTCAGTCCATCTGGTGGAATGAAAAGGAAAAAAAAAAAAAAAAAAAACAAACCCAAAATGCACAACATATTTTTGGTAGTCATTATTTCACTAATCCTACACACAAGTGGAGCTTTGTTTCAAGTAAGTTTATAAACACAGATGGAGGACTTAGATTATAAAGCTGTTCCAAAAGAAATCCTCATATACCCTCGAGGCTTAGACATTGGTCCCCAGTCTGTTTCAAGTAGGAAAATTCTGTTTCAAACTCCTTTGCTAACAGGCTTCTACTAAAAAACACCGCCAGGCTCTGAGAAAAGCAGTAGAAATGTTTCCACATGAATAATAGCCAGGAAAGTGATTTAAAAAGTGCCCTTTGTAAAAAGAAGAGCTAGAGATGGAACAGGACATAGCTAATCTGGTAAATCAGAGTTGGCCTACTAGTGGGTATTTTTCAGTACCTACTGTGGTTCCATCTGAAAAAAAAACAAAAACAAAAACAAAACCAAAACAAAACAAAAAAAAAACCCATCATATACTAGTTAATCCATTTTAGACAGATAGGAAGGACTATTAACAAGGAACAGAAGAATGAAGAAGTTTGTTTATCTTGCTTATCTCTCTTAAATTCTTACACAATTCTAATTCAGCTTGCTTCTAGATTCAGGAGCACGATAAAAAATTCCCCACTACCACCCCTGCTCCTTATCTGTAATTGTAAATCCAAACATATAAATTCAAACATATGTTGACTTAAAGCCAGTGACTTAATTAAACTTATGCTACATAAATAATGTATTTAAATTAAACCAACAAGATTATAATGTCCTTACACATATAGTAAACCCTTTGGCTTCATGAAGGCTCAAGACATTATTTTAGGCTCAAAGCCACCTTAAAGGATTGGTTTTTTCGGGAGCTTCTTGGAGTATGGGAGGCCTTCGATACAACTGAATAACTACAGGTGGGTTAATAACATCTTTCCACTAATCCTCAGTGAAGTTTATATGGAGTGAACATTAGACCATATGTGCCTGTTTTTCCCATTACTCCTGCTTGTATGGTTTTTCAGAATCATTTGCAACCACAAAATAAACAACTCCAATTTCCTTTCTATACCTCTTTCTTAGCTGACCCTCATTGGTCTAAAAGCTTCTTGTGCACAAAAAAGGATGGTTAATTGAGTCCACATTTTGAGATTTTTTCCTCAGAAAAATATTTCCAGGATACCAAAATATGTAATTAAAAATACATTTTATTTCTAAAAGGACTGTCTCAGGATCTTACCCTAGCTACTATACCAGTAGCAGTGGTGTTAAAAAAACTGTGTGCAAACAGTCACAGTTTGAATTATAAATACAGTGAAAACACATTTGAAAGGATTTCATGACATATATTAGAAAACAGCCTGAATAAATTCAGATCATAACAATTCCCATAATTTCTTTTCCAGACTATTCAGATTTTTGCCTGCAGACCAAAAGGAAGAAAGAATAATTACAGTGAAATTAAGTGGAAAAACCAAAGGCCAAAATCGTCACTTGCCCATATCAACTGTTATTTGGCAGTGGCTAAAATGTACAGAGCAGATTTTAAAATATACTTTCCAATAATAGTAAAAAAACTCTTTAAACTGTTGAGAGATCTCTATATGATTCTATACAAGAAAGTGCCATTTTAATGCATGAAACATTAACTGGAAATCAGTTTATGCACTGTATAAGTTTTAGCTAGGAGGGTTACACAACTATTTGTTTTCAATCAAGTTCAGTAAATGATAAAATTTTTTTCATGGCAGAATAATCTAGCAAAGGCTAGGTGAATCTGGAATTTAATTTGTTTAATGTTAAGAGCCAGACAGCATTTGATTGATTCAAGATGTGGAAAGGCAGTAGAGCTCAAAAAACTGTACATGAAGTTCTTGATTAAACAAGACAGGAATCACAGTGTTGATTAATACGGAGTCATACCACCAAGACTAGTTCCAACCCATCAGCACTGCAATACTCAGGGAAAGGACATAAACTCCTATACTCCAAAGACATTCAAGTTTTTGATCTCAGCACCACTGAGAAGGAATTCAATTTTCCTGTTGCTGTCATATTCCACCCTCTGAAGTATACTTCCACAGGAAGAAAATGGAGCTGTGTAACTCTTAGAGTACAGAGAATTTCCTCATCTGTAACAATCTGGTAATAACAACATTTCCACAAGGGCATATGTTCCCCACAAAGGGGAACTAGCACTTACCTGCTAGTTCCTCTTTGTTACAGTGCTGCACATAAATGTCATAATCAAATATGCTCACCTCTAAACTCCTCATGGATTTTAGGATTATTATAGGCTTTACTTTCTTCTTAGGGATCATTCTTCCCCCTGTAAAATTATGGGATTTAAGAATCCAGACAGAAAAATGTCAGAGGAAATTCATGCAAAGTTCTTCTCATTGTTTTTAGGAGACTGATATTTGCCATATGTCCCTGCATTACTCTTCAGAAAGATGCAAGGAAATCCTTGCCTAATCTAGACTAGTTCTCCAGGTCATCTCAAAGAACATGTTGTCTGATACAAAAGCGTTCATACAAATGCTTTATCATGGTGGCACCTGCACTTTCTCATCTCATAGGGAAAGGCTCAGAGGTGACAAGGACTACAAGCTAGTCAGAACACCAGAGAACTGTCCAGGCCAGCACAGCATGGCCATCAACACCAGGAGCAGAACATCCATTGGCAGGTCTTTGAGGGTCAGAATTCATGTCCTTGTAACATGGAGTAAGAGCATTTTCAAAACTAGTTGAATTAGTTATAAATAACATTCAGTAGTACAGAAATACAGAATCATAAAATGGTTTGTGTTGGAATGGACCTTAAAGATCATCTTGTTGCACCCCCCCTGCCATGGGCAAGGATACCTTCCACTAGGTCGGGTAGTTCAAAGCCTCATCTAACCTGTTTTCAGGAAAAAAAAAAATTAAAAAAATTGTAAGAAACAAATGGTACAATTTAATTTTATAGATAAGTGAAGTTTGGAAGTAAATCTTTCATTATGCCTGTAATTTAACATGCTTGTGGTCAAATGGTATATCAAATATTTCCCGACATATATAAATAAGATATCACTTGTAGAGTTTTGCCTTGAACAATCTGGTTAATTGTTAATCTCTTTAGTCTATCACACCAGAAAGGAAAGTCCTAGAAAAACCATTTAACTTCTTGAATAGGTCCTGGGAGGCAACACTTGAAAAAAAATAACTCGTGGATTGATTTTCTTAGCATGGTTTAAAACAGCATTAATATTTATTGCCTGAGGAAGATAGCATTAAAAAGTTAGCAGAAGAACAGACTTGGCAAAGTAGTAATAATATTTAAAAAGAAATCCCTCGTGATTTTGACTACATCATTCTTCCACACTAGCAAAGCAATCTAAAGTTACTACAAAGGCCAACGATCTGCTTCACTTCACTGGGACTGACAGAGGGCAAAAATGTCACAGTCCTTCATTGATGTTTTGTACTGTTTCTTCAATGTGTAAACAAAACCCTGATTTATGGGGAAAAAAACCCAAACTGATATCATGGCTGACTTGCACTTGGGCCTTCTGTGTAGAGGCATTCACTAGACATGGCACTTGAGGAGTTCAGATGAAATTGTCCTGCCAGTGCAACGTGGGCTGAGCTGATGCAAGCTTCTGGGTTATTGACTGATGTTCCAGAAGTGAAGCAATGTTAAAATAAGCTTCTCTCCAACACCAAAAGTAAGATCATGGCAATCCATGTATGTTACATGGAATCCATGCCAAAACATCAAAATTTGAACAAATAATTATGTTTGAATCAAGTAACCCAACACAACATCATCTGTAGTCAATGCCTATATGTTTGGAAACCTCTAAGTCTTACCGTTAAGTCTTCACATCTCTTCTGCTCCCTGGTTATTTTTCTTAGTCCTGGGAGGCTCTGCATTTAATTGTGGTTTTTGAAACTCAAGTCTTCTTTAAAGATGTCTCACAAAAAAATATTTCATTTGCATTTTAATCATAAGAAAAAGTGATAAAAGTCTTTGTTAGCATAGATTTTTTCCAAGATAAACAGACCATCTAATTTACATCCTAATATGTTTTGAAGGAGACCTATCAGACAATTAATAATGCACTCAGTGACAATTCATATTTTTTTTTCCCAGGCTTAACCATGTCACTTCACAAGGTTTGTATTTAGCTGTTGTCTATATCACTAGCTTCTTTGAGTTATCCCATGAGCAGATAGAAAATGGATTTTTTCAATTTTAGGGTATTCTGAAAATTTCAATAACAATTTTTCTGCTTCTGAAAAAACATCTCTATTCTTTTAAAAAACAATCCAAAAAATTGCTTTGAGCCCCTGAACTGTTTTATTTTGGTACATACATATTCAGTTTTGCACCTTTTTTTTTTTTTTAAAGCAGTATTTTAAAGGAAAGCTTGTTTCAAATTAAAAAAAAAAATATTCTATTTTTAAAAATATAAAGAAAGAAAATAAGAATATGTTTTAGTTCAGTACGCAAACATAAAGTTTGTTAGAGTGTTTCTGAAGAGCTCTTCCCCAGGCTGAACAGTTCCAGGTCTTAGTCTGGGCAATCAGGTGATAGTACCTTATTGTGGTGCAAGACAGACCTCACAGGGTAAAGTAAGATAACGATTTCACACCAGAAAGAAAATTTGTTTGGATGGTTTGAACCAAGTGACTAAATTGTAAAAGAAAAAAAAAAAAAAAGGGAAAAAAAAAAAAAAAGGAAAAAGAAGTTGTTCAGCATAAGACTCAAGACAATATCTCTTTTTTCTCTCCATGTTCCACATCTGCCTTTATCATAGTCTCCACCCCTACATTTTTCAGCCTGCCAGGTTGCTTCATAAATCTAATAGAGCAGTTTGGATTCAGGATTCCTGGTCTGCAGACCAAAACTCCTGAAGCTACTTTTGATTGACACATTTTTTACACATTTCCCTTCCTACTTCCCACTCTTGTATTACTTCCTCAGAACAGAATGTCTTCCCATGGACTTCTTATTCTTAAAAAAACAAAAAAAAAATTTTTTTTTTTTTGTTTTGCATATCTCCTGTGGAAATGTCATTTCAAGAGCTATATGGGCAATTAGTAATTAGAATCCACTGGAGCAGATAGGAGTTAGCAGAAAGCAGATAGCTTTCATGTGTGTGTGTGCACCCATATGACTGTATTTCTGCATGAAAAAGACTTTATCATCTGTGGAGAGTTTCAACTAAGAGGAAGATATCTATTTTTGTCCCTAAGAAATAAGCAATACATAAAACAACTCTCAGGTAACTAAGTATGTCAGTTAGCTCTTGTAAACCTCCCTTTTTATTGCAGTACAACTGATTTTCAAAAGGCTATCAATGCCATTTGAATACTGCCATACTGCCAAAAGTGTAAGAGAAAAAGAATGGTTCACACTCTCCTGTTTGTAGATGTTAACTGCCTGTGTGTATTAAATGTAAGTACTAACTACTAGTCCTTGGAGGAAAACAAGCATATCTGAATGACCTCCTGAAGGCCAGTAGGAGCCCATGGGACAAAACTTGATCTAGAACCAGGATTTGGAGGTTCCACAATGTGATAAAATGCAGAGTCTGAATGGCAAGAGCAAGGATGAACTTGATTAACTCAGATGAGCCTGTAGTGAAGGTCAGCAGTGCAGACATTGCATTTCACACAATATTGCATGGACTAATGTTACACACAACTGTTTTAGGAAAAGGTAGTAATGTATGCTAAATTCTAGAGATGGTATAATAAGTACTATTAAAAATAGGGTAATAAGTGAAAATTACAGAGGTGATTTAATATTAATGCTTTGCCTTGACAAAAAGATTTATTTCTCTTAACAACCATTCATCACTTTGAGGCAATATCTACCTCTCTGACAAATGTTGTTGAGACTGGTGTTTCCTTTTAGTGGGTGACCACTGAATTCAGAAAGACTATGTATGGTTGGAGGCAGTGTGCATCATAGTAAGTACTCATAAACCTAACACTTCAGTTACTCTATAATGTAGCAATTTAAGAGCTTTTTGCATTTTTGGTGTAATGTTAGAGGCTGCAAGCATTTTGCCTGGGGATGCACAAACTTATTATTACACGGTATTATTCAGCACCACTGAGGTTTTTCTGAAGAATTAGTTGATTAGATACATCTAGCACATTAGGAGGGTATGAAACGGAAAATAGTGAGGTAGAGGAGGAAGACAGGCATTTTTCTGTGTACAAAACAGTCTGCTGCTGAGCCCTCTACAGTAAAGGAAAACAAGCGAACTTGGCTGAAGACTGTGGCAAAATCCCACCCAGACCAAGAATGAATGAATGAAGAAAGAAAACAGGATAGACTGCATTTATGGTTGGGATTCAAAAGAAGCATGCTACCTCTTGATATGAATACTTCTGGTAATTTAAGGGAGTGTTGTGTTTTGAGTAGCATTGTTTCACATATCTTTGGGTGATAGTGATGGATAGGTTTCTTAAAAGCTGGGAAAGAAACAAGCTTTCATAAGTGAGCTACCTACACATTGGGAAAGAAACCATTCAGGGAACATATGAAGGGCTTTCCAGAAATGTGGCGCTTGCTTTATTTCACCCAGACTGAAGTTCTGTAGTTGTTGCAGTGCAATGCTCTGGCACAGATTCAAGGTTTTCATCTGTAGCTATTAGTGCTGTGATTAACAAGTGCACTACACTTAACAGCTAAGTGTAGGTCCAAGACTATGCAATATCTTGCAAAATTAGATCTAAGAAAAGCCATCACCTTACAATCTTTAGATTATTTTGTAAGACCTGCTTCATCACTCAAGCTTTCCCAAAGGACCAGAGTGAAAGCAATAAAACAGGATTATAAAAAAACAGTCTTTCACTAAAATGAGAGCAGGAGTGCAACCACTATTTTTCTTCAGAAACAGTAGCTTATCATTTTATCTGCACAAGAAGGACAATTAATTAATTCTTGAAACATTTATGGTTATGTTTTAATTCTGTACAAAGCTTAGACAGGACTGTGACAAGTGCTCTGGAAATGTTAATAGACTGAGTATACAGTGGGATGGTCTGTGTGTTTTATAGATACATTTATTTAACATATATATATAAATTACACACATGTGGAGGTGTTATGCTTAGGAGTTCAGAGATGTGATTTATTAACTGAACATATCTCCTTTATCTTCCTGCCAGTTATCTGCTGTCTAACTTGTCTTTGGTGAAGTTTATTCCAGCATCCAAATCTTTGAAAAGCATCATTTTCCTCCTGAAATAGGAATCCTGGAAGGTTTTCTGGGGGGTTTTTTCCCCCTGCTCCTCCCTCCCCCAGTTATACCTGCCCGAAGCCTGCAGTGAACAAGAGTTGTTTTGCATTCCCCTGATAGGTTTTCCTATACCTAAAAAAACCTGTCAACATAGTATCTACATCTAAACAATGTAAACATTAATGCTAAATAAAAGTAAGCTAACAAAAAAAGAGTTTCTCAGTTTACCATAAGGTCCCACAATTTGCTTCTAAGCATTAAAAGGTGCTACAATTATCATAAAGCATGAAAAACCCAACAAGCTAATGTAGGTTTCAGTTTAACCTATGACTGCACTGTCTTATGCACTCCAAAGAACGTGCTAAACAGATCTGATAGGAGTGAAAAGCAAATGCCCTAAATGAGAATACATTCCATTTACCCACATATAACTGGCAATGCAATAAATAAGATGAAGAAGTTAGACTTTTAAAGCCTTTCCCAAATCTTGAGTATCATGATGTCACATTTTACACAGAGGTATATTGAACCATGTCCCATTTTATCAGAACTCATCTGAGCTGATTTCATCTTAGGGATGCAATTCACTTATCCTGAGCATCCTGTGACAAGACCTTCCTGTCATAGCATTTTTTAAGTTACAGAAACAAAGAAAATGAGACCAGATAGATGGAAAAATGTCTTCCATTTTTGGAAGCTGACCACAATACTGATATCTGGAGTAGTGAGAAGCAGACTGGAAACAGTGTTTATTATGACAACAGTTATAGCAGTCCTGAGGCATAGCCATATGTTGCTAAGATGCTAAAGAAGGAGGGCAGTAACACACATTTTGCTGCAATACAACAGAGATGGAAAAGGAGCATGCAGTAAGCAGGATGGGTATAATTTCTGACTCAACATACAGTTTCCAGTAGGCTTAACTAGAACCTGCATCTTTCTGGTGAAGCTAACAGGCACCCAGTACTGGGTTAGTTGTTCCCTCTGAGGATGGGTGGAAATTTCAGCTGAGCAGGAAAACAGTTCTCTGCTTCACTAACGTAGAATGAAACACTACAAAAAAGGGTTTCTCTTGAGATCTACTATGCTTTCTTCAGCAGACCATCCCCCTACATGTTCCACAAGTGTTAATATCTTCACACCACCTTCACATAACCTTCACAGCACTGGGAAAATATTTGTCAAAGGATTCCAAAATCCCTTTTTAATTTAATGATTTTCTCACCCTCACTGTTGTGCCTCTGTACTCTTTCTGACCTCTAACCCTAGTTAGCATCACTTTGTAATTTCCCTTTTAAACAAAATTTTAATGAGCCACCCTACTGCAATGTGTATAACAATAAAGAGAAGAAAAACCATGCACATATTGTCTCCTTTGGTTATTTGCTTCACAATAGCTGGACAAGAGAGTTTGCTTTTTTAAAATGCATATCTGATGTTATCACCAGCCCTTCACCCAAAGGTCATACAAATCTCCATTGTTCAGCTGTGTTTTTCTTTATTTGTTGGCCTATGTGTACCTACTGTGCTGACCACTGCAAGTTGTTACCTACATAAAAACCATAACCTTCAGTATTGCTCTAAGCTACAGGACAAAGCTTTGTCTTTAAAGACTAAACTATTCACATATTACTTCTTTGTATTCTACAACTTGCAAATCACTTGCACTAGGTCACCAGGCCACCTTGGACTGGCCAGAGTGGAAGGTACTAATAAGACTGCCAGTGTATGCAACCTTTTCACTTGCTCATTTAAATTAGTTAAGTACAAGAGAAAAAAAAAGAAAGAAAAACTTGGTAATACAATTCTGGCCATTAAGTCTGTCTTTTCAAATTTGTAAAAGAGATGCCAACTGCAAAAGGGATTAGTTACAATCCATAGATGTTTATAATACACTAAAATCCAGATATTCCAACTAAGGTGAGCATCTTCCTGCAATCACCACTGTGAGCCTTACAAGGGAAAAAATGTGCATACTGAGGTTAAAACCAGAAAATGTAAGATGGCATGGGGAGATGAAGCACTATCACCAGGACTAAAGCGAAACATATGTAATGAAAATATCCAAATACTGGACATTAATTACAAGCTGAAAGGAGCAGGAAAGAAAGAAAGGGGGAAGAAGCAGATATGACTAGTCCAAAACTGTATTGATGGAAAGCAAATTCGTTGGCAAAGTAGTAGTCTGTGAAGATTCAGTGCTACTACAAGCTGGGAACTATTTCATGATATATTACGAGAGCAAGAGAAGTAAGTGTATAGTATAGGAAAAGCTTCTGTCAGGACTAGAATGAACACCTGTTATATGACATACATGATGAGCGTTAACAATGAAAGGAACTATTCTATTCTGTTAATAGGCAAGGAATGGTTTTGGTTTTTTTTTTCTGCCATCCCTTGCCTATTTGCATGCAATACAAATTATGAATCATTATGCATTTTTTGACAGGATTTTTTCCCAAAACTGTCTGCTTCCTGCAGAATTTTTTCAGCTCTCATTGAAACATATTTTGATCAGAAATGAAAAAGAGCTAACTAAGCTCCCCCACACCAATTTTACCATACCACTATGATACCTTAAGAATGCTGTATTTTGGGTGCCTCACACTCTGATGCAAATAGAGTCACACTATACTTCCATTATTTCCCACAGCTGCTGAATAAGAGGGAAGATGGGGGGGCAGGATATTCTTTGTTAGAAAATTGATTTTTATTTTTTTTTTAAAAGCAAACAATTTTTTTTCCTGTTGAAAAATCTATCTCCTTTATCCCATGAAAAAAATGGAAATATGTATGTGGTGCCTTCCTAGAGGCACAGGTTAGGTGGTGTTGGACTTACTGATTGGGATGTAAGTCCCATAATGCTTCTGAGTCTCCCTCCTTGTTGAATCACTAGTACACATATCTTGGAATTCTCCAGCTACATTTTCTTTCAACTTACCTGAAAAAGTTGTGTTTCTGGGAAGAGAAGAAGAAAAGAGAGACATTACTTGAAATAAAAACAATATAAAGTGAAGTTCTTTCCAGGACAAAACTTATGAAGTTTCTGAATTGTTTTTCCTGTGCTACCTGTAGAAAGATTTGTATGATATGATATGTATGATATGTATGAATAGTGTACATTAATTCTAAAGTAAGGAGCATAGAAATTACGGGATGGAAATTCCCATCAGTGCCAAAGAACACATGACAAGGAGGCAGGTGAATTGCTGAGTTGCTGAAGCCTGTTAAGAGTGCTGCACTGGCTCATCTCTGCTTCTATTGAAGCCAATGGCAGTGCTTAATTGCAAGTGCCATTACACACCTTTCAGAAAAACGTTTTGAGAAGCCAGGTCCTTTCACAAGCTTAGAAATTTTCATGTTTTTCATACATAAATGAAAAAGAAGAAACCACAATATTGGGGGGGGGGGGGGTAATTAAATGTTATTTAAAGTATGTGGATTATTGCTGCATATCTCCATTGAAGTTAGCTGATAGCTGATGCATTTGAAAGATGAAGCTTGATATTCAGGCTAGATCAACAGGAAAAGGTGACTAGTATGTGCATCTCAAATGCTACTCATAGTTCAGTTGTTTATACACAAACAACCTCTTGACATACTGAGTTTCAAAATGAAAATCAAACTGGGAGAGACTGAAAAAATGCTGACTTGAAATAGGCAGGAATTTCCAGTTCTAGAGGTATGAACAAAGGGTCTGCTAGAAGTGATGCCAGATAGTTAAAAGGAAATATTTCAAGAACATTTCATTGAACATATTGAAACTTGAACGAGAGGGAAATACTTCAGCAAAGTCTACATAGTTTTAATAAAGCCAATTAATATCAATCTTCTGAAGAAAAATTAACATTCCCCTTTCATATGTGTGCTTCAGATCAGTAAAAAGGTTTAAGAAACTTGCGTGTGGCTGACACACCATCAGGCTTCAAAAGGAAGATAGGTAACAACATTAATTTGAAAGTGTTACTGTGCTCATTACTTTAATCTAACTTTTATTTTACCAGTACTAAGCCAAATAAACACAGGATGTTCCTCTTGAACATCAGGAAACACTATTTTAATATAAGGGTGACTGAACACTGGAACAGGTTGCCCAAGGGGAGGTGGTGGAGTTTCTATTCTTTGAGATATTCAAAAGTGATCTGGACACAGCCCTGCACAACTGGCTGTAGGTTGCCCTGCTTGAGCAGGGGGGTTGGACAAGGTGACCTCCAGAGATTGTTTCCAATCAATCTGTGATTCTATACTCAGTAATGCAATGTATTCTGCTCAGTGCAATATCTATATTTCCAGAGCTAAGAACAGTGAAATGACCTCACTTCAGTTTCTTGAATAGGACATAAAATAACAAAGAATGTTTCCATTGTTATTCCACTGTTATTCCCAGTCTATTTCCATTTCTTCACAGATATTATATACTTTGGTGTTTGCATATGGCTACAGTTTTCAGAATGTATTTATGCTTTCTGCTTGGTTCTATTTTGGCAAATCTTCATTCACTTTCTGAAATATCTTAAATGGATTTGTCCTTGGTGTAAAAGATTTGTATCAAGAATCTGGGCATAGAGCCTGAGATATCTTCAGGGACCATTCTTTTTCTCCCGTCTCTCACACACATTTTAGACTCTAACTGTAAATGGGAAATTACTTGAATATATATTTTACAAAAACTTGTAGTACATCCTGTGCCAAGTGAAGAACCATATCCTGCCAACATTTAAGTACATCCAGCCTATTCCTGAAAGTTAAACCTGTCTCCCCAGTTGTTCAGACCACTGTGGCCAAAGTCTTGTTTGAAATTTTTTCTGTCTTTGGAGCTATCTATGATTATGCATACTTTCCTTCTTTTTCACCTTTTGTTGAAGAATGACCCCATCTACAAATCACTACCTATTCTGTTTGGTTTATCCCTGAATTACATAGGTACAAGAGACCTGTCGTCATTTACTGAAGATTAATGTCAAATTCCTAGCATGAAATGAAGAGCCAAAATAATGTTTACTTCCTGCACAATGATAAATGAAAAAAGTAACTTTAAAAAGTTTTCTTCTACATGTTTAAACCCTTCATATGAAACAGACTACCTTTCTGACTCTTCCAGAATTACTCAGTAAGTACTCCTACCATTTTGACCATTGATTCAATCAGTATTCTACTAAAATATATGTAATTCAACCAAACATGCAAACAATGCAGCTTGATCTACTAACACAAACAATTTTGTCATTTCCATGCCAACAGGAGAAGAAAGGGAGAAATAAGAGCAAGAGAACCAAAAAGGAAGTAGGGGAGCAAGAGAGGGAGAGGGAGAGGGAGTGAGAGAGGACTGGAGAGAGGAAGGGAGAATTACAGAACTCCATTATATGACCTTCTATATAAAACTCTACCATGAAAGACATCAACATTTTTTAGAGAGTAAAACAATATTCATAGCATCCCTTCATGAAGTTAAGTCTTCACATATGTTATGTAGTCAATCAACAAATATTCCTGTTCTCAAATTCATATATTTTGTGCAATAATTCCCCATTTTCCAGCAGTTTGTCTCTCACATCAATAAACCAACTTCCATGCTCTGGGAAATGTGGCCAGGAACACGAAGGAAATAGGTGCAGCATAAAAATCCGTGGAGGTATATGGGGCAAATAATAAATTCTGTTTCTGCTTTACATAGTAGCTGTGTATTGCAGCTGCACAATTCATTCACCAAATTCAGCCATAAAACTTCTCCATTAACTTCACACGTATTATAACAGAGATGATTTGGCTCTGTAGATTGACTGCAGAAATGTTAGGTAAAAACTCATCACATAAAAATATCTAACAAAAGCTTTCTCTGTCTGCACAAATTAGTCTTTCTACTGTAATTTGTCAAGATCGATTGCTCAAATATTTTTTTAATACAAGCAAGCAATGCTTTCTAAAGTAATTTTGAACATGCTATCTGTTAAACCAAAACTGAAATGCTCACTTGACAAGGGATATATTGCAAATGTGCTATTTAAAGGAAGAAACACTGTGCTGCTGGTAATTAGAGGAGTCAAAATATCTGTCTTCTTAAAACACAGGTAAAAGTCAAAGTTAATGTAATATTTATTTAAAAAGCCTTCATTTTAGTTTTGGTTGTTTGCACATGCCATTTTAAATAGTATTGTCCTTTTAATCAGTACTTTGAGAAAGTACTTATATTCCTTGTCAGGGTCCTCCCCTCCAACCCCCTTTTTAATATCAATAGAATATAAAATATAACATTTTCAAATGTGGCTATTCTTGATTGTACTTGATTAAAAAATAAGCCTTTTATGATGAATATGAAGCAAGCTACTTGACATTTGAGGCATGCAATGAACACTGTAATAGCCTCATCAGGTCAAACTAGCAATGCTTCAGTGACCAATGTTCCATAAAGAAGCCAGACAAAATACTTCTGAGAAGGGATTAAGAGACAGAGTAGTGACTGGCATCAGATAAATGAAAACATGTACTCCTTAGTACTGGAACAGAGAGTACAAGTCTTTGAAGGTAAGGGCATCTTGATATGTTTGGAGTTACATTACCCACAGTATGGGTAGTTCTGCGAATGGTACTAACAGATAAAGGGGAAAAAACCCAACTAGAAATAGAAAGGAGGTATACATGTAGCAAAAAGGAGTTGATTGTGTGTTTATTTCTTCCTCACCCTTGACTCCTGGATTTGACAAAAGCATTCCCATTACTTGTGAAAATGCTGCATTAGGCCAGCTAGACCTTAAGGAAAAACAGACCTTTTATCACTAGGTAGAAACACAAAAGGACAAGCAGAGACCTTGGAAATCAGTAGCAAACACCTTTTCATTTCATTCAATCCCCAGTATTTCTACTGTTCTTTGGCTTAAAAGTGTACTGAGTTTTCTTTTTAATTTTTTTTTTAATATATTTAACTTTTAGATTATATTATCCCACCTCCTCCCCATTTTGGATAAGGAAAGTTTTATTAGAAAAAGGCAAGATTCAATATCATTGATGTAAATACCCTTTTCTTTAAAAAAAAAAAACAAAAAACCAAAACTTATTTACAAGTCTAATTCAAATACAAAACAATCTAAGCAAGGTCCCTCTTTTAAAGCCAGGACTGAAAGCCATGTCTGGAAGCTAGGGTGAATCTGCAGAGCTAGCTGTCAGTTGCATTTTCTGCCCTTTGGAACTGGAGCTATACTGGTGTGTCCAAGGCTTTGCTCTTCTTGTGGGAAGAAATCGCGGAACTGGAACTTATGTCTCTATCTGGTACATGAGACAGAAGAAATCAATACAACAAAATGTGTGAACTCCCTTACACTGGTGCTAAACCTGAATGATACCCAGATATTCCCTGAAGCATTTTGCACCCAAAAACTTAGCATCCAAACTTTCTTCTATGAAGAACAGTGCAAATTCTTTGCCTTCACAATCTGGTCAAACTGCTGTATGCTTCAGGAACCAAGTGTGCATATTCAAAGATTTGGAGGAGACACACAGAAATATTACAAAGCCTTATTGAAGCCATAAGCTATGCACAGAGTACTGATGTCCCTTTAGAGTTTCATACTAAAATTTCCTACTGTTCCTTTATTTCACTGTTTCCTTTAATTCTCAGCCTTGATGCCAGAGTGATTACTGTCTTACATGTACCCTGGTAGACCTGGTAAATAAATGCTCCTGCCCAGGTGGGTTTTCATCCTGTAAGACAGACCACCTCTGTTGCTGGTGTACCAGGAGAGATTTCAGATGTGGTTAATCCTTAAAATGGAAACATAGAAAGTGTAGGATAAGGCATAGCCCCATCCCTGCTGGTATAGATTATCAGAATTAAGGGAAAGATCAACACAGGAGAGACCATTAAAACTTAAAAGAAGCTTAGGTCAGTAAAAAAAGGTTGTTACATTAAAAGCACAAGACAGCTGTCAAGTTGGCACATATTCTTGGAAGATAAAGAACACAGTGTGTTAACAGATTTTAAAGAAAAGGAGGGAGAGAAGGAAATGCCACAGTTCCCAGGTAAAACACACTTTTCACTGTAGATGAGATCACAGATTTTTAAGAAGGGAGGAGCAAGTAATGATGATGCCATAAGAAGATACTTAATACGTTTCCTCTGTCAAGATGATGCAGACATTTTACAGCTAGGTTCAGGCTTTACAATAAAAGTTATCTATGATTCTATCAAATCAATAAAGAGAAGAAAATTGGATTCACTACTGAGACCTATGAAAACATGCACAATAAGTCTTCACAAAGTGCATTGAGAATATGCATGCATAATACTTGTATCTGGAAGCTGACAAGCAGAGGTTATCAACAAAGTTGTGAGACATAGCACAAAGTGGTGAGCTAAATCTGAGAGAAATCTTGTTTAAAATCTGAGACACAATGAAAATCAGAATTCCTCTTTCACCACACACCAACTCATGGATGCCTTTAGGCATCATTCTGCCATGAAACAAAAATCTAAGCCCTATCACACCACCTATCAGGAGAAATCTGATGGGGGGGGGGGGAGGTTGGGGGATGGGAGTGGTATTGGGGGTTTTCTGTTTGTTTCCATTTTAATTTTGTTTTGTTTTTTAAAAAATAAGATTTATTATAAAATTACTACAGTTTAAAGCTTAAAGTATTTTTCATATACTACACCATGAAATCTATGAAAATCTGACAGTTTTTAACTGTGTGTATTTAACAGATGTGTATCATTGCTTTAGACTGCTGTTGCTTTATTTGTGATTCTACTGTCTTTGTAAGAGTTCTAAGCAAATATTCTGTCTGTCATATAATGGATGGTTTAACATTTTACAGGTTTTCATTTTTCTGAGTTAAGTTTTACTCTTTTCAAAAAGGGTTGATAATATGATCTAATTTAAACGTTTGCAACTTTTTAAATGCTGCAAGGATATGTTGAAATGTGGAAGGATAACATTTAATGGGATTGGGTTGGTAGTCCTAAAAGTTACACCAAGGGAATGGCCCATCTTTTGCACTTCTAGATCAGAGCCTGACTGCAGCTATGGGGGGCTCAGCACAAGGCAGCTGCTCAAATATTTATATTTCTCATTTCTTCAGTGTTTTGAACTTACATAGTTCCGCTTTTGATGCCACTGGTATCTCAGCTAGCTGCACCATGATCAATGAAGGCATAAGTAGAGGGTACCAGTGAAGCCCATGGACAGACTGTAGTAGCTTTTAACTCATAAGAAACCCAAGAAAGTCCTTAATTCATCCCTTTCTACATGGATATTGTTTGAAGGGGACAGCAATTTATTTAGTAAATGTTTAAACTGGTAATTGCATGTTCCAGCTGAAGAGACAGAAACTATTAGACTTACTTGACTAGAGAGTGAGATTACATTGTCTAACTTGGCATTTTTACATCAGGTCTTAGAACCTGTGTCTTTCAAGATGGAGGGTTCTTATATTGAGTATGACCTGACCTTACCTGCTCCTAGTTTGTGGGATGACCTTGGGTGAACCTTTTCATCTTTCTATGCAACACATTCCCCATTTGTAAAGATTCAGATTTCCTCTGTGAAGTGTTTGGTAAAGTGCCATTCCACCTAAATGCTCAAACACCATCATCAACTCTCTTCACGTCAAAGAGAAAACTGGAAAGGCTCAAGGAAAATAAAGAATTGGTGTCAGAACTGTGATTTGAATGCAATTATCTGCTTCAGGATTTTTCAAATGGCTAAATTTGGGGGAGTGAGAGGAGGACAGAAGATATAACATTTTGAAGCCTCTTGTTACTAGACAATTACTTGTATTTATCACAAATGGGAAAAGAGGGTTGTGTCATTGTGAAATTACATAAGATCAACAGAAGAGTTAGACTACTTTCTATATATTCTCAAATACATAACAAATGCATAAAAAGAAATTTCATATTCTTTAGCAAGAGAGTTTTCTGGAGAAGATCCTCTCAGTGCCAATCAGCTGCAACATAAAAAGCATCTTCATTACAGAAGCAAAAAAACTCCAAACACAGATCTTCCTAGCATTCACTCTTGTACTTCTGCTTTTACAGTTTTTTTTCCCAAGTCTCTCCCAATAAAATTACAGAAATTATTGAAATATTTTTTGCTAGAACAGCAGCACCCTCCCAACTCTTTAAAAATGTCTTATCTACATACACCAATCACTGAGAAAACCATGAAAGAAAGCATTAGCATTGTACTTTGTCAGATGGGCAAAGTGATTGTCTAACAGCACCCAGTAGTCCAGGAGAAGAACCAAGATCCAAGTTAGCAGACTGCAAGTATGAAGTCTACGGGATATTCCCAGCACAAGTTAGTGGTGTAGTGTCTTAGTGGCAACTTGCCTTTTGCTCATGGACAGTCAAACGAATTAAGCAAAGCATCTCTGGAGGTAGAAGGATCTCCAGAATGAGGAGGATAGCATGAATTATTGCTCTGTAAAAAAGGCTGCAGAAAGAAATCATATCCTTCATTGATATGATCATGCAAAACAAAGCTGGAAACATCTGGATATTTCTGTTGCACACACAGAGTGGACATTTCCCTGTTGGTTTGATACTAATGTCTCCTTTTCTGTTCTTACACAGTTTTTCACTTTCTTCTCAAAACCAGGCCATGCTGTGGATGGAAACAAATTTTTATAAGTGTTGCCCTGGCTACCATTACTTTCCAAATCCCAGAAGGACAAAACCAGCATGAAACAACTCCCTCCTGCAGCGGTGGTGCAGTAGGAACACAGGTGCCTCTGGGGGTTGCCTGGCAGCTGAAGGAGATGGGGCAGAAACCATCAGCCCCAAAGGAAGAGTAAGGACCAATGGGTTTCTCCCCTCCCCAGCAGCAGAAGCCTCCAAGAACATCAGGGCCAGGGCTGGGACACACCATGGCTGCAACACTGGACAGTGGGTGGGGGCATCACTGGAGCAGGACTGGGCTGACACAGGACTCCTGGTCTGAGGAATAGGGCAGGGCCAGTAAGGCCCGCAGGTGGCCCCTGTCAAAACAGTAGCAAAAGGAACCATGGTGGTTTTGGCTGGGATGGAGTTACATTTCTTCATAGCAGCTTGTATGGTGCTATGAACACCTGCCTACCGATGGGAAGTAGTGAATGAATTCCTCATTTTGCTTTGCTTGCATGTGCAGCTTTTGCTTTACCTATTAAACTGTCTTTATCCCAACCCATGAGCTTTCTTACTTTTGCTTTTCTGATTCTCCACCCCATCCCTCTGGCAGGGAGTGAGTGGGCAGCTCAGCCAAAAATAGGAATGTATTTCATGCATCAGAACACAAAATGCAATTTCTTTCTGTAATCCTCTGAGAGAAAAAACAGAGGAATAAGGCAAAGAGCATTACATAATGACATTATAGGAAAAGCAAGATAAAGACAACTTTTTGTTCAGAACACACCAGTTAGATGAACATTATCTGCTGTAATAATATCATTAAGCACAAAGCATAACAGAGAACTTAAATCAATTGCAATATTAATTACACTAATTATGCATACTATAAGCTATATATATTTCAAAAGTTTGATTTAAATCTGCTTGGGAAGGTGATTCATTTACTCATTTTTTAATATACCACTTTAATAACTTTTATTTTTCTGTGATCCTTGTGTTGGCATTTAAACTATTGGAATTAAATGTGATCATTTCGTGTTGTAAGTTACGATGCAAAGTATCTCCTATATTGAGGATATCGTGCAAGTATTAAATACTGTCCTCACTGTTGCATCAATAAACTGATTTACTCGAGTTAAAATCAGAATACTTTCTGAGAATCAGAAAAAAAAAACCCCAAAGTTACACAGGGCTTTTTATGCGTATGAAGCACTTCAGATTTTGCAAGAAGGTGATAAGCAGGTTTGATGTCACTATACACAATGGGCCTGGAAAGCTTAAGATTTACCCTCCTTAAGGCAATCATGACAAGTTCTATATACTCTTATGTACACTTTTGCTTTAATACCCCATCTTACCTTCTAACAGAAAATTATTTGGTAACTTCAAACAGAAAGTACCATATAGAGATGAGATGATGATGATGATGATGATGATGATGATGATGATGATGATGATGATTATGGTGTTTTATTTGCCTTATATGGATCACATTTGCCTGTTCAGTGTCGTAAGAAGCATTATGTGTATAAGAACCATGGTTTAGTTGAGGAGGTTATCCCAGCTCTTCTGCCATTTTAAACAAAATAAAACCAAAAAGTCACTACGAAAGCCTCCTTTTCTTACAGTATATCCAGGTCTCTCTTCTTACAGTTTTCCTTCCTGCACTGGCTGGCTTGTATGTAGACTATATTAGCTAGACTATTTGAAAGAATGGAAAAGGAGATAGCATTTTCTTTTAGTGAAGTCCTGTCATTGTCTTTGCATTCAAGATTGCCAGAAATACTGAGATGTCAGCTTCCTGCATTTGATAACAAAATACAAATAATGTCTCTACATATTCAAAATTAAAATCCCTATTGGGATTTTAGTATTTTCCCTATTGGGAAAAATAAAAACAGATAATGAGTAAAACCAGGCTCAATTTTGCACCAAAAGAGCCTTTTAACAACCACCAGAATATGAAAATATGCTCTTAGTGTTAAACCACAAAAGGAACAACAGATGATGACACGATCTAACCTTTAAGCATGTCAGTCAGTATGGAGGTTGACTGGTATTCTTTATTTTTAAAAAGTCAGCAACAATACTCTTCCTGGAATTACTTTGTTTTTCATATTTGCCTGTTCTTTTCTTTGTATTGAGGCACTATCTTTAACAATCTGAAGAGCACTAAGCAGTTTTATCAAGCATGTTTAATGAAAGCCAAGTTTTTCCTAAGAAGTTTTGATTGTCAGTTTCAGCAAGCTCTTCATAGGGCATCTGAAAAACTCACCAATCTAAGACCAGCAAAATTACAGAAAAACAGTTCCAAAATTGCAGATAAGCAAAACAGCTAGGAACTGTGAGGATTTGTCCTTCACTGACAGAATGCCATTTTGTCATTTGTCAGATCAAATCTATAGAAATCAGAACAAGAAGCAGTCTTTTCCTCAGTGCTGAAGGGTTATCCTGGACTGCTGGTGGCCCATTTTGAAAACAGGCTGGGGAGTATGTCAGTCTAGAATTTTAGCTTTGGTCCAACCCTTTGTCCAATTCAATATATTTCACCAGTTCTGAAAACATCCTGGCATCTCCAGTCCTACTAGAGAGAGCTGTGGATATTGCTGTCAAAAATACCTCCTGTGGCAGGAAGCAGCAAGGTGGCATAACCATGCAGTTCTGGAAAGGAAAAGGGAAGGAGATGAATAGGTGCGGTTTGAAGGTAGAAGAACATATTTACTTACACTATGGAAATCTTGTGCTTATTTATTTATGGAAATTTTGTGCTTATTTATTTCAAACTGGTGAACATTTAACAAGACAACATTGTGTTTACAACACAACTGGAAAATAGGATATGGATACATTTCCTTCCTTTATTGCCAGAAGGGAAATCTGAATCACCTTTCTTGAAAAACAGTGACTATATAGTTTCATTGTACCCAGAGCAACTAGATGAGTATTAGAACAAATGGCCTCTGGCCTTTTCCCTGACAGGGTTACATTAATTACTCTTGTGTAAGAATAGAAAAAAAATCCATTAATTTGATGAAACTACTGCAAATTTACACCAAACTGAGATAAAAGCATAGACCATAGCATAAAATGGAGTCCTATTAGGATGTCATTTACTCTTCTCTAGCTGCAAATGAGATCTTCATTTCTAAATGTGAACAAAAGTCAATAATTTGCTATATTATGAGGAACATTAGGAAGAACACTGGCCTTACTGGTGAGTTCTTAATTAACTGAACAATTTCAGTGCCATTAAGCACCTCTTGTGCAGCAAGCAAGACAGATTTTTTGTCGAGTGGCCACTAATGAAACCCTTCTGGGACAGCACATGGCATTTAGGACACTCCAAAATGCATAAACTCCGCACAGAGCCTTCCCCTATGAGTCTGTTGCATCCTTTTCCCCTGTTCTTTCTCAGCACATTGTACCATCCCATCAGAACCAGAGATCACATAGCTTCCCAAGTGGCTTATCATTGGTTTTTAGCTTTTCTTCACATTCTACAATACTACACCCTTTCTCATCTCATCATGGAGGCTCAGATCCAGAACATTGCATAGATAATTTCATTAATTTCCTTGGATTTGGACAAGGCTCTGCAGCTTCATGTCATGTTGGGTATACTTTCCCCTGCACCTCCATGTCCTTGTGTTCTGTCTTTGCTTCACTGAAGGATCAGAAGGCATGAAAATAATTTCTCCTTTAAATTGCTACTTGGAAATTGTACAGAGAAAACACAGGGAACCATTTCAACCTCCCAGTGATTTCTTCAGTATTTCAGAACATCTTTTCTGTAGTCAAAAATGCACCTAAAGCTATAGGAAGGAACATACCAAGTTTTATGCAGGTAAAAAGGGATTTTCACATTATCTAAAGGAGTTGTCCAAAACATGGTGGCTCTCGGAACCCAAACTCTTTAGGAACTGTAGAAGATCCTCAGCTTAAATTGATAAACAAGTATTTTATAATTAGTCAAGGAAGTTCAGGAAACTTTAAAAAATTAGTGGAGAGAGACCAAAAAAGGTATATGGAACTTGAATCTTAAATAAATTCAGACTAACTCAGTGTTTGGGGATGATGATTATATTAGGGTTAGTACATGGGCTGAGGTTCAGTAGTTCCCACTTAACACAAGCCATGCTAGCAAATCTGCTGTAGATTTTGCATGCTGCCACGGCCTGGAGAATATTCCTTCTGCCCTGAAAAACTGCAAATGATGCTGTTTTCACAGGCACCTAACACTGAAAATGCACCTCTTCTGTTAGGTTAGCTATGAAGCTCAGCAAAAGAACATAAATAATTGAGGATCAGATTCTGCTAAAATTAAGTTGGAGAGTCTACATTTGGCCCACATATAGAATATAAAATACTCTACATATATAGATAATATATATTATTTGAGTACATTTTCCAGGAATTCATGAAAATGCAAGTGTTTCTTTTTGTTTATGTTTGTTGTAGGCATGGATATAAACACAATGCCTGATATTAGAAAAACAAAAACTACAGAACACATGCAAAGTCAGAAAGAAAAAATGGGAAAATTTTAAGGTCTTGTGTATAATTCATATGCTCAAGATATAAACCAAAGTATAAAAACTGAAAAAGGAATATGTAGACCAACAATAAGCATGAAGTTTAATGAGCGCTGACAGGTTGTTTTGGCAAGAGAATCATAGAATCACAGAATCATACAATGGTTTGGGTTGGAAGAGACCTTTAAAGATCATCTAGACCAACCTTCCTGCCATGGACAGGGACATCTTTCACTAGATCAGGTTGCTCAAAGCCCCATCCCACCTGACCTTGAACACTTCCAACGATGGGGCATCCACAACATCTCTGGGCAACCCTCATTGTAAAAAACTTCTTCCTTATGTCCAACCTAAAGCTATCCTCTTTCAGCTTAAAACCATTGCCCCTTGTCCTGTCCCTACAGGCCTTGGTAAAAAGTTTCTCTTCATCTTTCTTACAAGCCACCTTTATATATTGAAAGGCTGCAACGTCTCCCCAGAGCCTTCTCTTCCCCAAGGGTGAACAACCCCAACCATCTCGGCCTTTCTTCATAGGAGAGGTGTTCCAGCTCTCTGACCATTTTCATGGTGCTCCTCCGGACCTGCTCTAACAGATCCGTGTCTTTCTTGCACTGAGGACTCTGGAGCTGGACGCAGTACTCCAGGTAGGGTCTCACCAGAGTGGAGTAGAGGTGCAGAATCACCTCCCTCGACCTGCTGGCCACACATCTTTTTATGCAGCCCAGTTTACAGTTGGTTTTCTGGGCTGCAAGTGCAGATTGCTGGTTTATGTCCAGCTTTTCATCCACCAGTATCCCCAAGTACATTTCTTTGGGGCTGCTCTCAGTCCATTCATCACTCAGAACATGCACAATACCTTTTATTTTAATGCCAAAGTTTTGGTGGCTGCAAAAAAACACATTTTATGCTCTCAATATACTTATTTCAATTCAATTTGAATGTAAGTAGCAATGGAATCTATTCAGCAACACAAGATTCAAGAACTTACTGTTTTGATGTCTTCTTGTCTACAGAGCAGTAACACATGTAGCAAATACATAATGCAATGAGCCTGCAGTCCTTTTTCTTTGGTCCATCTCATAAGGAAAGACAGACAAATGAAATTTTCTGTATACAAAAGAAGACCTTCAAATTAGAACTTGGTAAAGTTTACCAACTTTTTGCTTGATCTTGTTTATAAGCATCCTTGTTCTGCCCAATATTTCATTTCATTGCCGAAAAGCACTGTCGAAATCAAGTAAATATCATTTAGTCTGGTAAGTTATTATGCTAAATTAAGCCTTTGTACAACATGCAATAAGTTAATCTACAACCAACAGTCTGGACGGTTGCTTTACAAACATTTTTTTAAATTCTGGAACATGAAAAGACATGGAAACATTAGGTTCACGGAGGAGACTGACTTATGTTCAGTCAGCAATACAAGAAGCACTGCAAAATGTTAGGAATGTGTCAGAAGCAGCAAAGCCCAACATTGAACTGTTTATCTTCTTTGAGAATGCCCAAGATTGTACCCAATAATTCCTTAGCTTAGCAACTTATTAGCTGTAACAATATGTAAGGTTTGATTATAGTTTGCCATCATCTAAAACACACTTATAAAGATATCCTCAGACCAGTGTTCCTGGACTTCCTTTATAAAATTTATGTTCTGCTCCCTCTCACATTAGGAATAAAAACATCTATACTTATGTTTTTCATATCCTCTTGCAATACTGCTACTGTTAAAGAAATTACTGAACAGGCCCAATTCATTGTCAGGACTAGATGGCAAGAATAGTCTAATTTGTTCTAAAATATTCATGCTTTTTAAGGAAAAAAAAAAAAACAACCAGAACTACTAGATCATATGGTGTCTTGACATAAACCTTTCCAAACAACTATAATTGAACTGGTACAGCTTTTGTTGAGATTAAATATTCATGAAGCAGGTTTTATTGTTTTTAATTAGAGGTGAGTAAATAAATTGTAAGGGATAATTTATTTGGTGAGGTTGGTCTCCATTTTCTTACTCCAGTTATCGCTGAATATATCAGTAATTCAAAACTAGTCATCAAATAATTTCAGAGAAAATTCTTTGTTTATCACTCATTTGTGGGCTATTTGATCAGAATATCAAATGGTAACATTTGAATGGCTTTAATTGGCTAGATGATACAGCTCTTTTTCTTTACTGGATGTGCTTTAATTAGCAAATTAAGCTGTAATTATCAGTTGTGAAATTACATTGATTTCCTAATTTTGTTTAGGCTGGATTTTTTTGACAATGTGTGGGATAAAATCCCAAGAAAGTAAATGCAAATAAAGTATAAATACATTTAGTTTAATAATTGGGCCAGTTCTCAGAATCTAAAGGGTATGTGTATGCATCTTAGTCCTATTTTTAATTTAATATAAGCATTGGAATAGAAGAAATAGAAGAATAGGAGATTGACAAAAATTCTGATGGAAAAATGTATGTATATGGACAGAAAGTAGTCATATATTAAATATCCTTTATTTCCAATCAGAAAGGAATAAGAAAATCTGATGTGATCAATATATTCATTTTATACAGTTCTGAGCACCAATGGCAAATAACATTAAACTAGAAATTAAAGTGATGTCATTATCAGTTATCTGAAATCCAAGAGACCCTGAAAGCCATTAGGATAATAAAGAACAGCACTACCATCTGAGGTCTGAAGCTGCCAGTCTTATTGCAGCTCTGCAGAAGAGATCACCTCGGCCTACAGTTTTGCCCTACCAAAAGCACCACAGCACTGCAAAAACTCTTAGAGGACTTCTTCCACAAGCTAGCAGCACCTTGTAGAGTGAAGAAGAAGCCAGGAAAGTGCATTCACACCATCCATGTGGCACAGAACAGCAATATCCAAATTACCTGTGACAGATATAGCTCTGGAATCAGCAGCAGATACCTGCACTGCTGAGGTAGTGCACCGAAGTTTATCTGCCCTACTGAGAAGGATCTCGCACAGTTCTTCTCGCTGCATAAAACAGAAGAGTGCTGTCAGGACCTGTTCAGTCAAAGGTGTACAGAACAAACAGGCTGCACCCAAGGATGCTGAAGGAGCTGGATGGTGTCCTTGTAAGGTTGCTGTCTAGCATCTTTGAAAGGTTGTGGTGATCAGGGAAGGTCCCTGAAGACCAGAGAAAGACAAATGTTGTACCCACTTTCAAAAAAGACAAAAAGGAAGGGTCTGAGGAACCATGGACTGGTTAGAATTAGCTTGGTGAATGGGAAAATCATGGAACAAGTCCTGTTGGAGCACAGCTCTGGGGGAAAGACAGTGAAGAAGGTGTCAGGGAATAGCCAGCATGGATTGACCATGGGTGAATCACGTCAGTCCCAGACAGTTGCCTTCTGCGATAACATAGCTGTATTTGTGGGTTAGTGGAGAACTGTGGATGTCCTTTACCTTGACATTAGCATGGCTTTTGTCACTATCTCCCACAGTATTCTTCTAAGTTGGGATGTTATGATCTGGAGGGGTGCACAACCAGATGGATGGGAAAAAAAAAAAAAGAACGGTTGGATAATTTGACTCAGAGAGGAGTGGCTGATGGGTCATGCATTGCCTGGTGGCTGGGAACAAGTGGGCTCCCACAGCAGCCTCTCATCAATGACCTGGGGAGGTGACAATGTGCATGCCTGTCATGTTTACAGGTGATCCCAAACTGGGGGGGTACCAGTCAATGCTCGTGACAGCAGAGCCACTGTGCAGAGGTACTGGCACCAGTGGGAGGAAGGGGCTGATGGGCATCCATGCTATTTGGGCCAGAGTACTGTGCAGCCCTGTTCCAGGGAGGCAGAGCCCCAGCAGCAGTGCCAGGGGGCTAGGGGCAGCTCTGGGTAGAAGGTCGTGGGCCCTGGTGGGCAGTGAACTAAGAAGGGCCAGAAAGGCTGGAGATAAGGGAAAGCTTTTCCCCTACAAGGACGGCTGGGAAGTGGGGACAGACCCAGGGAAATGGTGCTGTCCCCTCCTTGGAGGGTTTCCAGTCCCCACAGGTAAACACCCTGAGCAACCTGGTCTGACTCCATAGCTGAGCCTGCTCTGGGCAGGGGATTGGAAAAGAGACCTCCAGAGGTCCCTGCCATCTGCATGCTGTGCCCATGATGCTGTGATTTTGACGCTGCCATGAGGTAATAGACACATGCTATGAATCTGCCCCTCAGTGACCATGCTGGATGAGTCCAGGAAAGCTTTAAAACTTTCTTCTCCAAACAGAAGTCTGGTGAATACTGATATATCAAATTGAAGTTTTCCGCAGTCTGAAATGAAATTCAGCTTTGTACCAAGTACCTCCAGAAGATTCGTCACCTACGCGAGCCCTGTTCTCAACACTAACCCAGTAGACTCTGCACCACACCAGCCATCTGCACTATTCCATCTTCCGAACCATGTGCTTTTGTGGAGATCATTCTTACAACTGTTTTGATACTCACTTTTTAATGGCTTTCTCTGTGTAAGCTGAGATTTTGTCACTTTGTGAAGATAAATCTAAACAGTTTAAAAAAATTTAATGTTATATGAGTAACAGTAGTTTCTAAGTTTAAGACTGTAAAGCTCTTCAAGAGAATAATACATTTTTCTACCTGCTCTTAAAATTTTAAACTCGCTAGTTCCAGACTTCATCCATACTGAAGCAATTTAAATATTTTCTTTCATACATAATGAATAAAATTATTTTCCATTTTTGTTCTTTTTTTGCATGAGGAAAGAAGAGTAAAGGTAAATTTTTACTGAATTAAAATGCCTATCTTCTAAGCCAGAATATCTCTGATACTAATTCATACTAGCTTTCATCTTTCCAATATATATGTAAAAGCTAAATAAAGCTACTGACTAATTCCTCGGAATGACATCTGGATGTTACTGTCATGTGGCTATAAGTCTCTTGTGAAAATGTTATGCCTGGTGTAATCTCTGACATTACAGGTAAATAACAAGGGTGCTCTTTAATGATCCTTAGTAAAGAGGAAAGTGAATGTCACCAACTAGATGTAAAAGTTTCTTAGTTGTCTACTAAAAAAACCCCACATCCTTCTGCTTCTTACCCCTATTTCCTTGATATATTTGACCTAAAATCACTGTGATTCTAATGGCCTTTGGGTCTAAACAGCAGAGTTGTACTCTGTCATTTATTCTTAAAATCAAAAGGGGAAAAAAAAGGAAAAGAAGTTGGCATTGATAAACTGAGAAAATGCTGGAAAATCATTAAAAATGAACACTGAATCCAAACCTAACTGAAGAAACTGGAAAAAATACTATTGAGTTCACTCTGTGTCAAGGTCTAGGAGCAAATAAAGTAAATTGAAAAGGAGAGAAGAATTGATAGCCTTACTGAAGTCAGCAGCAATCTGTCCCAGATTTCACAAATAAAAGCAATCACTGTGCTTTCAAGATATGTTCATTCATGGAGTATTCTGATGTCCTGCTTCTCTGGAAACAATTATTTTCTCTTTCCATCACTTTTTCTTTGGCAGCACTGACAGCAGGAGTCAGCTTTCCATTGTCCATGGTGTCTCTGTGCAGTGAATATTACTTGGTGACTTTTGGAGTCAGTAGTATTCCTATAAACTTCAGCCAACTTTGGATCTTTCCCCACAGAAAGAATGAGCATGTCCCAAGGAGTACAGTAGGGTTTTTCAACCTCTAAAGAAATAAAATTTTCACTTTAAAAAGTATTTTCCTGTCACTCACTTTCTTGCTTCTACAATTATTTTGAATGTACAGGTTTTTTACAGTTTCCTGCCCAAAAGCTAGCTAGCCAGCTATCCAACTCCATTTACTGTTGCAAGCAGCCTCCTTCCCATGCTGCTGATAACCTCAACTAGCACACTAAAGCCCTCATGGTTTAGAGAGTTCTGAAATAACTATCTGTCTCCTACTCATCATCCACTTTTTGTAAGCTTCTGTTGATACGTAAAATTCAGGCTAGGTGAAGGGAAAAAACGGTCCTTGTAGCTTCTGATTTATTATCTGTGTTTATTTTCCAAGGCACAGGTATTCATCAGTGACCACCACATCCTGTGATTTCTAGATGTCTCTCCAGGCACTGACAATTCCTCCCCTGACTGGCACACTCCAAGTCCAGCATTTGAAGTGCTCCACACACATGCAGAAGCACAGGCTATAAAGTAGCCTACTTTCATATTTCAAGTAGGAGCCTCCCAACCTCAGTACTTTTTTGTCTTCAATTGCTTCTCTTCTCTTCTTCGACCTCAAACAGTTGGCAGTATGGGAAGTGAATGAAAGCACCAATAGTTGCTGCTTCCTGCTCAGGTTCTGTGACAAAGCAGCTGACTTCTGCTGCATCCATGAGCAGACCATCCAAATGTCAAGACTGTATTCAGCATCACAAGAGCAAAGCTACTGCAGTAGTATTGACTTTAACGACAGCCATAGCTTTCAAGATAAGTTTTCCAGACCAGTCAGGTTTGCAGCAACTCTTTTCTCTTGGGATTGGTTTCCACATTTGAGCTTCACCACAGTTTGGTTGACCTTAATATTTTCCTATCTGCAAAACTCGTCAAAACAAGATGAAAAGAAGATTGTTTCTTCTGACTGACTCACTAGTATTTGCTCTCACTAATATTCTTTATTTATGTTTAAGAATAAGACACTTCTGTGGATAACATTAAGGTTTCAAAATAATTATTTGATTTGTGCAAAGAGAAGTAAAAGCAACTTTACCATTATCAACAACTCAGATAGTGCTCCTGAGTGATCTCTCTGGTACTTATTGTGTATGCCACTGCATTTCAGACACATTTTTTCACTATTTTGATGCTCATTTTCCCTGACTGAAACTTCCCCTTTCCTGTATTAACTTACAATTTAACCTCTAGTGTTTGTGAGGCTTGGTTTTATGGTTTTAGCTACTTAATGCTAGACAGGAGCTCTGTGTCTACAAAATTATGTTCAGATTCCATCTGAAATTGAGGGACATTTCAGCTCATCCACCTACAGTTGCCTCTTGAGTTTTAGGGTCACCTGTACTGAACCTGGACCTTGGCTGTACCATCCAGCCAAGTCCTTCAGCCAAGTTTCTGTCAGCTGGTTGTCTCAGTTAACAATGTGCTGCTAGCTAGGCCTGGCTTATGCTTTCACCACCCAGCTTCAGCAAGCAACTTCATGGATATTCAAGCTGTCAACTTTTGCAGGGTGAGAAAGTGCAAGCTTCTGTGGAACCAGGTGCTCGGCAGAGAGTATCGACAGAAATGTCCTACAAAATATGCAGCAGCTGAGCTCTTCAAGAAGCAGAGGAAATGCTTTAAAGTAAACAATGCATGGGGGAACAGCTGCACTTCAATGCACTTATCTATGAAGGTACTTGAATTCATCTGTAAAACAGAAAATATGTGACAAAGCTAGGCAGCATCAGCTCTGAAACCCATGGTAAACTTAACTTCTCAATATTGGCTTATTTTCATTACATGATCTGTCAAAATTATATTACATTTTCATTATTCAAAAACAAAAAATACATTTATATTATATTATATTATATTATATTATATTATATTATATTATATTATATTATATTATATTATATTATATTATATTATATTATATTATATTATATTATCTATTTATTATAAGTGAGTAGGCTGGGGGTGCACAAGAAGTTGGGAGGAGCTGACCCCAGCTGACCAAAGGAATATTCCATAACATGATGTCATGCTCAGAAAAAAAAATGAGGGGGGAGGTTGGCAAAAGCCCACTGCTCAGGGATGGGCTGGGTATCTGTAAGTTGTTGGTGAGCACTTGTTTTAATTTGCATCACTCGTCTTCCTTGGGTTTTATTTCTCTCTCTTTGTTATTTTCCTTTGTATTACAATGTTTTATTGTTATTATTTTATTTTATTTAAATTATTAAACTGTTTTTATCTCAACCCATGTATTTTCTCACTTTTACCCTTCAAATTCTCTCCCCTGATCTGCTGGCATAAGTGAGCGAGAGGCTGTGTGGTGCTTAGTTGCCAGCTGGGGTTAAACCATGACAAAATGCAGCTGAAACTGTTTTGGTTGAGAAACTTCTCACTACAAATTCAGATAACTCAAAGTTGACATTTTCAAAGGACTGAATAAAAAGC
This sequence comes from Pelecanus crispus, assembly GCF_030463565.1. NCBI lineage: Eukaryota > Metazoa > Chordata > Aves > Pelecaniformes > Pelecanidae > Pelecanus > Pelecanus crispus. Next base: position 71,303,816 of record NC_134676.1, on the reverse strand, counting down.
TTTGGGGATTTTCTGAGTTAAGACGATGGCATCTGAAAGATACTTGCTATTTCAGCCGTATCAATTCAGAAGGTTTTCAGCAGTGAAATGAAGAATGAGAAATACCTTCTCGGTGCACAATGACAAAATTGTTGTCATGAAGCTTTCAATAAGTCATTCATCCTAAAGCATTGCCAAACTATCTCTCTAATGGAAGTCTGTCTTTCACATGGCTCAGAATTGGGCTTTTAAATTATAACTTTGGAAACATTTCAGCATCAAACTGTCTAAATAAGAAAAAATGTGTAAAATTCTTTCATCCTTTATGAATATAGTGATTCCCTGAACAGACTAAATAGACTACACTACACAGTGCCAACTTTCAGTTTTGGGAAGAAACAGCACAGCAAAATGTATTTGCAATCACACTTGAGGGTGAACTAACTTGGGCATTGTATAGGCAAGTATTGTAGGTAGAGTTTCAAGAGTCCTTCGTTGCTATAGAATATCCTTGTTCAGAAACAGATCACAGGTTTTTCAAGCCTACTATTTCATTTGAATTGATTCCTTTAGTATCAGATGACAGTTACAAGGCCAAGTTTTCCCAGACATGGAGACTTTGGGTTTAGCTCTTCCTGTAATTTTTCTTTGAATATCTAAATTCGCACCACCATCCAGGAAGAACAGTACATCTGGAAAACTTTCAAAGTTTGAAGATTAGCTCTACAAACCACTTTGTAGTAGGGATCTTTCTCTGGGATTATTTTAGAATTTTTCACCATTGTGGCTTATTTACCTTGCCTGTATCAGCCCATAGACTAACACCTTGTACCTTAAAAGAAAGCTTAAAAATCAACATAATTTTGTAGAGATGCTAAAATATGACCTTTTTGCACCCACTGTGCCTTATTAAAGTGTTCACATCTAAAACTGACAAGCAATTCACGTTACAGTCCTTGCAACATGATACAAAGACTCTATTCATGCACAACAGTCTCAATGTGGAGACCAATGTACTGCTCTGAAGTAGAAATGATTACCTTAAAATACAGGTAACTTGAATAGGTCTTGTGGCTGGCTCTCTGCAGATATGTGCTCCTCTATACTCTCGATGTAAAACATAGTCTTCCTTCTGCATGTCTGTAGAGGACCTGAAGCATATGTTCTACTCTATTTGTTTAATAGCCAAGAAATGTGAATACCAGAACTTATTCCTAAAAATTTGTTTTAAGTGAATCTGGAAGACTTATTCTGAATGAAGAAACATATTCAATGAATTTAACAACCTGCTTTTTGTAGCTGAGAAGCAACCATGAATTTAATTAATTTATTTACTACTAATTTACTTTTAATAAAAGATTTCTATGTACTTTAGAACTGCTTTTCCTCTTCCCCTCCTTCTCCTGATTCTCCATCATTTTCTACTTGTAACTTGCTGTCTGATCCATCGTATGACGGATGCAAGACACAAACTGCAGTTTTTCTTCCTGCTTGAATGCCAAGAGTTAACATCTTCCAAGATCATCATTCATAACATGATTACCAGTGCAAGTAATCATATAGTTGTACTCTCGTTGTGAAATGTTCAGGTAAAGAAAACTTTTACTCCAATATTCACAAGAGACTTCATGAATAATACCAGTCACACCTTTTGCCCAGAGAGATTAATTTGGAATTTTTTGCTATGTTATTCATCTCCTTTATTCAGAGTAGGTCTAGTGTAAAAGTAAAGATAGCAAATATATTCTGAGTCTGAAAATTAGATCTGTATCTAGGAAACAGAACTTGCAATCATAGTCATATGATAAATGATGATCTGACTCAGTTGCAAAAGATTTTCTGTTTCAATAACATGAATTAAAATTTCATATACATTAAAAGATGCTTCACATTAAACATTCAGTAAACAGAGATTTATTGTAATAAATCCATAGCCAAGCACCATCTTCAGTATGTCCTTGGCTTCACGTCATTGTCACACGTCACCTACCAGCAAAAAATCAAAGTAGAAAATAAATCCACTGCTGTATGAAAAAAAACCCTGTTGGACCTTATTTCTGGAGCATTCCAGCTGCAATACAAACTCAGAATACCGTTGTAGTCAGTGATGCCTTGCATATTTGCTGATCAAGAGTCTACTGCAGCTCAAACATTAAGTTAGCAGTACGGATTGGTTTAAGAATAATACTCCTCTAAAGTCTTCTCCCTCAGTAGAAGTTATGCCTCCTACATTTTAAGCAGAAACACACTGATTAACAGCATGTTGATTTTGTTCTGCTTTCCATCCTGATTGTGTTTCCATGAAAGACCTTTTTACATATTAATTTGTTAACATGCTATTTTACATGATGCTTAGAAAGAGAGACTGCATCATTAGATTATACAGAGGAATTGTTTTCCTTGAGTTGTACCATTTATTTGTGTTAGGGCAGTGCATGAAAAACTGAGAGCACACTCTCTGATACTAACATGCTCATCTCCAGAATTCTTCTCAAAGTATGGATCAGGAGTAGGAACAAACCCTGTCTTTAATTAACTTCAAATTTTAAAAAAATCTTATTTTGTTGCATTATCTATAAGAATGAATATGTATATTATTTGTGCTTTTCAAGTGCTGAATAAATTACCAGGTATCATTAGTAGTGTCTGTATTCAACCACTAATGACTGCAGAGATGCTTATTCAAGCAAAGAACATTTACATGCAGACTGCAGGAACTGAGCAAGACTTTGTTACTTCTCTGATTAAAGGAATTGATTTGACTGGAGGAAGAGTGACTTTAATTAGCTGTGCAAATGCCATTAATTCCAATTAATCTTCTCACAGTGTCAAGATCAGAATCCAGGGAGAAAATAAATTGCAGTAAATCAATATAATTCTTGTTTATACCAGGAGCAGGTGCTTACAGAAAGAGGAATGTCTTTTATAGTTGTCTGCATCACGTATTTAAACAAGTCAGTAATTCAATGTACCAAATCTCTCAATGATTCTTTATAGACTATTTATATATCTCTTTAATTGCTTTTCATTTGATGGAAAGTATTTAACTTAGTACTTTTCAGAAGTAATCCAGTAAGAAATTTGTTCAAAACACCCACAAGTACAAACAAGTTTTATTTTGCAGAGAAAACTGAGATGTGGATTTACAAGAAATTGCTTTTATTTACAAACCTTAGATAAGCACTAACTTGCACTTATTTTTCATGGGGCAGATAAAGAAAACCAACTAGCCAACTGACTCAAATGTAACTTGAAAAGCTGTCTCTAAAAGAAAGCTCTTGGATTTCTTTTAGACAGCTCTTTGAGAACTATGACCATGAAATTTTAACCCTTGAGGATTTCCATGTTGCTAGTAGCAATGCATCAGATCTGTCACAGCTTCTCAGATTTCAAGAGCAGTGTCTCAAAAAGAGCACAGGCTTGAGCTTAAAAGAAACCAGAATAAATCAAATGAATCACCTCAGAGATGTGCCACTGAAATGAAAAGAAAACAGTGCTCTGTGTGGGCAGGCAAGCACAAAACATCTTCCACATTTAAGAAATATTGCAGCTTCCCTCTTGCAATAGTTTGCCCTACAAGAACTTTTTCATATCACACTGCACAACTGTGTGATGAATGTATGGAGAAGGGTACCAAGGAGTTTACACCTCAGGAATAAGGTAAGTTTTAACTAAAAAGAAAAACTTTAAACAAACAAAACTCTCTCTTAAAAAAGAGCCAAAGGGGCTTTTTTTCTTCCCCCTAGAATATTAAGAACTACCCTCCAAAATTTCAGTAAAAGTAACCTACCAAACTGAGTTACAAGGCAGAGTTTCACAATGCATACTAATTTATGTAACCACAATACAGTTTGCCCCTCAGCCCTGAGGTGTGTTTATGCAGAAGTTTCCCACTCTCAGCAGGTGGACAGATATCAGAATCAGAAATTGCAACCACAGATCACTCAGTAACAGAATATCTCAGGTTACTGACATCTTCAGGTGTGCTTCCTCCTATTAATGCTGATTTATTTACTCACTGAACAAGGTGAATTTGAAAAGAACAGACCAAAATCAGATACAAGTGGCAACCATCAGGGATTTGAGAGCACCAATGGGCCTTACTGATTCTGTCCCCCGGGAAATGCCTGGTGCCCTGGCTGGTTGGGTGACTGCCTCACTCTCCAGCTGCCCCAATGCTCCCAGTCCCCAGGAGCCCCCAGCCTCTCCAGCACCTTGGCAGGAGCAGGGTACTAGCCAGGAGCTCATGCCATATCTCACAGCCAGCCAGTTATCTCCTACTTGTCTCCCTATACTGGCTGATAGGTCCTAGAGGAATCCCAGGCAGCTGTGTCCCAGAACATTATTTTGCAACCAAAACATCTATAGCACAACATACACAGAGCACCCTCAACAGAACACAGTTCAGGGTCTGGACAGAAAAGCCAATGTGTTATGAAAAGCTTCAGCAGGCATAAGATAGTCATTTTCCCATCCCTTTGTGCTGTATGAGGATAGTAAAGTAAAGTATTGAATACATGCACAGAACTAAGATTTTCAGTTATAGATACTGAGTTGCTACTCATATAAATCCTATAACCAAAACAGTGAGGACTGCAAAGCCTGTGTCATTGAAATGTGCACCAAAACATAAGTAAAACCCTCTAAAACACTGGGCTGTACTCATTTTATTAAAGCTATATTAAATCTATTTAATAAATATTATGGTGTATTAAAAAGTCCTTCTTTTTTTGACACTGTCTCCCACAGCATTCTCCAAGAGAAGCTGGTGGCTCATGGCCTAGGCAGGTGTACTCTTCGCTGGATAAACTCTGGCTTGATGGCCAAGCCCAGATAGTTGTGGTGAATGGAGTTAAGCCCAGTTGGTGACTGGTCAAAACTGGTGTTCCCCAGGGCTCTGTTTTGGGGCAAGTCTTGTTTAATATCTTCATCAATGATCTGGATGATGGGATTGAGTGCACCCTCAGTAAGTCTGCAGATGACAACAAATTGGGTGGGAGTGTCAATCTGCTCAAGGGTAGGATGGCCCTGCAGAGGGATCTGGACAGGCTGGATTGATGGGCTGAGGCCAACTGTATGAGTTTCAACAAGGCCAAGTGCCGGGTCCTGCACTTGGGTCACAACAACCCCATGCAACACTACAGGCTTGGGGAAGAGTGGCTGGAAAGCTGCCTGGCCAAAAAGGACCTGGGGGTGTTGGTTGACAGCAGGCTGAACATGAGCCAGCAGTGTGCCCAGGTGGCCAAGAAGGCCAACAGCATCCTGGCTTGTATCAGGAATAGTGTGGCCAGCAGGAGCAGGGAGGTGATTGTACTTGGCTGCACTGAGTATTGTGGTGAGGCCGCACCTGGAACACTGTGTCCAGTTTTGGGCCCCTCACTACAAGAAAGACATTGAGGTGCTGGAGCATGTCCAGAGGAGGGCAGTGAATCTGAGGAAGCGTCTGGAGCACAGGCACTATGAGGAGCGGCTGAGGGAACTGGGGTTGTTTATCCTGGAGAAGAGGAGGCTGAGGGGAGACCTTATAGCTCTCTACAACTACCTGAAAGGAGATTGTAGTGAGGTGGGTGTTGGTCTCTTCTCCCAAGTAGCTAGCGATAGGACAAGAGGAAGTGGGCTCAAGCTGCACCAGGGGAGGTTTAGATTGGATATTAGGAAACATTTCTTCATGGAAAGAGTAGTCAAGCATTGGAACAGGCTGCCCAGAGAGGTGGTGGAGTCACCATCCCTGGATGTGTTCACAAGAGAGGTGGAGGTGGCATTTTGGGACATGGTTTAGTAGGCATGTGGTGTTGGGTTGATAGTTGGACTGATGATCTTAGAAGTCCTTTCCAACCTTAATGATTCTATTCTAGTTTTACTGTCATTAAAAAACGATTCAGCCACCAAGCCAGGAAGCATGAAGTTATTTATTACTTTACCCTTAATTGGTTTAGTGGTGGACTTGGTAGTGTTAGGTTAATGGTTGGACTGGATGTTCTTAAAGGTCTATTCCAACCTAAACAATTCTATGATTCTATGATTCTTCGTCCAAGAGCAATTATACTGCCTTCTTTAGATGAGTATCTTTAGTCATGCAATATCATATAATCAAGATGAATGTTCCTGTCTGAACAGGATGAAACCAGCACTTTTGCTCCAGAATTTACAATAGTTTCTTAGTAGGATTACATATTACACTTTGTTTTCCCTTCGTCACTCAAAATGGGGTTTTGGTATCCATTGTTGTTCCATCTTGACCTCTCCCATTTTCAACATATGATTTAGTATCTTCTGTTGCTTTTAGTATTGAGCAATAAGAACAATGTTTAGTGATATTCTAAGGTTTTGTGATGGCATCAGTCACCATAGAGTCTGTTTACCAGGCTAGAGTTTTGTTCTGTTTTGTTTTGTTTTTTTTAAAAACGAGAAGGAATCAAAGGAAACCTTGCATTTTACTTGAGGGAAAAAAAAAAAGTTTCACTGATCTCAGCATGACTCCTAAAGATGAGTAAATACGATTGCTGTGTCGCTGGGAGAATATGACATTCAATTAAGTGACTGCTAACAGTCAGACTGTGAATTAGTGCCCGAAACAGAATTTACCAGTCATGATGTCCAAGTCATCTGCCTAATTATTAGTCCCTGATTGGCTAAGAATTTCAGTTCTCTAAATTATGTTATTGAGACTCGCCACTGTGACTCTGAAAGGAAAAGGGAAGGTGGGAAACTTTTTAGGCAGCTGAGAAGGAAGATACACATTCTGAAAAATGTAAGACCCACCACTAAGGGGTTGGCTGGAAAATTAATATGAGAATTAATTTCAGAAGAGGAGCAGAGAATTCTTCATCAAAGAAAAATTTGAGCTTTTAAGCTATTTCAGAAATACTTCATAAATACCTCTTCTGCACATGAAGTGGAGTCTGCAGTACTCCCAGGGAGTATCCAAAATATTAGTTCACACTATGCACAGGTGACTTTCATTCTAGTTTCTAGAATTTCTGATACACTTTGTTAGAAAGATTAGAATGGTTTTTTCCTTCTCCATCCTTGGCTTAAATGACTAACTTAGTTGATGAATTTTTAAAATAAAACAAAACAAAAAAAAAAAACCACATCTGCATTTTAAAATGTAGCATACAGTTCACAACTGCAAGATACCTGAGAATGACAAAACCAGCCTAATTTACTGATATCTGAGATTAGCAACTCTTTCCAGGTTTAGAGAATGAGTGTCCTGGTTTTGGCTGGGATAGAGTTAATTTTCTTCCTAGCAGCAGGCATAGTGCTGTGTTTCGGATTTAGTAGGAGAAGAATGTTGCTAACATGCTGATGTTTTTAGTTGTTGCTGAGTACTGCTTATGCTAGTCAAGGACTTTTCAGCTTCCCATGCTCTGCCAGGCGCACAAGAAACTGGGAGGGGGCACAGCCAGAAGAGTTGATCCAAACTGACCAAAGGGCTATTCCATACCATATGGTGTCATGCTCAGTATATAAACTGGGGGGGGTTGGCCGGGGAGCAGCAACTGCTGCTCAGGAACTGTCTGGGTATCTGTCGTCGGGTGGTGAGCAATTGCATTGTGCATCACTTGCTTTGTATATTATTATTACTATTATTATTATATTGTTATTATTATTATTTTACTTTATTTTATTTCAATTATTAAACTGTTCTTATCTCAACCCAGGAGTGTTTCTCACTCTTACTCCTCCGATTCTCTCCCCCATCCCATCAGGGTAGGGGGAGTGAGCGAGCGGCTGCGTGGTACTGAGTTGCTGGCTGGGACTAAACCACGACAATGAGACAAAAACTTCCATAACTATTCATAGTTGTTACTTATTAGAGTAAAATTATTTATACAACAGCATTGGAAATCTTCTGCATGGATAGTTATATGCTGGACTCAAAACATCATTGTATGGGAAGATAGACCTAAGCTTATCAATGTTTGCAACATAAGGATTAGTCTCCCTGAATGAGTTACTGCTTATAATTTTTTTGCTAATAGCATCCTGCCAGTTTGAAGCCTTCTCAGGTTGATTTTTATTTTTTTCCTCCACTTTCCCCATGCTGTATTATGTTGGTGTTTCTCACTGTGAGACTAAAAGATGCAGACATGCTGAGCAGATGTGTGATATGGGACTCCAACAGTTTTCATCCCCCTAGGTTCTGTAACTGTGACAGCCCAGAGACCTTACACCCCTTATTCAGCTTCCTTCATCATAGCTTGAAACAGTACAGAAAACTGAATTTTGTTAGTTGTGAAAGACAATAGAACAGGATTTTAAAAAAGATTAAAAAAAAAAAAAAGATACACAACCTAAGGGCATTATTTCTTTCTCAAATTTGGAGTTATCCCACAATTTGTAACACCAGCTTAACCTTGAACTGGCTTAGAACTACAAAATCTCATTGATTTATGGCCTTCCTTATATGGAATTATGAATTAGAGCTTCATCTACAGTCCTTATTACATAAAATCACTTCTTTAAATATCACATGCTGTACCAGGCTATTCAGCTCAGTAAATATGCATGCAAACTTTTTCTATCAATAGATGCAATAAAAACTGCATTTTGTTGCTTCCTGGTGGAAAACTGCCCAAGGCTAGGAGAGTTCAGGAAAAAAAATCAATATCCCTAAATGATTATAAATCTGTGGGTTTGCAGTGAACATTTCACAAATCAGAACTCAATAGCTTTGCAAAACACTAGTTTTGACCTTCATAAACCTATCTAGGTTCATTACTTCCATAAAGAATTCAACTCAGACCTCAGCAGGACTACTCCCCCTTGAAACTATTTCTTCCAGCTAAATATATGTAGCTGATTTATTTTCATGTCTGTCATTTGCTCTGAGGCTATCTCAGCAGGATCCAGAGTGGTAAAGCACGCGTCTTCACTGAAGGTTCAGTTCTTGCCTTTACAGAGGAAAACTCAGCCAATCTTAATGTGGCATAAATGGTATGCTTTAGAAATTGTGATGACAATCATATGAAATGTACAGCTTTTCAATGACAGAGTAACTGCTTTTTTTTTGCTTTTTAGTTGTTGGATGACAACATATTCTTACATGTACACAAGTTACATATACAAAAAGTTAAAGAGTTTTACAAGTATTAAGTGATACTCACCTCACTACTTAAATTAGTACAGCTCATCCTCTCATGGGAAAATGCTGTTTCTGTATCATTTTAAAAAAAGACAAAAAATAAATCAAATTATTTGACATACTGTTGCATATTTACTATGGTTAAAAAAAAAAGAAAGACTCAAGGCCCTTCCCAAAATACCTTGAATATTTAGTTAGAGGTTGTTTTAGCCCCTTGAACACTTTTTTCTTGTAATAATAAATAGGGGCATTGCCTTTGGCAATACATTGATGCTAAAAGTCTTCATCCAATACATCTGTCCTAGTGTTGTCATTTATCTGCTCCTTATTCTTCTCCATGTCTTATCTGAGGTTCATGATACATGATTTCTTTTCTCTCCTCATGCTCTCTCTGACCGTGCATCATTAAGGCTATCACTTGAGCAGAAACCACACCCCTACAATGTCAGGCTGAGCACAAGACTCACTCATAGTCCCCATGGTTTGGTATTGCACCATTAGCAAATACACCTCAATATCAAATTGATTCTGCATCAATAGTCCAGGTATTTCTCAGGTCAGATTTAAGAACACCTAATTCTGTGACACAGTCAACCATTTTAGTTTGTTTTTTCAGCATTCAAGAGGAAAACTACACATCTGGATAAATATTTTTGAAACAGTATTATTAAATCTGGGCATTCAGTGGAAGTTCCCTGACTTCCCCAGAAAATTCACAGGATATAAAAAAAGGGCATATTTTAGAAAGGTAGTGCAAGACAACTGCTATGATAATAAATTTCTTGCAAGAAATATATTGCTATCCATTTCTCTTCAGACCTTAGCAATGTCAGGTAGATTATACATCTTCCAGAGAACACTATAAATCACTCTGAGTCTAAAAGCATACCCAGTTAAGTTGAATGCCCCAGAGCTTCAAAAGAGAATCACAGAACATACAAATGACATGGAAAGAAACAGAGCATGATGGCAGATATGCTCTGTATATCTGTATATAATATATATATATATATACATACATATATATTATATATATACATATATATATATTTTTTATATATATATAATAATAATGTATATTATACAGCCTACACTGATGCAGAAAACACTACCTCCGCATGGATATGGATACCACACCATACCATAAAGATACCATATGATTAGTCAAAACATGCAGCAAGTCTGAATTGCCCGTGTCCCACAAAGCAAACTTATCTAAATACCATGATCAATCCAGAATAAAAAATACAAGCTAAGCTTTTTTTTTTTTTCCTCTGTGTTTGGGTGATGATTAGTGAGAGATAATATACAGACATCAAAACCTAGTGCCAGTCATCATCAGTGTCACACCATGCCCAGTTTTGATCACTAAAATCACACACTTTAGTAAGCATGAACAGAATTACTGTGTTATTCCTGTCAGAGAGGAGCTTACTCCTTTCACTCTTTCCCTCAACATTTGGCTTACATGTTAAAGCATGGAGGTTTTGTACAATAATCTTGATAAAAGCAACATGAAGAGCTTAGAAAACAACTAAGTGCTAATGGAAATAACAAAACACATTAAAAGGAGTGAGAAATTGTTCTGTATGATCCTTGTCATAGGAAGAATACATGGCAAGTGGTCTACACAGAAAGATATTCCCAGAGAATATCAAAGGCAAAAGTTAATGTTTTCCCTCACCACACGCCTTCTCTAAAAAGAAGCTGCAGAAGGATTGGTGGCCAGCAAAACTGATAACTATAGTAAAAGGACCATACAGCCACAATAATGAAAAAACCCAAAAGTTAATTAGAAAGTACTTGAAAAAAACTAGCTGTTAATCAGATGGGACTAATGATATTCATGCTGGGAGAGGAAGGGAAACAAGTTAAACGAGTGATCCAGGAAGCTATAGGTCAGGCTGCTTCTCTTTGATTGCTAAAAAGTCCGGAAATGTTAATCAAACAAATCATTCATGTTCACCTGAAAGGTAACGAAGTGGAAGGAATCATTAGCAGAGACTAGAAAAAACTAACAGTGTTTAACTTTTTTGTGCTTGAGAAGGCAGCTGTCTCACTCCCCGGGGGACTGACGTGTGGCCTTGACACAATCTCTTATGACATTTTCAGAGACAAGCCAAGAAAACATGGGTCTTCAGGCACATGTAGATTAGGCCAAAACTTACTTGTTTTAACTGGGGAACAAAATTGTCTCAATGCTTTAGCAAAAAATTTATCAATGGTTTCATGTCAAAGGATAGAATAGGGAATTTATTAAGAGGAGTTTTCTGGAGCTCTGTCAGGAATAACACAAACTTAAATGATCCTAACTTTAGGGGCGGCTGGGGGATTACTGCCTTCTAATGTTCTTTCAACCTTGTTTTTTTGTGATTCTGTAATTACTGATATTCTTACCTCCATAAATGTGTAAGCATTTTAAAATAAATCCTTTTAAGGGATCATTTTCAGCAACATCTTGTTGCATTCTGTAGACAAGTTAAATAGCATTTTCCTTCTAAATTTTAAAAAGGAACCCTTCCTTTAATTGATGTTCCTTTTTTATAAAAGCAAACCATGAAAAGTGTTAAACTGACTTGCTTGCTTCCATGCCTAACACTTGTTATCTAGTATGATTTTAAAAGGATATGACCAGGAAGGGTCAATTATGCCAGGATTTTTTGTTCTCTTAATGGTGTCTTTATACATTCTGATTGTTGTAACATCATTTTAGTTATAGGGCATTCAATTCATCATTCAAGAAACATAGAATATATATAAACTCTATATCAAATATTCTAGATATATATTCTACAAATATACTCCTGTCCTAGTACATGCTAAGACCTGGCTGACATATTTTGGGCAGATATTATAATTTTCTTTCTTACTCCTTCACAGGAAGAATTATACACCCTTTCTGAGTATTACTTCAGCTTTGCTTGGAACTTAGGTGCTCTTTTTCCCAAATTATTTAATATTTTCATATGAGCTTACTAGCATTACAACAACCATGGGAAATGAGAAAATCAATTTCTTACAAAAAAATGAGTACCAGGCAGACAGCTGACTTGAGTTTGCTTCTGTGCTAAGCATGACTCCAGTTTTGCAACTGAAGATTGTGCACTGCACATAACAATGCATTTGAGAATGCAATTAGCTCTAAGGTATGTGTCTGAATACACACTGCATATATACAACATATTTTTTGTGTGGCTGCACAGAAATTAATAGCACTGTTTGGAGATAAGTTATTTTCAATAGGATAAAGGGTAATGTAGTAGTGCTTTCTATTTATGCACCAGTATGAATGCATTACATCTATCCTGGAACTCAGATGCCAGGGGTTTTTTGTTGCAACACCAAAGAAAGGACAAAATTACAGCTTAGTCCAGGAAAAAAAAAAAAAAACTTTTGCATAGTATTAGCTAGTTATAAAGAAAAATCAATGTAAAGAAACAATCTGAACTTAAGTGATAGATGGATGTAACCTTGAGTAATCTAAAAATAAATGGTATCAGCAGTCACAGTTAAAGCAAGACTATAACAACCTAACTGCTTTGGTCAGTCTTTTTGCCTTGTTTTACAGGATGTTCCTTTGAAGACCACCACCTTGAAAAGAAACAGCCAGACCTAGTGACAAAATTGTTGTTTTCAGACATGTTGTTTTTAACAGGTGTTAAAATAGGAGGGGATATCAAGAAGGTGGAATGTTTGTAACAGAGGGAAAAACAAGTCAGTGCTATCTGTACCTAAGCAGTTAATGGTTGAGCTTAACTGTTGGCTAAGCATGCTAAGATTAAGGTTTGAGAGAGGATAGTGAACACTAAGCTGTAATAATTGAACCAGAATTGAAGTAACATGGAAGAAAAAGGGTGAAGGTAAGTATCAGAGGATACTCATACCTGTCTGATAACTAAGCTTAACAGCTGTATTCTAGTGTTCTTCAAAGTTTACCTTATGTAATGGACTATCCTAAGTAACATGTTAGCATATTCCTTTTAAAGGAAAAGAAAGAAAAAGATGAAGATGATAAAACCTGTGTATAAATATAACAACTGCTGATGTAAGCTAAAGCATAATGTTTATATGTTTACTATAGAGAAGAAAGCAAACCAACAGCTGGAGAAATGGAAAAAGACTGTCATTGAGTATAGTGGGGTTATCTAAAATTGATGCTGCTATAGAATGTCCATTGTAAAGCCCAACTCTATCTATGCCTTGTTGGGTTAATAGATTGTTAATGACAAATTGTCCAGGAACAGGATACAAGGTGCTGTATTATTGTCTTGAGTAGTATACCATGAAGAGTTTCTAAGGATCTGCCAAGAAGGAAAGTAGGGGAAAGGTAATTTCAGCAAGGGGAGATTGCGACCACCAACTCAATTAAAAACTAGAAAGACTACCCCCCCACACTCTCCTTGAGCATGTATACTAAGTTAAAATCACACTGTACCTTTAAATTTAGGCAAAGAAGATATGAACCAGTAAGAGACAAGTATGCTTAGCTAATTTAATGGTTATGTAGTAGATAGGTGTGGGGTGTTAACTGTAATGTATAAAAGAGAAAACCTTGGTAGGTGTGCTAGCTTTGTGGAATTATCACCTAGCACCCAAACTTGCGCAACTTTGAGAATAAAACAATATCTCATCTCAGTGTGTGAAGATTGGCTTATTGCACACCGGGTAAACAAGCCTTTTTTGGGACAACAGTGGGAGTTCCTACCAAGGGAAATGTTCCAGCTTGGCGAACAAAGATAGCAATTAATAACAATCTTCAGTTGCTCTTGTCTTCAATAGGCAACACAGAAAATTGAGTATCCTGTTCCAGTCCTGCAGACACTGGTCTATGTACTTTATGTATGTGCATGTGTATATATTTGTGAGTATCACTTCATGTATTTACAAAGGATGCGGCACAATGCTGGGAGAGGATTTCGCAACCAGCTTGCACAAACCTGTCTATGAGATCAGGGCTTAATGATAAAGCCTTCAATCTGTCTGTTGCCCTCCTCACCATGTCACCAGTACAAATAAGAAAGGATTTGCACAACAGTCAACAAATGAGTAAGTAAGGTAAGCCATCACAGAAGGATTACCAGTGACCAAGGTTATGAACAGTCAAATTTTGTCCAGTCATGAACACATTGCACATGTAAAAAGAGAGTGTCTTCCTCAGACCTGTGCCCTCAAGGCTGCAAGGGCTGCTACATGTGAAAATACATCCAATTGTAATGTGGTTTATACTATGTGGATTTCTGTATGGTTACCTGTGGTTTACCACACAGCCTCATCCAGTCGCTGTGAATGGGTTGGGAGATGGCTGTCTGCAGGACCAACTGCTGCACTCAGATGAGGTTTGATATGTTGCTGGACTGGAATCATATTAACTTCACTGACCCCATTATATATATATCACATCAACACAATCCAAGGGGTGGAGAATGATAGACTGAAGCTCAATCAAAAGCACTATCCAGATGAAAAAGCCACATACAATTGTTGAGCTTATGAGGTACAACCCTTATCTCTATGGACCTGAAGTACCATGTAATAAATTACAGCAAATAATTAATAAATTAAGAAATAATAAATTAGACTACAAGATTCATATGTCAAGTACTACTCCATAAAAAATGTGCCAAACTACCTCTGCATTTTTCCATCTGGACCAAAATTAATAATCCAATCTTAACACAGTAAGTAAGTCCATGTCTGAGTGATACCTGTAGCTTGTTAATCAAGTGACTATGTCATTACAAAAAATATACCTAAATATTCAAAATGAAAAAGAAAGGGGTGCAACGTCAGCCATGAAAAAAAGTAGTTTAAACTGAGCTCAAACAGGCAGTGGGTAAATGGGAGAAGGAGGCAAGAAGGAATGTCTGGAACTGAATTTCTGATTTCTCCGGCAAGAGTCTGCTGCTTGCTAGCTGCAACCAGGACAGATGGGTTGCAGATTTTTACAACACCTGGACTAAACAGAAGTGGCATATTCTGGATATGCCAATTAATAAAAAACACATGAGACAGAACCAGTCATTAGGAGTCTGATCATGCTCTGTGCTTCTGCATGTTGAGTATGTAGATTGGGAAAAACAGCACTTGGCTTTCTGGATAGAAAAGGAGACCAGAGGCATTCCCAAAACCTTTTTCACAGCACTATAATAAATAACAGCAAATTATCTACAAGTGTCAACATCATGCTTTTCTTACTGCAAACATACAATTTCCAGTGAATGAAGATCCCATCTAAAAGGGAATCGCTAAGAAGTGAGGATGACACAAAAGTTTCCAGACTCCATATTAGATCCAGAAAGATATGATCTTTTTGTACTTTTTAGGCACTTCTCAGACACTTACAGATACATATAAATTGTACGTTTCCGGCAAGATGAGTCAATACCAAGTAAAAATCCCATGATGGATTTTTTAAGCTCCAGGAAATGCACATTGGAAAGTACTACCTCAGGCAATGTTTCCTATGCTTGAGCTGTATAGACAATTCTTCAGACCATGTGTACTTGCAGGCCCCAACCAGAAAAATAACATATTTGTACAGTATTTGATGTAGTCTGATGTTAAAATGCACCAACAGAAAAAAAGGTCTAAAGCTGCAAAATTTTACTCCTATTTACAAAGCAAAGGGAAGAAAAAAATAGGTTAAAAAAATGTATTGTTCCTAAACAAAACTTACTGTCTTATAGTCTTACATTGTAATAACAACATTCAAAGCACACACATTTCTCATTCATTCAAAGCACTTCGGTCAGGACAAAGTACAGATACATGATAGGAATTAAATGCTTAAGATGTTTCCATGAAATAAATATTTCAACTTTTATAAGAACTTATCCACCAGAGAAAAGACACAGAAATAAATATTATCCTCTAATGTCTATTTCAAGTTCCAAATTCTCCATTTCTGACATTGCTTTTTTAAATTAAAAAATAATTTAAGGGTAAAATGCCTTATTATTTTATATTCGAGTGGTAACAGCCAGAATCCTTGCGGGATCCAGGGCAGCTTTGATTTAGCATTTTTTTGCTTAGTGCTACTGAAACATAATAGGATTTTAAATGTACAGTAGGACATAGTACAGATGTCTATTACAAGAGAAAATGGTAACCTAGAGAAATATACATTGGTATGTGCTAGAATGACATGACCATGAGAAAGAAAGAAAACATTATGTGGGCCACAGACAAAGAGAAAACCCGTTTTTGGTATGGTATATAGGAAACCAGTAATAAAACTCAGAAAGATAGCTCCTGGTTTAAAATGAGTATTGGAGTGAAAAACTACCAATGTCTAAGTATCAAAGTGTACAGATCCAAATTCTGCCTCCTTCATTCAGACTGGTAAATAACTTATGCAGAGGGTTCTTCTGAAGGCATGTTTACAGCTCTGAGCATGCTCAGGTACTGATATCTGCCGTAAGGAAAATTTCTGTTTTCTCTACATACCAGGATTATTCCTTTGTAAATGCTTTGCTTGATGATAGCGTAGGAGACAACTCTTAGAGAGTTAAATAATAAATCTTGTTGTTTCTGTAAAATAAAGCCCTTCATGCATAACAAATTAAAAGGTGAAAGGGTGTAATAAATGAAACTTCAAGGTGGTATGTATCTGAAAGGTCACTGTGGGGCAGACTTTGTATTTTCTAAATTGCTTGGTCACACTAGCCTTGTAGCATTATAAATATGTAATACAGAAAAGTAACTAGATAGTGAGGGACTGTGGAAATCACACAAATCAGTATCAGAAGCCCTCTTTACTTCAGTAAAGACATTTGTGGTCAAGCTTTTATAACACCAGAATAATGAGGTCTTAGAAATTCCATGAATGAAACAGAAGAGAAAGTCACATGATTGGAACATATTTAGGTCATCTTAGTAGGCCTTCAAATTAAAGGAAGGGTAATTTACAAGAAACTTGAGGGGAATTCATATAATCCCTGATATATCTTGCAAAACTCATTAAATCTGTTATTTAATCTGATTCATTTATGCTTATTTATTTCCAATGCCCCAGCACTGTTTACCTACATTTAAATGAATTTATCTTGTACTACATACAGTGCAAAAATAGCTAATGCAAACTTAAGGAGGCACCTGCATTCTGACACCTCTCCCAGCTTCAAAATCCTCTGTACTCTTGATTTATCAAGGCACTTCTTAATGGCTATCATAAAAAATGACTAGTGTTTCCATAAAATATATTGGCAGGGTGGTCTGCTTTTACAGTTCCCTAGAAAAAGATCCATATCTAATGTTCCGAATGAGCTGCAGACATCCTCAGTCCTCTAGTCTGCTGCTGTAACCAGTCACAGTCCCACCAAGATACACAGGGCTATTTCATATTTTGGAGACGTAAGAACTCACTTTTCAAAAACAACTTTGAATAATGAGGAAATGGAGGTATCACACGGTACAACAAAACCAGCTTAACCATTTTCTCTGAAAAAGGGGCAAGTTTCCGTCTACAAGTCAAGTGCACTTTCACAATGGCACTGCAGCAGAATTCTAGAATATTTTCATTATTCTATAGTTCTCACACTGAAAAAAGATGTAGGCTTTTTCATGGACAGACAAGAAAGGAAAATCCTCTCAGGCCAAATGCAGAGAAGTAAACCAATCTAGTTTTCCTTACAGAACCATTGGTGTTACTGGAACCAGGATGGAAGAAATAGTCACACACAAAGGTCTTCACAAAGAGAAATTAGAGATTTTCCAAGTGACAACAGGGACTGTACAAAGAAGCCAGAGAGAGTGTAAAAGTTCAGTTAAAGGGGATGCATACTGAAAAGCAGGGACGCCAGGGTAAGTTGAGGGAAAAAAAAAAAAAAGAAAAAGAAAAAAAAAAAAAGCCTTGAAACCAATGAGAAAAATAGACATACAAATACCTTTGGGGTTTGTAGAGACAATATGTGCTTTTGCTTCATCTGTGCACATACCCTTATGTGTTCATGGGCACTTTGTTGGTTGATGTTTTGTGTCAAACCTTAGCAAAATGTCTTGGTTTTCAAACATTTTTTAGGAAAAGGATTATTCCCAAGAAGATTAGCAGGAAACTGGAGTGTCTCCTTCATTCATGATGGGATTTAGAACTTTTAGAAAAAAGCCAAAGGAGGAAACAGATTTACTTGAATTGTCACTCACTGTAGATTGGAAAAAGTTAAAAAGGTAAAAAGGCAAATATTCCACAAGTATCTCTGCAAGCACGAAGGGTTTATGTCCATGAAAATTGTCTGTCCATGGCAGGCATGGCAATTTATGTCCACAAAATATTTCCTTAAAGTTAATTGACAAAATGGTGTGATAAACAGAGGGGGTGACTTAACCAGCAATTCATGCTTACCAAATTTCAGACATCCTTTCACTGGGCTTCTGTACTGAAAGCTGGTCACTTCAGTATTACCTCCCTAAGTTTCATCACCACACCCTGTATTGTAAATCAATGTTCTATGCTACAAATCAGTGAAAGAAAGTTTAAACAAAGAAAATCTAATCACTGAGATGGTAATGGAGACTGTCTCAGGCTTTAGGAATGCTGTTCAGAAATATAAAACATCTTTTCATTCTTTTTATTCTCTTTCATGCTTTTATAAACCCAAAACTGAACTTCTAACTTAAAATTCCTTCTTACACTTTTTTTTTTTCCTCCTGGTTTTTCAGAGATTTTGTATGTTTGAAGAAGAGAGAGTCATATGTTGTTTTGAAGAAACTATATGCAGGAAATAAGAGTTGTTTAAAATAACAGTTACTTCTGAACAGGGTTTTATTAATTTTGTATTTACTTGTTGGATTGAGTTTAGGAGAAAGAAGTGATATATCAATCAGAAAGCATCATATTAGCAGTACAAAGAACAATTGTTTCAGGATGCCACCCACCTACCACTCTCAAACACAAATGAGAATGTCAGTCATGTTGAAGTTTTGCCATGATAGCCTACTAACTAGCCCACATTGTTCAATTCTTAATGTAAGTCGTGATCACCTGCTTCTTCATTGAAATCAAACATCAAACAGACTTTCAGAAATCTCATTTTACCATGCATTTGGGAAAACAAAAGCAAGAACAAACCAAGGCAGCTCTCTGAATGTTTAGCTTATGATTTTCCTGCTTGGTCCTGTATTTTATCCTTTGGACAACCATCAGGGAAAACATTTCTGAAGCCACCTGCAGACAACATAGCAAGAATACGCCTATCAAGCAGGAACAACTTTTGAACTATTTTTGTATGCTTCAGTAGCTGTCCCTCTTCATTAACTTAAAAGTACAGCCATCTTCCAGTGTTGCATTCCTTTCCTGTAATCTTCCACCCTTTCCTTCTCTATGTTCATTGTTATCCTAACAATGCTCATATGGCTAAAATGACTGTCAGGGTCATGAATCTGTTTGTTGACAGTTCAGGGCTACTGAGTGGTGAAACAGTTTGCAAACTACGTTAGACTGAGTAACTTCTTCAAAGAAAGATGATAAATAAGTCTAGGTCATATGGCAATTCTTAAATTGGATACACATGAATTAAATGTGGTGATAGCAATATGTTTCAAAGCACTCATGAGAATTAAAGAACTCCAATACCACCTAGTGTCAGCTAGGTACACTGTCCTTCACTGAACATGGAGCCAAAATGGTGAAAGAAAGGGCAACCATAATGTGCAGTCTTGTAAAGACAATGCTGGGGGCAAAAGAGAGGCTCCTGCAAATATGCAGGAGGAAAATACAAAACATGCATTAAAAATAGCTTCCTAAGCTGAACCAAGTTAGGACAAATGACTACTGTGAAATGCAGCCTACAGAGCTTGCTTTTGGGGACCTTTCTGATAAAATGTGGCTTTTTCTTAGCCCTTTGACAGTGAGATAATGTTGAAGAAAAAAATCTTCTTGAAGGCTAAAAGTTACGTATAATTAAGTTACTGTTTTGGGATCCAAAAGCCCTGGACTGAATTTTTCAGTTCCGGTACACCCTATCTGTGCAATCTTGAACAAGTCAATTCAGCTAAAAAAATCGAAATACTTTTAAAATTTACTTTTCCTCTCTTCTTTTCTGCTGTGAGAGCAGAATCTTCATAGAAAAATTGATTTAACTTTATTCTTTGAGATGACATGACAGACATATAAGCAGTCAGGGGTTTAGGAACTTCTGGAGTAAAACAAAATACCTACTTCTTTCTGAAGATGTTTCTGTGATATTAGTTATAATAATTTGCCATCTCATCAAGAGGTATATGAGGTTCTTGCTAACCAAACACATCACATCCAAAAACCCTTTTCTATTTCTATGCCTTATGCTATTCTATATTTACTGTTCCCCCTTCTAAATAAATATATTGCATATTTTTCTATTGCATACCTAATTGGATACTGTAAACATTTCAGTCCTGTAAAAAGAAACACAGCCAGAGACAGAAGGTGTCACAAAATATTCCCCACAGCCTGACTGGGCTCAGACACAAGATTATCTGTGCTGACTGGTACTGTTTCATCATTCAGCCCCCATTTTGGCAGTGTCTCCATCCTGGATTTGTCCCGCTTTCTCTTTCTTCTTCTAATTCAGGACCTTCCTATCCCTTAAATTGGGGTCATATCCTTGCTATTCAGATCCCTATCTCTCCCCATATGTTTAAACCTTCCTTCACAGCTCTGCATTTTCCATGTTCTTTTTACTAGAAAATGACAGTTGATAACCTGTTCTTTCAACCCAAACATTCCTACTATAAAGAAAACAAACACCACAGAAACCAAACCAACCTACAGCATCTCCTCAATGTCTAGGAGACAGGAGGTTTCTATACAGCACTGCAAATTTCCCATCCAACATATTTTCCTTTCTTTCAGTATCTGCTAAAGCTGTTCCCTCTGTCCCCTGTTCCTCAACTCCCAAAACATAAATGACCATGTTGTAGGACTGGCCTGGCTTCCAGACCCTGTGAGAAAGTCCTGTCCTATGAGAGAAACAATTTCAAAGAAAAGAGCAGAAGGCAGGCAGGAAAGCAAATGCAATTTAATTGCACTATTCAAATACACACAAATCTATAAAAAAAAAAAAAAGGAAGGGAACAATCTGTTTTCCTTGTTCATTTTGCACAGCATTAAAAAAAAAAAAAATTAATACTGCAGCAGAAATGTTGACATTTGGAAAACTTCCTCATTCTCAGGATAGGCAAGCTCCAAGGCATGTGGTGGGGGGACATCACAGACTTGCTCATGATGGATATTTTTAAAAGCAGCACAAAGAACCTTAGGAAAAAAGTAGCATCCACACAGTTAGTCTTTCCTTCAGGCATGTCTCAAGCTATTGTAACAAGCAGACGTGCTTCTGGAGTTCCCCTTGATCCTATTACTAAATACGTAAAGCTATTTCTACATTAACATCTATAAGGGCGATGAAAGAATAATAATTATCAATCCAATAGTACATCAACAACCTGGCAGCCACACAGGGAAGATTAACATCTAGATGATTCAAGCTCCATTAGAAACTAATCAAAATCAAGCCATTTCAAAGTTATTTTAAGGTAAATTATCAAGGTTAATGACCTGCATAAAATATTCATATTTTAATGTATTAACAGTTCTTTAGATGACATTTTTAAGCAATCCATTGTGGCTTTTATTGTATTCCGGACCTATAAATTTGTAACAGTAATAGCCATTACTGTAACAGATGAAACACTCATTCTCTGTTCTTGTATTACTGGATTCTTTTAATAGTCAACAATTTCATTTAAACAGCTAATTTAAGGTAAAAAAAAAAAAATTATAACCAGCATAGGCTTCTCCTTAAATCAACAAATACAGTCTCTTACTGACAGTAAGATACTTTCATATTCTTCATAGCAAAGCAAAAACCACAATTAAGATAACACGAAGCCAACTTAACAGTCACCCACAGCAAACATGAAATAGGACCTTCCCTTAGATCTGCCAGAACACTTTCTTGTTAGTGACTGAAAAACTGGTTGAGATATTAACATCACATTTGCAGGGCAAATAGTGGAAGAACAAATTCAGGTTGCAGAACTGACAGACCTCTAAACCCAGTGCCCCTCTGTCACAACCTTTTGGTCTTCATCCCTGGTGGCTCCAGCTGCAGCAGCATCCCATGGGAAGACAGGTCCTTTTGGGGGTCTGCCTTTTGCCCTCTGAGTTCACAGCTTCCCTGTGTTAATTCAGACCAAAATCACCAGAAGCGTGGGCTAACACCGGTGGCTGTGGATGACTGGAGCTGAAGATGGAACAGGCATTCATTTCTGCCGCCCTCCCAGATAGCTGATGGGGTGACCACGTGTTCAAAAGCTACTGTGAAAATTGGCAGTGCCTTTCTGCCAGAGGCCTCACCTAATCTCACTGCATCCTCTTTCAAGGTCAAAATGAAAAATGAAACCAAGTGTATCTTTTACAGCTGTTTTGCACACTGCTTTTTCAGTTGCGTACCTGTCCAAAATTGCTTGTATGTAAAATGCATTTTAGAAAAAGCTGGTTGCTGTCAATCTTCCTTGCCAAATAAAGAAAACCAATGATATGGAAAAACTGCAAGCTTAAAAATGAGAAAGAAGGATTTTTTTCATTTGAAGGATGAAAGAAAAAAAATAATGCAGAGTGCTCTGTTCTATTGCTTTTAACTCACAGCAGAAGCTTGACCAAAGACAACTCACAGAAGTTTGTCAGCAGAGGTTCTGCAGCCAAGAAGAGACTGATAAGAGTTAGTTTAGTATTAGCAAAACATCATTTTAATGATATTCCAAGTAGAAAACATTAGAAATGCCTCTTTCCACAATTCAATATGATTTTGTAAGAATAGCAAACTCTCACTAAACAAGCATTAACTTGTGCAGATGAACTCCCACTATCCACAGACTTATCAGCTGTTGCACGGGGGAAGCTGAAATGCTAGATTAGGAGGGTGCATACATCAACTTCAAAGTTACCTCAGGGGTAAAAAAAAACCCAAACACTGAGCAGAAAACAGAAGGTGAGGAAAAAGAAGGACTTCCATCCAGTGGCCAGCTGGCTAGTGGTGAGCAGCATGAGGAGCATTCTTCTCTCCAGTACAGGAGGTGGTGAGGATGAAGAAGATGATGATCCTTTATTCATTCCTTCCTAGTACAATTACAGTTTTCATTGAGACTAACATGATGCCCGAACTGGTAGTTTCTGCTTATGACACAGTTAGTGCTGATATTAGTATAATAATCTAACTTTTAGGTAAGTAGGTAGGTATCTAACTATTAGATAAGATTTACTGGAAAGCGATATGACTATTACCCATTTTACCCTCCTAGGCTCTGTATTTTCCAATATGAAGTTATAAACTAAAAGCTAAGAGGCAAAGTGTAAAGGGATTTTAGTGTACAGTTAGAAACCAGAAGCTAGAAAGAAAAAAGGTAAAGAGGCAGAGGAAGAACAGGATGATTTAAACATCAGTGGCAATCACTATCCACAAGACACAAGAGGCAGCAAAGGTTCAGAGCATCAATGCCAAGGGAAAAGAGCAGCTGGGACACCAGGTTAAAAGCACTGCCAGGAATCCTCTGGGTGTGTAGATGAAAGACTGTGAAGTAAAAAGGTAGGCTGCAGAGCTGCAAAGGGAAGTCCCATATCATTACAAAGGCTAAGGCACCAAAAGCACTGTGCAACAGTGCAACAGTAGTCTCAGCAAAACGAACATTTCACCACAAAGAAAACAAAACAAAATAAAAAACTCAAAAAAACCACACCACTTTTTCATGCTTCTATAAGGAACAAGACAGAAACCACTTGAGATCACCACTGGAAAAGACATTGTGAGACACAGAAAAAATAAAGCAATACTAATTTCACAAGACCTTGACTCAAAACCAGCACACAGTGTGAATATTTGTGATGTGCTCAGACACTCAAGGAAATAAGCCCTATTCCAAGTGGCAGCATCCCAGTGTACCACCGAAAAGCAAAGGCAGATAGTCAGACAGGAAAGTTAATTCAGAGTAAGGCTGTCTATCACTGGCAGATGGAAATTAACCTGCTGCTTTTGGCTTGATCCACATCACTCAAAATGTCTTCCTCTTACGTGACAGAAGTTTGCCCTCCAACTGCATGACTGCCAAATGTGATGGCATTTAAATTGATGTTCCTTGATGTAAAAGAAAAGGAAAGTACCAGAAGCAAACATTTCACCAGGAGAATCTTTTTCTTTGAATGTCTCCCACTTCCAAGGAGAAATAACAAGGGGTCTCCTTGTGGCAGATTGCAAAGCTAACTTCATGTGAGTTACCGCAAAGGGAGGGCTTTCATGGAGTTGGCATTTGAGTTGGTCCATTTTCCTTCTTACCACATCCTCTTCCCTTCCCTTCCCTTCCCTTCCCGTTTCCCCTTCCCTTCTACAAAACTGGACATGGTTCCCGTACCTACTTTATTCTAGCGTGAACAATTAAATGAAGTTGATACATAAATCTCAAAATGAAGCAGAACTTCCTGTGTTGATTTGATGCCAGTTAACCCAATAGGTATAGTAAGGGCTTGGTTTTTTTAAACTTTTTTTTTTTTTTTTCCATTTCTTGCTTTACATTTTGCTTTGGAGTTATCTGCAGAAATGCAAGAAGGGACTCAGATCTGGGAATAACACCAACCCCTCACACCAAAAAAACTGAAAACCCCTACTTTCACTGGCTTTTCACTTTTCTTTTTTTCATTAAAGTTGACCTTTATTTTAAAGAGCAGATTTGCCAACTTAAAACTATTTGTAGTTGAACAATCACCAGGTTACTGTCAAAAAGAAGTATGATGTTTCTTTGTTCGCCTTGAAGCAATGTCCTTTATATCTAGCCCCTGTTCAGGGGCTCAGCAGCAATCACTCGTGTGTTGAAGATCCTGATGTTCACTGTTTTTTGCTAAGAAGTAAAAGAGTAGGAAAATAACTATACAGGACCTCTTTCTGTGCTCCAGGATTTTGAAGATTAAAATTCAAAAACTCCTTTTAAAAGGAAGTATTAAGATACACATTTTGCTTCAATAAGCCCAGTGTTAAGCTCACAGTTGATATCTGTTGCCTGTGAAATTACAGAAAACAGTAAAATTTCTCAACAGTTAGAAATCAGTAGTGCTGTAACTACCTAAAAGCCTGCACTCACAACAGCTGTTTTTCTACTAGGTTTGGATTAATTTTCTTTTATTAGTTCTGAAACCACAGTAATTTGCTGTCCGTTTGCTTAGGAAGAAACTTGTATTCTGCACCATCTTTACACCAGGGTTATGTAAATTCAGAAAATGAGCCATTATATTTTGTTATTAGAAAGAGATCTGATGTAACCATCAACAGAGCCCTTACCACTGATTTAATCACAGTCCATACAAACCAGGAATATAAATAAAACCCAGAGTCTGACTCTGCTACTTATGGTCATAATAATTCTTACACCACAAGGTCCTGCAAATATTAAGGAAGTGTTCACAAAACTCTGAGTGACCAGAGGCGGTGGAGGTGCTCTCCTAATGATTAAACTGCTTAGGAGACTGACAGAGCTAAGCTGGTATTCATGTAGAGTCAGACATTAATAAGCTCAGTTCAGCATAGCATACTGTTGACTTTGCAGAAGAAGTATTAGCCATGAAATTTCCTCAGAATTAAATGTGTCTTTTTTGGATAAGGATACCCATTAAGTCAATCGGCACATGGTTTAAAATCTGAGTAAATACATGATAGAACAGAAGAACTAAACAGCAACAAATGACTGACCTAATCATGTAATGAGGCTGGATTAAAAATGAGGTTGCACTCTGAAGAAGGAATATGATCACAAAACCCTTATAAGAATACAGAGTGCATCATCACCTTAGCATATATAATACTCTCTGCACCAATGCAATGACCAGATTTCAGAAACATCAAATTTATCTGGGGGCACCTTATCCCACCTTTGTATTCTTCTGTCTGCCTCCAAAGGAGCTGGCACTGTCAGAGGCAAAATCAAGAAAAGACAGGCAAGGCCTAATCCAGGGTTATATTCCCATTGTATCTATGCCATTAGCATCCCTGTGATACTCAGCAAAACCAGGAAAGCACCAAAACAGAGATTATAAACAGCCCTGAAACCTCCCTGGCCCAAGTATGAAAGTGTGAGTTGAGGGTCTCTACTATCTTTCATGGCTGTCCCTCACCCACAGCTGGATCCTGTTGTACGATCACTAATTTATACTCAGGACTGGTGTAGTGTCCATTGCACTGACTTCCATGCCTTTCACTAGGCACATAGACAAACTGTAACAGCATGAAATACACCTTCACAGGCAGAATATGAAGTAAGCTGCGTACAGACTTCGCTTTGTCATCTTGGTTCCAGAACATACAAGCTGTGTAAATTTAGACAAAAGATCCAATAACTTTCCTCTGTGTGGGCTCAGTGACAGGACCATGCACATCTGGGGACAGAGAGAGAGCTTCTCTCAATTCCCTTCACATCTGCCCAACTGAAGAAGTAGTTATCAAGTTTGCTCTGTGCAGCACGATGCATTATAAAGCTGGTATCCAGTAAAGAGAAGAAAAAGGCTTTGTGCTTATTTATTTTTTGGTTTATATATATTTTTTATATATTATTGTTGCATTTATATTGCAATTATAATATATATAATTTATATATTATTGTTGCAAAGTGACTGTTTGCCCTAACAACATGTATCATCTATAAAATTAAAGTGCTAAAATATACAGATTATTCAGAGTTGGAGGAAGTTGCCGAAGCTTGAAGAGCTATGGAGCTGGGGGTTTTTTTGCCACATTACAACTTCTAAATATAAGGGGGAGTGCTCAAGTCTTACAGTAAATGTTATTAAACAGATAACGGGAGAGTAATAGATGTCTTTCCCTATACAAGTGTTTTTATCATTTTCATAAACAACAGAATTGCTAAACAAAGTCTGTCTCATTGATTCATAATCCTATTCAATCACCCATGGCTTGTTTTTGGACTGTTTGCTTTAACTGGGTACTAATGTATAGACCTGTCTTCTCCCAGGCCCTCTCCTGAATGTTAAACTTCTGTACCTTAAGACACCACAATATACAAATTTTCCACCTCAGCTAATAAAATAAAGCCATTTAAATTGGTGAAATAAAGTATTTCTTGTTCTCCCACAAATATAGCAGAAGTTTATGATGTTCATGGTCAAGCACAGATCATATCACCTTTGCCAAAGCTGCCTGTACGTCTCAGTAAATCAGATGGATTATGTTTTAATCAATTGCAATTTTATTGTATCTCCCATCCAAGTCAGTCAGTAAGAGGCAGTGACAATGAGTTCACCTCTGTAGCACAGGAGAAACTGGTAAATTAATACACATGCCTTGGCAGAAGGAGTGTGTAGGGAGGGCATCAGCTGACTTGTTCAAGGTTTTCTTTTCTTCTCCTTTGTAACGTAAAAAGGAATTAGCTTAGTTCTGCAATGAAGATGGCAAAGGCATACGTTTCAATGACAGCTGAAAATACAGTTTCATATTCAAAGTGTCGTAACTGGCAATGAGCTGATCCAGAGCCAAATTTCATTGCTGAATCAAGCGACAACTGTACCTGACTTGCAAAAAGAAACATTCATTTTGTCCTGCTGCCTACAACTCAGTGAAGTAAACAATCTTACCAACTTAAGCTTTGAGGCCAGACTGACTTAAGTGAGACTGGGGACTAGAAGCATAAATGCTGCTTATCAGGTGAATCTGTACATTTGGCTCTTTGAATGAAGTCCTGGTCCCATTTATGATAACAACGTTGAACTTGTCTGGAAATTTTTACAAATATATCTTCTTTGATTGAAAAGTACCTAACACCTAAAGGAATTAATTTAGTAACCTCTGGATCATTCACTTCCATACCAAGGCATAATCTTTGGAAAGGGATTTTTTCCTGGCAATAAATATGAGTGTGAAGAAGGTAAGACAACAGCAAAAACTGCTGGAGAAAACTGAGCTGACACACATCTGTATTTCTAGAGCATCTGAGATAACAGTCTGTTCCATCCATTAGGGTACTGGAAGTTCATAGCTATCATATATATGCACAAAGCCATGATCTGTGAAACCATAAGAAGACACGTGCTACCTTCTCACTCAGCCTGTGTTCAGCCACACTGAAGTTAACTGGATTTTGTTAAGGGAAAAGGGAAAAAACAAGAACCTGTGAAGCTCACCTGATCTCCTCTAACAAGGCAGGTTCAAACTGAAAACCCAATGAAATGGGTAACTCCTTTCAAAGACTCCAGTGCTCTTAAACTCCTTGTATATATAATCCACTGAACTAGAAACCTAGTAGTATCATGTCAAGTTTATGGTTTGTCTTTAAGAAAAATTAGTTCAGAGAGAGTTCTGAGTAGCTTGTCTTGCTTACTGTATACATAGCTGAGTGAAAAGTTATATGCAGAGATAGAGATAAAGCTTAAACTATACAGATCTTTTGCAGAATGAAAAACTGAAGAGATTTAGACCTTATAAGCACACAGTACATGTGTACTCCTGGTGTAGAGGTATAGAAAATGCACTGTGCTTTTCCAAGAACAAAAACTAAAGGAGAAGATGCCTAGATGAAGACACCTAGATGCCCATAGAAGATGTTTATAAAATTTTGTCTAAAAATAAACAGAATTTTGCCATATGACATTTCTTTTTTCTTTCTTGACTTTCAACATTTAATCACTTACTTTTTTGTTTCATTTGCCTATATTTTCTTTTAGAAAGAGAGTGAGATATCCAGATGGTGATACTTGGAAGTTTGCTTCATGAAAAAGGTCAAATCCAAGACACTCATTTGTTACAGGAACCAAAATGTCAGTGATAAAATTGTGCAAGATGCGATGTATCCATGTATAAAAGACCATCCCTCCAGAGAGTACAAATTGGTCCAGCCCTACTGGAATAAATAAATTTATATCAATGTGTATCATTCATTTTATAGGAACTTAGTTGTTATGTAAGGTCATGGAAAACAGAGTGGAAAGACAGTATCTGTACTGATAACAGAATACTAGAAGGGACTTACATACAATAGAACATACTAATTTACCACAGCCCACAGACATTTGCCCTAGACTCCAGTTGGGAGCAATATATCCCCCCACAGCCCCAGTCCTTGCTGCATGGGAAAACTCCTCACATTTTATAGGAAATACCTTTTTCCTTACCTAAAAGCACCTACCCTCCAGATTTGGATTCAGTCATGGACAAAAGTAATTGCTCCTATTACAAGGTTTGAGTGTGAAAAATGACGAGTGAATTGTTTTAAGTATTGTGTTTACACTTCAATAAGCTAGGTGATGAACCTTTTGTGGTTCAAAAGGAAAAGTGAAAATGAACTGCCAACAGCTGGAAATGAAATGTGGTATTGACCAAGATTTATCTTCCATTTGCATGACATGATGTTGCTTTGCTTGGCGCCAAACTGAAGTTCTTTAAGCCCCTGATCTTCAAGGACAAGCCTGACCGAGCTGCTCCAAACCCACCAGGTGGTAATCATCTGCCACTTGTGACTATCCAAGAGCAGATGAGACAGATTTTCTGCAGTACACCAGAAGCAGTGGAGGAACTATCCAGCCTTCTGGAATCCTGCAGAACGAGTGTTGAAACTAAGATCCACTTTTAGAGAGAAACCGAGACCCACAAATACCTGCCTTGCACAGACAACATATGCCTTTGAAAAAAACTGTGCTATAAGGCGGAGTTTACTGTTGATTTGCAAACATGTTTTCACTGAAGTGTGCCTCCTGAGGTATGTGAGGAAGGGGAAGAGTGAAAAGTAAAGGCCTGGTGAGAAGATCATGTATAGTTTAATCAGCTTTCCAAGAAATTCTTTATTCCAATTGGCAAAAAAAAAAAATTTTTAATCAGGTCTCCTCCTTTTAGTAAACAAAGAAAGTACAACTTCTTAAAACATCCTGATATCAGAGACCCAGACAGGAGAGACAGAGATAGAGACAAAAGTCTTCAGATAGACAACAGTTTGGTGCTGGCTGTGACAGACTGACATGTCACCATGAATCTGGATTACTGCATCACATTAGAGACCACTCTGATCAATGCATTATTATTGAGGGTGGGATATAGGTTATGAATGGGACCACTATTCCATAATTTATCATAACCGTGATGTTCCAAACCTTTTCTTTTGTTGCAGAATTAAAATAAACACTCTGCAAAACAGAATCTGTACTGGTTTACTTCCATTTTTTCCAGCTCAGCTGGAGATATATGAATACAGTTAATGGTTTCTTTCATGAGAGAACATGTCAGATCAAGAAAGCAAAGACAATGTTGCAGCTGAGAAACAGTGACTTCAGACAGAAACTGCAAGTACTCAAGCTAGGAAACTGTCAGATCCCTTATGAGACAAGAGATTTCTTTGTACCCCGGCAGAATTGCACTGAATTAGTGAGTCTCACACTGCTGGGAAGCCTACTCTTCAAGCATCTTCTTCACTAAGCTATCTCCCTCCAGAGAGCTGCTCTGAGATATCTGGGTTATTTAAAAATGGATATTCAAGACAGGTGCTTCCCTACCCCTTACAAACCTTCACAAATGTTCTCATGGATGCCTCTTGCCAATGAGAAAAAAGGAGAAATTAAAAAAAAAAGCAACTATTTTCTCACCAGTCATGTTATTCTCCATAAAGCTGAGAATTCCAAAGCCCCACACTCTTAAAAAGTAATACTCATAAGTAATAAAATTGACACTGTGTGTATGTTTTAAAATCACGTTACTAAAATGTAGACCATCTAAGGTACTCCTTAAATTAAATTTATGCAAATTGTTTACCACTGTATTTATTAAACTCAAACAGTAAAATCAGACCAATTAGTTTCACAATATTCTGCAACCATTACAATTTTAACAGGAATGAAATCAAATACAGTGAACAAAAATGCAGTACAGTTTAATAGAAATTATCCTAAAAAATGTAGAAGAGAAGCAGATCTCCCCTTTTCTCTCTAACCTCACAACACACTGTGCCAAAAGTACAAATCTGTCACATTGTATGTTTATTTTCCCAAAACCAGGTCTTAAGATTAACCCTTTCATACTCTCCATTATAGCTGGAAGTATTTAATAAGACACGGTCTCAATACACAAGACAGAAGCTGGAATCTGTGCAACTCTTGAATCATTCTTGTCTTGCTTCCTGCATCTGCTGCCTTTTAAAAGCATCACACTGTACTATAGGTTTCCACTAATATGGAACAACGTTTGTGCTAAACACAGAAACCTTTGATAGAATTTATACTACAAAAAAAAGGTGTCCTTCTATTTGTGGAAAACATGAAATACCAGCTTCTGCCCTCTTTTTCATCATTTTTCAGTCAATAACAACTTCAGTGTCTTTGGAAGGATTTCACTCTTATGAAATTGACTGAAAGCAGAACGACATGTCTAGAATACAAAATGGAGGGATTTTTCACTTAATCCCCACTGGCATTTAGTGTATACTTGGAACAACAAGTGTTGATAATTCTTACCATTTTATCCTCATTAGAAGCACCACATATTAAACTTATGCAAATGCAACCCTTTCCCTCCAGCATAGGTGCCTGTGAGGAAAAAAGCTGAAAGAAAAAGCATGCAGCATCATTTTGTACTGCAAGACATGGCATTATCTCTTAGGAAATGACCAATGTTTACTAAAAATGGGCTACAGCCAGCCCACTCTGGTGGCCAGGATGGTTTGCCAGGATGAGACATGACTTTGGCTATGTCTATCTTTTGCAGCAGAGCATGGCACGGAGTACTCCAAGGCAGGCTGGAGAGGTCTGGTGTGCTCCTGTGGAGCAGTGGAATGCTGTGCTGACAGTGATGCTGGCCCAGGCTACCTGAAGCACAATGGAGTATTAGCGCAGGGCCATACCTTGTCTTCCAAGTCCTTCCCTTCTCTCAGGTTAATAAGATTCTCAGTAGCATGTTTTCTTTTTTCTTTTTTTATTTTTTTGTTTTTGAGCTAACAGGAGGTACCACTATGACCCACGCACTTGTATGGCACGACAGACAGTTCTACTATGGTCCCTCATGTACTGAGAAGATTAAGTAAAAACATCTCTGAAAAGGGGAGAATTGCCTAAGAATCATGAGCACTAATATGACTGACCACAGAGTTAATTAAAAATTGTAAAGGCTAAGCTGTTTGGCTTGGTGTCAGTCGCAAACATAACAAGCTGGCTTCCCACACCCTCTGCCTTCAGCACTTACTCAGCGATTTGACAAATACGCATTTATACAGCATCCATAATGCACCACAAGCTGAAATTTTTCAAGCGCACCCAGAAGAGCGGAGTGGTGCGGTGAGGGTAACGCACTAAAGACTTTATAGCAGAACCATTATATTACACATTTATAACTGCTTGCCAGTAATGCTTATTCTGTTCACTATGCACACTGCATGCATCATTATCTTGACAGACAGTCACTGGTAGGCAAGAAGAAAGGACTCTCAGTTATCACGTGACATTTTGTAGCAATTCAGTGCCAGCAAAACAAGTAAGTTTCATTACCTACCAGCACATATCCCAGATAGAGCCTTAAACAATCCAGAAAAAGACACACTTCATCAGGATTCACCTTTGCATAGCAGACCTCAAAAATCTTGGGGCAATTAGCCTGGTGACCAGCTCCAATACAATTTGAGACAAATCCATTGCTGGTATTGCCATAAGGCTGAGTGGGCAGACTTCTTGGGAGAATTGCAGAAGAGTTAGACTGCCCTGGAGTCAGGACACAGAGCAGCCAAGCAACTATTTCACAATTGCTGCAGGTAGCTTCTGAGCTACTATTAGTCATTATAGGCCACTGCTGGCTTGTTTATCAAAGGAGCATTTGCTGCTCCTGCTCGCCTTAGAAAACTATGGAGATACTGAGCACCTGAGAAGGTCTGCAGTCATACTAATGGGTGTCATCAGAGCAGAAAGGTATGACAAGAAAACTAAAAGATTCAAGGCATCAGTTTCCCATACAGAGAAAGTCAGTGTGCAGTTTGCCACACCACTGGTAGTTTATGCCATCCTTCTCTCCTTGTCCTTGCAACGGGTGACTCTATCATATCCTCATATCATCTGTAAAACACAGGAAAATAAATTTCTTTAATGATGCATTTTTTTCAGAGAACTGAAAATGTCTGTAATTGTAGGAAGCTTTCCTCAAATTCTTCATAAAAAGTCACATGAATGTACTACTACACACCACACCTTGAGCAAAATAAAAGCAGTATTCATTCAAAGACAATTGTTTTGAACCAACTCCTATGAATTTGCCTGATATATTTTCATCTTTATTCATGATCTTACTGCATTCTGAAAAGTAGAACTGCTGCAGAGCTATAAGAAGTATTGTAATTATGGTATCTGAAGCCTGATAAGAAATAGAAACATTTCTAGGCTCAGTACTATTTCTAACACAGTTTTGTAGGGTTGAAAAAGAGCAGTTCCTTCAGAAAATGCTATGAAAACCACAGGAATGCTAGGGACCTCATCAGACCCCATAAGTCTTACCAGTTAAATTCTAAGTGTGCCTCAAAGTGTTTTGTCTGTCACTGAAAACCAAATCTGATAGTACTCAGATAGATTGCCAGTACTAATTATCACCAGCATAGGTCTGCAGTCAAAAGCTTACCAAAGCCTGCTAATGAGTTCTGCAGGCTCCAATGATTTGATTCACTGGCCATTAGATACAGCTGAAAATACAAGGTTGAAAGAAGACATCATCATACAAACCCTTGTGTGCTCTTGCCCAGATTCTTATTCCATTCAGTGTAGAGGCAGGTCACTTTCTTTTCTCTGATCGCCGCATTTGCTGAATGGCAGAATTTCAGTGTAACTGACTGCTTTTCTGAAATGGAGATCAATTTCTCAGAATAATTCTGTCCAGGAAAAAAATAAAAGGGGGGAGGGGGGGGGGCAGAAGAAAAGGGAGGGGAACGGCAAACAATTTGAAATAAACATAAATGTTTGGATTGCTTCTGTATGAATGAAGTGTTTTGTTGCTACTGAGGTAAAATATTTTATTTGGGAAAAAAATGGAAAAGACCACCTGAAATAGTACCGGAGACCCTGGTTCACGTGGGGAGACAAAGAATTACTTCAGAGCCTGCTCTACAGCAGGAACTGAGAGATCCCTGAACTCTAGTCCCACAGAAGACACATACTTCAAATTAAAATATTTCAGTGTACAATGTGATTTTTAAAGTAACCTGAAACTACAAAAAAACACTTTCTAATTGTCACTAATTTGTGCCTATGTCCTGTGGTACTTCATGCTGCTTAAACAAAACCTTTTTTTTCATATTCCTCTTTTCACTTCAGACAAGAGAAACAGGTTGATGTTATAAAAACCCTTACTATTTCTAAAGTAATTACTGAGCATTTTATTTATTCTTCTGTAATGTGATGAAATCTGTTTGATGAAAACAATGTGAATGGCAAACAAAACATTGAGCATTCATGCAAAACTGTTGTAAACTTGCTCTTGACAAATTCAACTCTAAATTACTGGGGTTTTAATTATCTGTAACTTGATCTGATGCTCAACAAAATACAGATTTCTGAAGTAGAAAAAAATGTCATTTATTTTGAACAAAAGCCATATAGACACAAAAAGACTAGACATTTTCTCATTACCTCAATGACAAGGATTCCTGCATAGGCAATTCTATATTCCTCACTAGAATTAGAAAGTGATCGGGTGCTTGTGAGTCTGAAAGGAAATCTGGGACTACATGATCTTTTTATAGAGCAATGCATTCTGTGGTTTTGATTGGCAGACTTTAATGTAGATATTTCAGGCCTTGGGTTTGTCTTCTGTAGCTTCATACCTGCTGAGTTCTGCATTGGGTTTTGTGTTGACTTGAAGAGACACGAAGTTCTTAAAGGAATCCCGCAGCTGTATTAATATTTGAAGCGCATTACTTGTATCTTACTGTTATATGAACAACTATAAGAATATTGATTTGCACTCAGGCCACCAGAGTTAAATAGAAGTCTGTGCTGATGACTTTCCAGAAAAGAAGTAATACCCAAATGATACTAAGATAGTCAAAGTGCCACCAATAAAGTAACACATCCATGATTTCTACACAGGCATTTCATGAAGCTAGAATAAACTGTAAGTCTTTATTCGGAAGAAAATTATGCTAAAATATAAAGTCCAGTCAGCAAACTCAAGTAAGATGCTGATGAACTAATTCAGATTTTGACCGACCACAAAGCCTCAGACAAAACAACAGGTCCATCAATTATTCTGGACTACAGCTATAAAACATACAGCATAATCTATGGTTCCACAGATTGTTTTCATGCAGCTTTCCTCCCATCAGCTTTGTTACCCCAGGACATTCATCCCCTTTGTTAGCCAGCCAACAATAAAGAGGGAAGAGGAAATTTAGGGAGATATAAGAGATGATTTACAGCCTGCACAAGAAAAGCAATGGTATTTTGGGGTCAGAGAGAAAGTAGAACAGTCCTTCAGTACTTAAAGTGTTGCAGGAAGAAGAGGTGGACTGGTGTACCTAGCGCACCCAGTGCATGAAGAATCAAGATCAGTAAGAGATGAGGCTTCATCAGCTCTGGTATTCACGGAACAATTTAGTCTTATATTTAATCATAAGGTATGAAGCTGTAGTGTTATCCTCATAGGCGTATCACTTCACTTCCTTTTTGACAATAGCTATTTGTGTTTTGTTTAGGAGGAAATATTTTTGGCAGCCTTCCCAGTGATATGTATTAGAAATGACCTATAAATCTGAAAAAGCTTTGTATATCCATAACTAGAAATACGCATTTTATTAATAGCTCAGTAGCAAATATAGAGATTTGTTTATCCAAGGTTCATAGGTACACTTGGAAATTTTTATCTTGGCTATATAAATAATGGATCATCTTTCTTCATAAATCCTGTAAAGATGGAAACACCTATTTATGTGTATCATGCAGAAACAATGTTCAACCATCTGAAGTTATTCTGTAAAAGATATTTCTCATAATAAAAGTAGTTACTGTAAAATTATCTGACACCATGGTTTTTTTGTTGGTGGTGGTGGTTTGGTTTTTTTTTTGTGTCAAGATGCTTTTGAAGAAATAGCCATAAAACAGCAGTGAGTTTCTGTGTGTCATTTGGTCTCATATTTTTCCTAAACTATTTTAGGTATGTCTTTTTGCTCCTCCCCCAAGACAAACCATTTCTGAAAGCCTACAAGAGAAAGACCATGATGCCAGAATCAGTTGTACTCCATAAATTCTGGATAGGAATGGTTTTGTGCTTAATTCACCTGTTCCTTATTCACACCTCTTAACTGAGTTTTCTGTGTCAGGAAATCAATATTTTATACAGTTCATTGTTCATCAGTTATAATGTGCTTTAATCACCCTTGTACATCTAGCACTTGCTAGCACAGAAAGTCTATTGAGAGGTTTGTCTCCCGTCCTTAGGGCATGAAGAGTTTTATCTAATGATCTCCAAGGCTGCTAGAAATACACTTGCAGAGTTACCAAAATCAGTAAGAAGAACAGTTTACACTTGTTGTTACTATAGAAATGTGCCCAAAGTAGGGAAAAATGTTTTGCTCAATATAATGAGTTGTGGTATATAAGAGGTTAATTCAGAAAACTGCAGAAGCAGTCTGATTTTTCCACTTCTGGTGAAACAGGAAAATCATGAGAGAAGCATATGATAATTTATTCGTCATGTGGCCCAATTCTTGATTCAGTTTAAAGCTGAAAGCACAGATGAAATACACCATTATAGCCACAATGAAGCTCTTACAGTATTTTATATGAAGAAAAAATACAGATTTATCCCTGAAAGTAGAGGCAGAATAAAAAGTGCTTGTTTGCTAGATAAATACCCTAACAAGTAGACGACAGAGTGAAGGTCCTTTTCTTCCTCCTTTTGCTGTCATTGTGAAGTTGAATTTCTTAGTCATATGGGGTACACTCTCCCAACAGATAAGTGGAAATTGCCTCTCCCTAAATGAGTCCACAGGTTTGTAGTTAAGGACTCTCCTTGTGTATGACAGATACAGGCTCATAGCCCCTTAAGTTGATGAGGCATTGAGCTGAAGTTTTTCACTTCATGAGTGAGTGGACCAACTCCTAAGCTATTATAGAATGATCTGAAGAGCAGCACTACTGTCTTCTGCTATTCTGTAAAAGAAAAGAGTGCAGTTTTTCACAAAAGATTGCAGAATCACCTGTCCTCAAGGAAGGTTGCTCATTCAGGATTTGCAGACTGAGAAAGAACTGAAATTCCAGGTGGTGCTTCACGGTGGGATTTCAGATGTGTTTCCCCCATCCCAAGATTTTCCAGCTGGCTGGGTCTTGGCAAGACCTTGTGCTGTAATTTGGATCACAGTTCTAAGGAGCCCAACTTCTGCACGCTGTATCAGTTAGTGGGTGCCGGCTTCACGGCTCCAGACCTGATGCCAGCAGAATGGAAGAAATATAGCATATCCATCACTGACTGGATTCAGTATCCAGTTTCTAGACTTTGACATTTACACAGCAACATGTCAGGAGCATAAGAGTTTAGTTCTGGTTCTCCTCACACCATTAAATAACAAGGATTATCTTTAAATTCCTCAGTCCTTTCAGTGAAAATATTTCTACACACAGAGGCTCATTACCCCAGAAACAGTTTAACCTTCATTCTGAAACTTTTAGTATCCTCCCAAGCTCTACCACTGAACAGATGGCCACACTTAAATATACACTGCATTTCCTAGTTCAGCAGCAGTTTAGGGCTGGGAGCTCTCTCACTGCTGTCTCCATGCAGCCTAATGAGTTCCCATGATCTGGGTTCCTCAATGTAATAACAGTATAAAAGAAAACAAAACAAAAATCAGTAATATGTTATCAATATTTTATGACCTTTCACTTGCTCCTTTCTCCCACCTTGTTATTATTATTGGGGTTTTGCTGAACATTTTCATATTCCTCTTGAATCTTTTCTGTAAGTTTAACTCCACCATTCCTTTTCTCGCTGTCCCACAACAAGCCCTTCCCCATGACCAGACACGACCTGCCCACAGAAAGGTAGAAGACAAAGAACCTCTGACATTGTTGGGCTGTGGAAGCTAAGCCGGAGGACAACATCTGACACCATGAATGAAGAATCAGCACAAAATGGGAAGAGGAACAGAGTTTGATCATGCTCAGCACAGTTGTCTTCCCCCATCCCCCAAGCCAGAAGTACCTCTCACCATCAAAAGCAATGTG
The DNA here is from genome assembly GCF_030463565.1 of Pelecanus crispus. Lineage (NCBI taxonomy): Eukaryota > Metazoa > Chordata > Aves > Pelecaniformes > Pelecanidae > Pelecanus > Pelecanus crispus. The sequence continues at coordinate 71,265,552 of NC_134676.1, read as the reverse complement.
TACAGGGGAATCCACTCAGTCCCAAGTCTCATGTTCCAAAAAATGGTGCCACTAGTTGCAGGACCCTGCAAAAGTTAGCTTCACAAGCCTGCAGGTTATGGCAGCACCCAGGAATCTCAAGCATGGGCACACTGCTAGGTAGGAGACATACCTTGAACAAAAAAAAAATCAAAAGAACTCATTTCAGGTTTTCTTGGTTCTGGCTTTTGATGGTGGTGTTTCTGTTTCCTTCCTTTTTTTCCCCTCCCAGAGAATCTCTCTCATTTTCCATTCATGTGATAGATGTTAGCTACCTAATACCAAAAAGCTGTAACTGGCTGAATATCCAGATGTTCTCATAACTGCTTCATCACATTAACATCAGTTTCACATAGCAAAATATATGTCACCTTTATTGTAAGCACTGCTGTATTCTAGAAAATCCAATAAAAATAATCAGCAAAAAACCTCTGAAAGATTAACATCAAGGAGAGACCTTAAAGAGAGATCACTTTGGAAGAACAACACCGTACATTGAAAAGGGTTCCTTATTAGCCTCTTTGAGTTGTTAAATACACTGGTTCTCACTTCTCATATGATCCTGAGAACTGACAAAATGAAAGAGTGTATCTAAAATGGAGGGTACAAAGTGGGACCTGGGAATACAACTATAGAAACAGTAAAAGCTGCTATGGAAAAGGGTGAAATTTGAACTGCTGTCTAATAGTCTGCAGGATTAAGGAGAATTTGAGGCTCCACAGAAGTCACTCAAAAGATTGCTGTCAGATCCTGAAATGGAAGCAATCATTCATTCATGAGTTTCCCTTTTAGACCTCCTGTCCATGAAATTCAGATAACTGTTCCCCTGGAGCAATGCTGAGCTGCCATCTGGAGATGCCACCTCCAAAAGCAGAGCTAAACCCTATTAGATGAGGCTTGCTTTTTTTTTTTTTTTTTTCTCCTGCTGCTGCCACTGTTGATCTCACCCAGTTACAGTTCAGATAAGAGGTAGGCATAAAGTACTGAGCTTTTGCTTCCCTGCCATAAGGCAAAATTTAGAGCTGCTTCCACATGGGCTTATTCTAGCAAGCCCAGCTTTTCTAGAGCACACAGCTGTGCAGCAAAGAGCAACAGATGAGTGGTGATCAAATGCAGCTGCAATCTCCACGTATGAAAAGAACCAGAAAGCAACCCTTCCAAGTCATCGGATCCTACTGATATTCCAGCAGCTTTAAGTTGAACAAATTCAAAGGGTCTAGATTGAAGAAGCATCCTGGGTTTCTGCACCTGCTAAATGCCACTGGGCCAAAAGATAGTGGGGATGGTGCTGGGCTAGCTGAGCTAGCCAGATCTGAGGAGGAAGTTCCTGCACCACTCCTTGAAGAAGCAGTGTAAGTACCATAAGTAATCACTCTGGCTACTTCTCTAAGGGAACCCAGATGCATGTATTTATGTACTTATTAAAGGATTAAACTGATGCCTTGGAAAGAGCAAGAAAGGAAAAAAAAACATATGTTCTTTTCACTAGATAATACACAGGTCACATCAGAGCTGAGAATGACCTTAGCTGCAGTGTTTAAAACAAATAAATGTATCAGTAATGTCAGGCTTACAGCAGAAGAAAAATTACTGTTTCATTTATGAAACAACTAGGAAATCAGTCAGAGCACAGGCCATTGCACAACTTCGACAGTTCCTAATTCTCCCCCATTGCCCCTTTTTTTTTTTTGTAAACTAGTATTTGGCTCAGACAAAGTTCATCTTCCCTCATCAATGACAGTATGGGAAGGTGTGGTGAGTAGACCCTGGCTGGATGCCAGGGGCCCACTAAGCCGCTCTATCACTCCCCCTCCTCAGCTGGACAGGGGAGAGAAAATATAACAACAGGCTCATAGCTTAAGATAAGGACAGGGAGAGATCATTGACCAATTACTGTCACAGGCAAAACAGCCTCAATTCAGGGAAATTAATTTAATTTATTGCCAAGCAAATCAGAGTAGGGTAACAAGAAATAAAAACAAATAGTAAATCACTTTCCCCCCACCCCTCTCTTCTTCCCAGGCTCAACATCACTCCTGATTTCTCTACCCAAGTGGTGCAGGGGGGATGGGGAATGGGGGTTGCGGTCAGTTCTTCTCACATTGTCTCTGCCGCTCCTTCCTCCTCACTCTCTTCCCCTGCTCCAGCATGGGGACCCACCCAACAAGAGACAGTCCTCCACAAACTTCTCCGAAGTGGGTCCTTCCCACGGGCTACAGTTCTTCACAAACTGCTCCAGCGTGGGTCCCTTCCACAGGGTGCAGTCCTTCAGGAGCAGACTGCTCCAGCATGGGTCCCCCATGGGGTCACAAGTCCTGCCAGCAAACCTGCTCCAGCATGGGCTCCTCTCTCCACAGGTCCACAGGTCCTGCCAGGAGCCTGCTCCAGCACGGGCTTCCCACGGGGTCACAGCCTCCTTGGGGCACGTCCCCCTGCTCCGGCATGGGGTCCTCCCTGGGCTGCAGGTGGATATCTGCTCCACCACGGACCTCCATGGGCTGCAGAAGGACAGCTTGCCTCACCATGGTCTTCACCATGGGGCTGCAGGGGAATCTCTGCTCCGGTGCCTGCAGCACATCCTCTCCTCCTTCTTCACTGACCTTGGTGTCTGCAGAGTCATTCCTCACATATTCTCACTTCCAGCTGCTGATGCACAGCAGTTTTTACCCTTAAACCTTTGCCTTTACCCCTTAAATATGTTATCCCAGAGGCACTACCACCATCACTGATGGGCTCAGCGTTGGCCAGTGGCAAGTCTGTCTTGGAGCCAGCTGTCATTGGCTCTATCGGACATGGGGGAAGCTTCTAGCAGCTTCTCACAGAAACCACCCCTGTAGCCCTTCTGCTACCAAAACCTGGCCACACAAACCCAACACAGCAGGTCTACTGTTTCACACAGGAGCCTGGGAACATTCTGGTAGTTCCAGATATTTTTGCACTTGTGCCAAAAAGGTCTATCATCCTTGTGAAGGTTTGATTCTGAGCTGCTCCTCCTAGTTGAACAGCCTTACCCTCCTTCAAGGCTCCACTCCTGCAGGGACAGAACTAGATATTAAGTAGTATTTTTTCCCCTACAACTTTCTCAGGCCTTCAGTACAACCTAATCTGAAGAATTCCTTTCACTTTGGACCATGTTTCCACAATTCCAAAATATCTTGTGTGGGTTTGTCCCACATCCCTCCATGTAAGAGGGCAAAATATTCCTTTTGCAAAAATAAGAAGATTGACCTTTGTCAGCATTGTGCTTTGTGCTGGGAAACAGAAAAAGCAGACAGCTGAGAAAAGTGGAAAAGGTGCACAGACAATGTTTTCTCTAGGACACTCAAAACTCTTCTATAGCAGGGAACTGGAAATGTTTCTTTTACTGTATTCCAGCCAATGTGAACCTGAAAAACATTCAGGTATTCAGATAAATTGTTCTGAACTCAGGCAAACCAACTTACCCCCTCCAAGATCTGATTCATGCTCATTCTTTATTTAACCTGCTCCTTCTCTTTGGGTAATTGAGACATTGATTTCAACTAAACAGACTCAGCCCTCTGGCAAAGGTCTTTCCAAGAGTTACTAAGCCAAAACAAATATAAGGGTAATTATCTGTTTATGAGCTATGGTACTGTGATCAGACAATCTATTTGTGATACACACTGAAGTCCACTTATTCTCCCAAACTTGGGAATATGCTGCCCTGTTCCTGGAATACATCTAGAAGTATTTCACCTCTTCATATGTATTCTTCATATAAATATAGCACTGTCAAGAACACATTGCTATAGGGAGGAACCTGCTGTCACTATTACCTGTCACTGCATCTACACTTCTACATTTTAATGAATGACCTTAGCTAAGCCTGCACAATACCTTGCAAGAGTAAACCTAAAGCATGAATGAACAAATACACACTGGAGAACTGGTTAGAGGGAAAGAGACAGAAAGGGAGGAAACCAAGGAGGTATTTCTAGTTATCTGTATTCTTCTCATCTGCATTTTTGGAAGGACTGTGTGCTGGGGATTAGTATTGTCCGGGTTTGTTTGACTTGCAGCACACCAGAGCTGTCTCCACTTCCAAAACAAAAGTATTTCAGTCAGTTTTGTCATGAGTGCCACAAAAGGCAGTGACCTGGTGATTGATGATATAATGGAAGCAACGACTCAAAGCTGAATGACTACAGTAATAGACCTGAATATGAAGAATGAAATTAAGAGATTAGAGGCAGAACCAACAATACCAAGGAAAAATTTTGCTGTCCAGGAGCAACATGAAACAGAACTACCTCCAGATTTAACCATTGAAAATTGCAACCATAAAGGTGCACTCCTTTTCCAGTCTTGACATTGAACATTCCTTCACTTCTGTAAACTGTTCGCCAGAACAAAGTCCAAAATATAAACCCAAGAAGTATACTGAATGCTTCATAGGCCACAGCCATTTAGAAGTGTTCAGTCTGAAAGGTTACACTGAACAGAAATGCTGTCCCAGGAAACGCAGAACCCAATCCTTTAGCAAAATCAAACCTTCACCCCCAGCTTGTTAAAACCATACTAAACCAGCTGAGAAGAAAAGGTATGTTCGCTAGCACTGGCACTGTGTGGAATGGCAGAAAACAGTAGTCTTATTCCTGATTTGCACAGAAACTGTCAAGGCTCAATCTGTACTCGGGAACAACGGGAAGGACCTAACACTAAGATTTGCTTTTGGTTTGTTCTTTTATTGTCTTTTCCAATACTGACAGAGATCCCCTCCCATCCATCCTAGGACCACAGGCTTGCAATGGAGAATGTAATTTTGTAACAACACACTGTATAGCTATTTGAATGAGCAAGGTTCTCTGTTTTACTTATTCTTCTTGAAGGAGGCAAAATAGTCAAGGTCAACACCTACAGCTGGCTCTAGTTTACTTGCACACCAGGTGGAATCAAACAAAATGGGTATAAATTATCTGCCTAGTACTTGCCTTTGTGGAAATGGAGAAAAACTGTAATTGCAGATTAGGTTCCCCACAAAAACCATAATGAAGCAGGAATTTAAAGCACCAAAGTTACACAACAATGTGAGGCTGGAAAGGTATTATTCTAAAAGAAATGAGGAATTTCTAATGCTGAGAAAGCACAAGAGAAAGCATGCAGAAGGGCTATTCCACTCTAAATCACTACGTAAGCAAGTTCTCAAGAGTTAATAAATCTGGATTTTCTTCATACAGGCACCTTGTTTTTAATTCCAAATCCAGAGGCAAACTCACAAACCCATTTTGTTATGGCGTATAAACATGAGATGCAGTGTCAGTGTAGCAGAAAACTAATGAAGGTATAAAGAGTACTTTTGTAGATGCCTTTCTATATTTTATCAGGGTGACATTGTCACTGAAGTTGCCATAATAGGCTTTCTCAATCATCCCTATTATTTAAGTATCTCTAGAAAGTGGGTTAAAGCATCCCACTTTGTTATAAAATTCCCATTTTAATTAATGCACTTTTTTAAAAAAAGCTTGCTTAAAGTCACATTTCAAGTCACATTAGAATACATTTTTGTATTACCAGCTGCAGTGCTTTTATCTCATGCTCAGCACTGAAAGTGTGTTCTTACTTTGTATTAAGAATTGTCAGTTAATTGCTGTATGTTAACTACCTCTCTCTGGAATGTGATTTAGCCTTGTAGTAAGTACCACACATTAGCTAACTCAGAAGGAAAGCTGACTGGAAAATGTGTTTCAGAGTTTAAAAAAAAAAAATCAAAAAAATAAAAATTACCTTTTTGACTAATGGACCACCTAAGATTCACAGAGCTGTGGAACAGCTGGAATTAATCACCTAAACAAATTACAATAAAGTGACAAACTCCTTTGTGGCTGTCTCCCATGTTGCAATATTACTGACTTTATTCAGAGATATTTTCTGGCCACCTAAATATAATTTTTAAAAAGTAACTTCCTAACCAAACTTTGCCTGGCTGTCAAATCCATGGTTCCGTTCCCTCACTTAGGAATCAGTTGTCCAGTCTGCAAAACAAGCTTTAACGTCTGTAAAAATAAATTCTGTATATACAAAAACTGCACTGGTAGCATCCGTATTGCTTTTTTCTACTAATAGTATGACACTGAACCCAAATGGATTTACCAAATGTCTTAAGCTAGCTCTTTTTTCTTACAGATAGTTATTCTCAAACTTGCTGCTTCAGTTCTTTCTGAAGCTCAAGTACTGGAAACTCAAGTCCAACTACTCATTAACATGATACATAAGACACAATGGATTAGGTACTCCAGACTTTAAGGTAGCTGAAAATAGGGATGCTTTGTTTGTAAACTGTCAGGTACTTCAAGGGATAAAAAACTTGTTAATTGCTGAACCAATATTTCCTTCCTCTCTCCCCTCATTTAATTAAATACTGTCTCAGTGTTTTCATTAACTCCTTGAGTCCTGACACCCACGAGCTCAACACTCAGCACAGCCAGAGGTGCCTCTACAAAGTCCTGATCTGAGAGTTCTTCATCCTCACTTGGCACCAGGACTTCCAACTGCATATAAGGAAACTGAGGAATCAGATGTTCACCTTAAAAGTGAGGCAAGGCTTACAGGCCTGTCTTCCTACAGGGCTACAAAAGGATGCCTTAAAAGTGACAAATCACATTGCTCAGCCAAACTTCCTCCTGCAAGCAGTTTCTTAGTCCTCAGAGAATCCAAATCTTTGTTGAAGCAATTCCTGTGTTCTTGGCTACTCTTCTTCGCAGTTTACGCTCTTCAACAGAAGCAGGCTGCTGCCATCTTTTATGCTAACAGATCTTCAGCTTTTACCGTTCAATACCCTTTCCCACCTGGAAGAATATGGATCCCAGGTTTTTTTTTGCTTTGCCTTCATATTCCTTTTTCAAGAAATTCAGTCAGCACTCCTGCATTTCACAGCTGCTTCCCTGTCAAGATTGTAATACTATCAAGCACTCTCCATCTGACTGTTGAAACTGCATTCTTTTTTTACCATTTATTGAAACTTTTGCATAATATTATATTCATTGTTTTCTGATATTTTTATTTCTCTGACTACTTTAATCATCCTTAATATTCTCTCCCTTGCTCTTGTACACATTTTCATCATCCCAACTGACATCTGGAACATCCACTGCCTTTTTCTTTAAGCACATCACGAACCACCTCCTTTGGCCAATATTATCTCATCTGTTTTGTTCTGATTTTACAAGGGATCTTGCTTAATATCATTAAAGTGCTTGGAAAATACGATTGCGCTCACTGGAGTGGATTAAAGAGATACGCTGTCCAACATCTTAGCTGATCTGTTTCAACATGATGGTTGCCATGTTCTCTGAGATTTATTTAGGGGTCCCTCCTCACAATTGAAATTTGGGTTTATAACACTCATTTGATGCAGAAGCAAGATTTGAATCAAAACTCATGCCTAGAAATTCTCTTACCCGTGCCCTGCTCCAATCTTTCCCTCTTTCAGGAAGACTCCCAGGCGAAAACCTCTTGAGGAGTTTGCTCAAAGGCTGTTTGCTTTGGCCCTCATCAATGTAAGTCAGGAGGAACCCATTCTGCATTCAGGCAGATAGACCACTGCCAATTTGACATGAAAAAAGGAAAAGTCTCCCTCGCTGGAAGTCTTTTAAAGACAAATTAAAAAGGTGAGACGTGGCATAAACCATTCAGCCAAGGTAAGGCAAGAGAGGATTTCAGTTGTGAACTTGCTGAACTGAGGCCTTCTTGTGCCAGATGGGGAGGATGCTACACACAACTTCTAGTCATGTCCCCACAAGTCCTGAAATAACCATAAAATTCAATGCGCTAATAAAGAGCTATGAGATTTAATGATAAAGAAAATGATGTATCACTGCAAATGGATATTACTGCAAGCAATGCATGTGAGTGGACAGCAATTCATCACACAGAGCACGACTGGTTGCATATTGTCACTCTCTTTCTCATATATATTAAAATTAATATCCCTCATGAATTTTGATGGCTCTTTTCCGTCTCTGGTTTGGAATATACAATGCTTTTCCACCCACCACTTCAGAGCTCCCTGTGAGGGCCCTGTAGACTGCAGCAAAGCCGGGCCCCCAGCCCCCCGACAGCCCTGCCCTGCCCGGGGCAGCCCGTGGCCCCCGCTGCAGGCCCAGCCCCGGCCGCACACTGCCCTGGGCACGCTGAGGGGACGGCCTCCACTAACTCCCGCCCCTCCTGGCTCCCATTGGCCCCCAGCCAGCTTGCCCCTCTCCCACTGGCTCTTGGCCCTATCGTTCAGGGAAACCCCGCCCCCATCGTTGCACGGACCTCGATGCGTGCCCGCCCCACAGTGTTGCCATGGTGACAGCAGGCCTCATGAGGTGGCCTGCAAGTGCTGCCATCTTCAGCCTCTTGTGGGTTGTGGGGCGATGTTCCTGGTGCCCCTGCCCAGCCCCTGCCCCACTGCTACTGTGGTGGGATTATGGCCACTGCCACCCTGACCGGGGCCCATCCAGGAGCTGAGCTGCCATTGCTGGGGCACAGGGGCGGACCAGCCCCTGTGCCACCTCTGTCTTCTGCCCCCACATCCAGGTCGGGCTGTCAGGGAGCTGAGCTGAGAACAGGGCAGCGCCTAGCTGTCAGGGAGGCAGGAGCCATGGGGCATCATCCCCTGCCTGATCTATGTCTCTCGCCTGATGCTTCTCCCCTGATTGCCTGGGGCTTTCTGCCCTGCAGTCTGTCATAACAGGCTGGGAGAGAGTCGAGGGCTGAAGGTGTTTCTGTATAAATCCTGTACGTTTCTCCATCTAAACCATCCAAACCCCTCAGTAAAGCTTGTCCACTTACCAAACCAAGAAAGCTAGCAAATATTTTGGGCCAGAAGGGCTTTCTGTGAGCAGGGGGCAGGTTGCTCCAATATGAGGCAATGCCCCAAGCTCCTCATCTCTGCAAGCACAAGGCAAGATGCTCTGACATGGCGGGGTCCACCAGGCCTCACATCATGCCAGCTCAGGGTGGTCACCCTCTGTCCTCTCTGGGGTATGGCAGGCTCCATCAGCAGGTGGCATGTGAGAGTTTTTAAAGCATGAACGCATTATCTTTGGGACTGCCTCTCTCCTCTGTAAAGAGCCTGAGCAGTGAGTGTACAGCATGGCATGAGTGATGCCAGGTTTATAGGTGGAGGTTCAGCTGAGATGAGTGTGTAGACAGCTGGAACAAGATGCATCAGATGTACAGGGGTATATTTTTGTGTCCTCCATTCCCTGGTCAAAGGGATAGCTTTTGGTCATCAAAAGGTTCAGATCTGCTTTCAACTGGCAAACCTGACAACCAGTTAAGCAGCAGTCAAGCCATTCCTGTTACCAGTTCAGTCATCCTAAATGGTGGCAGAGGATAGTTTCAGAAGAGCTGGGTCATCCATAGAAAATGGTGATGTTCACAGCAATGCTTACCTGTAAGTGAGCCTCCCAAAAGCTGTTGAGATCTAGGATCCAACGGTGCTGAGGGAACTGGCAGATGAAGTTGCTAAGCCACTATCCATCATATGGATATCAAGGGGGCACCCTTTGCTCAGGCGGCAAAAGCACAGGGAGAGAGAGGGCACCCCAGCTCCCCCCCTAGAGCGGGAAAGGGCGGCAGCTCTGACTCAGCGTGGTGGGGACTGGAGTGACGGCAGCAGTTTAAAACCCAGTGTCACTGCCATTGCAACGAAGTCACCGAGGCAAAGGGCTCCGGAGCGGACGCTCATGCCAGGCACCCTTGCTAAGGCAGCAAAAGTGCAGGGTGAGAGCGGGCAGCCCAGCCCCCAGCCTGGGGCGGGAAATAGCGGGAAAGGGCGAGCTGCTGACGTGCGGCAGCTCTGACGCAAAGTGGGCGGGGACAGGAGTGGCAGCGGCCAAACCCCCCCACCTATAAAAGCAGCCCCCAGGGAGCGCGGCGAACACGGCATGGCGTGGCGGTTCGCAAGGGGAAGGCCAAGTGCCCCTCCTGGCTCTAAAGGCAAACCCAGGCAGTGGGCATCGCCCTCCCAGGAGAACACCTGGCAGCTGTGGGCACCGCCCGCCCGAAAGCCGCCGCCAGAAGGAATGCGGCGACCCAGCCGGAGCTCCCGCACAAACACGCAGCCGTCCGGGCCTGGCTGCAGGGAGTGCCTGAGCCTGTCGCTTGTGCCGCAGGGCAGCGGAGACGGCAAATGTCTGCGGTGTGAGCAGGGAGATGATCTGCTCAGCCTGGGGGCAGAGCTGAAGGAGGAGGTGGGAAGGCTGAGGAGGATCAGGGAGTGCGAGAGGGAGACAGATTGGGGGAGCCGCACCCGGCCGTCCCTGGGGCCAGGGCAGCAGGCGGAGGCCCCACAAGGAGCGGAGGATCCCCTGCCCTCTTGCCGGCAAGCAGAAGGAGGGGATCCAAGAGATGGGGGGAATGGAAACAGGTCCCTGCCCAGGGAGGCAGGCGAATCCCCTCCCAGCCTCCCTCACCTTCCCAGCTGCCCTTACACAACAGATATGGGGCTCTGGGAGCTGGGGGCCAGGCAAGTGGGGAGGGAGGTGAAGGTGAAGGTCCAGCCACGGGGTTGCCAAGGGTGAGTCGGTCAGCCCCATGCATTACGACTGCCCCTGTTAAGAAAAAAAGGAGGGTAATTGTGGTGGGTGATTCCCTCCTGCGGAGAACAGAGGGCCCAATATGCTATCCAGAACCATCCCACAGGGAAGTCTGCTGCCTCCCTGGGGCCCAGGTTAGGGACATTACTAAGAAACTCCCCGATCTGGTACAGCCCTGCGATTATTACCCACTGCTGGTTATGCAGGTTGGCAGGGATGAGGTTGCAGAGAGAAGTCCTAAAGCAATCAAAAGGGACTTCAGGACACTGGGGTGATTGGTTGCAGCATCAGGAGCACAGGTAGTGTTTTCCTCTATCCTGTCAATGGCAGGGAAGAATACTGAAGGGAACAGGAAAGCTCAACTGATTAACAAGTGGCTCAGAGGCTGGTGCCATCAGTGGAATTTTGGTTTTTTTGATCATGGAGAGACTTACACAGCACTGAGCCTGCTGGCAGCAGATGGAGTTCAGCTATCTCCAAAGGGGAAAAGGATTCTCATTCATAACTTGGCGGGACTCATCGAGAGGGCTTTAAACTAGGTTTGAAGGGCGAAGGGGATATAACCAGGCTCGCTGGAGAGGAGCCTGAGGGTGGCATAGCAAAGCTAGGGATGAAATCAATAGCCCGGCTCAAGTGCATGTATACCAATGCACGCAGCATAAGCAACAAACAGGAGGAGCTGGAAGCCATTGTGCAGCAGGATAGCTATGACACAGTTGCCATCACAGGACCTGGGGGTGTTGGTTGACAGCTGGCTGAACATGAGCCAGCAGTGTGCCCAGGTGGCCAAGAAGGCCAACAGCATCCTGGCTTGTATCAGGAATAGTGTGGCCAGCAGGAGCAGCAAGGTGATTGTCCCCCTGTACTCAGCACTGGTGAGGCTGCACCTGGAATACTGTGTCCAGTTTTGGGCCCCTCACTACAAGAAGGACACTGAGGTGCTGTAGCGTGTCCAGAGAAGGGCAATGAAGGTGGTGGAGGGTCTAGAGCACAGGTCTTATGAGGAGTGGCTGAGGGAACTGGGATTGTTTAGTGTAGAGAAGAGGAGGCTGAGGGGAGACCTTATCACTCTCTACAACTACCTGAAAGGAGGTTGTAGTGAGGTGGGTGTTGGTCTCTTCTCCCAAGTAGTTAGCAGTAGGATGAGAGAAAATGGCCTCAAGCTGTGCCAGGGGAAGTTTAGACTGAATATTAGGGAAGATTTCTTCGTGAAAAGAGTGGTCAAGCATTTGAACAGGCTGCCCCGAGAGGTGGTGGATTCACCATCCCTGGAGGTGTTCAAAGAACGTGTAGATGTGGCACTTTGGGACATGGTTTAGTGGGCATGGTGGCGTTGGGTTGATGGGTGGACTGATGATCTTAGAGGTTCTTTCCAACCTTAATGATTCCTAGTTTTTACTTTCATTAAAAAACAATCCAGCCACCAAGCCAGGAAACATGAATTAGTACTCTCCCCTTAATTGGATTAGTGGTGGACTTGTTAGTGTTAGGTTAATGGTTGGACTGGATGATCTCAAAGGTCTTTTCCAACCTAAACTATTCTATGATTCTACTGTGTGATATTTGGAATGTCTTGGCAGACTGGTGAGGTTCCCAGTGACTGGAAAAAGGGAAATGTAACTCCCATTTTTAAAAAGGGGAAAAAGGAAGAGCTGGCGAACTACAGGCCAGCCAGTCTCACCTCTGTGCCTGGCAAGACCATGGAGCAGATCCTCCTGAAACAATACTAAGGCACATGGAAAATAATGAGGTGATTGGTGACAGCCAACATGGCTTCACTAAGTGCCTGACAAATCTCGTGGCCTTCTATGACGGGGTTACAGCGTTGGTGTATAAGGGAAGAGCAACTGACATCATCCATCTGGACTTGTGCAAAGCTTTGATACTCTCCCACATAATATCCTTGTCTCTAAAATGGAGAGACATGGATTTGATGGGTGGACCACTGGGTGGATAAGGAATTGGCTGGATGGTCACACTCAAAGAGTTGTAGTCAATGGCTCAATATCCAAGTGGAGACGTGTGATGAATAGTGACCCTCAAGGGTCCATACTGTGACCAGTATTATTTAGCATCTGTCAGGGACACAGACAGTGGGATTGAGTGCACCCTCAGCAAGTTTGCAGATGACACCAAGCTGAGTGGTGTGGTTTACACTCTAGAGGGAAGGGATGCCATCCAGAAGGACCTTGACAGGCTTGAGAGATGGGACCATGTGAACCTCATGAAGTTCAACAAGGCCAAGTGTAAGGTCCTGTGCCTGGGTTGGGGCAATCCCAAACATAGATACTGACTGGTCAATGAGCAGATGGAGAGCAGCCCTGAGGAAAATGTCTTGGGAGTGTTGATGGATGAAAAACTTAATATGAGCCAGCAATGTGCGCTAGCAGCCCAGAAAGCCAACTGTCTCCTGGGCTGCATCAAAACAAGTGTGGCCACCATGTCCAGGGAGTTGATTCTGCCCCTTTACTCAGCTCTTGTGAGACCCTACCTGGAGTACTGTGTTCAGCTCTGGGGCCTCCAACATAAGAAAGACGTGGACCTGCACAAGTGGGTCCGGAGGAGGGCCACGAAGATGATCAGGGGGCTGGAGTACCTCTGCTATGAGGACAGGCTGAGAGAGTTGGGGTTGTTTAGGCGGGAGAAGAGAAGGCTCTGGGGACACCTTATAGGAGCCTTCCAGTACTTGAAGGGGGCTTACAGAAAAGATGGGGGGGGGAAGGGGGGGAGGGGGATGGGGACTCTTTATCAAGGCGTGTAGTGACAGGGCAAGGGGTAATGGTTTTAATCTGAAAGAGGATAGACTTAGATTAGATATTAGGAAGAAATTATTTACTGTGAGGGTGGTAAGGCACTGGAACAGGCTGCCCAGAGATTTTGTGGATGCCTTGTTCCTGGAAGTATTCAAGGCCAGGCTGGGTGGGGCTTTGAGCAGCCTGGTCTAGTGGAAGGTCTCCCTGCCCATGGCAGGGGAGTTGGAAGTAGATGATCTTTAAGGTCCCTTCCAACCCAAACCATTCTATGATTCTGTGATCATCTGAAGGGATCACTAGGAAGACTCCTGGCTTCCCCAAGGCTTTGTACTGGACAGACCCTTGGTCATTTTGTGCTTCTCAGCTCTTCATCTGCCACATAAGGACAGGACGACTTCCTTTGTTCCACCCTGTTTCATTTGCCCCTTGCAGTCTATAACCCCCTGGGGTGGTAATAGGAGCTTCTTGTAAAGAAATGTCAAGAGCAATGGAAAGCTGGTCTCACAAAACACTTCTAAGTTCCCACCCTTTACCTTGTCCTGATAATTGTGTTAAAAGTCTGAGCTTTCGAAGTATCTCTGGTTGGTAGAGAAGGGATTGGTCTCCTCAGTAAAAATAGGACTTGTTTTCAAGAGAGATTTTCACTTGTAAACATCCCACACTGCAGCCCCCTTCACACATGCCAGTTTATTGTGGTGATAATACCTGGAATAATTCCCTGGCAGATCTTTCCCATGCATAGCAGCTACAAGGACTTTTGGTTTTTTCCAAATGGGGGAAAAAAAGGAAAAAATATCTCCTCTGAAAGGAAAGAGGGAGCCAGATATTTGACATCTCTGATCTGCCCGCTGATTCTTCATCCTGTCTCTGGGACCTACCTCATGGGGCAGAACCGTGCAGTTGCCTGTGTCTGCCCAAAGGATGAGGAATAGCAGGGTCTAATGCTGTTTCTTTTTTTCTTGCAGCTCACAGGCTGTGAAAGAACTCTGGCTGTATATGCTCCTTGGGTAAGCCCTGCCTGGGAATTAAATCTGTAGTTTAAGCAATCTCTGCTGGACATTCAGCCTGGCTTGTGCCATGAGCACTGGGGCATTTGAGATTTTCATGTGAAGGCTTGACCCATACCTTATGTCCCTCTGGAAAGGAGGAGGACTGACTTCATGGAAGTTAGTGGAGTTTACCAGTCCAAAAGGAGTGCAGGGCAAAAGCAGAATCTTCCTAATGTAGTCTACTAAGAGCAACAGCTAGATCCCAACCCAATGAAAGCACAGTCCACCTCCCCATCCAAATTTGATTCTGTCTCTGAGGCAAGGTTCACTTGTCACAAGGCCTTCCTTCACCGGTGTAACTGTTCTTCCAGCCCTGCCTGCATACCCTGCAGGATCTCCTGGCTATATTGTATGCAGAAGGACATCATCTGAGGGGGTCTTCAAACTAGCTGCCAGTGAGAAAGTGTGCCAGAAGCTGAAGGAGGCCCTCAACAAAGGAGGCGGTGGTGACCTCCAAAGCCAACCTATATACCTGCTGGCAGAGACCTTAAAGATGAATTCTTTTGACTTCCAGCTGTGATAGCTCCTTGCTAACCTGCAGACTCATTTCAGGAACTGGATTTGACCTACCTGGGTCTTCAAGCTAAAAGCACAAGGAAGACAAAGTGCCAGTTTCAGATGTACAAAAGTTTGTCATTTTTGTTTTCAGTCTTCTTTTCTATTCTTCTTTTACTACACCTGATTTGTCATGTGTCTATAGGAAACTTATTTTCTTCCTCTGCATCTTCCTCAGGGAGGCTCACTGAGAGAACAGTGAGAAGGAGAGCGGACAGGATATCTTGTTAGGATACTAATGCTGGTTTACCTGGCATGTACCCCAGAAGCTCCTTTCTCTGTTAGTGTTGATGGGTAACTGTGAGAGCAGGTAGCTGAATGCAGCCTGCCTCCTGTAGCCAGAGTCATAGGGATGCTCACTCTAGACTCAGCAGCAGTGCTCGAAGCCTCGTCTGAAGCTCTTAGCATTGCAGGACTTCCTCTGAAGCATCCCCTCAAAAATTCCATTAGCTGACCTCTGTGAGAAAGGGATGCTAGATTTGGACAAGCCAAGCAAGCAGGGCAAATAGGAAGGACTGAAAGAGTAAGCTTTGCAAGCAGTCCCACTCTTATGGGGTGACTGGTAGAGCACTGGAGTTTCCCTGCAAGTCGACAGCCTCATTTAAAAGCCCATCATTTCTATTAGCTAGCTCTTGCTGCTGTGTAGTTGGATTTGGAGGGAAGATAACACAGGAAAGCATTTCTCTGGTCAGAACCCTTCTTTAAGGCCTTTGAGATTGCTTCACAAAATGACTCTCATAAGAAGGGGAGAAAGGTTGCAGTATCCTAGTGAAAGTAGTCACTGCTGTAGATCAGGCATGGAAATGAGAAACACCACCATGCTTCATAATTGAAAAGCAGGAGTCTTGAAAACTGACTTAGAATACTTTGGAAGCTACACAACATAACCACCAGCTTTCCTCATGCCTTAGGAAAGCCTCCGGTGAAACGTTGTAGGATTTATTAATGTTGTTGATGTACTCAATTACATGGGATTCTGCAACGCTGACCTGCTGGTCCAGATCTTAAAATTAACCTCAAGCCTTTGGGGATTTTTGAATGGCACTTCTGCTAAGCCACTGAGAAAAACACACACTTTTTTTAGTGGTAGCATCATTTCTGTGACTTTAATGGAAATGCACTTCTATAAAGAAGTAGCAGCCACTGAATTGGTGCACTGGTGTCATACAAAATTTGTGTTCCCCTAGGGTGGCTGACAATTGCCTAGAGCAAATCTCTTCCTCCTCAAGCAGTTGCTGTCTCTGCTCCACCACATCAGCCAAAACTCTTCAACCAGCAGGAAGAATTTTGGAAATCTTGCCATCTGCATTGGGCTAAATATGCGGAACGTGGTCAAGGGCAGCTCCTATGGTAAGTGCTCATGAAGACAAATGACAAGGCACACCAAATTTACCAGCTACACCCTCTGGACCAATCGGACCATTCTTGTTGAGAGCCTGTCTCTTCTCTAGAACCCTTGTGGAGGAGTTTCATGTGAAAACAGACTCATGGCTGCAAGGATCAGGAATGGAAAATTCTGTTTGATATGTTTTCATCCTGTTGCGGTTTTATGTGCACAGGTGAAGGTGCTGGTAGAGTTTCTGATGAACAACTGAACTGAGATATTTGGGAAGGAGATCACTTGACTTTTCAGTCTAGCAGCTGAACACATGGACAGCTCCACAGGTGGGAGGGTGAACTGAGGATTATCACAAAGCAGGGCTGCTGGTCTATATTCTTCAATTTGTTACTGAAGTGAATCTGTGAAAATGCAGACAGCTTCTGAGTGCTCAAAACATTAATGCAGAGGTCAGAACACGGATGTGAATGGAGACAGAGCCCAGGTCACTGGTCTGCCTCACCCTGGTAGTCCCCAGTGCAGCTTTAGCAGGACTGTGATATGAATGAGTCCATCAGACAGGCTAAATCTCAGTTCACCACACTTGTCCTTTTGCCCCATGCTGCCTTAACGCTTTCTGCTATAGCTGACAAGGGCCAGCAGCTCCACTTCACAGTAGTGCCTTCAGCACAAGTGCTTTTTTCATCCTTTCTCCTTGCTAAGCTGTTAAGAGAGACTGTGATCAAGATTCCTTTACCTCTGCTTCCCTGACCCCCAGCCTCAAGTACTGGACTTTGACATGGAAGTCAAAGTGATGCTTGAGGTGTTGATTGCAGAAAGTCTGGAGCTCTTCTAGAAGTCATGGAAGAAGAGTTGGCCCACCTGCAGGCAGATGAGGAACTGACTCATGCAGAGTTTGCTGAGGTGCAGTGCCAGGAAAATCATGGGAGGCAATCCTGATTGGAGAGGGAAGAGGAGGTGTGAGTCCCTAAGAGCAAAATAGGCCTGTCTTATTTTTTGCCAGAAAAGATACGATCATTTGTGAGTTACTATACTCATGTAGGCTATAAGACTATTTCTACTTTAAATCTTTTTGTAAAATAATGAATACACAAATTACATTAACTCAGAAATTCTGTCTAATTAATTAAAGTCCAGACCCCCTTAAAGAAGAATCCAAAACATGCAGGTAGGTCATTTTAGATTTTCAAGTCACATTAAAGGTGCTGTACGGGAAAGTTGCACCAGCACTTAGCTGATATTATGTGAACTATAGATGCATGTGCCTATACATAGAATATCTATAGAGGACAAAGCATTTTTAGTAATACTTAGAAAGATGAACTCCTGATTTCATTACAATAGCAAGTTTAAAAAACAAAAGAGGAAGTTTATTTGTGGCCCAGCACTGGGCCTCATCACAATAGCCTTTTGGCAGAGAACAAGTGGGAGTGAAGAGTAAGGTGCAAAAGTGGGAACTCTTTGCCCTCTGGAGAGAATAGTGAAGGGGACTGTCCCTCTCCATAGAGACTTCAGGGCTGTATCACACCCTTCTTCCCCCTGGTCACTACCTTTGCACTTGGCCACAGAGCCTTGGGGCAGAGCATCTGTTAGAGCCAGTATTGCTAGGGAACTGTTAATTCCCTGGGAGGCCCATGGGCAGTGCTGCATGCTGTGGGGTGGGAGGGCTCATGCATGGTTTGGAGCCAAGTTGAAGCCCTTGCTCATCGGTTTGGACCGGTTTGTCCCTCTCAACCTATGGCTTCCTTGGGTCTCGGACCATGGCTGTGCGCTGAGCCACAGCTGCTTCTGCATGAGTGGCTTTCCATCTTTCTGCCAAAGAAACCAGAAATCTAGGTCCAGAAATATCAGCCAAAATCCTTCCAGGCCCCAATACAGTCTGCAAGGAAGGTCTGTGCCTGCACACCCCTGCAGGGGACAGAGACAGGCTTTGCCTATCCCAGAGAAGGCTCCACCTGCCAGTGAGAGGAACTAGACATTTTTATATTTTCTATTTCAGACCATCCTTCTACCAATGACACCAACATAACTTCAGCTCTTAAAAATACATGTTAATTAGAAATCACCAGCCTGTGCTCCCTGCAATATCAAAGGGGAGGAAGAGTTACCTCCAGGTGGTGGTGATCACCTCTGTCATGGCCTTTATTTCCACGCGCCATGGACTGCATCCGGCCAGTCAGCTTTTGCATTGGATTGATCCCATGGTGATAATTTTGGGAGGGAATGGGAAGACTGAGAATGAAGAGTCCTCTGGCCTGCAGTTCATGTAGGAAATGGGCACTGTCCAGAGCACTGCCACAGCCAGAGCTCAAAAAATCCTCCCGCTTGGCAATGTTCTTCCGTACCTCTGTCAACCATGGGCTCATTGGAGATGGTGAGTTGGGAATAATACCAGAGTGCAGCTCTGTCACACACTTCAGTCCTGGGCCTTCAGGTACAATCCAGGACCTAGAGGGAATTGGGAGACTTGAGTACAGGCCAGTCCTGCTGTCTTCTTCCTAGCCCACAATGTTTCCTTCTACAGGGAGGGGGCCAGAAATCCCTCCAGCCCCAGTGAAGGGGTGCCCCAGCTGTACGAGCTGCACAGGGAGATGCTGCCCTGGGGGCCCCTCTTGGAATGGCGGGGCTTTCCCAGCAGCTCCAGGAGAGGTCTGATGCCAGGGCAGTGCTGATGGCAATGTGTGGGGACAGAATGAGATGCAATTTCATTGGCGATATTAGATTTTCCATATGGGATCATAGTTTTGTGCAGAGTGTGCAGGAAGCTTTGGGGATGGAGAGGCATGGTTTCCTTCACTAAAGTGGGAGGCAGAGGAAGAGAAGGAGAGCAGTCTGGATAAAGGATCATCCTGGCATGTGACCTCTGGACCAGAGTTGTCCTTCAGGCCTGGTCATAGGAAAGGATGTGTCCTGGGCATTGCTCACAGCTCCATTTTTCCCATTTAAAGCCCTAAGCAGGCACTGCTGAGAGTTGTCTCCAGGATCCCCCGCTTCTAAGGCAGATGCTTTAACCAACTGAGCCTCAGCGCCCAGGTGCAGGGAGCTCTCTCTTAGGGGCTAAGTGGGGCAAGAGAGTTCAGCATCTGCAGAGGGCAACCAGAGCCTTTCCCTTCCTCCCTTGATTTGTCTCCACAGCCCATTCTTCCTTCAACAACTGGCTCCTCCAGTGGACTCAAAGGCACCAAGCCTGGGGAAGCAGGGTCTCAGGAAAACAGCCTCAACACTTGGCCTGCCTCTGCCCTGTTCCTGCATTGCAGCAGACCTGGGCTCCTGTGTGGCCCTTCGGAGCTGGTAATAAGAGCCATGCCCACAGTCGAAGCACAAGTTCAGGCTCAGGCTGAATATACAGCTTCCAACGTTCAAGTTTCACACTGACTTTCAGGTTTTCATGTTTGCAATGGAGTTTCATAGGTCCGTTTTTCTTTCTTGGGTGATTATTTTTTCTTTCTTCCACCCACCAGTCCCATTATTTTATTAGTGATTCCTTTATTTCAGGTCTCTGACCACAGAGGTGTCCCCTCAACCCTGCCTAGCCATCCCAGGACTGTATCTGACCCTGGGTCCCCTCACCTCACCTCATCTTGATCCCACCCACAGGCTGACATCTCAGCCTGGGCTCAGTCTGTCCCCAGGAAGGTGCCAGCTGCCTGGGGCTGGCGCTGCTCCATCTGCCCCTCCAGCTGCCCTGCTCCCTGATGGAGCAGTGGGACAGTCGTGGCTGCCAGGTCCTTCCCTGCCACCCCCAGGTGACGCCCTGATGCTTCCAGTGCCCAGCAGCCTCCAGCCTCTGCAGTACCCTGGTAAAGGACTAGGAAAAGCATCTCTGTGTAGGAAAGGATTTAAATCTGTGCCTGAAAACTTTTCTAAATTAGGTTAGGTGTGTAATTGCACTTTGTGGTTTTGCACAAATAAGCTTTTAGCAACATGAGATGATGAAGGAGCAAGACATAATCCTTTATTTAGCAAATAGTTTTGGCTGAGATGCACCAGTCTTCAAAGGCCACAGGGCATGTTATTTAAGGTTAGCAAATGTGACTATAGGCCATTTTTAAATAGCAGGCCTGCTGCAAATTGTTCAACAAAGGAAACCAAGACAATGCTGTCCTTGACTTCACACACTGGTCAATTCTCTGGCATGGAAATGATAGTCTCAATCTTAAAGTCCAGTTATATGATGTCTGAGCAATTAAAAAGCTATAACCAAAACACTAAACCACACCAAAGACACTAGTGCCAAGTTTTTTCAAGAAGATGGCATTCTGAGCTGAAGCTGCTGAGTAGTTAACTTTAATTTTTCAGTGGAATAAGGATTTCATCAAGTATCTGAAGTATGACCTGGGAATGGGGCAAATCCTAGAAGCTCTTGGATTTTCTGTCTTCCATTTTCCTAGATTCATTGAAGGTCCATGCAAATAAGGACCCAATTTGAAGTCAGCGTAACAGCACTGCTCATCACTGAACTATTGTCAGGAGGAAGGAGAACTCATCAGAGACACAGTTTGTTCATTGAGGGGATGACTCATTTACCTCAATCTACTAGCACAGATGTTTTAGCATACCTGTCATCCCTTAGGTGATCCATCTACCTGAAGGCCTTAGCTGCCTGAACCTTCATTTCTGTGATTTGTGATTTTTTTGAAAATATGCTTAGAAGCAAAACCCCATTAAAAAGAAATATATAAAACATCTGCATCAGCACAGAACTAATTTCTCAAATATGGTGTTTTCATGGGCATTTATTATGAATGCCCATGATAAAATTACATAAACAGTGGACACTAGCATACTAATAGCAAAATGAGGGGATGTGATATTAGATATTTGTTTATTTTTATTAAAATGAAGTTTCATCTCAAGTCAGTAATTATTTAAACAAGGCGAGTGTTGGCTGATTTTCATTCCCTCAACTCATAAAAGATTTCAAGTGGTTTATTACAGTGTAGCTATAAATCTAACTACAGGTAGTGAAATGAAAGGTCCTCTGACTGAAAGGGGCTTTTATACTAAAAGAAAATTGGAAACAAGGCAGCTAATCTAGGGTTTTTTCCTGATGATGTGGCTATGGGTGATGCACAGTGGTGCCTCATGGAGACAATGAAGCCTACATCAGACTGAAGATGAGGGAACCCCATGCAATTATATAATTTGCCCCAGGCCTCTCTAAACTTGGAAACAAGGGACTCTGATATTCAATAAAATCTGTTTTTCTGATATTTTTGAGAAGTCATGTGTTTTGATGAGTACAGAGTTTCAAGTTCTATTTATTTGAAACAGTCTGACATTGACCAAATTCATTTACCTCTCCTCCCCCAATTAAAATGTTGGTGAGGAAATGTGTACTTGGTGAGGTGCTTTAAAACCAAATATAAAACCCCAGTTCTTGTGGGGCTCAGTTAGAATCCAACATGAAGCAGAAAAGGCAGAATTCTTCCCTCGTAATACTCCTGGAGGTTCTAGAAGTCCTGTGGGAAATCTCAGTAAAGACTTCAAGATGATTTCTTGCTCACAAGATTTCAAATCCTGGCTTTTTTGAGCTTCATTCCTTCACAGAAGAACAAAGGCTTATCTGTCTCTGTGGCCAAGGCCTGTGCTGCATGCACGCACACATACCAAACCTTTCATTCAAAAACTTATCAACATCTGCTTTTGGAAGAAAGGTGCACATGTGTACACATGCACACATGTACATCTGTTTGTTTGTTGCCATCCACATAAGTGCAAGCACTATGTAGAAATGCAAGTGAAGTTTTTCAATCACATATTTTAGCAATCTGTTCAACCATTCTGACTCATACTTCCATTCAAAGCCATCAGAGATTGCTTCACAGACACCAGAACTATCTTAAAAACTGTGTTTTGTGGTTTGTACATCTATATTTATATAGATTTAAGGGTTCTCCTTAGCAAAAATGGATTTTTGAACTTTGGATACCTGGAAAGAATCTGATTTTTTAGAAAATCCAAAGTACTTCCTTTAGGATGACTAAAGAGCTTCTGGATGCCCCAGTCAACTTCTTTCTCCTAAAGTAGTACTTAGCTAATTGAAGATCCCAAATCTAAGATATTAGAATTCCCAATATAGAAGGACTTGGAAAAATCAATTAAGATTCAGATCTCTTGCACCAAGGTATTCTTTGCTAGAGAAATACACTGAGATATTTTAACAATCCAGCAAAGAAATTAAATTAATTCACTTGTTCATAGTCTAGCTTAAACAGTCCAAGATGCAGAAACTTTCACAGAAGTATATAAATGTCAGCTTAGGCAGCCCAAGGGGCAAAAGCTTTGTATTTCACAAAAGTGTATAGATGCCAGTTATCCTGAGAAACACTAGCACATTTTAAGCCATGGGATACAGGAGCTATCAACTTACACACAATAAAGTATGATGAAACACCTAGAGATATAGAAAAAACTTGTCAGAAGTTAGTAACAGGGCTAGTAATGGAAATATGGGTTCATCTACAATAAAAACCTTTGCCTGGTAGACTGAGTAGTTTGTACTTTCCTTGAGCTCAGGGCATGCAAGAAGGTTATAGCTAAGAAATCTTTTTTCTATAAAAGAAAATGTAGGAATCTAAATATAAGCATCCATATGGAAACAGACCAGTCTCTCCAAGAAGGCAACATGTCCTATGTCAGCATGAACAGACAAATAATTAGAGGCTCTTCAGAAGGCTTACCAAAAATACTAAGCAAATTATGACAGCCTTCTCACTTTTAATACTTGATTTTAAGTAGGTCATGTTTTTATGACCTTTCACTTCAGTCCAACATAAAAAATTTCTTCATAAGGCATGGTAGGATAAAAGCTCCAATTTTTCCCCTCTGTTCATTTTCATTACTTTTTTTTTTATTTATTTTGTTTTATTTCTAGCAGGGACTTTCTATCTATATGTTAAAATGAGAGGGATTATTTGCAGGGATGGTATTTACCATATGCTCACATGGCAGTTCTCAGTTGCAAAGCTGTATTTTGCAATAGCTAGCTGCTTATGCATAATTTTTTCTTTTATCTGTCTTACTTGACATTATATTGACCAAACTGGTTTATACCACAAAAGCAGAAAAATAAATTTGAAACTGCTCCCAAATGCAGGGAATAACCTTTTGTGTTCTTGAGGTTTGGAAGTTCAAAATCAAAATAGCTGAGATAAAACATTTCTTCTGACATTCTCAGCTGTGAATTAAATACTAATT
Source organism: Pelecanus crispus (assembly GCF_030463565.1). NCBI lineage: Eukaryota > Metazoa > Chordata > Aves > Pelecaniformes > Pelecanidae > Pelecanus > Pelecanus crispus. Next base: position 71,242,091 of record NC_134676.1, on the reverse strand, counting down.
AGTTTCCTACATAAAAATGATGTTTTATTCTTTCCCTTTTTACAGGACTAATTATGAACTTGTACAAAAATGCTATCATTCTCCACATATTACATGTCTGACAGTCTTTCCAAAGTCTGCTAGTATTTAAAATACAGTGGCCTTCAAATAGCATGCACATAAATCAGAGATGAATGACTGAGAGAGATGAGCAGGCAGAAGCATCAGACAGAGGATGGCAGAGGAGAAGAGGGAGGGAACTAGAAGGAAAAGTGGAAAACATCGTCTCATAGTGCCCAGATATGGGGGTGAAACAAACCCTTCTATTGAATCAGTTGTTCAAAACACAAACATACCAATAGCAGATAATCCAAGTGTTATACCTGCCTAAATTAAAGTTAAAAGAGGAGGTCTATTCTGCAGAACACAGAGAAAGAAATAAATTGAGCCAAAGAAGCAGGAAGTTTGCTGAGTCACTACAAATACTAACAATGACTTTTATTTTGTTGAGCCAAAGTCTTCATATATTTTTGAATGACTAGGACCTGTGTATTGGAGCAGAGTGTAGACATACTCATGCTAGATGTAGAAGCAGTAATTTGGGTTCTTCAGGCAATCTAACATAGCAGCTTGGGATTCAGTGCAAAGTAACTTAATCTGTTAAAATTCCCTTACAGTCACAGCTTCTGCAAATCTAAATAAACCAGTTTATTTTCTAGCCACAAGCTGAAAGAAAAAGCGTGCCTGGCACTTTCTAAAAAAAAAAAAAAAAAAAAAAATTAAAAAATAAATCTCACATTAATCTTTTATAGGTTCATAACTAGGTAGTTTGTTCAAAGCCCACTTGGGAATATCCCCACTACTTTGCAGTATAGATGCACTGCTAGAACACTAGTCATTTTTAGTGAGCTCATTGGCTTTGATGCAGTCTTCTCTACTGCTCTAATTTCATTTATAACAGAGACCTCATCTGATATGAAAAGTATTAAACCAAAACCAGATAGCATAGTATGTCTATTTATAGGCAAAGACACACATACGAACGCACTGTAGACATCTATAGACTTCAATCCTGATACAAGTATCATATGCAGGTTTACATTTGGTGGTGTCCTGGTTTCGGCTGGGATAGAGTTAATTTTCTTCCTAGCAGCAGGCATAGTGCTGTGTTTTGGATTTAGTAGGAGAAGAATGTTGCTAACATGCTGATGTTTTTAGTTGTTGCTGAGTACTGCTTATGCTAGTCAAGGACTTTTTCAGCTTCCCATGCTCTGCCAGGCGCACAAGAAACTGGGAGGGGGCACAGCCAGAAGAGTTGATCCAAACTGACCAAAGGGCTATTCCATACCATATGACGTCATGCTTAGTATATAAACTGGGCGGGGGGGTGGCCAGGGAGCAGCGATTGCTGCTCGGGAACTGTCTGGGTATCAGTCGTCAGGTGGTGAGCAATTGCATTGTGCATCACTTGCTTCGTATATCATTATTATTATTATCATTATTATACTGTTACTATTAGCATTACTATTTTACTTTATTTCAATTATTAAACTGTTCTTATCTCAACCCAGGAGTGTTTCTCACTCTTACTCCTCCAATTCTCTCCCCCATCCCATTGGGGTAGGGGGAGTGAGCGAGCGGCTGCATGGTGCTTAGTTGCTGGCTGGGGCTAAACCACGACAGGTGGAAATTCACAGTCCTGTGCCTTTGAGCAAAGTAATCTAAGATTTTAAAAGTGCTAGAAGTATGGAGACATTACTTCATTTTTTGTTGGTGGGGTTTCTTTCCCCAAAATAAAACAAAAGCAAAAGACCAAAAAATGTTTCAGTATTGGAAGAACATTAGGACATTTGAAATAACATTAAAGAAGCCATTCACAATGAGCCTGAGAGAAGCAAACCAATACCTTTGGAAGTTTTGCAGTATGTACTTCCAGACCCAGTCCTGTAGACATTTGAGCTATAAGATAGGATATATGTAGGCTACATACAGGAAAGTCAATAGTTTGGCAGAAGTACAGAATAGATAGACAGCATGGTCCAGGACAGTTTCATGATACAGAAGAACTGAATAAAAAAGCCCAAGCCTAGTTTAAAAGGAATCTACTTTAGGCCCATCTTTGCAGTACTATTTAAAACTATTTATACTGTTATCTGTGTTTAGAAAAATAGACAAAAAAGGAGAGTATATGATGCTGATCAGGAATATCCTCAAGAAGATCCATCAAGAGCAAATCTGGCAGAACACTCCTCAAAGCTTATCATATCTCAGTGAAAACTGAGGTTTCCTTTTAAAATAATAAGACATGTCACCTGTCACATATTTAAGTGTTTGGGAAGGCCTCTAGATCAATAATCCTACAAGCACACACCTTACAGGGAGAAGCTGAATATTTAAAACCAGTCTTGAAACCTATTCTCACAGATCTTAAAGATGTGAAGCCAAAGTAGAGAGTATCTGCAATATTGTGTGTCTGTAACAGCAGTTAGTGAACATTGATAATAGTTTTATTGCATTTGTTTCCCCCTCTGCATTCCTCTCGCAGCCTCTGTGGTGGAAATCCTCCCCTATTGGACTCAGAACACAATGGAAAAGGAGAATACATTTGCTAAGGATCTGGAAAATGGTTCCTTGAAGAAATAATGTCAGAGCCTAACACATATTGTCATTTTGGAATAAGGCTGGTGCAAGCATAAAAAAAAGGGAACAAACAAACAAACAAACAAAAAACCCAAAACATTTTCCTGAAAGAGATGAAGCTGGGAAAGAAAAGAACATAATTGCTGGTACCCATCATATGATTGTTTTATATCCTGAGAGAAAGGCAAGAGCTGTCTCAGAAAAAAAAGTGATCTCAAAGTAAGAAACTGCCTTTGCAAGAAAGGGCTCTTGTTGTCAGAGAGTCCTCTGGAGGATTACAGCCTCACAAAGGAAGAGCTGGAAGCCAGGCTGCTTTCGTTAGCTTTTGCAGGTCTTGATAGTGCTAGAGAAACATATTTATACTCAGACATGTTCAGAGAAAGAAGGGTCCTTAGCTTATATCTGTCAACTCTATGCAGCATTCTTCAGAGAGAAATTAAAGTCTGCTGACTGTAGCTTCATGAATGATTATACTGTTTCAAAACACATGAATGCAGACATCAAAGCAGAGTCATAAGAAGAAGAGGATGTACCACCATCTGTAGGGAAGCCTGAAAGGCAATCAGATGGAACAAGATAACTAAAAAGAGATAAAGTTGGGTTGGGAATAGCCAACCACTAAGGAGTCTAAAAAATGAAATAGAATGAAATAAAATAGAAGCTCAATATGGTGCTTCAACATTAAGAGAGAATTTATTTTCACTACAGGACAGTATAAGATTCCCAGATTACTTATTTCACACATAGATGTAAGGTTGGAACATTTCTCCCTTTTTTACCGCTGATCTTCTCCAGTTAGACTTGTCATATCAGAGATTAATTTAAGTGGGAAGGGACCTTTGGGGGTCACCTAGTCCAACCCACTGGTTGTGTCATGGCCAGTCAGATCAAATGATTCAGGGCCTTCTTGAGTTGAGTTTTGAGTATCTCTAAGAAGACTCCACATCCCCTCTAGGCACCTATTTAAGTGTTCAGCCACCCTCACACTGAAAAAGGTTTTCCTTACATCTTATTGGAAATTCCATGTCACAACTTGTGTCCATTGCTTCTTGTCCTATCATTATACTGCTTGTTCAGGTGTACACACTGTCACAAGGGAAACAACCACTAGCTTTTTTAGACGAGGAGACTACACATCAGAATTGAGTCTTTGCAGGAGCTGGAGTTTGCTCCTGGACCCTCCTGGGATGTGGGTATGAGGGGGGACCTGGAGTTTCCTCCTGTGTTGCTGCAGAAAGAAGAAAGAGTGATTTTTTTAGTCCTGAACACATGTAATTAAAAGAAGGGCATAAAATTTCTAGAATAATTGTATTTCTTTGAACTCTGAGTCCTGTGTGACTGCCTGAAGGTATTTTCAGTGGTTGCTCTGTACTTCAACTATGTGTATGGGCTGGTGTAGAAGGAAAGCTGTTTATTCCTAATCCTGACAATGGCACTGCAAGGGTTTTACTAAGACTGTGGAGCTTTTGACTGAACAAAGATACCAGTTTAAAAAGTATAATTTGATTAAAATACAGAAAAATGCCAAATGAAAGGAGATACATGTACTTTTTTTGTTACCATTTCTCTACAACATACATGCTGACTGGCAATTTAGCCTTGATAAATATGTTTATACAGCAAACCACTGCAGCTTAAATAGCTCATTTTACAGACTCTCTGTGTGGAATCATGTTGGATGTATATAAGTGGTTTTAATAAAATTACAGAAACATAAAATAAACTGCCAACACAAATGCAATTTCAGAGGAGCCGTTTATCTCCTGGCTTTGTATTTTTCCAACATGCAAAGCAAGGGAGATAAAGCTTGCTGATATTGATCTCAATGCCCAGTCATAAAAAATTAAAAGATATCCGTCAGTAAAAGAGAAAAGAATGTTTTCCATTTTGCTTAGAGAGCTCTTGAGTGCTTGTGTGAATGAAATTTACAGCATTAATAAAACCTTTTGCAAATATTACTTTATTTTTATTGTTTCTTTTTCTTCTCTGATTTAATAAAAAACTCTGTAGTGCTTACTTGACTTTCCTGCCCTTAGATGTGCTGGAATATTTAACTACGAGTTTGCATATGTATGTGACCATGTCCGGGACACCAGTACCCCAACTGTTTTTGGGCTATAGCAAATTGGACTCAGTGGAAGTTTCTCCTCTGCTTCAGTGTCCTTTGAAATGGGAGGAAGGGGGAATAACTGTCCATAAGCGTGGTGTGTGGGACCTGGGCAGCTCTCTGAGCAGCCTACTGAGTTGGGTAACAGGATTTACTTCTCTTTTTCTTTTTAACAGCTCAGTTTAAGAAATGCCCGTTTCAATGAAAAGATTCCTTTGCACATGGTGAAGAAGACGACTGTCTAGAAGGTGATGTTGTTTCCAAGGAAAACAGAGGCAGAAATGCCTTGATCTTCATGAGGTTAATCACTGTATTTTATGTTGTGTTAGAGATCCATGCTAGTGAACTGTGAAACCACTGACAGTGAAGCTGGAAATTAAAGTCATGTCTACTGACTGTAAAATCGCATTTTTCAGGAGAGCAGGCAGGCTTCAAATACCTTCTCAGAAGGTCCACAAGAAGCCATCACTTCATACAGTATGCATAAACCCATCACTGACACAATATATACAAAAAGACCAAGAAGGGAGATAACCACTTAGTGAAAGAAAGCGTGATAATGCATTGGCAGATATGTAAACATAACTTTCTTGGGGTTGTGGGAACAAAATAGGAGCTCTCTGGGAAACTGCCATCCTTCAAAAGCCTACTCTTGCCCCAAAAGCCTACCTTCCCTTTCAGTGCCACCTAGCAGTAGTACAGTCTGTACCCTCTTTGAGGGTAATATGAAGAGCAAAGCTTTCTAAGTTGCTCTGTTTCTTCTTTGCTTCCCATCCTGCCCTTACATGTCCACTGCTCATTCACCTGCTATCTCCCCCCTCCCCAGCAAAATACAAACTCCAAGGTAGCCTAAGAAGTCAATGTTCTCTCACATGTTGTCACAGATATTTAGTAAGTATCAGCTGTGTCCCTGGCACAGTAGTGCACTACCTCCAGAAATTTAACAATAATGGCAATAATCCCTGCCCCAAGAACCCAGAAGCTGTTCTTAATCCTCGTCGGTGGTGATTTATTTCAGAAAGGTGATTTTAAACTTCTTTTAGTCACCAGAGCACTGCCATCTAGTGCCAATCCCTAGAAATGCAAGAAAAGTTTTGTGACTGAAGAGGTTCACACTGCTGGCGGGGTGATGACCACACCACGTAGAAGTAATTCAGGCCACAGTTGTAACTGGAAGTTGAAAATTGCTCATGTAATTTGGTATAGGTGGAGATTGGAAAGCTTTGACAAGGAGAGAAAAGCGCCTGCGGTACGGACCTGCAGGCTGGACGAGAATGAGTATCAGAGGATGGTGCAATTACATTTCTGTTCTTGGCACACCACGCAACCATCAGATAATTACAGTTGCAGCACAGGGAACAGACCTTGCAACCAAATGTTGGGGAGCCTGTTTGTCTGTGGACACAGTGATTTGCTTTAATGAGCATTTAAAATTGCCTGAGATTCACTACCCAGCTCTAGATGACAGATCATATCACTGTGAGTGCTAAGGAGCAATGGGCTGTGTGTGCTGAGCTGTCCGACCAGTGTGCTTTTTTATCCTGTTGCAGATGCAAAGCAAGCTTACTGCTAAGTACCTGGGCCTGCCCTCATACAGGCTTTGTTGCTTAGTGATCGGGTTGTAACTCCTCCAGGCAGGGTAGTTTGTTCCCTCTAGTTTCCCCTTTCCAGACTCTCAAGATTATCTTATTTTTGTCAAATTCAATTAAACCTAACTTTGCTAAATATGATGGATTTGCTAAATACTTCCTTTAGCTGCCAATATGTATTAGAAGTGTTGTAGAAATCCAGCTGATTACAGCTTTTTGGAGAGACAGCTTACTAAATGCAGATTACAATGCCATTCTCCACTCCAGCACTAATTAAAATCTGAACTATGTTGTGACAGGGTCAGACAATCAGCTGATATAAACCAGCTGGAGAGTTCTCAGTGTGCAATCTGATGAGCTGCAGGGGCACACTGTAGAGTGAATAAGCAAACAACATGATGGCGTACCCTCCGTATTATTTCATTTCACTTAAGCCATAGGCCTAAGAACCTTTTCCTTACTTTGCATGTATACAATCACTTATACTACAAAATGGTTTTGTCTGTTTTACAGTGTAAATTGTGGTTTACCTGTTGTTTTTTATTAATGCTCTATTAAAGCAAAAAGGCTAGCATATGAAAAAGTAGATATGTATTATTGCTTTACAAATTTATCACCAAAGTCTTATAACAGCATTACACATATAAAGCACCACACCGTTCAAGACGAAGCTCTGCAAACCCATAGACTGACATCTCGGTTGGCAATTCCAGCTAAGCTGATTTGTTTCTGACTGTTTGTGACAACACCGTCCATATTCTCCAGCGGTGTTATTTGCAGGAGGTCTAGTCTGATTTGTCAGACATTCACCACTACTTGGGAAAGTCCCAGGAAACCTCTGCAAACAGTTCTAAGTCAGCATTCAGAGTCACTGAAGGGGCAGGAAGGAGGACTGTAATTGCAGAAGCTGTCAGATCATTTTTTTTTCCAAAGGACCAAACACAGAGCAATGCCCACTATCTAGGGACAGTGCTGACAACCCCTGCCTGAATTTTATGTGCACTAGCATTGCACAGGCATGGAGAACCCCATTATGGTAAAATACCTTAACATACTCAACACTGCAAGAACTTGAAAGAAAATGCATGCAATATAGTTAAAAACTGGTACAGCACCAACTTTCTGTTGTCTTTTAAGACCATTACCCTGGTCAGCTGTATGATATACATGAACATAGAGCCAGCTTGCTTTTGGGGAGGGAGCACTATTCATTCTTTCCACAAGAATTAAATACTGCTCAGATGTTTAGTTTATATTAAGGTCTTGCTTTGGTTGCTGTTTCTGACACTCTCATGAAACGGGTAGTAGCAGTAGGTGGGAGACCTGTGCTCCCCTGGCAGCAACTAGAGGCCAGCAGAGTATCTAAGATGTCCCAGGATCATTGTGTTTACCCAGCTGCAAGCCACCACCAGGATACTCTTACATCTTTGTGACAGTAACCTCCTACAGTAACCTCTGGATCACTGGCAAACTTTTAATGCTGTGGGTCAGCCACAAGACATTTTACTGACAAATATAAAGTAAAATTTGTGTTACTAATTTCTGCTTCCATGGTAGCATTGTAGTTAGCCAGCTTTCCTTGATATTGTGCCTGGCTTGTGTCTTCAAAATGCTGGAAAGGTATGGGAACAGTCCTCTAATATCCAACAGGCACCCAGCCCGCCTAAGCTGGAATTTGGATAGATTATTTCCTGAGTGCCAGGAAGAAGGCTTCGTCAGCAGGCTCTCCTTGATCAGGCAACCTGTAGTAGTCACCAACCACAAGGTTCCCTTTGTTGCCTCTGTCTCTGACTCTTACCCATAAGCTTTCGACCTGCTCATGGCTATTCTTCAGGGACAGCTCTTCACACTGTATTGATTTCTTTACGTAGAGGGCAACGCCTCCACCCCTCCTTCCACACCTCTCCCTTCTAAACAGCCTGTAGCCATCAATAGCCACATTCCAGTCATGGGATTCATCCCACCAGGTTTTGGTTGTGGCAGTCAGGTCGTAGCTGTCTAGTAGCACCGCAGCTTCCAGCTCCTCCTGTTTGTTCCCCATGCTCGTGCGTTCGTGCAGTTCCTTCTTACTCTTTAGTTTGACCAGCAGGTCTCGACTCAGCCATGCTGGTCTCTTCCCTTCCTTGCCTGAATTTTTACACTTGGGGACTGAGAGCTCTTGTGCTCTATGGAAGGTGTCCTTAAAGATCTGCCAACTCTGTTCCGTTCCCCTGTCCCTGAGGACCATCTCCCAGGGGGTCCTTCTGACTAATTCCTTGAAGAGCTGGAAGTTTGCTTTCCTAAAATTTAGGGTCCTGACTGCACTCCTCACTTTTCCCATGTGCCTCAGGAGCATGAACTCCACCAACAAGTGATCACTGCAGCCCAAGCTGCCTCCAGTCTTGACATCACCGATGAGCTCAGTTGCATTGGTGACCATCAGATGCAGTATTGTGTCAGAAGGCTGAGTCGAGACCTGCTGGTCAAACTAAAGAGTAAGAGAGAACTGCACAGGCAGGGGAAGCAGGGACAGGTGTCCTGGGAGGAGTACAGGGAAGCGGCCCGGTTGTGTAGGGAGGACGTCAGGAAGGCCAAGGCGAGGATGGAGCTGAATTTGGCAAGGGATGTAAAGAATACTAACAAGAAGGGCTTCTACAGGTATATCAGCCAAAAAAGGAAGGTTAAAGAAAGCATACCCCCCCGATGAACAAGAAAGGTGAACTTGTATCAATGGACGAGGAGAAGGCTGAGATACTCAACAACTTCTTTGCCTGGGTCTTCACTGGCAACCTCTCTCCTTAGCCCTCCCAAATCGATGGACCACAAGATGGGCATGAGGGGGGTAAAGCCCCTCCCACTGTAAGGGAACATCAGGTTCGAGACAACCTGAAGAGCCTCAATGTACACAAGTCTATGGGACCTGATGAGATGCATCCCAGAGTCCTGAGGGAATTGGCTGATGTAGTTGCCAAGCCACTCTCCATGATATTTGAAAAGTCATGGCAGTCAGGTGAAGTCCCTGCTGACTGGAAAACGGGGATTGTTGTGCCCATTTTTAAAAAGGGAAGAAAGGAGGACCCTGGGAACTATCGACCTGTCAGCCTTACCTCTGTGCCTGGGAAGATCATGGAACAGATCCTCCTAGAAGCTATGCTCAAGCTCATGGAGGACAGGGAGGTGATTCCAGACAGCCAGCATGACTTCATCAAGGGCAAGTCCTGCCTGACCAACCTTAGTGGCTTTCTATGAAGGAGTGAGTGCATCAGTGGACAAGGGAAAAGCAATGGATGTCATCTACTTGGATTTCTGTAAAGCGTTCGACACAGTCCCCCATAACATCCTTCTCTTTAAATTGGAGACATATGGGTTTGATGGGTGGACTGTTTGATGGATGAGGAATTGGCTGGATGGTCGCATCCAGAGGGTCGTGGTCAATGGCTCGATGTCCACATGGAGACCGGTGACAAGTGGGGTCCCTCAGGGGTCCGTACTGGGACCGGTGCTATTTAACATCTTCATTAATGACATAGACAGTGGGATCGAGTGCACCCTCAGCAAGTTTGCAGATGACACCAAGCTGAGTGGTGCGGTTGACACACCAGGAGGATGAGATGTCATCCAAAGGGACCTGGACAAGCTGGAGAGGTGGGCCTGTGCGAACCTCATGAGGTTCAACAGGGCCAAATGCAAGGTCCTGCACCTAGGACGGGGCAACCCCCGGTGTCAGTACAGGCTGGGGGATGAAGGGATTGAGAGCAGCCCTGCAGAGAAGGACTTGGGGACACTGGTGGATGAAAAGCTGGGCATGAGCTGGCAATGTGCGCTTACAGCCCAGAAAGCCAACCGTATCCTGGGCTGCATCCAAAGAAGCGTGGCCAGCAGGTCGAGGGAGGTGATTCTGCTGCTCTGTTCTGCTCTGGTGAGACCTCATCTGGAGTACTGCATCCAGCTCTGGGGCCCTCAGCACAAGAAGGACATGGAGCTGTTGGAGCAGGTCCAGAGGAGGGCCACCAAAATGATCCCAGGGCTGGAGCACCCCTCCTACGAGGCCAGGCTGAGAGAGTTGGGGTTGTTCAGCCTAGAGAAGAGAAGGCTGTGAGGAGACCTTATTGCAACCTTCCAGTACTTAAAGCTGGCCTACAGGAAAGATGGGGAGAATCTTTTTAGCAAGGCCTGTTGCGACAGGACAAGGAATAATGGATTTAAACCAAAGAAGAATAGATTTAGACTAGACATAAGAAAGAAACTTTTTACAATGAAGGTGGTGAAGCACTGGAACAGGTTGCCCAGAGAGGCCCCATCCCTGGCAACATTGAAGGTCAGGTTGGATGGGGCTCTGAGCAACCTGATGTAGTTAAAGGTGTCCCTGCTCACTGCAGGGGGGTTGGGCTAGATGACCTCTAAAGGTCCCTTCCAACCCAAAGCATTCTATGATTCTATGATTCTATGATTCATAGTCTATCTGCCTACTGGGGGTTATTTAAGGACCAGCAAGATCAGAGCTTTTACCCTGCTTGGTTATCTCACACACTCACTCTGTCAGATATTCACACACACACAATTATCTGCTGCCAATCAGCATTCACAACTTACACTTTTTTTTGTTGTTGTATTTTACCTACCACAGCTGGGTTTTGTTTGCATCACAGTAAGCTCTAGAAATCCCACTCAGACAGCTCTTAATGGTAAGTCTTGTTCTTTTACCCCAAAAGCTTGGGATGCAAATACATATATCAGAGAACTGAGAGAAAGGAGGAGCAGATGCAGTGTTTTTCAGGGACATGTTTGAACTCACATACAAAGTCTGTGTTTAAGGGGAAATCAAAACCAGTTTTGGTTTCAACAACTGGTTTACCTAGAAGCAGCTTATTTTCTGTGTTCCCACGTGCCCATTGAAGCTCATATTAAATATGAATGCATTTCTAAATGCCACCAAAATTCCTGGGCACCACAAATAAGATCAGACATGTAGCCATTGCTACCATGATAGACATTCAGACATTTGCCTTTCAAATTGCTTCTGGTGTGTTTCTCATTGTCAGGTGAAGAGGCATGGTAATTCAAACCATGACTACAGTCAAAATTCACTAGTTTGACACATTGCATTAGCCTCTTAGAAAAGTAATGTGAGGCGAACAAGTTAAGATGTTCCCCAAATTCAGCCATTTCCCATCATCAGCAAGTCACTCTTGAATTGTGATAGTTTGGAAAGGACTTTGCAGAGTGTGACTGTGTGGAGTGTACAGGGACATAGCATAGTCTTACAGATAAAATAGTAAAGAGGTTCTTTCTCCCCTGTATTGCTAGTTTCCTGAGTAACCTCAGGCAAGTCATTTCTTCTACATGTTCCTCAGCTTTTCAGTATATACAACTGGAAAATATAGACATATATATATAAGCTTCTTTTCATCAACACAACAACAAAAAAAAAAATCATCAGTATAAAGGCATTTATCACTCAGTAGTACAGCTCTCTGGTCTGGAGAGAACTGGTCACAGCTTTGATCTAGTGACTCCCAAGGCTGCTATATTTGTATGGAAGTATTTCTTTTGAGAGAAGCCCACAGTGTCTAAACGGCATTTGTAATTCTTACCTGGTCTCTTAAACTCCCTCCCAGACCACAAGTCCCTTTTCTTACATGGCCCAATAGGACCCAATGTCCCCAAATCAGTGCTGAACCCACAACACGTCATCTAGCACATGAAAAACTCTCACTTTCAGAGCCACTCTTGAGGGGTGCAACAATTCACTTTTCTGGCAAGTGACAGCAAAGCCAAGTAACACACAAACTCTGTAAAAAGAATTTCTAAAAGGCATGCTTAGACTTTACTACAAAGTAAAAATAAGATAAAGTACGCAGAAGTGTATTTTCCTCTGTGTACCACATTTTCCTGCCCTACCTACCCAGTCCTCTTCTGACAGACAGATTTCTTACGCAAAACAAGTACCTTATTTTAGTTCTAGAGACCTCTGCCTTAGTCTAAGCGTGTGCCTGAGGGGTAAGTGGGTCCAACATGCCAATCATGTTGGAGTGACAAGAGCATTGCTCATCTGTCAGACCACAGGGTGTGGAGAAAAATAACATCAGTACCTTATATATGATTAATGTATTTCCACACAGAGTCATCTGGATTTTGGTCAAAGCCTGTCTCCCTAGCGGGAAGGGAGAATTATCTGTCCTGATTGCTCAGCTCTAGTATGCATCCCTGTATCCAAACCATCCCAGCACTTCATCACATTTAACATAATTATTTCACAATTGTACTGATGTGGAGAATTAGTATCTAGAATGGAGAGGGCAAATTCAGTCTGAGGAGAGGATTTGAATATTCAGTTCCAGTAAGTCCCCAGCTTAAAAGCTGTTCTTTGCAAAAAGAGCTGCATTTTCAAAGCTTCTTTCACAGATCATCGTATCCATTTTACAGAAGAGGCAGCTGAGGAAAAAAGATTTTCATTCAGAGAGGTCTTACCAGTTCAGGTCTCTTTCTAACTTCTTTCTTAAAGACATAAATTTTGGGTTTGGTTTTTTTTTTCATCTTATGGGCAGAAAATAAGTCATTCTATTTCATTTACAGATTCTTGGTCTCCGTTTCACTGTCAAATGTTTTAGGATGCAATAGCAACAAGAAATAATTAGGTTTCTAAAAAGCCCACACACTTGCCATTGGACTGTAAATATTAGTTATGCTTAAGACCAAATTTGACTGCAGCATTCCTGTAGCGTTTGGATGAGAAATCTGGTTTTCCAAACCTATTCCTCTGAAACTGCTTTTACAGATCACTGCTTACTTATGAACTGTAGAGGAGAAGTACAGGTCCCAGTAAAACTGAGAGAATTTATATTTTTGCCTTTCATTCTTCTGTACATGACCTAAGTTAACCTGGTTTATGTCACATGGCACTTCCTGAGCAGCAAGCCACCAATTAATAATTTGTGTAGAACTAGAAGATACAGATTACAGAACAGATTATGAAAATGTCAGGAAAATATTAGTTGCAGCATATTTCTCCAGTTCTTAAATGAATAACTGTTATGGGAATGCACAGGGAATACTTATCCCATTTTGACTTCTGTGCTCCACAACTTTCATAGATAGATCGGTTCCTTAGTATAGTTTTCTTCTTATAAATAAATTTTGTTCAGGGGGCAGTCCCTCCCTCCCTCTCCTTCAAGTTATATGTTGCCATAGTTTCATTCAAATTTCATAAAAAGCAGTTTTCCCCCATCAATCATCTATACAAAAGGACTCATGAAGAAAGCAACATGTATTTCTTATCCTGTAGACCTCAACTAAAGCAGGAATCTCTGAACATCATTACTAAATTACGGAGAGCTCCAAATTTGCCTACAATTTCTTGTAGTCAAAGAAAACAATGTTTACATCTACAACTTGACTGAATAATAACAAAATGAGAAAACACGAGCCAAACCAAAATAGAAAAAAAAATTAAAATATTGTATTACATTATGTTATATTGTATCAGGTGTAATAATCTGTCAATAGAATATGGAAAAAAATGTTACATATTTCCTTTTTTTCTCCAGATTTTGAAAGGACTCCAGCTAAGTAGGAACACCATTTTAAAACCTGCATATTTATATTAGGTCTTAAACCAGCCAGTTAAAGACTTAAAATTAGACTTACCAAAATGGCATAAACTCTTTATTATACAAGAGAACATGAAATCTAATTTCGTTGTGATGAACTGTAAAATAAATTTTCTGCCTGAATTCAGACATTTTTATCCTGTCAATATTATTTGAATGACAATAAGTGCAACAATTGAGGTTTGTATTATGCACCATAATTTTAGCACAGAAGCAAAATGGATCTGGGTTTGAAGAAATTATAACGTTTCTTAATGTAACAGATGATCCATTAAAACTAAACAAGGAGTGGTGGAGGAGCTGAAGACAATAATAAATGCTTGAAATCTGTGATACTTGGTTGTGTTAAATCAAGCAGTTCATCCATACTTTTAAAAGAACTAAATACCAATTTGTTTTTTCGTAGCTGTAGATACACATCAGTGTGCTGTTGTGCGATTGTGCTCTGCAACACTACAGATTTGCTCTAGTAAGACTACAAGTCTTTACAACAGAAGAGGAAAATATATGAGAAATGCCTGTTAAAACTTCCTAGACTAGTGTCATTTGGCAAAAAATAGTCACTTGTACTAGTGCAACTTAGTGACAAAGGTGTAAAGGAAACCATAAGTCCCAGGTCGCCTAGTCCCTAAGAAATCCCAGAGGTAAAGAAGTGTGAGAGCAGATTTGGGTGGAGACTGTTGTGGTGCAGTGGAACAAAGGGAAAGTAAGTGGAAAAATGCCATGGGCAGGCCTGAAAAAATTGTATTTGAAAAGTATTTCTATGAAAAAGACTGTTAAAGCATGAAGCAGAAGTTTTTAGCTGTAAAAATGTCTGTCTAGGCCATTTCACTTCATTTTAAATGTGCTTAAGGTGAGAGATTGCTTTAGTGCAAGATAAAAGGTCCCCTTCAGGACCTGGGGACCAAAGGTCAGATCCTAGGAAAGAGAAAGGCAGTCAAGGGATTGCTGTAACCTCAAACTGTTGTTCATGTTGTCCACCTCATCGTCCCACCAGCATATCAGCATATTTTTCTCTCCAATGTAGAGTTTGGATCAGTCTTCAGTGGAACAAAACCAACTCTTCTTCATCAACTGTTCTTGGAAAGGTTAGTTTGCAACAAGTAAAAAGAAGGCAAAAATGGTTTCAGGAACTATATGCAGTTGATTTGGAAACTGAGGTGGAGATAGCACAGGAAAGTTAATAGGTAACTGCTGAGCACATTTTGATCATATCAAGACCAAAAAATTTGAACACAGAGCAAACCAGGGAGGGAGAAGAGAAGAGAGAATAGATGTCTTTGATCATAATTGATTTTTTTTGGAAGCTAGAGGATGTGTGCATTGTGTTAGGGGAAATAGGGCCAGATCCAGCAGCCTAACAAAGGCAAGGCTGCTGCAGCTCCATGTCCCTGGGTCTGACCAGCAGCAAGACTGAGCATGCATTACCAGTGGGCACATGCACACAAGCACACCTATAGACCACATGTATACACAGCCAGCCACATGGATCAGCACAGGCAAACACACAGAGCAGTCACACAAATCCAGACAGCTCCAGTGGACTCATCCTGCTCCCTTCTCTGTCTGAGCAGGATGGACATCTACTAATGGGGAACATATATGTGTATACATAGATATAAGGTGGATTCCCCCAGCAGCTGGGCTCAGACACTCTATTTACCCTGTAGCTACCCCTCGATCTCAGTCTTGATGGGCTTCATGCCTGAACTGTGGGCCTGAGTCTGGGAGGGGACTGGACAGATTGTCCCTTCCTCTGAGTCCATAATTTGGGTTCCTGGTAGCGACTGTGCTCCTCTGCAGGTGTGCAGGTGTGCAGAGAGCTTTTATCACATAACCTAACATGTTGTGCCACACTGCATGAATAAGGAAAGATATGGCATTCATATCTAAAATAAGTGATTCTTTTTTTTTTTTTTTTTCTCCCAACAAGAAACACAGGCACCAATTTCAGAGTGAAGCAGTAGAAACCGCAAAGTTTGTTTTCTGTTGTTGCTGAATCATTCAGTTTTGATTAAACCTTTAGGTTTGTTTCCAGAATTAGCCATGTGCTCTCCAGTGACTGGGGATGGGATTTTAAAGTGAATAAGGTGGGATGGATTGCAAAAGATTAGTTGTCCAGAAGGGTATTATAATCTTTTGTGCATCAGGTGCTGCTCCAAAGCTAGCTCAGAAAGATAATTGCTGATAGCAAGTCAATCAAAGCTCTCTGTGATAAAAATTGAAAGTTCCAGTCAGTTTCCAGGCAGAAATCTACCTCAGCAGTTGTCCAGTACTAGCAGCCCTTGCTGGCACCTGCGTGGTTCACAGATGTGTGATCAGCCTCTTGTTCCTGCAGATGGAGGAGCCTCTGTGGGTATGCACAAGCATTGCAAAGAAGCAGCCTTGCAATAAATGACTGTGGAGCTCCCCTGGCTGACATTACTGTGCCTCTCCCCAGCACATTCACAGCTGTAAAAGCTGAAAATGCAGCAGAGAAAAAGCAGCAGCACAAGTGTACTATTTGCTAAGTACTGAAAGCATAATTATGCCTTGGTAGATGAACTAGCAATAGGAGATGGCTGTTGCTGTATTTGTGGAAGAGAGCAAGGTTGAAATTCTAAGAAAATGAGGCACTGGGAAAGAAAAAAGAAATTTCACTGTACTGAGGGAGGGAATAATGCAAATAATTGATTCATTATTTATCCAAATATCTGAATGAACAGCTGTCAGAAATTAGTTCCTGAATTTCAAGATTAGTCCACAAAAGCCACCTTTCATCATGGCACAACATGTGTAGGCATTTTCATGCTTTTTCTAGCTGAAGAATGTTTGGGTGGGGGTTTTTGTTGTATTTTTAAGAACTTGTTCATCTTATCTTTCACTTTGCTGATCTTCCCTGACCTCTCTACTCAAAACAGTAAGTGTGGTAGTCCTGAACATTCAAACTTTTGCATATGTCTCTTGACCAATAGTGATGGTTACCAAAACAGCTGAGAGAAACCTGCTCTGTGCACATTTGCATGAAAGATCCTTGGGACATATATTTTCAATTTTTCATATTTCATTATAAAATTTGTATTATATACATTTTATGTATTGTAAAATAGATGTCATTTAGCAGTAACTAATTCAAATAGCTGATAACAACAAGGGGAATCTTGCTTTGAATTAGCCATTACAATGGCTTCAACACAAAGAAAGATAAATTGGGACTTTCTTCATTGGCCACCTGTTCAGGTAGGCTTTGAGAAAAATATTTGTATTATCATGAAAGGTCATGGAGATGGTCATCAACAATAGTTTAAATGTCACCCATCCATACCTCATAATAGAGATATTTACAGCAAGTAAAAGTAAATGTCTACTTCTTCTTCTGATTTAGCATATTAGGTAACAGCAGCTTTAAACTGCTTACCGCACCTCCTTGTGCAACTGAAGCCACATTATTAAAAAGCTGTGTGTCCCAAGTTAACTGGGGAGTGTATACAGTGAAGGGGTTTACATGAGTTTCTGTGGAGTTATGCAATTTGAAAAGAGGAAGAAATTATCAAGACGCTGTTATGGGATGTTAGGAGCATGGCCACCTGCTCCAGCTGCTCCAGCATGGGGCTACCCCCTGCCCAGCCACTGGAGCCAATCCACTGCCCCAGGGACCTGGGGCCTCTGCCCAGGCTGCGGGACATGGCTGCTGCTTTCCTCTTTGTGGGTTCAGATGGTAATGAAGCTGTGTAGCAAGTTGCCAGCTGGTCCAGCTCGATGTTTACTAGAGAGTATACATGCCCACCCCCACACACACTAGGACTGAGGCAGATACACGTGCTCCCCCCAGCACAGGGGCTGTGAACCATGGTCCTACTCCAGCTGCCAGCACTGAGCCCCTCACTCACCTCAGTCATGGTGTTCCCCCCCAGTGGCTTGTTTTTGGGACACATACCTTTCCCACCCCATGGCTGGAGGTTAAAGACCCCCACTCACTCCAGCAGCTGATGCTGAGACCCCACTTGCTGCCATAGCTGACACCACGGGCCAGGGTACCCACATGTGGTCTGACTCCAGGAGCTGGCACCCCATCCCCTCACACACAGAGGTCTCACCAGCAGCTGGCACTTACCTCTTGCAGCACACACACACACAGGCTGGAGAGTGAGATTACGCAGAGAGCTAGTTAAGAAAAGATTCAATATGAAGATATAAGAAGATGGGACAGTCTGTGGTGGTCAGGTGCAGGGCTCAGCCAGACACACATATTTGACCAGCCCTGTTTTACACATGACCAGCCCCTTTTATACCTTTTCTGCCTACCCCTGGTTTGTTACTCCCTGTTCCCCTTCCCCTGCATGTCCTCAGTGGGTTTGTACATCTCTGTTGATTCCCACACACCTCCCAGTCCTGGTTTACAGTCTTATCCCTTGCAAAGTCCAAGTTGATCTTCCTGGAAGTGGCACCTGTAGTTTCTCGATAGCCCATCAACTAGTGTGAATGGGGAGGTTTGTTTCTTGTCATTTCCTCCATGTTTGTTTTGTCAGGTCTTTGTCTCTACATATTTTGTCTCTGGCTTCCTCTTTATTATCCCTTGTTGCATTTATAAAGGTCATTGTCCAGGTACCCTTAAAGGAACAGACAACCTCCTCCCACAGATTCCTCCTTGAATGCGGGAGAAGTACTGGTATACTCTGCTCTTTAAAGAATTTAATTCATATGTGAACAAAAAAAATTAAAAAAAGAGGAAAAAAAAGAAAAATAAATTAATCCTTTCCTTTCTGTAAT
Source organism: Pelecanus crispus (assembly GCF_030463565.1). Lineage (NCBI taxonomy): Eukaryota > Metazoa > Chordata > Aves > Pelecaniformes > Pelecanidae > Pelecanus > Pelecanus crispus. The sequence goes on along the minus strand of NC_134676.1, from coordinate 71,223,438 downwards.
TCTTTAAATATATCATTAACAGTGATAATCCCTCCTTTCTCTACCAGATCTAGCCTTTACCAATCAGAAAAAAACGTTGTAAAACTTCTGTTATGCTGAATAGAAAAATTTCAGTTATTATTGCTTATAGTGTGAATTCAGAATAGACACATTTTCTTTGGGGATTGTGGGTAGGGGGTGGACAAGACAGTTTTCCAGTACAGTCTTTGCAATGGTATGAATGACCACTTAGCATGTTATAAATGCAGATAGTTCTTTGGTTTTAATTATTTTCCCTTTTGCACAAGCAAATATACTGCTCTCCTTGTTAGCACAGAGTGTTGTTTCAGAGTCTGTTTCCATCATTTGAAGAAGTGGCAAATTACCCTGGCAAATAAAGTCAAGTCAGTAAAGAAAAAGGAGGAGCTTTACATCAACCAAGTCTGCTACCTTTTTAACTGGACTTGCGATCATGCTGCTACACAAGCATAAGTTTCTCCCAGTCCCAGTGGTCCAACATCAGGCAGCAGATTTCTAGCTTCTCTGGTACCTTACCCAAAAAATGTGCATCTGTAGAACTACACATCAGTTAATCCATACATGAAGTGGAAAAAAACCAATTAAGTAGAGAAAATAGTGAAGACAAAAGTGCTTCCTGTTGCACAAAGCAAATATGTTTATTACCTAGGGTGTTCAGTATTTTGTATGTTTTGCAAGCTTACCCACTGGGGGACAGGGAGAAGAGAGAGATATTGTGGGGGTTTGCTTATGTCTGCATTGAAGAGATGAGGGGAATAACAGAAACGAATAGTTAACATACTACTGTAATTTCCATAAATTTCCTACTACACCTTCATCTCTCACTGAATAGCAAAGTTACAGTGAAAATACAGAAAGTTGAAATCTGCCTCCACTTTAGAAAAAAAAGGTGTATGTCCCAGCTAAAGGAGTTGAGCACCCTATCGACAATTGTGAATGTCACAAGTTCCATTAAAGTCTGCAGGAGCAGGTCTGGGAACATTCAGTTTTCCCTGTGATACTTTCTTTACTTCAGGGGTCAGTACTGAGCAGGCAGATATATTCAAGAAATAGAATTTAAAAGAGCTTCAGATTGGAGTTGCTAATATCTTTACCACACCTGGAGGAAATAAATTTTAAATCCTTTTTTTTAACACACAGTGTAGAAATGAGAAGCACACAAGTTTTCTCAGAAGTCAAAACCAGCTTGATGTAATACTATCATAGTATTGTAGTTGCACCTGAGGTATTCTAGATAATAATGAAAAAAGTTTTCTAAGGAGAAATAACAAATTAATTTCAATAGCTGAGTGTCCTGGTTGTGGCTGGAATAGAGTTAATTTTCTTCCTAGTAGCTGTTATAGTGCTATGTTTTGGATTTAGGATGTGAATAATGTTGACAACACACTGATGGTTTAGTTGTTGCTGAGCAGTGTTTACACTCAGTCAAGGACTTTTCAGCTTCTCATACTGCCCTGCCAGTGAGGAGGCTGGAAGTGCACAAGAAGCTGGGAGGGGACATGTTTGGGACAGTTGACCCAAACTGACCAAAGGGCTATTCCATACCATATGACGTCATGCTCAGCATATAAACCTGGGAGAAGAAGAAGGAAGGGGGGACATTTGGAGTTACAGTGTTTTGTCTTTCCAAGTAACCATTATGCATGATGGAGCCCTGCTTTCCTGGAGATGGCTAAACATCTGCCTGCTGATGGGAAGTAATGAATTAATTCCTTGTTTTGCTTTGCTTGCATGCACGGCTTTTGCTTTATCTATTAAACTGTCTTTATCTCAACCCATGAGTTTTCTCACTTCTAATCTCATTCTCTCCCCCATCCCATTGTGGAGGGAGTGAGTGAGCAGCTGTGTGGTGCTTAGTTGCCAGCGTGGATTAAACCACGATACTAAGAAATAAAGAAAAGCTCAAAGAACAGGAACTTTTGAGAAGAAATTGACTACATAGCTGCAAAATGTAGAAAAAACCAGTTCTTCTGCTGGTAGATGAACCTTAACTACAGCAAGGCACTTACATCCCAGAGTATCCTCTCTGTGGGAACCAGCTGTGACACTTAAAAATTCATATCCTAGCTTATTCCTCACAAACATACCCATGTAGATAAGCCCTCAGGTTACTTTAACAAAGACCGAGTAAATTCTCTGTTTAGAAAAAAGCCTAAAGCATACAAATGAAAGAACAGATTTTCAAACATCCAGCTGTTCCTGTTGTAAACAACAAATGCTGTTTTTTCCAAATCCAGATAATGAGAATTTCAAAGGCTCACAATAACTTTGTGTTCTATCAGCAGTGGCTAGTCTCATCTGATCTACACTAATCTTAACAAATATGTCCTTTTCACTTGCCTATGCAGTATGAAGTTATGACATTTTTTTGTAAAATGATCCAAGGCCATGGAAGTATGAAAACTGAACAATATTAATCATATTTGGGAAAAATAGTGTTCTTTCTTTAAAATGAAAAAAGTAGGAAATATAAATATTCTCAGATACTAAACACAGAATACTTCATTTGCAGTGCACTGTATTTAACTCAGCAGGTTACAACTACGATAATTTCCTTTTGACATCATAGAAAGAAACTACTTAGTGCAGATAGAAATATTGGATATGAAAATGAGGGATAAGAAAAAATGCCTGAGGTGGATTTTTTCCTAAGTTTGTTCAAGTTTTTGCTATCAACAAAGCTGCAGAAGAAATTATCAGAAGGTTTACAGAAAAGTTATTACAACTATTTGTACTCCAATATTAAATAGAAGTACAGTGCAGGAAGTTGGATACAGAAAGCTTGGTGGAAAAGTCTCACTAATGAAAGGAGCACATGCTTAGCTTCCAAGAATAAAGGGAAACCTTACACAGTGAAAATGGCTCTGATGTGTGCTAGAAGAGAGAAAGGAGACTGGCAAACTCAGAGCAGATGTCAGCTGTCTTTTATTTTGTGTTTAAAACTGTCTAGCAAGTTCCTGATGACAGCAAATGTTTTATTCCTCCCAACAAGAAATTTTGGCATAACCCTTTTGCTTCAGATACCAAGCTCCAGCCCATGTGTCAAGTAGAACATGTGTTCAAGGCAACATGCATGCAGTCTAGGTCACTAATGCCCTAATTAGCCATAGCTTTACCACATTCATAAGCAGTTCTCAGAGCATCTCCTGCCTTTTGGTGATAATAGGATTTCTGTCTTGCACATTCTTACTGCTTTAGTACAAATAAACCCAAAGATCTTGCTTTGCACTTCTGAACCATTAGCCTTACTGCATAAGTTGACTCATGATTCAATCCAATGCTATTTGACAGTTTTGCTATGTATATAATTGGACATTAATTGTAACAATCAAACTACTGAAGTCTAAAAAATCTAACTACTAGAGAAAGTTAGAGCTCTAATAGAAATGTCACCTGACAAATAAAAAGCAAGCACAGCACATAAATTTTAAAAGTTAGTTAAATTGTGAGTCTCACTGTCTAATTACCCACTGTGAAACTGAAGTGCGGGACAAAAGAATTCAATTATATCAAAATAAATGTGATTTCTAGTAGAATGCTAATGACCACTCTGTTTCTTGACAGCACACTCTGACAGCGCCATACAGTCACAACTTCATGCTAATGAAGCAGTGTTTATTGCCAGTGTCCTATGGCAGCATTCTTGTTAAGTGCTATGTCTAAATATAAAATTAAGATTTCACTGAAAAAAAGAGAATTTAGTGAGACTAGCCATTTGCCTTAATCCCAGCATCAGAGCAAACTAATCTAATCTGATCTAGTCTAGTCTAATCTAGAGTAAATGACAAACTAATCATATTCTACATAGTCTGGAGGTGTTCCAGTTAATTCATTTCTTGTGTTTGTTTAGGCAACTAAAAAGAAGTCTATGAATTACAGTGATGATAAGCAGTGTGCTCTTCAGTACTGTGCTTCTGAAATTCAGGCTGGTGACTATTGTTTATCTAGCTCCATACAGATTTTCTTCTCCAAAATGGATGGTCATGAAAGACAGAAGAAGAGTCCCAGAAGAAAGACTTGCCAAACATTGGATCATCAGTACTTCAAATCTTTCTAGTGCTAGTAGCAGGTAAGCAACACTGGCAATATATTAAGAAAGTTAATATAATATAATTCCATATGATTTTATCATTTGCTGGTTTATGATTACAAATCATAGAATCATAGAATGCTTTGGGTTGGAAGGGACCTTTAGAGGTCATCTAGCCCAACCCCCCTGCAGTGAGCAGGGACACCTTTAACTACATCAGGTTGCTCAGAGCCCCATCCAACCTGACCTTCAATGTTGCCAGGGATGGGGCCTCTACCACCTCTCTGCGCAACCTGTTCCAGTGCTTCACCAACCTCATTGTAAAAAATGTCTTTCTTATGTCTAGTCTAAATCTATTCTTCTTTGGTTTAAATCCATTATTCCTTGTCCTGTCGCAACAGGCCTTGCTAAAAAGATTCTCCCCATCCTTCCTGTAGGCCAGCTTTAAGTACTGGAAGGTCACAATAAGGTCTCCTCACAGCCTTCTCTGCTCTAGGCTGAACAACCCCAACTCTCTCAGCCTGGCCTCATAGGAGAGGTGCTCCAGCCCCGGGATCATTTTGGTGGCCCTCCTCTGGACCTGCTCCAGCAGGTCCATGTCCTTCTTGTGCTGAGGGCCCCAGAGCTGGATGCAGTACTCCAGGTGAGGTCTCACCAGAGCAGAACAGAGCAGCAGAATGACCTTCCTCAACCTGCTGGCCACGCTTCTTTGGATGCAGCCCAGGATACAGTTGGCTTTCTGGGCTGCAAGCGCACATTGCCAGCTCATGCCCAGCTTTTCATCCACCAGTATCCCCAAGTCCTTCTCTGCAGGGCTGCTCTCAATCCCTTCATCCCCCAGCCTGTACTGATATCAGGGGTTGCCCCGTCCTAGGTGCAGGACCTTGCACTTGGCCCTGTTGAACCTCATGAGGTTCGCACAGGCCCACCTCTCCAGCTTGTCCAGGTCCCTTTGGATGACATCTCGTCCTTCTGGTGTGTCAACCGCACCACTCAGCTTGGTGTCATCTGCAAACTTGCTGAGGGTGCACTCGATCCCACTGTCTGTGTCACTGATGAAGATATTAAACAGCACCGGTCCCAGTACGGACCCCTGAGGGACCCCACTTGTCACCGGTCTCCATGTGGACATCGAGCCATTGACCACAACCCTCTGGATGCGACCATCCAGCCAATTACTTATCCACCAAACAGTCCAATAGATGTACTAGAACAGTACCAGACAGATGCAAAAAGCCTGCCACAAACTTTAATCCCAAACCAAATGTCTCTGTCTTTCTAAACTACACCAGTCCAGCCTAGGCTACTCCTTCTAAAAACTGTAATTAATTGTGTTGGTGAAAACATAGAAATAACAATTTTCACTGCACTCACACAAACTGACACTGCACAAGGGGTGCATTTTTCCTTATTAAAAAAGTGATCCTCACGTATGACATTTACTGTCAGAGAATGATAAGGTTGAAATGGAAATTTAAAGATCATCTAGCCTATCTTTTTGCATAAGGCAAACTCAGCAATATTGATTTAATTTGCGACAGCTGTTTGTCCAAGTTACAGTTAGAGAAACTCCATATCATCCTCAGACCATTTGTTTGAATGCTTTATTGTCTACCATTAGGAAAGCTGTCCTAATGCACAATTAGTCTTTTTTTCTATGGCTAATAATTCTTACCTTATCCTTCAAGTGCATGAAAGACACGCCATTTCTTTTCTGCTTTAGGTAATTCTTCTTAATCAGTGAAGTATCTATGGTTCCTCTCTTCTTTAGATGCAAAGCAAAGTGTTCAGTTTTTCCTTCTAGGTCGTATTTACTGTACATGTGAAAATTATTCTTATCCCCTGGATTCTCTTATTTGGTTCATAACTTTCTCGGAGACCAACACCTAAAACTGGGTGCTTTTTATCATGTGACACTTTACTAATTCAGCTGCTTCTGCTTAGATGTATCACAATGGCATATTCCAGCTTTCTGGAAGATAAGCCTCTTCCATGCCATGTTTTTTTATACAGGAATAAGGATATGAGGTTACTAATAGGAGTCTAGCATGACTGAAAATTGCTAAGGAAAATAGGAAGGGAAGGTGATAGTGAGCATCATTTGATTTTTCCTTGAAGAAGTGAAGACTTTCTTGTGAGCATTGCAAGCTGAATGAAAACAAGGTTATTTTTCAAGGAAAGGTGAATATTATTAGGACAATTTTTTAATATATGCCTAAACATTATTTCATTCACTCTAAGAGGAATCTTGTCTGCTGGAAAAGGGAAGTATTGGAACCTAAGGAATGAAGACTTTAGAAAAGGAATAACTTAGTGGCAGATTGCAGAAAAAAAACCCTCATTGCACTTGAAAGTAAGCAATTGGATTCATAAGAATGATGTTACACAACTATACTGCACACTAGTTTCATGGAAAATTAGAGAAAATTTCATATGATTTCAATGCCTTACAGTTTTCTGCCTGCAATTTCACTCAGAGTTAATGTCTGGGGTAGAGGGAGGGGGAATATTTGGAGGATTCCACTGTCCCATTTTAAATAACAGTTCCAATGAAAGTGCCAAATGTTGCTAATAGTCTACTAGCCTTCTCAATATCAAGCAGCAGCTAATATGAATATAATTTCTCTAGTTAGCTTTGCATGCAGCAAAAGTGTTAACTATTTAATACATGTATTGCAATTTGGACTATGCCAAGGTTAGTGCCAAGTTACCTGGACACCTAAAATAGATTATAATAAATTATTTAAAAAACCATTAGGCTATGGAATGGGTATTCATTGATATTTTACTTTGGTCCTTAACTGTTTTACGGAAAATTAGAGCATGAGACAATAAATCAATACAAACAAGACACAGTTACAATTCCTACTCAGATTTTTCCCCCAATATCAGGAAGCTCAACTGAGGTTTGTATAACAAAAAAGAATGCAGTGAGAGATCCTAAATATTATTTACTTGTCAGTAATAGAAAGCTCAGGTGAAATATACAGACTTTATTCAAATTACTACTTCGGATGAAATTATTCACTTAGTTCTCATTAGGTATGTAAAAATGATCATCAATATTTTGGCAATTAAGCCAAGTGTAATAAAGTGGCACAATTCACTTTTTTGGATCCAGTCTCCACATAGATTACAAGAAACCCACAACCCCAAAATATTAGAAGGCAACTCCATATATCTTCCTCCAGCTGCCTGTTTGATGGAATATCAGATGATATTCATGTCCTAATGATACTACTGGATAGATAAAATTATGCTTTTGTAAGTCTTCATCTTCCAGCAGTTTAAGATAAAGTTCCTGGTGAAAAATAAGGTCTGATTGGCTTTCCAAAAAAACAAGTTTCATGTTGAAAAAAAGCTTAGCAACATAATCCATGTATGTGACATATTTAAAAAACTTGGAGGCATACTCATAGAAATCAAGAGCAATGACTAAAGGAAATAAAAGTATTTATTTATTTCAATTGTTTCAGTGTCATGAGGTTCATGCAGAAGTAATATGACTGGTAGATGCTTGGAGTTAGCATTAGTAAAGAACCTGTTCAGCTGCTGCTTTTTTTTTTTTTTACTCAAATGTGGATTGTGGATAAATTAGAAGATCCCCAGCAGAAACTAGTTTCTATACTTATTTATTTTGTATTATTTCTTAGTCCATGAAGACATTCAAGATTACACTTCAGGGATTTCTCTTTATGTATTCTCTACTCTTTTTGCATACAGAGCAATTGATACCAGACTTAACAATGCTTCAGAAACTCACTTCTGCACTTCATCTACCAATTAATGTCACTGAATTATTTTTCACTTAACTGGACACAAATACACACACAAACTCATGTTTCAGGAAAAATGTGCTAATTCTTCACATAGGGATTTTTGAGGCAGTTCTCTAGTAGCAGGTCATGTCCAAGTAGAAGCCTGTGGGAGATGCGTTCTGTGTAACAGAAAGCAACTAGGGATGACTGAACAACAGTATGTGTTTTGTCACTATCCAAAGAAGAGCATCCTCAAATCAGTCTCTAGTCCTTCTATTCACCACTGTAGCAGTAAACACTGCCTAATATTTCTCCATGGCATATATAATATCTGCTGTCACTGTACTTGTGCTTCTGCAGTGGGATTTGGAGGGTTCAGGGAGAGAAATGAGACCCTTTCAGCAGCAGTCAAGAAGTGATCATCATCTGCTGTCCAGTCAGTAGCAGAAAGCACCTGTGAATGTGATGATGGGAAAATGGCTATCAAGGTGATAAACAGTTTCTCACACAAACACACTATCTACTACTTCCAAGTATAGCGCATGCGTATAAATCTGATGCTTATTTAAATTTAGCTGTGAAAAGCAGTCCAAAGATGTATGAGAAAATGTTCTTCCATGCTTTGGTAGGATATGGAACAGTTTAGCTCCATACACTGTTATAAGCACTTACCTATCCAAGATGTCAGTATTGTGTTTTAAGACTCTCTAGCTTTTGCAGTCATTAGCTGCACATGCCAAGGCACAAAAATGGGGCTAATTTTATGCTTTCTGAATGGGAAACACTGTGGATGCTAACTTAATTAATTTTATTGCTTGATCTTCTTGCAAGGAAGAGAGGAAAAGACAGATAACACGTTAGCTGATGGGTGAAACTCTTAGCCACCCAAGTAGAAATTGAAGGAGCCATTGGATTTATTTAGGTTTAAGTTCATCTGCGTAATGCTCAATTCATTTGCCCAAGCAAGCAAAGAAACATGCCTTGGCATCACTGCAAAGGACTGTCGCTACAGAAGAGTTCTGAACTCTTCCCCAATATTAAAAAAAAAGAGAGAGAAATAAAAAAGTCTATGCAATGACTCAAACAAAATACAAAGGAAGAATTTCATTTCCAGGCATAATTCTGGTCAGTATGACCTACAAGAGTGAAAATATTACCTGCACAGGCACGTTTGGAACAAGCACACAAGAATAACTTTCTATAACTGATGGCTTTCTCCTCTGCACTCCTACTCTTTTCTACTATACCCAGTAGCTGCTCTGCGAGACAACAGCACAGTAAGGTGTTATCATTAGAAGTCAAATGTATCTGTGAGAAAATATTGAATCCCACTGTTCATGTATCTTTCAGGAAATATTTCAGTGAAGGTTCAGCAAAACAGTGATTTGGTGAAATAAGCTCTGCCACTGTGCCATCATGTAAATCACTTTGCTCAAATTCTACCATTCTCTCTCCATGTTGTAAAACAGTTTCTTAGCTTTACTGGTAAAATCAAATGCATTTCAAAATCGTGATAATCATTGTACTATTTTTTTTTAAATATTAATTTTTTTCCTTCTAATTTAAATAAGTCTGAATTATAAATGTTGCAAAGCTAAGGTGACCTTCTTACAAGCTATAACCCCACCAATGTCACTGAAAGCCAAATCACATCAAGACATTTTTATACATTTAACAGATTACCAGAAGAATGTATTAAACATCTGAATTAGAGTGAAGCCAAAAGATAGCAAAAGAACAGGACGATAACAGCATAGTGAACTGAAAGCAAGAGAGAACTGAGGCACAAAAACCTTACAGCATTCTCAGTATTCTGAGAAGAAGAGAAACAGATGAGCTTTTGCAAGCTGGCATCCGTGTGATAGCCAGTCTAGAGCATGCCTACAGAGGTAGACTTTACAATGTAAATAGAATTATATCTAAGAAGGTCTGTAAAGCTTACTCTTTTGTGCTTTTACGTGGCTATTTGTTAATCTTAATGGAATACAGCCAATTAAACTTTATTGTCTCATAAACCTCCAAACCTATCCCCTTTTTGTGAGTTCCTTATACTGCTTTCATAACTATTGCAAATACGGTATTTATAGTGGTCCATGAGAGGGAAATTCAAACTGTGTATTGTCTTATGTAACTAAGTAATTACACATTATTGACTAATCAGCTATATCAGATAATTCAGTATTATGAAAAATGTTTCCTTTGTTTATAAGAGATTTAGCCCAACTGTGTCTGGATTCACTGGTCTGAGGAAATATGCAGGTTATATCCACATGCTTTAATTATTTCCTTCCACTCCTGATGCCAACCTGTGAGTAAATGTTTAATGCTAGGAGCATTTACCCATATAAAGCCAGCTTTGTTTCCATTAATATGTAAGAAAAACAATTCTTGTTGATTTACCTTGTTCAGGTTTTTTCTTTTTTCTTTTCAGTGGAGTTTTATCTTGAAAAGACCACTCAACTAATTTATATTCAGTTTTGCTCTCCATCTTAATTTTACACTACAACTTAGTGCCAAACTGAGCAGTGTCATCTAAAAGCAAGATCTGTCCCATCATTATTTATCTCCTGAAATCTTCAAAAAGTGTCTTATACTTAGATATTTTGGGTTTATCTGCATTTATTCAAGGTACTTTAAGTACTTTTCCAAGAAAGGGTCTCATGGAGTTCCTTTCCTGCTGCTACCGTGGGGTGGACTTAGCCTATTACCTTTAGAATAATGATCTCAGTCACCCCATGGGAGGATGAGCCACCACTCTTTCCTACTCCCTCTCCCCACCACACACCCGTATGTCCACAACTGGAGCTACAGTTTTATTTAGTTATTCCAGCCAACACAAATCTCAGTTGGACATACGATGTTTCACCTGATATACAGAAAACTCTTTACCTGACCCAAAGCCTGTGACTATTAGACACTTGGCTGCAATGCAAAGGCCATTAACCATCTAAATAGATGGAAGTGTAGTAAACCTTTTAATAAGTCTGAAATAGGGGTCAAATTTGTAGTATGACTCGAAATAACAGTTTCATTTATTTCAGAAAAATAACTTGGAGCTGTCATTATTTCTTTTAAAGATCTCATTTTATATTTCATAAAATGTTGGGTTTTGAAATTGTTTACTTGGTAGTGATTAGCAGAACTGTAATTTTCATCTACTGCTTATTATTCATGAGGATTAGCTATCAAACAGCTATGTAAAAAAGCAAGACACAGTGCTTATAGTTCTGAGAAAGTAACCATTGCAAGTCATAGCTAGTTACTAGACAGTGTCACAATTTTTCATGAGTGAGATAACCCGGTTCAGATCCCAGTGTGATATATGCCTAACTGCGGCTGTTGTTGAGAAACTGGTGAGCTCAGAAACTCAGATGCTTTTTGGAGCTCTGTGTACAGAGCATGCTTTTCAGAAGTCACAAATTTCCAGATGATAATTGCAGACAAAGAGCTATGGTGACAAGGAAAGCTTTTGAAAATCTTCTTAATATATATTACTGAGACAATTTTTCATCTTAAGGACACCTGAGTGATTTATAAAGTAATGCCCAGATACATGACAAATACAGATTTTACAAGCCAGTCCTGAATGGTCATTTTTTTGCAACCAGGGAATATAAAGGAAGTGTACAAATACGAGTGTCAAAGAGATATGGTGTAGAAAAAAATTGTTGCCAGTTTTCCTCAGATTTTTATTAGTTGCATGCCAATTAATTGCACACATTACCAAATTCTACTAAGGAATCAACTGGCCAAACTTCAGTACTTTAGCAGTCTTGTCTGAATTATATCTGGTACTGTATAGATCTCTGAACTCAGAAAATTTCCAGAGATCAAAATATATTTTTAAAATTTACATAGAATGCTCGGTTTACATGCCACTGTTAAAAACACACTAGGCTGAAACAGCCATTACTGTTCATATACTGTCTTTCTATACTGCTACACAAACAGTGCGAGTATTACATTACCACTAGCAAGCAGCTAGGCATTTTTACATAAATAAGCAAAAAACATGGTCTACCAAAGAGAACTACGTTTGAAACAGCCCAGCAGAGCAATACTTATTTAGATGAAACAAGACAAAGTCTCCTGAAGCTGGAAATACTTTTGTTGTCTTATGATTTAAACCTGTTTTGTGGGCTTTGGATGATTAATCACCATCAAAGTGTGACTTGGCAAAAATTACAGCTCATGTTCATATTTCAAGAATAGATGTAGGTTTTGGCTTTGTACAACAGGTGACAAAAATAAAGAGTATAAATATGTATAGACACAGAGAAATTCCAGATAATATCAAGAAAGCATTTCAGTGCTATTTCAGTCTCTCAACAAGAAACTAGAGGTTTTCATTTCAGTTGAAATGCAGCACATTCAGAAACAATAAGAAATTCTTTCCAAACAACCCGTCATTAGAATATCAAATTTACTGCCACAGTAAGCTGCTGAGGCCAAACAATTCAGAAAAATGTAATAATTTTATCTGTTCGCAAAGCTTTCCTACAGGCTTCTCTTTCAAATGATTGATCTCAGGTTATATCCAATGCAGCAGTTCCAAAAGCATTGATGCCTGTTTTCCCTCCCAGATTCCCACTTGATAAAACTTGTTGGATAGACTGTAACATCCTGTTATCAGCTCCTGTATCCATAAGCAAGGTCCAAACCTACACTCTTGAAAAGATGTTCTTTCCTCGGTAGCACCCAGGCTAGTTGCAGGTTTCTATATACTCGTTAATATTCTTTCTCCTTCTGTCTCTCTCTTCACAAGGCTGAATTTGCTTTATCACAACACTTGCTGGAAAAAATGCATTTCAAGACATAAGAAAGGACACTGAAGAAAATTCGTTTTTCCAAGACCTCTCTCTTTCATGAGCAATCAACCTGTTTATAACCATTACCCAAAGTCTAACCTCTGAGCAAGCTACCTTGAATCTGGATTTTATTGACAACATGGGCATATCATAGAATCATAGAATCATTTAGGTTGGAAAAGACCTTTAAGATCATCCAGTCCAACCATTAACCTAACATTGCCAAGTCCACCACTAATCCAATTAAGGGGAGAGTTATAATTTCATCTTTCCTGGCTTGGTGGCTGGATTATTTTTTTAATGAAAGTAAAAACTGAGAATCATTAAGATTGGAAAGGATCTCTAAGATCATCAGTCCAGCCATCAACCCAACACCACAATGCCCACTAAACCATGTCCCAAAGTGCCACATCTACAAGTTTTTTGAACACTTCCAGGGATGGGGACTCCACCACCTCTCGGGGCAGCCTGGTCCAATGCTTGACTACCCTTTCCGTGAAGAAATCTTTCCTAATATTCAACCTAAACCTCCCCTGGCACACCTTGAGCCCATTTTCTCTCGGCCTATCACTGACTACTTGGGAGAAGAGACCAACACCCACCTCACTAGAGCCTCCTTTCAGGTAGTTGTAGAGAGTGATAGGGTCTCCCCTCAGCCTCCTCTTCTCTAAGCTAAACAACCCCACATCCCTCAGCCGCTCCTTATAAGGCCTGTGCTCCAGACCCTTCACCACCTCTGTTGCCCTTCTCTGGACACGCTACAGCACCTCAATGTCCTTCTTGTATTGAGGGGCTCAAAACTGGACACAGTATTCCAGGTGCAGCCTCACCAGCGCCGAGTACAGGGGGACAATCACTTCCCTGCTCCTGCTGGCCACACTATTCCTGACACAAACCAGGGTTCTGTTGGCCTTCTTGGCCACCTGGGCACACTGCTGGCTCATGTTCAGCCGGCCGTCAACCAGCACCCCCAGGTCCTTTTTAGCCAGGCAGCTTTCCAGCCACTCTTCCCCAAGCCTGTAGCGTTGCATGGGGTTGTTGTGACCCAAGTGCAGGACCTGGCACTTGGCCTTGTTGAAACTCATACAGTTGGCCCTGGCCCATTGGTCCAGCCTGCCCAGGTACCTCTGCAGGGCCATCCTACCCTCAAGCAGATCAACACTTCCACCCAATTTGGTGTCATCTGCAAACTTACTGAGGGCACACTCAATCCCCTCATCCAGATCATCGATGAAGATATTAAACAAGACTTGCCCCAAAACAGAGCCCTGGGGAACACCAGTTTTGACCAGTCGCCAACTGGACTGAACTCCATTCACCAGAACTCTCTGGGCTCAGCCACCCAGCCAGTTTTTTACCCAGTGAAGACTACACCTGACTAGGCCATGAGCCGCCAAATTCCCAAGGAGAATGCTATGGGACACTGTGTCAAGGCTTTGCTGAAGTCCAGGTAGATGACATCCACAGCCTTTCCTTCATCCAACAGGCGGGTCACTAGGACGTAGAAGCAGATCAGGTTGGTCAAGCAGGACCTGCCTTTCATGAACCCATGCTGGCTGGGCCTGATCCCCTGGCTGGCCTGCACATGCCTGTTGAGCGCACTCAAGATGAACCACTGCATAATCTTTCCCGGCACCGAGGTCAGGCTGACAGCCCTGTAGTTCCCCGGGTCCTCCTTCTGGCCCTTCTTGTAGATGGGCATCACATTGGCAAGCGTCCAGTTGTCTGGGACCTCCCCTGTTAACCAGGACTGATGATAGATGATGGAAAGTGGCTTGGCAAGCTCCTCTGCCAGCTCCCTCAATACTCTCGGGTGGATCCCATCTGGCCCCATAGACTTGTGAGCATCCAGGTGGCGTAGCAGGTCATTAACTGCTTCCTCCTGGATTATGGGGGCTCCATTCTGCTCCCTGTCCCTGTCTTGCAGCTCAGGGGGCTGAGTACCCTGGGGATGACTGGTCTGGCTATTAAAGACAGAGGCAAAGAAGGCATTAAGTACCTCAGCCCTTTCCTCATCCTTGGTGACAATGTTCCCCCCCACATCCAGCAAAGGATGGAGATTCTCCTTGGCTCTCCTTTTATTGTTGATATACTTATAAAAACATTTTTTATTGTCTTCTACAACAGTGGCCAGATTGAGTTCTAGCTGGGCTTTTGCCTTTCTAGTTTCCTCCCTGCAGGACCTAACAGGATCCCTGTACTCTTCCTGAGTTGCCTGCCCCTTCTTCCAAAGGTGGTAGACTCTCCTTTTTTCCCTGAGGCCCAGCAAAAGCTCCCTGTTCAGCCAGGCCCGTCGTCTTCCCCGCTGGTTGGTCTTATGACACACAGGGACAGCCCGCTCCTGCGCCTTTAAGACTTCCTTCTTGAAGGAGGCCCAGCCTTCGTGGGCCCCTTTGCCTTTCAGGACTGCCTCCCAAGGGACTTTCCCAACCAGCATCCTGAACAGGCCAATGTCTGCCCTCTGGAAGTCCATGGTAACAGTTTTGCTGCCCCTCCTCTTTACCTCACCAAGAATCGAGAACTCTATCATGTCGTGGTCGCTAAGCCGAAGATGGCCTCTGACCATGACATCTCCCACAAGCCCTTCTCTGTTAGTAAACAGCAGGTCAAGTGAGGCCCCTCCCCTCGTAGGCTCACTTACCAGCTGCATCAGGAAGTTATCCTCCACACACTCTAGGAACGTTTGAGACTGTTTTCTCTCTGCTGTGTTTTATTTCCAGCAGATGTCCGGCAAGTTGAAGTCCCCCATGAGAACAAGGGCTAACAATTGTGAGACTTCTGCTTATAGAATGCTTCATCTATCTCTACATCCTGGTTTGGTGGTCCATAGCAGACTCCCAACAGGACATCCGCCTTCTTGGCCTTCCCCCCATCCTGACCTATAAGCACTAGACCTTATCATCACCACTGTTTAGCTCCATACAATGGAAACTCTCCCTAACATACAGAGCCACTCCACCACCTCTCCTTCCTTGCCTATCCCTTCTGAAGAGCTTAAGTTCTTACAAGTTTTCTAAAAAGACAAAGCTGATGCAAACAAGGAACAGAAATCCATCAGGCCCAGTGTCTGTAACTACAAACACATTTAGATCACACGTGCAGAGGAGTCCTGCCATCTGGACTAACAGAGAAGCTGTCACACTTGCCAAAGGGTAAAATAGATTATGAAGATGCAAATTCATGTTGGGGTAGTAGACATGAAGTCTTCCACAGAGCATTACAAATTCACATAGAGTTGCTTTTTCAATTGGACTTATATTTATTATTTTATTATTTATTATTTTTGAATGTATATTTATTAGGTTACTTATGTAAGGTCAGACAGCAGACAAGGATCCTTGAATATAAGTGCTTATCTGTAAAACCAGGGACTTGGCCTAAAGCTAGATGAGTCTTTGGGGATCTTTGCATTGGCTTCAGTCATCTATGAATTGCACAAAACAGTTTCTCTGAACTGCAGGATGGAGTAGAAACAAAGAGCCAAAAAGAGGTAGCTAAACACCTGTGTATGCATATATAATCTATAGCAGATGAAGGTCTCAAGTTACCACACTATTTCAATTAGAAATTTTTTAAAAATAAAGGATTTGGTTTGGTTTGGTTTGGTTTGGTTTGTTTGTTTGTTTTCACAGTGCTGACATAAAATCAGATGTCAGATTTCATAGCCGGTCCACAAGCGTTTGACAGCCCATTTCTGGGTGGCTACTCATGGAGATTTGAGGTAAGCTGCGGTCTTTCTGACCAAAATCAACAGTGATTTTAGCATAAATGATGTTTAACCTGTGCAAAGTGTATTGTGAGACACATCCATCATCCATTAAAATGGCTCTTTCAGTAACTTACAGTGATCATTGATCTTAGCATCCTCTTTTAAGAACTGCAGCTCCAGGCATTGACAACTTGAGCTTCTTCAGATCTTGATTTTTATTCAAGTACTTAAAGACTTATTCCTTTCTGTGAATGCTCTATCTTATCCAGAGATGGAGGGTCCAGTCCAGCTCCTGTTGAAGTTAATAGGAATCTGTTCAGTGAATTTGTTTAGTTTTGGAGAACATCCTGAGAATTCTTTAAACAAAAACTTCACACAAGACCTCTAACAGTGTATGGTGAGCACAACAGTTGTGGTTCTCTCTCTCCTCTGTAATCATGATTATGTATAAAAAAGACAAAAAGACATTAAAAGATTTTTAAATAAATCTCTGATATTGGTCCACCCACGGATCCCTACTGAAATCAACAAGCAAGCAAGCCAGTACTAGTGCAGTTGAATTAATTTTTAAGGTCATATATTATCTGCCTGTTTGTGTGTAACTAAATTACTCTATGTAAATTCCACTGAAAAGCAAGAGAAATAAGTGCCTGAGACCCGGAACACCATGGCAATCATTAAAATCATTAAGAAGGGAGTTTGTGTTTAAGCAATGAACCACAATCAGAAGTAAAACCGACCCTATGGGGTCTACTTCTACATCAGCTGTGCATTCTATGTTTTGAGAGCAATCTTTAAGAATTTGGTTCAGAAATTAAGTCTAATTTGTTTGGTCTAAATGAAGACATTTGTATTTGCTTAGCAGCATGGGATATCTTCCTGAAAAACCTCAGTGATTCTTTCACACCAACTATCACATTTGTTAAGAAGATACCAACAATTCTACTTCTTGTTTATAAGTGAGAATGTTTGGACGATTGTTCGGAAGTTCTGGAAATTGTGTGTCATTTCTATCATCATGGGAAACAACTTGGCAGTGAAAAGCACTCTCCCTGCCAAAAAATAAACATTTAGCAGTATGAAAGATAGGTTGTAGAATTCAAAAAACAAACAAACAAACAAACAAAAAGCCAAGTGCTTTTTAATGGGAAAAAACCACCAAACCTTTAAAGTGAAAGAAATGCTAATACTTCACAATTTTTATTGCAAGGTTTTCACAAAGATTGCAAAGTATTATTTTATTTCAACGCTGTCATGGGGTGGCCACTCTAGATCTCTAAACATAATTGATTTTGCAGCTGAGAAACGGAAAATAAATTTAAAGCAGATGAACTTGTATTTAAAGATTCATTTTTACTTGCCAGAACTTGAAATGTGAAAACACATTCTGATCTAGGTTCAGCTCAGCTGGTTAAAAATCCTTAAATGTGTTCATTTTTCTGTACTTGCAGTAAAATTGAAGGAGAAGGAGAATTTGATTCACCTCTCTCAGAGAAGCTGTAGCAGTTTTTGAAAGGAATACTTGTTGAGGCCTGAGCAGAGGTAGGTATCACATGTCCCAGAAGGGTCTCTGGATATAGGGCTGTTCTTATATTCAGCACAAAGCAACAGAGTACCAAAAGAAGAGATTACAGGTGTGAAGGTCTGAATGTACAGAAGGCAGCTTTTAGGAGGTGAAACCTGGGGGTGAGGAGAAGGCTCTGGGCTTCAGGGATCTCTGACTGAGGAAATGAACCTGTTTCTTCCTTATTGTTGGAGAATACATTAACCACCAGGTTCTTGGATCAATAAGAAACCTCATTCTATCACTACAATTTATTCTGTCAACTTTCATGCTTCATTTTCCTAATTTTTAAAATAAGAAGGCTCCTAATATATTTTTATGATTTCCAAGATAGTTAGTCATTTTTCTTTTCCTAGCCAAAAAAATTCAGAAGCAGATTTGCACATCCTTTCAGATGTTCCAGAACTGTTGAGTCCTTTGATAAATAAAAAATAATTTCATAGGAACAGGAAGAGCTAGATAAAACAAATTCTTGTGTATTGTCTCAGAGCTGTTGCCTACAAATATTTGAGCACATATTTAACATGAGTAGTGTGACTAATTCTGTTTATATCAACAAAATTATATGCTGTAGAAAAGCTGAGCACAGAGTGAATAAATATGGGACTAAACCCAGGAATTTCCAGAGAAAGTATTCTTTTGCAGTGGGAAACCTGGACTGCTTTCCACAAAGAGTGAGGAAAGAAAAGAAGCAAAGAGAATTCAATTCATTTTTTTAATCTTGTAAAACTTCCTCTTCTTGCAGGTTTTTCCTCACAAGTGTTCCTACTCACTCCAGGGACACCTCTGCATGGAGAAATCTTCAATAATTGAGATGTAGTTTGAAGTTTTGAATTGGAGAAAGGGGGTGGATGTAGAAGTGTGTGGGTGACTTGCAACATTTCCCCTTAAAAGCCAGATCAACACAGGCACCTAACTAGACTATTTGCCTCATGAATATATCATTTTGGATCAATTCTGAATGCCAAAGCTCCTCTAGCCCCAGCAGACATTTATTAATTCAGCATATAAGGCATCTAGAACTAAATTGCATGTGCAGTGTTTACACAGGTGCTTTCTTAACAATACGCATTTGCTTTCTGTACCACTAGAAGGAGGTGATACGGTACAGAAGGGTCTGAAGGAAAAGGTGTCCTGCTATCTGTGATATCAATGTAGAAGGGCAGAAAAGAAAGTATCACACATCTACTAACTCACCTAGGGATACTGAGGTAGCAACCATAGTAATCGACTTTTCTGGATGTACACAACTGGGAGCACAAACTGGTGTTATGGAATTGATAAGACAGACGCAAAGAAGAGATAAAGACACATTGCCATTTCAATTTGATATTACCTACACCCAAACCATAGTGTGACAAAACTCTATGGGATTATTGGAAACAGTCATTAGTAATGACTGTGTATATCTGCTCTGGTACCTTAATAGACACCTGTACTAAATCAAGCTTATAAGGAGAAGGGCAGGCCTTGTTTCTTGTTGAAAAACTATGCACACAAGCAGATTTAAAACAGGAGCATAACTGACAAAATCTATGTGAGAGAGTTGAAGTCTGGCTCTGCAGCTGACACTCAGACACAGGGAATGCAGCATTCCTGTTTACTCCCTTAAATCAGTCAGCACTACTTTTCTTAACTTTAAGCTGAAAAATCACTCAAATGCCCAGAGTTTGTGATCTCTGACATTTTTCCATTTCCATTTGCTTTACTCAAATAAAAAGCAAAGGACATACTCCAGACTACTGAAGAAAAATAGGTCCCTGGACGGCAGCGTAGACATTATCTGTGCTTGTGCATCTCCAAACACTGCCCAGAAATTTTAGAGAGGAGCAATAGCAGTCCTGAATGTGCAGTAGTTGGATGAATTTATTTAAGACACCACTTGCAGTCGAGACGTGCTAAGAAAAAAGCATACAGAGGCAAAACATTACTAACAATATTGTGACATAGCTTAAAGAAGACTTTATTGAGGGGTTTTGGTTTGACTGTTCATACAGAGCAATCTTTTGGGCAAAGGAAAAAAGATGTTCATACTCCCCCAAATATACCCCAATGCACCACTCAACATTACACTGCAAATATTCTAAATCAGATTTTTCATGGAATTTGCATACTGTTTTTTAAAACATTGCTTAAAATGCAGCATAGTATGTGAAGAAAGAAATAAAGAATATATTACAAAAGGTTTTGCTCTTAAACAGCATCCTTGACACAAAAGTGACACAAAAGTCTTTGTACCAAGACAGCCTGTCATGAACTGAAGACAAAAGAAAAACTCTAAGGCAAGGTCTGGGACGGAGGAAATAACTTGGACCAGGACACATTTCTCTGCAAAGAGTTAATGAGTTCAGATCGTACTCTGTAAAATGGTAAACCTCTGGAGCTGCCATCAAAATCAGTGCAAGTTCATGTTGCCCCATAGCATCCCAGACTGCACATTTCACAGCTGTTGGACAATGAACAATTATGATACCTAAGAGATTATTGGCTTCAGTCCATTGATTTTTCCCCTTAATTTTTAAATACTTAGCTCAGCCCTCTCCTGGATGATGCCAAGGCTCAGGGCTTTGTAACAACACCAGCTCAGATTTGGCTGGTGGATCTGATCCAAATCTGAGAAAATTCCAGGTGAGAGCTAAGAAACAAAGAAGCTGAATACCCTCTCTCATGAGACATATAAAAGAATATCCAAATCAGGAGGTCGTGGCACTCAGATGAGGCATCTTGAGGCTCTGAATGTTTGATAGGTGAAAAACTGCAATTTTCTGCAAGAGGAGTATATTTTCTGTAGAGGAAAATAATACAAAGAAGCAGCTCTGTGACTATTTCATGGACTGTTTCTTTTTAAGCCATTTTTGCTGTGGGTTGCATAGCAGGACTTTCACAGCTCCATGACAACCCATGTCATCCCACACTGAAATCATCCTCCTACTCCTTCCATGCATTTCTGGGTGCCTGAGCCTGCCCACTGGGTTCATCAGTCTTATAAGTAGTGTCCCAACAGCCTGTAAGAACATTTTGTCCTGCTCCTGGACCTGACTCATCTTCAAGGTAAGCTCTTTTCTATGGAGGCCTTTTGTCCTACTTTGCACCTAGCTACTTCAAAAGCTGACATCTGAATAATGAACAAACCAGCATCTGCCTTCTCAAATCGCTGCTGGGCCAATCTCAGTGCACACAAACTCAGAAAAGCTGATCATTCCATTCCACTTTCTCTAAAGTCAGCCTTCACCCATCTACAGCAGTCAGGGTCCTGACAGTTCCTCCTGCAGACTTGCACCAGGCATTTGTTACAGACCAAAGCAAAGGGAAGGAGGCAGAGTTTCTGAGAGAGCGCCTGGAGGAGGTTAGGTTACACAGAAAAAGAGATAACAAGGTCCCCGCGAAGGATGTAACCTTTCTGTCTAACTTGATGGAGACAGATAAGACCTTCAGCTCCAGTCAGGTTACTGTATTGACTCGCACTGAGAATCTAAGCATTTACAAGCAAAAACACTTCCTTTTGCCTCAGCCTAGAGGTTTATTATTATCACTGAAAGCCACCCAATGCCTGATTTTTGTCAATGACCAGCTGCAGTTTATGAAACGTAGGAAGCATGCTTTGTTCCCCTTGCTGTCTGAGAACTGATTCAGTGTTGAAGGGTGTCTGTGCACAAGCTATGCAGACTGACCTCACCGAGGAGGAGGAAAAAATGCTATTGCTGCCTGCTGGAAAGTGGAACAGATTACAGAGAGCAAACATTTGCAGCCTATTTCACAGAACATCAGGGCAGTTATAATGATCAAAAGCCAGGAGTATGCGTGGAGACAGACGACAGTGGGGATGGCTTGGAGGGGAGGCAGACACAGTTTAGATGTAAGAAATTAAAAAGCGACTGAAATAAAAGCTTCAAATGGGTAAGGGATTCATGGTAGCAATTATAAACCATGTAAGAAAAGCTTAAATAGCAGCATGCAGAAAGTAATATTAGACATATATGCATATTGAAAGAGTCAGAAAGGGAAAAATGTTAGAGAATAGAAAGTCTTCTCCTGAACATACAGAAAGACTGTCCACATTGTACTGAAAAAATAAGCATTAATATCCCCAGCAATATTAATATTTATTATTAATTAAAATATAAATATAAATAATAAAAAATATATATAATAATAAAAAATATAAATTAAAAATTATTAATATTAATATCCCCAAAACAGAGAACCACTGTTTTATCCTCCTCTATGGTCTTCTTATTGTCCTCTATACTTTTCAGAGGTGATGAGTTTCTGTAATAAAATATTTTAGGGATTTTTTTGTGTTTTGTTTTGAAATAGTTAATAGAAATGTTTGAAGGTGAAAGACAACTTTAAAAAATGGAGAAGGGGAAGAAATTAACTATTTGGTACATAATGTCTTTATTTTAGAGATGGGAAAACAGAGGCATGGAGAGGTAAAAATGAGTGTCTGCAATTCTACATTGTGTCCATGGAATAAACTGAAAAAAAATATTACCTGTTAAGTTTTTGAAGGCACATTGGGGAGGCTGAACCAGAAGCCTGTCAGAAACTGATTTTTTTCAGATTTATCATTTCTTAGGACATATACTGTTAAGTAGTTTCTCCATTATTTCAGTTTCACATCCATTTGGAGTCCCTTTCTGAAAAAGAGGAATCTTAGCAACCAAAAGAGTCTGCTTTCTTGCCTTTTGCAAGTTAAAGAACTAAGGCTGTCCATCTGCATGCTTGCCTTAAAAACTGACATTGAAAAGATAGTATTAGCCTGTCCAGTCCTCCCCTTTACAGACACCTGTTATTTGCCATACATCTGGTAGCTTGTACATTTGAGGCTATACTCTCTTTAACCATAGGTTCCTGCAGTTTCGATTGGACCATTATTCTACAGACAATGAGACATAACATTAAAAATGCATAGTACACCTTGTCCAAATTACCTCATTGTTCTGGCATTACAGAAAACAAGAGGCTTGTATTTGGAAAGCAACTTCCTCCCTTCTCCTAATATAGGTATCCTTAATGCCTTTGTAATTTAGTTTGTTCATTTGAAATAAAGGGATTTCCCCATAAGCACAGGAAGTATTCTGGATACACACAGTCTCTCTGGAGAGATCTGAACTAATTTTTCTCCTGCTCCGAAGAGAAAATCTTATGTTTTGTAGATCCATATTCCACTAGATGTTTTAAAGCAAAAAAAAAAAAAAAAAACCCAAAATAAATCTGAAAGCACCACGATATATCACTGCCAGTTGATGGATTGATTTCTGAATGTACGGAGTGGAGCTAGCAACCCAATCATATTGAAAGTCAATGAACACTGAGGGCCAAATTGCGGTCTGAGTATTTCCTCCAAATTGCACACAATTACCACTTCCTAGGTTTTTCTTTCTATTGGTGGAGTGTAGTATCAGCAATATTTTTTTCCCAAGATATATTTGTCTGCATTTTCCAGCCTAGAATCTCATTTAATCTTCCATTCAGATATCTTATTTCATTAGGTTGACTCTATATTATTTCTTTATCCTTATTGATGTTCATAAGTTTTCCCAATTTATTGTGTCCTGTGGATTTCATTAGCATGTTGTTTGTCCCAAGTGAGAAAATAAGCTTGTGTAAATGAATGGCATTCCTCTCATCACTTCAGTGCAGCTATGCTGATCCACACCAGCAGAGGCTCTATCTGACTGTCCCTAGAAGATTGTTAATTGAAACTAGAAGTGAGCAATTGACTGCAGTACCCAGTGCACAGAATGCCTACAGTTATACCCTGATCATAATCCTTCAAATCCAAGAGTCAATCCCCATAAAATGCTCATGCACCATCTCCTCAGAATTACCGTGAATTAGTATTTTCTGCAAGAACTCCTCATTAGGGTTAAATGGATACAACTGTGATATGTTTCAGTGAAGCTGTACCAGTAGACAGTTCAGCTTGATCAATCAAATGCTATTCTAAACTGCATGCATCAGTGAATTATCTCAAAGGGATCACTGCTTTTACAAATATAAATCTTTTGACATACAGGAAAATAAAACTGTAGGGGTCAAAATGAAGATTATTTTATGTATGAAATAAATGCACAGCTGAATCTGGATTGAAAGCAATATCTAGCTCTTAAAACATTTTCCGTCTAGATCTCAAGTTATTTTCCATGAACATGTTAACAAAGTTCAAAATGAGCAAAAGAAAAATTCTGGTAATATTCATGGTCTTAGTATTTATTAAGACCAATATTATTCTTTCTAGATCATAAGTATCAGACAAATAGTTATAGAGCTGGCATACGAACACTCCTAGATTCCACAGCTTGGAAGCTTTAGTAATCTTATTCATGAAATGAAACCTATCTGCTTCATCAGTTAGACACAGTGAACAACTAAGCAACAACAAAACAGCAGCTAGCTTTCATGTAAAGTTGAAAAAATAACCCAAAATTATAGGTGTTAAAAATAGTTAGATTGACTAACATGTAATAAGCTAAGCCAGAATATTTTCTGTTTCAGTAATTGCCCTAAGGACTGCCAAAATTGCTCTCAGAATCACACCTTGTGAAGCTTCCCATCTGATTCTGTAATATTTGTTTGATTTACTTTCTCCCATAACCCAATAAGATCCTTCCCAGGATCAAAAAACATGATGCAGAGTCCAAATAGATATTTTACATACAGAAAAAAATATTGCTGGTTTTGGCTGAGATAGAGTTAATTTTCTTCGTAGTAGCTGGTATAGTGCTGTGGTTTGGATTTAGTATGAGAATAACATTGATAACACACTGATGTTTTAGTTGTTGCTAAGTACTGCTTATGCTAGTCAAGGACTTTTCAGCTTCCCATGCTCTGCCAGGCGCACAAGAAACTGGGAGGGGGCACAGCCAGAAGAGTTGATCCAAACTGACCAAAGGGCTATTCCATACCATATGATGTCATGCTCAGTATATAAACTGGGGGCGGGGGTTGGCCGTGGAGCAGCGATTGCTGCTCGGGGACTGTCTGGGTATCGGTCGGCGGGTGGTGAGCAATTGCATTGTGCATCACTTGCTTCGTATATCATTATTATTATTATCATTATTATACTGTTACTATTAGCATTACTATTTTACTTTATTTCAATTATTAAACTGTTCTTATCTCAACCCAGGAGTGTTTCTCACTCTTACTCCTCCAATTCTCTCCCCCATCCCATTGGGGTAGGGGGAGTGAGCGAGTGGCTGCATGGTGCTTAGTTGCTGGCTGGGGCTAAACCACAACACTGACCAAAGGGCTATTCCACACCATATGATGTCATACTCGGTATATAAACTGGAGGGAGTTAGCCAGGGTGCAGCAATCGCTGCTCAGGATCTGGCTGGGCATTGCTCAGCTGGTGGTGAGCAATTACATTGTGCATCACTTGTTTTGCATTTAGTAGTAGTAGTAGTAGCAGTAGTATTTTCCCTTCCTTTTTGGTCCTATTAAATTGTCTTTATCTCAACCCACGAATTTTATTGGTTTTTCCTGATTCTCTCTTCCACCCCACTGGGTGGAGGGGAGTGAGTGAACAGCTGTGTGATATTTAGCTGCCTGCCAGGTTAAACCACAACAGTCCTTTTTGGCGCCCAGTGTGAGACACAAAAGGTTGAGATAATGACAGATCTGACCAGAGTGTGTTAAGATAAATTTGTTATAAGCATTCACTTTATTAGTTCAATAGTGGCTGGTTGCAATGTTGATTTATTTGCTCTCAGAGTTTCATGCTTGCTCTCAGAGTTGTTTTATGTAACAGCTTACTTGCAGTATATGTTCCCTGTTGTGCTGTTTATCACTGCTGGGAACTGGGTCAAGGTTATCATTTTGCTGCACTGTGTAACACAGGCTTATGGCATGATAAAATTATTGGTCGTGACACTAGTCTGGTATTTGTACTCACCATTGCCGTCATCTCCATACCTCAGGAGCCACCTCTCAGAAACTGTTAATATACAGCAGAGAGGAAACAGTCTCGGAAGTTCCTAGAGTGTGTGGAGGATAACTTCCTGATGCAGCTGGTAAGTGAGCCTACGAGGGGAGGGGCCTCACTTGACCTGCTGTTTACAGACAGAGAAGGGCTTGTGGGAGATGTCATGGTCAGAGGCCATCTTCGGCTTAGCGACCATGATATCATAGAGTTCTCGATTCTTGGTGAGGTAAAGAGGAGGGGCAGCAAAACTGTTACCATGGACTTCCAGAGGGCAGACATTGGCCTGTTCAGGATGCTGGTTGGGAAAGTCCCTTGGGAGGCAGTCCTGAAAGGCAAAGGGGCCCACGAAGGCTGGGCCTTCTTCAAGAAGGAAGTCTTAAAAGCAGAGGAGTGGGCTGTCCCTGTGTGTCATAAGACCAACCAGCGGGGAAGACGATGGGCCTGGCTGAACAGGGAGCTTTTGCTGGGCCTCAGGGAAAAAAGGAGAGTCTACCACCTTTGGAAGAAGGGGCAGGCAACTCAGGAAGAGTACAGGGATCCTGTTAGGTCCTGCAGGGAGGAAACTAGAAAGGCAAAAGCCCAGCTAGAACTCAATCTGGCCACTGTTGTAGAAGATAATAAAAAATGTTTTTATAAGTACATCAGCAATAAAAGGAGAGCCAAGGAGAATCTCCATCCTTTGCTGGATGTGGGGGGGAACATTGTCACCAAGGATGAGGAAAGGGCTGAGGTACTTAATGCCTTCTTTGCCTCTGTCTTTAATAGCCAGACCAGTCATCCCCAGGGTACTCAGCCCCCTGAGCTGCAAGACAGGGACAGGGAGCAGAATGGAGCCCCCATAATCCAGGAGGAAGCAGTTAATGACCTGCTACGCCACCTGGATGCTCACAAGTCTATGGGGCCAGATGGGATCCACCCGAGAGTATTGAGGGAGCTGGCAGAGGAGCTTGCCAAGCCACTTTCCATCATCTATCATCAGTCCTGGTTAACAGGGGAGGTCCCAGACAACTGGACGCTTGCCAATGTGATGCCCATCTACAAGAAGGGCCGGAAGGAGGACCCGGGGAACTACAGGGCTGTCAGCCTGACCTCGGTGCCGGGAAAGATTATGCAGTGGTTCATCTTGAGTGCGCTCAACAGGCATGTGCAGGCCAGCCAGGGGATCAGGCCCAGCCAGCATGGGTTCATGAAAGGCAGGTCCTGCTTGACCAACCTGATCTGCTTCTACGTCCTAGTGACCCGCCTGTTGGATGAAGGAAAGGCTGTGGATGTCATCTACCTGGACTTCAGCAAAGCCTTGACACAGTGTCCCATAGCATTCTCCTTGGGAATTTGGCGGCTCATGGCCTAGTCAGGTGTAGTCTTCACTGGGTAAAAAACTGGCTGGGTGGCTGAGCCCAGAGAGTTCTGGTGAATGGAGTTCAGTCCAGTTGGCGACTGGTCAAAACTGGTGTTCCCCAGGGCTCTGTTTTGGGGCAAGTCTTGTTTAATATCTTCATCGATGATCTGGATGAGGGGATTGAGTGTGCCCTCAGTAAGTTTGCAGATGACACCAAATTGGGTGGAAGTGTTGATCTGCTTGAGGGTAGGATGGCCCTGCAGAGGTACCTGGGCAGGCTGGACCAATGGGCCAGGGCCAACTGTATGAGTTTCAACAAGGCCAAGTGCCAGGTCCTGCACTTGGGTCACAACAACCCCATGCAACGCTACAGGCTTGGGGAAGAGTGGCTGGAAAGCTGCCTGGCTAAAAAGGACCTGGGGATGTTGGTTGACAGCTGGCTGAACATGAGCCAGCAGTGTGCCCAGGTGGCCAAGAAGGCCAACAGCATCCTGGTTTGTGTCAGGAATAGTGTGGCCATCAGGAGCAGGGAAGTGATTGTCCCCCTGTACTCGGCGCTGGTGAGGCTGCACCTGGAATACTGTGTCCAGTTTTGAGCCCCTCAATACAAGAAGGACATTGAGGTGCTGTAGCGTGTCCAGAGAAGGGCAACGGAGGTGGTGAAGGGTCTAGAGCACAGGCCTTATAAGGAGCGGCTGAGGGATGTGGGGTTGTTTAGCTTAGAGAAGAGGAGGCTGAGGGGAGACCTTATTTCTCTCTACAACTACCTGAAAGGAGGTTGCAGTGAGGTGGGTGTTGGTCTCTTCTCCCAAGTATTTAGTGATAGGACAAGAGGAAATGGGCTCAAGCTGCACCAGGGGAGGTTTAGATTGAATATTAGGAAAAATTTCTTCACAGAAAGGGTAGTCCAGCATTGGACCAGGCTGCCCAGAGAGGTGGTGGAGTCACCATCCCTGTTCAAAAACCATGTATATTTGGCACTTTGGGACATGGTTTAGTGGGCATAGTGGTGTTGGGTTGATGATTGGACTGATGATCTTAGAGGTCTTTCCAATCTTAATGATTCCTAGTTTTTACTTTCATTATAAATAATCGAGCCACCAAGCCAGGAAACGTGAAATTGCTACTCTCCCCTTAACTGGTTTAGACTTGGTAGTGTTAGGTTAATGGTTGGACTGGATGATCTTAAAGGTCTTTTCCAACCTAAACGATTCTATGATTCATGATTCCATGATTTATTTTAAACAATAATTTCTCCTGTGGCCTATCTAGAGGCTGCAATTTCTTACTTCAGATATAGATTTTTACTCCATCATCTGTGCTTAACCATGTTTGCTCTTTTGTCCAAAGAATGGATCCAGGGGCAAGTATAAATGATCAAGAACCCCCTGCTGTCTATGTAGGAATCACAGAGGTGTACAGAGACTGTGGGTCTTTCTCTACAAGTCTTCAAATCCCTTTGCCATAAGTAACAGAATACACAAGAGAGCGAATAAAAA
Organism: Pelecanus crispus; assembly: GCF_030463565.1. Lineage (NCBI taxonomy): Eukaryota > Metazoa > Chordata > Aves > Pelecaniformes > Pelecanidae > Pelecanus > Pelecanus crispus. The sequence goes on along the minus strand of NC_134676.1, from coordinate 71,194,780 downwards.
AATAAAAGCATTTTGATTACTGGTGCCTTGTTCATGCACAAAAAACTGCACAGACAAGAATGATGAGATTTTTTTTTCCCCTGTATGATTCCCTAGTGAAGCAGAGTTGTATATTTATGTATGCACATATGATGAAGTACAACACTACACTGGGCTACAGGAAAAAGCTAAGAAACAGCAAAGATTTTCATTTAGGCAAATACAGTAGAAGGGCTCATGAGGCTGCTTAGGATTCAGAGACTGTGGAATACCAACACTACTACAGAGACTTATTTTCATCAGCTGAGACTTGCCTTTAGATATATGTGGGATTAGAAAAAAATTCTTCCAAGAGAACCTTTTAATAATAATCACATTTAGAAACCACTGAATTTTCTTTTATGCTTTGAAATTAACACATCAGACTTCCATTGTAGCTCATCATGCAACTAAAATAGGGAGAAATTAAACAAAGATATACATGTATTAATTACATTTTCCAATGGTAAAATAGTTCATGTTAGAGATGTGATAGATTTGCATGCAGAAACAGTAGTTTTTATGAGTATTTTTGATGTAAAGTTTTACCAATATTATTGGTGACTGAAATATAAAATATTTTTTGTTCATCTGAGACCAAACAACACAGAAAAAGCAAGTGAAGACATTTTCCAGTAGTCATTACTACAATAAAACATGGCAAAGGATATATTTTGGTACAGCCCTGAATTATGGATGTGAATACGTTTGCTGTTCAAAACCAAGTCACTTTTTCACAGCTGAATTTAGGTTATGCTTAGAAGGGATTTACCATCTTTCAGGAAAAGAGGAGAAGATTCTTTTCCTCAGGATTTCCATAATGGACATAGGATGAATATACTTATAAATAAAATTTTGCAGTGCAACGTGAACAGTGTGGCAAAGGGTTGTGCTGGCCAAGGAGTTCTGCTTCCCCTTTCCACATCTAAAGAGCCATCACCTCTTCTGACCAAAGAACTGTTTCCATTTTGCACATAATCCTAATGAAGTTTAGGTCAGCTTGGGGTGGGCAAACAGAACTGAAAACATCTAGTTTGTAAGTAGGAGTGAATCTTTTTGAGATACAAACCCATCCACATTAGCTCTATCTAGAGTAGTTTACTCTGCATCCATGAAAAAGTCAGCTAGACGTATCTGCTGCTGCCGCCAGAAAGTTTAGCTTGGAGCCTGGACATTGTTACAGAAAATAATCATTTCTATATCTAGATCTAGCAGGTATGGCCATTTGTGACACAATGACAATAAAGTTTAAAGAGAAGAAAGCTTAGAAATTACAATTCAAATATTAGACACAGTTAAACCTTGCTTTTCAGAAAGATTAAACTGCCATTCATTTTAGGCAGAGTTGTGGTTGTTCATTGTCTCTGTTAGCAAAATTGCAAAGCTGAAACAGTTAGGGTAGCTGAACAGTTTAGGGCTCTGAATTTAGGCTTACTTCATGCTCGTTGTTTTTGTGAGATGATGTGGAATGTTCAAGGAAGTATTCTGCAAATTAGCTAAGTGACCAAAGGAAAGCTTCCTAACTGAAACAGCAGAATAAACCAAATGAACCAAAACCAAATCTCACTTACTGAAATAAGTCCAGAAAAGATTTTCTGACTCGAGAAGTTACGGCACCAGGGTGGCCACTGTCAAGAAGACATACTGGTAATGCTTAAGTAGGAAATGTGCAAAGCTGTAATGAAACTTCAGCACCAGTTCTTTGTCAATATCTTGACCAAAAAGCTTTATAGTGGCTTGTCCATTGCAGCTGTGTCATTACAAATTGCAGCATGGGATTGTGCTCAGATAGTTACTGATCAGCCAGCAAAAACACAAGTGTTTTACTTTCTGTCAGTGGGTTAAAAGGATTCTGTTAGTTATGGAGCTTTTTAAGCAGTGCAGCTGCCAAATAACTCAGCTGCTTTTATTCCCAGACCTTGCAGTAGTGTACTGAATTAATTTGTCTACTAGTTTTTTTGAACATGTTGTTTGCAGGATTACACAATACACATATACAATATTTGGGCCATTACCTGTGAGGCAATGCTTTTGGATATAAAAGACAGAGTGAAACAAGGTGAAACAGAGCTTTTGCAGTAAAACTGCCAGCAATTAAGTTACTGCTCTCAGTAGCAATCATGCTGTCAAACCATCTCCCTCATATGGTAAGACAGTGAGAAATTACTGCTATCAGTTATACAGCTACTACAGGGTCTGCACATGTAGATGTAGGTGAATATTAGAAGATCACAATGAAATGGAAAAAGTAGGAGATATGGATACAGAAAGAGGAAGTGAAAAATTCAGTAGGGTCAGATTTACAATAGAGATTCCTATGGAAGGGAGAGTTGTGTAGTGAAAAATCTTTTCAAATTGTCGTGGCTTTTATCGGTGCTTTGCATTGCAAGGCAAAGCAATCTGACCAAAATCATCAATGGCTGCTGCTATGCTTTGGGCAACTATGAAGAAGAGGATTTCAGGAAAGAAGGGTGTTATTAAAGCTAGCTAGTTGCAGACTGATCACCAGCAAATGTTGATCTTAGAAATGCATTATTATACTGCAGACTTCCTTCTCTGGAACTAGAAGCTGTGGTCCTCCTGTTGGCAGTAGTAATAGGAGGTGGTCTTCAAATAGCCCAGCCATGATAGTGGGACATGGCAAGAAGTGTTATTCATGAGAAAGGATTTTAGACATCAAGATGGAAAGGAAAGCCTCAAGGCTGGCCAGAATGAATAATTTGGTGGCAGCCATGCTCTTGGGATGAACAGAAGAGAACAGCATGGCCTGACATTGTTGTCAGGTTTTCCAGACTCCAGTTTGAAATTTTAGAGATCAGATTATACCATTCTGACCCAAAGATATTGCTCAAGCCAAATCCTCACACTGCTTTAAGTGAGGAATGTAATGTGAGGAACTACGTGAGGGAAGACCTTATCCACAAGCACACACAATTACATTGGGACTAGACCTGCAATTGGCTCTGGAGGCAAAGATTATGATGAAGTCACTTTCCTGCCAGATACTAGGCAATTTCTTCTTTCTTCAGGAAAACTTGTATGTGGTGGAGAAATGGCCATTGCTATCAGCACATTATAATTAGGATCTTCAAAATATTTTACAGGTTTTGATGGTCTGTTTAATGCTTTTCTAACTTACTGCATCAGGTTTCCACTTGTTTTTATGGATTTAAAATGGTGCTTCAACAGCAGAGCACATAAAAAAATAAAACAAAGCAAAAAAAAAAAAAAACCCAAAACCAACCAAAAAGCCCCTGGGATTTCTGTAATATCTTTCCCTCTTCACCAAATACGACTAACTAATATTAAAGAAATTATAAGGCTCCATAATAGACATAGAACAAGCATTTAGGTGGTGTAGAAATGAAGACTGCATGTGCAAGTTTGTTCTTTTTGTATTGCTCTCTTACAACATATAAAAGAGTTCTTTAATTTGTACGTTCACTAGCTTTTTGGTTCACTGCATGTGTTTAGAATTTAAGATTCTTGAGACTTTATGAACTTTTTCTAAGCACAGGTGCATCACCCCTTTAAATCTTGATTTTGAATGAAATTGAAACCAATGAAACAATATGGCTAGGTATTAGTGAAAATCCTTTCTACATGAGAGAGTCATCAACCAAGTATAGTAACTGTAAATGTTTGTTAAAAAAGAAGGGCATAGGAAATTATGCTCATTGGTTTATTGTCACATTGTGACTAGTAACCTAATTGCCACTTGTACAAGCACACAGTGGTGGAAAAGAGGTTCAGCCAGTCAGTCGCAGCTTAAGCCCTTCCCAAGTAACAGGTATTCCTGTTTAGTACACATAGCTCTTTATCTTCTTCAGAGACTATTACCTGTCTTCTTACTGACTTTCTCTGTGGTCATCACCTGTGTTTCTTAGATTCTAAAAATCAAGACCTGAAGTGCTTTTTTGGAAACTCAATAATGTTGTCTAAGTCTATAAGAGATTAGTAAAGTCACTTTCTAAATTTACCCCATAGTTGTTATGTCATTACCTGGGTGGCTTTGAGTGACCTGAACTAGTTGAAGATGTCCCTGCCCATGGCAGGGGGGTTGGACTAGATGATCTTCAAAGGTCCCTTCCAACTCAAACCATTCTGTGAGTCTGTGACTTTACAGGTAGCTATTATTTCACATTGATTTTTTTTTTTTTTTCTATTGATCTAAAACACTGAAACATAAGAAAGTTCAAAAAGACAGTGGACATCAGATCCAGCAGAGCACAGGTTTGGAAGAACAGATTCTTATTTCCTTACAGTTCCTAAATGTACATCACACTGACATTCTTAAAGTCAAAGTTGACCATATATTGCTATTTTTTGCATCCTCCAAAAGCCATGACTGAAGATGAGACATAAGCTTATTGTTATAGTAAAATATGTAATTAAAAATAGGAGAAAGAAATAGAGAATAAGCTGCATCACCTAAGCCCAAATCTTAAACCTTATACATGCATAAGTAGTTACTTCGAAAACAGAACTTGTGTTATTTAAGTTATACTTCCACCAAAGGAATTTTCTGAATCAGATCCCTAGGACATACCAATATCTCATTTTGGAAACAGAGACCAAAATAAAAATAACAGCTTTTATGTAAAGTCCCTTAAGTAGCTTTTACCTCAGCCTTTTTTCTTACTTTGTTAAGGTGCCAAAAAATTTATGTTGCAACATAGGATTGTAATTCTATCTTGCATGAGGTTACAGTAATTTGGTAACACTGACTCATTAAATCTTTTTTTAGCAGTTTGAAATATTGAGAGAAAACACCAGCATTATTATGCTAATTATCATACTGAGTCTAAGAGTCAATATTTTCTCAAGTTCATCAATAATGATAATCATCAAGCAAGAACAGCAGTGCAACTGCCTAAAGCACTATCTGGGACTTAGACTCACTTGTTCCCTCATCCCTAAGTTACGTATTGCACCCCTCATCTGCGATGCCTCTCTAAAAAGAAACAGCAGACAGAGAAGACTTGCTAGGAACTTAACCAAGAAAAGGCTTTTTCAAATGAGATGGTGAAAAAAACATTCCAGAGGACTGGAAAGTACATGATGTCCAGTTTGATGTACAATAATCAACCAATTAATTTCCTTCAGCTTCTTCCAACATTCACTGATTTCAGGTAACAAAATATGAATTTTGAGGCATAGAAAAACTGACTAACTTTTGTGCCATGATTCAGACTTTTTGTCTTAGCTCCCTGCTGAGATGAGGCTCAGGTGGGCATCAGTTTTTTCTCCCTGCATGTTACTCTCTGGTGGAAGGGAGACTGTGTTTGTCAGGCAAGAAAAGAGCTGAGAGGTTCATTGTAGGCCATCACAAGGCCCACACTTCTTGGATGGCTTTGAATGTCCCATAACTGCATAACAGTATTTAACACCAGAGTAGGTCAGTCAGATCTGAATTAAAAGTAACAGAAAAAATCATGCAACATTTGGATCTAAACTTGAATCCAGGAAATCTTTAGGTTACAAAATGTTCTCTTTCTCTTCAGATAGTGGGTTTGTGCGAGTTTACATCTTTACTTCCTACCATATGCAGAAGCTACTGTACCAGACTCTCATGATGCAGAGTCAGTCTACGATGGGATCCTGAAAATAGGGAGACTCTTTAATCTTACATAAGGCATTTGATTTTTTTTAAGGGAGCCAAGCACTTATTTGGATAGATAGGTAAACTGAAGTAAGGTAAGATAAGTAATGTCAGTTATGCCTTTGCTCATGTTCCAGTTGGCTCAGAGCAAAGAGGCTCAAGATAACCCCTGTATATCCCATCAGTCTTTGCTATGACCAACATAGGTCAAAAAAATCTTCCTATTGGAGTCAAATGACAAAGATAGGAAAGCTAGAGGCACAATGCCTCCGGTCAGATTGTCTTTAGAGCAGTTTGGATGCAGTAGACTCAAGCTACAAAAATATTGTAGCTAGCAATTTGCATGCGTCTGGTCTAGCAGGAAGGAAAGGAGATCATTACTGCTAGTATCCCAAAGGGATCTCCAGTGCACTGGAGATGCTTCATCCAAAGGTGACGCAGAAATGTTAACTGCTCCCTATCACCAACAGTTCTTTGCCATCTTTAATATCAGCCAATTAGCAAGCTAGTAAGTGATTCAGTACAACACAAAAGAAAAAATTCAGGGCAGCATTTAGCCTACTGCCAAGCCTGTGTTCCATCAGACACTGTAAACATATCTGAAAGTGGCATGGAAGTTCAAAAGAAATAGTTAATCTGAAACAATTCCTCTGTAATGAGTCCTTCCTATCAAAAAGCTCTTAGAGTTAGGCAGCCAAATGATGAATCACCAGAAACCGGGTGCCTTATTCCCTTGATTGATTTTTTCTTTCTTTACTTAAAACTTTAAAATGTCATGACTTACCAACAGCTCTCAGTGCAGTAATTTTTTTACCATAGTTTACATCTATATTGCTTAATTAATTTAAACACTATAACAGTTACTTTTCAGAAAGCTGCTTTGGCAGCCAATTTTACAAAACAAGGTAAAAAAAAAGGAAAGAAATTCTAGATAAGTATAAATTTAAGCAGATGTGAAGTGTGCGAGTTTTGTTCATTAGCATAATAAAGTCAGCATTAAATGTCAACCACAAATGTTTTTTACCTAATAAAAACAGATCATCCCAGAATAATTAAAGAAATTATGTTTGACATAACTTGCAGTCTCACAGTTAAGGTCAAATTAACAAATCAGTGGGCTTCTAGGGAAAATGGCAGCTTCATTTATTGCTTAAATAATGTTTTGTCATACATAGTGATATTTGCTTGGGTAGTATCTTTAATTATTTGTGATCTTTCTGCTTGTAATTGCTATGTGTTAGTAAAATGTAAGATTTGCAGGTCTTCCGTGTGATACTGGATCTGAGCAGAAAAGAACACTGACAGGCCAGACCATGTCATGCTGATGAGCAAAACTAGTAGTAAATAATGGTATGACCTCTAAAAGGCTGGTCTAGCTGTCAACAAAATGGGTACATGGGTTCTCCCCTCAAACGTAGAAAGATTCATGACAATACAAAATGGATATGAATAAATATTATGAGCTAGCTGGATATTAAATGCAAACTGCTTTCTATTCCAGTGTAGAAAGTCACTTCAATGTGATAAAGCTCAACCATTTGCGCACCAACTTGGTAGCCATTTGACAATTCTCAGAAAAAAAGCAACCCAAATCTTTATGAACATGCATTTTCTTTTGATAAATCATTTGAGAATGATAGGTCACGTCACCAAATGTTAGATCTGGAGTAGCAAGCATCTGGCAGAAATATTCTGGTTTACTGCTTCAGGTGGACAGCCAAGAGAAGAACCTACACTATTCCTGTGTCTTGTCAGAGGACACAAAAGGCCAAACCTTTCGGTCTTTTTTTTTTTTTTTTTTTAGAAGTTGGTGAAGCAGAAGCTATGATTTGTCCCCAAAAAAACATTATTCACAATGTTGGTTTAAATGGAAACTTCAAATTGTGGTAACAAATACACACAATATTGTAATGTCATAATATTGACAACAGATCTTGGAGTCTGTCCTGGTTTCGGCTCGGATAGAGTTAATTTTCTTCCTAGTAGCAGGCATAGTGCTGTGTTTTGGATTTAGTAGGAGAAGAATGTTGATAACACACTGATGCTTTTAGTTGTTGCTGAGTACTGCTTATGCTAGTCAAGGACTTTTCAGCTTCCCATGCTCTGCCAGGCGCACAAGAAACTGGGAGGGGGCACAGCCAGAAGAGTTGATCCAAACTGACCAAAGGGCTATTCCATACCATATGACGTCATGCTCAGTATATAAACTGGGGGGGGGGGGGGGGTTGGCCGTGGAGCAGCGATCGCTGCTCGGGAACTGTCTGGGTATCAGTCGGCGGGTGGTGAGCAATTGCATTGTGCATCACTTGCTTCGTATATCATTATTATTATTATCATTATTATACGGTTACTATTAGCATTACTATTTTACTTTATTTCAATTATTAAACTGTTCTTATCTCAACCCAGGAGTGTTTCTCACTCTTACTCCTCCAATTCTCTCCCCCATCCCATCGGGGTAGGGGGAGTGAGCGAGTGGCTGCGTGGTGCTTAGTTGCTGGCTGGGGCTAAACCACGACAGAGTCAAATCCAGCACCATCCAGTTTACTATTCACATATAGTAATGCAGTCCCACTTGCAATGTTATTTGAAGCTGCAGCAGTAGTTTGCAAGTGCAAAGGATGCTATATGTGCCATATTGTATATAGGTGCCTACATTTGGAGACGCAAGTCATTTCACAGTGTTTTGATATCCCCATCTGGAGAAGAGAGCTCTTGCAGCTTAACTTTGTGCTTGGTTTCTTCCTTTAAGCCAATTCAGAAGAGAGTGTGCATACATCACAGAGCATTTCCTAGGGTAGCAGTTTCTGTAAATTATCTCAGCTTGGACACCCAGTGTATTCAAAACAAATTACTAGTTTTCAATATCCATTTTGAAAGCACAATTCCACTCACTTTTACAATAAGGCAATCTAGCTTTGCAAGGATAATGCAGTGTACATATTTTCATATGTCATGTAGATGCCTAATTTCTGTTCCTTGCATTCTCAGTCTTGGGTCAATAACATTTATTTACTAAGTTTCATGCTGCTGAGAATAATAATTTCATAATTATGATGTATTTTTCTCTTGATCTTCTGAAGAGAGTTGAAAGATACATACACTGATGTGCATGTGTATGTCTAGGAATTATGGAAAGGCAGAATATTTTGCAGCCATTGTGTAGCAATGGCAAATAGTATATTGTTGTTTTGCTTAAAACATTAGTCTGACATCTGTACTAATTATATCACAACCTCTTTTAAAAACAACCCTTTTTAAAAACAGAAATGTGCTATCTTTCTGATATACACTGATTCCAGACCTACCACCATTGCATTGCTTGGTTTCAGCATGGAAAAGAATCATTACAGATAAAAATTGCTTCAGCTATTCATGGCTGGAAGAAATAATTTTCTGTGATTGCTCTATTGTAATGCCATTTTTATTTGAAAGAAAAATATTTGTTTTGAGGGGGCAAGTTGATTTCTTTGCTAGCTCCACACAACCCTTATTTTCTCTGGGTCTACTTTCTTTCCAACATGCATACAGGATACTATTCCATATAGAAATTTTGTTGACATACACTCCATGCTATTTGTCCAGCTTACAGAACATAATTAAGCTGGTGTTCATACCAAGTAACATCAGATGTATTCTTTATGTATGAGAATTTCAGTCAATCCAAGTACTAACTTCACAACAGCTTTTCCAGAGACCTGGAATAATTTGGAAACCACCTCCATGTTCATAATTTTATTCTGTTTTTTAAGTGTCCTGTACATCTCCCCACCTCAGTTTATCAGAGTTTATTCAAAAATATTTCTCCAAACAACTAAATAATGTCCTGTGTTGGTGGTCTATGCTATACATTGTAATATGTCAGTATTGTCTTTTCATCTAAACTCCTCCCAGGGTCAGCATTGCTCAGTGGCATTAACAGAGGAGTGAAGTAGGTCTTATAAAAACATAACACAACTGTTCCTTGACCAAAGTTTCAAGAGATTTTACAAGAAAATTTTTTTCCATTTAAAATAAGTATTAAGTTCAAAGATCCCATACTTCAACTTCATTACAATTTTAGCAAAATGAGCCACTGAAGGAATTTCATAAAATGTTTTGTTTAGAAAACAGAGCACTGAAATATCTTGACTTATCCATGTTTTCAGTTAGAAATTATTTAATTTTTGAATGTACCTATAAATGTTTAAAACTGAAAATTAAATTAAGCTCTAAATTTAAGCCATTTTTTTCCTTTTCTTTTTGTTCAGCTGAAAATATGAAGGAGAAGGGATCATTTTACAACTTTGAGATTTTTGTTTCCTTTTCATAATGAGTGTAATACAGGTTATTCCTACATGTCCACTTGCTTTCTAGCTGGAGAAGAGACAAAGGGAAAGGGGAATGATATGACATTTTCTCAATTTCATTGATATTACTTTCTCATATACAGAAATAATACCAGAAATCCCTTGTGAATTACCAGCTACTGTCCCCAGCAGGTAAGATCCCAAAACATATAATTGCTAAACCTGAGTAGTTCTAAAAGATGCAGTTCATATGACAAAAGAAAAAGATAGAAAGGGATTTGTTGATTTAATCACTGTTACTCCCATTATTCTTGTGTCTGTTTTTCTCCTATGAAAATTAGTGAGAACATTGTGACCAAAATTCCATAAAGCTCTATGAAAATGGAAAAGTTTCTTATAGGAAATTACCAGAAAAGGACATAGAATATTCCATGGACCTTTGGGTCCCTGTGCATCAGGCCACTAATGAGAGGTAGAGGTATCTTCTGCGTTTAATTTCAAACTGTTTCCAGCATTACTTTGGTCTTGCTGAGATTCACCAGAGCAAGTCCTTTGAGAGATACTTGAACCTATAAGGGAATCTGATGTCCAAATAAAGACAATGGTGATGTCAGGAATGAATAAGATACCTAACTGAATGCCATCAGTGTCTTATTGTCTCCTGCAATACAGCCCTTCCATTGCATTATATAGGGTTTTTAGGTTTCTAAACCAAGTTTACCATTTTCTGCTGAATTGTCTTAACTAGATAATGCCATGTCATGGCTCTCCATACTGGGAACAGAGATAAGCCAATCTGATGGATCTTGAAGAAAATAGTTTCTTAAAGAAACACACTGAACCTCAAAATTTCTATCTTATAGGTGAGTTTTGCGTAATATGTCAGAAAGGGACTGTGAGCTAGACAAAACAGTAGTGAGGGGGCAGGTAAGACTTACATCACTTCTGTCCTTTTTTTGTCTTACTGCTTCAGGGGAAATAAGTTTCATTAAACAATTTGGTTTTGTAGAAGGTCTTGGAAATGTTACAGCCATTTCTAGAGGTGGGGTTATGATGACTTCAAAATGATAGCCGATTTATTGATAATTAAAGATAAAATCAGGTTTTATTATCATGCCTGAGGGGGATAGCAGTTCTTGTTGGCAGTATATGCTGCCCAAACAAGCTTCTACCACAAAAAAGGCTCATGTGTCAACACATAAGGAAGTTTGTAGATATCGTCTCTATCGAATACTAATCACCACTGTGTGTCTTGCTGAAAACAAAAGCCAAACATTTCTATTTTCTTTTCATTTTAGCTGTAATTTGTCAGCTGTGGTTACAAGAACAGGTTCCCTTGCTAAATCATCAGCAAGACAAACAAATGTCAAACCTTGCACTTGGGGAGGAAAAACCCCAGGCACCAGTATACGATGGGGGCTGTCCAGCTGGAAAGAAGCTTTGTAGAAAAGGACCTGGGGGTCCTGGCGGACACCAAGTTGAATATGAGCCAGCAATATGTCCTTGCTGCAAAGATGGTTAATGGTATCCTGGGCTGCATCAGGAGGGGTGTTGCCCACAGGTTGAAGGAGGTGACCTTTCTCCTCTGCTCAGCCCTGGTGAGGCCACACCTGGAGTACTGGGTCTAGTTCTGAGCTCCTCCGTACAAGAGAGACATGGACATACTGGTCCAGTGAAGCACCACAAAGATGATGAAGGGACTGGAGCATCTCGCATATGAGGAGAGGCTGAGAAAGATGGGGCTGTTCAACCTGGAGAACAGAAGGCTCAGGGGCATCTTTTCCACTTGCATAAATACCTGATGAGAAAATGTAAAGAAGACGGAACCAGATTCTCTTCTCAGTGGTGCCCAGTAATGGGACCGAAGGCAATGGGCACAAACTGAAATATGGGAAATCCTTTTTCAACATAAGAAAAACAGAAGTTTTTTTACTTCATGATCAAACTCTGGAGCAGATAGCCCCAAGAAGCTGGGGAGTCTACAGCCTTCAAAACCTGACTGCACATGGTCCTGAGCACCTGCTCTAGGTCATAAGCTTTTTGAAAAGCACATCAATTTAGCTGGAGAGAGTGCAAGTTTCAGACTGGTCTGCTATGCACTGGGCAGCCTTAGAAGCCAGGTGGTGTCTGAGAACCCTATCCTATAAAAAATTTCAAAAACGTGTAGGAGAAAGGAAAAAAAATTTACAATGACCTAGAGGGAAAATAATGCACAAGAAAAATGTACAAATCAATACACAACAATTGTTCTGCAGAGAGAACATACTTTGTAACATATACAGTGACAGCGACTGCTTTTTCCAGGACACATAGATATATTATGTTTAAGGGAGGTAATATGGTGTTACAGCCGTCTTTGTGCCTGTCGGACCTCTGGATGGTAGAGCCATACAACTTCTGTGAGTTTCTTCCACTTTGACAAAAGTTGAGGTCCAGAATTCAGAGGGAACACAATGTCCTTCCTACTAGTCTGGCTTTGCATCCCCAGAAACTTCATTTGTTATATGATGCTACATGATCTCTGCAGCATCTATATAGCATAACTAGTCCCTGTCGTCCCTAGGTATAAAAAGAAACATCTAAGCATTATTTTGTGTATAAAAAAGATACACTTCTTTTCTACATCCAAAAAATACACTTCTTTTCCTGAAAAAAATACAGTTTATTCTTTGTAAGGGCAGTATGAAGATGTTTTCTGCGCTAGATTGCATTACGGTAACACATAGTGACAGAAAATATGTAAACTCCATTGAAGTGAAATACATGCTGAAGACTTTTTGTCACTCAGTAGAAAAACATACAAAACTTGGAGGAAGTCACAGTGTGCTAAAAAACAATTTCCTTTTTATGAATTGTTTATTATTAGCTTCCAAAACAAGACATCAGTCCTCATAAAAGTGGCTATAGAGTCATTTGTTTCACTATGCCTCAGCTAAGAGATGTAATTTGCCACATGCCTCAAGGGCTTATGATATAGACAAAGGTGTTTTGTTGTTGTTGGTTTTTTGGGGTATTTTTTCTGTTTTGGATTTGTTCTGCTTTTTCCCCAGAGGAAACTAAGGCAAAGCACAGCTAATGGAAATTTTCACCTATGGATTTAAAAAGTTATATAGTTACAGCTCATAGACAGCAGGTGAAAGCTAGCATATCTTGGTCAGTTTTTCATAGAGCATAAAGGGACATTTACTCCTACAAACTAAAGGTGAAGTGTTTGTAACCCAGCTGCTAAAAGTGAGCCTCTACTCCATATTTCAACGGTTACCATAAATGTCCAGACTTCCAGAAGTGTCAGTCAATCAGCAGTTCCTGGTGTTTTCTATATGGCCAACACATTTGAAAAACTTCCCTCCGCCGAGGGGAAATAAATTTCCTGGTGGGCAAGGACAAACTGGTCTGTCAAGTTAGGAGGTATTGTGCCCTCTATTGGTGACTGTAATTTGGTGATGGACTTTTCACGTGATTTTCTGACGTTCCTGAACTGTGGCTGGAATTTGTGGGAGCATTTTGGTGCTTAACTTAAACTCCTTTGAGAATATCCTGTCTAGTTTATTCTAACTTATAGAATCACAGAAACATAGAATCATTTAGGTTGGAAAACACCTTCAAGATCATCCAGTCCAACCATTAACGTAACATTACCAAGTCCACACTAAACCAATGAAGGGTAGACTACAATAAACTATGTCCCAAAGTGCCACATCTAACCCATTTTTTGAACACTTCCAGGGATGGGGACTCCACCACCTCTCTGGGCAGCCTGGTCCAATGCTTGACTACCCTTTCCATGAAGAAATTTTTCCTAATATCCAATCTAAACCTCCCCTGGTGCAGCTTGAGCCCATTTCTTCTCGTCCTATCGCTAACTACTTGGGAGAAGAGACTAACAGCCACCTCACTACAACCTCCTTTCAGGTAGCTGTAGAGAGAAATAAGGTCTCCCCTCAGCCTCCTCTTCTCCAGGCTAAACAACCTCAGTTCCCTCAGCTGCTCCTCAGAAGACCTGTGCTCCAGACCCTTCACCAGCTTTGTTGCCCTTCTCTGGACACGCTCCAGCACCTCAATGTCTTTCTTGTAGTGAGGGGCTCAAAACTGGACACAGTATTCCAGGTGCGGCCTCACCAGCGCCGAGTACAGGGGGACAATCACCTCGCTGCTCCTGCTGGCCACACTATTCCTGATACAGGCCAGGATGCTGTTGGCCTTCTTGGCCACCTGGGCACACTGCTGGCTCATGTTCAGCCAGCTGTCTACCAACACCCCCATGTCCTTTTCTGCCAGGCAGCTTTCCAGCCGCTCTTCCCCAAGCCTGTAGCGTTACATGGGGTTGTTGTGACCCAAGTGCAGGACCCGGCACTTGGCCTTGTTAAACCTCATACAGTTGGCCTCGGCACATCAATCCAGCCTGTCCAGGTCCCTCTGCAGGGCCATCCTACCCTTGAGCAGATCGACACTTCCACCCAATTTGGTGTCATCTGCAAACTTACTGAGGGCACACTCAATCCCCTCATCCAGATCATTGATAAAGATATTAAACAAGACTGGCCCCAGAACAGAGCCCTGGGGAACACCACTTGTGACCGGCTGCCAACTAGACTTAACTCCATTCACAACTCTCTGGGCTAGGACACCCACATCCACATCCAGTTGGCCTTTGAGTATTTCCAAGGATGGAGACTCCACAACCTCTCTGGGCAGCCTGACTCATTGAAGACATTTTGAATATCACACACATAGAGTAAAGCATCTTTCCATCTAAAACAATGAATGTTGGACTAAATTATGGTTCAGTTATGGTTCATTTATGAAGTATTCTTTAATAAATACAACCAGTACATCTTTCACCATCAACCTTCCCCATATAAAATACATATTGCACATGCTTACACAGAGCCAAAGTTATCATTGAACAGGGAATGTTAACTGTCAACTACTAAAGATGGTCTCCCTGTACCCTCTGTGACCCCCTGTGACCAGAAGATGAAATTTCTGTGAAGCCACGTTTGGCTGTCTTATGCAAGAATGAATATCCTGGAGAAGATGCATGCAAAGAGTTTCTCAAAGCATTTTGTAAGCTGTATTTCAGACACACTTGACCATAGTATGTCAAATACATATTCACATAAATAAATTCCTTTAGATTCTTAAGATGCCCTAAATTAAAACCTTTTTTTCTTATAAAGACAAACAAAGGTCCAAAAATACGATGTTCTATATTTATTAATATCATTTTCCAGTCTGTTGTGGTTTAGCCCCAGCCAGCAACTAAGCACCACGTAGCCGCTCACTCACTCCCCCTGCCCCGGTGGGATGGGGGAGAGAATTGGAGGAATAAGAACAAGAAACACTCCTGGGTTGAGAAAAGAACAGTTTAATAATTGAAATAAAGTAAAATATTAATTATTATAATAACAATATAATAATGATGATAATAATAATAATAATAATATACAAAGCAAGTGATGCACAATGCAATTGCTCACCACCCGCCAAACGATACCCAGACAGTTCCTAAGCAGCGATCGCTGCTCCCTGGCCAACCCCCCACAGTTTATATACTAAGCATGACGTCATATGCTCAGTATGGAATAGCTCTTTGGTCGGTTTGGATCAACTCTTCTGGCTGTGCCCCTTCCCAGTTTCTTGTGCACCTGGCAGAGCATGGGAAGCTGAAAAGTCCTTGACTAGCATAAGCAGTACTTAGCAACAACTAAAACATCAGCGTGTTGTCAACATTCTTCTCCTACTAAATCCAAAACACAGCACTATGCCAGCTGCTAGGAAGAAAATTAACCCTATCCCAGCTGAAACCAGGACAAGGATTAACCTATAAACCAAGACCCCTCAAAAAGACAAAAATCTGTCATTGCTCCTGAGGGCAACCTTTGAGTGTGTAATTTACTGATCAGTAAAACTGTGCGAAATCCTTCCAGTGAAAAAAATGAACATAAAAACATGTTTTGGCATTTTTGTGGAGAAAAAAAAATATTTGTTTTCTTTGATTTTTTTTTCCCCTTTCCTGGAAAAAAGAATATATATTACATTGTTTTATTTGAGGTTTTGCTTGTTTTTTCTTCCAAAAGTGAGGCCAGATTTTTGTTTAGAAATATTCTTCTTTGCAGTAATTCTAGGGGAGAAAGGCACAAGTTTTACTGACTAAAAAAATAGCTTGTCTTAGAAGATAAAGAAGGCTAGATTTTCATATCGTTCCTCGTTACTAATGGATTGTCTTTCCTGGCTGCATCATGTTAGAGAAATACTTTAATGAGAATGGTTTCTGATTTTATCACAGATAAATCCTCACCGAAGGGAAGTGTTTGCAAATCCATACTCTCTTTCTTGTTAACAGGCCTATTCTTCAGCCCTGTAGTTTTCCTGAAGGTAGGCAAAATTTATGAGACAGCAAACACAGAAGCCCAGTTTATATGCAGAACTTCTTTTGTAAGAGAGAAGAACGTGTCAAGAACATGTCTCTGGTGAGTCCCCCAAAGTCAGAGCATCAGCTCAACTATTTTTAGACAAGAAATGAACACCTACACTGAAATCCTGCATATCACAAACCACAGAACCTCACATTAATTTGTGCAGAAAGTGTAGGGACTTCTTTCTTAACTGTGGTTTATATTTTAGAAGAAGTAAGAATCCAGCTGAGGGGAAATCTACTGATTTCTTGTATTAGCTCTCTAAAATGTATATATCTTCAGGTTGAAGGGCCTTACCATCTTGTAAAATCCATCCTGTATTTGCCTATAGAAATAAAAGTTCTACAATAGCTAAAAATGTAGGTACAGGTAGAAGGTGTATTTTGGATTCCATCCTTATGTCACAACGGTAACGAAAAAAAAATTCTAAAATTCGTAAAGAATAAGCATATTTTGCCTAATAGGACTTCAATCATGTCAAAGTCTATTAGGACAGCAAAATAATTCTTTCATTTTTCTACCACTCCATTGACAGCAGTGAGACCTTTGGTATTATCTGGCTTATGTTGCAGGTTGAGATGTTTAAGTATTTTAGGGTGTGGCTGGGTAGGTGTTTTTAAGCAGAAGAGAAAATTGAGTGTAGAATCTCACATGAAACTGGAGGAAAGGGAGGGCTCATTACACCCTTTGGAACAGTCCAGTTTGGATGGTAATTCACAGGTTACCAATTTGTGATGAAGAAGGAGAGAAAAGAAATTTACCCAGCAAAAGCTAGAGGCATCAAGGGAAAGACATGTGTGTAGGGTAGAAAAGGAATGGGTAACATCCCACAGTAGTAGGTCAGAAGAGATTACTGGCTCTTTGTAAGTATTATTTTAATGATGACAGCAGTAAGAAAGCAGAAGCTGGCTTTTATGCTTTCTTTTGCCTTATCCAGCCATCTACATACATGTGTGAAATGCAAAGTGCAACATGTGACTTTTTTGAAATGAGTGGTATTTAACAGAAATTCATAATCATAGAACATGCCAAGGTTCTAGTTAGGGTCCAGTATTTTGGCTTTTGGTGGGTTCTTGTCTGCCAGCCATAGCAAGCCACTGTACCCTTCAAAATGTTGGACCCTCTGCCCCACTGCAGCATTGCTTTCCATGTGAGTCTAAGTTTCACACTCCAGAGTAAAATTTGGCCTTCTAAAAACTTCATCTGTTTTAGAAAGCAAGATATGGGTGATTTTGGAAATGTTGCTCTTGCCATAAAATTCAGCAGGAAACAACTGGATCAGTTATGCTTTCCAGTGCTCCTACTTATGTGCCACACTAGATTAAACTAAGTTGTATAACATTTACATCTTAATACATTATAGCAATTTTCTGTTTATGACCATGTAGTAAATTTTCATTGCTGCTGATTTTATTACATGTAGTTTGAACTGAGTTCAGATGAACACTTTTATTTACCTGGAAAAATGTGAGTGTGTTAACAACCAATTCCAAAAGAAACATCGAAATACTGAAATAAAATTCAAATGTCATCCTCCTATGCTTTCAGAAAATTTCTGTTCCTGATACAAAACATCCAATTAAATATTATGTTCTTTTGCTTTTAAACCTGACACTTTCAAAAGATAATCCACAATGGACCAACAATTTGAGTAACCGCAGAAGATATTGTGACATACTTCATCTAAAAAAATCTCATAATGCTTACTACTTCATTATGCTTTTGCAGGACTGAAGTTTCACTCTTTTATTGCGTATAAAGTAAAGAAGGGGCTATTGTACAGTCTCTTCTTATGATAACATATTTCAATGCATTCAGCATTCTCAGTGAACAGTTTCTGGCCACACATGTATAATTTTATAGTAGATAGGATTTTATTTATCTGTCCTGCTGTCCAGATGTAAGTTGGATTGGCTTAAATAACGTGATCTTTTTCTTAATACAACTTCTTTTTTATTAAAAAGCCTGGGTTCCTAGTTTTCTTCTTATATTAATTTTACTTTACAGTCAATTGACTGATTTAAAATGCCCTGTTGGAAAGTAAAGGAAATTCACACTTGAGTTAAATGTAAATCAGGTCTCTCTTTGCTCTTAAAAATGAAGAAGTCATACAGTTTTTCTACATGAAAAATCTCTTTAGACTGGGATACTGATAAACAAATACAAGATTGAAGTTATTTGCTGCATAGCCCCCTCCCCAATCCCTTTTCCTTTGCAAAATACGGGGGCTGTGCATTTTAGCATATACACAACTCCATCTGCAGCTTCAGTAAATGCTACATAGTCCTAACAGCAGGCAAAAAGCAAGTCTTGGAGAATTACTATAAAAACAGAGCATTCTGTGCCCATCCAAAGAACAGAGCTAACAGGATATTGTTTAGTCAAACACTAAGGGTAAAAAGTCAGACTTAACTGAATTAGATAAGAGCTCAATGGGACCCCAACTTCAAATTCCCTTAATACCCTTTTTCTAAAGGTCAAACATTCAGGATTTTTTCAGATTGATTTGCTACAGATGGATAATTTGTGTTAGCTTAATTATAAACCCTTTGGTGGATATAGATTCTTGCACACTCTTTGCCTTGCTCTTCTGCCCATGTTTTCATAGAGTTGACCTTAACATTCCACTGTGAAAGTTCAGTTACTGGACTAGCTTTATAAGCATCTTTCTGCTATCATATTGCAGTTCAAAGCATTCAGTGCCCGGAGTCCCTTTTTGTATGCTGGATTGTTCCTGTATGAGGAAGGTATTGCTTTCTCATGGAAAACAAAATCGGTAGCTGTATTGGGTTTTGCTGGGTCTCATTTTTTTAAAAAAAAATTGCCTGTCTTTTCTTAAGCACGCCAGTTCAGAAATGCATGCTCAAATTCTTTTATTCTTTATCTTTGCGGCTCAGTATCCAAAGATCAAATGGAATCTGTGAACAGAAGCTTTTTCAGACAGCAGAACTCATTTACACTGATGCTACAGTATTGCATTCTTCCTTTAAAAAAAATACTCACAAAAACTGGAAAAAAATACTACCACTCAGCAAAAGGGTGAGCAAGTGTCATTTTCATGAAAGGTTCTTACAAGCAGAGACAAAAAGATACTTTTTCAAACTCATCAAACTATTGTTTCCTAATCAATTGTTGCTACTTAGAAGATTTTGCATGGCAGAGTCAGGTTTCATCTTATTTTTTAAAAAATGTATTTTAATAAGATGAAATATCCAAATGAAATTAAAGGTAACTTTGAAAAAAAGAAATTAAAAAAGGAAGTGTGTCACTTGAATAATGAACCAACAGGTATCTTTGATATTGCTTCAACTTTTGATTTAGTTTTCTTCTGAATCAATCTTCCAGAGAAATTGACCCGATTTTGCACTGTGATTAGAGTGCAGTAGAACATGGTCCCCCTAAACTTTCTTTAAATATTTATCCAGAAATATTAATGATATTCTCAGTTCTACAGTGCCTTGAACTGGGCATAACAACAGGTTGTGAGGAATTTGCTTTCCAGCTAAACATGACAGCTTTTCTCTCCTTTAAACACAGGTCAAAGACAGAAACCAGTAAGTGCAAAGGACGCTAGTCATGCTGGATAGGAAACATACCAGCTTTTCATAAGTCAGTCACTGTAGTTAATGGCTATCTTGTACAAACAACACTTAGAGTGCAAAGTATATCACACAGTTTGCAAATTTGGGAACAAAATAGCAAGTAAGTCTTGGAGGAAATTTAATTAGCTGGACATCTCCCACAGCCTAGTAAACTAGAGCTCCATTAATCATTGTCATATACCTTATAAAGCTATTTGTATCTCTGCCACCTCTTTTGCCTAAAGCATTAGGGTAAAGCAGAAGAATGAAGGAAACACCTACAAGCTTCCTGGCAACATGCGATGCCTCTTCATACTCGCTTTAGGAAGGTGTGGTGGTACAGCAACCCCCACCCCCATCCCTGGGCCATTCTGAGATCCCAGGAAAAGCCCTATTGTGTTGTCATCTTCGTCATAAGGACTTGGGTATCAGGCAATCTCTGTCCACACCTGGGCATTCTGCTGCCTGAATGGTACATAAGAACCACTCAGCACAAATTGTGGCCAGAATGTAAATTATTGACCAAAGCCAGTCATCTCGAGATCCTATAAACAGTGATCCAAGAGGGAGACCTCTTTGAGTTCTCCAGGACTGCAGTGGGCTGTGTGACCCAGTATCGCCCCCTGAGCTGGGACACCTCTCAGGGTAGATTTTGCGAGGATTGAAGAATTGTCCGTAGATTTCATGAGGATTGAAGGATTGTGCATTGATTTCGCGAGGACTCAAAGAACTGACTTAATGAGGTTCACCGACCGTCCATTGATGAATGCCGGCACATAAAAGTGAGTAATTAACGAAACTCACGAAAAGGGAAATTTTGATCACAGGTTAACCTTGGTGTGTGCGTGTGTGTATGTGTAATTTGGCTACATATATCTATCCCTACATATACTATCCCTACTCACATAAACTGTTGACCAAGTCTGAAACTAAGATTGGACCTAGCCGCACCTAGACTCCTCTCTAAAAGGAGTTTAGAAAGCAAGGAGGTCTATTCTGAATCTCGTGACTCAATGGGAGGGTCCCCCTTATCCCCTGCACCCACGATCCCCCTGTGTAACTGAATTCTCCTTTGTGTACTTCTTCCATGTAGATAATAGAGTGAACCTTGTCATTCTTGACTCTTTAACTAAGTTGCTGTCTTGATTATAACAAATTCCATCAAATCGCTGTTTCAAATTGGCTGATGCTTAAGCGTTGTTAAGAATTATACAACCTAATACTGTGATCTATCTCAAAAATATTAATAAATCTTAAATTGCTGCTAACAAAAGCCATGTAAAAAAAATCATATTCGCAACAGAAGGGCTTGCACAAGATATGACACTGGAAACCAGCAGCCTCTGAGCTTTAAAAGTTCACCAGATGCTGGCCTTATCTTTTAAACAGAACTAAGACAGGGTGAAAAGAGAGACATAAGAAAAGTAAGACAAGGAAAAAAAAAAAAAATCAGGCCATGTTTGAGGGAAAACCGTCTTGCCCGTGAATATCTGTATACTAAAAGGATTGATTTTATCAATGATATTACGAACTATGTGACAAAGGACAACTGAGTCCTGTTTTCACAACGGAAGATTTATGTGCTTGTCCCTCAGGTGTGGCCATTAACACACAAATCTGCTCAGATTTTCTCAGTTTTCTCATTTTTCTCATTCCTCTCCGTGGAGTAAGTGGTCATACAAGCATACAGACCTAGTACTGGATTTCTCAGAGTGAAAAATGTAGTGCATTAGCACACCATTAATTCTACTCTTTTATGAATCTCAGCTTTGCTTTCTTGCCATAGGATAAAACCAACCTGCAGTTTTGAGAAGTAAACAATTAAAAATATATTATTTATTAGAAATTCAATAAAGGAGGCTGTAGGCTCTGAACCAGTAAAAGAAATGTTGCAGGAAGGCTCTGACATAATTTTTTAAAACGGTTTGTTTTTTTGGAGCTAAAAGACTAAGTTCGGGAGAACAGGTTTATTAGATGATTATAAAGATTTTACAACTCCTGCAAAGCCAAAGTCTGTTTTAAACTAATGTCACATGTAAGGGTTATTTGTGGCCTAATATGCCATGCTGTTATGAAGGGCCAGTCAAATTTATCCCTAACTGTTTAATTAGCTTTGAAAATCTTAGCATTTTATTTTCTTTTCCTTATACACAAGACAGCATAGCAGGGTCAAAGCTGTAGACCTCTGCTTTTAAGCTGCATGCCTTCATGTCAGAGACCTCCTGTAGCCAACATGACAGCCTGCTCGCTGATCACTGCCTGCAGACAGCTGCTTTCTGAAACCTTCCTGCAAGCTGTACAACATGGGGTCGTGGCTTGGATGGGACAAGTGGATTGGGTCCTTCGCATGGAAGCATGAACCTCCCCAGACTTAACCAAAAAACTGCAAATTATATCTAGGAGAAAGGGATGCTATGTGCCCTTTTCTCTGTACCTTGCCTAGTACAATGGCAGATGATCACATCTCCAGTCTGATGCACCAGACATGGAAATATCACCATAAACTGAGCGACCAGCCTGCTCAGGCCAGCAGGCACTAAGACACAAGAGGAAATGTGGCTGATGTTTGGAGCAAAGTCATTCCAAACAACCTCCAGA
The DNA here is from genome assembly GCF_030463565.1 of Pelecanus crispus. NCBI lineage: Eukaryota > Metazoa > Chordata > Aves > Pelecaniformes > Pelecanidae > Pelecanus > Pelecanus crispus. The sequence continues at coordinate 71,172,273 of NC_134676.1, read as the reverse complement.
AGTGCATTTAATGGGAGCCTTGAATACTTGGGGACTTGGCTGTCACTCCCTTAGGTTCAGCTCATGGGCAACATGCAGAAGGCTGCAGCCCCCAAGGGAGGTGGGTGAGAGCACAAAAGCTGGCAGCACCCAGGTGCATGGCAGGTATGAGCTTGGTCATGGCTCTACCCAGCCACACTAACCACATGTGACCCCACTTGGTGAGAGCCAGGCAGCCTGCTTTTATTCCTGACAGCAGTGTTTTTGAACAGTTTGATGTATTTTCAGGGGTGAAATCTCAAAAATTTCAAACATCCCTAATGAAACATCGTCTTTACCTGAGTTTGCTTGGAAAAGACTGTGTCCATTTAATTTTGATATTTCTGAAGTGGGAGGTCTGACTCTTCTGCAAGTGAAATTGTTAGATATAAAGAACTTGTTTATTTTCTGCTTTCTGGCAAACCCCACAAGAGTGCAAGCCTGCAATATTTTGGCTTACAAAGAAAAGCTATAGCTCTAGTACTGCATGTATCAGACAACAAAAACAAGGAGGCTGAGTTCATTCAGCACAGTGCTGAAGTGGTTTGTAGATCTGTATGTGTATATCGGCACAGACAAACATAGTTGTCCCTTCTAGGGGGAAAAAAAATAAAAAAAAAATTATACGTCTGCAATGAGGCTAATTGCTTTCTGAAAATATATGTGTTAAAAATACATAATTTATGCAAAGGAATAGAACTAAAACTCTCCAACTGTTCCTCATTTTTAGTTCTCCAGAGCTGTATAAGCTTCTAGAAAATAAGTGTAATACCCTATATACAGTTTTGATACCCTTATTTTTGCAACTAGCAAAAACAAGACAAACTCCATTTCATGTAAATATGTAAATGTCAGGTGTTCTTGACATTCCAGTTCCACATTTGTGAGGATGACAGAAGACATAAAACTGGATTTTTAATCCTCAATTTATGCAGTCATAAGTACTATAAAGACCTTACCTCATGGTGAAATGGATACAGTAATTTTGGTTTCACAGGGGCTTCATTTGAATGGGTTTTGGTGGATTTTTTTGCTTGCCTGTCTGCTTTGCAATGGATAACATGTTCCATGTAAACAATTTGGCTCCTGTAGTAGCTGGGCTAATATCTATTCACTTATGCAAATTTGATGCACCCACATGAATTTCACCATCCTACTGTAAGAGAAAGAGCAATCCACGAAGAGCAATAGGTTTGCACTTGTCTTTAAGGTCCAGAGTTAAGTTATTTGAGCAGGTATTTAGGACTTTTGAAGAACTGGCCACCACCTTTATTATTTGGACAAGAATACACATGTTTTTGGTGCTAACTACATCTTTTAACTCAAAACTCTTCTGAGTCACAAACTAGGTGTGTTACATACAAAAATAGATACCATATTTCTAACTTGGAAAATCTGTTTAAAGAATATTTATAATGTCTGTATCTTTCTGTGCAGGTATAGCAGTGAAGGTTTTATCTTTAAAATGTATTTTGAAAGAGTTTGACTAATAGTTTGACAAAGAAGGCCTTGTCCTGTGAGAGGAATCTGCCATAAAGTCACTTATCATTCTGGAGACTCTGAAGTTCTAAATATGTATGAAAAAAATAATATCTATTTTTTTCTTTCTTCTGTGGGTATCAGCAGAGAGTAATTTAAAAAAGCAGTGGGGGCATCAAAAAAGCCTCCTGAAAAGGTGTTTTCTCCCTGAATTTTATCAAACCACTCTATCCTTTCCAAGAAGTGATCGATTCTGTTAATTAAATAGGCTGCAGGGTAGCAGCAAACTTGTTCTACATCATCGTTTCTGCTTCTGTTTCAAAAATGTTTTTTCCTGCTCCCAATTCTACATTACTGTGCTATAGAGCAATGATGCAATTGTATGGGAAAGCTCAGGCTTGGCTAGTAATGTTACAGTAACAAGCAAAAAGAGCTTTGCAGAAGTGGAAAGTTAACAGTAACAGAAATAGGTGGTGGTGGTATGTTTTACAAAGCAATTTGGGAAAAAAGTGAGCATAAAGCACAAACAGCAGGGTGTATGAGCTTCAGCATGGGAGGTTTATTAACCAGAGTAATTTCTTTAGCTATTCTTATAGTCTTAATCAGAGTTATATATCAGCATTGCTAATGTATTTACTTTCCTAGCACCCCTCTTTGTAATGGGAGTGTTTCCCAGGGAAGAAGCCAAAGTTTCTTGGACATTGAGGACTCTACAAGAAAGCAAATTTTGCCTCTAGACTTTCAGACTCATCATTGAAAATAATGAATGGATATCCAAATCTTTTTTTCCTGGCTTATTCACTGAGCTCTATCTTTTAAAAGCACTTTGACAAACATCTCAAAGTTTAAAGGTTAGGAAGGGGTAACTGGTGAATTTGGTCAGTGAATCTCCCTTGAGCTGGGGAGCTGCTCATCTCCCTCCAGCTCTAGTTAGCAATTGCCTGGAAGGAGCCCATGGTTTCTGTTCCACCTGGCACTTGCCATTTGAAAGAAACCAGACAGAAGATGTGACCCCTGGAGAAGAGGGTTATCCGAGTCTATATGACAGGAAGATGTTTATTCTTTCTGCTTCAGTCCCCTACTGTGTCAACTACAAATAACAACGTTTATCTTCTCCTTCCTTTTGTCTTTCTGTTGTAAATCTGAAGTCAATAAACTCCTCAGGACGAGGCTGTCTCTTTGTAGGCATGTGTTCAGCACCTAATACCAGAAACATGGCCTCTTAGAGACTTTCAACAAAGGAAATACGTACTATCTTCCTATTTTCAAGCAGGCTGGACAACCTAAAGACTTTCATTCAATGCTGTGGATTCTAACAGTCCATAATCCCTGTAACCTGGAAAGGGAAATGTTGTTGCTGTCTTTAAATGATTCCTAAATAGACAGAAGTTTACATCTATTTTCTTTTTCAGGTGGGTCATCTGAACAGACAGATACATCTGTCAGGTTACGAATGTTCTTTAACAGATGATTTATTGGATACCTAAAAAAAAAAAAAACCTTTTGTGATTGTAAATTTCCAGATGAAAATGGATCAAAAACTAAATTAATAAAAGTAAAAATTTCTTTTAAAAATATCCATGAATACCCGGCATTTTTCTAGTGTATTCCACAGCAGTTTCTCTCTTGAAACTGGCATAAAGTAACCGAGTGTCCTGGTTTGAGATAATAACAAATTAACCAAAGTGTATTAAGGATTCTGTTAACAGTTGCCAGTCACGGTATTAGTTCATCTGATCTGCACCATGCTCCTGTTTTTGCTGTACATGTTAAAGATTGGTGTTGGTTTTTGCAGTCTGCTGTGCTCTGCAGTGATTAGTGATGTTTTGCCTGGGAGATTTGTTAATAAAACACTGACCTTGAGCATTGTTTGGTATTTGGGGTTTGTACTGAAGCCGTTATTGTACTCCGGGTACCACCTCATGGAGACTATCAGCAATTATACCTCTTCCTCAGAGGTTTGTTGTGGAGGCAATACAGAATGGCACATTCACTACCTTCTTCTATGATGTTCCCTCCTTCATTACAACAACTTTTCAGTATCTTGAAGATCACTGGGCAGTTAAGATACTTCTATTGATACTTCTTGGGAATATTGTTTCGGTTTTGACAAAGGTTAGTAAGCAATTTAAGAATATCATCCAGAGATCTGCCCCAAGGTTGGATAGTTAGGAGGGGCAGGGTGTGTGGGATAGTATGGGCAAGTACCTAGGGCAGTGCACACCTCCAGTGTTTTGGAACTTCACCCCTGAACAAGTGTAGAATCCTGAAGAACTATATGTAAAATATATGGAAAATGTATGTTGTCACCCTGGCAACTCCAGAGAGACACAAATCATTGCAACATGCTGGGGACTGGCCCATGCCTATCGAGCCCTGTTCAACAACATTCAGAACCCATAAGGGAAAGACAAGGTCTCTGGATCTGATGACAAGACAACAGATGCTGCAGCAGCTCCAATCCACGCCACAGGCACAGCAGCCACTCCAACTGTGGCTAAACCAGAGAACCAACTCACGCCGGTATCAGTTGTCCCTATACAAAAGAAAAAATCAGCTCATTTAGTAAGAGATGAAGACGAACCAGGGCCATCACAAGAACAGAATCATAGAATCATTTAGGTTGGAAAAGACCTTTAAGATCATCCAGTCCAACCATTAACCTAACATTGCCAAGTCCACCACTAAACCAATTAAGGGGAGAGTAGCTATTTCATGTTTCCTGGCTTGGTGGCTGGATTATTTATAATGAAAGTGAAAACTAGGAATCATTAAGATTGGAAAGGACCTCTAAGATCATCAGTCCAATCATCAACCCAACGTCACCATGCCTACTAAACCATGTCCCAAAGTGCCACATCTACCCATTTTTTGAACACTTCCAGGGATGGTGACTCCGCCACCTCTCTGGGCAACCTGTTCCAATGCTTGACTACCCTTTCCATGAAGAAATTTTTCCAAATATCCAATCTAAATCTCCCCTGGCACAACTTGAGCCCATTTCCTCTTGTCCTATCACTAACTACTTGAGAGAAGGAGGAGGAAGAACCCATAAATGAGATAGTAACCACCCACACCCTACCCCTGAATGAGCTGTGAGATATGAGAAAATATTTCAGTCATTGTCCAGGCGAGCACATTGTAACCTGGCTGCTCTAATGCTGGGATAATGGGGTCAGTAGCCTGGAATTGAAGACTAGGGAAGCCAAGCAGCTGGGATCCCTTTCTAGGGAAGGGGGCATTGACAAAACAATTGGGCAAGGGGCAGAAACCCTCAGCCTCTGGAGGCGACTCCTGTCAGGCATGAAGGAAAGGTATCCCTTCAAGGAAGATGTTATATATCACCTTGGCAAATGGACCACCATGGAGAGAGGTATCCAGTACCTGAGGGAATTAAGCATGCTGGAGGTGATTTATAGTGACCTGAACAATGAGCAGTTACCCAAAGATCCAGATGAAGTCAGGTGCACATGACCCATGTGGTGGAAGGTGGTACAGAGTGCACCAGCATTGTATGCTGACTCGTTGGCAATACTGACCTGGAAAGATGAAGAGGCACCAAAAGTGGATGAAGTGGCTGGCCGACTCCGGGAATACAAAGAAAGTGTCTCTTCCTCCCTACGGGCCTGTGTCTCGGCTGTGGAAAAACTGTCCTGAGAGTTCCAGCAACTCAAAGAGGACAGGTCCTGCTCCCCACCCGTATGAACCAATATCTCAGCCATTAGGAGTCAACGTCCTTCTGCTCAAGAGAGAGGATATAGAGGATACACAGCATGGGGCACCCTGTGGTTTTACCTGCGTGACCACAGAGAGGACATGAGGAAGTGGGATGGAAAACCCACCTCAACCCTTAAGGGACGGGTGCATGAGTTGCAAGGAAAAACTAAAAAAGGCAGTTGTCCCAGGAAAATTGCAGTTTGTTTCCAGTGAGCAGTTTCCCAGACAGAAGAAGAGGGCTAATTTTATTTCCGATTTTAATCAAGGGACTTTTGATTCACATTTACAAGAAGTGAACAACGAATACTGTGACCAGGGTTAGAGGGGCCCTGCCCCCAGCCAGGTGGAGGAAAGGGACAATCGAGTTTACGGGACTGTGTGGATTCGATGGCTGGAATGTCAGACCCACAGGAGTACAAGGCCCTCGTAGACACCAGTGTACTGTGTACCCTAATGTCATCAAACTATAGAGGGGCAGGACCCATCTGTATTTCTGGAGTGACAGGGGGATCCCAACAGCTAACTGTATTGGAGACTGAAGTGAGCCTAACTGGGAATGAGTGGCAGAAGCACCCCATTGTGACTGGCCCAGACGCTCCGTGCATCCTTGGCATAGACTACCTCAGGAGAGGGTATTTCAAGGACCCAAAAGTGTACCGGTGGGCTTTTGGTATAGCTGTTCTGGGCATGGAGGAAATTAAACAGCTGTCCACCTTGCCCGGTCTCACAGGGGACCTTTCTATTGTGGGGTTGCTGAGGGTCAAAGAAAAACAGGTGCCAATTGCTATCACAACAGTGCACCAGCAGCAATATCACACCAGCTGAGACTCCCTGATTCCCATCCATAACCTGATTCGTCGACTGGAGAGCCAAGGAGTGATCAGCAAGACTCACTCACCCTTTAACAGTCCCATATGGCCAGTGTGAAAGTCTAATGGAGAGTCAAGACTAACAGTGGACTATCGTGGCCTGAATGAAGTCACGCAGCCACTGAGTGCTGCTGTGCCAGACATGCTAGAACTTCAATATGAACTGGAGTCAAAGGTAGCCAAGTGGTATGCCACAACTGATACTGCTAATGCATTTTTCTCCATCCCTTTGGCAGCAGAGTGCAGGCCCCAGTTTGCTTTTACCTGGAGGGGTGTCCAGTACACCTGGAACCAACTGGCCCAGGGCTGGAAGCACAGCCCCACCACTTGCCATGGACTGATCCAGACGGCACTGGAACAGGGTGAAGCTCCAGAACATCTGCAGTACATTGATGACATCATTGTGTGGGGCAATACAGCAGAAGAAGTTTTTAGGGGAAGAGAAGTTTTTAGGGGAAAAGAAGAAGGGAAAGAAAATAGTCCAAATCCTTCTGAAGGCCAGTTTTGCCATAAAACAGAGTAAGGTCAAGGGACCTGCACAGGAGATCCAGTTTTTAGGAATAAAATGGCAAGATGGACGTCGTCAGATCCCAATGGATGTGATCAACAAAATAACAGCTATGTCCCCACCAACTAGTAAAGAGGAAACACAAGCTTTCTTAGGCGTTGTGAGTTTTTGGAGAATGCATATTCCAAATTACAGCCAGATCGTAAGCCCTCTCTATCAAGTGACCCGGAAGAAGAACGATTTCAAATGGGGCCCTGAGCAACAACAAGCCTTTGAACAAATTAAACGGGAGACAGTTCATGCAGTAGCCCTTGGGCCAGTCCGGGCAGGGCAGGATATTAAAAATGTGCTCTACACTGCAGCCAGGGAGAATGGCCCTGCCTGGAGCCTCTGGCAGAAGGCACCAGAGGAGACTCGAGGTCGACCCCTAGGGTTTTGGAGTCAGGGATGCAGAGGATCTGAAGCCTGCTATATTCCAACTGAGAAAGAGATATTGGCAGCATATGAAGGGGTTCAAGCTGCTTCGGAAGTGGTTGGTACTGAAGCACAGCTCCTGCTGGCACCCCAATTGCCAGTGCTGGGCTGGATGTTCAAAGGGAGGGTCGCCTCTACACATCATGCAACTGATGCTACGTGGAGTAAGTGGGTGGCACTAATCACACAACGGGCTCAAATAGGAAACCCCAGTCACCCAGGAATCTTGGAAGTGATCATGGACTGGCCAGAAGGCAAAAATTTTGGAATATCACCAGAGGAGGCAGTGACACGTGCTGAAGAGGCCCCACTGTATAATAAATTGCCAGAAAATTAGAAGCAATATGCCCTGTTCACTGATGGGTCCTGTCGTCTTGTGGGAAAGTATCGGAGGTGGAAAGCTGCTGTATGGAGTCCTATATGACAAGTCACAGAAACTGCTGAAGGAGAAGGGGAGTCAAGTCAGTTTGCAGAGGTGAAAGCCATCCAGCTGGCTTTAGATATTGCTGAACAAGAAAAGTGGCCAATACTTTATCTCTATACTGACTCATGGATGGTGGCAAATGCCCTGTGGGGGTGGCTGCAGCAATGGAAGCAGAGCAACTGGCAGCACAGAGGCAAACCAATCTGGGCTGCCGCATTGTGGCAAGATATTGCTGCCCGGGTAGAAAACCTGGTTGTAAAGGTACGTCACATAGCTGCTCACGTACCCAAGAGTCGGGCCACTGAAGAACATCAAAGCAACCAGCAGGTGGATCAGGCCGCTAAGATTGAAGTGGCTCAGGTGGATCTGGACTGGCAACATAAGGGTGAATTATTTATAGCTCGGTGGGCCCATGACACCTCAGGCCATCAAGGAAGAGATGCAACATATAGATGGGCTCGTGATCAAGGGATGGACTTAACTACAGACAGTATTGCACAGGTTATTCATTAATGTGAAATATGTGCTGCAATCAAGAAAGCCAAGTGGTTCAAACCTCTCTGCTATGGAGGGAGATGGCTAAAATATAACTATGGGGAGGCCTGGGAGATTGATTATATCACACTCCCACAGACCCACGAAGGCAAGCGCTATGTGCTCACCATGGTGGAAGCAACCACCAGGTGGCTGGAAAGATATCCCCTTCCCCATGCCACTGCCTGGAACACCATCCTGGACCTTGAAAAGCAAGTCCTGTGGCGACATGGCACCCCAGAAAGAATTGAGTCAGACAACGGGACTCATTTCCGAAACAACCTCATAGACACCTGGGCCAAAGAGCACGGCATTGAGTGGGTGTATCACATCCTTTACCATGCACCAGCCTCCGGGAAAATCGAACAATATAATGGACTGATAAAGACTACCCTGAGAGCAATGGGTGGTGGGACATTTAAACAATGGGATACACATTTAGCAAAAGCCACCTGGTTAGTCAACACCAGGGGATCTGCCAATTGAGCTGGCCCTGCCCAATCAAAACTTTTACATACTGTAGAAGGAGATGAAGTCCCTGTAGTGTACATAAATATGCTGGGAAAGACACTCTGGGTTACTCCACCTCGGGCAAAGACAAACCCATTCGTGGGATTGCTTTTGTTCAAGCACCTGGGTGCACTTGGTGGGTGATGTGAAAGGATGGGGAATTCCAATGTGTACCTCAAGGGGATTTGATTTTGGGTGAAAATAGTCAATGAACCTGAATTGTATGATGTTAATTGCCATATAATACTGTATGCCATCTCTTTTATGGTTGTTATATGCCACATCAGTGGTATTACAGTAAGAATTGCCCAGCTTAATGAACTTTGATGAAACAGAGCAAAGTGCAGTAGTGTTGGAACCAGAGCTGGCTTCAGCATGCAGCAATGCTTTGAAAGACTGCAATGGCAGGTGGAACCAAAAGTCATGGACTAAATGAACTCAATGGACATTTTAGAGGGATGGCCCATAGATAAAGGGAATGATATCTGTGTGTATATATCAAGACAGGGAAAGTGGTGGCGATTAATGAGAATGCATTGGAAAGGGTAGGACCTGTGCATGACATAGATGGTATGGAATAAGGGGTGGATACTGTCCTGATTTTGGCTGGCATAGAGTTAATTTTCTTCCTAGTAGCTGGCATAGTGCTGGGTTTTCAATTTAGTATGAGAATACTGTTGATAACACACTGATGTTTTAGTTGTTGCTAAGTACTGCTTATGCTAGTCAAGGACTTTTCAGCTTCCCATGCTCTGCCAGGTACACAACAAGCTGGGAAGGGGCACAACCAGAAGAGTTGATCCAAACTGACCAAAGGGCTATTCCATACCATATGATGTCATGCTCAGCATATAAGCTGTGTGGAGTTGACCAGGGGTCAGCGATCGCTGCTCGGGAACTGTCTGGGTATCGTTTGGCGGGTGGTGAGCAATTGCATTGTGCATCACTTGCTTTGTATATTATTATTATTATTATTATTATTATTATTATTATTATTATTATTATTATTATTATTATTATTTTGTTGTTGTTATTATTGTTTTACTTTATTTTGTTTCAATTACTAAAATGTTCTTATCTCAATCCAGAAGTTTTCTCACTCTTACTCCTCCAATTCTCTCTCCCATCCCACCTGGGCAGGGGGAGTGAGCAAGTGGCTGCATGGTTCTTAGTTGCTGTCTGGGATTAAACCACAACACAGAGGTATGATTCTGATTTCTGAGGGTGGCCCTGAAAAAAAGTAGTTGTATGAAGAAAGCAGACCAGTATTTGCAGCTATACCCACAAAAAAAGTCGGAGTACATAAAACCTCTTTCTCCTGCCACTTGCCACTGATAAGAGAGATGGCAGACACAAACCTTACGTAAAAAAAAAAAAAAAAAAAAAAAAAGATTTTTCTCCCTGTGAACATTGGGCTGGCTCCTGCAGTTTCTCAGGTGGGATGGAAACACATGGAATCAATATATTTTCTACTAAGACACCATTTTCACTCCATAGCAAGTCAGAGTGTGGTAGAGGAGAGCTGCATTTCCCTCTTGGGCCTGGTGACACTGATGCATACTTTTCACTGTCCATAGCAGAAGACACCATAGCACTGTTCAGAGGTGGAAAGCAGACCTCACTCAGAGGCTTGAGAAGTGCTGGTAATTGAAACAGAAGATTTACTTCAACAGTTTTGTCTTCTTGCAATACAAATTTTCACAAACTGGTAAACGTGTTTTAATTAAACAAATTCTTAGAAAGATGATGATTGTAAATATCATCAACAAAGCACTCCTGGTAACAGCACTGTTTTCCAGCTATGAAGGAATTTGGACAGTCAGCCCATCTGAACCTAGTGTGGGTGGAAATGGATTTTAAAATCAAACAAAGCCCATGAACAATTTAAAAGCAAGCTTTTTTCTATGACCCTTATCTGGCCTGTTTTCAATAGCTGCACTTCATTAAAGGCCCAAATGACAGGCTCAGATACTAAAGTCAATACCTTCAGAGCAGCCCTCCAAATGTGTGTCTTTCTAAGATTTTAAGCTGCCACCATTAGCAAAGTGTCTGAGCTTCTTTCTTAAGAAATCAATAGCAAGATGACCAACAGAGTCCTATGGGTTACCACATTTTCTGGTAACTTTGTTTGAAAATGTGTTTAATCTGTTATTGCTGTGTACTTTTATCGTAAGAGCAGCTTTCATGGTTACTACTAATGATATCACTGCCATGTCACTGTTATCAGTATTAGGTTCCTCAAAAGAAACATTCACATACACACCTAGGTAGTATGTTTTAATCTCAGTAGTACCTATATGATAAGCAAATTGCTCAGAGGTGCCTGCCCTCCTGAAAGATGGAACAATGCCCTCAAAATATTGAAGCAAGCCATGAAAAATAAAGCAAATTCATCATCCACTCTGACAACCAGCCCACCTACATAGCAAAGCTCTTGCCCAATTCCTGAAGGACAAACTGGGAAAAGAATAAAAAAAATCATCCCAGGCCTATGCCATAGTCACCTATTAGATATCCATGGGGTTGAATGTACACAGTGAACATGGAGAACTTTTCAGAGTCTCTCCATTTCAGTATCTGTCCATAAAATGGTTTCTCTGGAGGAATTATTCTAGTTTAAAGAAAAAAAAATATTCCTTTCACGCTCTCACTTGCAATTCGCAATTCTGACTTTTTTTATCCAACAAACATTAATTCTAGCTAACAGCTTCTCTATACTGTGTTGAGGAAAATCCTTGCTTAATGTACTGTGTAAGCTCTAACCTACTAGGCTTTAGGCAACTCCAACTATTATCTTCAATAAGTTGTTTATGCCTAGAGAGGTTTGATCACATTTTTTCTTGAGCCTCAGGATCTGGGCTTGGCACAATCCATTTTTTAATAAAGTCTATGACAGTCTTTGTGTTTTAAATCTATGCACTGGCCCACTAATGCCTTTCATCTCAGAACAGGGCATAGCCCTGTTCTGAGTGACACTACCAATATGACTCTGCTATGCCTCTGAAATGCCCGGGGTTAAAAGGATACTGTAAAAACACAGATCAGGCTGAAGAAAGTGTGATATCTTCTCCTCAACCAGACTGCATTTTGAGTGCATACTAAATAATATGGCAAGTCACTCTGTTTTGTGTTAGCAAAGCAAATTTTTTGCTGGTGCAGAGGGCAGGAAAAGCATCACAGAAGGGATGACAGAGTCTTCAGGAGAAGTGAATTCAGCATGATGGTTTTCCAAGCTGAGCTCAGGAATGCCAAACATGTGTGAAACCAGCACCTACACATGCCTCCCCCACATGTATCAGCCTTTTGGCAAGGAGCATATTCACCGTGTCTGTACACGAGTATTCCCAGTCTCAGCTGGTGTCATTCAAGACAGTTGTCAAGTATCTCTGACATCCACTGACGTCCTGTCTCCTTTAGCTATGCAACTGGCAGTTTAAAGTTCCCAGCACTAAAGCTACAACTGCCTTTTGCCTAAGTACTGGTAAGACACAGGCATAAAGAATAGCTGCTGCCAGTAATCCTGGGGGAAGTTCAAGCACATAAAGAGCCTTCACAGCAGAGAAGCACCCAGTGAGAACTTGTGGGCATAAGGTCCCCATGTGGAAAAAACCTAACCAGCAACGTGCTGCACTGCTGGAATTTTAGCATGGGATTCAATTGCACTACCAAGATGTTTTCTTTTTCATGAAATGTGTTAGTGCTGGAGGGGTTTTTTTTTCATCAATTTGAGTCTTATTCAAGAACATGTAGTTCTGTTAGAGATCTGAACAATCGTATTGCTCCTGGAAAGCAATGTCTATCCTCCACTTGAATTTGACAATGAGCTCCTGTGACAAACGTACAAAAGGCTCTGTTGTCTTTATAAAATTTGGGGCACATATGTTATGAGAGATCAAAGAGGGAGTGCAGATTGTCCCTCTAATCTTATTTTATTACCTGGTGGTACATACAGCTGCACTGATTTCCAGAGTTAGCAGGTACATATTCACCTTGCTTACATACCTGCTTGCAATGATGGTGTTCCCCAGCGGTGTGCAGAAGACCAACTTTTAAATGAATGATTAGCGATATTCTGTTGCTTCGCTTGCCCAGTCCATGAGGGAGCTGTAACTTCTTTAAGAGGTCCAAAGCTCTTTGGTATGCCCTTGTGTTCTCATGCCTTTGTATTCTCTCAGTAAAAGTATAAGCCTCATCTGAGCATAGTCCTTCAGTAATATGTGACTGGAATAGCTTCTCATGCTATTCACCATAAGGATGCTGGTAATGTTATCAGTACATTTCTTATTCTTTAGAAGAATGCTGACAGTAATAAAGTTTTCAGCATGAGGACGGAAAGTTCCAGATGTCCTCAAACATGATTATTTGCAAAGACATGGCTTTAGTTAAAGAAGATCTACTCAGTAAGCAGAGCAAATGAAAGAATCTGCTAGAGAGAAAGTACCTGAAAAAGTTTAATTTCTCTGAGTGAAGGAGGAAAATTAAGATGGCACATTACAAGCCCATATAAACCATATGAAATATAGGAAGTGGTTCCTGTAGGAAATGGAAGTTAAAACCTTGACCCCACTGAGGTTGAGTGAGGAGGGCACAGACTTTTACCATTCATCGCCCTGTCTCCAGGTTATTCCCCCAGTCTGCTTGGGACATACTGTGCTACAATTGTGATTCTAATGCCAAGGAGGCAGTGGTCTAAAGTGGATCAGCAAACCTAATAACACATAGGATTTCCATCTAAGAAATATCCAGGCACTTCATAAATCATCACATGAAACAGCAAACTGGCAACGTGATGCAGGTTACCCAGGGATCATCAGAAGGTCACACATGAGGGTGGGGAGGCAGCTTGTCATCTCATCTGCATAAAAATGGCCAGTCAGTATTCTTTCCTCCTCTCTTTTCATTTCAGTGGTTTACCATCTAATCCTTGTTACAGGATTAATTTTCTAATCCTCACTAAATCACACATGGAAAAATAACAGCATGTTGGCCAACTGACAGCACCTTTGTAAACTTTGAAATCCCCCAACCTGTTTACTAACTTCCTTCTTCAAATTACATATCTCTTCTCTGCTTATCTTTATGCATATATATGTGTATATATGCATATTCATGTATACATACACATACATGCTTGAACATACACACACATATATTTATACATTCACTCCAGGAGTCTCTATTATCTATTCCTATTTTAAAGTAAGCCTATTCTTGCTGTTAAAAAACTTTATCAAATCATCACTTCAGCTTAATGAGAAATAAACAAAACATTTAAATGCAATTGTCTGTGAGGAAAGTACTGACAGTTTCTCTCTGCTGATGGAAAGTATGCAGTACCTTGTAGAGGATGAATTATTACATGGTCAGGACCATCAGAAAAAATAGATTTGATTCCCTAAGAAAGAAAGGCCATTGCACTGTGCTCGCAAGTTCAGAGAGCACAAAGCAGGTGTTGTGCTTACTTGCTTGCTTTAATGTCCCAGACAAGTTTAACTGAAACAGGCTTGCTGGATGATGCAGAAAATTCAGGTATGTGGAAAACAGACCCATCTAACCAAAGCAAAATATACCCTGAAAGATTTAGCAACAGAGTCATAGTAACACTCTGATATGCCCCTCTCTTCTGTCCTCTCCCCCAAGGAAATATTTGGGTTAACATAGTTTTTGGAGTTTGGGAGGTTTTTCCCATTTTGCAGGGGAGTGGGAAGGGGGATAGTCAATGCAATAATAAAGCCAAAAGAATTTAAAATTTAAAAAAAACCATTATGTTCAGTTATTCAACTGAAAAACAAATAAGGACTTATTACCAGTAAAATGACCTTGCAAAAGTGCCCTTGTTTGTTAAGACAACATATACTGAACATCATTTCCATGTGAATTTTTGTACTTTGGGTCCTTCCAGAAGCATAGTAGACTTTGTATGTTATAAGTAGTCTTTGCTGTCATTTGAATGACATTACCTACTCTGTGGTGACATGAGGAAGCTTGCTGCCTCTCACACTTCATCACAAGGCCTTTTTTCCAATTAGAGGATACAAATGATGTGAAAGCTTCATCTGTGTACTTACACAAAACAAGTTTGCCTCTAAAAGCCATACATCAGCAGAACAAAGTGCACTGTCACTAATGTCAGAGTAATGGAGTTGTTGAAAACCATCAAACCCAGATGAGCACAAAGTACAGCCTGGATTTCCAAAGTAATGCACAGGAAAAAGAAGTAAGTTGTGCCTGATAACATGTCTCAGTCTGCAGCATCTGGTACTATGAACCTGTTGCACATAGGGATTGTGGCATCCCTGAACTACCATCTGCATAAATTGTCCACTTACTGTTGGCAGCATAATGCCTTCCTTTACAATTCAACACAAAACAATTATTAACAGATTTCATCTCAGCCTCTTGCAAATGTGTACCTTATTTTCACACTATATTGTGCTAGAAATCGTACAGTCAGAACAGTAGTGCAGGCTTAAAGTCACACACACTCTAGAGAGAAAAATAAATGCTACAAACAAAAACCACAAAGAAATCCTGACACTCTGCTTTTTGAAAACTTGCATATTTCTCTGGTTTCAAGAAGCTTGATTGCTTTCCTGCTTGCATTTTGTATTTGAAGTGATTTTTGTGCAACAATAAAGGAATGAACAAATTAACAGCCTTTATCTCCCCTTTGTAGTGGCAAACAATTGTATTTTCATGTTGTTCTCTTCCTAGGACACTTAACAAGTAAAAAAAAAAAAAAAAAGAAGAAGAAATAAAGAAAAATTATAATTAAAATTGCATCCTGAGGTCTTTTAATTTCCTCAGGACTTACGAGACTAGATTTAGGGAATGAATAAGGTCAGCCAGCAGCTCACTCAGCCTTTCCTCTTCCTTTGTGAAAGATGTTTGGAACAGAGGCACCTGAAGCAGAGCTTGCACTTGAGGTCTAGAAGCAGTCTTCAGCCCTTGTGACAAGTCCACAGAAGTCCCAGCTGTGCACAGCCCTACAAAAACAGTCAGGTAACACAAACCAGACTTAGATATCTGCTATGAGATAGCATGGTTTTGCCCGCCAATATCTCCTACTTATCTCGTAATTTCCCAGTGGTCTACGGCTACATGTGCAAAATAATGAAACAAGTGAAAAAGCCAACAAGCAAAGAAATAAATAAAACTTTCTTCACTAGAAATGTGCTCCACAGCCTAACTCTTCATGTTTCCTTGTCTGTGTATTTGCTTGTATTTAATCTGACTTTAACAACTAAAGCAGCCTTTAAGCATTGCCTCCTGCCCAAGGAAACATGTAAACCACTGGTAGCAACTTGAGAAAGACACCTACAAAAATTAAAAAGTAGAAAAGCAAAAAAGTTTAGGATACCTCAATTTAGTATTTTATATTTTATTTTATTATGTATAGAACCTTCATATTCCTGTTGTGAGATGAAAGGAGGACTAACCGCCTAGCAGATCAAAGGGTGCACAGTCTGGAGGCAGAATCTACCTTAATCCTCCCCAAAGCACTGTCAGTTAGGCATGGCCAGCCTCTGGCTGGAGATTGAGGCCACATAGTTATACTGAGTCTGCTCACCAAAACCTCCATGCAGAGACTACAATAATTATTTTAAGTTCAATGGTTTTGTCATCTGTAACAGTCAATCTGTTTCTGGAAAGCTGACAGATAACAAGACATGTTATAAGCCACTTAACGTGGCTCCACAAAACTTTTCTTATTTTAGCTGGAATTGCTGAATCCTTCTAGTGAGTATGTGTTTTTTCCTTAAGCAGGAAGATAGTAATAAATGATATTTAATGAAGAATCTGGACAGCATTTTTAAATTTTGTGCAGACTCCCACAGATACACCTGTATTTGCAGAGCAAAAATCAAGATGTGGAAGGGTGGGAAGTAAGTGTCACAAAGTTTTCAGGAATTCTTAATAAATCAATCAAGCAAACCCTCTGGGAAGTGTTTATATCCCAGCAATTTCAAGAGCCAGTTACTGAATTTGCTTATCAATACCTTGGATTTCTTACACATACCTTCCTTGACTTGCAAAAATACATACCTTCAGAATCAGTATTCCTGGATTGTTATCTGTCGAGTGATTTCAAAGAGAAAGAAATAGGAAATATGTAATTTAACTTTCATCATGGATTTAATAAAAAACAAATAATTTTTTTTATTCAAACAGTGCTCAGAGCAGCCACTGAAACTATGTCAATACTCTGATTAGGCAGGAGAAATAAAATGCAGTTATGTGATTAGAACTATATGATCAATTACATTTTTATACATAACACATAAACTTATGAAGAAGGGAGGCTAGAAAAACATTTGTTTAGTGAGATATGATAACTTTGTTCTAACTTATGTGCCTTGTTCTCCTCCAGCATTATGTTAAGATGCTTGGAGTCATATTTCATCACCAGTCTGTTCTGGTGCTGCTTCCTGATCCAACACGGTCCTTCCCCGTGTTCACACAGAGTCTTTTCACAGGCAGACACTGCTGTAAAACAGGAGAAACAGGAAAATTAGTTCCAGAAAGGCTGTAAAAATTGTTATGGCCAGTGCAGCAAGAGGGCAGGAAAGAAGATGCTAGTGAAAAAATAAGTGTAGTGTCTGCTAAATATGTAAAGCATTGAATAGAAGCCAACCTGGCTTTCAGAGATCATTCTTGCTCCCTAATCAGCTGTCAAGGACAATACACTGTATAGTCAATAGATCTAAGTTATCAAAAAGACCAAAAAAGAAAGACTTGGCTTAGATAGGCAGAAAGGACAAACATGAATCAGATTTTATAGGCCAAATTTTAGTGACAAAGGGAAAAGCTGTCATAACAAAAACCAGTGGGTATTTTAAAATATGACTGAAATATAAACCTTGTTACATAGACCTTTGTTTATGTGTAAGTGAGGGTAACGGACCACCTAAATGGAAAGTTTCAACTGAGTTCAACAGAGATTAAATGAAATTATATGTTTAAAAAGAAAAAAAACAATGAAACCCAAACCAAAAAACAACACACCTCAAGAGCAAAAGGATTTCTTTTTTTTAAAAAGTATTCTGAGCTCTTCTTCTGCAATTATGTAGTTGAGTTATGAATCTCCTTTTAATTCTACTAAATCATTGAAGAAAGATAGTCTTTTCAATTTTGTAGACTTTCTCACAGAGCAAAAGGGAAGAAAGGGAAAAGTCTCAATTGAAGGCAAATGACTGCAGGACCAGAAAGCACATAGAGAAACAGTGGGAAAAGAGAAGAAAGCTTGGAAGGTTTTAATGAAAATAAACCTAATATATTAAAACTTCCACTTCCCAGCCTAGCTGTTGGCATATAGCTTAGCATAACTTTCAGCTAGATTTTTTTTTTAATGAACTCATTTAGATTTCATATACCTAGAGAAGGAATGAAGGATTTGCAAATTTACGGTTATGAATCTAAATGAGAGGGACAATGGGAAATTGGGTTTTGACACTGAATGACAAGAAATTTCAAGGGAATGCCAGAGGCCATTTTTATTACTATTATTTAGTAGCTCCAAAAAGGGCAGAGAAGATAGGGAAGCACATTTGTGAAACCTTAAAAGCTATGGTTAAAGGCTTGAATTTTATTCTGTACAGAACAGGGAATGAAAATGGATTTTAACAGGAGGAATTCTGTTTCAGGAAGAAAATTATTGCTGACTGTATTTAGTATGGTCTTGTAGAAAGAATTCAAAGCTTTGCCATAATTGCTCCTCAGAAGTGGCTTGTGGGTGGATCTGTGGGTGCTTAGCACTACTTCAAATAAGACTCTTCTTACAAGAGTGTACCTTTAGGCCTATGAAATCAAAAACACTATTCAAAAGGAACAAGTGTACATAATAACACACTAAACACACATAATTATAAGACAGAATCATGAATGTTTCTGTCTGTGTACCCTTACATGCTGCTGTGCTCTAAGTGAAAGCCACAGGTTCAGGGTTTTTTTACCATTTGCCTGGACTGACTACCATTAGAAACAAAGCTACAGAACAATTTGTTCATGCAAATGAGGGACTTAAATTATCACAGCCCTACCATAAAGAGAGAGAGAAAATATCGCAAATGTCCCTTAGACCTCCAGGAAGGCTATTATAAATCAGTCATTTGCCTGCTACTGAATCAGACTTTGTCCATGTAAGAGATTTGACATCCTGGAAAATAAAGTAATTTAGGATTAGTATGCCTTTAATTTTAGATATTTTAGTCTTCATACCATGTAGACCTTATTTATAATATTAGTAATTTTTACGAGTCTGCAGAGCTTTCTGCTTCTACAAACTATTTTTCCCCAAACAGTCCTTTGACAGCCATTTGGTTGTTAAGAACAATGTCATAAGACAGACTGGTTTTCTACATATCAGAATTTTTCTACTGTGTTTCTTCTCTTTTCATCTCAGGCATGTTTGTTACTTAAAATATTTTACTATCTTAACTACATAAAACTATACACCTTCCTGTCTTTACTTGTAGTTCAACACAGTAGTAACATCAAAAGGACTTGCACACTGATTATTTATTTATTTCTAGCAAATATTGCTTATTTTCTTTGGGGATCTATAGCAACTTAAAAGGATTTTTAAACATGCAGAGAGAACAGCATTTGGCACCTCTCAGATGTTATTGTCATGAACATTATAAGAGGATGACTCTGCATTACTCTTATTTTGCTTGATTAATATGCTAGAAATCATTTTTGTTGTGCAGTGTAGCAGTTTGACACATAGGAAAATTGACTCAAGCTATATTTATTATGGTTGCTGAGATAGTCTAGTGAACCTTTGCCATTTCTAACCAGCATAAGTGACTTCTCTGGGATCTGTGAAGCACTGAAGGGTGAAATTCACTGCTCTGAGAAGACTATCACAAGACCTGTCCTTCACTTCCGTGTTCAGCATAGCACTTGCAGACACTTAAGGCTTGGGTCAGTGATGTGAGCAAGAGTAAATTTTACCCTTTGTGTGGAAAGCTGTGGATCAGAAATCTAATTATGTCAGCAATGAGAGAGGCTACTTACTATGACTGAGAGAGCAAAAAGGTATAGCAGTTTCAGGAGTATGTGAGAGGGGAGAAATATACCCTCTGATTAGCCCATATCTTGGCTGAGGAATTTTTAAAAGGAAAAGAAAAAGAATGCCTTAAACCATTCAGCATGTAAACAGAGAAAATAACGCACTACCTACATCACTTGTGACCTATACAAGACCATAAAAAGATATGCTTAAAGTATGCCTTCACTATTGCTAGCAGTATCTGGTGGAAAAAGAGAAGACTGTATTCTATTTAAGTGTCTAGGACAATTGTTCTTGCCCTTATTACTATTATTATTTGATTTGTCATGATGTTTTGCAGTCGGTGTTATGGATAAGAATGGAGGGAACAGAATTTTCCTCATTTGAATACTGTGTCCATACCTCCAACATTTGTTTTATTATGGTGCATGTTTAACGTCTAGACATTTTACTGTGTAACCTGGTATAAATTCAGAAAAGTTTCTGAGGTAAGTCTACAGATGAAATTTAATTGACTCCCTGAGCAAAAAGATAAACATGAATGAGCAGTCTTTGTGTACATCAAAGGAAAATCATTCTCAGATGCCTCATTTGCATATTCTGAGTCCAAATAGATGAAGAAAACTTCAGTACAATAAGGTCTATAAATTAGATATGAATTGAGTGAATGTATTCTTGTCACATCACTCTGAAGTTTCACTTTCCTTGAAACACCTGAAAACAGTGAAGAGCCCTGAAAACAGCAAGGTCAAGGTCCTCATCATAAGCTCTGAGGCAAAACACCCAGGTGGACAGCACCAGCTTAGTCATCAGACCCCCATGGCTAAGCTGGGCCTGAAAGACCCAGGGTGATACACAAAGAAAGACTTAAATGTCAGCTATCCTGCAACCCTATGCCCCATTTCTCGACTTTCCTCTTTTGTTGCTTTTTGGTTTCTTCTCAGTTTTGCAGTCAAGAACTCAAAAGCATAGCATTTTACTGAAGTGTACATTATTTAATCTAGCATTTTTGCTTGTAGTAAGGATGAATTCATATCAACAGGAACAAATTGTTTCTCCAGGAACAATGACACAAAGGAGGTATGGTGGGCAGATGGGTGGGGTGTTTGTGCAAGGGTGTGTCCTGCCATTTAGAGAGAAACCCCTCTTTAAAAGCATAAAACAGTGTCTTTCTGTGTAAGGGCAGAGCAGCAGGCAGACCCAGCTGACTGCACCTCCTCCAGAGTTTCACAGCATTGCTAAGATTTAAAACAGAAAAATACTTGCCCAGTAACGTCTTCTCTTGCTGTATTTGTAAATGGATTTGTAGAAAAAAAGGAGTAAGGTGTATATAAACAAAAAAAGTTATACAGAAGGACAAAATAAAGATTAAATAGGCACCTAGATCATGGCATGGTGCCAAAATCTCCTGCACGAGGCACAGTAAGATTGGGCTCCATTGCCTTACAGAGTTGGAAGGAGGCAGTGATGTTTAATAGAGCGCTGTTTTTCTACTTAAGTTCAGCAATATTGGCTAACACTCTCACTTGATTAATTTACCTGATTAATTTACCTCTTCAGCTAAAAATGACAGACTGAAGAGAAAGACTTCTCCAGACTATGGGTTCCCGGGACAAAAGTATTGTCACAAAAACTTTTTGAATGCAAAACCCGTTGAAACCCAAGTAGTGTTGCACTAAAGTTACCTGAAAGAGGACACAAATGATAGGAAGTCAATCAGAAAGGGATTCCCTCTAAGTTACAGATATGCAGCTTGTAATAAAATGTGTATGACATTTCTGTCCACATTCAAAAGAAATACACCCATAGTAATAAACTATAAGACAACACTAGTGCTAAAGGCTTGTATAATCCTGGAAGAGGTAAAACTTTCAATGGATATTGATGGAAGAGACCTGGATACTGACTAAGATGGATGAGGGATTACATATGCCAAATGAGGATCTGCGAGTGAAATGAGAAAAATGAGCTAAGATTAAATCAGAGCCAGACAAAGATGGAATACTATGCTACCCCTAGCAATTCTGGAAAACAAGCTTGTTTACATGGAATGGGGAAAGCATAAACACCCAGGAGCCTATTTCAAAATAGCAACTAAATGCAACTTCTGAAAGTTTCACCATAGGAAGTCAGAGTGCTGCACAGCCACAGAAAGAGAAAAGATTAAAATGCTAACAAAAATATTGTTGCAAGACCTGTGAAATTTAAATTGTAAATGAGATGTAAGTACGAAAATCAAGCCTGCCATTTAGCAATAACTGCGGTGCAGCTGGGTATCAGGGCTGTGCCTTTGTGCACACCCAGTACACCAGTCATTAATTTGTAGGTGGCCCAGGAGCTCCCTAGCAGGTCATCAGCAGAGGTGAGACAATGGTCTGGCTGCAGACAATGGACCCACTTGGAACTGGGTGACTGACTGGACTCCTGGCCATCTTCTACAATTAGCTACCTGACTAGTTGGTACAGGATCCCTGCTGGTGGTAATTTTAGGTGACTCTGGAGACTCCTCCATGGTGTTTAACACTCAGCCTGGAGCATGACTTCCAGGGGCTACCCTCAGTGGTCCGTACTGCAAAACTGGTCAGTTTGTACACAGATAAAGTATTTGTCAGTAGTCATTTGAAACTGTTGCTGCTGATACGGAAATGATCACATAGGTTAGTCTTTTGTATAGAGGCAGTTAAAAGGCATTTTTCATGTGGTTCGGATTAACTATAAAGAAGGATATCAATTATGAAGGAACATGCTTGTGCTGGGGTACTCATACAGAACCACAATCAGCTGGAGTACAAGAACTGAGCCAAGCAGGGGTTTGGGAAGTATCTCCTGATACAGCTGAAGGCAGCCCTGCAATGGGCCTTACAGCAGAGACTCCTGTTGCCATCCATACAGCAATTGATCATCTTGTTTGGGAGATTTTATTTCTCATGTGAGCATTATGCTATGCCAAAATCCCTGTAAAATAAGTTTTAAACATAAAAATAGCACAGTCCATGAAAGTCTGTGTAACAAGATTACATTCTACACTTTGGACTGTGGACTTCAGAGCATGATGGGCTACCTTTCTAATGCATTAGGCACTGTGCTTTGGAGTGATGATGGACTATATTTCTAATGCATTAGGCACTTTGGGTTTGGATAACTGGAGATACTTGAAAGGAGGTTATTTTTTAAGGAATGGGCATTCTTTACTTGTAGAAAGAAAACCACAAATTTCTGACAAAGAATTCAGTAACTGTTTTTGAGAGCATGTACAGTCCTTTGGCATACACAAGTAGAAGAGGCCTTAAGAGCATATTGAGGGCAGCCTGTCTACTGGAAGGAATCTATAATGGAGACTTTATAGTATTTCCATGTAATAGCAAAAAGTGTCATAATAATGCTTTTAGACAGGCACACTGAAACAAAGTATAAACAACAAAAATAACCAAGCTGCATCACAGACTTATAAAACTTAACTAATAATGCATGACAAATTCAAAGTGACACAACTCAAAGATTAAAACTGTGCTGGTGAAGTTCCAGAGGTAAGTATACCATAGAAAGCTTTGTTCTTACACAAAGCTGAACTGGCAAATGGAGGGCAAATATATCTCATTCTTGCATAATTGAAACACCTATCAGTAAAATACCCAAATACAGTCAGTCAACAGCAAGTGAAAAGGAGAGAGAAAGAGGAAAAAGACAAAGCAAGAAACAGTAGACAAAAGCTATCATGAGGGCCTTGTACAAGAAAAACACTCTCCAGCAATATATCTGTACTCTGCAACAATCTGGTTCCTAGAGAAAAGGTCCAAATAAATTCGGGTATCTGCAATGCCAGATTCCCACAGAGCTGGCTAGAAGAACAGAGGCACAGCACAGCAAAGAGCATGGGATGTAAGAGCAGATGTTAAAAACAGACTCTGGGGTCCTAGTCTGTCACTAAGCTGCTGTTTAAGCTCAGGTGATTTTATTTCACTTCTGTTTCTTCTCTTACCTTTTTGTCGTGGTTTAGCCCCAGCCAGCAACTAAGCACCACGCAGCCGCTCGCTCACTGCCCCTGCCCCAATGGGATGGGGGAGAGAGTCGGAAGAGTAAGAATGAGAAACACTCCTGGGTTGAGAAAAGAACAGTTTAATAATTGAAATAAAGTAAAATAGTAATGATTATAATAACAATATAATAATGATAATAATAATAACGATATACAAAGCAAGTGATGCACAATGCAATTGCTCACCACCCGCCAACTGATACCCAGACAGTTCATGAGCAGTGATCACTGTCCCCCGGCCAACCCCCCCCCAGTTTATATACTGAGCATGATGTCATATGGTATGGAATAGCCCTTTGGTCAGTTTGGATTAACTCTTCTGGCTGTGCCCCCTCCCAGTTTCTTGTGTACCTGGCAGAGCATGGGAAGCTGAAAAGTCCTTGACTAGCATAAGCAGTACTTAGCAACAACTAAAACATCAGTGTGTTATCAACATTATCTTGATACTAAATTGAAAACACAGCACTGTGCCTGCTACTACGAAAAAAAATTAACTCTATCCCAGCCGAAACCAGGACACTTTTCTCATCCCATCTTTTTGATTTACAGGCAACTCGTGCTGCTGGCTGCATATGCAGCACCCACACCCGGAAGCTGAGCAAGGCCCACACACATTTATTGTCTCTAATGAAGAAGCCATTCTCATACAACATAAATGGTGTTCAGTGCAGCATCCTGTTTCGCATGCACAAAGAAATGGGTGTCTGTGCTGAAGTCTGCAGTCTGTGCAACAAAGGTGCCATCAGAAAGTTTGCAGGGGAACAGATTCCCTCACAACCCTCTTGAAAGTCAGCCATGAGCCAGCTGGAAAGCAACATCTGTTCTGTATGCATCAAAACATGGTTTGTATGATGGGGGAGATATAAAACAGATGGAGACATGGAAGAAATGGAGTGACACAAGCAAGCTCCAGGGAACTCAGGGATAGACATCTTTCTGAAAGGGCACAGAACCCACATTTCAACATGGGCATTTTTTTCTTTTTGAACCATCTCAGAAACAGGAAGATGAAATTCTTTCTCTGTCAATAAGCATTCAAGCATTACACTTCAAGGAAAAAAAAGAGGAAACCCACACCACAAAGTTTTCTAAAGCAATAAGACTTCATACCAGACCTGTACTTGGCACTGGTGAGGCCACACCTGGAATACTGTGTCCAGTTTTGGGCCCCTCAATACAAGAAGGACATTGTGGTGCTGGAGTGTGTTCAGAGAAGGGCAACAAAGCTGGTGAAGGGTCTGGAGCACAGGCCTTCTGAGGAGCGGCTGAGGGAACTGGGGCTGTTTAGCCTGGAGAAGAGGAGGCTGAGGGGAGACCTTATCGCTCTCTACAACTACCTGAAAGGAGATTGTAGCGAGGTGGGTGTTGGTCTCTTCTCCCAAGTAGTTAGTGATAGGATGTGAGGAAACGGGCTCAAGCTGCACCAGGGGAGGTTTAGACTGAATATTAGGGAAGATTTCTTCATTAAAAGAATGGTCAAGCATTGGAACAGGTTGCCCAGAGAGGTGGTGGAGTCACCATCCCTGGAAGTGTTCAAAAACCAGGTAGATGTGGCACTTTGGGACATGGTTTAGTGGGCATAGTGGTGTTGGGTTGATGGCTGGACTGACGATCTTAGAGGTCTTTCCAATCTTAATGATTCGTAGTTTTTACTTTCATTATAAATAATCCAGCCACCAAGCCAGGAAACATGAAATAGCTACTCTCCCCTTAATTGGCTTAGTGGTGGACTTGGCAATGTTACGTTAATGGTTGGACTGGATGATCTTAAAGGTCTTCTCCAACCTAAACGATTCTATGATTCTATGATTCTATAATTTATCTGGACTTCCAACACACTTTGAGGAGCTCCATCGTACAGTGGAATTCTTAAAGTGCTGCTGTGGACTAGAAAGAAGTACTGAAATCTGAATGCTACTGAAGATGGAGAAGTTCTGTCATTGAATTCAGTGAGGTTATGCATTTAGCCGGAAAATCCCAGTGGGAATGAATGGTTGGTTTCCAACTTGGCAAAAATATCAGAATGCAGTAATCCATGGATCTCTGTTAGGATTGGTTTTGTACAGTATGGCTATACAAATATAAATTAGACCCTGAAAGCAAGGGTAAGACTGAGATGCCAGAAATAGAAACATGAAACAAGTTAGTCAGTATTTGAGAAGACTTTGTAGAAGCTATCCCACGGTAGCAGAACAAATTTCAGTAATAAATGCAAGGTCACACGTTTTATGAGCACCAATCTGAACAACTAATGAATGCTGTTTGACTCTATATTTACTAGAACAATTTAGGCAAAAAAGGCCTTTCATGTAACTAAATATTTATGAAAATTTTTGCAAAAGAGAAACCTCTCAATTTCTGTTTGAACAGATGTCTGGATTCATCAGTATCTCTTTGCTCAGGTTGCTCCTCTGGTTTGGCAGAAATGACACAGCTCCCTCCCAAATCCAATAATTAGACACTAACATTGCAAACCCAGGAAGTCAAACCAAAGTAACAGAAACATATTTGTGCATAGACTTTCAGTGCAGCTTGTAGCATTTACCTACTCAGAAAACACAAACAGAACTTTTCAGAGATTTACAATTCAACCATTTACACAGAGGAGGGTCACGATTAGGGAGCAGACCAACATGGCTGGCATTGTTGCGGCTATCTGCTATAGATGTCCTGACAGGAAGATGAGGTAGAACAGGTCTTCTTCAGACTACTGGAGGAAGCCTTATGGTCTCAGGGCCTGGTCCTCATGTGGAACTATACCCACCCTGATATCTGCAGGAGGGACAGCAGAGGAGGGCACAAACAATCCAGGAGGTTTCTGGAATGCATTGCTGACAACTTCCTGAGGAGCTAATGTGGAGAGGAACCCTAGTGGACCTCCTACTGACAGCAAGGAAGGACAGGCTGGGTACAGAACTTTGGGGTAATCATGAGACAGTGAACTTCAGAAGCCTGAGAGGGTGGAACAGAGCAAAAAGCAGAACCACAGCCCCGGGCTTCAGGGAGTAGACACAGGCCTGCTCAGAGATCTATTTGGAAGAATCCCATGGGATATGGCCATGAAGAAAAGAGGAGTCCATGAGAGTCTGTTGATATTCAAGCATTACCCCTGCCAAGCTCAAGAAAGGTCCATCCCAACACATAAGAAGTCAAGCAAAGGTGGTAGGAGACCTGCATGAATGAGCAAGGAACCCCTGACTAAACTCAGACATAAAACTGAAGTGTACAAGAGGTGGAAGCAGAGGTATGTAACCTAGAAGGAAAACAGAGATACTGTCTGAGCTTGCAGAAATGGGGTTAGGAAAGCCAAACCCCATGTGGAGTTGAATCTCACAAGAGATATAAAGGACAACACGAAAAGCTTGTACAGGTACATCAGCAGCAAAAAGAAGGCTAGGGAAAATATGGACGAGCTGCTGAATGGGGCAGAGAACCTCGTAACAGAAGACATAGAATAGGCTGAGGTACTCAGTGGCTTCTTTCCTTTGGTCTTAACTGCTAAGACCAGTCTCCAGAAATCCCAGACCCCTGAAACCAGAGTGAAAGTCTGGAACACGGAAGACTTGCTCTCAGTGGAGAAGGATCAGGTTAGGGAGCACTTAAACAAAGTAGACATACACAGGTCCATGGGGCTTCATGGACTGCACGCACAAGTGCTGAGGGAGATAGCTGATGCCATTGCACGGCCACTCTCAATTATCTTTGATAGGAGGTGGTGACTGGGAGAGGTTCCTGAGGACTAGAAAAGAGCAAAGTCACTCCTATCTTCAAGAAGGGCAAGTAGGATCTGAGATACTACAGTCTTGTCAGCCTGACTTCAGCTGCAGGTAATGCAGTGGCACAACTAATTCTGGAAGCCATTTCCAAACACATGAAGCACAAGAAGGTGATCAAGAGTAGTCAGCATGGATTTAGGAAGGGAATATTGTTCTTAACCAACATGATAGATTTCCACAATTAAATGTCTGGCTTGGTGGATGAGGGGAGAGCAGCTGATGTTGTCTGTCTTGACTTTAGTAAGGCTTTTCACATTGTGTCCTCTAACACCCTCATTGACAGACAGATGAAGTACAGACTAAATAAGAGGACATTGAGAGGGATTGAAAACTGGCTGAAGTGCTGGGCTGAAAGGATTGTAATCAGCCTCACAAAGTTTAGTTGGAGACCAGACACTACTGGTGTATCCCAGGGATCAATATTTGGTTCATATACTCTTTAAGCTCTTTATAAATGACCTGGAAGATGGGACAGAGTGCATCCTCAACAGGTTTGCAGATGGAGGAGGGGCTGATAAACCAGGTGGTTGTGCCACTGTTCAGAAGGACCTGGACAGGCTGGACAGTGGCCTGACAGGAACCTCATGAAGTTCAACACAGGGAAATGCAAAGCCCTGTACCTAGGAAGGAACAACACCAAGCACAAGTATTCTCTGGGGGCTGATCATCTGGAGAGCAGGTCTGCAGAGCAGGAGGTGGGGGTCTTGTTGGGACAGCAAACTGTCCATGAGCCAGCAATGTACCCTTGTGACAAAGAAAACCCCTCCTGGGCTGCATTATGAGGAGTGTTGCCACTCCTTATATGGGTCAAGGGAGGTGATCCTCCCCTCTGCTCAGCCCTGGTGAGACACACCTGGATTGTTGGTTCCAGTACGGGGCTCCCCAGTACAAGAAAGATGTGGACATACTGAAGCAAGTCTAGTGAGGACTACAAAGCTGATGAAGGGACTGAAGCATCTCTCATATGAGGAGAGGCTGAGAGAGCTGGGACCATTCAGCCTGGGGAAGAGAAGCTCAGGAAGAATATATATTTTTATATATAATATATTATATATTTTTATATATAATAAATATTACATATATATTTATAATTTTTTATATATGTACCCATATATAAAAATGCCCAATGGGGGGAGTAAAGCTGATGGAACCAGACTCAGTAGTACTCAGTCACAGGACAGGATGCAATGGGCACAAACAGAAACATAGAAAATTCGCTTGCAGCCCAGAAAACAAACCGTATCCTGGGCTGCATGAAAAGAAGTGTGACCAGCAGGTCGAGGGAGGTGATTCTGCCCCTCTGCTCTGCTCTGGTGAGACCCTACCTGGAATAATGTGCACAGCTCTAGGGCCTCCAACGTAAGAAAGACATGGACCTGCACAAGTGGGTCCAGAGGAGGGCCACGAAGATGATCAGGGGGCTGGAGCACCTCTCCTATGAGGACAGGCTGAGAGAGTTGGGGTTTTTAGGCAGGAGAAGAGAAGACTCTGGGGACACCTTATAGCAGTCTTTCAGTACCTGAAGAAGGCCTACAAGAAAGCTGCAGAGGGACTTCTTACAAGGGCAGGTAGTGACAGGACAAGGGTTAATGGCTTTAAACTGAAAGAGGATAGATTTAGATTACATGTAAGGACATATACATATTCTTCACTATGAGGGTGGTAAGGCACTGGAACATGTTGCCCCAGAGAAGTTGTGGTCCCTGGTAGTGTTCAAGGCCAGGCTGGGTGGGGCTTTGAGCAACCTGGTCTACTGGAAGGTATCCCTGCCCATGGCAGGGGGGTTGGAAGTAGATGATCTTTAAGGTCCCTTCCAACCCAAACCATTCCATGATTCTATGATTCTATGACAATTCCATCTGAACATAAGAAAAACAGGTTTTTTACTGTGAGAGGATAAAATACTGGAACAGGTTCCCTAGAAACTTTATGGATTCTTCAGCTGTGAAGATATTCAAACCTCAGATGGACATCAAAGTCTTATTTGAACGCAAGGAAAGACACAACGAAAATAGTGCTTGAATAGGTTTAACACTTCTTTTTACATGAACAAAGCAAGCTACTTTACCCTAATCTTATACACAGAAATGTCTGAGCTGTTAGAGTTGAATCTCTAAGAGAAGGGTAAGGCTACAGCAGTGACCCAATATGGGAATGTTCTGACCAAAGCAGCAAAAAACAGCTGGGTATTTTAAAGCAAATATTAAGCAATCTTTAACTGAAAGTTTTATCTGTTCTACCAGCGATGCTCACCAGGAAGGTATACTAGTACATGGGGAAAGTCCAGCTGCATTCAACTGCTGCTGCAAAGTAACAAAGGCTGTAATATGCATCTGAGTGACAACCATGATGTTCCTTGGTGGCCACAGATTTCTTGCAACATTCAGGCATAGTTATTTAATTTGGGTGTTACTTCAAATACATGGAAGAGCTTGGTACTCAAGCTCTTGGTACTCAAGCTTGGGACTCAAGTCCCAAGTACCATCACTCACATATGCAACTACAGGAGAACATATACCTTCATTTGCCTCCTTTTTAGTCATGAGGACATCCATTATTAGCAAGGAAATTTGGAACAATAAAACAACACCCACTCAGGAAGGCGCAGGTGTGTTTCTCTGAAAGCACAACTCCGCAAAATTTCTATTATGATTTAGAGGTAGCTCCTGCGGAATTTACTATACAGATATTTGCATTTTAATGCTGGCTCACCTGGCAAAACCAGAGATAAAACAGCACTTTGTTACTAGAGAACATGAATATCTCTGCCTCGCACTACAAGTCCCCTATAGCTAGAGAGTATGCACATGAAGACCAAACTGTGTGACTCCTGTGACTATCAGTTAGGCATGTAGAATCATAGAATCATAGAATCGTTTGGGTTGGAAAACACCTTTAAGATCATCCAGTCCAACCATTAACGTAACATTGCCAAGTCCACCACTAAGCCAATTAAGGGGAGAGTAACAATTTCATGTTTCTTGGCTTGGTGGCTGGCTTGGTTTTTAATGAAAGTAAAAACTAGGAATCATTAAGATTGGAAAGGACCTCTAAGATCGTCAGTCCAGCCATCAACCCAACACCACCATGCCCACTAAACCATGTCCCAAAGTGCCACATCTACCTGGTTTTTGTACAGTTCCAGGGATGGTGACTCCACCACCTCTCTGGGCAACCTGTTCCAATGCTTGACCATTCTTTTAATGAAGAAATCTTCCCTAATATTCAGTCTAAACCTCCCCTGGTGCAGCTTGAGCCCGTTTCCTCACATCCTATCACTAACTACTTGGGAGAAGAGACCAACACCCACCTCGCTACAATCTCCTTTCAGGTAGTTGTAGAGAGCGATAAGGTCTCCCCTCAGCCTCCTCTTCTCCAGGCTAAACAGCCCCAGTTCCCTCAGCCGCTCCTCAGAAGGCCTGTGCTCCAGACCCTTCACCAGCTTTGTTGCCCTTCTCTGAACACGCTCCAGCACCTCAATGTCTTTCTTGTATTGAGGGGCCCAAAACTGGACACAGTATTCCAGGTGCGGCCTCACCAGTGCTGAGTACAGGGGGACAATCACCTTGCTGCTCCTGCTGACCACACTAGTCCTGATGCAAGCCAGGATACTGTTGGCCTTCTTGGCCACCTGGGCACACTGCTGGCTCATGTTCAGCCAGCTGTCAACCAACACCCCCAGGTCCTTTTCCGCCAGGCAGCTTTCCAGCCACTCTTCCCCAAGCCTGTAGCGTTGCATGGGGTTGTTGTGACCCAAGTGCAGGACCTGGCACTTGGCCTTGTTGAACCTCATACAGTTGGCCTCAGCCCATCAATCCAGCCTGTCCAGGTCCCTCTGCAGGGCCATCCTACCCTCGAGCAGATTGACACTCCCACCCAGTTTGGTGTCATCTGCAAGCTTACTGGGGGCACACTAAATCCTCTTGTCCAGATCATCGATGAAGATATTAAACAAGACTGGCCCCAAAACAGAGCCCTGGGGAACACCGCTTGTCACTGGTCACCAACTGGACTTAACTCTATTCACCAGAACTCTCTGGGCTTGGCCACCCAGCCAGTTTTTTACCCAGCCATGAGTGCATCTGTCCAAGCCATGAGCTGCCAGCTTCCTTAGGAGAATGCTGTGGGAGATGGTGTTAAAGTCTTTGCTGAAGTCCATGTAGATGACATCCACAGCCTCTCCTTCATCCACCAGGCAGGTCCCCAGGTCATAGAAGGAGATCACGTTGGTCAAGGTTGATCAGATTGGTTAGGTAATTATAAACAAGCTCCATATAGTTGGCTCAAGATTCAGAGCCCCTGCTCTCTCTATTGAAAGATCAGGCTGCTGAGCATAGAATTGCGTGAATGCATTAAATGCCATTTTTCTTCAACTAAAATTATAAAGGCATCCTGCAGACTGACAGGAAAAGGGGTTAAATTGAACCATTTAGGCAAAAAACACAGTCTTTTTCCATAGATTCACCACTCTTATTTTAGCTGGGGTAGTGTCAGGGATGGAAGCAATGTACATGTGTTGGAAGAGACAGTGGCAGCTGCAAACTTTTTCTGATTTTCAGTACTTTGTTTGCCAGATGAGAGGAAGAGGAAGATTAAATGCCACCAGGTGGCCGAAATTATCATTCTCAGTGTTGCTGTTCTCTTCTGATGCTTACACTCATACTGAAGCTACACAATATTGCTTGTAGCAAGATGGGTGTTTTTTTGTTTTTTTTTTAAACAGGTCCTAACTATAGTAACCCTGTGAGTATTGGAGGCATGTACTCCAATCAGTCTACCTCAGCCAAAATGTTCTTCTGGATCAATTCCTACACAGCTGAGAAGAGTAGTAAAGGGCGACTAACAGTTAATATCCCTAAAGTCATTTAAAAGCTATAGCTGGGATAAAATCTCCATGGCCCAGATAATGCTAATGAAGAAGAAAAATTCTTGCAGACAGTAAGTGTGTTACTTGAATCTTGCCCCTGAAAGCTACCTCCAGTAAGTAGCACATTTGTATTGATGCACAGTATCCTCAATTAGCAGGGATGTAATAAGAGATTTTATTATTAATCAGGGAGTTAAGGAAATACCTGGACTTATGGGTAATGTTTTCTGGAAAATTTCAGTGGTGTGGTTACATGGCAGATACAATTAGTGTCTAACAGGGCACTAAATTTTTTTACAGAGTCATTGGGGAACAAATATTTTAGAGAGTATTTTCAAGGCACCTAATGTGTTGATGTCTGGCCTGCCAGTTGGAGAACTGAAAGGTGCCACAAAATGAGAATATTCTGGCACTTCATCTCTCAGCTGAGGGCTGGTGACATGGGGAACAGGTGAGGGGGAATGTGAAAGTATTGCAGAAGCTCTTTCTCCTAATGGCCAATTTGGGAATACTTCAGGCAATTAACAGGCAGTCTGCTGATTCAAGAACATATGAAAAATTGTTATGCACAATATGTTCATTTGGGATGCAGAAAAAAATAAGTCCCCAAGATATCCAGTTTGAACATTTATATGAAGAAACAATAAATACACTACTGACAGCAACTAGTCTCCTGGCTGGGAAGTTTCATAGAGTGAAATTTCTGCATTAATTTTAATGCTTTCAGAGACCAGCACTGACAGTGAAATAATTCATCCCTGGATACTAGCTGCACCAGCAGATGAGTCCAGCACAGACAGACTGTTCCTAAAGGTAACCTCCCCTTTTTACTGAGACTGATGATGCCTTAAAAAGTAAAAGACTCCCCTACCCAGGTCCGTCTTTGAAAAAATTTTGCAATATAAAGCTTCTATATGTCTTTTCATTTTTATAAGTGCTGTTGCTGTATATGTAAAAATGACAGACCATTTTCTTGGTTTTTAATACAGTGTTTAATATGGAATAGGACATATCTGAGCATGCCAAATACAAAATCTAAAACATCCCAATGCTAATAGGTTTTGCTGCTTGGTGATTACTCCCAGTGTTCCATTTGTAGGGAAGCAACCATATGTTCTCACTGATTTTGTATTCTGAAATCTGTATCACTAATAATAGGCTTATTATTAAGAAGACTAATTCTTTTTTATATATATATATATATATATATATATATATATATATTTCCCCACAATACTAAGGTAATATACATCCCATTCCATAATGTCCTTTTCATTACTCTGCTTTTAGACTATAGGAGACCTAAATG
Organism: Pelecanus crispus; assembly: GCF_030463565.1. Taxonomy (NCBI): domain Eukaryota; kingdom Metazoa; phylum Chordata; class Aves; order Pelecaniformes; family Pelecanidae; genus Pelecanus; species Pelecanus crispus. Next base: position 71,138,738 of record NC_134676.1, on the reverse strand, counting down.
TCTCACTGTTGAATTAGGCCCATTTTTCTGCCATACATTCAACTTGAACTGCAGGTTTATTCTGTGTTAATACAGTAGATTTAAGGTTGGTTGCATTAAAGATTCATATTGCGATGTGTTTTCATGAAATAGATACATTCTTTTAAAATATATCCTGTTTCTTTAAAGACTTTCATCTCATACCTTCTAATGTCTTATTGTTCAAACAATCCAATCTATAATTTGAATTGGGCAGAATCATTTTGAAAAAATCTTGAACCTTGGCAAAGAGAATGAAGACAAAATTAGGAATGTATATTCCATTTTCTGAGGCTCATATGCCAGTTAGCCATTGGCAAACATTAGTCCTGCAACACACACCACTGTGTCCAAAAGCACTTACATCTTACTAGGGAGCCTAAGTTAAAAAGGATTTCCCCTTCCCTTACAATACACATGAAAGAAAGAAAAAATAATGAACAAAAGAATAAAGAAAGTTCCACTTATTTTTCTCTTATGACCCATGAATTTGTGGTAACAAGTTTGTTTATTTTTTAAATTGTTGTCTTCATATGTGCTGAACCTGACCTTATCTGTCAGTGGGATCTACAATATGAAGAAAAGAATTTATTCAAGAAGAATGCTGTAAATAAATTATTTTACCCTGATCAAGCTGCATATGGAGAGAATCATCAACCTATGGAAACCAAGTTGAACTGCAGTAATAAAAATCCTGTGGTGTATTGATCTGTGTTGCTGTATAAGGCAGTGAAACCATATTAATACCTTGTATTATTCTTACATTTTTTATTTCAATTTTGAAGAGAGTGAACTGCAGGTGCCAGTGAATTTCTTCACAAGAACTTCCTGAGCTACAAGAAATTCATTCAAATTCAAGGCTGCATTGTACAGCATGTTGCTTATCCACAAAGCAAAAGACATTTGCTGTTCTCTAAGGAAGAAAAAAAAGCTCACAAAACTAAGTGGATAAAGTATATGAGAAGGAAATATTTCATCTCTGTTTCACACCAGCCCCAAGAACTGAAGAACAGGCCTTATGGATCAAGTCCTGTGATTGAACTACAAGACATCCTTCTTCAAATCTACTATGTCATAGTCATAGCTATTTGCAAAGAAAAAAAGAAAAAACACTCCCAAAAGTTCAAGAAATATGGCCCTATAAAACTATCATCAAGGTCTTTTTCTATATCCTGAATATATAATAAGAGTTATAACTATCTTTTTCATTTCAATTATTTTATTTTAATATGTGAAAATTCTAAAGCCCCTTGAACAGTGAAATGCAAATGGATTTCCCTATGAACTGTCCTTGGGAAATTGTTACTCTCCAAATAAAAATCAATTATTTATTTTTTGCTTACTTCATTTCTGGGTGGTGACCCAAAAGTTCTTGCAACAGTCTGAAATATGAGATATGATTTTATCTGTAGGAAGTGTGATGGCCCATTGATGTTCTACCACTTAAGTGATAGTTAAGGATAGGAATCATTCCCTGCTATTATTTTCTGTTTACAACATGCTAGGGAAGGATGCCAAGAGTGGATTTTGTCTCTCACTGTTGTGGCCAGGTGCAGCTGGAAATATTGTGCTTTTTACTAGGAAAAGGGAAGCGTTTCCAGTTGTAATCAGAAGTTAATTATGCTGGAACTGAAAGGTCCTCTGTATCCTCAGCAGTGCACACATAGGCAGGATGTACTGTTTGCCACCACTCTCACCTTCATCAGGTTTTTTTTTTAAGGATGCCAGTGCTACATCTCAGTGTACTTAAGGCACTCTGAAGGGAGTTCAGTAGCCACATTATGAACATGTCTAATAAACAAGTAAGTGACAGGTCCCAGGTATATTTTCTGTACTGTGCTCCTTGAAATTGTCCCTAAAGGAACATCCTTCTGCTTCCAAGACGTCTGACTAAGCATATAATTAAATAAATGGCAGCTAAACAGCAGAACGATACCTCTGTACCTATTTCAGCCAGGCTTCCTACAGAGCTTACCAAACATTTCCACAGGACTTACTGTTGAAAACAGAGATATGAAGATAGTGCTAATGATGAGGCTTAATTTTGCATAAGGCTTCACAGTATAGATTAACATATTTAAAACATAAGCCACTGTAAGAGACCTGGTTACAATATGCTATTAAAAATAAAAGTTTCCAAGAATCTAACTGGGATAATGATTGAAAAATGACTGTCACTCACAGGGCTTTGTTAAAAGACTAGTGGCATGCAAAAATGCAGCTAGCCTGCAGCTTACCTCTGTAATGGTATGAGCTCAAACATTTTTTTTCCTATTCCATTGCCCTGACAGCCACCCACTGTAGAGCACTAAATCCATGCAGAAAACACTTCCACATCACAAGACAAATACAACAGAATGAAAATTATGGCCCAGAAAGTAAGATCTTTTGTCAGATATAGGGGTTTGCTTCTCTAGGTTAGATTTTATTGACATTAATACATTTTTGTCCAAAATTGCTTGCCTAAAAAGGTCATGATGCAGACATGTTCCTCCTAATGGGTGGTTTTGACCATAACCTGGAACTTGTCCTTCATAGGAGCTCATTTGCAAGCCACCTAGCACATAGTAGAAGAACACACACCCCCCAGCATTACTATGGGGAAATATGTTATTTTGTTTTGTCTAGACTTGTCGTGGGCTAGTCTAGCCAGTATACCAGCATCTTTACATTCAGAACATGGACCTTCAAAGGCTGAACTTATACCAAAGCTATGACATTTCTCACCCCATCCCTTGAGAGCTGTGAGTTCCTGCTGTTGACAAAGATGCTCATCTCTGTGTGCACAAATGCTCCAAATATCTCCATCTGTGGTGGTCAGAGCTCCTCTGAGAAAACACCATGTTGCTGCAAAAAGCACATCAACTTTCCAACAGCCAAGGGGCTTTGCAGGGAATTAGGTGCTTTTGAACCACCTCCCATCTATGTCCTTACCAATAAGGATAATATTATTAGCAAATAGGAACTAGTTCCTATTTGGAAGGAAGCAAGGTATAACCTGCCTGACCTATTTGACACCAGCAGCCTGAAATTCCAAACTTAAAATACATACAGAGAACTGTAAAAAAACCCAGAATTTTAAAGCCAAGACAGTAATTCCTGCTCTCTGCCAGCACAACATATTTTTGGCAATCTAACACCTTCCATTATTTTGTCATTATTTGCTCTACTTATTTAAGATTAAACATGCATTATCTTAAATATACCAACAAAACCTCAACAAAATGAGGGGGGCTTGTGTTTGGAGGATTAAAGTATTTTTAAAGGCTTATTTATTGGGGGGGGAGGAGTTGCATGGTGTGAATATGAGATTTGTTGTAAATGCCACAATGTTTGGCTTTGTTTCAAATAAATAAATAAATAAATATAGATTTAGTTAATTCAGAGTGCTACACACTATTTGTTCTTGAGTTTAGTTGTATTAGCAACAGTTTGTGACTGCAGTGTCCAACGTGCATCCTATATAAACTCCTGCTCTCTAGTGTTTAGCACTCAACCAGAAAAAATCACACTGTATTGGAATGTAGGGTACCCAGTGTTTGCTCTGGTACATTTCTGTTGATGTTTCATGTTTAGCTGTAAGTTTCTAATATGTAAAATTCTGAAGGTGTGAATGACAATTTTTATCATTTAAGGCTACCTTACCGTCTGAAATTCAGCTGTGCTAGACATACAAACATGGAGGAAGCAGATGGTGTTCGATTAGCTTCTCAGATGCTTTCACACTGATAATGCACTTTTTTATAGTCATCTTTTCTGTATTGGCGATTACCAGGACATCTATTCTCCTTCTTCTTTATGGTAGTCATATTTAGCAGCACCCTAATCAGTCAGAAATATCTGTATTGCATTAGTTCTCTACTTTTCTTAACTAAGGGCAGGAGCTGCTGAATAGCAAGTGTATAAGCATGCAGTGTGACATAAAAGCCACTACAGAATGACGAGAGCAGGGGACGTTAATTTTTTTGAGGACTTGCAAAAAACACTTGAGAAACTTGTTTGCCCAATGTATTTCAGAGTGTCTTTCAAAAGTAGTTATAAAAATTTGGGGCCAAAATATCAGTTTCTTTTTCCATAAAAGGAAAATAAATTTATTATCTGATCCAACACCAGAAAGATATTTTGTGAAGGAAATATGAAGGAAATGAACCCACTGTTCATCAAGAAGCTAAGGTTTTATGGTATTGAATCATGCTTTTCAACCCTGAGTAAGCAGGAGTCCCTCAACGTCTTGAAGAATCTGTGTCTAGAGAGGAGTGAGACATGACTGCTTTATCCGTGCTACTGAATTAGGGATTTGTAAAGCAAGCTTTGATATGTGATTATAAAGGTCAATTTGTCTTTCTTTCTACATTTTTTTGATATGTAATGTCTCTAGGGATAGATAATTTCCACACAGAAGTGTTTTGAGAGCGAAATTTACCACTGTATAAGCTCCTTTCTTCATAACCTAAAGTTGGACATTTTAACTTCAAATTTCTCAGCCTTTCGAGAAAAATCAAGAAATCTTGTATTAATTTTCATTAGATTCATCATGGGGTTTCTTCTGTATTTAGAAATAAGCCTGAGATAGACACTGAAGTTTTAGACAGTAGGAAAATGGGTGCCAGCCATTTTATATCTGCACATTAAACCTTCATAAAATGTGTTTTAGTAGCTGAGCATTAATTTCTTATATGTTTTCTGTTAAATTTCACTGAGGATTTTTCAAAACTCCAGTGTAACTCATATTTTAGTCACTAAGATCTCATTATTTGATTTTGTTTTCAGCTCGATATTCCTAAAAGAATGCTAAATCTTCTCCTTTCAGCACTATATAGTGTTCTCTTTTCCTCTCAGAGATTATGTCCACCTAATTATGAATTTAATCCCTCTACATTTCTTTTAGCAAAATATCTGCCTTGTTTTGATAAATGATGTGTTTTAAAGAGAAACTACAATCATTTGTTGCAGCCATAAATATTATAAAGAGGAAATTTGAAAGCTTCAGGAAGATTAAAGGTTCTGCAACTAAATGTAAATATAAAAGAGTACAGCTTAATAATTAAGAATTTATTTGCTTAAAGAAGATCAATGTGATTTGTGTGTAATCTTATATGCAACCATGAAAACTAAATGGCACATTAGATACTTGCTTCCCATCCATGGCTTCCAGTAACTGACCAGTTGTCCCTTTTGTCACCCACTACTCTGAGTTTTCTGAAGTTTACTGGGAGACTCCAGGTACAGTAATTTTAGACTGGCAAAATGAACTCTTATTTATTGTAATACCCTATTTCAATGACAGATTTTGCTGTTCTGTCAGAGCTTGCCCCTCTTCAAACGGGATCTGTTTCCAGCCACTCTAAGCTTTCCACAGTATTTTTCAGTCCGCAGGAGAAAAATACATCTTTTCAGCACTGATGTCACAGCATGGCTCTTCAGTCACGATGTCACAGGGGAAATCAGAGGTGACATCACTGAAAGGACAGACCCACACCATGCACTGACTTAAAATTTACAGTTTATTTATTAAGTAGGAGGGGTGTAGTGGGTAGATAGAAATTTCAATCTAGAGATTTTCACCTCTGTTATGTGGTATTCACTGACTTCATGCTCACCCCAGTCCAGCCCAGTGCCTCACCTTCCCCTCCAGCTTCCACTGGGTGACCAGGCTTTTGCTCTGACCACTCAACATCTTGGGGCGGTGTGGGGTGATTTCTCTGTGGACTCACAATTCTGCACACTTCTGTGTATGGATGCTCCCCAAGAGATGGGCAGATACAGCCAAGGTCTCACTTAGATAAGTGTTGCTTTTGGATAGTCTTCACCCCATGACAAAGGCCATAAACTCTTTTCAGTTTGAATAATCTGCATCTGCCATGCTGAGGTACAATTCATCAGCTGTTGCATGTTAGTAAAATAGACATCATTCATTACAAGCAGGCTGCTTCTTTCCCACCCCCCTGTGCATCTTCACCTTCCAAAACTAAGAAGTTACCCTGTTTCAGTTGCTAAAACATTTGCTTCACAAGGTCCAATTTCTAATCTTCATCTGGAGAGAGATAGCCTCCCTTCAGGAACGGTAGCAGAAGTATTATAATAAGACAGCAGCCTACCACACTAAACAAGCACATTTCTCACTGCTAACCTGAATCTGTCTGCAATAAGCTGCATTCATGCATGAATCGGCATATGGAGAACCCCAGCTTCCCTTTTCTTCAAAACCAATTGATTTCAAGTAATGGTCTTCTGAGTGGACTGGCAGTTCCACAAGGCTATAACATGATGAATATTTAAGTTCTTCCCATCCTTCATGGAAAGTACCTGCTGACCTCTAACCCAACACAAAGGGAGAGGATTACTAGAACCACTTTTAAAATGTTTCTTTTACTGACCTTACTGGTGGGACCATTTCAGTGTTTTGCTGGAAGAGTGTGCATGGTTTTTTCCTGACTCCAACAACACCATGAACCACAGGCTGTTATTCAGTTGTCAGGCAGACACAGTGCTTTCCTGCAGCACATTCAATCAGTGGACGGACTGACAGAAAGATGTCAGCTTGTGAGCTGCATTCACATGTGTGCTGGCATTGATACGGAGAAAACCAACTGGCTGGGCACAAGCCACCTAACTGCATTCAGGTGTTCATGGCTTCAGGTCTCCACAGGATCATTGTCCTTCCTCTGGGAAATACTATGCTTTGTGTTTCCTCTTATTTTTATCTGAAAGTATATGATATTAAACAGCTGATTTATTACCATTATGCCAGCACTAAGTTACAACTCCAGACACAATGAATTCTAGTTTGCACTAGGTCAATGGCAGCTATAAATCCTTCCTTGAGTTCACAGTTTCATTGAACTTATGTGATAGCTCTGCTAGTTCTGTACTGTTACACTGTTTTGAAAAGTCTCCTATGTGTCACTGAGGTGTCAGCATCTGCAAAACACGTAATGCTGCCCCTAGCTCACCCTATCAGAAAAAGAATTGTGTGCAAATATTATTTCATACTTGGTTGACATAACAAAAATTAACAGAAACCTAGGTCCTATTTGACATGAGTGTGTGCGCACACACCTATGCATGAAAACATCTGGCAGTTCATACTATGAACAGTTTAGTCTAAATTCTCAAGTGAGGGAAGATGTGAAAAATGTATTGGAGCAGATAAGTGAAATGACTTTTCTGTAGTCATTGATAAACACCAGCTTCCCACCCTTCACATCACGTAAGTGAAGGATGTTTTTCTATAATGCTGCTGGTATTCACTTGCATCTGCATCCCAAGTGCCTCTGGAGATAAGGCCTCTAATGCTTCTGCATCAGCATTAATTCAGGAGACTGGAGTTTTTCCTTGCCTTAGAGATGCTGGTCCACATCCAAGCCTTGGTCTTTCCTACCATTCCCAGTACGTAGAACATTAGCAAAGAGAAGTCTTTGTGCAATCATTGATGACACTGTCCATTTGAAAGGCAACTCCATCCTGAATCCTAGTGCTTCTATCATAATTTACATCCACCCTCACCACCATAATTCATGATAGAGTCTTATGTGTCTCAGTCCTTTACTAACTCAGCATTACACTCCATGGCCTTGGCTGAACAATTCTCTTCTACTCACATTTTTCACAATGCTATTGCATCTTCCTCTTGATTCACCATAATGACAAAAAAGGACCCTTTCTTCTTGCTATAGGTGTCAAATGCAACTTCTCTGAGTCATCAGCACTCCTATATGCCTCTTCTCTCCAACTGACATATCATGCCATTCTTTTGCTCTGCCAATATCCCAGCCCTTGTTATCACCAATCTGTTTCACCTTAAATGTTGTTTCTTGCAGATACTTATAAATTTGCCTATATAATCAGTATTGAAGCTTTTCCCTTTTTTTGTTTCAAATATCTTCTTTAAAGGCAATTCTTTCTTCAGCCTACAGGATACAGTCAGGGGCTCAAGGATGAAGAGGCAATGATCCTGCCCTGACTATCTCGTCTCTTGATTCCCTTATCCTGCCACCCTCAATTTCTTCATTATTTGAGTGCTTTGGAGTGTCTTTCTTTTTACTATTCTTTTTATTATTATTATTATTTCTCTTTTTCATAGCTATCATATGCCTGCTTTAGCCTGCTTTCCAAATGCAAATAGCTCCACAGGGAATTAAGAGAACTGGGTCAGTTCTTTATCCATACTACACGTCTACTTTGCTATTCTCCTTTTGATTTTTTCCCTATTGTTCAAGCACCATGTGCTGAAGACTATTTGGGTACATTAGTCAACTATTATAAGGTTGTACAGCAGCATCACAGGAAGATTAATTGGTCTCAAAAAAAAATGCAAACATGTGCCACAGAAAATGTCTAGTATTTCTGTCTTTTTATTACCATCTTTGACTTTGTCTTGAGTTCTCTGACTTGTGGTAAAAGAGGGAAGGTTAGATAAAAATACTTTCATTAAGTGATATAATATCATTTATCTTAAGTTACCAAAGGAATGAAGCAATCACAGTCCTCAAAGATGCATTAGAGTGGATTACTTAATCCCTGGAGGGTCAAGATAAACTTTAAATATTTTATCCCCTCCATCTCAGGAGCAAGCCTGAGGCATTATCTCTTACTCAGAATTAGTACATGTTTTTTTAGTACACAATTAGTACACAATGACTACAATGACTCAGAATTAGAACCTGAATTAGTGAGAGAAAGAGACAGAGACAGAACTCCAATAATCCTGAGTAATTGGCAGAATATTCTTCAGCCTTTCGACTGAAGAGGTACAAAATAGCATTATTATGCAATGGAAGGTAAAACATTAAAAAAATCTTTCTCATTATGTGAGTATCAAGCATTTAGCTCTAGCTTCACTAAAACATCAGATTCTCCTGGACTACTCCTCAGGTAATTAAATGACACAAACTGCATTCTCCAAGCACTTTTTTTGACTAAAGCACAAATTTCTCCATTTACACAGGAATCTGCAAGCACTTCCACCTGGGATTCAGGCAAACCTCAGCTTTGCCTTGTGGCACCACCATCTCTGGTTTCAGACTGTTTCCAAGACAAAAATCCAGCTCCTTTGCTTGAATAGTGGAATTTTATGCCTTTAAGTTCCAAATTTGCTGGCTCAGATCTGAGTATCTCATTTGAGGGGTTGTGACTTATATGAAAGCCTGTGCTCCAGTAGACTCTGGATACCTTAAGTTATGCTGCCAGGCCATTTTGGAAATCATCTTGTAATACTAGTAGGTTCATCACCAGTGCATGCGTACACATGTGTGCTGGGACACACAGTCTTGAAGACACAACTTTATGTTAAAGGGATAACCTGTGAAACTGAAATCAGGATTTGCAGTATATGATGTCACTGTTTGAAACTTTTGCAAAGGCCTTGTGTAGCAGATTCAGAGACATGAGATCAAGATCTCCACCGGATTCAAATTCCATTCACCTGTCTTTTTTAAAAGAATCTGAATGTTAGTACCTGTATTAATCATCTATTTTGAACAGACAAAAATTTAATACATATTTACACATTTAAAAGTGAAGTGGTTGAAGCTTGTATGAGAATTTTAGAGCACTTTTATCATGATCCTTAGAATTTTTGCCATGGGCTTATTAACAGACTTTTGGGAATAATTTTATATTAGATAGAAATCTTTTGGATAATTCATTTAGTTCTGTTCTAAAGAAAATCCAATAGTGAAAACAAATTCAGTAAAGCTGCACTAAGACAGTGCTTTGTAAAATTAATGGTAGCTGGTTACATTTTAAACAAAGACATTATTTAGGTACACGCAATTCAAAGTCTCCCTAAAAGCAACGGCATCCCTAGGGATTGAAGGTATTGACTGTTTTTCTTCAAGGAAACTCTATGTGATGTCTGCTAGTTGGTTTAAGATGGTAATGTGGCACTTATTCGGAATAGTAAGATGAAATTAATAAAAGAAATATAAGTGAAATATTTCTGACAATGGAACCTTCTGTGCTGTTGATAATTGCATTCTAAAGCAATAGAAGCTCCATTGCCCAAATAATTTCTAAATTGTCTTTCATCAAATAATGTTTTTAAGAGTGAAGAAAGTAAGTACAAGTGATCTCTCCTGAAGGTGAGGTTCTAGTGCCATTGAAATCAATGGCAAAGGTCCCACTGATATCACAGAAACCATGCCTCATCTGCTGGCTTTTCAGAATTTTTTTTTTTTTTGTCTGATGAATTTTCTGTTGTGCATACTGAATCATTAGAGAAAAAAGACCCTCTCAAAACATTAGAGAGATACTTTACAAAACAGAAAAGAATGTTGCTTCTCTTTTCTTTTAACTCCTACCCTTCATTCTTGCTTGCTACTTAGGAAAAATACAGCAAGTGCTCCTCATGATGCAGTGCTTTGTAGATGAGGTGAATGTACTTGTTCAGTCTGCAGTTCCATGGAAGGGCCTCAGCTTCATCTGCTAATTTCAGAAAATCTCATTATTTCTCATTTGGGATAGGTCACTAGGAGATTTAGCCCACTTCAGATTCAATTAACTTTTATTTTTTAATTAGTTGGAATTTTAATAACCCTTCCAGAAAGCCATGAGGAACCACACGTTCTCCAAAATAAATCTGGAGAGGATTTTAGCCTGAGAGAATTCCTTGCTGCTTCTTGCACAGGAGATGGGATGGCTGACTTACTGCACAGCTATTTGTGAAGAAAACTTACCTTCACCTTTCACAAAAAAATTCTTCCCTAATGTTTTCCTGACTGCCTACTCCTTCCACCCAAACAGGGAGTATCAAGTTAAGAAGGTGATATTACACGTCTTTATAGCATTGGTGAGATCCATTCTGGAATAACACTTGCAGTCTTAAGGGATTTTTCTAAAAAGTCTGCTTAAAAATTCAAACATTAGACTGAAGACTGGAAGAAAGAAAATCCCGATAAAGTTAAGCAACTCAATCTTTTTAACTGTTTAGAAGACCAAATGGTGATATGAGTACAGTAATTGTAGTTATCTTCAAGGGGGAAAAAGGCCACATATTATGGAAAGGTCTGCAATCCATTGAGAAATGCACAATAACAATTGCAACAAATGCACAAACACTGCCTGGTTGTGTAGGGATGGGATCAGAAAAGCTAAGCCACAGCTGGAGCTGAATTTGGCAAGGGATGTGAAGAATAATAAGATGGGCTTCTATAGCTACACTGGTCAGAAAAATAAGATTAAAGAAAATGTACCCCCCCAATGAATTAGACAGGAGAACTAGTGACAACCAACATGGAGAAGATTGAGATACTCAACTATTTCTTTTTCTTCCTCAGTTTTCAATGGTAATCTCTCTTCCCACATCTCTCAAGCCCCATAACCTCAAGGCAGGGACCGGGGGATTGTAGTCTGTCCCATCCTAAGAGAATATCAGGTTCAAGACCACCTGAGAAACATGAACATATATAAGTCCATGGGACCTAACAAGATGTATCCCAGGGTCCTGAGGGAACTGGCTGATGTAGTCACTCAGACGGTCTCCATTATATTTGAAAAATCATGGCAGTCGGGCAAAGTCCCCAATAACTAGAGAAAAGGGAATGTCACACCCATTTTCAAAAGGGGTAGTAAGGAGAAACCCTGGGAACTATACCAATCAGTCAGCCTCACCTCCATGCCTGGTAAGATCATGAAACAGATCCTCTTGGAAGATATGTCAAAACATGTAGAAGACAGGGAGGTGATTAGAGACAACCAACATGGTTTCACCAAGGGCAAATCATGCCCAGCAAATCTAGTGGCCTTCTAGTGATAGTGGAGTGACATGTAAGTGGACAAGGGAAGAGCTACTGCTGTCATCTACCTGGACTTTGTACGGCCTTTGATACGGTCCCCCACAACACAGATACGGGTTTGATGGATGAACTGTTAGATGGATAAGGAATTGGTTGGATAGCTGCTTTCAAAGAGTTACAGTCAACAGCTCAATGTCGAAGTGGAAATCAGTAATGAGTGGTGTCCCTCAAGGGTCCACACTGGAACCAATACCATTTAATATCTTCATCAATGACATAGTGGGATTGAGTGCACCCTCAGCAAGTTTGCAGATGGCACCAAGCTGAGTGATGCAGTTGATTCACTTGAGGGAAAAGAGATACCATCCAGAGGGACCTTGACAGGCTTGAGCAGTGGGTCTGTGTGAATCTCATGGAGTTCAACAAGGCCAAGTGTAAGGTCCTGCACCTGGGTCAGGGCATTCCACAATATCAATACAGTGTGGGGGATGAATGGATTGAGAGGAGCTGTACAGAGAAGGACTTGGGGATACTGGCGGATAAGCCAATAATCTGCACTTGCAGGACAGAAAGCCAATTGTATCCTGGGCTGCATAAAAAGAAGCACGTTGAGGCAGGTGATTCTCCACTCTGTTCTGCTCTCAGTGTCCCCACCTGGAGTACTGCATCCAGCTCTGGGGTGCCCAGCACAAGAAAGACATGAGCCTGTTGTTAGAGTGGGTCCAGAGTGGTGCCACAAAAAGGATCAGAGGAATGGAATACCTCTCCAATGAGGAAAGGCAGAGAGAGGGTTCAGCCTTTGTTCATCCTGGAGAAGAGAAGGCTCTGGGCAGGCCTTGTTGCAACTTTTCACTACATAAAGGAGACTTATATGTTGAATATGAACTGAATATGAGCAGCAGTGTGCCCAGGTGGTCAAGAAGGCCAACAGCATCCTGGCTTGTATCAGAAATAGTGTTGCCAGCAGGACTAGTGATCGTCCCCCTGTACTCAGCACTGGTGAGGCCACGCCTTGAATACTGTATTCAGTTTTGGGCCTGTCACTACAAGAAAGACATTGAGGTGCTGGAGCATGTCCAAAGAAGGGCAACAAAGCTAGTGAAGGGTCTAGAGAACAAGTCCTGTGAGGAGCAGCTGAGGGAACTTGGGCTGTTTAGTCTGGAGAAAAGGAGGCTGAGGGGAGACCTTATTGCTCTCTACCTCTGAAAGGAGGTTGCAGCGAGGTGGGTGTTGGTCTCTTCTCCCAAGTAACAAGCAATATGACAAGAAGAAATGGCCCCAAGTTGCACCAGGGGAGGTTTAGATTGGCTATTAGGAAAAATTTTTTCATGGAAATGGTTGTCAAGCATTGGAACAGGTTTCCCAGGGAAGTGGTTAAGTCACCAACCCTGAAGGTATTTAAAAGATACATAGATGTGGTGCTTAGGGACATGTTTAAGGGTAGACTTGGCAGTCTTAGGTGAATGGTTGGACTTGATGATCTTAAAGGTCTTTTTCAACCTAAATGATTCTATGATTCTATGATTAATTTTTGGTTGAGTATTAAAGATGAATTAAAAAAATCACTAAGTTGTATCATTGCAGCCATGTGAACCAGGCAAGTATTTGTCTTTACTGTACTTTTAACTTTTTCTTTTAGTTCAGAAGATTAACGAAGTTGTAAGTTAAAGCAAAGAATAAGTGGATGACAACTAGCATTTTGTTATATAAGAGCCTATGCTAGAGGATCCAATGATACATTCTGGCTTAAAAGGCAAAATAATCCATATATAATGTCAAGATTCATCAGCACTGAAAAATCCCGCATGAAAAGGAACATCTAGGTACTTATACTTTAATTGCATATTAATAGATTAATAATAACATTCACATGCATATAAGTTCCTTTCAGACTATCTGGGCAGTCAACATGAACTGCATGAACGTTAAAAGAAAAACAAATTTTAAAAAAGAAAAAGGAAAACCCTATATAGTAAGCTCAATTAAGGTCAGATTTCCATTCCTTCCTTCCTTAGTTTGTGCAAAGGTGACCCAAAGTTTAGGGTAAGATTCTTTTTAGTAAAATAGGTAAATTCTCAATTTCTGAAAACAAGTGTTCACCAAGTTCTTGTGATCAGCCTAAGTGGCTTCCTGTTTTATTGAAATGGCCAACTAATTAAATGTAATGTGATTAATGAATACAAATTTTTTTCAGTTTTTTTCTTTTAATTATTTCATAGATAGGTTATTTAAAATGGCAGCATTAGAAAAATCTTCTTTTCTTGTTACTGTTTTTCTTTCTCTTGTTTTGGTTAGATCACTGTCATTTGCTCAGTTTTGGCTTTAAAAATCAGTTCTGCTGTTTCTAGGCCATTCCTAATGAGCGTACCTAATTACAGGGTTAACTAAAAGTCTTAGTCATAAGAGCTAGATTTACATAAAATTTAGTTTCCAAAAATTCAGGGAAACTTTACCTGGAAGGGTAACAGAGCTTCTCTGCCATGGCTGGGTTTCTGGCACAGGCGGATGCATCATATATACACAGAGTGAGCAAAACCTGCCAATAAGGAGTCACCTTATCACTGTCAGTCTTAGCATTTTCTTCCCTGTGCACAGACTTTGTGCAGAGAAGAACTGCTGAATCACACTAACAGGCTGAGAATGAAGCAGAAGCATTTATTTTATTCTCTCTACCCTCTCCCAATTATCCTTATTTCTGTAGCTTTCCTTCAAGACAGACCTTTTTGATGTGCCAATAAATAAGTATATCAAGTGGAGATCTCTTGCATCTTGGCTGGACAGAGGCTGCTTTTATTCAGGTGAAATTGAATCATGTGAACTGTACTGAGACACATTAGTCCCTTTCATTCACAGTCCATGAAGCTGACTGAGGGATCAAAGCTACAGTTGAACTGAAAAACTGGCACTTGCAGCCTGGATGAATACTTTGGGATGCCATTTTTTAGAAAATGAAATTAAATATGTGACAAGAAAGCAGGTAAGAGCTTGATAAATGAGAGGGAGACAGGATGAAAAAGCAGAAGTAGAGAAAAAATCCTCATGACAAAGCATCATCCAGAAAAAGAAAAAAAAAAAAAAAAAAAAAGGTAGCAAAGAAAGAAGTATTAAAAAAACAACTATTAGACAACTTTCTGAAATGGCTGAGGATTATGAGCAGCCAGATATGCACCTTTGAGGAGTTCAGCCACCAAAAGAACACCCTCAAAAAAGTCCACAGCATGGGCTAGACTGCATCTCATTCATACAATGCCCAGTAACTTCATGTCCTCCAGGGGCAGAGCAGCACAGGGAGTAAGGGAAGGCTGGGGAGGAATTGCAGAAACTCTCAGGAGCATGACTGTAATGTCAAAAGGTACCACTTGGGAGGCACAGCCAAGGGAGGAGTCACCCCACAGGACTACCCAAGCCTCCACTATGGCTTTGCAGTCCACTTTATGAATGCACTGGCAAGGCCATAAGTTAAGGTGCCTGAAAAGTCTCTGCATATTGGACCAATAAAATGCAACATGTATGGTAAATAACAGGGTGCAACAGTGTATTGGGTTTGTGTGGCAAGGTTTTGAGAGCAGGGGGGCTGCTGGAGTGGCTTCTGTGAGAAGCTGCTAGAAGCTTCCCCCATGTCTGATAGAGCCAATGCCAGCCGGCTCCAAGACAGACCCACTGCTGGCCAAGGCTGAGCCCATCAGCGATGGTGGTAGTGCCTCTGGGATAACATATTTAAGAAGGGGGGGAAAAAAACCAACCCGGCACAAACTGCAGCTGGAGTGAGGAGTGAGAATATGTGAGAGGACCAACTATGCAGACAGCAAGGTCGGTGAAAAAGGAGGGGGAGGAGGTGCTCCAGGCACCAGAGCGGAGATTTCCCTGCAGCCCATGGCGAAGACCATGGTGAGGCAGCTGTGCCGCTGCAGCCCATGGAGGTCCACGGTGGAGCAGAGATCCACCTGCAGCCCATGGAGGTCCACGGTGGAGTAGATACCCACCTGCAGCCCAGGGAGGACCCCACGCCGGAGCAGGGGGATGTGCCCAAAGGAGGCTGTGACCCTGTGGGAAGCCCGCACTGGAGCAGGCTCCTGGAAAGAGCTGTGGACCCATGGAGAGAGGAGCCCACGCTGGAGTGGGTTTGCTGGCAGGACTTGTGACCCTGTGGGGGACCCACGCTGGAGCAGTCTGCTCCTGAAGGACTGCACCCTGTGGAAGGGACTCATGCTGGAGCAGTTTGTGAAGAACTGTAACCTGTGGGAAGGACCCACGTTGGAGAAGTTTGTGGAGGACTCTCTCCCATGGGTGGGACCCCACTCTGGAGCAGGGGAAGAGCATGAGGAGTCCTCCCCTGAGGAGGAAGGAACGGCAGAGGTGATGTGTGGTGAACTGAGCACAACCCCCATTCCCTGTCCCCTTGTGCTGCTCAGCGGGAGGAGGTAGAGAAATTAGGAGTGAAGTTGAGCCCAGGAAGAAGGGAGGAGTGGGGGAAAGGTGTTTTAAGATTTGGGTTTATTTCTCATTACCCTATTCTGTTTTGATTGGTAAGGCCCTCTCCCTTGTTCTCATGGGGGACTTCAACTTGCCGGACATCCGCTGGAAATACAACACAGCAGAGGAAACAGTCTAGGAAGCTTTTCATTATATTTTTTCTCCCCTGTCCAGTTGAGAAGGGGAGTGATAGAGCGGCTTTGGTGGGCACTTGGCATCCAGCCAGGGTCAACCCACCACAGATAGTGAAGAGGAAGGTGATAAAACCAAGGCTACATATTGCAAAGATGCTGCTGAAAGGTGCAGCACGCTCAGTGTCTTGTCTCTCCGCACAAGTAGCTAGCTCACTTGTAACCAACTCATGACATTCAGACCTTTGCACTTCAGATCGGGATCCTCTGTAAACTGATTTAGCCTCAGTTTCTGACTCACAGTGTTGGATTTCATCCTTGCTGTTTCAGCTCAGTTACATCCTCTGATGATCGAAGAGTTTCACCTTTGCCAAACTTAATCACATTAGCATATGACTGTTAACCCACTTATAATTTGTGGAAACTGATAAAGCTCTTTGGGCATTTCCTCTGCCTGGGATTTGTCCTTGCATGTTTCTGAATCTCCTTCTGAGTACTGAGGTCTTTTGTAGCACAGAGCCCTGGGAAGCACCAACTTTGAAGTCTTGTGAGTACCTCAGTCACACTTCAGCTGTAAATAATTGCCTTCCCATCAGTACTTATGCTTGTCTGAAGTTTTAGTCGCAGAGGTCATTTTTTGCAGTCAGCAAGCAAACATTTCTTCTCTTCCACTAATATCCTTATCTCTCTGGTAGGCAAAATCCTCCACAGGGCTTCTAGCAGACAGTAGGGCAGGGAACAGGGATGAAGGAATAAGGGTATAAATAATCCCTATTGGAGAACACAATCTTTGGTAGAAAAGCCATACATAAAAAAGGGTGTTTGATCCCATACAGTGCTTGTGTAGATCAGTTCATCATATATAAATTCTAAAGTCCTTCTGTGAGGACAATGCTTGTGTACCAAGCTAGAATTCCTCACAAGTATATGCAAAACCACTTCGTTGCTTTCCTGAAGACACCTTCAGTTTATTTACCAGAACCTTGATGGTGGTGGACTTGTTAATAAGCAGAGAGCAGTGCTCACCATTTTTTGCCACACCATTTTTTTGTATTCCTGTCTGTTTTTTCACAAACTGCCATCTATTGCTTTATACCTGGGCTTTCAAAATTTGGGGGTTCAGGGGCTATTAATGCTTTTGCATCTCCTGGACTCCTCAAGTCCCTAGTAAATTACAAATAATTAATATTTTTGAGGAGGCGTGTGGGGTGATGACATGCCCTCTCTGAATTAGCTTTCTAAAATGAAGAAATAACCAAGCTGTATTTTGTATAATTATTGTCATTCTTTTTATAGCCTTTTTTTAGACGCCCTTTCCCAGTCCCCTCTTATTTATCTCTGCATAAAAGATGCTAACATGCAGAGAATGCTGACACCTCTACTACTTAATACCAGTGCCTAATTATTCAGTGCGTGTTAGATTTTAATCTGTTTTCACACCTTCTTTCAAAGTCAGAGTCTGATCCAGAGCACATTTTTATTTCTGTAATGTTAATTTATTTAGGCAGCTAGAGAATGTAATTTCCTTTAAAAATGGTAGAAGAGTCGCCTCCCCTCTCCCCCCACCTCCTACACACTAAAAAGGTTACAATTTTCTTCTGCGATTCCCTCTATAGGGAATAATATTGGTACTCTTTGGCAGCGTTGTAGTCAAAATATACATTTAAATAGAGACACTCAGTAAAGTAAAAGCACATAGGAAGTTGGAGTTACTGATTTTTTTTCTCTTTAAATGAAGCATTTTATGAGTCAAAGAATTTTACTGGAAGTCTACATTGTCTAGTTAAAGTAGCAGTGGAATTCTTGTGGGGATCAAAACACAGTGCTAAATGTACTTGTTTTCCTTCCAGGCAGTAAGTGTTGTTTTATATTTGTCATCAAGGTGACATTCTTTTGTTCTGGTAGCCATCCTCTGCTCTTTTAATCCTAAAATCTTAATGAGCATTTCACTTTCGGCTGTTATTAATACTGTCTGTATTACAGAACCAGATGGGATCTCTCTAGAGAAATCTCTACAGGAGTTTAAATCTAAACTTCTGCAGATGCTACAGGAGCCGCCAGACCCCACAGCTTCCAGGACCTGTGCCCTCCTCCTTCCAGGTACCCTCTGAGCCAGGGGTCCCTCCATTCCAACTTAAGGGATACGGCTGTGGCTGCTCCTGCTCAGAGGTCTGACCAGCAGCGAGGCTGAGTGTTGTATCCCAGGGAGGCATACGCACACACCCTCCCCACGTACAGAGTATGCTAAAACCTGTGCGTCTGCATTTCTCACTTTGCATGTAATTTGTTATTTCTTTTACACTTTTACTACATTTTTGTCCTTAACCAAATAACTTAATGAACCAGGTGCTTTCAGACTACTTATAGCTTTATATAAACTGAAAGAAACCAGAGGTCATTAAAAAGAAAGGATAAAGGTTATTCAGATCTCTTATATTTTTACCAATATCTCATCTTTTACAATCCTGAAATGTAAGGAAAAACTCAAATGTTTCAAACCCTTTTAAGGAAATAAGTGAGCAAAAACAGACTCCAAAAGGGCAGAACACTTTGATTTTTAAACTGATACTAAATCTTTTGTGTCAGGTCAGCCCAATACTAAGATCCCTATGGCTATTGTGTTGCAGTGTCTGATGAGACCTGCATTTTGTTTGATGATATTATTCACTATAAGCCAAACTGTCTTGCTTCCTATTTTGCATCATATGGCTTGACAAGGAGAGAGTTTGCAGTCCGCAGAGGACACATAGTTCAGGCAGGAGATTTGGGACCTGCAAAACATCAGCACATCAAACTACCTGATCACAGCTTTCATAAAGATGGTACAGTATGACAGTAAAATGCAGTTTAGTGCTGAACTGATTCAGGGTAGAATGTTTTGGGCAAGTAAGATCTGCAATTGTTTTCAAGCAACTCACAAATAACTAGTTAAATGGTTCCTTAACATTTCCCTGTTGTAAAACTGTTATCTTCCTGATAAAATAAAACTTCCTGGATAGCACAATGGGAAATTCAATTATGATATAAAGAAATTAATGACCAGGACAGAAAAACAAACAACATAAAGCAAAACATCGTGCTTCTGGTGACAGAGGAGATATGCTCTTTGTTAAACATGGCACTCCAGATTCCTTACTTGCAAGTCAGGATCACACTAAGTTTATAAAATCTTCTGCAATGCCCTCAAAGCTCAGACCTCCTAGCAGTTGAGTGGGATGGGGGTGTCATGAAAGTTACTAACCAGCACTTCAAACCGTCCAACAGTCTCCTGCATGCCCTCCAAATTGGGATTAGGGGGGGGGAGGACAGGTAAACATGCCCCATCTTCATTTGGATACCGGACACTGCCAGATATATTCAGCCCAGCCAAAATCTACTTCCCAGTTTGACTGATACACTCTTATTGGTAGAGACATCAAAGAGGAGGATTTTGTCTTCTGGAGGGGGTGTTTCCTGTGTAAACAGCTTGAGCACAATTTTCATTTTATATTTTTAGTCCAACCTACTTTGTGCTTTGCTCTCCTTTTGTATCACGGCTCAATTTGCATGCTTCAGGCAAAAAGGGTCTGACTGAAGAAACAGGAACACGCACAGCGGTCCCACCATGGCAGGGGCTTGCAGAGGCAGCTGTAGCAAGGAAAGCAAGCAGTGGGAAGGTGTGTGCATTCAGGAAAGCCTACAGTTTTCTTCAGTTACTCTCCCATGCAGCTCTGGGTAGCAATTTTAAAATCAGTGGATGAGTGGTGGATCTAAGGGAATCAAACTGTTACTTGCTGAATTCATGTCCCAGGGCAGTTTGGAGAGCAGGGTGAAATCCAAAAACACCCAATGAAAGAAAAATCAAAACTATTTCCTATATTATTAAACAATGAAATGTTAAATATACAGTTCAGATCTCCATCTGATGCAGACCAGTCACTACACTGACTTGCAGAACTGCAGTATTTTCTAAGTATAGTTTACTGTGATGTACTACCTCCTAAATCAGATGTTTGTGGTAGATTAATTCTGTTTCATTTTCTTATTTTAATTCTTTGTCAAGCCACTTATTTTCTTGTTGTAAAGACAGTGTTTTGATTTAAACAGCCTTTCTGTATATTTAAAACCCTTAGACAAACGTTTACACAAAGATGACGTCACCAAGTAGAATACAAAAAGTCACCATCAGTCAGTTCCCTGCTCTCTGAAACAGCACAAACAGGACGGGCAGATATTCCCAGTGTCATAAACCCTGCATTCAAACAACAAAAAACATAAATTGCAACACACCTCCAAAATTGAACTGGGGTGGAGAAAGCGAGGGGAGGAGAGGAGAGGGGGAAAGTCAAGTGGTTAGAAAAATTACTGAAAATGCAATCACGTTTTTCTGTGTTTCAAAACAGACTGAGGCTCACAGCTACTCTTATTCATTGAGTCTTGGATATTGAACATCTAATTATCTTAAAGCATACACATGGCAGTGTGGTATGCAATACTCAATTTTCTGATTATCCCAAAATGGCATTGTAAATTAAAAAAATTAAACTGAATGGTTTGCCTAATAACAAGACTGGTACACAGATGAGTTCTTTAATGAACTACATTATTTTTCTGTCCAAGTTCAATTTCACATAGTGTTCTTTAAAATAAGTCTCACAGTGAGACTGATTTGAATTGTGTACACATCTGCCCAGTGAGTAAGACTAATCCAAAAAGCTCGTGTGAACTAAGAGATGTCAAGACAGACTTTCCATGTTTATTATCTTTAACAATCTTTGTTGTTCATTAATCTCCCCCCTTATTTTCAATATCTGACCAAGCACATAAAAACTGGAGATTTTTTGATGTTTCTTTTTCATTCAAGAAATCTTAAAAATTCTGCTAATTCTTGAAACTTTTGTAAAACATTCATAGTAGTAGCAGCCAGTCAAATCTGAATTTCAGGATTTGCTAAAACATGTCCTATGCATCCATACTTTGCGATTTGCTCCTTCCAGACCTAACTTCAGATCTTTGAGAGTACAATTTCTTTCTTTCTTCTTTCAGGGTTTTGTTTTTTTTTAATTTTTGTAGCCTAGAAATCAGTTGTCCATGACCTGAAAGTAACATTTTCATTAAAAAACATAATGGTTACCTTCTCTGAGCCTTTTGTTGTTTTTTTCTTCGTCTTTTGCCTAGACCCAAGAAATAACTGATTTTTATTTTGAACCAAGGGGAAAAAAAAAAGTTTAAAATGACTTTGCAACAAGCTAATATGGAAAGCTTACCTCCCTCAATGAAATGAAATCCTTGATATAACTGTCCAGATAGCTGATATCAAAATAAGATCACAAATCGAGATATTTAAAACAGAGGGCTATTTCCAGGGTGAAAAAATAGGGGGTGGGGGGACAAAGGGGAGTTTGTTAATTTTTGGCTTTTCTGAAATATTTCTATTTTCTTACCTTGATAAAAAGGATTCCTCAAAACCTGTACAAATTTGGCCATGCTCAAGCTATGTTTTTTTCATTAAATAGCTTGTTCAAGGAAAATTATCTCCTCCCCTGCTTGTGAGCCAGTCCTGCTCCCTTGGAGAAGTGATATGGGGTTTGATTTTTGGTTTTAATGAGCTTTGGGTCAGGGTCTCAGACTACAGATTCATTACAGCAGGGAATATCCCATGCTTTCTCTTTTCACTTATAATGGCTCATGATAGTAATTGCTTTAAAAAATAAATTGTCTTACTGGAATAGATCACCTATAGCTTGCCCTTTGGACAAAAAAAGCTTCACTGCAAATCCTTAAGCTTAAGATTTTTCCTTCGGCACCATTGATGGTTTAGGTCTGTCCAGAACAGTATCAGCACTAATGCAGATACAGCTGTCAGGCTGGTGGTGGTTTTCTTCAAATAAAACTGTTTATGTGGAGAAAATATAAAGACTTCTGCTCATTCCTGTCTTGCATGAGATTATCTGCTTTGGTGTAATAACAATTTAAACCAGTGAAAAAAAAATGAAACCAGTTAAATAAAGCTACTCTGGATAAGCTAGGACACTTGACCTATCCCATGAGCAAATGAACACACTTGTGAACTTCAGATCTTCTTGCAGATGACACCAAACTGGGTGGGAGTGTTGATCTCCTTGATGGTAGGATGGCCCTGCAGAGGGACCTGGACAGGCTGGACTGATGGGCCAGGGCCAACTGTATGAGGTTCAACAAGGCCAAGTGCCAGGTCCTGCACTTGGGTCACAACAACCCCATGCAACGCTACAGGCTTGGGGAAGAGTGGCTGGAAAGCTGCCTGGCGGAAAAGGACCTGGGGGTGTTGGTTGACAGCTGGCTGAACATGAGCCAGCAGTGTGCCCAGGTGGCCAAGAAGGCCAACAGCATCCTGGCCTGTATCAGGAATAGTGTGGCTAGCAGGAGCAGGGAGGTGATTGTCCCCCTGTACTCGATACTGGTGAGGCCGCACCTGGAATACTGTGAATACTGTTTTGGGCCCCTCGCTACAAGAAGGACATTGAGGTGCTGGAGCGTGTCCAGAGAAGGGCAACAAAGCTGGTGAAGGGTCTGGAGCACAGGCCTTATGAGGAGCAGCTGAGGGAACTGGGGTTTTTTAGCCTGGAGAAGAGGAGGCTGAGGGGAGACCTTATCTCTCTCTACAACTACCTGAAAGGAGGTTGTAGTGAGGTGGGTGTTGGTCTCTTCTCCCAAGTAGTTAGCGATAGGATGAGAGGAAATGGGCTCAAGCTGGGCCAGGGGAGGTTTAGATTGGATATTAGGAAAAATTTCTTCACAGAAAGGGTAGTCAAGCATTGGAAGAGGCTGCCCAGAGAGGTGTGGAGTCACCATCCTTGGAGGTGTTCAAAAAACGGGTAGATGTGGCACTTTGGGACATGGTTTAGTGTAGTCTACCCTTGATTGGTTTAGTGTGGACTTGGTAGTGTAGGTTAATGGTTGGACTGGATGATCTTGAAGGTCTTTTCCAACCTAAACAATTCTATGATTCTATGATTCCCATGCTGTGTCTGCAGCAGCAATTTGCAAAAGGTATCCCAGCCTGACAGAATGAGTGAAGCAGCCCAGACTTAAATGCTGTTTGCTGGATGTCTCTAAACATTAACGTGTAAAACATTGTTTGTTTAGGAATACCTTGGTCTGCTTTCTGCCTCGATCTCTGTGCGTTCGCAGCTGGTATTACTGCCTGCCAGTCATTTTGCCAAGATGTTTTGACTACATGGGTTAAATGGTGATAGATAGTGAAGCCCCTTGTACACAGGGTAGGTTATTCAATCCCCTATGGAGAAAGCTGACCCCACTTATGTCCCTGTTTGAGAGCTCAGCAGTATGCTCAGAGGAAAAAGGAGCACTTTGGGAAGAGTGGATGAAGCCAACAAAATTATGAAGGGGAGCTTTTGTTTCCACCTCTGTATTCTTATTGAAAAAAAGCCTCAGATGTTTCTGACAGGAATTGTAGGCATAAAATAAAAGATTGATTTTATTGAATGTCTGTTGAGAGTTGTGCTGAACAACAGATTCACAGATGAAGAGGGAAAGAATCTTTATCATGCAGCCTCAGAGCTCAAGCCGCCAGGAGCTCACCGGCTCCAAGGAGGAAGGGAGCGCGTGTAATGAATGTATGCTGACCTGCTGAAGCAGGTTCTTGCACAACTTTTTGTTAGGAATTTTGTCTAAGAGAAAAAGTCACTTAATGCAACTACTTACTGCTTAATGTTATGTAAAGGACAGGGTGTTCCTAAAATAAAACTTTTTCTCTATGGAATATAGTTTTACAGTGAAATAAATGGCTTCTTATTCAGACATGGTCAAACAACTTCAGGTTTTGAGGCCTGAACAAAATTTCCAAGACTGGAAATCCTTTGTAATTTTATCCTCTTTTTCTTTATGCTGTTAACTCAGATGCCAGGTATGAACATGTAGAGACTTATTTGTCCACACCAATTCTCAGAATAGTGTAATTCACAGTATGCACTGCTGAGAAGTAGGCTGTGAAATGAGAGAAGGCTGCTCATGCCATGATGAAGTGAGATGAAGACATATTCATATAATTTCTCTTCTGCACAATTAAGCAAGTTAGTTAGTTTCAGACCTAAGAAGTGACAGAGCTCCGGCTTCACTGACTTTCCCTATAACCCCCTAGAGAGTCATAGAAATTAAAGCAGAGCAGTCAGTCACTGTCATTTAGATGGATGAACTAGGGCACCAAAGGCAAGTTAACTGGCATTATAGGCAGCACTAGAATATTTTACAACAATGCCTTGAAATGCTGTATAGCAGTAAATGTGCAGCCACATTCAAGCATCTTACTACCAATTATCATAGCAATTAGGAAAAAAAATAAAACCTACTTTCCAAAGTAAATGAGGCTTATTTGACTGAATAAGTGGTTCCGTTTTCCACCCCTTCTCCCACCTTCCTCCAAAATTTTGAAACTCACTAGGGAATTTCAGTCATATTTGACAGAGTGGGGGAGCCCTCAGAGAAACCGGGGTGCTGCAAGTTTCTGACAAATGAAGGAAAAGATTTAGTTGAGTATCTGTAACAGAAGGTTGATGTCTGTATAATGGGTTCAGTTATATTACCTAGCAAGAACCCATAAGAGATGGTGTCAGGGGAAATGAGGCTTCGTAGAATCTCTGCTTACTGTAGAAATGAGGTTCTTCCCCAGTATCTTGTTGGTAAAACTGATAGAATAATTTTTTTTAAATGGCTTTGTTTTCCTGGATGTTATGAACAAGATGATAATAATTACTATCATTGATTCTTGCTGCCACTTGCTAAAGATTGTCTCCCAAACTCACTCTTTCCCCTCAGAAGCTGAAAGCTGTTACTATACCCAGTTATTCTTCTCTTGGGCCTGTCTCTGTATGCAATTAACAATGAATTAGGCTTTCATGTGAGGACAGATGGAAATGTAAACACAATGCTCCAATTAACAGAAGGGAGGGCTTCCAGAAAAAGTGTCAGGGAAGTCACTCATTTCATCCATTTGGCTGTATTCAGAGCACAGTCTGCTATTTCCAGTTCAAAGAGCCTTTGTTTTGTCAGCTAGACCAGTCTAAAAATCATCTATCATCTTCTGATGCTATAAAGCCAGACAAGTAGGTGTGGTCAGGTTCATGAAATCTTAGAAATAGGAAAGAGAAATAAACAGGTGTCCTGCTTTTGGCTGGGATAGAGTTAATTTTCTTCCTAGTAGCTGGCATAGTGCTGTGTTTTGGATTTAGTAGGAGAAGAATGCTGATAACACACTGATGTTTTAGTTGTTGCTAAGCAGTGCTTATGCTAGTCAAGGACTTTTCAGCTTCCCATGCTCTGCCAGGCCCACAAGAAACTGGGAGGGGGCACAGCCAGAAGAGTTGATCCAAACTGGCCAAAGGGCTATTCCATACCATATGGTGTCATGCTCAGTATATAAACTGTGGGGGGTTGGCCGGGGAGCAGCGATCGCTGCTCGGGAACTGTCTGGGTATCAGTCAGTGGGTGGTGAGCAATTGCATTGTGCATCACTTGCTTTGTATATTATTATTGTTATCATTATTATATTGTTATTATTATCATTAATATTTTACTTTTTTTCAATATTTCAATTATTAAACTGTTCTTATCTGAACCCAGGAGTGTTTCTCACTCTTACTCCTCCGATTCTCTCCCCCATCCCATCGGGGCAGGGGGAGTGAGTAAGAGGCTGCGTGGTGCTTAGTTGCTGGCTGGGGCTAAACCACGACAACAGGCTGTATATGAAGATTCCAATTATAAATATCTAAAGGAGAGTAAGTAAAATGTATAAAGTAGAAAGTTTAATCAATGGTTAAATACATCTAACTGGAAAGTGTTGTGGTTTAACCCTAACCACAGCTGCTCGCTCACTCTCCCCACCCCTGGTAGGATGGGGGAGAGAATTGGAAGAATAAAAGTGAGAAAACTCCTAGGCTGAGATAAGAACAGTTTAATAATTGAAATAAAATAAAATAAAGTAGTAGTAGTAGTGGTAATGATAATAATAAGGTACAAAGTAATCGATGCACAATGCAATTGCTCACCACCCACCAACCAATGTCCCCACTGGGGTCACTGGTCCCTGGCCAGCTCCCCCCCAGTTTATATACTGAGCATGACATCATATGGTATGGAATAGCCCTTTGGTCAGTTTGGGTCAGCTGTCCTGGCTGTGCCCCCTCCCAGTTTCTTGTGCACCTGGCAGAGCATGGGAAGCTGAAAAGTCCTTGACTAGCATAAGCACTACTTAGCAATAACTAAAAACATCAGCGTGTTATCAACAGTCTTCTCCTACTAAATCCAAAACCAGCACTATGCCAGCTACTAGGAAAAAAATTAACTCTATGCCAGCCAAAACCAGGACAGTAAGGAGAAACAACAGGAAACATGAATAAATGTTTTATGCAGAAAAAATAACAAAATATTTCTTCTAACACATATTGCCAGCCCTTACTTTGTAAAAAAAAAAAAAAGAAAAAAAAAAGAAAAAAAAAAAAAAAACCAAACCAAAAAAACACCCCAATAACACCCCAATATTTTCACCTAAAAAAAAAGTTGCATGAAATATGTCTGACTGAACCACTGAACCAAAGGTCAGCCAACATTTAAAAATTCCTGCAGGACAGTGTACTGTTTATGACTGTTCAGCTAATTCATCCATCATGGTTTTTTTTACGCCTGCAACACTTGATAACAATTATGAATGCTCTGTAGCAACCAGTACTAAATGCAAGCTGTTAGGAGACAATGTCAGCAAGGGAACCAAATGCTGCAGCCACTGAAGTGAAGACATTTCAAGAGGTGCAACTTTCAGAAGGCAAGAGAAACCTTACTCCCTTCTCTGGGATTTGATCAGTAACCAACCAATATTTAAACTGTGTGTATACATGTATTTGCAGAGTCGTTGTAATTTTTTTTAACTTTTTCATTCTTTAGCCACTTCAATATCCTCACCTTTTCCTTCCAACCGTTAACCTCTCTTTCCTACTCCTCCCCACAAACTCTTTCTTTTTCTTGGTCATGCCACTTCATTATTCCCTCACTTACAAGGGATGCTGCATGTCTTCAGAAGCGGTGGGTAGCTGCCAGTGCAGTCAGTGCTGGAGGCAGCCTCTGCACAGACACACCAGGATGCTTGATTGGTCCCTCCAGCGGTTCTCCAGGGAAGCAGCCACCCCTGTCCTAGCAAGTCTGGAAGCCAGTGAGGTGGGACCTCTGTGCTGGGGTCAACACAATGGCTTTGGATTGCTGTTCTCATTTAGTGATGAAGCACAGGACTACCTGAAAGGGATCACCAGACAGCATCAACTACAGCATTTCCATACAGTCTTATTCTTTTCCCTGTTTCTTGATCTTCCTTTTTGCCTTGCTGCACCTGTCTTCCACCACTTCCCTTCCAAACAAACAACCTGTCCTTAATTACTTTTTTCCCTTTTGGTGACAGTTCTGCTACCTCCATACACAAATTTGGTATTTGTGATACCATTATCTAGTTCACCTTGGCCTTACGTGGTATTATTGCCATGATTAGGCACTGCCGCCCCGCAAGCCTCCACTTCGCAGAAAGTCCCCTCAGTTACCTCTTTGAAGTTTGGCAGTCACACACTTCCCCTTAACCATCTGCAAAATCTAGCCACCTCGTAGTGCTCTTGGTAACTTTTGTCAGCTTCTTACTGTTATCATCACAGCCAGCAATTCCTCATATCATGTCCAGTAGCTTCTCATGCTCTGTTCAGTTATGTAGAACTCAGGTCAGCACCTATTCATTTGCTTGCAGCCTTAACAGCATACATAGTCCTAAAGATAGATATCCGTCAATGCCTATCAGTACAGATACAAATCCTATCATCACATCAGTGGAAAAACTCAAAACTTCTGTCCATCACTGAAGCCTGCAGTCTGATCATCTCTTCATCTGACAGCATTGTAAACTGGCATGGGGAGCAGAGAGAAGCCATGGGTGAATCTAATTGGTACCAAAGTACCTGCCTTGTATTGCTCAACAAAATGCAGCATCAGAAAGCCTTGTCAAGTTTTTCCAGAGCATTTATACTTCCACATACTTTTTTTTTATTAAAGAGGCAGAGGAGACACTCCTAGCAATATGTGTCAGATATGGGCCATATGAATCACCTCCCAGGTTACAGTGCAGGGATTGCAAGTCTCTACTTTATACAAGCTCTTTACTGGATGAATATACAGGCCCATGGATGGGGCTATAACATGCAGAGAGCCTAGAAAAGACTTCTCAGTGCTTAATTCCAGGTGGCATTAGGCAGCTTGAAGCTCTAGCACAAGGTAGATAAAAATATTCTCTCTCACATTTATATTACCACAAATTATTTCATACCCCCAGACACTTCCATTTTTCTCCTCAATCCTTCACCTTGTCCAAATTCACTGCTGATAGCCCTAAAGAACAACTTAACATCATCACAACAAGCATTCAAGATGGTTAGGAAGTACAAGATCCCTTCTTATGCAGGCAAGAGTTAAAAAAGTCAGCAGGAAAGCTGAGACTTGCTGGTTATAATTGCTGCTGCTAGGCATTCTGCCAGTAGGTTATGTTATATACTCTATATACAGCAATGACGAGGAGGAATGAAAGAAGCTTAAACGTATCCTGTGTCAGTTCCTCAGCTGGTATGAATCAACGTAATGCCACCGACACATAAGAATCAAACCTTCAGCCCTGCTCAGGGAAGGTTGTTTTCTATCAAGTACTCCCAAGTGTTATGGCTTACAGGGAGAAGGTTGTCTGATTTGCATTAAGTGATTGAGAAAACCATTTAACATCTGTTTTGAGAGAGGAAGAGAGAAATGAATACTATGATGAGACTTGGGCTCAGCTCAAAGGTGGGGGGGCAGGGTTGGGAGCACAAGAGGATTAATTGTTGGGAGTCTCTGACCCTGTAAGTGTTAAAGTTGGCAAGTCTTTGCCTTGTCATAGTTTCAGTATGAAGACCTGGGACCTGAGCAAGTTGCGGAAGAAACTAAGATGTAGTTTACACAAAGCCTTTGACACCTGTTATCGCCACTTCAGGGATGATAAACCAATGCAGAAAGATCATAAGATGTGCTGAGATATCTGACATCAGTGAGTTGGAGGACTATCTTAACTAAACCTGGGTTTTATTCTTAAGCAGAATAACATAATTTGTGCTCCCCCCTAAGGCAAGGAACACATCAGAAAAGCTGTCACCTGCTTTCCAACATGGTAGAAATAGAGCAAGAGTGAGAAAGAAAGAACACAATGTGGAAAATTACTTTGCGTGTAGTTCAGATCCTGTAAGATAACCTACCAAAAAAAAACCCCAACCCCCACCCCACCCCCAAAAAAAAGAACACTTAGGATCTCTTTAGTAATTTATTTTGTCTCTTACACTAGCCCAGCTCCATTAACCCATGGATCTTCTGGTTTATTGTACCCTGGATATACCAAAGAAGGTAAATTTATGGTGTAAGTGGACTGATAATTATTAAAT
Organism: Pelecanus crispus; assembly: GCF_030463565.1. NCBI lineage: Eukaryota > Metazoa > Chordata > Aves > Pelecaniformes > Pelecanidae > Pelecanus > Pelecanus crispus. The sequence continues at coordinate 71,108,915 of NC_134676.1, read as the reverse complement.
GATACAGTTTCTTCCTCTACTTGACTAACCAAAGCAGAAGCTTCTTTTAGCCTAACTCACAGTTAGTACTTCTACTCTCTTTTGTTAATCTAGTTTACTAAAATCCCTCTTGGCACTAGAGCAGAATTTATGTTGTTACTGCAGAGAAATCAACAAACAAATTTAAAAGTGATCCAGATTTTAGACCTCTCTGAAGCAGGAATAGGCCAGCCAGAACCAATAGAGCTTGAAAGAGAGCTGCAACCAATGGGCTGAACTGTAAAAAAAGACTTTAAGAAACTGTGTAATATGCTATTGCTATTTTGAAAGCATGCAGAGTGTGGAGTTGCAGGGAGGGGGGATGTTAACTTTGTTTCCCAGCTCCTATCAGGCATTTCAGTGAGAGCCCCTTTCCCCTCTGTTCAAGAGGTAATCCTGCCAGGGCTGTGCCTCTGGGATGTGTGCCATGTGGCGAGGTAGAACATACCTATTTTTTAGGCTGACAGTTTCTCACCTTCTACAAGCAGTAAATTAATCATGAGGATTTAATTGGACTTGGCCATATGACTATGACCATATTTCCAGCCCTGGCAATAAAGAAATGACAGAACAATTCATTAGATACACTGCTGGTATTTAAGTCACAATGTTGAACTCAGTATCTTCCTCTTCTTATTATCCCAACAGCCGTTTGTGTCAGCAGTATCCAAGGATACCTATATTTGCATGGAATTATGAGCTTCATTACTTTCTTTCATTCACCATCACACAGTGGAAAACTTATATTAAGCATAATCTACACTAAATTCTGCCACTCAGAAGCAGAACAGTTTTATGCACATTAATAATATGATTAAGCATATATGTGTAAATATGCTCAGCCACAATACGCAGTCTCCTAGGGTAATGTGCAGAAGGAAGGCCTTGGCATAGCTAATGCTTATGTGGCTTATATGAGTTATAGTGAATTTAGTGAATTTAGGAAAAGCATTGTTTGAGCAGGAAGGCTGAGAGACAGTGAAACAGGTCAGTCCCAATGAGTGTCAGCAGAGCACTTCACCTGTTTACATCAAGCAATTAGTACACCTAGGACCCAGATGTAATTTAAACCTAAGGAAAGGGCAGCACACTTCATTGCATAGGAGCAGAGGAGAGAATTATGATGCATTGATCAGCATCAAATTATTTCCCTCTTCTACTGCCTCATTTCTCCTGGTTGGGACTGAGACCCAGGCTGCAAAGTGAGATCACACCTATTCATTGCTTCATTGAACTGGAGGGGGAAAAATGTCCATCTTGGCTGCACCACAAATCAGTTCAATGAGAAAAGCAAATGGATTGAGGAATAACCTTACTGTAGGTTAAGAAGAGCAAAAATTACTGTTGCAAACTTCTTAGTTTATGACACATCTTCTCCCTACCTGTTTAACTATGTGCTAGACTCACTGCATTTCTCCTTTTCAGCAGTGCATCCAGGGATGCTTTTCTTTACACCCTTCTGTGTTTGCTGTGTATGTCACACCGAACCTAGGCACTGGCTAACAGCTCTCCCAGAGGTGGTACCAGGTGCCTAGGATATCCAACGTGAGCGGCTCCCAACCCCAAATCCCCTTCCCTTTCTCCCTGGTAAGTCCTCCATCTCCTAGCAACTTTGCACTACTGACCTTCCAGCAACTCTTCACTGCTGTCTTAGTCCCATTTCACAAGCTGTCCAGTGCAGCCTGTGCCATAGTTAATGAACACTTCATGTAGGCATGAGTCAAGACATCTACAGTCCCTAAGGTCTAGTGCCTTATCTAGGCCGTGAGTCTTTCTCTCTGACCTCTTTGCCTGACCTCTGAAGGACACTGTCCTGTGAGTTCTGCAAACTGATGCAGAGTGCTAACACTTGAGTTAGTCACTTCTTTGACCTTCCTGCACTGATAGCTGTTAAACATCAGCTGGTGCACATCACCAGTGTCATCTTCTCAGCAGCCTTCTTCAGTGTCCACTGAATGTGTAACTAGCAACTCCATACTTTCCTGAGTTTCATATCCCCCTGGAGAAGTCCCCCAAGGGCAGCCTCTGCTGCACAGCCTCACCATTCAGGAGAGCAAGTCCAGGAGGAGTTTCAGGCACAAAAAAGTCTGCAGAGAGACAAGGAGTAAAGTACTGTGGATTATAACATACCTTTTCCACTAACATTTAGCTTTTTAAGAATATCCTAACTTGCTTCTTTTCTTAATCTGATTCACTTTTTTTATTCAGGCTTGTTTCTCAAGAGTACTGTAGAGCCAAATAGATGTCCTCTGGGCTTGCTGTGTGCAACAGCTTCATTATAACAGTAGAGACATTGAGGCTAATTCTTTAGTAAGAAGTAACTCTTTGTGTGGTATTGACCAGAGCATTGGATTCAGATACAGAAAATCTGAGGACTCTTCATAAGTGTGACTTAGACTTTTGCAACTTCTTTCATGTACCTTTTTAAGACTAGAGTGCTGATATTAATATAAAGCATTTGAAAACTGAAGAGAAAGTTTTGCAAGAGCTAAGTGGCATCATTCACTGGATTTAGTCACATTTTACAGCAAAGAATTCCATGCCAAAATTTGACTTGGAACATTCCTTATTCAATTTGATGGGAAAGAATAAAAAAGAAGAAGAAAAAAAAAAACAACAACAGAAACCATTACTCCTTTAGCTGCATGCTACTAAACTGTAGTGAGCCAGATGAGCAGGTATTATCAAATTTGACTACAGGACTGCTTAACAGAAGAGAGATGTCTGATCCTTTGAGGCTCGTCAAAGCTGGAACAACCCAGGTATTGTTAGACCACCAAAGACAAGTATGTTAAATACTTAAACAAGAAATGTAAGTTAAACATCGTTAAACCCCCATGGCTAAATTATGTGTAAATCTCAGCTGAGAAAGTAATTAGGCTGCTGTGTAGGAACTACAAAGCTAATATCCTCTTCCTCTTTTACTTCAACTGCAGAATAACCTAAATATTCTCCCTTTTATGTATCACTTTCTGTTAGATTTTTTTTTTTCCCATACTGAAAATGCCATAGGAATATTTCCCAATAGTTGTTTGATTCCACTTAGGACAGTGGAGCATTTATACTGGATTCTCTTGTTTAAGCTTTTATACAGCACTAACACAAAGTTAGTCACAAGACATCTGAGAAGTAACAAACTGCTGAACTTCCATAATCTGTTTTTAATTGCACATATGGTTTGTTGATAATGATTCCTTATTTTCTCCTGGCTGAAAGAAGTAGGATGGAAAAATATTTTCTGGCAGAAAAATGTGCCTAAAAATTAGGACAGAAAGTAAAAGGAACACACACCGATGTAGATCATCAAAATAAAGTTGAACTTCACTGATGATTGTTTATTTTAAGCCAGATTTAATAGCAATCCAAAGGTAATTTGGGGATTCCAGTCAAACAGTGAAATATCTACTAGTCCTTTGACATGTTTTATGGACGTGGTGATACTCATTTCATGTGACTATTTTTAGTAAAAACTTGTGTTATTTTACAACCATTTCTAAGGGCTTCATTTTTGATTCTTGCTGATGCTGCACTTTTTCCCTTCTTTCACCATTTCCATGAATATATAAGCTGCTGTCCTTCCAGCTACAACAGAAATGTGAAATATCATTTGAAGAGCTCGTATAATACTACTTGAAAAAAATACATTTTTTTAAACCTGAACAATAAAAATACACAGCCATGAACATACCATTTTTACCTACATACAGAGTCCATTTCTCCACTCTGCTCATTAGTTCCATTTTAAAGGAGCTTGAAAAAAGGTCATTTTCTCTTTTTCTTGGGGAAATTACTGAGGACATACTGTATATGCAGATATCTTGTTTCAGCACTTGGGCTGCTTCAATTACAGTGTGATTTGTTGTGACTGAGTGGTTAGTCATCTTGTTTTATTCAGCCTTATCCTGTTATATGAACACTACACTCCCTCTTTTAAGGTACACATTCATCATAGGAACACTGAATTTAGCATCAAGAAAATAGTGCCTATATAACCTCAATGTGATTTAACTATTCTCTGAGTTTCACAGACCACATGAGAAGTGGTTGGGAAAGGCACACAGCCCTTTCAGGGGCATTGTGAGTCTTAAGATACAGGGTTTAAATATTTTTGCAAGAGTTGTCTTAAGTGGTTCTTGTCAAGGTCAGATCCTCCTGCAGAAGTGATAGTGGTGGCATCACTATCCATTTTAGAAACAGAACATTGAGAAAGAGGGTTGAAATCCTGGTGTTGCAGAAGGTAGTCGTAGCCCTCCTGTTGGCTTCACATACAATCTGTATTTCCTTCAGAGGTGCTGGCTGCCTATGAGACAGCCAGAAAAGAAACCATGCTAAAATGGTACCCTCGCCTAACTAGTATCCTGTCTTTCCAGAGTCAGAAGAACTGTATAGAAATTTTCAACACGCTAACAGAATCTCATAGCTTCAAAATTTTATTGTTCTTTAAGCTATCACTGTGAAGGAGAGACCATCAAGACCCACCTTCTTGCACTGGAAACATTCCAGTCTAACTAATGTTTTAGGTTTAGAGAAAATTCTCACATTCCTCTTCCTTTTTGTTTTGTTGATTTCACTTTGCAGCCTGAAATGTACTGTTTCAATGTTAAAGATGAGTCACGATTGCCCAGATTTTCAACTTATTATGGTCAGCAGGATGCATATGTGTTTGTGAACAACATTTTGTTTTCAGAAACATTTGAATTATTAACATCTGCTATATATACTAATTTCCTTAATTAACCAGTTTTCATGCCTTCACTTAATCTATTTTTAAGGAGCTGAATCAGTTACCTAAGTGGGTTATCAATTCAGGCTGTCAGACTCTCTGTTATATCTGAATAAAAACATACTTGCTTAGCTCTTGTAGCTGTGCATCAAGCTAAACAGACACTGCAGATGCTTACAGAAAAATTACTTACAGGATAATATTTACTTAGTCTTTTCTTGAAAAGGCCATGAACACCAGGCTAAGGTTAAGGTCTCTGCTGGTGTGTAAATCTACCATCAGTCAAAAAAGTGTTGATCTTTAAATTAGCAGAGAGGTGGCTTCCTAAACTCTGATTTGGGTATTAAGCTCTAAAACCTTTGATACAGGGAACATCCAGTTGTTGTAAGACATCACCCAGGGAAGGAATAAATAAAGTCTGTAGCAAAGTAATATACTTCAAGATCTCTGCTCTGCCTGGAGCTCATGATATCAGTGCGATCATAGTGGAGGTCTACAGCAAGCAATACCCAACAACTTTCAGACAGCAAGCAGTTATCATGATTCACTTACTCCCCTGGGTAACCTTCACTGGTGCAGCTGTGATGTGCAGTTTAAGTGTTCTTGCTATTGAAATTCCCCATCACAAAAATGGACAGTAAATTACTCTTCCATCATTGCTGAATGCAGTCATATATTTTATTAATGAACAAAGTTGCAATTACAATCTCTTATAAAAGGTGAATCACAAGCAAAATATACTATCACTTCACAGTCAACTGACAAAGATACAACTGTATCAATTTGATTTCTGAATTTTATTTAGAGAAACTTTATTTAGTGCTTTTCTAAAATAACTTTCAGATTTTCCACTTTGAGTAGCCAACAGGAGTAACTGTTGCTTAAAATGCTGAAAGTAAGTAGTTGAACATAATCATCTGATGGTTTAAGGACAGTGGTTCCTATATCTGACTGAGTTTTGTCCTGACTCCTTCAAAACCAACTAGAGTCACAGCTAAGAAATACGACATATATCATGAAATGTATTTAACTAGATCAAGAAGCAGTGAACATATGGATTTTTTCCCCTGATTTTAGGAAAGAAGGGAAAAGTGTAAGGTTGTAGGAGGCAGATTTAGGCAGGAAAATACAAGGAAGCTGGTCTCCAAGGAGATCTAGAGAAACCATAAAAAGGATTAGAACGGGAAATTAGTGAGTACAGTGGTGAGAGAGGCGTTCCAAAATCAGACCAGGTTGTCAGTGACAGAAGTTGAGGAAATGGGGAGGAATAAAGTTCATACAAGATTGTGGTGTTATAGTGTTGGTCTATTTCTTCCTTTCTTAAGAGAGTATCATTACATCGGGCCTTTTCTGTTTTTTTCAATGGCTGCTGTGTAATGTGCCTGGCCAATAAAAGCTGAAAACATAAGGCTAAAAGGTAAAGGTCACCTAGTGCTGGGGATGACAGCAGTAAGGTGGGAGGCAGGTTCACTGACAGGAGCCAGCTCTTCCATGCAGAGCACCATACTTATTTCTCCTGATCACTCTTACAGTCGCAGTTTGAATGGCAGAACAACAGATGGCCCCCACGACCTTAGGCATTGCATAAGCAGTGATGTCATATAAAAGTGAAGCACCAAACAAATACATGACAGAACCAGAGTTTCTGGGTAAACATGTATCTTTACACAAGACCTCAGTGCACTGCCAATGAACCCCATGGTAGAAGGCACCAGAGGAGATGGGCAAGGGTGAGGTTCTTGTACAACTTGGGGAAGACTACAGGGAATGACTGACCACAGCTATTACAAAGAATCAAAGGGGACCAGAGGATGGCCTTTGTTCTGGATAAACATCTCTATTAGCTGAGCACATCACCACCTGTATCAGCTGAATTAATCAACTTGTTATTATCAGCTGACTGTATCAACTCCATGTGTAGCTGTTTGTCAGTGAGTTAGTAAAAAGAGTGTAAATGTTTTCCTGTGAGCATATTATACAGACTAGTAGTGAAATTCATGTTTCATGTGAGTCAACTGTATAACACAATTGCTACACATTTCTAAGTGTAATTTTTACTTGTACTGTGATTTAAGTGCATTGCTGTATCACCCTGCTAAATCAATATCCCATGTATTTTCAAATAAATTCAAACAAGTAAATTTTGTATGATGCATTAAACCCTTTATGTGTGGAATATCTAAAAGAAACTGGAGAGTACTGAACCACAACACACTATATGACCTGTCTGGTCCTTTCTTTCCTGAGTACCATCACTGGGACTTTTGGATAACATTTCTGATGTTCTGCTCTTCATAATCACTCAAACATCACACTCCATCCTTTAGCTCAGCAGCTACAACTAAATTATCCATGGGAAACTATTCATTTTCAAAGTGCTTTACTACTTAACCCAGGACTAGGACTTTAAATTAATTCTTTCTTTGTCATGGGAAATTTTCTTCTGTTCTTGCATGAATATGTTTAGAGATTTAGCAGTTTCTGGCTTTCCTTGGCATTGGATAAGGTACTAAATTTTGGGAAGCTGTTTTTTTAATTATTCATTGTCTATATTGTCCTTTTCTCAACCTGAGGTTGGTTTGATTTTTCTTATTTTAAGGTAAATTATAAGGTAAACAGTATGAGCATGGAAGTAGAAAAGTCTGATACCCACCTGTTACCAGCCTTCTTCTATGTATATTTAAGAACCAGTATTATTTTTGTTCCATTGCACTGGATCCTTTTCCATTGATCTTCTGGATATGCTGGAAGACCAAAGGCTAGCCTCATAGAATGTATTGAATATGCAGCTGGGAGACTATGGAATAGTATAGAAATATATTCTGTATATATTCATATATGAGCTCTGTAAGTTCCCAACACAGTTCAATGGACTTAAAAGCAAGCATTTGTCCCTCTTTTGGCTTCTTCTCACAGAGTAGAAATAATACATTCTTTTAAGTTAGAGGGGAATTCCACCACCACCACCCCCCCCCAACAATTTCATTTACTTTTCTGTCATTAGTGTCAAAAAGGCTCAGGGTATCTAGAATTATTATAAGAAGTTTTAATCTCATGCTAAAATAAAATATCTTTTATAATTTTGTTTTGGCATTCAAGGAATATCACCATATTAAATTTTTTAAATCTGTTACTTAGAATAGGTTAATAGGAATGTTACCATTTCTGAGTCTCATTAAAAAAATTTAAAAAGAAACCTAGTAAGAAGAAATTCATAGTGTTCATAGTTCATATGAACATTCATATGTTCAAATGCTGGTATGCCTGTGCAAGGATGTCAAAATATTTTAAATTAATGAGAGGTATCATTACTTCTACAGAGGAATGGACATATCAAACAAGCATTTCTAGTGTCAGAAAGGTCATCCCGATCTTTTGGCTTTTTTCCCATCTTGCCTTCACATTCTCCCATGTGGAAAAATCAGGTATGTGGTAGCCCTTGGTTCTTTGCCTACTGATATGGGTGGTATAATTCTCTTTCTCTTCATTGGTAAAAGACTGGAACCCTTACATGATGTTAGGGTCAAGCAGAATAATTAGCCAGCAGAAACAAAAAAAGATTTTTTTAGGCAAGAGTGAAATGCTTCTATGCACTGTTGACCTGGTTTGTTCTACACATCTAGCCAGAAGGCTTAAGACTCCTTCACCCTCAGTTGCCTGATAAAGGTCAGTATGAAGCTTAGCTGAGACATTACATGAGGAAGGGGAAATGAAAACAGTATGATGCCAACTTTATTTCTGAATACTGGAATAGTAAGACAGATACCAGAATATGGTGCACTGACCCAGCCCCCAACACATCAAAAAGGGTGTTGTAAAGTCAGTAAGGTCCTGGGAAGTAGTGTGAAAATTGATAGACCTGGACCAATGTCCCCAGAGGGGAGGAAAACTTAAGGAAGACAACTATTTTTATTTTTCTTATAATGATACAGGGAGAGTAGGATTAAAACCTCCACACACTAGGGAAATGCTTGTAGCCACACTGCAGCTCCATGGCAGTGGTGGGCAGACACTGACAGAGATGACTCCTGGCTTGCTTCACAGGCTAGTTTCTGTGAATCCCTTAAATCTAGTTTCTAGAAAAGGATGCAGGACATAAAGATGCCAGCTGGTTATGCTGAATGACATATGCTCTTTCTACTTATGTTGTCAGCTTGAGTGGGTTTGGGGCAGGCCATCTGCACAAAAACAAAGGCTGTTCATGGTGAGCCTGTGTATCCAGCATATGTATTACTCCTATACTGCCTAAGGGACTGGCAGGACCAAGGACTGACTGACTGACTTTTGATAAAGGAAGAAAATAACAATTGCATGAAATATGAAGAGATTAAAGACCTAGGAAGATGAATTTACCTAACTAAAAAGAAGTGCAATGCCATGGATTTCAGTAGACTGAGTTGAATTATGACTTCTTATTTTAGAACACAAACAGGTATTTTGCTTATGATCAGAAATGTAGAGGATATTATGAGTTTAAAAGATATCTACAGCTTGTATCCTGTAGCAGGTTCAAGGTCTGTGAAAGACATTGGGATTAAGAATCTGAAATTAACATCATAGCTCACATTGAGAAAAAAGAAATGTATGTCCATCTGAGTCAATTAAAGCCCTCCTCTTCAAGGCATAGGTCATTGGCATCCCTCCCTATAGCATGCTGGTGCTTGATAAATTAAGTGAGGAATAATCTGAGCATGTTTTCCATCAGCTGGAGTGGAAAGCCATTTTGTTCCTATGTATTGTTTGCTTGCTTATGCAGATGCTGTTTCTCCTGCCTGCCTCTTCAGACAGTTTCTTCCTATTTTCCTTTCCCTTATGTAAGTTCCAGGTGCCATTGGCTAAGGCTGAACAGCAAGTCTACTTGCTTAGCTTTATCAAAACACCAATAGCTTCCCTGCATGTCTACTGAATGCCATCTTGGTACATGATCATGTGTTGCTGTGAGCAGAAATGTAGATTCCTTTCTCTTTGCTTTAAAATCACCATTTCACAGCGCAATTCTGCTTTTCTTTCTCTTTTGGCCTCTATTTTCTCCACTGTGCTTAAAGCACAAAAATTATTGTGGATATTGCTTTGTTTCTTTCCCTGACTGCTAATTTCTTCTTTTCACAGACCAGAAGCAGACATCTGAAATGAAATGCTGAACTGTGAAAACATTTTTTTACTGAAGCTGAGAGGTTTTCCTGCACTGGGTGAGCTTAGGCTGTAGCAATCTCAGATACTAAATAATTGATTCTGGAGGTTACTAAAGGCAGAAGAAAGCAGCTTCTCAAGTGTAGCATCTTCAAAAGAAATTACATTCACAGAGGTCATGTCTAATTCTTCTATCATTACCTCAAACTGATCACCATATTACTGCTATAGTTCTCTCTAACATAGTGAAAAGAAGAAAAAGAAAAGAAGATCGTATTCAGCTGCTCAAAAAAAGATACAGAGAAAAGTTTGGGTTTCAAAGCACATTCACTAAAAATACGTATGGGGTTCATTGACACTATTTTAAAGTTATGCCAAAGATTTGAACTAGAAAACAACAAAAATCTTTTTTATTATTTCATTATTTTATCTTTTATCTCAACATTTTATGAACATGAGAAATATTTAATCTGTAAAAATATTTTTGTTAAAAAGTCTGGAAATTATATGAGGGTCGTATCAAGCCATTTGAAAATCCTCTTCCAGAATTAAAAGAAATATTATTATGTTGACAGTTATTATATAAATGTTCAGATGGCTTTTTCTGTGTGTTTTAAACAAAAGTCCTAAGTCTAAACATCAAAACAGATCCATTCCAAAGAGTTACCCAAAGTTAGTATGACCTTAGGTTTTGTTTCTCAAAAAATTCCATTTTCACTTCTTTAATTACAAAATCAACTTATTTTAAAAATCTATTCCTTAGATAATGGGGAATTGCATGTGTTTAAAGTATACAGTTATTATTGTCACTAATGTAGTTCAGGAGGGGTAAGTACTTATACAGGGAACCTGAGTATGATCATATTAAATCAATATATTTTTCACTTGATTATTCTTCTGTGTTTGTCATATAAATTGGAAGGAGGAAAATAATTTTCTCTGTTGGAGCATAAAACAAATTAGACATAATGGCACATAAAAAGCAAACCATAATCACCCTCTTGAAAACTAATGCATTTTACAGGATATGTAGCCATTAAGGCAGTCACAACATTTTAAACCTACTCCAGTTCAACACGCCCGCAATCTATTCACTTTCTGATGGCAGCATTTTGTGAAGCTGGCACTGATAATTAAATAAATTGTATGGTGGAAATCCTAAACTCATCTTGCATGGCAATGTGCCAGATTTTTCTTCCTTTGTCTTCAGTATTTCACTGAAGAGTTTTTATTCACTATGTAGTCTTTTGATGGCATTTCCTTTAGAGACTGGGAGCATTTTTAATTTTTGTTCTGAACACAATATTAACAGATGAACTTAGGAATAGTCCATGGGTGGGGTAAGGATTATACTGTAGTTTACCATGACCAAAGGGACTGGGTGGCAAAGCTGAGAGTCACCAATATAAGCTGCTATGCTTGAATGCCAAGGAAACCATTGCTTCATACCATGCTTTCAGAAATACTCATTCTGTTTGATCACTACACAAAAAAACCATTGGAAAGCCTTCCCCTGATGATTTCTTACAGCCTTCCAGCTTCATTTAAGCAGTTTAAGGGCAAAAGTCTTTTTTCTTTCCCCCATTCACCTGCCAGTACCAAAAGGAACACTTTCACATCATCTCTAGACATAGCAGGGTAGCTCTTAACCACCGCAAAAGACTTGTCATTCAGCTGATGACACGCTGGGAGCACATAAGAGATTTCTATTACTGATCATTCTGCAAAAGCAAAGATAAAGCTCTGCTTCTGGAAAGACCATGGTCAGCCTTAGATCCTGGAGCTCCCAGATTCATTTTCACTTCTTAAGCCCATGCCCAAGTGATTTGCAAAATAAGTAATGTTAGTAAACTTGCCTCCAAGAGTGGAAACTGAGCACCAGTGGAATTTTTCCACTTAAAGTCAGAAGAGAGAGATTGCACTACAAGTGACCAGATATGAAGTGTTAGAATAAAACTCTTCCATTTTGGAAACTCTCTAGAGAGTGACTGTGCTTACAGTTTTGATATCTGAAAATCCTGGGGGTTTTAAGAGCTTTAAGTGCTGTACATTGACTTCAGTGGAATCTGTATTTAACTCTGGGTACATTACTCTCTACACACAACACTCCTAGTGACTGAATGGAGGTTTCCTCCAAGGGAAGGTCCACCTAAAGTCAGGAAGGAGGAGAGAGAAACAGTTGGATAAAAAGGTGGCTAAGCTATGATGGGGTCTGTATGCTACTGTGAAGAAGTTACACTTGCACACACACACACACACAAAAAGAAAATAGCCACCCTGGAGCAGATATAACACATGATCTATGCACAGTAAAGGACAAAAAAATTTAAATTGAAGTAGAAATTGTCCCTCTGTACTCAGCACTGGTGAGGTCGCACCTGGAATACTGTGTCCAGTTTTCGGCCCCTCAATACAAAAAAGACACTGAGGTGCTGGAGCGTGTCCAGAGAAGGGCAACAAAGCTGGTGAAGGGTCTGGAGTACAGGCCTTATGAGGAGCGGCTGAGGGAACTGGGATTGTTTAGCCTGGAGAAGAGGAGGCTGAGGGGAGACCTTATCGCTCTCTACAACTACCTGAAAGGAGGTTGTAGTGAGGTGGGTGTTGGTCTCTTCTCCCACGTAGTTAGCGATAGGATGAGAGGAAATGGGCTCAAGCTGCATGAGGGGAGGTTTAGATTGGATATTAGGAAAAATTTCTTCATGGAAAGGGTAGTCAAGCATTGGAAGAGGCTGCCCAGAGAGGTGTGGAGTCCCCATCCCTGGAAGTGTTCAAAAAATGGGTAGATGTGGCACTCTGGGACATGGTTTAGTCTAGTCTACCCTTGATTGGTTTAGTGTGGACTTGGTAGTGTAGGTTAATGGTTGGACTGGATGATCTTAAAGGTCTTTTCCAACCTAAACAATTCTATGATTCTATGAAATCCTTAGTCAAATACGCTAGTGTCAGCACACTGGGAGCAGGATACCAGCAAAGAAGGGCTCCAAAATCCATCTGATATTATGGTTAACAAGTATTTGTCATGTTATTTAGTTTAAAGGTGATCACCTGCATATAAAGAGGTGTGACAGAACCTCTGCTGGTCGTGCAGATGGATCAGACTCTCTGTATGGGATTCTGATAATCTCCTTATCTGGTGACAGATACAGAGAAAATCCTTCAAGTCTGAATAAAAAGGAAATTCAGAAAAATGAATGTAAAGTGCTTTCTATCTTTCTCAATTTCAACACAGTAAAACTTTATTTGATGAAGAAGATTTTTTTTTTCCTCTCACAAAGGAGCTGGAACTACACTTTTTTTATTTCCTTATAAATTCACAGTGAAATGTCAAGGCAAAATCAGCCTTTTCCAGGAGGTAAGGAAAAGATCAAATCTCAAAAAAATCTTGAGGAAAATATTAAAGATGACAATGTAAAACTTACTGGCAACTTTGACTCAAGCCTCAGTAATGATTGACTGTGAAATTTTTCCTCATCTGATGTTACTGAATTGCCAAGGTGTAAGCTGAATGGTTTTGAATAAAGGATTTCACTTCTTTCTGTTACTGGGATGAATATTAATGGTATAGAAATGTTTAAATGCACTTGGTGATGGGTGCTGAGAGAATGCAATTTAAGGCAAGTAACCTGTAGGCTACACATTGCCAATGGTTTCACAGGTTTTTTACAGTCTGCTAGCCATTTTGAATAATCTACTGTGAATGTTTTCATCCTGATCTCTCTTACATGCACACAGAAAGGAGACACACAACAGGGCTATAATGGCAGTGCTGCAACCAAGTGTTGTGTAACTGGGGTTATTCCCAGTAGCACATGGTGGGCACCCACAGTGGTGCATTCTTGACCCCAGCTCACAAAGCCCGAAGGTTGTCTCAGCCACCAGAACTTTGGTGTGGCCCTCTGACAAGCACCTCAGGGCCACAAGGAGGGTCCAAAAAACTGGTTGGTCATCTCCCACAGGGTGTCCCTGGGGAAATGCCTCAGTGCCGGGACTTGGCCCCTCTGAAACCAGTGGAAATTTGGTCACAAAGATCAATGCAGTCACAATTTCAGCCCCCCAGATTTAAGTGGTTAGGTAGAAAAATGGCTTGCAAGCACAGGAATTGCTAAAATAATGTTTCTTGAAGGTGTTCTGTGAGCAATTTCTAAGAAGGAACAAGACTAATAAACCTGGTAGTGAATCTGTCACTGTGAAACAGAAAGACTATTTCCAGATATATTTTCTCATTAGGAATTATTTGCCCACTTTTGATAAATCGACACTTATTATCTTCTGCAGTCATTTGGCCACAAATTCTTATTTTATTCCACTTCTCTATTTTGTACTTTGATCAAACTAAAACATGTTTTTCAAGGGTTGTCTTTGTTTAACATTTTTAATCAACATTACAGGCAGCATCCAGAACACTGCTTATTCTTATGCAATGACAGCTCAGTTATAGCCCAGTCTCCACACTGCACTTAAATACCAATAGGTGACAATCGGATGATTTATAATGTGTTTTCTACTTAATTCTTTGCTGTATTTTCTAACCTCTGTTGCTTCTGCTTTTTCAGTCTGACAAAGGAGACAGGAGACGTTCAGGTGGTGGAGTCCTGCTCCTGAGCCCCAGCACTCCTTGCCTGCACCCTGGAATCACACACATTGGCTTTTGTTTCCTAGCACAGCAGCAACACACTGTGATTTCTGCTTTGCTTTCAGAAGTGATGTGTTTGAAGTGGTTATTCAATTGGAGATGTATTAACTTTGAAATCCTCATGAAGCTTGAAATACCAAGTTTTCTTACAGCTGCATGTGTTTTCTTTGCAGTCAGTTTAGTTCCTTTAGGATGAGTTCTGCATAATTAACTTGCATTTGCTGAAAAGAAAATCTTCAGTAAATTAGGAGAGAAATGGCCCTAGACTCTCTGTATGGTCAGCAGAGAGACAGTCACCTCCAGACCACACTTCAGTATCAATCCTAAAATCTGGCAGAGCTTGACTAGAAAAGCATTGTGAGACTGCTTTCCCAAATTAGGTGGAGAAAATTCAGGATAGGTAATGCTGGGCAGCAGTGAAACAAGATTTTAAACATTATGCTTGCAACCCAGGAAAAAAGGTTAAAAATATCTGCCCAAATGACAACTGGTAATGCCAGATAGAGGAAAGCAAGTTTAGTTTTCAGAATAGACTTGCCTCTAGACAAAGGAAGATAAACAAAGCACAATTTCTGCATCATAAAGATACTAAACATTTGTAAAAAAAGTTATTCCAAGTGAGGCCTAGACGGTCTAGGAAAGTCAACCCTGTAAAGTTTTGAGCTCTCTTTCATCACAGCCTATCATTATTACTGAGTTCCAGCCAAATGCCCAGCATTTCAAAAACGAAGATGGGGGTGAGTCTGTGTCCACATTTCTATTGACCTCCACACTATTTAGGCTTCACACTCTTTAAGCCAGATGGAGAAATATAAGCAATGCTTGATCCACTACAAACATTGCCAGTACAAAGCCACATTTTAACAAATGTCCAAAGGCAGCATATGTCAGTATTAACGATTTGTGTAGTCTGCACAACAGTGTTTTTCATCCTCTACCCAGAGTACTAGAGTCTGTATGACCAAGTCACAGTCTAACAACAGTAATGTGTGCTGGTTTATCAGTTGGCATGCATCAGCTGAGCCCCGCTGACTTCAGTATACTCATACATTTTCCATTTGCAGACAAACATCAGAAAAATAACCAACACATGGTCTCTAAGCCTGAGACATCTGAAAACAGTGTATAATATTACCCTGGTTATCCTGTATGTCATATGGGGAAGAGAACCATAGCTTTGCAGAAGAGGGATGACACTGCCTGGTTAGAAGTGGCTGATGCTCAGTGTTGGTTCTGCACCAGGGGCCAACCCAGGGACCCTTTCTTATGGAGGAGTCCGTGAGCAGAGGAATGGTCCCAGAAAGTGCACACGCAGAGTGGGTGTTCATGTCTAGACATGCCTCAAGAGCAGGGCACAGGAAAAGGCATGCCATAGGCTTATTTCTGAGCAGACCTCTGGCTTTAGATGCCACAGCAGGTCAAATCAGAAATCCCAGTTTCACTGAAAAAGAAATAAAATTGAATAGAAAGGGAGCTTTACTATTGCCACCAGTGGAGTTGTATTTCATGCAGAATTTTGTCAGATCACTTGCCGCAAGAAGCATGTGCTCACAGTTACAGCTGTCTTTCCAGCGCCCCTGCCTATAATTTCCCTGTGTCTTTTGTAAATATAGGTAAACAAGGGACATAGCAGTGGCCCTTCACATAGAAATGCCTGGAGCAAGAATTTCTAGAGCATTTATACTGCTTGTAAAAGACAGCTTAAAGGTTCCCCCAAAACTGAACTCATTTTACAGGTATTTCATACCTTCAACAGCTAGATTAAAAGGACACAGGTAGGAAAACATAACATTGGTTTTAGAAGTCCAAATGCAGTTTTTGCATTGTCTCCCTCCAGATATGCAGCTGCCCATACCTGCATGCAGTCTGGTCCCGTACAGATTAACCTTTAGCCAAATTGCTTCTGTATTCTGATATGAGTCTGCTGTTAGAAAAGCACCAGCAATCACAATAGTGCTGTTGGACAGTGTTCACCTAACTCAGAAAACAGCCAGACTCCCATTCTGCGCACGTATTGCTAGATTAGACAGAAAGATACACTGGGGATATGATATACTGAGATCTGACTTCTCCATTTTTTCTTGCAGCCTTAGCAAGAACGCACATAAAACTATACATTGTAATAGAAAAATAAATAGGGTCACTGCCATTTAAAATAATAGAGGTTTATTTTATTTGGTTTTTTTTTAAATCACCTTTAGGGTAACCTGATAAACTAACTTCTTCCACAAAGTTATTTGCTAAGACATAAACACCTGGAAATGGCAGGATATTCTTTAGCTGAACAGCTATGCAAGATGGTAAAAACCTGGTGCAATCTCCAGAAGAAATATTTTCTGGGGGTTTGGCTTGTTTTGTTATATACTATAATCCAAAAAATAAATTATTTTTAAATATATATACCCAGGAACATAAGAACCTTGTTCTAGTTTTCAAATACTTACATTGCCTTCTGAGTGGTAGTAGCATGCATATTTTATTGGGTCTGTTGTATTATTTTGACATAACTGTTTAACAAAGTCTCTTCACAGGAGTCAGTTTACTTGTTTATTATTTTATTGCTTTGATTTCAGCAAGTGACACAAAAAAGAAGACAGAAAATTGTGGGCTTAGGGTTTTTTAATGAACAGTACAAGTTACTTCGAGGGAATGCAAAGTCACATAAGCAGATCCAAACAACTTCTTACTTTTCTGAATTATGAACCTTCAGTTTCAGATTCTTTTTCTGAATTTAGCTTTTGTTTCCCTTGAAGGAAATGGTGCCAATCCTTTCCTACAGTGGGGAATAAAATAGGGATCTTGAGTATGAATCTAACCTTTGCAGCATATAATTTCTTGCTGAAATCCTTAACCTGGCTCTGGGACTCTTCTCTACAGCTTCTATCTTCCTGAGTAGTCTGACTTTACAGAAACTGTCCATTTCAGGAAGGGTGGCTGGATTTTCTCCCCTGCTTGCATTTCATGTCTAATGCCTGGATATGTCAGAAGAACAGGACAATTAAGGCACACTTAGTGCTGTCCTTTAACTTCCCAGTTCCTTCAAAACCAGGAATATCTCTACTTTTTTATCCCCTTGCCACATTTTCTTCAGGTTGTAGACATATAATTCATGGCTGGTTTTTTGAATCCCTTGTTCTGATACTCACATAACTTTCAAGCTGGATAATTTAGGGGATTTGAGGGTGGGGGTTTTTGTTGGATTTTTGTTGGTTTTTTTTCCTGTGCTGCTGAAAATTATATTGAATTGATGTAAAAATCAAACACTCCTCTACAGAGGTCTAGTTAAGCTCATTTTAAAATCTACATAATGTGGCAGCTGCTGCTCCCGTATGGAGAAACGATACTCCCCAGTTATGTCACCTTATTATAGTTACCGTGTAATAATAGCTTCCTTACATACCATAAGCATAAAAGATTTTGTGCATCAGCTAAATCTTTTTATGTCAATGACATAATGTGTGTAGAGTGTTGCTCCATCTGTTCAAGACAAAAATGTACATGCACCGAGCATATTCACGTTTATTTGTGTCTATGCAACAACCTCTTTCAATTAAGCACAATACTCAAAGGAACAACAAAACAAAAAGGTAATAGATACTGGAACAACATCCAAAATGTAAAGGTAATGGATGTTTTACATGCCATCTACATTCAGGAACAAAGGAGGTTTTCAAGTCTGAAATTTTCTTTTAAGATCTAAGGAATACCCCAACTTTTGGCTTGGGCACTGATGTCAGAATTCAGCCAGGATTCACTCTGGTGACATTCAGGAAGTCCACTGGATTCAAAGGTAGCTTTTTCCACAAGACACTGATAGTCATTTAAATATATTTAAAAAGAAAAAAAGAAAAAAAAGGAGGGAAAAACAAAAGAAAAAAAATTTCTTTAATGTTAGGAAGAGCATTTGAGATCAACTTGTACATATCTTCAGAAACAATTAATAATCTTAAGTCCTAAACAGGATCCTGGGAAATTTAGGCATGCTAAAGGATGGAAATTTAAGGATGTTTTGAAAGTATGATCTTTCTTAACCCCAAAACTCAGAGACAGAGACTTTCTCATATAAAAGAACAAAGATAAGTCTTTGGGAACACAAATCTGCAAATAAAGAATGAACAGAACAGAGAAAATATTTGGGGGGTAAAACAACTGATATGCTTTTCCTAGTATATTAATGAATTTTAAAATAAGTTTTGGATGACATGTTGCAGCAAAAATGTTGGGTCATGGGCCCTGGACAGGGTCAATGCCCAAGGGAAGTCTGTCCCTTCACCAGTGACCCAGTCCCTGCTGCGGAGCTGAGACCCCTGGAGGAAGAAATGCCTGCATTCTGTCTGTAATAGTGCAAGTACACAAACAGAGATGATTCCCTTTAAATAATACCCAAATACTATGTAACCATTTTCTCTTTCATGATTGAATACAACCTAGTAGGACAGGGTTTTCTTTTTTCTTGGTATAGCAGGACAATTAAGAGGAACACAGCCTTTGTGGTTCTATAACCAGTTGTATTTGACCTACATCTTAAACCAGAAAAAAAAAAAATTAAAAATACAAAATATCAAGGAATATGCAAGGTTTTCAGTTAATTCTTTGCCTAATATAGGAGTAATAGGGAAATGAATGTAGACTAATGTGGGTTGATACACAGGAACCTCTGCTGCTGCTTTTGATTCTGGGAGTGTGGAGGTAATAGGGCCACCAGGATGGTTAAGGGCTGGAGCCTGGGACCTGAGGGAGATGGGATCATTCAGCCCAGGGAAGAGAAGGTGAAGGTGAAGGTTGCTGTTTCCAGCTACCTAATGGCAGATTACAAAGAAGGTGGAGGTGCATGAAGGCAGAACAAAATGCAACAAACACAAGTTGAGACACAGGAAACTCCACTAGATATAAAGATATATTTTAGCATGAGGGTTATCAAACACTGGAGCAACTTGCCCAGAGAGGTTGGGGATCTCAGCCCTTGTCAGTATTCAGAACTCAAATGGACACAGCCCTGAGCACCCTGCTGTACCTGGACTTGCTTTTAGACAGCCTCCATGGGTCCTGTCCACCACTGCTGATCCTTTTTCCCGCATCTCAGTGTGTTCCATGATTCACTTAATTATATTTCAGTTGGAATCTAAGTCCCTTTCTTGATCCATGCCTGGACACCACCCAATATCTGAATAGTTGATGACCTATTGCTTTCAAGGCATTCTGCAGTAAGGCCAAAGATGTGTCCAAAGCCTAAAAACCCTTCACAAGATGCAGTCTAGTCATTCATGGTCTCCTGTTAGTGCACTAAATCATTGCCCTAGTTCATCTTCTAAATCCAAAGGAAGTTTTAGAAACAGCAGCAATAAAAATCATCATCACGGTAACACTGACAGGCTTAGATCTTCATAGTGGAGGTCATGAAGGGAATTTTCTGTTTAATTACTCATGGTGAGAAAAACATTTACTTTTCAGAAATTATTAAGTACTGAGAAATATGACCTAGATAATTTAAGAGCCTTCTCAGGAGGTGATTCCACAAGAGATTACTTTCCAAAAAGGGGGGTGTTTTTGGAAACATAGTTTCCATGATGCAGTTTGCACCACAGTCCCAAAAATTTATAGACTGGGACAACTAAGGATGGATCAGGAAGAAGAGGCAGCATATGGGGAGAAGGATTCATTAAATATTCTACTGTGCTACTCTCTCAAAGCTTCAGAAAAGCATTAAGCTGGACTTCTGCCTATTGTTTTCCACAAAGTGTTTCCGATTCAGTGGTGGTGCTAGCAGTGACTTCTGGTTGAAAGTCCTTATTTGTTTGGGGATTTTTTGCCATCTCTTATTGTCATTATTTTCTAAGTTAAATGAGTGAATTACGTTCTCCTGAGGTGGTCTTAAGCTTCTTCCAGATTTTCTTAATCCATGCAGCTCTTGCATTTTGTGTCCTTTTGGGCACAGTTTCACTGATGCTCACTACTACCAGGAAGATTTCACTTCTTCTCCCTACCTGCTCTTAGCTGAGCAGTCTGCTTGCTCCTTTCCACTAGTTTTAGTGTTCATCAGACCTTTCACTGAGGTATTTCAGCTCACTGACATGGCAGTAAACGATTATCCACCAAATTTTGTTGGCCATTCATACATGTTAGTGAGTAGGCTCACAGAGAGACCCAAGGCTCCAGCAGGTGAGATATTAGGTCTGCTCCAGCCATCTTGCATGGGTCCATCTTTAAGAAAGACAGGTTAGGTGAATGCTGGCCATGATTACCCATGGTTTCATGTTTTCTGCCACCACCCGCACATTGACTGTTTGCACTCACTGCTTGTTTTAATACAGACATTTTAGTTTACTTGCTTTCACTGGCCTGCTGAGTCTGTTACAAGGTCTTTAGCAATCAGTGCTGTTCAACATCAACAAAGCTGTCAGGAAACATGAACTGATTGGAGTGAGATGAAGGCTGACAGCACCAGAGGTTGGCAGTGCTCTTTAAGCCTGGGTAAACATTTCTCACCCCCTGGCTACTCTTTCCCAGCTGGGCAAAACCACCACCACAATATCATTGTGTCAGTCTTTTTGCACCCAGTTGTGATATGTTCGGATAAGCTGCTGGTAATAGAATGAAAGGAGCAAGATGAAGACCAGTGGCTGAAAATTTAGAGTAGACAGAAAATGCTTAATTTAACGCCGGTGATGAAATATTGCCAGACTACACTCAAGGAGATAAGGCACCTCTTACCCTGAAACCCAGCTTTCAACAGGTATGTTTCATTCATTGTCTTGTTTGGTAGAGAACTGTGTGTGAAACACAATGGTTTACTTTCTTAGGTTGACTTCAAAAACCAAAATTCATACCATCCTAGAATTTCCTACTTTTGGGATCAATTTTACCTTGACAAAATAGGCCCCGCCCAAGTAAGGGAATTTTATTAACCGATTTCCCAACAGTAAGATACAACCAGTAGGATTTTCATCTGCTGTTTCTAAGTACAGAACCATGAGCTGTTCAGTTTTCACAGAGTATGACCAGTTTATTTATGCATGTTTCTATTGACATGAGCATGGCTATTCCAAATTTACAGAGAGTTGCGAATAACACCATATAGTCATCCTGAGGTCAGCTTCCTATGAACGATCCCACCATGGAAAGGTTTCCACAGCTGTAAGGAAATTTCACAGTTGGAATTGAAATGTAAAAAAGAGAGAGAGCACGCATGGCAGAAGCTACTCAAGGCTGCAGTTTCACAGTCATTAATATTGGATCAGCACAACTGTGGGTTTTTCAGCAATACAAATTTAATCCAGGTCAGGCAAGAATACAAAACTGTTTTTCTGACAAATTAGCTAGGGGATGCTGTATGGAGTTTCTGCTGGATGCAAGAGGACAGGTGAGAACTGATCTGGCAGAAAGCCTGCAGGAATAGAGCAAAGTAGATATTTGTTGCTCTTGTTGCTTTTCTTTGGGTGCTGGGGCTTTGTTTTTTGCTTCAGAGGGGTAAGGAAGTTGAAACAAAGAGAAAGGGGGGAAATAAATCTGTATCAGTTTATGCTATAACAGCTTTTGCTGTACCAGCCTTTTGTATTGTGCATTTCATGTGGTTTTGGCATCCTAAAGCTGGATTTTCTGAAAGATCAACTCGTGACTTCAGAGCATGAATATCAATCACCTGGTGGAAAAGGGACTGTGCCTTTTGGATACAAAGAATGTTCCTTGGACCACTTCACAGACTGTCATGTAGGGGGAATGTCAGCATGAGCATCTTGAAAACTGCCTGGTTCTGTATCACCGGAACAGGCATTGGCTGTATCATGGCTTAATTTTTAAAACACCTTGTGCTGTTGCTGCATCCCAAGGCCTGATGTTGCACCCTGTGAGTGAGTGGCAAAGTTGTACGCACTCCAGGTAAAAACAACTCTGATTTCCTAATTCCTTGTAAGAAAGAGAAGTAAATTCTCTTAGCAATGTGATTTTCACAATTATTCACCAAAAGATCTTAACACTTCATTCCTACATCACACTGTAAATGTTGGAAATATGAAGAGAAAAAAACAAAAGAGGCATCAGAGTTTGCAGTGCCGCAATCCTCTTCCACAAATGCCATATCCCAAAGATAAAGTTGATCACCAGAGTATCCCAATCAAAACCCACACAATTATTAGTCCATGTGTGTTAGATAACAAACACTAAGTTTGCCAGATACCAATGGCCAACTGTAACAAGCACAAATCCAAAGCAATTTCAAAACTTGTCAATGCCCTAAAAGCAGATACAGGCACTGTGCCCTTCACTGGCAGCAAGACCAGATAGCTTGAAACCAAGCATAGATTTTCAGTGTGTAAGAAGTTATGGTTTAAAAAAATTGTCTTAAATGCAGTCTGATTCAAACAAGTAGAAGCGCTTGGAAAAATGTTTCAAATTCATGACTCCAAGAGAGGGTTTTAAAGTCTCTAAACCACAAGCTGGGTCCCTTTTTGGGGGGTGGGGGGTCGTGGAAGGCAGAAAAAGCAGTAGCAGATAACACAGAGAAACTCAGATGTCAATGCAAAAAGAGATAAAGATAAAAAAAATTCTGTGAAGGTTAACATATAATATAAGCTTTAGAAAATTCTGTTGGGGATAAGCAGCAACATCCAGGGTCACCAGAAAGAGTATTGCTGTTTATTTGGATTTTAGCTTTGCACCTTAATTAAGGCCTTGATTGGTAAAAATTTCCTTTTCCTTCTACAATAGCTTTGCATAACTTTAATAGATTACCACAGCAGTTTTGAAGCACAACCACTGCATGAAAGTGTGTCTTCTCCTTGTCATATAACTCTGCTCTGATGACTTTACCTGCCAACCCTGCAGCCACTATGAATTTGTGTGGCAACCTTGAACATTCAGGTGAAAAACCTACGTCTGTTCCCCTAGATAGACTTTCCCCACCAGTGCATGTGAAGGTACACTGGGATACCTTCAAACTAAAAAAGAATTTTTAAGATAGGATGAGGAATTACCTTCAGAAAGTATCTGACCCTTGCTTGCATTACTCCAAAGAAAGTTCAGAAGAAACACGTCTTGTTACAGACGTCTACTATTAAATGAAGAGACTAGCAAAGGATTTTTAAAGTGGGTGGTGAATCCTAGATTGCCTACACATTATAGTTTCATAAACTTCCTATAAAATATTTAGTTCCAGTCATTAGCAGAGACAGACTATCAAACTAGAACAACTCTGTTATGGTTATAAGGATATATAGATTTATCCCAGGATATAAGAATCACAAAACCATTGGAAACCACTTTTTTCCCTTTCTTACAGCTTGTTTCATTCCATCTATCATTGCAATGCCAAGGTTCTGCTGAAACTCTAAACAGAGATATTTAAATGTTGTCACAATTAAAAGGAAAAGAAAGTGCCTTCACAAGAGAAACAGCTTAGTATTTTTCTTGAGGGGTACTGTCAGGCTTCAGTAAGCAGCAAAACCCATCGTTTTGAACTAGCTTTTGCTATCTGAACAAGAGGTTGAAAAACACCTACAAGTAAAGATGATCACACATTGGTAGTTTATCATCCATAAATACAGAAAGCTCAACTGGAAAGAGTATGAATGACTGTCTTTAATAAATGGCTGCCTAAATTTAGTTCTCTAAGCATGTGCAGAAGTATCTAATTAAGTGCTGCATTTTCAAAGTTGCCAAGCAACAATCAGGTGCTCTTAACTTCTGTGTAAACCATTTACACAAGCAATGAAAACTTAGTAACTTAATCTTTGCCTGTTTCTCTGAAGGTCTCATTGTTTTTCTTGTATGTATGTTTTGAGATAGTTTTTAAAGAAATGTTTAAAAAAGGCTAAAAATACCATTAGCTGGTGTGACTTGCTGTAGTACCTAAAACTTGCTTGTTGTTTTTATAGCATGCAAGAGTGAGAGAAAGAGAGAGAAACAGAGAGATTAACACAAAATAATCTAGCAGTGGGGGAAACACAGCTGTATCTTGCTTGAGGTTCTTACCTAATCTGCACCTGCTCACTGAGAATTGTTTTCAGAATGTATCACCTATTAATGCTCTCCAGATACAGAGGCCAGGTTCCAGGATTTGGATCTCCCTTTTTTTTTTTTTTTAATGTACACAAAACAGAGGAATCCGACCTATTTAGACTTCATTAATCCAGAACAACTCAGTTCACCAAACCCTGACTCACTGTTGTCATTACAAGGGGGTTTGTGATTAAAATATTCCCTTAAAATAGTTTCTTTTTTTCTGCTTCCAGCCCCAATACTGAGTTTTGAAGGAAAAATCTTCTGACTAGTGCCTTTTTTGTACCAATGGGAACAGAATACCCACTCAGTAAGTGCTCTCACTGATGTATATCTGTTAGATAAATTTGTTGGGCCCTAAATTTAGCTCTTGTGGCTTCTTAGGAGTTGACAATCCCCATTACCCGTTAGCAAGATTTACAAAGCAGAAAATGTAGTGGTATTGCCGTGTAAATTTGCAGCTAAATCTGCTGAAAAAGAACAGCCCAGAAAAGGACTATATTATGATTTAATACAGAATCTCATAATTCCTGGCTGGTTTGTTTTCTAATTATTATTCATGCATACATTATGGGACATTATTTAACAAGGATACATTTAAAGGTCTAATACAAAATTTATACGTCACTATACAGAAGGTATTCTTCAGATGCATCATCTCTGACTATTGGCAAATACTGAGGAGAATGTATAACGGAGTATGCACCATGGAAGGAAAACAGCATCACAACCTCGAAGCATTAGGCCTGGTAGTATTACACAGGAAAACTTAGTCATTTAACTGTTACTGCAATCCCCTTTATAAATGGTTGAGTTACATTTGTCCTTAGCAGCATAAATTTCATTCTGCATTCCCAGCTATTTACTCAAGGTAAGTACAAACAACCTAAGGAAAAAAAAAAAAAAATCAGTTAAAAATAAAGAAGGAAGAAAAAGAACAATGGAAAATTTAAGAAGGTTGGGAGTGGAGAGGAAATTCAGCAGAAAAATTCCTAAAATTTATTTTTTTTAAATTAACACACCTGGATTTTTTGTTTGTTTGTTTCTTTTGTTTCTTTAAAATAATCTATTTCCTATAAAAGAAGTAAGATACCAGTGAGCTCTGGGGAAAGTGCATTTCTGAGAGGATGGAACTAGAAATGTAGATGCAAGTAAGGGAAAAAGGAAGAGAAAGGAAATAGAATAATGGAAAGGAGAGACTAGCAGTAAATGATTGATGTTAGATACTAGAAAAAGGAGAACATGCTTGATATTGACTTGCTTTGTCATGAGGAGAATCTGAGCACTTAAATTCACTTTTGGCATTTGAATAATAGGAAGAACAGCTGACTTATTTAATACTCGTTCAGGTGGTCTGCCTTACCCACAAGTTCATGAATTTCTAAGCAGCTCCTATTTTCCCAGCTCTTGCTTTCTTCTGAGTGTTTTTTGGTTCACTGGTGTCTACACCAAGGGAGGAAATCAACACTAGTACAGATTTGTTGCCTACTCACTTACAGAAAGGCTTAAGGCAAATTAAAAATGGTGTCTATTACTGTCTGTGAATGACTCTACTAATAGTCCATAGAGAAGACTAGAGAATAAGCATCTCGAGGCTTAAACTTTAGTCTGTATCACAATCCTTTGCACAAAGTTGTTCTTCTAGGTCAGTCTCCCCTATTATTCTCAACTCCTTCTATCTTGATTTGTCAATTAATTTTTAAGAAGGCATTTACAGAAAGTCATTCACAGTAGCACATTTGCCACGAAAATACCCACAGGAGTTTTACATTTTCCCAGAACAGAAGGTTTCAGTTAGATGGATTTGCAGGGGAAGCTGTGGTTTAAATACATGTCTTACAATTCTTTGTCCCCATACACACCAGTAATTGAAATGGCTGTGCAAATAACAGTTAGCTAGCAATTAAAAATTACAGAAGTTCAATGTATTATTCAATTATTTGGTGAGCTCCCAAAGCTCAGATACGGTAAAACAGCCAGCCATTCAACACAGCTGTGTAAGCTGAAGCTGGTTATTAGCATCCAAATGGCTATGACAGACCCATTTTGCTTCTCAAATTGTTTTATCCTGCACTGCTCCAATGAATAGATATTTTATTGATTTAGTTATTTATTACCACATAAATACTTTAACTAATAATTGTAAGTCTCCATTTTCTTTTCTAAACCTCAAATACAATAAGTGCCATGGCTAATGCACAATTCTTAGATAATTAATCTATCCTAGAGAATATAATTACTATTCTTATTATCTATTATTTAATCAGATTCTAATCATTTCCAAAAAAGAAGAAAGTGAATAAAAATTCAAATTAATATAATGACACAGTTCATAGCAAAATGATATTGATATAGAGGAAATCTATTTGTACATACATGTCCAGAGAAGGGCAATGAAGCCAGTGAAGGGTCTGGAGCACAGGCCTTATAAGGAGCGGCTGAGGGATGTGGGGTTGTTTAGCCTGGAGAAGAGGAGGCTGAGGGGTGACCTTATCACTCTCTATAACTACCTGAGAGGAGGGTGTAGTGAGGTGGGTGTTGGTTTCTTCTCCGAAGTAGTCAGCGATAGGACGAGAGGAAATGGGCTTAAGCTGCGCCAGGGGAGGTTTAGATTGGATATTAGGAAAAATTTCTTTATTGAAAGAGTAGTCAGGCATTGGAACAGGCTGCCCAGAGAGGTAGTGGAGTCCCCATCCCTGGAAGTGTTCAAAAAATGGGTAGATGTGGCACTTTGGGACATGGTTTAGTAGGCATGGTGGTGTTGGGTTGATGATTGGACTGATGATCTTAGAGATCCTTTCGAACCTTAATGATTCCTAGTTTTTACTTTCATTAAAAAATAATCCAGCCACAAACCAGGAAACATGAAATAAATTCTTATTCTACCCTTAATTGGTTTAGTGGTGGACTTGGCAATGTTAGGCTAATGGTTGGACTGGATGATCTTAAAGGTCTTTTCCAACCTAAATGATTCTATGATTCTACGATTCTACGTCACTGACTACAATTGGTTTGACTAGTGTTTGTTTAGAAAAAGGATAAGGATTACATGACAGGAAAAACAAGGTTATTCAACATTTATTAATTATTTTTTCTTTATGGTATGAATCAGACTACAGAAGATATCACAAAAATGTTGAAGCAAAAAAGAACAAAAAAAATAATATGACATTCTAAATGTCTCTAGATGCCTAGGCAACCTATTTACAATATTATTGTGTTTGCAACAAGTATTTTTGAGTTACTATCACAAAACCATTTTCATTTTAAATCTTGTTTCACATGCCTAGAACTCCACAATGAAACATCAACTTTATTTCAAGAATTTTCCCAGGTTGGCCTTTTCCTAGAAAAAAAATGCTTAAAAATATATGTGTGCTTTAAGCCTGAGTCTAGTTTTCCAGTCCTTTGAGTTTTAAATTGCAAATACATGCATGCCATTATTATTAGTGTGGAAATGTGTCTGCTCATTAAAATGTTGAGGAGAGAGTGAAATGTGAAATTCAGGGCTCAGTCTGACCCTGGTGTATGCAAGCTGAAGGGGCAGGACCATCAGAATGGCAGGCAGCCTGGCCTGCCCAGGGCATGTTCCTGCACCTGCAGTGCTAAGGTTGGAGACGGCGAGCTGATGCACACAAGGCTTACCATCCCCCCCAGCCTCACACCCTGTGTCACTGATTTTTCTTGCAAAAAGAAGTGGTCCTCAACCACTCTTTGCAGAAGCCAGTTCCAAAAATCAGGACCCAGAAAACACTTGTGATGGCTGGGAAAGAAATGTGTATCCTGGTTGTGAAAAGGAGGTTTCTGAAATCAGAATCTAGAGCCATCGAGGAGATGGACAACTAGTGAACTGAAATCCAAGCTGGTGGGCTGGGGTTAGACGCAAGAGAGGGAATGCTATATTAACCCTGTCCCACAGAGAAAAGCAGCATACGTGGGAGGAGTTCTCATTATAACAGGCTGCGGAAAAAGTCACTCATCGGATGCGACTCTATGAATCTATAAGATAAACACAAGGTTTCAAATGAGGCTCCTAAGCATTATACATACTATGCTGGTTTATGTCCAAAGCTTGAACAAAGAAAATCACCTCTGGCAAGGGAGTGGCAGGCCCCCAAAATGCAAATTCTTGAGATAACTCTTGTGCTAACTCCCAGTATGGCAACTGAAGGCATAACAAGTGTCAATGGCTAGGAATCATTAATTGCAGAAATTAAAGAACTGTTAATTTGTGCCTTATACCCAAACTGTAAAGCTGAAAATACTCTTCCCTCTCATTAAAAAAATAAGTATCACATAATTTAACAGATACCAAAATATGTGCTCATACGAACCACAGTTGTACTATTTCCCCAATCTGGTCATCTGCGCAAAATGCCAGGAAACACTGAGCAACCAAAATGAAGTAAGAATGTAAATGAAAATAAATAATTAAGAACAAGAAAAAGAAGCAACACAAAATTCACAGAACACAGAAGAGTACACAGAGATTTCTCCTTTGAATAGAAGAACAGATTCAAGATACCATCAGAGCAGGGAAATGTAAAACACAGAGTGGAACTAAAGAAAAATGGAGAGGAGTGTTCAGAGCCACTGTGACTCAAACCACTGCAGTCACAGCTGGACACCAACAGAGGCAGAGCAAAAACTGGATAAGCCTGGGAAGAAAATGTGGTGACAGGATGAATCCCCATGCTAATACCAGGCAACTATCAGACAAAACAGAAAACAAGTATAAGGAGGCAGCAAATTTGAGGAGTCTGTGGAAGAAGAGGTAAATGGAGTTACACTGGAAAGAGAAATTGAAGAAAAGGAAAACACAGTACTGTGGGAAGAGTGAAACTCCAGGTGGAAATTACAAAAGAAGAAATGGATCAGTCAGAAAGAGTGAAGGAAAAATGCTTACAAATGGTACAACCAAAGAGCCTCAAATCTCACCCTGTCAAAAAAGCAGATAGGGCAGAGCATTTGGAGAAACCCTCGACAGACACCACTCAGCATCAGACTCTGAGGAAATAAGGGGCAACCACTCTAATTAACTTAATAATAACATAAATCCAGGAAAGAAATCAGAATTACAGACTACAAATGAACTGCTGAAAACAGAAAAGCAATAGAAAGCAATGCATCAACAGCAGACATAACAAAAAGTTTCTGTACCACTTCACTCAGCCTGAAAGAGCTGTTCAGAGAATTAAG
The DNA here is from genome assembly GCF_030463565.1 of Pelecanus crispus. NCBI lineage: Eukaryota > Metazoa > Chordata > Aves > Pelecaniformes > Pelecanidae > Pelecanus > Pelecanus crispus. The sequence goes on along the minus strand of NC_134676.1, from coordinate 71,079,219 downwards.
GGAAAAGAAATCCCTCCCAACTGGTACCATCTTTGAATCATTATTAAAATATTCTAACAAGGGCTTTGTAATTACTTCAGCAACTGCAAAGGTGGCTCTGTCTTGTAGGGAAACAGTCTTTTGTAAAGCAAAATTCTATGGAAAAGAAGAAAAGGTAGATGCAAAGCTGAGAGAGGAAAAGCCTAGGGTATACAGAGAGCACAGGTAGGCCAGTTATTCACTCCAAAGACTACAGCAGAACCGTGGAAGACAATCTGTCTCTTCACATCCTCAGGGGTAATGACCTCCAAATGGCATTTGACAGCCTTCTTCAAATCTCCTTTTTGGAATACTAATTATCACAAAGACAGAAGATTCCCAAAGTTAAACATTTGAATTCTCACATGAATCAAACATATTCCATACATACCACAAATAGAAAATAAGTGCAGGAAATCTAAAATTGTAATTTGTACAACATAACAAAAGCATGGGAGGAGAAGCGTGTCTCTGACTTCTCTCTGAAAGTCTTTCACCAGGCTTAGAATGGCTTTCCTTCCATTCTGGACAGTGAACAGGCTAAAGCAGCAGCAAAAACTTTTCTCAGGCAGCTCAGAAACTGTGATGGGAAGGGTACAAATGAGACATTGCTCCCAGATTTCCTAAGTCATTTGATTTTGATAGCCCAGTTTACATCCAGTTTGTCATGATGCTCATTCTAAGCCTGTCAACTAAGCCAGGATTTTGTTCGCGTGTAGTTACTTTCTTTATCACCAGGGGAAAAAGAAAAAAAAAAAAATCACAAAAAGCCACTAGCCAAAGGATGGATATTGTGTGAATTAAAGTTAATGGCAAAACTCTGAAGATTCAGCACTTAAAGGACTCCAACCTCTGACAACTTCTACCAGTGCCTATTAGGATTAGGGTGGGCCTTCAAGATGAGTACAGATCACAACATATAGAAAACTACTGTGTGTGTAATTCCACGAATATCCAGCTATAACATCACAGTGCATTTTTACACTTTTGTAAGATGGAGAATGATAAAAAAAAGACAGGTGAAATATTTGGGTGAAAGCTGTTGATGACTTCTGGGCCAGAACTAAATCACTGAAAATTTCCCTGCAGCCTCCAAACATTTTGTATTACCCTCTAATCATATTCATTATTAAGGGAAAGTGGTAAATAAAAACTGGTGTGAAACAACCTGATCTCATCTTTACAAGAACATAGTTACCTAGTTTGATTTTGCCAAACTGATGCTGTAGAAAGGTCTTGGAAACCAAGGTCTTCTCTTCCTTTTTTAAATATAATATCCACATGTGTAATTTCCTCCTGACCCGGGAACTCTCTCATCTAGACACAATGGGATATTCACAATGGGTATTACAGCGGTTTGGACCACAAAAACAGTCAGTGAATCCTTTTCAAGCATGGAAATGTTAATATGGGCAAGCTCTAAGTCAGGAACTGAAGCAAAGAAATATAAAATCACTTTTCGCTGGTCAGCTGAAGAAGCCACAACAAACGAAGGAACAACATCCAGCTCCTTCAAGCATAAGACTAGCAGCCTAGCTTCTAACTCCCCAAGTCTTCTCCTTTCTCTGAGGGTTCTGCCAGGAAATTGCTGGCCAGTGCCAGTCGTTTTGCTGTTCTCTGCAACCCGGACATCTGCATCAGAAACTTAATTAAGGCCAGCTCAATTCACAGAGACCACATAAATGGCCAGCAGCTGCCAATAGTTCTCAGCCAGTACCAAACAGGGATAGATTTGAAACAATGTTGGACAATGGCAAGTCCCTATATTACATAAGTAGTTTCCTTAATCAGCTATTACTTCCAACAAAGTAACATGCTCTGCAATACCACTTCACATCTTTCCCTAGCTGCATTAGTCCTTCATGCAAGCATAGCCAGGAACTTCTTTTGCCCAATATTCAAAAGCACTAAAACACTTTGAGGGACCATAGATAAGCACATTTGTAATTAACAACATACTTTGCACATACTCATATCTTTAAATAAGGTTCAGCAAATTGTAGATAGATTAAAGCTCAGGATAATTTTTCCCTTCTCTCTGTATTCACTTGATGCAGTAGCTATTCTGGTTAAATTATTCTTTCTGGTGTCTTTAATTTAAAACTGACAGGGTTCTGAGCTTTTGCCTCTGTGTGTGCATGAATTACGTCTATGATTACTGTTTGTTTTCCTCAGAAAATTGGGAGGCTGAATTAATATTTATTAGAAGGTAATAGGAACAAATGGCACAAAATATTTTTGGATGATGATTTAATACACAGTTCCATATATGCCACAAGTTGTAACCACTGAATGGCCCTTTGTTTTCAATTTCCAGAGTCCTTGGAACAGAAAAACAAAGTTCCACGGAAGTAGTAACATTCACTTTGCCTATTGCAAGACCTTAATTAATATGTGCAATCCAGTCAGGATGGAACCCGTTAAAAGAAATACAACACAGCAGGCCTTGACAGAAGCTCAGAAAGGACTTTGTCATTATCTATCAAGGTAAAAAGGGAAAATGCACCATAATTATTATTATTATTAATTCTTGTGATTAATATCCCATCTATTCAAAGGCAATGAATTTTCCTGGGACTTCATGTGTTACATAAAGTAAGATTCAGCAGGGGATCCCTAGCTTAGAGAAAGACAAAAAAAATAAAGGTGAAAACACATGCACACATACACATCAGTTTCATGACCTGTTTTTATTTTCCTGAAAATCCACTTGGCAGGCATCATAATTGAGAGAAAATAAAAGTGATAGCAGCCCAAGGCTTTTCTCTTAAGACAAAACGCTCAAATTTTTCACAACACCTGGCTTTTATACCCTTTTTTTTCTTTTATTATTTTATAAGAAACTGGTGCTTGGATTACCATTTTTAGTGTACAGCTGAAACACGCAGTTGTGCACACTGATCAGAACCAACAGAGCTTTGACTGGGCACAGGCATCCTCAGTGTGATTTTGGTGCATATCAGGGAGAAATGAGCTGCGAATGCCATCTGCTGGAGGAAGGGTTTGCCAGGCTAAGAAGCAATGCCTCACAACAGCTTTGGGCTGGGTAACAAATATTCCTGTCAACGAGACCTTGCAAATCAGAACAGTTTTTCCCTGAGCAGCCAGTCAGCTCTGTTAGCAGAAGAAACAGTCAATGCTCATTTTGAGGGTAGAATTCTGTTCCCCTTCATTTTCCTGCTCTTGTCTTTCAACCCAGTATTGCCCAATGAAAGTTCAGCTTCTCTGCTGCTGTATGATGGGAACAGACTGGAGTAGTAAGTAAAGAAGGGAAAATAAAAAAAAAAAAAAAAAAAGAGGAAACAAAATATATTCTTTTGATTGTGGTTAGGAGGCAAAGACATGAACAACTCTTCTTTTTATGCCAGTACCTTTCTGATGATGTAGACCTGTCATCATACCCAGGTGATAATCCTGAGGAGGACCAGCCTCTCTGGACTTACTGAATTACAGCTGGTGCAGGGTGTGATGGGTTCTTAAGGTGGCCACTAACACTTTATTCTGTAAAGGCCACCTTAAGACTTGCTGCTTTCTTTAGGAGCTGGACTGAATTGCCTCATGCTGGAAATTTCCAGGAGTTATGAATTAGTTTGATCTAGTCAGCCAGGGTCCTTTTAAATCAGTAAAGAAATCGGGATTTTACAGAGAAAGATAAATTCAAACAGCTATCATAGGATGGGACAAACAGCCCTGTAGGGTATTGACTAAAGACAGCAGGTGTAAGCCATGCAAGTTGCTTAACTGATTTCACCTATCTAGTTAGTACTTGAAAACAAATCCCACTCTACCATTCTTTCTCCCACTGATATCAGCAGGATTTTTGGGGAGCTGACTGTAAGTTGCACAGTATTGTTTGATTAGTGTAAAAGCTACTGTTAACCCATTCTTACTGGGTAAATGACTTTGTTAATTTAATCTTTGTAAAGATGCTTTGCCATCTCAAAGGATGAGGACAAGGACCTCAGCAGCCAGTGCTCCCTGAGGTAGTTTTGGTCATCACAGCTAATGTGGGAATTTGAGGTCCCTGTTCATCCTAACTGCCTCAGTCAAAGAATAGTAGATTTGGGGATTGATCCATTATGTAGCAGGAAATCCATATTCATTCAGTGAGAGGAAAGAAAGATGAAATCCAGGCATTCTGCTGTGTTAAGAAAGATTCAGGCTTAAAGCTCATCTCTGAACATGGCAGACCAACTTCGTACTTCAGATCTTTACAACGCAGGATAGGTCCCTCTTCCTCCCTGCTTTTCTGCACTTCACGTCTCCGACCCAAGACCCTCGACCTCCCCCTGCCCCAAATTCAGTCTGGATCACACAAGTCTTCCCAACTAACTAATATTATTCAGCTAAAAAGTCATTGAAACATTCCTCTTTGCTTGCATGTAACTATGGACAAAATGCTAACTAGCCAGAAGTAGCAAAGCTTCAGTGATTTCAGCATTAGTCCATAGTCCTCCTATGCAGGGATTTCAAGACATGAATATAAAGGACTCTCGAGGTCTGAGCACACAATGAGAGAAGAGAGGAAGGAATGATCCGTACATTTGATCCGTACATTTCAGCCGTTTTTCTTAAGAGCAGCAGAGAGCTGAATCTCCCCCTGATGTGCTGTAGTGATTGCTTGCTCAGCAGGAGGTCTGAAGAGCTATATAAGATACCATGAAGCCCCCAGATAGAGGTGAAAGTCAGCCTCTCTTGAATTAAAGGTGGAAAAAGAGTGGGTTATAATCAGCTCTACCAATAAGGGCGGGGGGGAGGGGGGCAGAAACAAAGCTCTAAAGGATTAAAAAGATAGATGAAAAATGAGAGGAAAGGTGAGACTCTCTGTCCTGGGGATATGAAGCAGTATATTAATCTTACCTATGCTAAGTCAGCACAGACAACTTGTTCAGCCTACAAATTAGCCTCAGGTTTGGTCTGATGATTGATGCAGCTCTGCTGTTACCCCAATCAACCATCCAACATCTGCCTCTCAGCTCCCATTTGGGGTAGTTGGAGCTTTTTGCTCCAAATACTGTTAAGCAGCAAGGCTGTCCTAAAATCAATCCATTCAAAGATAAAGTGAGCTTACTGAAGATACTGGTTTTTGTCAGACATACAGATTCACTGAAAGAAACCAGTTATGAACTTTTACATATTTAAGAGAGCTACAAACAGAGAAGCTGCCTAGGGCTGATAGCAGATCAGAGCTAGGTCATGCAGAGGTTGAAGTATTTCATTGATTGTAACTAGACAGGCCAAGCTCTGAATTTTATGGCATGTGTATTTTACCTAAGAAAAAGTATGAAGCGAGAGCTACAAATCTAGTTCTTGAAGGCAGAGTTTACTGCCTTCTGGACAACTGTTTGGATTAAAGGGCAAGGATGTTATTTGATTCTGCTTCTGTGTTGAAGAAAAGGTTTTATATATGATTTAGTAATTACACAGAAATACAGGAAAATCTGTACACAGTTTATGTGTGATCCTCATTCTAGTAGAAGCAAGTAACTCTGTGAGGTCTCATATAATAACTACCTCCTTTTGTTACCAAAAATTGCATTAAGAATTTTAAAAATTATAGAAAAGACCAAATGCACACTACACAAATAATGTAATTTGTTAAGAGCAGTTCTTGTTTAGAGTCCAGACTTTTATTATCTTTACAGCTGAGTGAAAAACAGACATGCTGTTGAAGGATAACAAGTCAGCACTCTTCTTATAAATATTTTAAAATATGAGCAGTTTTTTTCTCCTACTTCACAAAACCGTTCTTTATGATGAAGAAATAGAGAAAAGACTTCCAAAAGTTTAGAGAGCTTTGTGATAACACTCGTGATGAGATTCTTGATGTCTTTATACTATGCATATGATCTTGTTGTGAACATTCTCCACCAGCCACTCATTATTAGCTGATCTATAGTTAGTAAATGAAGTCACTAGGTCTCTAATTAACTATTGCAACACTTTGAATCACTACATATGTATATGCACACACATTCACACTTCCCTTTTTTTCCACCTGCTTATTTTATTATTGGCTCTTTAATGGTTGTGACTCTCCATTCAGTTCTTTCCTCTCCCTCTCCTATAAAAGATGTGGATAAACACAAAGTTTAAATTCTTCTTTCTCTATCACTACCTTAATTTAGTCCTCTTCCAGCAAGATACTTCCATCACTGTGCCATGAACTTCATCAGAGGATTCACACAAAATTTGTCTGAAAAACTTTGCAATGCGATGTGGCTGAATTACATGAAGGTTTTTATATTCCCTATGAGAAACCAAGGTGTCTAAAAACTCCTAGTCTTTTGTTCTCTGATGAGCTGGCCCTTAAGATCAAATTCAGCTACATAACTGTAAAAATGGACTGACTCTTCTTCTGCATATAAAATAAATTTAAAATGAAGCTGCCTAGCAAGGATTGTTTCTCCATGTTTTGGGGTTCAGGTACAAAGTGGTACCAGGCAGACAGCAATATACAAACCCACACTGAACAGTGTTTCAAGATCAAAGTTGAAGACTGCATGTGAAAAAACCTTTGGATGAAAAAGAGACTAGACCAAAGTTCATGTTGACACACCACATCAAAAGGTTCATCATTCAGACCAGAACCACATTTACCTGTTCTGCCTCTCATTTTGGTCTCTGCATAAACACCCTGGGTAGCTGTGGTTATCATTTTGCCATCTGATCCAAAATGGCTCCAGGTTATTAGCCACCAGCACACACCTTACAGCTCCTCTCTTTTCCTGGCCTTTACGGATTTAAAATGGATGTGGAAAATCCAAACAGCAGAGGCTAAAGCAGAACATAAGTACAAGTTCACATGTGCTTACCTAGGACTGCTGCTGCTAATGGTGCACTATTTTTTTGGCCAGAGGTGTTTTTTTTCTAACTGCACACAAAATATTAAAAGCACCCAAAAGTAAGGCAAAATCATGCATTCAAATCAGCATTGTATATGCATTTACCTAATAATTTCAGTGTAAGTAATATTAGAAGAAGATTCTCAGTGCAGCAAGATAGGGGTCCTAACACTATAATCCCAAGAACATCTAGTAGAAAGGAAATTATGGGTAGCCAGCCTACAGCAAAAAAGCAGCTCCAATTCCCATTCAAGTAATTCTCCCAAACCCCTCTTCCCTGTCATTGTCCCATCCTCTGTTCTCTTTACAAATCATAAATTTTAAGTCTTTAATAAAATTAATTCTCATTTGTTAAAAAATGAAGTCCTTAAAAGCAGGGGAAAAAATGATTGAAGCATTTAACACAGGTAATACAAGTTTTGTATTTCTGGAATAATTTTAACTCAGAAAGGGCATAACTGAGACTGTACGAAGTGTAAGGAAGCATGCAAAGACAGAACAGGTCATCCACTGGCTAACCTAGATGAGAAAAAGCCAGGTGAAGTCAGCAGAGCCACTTCATGTCCCACCAACTGAGTTTCCCTCTCTAGCCACTATTACGAAAGTCCATAGGGTAATCATTACAGCAGTTGATACAAGAGTCCCTAGAACAATGTAGCATCTGATCTTGAATGAAATGCTACAAAATGGTGCCTGAGGAATAAGAAGTGACTGGGGTTTCATTTGTGTGTTGCCTTGCATGACAGCTAACTTCATTCCCAAATGTATCATTAGCTGAAGTTTGCTCATGGCAAAAAGATATCTTCATTTTAAGAGCAGCACAATTCTTTTAAGCAGTGAGACAAATCCTTGGTCTTTTTTTGCCAAGCATTATGTTGTGCTTGTCTCTGACTCTGCAAGCCAAGTGGGAGGTACCATAGCAAAGGCGGACCTTATCAGAAGTTGATTGCTCTGTGAGATATATCTGATCCCCCAGAGTAATACACATTTAGCCCCAGGGCCTGCTGAAAGACATCCTTTCCAACAGACCTTTGCAGCCAAGGCACCACACTCACACAGCTAAATCAGAACCTGCAGTGTAACTGACGCCAACTGATTAAGATGTTTATTGATTAATGAGCAAACCATGAGGAAATTGGTAGAGCAGCAAAAGAATAAATGATCTCAGCAAACACAACAATTATATAATAATGCAGACAATTATGCTTGACTGTAAAGCTGTTAATTACAACTCTTAAGTGTAATGAATCACATACCTGAGCACTACGAATTATAGTTCTGTGAGTATGGAGGTAAAAATCTTTTTCCCTCCAAGTCTGGACAGCATGTCCATAGAGCAGAAGGTCCGTCTGGCATCCTGATGAGCTGGGGCATGCAAGTCAGCATCACTGCCAGCTGCTGGCATACACACTCTTGCCACCTAAGGATCCACTCTTCTAATTTTTTTTTTCCTACCTAATTTTAAAACTTATTCCCCATTCTTTCTGAGTTCAGACTCACATTTTTGTCATCTTTGCACCCTCACTCTCCCTCCAAGCTCCTCCCAACAACATATTCTTATTTGCATTTTCCTTATTTCTCCCAGTTTTGCTACAGTACCTAAATCTGTTATTTCCAAATTTTGTTTACCTTGTTCAGTTATTGAACAATTACTTTAGCCTTGATTCCCCTGTCTAGCTCCTGTAAAGCATGAGCAGGTTCTCACTATATGCACCAATCTTTACATACCAGGGCACCAGACTAACTTGGTTTTCACACTTCTGCTGTGGGCTGCCACAGGTCCTCAATAGGACCTTGGCTGCTGTGGGGCTGCATGCCCCATGGGACCTCAGCTATACACACACATACACAAAATAGTTTGGGCTTGGTCAGCTGCAGCAGCAATAATGACTCAGCCTTTAAAAGAAGCAACAATTTTCTCAGCATATTTCTGTCACTGTAACCAGGAAAAATCTTCCTTTTTTTTTCAGTTCACATGTGACTGCAAATCAGCATGGGCACAACAATGTGCCTAATTCAGACCTTCATTGCCATCTTCTCCAAGCAAAGTTCAGGAGCTCTCCAGGCTGTGAAGGTGATCTTCAAAGATTGAAGATATTTCTCACTTTGCAACCTGTTCATGTGACAGGATTTTTCTGCTTTTCCTCAAAAGAGGTCACCAAATCAGTCTTTCTTCCACCAGCTATCTCAATTTTGCCCTGGATCTGTAGCTCACCAATGAATTATTATCCTTTATAGGCTTTCCTTATTCTAAAACTAGGATGGTCAAGCTCTGCTTTGTTTAGTTGGGGTGGGTTTTTTTTCTTTTTTTCCTTATGCATGCAGTCTTCATTTTTAAAATAAGGTTTTAAGGTGCTCATTTTCCTAAGGCATCAGTAAATAATACTGTATTATTTCATGGTCTGGTTTGCTTAGACTGAGTTTTGCAGTTGGAAACTGCTTATGCTTATACGAACCCTGAATTACACTTAAAAAGGATATTCAAGTTATATGATAACCATATAGAAGAAAAAGATTGGGGTTTTTTTGGTTTTTTTTTTTAAAAAAACACCCTCTGGCAGTTTTTCTTTAAATTCAAGATAACTTCTTCATGGATAGAGCAAAAATATGTAATTAAAATTATTCCCTTTCTTGTGCAATCTCTTTGTTTAGGGCTAGAGAAAAACATTGAGCTTGGAAACATGTATTATGTGCTACACATGCTAACACACCAGATTTCTTCTTCTTTTCTCTTAGGCAGTTACCTCATCCATGTAATCTCTGGCAAAATTCTGGGTTGCGTGTTTGTTAACTTTGTTGTAGAAGTAAGATATCCTGCAGCTTTTGTCTTGCAGAAATAAGTTGCCTCCCCTCCACCCCAAAATCCTAAATAACACAGAAGTGTTTTCTCTGGCCATGCCAGAGAAGAGCCTTTGTGCTCATACTGTGAATTGCACAGCATGCACATCCCAGTACACATCTTTGTTCAAGCTGGAGATGTTTCTGATGGCACTGGCTGTATCTAAACAAGGGGATACAAGAGCATTTCCCAGAGTCCAAATCCAGAAGCATGTCCCACCTGTGTCCCAGATGTGAGGTGGAAACACTCTGGTGCTGTATCTTATTGCTTCCTGTGGAAAGGATATACATACATGTTTTAGCAAGTCTTTTGTCTGAATCACTGGCAAAACTAGACCTGAAGGTGCATTACAACACACAGTAAAAAGTTGGTACAAACTCTGAGTTTCTGGTTCTTCTCTATCAATTGGGATCATGTCAGGATGCTGGGTCAGTCAGGGCTTTGAGACTGATCTAGCTAAGCTTCCTCCTACAGCCTACTTCCCCCAAAACACAAACAGCTTTTCAGCTCAGTAAGCCAGGTTTTGTTAAAATATGATTTAGGAAAATTCATCTTGTAAGGAAAGCCGTAACGATTAGCTCAGATAGTAGAAATACAAAGGGTTCACACACAACCCTTCTGCCAGCATTGTCCTTGTGAACAGATCCTTGCTTCTTCAGTAGATTTATTGCAGGTTTGATCTGGATCACAATGCCCACTTGCTCTGGTGCCTGGGAAGACCCTACCTTTCCTGGTCAAGGCCTTCATGGTCTGTCTCTAACTCTCTTCTTGCCCACCACAGCCTGTGATGCCCAGAAATTCCCCTTGTCTGGACAGGCTGGATTTGTTTCCTCAGGGAGACATGGTCTCCTTTCCTTGACAATGACCTTTCCCAGATCCAGTCATTCTTCCTAGAGGATCATAATGTATAACTAAGACTGGAAAAAAGTATTACCATGAGCCCCAGTGTTTCTGCACTCACAGTCTGCCAGGGCTACTGAGGCTGTGTTAATCTCCCCTGAACCTATCTCGAATGGTGATGACTTGCAGCACAGCTGTAGTGCATGGTTGTGTAACCAGCGCTGAGAGGAGGTGCATGTGACCTTCTTGGCCTTTGTTGGTTTTTTATTCCTATATACCATATCTGCAGTGCAAAAGGGAATATTTTTCTGGAGTTTGGAAATTGGGAGTTAAATCAATTACGTTCATGGAAATCAGACCTTAGCAAACAACTCAGTAACACAGAATTTGTACAGGGCCATGTTCTCTTGCTCTTGTCGTGCTGCATGAAGGGCCACCACAATTTAAGGTGACCCAGGCTGCTGCCAGCAGTCATAGAATCATAGAATCGTTTAGGCTGGAAAAGACCTTTAAGATCATCCAGTCCAACCATTAACCTAGCATTACCAAGTCCACCACTAAACCAATTAAGGGGAGAGTAGCAACCCCACACCTCCTGGCTTGGTGGCTGGATCGTTTATAATGAAAGTAAGAACTAGGAATCATTAAGATTGGAAAGGACTTTTAAGATCATCATTCCAATCATCAACCCAACACCACACCCTTCACTTTCCCCTCTGCTGCCTGTATGTTCTTATCCTGTTCTTGTTTCTCAGTTTGGCCCACAGGTGAGTTGCTTGGACAAGATAAACCACTGGGGAAAATAAACCCTTCCAAAACAAAAGCAAACAGGCAAGACAACAGTGTTAACATAAATAGAACTAAGGAGTCACAGGACTGCAGGAAGCACCACGAAGCCAAACATTCAATCCTTTGTTCTATTCTCCCTCTCCTGCCTGTCTTTTTCCAGTCCTCATCTTTCCTGTTATCCCTGTTACCTTTATTTCCTGCTGGTCTGAAGAAGCAATGTTCTTTTTATCTTTAAATTTTGTTTCCTCTGTGGAAACAGTCTGGGACGATTGTTTTGTAACTGGATGAGCAATCAGTTCCACCACCAAAATAATCATTGTAAACTATTCTCAGATAAGGAGTTCAGTAATGCACTGCTGACAAAGAAAAAAACAGTATAAAGATCTCACTAAGGAGCGGAAGTGGCACAACTGTAAAACTTGTCTGGCTAGCCAGCACTGGCAATGTTTGTTGTCTACAGGGTCTGGTTTCCAGAAAGAAAAGATGGCAAGAGAAATGATGAGTAGCAATTCCTTCTGTAATAAGCATTAAATTTCATTTTTGTTTAACAACAGCAGATTAATCTATTTTGCAAGAATTACCAAAAGGATTTTGGTATTTTATCTCAGTAGGTGGAAGCACAAACATGTCATTTCACTCAACAAGAACTCAGGGGGACTAACCAGGCTAATGGTAATTATTACTAGCTTCACACAGCTGGAGACAATGGACTAGGGTTTTTTCCTGTATATACATATGCTGAACACAGGAGTGTTTGGTAGGGAAGGAATGAGTTGCAGCAGAGTTCATCTTAGGTCTTTATTCAATTGCATACATTAATGAAGTCCAACATGACACAGAGCAGCCAAGAAGCAGACTTGACATGCCACTGTTCAGACAGGAACCTGTTTCAGACATGCAACTGCATACAAGTAGGCATTGCACTTTGTCATTTCCAAAAGGACTTCCTAAAAAACTGTGTGCCCCCAAAATAAGAATTGTGGTGAAGATTAGCTTCAAAATAAAAAAAAGGATAAGTAACTTCAGTGAGTTAATTTATGAAGACCTTTACATTATCCCAGCAATTTCAGTGATCTGCCCCTCATAAACATGTATGTGCTCTACAAGGATTTCTTTCATCATCCAGGGACTGCACAGACCTTGTAATCCAGCCTAACCTGCACTGTCTTTTTTTCCCCAGCAGGTTCAGAACCACAGTATCACAGAATGGCTAAGCAAACAGAAAGTTTGTTCCCTGGAGGAACAATTCCATGGAGAAGGTACAAAAATGTGTTTGCATACAGATTTACCTTCTTTTATGCACTGGGGAGGCTTAATTCCCCTTTTAGATATCCCAAGACTTAAGCTTACTTAAAGCCAGAGATTAGAAAAAACAAATACGTAGCTTCTGGCCTAATGTAGTTAAGATATAAAAGGCAAAACAGGTACAAAATCAATGGATGAAAAATACTTCAAGGATTTATTGCAGAGTTTAGTAGATACTGCAAAAGCTTCCAGATAAGGAGTAGGAGGAGCCTGACTCACGTCTTTAATGTAAGTAAGAGTAAGAATAACTCTCTTGCAAACGCTGAAGTGAAAAAGAATTTGCTGAGATTTTCTCAGACTTGCCGCAAAAAAAAATATTCTCTGAAAAGGAATAAATTTAGAACTTTAAAGCTTAGGATCTTTTTTGTCAGATCCATAAGAAAACTTACAAGACAGAAGAAAAGGAGACGCATAGCATCAGATATTCTGTTCACGGGAATAGCTATTTTTCCTTTGACTTAGGAGAAGCTACCTGAGTCCATAGCAGCTATGAATCTACAGAATATTTTTCAACTGTCTTATGTTCTTATTTATGGTCTGAATTTGATTCATTTACCAGTCCCCACTGTGGAAGCAAGGAGACGAAGTGAAGGGACAGTGTAGCCTCAGGGCACCACAGTGGACTTCAGACAGATGGGGACATAACTTCACAAGATGTACCCTAACACCTGCTCTGCTTTCCAGTAGAACTGGAATAATTATCCAGTCAGGAATTCAAGAGAACTGGCATTACAATGAACAAAAAGCCAGAACTGTTCTTCCATCCCCAAGCTGCCTATAAAATGTTATTCTTATTAAAATATTTTCTATACCCATCGTAAGACATTGCTACTGTCATCAGAAGAAAGTGATCTCAGATAACACAAAGACAAAATACCGCAATCACCAGGTGTAATAGTACCTGTAATAGCAGCATTTTGAAGAACGATTGTATAGAATGACATTATATTTCCCTCTAATCCGTGCTTTCCTCTTCAGACAATATATACCTTCTGCATGTTAAGTATGAATAGAGGAGCTATTGAGAAAAATAAAGGTAGGTGCCATGAATTGTTAATATATGCTTTTGTTCACCTGCCAGGAGGAAATCTAATCTCTAAAAGTTTGAGAAAATACCCATGGAGTTAGCAATGACTAGTCCAGCACATACTTTTCTAAAAAAAGTTATATAGATTTTTTTTTTCCTCTGCTTCTGTATGACATCTGTGCAACAATAAGAATACAGTTACGTGAATACTTATCAGTTTTCTTCAACAAAAGTGTAATTTTCAGTGGGAGTCTAAGCTGATTAAAGAGAAATATATTTGGTTACTACTAGTCCAAGCAAAATAAACATGATATCATAAGAGTTACACTTTACCTATGAAGATTGCATTTTTATGGTTGCACCAAAAATAATGATTGCACTGACAGTGTCAGTGTCTCTAGTGTCAGAGAACACAAACTGCACTGTTTTAATATTTCTGAAACCCCAGTTTTAGAATTGCTTCTCAGTGAGGAAAAATTCCCAGTATCATCTATGAGCTTTAGGGCATATATTGCAAAAAGGAATTTTAAAATAATAAAAAAGTTACAAAAGCAGTTGATAGTATATATGTTTGAAGATAAGCATTTGTATTCCTATCATGGTCAGTGATCAAAAGATGATTGAATTCACAGGTACAGCATAAAAACGAGAGCTCAGCTCCTGAAAGACCAGATGGTACACTTGAAACTTTGGCATGCTAGGATACAATAAAAACCCCAGCCTAGTGGATCCAGTCTAGTGGATCCATATAGTCCATTTAGTTTAGGCTTCCTCCTTCCTTTTCTTCTGGGAAAAAAAACAAAGTCAGGGACTGGATGATATTTGGGTACTTAAGCTTTCAGATCTTCTTCAGTACAGCTGTTCTGGAAATGCGTGGTAAATTTTTTTTAGAAAATACACATACAAAATGCAGCTTTTTCAAGCAAGTTTTTTCCTAAAAACGTGAAATTTTGGTTAAATGTCCATAAGGGTGGAGTTTGTGAGAGCAAGTGAGCCATTTGCTTGCTACATGAGATGCATCAATACAATCCAAGAGAAGAGAACAGCACCTGCATGTCCTTGGCTGAAGGAGAACACTGTAGTCTCTTAGTCTTTGAATCTCTTTGGTTAAGCATCAGCAGAGATTCAGAAAGGAAAATTAAAAATACAAATCTTGGAAGGTTTTGATATTCTTCCAGTGTAAAGCTGGGAAAAGTCTCTTTGGGATGGGAATGGGCAGATCTGCTTGTGAGAAGTTCTGCCCTCCCAACCAACTCTCTTCAGGATAAAGCACTGAAGTATAAAATTACCAAACATAAAACCAAAATTTAAGGTTGCTCCTTTTCCACTGAATATGTTCTTAACCCACTGATCTACTTTTCCAGATTTCATGCGTACCCCAATTTCCTGTCCCTTCTTCTGCTCTGCCCACTAGTCCCTCTTGTCACTCACCAGAGGAGTATGGACAATATAACTCAGCTTTGTGTCTCTCATGCTTTCTCTAGATTTAAAAAGACTCACAGCTTTACCATCTGATCTCCCAGTCCCCTATGGGGCTGGATTTGTCATTATGGGAGATAGTGGAGAGAGGCGATTTTAGCATTTGCTTTCAGCCTTCACAGATCTCAACACAATCCATAAATAATGGATAAATTAATTAATATTGGTGAAGGATTCAGATAGTGTGGTGATAAATTCTTGCAGAAAAGCTTATTCATTAGGGTGTATTCAGAGCCATTAATCCAACTTTGCAGAGCAAAGTCTGCCTTGAAAGACAAACAGGAAACAACGCACATTTCCACTGGGGTAGGATAAGGAGAAGAAACCTGATATTTGCCTACCAAAATAAAGTTAATTTTTTTATTCTTTAAGCTCATCTCAAAAGAAATTCAGTCAGGTATTGAAAATTTTTATATCTTATTATTCATATATTTTTAATATATTTGGTACAAAAAATGTAATCACCACCAGAATTATGAGGGTTAAAAAAAAATGGAGTGATGTGTCCTTGCAGTAGAATATTTTCAGCAGTTTCTAGTAAGCTGATAATGTGCCATTTTAGTTATTAGATAGAATGCTGGTCAGATTCATTGCACTTAAGGTCTCAGGACAACATAATTCATTTTGGGAATACAGAAAATATGTAAAACATAACTGAAAGATTTATAGTGACATTTTCTCCACACTCTCAACTGCTGATTTCATAGTGAAAGTTCTGAAATGTCTTTGGAATGTGGGGAGAAAGCAGTTACTTTTGAAATATATGGTTAAGATGCAATTAGCAGGCAAAGATTAACCACCTATAGAAGTTATAAATCAGCACATGGACTTATATTTCTGAAGAAAGAACAGTCTGAGCATAATTAATGACCAAGCAAATAATATGCCAAAAATGATTGCAAGTCTAGATTTAGACCTTTGTGAGTTTTGTATTCTGTTACTCTATGTTGTTTCTCTATTTTTTTAAGTATAAAAAATTTCAATTACAGCTGTTATCAGATGAATTATTATCCAATATAAAGCTATTTATACATGCTATTAGAATATTAATATGACTGCTCAGAGAAGTATAGATCTGGCACAAATTTATGCTTAAAGCATCAAGATCTGACTTAAAATGTCAACAGACAAGGAAATTCCTGAATAAAACCAGTCTAATACAACATACTCTCAGTCTTACCTAACGTGGCAAATGTTATAAGAACTCAAAATCAGGGGATGGTTATTTGAGTGCCTTAACCAGACAAAATTATCTTTGCCTTATCAGGACAGGAAACAGACCCA
Organism: Pelecanus crispus; assembly: GCF_030463565.1. Taxonomy (NCBI): domain Eukaryota; kingdom Metazoa; phylum Chordata; class Aves; order Pelecaniformes; family Pelecanidae; genus Pelecanus; species Pelecanus crispus. The sequence goes on along the minus strand of NC_134676.1, from coordinate 71,062,793 downwards.
CTTAAATGGATAGAGGACTGGATAATAAGCAATTTTTTCATGGAGAAACTTGTAGTACATGAAAAGTTAAAGAAATAAGAAACTAATAACTCTACTTGACTACGTATGACTTAGTGAAACAGGAGTGCATCTTGATATGAGGTACTATAGAAGGATTTGTCTTGTATAGGCTTTTCTCACAGACCATAATTTACTGTTAAGTAATGCTATACTTTCTAGGTATCTCCACAGACTACAGCCAGGCAACTGTAAAATGCTTCTCAAAAAGGTAGTGATCTGGGAATGTGAGTGGAAATGGTGATTCCAACCTCCCATTTTACTTTTTTCCAGGCAAAACCACACAGAATAAAGCATTCTTAAAGAAAAGTTGCTTTCCGATTCTATGTACTGTTATTGATCTCCTTCAAAATAAACAGTGAGCTAGTTTGCTCTGAAAAGTTTGTCTCTTTTCCTAAAAAGTCAATTCCTAACCACTGAAACACAGAAACCCAGGAATCCGGAAAAATCCCAGCTGAGAACAAGATGAACATTTTGGGAAATATAGGGACAGCTCCCAACAGGTATCTGTCTGGACCCTATCCAAGGAAAATGAGATTTTAAGATTCCTTTCTTCCTGGTTTGTAGAGATGCAAGCATATTGGGAGTTTATATCTTGCCAGCAGACTGGTGAGAGACATTTTCTCCTCCTCCCATCTTCCCAGTTCCTTCTCAAAATATGGGTTTATGAGTAGAATCTAATTCTAGACACTCATTTAGCACTGGGAAAGAAGTCACTAATGAACATGACGAAGCAGCCTGACAAAGACTGGCCCTTGATAGAAAGGTGCAGCAGACTTGAAATCCCTATTTGCTTCAGAGTTCATCAACATGGAGAATGAAGAAAGGTACCTGCTGCTCACAAGCGAGACATATTTTCTGAAAGACGGTGATGCAACAGAACCTGCTTGAACACACAATCATCAAATTAGGAAGCTGGAAATGAACACTGGCAACTGTTCATCAGGGGGTTTCCACTTCACATTCAGGGGAAGAAGACTGAGATGCTGGTCTTTCAGGGTCTGCTTTTTTTTCTTTTCTATTCTCCTGGTGAAAATTGCAGTAGTCTAGGGAACCGGAGGTTTCTCCTTTTTTGATTTACACAGAGTTATTCAGACCTGAGACAGTGCACAGGGTGGGAGCGCTGAGGAGGGGAGGGAGAGCTGCCTGGGAGAGATGCAGTCCTGTGGAGAGGTCCTACTGCACAGTCTGACAGGGATGAGAGCTGCACATCTCATTGTGCCTGGCATTTCACTGTTTGTTTCACATCTGCCATATACAACCAAAAAATATTAGTGATAGAAAGTAAAATTTCCCCACAAAACCAACCATTTGTCTTCATGAACAGAGAGCACAATGAGGGATATGGATTAAAAACCCTTTCCAAGCATCATGCCTTGTGCTTTCTTGTTGCTTATGTGGGCATTTGTCTGTGTCATACCTCTGGCAAGCCCTCACTGGCTGCATTCGTAGGTTACACCTTGTCTACATCTGGAGATGTACCAGGGAAATGTGAGGATTTAAACATCATCATTCCCACATCTGTGTTCCAAACTGAGTGCTCCCCTTGACCCAGACCACTTCATCCTACCTCTCATATTCACTGCAACTCCTGTGTTTAATGCTTTTTACCTGCTTGAGTTGGGTATATGTTACTACAAGTCTAAGTTTCAGATTTTTGGTTGAGAGAATTCTTTTTGTTTGTTTTTATTAGTAGTACTACTTTTTTTGTTTCAAGGTAAGCATGAGAACATCCTTCCTGGCAGCTTCCATGCTTGCAGTGAGAAATAGCTGCCACACTTTGGGGCTCAAAGGGGGATTTCCTGGCATAGTCATCTCCCCATGCTACTGCAGACTGCAAGGAAGAAGGGAAAAGAAAATGTGTAATGCAGGAGACATTGCCTTCCTCCCTCTTTGCTCGCAAATAAGCCTTTCTGTGCTAATGCACAGTCCTGCTTTCACTGACTCATTCAAGCTCCCAGAGCACTCATGTTTCTGCTAAATATAAAGATATGCCTCCTCTCTTACTTAGAATTTTTATCCACAGTGTGACAGTAGGAAGCTTTTTTTTGTCTGTGGAAATGACTCCCTTTTTTCCCTCAATGCTCAAGTCCATGGGTCCAGCCAAGCACCAGGAGAAGGGCACAGCCCTTCACATTATGCCATCCTGCTCTTTGCTTCAAAGGGCTTTAGCGCAGGTTTCAGACTCTGTGGAGCTGGCACTGCCTGGTTTTGTGATGTTACAGTCTGACACGCCAGGCTCTCACATCCCAGGAATGCATCCCCAACATTGCTGCAAAACAAATGCCCTTAGATAAAAGAACAACTTCTGACTACTCATGTCTCTGCCTGGGTCCTTCTTATCGAGGGTGACACAGGTTTCAGTCCACTTAGAGACCACTGACTTGTTTCACAATTTCTACAAAATTTCTGGGGCCTGAAGCTGGTGCAAAAGTTGGAGAGAGAGAGAATTTATTAAATCTGAATTTATTAATATCTACAATTGCCCACAGCTGATTAAAAATAAGTACACTGGTTTAATAGGAAAAAAATCTTTACACAAAATTAATTAGTTCATTAAAAAAAACCAAACTGATCAGTTCTACTGTAACCATGAAAATAATAATAAAAATTTTATTTATATAAATAAAAATGTTCAAAATGGAGAGTAATTTGTGAAGGATGAATCATAGTACAAAAATAGAGCTAAAACCATTAAATATTATAGTAAAGTTCTCTACCTAAAATATACAAAGATTAAAGACTATAAAGAGTTAACTGATGCTATGAAATTTCAGAAGAGCTTTGGAGAAGATGCTTCATGAGGTAGAAAATTAATAGCTTATGTGTGATCCGTTGCCTTTAATAGTGTCCAGGGTCAAAAAGCAGCCAAACACCTGCAGTCAAGCAGAGAGCTCTGGCTCAGATTTACCTCAGACTTCAGATAAGGCTTAAAAAATTGTCTAAAGGTTTTAGAAGCATATGCCCCATTTTCACAAAACCTGTTCCAGCTTTTGGCAGTTTGTATTTCAGTGGCCACATTTACATGAAAGGATGGGAACACATTGCTTGAACCGGTGTCATTCCTGACCCCAGGGTACATCCCTTTTCTGTACCAGAATGTGACCCGGCCAAGGACCATCATGTCCTGCCTGCCAGAATTTCTTGAAAAAGGAAACTTGAGTGCCCAAGGAGGGAGGAAGCCATAATATTCTCCAGTTAGCTCCCAGGTCTGGGCAGCTGGAAACAAGCATTAATGACATATCATAAAGTACATCCACCCCATTGTGTAAATTCAAAAGCAACAGTGGGCTAAAGTCTCCCCAGTGGCGAGAGTCTAGACTGTAAAACCTATTTAAATATTGAAATACATTTGAGAATTATATTCTAATTAAATTTTGAAAATAGCACTTTACTATCCAATAATGTGCAAATACCAAAACCAAATTCATAGTCAAAGCCCTTTTCTTTTTCCATACTTGTTTGTGCATATAAAAAAAAAAAAAAAAAAGAAAGAAAACACTCTTGTCATCTCTCCTTCATGTTATCATGTTAACTGAGTTCCTTCTCTATTCCAACCCTTTATCCTCAGAGTGTGTTTGGGGGAATTAATAATTCTGCTTCCTCATCCCCTCTTTCTAATTTATTTAGAATTGTCCAATGAGTTTAAAACATTATCAGCCAGAGGCATATATATATATATAAGCATTCTTTTATGAACACATATGCTGAGTGATCACATAAGCTTAATTTCTTTAGGAAACAAATCTAAAAATTTTTTTTAATAAACTGTGAAGATTTCAGGAACACATGGCTGCCTATGCACTATGTGGTTTGTCCTTACCATATTTGATCACATGAATTTTAATGAATTTTAAACTTAAATTAAGCTCTGGCAACTTGATGATTGGGGTGGTGTCTATTTAAAAGGAGGCAGATGGCCGTTTTTTATCTAGCTGTTGCATTTGTCTTCTGCTTTAATCTGCAAAGCTCACTTTTAAGTGAGAGGGTAGGAAGATCCCATTCCTGATTTTAGCTCCTGTTCCTCCTATGTTCTTGACAGAGGAATAGAAAGGAGCATATTTGGAGGAACAGCTGCAAGATGCTGCTGTGGAAAATGGCTGCTTATCTGTTGCTGCGAGCAGATTCCATTATTTGATTAAAAAGAAACTGGGTATTCTTCATCCCTATGACTGACTGTGCTCTACAGACAACTTTTTGGCCAGACTTGGTAAAACAGGGAGGGAACAGAATGCACTCTTATTGTGGAAACAAGATTGGGAAACATTTACAAATGCTGCTGTTCTTTTTTTGGCATAGAGTACTTTTGCATTTCTTATTCCACAGTTTGCTTGCTGAATCTGTTTACACTTACATCCCTTAATCATAAATACTCATGCACAAGGCTGTAGGGGATGAAGAAGAATCTGAGGGGGGTGTTGCTTTAATCTGGGTATTTCTTAGACATTGCATCTGAGCCAAGTAGAGGGATGATACCTTGATTTGCTAGTGACCAACTACACTCCAGGCAGCCAGCACACAAATCAGAACTGATAATGTCCCTTCATGGGATATTGTTCTCTGCAGCAAAATAGAACTCATTTTTAAATTCTCCTTTTCATCCATCAGAGGATAAAGTCAGGAGCTCAGGAAAGAACATAGCCCAGGTAATTCTTACAGCTGAGCAGACATCAATACTTATAGACCTACTCAGGGTTTACAAACACTGCACAGTAGGGTGTCTCAAAACAGGACTGGTTAAGGATCAAAACAGATTATAAGACATAATTGGTCAGGAACATTGATGTTTCTGGCAATATGGAATTACTCACAACACTGATCATTGTGTACACTGAAGGGTGCATAGGGCAGCTTTGGAAGTAAAGAGAAACAAAAACAATGTGTCAGGAAACAGCATGGGTTACAGCCTTCTCTTACCATCACACATGCGCTTGCTAGATAGTTATTCTGGGCAGAAGCAAGTGTCTGCACACATGGGTTTTTTTGTTGCATGGGCTTCCTTCCTGCATCAGATCTCTCTTTTCCTGGTGAGACCCAGGCAGCCATTACCAAAGCCAACCCAGACTCTTCTGCCCAGCCTAAACATCTGGGCAGGAAGGACTGTGGAGCACCTTTCAAAATGGAAGGTCCTGCCTCACCAAAGTCTCTACCTTCAGGCAAAGTAAGCCCCACCCCAGGAAACCTCTGTAACCAGGAGGATGCTGGTCTAGTGTATCTTTTCATATCTGGGTAGGCTTTTAATTATATCTTTTCCCAACTGAGTTCACAAGACAATGCAGAGATAAGAAAGGCAAAATATCTGTACTCTCCTGAAATTCTTTTCTTGCAGTGAGAGGGGACATTGTGAGAAGCAAATACAGAAACAAATTAAGACTTAAATAAAATACCATGGAATTAAGTTTATCTGAAGAAAGTTAATATGAGTTCACATCAAGGATTAAATGCAGAAAAGAATTCTAAAACTTGGCTGTGAGAAAAGATATGGACTCCATGTCCATATCCAGCTACATCATATTGTTACCTGAAAGGTACAGACAAGAATGTGTAAGGTCAGCATTCATGTCCCAAACCTACTGCTTCTAGAAAACCTCCTTTGGTAGTTCTGTTTATGCAATAGTTAATGGCAGTCTAGACTCAGTCTTAATATCACAGTGGTATATTACTAAACTCCTAATATCATAATGGTAAATTACATAGTGGTATATCAGTGAGTAAAAGGGTGCACAGCTCATCTCCTCAAGACTTGTGGTTAACTAGGGATGGATGCAGTGGTGGAACACTACATTGCCCATACCCATGTCTCTCCTACTTTTTTTCAGCTTTTTGAGCTCATCTGATCTTTGAATGTCAGCATAAACTAAACCAAAACCTACTTTATGGTAAGAGCCCTAGGATTCAGTGCCTTCTTTGGACTCACAGGTCACACATTAAAATGAAGAGCCAAGAAGGAAGGAAGGAACATGAGCTCATTTTCAGTCTTCCCATGTGTCATGGTTTGGCCCCAGCCAGCAACTAAGCATCACGCAGCTGCTCGCTCACTCTCCCTACCCTGATGCGATGGGGGAGAGAATTGGAGGAATAAGAGTGAGAAAAACTCCTGGGTTGAAATAAGAACAGTTTAATAATGGAAATAAAGTAAAATGGTAATGATAATAATAAAAATGTAATAATAATAATAATAATAATAATAATAATAATAATAATAATAATAATAATAATAATATACAAAGCAAGTGATGCACTGTCGTGGTTTGCCCCAGCCAGCAACTAAGCACCACGCAGCCACTCGCTCACTCCCCCTGCCCCAGTGGCATGGGGGAGAGAATCAGAGGAGTAAGAGTGAGAAACACTCCTGGGTTCAGGTAAGAATAGTTTAATAATTGAAATAAAGTAAAATAGTAATGATAATAATAACGATATAATGATGATGATGATGATGATGATAATAATAATAATAATAATAATAATAATAATAATAATAATAATAATATACAAAGCAAGTGATGCACAATGCAATTGCTCACCACCCACTGACCGATACCCAGACAGTTCCCAAACAGCTATCACTGCTCCCCAGCCAACCCCCCCCCCCCCCAGTTTATATACTGAGCATGACATCATATGGTATGGAATAGCCCTTTGGGCAGTTTGGATCAACTATTCTGGCTGTGCCCCCTCCCAGTTTCTTGTGTACCTGGCAGAGCATGGGAAGCTGAAAAGTCCTTGACTAGCATAAGCAATACTTAGCAACAACCAAAACATCAGTGTGTTATCAACATTCTTCTCCTACTAAATCCAAAACACAGCACTATGCCAGCTACTAGGAAGAAAATTAACTCTATTCCAGCTGAAACCAGGACACCATGCTTGGACGTATCTTCAGGCACTGAGAACTGAAGACTGAGGGTGAAAGTACATAGTCATATTAGGCTTATTTAAAATGTGAGTAATCATTGTATGGATTGTGGTTTTATGTCTAGAAGCTCTTTTCTTTAAGGGTCATAACACCATTTGACTAATAGGAGATTGTCTATAATGTTAAAAGTAGCTACTGTAACTGAAGCAACAGCAAATTTTATTGGAACAGATGTTCTGCGAATGAGCAGGGAATAAGGAGAGCAGTTGTCGTTTTGATGCTGTTTAAAGGGCAAGAGAGATGCCAATCATAATTACCATCTGCTATAGTACATAAAGTATCCATATGCTCTTTAGATGGCCCCAAAGTTGATTTAAACTACCGTACCGAGATTTCTCATTCGAGGACAAGACAAGTCTACATCCCCTTATTAGCTCCTGCCTGACAATTGCCCTGAGAGTCATTAACACAAATATCTCAAAATGCTGGCTCAGGTAGTCACTGATTAAATTTAGAGTAGACCAACCTTTGCCATTCTCCTTTGTTGGATCTTCTGCCATGATAGCATTTACCATCTGAAGTCCAAGCGTGCCAGGCAGCTGTTCAAAAACATAAACGCAATCTACAAACCCTCATTCCCATACTGTACAGGGCTTGCAACATTTCTCATGGTTCTACAAATGCTGTGTTAGAGCCCACACTCTTCTGGGCAACGGCTCAGAAACCAACTGCAGTTAACCTTGCATCCCCCACCTTCCAACTGAAATGTGTTTCCTCTTTCAGCTGAGTGCATTTACAGCAATATTTCACATATAGTAAAAAGAGAGACCTCTCTCATCCATCCAACATGCAGAGGAAAAATTATTTTTAACCTTGCACACCCATTGCCCTCTTTCTCCTTTGTGGCTGAATTGTACATGAAGGTCATGAGCTTTCCAGCAAAATTTTATGTCAACTGGGTTAACAAATGTTTATCATGAGTCCACAGAAATAAGTTCAAATTCATCTATACTACAAGACTAAAACACTAGCTTCACTCACTTTCTAGGTTAAATTTAAGGTTTTTTTGCTTACACAGGAAATAATGAAACATAGCAGCAGCTATATGGAAATATAGTGGTGATCCATTCATTCACATGTTTTCTCAGAGTAGTGCAAATAACAGATGTCTGAAAGGATGGTGCCATACACAGTATAAAATAGCAGTGGTTCAAATGTCATTTTGTTGCTCAGCCCAGCCAGTTAGTGATAGGATCATTCTCCAGAGGAGTCTGGCTTATATTTTCCCCCCTTTTTTTATTTTATCATGCATGTTTTCATCATCACATGATTGTCTAGTTTTGGAATTCACCTGTGATTTAGCTGGCAGCAAAACCTATGGAAATGAGTTCCAGAGGTTAAGACAATTCACATCACTAGATTTAAACACACTATCACAGGTTAGTTTTGGTTATTTTCTTGCTGTTGTCTTCATGAGAATGTGTGGAAAGGAAAAATTTTGGTATATTATCTCTTTTTTGCAATTTCTTCTTATGAGGTTGTAAGTAAATTATGGGATTTGCCCATTTCTGAGCAGTTTCAATTTGGACTCAACATTTTAAGTGAGTTTAATGGCCAGCATACAAGAATTTGGGTACTGTCTTCCTGCAATTATTTATCTTCACGGTGTCCAAAGCTGGAGAGGCTACTTTGAAGTTCCCCTGGCACAGCCACATTTCTGTGTTTTTCGGGGACTATCACTGAAGGAGATTGCCTTCTGCGCTGCCCTGGGGAAAGAAACGTCCTCCTGGGTTTCTTTCTTTTCCCTTAACCCTTTATAAGGGGCTACTACAGTACCCCTCCCATATTTTTTACATTAGTTATTTCCCTCTTGGGCATAAGGATGACTACAGTATGATGTTGTGGGACATTTCACTGGGAAGTGGCTCGCTTTAAGTCAGGGATAGAAGACCATGCCAACAGGTAAACTATTTCTCTTGACCTCTTCTATAAATAGCAGCAGAGCTACCATATGCCCTTCCACGTTCTGCTCCAGCAGCAAAATGCACATTAATGACACAAGTCTGGCAATATGAACATGCAGAAAAATGTGTGTACTAATAGAGACTGTGAGGGAGGAAACCTTACAAATATAATAGTACTATAAACACAGCTACTCTCCTTCAGGAAAAGATAAGAGAGAAAATTAATCTCAGGTGACAGATTGTTAGTCATGTTGCATAATGCTAAAGGGCATTCAGCTACAATAGTGATCCAGTGGTGAAACTGGAAAAGAACTATTGCAGATAGTGTGGTGCTGTATGTATGTTTTTAATTTAAAAAAATAAAATAAAATCCTAAACTGAAGAGAAACAAGATCAGCTCCTATTACAACTTTTGCACTGTGCAGCTCCTTTGTATGGTCATTGTACTTTGAGCACAATCCATTTTGTTTTGTTTTGTTTTGTTTTGTTTTGTTTTGTTTTATTATTCTGTGAGTAATAAGCTATACATTTAAGTGTGAGAGGTTTTACAGAAGCCTATTTCATTTTATGTTAACACAGTTACCCATTATTAGGAAATTGCCCATCGCTAAGTTTTATCTGCAATATGGTTCACCAAAAGCTTAATTAATATTCTTTGCTCTACTGAAAGCACAGAATTCTATCTAGAGCAAAACTGTGAAATGGAAAGTTGGCTATAAAGACTAAAAGGTAGTAAGAATATATTGATGATTTACATTAACATCCATTATCATTCTAAAAAGCATCATAAAGGCCATAGGGAATTGTAGGGTTTATATAATTTCACTCTAATTATTCTAATTTACTGTAATTAAGACACTAAAAAAAATCTAGTGAGAGAAAGTAATAACATCCTTTCAATACCAGTAAGAGAACAACACTCTTGCATTTATATGGTATTATTAACCAGAAAGCTGTGAGAGCAGGAAAAACACACAGAAGACATCCTGATATTGAAAATGTCATTTATATATTTGTGTAGGTGTTTATAGAGGAAGAATTTTTTAAATATATTTGTTTCCATACATTTAGTCCTTTAATTTCTTTCAAGGTCATCACCTGCATTAAAATCAACAGGAGAAAAGCCTGGATGAGGTCTCAAGGGCCCTAGCTGCATATACAGTCTGTCACCAGCAAGGCATATACAGCAGACCAAGCTGGTTCACCATTATTCTCACCTGTGCAATTGGGAGACTGTCCTGACCTCTGCTTCAGACTGTTAAGATCCTTGAATAAATGTGAAAATTCATCAACCAGCCGTCTGTGGTGTATACCCATTTTCTCTTGCAGACTCCAGTTTTCTACAGGAAATTATATCTGTGTATGCCATTAAGCCATCTTTCGCACCCATGATGCATGGTAGCTCTATACTAGCATAGCTCTTGTGTTTACTTGGTAACTAATCACTTAAAACAGTGCTGACATGCTCTCAAAGCTATTGTCAATGCAATATTGTCAAACCTTAGCTGTTAAATGGAAACAGAAAGGGAGAAAAAAATATTACTTATTTTTAATTCACAAAGGACAGTGAACTACCAGACTCTGCTAGAACCACTTCACATTGACTGCCACCGTCTGAACTGCAGGACAGGTGCTTGATCTTCCTGCCTCATATCAACAACCCAGGAATTGCAGAGGAGCTGGAAAAGGTCAGGAAGCATCAGTTTCTTGTCTTCTGGGTGAAAGTGCACAAATAACTTGAGGGAGAGGACAGGAAGGGAAGGTGCCAGGATCACACGTTCATCACTCAGATCTGGATGCTTTAAACCAGCTGCCTGAATTCTTCTGTCAAAAATAGCTCATGCATTTCTGAATCCCCTTCCATGAAGTCACTTCTGCTACTGAACAAAATCTTTGGCAAATCCCTGGCAATTCCCCCCAACCCATGGCTTACATTATTTCCAGCCCAATTGTCTCAGGTGTTACATAACAGGTAACATGAATTTCTATATGCTTCCAAACTGCTTTATGATCTTCTGTTGAAAACAACTAAATGCAAAATATCATTGATTATAGTAAAGACATTAATATGTGAAATAGGGCTGGAAAAAAGCCTTTCATATAAAGAATGTGATAAGGAAAAGAGAATGTAATTTTCTTGACAGGCCATCATTCCTTTTTTATGTATAATCACTGATCTAGACATAGAGTTTCACTTTTATGAATGTCAAAGAATGACAGGGCAAGAGGAAAAGATCTTAAAGAACAGGTCAGAAAGAGCCAGCAATCCAAGGTCTTGGCAGCAGACTGGCAGAAAAAAATCCACTGAATTTAGAAAGTTTCTCAGCACTTAGAAATGCTTCTGAAAATATCAAGTATGGCATGATCCAAGGCTTAGATTACGAGAAATTTTCCATTCTGTGACCAGGACAATTTTTGTTCTTTAAATGTTATCTGTGAGCACTAAACAAGTCTGTATCTATAGCTGCATATATAGATACACAAATACATATTTATGCTGTATTTGTAGCACTGGGAAGTTGCTGATGTATTGTTAGGAAAGAAACTCACCTTTAGCTGATTGGGGACTGAAATCAACCACTTCTGTAGGATTCAGGACATGTCCACTGCAAGTAAGAGAATATCTCAAGCTGTAAGTACTATTAAAGCTTGGTTTGTGCCTTGGACAGGTAGGTGAATCTCTCCAAATCAAAACTTTCCTTCTGTACAGAGTTTTCTCCCCATTTACTTGTCTGTCCTGAGAACAGCCGGCAGTAAGCACAGTGGGAATCTTTATTTCAAGGGAGATCTCAAAGCGCTGCAACAACACAGATGAAGAAAAATAACATCACTTATTATGTTTTACAGGAGTTTCCAGTTAGCAATGAAAGTGTATGTACATAACAGCCTAGCATGCTTTGTGATGGCAGCATGCAGCCAGATGCACTGTGTATGTTGGGAAAGGACATCCACAGAGTTGTAGGATGGCTTGGGAACTGTCAGTAAAGTCATCCAGCCCAGCCCTGTGAGGATGACTGGCAGATATCTTCATCACAGAGCACAGCCTCCTAATCCTGAAAGCAGCAACCTCATTCAGCACTTTTCTAGATCAGATGCCTGGTAATTATCAGATCCCATGTGACCCTGGAAACCTGCTCATTTACGACAGTGAGGCTCGTAACTCTTAGGTCCCAGATCTCTGGTAAGTCTATTTTTTAGTCAGTTTAAAGGAAGATAAACCAATTCATAAGAAGCTAAAGTACAGGCCACTAAGAGAAATAAGCATGGTAAGAGGTACTTAAATGGATTCATACCTTAAAGTAATGCATATACATAATTGGCCAGACGTATCTTTATTGAAGCCTAAGTAATAAGTGCATAGTAAATTAAGTCTAGACAACATTTCAGTAAACATTCCTACATAGTCCTGCTGCAGGTCACTGTAAGCTTATGTGAAATTGCAGAAGACTGAATTCACAAAAAGTCTGCAAAATCACAATTTGCTATTTACAATCTAAATTTGTATTTCAAGAATTTATATTTCCCCTTATAAACAGACTTTTGAAAGCAGAAGAAAATTGTCTGCAGGTTTTTATTCCCCTTGAAGAAAAATCTGCTTCAGAGGTACTCTTTTTCATTCATCCAAAAAGTTATAAAACAGTGCAATGCAAAGGATGGTATATTCAATTTCTTATTCAAGTGGAATATCTTTCTCCTTCTTCTTACCTTGCTTATCCTCTGTTCTCCCAGTCTTCCTAACCCACACATACATATTTTTTCAGCAGCTACTTCAAAAGTACTGAATGTGCACATCCCCGCCCAAATTAGATTAGAATAAAGGCCACTGAGTTTTGAAAGTCCCTCCCATTCCTCTTGAAAGAAAAGTCTTGGAGCCTGAACAAGAGAAAGTTCAATAAAGGGGTGTTCAAACTAGCATGGAAGGATGTCTTTGATACTATTACAGCCCACATCTGGGCTCAAAGATATCTAAAGCACACACTTGGTTCCCAACTGCCAGTATGCAGTAGGTTTGACATTAGATGTTCTGTAGTTGACCTTCATCTGTCCAGCAAGACTAATACTTTGGCTTTATTGTACATGCATTGATTACCTTATGCCACCTGTGACCTTGAATCCTATATGCTTGCCTTGAACTTGCTTGAGATGCTTTACCCATTTGAACTTGCTTAACATGACTTGCCTCCTGAATAATTTAAACCTGTCTTCTGGGACCCAGATTTTACTTGAACACTATGCAGATAGAAAAATGTGTCCATGAAGTTTGGTAGCTATCAACAAGACAGAAAAAAAAATGCAAAAAGATAGTTAAGCAGAAAAAAAAAAGTGATATAATGAGAGGTCTATATCTTTTCTCTGACAGGGTTTATGGCCTGTAATTACAGTAAGATGTTTGCTCCCTCTCTGCTCTCTCCCCTTTTTAATACCATGGAGCTCATATTTCACATGTGAAAAAATGAAAAAGATTTAGTTAAATAGCAACATATTTTAGGAGAAAATATACCTCAACACACTGATGTCTTATCTTTAGTCAAGCCAAATGGACTTTGGGGGGAGGGAAGAGTTTACAAACTGTAATCCATCAGGCAATGCTTATAGGGTTTAGCACCACAGACCTGCATATAGCAGCTCACCACAAAATAGAAAACACCACAAAGCATGCTTTGAAGAGTGAATGAGACACAAAAATAAGATGCAGCTCACCATGCCTGTAGCAATGCATTTTAAGAAGCTGAAGTCAATCTATGTGAGATTGTTCAAATGTTTGGAAAAAGAACCCCATCTTCCAGCTCTTCAAGGAGTTAATTAGGAGAGCAAACTTCCAGCTCTTCAAGGATTTACTCAGAAAGAACCCCTGGGAAATAGTCCTCAGGGACAGGGGAGTGGAACAGAGCCGGCAGATCTTTAAGGACACTGTCCAGAGAGCACAAGAGTTCTCAGTCCCCAAGTGTAAGAAATCAGGCAAGGAAGGGAAGACACCAACATGGCTGCGTCGAGACCTGCTGGTCAAACTAAAGAGCAAGAGGGAACTGTACAGGCAGAGGAAGCAGGGGCAGGTGTCCTGGGAAGAGTACAGGGAAGCTGCCTGTTTTGTAGCGATGGGGTCAGGAAGGCCAAGGCACGGCTGAAGCTGAATTTGGCAAGGGATGTAAAGAATAACAAGAAGAGCTTCTACAGGTATGTCAACCAAAAAAGGAAGGTTAAAGAAAGCATAACCCCCCCCCCGATGAACAAGAATGCTGACCTAGTATCAACAGATGAGGAGAAGGCTGAGGTACTCAACAACTTTTTTGCCTCAGTCTTCACCAGCAATCTCTTTCCTCACACCTCATGAGTCAATGGACCGCAAGATGGGGACCAGAGGGGTAAAGCCCCTCCCACTGTAAGGGAAGATCAAGTTCGAGACCACCTGAGGAACCTGAATATACAGAAGTCTATGGGACCTGATGAGATGTATTTCAGAGTCCTGAGGGAATTGGCTGATGTAGTTGCCAAGCCACTCTCCATGATATTTGAAAAGTCATGACAGTCAGGTGACGTCCCTGGTGACTGGAAGAAGGGAAATGTTGTGCCCATTTTTGAGAAGGGAAGAAAGGATGACCCTGGGAACTACTGACCTGTCAGCCTCACCTCTGTGCCTGGGAAGATCATGGAACAGATCCTCCTAGAAGATATGCTAAAGCTCATGGAGGACAGGGAGGTGATTCGAGACAGCCAGCACAGATTCACCAAGGGCAAGTTCTGCCTGACCAACCTAGTGGTTTTCTATGAAGTAATGATTGCATCAGTGGACAAGGGAAAAGCAACAGATGTCATTTCAACTTCTGTAAAGCCTTTGACACAGTGCCCCACAACATCTTTCTCTCTAAATTGGGGAGATATGGATTTGATGGCTGGACTGTTCAGTGGATAAGGATTTGGTTGGGTGATCGCATCCAGAGCGTAGTGGTCAACGGCTTGATGGCCAAATGGAGACCAGTGACAAGTGGTGTCCCTCAGGGGTCCGTACTGGGACCGGTGCTGTTTTAATATCTTCATCAATGACATAGACAGTGGGATTGAGTGCACCCTCAGCAAGTTTGCAGATGACACCAAGCTGAGTGGTGCAGTTGACACACCAGAAGGACGACATGTTATCCAAAGGGACCTGGACAAGCTGGAGAGGTGGGCCTGTGTGAACCTCATGAGGTTCAACAGGGCCAAGTGCAAGGTCCTGCACCTGGGTTGAGGTAACCCCTGATATCAATACAGGCTGGGGGATGAAGGGATTGAGAGGAGCCCTGCGGAGAAGGACTTGGGGGTACTGGTGGATGAAAAGCTGGACATGAGTCAACAATCATAGAATCATAGAATCGTTTAGGTTGGAAAAGACCTTTAAGATCATCCAGTCCAACCATTAACCTAACATTGCCAAGTCCACAGCAAACTAATTAAGGGTAAACTAGATGTACACTTGCAGCCCAGAAAGCCAGCTGTATCCTGGGCTGCATCAAAAAAAGCGTGGCCAGCAGGTCGAGGGAGGTGATTCTGCCCCTCTACTCTGCTCTGGTGACACCTCATCTGGAGTACTGCGTCCAGTTCTGGAGCCCCCTCTGGGATCAGTCGACGGGCTGAGCCTCTCTCCCCTCCCATCGGGACACCTTTGGGTAAGAATCTAACAGTTGGTTATACCAAGTGCACACATACACCACACACACCCCCCTCATCGCGTGAAACTTAGAAACCTCTATAGAGTCACTTTTAGGTCCTTTGATGCATCTGTACTATCCAAAGCTTTGGTATTTGCATGTGCCTTGCAGTCAGTGAATTTATCACCGGTAATCCAAAGAACCTGTGTGTCTGTTGCTTTAATAAATTGCTTTGATTTATTGGTCTAGCGTGATAGTGGTCATTGAACACGACCAGACGCTTTAAGTGTGGCCGTGATAGTTCATGCAGCACGACTAGACGAAAGGTGCCTACGTTATTTGTGAATCCGTAATTGTGACAGTTCAGTGTACTGAACGCGACCGGACTTATAACGATAAATTGGGTACCTTCCAAAGCATCTCTTAACATAACAAGCCCCCAGCACAAGAAGGACATGGGACTGTTGGAGCAGGTCCAGAAGAGGGCCACAAAAATGATCCAAGGGCTGGAGCACCTCTCCTATGAGGACAGTGCTATGAGCAGTGTGCCCAGGTGGCCAAGAAGGCCAACAGCATCCTGGCCTGTATCAGGAATAGTGTGGCTAGCAGGAGCAGCAAGGTGATTGTCCCCCTGTACTCGATACTGGTGAGGCCGCACCTGGAATACTGTGAATACTGTTTTGGGCCCCTCGCTACAAGAAGGACATTGAGGTGCTGGAGCGTGTCCAGAGAAGGGCAACGAAGGTGGTGAAGGGTCTGGAGCACAGGCCTTATGAGGAGCAGCTGAGGGAACTGGGGTTGTTCAGCCTGGAGAAGAGGAGGCTGAGGGAAGATCTTATTCCTCTCTACAACTACCTGAAAGGAGGTTGTAGTGAGGTGGGTGTTGGTCTCTTCTCCCAAGTAGTTAGCAATAGGATGAGAGGAAATGGGCTCAAGCTGCATGAGGGGAGGTTTAGATTGGATATTAGGAAAAATTTCTTCATGGAAAGAGTAGTCAAGCATTGGAAGAGGCTGCCCAGAGAGGTGGTGGAGTCACCATCCCTGGAAGTGTTCAAAAAATGGGTAGACGTGGCACTCTGGGACATGGTTTAGTCTAGTCTACCCTTGATTGGTTTAGTGTGGACTTGGTAGTGTAGGTTAATGGTTGGACTGGATGATCTTAAAGGTCTTTTCCAACCTAAACGATTCTATGATTCTATGACAGGCTGAGAGAGTTGGGGTTGTTCAGCCTGGAGAAGAGAAGGCTGGGGGGAGATCTTCTTGCAGCCTTTCAGTACTTAAAGGGGGTGAATAGGAAAGATGGGGACAATCTTTTTAGCAAGGCCTGTTGTGACAGGACAAGGAGTAATGGTTTTAAAATAAAGGAGGGTATATTTAGACTGGATATAAGGAAGAAATTTTTTACAATAAGGGTGGTGAAACACTGGAACAGGTTACCCAGAGAGGTAGTGGAGGCCCCATCCCTGGAAACATTCAAGGTCACGTTGGATGGGGCTCTGAGCACCCTGATCTGGTTAAAGCTGTCCCTGCTCACTGCTAGTTGATCTCTAAAGGTCCTTTCCAACCCAAAGCATTCTATGATTATTTTTTACCCATCCCAAATCATTTTTTGTCCTGTTACTTGTGCCTGCTGCACCTAGGGTCTGAGATTTTGGGGAGACAGGGAGAGGTTACTGCATGTTTCTCTTAATTTCAGTTTAAAACTGAAAGGTTGGCTATTGCTTTTCTTAAATAAACTAGAACGGGTTCATTCTTTGTGCTAGAATTAAAAGTCCTAAACACAGACTTTTTTGGTTGTTTGAGGCAGACCCTGGCTGAAACTAATATTTCGTGAGGGGTTACCACAACACAACTTTTGTTAACCTCACATAAAGACAAGGTGATGAATGGATGTGTCTACAAACATGCATGCACCAGAGACAAAAAGGGAACTGATTACCAGGCATCTTTATAGGAAGTCATCTGTGGTAAAGACCGATACTCTGAAAAGCACCTCTGACCCTGGTGAAACCACGGTCAGAATTTCCACCTGTCTACAGTGCCACAATGATGCTGCTAAATTCTGTACTTGCTTTGCTTCAGACTGGGGTCTTAAGTGGTGTTGTTAGCATGCTGATTCCTGACTGCTGTCAAAACTTAATTGTGGAATTTGATTTCTTCCTTAGAATTTTGCATATATAGGACATATGGTGTATTCTTTGTAATTCCAGCTTAAAGTGAAAAAGCCTGTTATTCTTCCACATATTACAATGCTGACATTCAACAGAATGTTAAATTTATCTTCTAACACATTTAATCAGATGAGGGTGAAAGGTTTGCATAAAAACACAGTTAAAATCTTTCTATCTGAAAATTAAGGATGCAAACTAGTTTAGATATTTGACAAACATGTTGAATTTATAATATTGCTTTGGAGAATTCTAATTGACACCCTTTTATGGCATTCTTGGGTTTCTTTGGGGTGAGAGCTTTGTTTTTAACATTGAAATAATGTTTTATTTGTTGTGGAATTTAAAAAAAGATAATAAAATGTTCTGTTTCAAGTTGCAAAAACTTCAATAAAAAGTTCATTAAAAGCTATTTTTTTGAAAATTATTTTACCAAAACCACATTTTTTATTATGAATGCAGTATGTAAATATCTGCACAGCTCTAAATTCTAATAAAAAAATTACTGCTTTGGTACTACAGGCTTACAAATCCACTTTTCAGTATCTTTGTGAAATACATTCTAATTTATACCGAATTTTGCTATAACTTGAAGCAATTTAAATGAAGATTCATTATGGTAGGAGTTGTACAAATGCATAAGAGAGAATTTTTGAGACTAATTACTCAAAGTTCTAACCAGTTCAGACAATTGAAATATTAATCCAGTTTTATAGGAGGGAAATCAGCACACCAGTTTAAATTACTTGACTGGAATGATAATAATTCTGTTCTTCAGTGACAAATACCACACAGTATTACCTTGGTCCACAGAAAGTTTTCTAGTATTCTGCAATAGCTTTGTGAAACTCAGCATTTTGTTTTGATGTCTTTAACATAAATATACAGCTCAATAAAAGAAAATAACCAGCTTAACTGTATGGAGAGGAAATATGCTTTATGTACTTTGCAGCAGAGAGAAAGGGGGAAAACAGCACAAAAAAAGTACCAAGTGCTGTCTTACTGCCCAGAGCTTTTCATAGTCCTTTTCCTCACACAGAGCTTTCAAAAAAATTAAGCAAAACCAGAAACATTCCAGAAAGGTGGGTATTCCTTGAGTACTTTTTTTCAGAGAAAACTGCCAGTATTCTGCATAGGCAGTCTAATACAAAGCAGCAAAATTAAAATTGGGAATTGTCTGAAAAGCACATACAGTACTGTTTCAAAGATTACTGCGGCACACAAAAATGTTACAGGATCAAGTGAATCAGACTCACAGCATAATGTAGAAGTCTGGAAGAGTTCAAGACTCTGCTGTGCTGTTTACCAGCCCCACAACATTAACAGCCTTCAAAGCCACTGGCTGAGAGGTCTCAGACTCAAGGCAGAAGCTTGGCACATTCATAGATCTCAGAGATTTCAGTGAAGAGGAAGAATATCCAAAATGTTTAACTCTCTTCTTTGTTGCTGCCCAAGTTGGCCAAACTGGAACCCATTGTCTGGGCAAGGAGAAAAGGGACAGGCACAAAACACTCATTACGTTATTGTTCAGTTAGTCTACAACTATGAATCATCCAGCACAGAAGCTGCTTTGAAAAGTCTACTTTTCAGGAGAGACTTTTTATACATAATATATTTTTTAGAAGGTGAGGAAACCACGAATAAATTTGTCCAGCTTAAAGATGATGATTGTCCCCTCACAGTGTCTAGCACTCATATTACAGAAAGTTCAAGAACAATAATGAAGGTGGTATAAGTAAGGCCATTTTGGGGAGTCCCAAACCCCAGAAGCTCTTTTATTAGTTTGTTTTTGCATATGGCACAATGAAAGCTAGGTTATTTTTGTGCAGAATAATCAATGCCAGGCACTCTTAAATCCTACTCTTTGGATACCTATGAACACTTACAGATAGAAAGTGTAGATAGTTTTGCTTTTGTCACCAATTAAAGCACAACTCCACAGATTAAATTAGCAGTTATATACCAAGGGCTAGATTCTCCAATTATACAGATATCATTTTAAAGAGCTCCTACAGACTCTAAGATTTTAATTTGGGCATAAATTACATTTGTACTCCCTTCAAGGCTCCTTTAGCCTACTGGAATGATGAAAGTTGATTTAGCATAAATGAAAATCCAGCCCCCCAAAACTCATTATAGTACTTGGATTGAAGCCTGCTCAGTAAAGCCAGTTCACTACAGAATATGCCAGTTCACAGTCTGTCACTCTTTTCTTCTGCATCTCTGCAAAATTTAAGCCCAGCCTCTGACAACTCGGTCCTCCACACACCAGCACTGTACCACAGTAAGTCAAATGCACGGGGCCATGGAAGGGGAAGCCACAGAGCATCAAAATATATGACAGAGATAATGTAGAAAATCCCTCTGACTTACAGAAAGTTCCCTCCCACAGAGCAAATTTCAAGCTAAGAAAAGGTACCCCACTATTAAGTTGTTTCAAGCTTTCATGACCAGAAATTGGAATTAAGATAACAAGCTGCAAACTTACATTGACTATTTGTGTGGTTAGTTTTTTCTTGCCAGCCATCTCTCAACTACCCTGTTGTCTCCCTCCCATGCACCTGGCACTACAATAGCCTTACATAGCCTCCCCTTTCCACATGCATATATATACACCTTTCACTGGTTTACTTATATACTTCCAGAATGTGATTCCTTATGGCCATATTTTTCTGTTTGATTTAGAAACTGTAGGTTAGCATCTTCTGGATGTCAGAAGAATTTCATGCATGCTACTCACTAACCAATGTCTGTATTAATTTCCTGAAAAATTCTAAGCCTTGAACTGAAAATATTTAACGTGCACAACTCCCTCTTTTCTCCTCTTTCATTTTGTGTATCAAGTTAACTGATGAGCCTCACACAATATGCATTTTCCATGTTCTACCTTCATCTATATTCTTCCTACATTTTCCTGCATGAAAATTAGAGCAAACAGGCTGTCCTGCATTTATTAACAATGGCAAATACTTGCAAGTATAGTTATTTTGCCTGTGATTACATAAGCCAGACCATTTGGTTTGTCAAATGCCCCAAATCTACTTTCATATAACAATACTCTTATTTCTGTCCATACACTTTATTTTCTAAGCCACCTGTTTTGAATGACTTTGTTTATGCTAGAATAAACAAGGAATTTATGGTCTTTTATTTAAATTAAATAATATTAACAGTTTATCTATATCTTTTAGAAAGAAAGATGCACACTCCTATATCTTATCAAGATTCATTCTCAGAAGTTCCCCTTCCTAACTTTTAAAAGGTAGAATTTGCATAAGAATAGGCCTGAAGTAATGCTCCATGGAGTGCTAGTGGGAAGGTGGTTGTGTTTAGTTAATACACAGACCTAACCAGAAATTTTGACCAGGAATATATAAGTAGAAAAATGGATTTAAATGGTTTTTTGCTACTTTCAGCAAAATTGACTTCTTTGTGTCATTTTAGATGGATATTTAACAAAACAATTCTCAAAGTGGTTGGAAGTTTCCACTGGTTAAAAGATGGGCTTTAGAAAATCCAGCACTAAAAGGAGTCTTTCACTAAAATACTTAAATACCTGGTAGTTTGAGCTGTTGTGAGAACAGACTATATTCTTTAGCTTTTTCTTAAAAAAGAACAACAACAACAACAACAAAAAAAAACCAAACCTGAACAAAGTTTTTTGGTTGGTTAATCATATGTACCATTTGAGACAGTCCAAAAACCTCCAAATAATTCCACCTTTTATTCCTACTTTGAACTTCTTCCAGCCACTAGATTTCATTTTGCTTTTGTCTGAGAGGTTAAGGAGTCTTTGAGTACTATTAATCTTCTCCCTGCAGAGGTACTTCTCTATTGATGGTACTCATCCAGCCCCCATTATCCAAGATACAGAAGAACATGTTCAAGGTCACAAATTAAAACATGATAAAGCAGAGAATCATACGGGCTTATGTGCTAACACCTTAACATCTGGATCATTCTTCCTCCCTGGAGGTCACCGTTTTGCCACCTATTCAAATTATCTCAAATGTAAAAATAGAAAGAGCTTCATCAGTTTCTTACTGGATCATGTTTTACACTGACTTTCCTGAGGATACAGTGTGAGGCTGGGGCTTATTATACCTATTGTGTGTTAGACAGACACACACAGACAGAACATTTGTCAAAAAATTACTTTATTAAGGTCTTTTTCATAGGGTGGTATTTACATGGTAAACTGAAGCTTTTTAATACATGGACCATTTTCTGTCCAGATGTTGACAGGAGACTCCATTACAAACATCCTTGTGGCAGTATCTTCAGCAGGATTAAACAAGATGTGCCAAACTGTAGTTCTGGTCAATTATAATGATCCAGCTCACCTATGGTCCCACGCAACTCCTCCAGCATACACATGATCTTCTACTGGTTATCTCCAACTGCATAGAGAAGACTGTCGTATGGGGCCCCTGCCGCATAAGCGGGGACAGTTTCTACTGAGTATTTAAAATCTGTCTATGGCTTGTTTGTAAACTTCTTCCATAGCAGGAACAGCCTGGGGACATCCATGCTGTAGACTGCCTGAGATACCCCCACTGAGAGCTCTAATTAATGCATCTCAACATAGGAAAAGTTCCTAATGGGGCCCTGAGCACAGGGGCCTCCCTGGGGTAGGGGGTGATCCAGGACTGCTTGGTGTCCTCCCCACAAGCTCCTTTACCAATTGGCCAGTTGCTCTGCTGCAAAGGTGGCTATGAATAACCCCTTTGCCTCTTGTTTGCCCACGATCTCAAAACAGCTTGGTGTGCAAACTACACAGAGAGGAAATGAGGACCAACTGCACAGGGCAGAGACACAGGCAGAGCCCTGGTACCCAGCTACACCACAGCTGCAACTATTGGTCAAACTTGAATTTCATTCTCATATCACAGTTGTAGCTTAAATCCTACAGATTTAAGAGATTTAAGAGAACTTGCCCCACCTGCCAAAATCCTCATGATTTATTCCAAAAGCTGCTTTTCCTTGTCCCTTGCAACAACACCCAGTACAGATTAGAAAAGACATTTTTACCTTAAGGTATTTTCAACAGATGACAGAACTCTTGTAAGATTGGTAGTGCAATTGGAACAATATGAATGATGTGAATGGAAAATGAGATGTCATCCTCCTTGTTTCCCTCTCTCTGATACCCATCTGCCTATACTGTAAAGTTCTCCTCTTTTCCTCTCATCATCCTCAGAAACTGTATTCCAAAGAATACCCCCACCCAGAAACTAAGTGAGGTTACCATGATAAACAATATAAGGCAAAAAAGGAGCTAAATAATAAGGAACAAAGCAAATGTTTATCACTGCAGGAACGGACAAGACAAAAAAAAGTACTTCCCAAGACTGCTGGAAAGTGGAAGCGTTATGGGAGAGCCACCAATGAGCCTGGGAAATAGATCTGCTTCCTTGGGAAGTAAAACTAAGGATAAGCTAGTTGAGTGACTGAATAAAATTCAGAAAGGAGTTGCATAGGCAGTAGGAGTCTGTGACACAGTCCAAAGGTGATACATCTCCCTTAGCTTTAGGTATTTCCAATACCGGCATGCACATTTGTCTGATTTGTCTTCCTTTACACATAACAAAGAGAATTGGGCAATTCCATGGTGTGATGCGTCTTGTCTATGTCTGATATTTTTTTGGCATGTGATGAACCACTGCATGTGTCATGTCGCATCAGCAAGGCACATAGTACAGCTATCACCTTTGCTGTAGAGGACTATGTGCAGCTATCCTATATTAGCAAGATAAATTTGATCATTTGAAGCCAAGAATGGGGAGATTTGCCTTCTGAGGGAGATATAATGGGGGGGAAAAAAAGCTCCCTTCCCATAAAACTTAGATTCTTTGGGGGATTGTTTTAATTACTCCAAACTGAACCCACTTCTAATCTGGTGAAGGACAAACTCAGGCCTAAGGGCTTAATGGTTCACTGACCATGATACAGATATAAATCACCACTGATTAGATATGGGCAGCTCTACCTGTCTGTTGGTAATTAACACCATAACTTCTCTTCTGCCAGATTTCCTTGGTACAAGTGAAATCTGCTGGTTTACTGGGCTGAGGACTTTAGCCAATGTAATTGGCAAGCTGTTATTTTAAATAGACAGCTGCTTCTTCCAATGTTACACTTTCACACTAGAGGCAAGTAGCCTTTGAAGGGAAAACTCATTTTCCTAATTCCAGCAGACTGATTACTCTCACTTTTCAACTTACATTGTTGGTCTTCTGAGGTAGTATCCTATTAAACAGGCCTTCTTCAATCGTTTTCACATAAAAGCTTGTGCTATCCAGCTTGATATGAGTCTGTGGAGTTTTCTGCTTTGTTGGTAATATTAAGCTTCTTTATTTGGTTGAAATTTTCTCTCATGTTGCTGGCATCTAAATCCAGCATATTGTAGAGCAATATGCTCTATGTATTGCAGTACAGTTGTGTTTAGGAGGCAAGCCAAGAAAAGGCTGTGCCATCAAACAAGGTAGCAGTTGTCTGTTTGCCCTCTTTTTCCAGAGCTCAGCACAGCACAATTTTAGCCTAGCAAAGGGTTTTCTAGGCATGCCAACCAACTGCAGCAATCAGACCTTCCCATTCTTCACAAGAGTTCATCCTCTCAGCTGAGAAGTCATAGCATTACTCAAAAGCACCTCAGGTCTGCAGTCAAGGGGATTAGCTATTTATTTCTGAGACTGCTAGCACTTTTAATCCTTTCTAGAAGGAAGAGGAAGAAGGTTGTTCTGAGGGAAAGGGGTAAGTCTACACTCATCAACCCTCTGCCAGCTGCCTCACTTTCAACTAACATCCATCAAGAGCAATGGTACTACTCTTCTTCTGCATCTTTCTTTTCTCAGCTCACCTATGAAATCTTCAAGTGCTCATTTCTGTTATTTGTTAGGCAAGAAGGTCATTAGAAGAAAGGTGAACAATCTTTTATGCTACCTACTTCAGACCATCCTATTGTGCTGCCTTGTATCTCACTGAACCTTAGCTCCCTCTCTTAAAAGGCATTATGCAAAAGAAAACAAAACCAGACAAAAAATGCTGATATTACAGTATCTGAAATAAAGGGAAGACTGAAAATTATAACCTGCTAAATTGAAAGCAACTGTTGGATGTTGGAAGCTGTTGTGAATATTAAGTCTTTGAGTCTATTAGTAAAATCAAATCCCTCCTCTCAACTAAACTATTCTGTTGGCAAAGCAGGGAAGAGTGATTAAAAAAAAAAAAAGAAAAAAAACTCAGTATCAGCAGTAATTCTTCAGTGTCCCTGGTGGAAACTATGCACTACCCTGGTTAATTTCAGATGGGTCTGCCACAAAGCAGCTGAAGGACTATCTTTCACCCTACCTATTCTTACACTTTTTGCACTATATTTTCTATTTTTTTAAGTGCTCATAAAGCAACCAGCTTATCCATAGACTCAGATATTGATCTAGTCTCAGTGGTGCTGAGACATCAATTTACTAATCAGTGTCTGCTATACTTTATATTACCTTTCATTTCTCCCTCTATGCAGCAAAAATAGCTCAAGGATTTCAGAAGCAGTACAGCAAGTGGTGTTATTATGTATGGTTGCAGAATGAATCACTCCCTCTGAGGTGTTTAACAGCAATCATTTTCCCAAGCATTTTATTATAAGCAAGTTTTTCCTTTTCAGCAAGATTTTCGAAGTGGGAGTGTATTGAGTGCAGAAGAAGGAGGGCCCAGCCAGAACTGCTTGTCAGACCTCTGAGGACATGAAAAGCTGAGAGATAAAGCTTGGAAAATTCAACCACTTCTCTAGATTAGCAAAATATTTTTGGATGGCTGCCCCTCTCTGCTTACCTGGCCTTCAGCTGGCACTCCTCCAATGGTACTGCAGCACTCCTTTGCAGATCTGCTGCAGAGGGTTACCAGTTTGGGCTTCTACAATAGAGCTGTAGCAGAAAGAGAGAGAAAAATCAGACCCAGGCAGCAAGAAGGAAGAGAAATACAGGTCTTGCAATGGTAGCACTTGTCTGAGATTTTGCAAGTCTGAGCTGCAGCCAAGCTGTCTGAAGAGCCTGCTGTGATTTTGAGGAAGTCACCAAGTCCCCAGGCTGCCCTCTTCCTTATGCAAACCAAGCTGTGAGAGTAACTCACGTTGAAATTTACTGAGTCTCCCTATAACCTTCTCCCAAAAGCAAAGTTATTTTGAGTTGGCTCTAAACCCCTCTTCTTTCTCTCACTCTTCCCCTTTTCTCTATCACAATTTGAAGCACATACTGGCTGAAACTAAGTATAGACAGAAAAAGATATAGATTTCAAGTTCATTTTGTTTCAATGTCTTGTGAAAGAAGAATTAACATATTTATTTTAAAAATGTAAAAATTAAACAGACTGTTTTTCTTCCCCCTTTTCCTCTTACCTACTATCAATGAATCATCCAAAGTTCAAAAACTGTTTCAGAAACTCAGAAGTGCAGTCCTGTGCCTAAGTTAAACACCCCAGAATGTCACCTGGCTTGAACTAACTCATTTCTATCTCTCCTGAGGGATGAGAAGGAGAAAAATGAGAGAAAGAAAAGTGCGGTTAAGGCACTCAATATTTCAGAGGTAGAAGTCCTTCTATTGAACAGAAAGGAACTGATGCTGGGTCTCTTGGTATATGAAAATTGGAGGAATGAAAATAAAGCCAAACTGTCAATTACCAAGGCATTGGTAGGAGTTTAGTAGCTGTAAAGTGAATTTGTTTTCCTCTATAATAATTCTAATTGCACCATGTGCTGAAGAAGCATGTCAAAACCTAATCTGCATCAGTTAAGGATTGCCTGCATTTTACTCATTCCAAACTGGCATAGATTTTTCTATAAGGATAAAATAATCCAAGACTTGCCTTCAGCAGTTGTACCTTGGAACATCAGTGTAACAACACCCCAGAAAATACAGTCAGATACAGGCAATGATCATTCATTTGAGATGTGAATAGAAAGGAGGGAATGGCAAAATGAATAATCTATTGATCACAGAGTTCTATAGTTTGCACATGGAGATTAACACAAAATTATATTCATTCTGGGCACTCAAAGAGCAGGCAAGAGAGAGGATCTGCACCCAAACCTATTCAGAGTTTCAACAGCTTCATAAAAACAGCTCAGCTTTATAAGTAATTTGTTTATTAGTTTTATATGCTAATTTTGTAAATTAATGGTGAAAAATCATATCCTGGAGAAGCACAGCCCAGATCCTAATGTTTACTCACTTCACAAGCAAGGGACCAGCATACCTGGAAGAGGGGCCAATCACACCTCTCCTAGCATACCATAGACCTACACAACAAATCCTTAGTGACAGAAAAGGTGAGGATCTATTAACAAATGGAAAAAAATTAAATACAGTGCATCAGTTTGGAGATTTACAGAAAAGGCAAAACATTGCCACAATTCAAGTAATACCAGTATAACTTCCTGAGTTTGCAGGTAGCCTTCAGCTAGCATCTGCTCAACTGTCTCTTGTGTTTAATGAGATTCATTAAGTTCCATGTTACATGTGACTTACATGTCATTTACCAGGTTGGATATTCCACAATTCCTCATTTTAATTTACAAATATTCAACAGATTTAGAACTACTGTACCAGCAGGTTGACCCTTAAATCAGAGGGTAGACAGCAGTTCAGAGAGCTAAGGACACTGAAAACAAATATTCTGATTTGTATTGGGCTTTGTTAAGACTCTTCCAGCAGATTTGTCTCCCATCTTTCACGACTGGTATTAAGCAAACAAAAACAAGATATGTGAACTAGGCCAGGTTAAACAGTGGCAATGACTTGCACACCACAGGGTAGGATTGCTCTGTCTATCATTTGCTTATCAGCTAGTTCCAGTATTATTTAACAGCATTCAGAAGATCTTTAAAGGTCAGAGGAGAGCAATAGAAATACAGCAAAAGACAACAAGCATCCACAGTGAAGATTTCTAACAAAAAGTCAGCCACAGCAGATGCTTTCACAACCTTTTACTTTTCATTGCTCTAATATACACACACAAAAAAGAAGACTCAAT
Organism: Pelecanus crispus; assembly: GCF_030463565.1. Lineage (NCBI taxonomy): Eukaryota > Metazoa > Chordata > Aves > Pelecaniformes > Pelecanidae > Pelecanus > Pelecanus crispus. The sequence continues at coordinate 71,035,099 of NC_134676.1, read as the reverse complement.
TGTCACTGCTGAAGCCAAGAGCAATGAGATTCAGGAGAGGCCCCCTATGTTTAGCATGCCATTCTGCATCTATGAAACACTCAGAAACAACAGGAGTTTCTGCTGACTTTATAGAGAAGCATCGAAGGGAACTTTCTTCTCCTACTCATTTTTTTTCCATCTCATTGAGACAATATGCAAAAAGTTTCTTCATAGCCTCTGTTGGCTGTCAGGTTTATTCTTAGCTATTTAGCACTAGAGATACAGATGCAGCAGCTAGTGTTGCAAAAATACAAGCAAGATGGTTTTAAATTTAAAGAAACAACCAAACAAAAGAAGTCATTATAATAAGAAAGAAGTGATGAAAGAAGGAAGAAAGAATGAGCTTTTTTCTGAATTATGCTGTCTTGGATTTTTTCATCCTATATCTCTAATTTCTGCTTTAATAGGGAATACAAAAAAGTGCATCAAGAGGTGTGAATTACTATAATGTACCATCTGATCATCTACAACATTAAAATATGCCTTTTGTAGATCAACCATTTAAAAACAAATTTTTTTGAAGGCTTAAGTATACTATTTACCACAATAAATATAAGAAGTAGCATGTGATAATGAGAAAATGAGATATCATCTGGGACTTCCCATAGTCAAATGTTGAAAAGAAACAGCTGGGGTGCCAAGAAGCCAATAAACAATATTAATTTTTACTTAGCTAAGGGTAAGATCATATGGTGATATCCAATTATCACATATAAAGATATTTTAGTTACAGAGATTATACAGTCTGTATTACCTATTCTGTTACATTGAATATGTTATTTTATCCATTCTGTTACATAATCTGCTATTATTCTATATATGAAGATAGTAAAAGAAGCATCCAACACCCTGCTTGGTTTCCTTTGCCCTTGAAAACATGTGTATGCAATAATTCCCATTGGGAGAAACATACTTTTTCATAGTGATGGACATTGGAAAAGTTAAGTAAGTCTCCTGTCATAGCAGATGGCTTTGTTACAGAGAACCACTCATTCCTCTAAAAAGAAACAGTCATGCTTTTATAAATCCACTTACCTATGGTTTTTGTATTTGTTTTCTGTTTTCATTCTGTGTCTATACAGCAAACATTTGCATGTTTCCTCCATATACTTCATTGTAGCACAGGAATTAGCCATATCACATCAAAATTGCTTCATTTGTTATGTACTCACATATGTATTGTGTGGTTAAGCTGATGGTTAAATTATTTAGCTTCTTTCTGGTGGATTTTTTAAACTTTTGTAATTTTCCAACTCATTTCTGTGATGCATTACTTACCTCAAATGCATTCATTCTCCCCCCAGTTGAGGCCAAATCTCACAGGGAAGCTTATGTGTGAAAAATGTATGCCAAGTTCATATCTGCTTAGTTATTGTTGTATACATGTGGAATCACACACAATAAGTCTGTTAAGATCACGTAACATTGTTGGTTACAAATCCAACAACAAATAGTGGGGCTTTTCCCTCAAAAGTCTACTGCTAAATTCACCTCAGATTAGACTTGTGCAAGAGTGATGTATCCCAAGTTCTTTCTAGTGTGGGAGAAAATGGTTGCATTCTCAAAAAAAAACAAGAACAAATGTTTACAAAACACTGATGTAATAATCAAGATAAATTTTTCTGAGCCCTGTAGAGCAAGATACTAGTTTTGAACTTAGCTTATGACATATTTTGCTATACAAACTGTAGAACATTTAGTTTAAAACTAGAACATATTGTTTAAATACAGTTACAAGTGAACTTTAAACAAGGAAATTAAGGTGCAAAGTAGAAACTCCATGAGACAAGACAGAGGACAAACTACTGTGCCTTCCAGCACAGACATGATTCCACCCAAACTTTCATCTGTCCTGACACCCAAATATAAAAGGCTCTTGAATCACACACACAGACACAGAGCTAACAAATCCAATTGCCTGACAAACATATCCTGCTCAGTGTCAGATTACTGCCCAGAATACAGTTTCATTCAAAGACATTGAAAAAGGGTAAAGGAAGGGCCACCGTGGGAGGAAGATTTTACATATCTATCATTTCCACCCTGTAGCATATTTTTTCTCTTTGCTTGCTGCTACCTGATGCCCAGCAATCAAAGTTGCATGCAATCATTGGTGACAAAAGACATGCCTACTTCTTTTTAGCCCTGGCAATCTATTAAAACAGATTGGCTGGAAATAACAGGAGCATATACCCTTAAATGCTTCCTGCATCCCTCAGACAGAATCACTTATTTCTGTAATTAAGGCCAATAATAAAGGCTGGAACCCTGCTCATAGTTGTGTTAGACTGTGGGACTGACTGAAATTAAAAAAGTCACTTAATGAACTACAAGCTGGACAGTGACTGTGAGGAATATTTTTTAACCACCTGCATTTCTTTTCCTACATTTGGTAACATTTCTTCCAAATTCAGAGCTTTGACTGTCATGGCTGGAGTTCAGTCCTGACAGCTACCTTTGTTACTGCAACCCTCCCACACTGAACTGCTTCAATTTAGGATGTGGAAGTAATGTACAAAGCTGTCTTTTCCCACTCAGGCAACTGCCTGCATGGTGGCAAAATATTTCCTATACCAAAACAGCCAGAGTGTTCAATACATTGTTAAGCAGCATTTCTTAAGAGGAATGCCACCACCTTCAGAACCCCTGCAATCAGTGCAGCTTTCTTGTGGCTTGGGAACAAACTGTACCTTTTTTTCTTTTTTTTAAATAGGCAATATTTACTATTTTGATGCGCTTCACAAAATATGTGAACAAATCATTTTCATGAAATAGGATCATTTGCTTTGACTAGTTGGTATTGACTGTTTTGAATAAATGAAGCCTATCCAGCCACACTGAATATCTCAGGTGTCTGTCTCCCAATCCCCACAAACAGATAAATCACAACATTAAGATATTAACCAGTGCAGAGAGTTTTTCCTAGAGAGGCTTGGATAAGCTGCTGCTTCTCCTTATTTCCAACCCATAAAACAGGAATTGCACATTTATCATATTTACACGACAACAAAACTTTGACTCAACACCCTTTGGCAAAGAGCTCTGCCATGGGACTTGACTTTGTCTGAAAAGCTAATTCAAGCGCTAGTGACGTATTTTTTTTTAATGTACTTCCTTAGACAGAAATCAGATTAACATCCATCTGTCATCTGTCTTTGAGGCAGGTCATCAGCCAAATTCATTTTTCCAGTAAGTTTTATAATACTTAGACAGAACCATTCATAAAGCAAGCCATTGCACCAGGGACTACTTCATTAACAGTAATTACGCAAACCAGTGTGCCACATAAGAGACTGAGATTATGAGGTGGGTAGCCTGCAATGTAGCAAAGAGTTTGTTAATTTCTGAACACTGATTAGCATTCTGCTTCTGGCTTAGAAAACATAGTACATTTACAGAGTCATCCTTACCTTAATTATTATTTTCCCTGTTTTCATAACCCAAATAATCGAATTAGGCCTACAGAAGATTTTCCTAGGCACAGATCTCCCTACATTTCTGTAAGTAATTCCAGCACACACTATTACTCAGTCTCTCTTTTTTAATTACTTGTGTCCAGTTGCATTATGTGATATTAATCATTGTATGTAAGAACTAATCAAGCTACATTCCTGAGACAGACAGGCACACTGGCCCTTTCTTTGTAAGAGGCAGCAGTTACATAAATACCTTTATGTGGAAGCACACTCTTCATTAAAATCTGACATACTTTTGAAAAACCATTTCAGTACCCCTGCACCTACCACCAGTATACCATTGCCAGTGGCTGGGTTCTTGGGCATTCCTGAACTATATCCCCAGGGCTGTGGCACAACATTCCCAGGTCAGCTCCAAAATCTGCTGGTCAGCAGCATGACTACACACCTGTGCTGCTTTTGAAACAGGTGGTCAGTACCACTGAACTCTGTCCCATGGTAAGATTAGGGTCTCTCACACAAAAAGTTCAGGAAAAAGCTCACTTTCAAAACTCAGATGTTTGTTACACCCCTGGTAAGGTTTTCAGTTTTCAAGTCATGCCTTCATAAACACTTGCTGCCAAGGGAATGGCTTACAGGTAAAAAATGAGTAAATCACCATGTGCTCCCCTATAGCTTAATAGAAACCAACTGCTTCCCTTTTAGTCTTACATGTAATGCAAAACAATTTTTTTTTTTCAAATTGCCAACATAAAACACATGGTTCTGAACTGGGTTGAAAATGTGCTTGTTTTGCCTCTCCATGGAAATTTCCTCTTCTCAGTAGGAAAGAATGGAACTACTAGCATGAACATTTCAGAAAAGAAATGCATGCAGTTGGTAAAAACTAGCTCTATTTAATTCATCAAGGGATCAGCTTAACATAGGAGCAAAGATACTTAGTGTCCTAGAGGTCCTTCTAAGTTTATGTTGGTGATAGTCGCTGTTGAAAACAGACTTTCATTTTACAAAATGTTACCTTATGTAACTGCCAAAACACTATTAATTCCTCACTTCTCCATGGAGCATAATGTGGAGCAAAAGCATCTCAGCTTGATCCAAATTAACAATGTTAGAAAAGCAAAAACTGACATCTTTTCATTCTCTTTCAAGAGACAGCGGTGGAGAAATGAGATATGCTTGCAGAAAAGTTCACAGGTATTTTTTCCAGCTGTGTTTTTGAGCTTTGCTTCTACCTGAGGAAAACAGGAAAAAGAATGGCAAAAAGGATGCAAACATTGTTATCAATGACAAAAAAAAAAAAAAAAACAAACCTGTTGGCAGAAGTTGAATATAATGTTAACTGCAGTTTTTTGTCTCCCTCAGGCAGCAATGTTACTTCACTGAAGTAATGAATCTGCTACTGGCTGTCTGAAAACTGAATTTTATTTTTTAGATTGGATTGTCTTAGAAACTCTGTCTTGGGTTCAGACCCTAAGCTTTACAATCTGCTCAAGAATATAATCACAGAATCATAGAATCGTTTAGGTTGGAAAAGACCTTTAAGATCATCCAGTCCAACCATTAACCTAACATTGCCAAGTCCACCACTAATCCAATTAAGGGGAGAGTAGCTATTTCATGTTTCCTGGCTTGGTGGCTGGATTGTTTTTTAATGAAAGTAAAAACTAGGAATCATTAAGATTGGAAAGGACCTCTGTCGTGGTTTAGCCCCAGCCAGCAACTAAGCACCACGCAGCCGCTCGCTCACTCCCCCTACCCCGATGGGATGGGGGAGAGAATTGGAGGAGTAAGAGTGAGAAACACTCCTGGGCTGAGATAAGAACAGTTTAATAATTGAAATAAAGTAAAATAGTAATGCTAATAGTAACAGTATAATAATGATAATAATAATAATGATACACGAAACAAGTGATGCACAATGCAATTGCTCACCACCCACCGACCGATACCCAGACAGTTCCCGAGCAGCGATCGCTGCTCCCCGGCCAACCCCCCCCAGTTTATATACTGAGCATGACGTCATATGGTATGGAATAGCCCTTTGGTCAGTTTGGATCAACTATTCTGGCTGTGCCCCCTCCCAGTTTCTTGTGCGCCTGGCAGAGCATGGGAAGCTGAAAAAGTCCTTGACTAGCATAAGCAGTACTCAGCAACAACTAAAAACATCAGCCTGTTATCAACATTCTTCTCCTACTAAATCCAAAACACAGCACTATGCCTGCTACTAGGAAGAAAATTAACTCTATCCCAGCCGAAACCAGGACAGTATCCACCCCTTATTCTATACCATCTACGTCATGCACAGGCCCTCCCCTTTCCAATGTGTTCCAATTAATCACCACCCCTTTCCCTATCTTGATATACACACAGATATCATTCCCTTCGTCTATGGCCCATCCCTCTAAAATGTCCATTGAGTTCATTTAGCCCATGACTTTGGGTTCCATCTGTCATCACAGTCTTTCAGAGCAGGAGAGGTGGTGTGCAGTGTTGGACTGTTGCATGCTGAAGTCAGTTCTCATTCCAACATGGTTTCATCAAAGTTCATTTTCCTTAGGCTGGGCAATTCTTACTGCAATACCATTGATGCGGCATATAGCAATCATAATATATAGTATTATATACTTAATATTAACCTACTATATTATTATATTAACATGCAGTTAAGAGATAACATATAGTTAAGAGATAACATACAGTATTATAAAGCAATTAATATTATACAATTCAGTTCATTGGCTATTTTCACCCAAAATCAAATTCCCTTGAGGTACACATTGGGCTTCCCCATCCTTTCGCATCACCCACCAAGTGCACCCAGGTCCTTGAGCAAAAGCAATCCCACGAATGGGTTTGCCTTTGCCAGAGGGGGAAGTAACCCAGACTGTCTTCCCCAGCATATTTTTCATGTGCACTACAGGAACTTTATCTCCTTCTACAGTACGTAAAAGTTTTGATTGGGCAGGGCCAGCTCGATTGGCAGATCCCCTGGTGTTGACTAACCAGGTGGCTTTTGCTAAATGCGTATCCCAATGTTTAAACGTCCCACCACCCATTGCTCTCAGGATAGTCTTTAACAATCCATTGTATCGCTCAATTTTCCCGGAGGCTGGTGCATGGTAAGGGATGTGATACACCCACTCAATGCCGTGCTCTTTGGCCCAGGTGTCTATGAGGTTGTTTCGGAAATGAGTCCCGTTGTCTGACTCAATTCTTTCTGGGGTGCCATGTCGCCACAGGACTTGCTTTTCAAGGCCCAGGATGGTGTTCCGGGCGGTGGCATGGGGCACGGGATATGTTTCCAGCCATCCAGTGGTTGCTTCCACCATGGTGAGCACATAGCGCTTGCCCTGGCGGGTCTGTGGGAGCGTGATGTAATCAATCTGCCAGGCCTCCCCATATTTATATTTTAGCCATCGTTCACTATACCCAAGGGGCTTGAACTGCTTGGCTTGCTTGATTGCAGCGCATGTTTCACACTCATGAATAACCTGTGCAATACTGTCCATAGTTAAGTCCACCCCTCGATCACGAGCCCATTTATACGTTGCATCCCTTCCTTGATGGCCTGAGGCATCATGGGCCCACCGAGCTATAAATAATTCACCCTTATGTTGCCAGTCCAAATCCACCTGAGCCACTTCAATCTTAGCAGCCTGATCTACTTGCTGGTTGTTTTGATGTTCTTCAGTGGCCCGACTCTTAGGTACATGAGCATCTACATGACGAACTTTTACAACCAGGTTCTCTACCCGGGCAGCAATATCTTGCCACAATGCGGCAGCCCAGATTGGTTTGCCTCTGCGCTGCCAGTTGCTCTGCTTCCATTGCTGCAGCCACCCCCACAGGGCATTTGCCACCATCCATGAGTCAGTATAGAGATAAAGGACTGGCCACTTTTCTCTTTCAGCAATATCTAAAGCCAGCTGGATGGCTTTCACCTCTGCAAACTGACTCGACTCTCCTTCTCCTTCAGCAGTTTCTGCGACTTGTCGTATAGGACTCCATACAGCAGCTTTCCACCTCCGATGCTTTCCCACGAGACGACAGGACCCATCAGTGAACAGGGCATATTGCTTTTCATTTTCTGGCAATTTATTATACAATGGGGCCTCTTCAGCACGTGTCACCTCCTCCTCTGGTGATATTCTAATGTTTTTTCCTTCTGGCCAGTCCATGATCACTTCCAAGATTCCTGGGCGACTGGGGTTTCCTATTCGAGCCCGTTGTGTGATCAATGCAACCCACTTACTCCATGTAGCATCAGTTGCATGATGTGTAGAGGGGACCCTCCCTTTGAACATCCAGCCCAACACCGGCAGTCGGGGTGCCAGCAGGAGCTGTGCTTCAGTACCAACCACTTCTGAAGCAGCTCGAACCCCTTCATATGCTGCCAGTATCTCTTTCTCAGTTGGAGTGTAGCGGGCTTCGGATCCTCTGTATCCCCGACTCCAAAACCCTAGGGGTCGACCTCGAGTCTCCCCTGGTGCTTTCTGCCAGAGGCTCCAGGTAGGGCCATTCTCCCCGGCTGCGGTGTAGAGCACATTTTTAATATCCTGCCCTGCCCGGACTGGCCCAAGGGCTACTGCATGAACTATCTCACGTTTAATTTGTTCAAAGGCTTGTTGTTGCTCAGGGCCCCATTTGAATTCGTTCTTCTTCCGGGTCACTTGATAGAGAGGGCTTACGATCTGGCTGTAATTTGGAATATGCATTCTCCAAAACCCCACAACGCCTAAGAAAGCTTGTGTTTCCTTTTTGCTAGTTGGTGGGGACATAGCTGTTATTTTGTTGATCACATCCATTGGGATCTGACGACGTCCATCTTGCCATTTTATTCCTAAAAACTGGATCTCCTGTGCAGGCCCCTTGACCTTACTCTGTTTTATGGCAAAACCAGCCTTCAGAAGGATTTGGACTATTTTCTTTCCCTTCTCAAAACTTCTTCTGCTGTATTGCCCCACACAATGATGTCATCAATGTACTGCAGATGTTCTGGAGCTTCACCCTGTTCCAGTGCTGTCTGGATCAGTCCATGGCAAATGGTGGGGCTGTGCTTCCACCCCTGGGGCAGTCGGTTCCAGGTGTACTGAACACCCCTCCAGGTAAAAGCAAACTGGGGTCTGCACTCTGCTGCCAAAGGGATGGAGAAAAATGCATTAGCAATATCAATTGTGGCATACCACTTAGCTGCCTTTGACTCCAGTTCATATTGAAGTTCTAGCATGTCTGGCACGGCAGCACTCAGCGGCGGTGTAACTTCGTTCAGGCCACGATAGTCCACTGTTAGTCTCCACTCCCCATTAGACTTTCGCACTGGCCATATGGGACTGTTAAAGGGTGAGCGAGTCTTGCTGATCACTCCCTGGCTCTCCAGTCGACGAATCAGGTTATGGATGGGAATCAGGGAGTCTCGGTTGGTGCGATATTGCCGCCTGTGCACAGTTGTGGTAGCAATCGGCACGTGTTGTTCCTCAACCTTCAGCAACCCTACAATTGAAGGGTCCTCTGAGAGACCGGGCAAGGTGGACAACTGTTTAATTTCCTCTGTCTCCAAAGCAGCTATACCAAAAGCCCACCGGTACCCTTTTGGGTCCTTGAAATACCCTCTCCTGAGGTAGTCTATGCCAAGGATGCACGGAGCATCTGGGCCAGTCACAATGGGGTGCTTTTGCCACTCATTCCCAGTTAGGCTCACTTCAGCTTCCAGTACAGTTAGCTGTTGGGATCCCCCTGTCACTCCAGAAATACAAATGGGTTCTGCCCCTCTATAGTTTGATGGCATTAGCGTGCACTGTGCACCAGTGTCCACTAGAGCCTTATACTCCTGTGGGTCTGACGTTCCAGGCCATCGAATCCACACAGTCCAGTAAACCCGGTTGTCCCTTTCCTCCACCTGGCTGGAGGCAGGGCCCCTCTAACACTGGTCACAGTATTCGTTGTTCACTTCCTGTAAATGTGAATCAAAAGTTCCCTGATCAAGGTCGGAAGTAAAATTAGCCCTCTTACTCTGTCTCGGGAACTGCTCACTGGAAACTGGAGCTGCAATTTTCCTGGGAGAACCGCCTTTTCTAATAGTTTTTCCTTGCAATTCACGCACCCGTGCCTCTAAGGTTGAGGTGGGTTTTCCATCCCACTTTCTCATGTCCTCTCCATAATCACGCAGGTAAAACCACAGGGTGCCCCATGCTGTGTATCCTCTATATCCTCTCTCTTGAGCATAGGGACGTTGACTCCTAATGGCTGAGACACTGGTCCGTGCAGGTGGGGAGTAGGACAGATCCTCTCTGAGTTGTTGGAACTCTTGGCATATTTTTTCAGACAGTTTTTCCACAGCCGAGACACAGGCCCGTAGGGAGGAAGAGAGCTTTTCTTCGTAGTCCCGGAGTTGTCTAGCCACTTCATCCACCGTTGGTGCCTCGTCGTCTTTCCAGGCTAGTATTGCCAACGAGTTGGAATACGATGCTGGTGCGCTCCGTACCACCTTCCGCCACATGGATTGTGTGCACCTGACTTCATCTGGGTCTTTGGTTAACCGCTCATCATTCAGGTCACTGTAAATCACCTCCAGCACGCCTAATTCCCTCAGGTACTGGATACCTTTCTCTACGGTGGTCCATTTGCTTGGGCGGTATAAAACATCCTCCTTGAAGGGATACCTTTCCTTCATGCTTGACAGAAGTCGCCTCCAGAGGCTGAGCGGTTTTGCCCCTTTTCCAATTGCTTTGTCAATGCCCCCTTCCCTGGAAAGGGATCCCAGCTGCTTGGCTTCCCTACCCTCTAAATCCAGGCTACTGGCCCCGTTATCCCAGCATCGGAGCAGCCAGGTGATGATGTGCTCGCCTGGATGACGACCAAAATCTTTTCGCATATCTCGCAGCTCACTCAGGGATAGGGATCGGGTGGTCACCATCTCATTTATGGGTTCTTCCTCCTCTGGTTCTTGTGATGGCCCTGGTTCATCTTCATCCCTTACTAAACGAACTGATTTCCTCGTGTATTTTTTCTTCTGTATAGGGGCAACTGATACCGGCGCAGGTTGGTTCTCTGGTTTAGCCACAGTGTCTGTCACTGGGGTTTGAGTAGCCGCAGTGCTCATGGCTGTGGCTGGAGTAGCCACAGTGCCTGGGGCAGGGGTTTGAGTAGCTGCAAGGCCTGTAGTGGGGGTTGGAGTAGCCGCAGGGCCTGTAGTGGGGGTTTGAGTAGCCACAGTGCTTGTTGTTTTGTCATCAGATCCAGAGACCTTCTCTTTCTTTTGAGGGTACTGATTAGCGTTGACCACGGCTCGATAGGCATGGGCCAGTCCCCAGCATGTTGCAATGAGTTGTGTCTCTTTGGAGTTGCCAGGGTGAGAACATACTTCTTCCAAATACTTTACTAGTTCTTCAGGATTCTGCACTTGTTCAGGGGTGAAGTTCCAAAACACTGGAGGTCCCCACTGCCCTAGGTACTTGCGCATACGATCCCACACACCCTGCCACTCATAACTATCCAGCCTTGGGGTAGATCTCTGGATGGTATTTTTAAACTGCTTACTGGCCTTTATCAAAATGGAAACAACATTCCCAAGAATTATCAATAGAAGTATCTTAACTGCCCAGGGGTGTTCAAGATACAGGAAAGTTGTTGTAATGAAGGAGGAAACGTCATAGAAGAAAGCAGCAAAGGTGCCATTCTGTATTTCCTCCACAACAAGCCTCTCAGAGTAAGAAGTATAATTGCTAACTCTCTCTATGAGGTAGTACCCGAAGTACAGTAGTGACTTCTGTATGAAACCCAAATACCAAAGAATGCTCAAGGTCAGGGCTTTGATAAGGAGCCTCCCAAGCAAAAGATCATGAATCACTGCAGAGCATAGCACACTACACAAACTGACAGCAAGCTTTAACGCGTGCTGCAAAAAAAAGAACATGGTGCAGATCAGAAGAACTAATATCGTGACCGGCAACTGTTAACAGACTCCTTAATACACTCTGATTAATCTGTTGTTATCTCAAGCCCCACGTTGGGCGCCAAAAAGGACTGTCGTGGTTTAGCCCCAGCCAGCAACTAAGCACCACGCAGCCGCTCGCTCACTCCCCCTACCCCGATGGGATGGGGGAGAGAATTGGAGGAGTAAGAGTGAGAAACACTCCTGGGCTGAGATAAGAACAGTTTAATAATTGAAATAAAGTAAAATAGTAATGCTAATAGTAACAGTATAATAATGATAATAATAATAATGATACACGAAACAAGTGATGCACAATGCAATTGCTCACCACCCGCCGACCGATACCCAGACAGTTCCCGAGCAGCGATCGCTGCTCCCCGGCCAACCCCCCCCAGTTTATATACTGAGCATGACGTCATATGGTATGGAATAGCCCTTTGGTCAGTTTGGATCAACTATTCTGGCTGTGCCCCCTCCCAGTTTCTTGTGCGCCTGGCAGAGCATGGGAAGCTGAAAAAGTCCTTGACTAGCATAAGCAGTACTCAGCAACAACTAAAAACATCAGCCTGTTATCAACATTCTTCTCCTACTAAATCCAAAACACAGCACTATGCCTGCTGCTAGGAAGAAAATTAACTCTATCCCAGCCGAAACCAGGACAACCTCTAAGATCATCAGTCCATCCATCAACCCAACACCACCATGCCCACTAAACCATGTCCCAGAGTGCCACAGCTACCCGTTTTTTTAACACCTCCAAGGATGGTGACTCCACCACCTCTCTGGGCAGCCTGTTCCAATGTTTGACTACCCTTTCTGTGAAGAAATCTTCCTTAATATCCAATTTAAACCTCCCCTGGTGCAGCTTGAGCCCATTTCCTCTTGTCCTATCACTAACTACTTGGGAGAAGAGACCAACACCCACCTCACTACTACCTCCAAGTTGTAGTGTAGTAGTGTAGTAGTTGTAGAGAGCGATAAGGTCTCCCTTCAGCCTCCTCTTCTCTAGGCTAAACAACCCCAGTTCCCTCAGCCGCTCCTCATAAGGCCTGTGCTCCAGACCCTTCACCACCTTTGTTGCCCTTCTCTGGACACGCTCCAGCACCTCAATGTCTTTCTTGTCTTGACAGGCCCAAAACTGGACACAGTATTCGAGGTGCGGCCTCACCAGTGCCGAGTACAGGGGGACAATCACCTCCCTGCTCCTGCTAGCCACACTATTCCTGATACAAGCCAGGATGCTGTTGGCCTTCTTGACCACCTGGGCACACTGCTGGCTCATGTTCAGCCAGCTGTCAACCAACACCCCCAGGTCCTTTTTGGCCAGGCAGCTTTCCAGCCACTCTTTCCCAAGCCTGTAGCATTGCATGGGGTTGTTGTGACCCAAGTGCAGGACCCGGCACTTGGCCTTGTTAAACCTCATACAGTTGGCCTCGGCCCATCGATCCAGCCTGTCCAGGTCGCTCTGCAGGGCCATCCTACCCTCGAACAGATCAACACTCCCACCCAATTTGTTGTCATCTGCAAACTTACTGAGGGCACACTCAATACCCTCATCCAGAATATCACATTACAAAAGTTACAGTGAAAGTATGGTTTCTGAAGTCAATGGGAAATGTAAATAAGCCATAAGTATCACTTTTAAGGAATGATCAAAGAAGCAGCAAAGTAAATGCAATTATTTCAGCCTGTGGGAGATGATTTCAGTGCCTTTTTTGTGGTAGTCAGTGCCATAAATCTTTCTCTTCCACCATGAATGGGTTTGCTCAAGAACACACTTCAGCCAGTTGACCTTTTATCTATTTACAATGTGAAACATTTCACTCATGTTCATGTTTTGGGAGAAGGAACTGCTTGCTCAGCTAAACACAATCTTCTTTTTTTCCCCTCCCAGAACATTAAGTACTTGTGTTATCTATTTTAAAAACAAGATTAATTTTAATTCAATGTTCCAATCAAGGCCATGGATGTAATGCCATATTCTTGACAAAACTTGTTTAAAAGGTTTCATTCCACACACTTTTATTGAATGTAATCTCATTGTTCAGAAGCACAGTGTCAACACAAACACAAGAAAAGCCTTTTTCCCATCTGGTATAACAACACAGCACAATTGTTTGTGTAAATGTTTACAGAATAAGTATTTACAGGCTATGAAAACATCATTTCCAATTTCATTTCTTGTAGACAGATTGGGTAGATAATCCCAACCAAACAGATAAAAAATTATTTGCCCTAATATACATTCAGAAGTAACCAAGACAAAAGCATATTTTGGCACCTGCTGCTTCTTCCTTTTCTCTGATTTATCTGCCTCTGCATTCAGAGTAGGTTGTTGGAGATATACAGCAAAGGATTACAGCTGGTAATCTTTCACCTCCAGGAATCCTACCCTCCGAAGGCCTTTTAGATAGATGATAGATACGTAGATAGATAGATAGATAGATAGATAGATAGATAGATAGATAGATAGACAGACAGACAGACAGACAGACAGACAGATTTTAAAATGGTCATAAATTACTTAGGAGCTTAATTCAAATTGATTTTTCAGGGAGATGGGCTCCTAAGGGATATTTTTAAATTGTTCTTATAATGCAAAGTCACACGAGTGCTTCCAGAACACTTGCCCAGGGTTTCCATTAAAAGCACATTTTTAGATAAGACTACATGACAGCAGAAATTATTACTGAATTTTATGCAAGCTTTTGTACTTACATTGCTAAGTTTCAAAGAATTATGTTTAACTGAAAAATGAAATATGAAAACCTTTTGTTGAGAGCACAATGAAGGTGAAAAACAAATAATGATGCTATTAACTGTTTTCACTATGACAAGATGGTTAGTTGCTTGCCAAAAGTATCACCGCTCAAACGATCAACACTGACTTTTAATCATCATTAAGCTTATGCTAGTGTAACATTGTAGTGCATCTGATTCATATAGACATAGCCTTTTTTCTGTGGCTTTATAAAAAACTCCCAGAAACAAAATACTGAAAAACAAACCAACTGGTGATGGATGATGGCCTCTTAACACCTGAAGTACCTGCATTCAATACATGCCTCTTACATAAGTAGTCTTGTACACCCATGTTAATTCTGCCCATCACAAAATAAAAAAAAAAAAAGAAACCACAAAATAGAACATAACTGTCACCTTCAGGTCTCTTAGTTGGTCTGTTTGGTGTCACTGTTTCCAAGTCCAGGGCTGTATCCTGAAAATTTTGTTCCCTCCTGCTTTGATATCATGGTATGACCCTCAGACCACCTGTCTGGTTGTGTTAGCTGAACTCAAGTGCTGTAAAACCATATCTGGAGACGCTCCGCACCATAAAAAGCCAGCTCTAAAGTGCTAACTGCTATGCCGGCCTCATGATTTTGCTCTTAGCAGATCTTTAATGATGGCAGACAGTACACATCAAGATGAAAATACAAATCCAAAGGAAACAACAGTAAAACTGAGTGTTGAAAAATGAAAAAAAATAAAGGGGGGGGGGGGGGGGAAATACAGCTGAAAAAAAAATTATTAAAGAACATTAAAACACAGCACTTCACCATGAGGCTCTTACAGCATGTATGTCAGGGCACTGAATTGAATTAGAGGGTAGCGAGGTTTGGAGTCTCCATGGGTGTGAGTCTTTGCTTGTTCTTCACCAACAGCAGTCCTTCACTGCCCTCCAGTATGTTGAACTCCTGCTGTCTACCCTTAAGCACTGAACTTAGACAAGACATCCTTAAATTTCACCTTTATTTTCAGTATATTTAAATCCTTTCCCATTTCAGTTACATGGAAATGCCACAAGTTTGTGGTAGTGTGGCTAATTTTCCCATTTGCTTTGCCTCAGAACTAGCCACTGTCTGATTTTCTGTTCTTTCTGTTTAATTAAATCATTTCATTGTCTTGTCTTTTTTTCTTTTTAACTACATCTACTTCAAATATTTAGTAAATAAGTTTTACAATTAAACAGTTGGGTTTTTTTTCTGTAGATAAAATTTATATAATATTCATAATGCATTACCTATTGCTCATGTGTAACCCAGCACTGTAATTAAATTATTTTCCCAAATTAACTTTGGTTATGCAGTAGCTGGAATTCAAGATCTAATTTAATGTTAGATTAGTGAAACATCTCCTCCAGGAAAAGACATTAGAGAGCTAACAAAACTCCTTCACCATATTTACAAAGGCTGTGAGGATTGGCACACTTCACCGGCTGCGGCAGGAGGCAGACCAGCTACTTGGTTCCTTGTTCACAGTCCCAGAAACTGAAAAGAAAGAAGGAAAAAAATATCCACTGGAGCAACCAGCATGAAAACATATCTTTACTGTACCAAATAAAACAGGGGGAAAGCCACATGCCACGGCTTTTTTCTATAAGTCTAAATCCCAAGTTTGTGAACACCCAAATAGTTTTAACAGCTGGTGTATTTGAAGCAGTTCTCCCGTTTTTCCTCACCCTCATATCCCTCATATTTGGGTCAGACCATATGACCCAAAAGACGTTGGGAGTGTCACAAGAGTAAACCAAGCTGAAAAAGTGTGTGTGCCAAACTGGAAACCAAGACAGGAGAGCCTGACCAACTCCCAGAGTGAAAGAGACCACCATGCCCAGGTGGTGTGTGTGGTGGCTGCTGGAGTGAATGCAAACGTGCAACTGAACACAGGTGGGCATCAGAAGAGGGGCAGAAATTTTTGTGAATCTGTTGATGTCTTCTGCTGAGACGGTCACCACTACAGATTTGAAAAGCCCCACAGATACAGCTCCACAGTAATACAAGTTGCCACTAAATGGTCTGCAGACGTATTTCTATCCAGTTAATGAAAATACTGACAGAACACTGTGGTAATGTGCTAGCTGAGCAGTTCCATAAGCCACTTTTATATTGAGTTAAAATTGCAAGAAAATATTCTCATCTGAGCATGTGAAATTGCCAGCCAAAATAACCTGCCAATTTCCAAACACTACACAGATAACAGCTTTTAACATAGAGAATACGAGTGCACATACTGGGGGGAAAAAAAAAAAAAAAGAAAAAAAAAAGAAAAAAAGAAGAAAAAAAAAAAAGAAAAAAAAAGAAAAAAAAGCGCTAAACTATTTAAACTGTACAGCTGACAAAATCCAGTCAGGTGATAATGCCTAACTGAGACAGTTTATTCTCTTGAGCTTAAAGCATGAATCACAGGCCTGATTCTGACTAAAATGTGTACAAAATGAGGACCCAGGACAAAAATGGAGAGGCACACTGCTTCACTTTTAAACCTTCAGCAGAATTTCCAGAAACCCATCCTGCCAAAGTTTCATTCTCTCTGAAATATTTCTGTTTTATTAAGTGTGGAAAACTGGCTTTCTCCAAACTTCTCTCCTATGTCTTGTAATTTCTATGCTCCAGCATCACCATATTATATCTCATTAAAGGACTCTCACAATATCTGATGTTATTAGGACAACTTCTGCGCTTTTCTTTCAGGATGATAAATTTCAAGGTGTCGCTTGTTCATACTTCTGTTTACTCTTATGATGATGTGGATATTTTATCAGCACTCATGCAGTACTGAAAGGCTCCCAGGGTATGAGAATTAATTTGGCTGCAGTGCTAAAGATGTAAATTACACAGGAGGTAGTGTGTTTTTAGAATAGCTATTGAACACCCAGGATCTGCATTGGTAATGCTTTTCCAACCCACTCCAGTTCATTCTCAACAACAACAAATAACAATAATTTTAAAAGGGATTATTTTAGTTGCATGACTGTACTGAGTCTTCATTTAGTGCCAGATGATGGTTGCAGATGGCCAAGTGCATTGTCTCCATAGTGCTATTCATCCCTCCAGGAAGGTGATGCACACCCCTTTATTGAATCATGAATGTAAATTCATATGAATACATATTTGCACACAGATCTATTATTGCAATCTGCAGAAATGCTCCCTTTCAGCTGCATAAAAGCAGAAATCTTACAAAAAGATGTAAACTGCCCTTCCATTAAGTGAAGGTGCAAACTTGCCTTCTGACTTGGAGTATTTTGTGTTCCTTAGTGCATGGAAATTTTCTTCTGTCGGCTCTCAGTTAAGCAGTTGGGCAAAATTCCCTCTGAATGCACAAATCTGATACTACTACAGCTCCATTCTGGGGCAGTGCAACAGGTCAGCTGGACCCCAGAGGGTTGTTAAGATTGCTACTGGGTACCAGAAAACAGTGTCAAAAGCAGGTTTGTAAAGTGATCTGTATTTGCCTAATACAGTTGCACTCCTGCATTTTGAGGTGCAGCAGCATTTAGAGCAATCCGTAGATGACTTAAGGGTGTAGAAATACTTCCAAGATCTGTAGGCATGTTAGTCTGATAGTCACTCCCACTATGAACTCTATATCTAATGTTCAGAGTAGAAATGGAAGTACAGGTGCTGGCATTACTCAGAAGAAGATAATGATGCAGAAGTCCATCCATTATGTCTGCCACCAGCTATGGGAAAAAAATAGATCTTCACAGAATATCCCATGCTTGTAAGCTAAATATTATGCCTCAGAAAGCCTGATCTCAGCATGTTTGCTTTTTCATAGCTGGCTGCCTAATTTTCTGATTTGACACCTAAAAAAAATGATGACACCACAGATATAGTGAATTAAAAGTAATAGGCAAAGTTTTGCTGAAAGGCCCAACTGCATTGACAACTTGCTGTTCAGGGTATCTTTTGAACAGCAGCAAAAAGATAGCTCAAGCTATCAGGCTTATAAACCATGCAAAGGGATACTGTATAACAAAACTCACTCTTTGTTATCCTCTGGTCAGACTTCTGTTCCTAAAGACTCAACCAAATGACCTCCTGTTGCTATTGCAAAGTGATAAAATGCCTACAGCTAAAAGCAGAGGACATTGCAATTGTTTTGACCATCAAAGCTAAAGAAGCATTATTGTGCAATTTATTGCCTCATGTACACCATGCTAGTCACAAAGAACTATCCTGTTTGTAAAAAGCTACCTGTTTGAAAAGGAGCCAGTCTTCAAATAAGGTGAAAAAATAACCAACCACAAGAAACATACACTTATTTCTTCTCCCTGATATCTATTACTTCATTTTGCACCACTTCTAACAGAAACAAAACACTGAAATAATGGCAAGCTGGGACACTTTATTACCTAGAGCCTCATAACAACACGTGTCAAGTAGCAAACCTCAATTCCAATTTCTTACGTGTATTTAGTTTAATTCCTTGGTGCTGCTTGTACAGCAGGAATTTATTTTGCATTTGAAATGTGTAATTCCTTGTTTTAAGTTGCTTCACATCCTTTGAAATCTCTAAGCTCATTGTCCAAGACAGTCTGACAGCATCAGTAAGATGCATTTCTGTTTCTCCATGTTTGCAGCTGCTGTTTGGGAGTCTGAATTTAAATACAGGTTTCTTGTGTTTTCCACTATAGGTATCAGGTTCTTTCTTTTTAAACATTTTTTCTTCATTATTATTCTACAGTCATACTGCCTCAAATTTTACAGAGTTTTGATGCAACAAAACATTTTTTATCTCAGAGACTTAAGGATGTTTCAGAAGCTCCAGATTTTTATATTTACATCTGTAAAAGGAGTTACTAGCAACTTCTTCCACTTTGTGTTGTTCTAAACTTCTTGTTTGAGCTTTTTAATTACCACATCCTTTCTCAGTGCCTGACATAGCCAGGTGGAAACAGGTGCATAGATTTAAAGAGGTGACAAACAATTACCACTAAAATAAGTTATAATAGGATATTGTCCAGTGTAATTCACTTAATGCACTATTGCCCATGTTGCATTTGTGTGGAACCTCATACAGCCAGAATATTGTGCCAAAATTTAAAGTCACGCATTACGTACCTTTTGTGGAACATACTGCAACTCAGAAAATGTGTCAGCTCTCCAGGACAAATACATCCACAAGCCCTGATAAGCTCACTCTTGTGGCCTAACCAAGATCATCTTTAACCCCATGACTTTTTGCACAACTAAATTAAAAAAAAAAGTGTGGATTTTTTTGTTTTGTAGGTAAGGGGAACCAACTTGAATTTTTGAAGTGAGAAGGAAGTAGTATGGTAGCCATGTGATACAGAGAAATGAGGAAACAGCTGAGCTGAAAATATTGCAGTGCCACTTCAATGGTCCTTACCTCTTTATGGCCTTTTACCAAAAGCACTCATAAGAGCAACACAGCTGTCTTGTAACCCAAGAAATAGATGCTCATTAGCAACCCCAGCTCATCAGCCACAAATTCTCCATTTTCTCAGATCACTATCCTACTTAATTTCCTAATTATGGAAAGAGACCAAAGTATGTATACTCAGAGCAACACATGAAAACAGACACATACAAATTGCCTGAAACCACCCAAAGTATCAGTTGCAAAATCAGAACCAGAAAATTTCTAATAAGCACACATCCCTCAGGAGTATGCTGTTTTGCTAATGACCCTTAAAGATCCTTGGAGTGGATCAGACTGATAGAAAACACAGTTAATAAAAGACCACAGGAACTTACAAATGACTGCTCAGGGTGCAACCAAACTGTCTCCAGTCTCAGGGATCATCTCTTCACAGTGGCCTCCAGTGACCTTCAAACATAGTGAAAACTTCCAAAAAATTTTTTTGGTTCAGGGATTTCCTGAGCTAGATGTAACTTTTGTGTATATAGTAGACCTCAATAGCGTTCTCTTACATGAACTTGTCCTGTCTCCCTCTCAACCCATAAAAGCCCAGGAGACCCCATGGCAAGACATCCACAGCTCTACCACTTCTGGCTTGAAGAGCCACCTCCTTCTCTTTGTTTTGAACCTGGCTCCTACTAACTTCATATGATGCCGGACCCCATGTGAAAGTGATGGGCCAAGAGCCAGTGGAGTCACACATGCCAGTGAGGAGTAGTTTTATGACCATCTTTTTTATTTTCTGAGTGTCTTTTCCATAATTTTTATACCCTATCATTATCATTGATTCAACTAAGTGGAAAAGGCTTTCACAAAAGTGATTTATCATTAGGAGGCCAGGAGATATCCAAATGGATTATTAAGTATATAAACTGCTTCAGAAAGTAATATCAAAAGTGAGTTCATCTGAGAACTCCCAAAGGTGATTTTGGTACTCATTACCCACAAAATAACAAATCTATGGCTAAAATGCATCCCTATGAAGCAACCTGCCACAACTCCTGCTTGTCACTCAACCCAGCTCAAGACTAAGGCTTAACTGGGACTTAAAAATGCATGGGCCTTGAGTTTCTTCAATAGATATTAGTTTATGTAAATGCCCAAGAGAAGTAAATAAATTCAGTATCTAAATATTATATTTCTACATCAGGTTCCTGACTGATCAGTGACAGCGTAAAGAACGGCCTCAAGTAAATTAAAGTCATACACGATAACACCACTAAACTGGCTGCTCTGGCACTCCCAGAGCTTTAGGTCATCTTCCTTTCACTGCAGAAAATATAGGGATTGCTCACTTAAACAGTTAATAATATTACTACAGAATAATTATGTGGCTCACAATTAAATCCATTATCATGCATAACAGAAAAGATGACAAAATTTCAAGACCTTCCTGAAACCCCAGAGCAAAAGTGAATAGAAGATAGATATTTATTAGGATGCTACCCAAGTCTCCAGGTTGGCAATATCAGCTTTCAACCTTTGCCCGTTGCCATGGTTTAACCCCAGCTAGCAACTAAGCACCAGCAGAAGCTCGCTCACTCCCCCTGACACGGTGGGAGGGGGAAGAGAATCAGAAGAGTGAGAAACACTCCTGGGTTGAGAAAAGAACAGTTTAATAATTGAAATGAAATAAAGTAAAATAGTAGTAGTAATAATAACGATATAATACTAACAGTAATAATAATATACAAAGCAAGTGATGCACAATGCAATTGCTCACCTCCCACCGACTGATACCCAGACAGTTCCTGAGCAGCGATTGCTGCTCCCTGGCCAACTCCCCCCAGTTTATACACTGAGCATGATGTCATATGGTATGGAATAGCCCTTTGGACACTTTGGGTTAGCTGTTCTGGCTGTGCCCCTTCCCAGTTTCTTGTGCACCTGGCAGAGTATGAGAAGCTGAAAAGTCCTTGACTAGCATAAGCACTACTTAGCAACAACTAAAACATCACTATGTTATCAACATTATTCTCATACTAAATCCAAACCAGCACTATGCCTGCTACTAGGAAGAAAATTAACTCTATCCCAGCCGAAACCAGGACACCCGACTACCCAGCTGCTCCTCCTGTTTGGTGTTTCCACAACTGAAGACGTTTGACAATACTTGTTATATCACATTTGTTATGTGGCACCTCGAGAACTTTGCTTTTTTACTCAGTCATGTTGGAAATGTGAGTTTCCTCCTTCAGATGCCAACAGTTCAGCCTGTGAACATTCAAGACCAAGAGAAAAATGTTAGTAACATTAGGAATTTGAGATGCGAGTGTCTTAGAAAGGCAGTGTAAAATTACAGCTGTGCTCTACAGATGAGGTCATTGCTGGATTACGGATGCACAGGGTAGCAATTGCTGCTGCAAACTGACTTTTGTCGTGCAGTCCTTTTCACGTACAGAAAGGCGATGATATCCTAATGAGGCTTGCCAGTCTCCAAAGAGAAAAATTTCCCCACCGGATTCTCCCCAATACATTCCAGAAACATATTTTCATTAGATAACTTTGTGACTTTTTTTATACTCAACCAAAGTTAATATGGGTTCATCTAATGAAAAGTATCAGTGTAACTGCTTAAAAAGAAAGTGTATTAAAGGGTGTGAGATTTTTCCATATGGGTCTCTCCTGATGTTTATTTATAAATTGTTACTTTTCCCAAACTGACAGAAGAATATAAACTTGGCCCCCAATTCTGGTAAAAGTTTTTATTAAGGACTGTGGGAGACTATTAGCTCTCTTTCTAGATTAGTGTTTCTCAAATTCCTTTGAGAAATGTGCTTGGACCTTGTGTAACATTACGTGAAGATTTGCATGTACAGCTAAATAAAATTTAAGCTAAATTTCATATGGGCTGTTACTATTTCATGTTTTCTCCTGTTCATTTAGTTTGTTTGCCTGCATACGCGTTGTGGAAAATTACACATATATAAAATTTTGCAATTCTTCTGTCATATTGCAGAATGGATGAAAACCTTAAAAAAGAAAAAAAACCTCAACTACATAACTAAGTTTCCTCTGTAATCTGATATATTTTTGCTCAGTGATCTGTCTTCAGAGCTCAAGAAATTATATTATTTGTATAAATAGTATTTATTTAAAGCTAATTTGCCAGAAGGAAACACATCTTCAGTTTAAAAAGATCATTAGATAGAAAAACACTTTCCTTGCTTGAATGGTTGGTCAGCTGAAAACAAACATCATCATCATGTTGAAACACTGGTGACTGCAAAACAGCACCATACCACCCTCATGTTATCTGATGCTTTTCTAGGAAAATAAGTAGATGTAAGAGTCTGGTAAATTTTGTGAATTTTCTATATCTTTTTTTATATTAGGAAGATACAGTGGTGACATAGTGGTTTTAAATCTCTTCTGGGAAACATCTGAAACAAAAACCAGTCTTTTTTTTTCAAGTAAGAAATACATGAAATAAAAATTATGATAGATTAATGCAGCCTGATATGGATTGGAAATTTTGAAGAAACAGCTCTAAATTTTGTATGTAAGGTAAGTAATATCTCTTTTAAAAGCCTTAATTAAATTTAAAAAGTAACTGAGACTAATTCTTTCCATCTCATCCTCCCCTGTCCATTGCTATGACAGAGTTTGAAACACCGTTAGAATAAAAAAACAACATAGGAGATGTCCCCTCAGAGACAATATTTCAGACTTATTGTCCAGATTCCACCAATCCAATTAGATTATTTGAAGCGATAGCTCATAAATTGTTAATATATTGCTCTGTAAGTGAAGAAGAATACTTATCTCATTTTTCCAGCCTGTTGGCTCAATTTCTGCATTTTACAATCATTTGTTACAAAATTTTCACTTTTCCATTACTTTTTATTGTTAGTTCAGAAATAAAATCCTATTAACAGAGGATTTATGATGACAAGATAACTATAATGCAGGACCAGAGAGGGTGTAAGTTTAATGACACACAAATAAAGTTTAATGAAATATTATGAAATGGAAATAACATAGACTCTGAATAAATCTCACTGGTAACTATGCAGTATAACTGTAAGAAAATAAAATTTGTAAGAGAAAGAGGCTGTAAATATAAAGAAAAACAATACACTGAGCAGACAGTAGAACTGTCCAATATGGTAGCACCATTCAGACTTACATTCTTAAAAATTTCTGCAAAAGATTCCTCAGCTTTGCATTTCTATCCAGGCCTTTGTTTTTTCTCTTCTGTCTGTAGAAAAATATCTGCCAATAAAGACAAGGAATTGATAAAAAATCAATACGCCTAAATGATACAGATTACCTGGTCAAACCTATTCAGAATGGATAGTAGCAAAGAGATGGGATAGAAATATTGCAATGGACCATGCAATAAAGAAATGTGTATTGAATGCCCCATTCAAGAAAGCGATTTATTTTAAGCTATTCCTTAAATTTTCTAGCGAAAAAAAATAAAGCTTTTAAAACACATTTTAAAAGCAATATCATGAACATAAAACTGCATTGGAAGGAGAGAATTCTCAGGCATGTGTAACACAAATCTCTTGGAATAGGGTAATTTACATCTTTAGGAGGAGAAGACATGAAACCCAAACTTGGGGAAAGTTAAAGGTAAGTCAAAGAAGAGCATACAATGGCATTAATGAAGGATTTCTTACTTCTAATTTGAGATTAGTTAATAATCTTAGTTTTAACACTTTCTTTTTTTTTCTTTATAGTCTTCCAAAGCAATACTTCTAGCAAAGCTGTGCTGTTCTGTGACCTACATATCCTATTTATCTTTGTATGAATGTCTCTGCAAGGTCAGTTGTTCCAAATCACCCAAAGGCAGGGCAAGAAGTACAAGTCTAGCACCAAGTTTGACCAGAAATACTGTATCTTGGGTTTTGAGTGAGTTGCAGCCGCTGCCTGTGCATTCATGCCTCCTTCCTGCCAACATAGTCTCATTTGTTAAGCTGTGTTACTGAAAGTGGTTTTCTACTCTGCAGAGAAATTATTTCTAAGATACCTCTCCTTTCCGTATTAAAACTCAGACATTGCATAAGGACTAAATTGGATAGCATTTGATTCATAGATAATTGCATGCAAGCTCTGCTAAGTATGAATGTGTCAGATGATTGAAAGTATTTGCAAATACTTCAGCTAGATAATTTATAGAGAATAGGCTGTTCGCTTAATACTCTGTTCAACTATTCATTATAAATTTTTAATGACGTACTGTGTAATCACATGTTATTATTCTTATATATACACATCTCACTTTGGCAGCAATAAATTAAATTTACTGTGGTTTGGCAAAATAGAATTATTTCTATAGATAAAAATCATATAGTAGTCTTTCAGTGCATTGAGAAGGTTTGAGACAAAATACCTTACGAAAGGGAGGAAATGTAATTATAGATCAGTGTGCCCATTTTGTAAAAATTATTTGTTTCACTGTATTTCCCATTCCTTAGGGAAATTATATGTCTCTTTATAACATACATAACATAATATATCTATTAATGAATATGACAGCACTGATCTATTAGTTCTGTTTGTTGAAGAAGTAATATCATTCTTGCTTGCTTAAGAAGTGTGACAGCACTGTGAATTATCAGTGTAGATCAATATTAGCTAATAAGATGGACCCAGGTATGTTTTTGAGCATGCTATTTTAGTAGCAATCTTGTCATCTCTTTTAATAGAAAAAAACAGTAAAACATTTATACCATTTTAAAAAATCTGTTCAACATGACAAGTCTCAGAAGTTTGGGAAGAATGACATTTATTTTCCTCCTAGGTCTTCTGCAGGTACCTTTAGCATTTTTGAAACACAGTGAAAGATTTATCAGTCTCTTACATCAGGTAAACTGTGGCTTCCTGTTCCCCTTCCAACTCATCTAACGCTTTTTAATTTTCTCTTCTGACAATGCCTCCTGCCTAGAGCCCTGCTACATTCTTTTTCATGTTAAAAATTATTTTTTATTTATTTAGCTTTTGCTTTGCAGTCAAAAAAGAGTCCTACAACAGAAACAAACTGCACTGGGATAAAAACAAGACAATTCTTTTTTTTTTTTTCCAATTTTGCTTAAACCCACCCAACAATGGAAAAAAAAAAGAGATAAATCCAATATACTGGAAAACTGTGAGCACATGGTAAATTCTTTGATATAATCGACATTCATGTTCATAAGGGTGGTGTTATTGATAACGTGTATTTCACTGTCCTGGAAGCTTTGGACAGACTATGCGTCAAAAGCTGTTCTGGAAGAAGAAGGATTAATATCTGAAAAAATACAGGAAATAACGGTGAGAATCACCAAGGGGTTTAAACAAAAAGCTTTGCACAAATAGGGAAGAAATACTTCTCTTTCTGCTATGCAGAATCAAACTATGAAACTCTACACCACCAGATAACATGGGTGCCAAAACTAGATATGTTCAAAAAGCAAGCAGTAGAGTTCGCAGAAGAAAATCTCTTCCAGAGTTATGACACAAAGATATCCCTCAATTTTGTAAGCAGTTTGCTAAAAAATGTTAGATGTTAAAGGTAAGATTTAGTAGGGAAGTTAATTCCATCACCTCGTTATCAAGTATACCTTGCAAACTCTTCCCTTTAAGAGTTACTTATATTGTAAAATATTTTCCCTAGTGTATTTTTGTATTGCCTGTGTGATTATACTGAAAATCTGTTTATTTTTCTTTTTCAGATTAGATGGGATCTGTTGGAAGTGTTTTCTGATCAACACTTTTGCTTGATAGGATGATTTTTTAATTACCAACTCATACTTTTTTTTTCTGCCACTATGCCTCACTTTCTTCCCCTCTAAATCAGTGAAAAAATTATTTCCGTCTCTACGGTCCGTTAGAAAACCCTGGAGAAAGTCTACTGTTCAACAAGAGATACTTTTTGGAAGTTTCTTCCTCACCAGCATTCATTCAGGTATCAGTCTGTTTATGAAATCTTTGTCTAATTTTCTTGCGTTTCTGAGTCTCAGTTGCCCATTAAAAGGTCCGCCCCAGGACTGTGGGAATGCAAAAGCACAGGCGTTCACAGAGATGACTCTTTTCAAACGATTTTTAATTCACCCAAACCCTTGAGCATCAGCCAATGTGCGCAGTGAGTTAATCCTCTTTGGCAGGCAGCTGGGCTACAAAGTAGTCCTTTTTTGCCACCAAGGGCTGCTCATTTTCTAGTACAGTAAGAGTTTCCCTTTAAGCCGATGGACTTGTCATCATGCAAAAATAAAATTTTTCAAAAAACAAATAAGTGCAAATTCTTCCACTATTATAAAATCAGATTGATTTTGTTTCTGGATTGTACCTTTAGTGCTAAAATGTACATGCCAAAAGTTAGGGCATCTATGTGAATAATCATTCCTACACCCGTTAGTATTTGTTTACCTGCTGTATGAGAAATGGAGATCTAGGAAATCTGTTTCAGTTAATCTGTTTGAATCAGCAGATTATTAACATCAGCTGTAATCCCTAGTGATAGTGCATTTACAGAGCTGTTTTGGGGTAAGAGGGAGATGGGGAGGGTAACTGGGCCTTAGTCTGACACGTACAAGAGGGAATGATTTCACTGTGTCTACTTACTTCTTTTCCCATGTGTAAATGACCGTAACAGCTTTAAGGAGAAGGGAAGAAGAAGCTTATTTCTAGATACAGGCTTGAACAGTGTTTTTGCTTAATTAAGAGTGCCCTTTCATGGTGAGCATAAAGAAGAAAAGAAAAAAGGAAAAGAGGAAGTATGAAAGCATGACATCGTTCATTACAAATCTGCATGGGTAGATTCCAATTTCAGTTTGCACCTAAAAAAAAAAGGTACATATATCTTATTTGGCTTTTTCTGACTAATGCAATTAAAAGTTAATCTTATCACCCTCAAAAGTTCTATTGTGATGATAAAAGAACCTTGAATTGAAAGAATCTTTGCTCAGTTTTGAATTGACCTGTTCATAACATTTCAAAGCCTGTTAAAAAAAAGAAGGGCAGAGTGTGGAAGGAAGCTTGTATAGCTTATAGAGTTTTTTCCATTATGCTTTTCAGAAAGAGTTTCTTTCTCTTAAAAAATAGTTGGGATGAAAAATGTCAATGCACTGATGCTCACACATTCTATACAGCTTACCCCTGTGAAGCTCATACTAGTCTGTATTCTGTGTTACTTAGTTTAACAGTAACAGCCTCTTCTGAGTTTTCATATTTTCACTCACTTTTTTCAGCAGCTATATGAGCACAATGTACTTAAATTAATATTCAGTTTATTTTACATGCAATAGAAGCCATGAAGTTAGGCACTACTTATGCTGCACAGTAAGCACAAGAATACTTCCTTACCAGTTCACAATAAGCAGATGAAAGGACTTGACAGAAGTGCCTTCCAGCATCCTGAGACCAAATGTTTATGCATGCTTGTACTGAAGGAGTACAATCTAATGGCAATAGATTGTTCCAGAGCTAACAAGTGTGGTGGTGGTTTTCAGAAAGGCTCGAGAAATCAGCAAAATAAGAAGGTTCTTGGGACTTTCTGGCTGAGGAAGTCTTAAACTGACTGATCAGTACTTACACCAGGTAAGCTGGGAAATTGCAACCTACTGTCACCTAGGTACAGATATCTTGATTGCTTAGCTTCCTCTGGGCTGAGTGTCCCCAAATTCACACAACCTCACAAATCTGTGGAGTTTTGAAACAAGATAGCTAACAGCATAAAGAGACACTACAAAAGACTGTTACCACCTGAGAGTCATGATTTCAGCTGGGATAGAGTTAATTTTCTTCCTAGTAGCAGGCATAGTGCTGTGTTTTGGATTTAGTAGGAGAAGAATGCTGATAACACACTGGTGTTTTAGTAGTTGCTAAGTACTGCTTACACTAGTCAAGAACTTTTCAGCTTCCCATACTCTGCCAGGGGCACAAGAAACTGGGAGGGGCCACAGCCAGGACAGCTGACCCAAAGTGACCAAAAGGCTATTCCATACCGTATGATGTCATGCTCAGTATATAAACTGGGGGGGGTTGGCTGGGGAGCAGCGATCGCTGCTCGGGAACTGTCTGGGTATCGGTCAGCAGGTGGTGAGCAATTGCATTGTGTATCACTTGCTTTATATATTGTTATTATTATCAGTACTATTTTACTTTATTTCAATTATTAAACTGTTCTTATCTCAACCCAGGAGTGTTTCTCACTTATTCCTCTGATTCTCTCCCCCATCCCATCGGGGTAGGGGGCAGTGAGCGAGCAGCTGCATGGTGCTTAGTGCCTGGCTGGGGCTAAACCATGACACTGAGGGATCACAACACCTTCACAGTTAGAGAAGAGCTCATGGAAAAAACTGAAGGTTTGGAGCAGTTCTCAAGTTTGTTGGACAAGCAGCATGTTCTCTGCCTTCAGTGTTTTGTGGCTAGTCAAACATTTCCCTTGGATTCATACCCTCAAACTTCTATCAAGAACATTTACAAAGAGGCTTGAGACATTTCTCGTGTCATAAACCAGCTGCTGCTCATTCATCATAATTTCCACATGCTAGAAGCTGTAATAACAACACCTGAATTTCAATTGTTACTGTTAAAGTTGTCCTGTTTGAGATGATGTCATCATCCATATTTACAGAAACAAATTGGGATAATTATATTCTTTCCTCATGCCATGGAATTGTCATTTGCAATTTTCTAATGCATCCTTTAGTTTCCATGACAAAATTTTCCTTTATTTGTTCAGCTTGCTAATGCTCTGCTCCAAATTTTAGTTGTGAGCTTTCCTACTGTCCCTGCAAGAGGTTGAACCAGAACAGCTCAGGCAAATTAATCCATAGCTTTACGGAATTTCAGAACCAAACACCAACTCACATTTTGCAGCAGAGGCTTTAATTTTTTTTTTTTTTTTTTTTTTAATGTAGAGGTCACTTCTGGGTCTAGTCTTTCTAGGACATCTCTAGGCACTCCCTCCATTGGAAGAAGAGAGAATCCAGTGTGTCACCAAGTACAAGGTAGCTATATGAGAAAAGGACTGCACATACTTTTTGTTCTCATTTCACAGGAACCTGTTATTTCTGCACTTCTCAGACCTGATTTTTTTTAACTGTTGCCTTTTCACTTGCAAAAATGCATCTGCTGTGTGTCCATTACTCACCATTGAAAAACACATACTCTCTCCTGAATGACAGAGGACTACTCAGACAGAAGCATAAGTGTGCTTCTACTGTACATGTCCTATAAGTACATTACTCAATTACTATAACTAGCACTCAAAGTGCTGATAAAACATAATGACAATGAATTGTCTTTCCACAGTTCTGCACTTATTTCCTATTGTATCTAAACATATGTTTGTCAAGAACACACATTTCATAACAAAATACAAAAAAAATCCATACTTAAAGGATGGGACATTTTAAATATATAAAACGCATAACCCAGAATTTGAGGAACTTGGGCTTCTTTGAAAATGTTGTACTTTAGTGGCTGGTACATTTGCACTTCCAGAAAGTTTCAAAAGATAAGAAGTACTGTAACTCAGACATAGGATTTACTGAGATACACACAAGTCAGTTCTGGTTGGTAGGTAGGAATATTCCATGATAATCAGATTAAGCTTCTGACTTCTCATTTTTGCAAATAATGTTCTTTAGTTCCTGCTGCAAGAACACTGCTAAGCATTTCAGTAGGAAACATTTCATCCCTATAACATGCAACAGGGATTTGATTTTGATATGACTGTTCTCAAGTTCATTCCCTTTGTGAGACAGGATTTTTACTTAAGTTTGACTAGTAAAGTCTACTAAAACATTGGGGTTTTTCATTATATGTGAACCTCCATGGTTTACAGCAACCAAAGTGAAGACTGACTGTGTTAAATCCTTAGGAATGTTCCTTTCCAAAAGGTGTCCTACTTACATGTGTTCTGGAAGCAAACCACACTTCCCAAAGGCAAGCCTTTATGGCTTCAAGCTCAGGTCATTCAAAGATCAGAAATTACATACAGCTTCCTTCATTTCAAGTTTTTTGTATAGCTGCTACAAGGCCAATATGTCCACTTATTATTTGTGCTGCAGCAGCATCTGGATAACCCAGAAATTCTCATTAACAAGTTATAAACCTTTGGGGACCAAGAGGTCATAGCTTGATTCAGCGGGAGATTAAAAAAAAATGTATCTCTACAGTGACAAAGAATAAAGAAACATAGAGGAGATGACTAGTTTTTTGCTATTTTGACACTGGCTTTATACTGTATTCAGTCATCATAAACCCCAGGAAAGGGCAACACATACACGTAGCCTTACAGCTCTGATAGCTCCTCTACAAGTCATTTATTTTCTGAACTGCTGCTGCTAAGGCACAGCTTAGAAGGTATTTGACATTGCCATGGCCATGCCTCCAGAAAGGCCTCTGGCTGGGGACCCGCACCCCTGCTCCCCATGACATGTGCAGCCCTGGACTCACTCTCCCTTTATGTGCCTCCTCCCTCCCATGGTGTTTTGGGCCTCTGTGGGATCCCTAATAACACAGAGCTGCTTCCCAGCATGTCATGTTACTCCCTGCTCTCCTACTTCATTGCATTTCTCCCCCACCCCTCACTCCCATCACCACTGCCCCAGTGCAGCCCCCTGTTACCCCAGTAACAAGCAACAGCTCCCACTCATCGCAGCGCCATCTCAGGCTTCCCCCTTTCACCTTTTCACATGGGTCTTCCCATCAGGAAATAGTGGTCATTAATAAAAAAAAACCGCATGAGAGTGTTGGCTCTCACACCACGTAATACGTGTAATGTTAGCTAACATAAAATAAATTTCCAGCTGAGATGTTTTTACTTTTTTTGATAAAAGGTTACAGTTTTCCAGCAATGCAAAGAATAGAAAAATTTTCCTCAAGTGATTTTTAGCTACAAAATGAGTGAGCTTCAGCAACACACTCAAGAGTTAAGCTTTTTCCCAACTCATCCACTCTTTAGTTATAGCATTTTAACACACATTCTGTCACACAAATTGATCTAGGAATTAAATTAATATGTTGTTCACACCACTGTCCTCTTTTGTGGTTGTACAGCCACCCCCGGCCACTCTGAGATCCCAGGAAAAGCCCTATTGTGCTGTTATCTTGGTCATAACAACTTGGGCATCAGGCAATCTCTGTCCACACCTGGGCATTCTGCTGCCTGAGTTGTGTACCAGAACAACTCAGCACAAATTGTGGGCAGAATGTAAATTACTAACCAAAGCCAATCATCTCGAGATCCTATAAATAGCAACCCAAGAGGGAGACCTCTTTGAGGTCTCTGGGACCGCAGTGGACTTTGTGACCCAGTATCTTCCCCTGAGCTGAGACGCCTCTCAGGGTAGATTTTGTGAGGATTGAAGAATTGTGCATTGATTTCGCAAGGACTCAAAGAACTGACTTCATGAGGTTCACTGACCTTCCACTGATGAATGCCGGCACATAAAAGTGAGTAATTCATGAAACTCACGAAAGGGGAAATTTTGATCACAGGTTAACCTTGGTGTGTGCGTGTGTGCAATTTGGCTACATATATATATCTCCATATATACTCTCCCTACTCACATAAACCATTGACCAAGTCTGAGACAAAGATTGGACCTAGCCACACCTAGACTCTCTGAAAGGAGTTTAGAAAGCAAGAATCTTGTGACTCAACAGGAGGGTCCCCCTTATACCCTGCACCCACAATCCTTCTGTGTAGCTGAATTCTCCTTAATGTACTTCTTCCATGTAGGTAATAGAGTGAACTTTGCCATTCTCAAATCTTTAACTAAGTCACTGTCTTGATTATAATAAATTCCATCAAATTGCTGTTTCAAATTTGCTGATGCTTAAGTGTTGTTAAGAATTATACAACCTAATACTGTGATCTATCTCAAAAATATTAATAAATCTTAAACTGCTGCCAACCAAAGCTGTGTAAAAAATCATATTCATGACATCTTTTCTGATTAGAGTTGATGTGTATAGGGCAGCAGATGCACTCACTGCATGTTGACCTGCTCCATGCACGAGTGTAAACTCTGGTTCATCTGCATTGCATGAAAAGCATGCAACACTCTTCTATTTTTATAAATTATTTGATCCCCATGAAAATGTGAGTGGAAACAAGCCACTGTTGTACCAGAAAGAAGACAAACAGATCCTAACCACCGACAAACAAGTCAAGAAACAGGTTTTCTAGAAAACAACATTTCAAAACCAACTGGAGGTTAAAAAAGGAAAATAAAAAATGCATAGAATAATCACAAAACTGTATTGAAAAGGGAAAAAAAATGACCTTACAGGAAAGCAGAAAAATGCAAGGGCAGAAACAATCTGGACAAAACTGAAAAAAAGGAAAAATATTCCTTTTAAGAGACTTAGAAATTAAGGAGTCAAATCAGCCCTTACTTTATGTCATTTCATCATCTGGAGAACACAGAACTAATCAGGCACCAGAAAAACAGACTCAGCTGCAGGTTCTGCCCATTCCTAAACAAATGGCTCAAAAGTAGCACAGCAGATGCTCTCTGACAGCTTTTTGAAGTGACTGAATGGCTTAATACATACTTATAAGTATAGTTTCTCAAAAGGAAAGGCTGAACTTACATTCCTGACACAAAGATTTAAGAACTCATGTGAAGACTCTTGAAGACTTTGGTGAGTTTGGAGCCAGCCTTCACAAAGGAAAGGTGCTTGAAGATCAGTCATAATAAAGGATGCAAAGTTCAGTGTTTCAGACAGGATTGTGCTTATACAAGTTGGGGACTGCAGTATGCATATGTAGGTCATGGTACTTCTTTTGATAGCTCTGTAAGTCTTTACTCCTTATCTGTCTTTGAAGCAAACCCAGCTGCAATATCTAAAGGAACACCATTAGATCTTGCTGTAAAAAGTGGAATTCTTTATTTGCTTTAATTTAAAACTGCTCTGCAAACCCTAATATGAATGAAGCATATATGTCTGTGTCACTGGACACAGAGGATATGATCAAGAGTTATGTGATATTTATTCAGTGACTTTATCCTGTTACACTGATAAATGGAATGTGTAAAATTATCTGAATAGTGTTCTTATAGTTACATCATGTGCTCTACTTGATCACTTAGGTATATTTCATGTAGTGGTAGTCTGTGGTTACATGCAAGTCATTCGCTGAATCATAGGCAACAAAAAGCCTTACTTTACCTAAAACTGAGCAAACCAAGCTTGTCATCGTGATTAACAAGTCTTTTTTTCTGACTGTGTCTGATTAGCGGACACTTTAACTCCACTTCACAGATTTTAATTGAGCAGTGGAGAGTGTGTCTTACTTCAGTGTCATTGAAAATAATAGAGATGCAGCCAGCATGTTCTAAATAAGAGTCACAAACTGTGCTTTTACATGAAGGACAGTTAATGAACTCTTTTAATATATGAGTTAGTTAGGCTGATACCTTCTTATAAAAATATCCTTCATATTTTCATAATTTGTCCTCCAAAAAATAACTCAAATTCAGGGGTTTATGGATAGGCACTGTATCTTAAATTGATAATGTAAAAGACAAAAGCATTGAAGAGAGCTGGCAGATTATGAAGGATACTACAAGAAAGCATGACAAGAAAGTGTCTCTTGAAGTAGCGAAAAAGACAAGAAATTGTGAGACACAATTATGACCAAATTTTAAAGGTCATCTAACTCCAAAGATGAAAATGTAACAAAAAAGCTAGCAGAGGAAGACAAAAGAATAGTGCAGGCATGTGTGAATATAAACCGTATGAATAGAGGCACAACATGAGTTACAACTGGCCAAAGTTATTAAGCATAAGAACAAAAACATTACACTGCATTCACAGAATCAGGAAAGACTAAAAGACTAAAAAGCATAGGCTCATTGGTTGTGGAGAAGGAGAGCAAATAAGCACTGAAAGAGAAAAGTCTGAAGTATTAAATGCCTTGTGACTAGAGTTTTGAAAACATAACTAATTACACAATTGATTTTAACACAGAGATAGGAGCACAAGCAAGGATTGTTGAGCAAAGTCCAATTAAGTTAAAAAACAAGTCAATTAATTATCTAAGAATATCCAAATTTATTGAGAACAGTGGATTTAATTGAGAACAAACTAATAGAAATATATGGACAAGAGATGGCTGGCAAATCATGGCCATTGTGGACTGGTTTCATGTTGGTCAGGCCCATGAATAAGGTCAAACTTTTAATTCCGTCATGGAGAACTGAGAAAGTGGAGATAGTTTCATTACCAATTAAACCCTCTAAGCATGGTTATCAGTAGTCTACTATCACACTGAAAGAATATACAAGTGGCATCCAATGGGTCTTTCCTAGACATATTCAATCTTTTTGTTTATGATTTCAATGATGCAACACTTTAAAACAATGTGTAATTTTGGGAAGCTTGACGGGTTTCAGAGCTGATGCAGAAAACACAGGATGAAAAAAGGACATCACAAATATGTAAATATGAAAGGCAAAACTGTTGGCAACAATCATGTTGTGAAAAAAACATTCCAGTTTATACTAGCATGCAAAATGATTTTAAGTTAACTGTGTTGCTGCATGAAGACCAGATCTCAGTCAAGATACTATTATCAGCAGTATTATCTGTAAGGCATGGGAGATAACGATTCTGCCATACACAGCAGTGGCAAAGCACTGGATGAGGTGCTGTCTCATGTTTTGGCCCTGTGCTTAAAAAATTGAGAGAATCCAGAAAAGAAATTATAACAAGGAACTTGAACTGTGGGAAAATGCTAAAGAATCAGCTTTGTTTTGTCTCAAAAAGAGAAATGATGTGGGAAATGGTAATGGTGTTACTGTTCCTGCTGGAATAAAGGGATGAGAAATCAGTCTTTCACCATTTCAAGTAGGTAGCTAAAAAATCAGCTCAAACTGCAACAACAACAGGTTAGGTGAGGAAAACAAACAAACAAACAAACAAACAAAGAAAAAAAACTATCATCATGCATCTGGACAGAATTAACCCAGTAGTCCATTTTCAGTATTGAATATTCTGTGCAAAAAGTGCAAGGGCAGTTCCAGAGTTACCCTGCTCCTTCTATAGACTCCCAAATTTTGGTAAAAAACTGCAGATAGAAGAGGGAAAGTATATTCTTATTTCAGGACTGCTTTAACAATGCAGATCTGCTTTTGTAATGATTGAGATAGAAAAACAAACATAACCTGCCTTTTGCAAGGTAGCCATGGCCTCCAGACAGTGTACACCCCTTAAACTGAAAGTAAGATACTAAAATTTCCTTGTTTTGTGTCTATTTCACAAACACACTTTAACAATACCCCCTATGTAAAAATTTGCATTTTCAGTTTCTAGCAGATTTACTTTTGAGAAACACTTTAGCAACAACAGTTGTACAACTTCATTGTAAGCCTAATTGAGAAAAACATTGCACAGACTGCCCAACAAGTGGGACACATATACGATAGTGGCAGCAGTTCTAGAAGACAAACAAACAACAAAAGCAGAATAAATCAGGAGCAATTACCATTCCAACTACAAATACTTATATATGAAATATTTCAATTATTAAACATTAAGCTCCTAATTCTATTCTATTTTCTCCCAGACTCTGAATCCCTCCCCCCAAAAGCAATAAATTTACCCATAATGAGGCAACACATAAAAGTAATCTCTGATGCAAAATTTTTATTAATACAATAATTCTTTCTAGGTCATTAAAACTGGTATTTCCTCTGTGCAATTAAGGAATGG
This sequence comes from Pelecanus crispus, assembly GCF_030463565.1. Taxonomy (NCBI): domain Eukaryota; kingdom Metazoa; phylum Chordata; class Aves; order Pelecaniformes; family Pelecanidae; genus Pelecanus; species Pelecanus crispus. The sequence goes on along the minus strand of NC_134676.1, from coordinate 70,998,895 downwards.
CTTCTTATTTATGTAAGGTGCTCATATAATTTTCTGCTTAGCCCAGCGAAGCAAAAGTGTTGCTTAAGCAAACTCCAACCTGATTGATAGCTATGGAGCAAACAATGCAGTATCTCCCATCCGCATTTCTTACTGTAGACACTGTTTTGCTTGAAAGCAGACATTAAAACACAAGATGCATTAGAGTAGCAAGGGATGCCTGTTGGAAGAATGACAATAGTAATAAGGAAAGATAATCTGGGATATCTCTATCTCCAAGAAACAATAAAACCTCCACTTACAGAGCACATCAATTACATGTAAGTTTCGTAGATCTGTAGTCTGTAAATAAAAACTGCTAAAGTTGCTAGGTCTTTAGTACACATGCTTTAGTGAGTTATATAGACAAGCAAATATCAAAGCAAGCTCTGAATTAGATATATATCAGGATTCTTTCTAGTCAGGCATTTCTAATTAATTACTTGAGAAATATTTGTATAAATTAAAAGAATTAGGGGAAGGAAAGGACGGAATTGGGTCATTGAGCATGCAAAGGACAGGTTCTCAAGTGGAGGTAAAGTATAGGGAGTGAGAGAACAAAGCAAAGGTGAGAAAAAAGGTGAGAAGGACCATACTGTCATGGTTTTGGCTGGGATAGAGTTAATTTTCTTCCTAGTAGCTGCCATAGTGCTGTGTTTTGGATTTAGTAGGAGAAGAATGTTGCTAACACACCGATGTTTTAGTTGTTGCTAAGTACAGCTTATGCTAGTCAAGGACTTTTCAGCTTCCCATGCTCTGCCAGGTGCACAAGAAACTGGGAAGGGGCACAGCCAGGACAGCTGACCCAAAGTGTCCAAAGGGCTATTCCATACCATATGACGTCATGCTCAGTATATAAAATGGAGGGAGTTGGCTGGGGGACAGTGATGGCTACTTGGGAACTGGCTGGGCATTGGCCAGCAGGTGGTGAGCAGTTGCATCACTTGTTTTTCCTGGGTATTGTTTCTCTCTCTCTTGTTATTCTCCCTTTCATCATCATCATCATCATCATCATTATTATTATTATTATATTTCAATTATTAAACTGTTCTGATCTCAGCCCATTAGCTTTCTTATGTTTGCCCTTCCAATTGTCTCCCCCATCCCACCAGGGAGGGAGGGTGAGTGAACAGCTGCATGGTGCTTGGTTGCTGCCTGGGGCTAAACCACAGCAAAGCCCTATCCCCAAACCTTTTCACTGGTTACCTGAAAGAAACTACAATCACCCCAGACCCGTTCCTCTGATTTCAGTGAAGAAATTCCCAGTGACTCCAGGGAGTACTGGCCTGGACTTGCATAAAATCCTTAGTTATGGTTAGATTTCAGACTAGTCTGAGGCCTAAATTAAACAAGTCAAGAGCAAGACTCTTGGAAATTTCCTGCTTTTGTTCAGAAAAGATCAACCAAGAAAACAAGAATGTCCACCAATAGTTTTGGCAAGATGAAGAGTCTTTAAACAACAAAAAAAGTGGCTATCAGTAGCATGTATTAGAATTAAAATGCCTTCATTCATTTCTGTTGAAGTGGTAGCAAGTGTAGAATTCATTGCTTTCCAACGGCATTCTCTTAATCAAACACCATAGACTCCACTCAGCAACATAGACCATCTTTACAGGGCCAAAGCAATTAAAGACCTAATGGTGCAGATTGACAGTGACTCAAGTTTTCAAAAACATCTACATTAATTAAAAATGAATTCTCATTGTCTTCTGAAATGTATTTCACATAGCATCTTCTCAATTCTGGAAGACATGACCTGAGTATATAAGCTTGGTTGGATTTTGGTTCAGGCTTTGTTACATCATCCTAAATGCAGGAACCAATAATGTTCTACCACATACACATCAGCATATTTGGGGTTTTCAGCTTCCTTCAAAGACAGCTTTCTTTCAAGTCAATAATAATAATAAAAGACAAATAACAATCCAAGCTCATGAAAATATCTCTGTAGATTAGGATCTCATTCAGCTGTGATGAGAAATGGCATATAAAGTTTGCTTAAGTAGTGAAGCTTGCAGACTTTCTGAGACGTATCATTAAGAAATAAACTATTGGATGAAAAAAGAACATGCACAATGTTGGGAAGCTAGTTGGATTCCAACTTTGAGCTAATACTTCATGGTTAGGGCTTGATCCCCTTTCAATAGGGAAAAATATTAATGGAGCATATCATGCACATGATAAGAAGATTAATTTATTCAGTGAAAGATGGTAATGCTTAAGGGAAGAGTCAGAAGCTGGGTGATGCTCAAGCTCTATAAAAACACTTGAGAGGATTAAAAACTGAGCCCAGTTATTGCAGTTAGAAAACCTGTAACAAAATCCCTTAAGAATGTGGTAGTAATATACACGAGGGATTTTGAATTTAAGTCCAAATGAGATTTATGTTGTCATGCTGCTGTTTGTAGCAGAGTAGGTCCTGCAGCACTGAACCAAGACCAGTGACCACTGGTCTTTCCACTGCACAGAGATTTATTGCCTCCTCCAGGATATTGGCAATCTGGAGCAATACCTGTTTTGTAGCTAGATAATTCAGACAGATTATGAGTCATCATCAGTGCCATCAAGAATTCCGCTCTCCTGGGTCTCCCACAAGTCTGTCTTCTTCCATCTATTGTTCTTTGTTGTACACAGCTTTCTCATACGCATACTTCCTGCACAATAAGACATCCCATTTTATAGAAATTCTTGTTGCACTACAATTAATCCTTGCTGCCCTCCATCACCATCCAAAGCAAACCCTGATAATTTCTACAGTACACTGTCCCTTTCCCGGGTATCAACAGTACCAGATCTGCCCAGATGTAGAGCCAGTGAAAATACAAACACATACAAAAGCAGAGAAGCTAATTATTAGAGAAATACCTCCTATCATGCCCTTTGCCTCTGTCGTGGTTTAGCCCCAGCCAGCAACTAAGCACCACGCAGCCGCTCGCTCACTCCCCCTACCCCGATGGGATGGGGGAGAGAATTGGAGGAGTAAGAGTGAGAAACACTCCTGGGCTGAGATAAGAACAGTTTAATAATTGAAATAAAGTAAAATAGTAATGCTAATAGTAACAGTATAATAATGATAATAATAATAATGATACACGAAACAAGTGATGCACAATGCAATTGCTCACCACCCGCCGACCGATACCCAGACAGTTCCCGAGCAGCGATCGCTGCTCCCCGGCCAACCCCCCCCAGTTTATATACTGAGCATGACGTCCTATGGTATGGAATAGCCCTTTGGTCAGTTTGGATCAACTATTCTGGCTGTGCCCCCTCCCAGTTTCTTGTGCGCCTGGCAGAGCATGGGAAGCTGAAAAAGTCCTTGACTAGCATAAGCAGTACTCAGCAACAACTAAAAACATCAGCATGTTATCAACATTCTTCTCCTACTAAATCCAAAACACAGCACTATGCCTGCTGTTAGGAAGAAAATTAACTCTATCCCAGCCGAAACCAGGACAGTATCCACCCCTTATTCTATACCATCTACGTCATGCACAGGCCCTCCCCTTTCCAATGTGTTCCAATTAATCACCACCCCTTTCCCTATCTTGATATACACACAGATATCATTCCCTTCGTCTATGGCCCATCCCTCTAAAATGTCCATTGAGTTCATTTAGCCCATGACTTTGGGTTCCATCTGTCATCACAGTCTTTCAGAGCAGGAGAGGTGGTGTGCAGTGTTGGACTGTTGCATGCTGAAGTCAGTTCTCATTCCAACATGGTTTCATCAAAGTTCATTTTCCTTAGGCTGGGCAATTCTTACTGCAATACCATTGATGCGGCATATAGCAATCATAATATATAGTATTATATACTTAATATTAACCTACTATATTATTATATTAACATGCAGTTAAGAGATAACATATAGTTAAGAGATAACATACAGTATTATAAAGCAATTAATATTATACAATTCAGTTCATTGGCTATTTTCACCCAAAATCAAATTCCCTTGAGGTACACATTGGGCTTCCCCATCCTTTCGCATCACCCACCAAGTGCACCCAGGTCCTTGAGCAAAAGCAATCCCACGAATGGGTTTGCCTTTGCCAGAGGGGGAAGTAACCCAGACTGTCTTCCCCAGCATATTTTTCATGTGCACTACAGGAACTTTATCTCCTTCTACAGTACGTAAAAGTTTTGATTGGGCAGGGCCAGCTCGATTGGCAGATCCCCTGGTGTTGACTAACCAGGTGGCTTTTGCTAAATGCGTATCCCAATGTTTAAACGTCCCACCACCCATTGCTCTCAGGGTAGTCTTTAACAATCCATTGTATCGCTCAATTTTCCCGGAGGCTGGTGCATGGTAAGGGATGTGATACACCCACTCAATGCCATGCTCTTTGGCCCAGGTGTCTATGAGGTTGTTTCGGAAATGAGTCCCGTTGTCTGACTCAATTCTTTCTGGGGTGCCATGTCGCCACAGGACTTGCTTTTCAAGGCCCAGGATGGTGTTCCGGGCGGTGGCATGGGGCACGGGATATGTTTCCAGCCATCCAGTGGTTGCTTCCACCATGGTGAGCACATTTTTAATATCCTGCCCTGCCCGGACTGGCCCAAGGGCTACTGCATGAACTATCTCACGTTTAATTTGTTCAAAGGCTTGTTGTTGCTCAGGGCCCCATTTGAATTCGTTCTTCTTCCGGGTCACTTGATAGAGAGGGCTTACGATCTGGCTGTAATTTGGAATATGCATTCTCCAAAACCCCACAACACCTAAGAAAGCTTGTGTTTCCTTTTTGCTAGTTGGTGGGGACATAGCTGTTATTTTGTTGATCACATCCATTGGGATCTGACGACGTCCATCTTGCCATTTTATTCCTAAAAACTGGATCTCCTGTGCAGGCCCCTTGACCTTACTCTGTTTTATGGCAAAACCAGCCTTCAGAAGGATTTGGACTATTTTCTTTCCCTTCTCAAAAACTTCTTCTGCTGTATTGCCCCACACAATGATGTCATCAATGTACTGCAGATGTTCTGGAGCTTCACCCTGTTCCAGTGCTGTCTGGATCAGTCCATGGCAAATGGTGGGGCTGTGCTTCCACCCCTGGGGCAGTCGGTTCCAGGTGTACTGAACACCCCTCCAGGTAAAAGCAAACTGGGGTCTGCACTCTGCTGCCAAAGGGATGGAGAAAAATGCATTAGCAATATCAATTGTGGCATACCACTTAGCTGCCTTTGACTCCAGTTCATATTGAAGTTCTAGCATGTCTGGCACGGCAGCACTCAGCGGCGGTGTAACTTCGTTCAGGCCACGATAGTCCACTGTTAGTCTCCACTCCCCATTAGACTTTCGCACTGGCCATATGGGACTGTTAAAGGGTGAGCGAGTCTTGCTGATCACTCCCTGGCTCTCCAGTCGACGAATCAGGTTATGGATGGGAATCAGGGAGTCTCGGTTGGTGCGATATTGCCGCCTGTGCACAGTTGTGGTAGCAATCGGCACGTGTTGTTCCTCAACCTTCAGCAACCCTACAATCGAAGGGTCCTCTGAGAGACCGGGCAAGGTGGACAACTGTTTAATTTCCTCTGTGTCCAAAGCAGCTATACCAAAAGCCCACCGGTACCCTTTTGGGTCCTTGAAATACCCTCTCCTGAGGTAGTCTATGCCAAGGATGCACGGAGCATCTGGGCCAGTCACAATGGGGTGCTTTTGCCACTCATTCCCAGTTAGGCTCACTTCAGCTTCCAGTACAGTTAGCTGTTGGGATCCCCCTGTCACTCCAGAAATACAAATGGGTTCTGCCCCTCTATAGTTTGATGGCATTAGCGTGCACTGTGCACCAGTGTCCACTAGAGCCTTATACTCCTGTGGGTCTGACGTTCCAGGCCATCGAATCCACACAGTCCAGTAAACCCGGTTGTCCCTTTCCTCCACCTGGCTGGAGGCAGGGCCCCTCTAACACTGGTCACAGTATTCGTTGTTCACTTCCTGTAAATGTGAATCAAAAGTCCCCTGATCAAGGTCGGAAGTAAAATTAGCCCTCTTACTCTGTCTCGGGAACTGCTCACTGGAAACTGGAGCTGCAATTTTCCTGGGAGAACCGCCTTTTCTAATAGTTTTTCCTTGCAACTCACGCACCCGTGCCTCTAAGGTTGAGGTGGGTTTTCCATCCCACTTTCTCATGTCCTCTCCATAATCACGCAGGTAAAACCACAGGGTGCCCCGTGGTGTGTATCCTCTATATCCTCTCTCTTGAGCATAGGGACGTTGACTCCTAATGGCTGAGACACTGGTCCGTGCAGGTGGGGAGTAGGACAGATCCTCTCTGAGTTGTTGGAACTCTTGGCATATTTTTTCAGACAGTTTTTCCACAGCCGAGACACAGGCCCGTAGGGAGGAAGAGAGCTTTTCTTCGTAGTCCCGGAGTTGTCTAGCCACTTCATCCACCGTTGGTGCCTCGTCGTCTTTCCAGGCTAGTATTGCCAACGAGTTGGAATACGATGCTGGTGCGCTCCGTACCACCTTCCGCCACATGGATTGTGTGCACCTGACTTCATCTGGGTCTTTGGTTAACCGCTCATCATTCAGGTCACTGTAAATCACCTCCAGCACGCCTAATTCCCTCAGGTACTGGATACCTTTCTCTACGGTGGTCCATTTGCTTGGGCGGTATAAAACATCCTCCTTGAAGGGATACCTTTCCTTCACGCTTGACAGAAGTCGCCTCCAGAGGCTGAGCGGTTTTGCCCCTTTTCCAATTGCTTTGTCAATGCCCCCTTCCCTGGAAAGGGATCCCAGCTGCTTGGCTTCCCTACCCTCTAAATCCAGGCTACTGGCCCCGTTATCCCAGCATCGGAGCAGCCAGGTGATGATGTGCTCGCCTGGATGACGACCAAAATCTTTTCGCATATCTCGCAGCTCACTCAGGGATAGGGATCGGGTGGTCACCATCTCATTTATGGGTTCTTCCTCCTCTGGTTCTCGTGATGGCCCTGGTTCATCTTCATCCCTTACTAAACGAACTGATTTCCTCGTGTATTTCTTCTTCTGTATAGGGGCAACTGATACCGGTGCAGGTTGGTTCTCTGGTTTAGCCGCAGTGCCTGCCACTGGGGTTGGAGTGGCTGCAGTACCTGTGGTGGGTGTTGGAGTAGCCACAGTGCCTGTGGTGGGTGTTGGAGTAGCTGCAGTGCTTGTGGCTGTGGTTGGAGTAGCCACAGAGCCTGTGGTGGGTGTTGGAGTAGCTGCAGTGCTTGTGGCTGTGGTTGGAGTAGCCACAGTGCCTGTTGTTTTGTCATCAGATCCAGAGACCTTCTCTTTCCCTTGAGGGTACTGAATAGTGTTAAACAGGGCTCTATAAGCATGGGCCAGTCCCCAGCATGTTGCAATGAGTTGTGTCTCTTTGGAGTTGCCAGGGTGAGAACATACTTCTTCCAAATACTTTACTAGTTCTTCAGGATTCTGCACTTGTTCAGGGGTAAAGTTCCAAAACACTGGAGGTCCCCACTGCCCTAGGTACTTGCGCATACAATCCCACACACCCTGCCACTCATAACTATCCAGCCTTGGGGTAGATCTCTGGATGGTATTTTTAAACTGCTTACTGACCTTTATCAAAATGGAAACAACATTCCCAAGAATTATCAATAGAAGTATCTTAACAGCCCAGGGGTGTTCAAGATACAGGAAAGTTGTTGTAATGAAGGAGGAAACATCATAGAAGAAAGCAGCAAAGGTGCCATTCTGTATTTCCTCCACAACAAGCCTCTCAGAGTAAGAAGTATAATTGCTAACTCTCTCTATGAGGTAGTACCCGAAGTACAGTAGTGACTTCTGTATGAAACCCAAATACCAAAGAATGCTCAAGGTCAGGGCTTTGATAAGGAACCTCCCAAGCAAAAGATCATGAATCACTGCAGAGCATAGCACACTACACAAACTGACAGCAAGCTTTAACGCGTGCTGCAAAAAAAAAAACATGGTGCAGATCAGAAGAACTAATATCGTGACCGGCAACTGTTAACAGACTCCTTAATACACTCTGATTAATCTGTTGTTATCTCAAGTCCCTGTTCGGGCGCCAAAAAAGGACTGTCGTGGTTTAGCCCCAGCCAGCAACTAAGCACCACGCAGCCGCTCGCTCACTCCCCCTACCCCGATGGGATAGGGGAGAGAATTGGAGGAGTAAGAGTGAGAAACACTCCTGGGCTGAGATAAGAACAGTTTAATAATTGAAATAAAGTAAAATAGTAATGCTAATAGTAACAGTATAATAATGATAATAATAATAATGATACACGAAGCAAGTGATGCACAATGCAATTGCTCACCACCCGCCGACCGATACCCAGACAGTTCCCGAGCAGCGATCGCTGCTCCCCGGCCAACCCCCCCCAGTTTATATACTGAGCATGACGTCATATGGTATGGAATAGCCCTTTGGTCAGTTTGGATCAACTATTCTGGCTGTGCCCCCTCCCAGTTTCTTGTGCGCCTGGCAGAGCATGGGAAGCTGAAAAAGTCCTTGACTAGCATAAGCAGTACTCAGCAACAACTAAAAACATCAGCATGTTATCAACATTCTTCTCCTACTAAATCCAAAACACAGCACTATGCCTGCTGTTAGGAAGAAAATTAACTCTATCCCAGCCGAAACCAGGACAGCCTCCCAAGCACAGCCACTCATATGTCAATGTAGTCCCAAACTAGTCCTGACTACCCCTCTCCCAGGAGGCTGCAACCATCAAATACATGTCTGCGGTGCTTCTCCACCCCTATTCTTGTATAGCACTCTAAAGCTTATCCTCAGTTCACTGAGGGAGGAATAAATTCAGCAGGTGCTTATTAAAACATCTAAGAATCAGCAACATATTAACCATGGTAGGACCATACTTCCAGAATTGCCATATGCTGTTGTAGAGAGCAGAGGGAAATAATCTGTGATCTTCGCAGGAGCAAACAGAAAAATAGTGTTTCTGATACCTGATCAGGAAAGTCAAGACTACCTAACATCTGTTCACATTACTGACTACAATATCAGACTCTGAGCATCTGTGTCGTGAAGAAATGAGTTTAGTTTCCTTTTGTCTTTGTCTCAGGATATGCAAAACCAGATATCTAGTTATGAAATGGCTTTATAACATTCATACCAATCCCCATGCTCTTGTCATTGCTGATACAAAATGTTACCATAGAAACACAATTAATCAACAGTCCTCTGTGCACTTCAGAAAACAATCAGTTCTGCTAAATTATTACTGTTTCAAATTAATGAACTGCCAATCTCTCCTCAATGGATAACATTTCTAGGTAGTGGTCAATGAACCATTTGCAAATACAGAGAAATTATATGTTCTTCCAGAACTGTTTCTTTTATTCTGCCCACCAAATATTTTAAAGCAAATAAACATTACCTAAATGAACAGCTCCTAGCCCAAAACATTAAGTTCTCAGTTACAGTGGAACAAAAAAGTCCTCTGGGTTCCTTCTTTGAAGTCACACATTTGGATATCTCTGTTTAAACTGAGCCTCTACCAGCTCAGTTGTATGGCTGCATGTGAGGAGAACAATGATGCATGCTGACGAGAGATGTTGATGGGGGAAAAAATATAAGCTCAGTAAAAGGATGGTAGAACTAAAATTCAACTCGCTTTTCTTTGTTTCTCAGCAGATCCTTCCAAACCTAAAGAAAGGTAACTACAATCACTTAATGAATAAATCATCCTAAGAGTTTGCTCATTTAAATGTAATGACAAATTACTCGCTGTGCCTGAACCTTCCAGTTTGAGTATGCCTTAAAGTCATAGGCTAAATATTGCAATTCTGGCATGCATATGGAATTACTTTGCACAGGGTACATTAGCAACTCCCCTATCTCAAGCTAGGTTAAATAAAATGCTACTTTAAGAAGCAAGAAGGCAAAAATGTAGTCAAAAGCTATGGTTATAGCAGCTGCGTTAACTCCAGTAATTACTGACTTTAACATTGTAGATATTCAATTACTTTTTATCTCTCTACTTTCATGATTTTAATTACAATTGGCGAAAATACTTACATTCAACATCTCAGTAAGTCACTTTAGCTCTGTACAGATGGTACAGTATATAAATTTATATATGTGAGACCAGCAGCATCACTTGCTTGGAGGAAAATATAACAACATTAAATGGATAGCCACTTAGCCTAAGATAACATCTTAGATTTTGGATAACAGATATTCACAGCTTTCTGAGTTGGACTTTACAACTGGCCTACCGTGTTTAATAGCTACCAGTGTATCTACCTTCCAGCCTCTTTTCATAGAATCATAGAATGCTTTGGGTTGGAAGGGACCTTTAGAGGTCATCTAGCCCAACCCCCCTGCAGTGAGCAGGGACACCTTTAACTACATCAGGTTGCTCAGAGACCCATCCAACCTGACCTTCAATGTTGCCAGGGATGGGGCCTCTACCACCTCTCTGGGCAACTCGTTCCAGTGCTTCACCAACCTCATTGTAAAAAATGTCTTTCTTATGTCTAGTCTAAATCTATTCTTCTTCAGTTTAAATCCATTATTCCTTGTTCTGTCACAACAGGCCTTGCTAAAAAGATTCTCCCCATCCTTCCTGTAGGCCCCCTTTAAGTACTGGAAGGTCACAATAAGGTCTCCTCGCAGTCTTCGCTTCTCCAGGCTGAACAACCCCAACTCCCTCAGCCTGGCCTCATAGGAGAGGTGCTCCAGCCCTCAGATCCTTTTGGTAGCCCTCTTCTGGACCTGCTCCAACAGCTCCATGTCCTTCTTGTGCTGAGGGCCCCAGAGCTGGATGCAGTGCTCCAGGTGAGGTCTCACCAGAGCAGAGTAGAGGGGCAGAATCACCTCCCTCAACCTGCTGGCCACGCTTCTTTGGATGCAGCCCAGGATACAGTTGGCTTTCTGGGTTGCAAGCACACATTGTTGGCTCATGTCCAGCTTTTCATCCACCAGTATCCCCAAGTCTTTCTCCACAGGGCTGCTCTCAATCCCTTCATTCCCCAGCCTGTATTGATATCAGGGGTTGCCCCGACCCAGGTGCAGGACCTTGCACTTGGCCCTGTTGAACCTCATGAGGTTCACACAGCCCCACCTCTCCAGCTTGTCCAGGTCCCTTTGGATGACATCTCATCCTCCTGGTGTGTCAACCGCACCACTCAGCTTGGTGTCGTCTTTGGACCTTTCCAACAACTAGCAATTAAATTTGCAAGGATGGCATGATCTATCTATGGCATAGATATTCAATAACATTATTGGATATTTTATAAAGATGCAGTATCACAAGAAATAGTAGATAATCCACTCTTTTATTAGAGAATTAAAGCCATCAAATTTTTTCAGCAAGTAAAAGGCAGATGTTATTTTTGTAAACCAACAAATAAGGAAAAAGTTTGTGAGAGGAAGAATGCAGCCCCAGTATATGGCACCACATCTCAGAATAGATTTTGAGGTTATTTTTGGAAGTTCTACACATTTCTAGATCCAATGTGCAGTGGCAGCCCCAAAAAAGCCAACAAAATATTGGACTTGAAGAAATCAGGTACTGAGAACAAGACAGAAGATATACTTTTGCTCTTATTCTTTGGTATACCCACATCTTGAGAATTGTGCTTGGATATTGTCAAGAGAAAGGAGCAGCTGCTTTACAATGAGGATGTGAAAATGCTGACATCATTTGCTTTAGAGAGAAGGCTGACAAGGATGTGAATAAGGTTTCCAAAATAGAAAGGTGAGAACAAATTAAGGAACGGTGGTTGACCGTATTCCCCTTCCACCTCACCAAAGAACAAAAAAGAAGAAACACAAGACAAGAGCAAAGTATTCAATGAAAGTAGCAGAAGATTGGTTTTAAATGCACAAAAATACTACTTTCTACAGAGGACTGCGAAATTTTAGAATGCAATGCCACAAGATGTTTGTAGAGGGAGTCAGTATTTGCAGGTTCAAAAAGGGGTTTAGGCAGTTTCATAAACAACAGCTCCTATAAATGTGTACTTTAAAAAGAGCCAGACTGAGATGTACTCCACAACATCCTTAATACAACAATTGTGGGCGCAGAGCGTCAAGAGAACAGACAAGAGAAATTGGCTACTTTCTCCCTTTTCCTGCAGACAAAGTGCTGGACTGCACAGACTACTGCTCTGATTCAGCAGACAGTCCTTGTGCAATGGTCTATACAAGTGCAGGAGTAAAATCTGTTTCATCTCCCTTTTTTAGTGTGAATTGTCACCAGATAATTGTAAAATGAAGAGTAGTCTATAAGTCAACAAGGGACAGGGAAACAAAAGGTAGGATATAGAAGATTATTTAATTACCAGTCATGCAGAGGCAAAATTGAAAAATAAGGGAGATACAGAAAGGAGGAAGTTAGTGGGAAGATTTGCTGGTTTCAAAATTGAAACAGTCCAGGCATAATCATGAATTTTATTTTTCTTAATGTGAAAGAAGAAACATTCAAAATTACCTCTTTCTAAAAAAAGTATGTACTTTAGACAAAAACATTGTTCCATAAAAAGTAATTTGATCAGCTCCATTCACTATACTAACTGACTGAAATTGTATCTCATCTGCAGAACAGCTGCTTTCAGCTAGGCCTACAAAAGGAAAACTGTCAAAACATGACAAATTTCACTTTTGCTTGTTGGCTTTCATTTCCAGTTTCTCAGTGTGGTTATATATGAGTTCAAACACTCCAGGAGGGGAACAAACATTGTTGATAGAACAGCTATTGGATTTGAGATACATTTTATAATATGATTAACTTTTTTGCCACTCCTCAGTTTTACAATAAAAAACATCATGTTTTACAAAATTTAAGTTTCCAACCAAATTTGTTTGCCTCCAAAAGGTGCTAGTCTCATCCATTTAAGTTGACGAAGTATACACATTGAATGCTAAATGGGAGACAGTCAAAGTAAATGGTTTGTGAATTGCCCATAAAATAACCTCTGCTAGTTGGCAAATAGATAGCAACAGTAAAACGCATTTGCAGAAATTAATGCCCTTCCCTCATGAAGTTAATGGGGCTCAACAGACACTGTTCACGTGGGCAAAGCTTGTGAATCACTAGGAGCAGAGAAAAAGGAGCTAGCTCCTTCATGAATATTGTCTGCAATGAATAATTCAGTCAACTGTATTTATGACTACCCATGATGAAAATGTGCCACTAACTCTGATTAGCATTAAGTTGCTTTCCCTCCCTATCCCACTGATGGTCAGATAATATTGATGAAGTAATATACTGTAGCATTTAATGTTTATTTAATTAACAAGTGCTCCACTTGCTAATTGCAGGATTCCCTTCATGAATCAAGGTAAGAACACTTACTCTTTAAGTCCCATGGAGATGATGTAAGTTCTCAGGTTCATTTCCAATGCACATTCACCAAGCTGATCCAACTCCATCCCAACAGAGCAACTCTTCTCTTCAAAAAACTCAATTAAATGGATAATGTGATAAGCAATGACAAGAGTCCATTGTAGTATTTGAGTGTACTTATGTATGAGTGTCATGCATGGACAGAAATGGGATTCAGTAAACTGACAAATGATTTTGGCATTAAATTTATAGCTCATGCCTCCAGCAAGAAAAGATGTAATCAAAAAGTGGAAAGATCATTGTGGTAACTATCAGTAAGGAAACATGTTTTTGACAGGCCCACAATGGGTAGGATTTTATGTGTGAGTAACAGTCCAAAAGTACAAGTCATGGCTTGTGTGGAGAAACACGCAAAAACTTCTTGGGGTGGAGAAACACGCAAAAAAATTTCGAAGATCTTAAGTAAGTTTTGCAGTCTAGTCATCTAAAAAAACCTCAGGAAGTCACTAAATCAAAGTGTGAGGCACTTAATTGGAAAAACATTTGGGGAAAGCCTTTTCTTTTTTGATTTTTTAATTAGTGTTTTGAAGACTGTAAAAAGGATTTGCTTACTTTTGCTACTAGGAGCTTCAGGTTTTCTGAGTCTTCTAATGGGAAACATGTTATCCCTTGACCAGAAAAGTCCTGAGACCACCATGTAAATGTGTAGCGAGGCAAGCTTCCACACGTTCCTTTGACCTTGTGGCAAATACTTCAAAAGGGTTAGTCAGCCAACCATTCACTCAGCATGTGCATTGGTCCCCAATCAGAAAAGCACAAGGAAAGTAACAACAGTTGACATGTGGGAAAGAAATCAGAGGAAAGCAAAGTCCTCAGCTCAGTCTTGCTTCAGAGACTGTTTCCGCTGTGATGGTATTTTGGCAAAGTGAAATGCAGGAGCTGTAACAAGAGTGTAAAACTCATTGGACACCAAAGCATAATCAGAAAGTCACAAGCTTGAGACCACTAACCTAGGACCACTTCAGCTGATGGCTTAAGCTGTTGAGGTTCAGAGTTAACTGCATCCCTTATACTCCAATTGCACTGCAAGGTCACAAGCACTGCCATCAGTTTTCATAGCCACCACGTAAGAAAGAGTAACTCTGTATAGACTATAGTTCAGATAAATAGATATTTTGGAGTTATAGACTGAAGGTTAGAGTCTGGTCAGGTGAACACAGAATGCAATAAAAAGACTCATTACATTCCACAGGGGTGGGTAAAAAACAGGAAGAACAAAGTCCAGAGTTGGTATCGTTGTCTGCTGCTCTGTAACAGGCATCCTTTGTTTCAGAGCACAGGATGCATAAAATGGTCTGCGGTCAAAACAGTTCCACATTACAGCTGAACTGCTCCAAATGATTGTCTGGAGGGCCAAGTTGCAGACTGGAGAGTCCCACTATTTACTTTTCATGTCAGCCCATGATAGGAGTCTATATTGCATTTAGGACAACCACCGGGATACTAATCTATGTGCAAGCCTCTCTTCATAAAGTCAGTGAAGACTTATATGGTACATCAAAGTATTTCAAGCTCATCAAGACAAAAGCCATTAGCCTGGGAGGAAAATATGTGATGCTGTAAACTTAGTTGTACTGTGAACAAAGGCTGAGAGGGGCCACTAAAGGACAGTATGTCTCACAGACAGTATGCTGCAGACACATACGCTGGAACCATTTTAATGTGGGCTACAAGATAAACAAGGTTTGTACCAAGATTTCTAAATTCCTGTTTTGACTAATGAGGTGTATATGTTCAGATTTGCTGGATTTCATGAGAATGTAAAACAAATTCCCCATGCATTTGCCGTGAAGCTTTCAGTAATTTCTTTCATACGTAATCAAATCTAGACACTCCCTTCATCTAGCCATTCCAAGAAACAAAAGAAGCAGGCAAGTGAAGCAATGTTGCAGTTAAATGCACCATAAGCTTTCCACAGTGACATCCAGGTCTGCTGCACACAAGCGTAGCATTTGAGCATTTGAATCTGTTCCACAGATTACTTCAGCCTTGCCAAAGGCAGCAAAAAAACCAATGCTGTGTAACTCTACAAGTCAAGGAAAGCCATTGTTTCTGCTCTTTGCTGTTGCTTAAATAACTATCTGCAGTAAACAAACCAGAAAATAACAAAAGTGACTATTGCCTCCTTTTCCAGGCAAAAGAAACACACAGACAGCTTCCATTTATTAAGAGACATCTTACCAATGTTAGGTGAATTGAAAAAAAAACCCACAACAAATTTGAAATAATAAATTGCTTTCTGTGTTGCTTATGGGTGCATTTGGCTGTGAAGCATTTATTGGTCCCTCTTTCCTCCCAGCTATCTCTCAAAAGAGAAAGGCAGTAGGTGCATAAATTGGGATTTTTGGAGAGAAGAGTTTAAATTGCATCACACTTGCAGTAAAGTTTTGTACACTATCAGTCCAGATGGACTCAAATTGCTTTCATCATGGAGTCTCATGCAACCTGAAGGCCCTGCATCCGCACACAACACCAGGCCATGTTCAATGGCATTCTGATCTCCTTTGGCTGCAGAACTGGTAGCACAAGGAACCAGACTTGGGACTAACAAACAGACATTTGGATCTCTTCGCTCCTGCCATGGAGGTAGCCTTTCCAAGTTGACAGGATGAACTAGATAAGTTTACAAGGCAGGAAGGCGTCAACGAAGGCTAACAGAATATTGTGGCTTACACATAGAAATATTAAGAAGTTGAAAAAATAATTTTTCTCTATAAACATTAATATTGTCAGAGTTTTGCATGTTTAGTTCCAGGCATCCAGCTGTTAGAAAGACACGGATGAACAGGTGGGTTGGTGTTTGAAGAAACAGATGGAAGAATACAGGTAACTCGTTTAGAAACAGCATTTTTAAGCTTACTTGAAAATTGCAAAGTCAGAAAATTACTATGGACCTTAATATCATTAGCTGGTGTAAAGAAAAAATAAAATCAGAAATTATACACATATATATATATACACACACACATATTTTTACAGGGAAAAACTGCTCAGTTCACAAAGTTTAATCTACATTAACATAGTTAAATCAGTATTGAAGCAGCTATTTATTAACAACACAGAACTAGCCAGCAACCAGTGAACTATACTTTCAGGACCAATACCAGCAATCCTAGCCACTTTTAAAATGCTGCGAGACACCTACAAACTTCTAAATACCCCTCTACACTGTCCTATAGGTGCCCTTGGGGTGGGGGGGTGGGTCCCTCCATGTGTCCTAAAGATGATGGCCCATAGCAGTAGCCAGTCTGACCACTGGCAGTTTTATCCCAGCCTACCCAGTATCCTGCCTTTATGAGTTGAAAATCTATAGCTGTCATTCAGCTAAAGCAATCTTTGCTCCTTCATAAATTAGTCTGTGCATCCCATAACAGTGCAAGCAACCAAGCTGCTGCATACATGCAATAACCACCATCGTTGGGACACACATCTGGACAGCCACACAGTCTACACTGGATTAGCCCTGCCACACCACTGACTAGCCCCTGAAAAAAGCTCCTCTCCTGTTTCTATAAACTTAAGTTATAAAATAAGTTGTTTAGCATTAAAGATTTAAATTAGACTATTATTTCTGCCTTCCTAATGCCTGTATGTTTTAAGCTCTAATTTTCTGTAAAATGTTTTGGTGTCAAAATCAACAAACAGATAAAAAGCTGTGTGTTATATAGTGCACACTGGATTCTCCTGAAGCTCCCTGTTGTTTGCTGCTGCTGTGACAGTTCTGGTTTCCATGGAACTGAGCAAAGCTAAGATTCAGTGATATAGTCAAGAGTTAAGGCAGCCTTACAATATTGTTTTCCCTTCCAACAGAGAAATGTGTGCTACCCAAATTATAAATTGAAATAAAAAGGAATTTTCTCTCATGGAACTTTTTTTTTCCCCTACCACACTGTCTCTTTGCAGCTCAATACTGTAGCTTATATACCCTCTTCCAGGACCACCAAACTTTAGGCAGCTTGTAGACTGTTTGACCAGAGTACATAGATACATTGGCCAAGTCTGTTGTGCTATATTATTGCTCTTAATTTATCAGAGGAGGGAACTAATTCTTGAGTGAATAAATACTCCCACTTCTGCTGAAATGTTTGCAGTCCATGATAACATCCTTTATTAACAGAGTTCCTTCAACTGCCCAAGAATTAAATAATCATTAATCAGATCAAAAATACTTCAGCACTTGTAAATCAGTGACAAGTACTATTCAACTTAAGTAAGTTCCTCTTTTCACATTTAACCCAAAGAGAGATTTACACCAAGTGTGTTGTAAGAAGAGGCTAGAATGCAACTAAATACTTCTATTTCTTTTTGGAATATCTCTTCTTCACAAAGAATGACATTATGAATATGATGACAAGATACTCTGCTTCATGGCTTCAGATAAGATATCAGAGTATACTACATTTCACCTCCTACCTGTAAATGCAGCAGCATTTGTTATTATTTGGGGGCATCCTGCTGGAAGCTATAAAGACAGCCTCCTTTTTCATCCTTAGCAGCTCATACAGATGGTTGTGAAGACATGGTGGACATGTCAGAGGAGAGAACAGAGCAATGCACATCTGTCATAGGCTTCTGGTCCATCCTCTTTACCTCTTGTACCTGACAAAGCGTTCCCTCTCTCCAGCCTTGCCAATATTAAATCATGAGCATTTCAGAGCAAGGAGTGCTTAATATTTGTGTGCTTCCATTCAACAGAGACCAGCTCAGTCATAACCAAAATCTGCCACATTTTAATTCTCTCTTCTGCAATGTTTCCAGCATTGTTCTTCCAGATGAGAGAAGATTCTTTTATTAGTGTTTCTTTCATTAGTGTAAGAGACTGCTGTTCAAAGAAACAAGCTACTTCAGATGAGAGGGGCATCCACTGGAAATAAAGGGAGGCACATTACTGCTATTTGATTTGCTGACCAGAAAGAGTAAAATGGAAACAGTGGGTTTTCACAGAACAGCTTCAGTTTGGAATGATGTATAATCCTGGTTAAATACAGCTTGAGGTGGGAAGGGAAGCTTAACCCACTTTACTGAGGTGTTCTGGAATAAGGTTAGACATTAAAAAAGAAAATTTATTTCCTCCCTTTCCTTAAAAACCTTTCTGCCGTAACTGTCCCGACTACAAAAAAATAAGCAACTAAATAGCTGATAATGCTTTAGTTAGCAATTATATAGGTTAAGGAAAAGGAATGGTAAAAACTCTGACATTTAAACCATTTTAAAGGTTGCTTTAAGATCATTCATAATGGAGTTTCCAGCCACCAGGAATGTTAAATATAACAATATTCACCTTACATCTCGTATCCATGGAAGTGAAATAAAATTCAAGGCACAAACTTTTGACAAAGTATTCTGGATTTCAATTTCCGTAAACAGTTCCTTTCCACTCGGGGATGTATAATTGGGCAATCACTTTATGTTGACATGACAAACTAATTTTCTTAGGGCTGACCGAGAACATGGAGCATCCTGGGATTTCACTGGGACATTGTGTGATGTTTTCTGTACATAATTCTCTCAAACTGCAACTCTGGGAAATTATCCATTACCAGGGCAGTGACAAGGGGCAAAAAAGCAAGGACTCTTTCGCAAACCAACCTGGGCCCGCATAGTCTGATGGTGCACTGAGCACTTAATGTAACTCGGCAGTGGAGGCACATAGCCTCACCGTCAGTTGGCTCAGCAGGCTGAGTGATTTGGGCATCCACACTTGCCATTTCTTTGGTCAGGTACCCTGCCTGCAGATATTCCATGTAATACAACATTTCTCCTATGGTCTTTAACAGCAACATGTAAATTTAAAAGAGCATCTCAGGCAGTTTAGTTTGGGCCACCTCACAGTGTCACAGCATCACTATGCTCAGTGCCGCCTCCACAGCAATGCAATGCATGCTGTCCCCAGGATCACCCCAGGCTTGACCACCATCAGCTGCTACCCAGACAGCTGCTGTGAAAGTAAGGATCTGGTGGGGAGTGGAGAAAATACATCTCCAGTCACTCGCTTTCTTGACAAGAAATAAGAAAACTGTCACTTAAATTTTCTCTCCATTGGCTTTTAGAGCAGTATTCATCCTGCTCAGTGAAATTGCCTTCAGGATCACCAGACAGTTAGGCTCTGAAACAGCTATCACAGTCACAGTAGGTTTTTTTCCCTCTGGCAAATCTACCTGTGTTCAGGCCAAAGCTGAGGAGACTCATGGCTGTAATTTGTGTACTTGGGCTTGCCACATCCTACACATATCTGTCACCTAAACCACTCTGGAAACTGATTCCTAATCTTTTTCATTTAAAATGAGCTGAATTAGCTTAAAACATAAAAAAAAAAAAACAAAAATTTGTCCACACATTCAGGACTGTTGGGGCTCAGGTATTTTAGCCATAACCACCTTAGAAATTTCATCTCTTCAGAAATATCACTCAGTAGCTCACAGCCAATTATTCAGGTGCTTTGGTTATTTCACTGGCTTTTCTTCTAATTCCTTTAGTCAAATTTCTAGTGTCATTGCTGAATAGCATGTAGTCCAAAATATCTGAGGGACTGTCTAGCACTTCTGCAAATTAGTTTCTTATGACAGCTGTCGTGATGTTAGTTTCTCATGATAACTGCAGGGAAAATTGAACTTTCACCACTACCTGTGGGATATCCTGAATAACCTACTGTGAACAGAAGTGAAAATAGCCTCCTACCTGCACACAAAACCCAGAGATTCCTTTTCAAAGATGGCATTTGACCCAAACTGTATTAGAGCCATTTTCACAAAATGTCAGCTGTCAGGAAGCCATCAGCTGCAAATCCCAGAGCTAAGCCCATGTATTCCTGCCCATTTGGAAGAGAGCTATGAGGCCTTAGCACAGACCTGACCCTGTGTCCAAAAACCATTGCAACGCTTTTTGCACAGATTCCTTCTGCCTGCAGAAAATACCCACTGTACCAGAGCTGGAAACCTGAAGCTGTTAAACATCATCACTCACAACAATAATTAATCTCATAATCACCAGCTCAGCTGGCTGTAATTGTCAATATGTTGTTTTATGAGCTTCCATTGGCAGGAAATGAATGATTTCTATCTCCTAAAAATGAAATGACTCCCTGGGTACAGTACAGGGATTATTTATATAGAAAAGAATAAATCATAATGAAAGTGGCAGAAAATAAATAAAAGAGCAATTCTGTTGGCTGAGTGTCTAGAGTTGAAATTTCTATTTGAAGCAAGTTTCAAGGATCTTCTATACTACTTTAGTCTTTTAACTCTAGCTCCAACTTTAATGGGTACTGATTTCTGTTTGATTCAGATATGTTAAGTGACAGGCCATTTGTGACACCAGAATGCAACTATATATCTAATCTGAAGAAAAGAAAACTAAAATAAATAAATCTGGAAACTGCTACAATCTTCCAGCAAAATGAAGAAAAGATTATGAAGAAAAAACATCTGGTCATTCTGTACCATCAAAGTTGCCCATTAGCTGCACCACTCTGCCAGGGAGGTAGGTACAAAGCCAACAGTAAAACTAAATATCTTTCAGGAAGCACCATTTATCTGCTAGTGAGTGGTATTCACTTAAAAAAAAAAAAAAAAATGAAATTACCAAGTGAAGTGGCATGATGGAACAAGACTTACAATAGGAGAAAAACTAAGATCTGAAGCTGAAACCTCCAATAGAGCTAGATGAGGAAGTATCTTTGGAAGTGCAAAAACCTTACCATTTGCTCCACTTCCTCTTACATCTCACAAATAAAAGCAACAGCAACATCACTTCCCATATAACGTAAGCGCAAGTAGAGGTGTCTTTTTTTTTTTTTTAGCAGGTACAGTGGATAGGGAGAACAATATGACTTTGCATGCCAGTTTTCCTTTAGGCAACCAAACTGGCATTTGAGTATGTTTTTGTTTTGTCTTTCTTACATGTAAATAGATTTATGCAATATTTTGACAGGAAACTACAAGTATATCTGACTACTCTTTTCCCTTAATTTTCTTGCCTACCAAGCTCATCCCAAGACTTTTTTAGTGTTGTAGTAGTAATACGCCATTTCAGTGTTACTTCAGTGCAGTTAGGTAGAGTTTTTCTGTGATTTTGAGTCACAACAGCCATTCCACAAAGACAGTGACAGTACGTGAAGACCCAATGATAAAACAACTTTGAAGTTTGTCTCATGAGGGGACCAGCCTCCAGAGAGGAGCTTGCACAAGCTGATAGACCTGCAGATGGACAAAGAAGTATCCATTGGGCATGCAGACCACCTTGGGAAGTCTTGCAGGCTCCCTCCCCTGTGCAGGTACTCTTGCAGTGTCTCCAAGAGTCCACATGGAGCTCACCAGAGGAAAGCAGTCTAAAGCAAGAATTTAGTCAGCAAAGACTTTGCTGCATACATTTGAAATAATTTTATTTTATTTAAATGGTGAAACAAGGTTTTATTGCTAGGTCACAACACTGTAAAACAGCAAGGCAGAAACAAAAGCCAAAACTAGTTTCCTGCCCTGTTAGAGCAACTGAAGACTTTGGTTTTCCTGTTGGCCTGTGTCTGTGCTAAAGTTAAAACTTGTCCCCAGAAATACACACTTCCAACTTACCACCTTATCTCGAGCAGCAGCCATATGGTCTGGAGGTGAAAAAGCAGTCTGCACACTGCATACTGCATAACTATTCAGAGAGATACTTTTTTGGTTTGATGACTGTTACAAGCTGCCTGCTCTTCTCTGTCTTTATAATTGAAGCATTATTTTAAACAATATAGCATGAATTCATCCTCCTGTGTCCTCAGTTCCTCCTTATTCTTTTCCATCTTTTAAATGTAATACATTTTCCCGTTTTTTTGCCTTCACAGCCAAGAACTGAAACAATTCATTTCACAGCAGTCGCTTCTCACTGCTTTTCTAATACCCGTGTGCATTAAAACCTCATCCATCATTGTTTTCAGAGCGTCAGCTTTTTAATCAGATCTGTATGTATATTGGTTTGAGCATGTGGCAGTTTAATTACCCTCTTGAATATGTGAACCACATCTTTGTCATATCTACTTATATCTGAAAAGAGCCATGCTATAACACTAATTAAAGAGGGATGATGACAATTTTTCCATACTCAAATTATGTCCCATCTGTCTAGTCATCCTCATGTTCGCTCTCTGGATTAATTAAGGGTGGGGAAAGGTTGTTTCCCTGGAGTTTTGCCTAATGCAGGATGAAAAGTCTGTTTTAATGAAGAAACACGAAATTCCTTTCTTCTTATCCCAGAGTAAAGCACATAGCAAAGTAGAACAGAGTCCTTCATTTTGCTGCTGTCTAATCAGCTAGTCATACACTGCATGGCATCAGGAGTCATGTTTATGCATGTGTTTACTGAAGCTAGCAGCTGGTCTGAAGGGACACACAGCACTGTCAGCAAGTCACAGCTAGACACTGTGCCCTGATACCTGAACCCAGAGATAAAATAAATTTTGTGTTAATAATATGATTAAAGGGCAGAGTGACATAGTACCAAATAGGTACATTGTGAAAGCACACCAGTTTTTCAGCATTGTCTGAGAGTATGTTGCCCATAGACATTTTCTTCAGGTGTTTGAGACATCTAGGTAAAATACAAAGCCTTGCCTAGTCAGAAAAGTTTTATTTATTCTCATTAATGAGACTGGTTTTGCTTCTACCTAAACCTAGCTGCACAGTTCCTCTTCATTTTGAAGCTATTGTACATCCAAGCAGACCTCTCAGATGCCTAAACCATTAATTTTCATCTAAATAGCAACTGCAAAAGCGTTTAACACAGGGAAGGATGAAAAGCCCGGAGGATTCAGAACTGTGTGCCACCAGTGAAGAAGGGGCATTACTTATACCAGAGGCTGTCATACCCATATGCGATTCACAGAGGACATATGCCAGCTGCCATCATGTGCCGAGAAGTGAAAAATTAGGCAGGAGAAGCAGTGTCAGCAAGGCTTGGACTTCCCGGGCCCTCATTACACGGGTGGGCTGAGCATGGGAATTGTTTTGATCCACTCCCACCTTAACAGCTTTTTGACTGCCACTGGAGTGGTCCTTGGGGCTTTTTGTTCTCCTTTTTTCTTTCCCTTTGCTGAGACTGATGACTGAGTCCTTCACTCAGAAGAATGTGCTGCCACTGAAGACTTTATTAGCTCAGAGGGTGGTGGTGCTTTTATTAACCCAGTTTTCCCCTGTTAATACAAGGCACTGCAAATATGCTACATGCAATTAATTTATAGAAATGACTGCATAGTATTAATTTAGGGTCATCAATTGCTGAGTCTATTCTTATCTTCTAGTTAGGCCAGGAGATAATAATGGCTGTAAATTTGCATTAAAACAAAGCAGATAACTGTTGAAACCATTAAAATATATTTATTTAATAGCCATCATATTTCATTGTCATTGTTTATATACACATCTGTCCTGGTTTTGGCTGGGATAGAGTTAATTTTCTTCCTAGTAGCAGGCATAGTGCTGTGTTTTGGATTTAGTAGGAGAAGAATATTGATAACACACTGATGTTTTAGTTGTTGCTAAGCAGTGCTTATGTTAGTCAAGGACTTTTCAACTTCCCATGCTCTGCCAGGTGCACAAAAAACTGGGAGGGGGCACAGCCAGGACAGCTGACCCAAAGTGACCAAAGGGTTATTCCATACCATATGACATCATGCTCAGTATATAAACTGGGGAGGGGTTGGCCGGGGAGCAGCGATCGCTGCTTGGGAGCTGTCTGGGTATCGGTCAGTGGGTGGTGAGCAATTGCATTGTGCATCACTTGCTTTGTATATTATTATTATTATTTTGTTATTATTATCATTACTATTTTACTTTATTTCAACTATTAAACTGTTCTTATCTCAACCCAGGAGTGTTTCTCACTCTTACTCTTCCGATTCTCTCCCACCAGGGCAGGTGGAGTGAGTGAGCGGCTGCATGGTGCTGAGTTGCTGGCTGGGGCTAAACCATGACAGTCCTTTTAGGCACCCAACGTGGGGCCCAGAGGGTTTGAGATAATAACAGATTAACCAGAGTCTGTTAAGGAATCTGTTAACACTTGCCAGTCACAATGTTAGTTCATCTGATCTGCACCATGCTCCTGTTTTTGCTGTATATGTTAAAGATTGGTGTTGACTTTTGCAGTTTGCTATGCTCTGCAGTGATTAGTGATGTTTTTCCTGGGAGATTTGTTATTAAAACACTGACCTTGAGCACTATTTCATATCTGGGGTTTGTACTGAAGCCTTTACTGTACTTCGGGTATGACGTTATGGAGAGAATTAGCAATTATACCTCTTCCTCTGAGAGATTTTTTGTGGAGGAAATACGGAACAGTACCTTCGCTACCTTCTTCTATGATGTTTCTTCCTTCATTACAATAACTTTTCAGTATCTTGAACATCCTTGGGTAGTTAAGATACATCTATTGCTATTTCTTGTGAATACTGTTTTGATTTTGAAGAAGGTTAGTAAGCAATTTAAGAATATCATCCAGAGAACTGCCCCACGGTTGGATAGTTAGGAGTGGCAGGGTGTGTGGGATAGTATGGGCAAGTACCTAGGACAGTGGGCACCTCCAGTGTTTTGGAACTTCACCCCTGAACAAATGCAGAATCCTGAAGAATTAGTAAAGTATTTGGGAAAAGTATGTTGTCACCCTGGTAGCTCCAGAGAGACACAAATCATTGCAACATTCTGGACGCTGACCCATGCCTATCGAGCCCTGTTCAACACTAGTCAGTACCCTCAAGGGAAAGAGAATGTCTCTGGATCTGGTGACAAGACAACAAGCACTGTGGCCACTCCAACCCCTGCAACAGGCACTGTGGCCACTTCAACCCCAGTGACAGGCACCATGGCTAAACCAGAGAACCAACCCACACTGGTATCAGTTGCCCCTATACAGAAGAAAAAATACACAAGAAAATCAGCTCGTTTAGTTAGGGATGAAGATGAACCAGGGCCATCACAAGAACCAGAGGAGGAAGAACCCATAAATGAGATGGTGACCACCCGATCCCTATCCCTGAGTGAGCTGCGAGATATGCAAAAAGATTTTCGTCGTCATCCAGGCAAGCACATCATCACCTGGCTGCTCCAATGCTGGGATAATGAGGCCAGTAGCCTGGATTTAGAGTGTAAGGAAGCCAAGCAGCTGGGATCCCTTTCTAAGGAAGAGGGCATTGACAAAACAATTGGGCAAGGGGCACAAATGCTCAGCCTCTGGAAACAACTTCTGTCAAGCATGAAGGAAAGGTATCCCTTCAAGGAGGATATTTTATACCACCCAGGAAAATGGACCACCATAGAGAAAGGTATCCAGTACCTGAGGGAATTTAGCATGCTGGAGGTGATTTATAGTGACCTGAATGATGAGCAGTTACCCAAAGATGCAGTTGAAGTCAGGTGCACACAACCCATGTGGCAGAAGGAGGTACAGAGCGCACCAGCATCGTATGCCAACTTGTTGGCAATACTGGCCTGGAAAGACAACAAGGCACCAAAAGTGGATGAAGTGGCTGGCCGACTCCGGGAATACAAAGAAAGTGTCTCTTCCTCCCTACGGGCCTGTGTCTCGGCTGTGGAAAAAC
Organism: Pelecanus crispus; assembly: GCF_030463565.1. Lineage (NCBI taxonomy): Eukaryota > Metazoa > Chordata > Aves > Pelecaniformes > Pelecanidae > Pelecanus > Pelecanus crispus. Next base: position 70,972,974 of record NC_134676.1, on the reverse strand, counting down.
TGTCCTGAGAGTTCCAGCAACTCAAAGAGGACAGGTCCTGCTCCCCACCCGTATGAACCAATATCTCAGCCATTAGGAGTCAACGTCCTTCTGCTCAAGAGAGAGGATATAGAGGATACACAGCATGGGGCACCCTGTGGTTTTACCTGCGTGACCACAGAGAGGACATGAGGAAGTGGGATGGAAAACCCACCTCAACCCTTAAGGGACGGGTGCATGAGTTGCAAGGAAAAACTAAAAAAGGCAGTTGTCCCAGGAAAATTGCAGTTTGTTTCCAGTGAGCAGTTTCCCAGACAGAAGAAGAGGGCTAATTTTATTTCCGATTTTAATCAAGGGACTTTTGATTCACATTTACAAGAAGTGAACAACGAATACTGTGACCAGGGTTAGAGGGGCCCTGCCCCCAGCCAGGTGGAGGAAAGGGACAATCGAGTTTACGGGACTGTGTGGATTTGATGGCTGGAATGTCAGACCCACAGGAGTACAAGGCCCTCGTAGACACCAGTGTACTGTGTACCCTAATGTCATCAAACTATACAGGGGCAGGACCCATCTGTATTTCTGGAGTGACAGGGGGATCCCAACAGCTAACTGTATTGGAGACTGAAGTGAGCCTAACTGGGAATGAGTGGCAGAAGCACCCCATTGTGACTGGCCCAGACGCTCCGTGCATCCTTGGCATAGACTACCTCAGGAGAGGGTATTTCAAGGACCCAAAAGTGTACCGGTGGGCTTTTGGTATAGCTGTTCTGGGCATGGAGGAAATTAAACAGCTGTCCACCTTGCCCGGTCTCACAGGGGACCTTTCTATTGTGGGGTTGCTGAGGGTCAAAGAAAAACAGGTGCCAATTGCTATCACAACAGTGCACCAGCAGCAATATCACACCAGCTGAGACTCCCTGATTCCCATCCATAACCTGATTCGTCGACTGGAGAGCCAAGGAGTGATCAGCAAGACTCACTCACCCTTTAACAGTCCCATATGGCCAGTGTGAAAGTCTAATGGAGAGTCAAGACTAACAGTGGACTATCGTGGCCTGAACGAAGTCACGCCGCCACTGAGTGCTGCTGTGCCAGACATGCTAGAACTTCAATATGAACTGGAGTCAAAGGTAGCCAAGTGGTATGCCACAACTGATACTGCTAATGCATTTTTCTCCATCCCTTTGGCAGCAGAGTGCAGGCCCCAGTTTGCTTTTACCTGGAGGGGTGTCCAGTACACCTGGAACCAACTGGCCCAGGGCTGGAAGCACAGCCCCACCACTTGTCATGGACTGATGCAGACAGCACTGGAACAGGGTGAAGCTCCAGAACATCTGCAGTACATTGATGACATCATTGTGTGGGGCAATACAGCAGAAGAAGTGTTTGAGAAGGGAAAGAAAATAGTCCAAATCCTTCTGAAGGCTGGTTTTGCCATAAAACAGAGTAAGGTCAAGGGACCTGCACAGGAGATCCAGTTTTTAGGAATAAAATGGCAAGATGGCCGTCATCAGATCCCAATGGATGTGATCAATAAAATAACAGCTATGTCCCCACTAACTAGCAAAAAGGAAACATAAGCCTTCTTAGGCGTTGTGGGTTTTTGGAGAATGCATATTCCAAATTACAGCCAGATTGTAAGCCCTCTCTATCAAGTGACCCGCAAGAAGGACGATTTCAAATGGGGCCCTGAGCAACAACAAGCCTTTGAACAAATTAAACGTGAGATAGTTCATGCAGTAGCCCTTGGGCCAGTCCGGGCAGGGCAGGATATTAAAAATGTGCTCTACACTGCAGCCGGGGAGAATGGCCCTACCTGGAGCCTCTGGCAGAAAGCACCAGGGGAGACTCGAGGTCGACCCTTAGGGTTTTGCAGTTGGAGATACAGAGGATCCGAGGCCCACTATAGTCCAACTGAGAAAGAGATATTGGCAGCATATGAAGGGGTTCGAGCTGCTTCGGAAGTGGTTGGTACTGAAGCACAGTTCCTGCTTGGCCCCCCGACTGCCGGTGCTGGGCTGGATGTTCAAAGGGAGGGTCCCCTCTACACATCATGCAACTGATGCTATGTGGAGTAAGTGGGTCACACTGATCACACAACAGGCTTGAATAGGAAACCCCAGTCACCCAGGAATCTTGGAAGTGATCATGGACTGGCCAGAAGGCAAAAAATTTAGAATATCACAAGAGGAGAAGGTGATATGTGCTGAAGAGGCCCCATTCTATAATAAATTGTCAGAAAATGAAAAGCAATATGCCCTGTTCACTGATGGGTCCTGTCGTCTTGTGGGAAAACATCGGAGGTGGAAAGCTGCTGTATGGAGTCCTATACGACAAGTCGCAGAAACTGCTGAAGGAGAAGGGGAGTCAAGTCAGTTTGCAGAGGTGAAAGCCATCCAGCTGGCTTTAGATATTGCTTAATGAGAAAAGTGTCCAGTCCTTTATCTCTATACTGACTCATGGATGGTGGCAAGTGCCCTGTGGGGGTGCTTGCAGCAATGGAAGCAGAGCAGCTGGCAGCACAGAGGCAAACCCATCTGGGCTGCCCCATTGTGGCAAGATATTGCTGCCCAGGTAGAAAACCTGGTTGTAAAGGTACATCACATAGCTGCTCACGTACCCAAGAGTCGGGCCACTGAAGAACATCAAAGCAACCAGCAGGTGGATCAGGCCGCTAAGATTGAAGTGGCTCAGGTGGATCTGGACTGGCAACATAAGGGTGAATTATTTATAGCTCGGTGGGCCCATGACACCTCAGGCCATCAAGGAAGAGATGCAACATATAAATGGGCTCGTGATTGAGGGGTGGACTTAACTACAGACAGTATTGCACAGGTTATTCATTAATGTGAAATATGCGCTGCAATCAAGCAAGCCAAGCAGTTCAAGCCTCTCTGCTATAGTGAACGATGGCTGAAATATAACTATGGGGAGGCCTGGGAGATTGATTATATCACACTCCCACAGACCCACGAAGGCAAGCGCTATGTGCTCACCATGGTGGAAGCAACCACCAGGTGGCTGGAAAGATATCCCCTTCCCCATGCCACTGCCTGGAACACCATCCTGGACCTTGAAAAGCAAGTCCTGTGGTGACGTGGCACCCCAGAAAGAATTGAGTCAGACAACAGGACTCATTTCCGAAACAACCTTATAGATACCTGGGCCAAAGAGCACGGCATTGAGTGGGTATATCACATCCCTTATCATGCACCAGCCTCCGGGAAAATCGAACAATACAATGGACTGTTAAAGACCACCCTGAGAGCAATGGGTGGTGGGACATTCAAACAATGGGATACACATTTAGCAAAAGCCACCTGGTTAGTCAACACCAGGGGATCTGCCAATCAAGCTGGCCCTGCCCAAACAAAACTTTTACATACTGTAGAAGGAGATAAAGTCCCTGTAGTGCACATAAAAAATATGCTGGGAAAGACACTCTGGGTTACTTCCCCCTCTGGCAAAGGCAAACCCATTCATGGGATTGCTTTTGCTCAAGCACCTGGGTGCACTTGATGGGTGATGTGGAAGGATGGGGAAGTCCAATGTGTACCTCAAGGGGATTTGATTTTGGGTGAAAATAGTCAATGAACCTGAATTGTATGATGTTAATTGCTATATAATACTGTATGTTATCTCTTACTGTATGTTAATATAATAATATAGTATGTTAATGTTAAGTGTATAATACTGTATGTTATGGTTGCTATATGCTACATCAATGCTATTACAGTAAGAATTGCCCAGCTTAATGAAAATGAACTTTGATGAAACTGCATTGGAATGAGAACTGGCTTCAGCATGCAACAATCCAACACTGCACACCACCTCTCCTGCTCTGAAAGACTGTGATGACAGATGGAACCCAAAGTCATGGACTGAATGAACTCAATGGACACTTTAGAGGGATGGCCCATAAACGAAGGGAATGATATCCGTGTGTGTGTATCAAGACAGTGAAAGTGGTGGTGACTAATTAGAACACATTGGAAAGGGGAGGGCCTGTGCATGATGTAGATGGTATAGAATAAGGGGTGGATACTGTCCTGCTTTCAGCTGGAATAGAGTTAGTTTTCTTCCTAGTAGCAGGCATAGTGCTGTGTTTTGGATTTAGTAGGAGAAAAATGTTGATAACACACTGATGTTTTAGTTGTTGCTGAGTACTGCTTATGCTAGTCAAGGACTTTTCAGCTTCCCATGCTCTGCCAGGTGCACAACAAAACTGGGAGGGGGCACAGCCAGAAGAGTTGATCCAAACTGACCAAAGGGCTATTCCATACCATATGACATCATGCTCAGTAACTGGGGGGAGTTGGCTGGGGAGCAGCGATCACTGCTTGGGAGCTGTCTGGGTATCGGTTGGCGGGTGGTGAGCACTTGCTTTGTATATTATTATTATTATTATTTTGTTATTATTATCATTACTATTTTATTTTATTTCAACTATTAAACTGTTCTTATCTCAACCCAGGAGTGTTTCTCACTCTTACTCCTCCAATTCTCTCCCCCATCCCACCAGGGCAGGTGGAGCAAGCAAGCGGCTGCGTGGTGTTTAGTTGCTGGCTGGGGCTAAACCACGACAACTATACAAACCTAGTTTTCTTTTCAATATTTCTTCCTGCCTAGTGTACATTGTTCTATTTTTTTATTTCTCTGGCCTAGTACAAAGCTAAACAAGGTGTTTACAAATATTTTACACCTCGATTTACAGATTATCTGCCACATGCTGATCCATTTTCAAAACTACAAGATAAGAAAAATACAGCTTGTCATATATAGAAGATTATTTACATATATTTTTTCTTATGGGAATGTTGAAGCTCATCATTTTAAAGCCTTAAAATAAAATTTTCTAGGGAAGATAATCAACCCAAACCATGCTAAATCAGAGAGGCAGCCAGTGTCTGATATTTCAGCACTTGCTACTGCAATAGATTAAAGAAAGCGTTCTACACTCTCAAAATTTCCTTTTGCTGAGTTTTTTTAACATTGAGTTATTAACAACACTACAAGACCATAATTACTGAGGCACAGAGATAAAAACAGTTCTCCTGTTTTCCAGGGGTTTTTTACTTTGTATATTTGTTACTATTGTAGTCTCACTATTACATTTGGCATTTCTCTCACCATTTTCTCCTCAGTCAGAGCCCAACAGTCACTGGTTCTCCCTTAACCCTATATAATTTCCTATTTTTCTCTTTGCATGGTCTCTCCATCTCTAACAAACCCTTGACTGGTTTTTCATCTGGATCAAACTGCTCTGGAAAGAAAATGAACTCTTCTTTAAGTGAAATGATAGAGGGTCTCTCACACAGACATGCCAGGTTAGTCCAGCATCAAAATCCTAAAAAAACCCACAAAATCAAAACCAAACAAAATCAGTTTCTTTCTTCTGTCAGCCAAGGGATATACTCCAAGTACTTCAAATAACTCTTCCAGACATGTTTAAATCTGCTACCTTTTCTGTATGCATAACATTTTGTGCCAATTACACAGTAACTCCTACCTACACTGTGATGTGCTGTTTTCTCCCACACAACTCTGCAAATAATCAGAATCTCACGTTTGCTTTTTTTGGGGGCTTAAGTTGCACAATTAGATTCATTAGAAAACTCTATAGACTCCTAAGGATTTTGCATCTGGCTCACTGAGTAAGAACACGTTCTTTAAAGACATTAAAAGGTTCTGGCAACAAGGACGCCTGAATTTCAGCAAGGAATCAATATTTGAGTAGTTAGAGAAATATTATCTCACTAAGTACTGTAGGAAAAAACCTGATTTAACAATGGAACCTATTTCTAATATTTTTCATTACCTCCAACCCAATCCTACAACATGAATATTTGAGTAGCAGGAGGGGAAATCCAAAGAGATACAAAGGAAATATTTTTTTCTTAGTCCAGTATAATCATGAAAAAACAGGCCAGAGTAGTATACAATTTCAATCTCTGTGTGTGGACAGGATCACATTTTTTTATTCTTCCTCTCCCACTCAAAAAAAGTCTCAATATAATGATCAAACATGATGGTTTCATGCCATCTGTCTGCAAAACAGAAAATCCACTCCTGTAGGAAGGTATGACAGTATTTTATTTTCAAAATATGTTAGTATGTTTCCTATAAGCTTGCAATTTTAGTACCATTTCCTCCCCTTCCAAGCTGGTTAATTATTGGTTCTTTTCTCCCTGTTTTTGACACCTTACAGATGATACTTACAAGCAATGTTTACAAGATTTTACCTCTAAGAAAAAATAATAGCTGGAAAGTTATCATGAAATCTCAGCTTTCACCTTGAAAGAAATAGCAGCATTGTACCAACAGCCAATACTGGAAAAGAAATATGGAAAAGAGTGGCTTCACTTGCAAACTATGTTTTAACTAGTCCATCATTATAAGCATTTCCATGAATTTAATAATAGCACCAATATCCAATATTCTGAACTTAATGTAATAAATGAAGGGTGATCACATTACCCAGTTTTAAAAATTGCTTTACATAATGTAATCACTTACTTGCTGTAATTTAATTTCACTTTAGTTTGTAATTTCACTTTATATCATAATTGAATAAGTAGTTCAGTTCATTCTCTGTACCTCTTAGATCACAAAATACACTGTTTTTTTGTCATCTTCCAGGATGGTATTGTAAGGTTTAAGAGCTGGTTTTTATTTCTTCTCTCACCTTCTTTATTAGCCAGTGTAATCCCACTCGGTAGGGAAGAACCTAGCCCAGCCCTGCAAGCTGAATTCTTAAAAGAAGTACTTAAATCTGAGAATCTAAAACCCAGAAACTCTAGACACTCTTCAGTTTTCTGTGAAGTCAGTGAGTCCAAACAAGACAATGATTTTCCCCATCTTGTCTCCAGACTAGGTAAGGAAATGCTCACATGTCTCTCTTGAACAAAAAAAGGCAGAAAACTGCACCTCCTTCCACTTTCTGCATGCTTGCCAAAATCAAAGTGACTATGCTACTGAATTTGCCCTGGAAATATACCATGGCCCTCAGACCATCTTGAGCCTAAAGAACTTTGAGAGTCTCTCTGCAGCACAACAGAGCCCTGGGCATTTTTGGACGCAGATAGGCTCTCAGAAGGATTTATGAAAATACCTGGAATTCAGTGCAGGCCTTCTACAAATGACATATCAAAGGCCACTGCCACTGTGCTTTTTGGTGACCAGCTCATGATCACATAGGAGGCTGTGAGGATGGAGGGATGCAGCTGTCCCAGTCTATCAGCCTAATGACATTACTCTGTTGTAAATTAAATATGTTACATGTAGGTGCATGTTAGCAAGAAAATCTTGTTTGTCTCTACACCACAGGCTGTGTGAAGACTTGAGGCAAGGTGTCGCCTAGTATAAGTTGCTTTGGGTCTTCCAGTACCAGAGAAGGTGAAGATAATCTCTACTTGGAGATGCTGTGTGCAGAAACTCCTTCTTAGCTGTACTAAAACAGCCTTCCATGGGGACAGACCTAGTCCAAAGGAGATGTATGGGAACCTCTTCCAAAACAGAAATGTTTCAGAAGAGCTGCTACTTTTCCCAGCATCCCTTCCCCATGTGCACAAATCTTAAACTCACTTCCACTAGGCAGAAATTAGTTATGGTGTGCCTGTGGATCTATTAAATAATAATCTCAGACTCCTCCAATGGAAGTGTAAGTTCCTGGTACCTGTTAATATGCCTGATATGGGTTTTTAAAGACAACCGAGCAAAAAGCCTGGAGGATTGGCTTAAATATTGCATTATTTAAACAGCTGAGTGAGCTCCTTACTCTTTGAAAGGGATTTTCTCAGACCGTGATGACTTTTATCTTTTTTTTAACCTATAGTCCAACAAAGCTTCAAAACTTTTTTTCATTAGTTTTCATGCAAATCTATCATACTTTCACTTGCAAAGCTGAATTCTGGCAAATCTTCTTAGGAAGTAACACACAAATCATGGTAAGAAATTAACAGTTTGAAGTCTAATAAAAAGAGGCTGACTGCATCTGTTGAATTATCAGAAGAGATATTAGTTGACATGACTTAAAGGATGAAGAGACAGATGAGGGGCTTCCTACATGCAAGTCTCTTCGACATTTCCAATGGTCTATAGCTACCATTGAAGCTTCTTTAATTAGAAAGGAACTTTTTTGAAAGAAATCATAACTCTCACATGCAATGACTTTCTGACAAACCAGCTTTTTCACCCAATCCAAGTCTATGCAGGGCAAAAAAAGCACTCAGAAGTATATTTCTTACAATTAATCACCTATAGCTACAAGCTGAATAGCACTTTTTTGACTTACTGTTATAGAAGGTGCCACAATAATATGCATGTACAGTCTTCATGTAAATAAACACACCTATACACATAAATTACATACTGTATATTCAAACATTCTCTCTCTCTCTGAAACACACATAGGTGGTTTTGGAAGGTATTCTCTCTAGGAGTACATACAGAAGACTGACAAAAATTGAAAGGAATACATGAATAGGTTGATTTAAGGATTTATTATTTCTCCCAGGTTCTCTCCAGAGCTACAGCCTCCTGCTTTCATCTTTCATGCCTTAAGCACAAGATTAATCTTTCTTTCTCAAACCAGCAGTATTATTTTTCAAAAAACTTACGGTTCACTTAGCTTTAGCAACAATAGGGATGTACCTTGTGTTGACTTGTTTAGCTTGTGCAACCTTCCCCTCTTCCAGCACCTCCATATGGATTTAACTACAGGCTCATATAAATTCTATGCTAGGCAAGCACAGCCACCTTCGTCCAGTTTTAAGGTGTGAAACTGCAAATGTGTGCTCCTGGATAGCTTTACCTGTGTGACCTTTCCTGACAAAATCAAGTTATTCACATGCACAGCTGCTTTTAGAGCTGATCCCCTTAGGAATTAAGTCAGTACATGAAATATTTAGCTTTCATCTACTGGAGAAGACAGACGACATCACACTTCATTACAAAACAAACTTCCATGGTATATCAGAGCAACATCGAGGTAATTAAACTCACTGTAGGAACTTTCTGAATTCTTCAGCAAAACTACATATCTATATTGAAAACCAGGTTATCTTTCCACAGTGATTTACAGTATACAGCAGACAATAACACAATGCTTATCTCCCTGAAGATAGTTATTTTCTTTAAAGAAAAAGGTAAAAGGGAATAGGATAAAAAGTGATTTCTGACACCTAAAAATATTAACAACAGATGACATGAAATCTTGCATCTTCAATGCTTCAGACCAACTAAATGTCAGCTTGGCAACTCCCTGCCTCTCAGAAATGTGCTTGGAAAATCTTCCATTGCTTTGAAAGAGCCATTTGGCTCAAGGGACAATCACATACAATGGGATTTCTTCCTGGCGTTTGAAGTAGCAGCTGCAAGATATTGGCAAAGGCCTTACTGTTGGTGTTGCAAAAAATACCCTGTTTAGCAAGCAAAAAGGCTTAGCTGTCCACATAATCTTTTCTAGCTGGTGGAGATCACCCAACTCAATTTCTAAGAAAAAACATGCAGCATAACATTACAACCTCCTGCTTCACTGCACAGGCAAAAAAACCTTACCAGACTACAAAAGCCATAATTTCAACTAAAGAGTAACTTTAACTGATTTAACTATATCTATGGGAGGTAGGCAGGAACTGAGTCTTCAGTTGCCTTCTAGCAAAGCCCAGATCTTTCTACTTTGTATTTGTGATACAGAATTTAATGTTAAACTGAAAAGACAATAGGACAACTCATAATTCAAGAATCTGGATTATGTTCTGCTCAGTTAGAGTTAAGCTAAGCCATGATTCACGGTGGGTGGTGGAGGGGAAACACAAAAACAAATGAACAAAAAAGATGACTTGGCATCTCCTTCTAGAAAAAAAGTTAGAAAGAAGGAAAGATAGAAAAAGACAGACAGAAAGAACAACAGGCACACAGAAAGACAAAGAAGAAACAGTATAATTTCAACATGCTCACCATCTGGAAAGGGGAAGGAGTCAGAAAGCAGCAATCAATTTTAAAATGACCATGTATTAAAGCTGCAGCCAGTGCTTTCTGCCAAGTTTGGTAGTTCCGTCTAAGAGAGGCATACCAGAAAGAGGTTGTTAAAGGGCTGCAATGATGACTTTTACCTTTCAGCATTAATTTTGCCTCTCTGACTGTTGTCTTCTAAGAAGAAAGACATCACAGTGAAATCACAAATTCACACATGGAATATATGGTTTTCAGTGTACTCTGCAGAAGAGTAATCACAGAATACATTTCCAGCTTTGCCCTGGACATCAGTTGCTCCCCTTCAAACCCAAAGCAACACAATTTTCAGAAGTGTTGACTGTAAGTCATCTGCTGCCTGCCTATACAGCTGCTCATTTTTACAGATGAAGAAAAAAATCTAGAGATCTTTTCAGAACGAAACATGCAAGGTATAGTATCATAACACAGAGACACACTGCAGTTGCTTAAAAACAACACCATTCTTATTTCAAAAGAAGTCAATCCTGTCCAGAAGTAACTATTCAGAGGTGGTGGAGTCACCATCCCTGGACATGTTCAAAAAACAGGTAGATGTGGCACCTCGGGACATGGTTTAATCTAGTCTACCCTTGATTGGTGTAGTGTGGACTGGGTAGTGTAGGTTAATGGTTGGACTGGATGATCTTAAAGGTCTTTTCCAACCTAAATGATTCTATGATTCAGAATCAAACTGACAACACAAGAAGGGGCAATAAATCTATTGTTTTGTCTAGCGACTCTCTATTAACAAATATTTGTGCCTGTAGTAGATCTGTCTCACACATCCTCACATTCTCCCCTTTGTTTTTACCAGGTTTAAGATCTGATATTCTGGAGGTACATTTAGTATGCAAGCAAAAAAAATAATTCCTAAAAGCAATTTGTTATAGTTAACTCCCAGGGATTTTTTATTATTATTTTATATTTATGTTAATTTTCTTGGTACAGTAGGAGTAGAGGGAGCCATGCATGACCTGGACTTTTAGCAGACTAGAGAGTAGATGAAGACATCCACATTAGTAATTCTCCTCTTTAACCACCTGAAATTTGCTTCTTTACACTTAGTAGTGAAAAACACGGGCTTTTTTTTTTTTTTTTTAAGAGATTCTGGCTCAGAATCTGTGAAGGAAGTTGTAAGGGATAAGAACTGATCTGAGAAGAAAAATATTCCCCTTAAGAAAGGGAGGTGGTAAAAAGGCACTCTTCCACCTTTTTTTCTTCAACAATACCAATTTCTTCCTGGGCCAGTTGCTGTCACTTCAGTTTCATTGCATCTTTGTAATATCATAGCAATAACTTTGCATCACAAAACATTTATGTGCCAAGGTACCACAAAGCCATAAAGACCCAATTGTGGTGCTTAACTAGATGAATTTTATTCACTGCCACATGCATCCTGTGTCAAGCAAACTGAAAGAAATATTTCCTTCTATCATGTTACTCAGACACAGTTATTTTCCTTTTTTGCTTTGGAACGTCCCTTCTTTCATAGAATCGTAGAATGCTTTGGGTTGGAAGGGACCTTTAGAGGTCATCTAGCCCAACCCCCCTGCAGTGAGCAGGGACAGCTTTAACCAGATCAGGTTGCTCAGAGCCCTGTCCAACCTGACCTTGAATGTTGCCAGGGATGGGGCCTCTACCACCTCTCTGCGCAACCTGTTCCAGTGCTTCACCAACCTCATTGTAAAAAATGTCTTTCTTATGTCTAGTCTAAATCTATTCTTCTTTAGTTTAAATCCATTATTCCTTGTTCTGTCACAACAGGCCTTGCTAAAAAGATTCTCCCCATCCTTCCTGTAGGCCCCCTTTAAGTACTGGAAGGCCGCAATAAGGTCTCCTCGCAGCCTTCTGTTCGCCAGGCTGAACAACCCCAACTCTCTCAGCCTGGCCTCATAGGAGAGGTGCTCCAGCCCTCGGATCATTTTGGTGGCCCTCTTCTGGACCTGCTCCAACAGCTCCATGTCCTTCTTGTGCTGAGGGCCCCAGAGCTGGATGCAGTGCTCCAGGTGAGGTCTCACCAGAGCAGAGTAGAGGGGCAGAATCACCTCCCTCAACCTGCTGGCCACGCTTCTTTGGATGCAGCCCAGGATACAGTTGGCTTTCTGGGTTGCAAGCACACATTGTTGGCTCATGTCCAGTTTTTCATCCACCAGTACCCCCAAGTCTTTCTCCACAGGGCTGCTCTCAATCCCTTCATCCCCCAGCCTGTACTGATACCAGGGGTTGCCCCATCCCAGGTGCAGGACCTTGCATTTGGCCCTGTTGAACCTCATGAGGTTCACACAGCCCCACCTCTCCAGCTTGTCCAGGTCCCTTTGGATGACATCTCATCCTCCTGGCGTGTCAACCGCACCACTCAGCTTGGTGTCATCTGCAAACTTGTTGAGGGTGCACTCGATCCCACTATGTCATTGATGAAGATATTAAATAACACTGGTCCCAGTACGGACCCATGAGGGACCCCACTTGTCACTGGTCTCCATGTGGACATCGAGCCATTGACCACAACCCTCTGGATGCAACCATCCATATTCTTTTTTTGAATAATTACTCACTTCTAATGAATTAGTCCTTTTCCTTTATCTAAATCAAGGTCTTTAATTTTTTTATGAAGTACCCCACAGTATATTTCATTTTTGGTTTCCACACAGTTATTAATAAGCTTGCTTGAGCTGACCTATGTCCTCTGATTTCCCCCCCCCCCCCCCCCATGAAAATCAGTACCTGGTGATTTGGGGTCTGAAATTTGTCATAAAGTACCTGACATTTGGTAGAAAATTTAAAGCAATAATGATTTACCTGACTGTTGCTTCAGGTGCTAAGGCAGTTGTCCCATCCTGTGATTTATTTTGACCCAGTCGGTTTCCTTGTTTGCAGTCTGGTAAAGCCTAAGGTGGTACACTTGTAGGCCCTGGAGATTCCCTACATACACTTACCAAAGGATGCAGCTGCTGCAGTTCCCATTCACAGGTCAGTAGTGAGGCTGAGAGCATTTCCTGGACAGACACACATGTACAAGCACGCACAACGCCGCACTACACAGTCCAACACAGGTAGAGCAGAGCCTTTACCAGCACCTCCCTAAACACCAACAGCACTAACATAAACAAGAATATGGATAGCCCATACACTGACTTAGTCCCTTTCAACACATGCAGACTAGAGTGAGACCCACAAAAAATGGATAAGAGGATTTAGTAAGAGCAGGGCAGATGTACCTCAAGAAAAAGCATCTTATTGCTATTGTCATTCAAGCATGCATATGACTCCCCATAACTTTTCAGGAAAGAATTGACTCATTCCTTGCTTTGACATGAAATAAATTAATAAATACAGACAGGCTTTCTTCTTCCTCTTTAATTTGGGAATTGTTCCTGTGCAACTCCTGAGACAACTATACCTCCTGCTGTCTGTTATCTTATTAGTTACTCTGCTGCTGTTAAATGTATCTTCTCCATTTAGACTGCACCTTCATGCAACTTCAAAAATTGGCATTTATTTTCACTGAAGAATAAGTTAGTTTTTAAACCAGTGTTTGAAAGAGAAAGAGAGTGTTAAACTTTATCCAAAAGGCTTCATTTAGCAATACCAAAGCCTTAAATACAAGTTTGAAGTTGGAGGAATCTGCTCTTTAATTACCCTTCAAGATTCTAGTACAGTTAAGATGTATTCTAAAAGTTCAGGTCATGACCTCAAAATATGCTCCCCTGAGCAAAACATACCTCTACCTACTGCTTCCCCCACACTCACATACAGTACTTTCATGTTTCACATGCTGAAGACTCTCCCCTCCCTGTTGTGACTTCCAGCAATAAAGTTTCTCAGATATGGGATGCTTTTCAAAGAGAAACTGGTGAAAACCAGAAAAAAAAATTAAGAAAAATAAATCCAGCAGTGATCAATTAGTTTGATTTACATGCAAATATATTTTTTTAAAAAAATAAGTTCTCTTCCAGTGCAACTAGAGTGATACAAAACCAAGGAAACATGCAGCAGGTTCAGCAATGCTGCCAGTGTTTGCAGGCCTATGAGAAGGTAGATGAGTCCAGAATTCGGCGGTCATGGAAAGGCTGGTGCCTCATGAGGATGCCATTGCTGACACCAGCCAATAGCTCTAAGAAGCTTAGCACAGTACAGCACCAAAGCATGTAGAGCATGACAAAATGCAACCGGTCTTCCAGCTTCTTTAGACAGCCTTCCTGAAAAAGCTGCTCCAGATGGCTTAAGTCACCCCTGCAGTGAGAATATTCCTCCTTACAGCAGCTTTCAGGGACACGAGCTTTTTCAGCCGGAAGATGACACGAAGCAGCCGTTGCCTCTAGCCAGTCTGTGTAGTTTTGGACCCCACAACACTGCAGCTTCCTCTGTATCGCATCCACAGCCCTGTTGCCAGGATCTTGGGAGTGTGTCCCATTGTACTGATAGACGAGGGAACCCATAGTGCTTTTCAGCTCAGAAGCCATCCCAATAAAGTAGAACTGTGCCAGAACTGCCAAAGACATTTCTAGGCAAAGAAGGACCAACAGCAAGTACATGAGAGCCCCTTGCTGATAGCGGGAGCTCTTAACAGAAATAGAGATAGCCAAAACTCCAGTAGGTAGCAAGATAAGCGCAGCTGCAACAGCCAGCCAGCCAGGGAGAGACAAAAAAGACTCCTGAAATAAATATCTGTAGTTTCTGTACATCAGGATCACAAAAACTCCACCAAAAGCCAGAGCTACAGCAGTGCCCCAGAAGATGAAGCCTAGGAACCTCAGCAGATATCGAGCAAAGGGCCTGAGCCAGGAGTCCTCATAGCGCCACAAAAATGACAACACCACCACAGATCTAGCACGCCTCATTCTGCTGACTCCTAGCAGCCCAAACCCTCACCACCACCATTTAAGAGGCCTGCACCCCAGGTGCAGCAGATGACATCTCCACCCAAAAACAAGTTGCAAGGGAGCAACACTGATGAGACTCCTTCAGCACGAAGACTAGGCCCTGCATCAGCTAACCACATACTGCTGCTTGTCCAGCATAGCCTGCAGAAACCAGGAGGGTATGTGCTAACCTTGCTGTCCAGAGATCATTTACTCTGCTGTCATTGGAGACATTTGCATTTGAAGGAGAAGGACAGCTGGAAAAAGGCTGTACTCCTTTCTTTACTACGTTCATGTGTTGAAGAGATAAATGTAGAGCAACAGTCAAGGTGGTAGCCAGCGGTGCTACTTCAGATCACTCAGACTGCCCAGGTGAAAGAGGTAATCCAACTATTCTATCAATCTACAACAGTAGCCAAGACAGCAACAAATGCACGAGTCAGAGTCATTAACAAAGGAATAGTTTAAGCAGAGCTATTCAATCAGGGATCTCCGTAGGTAACACTCACCTAGACTCATTATCCTTCCCATTATGTTTACCACTCATTAGATTTTACAAGGGGCATAATGATGTTAACAATATTTTGCCCTTTTTTACTTAGCAAGATTTATGTTGGATAGCTTCAATTACTCAAGACACCTGGATGAGAAATCCCTACTATTTCACACTTGTAACCTTCAGTTTGCATCACCAGTGATTTGACTGACTGCTGTAATGACTGAATACAAACAACAGTAAGAACTGTATTAACTTTTCCTTCTGTGTAAAGAAACTGAATTATGCACCAGCTAAATGACTTCACAACAGTCCCAAAGGGAACTGACACCATTTATCAGCCAGCAGAAGAGTATTATTCCTCAAACTAGTAATACAGAAGAGCCAAGCAGGATGGGAAACCTGCATAAAACTTGCCACAGGCACCAGGAAGACAGATTCCAAGGCCAACATTGATTCCCTAATCATCCTGATGAAGTCCTGTCCCTTCTGTTTCTCAAGATGCAGAGCATGGCTTATACAACAGGCGTACATAAGGGAGAACACAGGGAAATGATCCTCATTTTCAGAAACATGAGCACCTGCAGACGCTGCAGAAAATCAGAGTAAGTTGGTGCTCAGACTACTGGAATCCTGGAAAAGCCTCATCAAAGCCAATGATCCAACCTCAGTCAGACGTTTTACAAGGAACCTATTGCTGTTATATAGGCTGTGCACACACAGATGTTGGGTTGATCCCCATCAAAATGTCTTGTCATGTGCTGTACAAACATGTCATTAAGGCTAATTATTTTTGAATGAGATAAATTGCTTTTATTATTTTTAATCTTGCCATTAACAGTAATTAACATGCAGTGGTTAACTTGTTAAATCTTAACTAAATGCTTCTTTCAAAGCTGTTCTAGAGTGCATGTTTTCCTGCAACTGTTCTCTGAAGTCTGTGTCTGCCCTCTCTCCTGTTCAGCTTGCTGCTACTCCCAGCCCTCCAGCTGTGTTGTTTTTGCTGCCATTCACTTATTTTCTTGAATGCCTTTTTTCTCTGATTTCGATGTTCTGCATCAGGGAGAGGGAGAAGGGGGAGAACAGGAAGGATTTCCCCTCACATCTGTATACACCAGCAAATTACAGTGATTTAGTGTTTCCACAATGCAGAAGAAACATAGAAAAGTGTGAGGAAACATATCAGAAATGTATCAGAAAGTACTGTGAGGAGTAATAGCTGCTTATTGCTAGTTTGTAAGCGTTGTGAAAAAAGCACATGAACCTGCCTTTTTTCCTTTCTGCCTTCCCCCATGTTTATAAAGCTTAATGAGATATTAAGAACTGAGTTACAACACTATTAATTTTTAGCTTATTCTGTAGTCTCTGAAATATATTAGAAAGGCTCAAACTGCCTGCCAGAGAATTTTACTGCACATCTTGTCCATTTCAGCCAGTAACTGCCATCCCTTCCCTGAATACAGAGGAGAGAATTTCAATGGTTATTGAAGCCTAGAGGCTCTAATCTTTCCAAATATTCCCCAAATATAATAATTTCATGTTTACTTAAATCTGACTCTTTGGACCATTCTGAGGGTTTCTTTTAATTTCTTTCATATGGTTGTGGGACAGAGATGGGGAAGAGAGAGGGTTGGAGCGGCTTTTGTAAGTGGAGTGGTTTGTGCTGTCACAGGCTCTAACCCTTCCACTGGTGCCTTCGTGCTGGCTTAGCCCTGCGCGGAGAGCCATGAGCCAGCTCGCAGGAGCAGGGAGCCATCTGCACACAGCCTCCTCCTGAAGTCAAGACTTTCGTGGCAGTACAAGTGGACAGGAGAACACATATGCCTGCCTATCCACCGTGGGAATCAGAAACATCAACACTAAAGTTGACTGGGAGCCAGTTCCCAGGTAAGAGCTCTCAGTGCCCAGTGCCATCTGGGGGGATGGAGCATATTCAGCATGGTGCAAGAGGAAATTGCTGCAGTGGGGATTAATATTGGCAGGGCTGCCTAAAACCACTCGCCCACTTTGGGCTAGGCAATGCATACACACACAGGAAAAGAGAGCTTCTGCTCAAAATATTTGCTGTCTGGTAAGACAGGCAAGACAAAAAAAGGACAAGAAAAACAAAACTTGTCCCTGAAGTACCCAAAAGACCTAACCGGCACCCTCAATAGCACTGCATTTGTGCTAAGTAATTTTACCTGCGTGTGCAGCCAAAAGCTTAAAAAAACAATAAGTGGAGGTATCCATCAAGACATTGTAGTGTGACAAAGAGAGTATAGGTAAGGCAGAATAGGAATGCTCCTCTGTTTTCTTTCCAGTGGTAAACAACATACCATGATAAATGCCATCTCTGCTTTCTCTGGAGCTGTTTCTGCTTATGAATTGATGAGTATTGAAATTCAAATGTGGGTGTAACAGATAATACATCTTAGATAGACTACTTTCTGGAATGTTGCTGAAAGTATAATCCTTCAAGTTAATAAAATGCCAACTGTGTATTTTTTGCATTCATTGCTCTAGCAAGCTGTGACTGACGTTGAACGGCTCTGATGTGCCAGGAAGGACAAAGAGGTTCATTCCTCCTGGGTCCAGGTGTTGGACCAGAGAGCTGTCAAGTCAACATTGTGGTTGTGCAAATGCAACATAGGTGGATGACTGGACTCATTTTAAATGACACAGACTGTCATACAGTTTGATCAGGGAGCATATCTGAGGTCTTGCTGTAATGGGCCACAATTCAAACCAAGATGGCTATCTAGTCCATTCAGACATGTCAACAAGAAGAAACCAAGAGGTGACCATGGGATCAGGGCATAGTTAGACAAGCCCATCTTCTAAGTTTAATACAAACCTCATATAAAATGAGACAATGTCTCAAAACCAGACCCACAGCCACTGCATTCATTGCCACAGTGACACAGAAGAGCCCTAAAGCTGCCTCAGAAGAACATCTGGCATTTCCCCTGTAACCCGCGCACACATGAAACTACTGTAGCTGGACCTTGTAGATTAATTTAAAGCACTCTGGAAGAGGTTTGGCTTGAGAGTGTAGAACATTTTTTAAAAGTCTTGCTAGATTAAAGCACACCCATAGCATAGGATATGACTTTAGAACCTTACTAAAACACAGAGGTTTTTATCAACTTCATCTACCCCAGCTTTTAAATTGTTTCCTCCCACCTAACCCACCCTCCTGACCCCTTCAGCCGGTGGAAGCTGGCATGTCACCCAGCAGGGCTGGCAGATCCAGAAGAAGTGGTAAATGGGTATTGTTTGTACCACTCCTCCCTTCACTGGTCCTGACCCTGTCTGCTGGCCCTGGCAGTACATCTTTTGCAAGCTGAAGAGAATTCACACACAATTTTTCCAGTTTCCAAGAAAAGCCCTGGCTGCATGTAAAGTGACAGCAAATAAATAGTAATATTTGGAAAAAGGGGAAAAAAAAAAAGTCCAAAATAAAATTTTGATTCTTCTCAATCAGATCATTCAAGCTATGATGGTAGTCAAAACACCACACAGCAGAAGGACTGGGTACCAAGGGGAAAGCTATTTTCAAAAAACTGAAAGCTGCAAAGAATTCTATTGGCTCTTGGGGAATAAAAAACATTATCTTATGAGACATGTCATATTACAAGATCACTCTGACAGGCCAAATGCAAAAAGGATGAACAAGGTTGGTTGGACCCACATCCTACAGTCGCTGCTATGCACAACTGGTTGCCGTAGTAACCAAGGTCAGATGTTGTTTTCTTGCATGAGACTAATACCTCTCATGGAAAGCTTGAAGCAGGCAGAGGAGATATGATTGCCACCTCCTATTCATGGAGAAAATGTACTCTCCACAAGAACTGATTCACTATTGTGCAGGTGTTTCAACTAAAGCCAGTCAGATGTTTACCCCGGCTCTGTTTGCTGACCAGAAGTGGATTTTTTTGTAACTGAAGAAACACATCAAATGCTTTCAGGGCTTTTATTTAGCTTTGCTGTTAACATTCCACGTTTTCATTGGTATTGAAAATATTGAAAATTAAATGTCAAAGGTTTGGTGTTTTCATGTATTTCCTCTTTTTCTTCCTTTTATGAATTGAACACAAGAAAAAGACTAAAACCTTTTTTTGTTGTTGTTAAATTTTATTTTCCCCCTCCTATTTTTGTTTGCCAGTCTGGAATTGTTACAAAATATCTTGGGACTGGGATGAATAAAGACTATCAAAGAAAGAAAAAAAGAAAAAAAAAAAAAAGACAAAAAAAGAGCACTTTCTGTATTTCCATCACTTCAGAATTTCAGAAGTTGGAGAAGATTTTAAAAGACAGAGAATGGCAAAAGAAAAAAGAAATTCAAATGAAAAGGAAACTTCTGTTCTTTTGATAGCCTTCATTTTGTTGCAGTTGGTAATAAAAACAGTTTGGAGGAAAAGGTACTTCGTAAAAACTTCAAAAAAATGACAAAAGGATAGAACACTGAAATTCCAGTCACCTTGACATTTAAAGTATTTTGTGACTTTTTTTTTTTCATTGTTTTCAACCATCACTAGCTACAATATTTTTCATGTGAATGCAGTGTTCTCATTTGTGTTTCATACCATATGCCAGATTTCTGGGCACTTTCCAAAGTTATAAAAAGACTTTTAATATTAAATAGAGGCCCTTTAACTACTAATCATTAATCATGACAATAACTAGCAGATTTCTTTTTAGGGAGGAAATAAGAAGTGTCCAAATACATTATCTGGAAGTTAGTAAACTGTGTAAAGACCTGACAAGAAGCTTATACTTGTCAGAACTTCCCATGAATAAAGTTTCTTCTCTGCTGGGTCTCCTCCAAAAAAGGAATCCTTGTAGGATGCTTTTTCCTCAAGAGAAGGCTTTTATGCAAAACTGGGCTGGACCCCTGCTGGGCCAGCATTCTCCACAGCATTGCCTGTGACACCTCAGGCAGGCCATGGCAATGCTGGAGGCTACATGCATGAACTTTCCACTTCTGACCCTTTTGCCCAACAATGTGAATGAGTCTAGTCACACAACTGTAAAGCAGCCATTTGTGAATAAAAATTTGGAAATCTTTGTTTCATATTGATACTATAAAATCTATATACAGCATGCGGGACAAATCTTTCAAATTAATTTTGTCATAAATCTTAAAATCAGTCAATCTCAGGGTCCCAAATTACTGAGATGTTTTTGCAAATGTTGTCTTTGGTTACTCTGTTTCTCAGATGACCTCTGTTTCTCAGCAGGCCTTTTAATGTTCTTCTAGCTCCAAAAACTTCAGCCTTAAGACATCAGGATTTTTTACAATATGGAAATCTGGATCCCACTGTTGATCTTACAGTGTAAATCAAGGCTCAATGTCCGTTTGTTCTTGAGCCCACTTCAGCAGAGATGTATTTTTTTCTGAGTGTTACAGTTTCCTGTAACTCGCTACTCAAAACTACGCTGAAGGAGATATATCCAGCATGATCACATGCAAAAAATTCTTGATTAAAGGTTTGCCTGAGCAGCGATTTAGGAGGGGGGGGGGGGGGGAAAAGCATTGTAACAGTAATGATGTGATGAGTGTGGGATTACTTCTGAAATATTTGGTCTGGCCAGAGACAGATTCAGCAATTTCCTTTAAGATGAGAACATTGGATTACCTTGGTGTGAGCAGCTTGTCAGAACTCTTCAGACCTGTAATGGGAGCTCACCTGAAAGAATGAGATTTGTACAGCTTGTGCTTCATGAAGTCATCTGTGAAGATGAAGGCTGGCAGGGTGTAGGTTCATCTGGTGAATAACTGATTCCTTTTTCAGCTCATTGACTGGAGAAAAAAATCAATGAAAACATTCATTTTGGGTTAATCTGACAAATGATTAAAAGTTCAGCTTTTCCACCAAGAAAGATATTAGCAAAGAATGTTGTCAGCCTGCAAGGCAGCTGAAAATCTAGCCAAGTGGAAGTAAAAGGAGTATTTGATAGAGTCCCTTTCTCTTTTTTCTGGCATAGTACTAAGTATATCTATATCAAACATAATGTTCATCTCATACCGGGTTTTATAGTGACTATAGTAGAGAAATTTTTTTTATTAATTTTCCTAAGTCATGATAGGACCATATAAAATGTCAACTTTGTCAGAATTAGTCTTACAGCACATTTCAAAGAAGTGGAACCAATTTTAATAGGATTTTTATGCATTTCCATTCAGATGAAATGCAGCTTTTTAGAGGGAAAAAAAAAAAAGAATCAAAACCAAAAATATTTACAATTTATTTCTGTGCTCTATTTCTATCTACAATCTCTCCACCAAACAATTGCCTTCAAGAGGTACTTTGCTTTTAAATATAGATACTGTCACTGACATGGAAAGGGTCTATTAGGTTTAAACTCATAGAAGCATCTAAATGTAAAACAAAAGCAAACAAATGAAAATGTATTTGAACATGGAATGTAAAAACACATTTAAGAGAGAAAACGTGAATGCATTCCACTACCAGGAAAGACGTCTCTGCTAACTTCCAAACCCAACAACAAGTAGCACAACTTGGCTTTGCCTTGGTAGGAATCACTTGCTTTTATTTCAGAGTTTAATGTACTCATCAAAACTCAATTTTCAAGCCCAACTGCTGGGTAACAGAGGCCTTTTCAGAAACCTCAGTGAGGTTCCCAAAACATTGAAGACTAGCTAGGACTACTAAAAATATCCCGGCACTCCAGAAACATTTTACTTTTTCCCACAGCACCTCAATAGGTGTGGTTATAGCAATCTACATGCCTTCTTCAGCACCTTCCAGCAGAACTGGGCTCTGGGACACGCACAGCATGAGAAAGCCCAAGAGAGACTGTGAGAAGTAGATGACCTGGGAGATGCTGCTTTCTTGCCCACAGCACAGTTTGGGGCACCTTTTTCTCAGTACAGATTATGGTCCTGACTGAGTGCTGGCTCCAGCATGGTGATCCATGCCAATATACACTGAGGCACATGAGTATTCCTATTTTCAGCAGTCAGATAAAAATCAGAGACTCATTGTGGAGCTGAGGGATCAGCAGGGAGAAAAGGATTTGGAGGAGAAACAAAGTGAGTAGGTTTACATAAATTCCATTAAATGTTGCTACCAGTGAAACAGACAGTGATGAAGAGCATAGTTGCTCAATCAGGATAAACCCTACCAAAAATACTCAAAAGAGAAAAAGCATTAACAGGTATTTTCTTCTTTAATCTACTTCCAAAATTTGTTTGGGGGCTGCCTGTAACAAAGACATAATTTCTGTTTTCCCAACTGGCACTGTGAGAACAACCACTCAGGTCTGAACAAAAAATAGCTCCATAATCTCAGCGGTAATTGTGGTCTTGCTTTTGCAGAGAACAAAATGCCATATTATTAAGGGTGACCATGAGCTTTCATCCAAAACAAAGCAATTAGGTTTTACCTAAGCTCTCATTCCCCACCAACAGCCACTCACCAAACTCGGTGTGATGCAGTGCCCATGTGAATCAGGTAAGGAGGGGGCCCCATATTTTATGCTGATAGGGGGATAACCTTGCAACTGTTTGTACACATTTCTCCTCCCTCAATATTCATTCATAGATGGGGTATTGGAGAAATCTTGAAGTGGCACAGGCATAACAAGCAGTTGAAGTAGAAATCCATTACTTTAGGGAATTGAATAGCCATTTTGGATAGTTGGTCAGGCAAAATAGATAGGCAAAAAATCTTTCTCATGGCTTCCCATTGTGCAAATTTCATCATTAATGTGAAATCTGAGGCAGAGAACCTTCCACAGATGTCTGCTCTGGTCTAAAATCACGAATGCATGGACCAGGACATTCAAATGAGGTAGCCAGTGCAATTTTACATCACTGGAAGCCAGGTGGGCCTCCCCACACACAAATGCAAGCGATTGGGAAGTTGCTCCCTATTTAACAGCAGTCCCCAGAGATATGGAGGGAGGCAGGACATTTGGAGCAGGACAAAAGCCCTACCCATGCCATCAGGGTAGTCATGAGTCACCTACACCAACAGTGGAGGTGGCCCAGGCAGCTTCAGTTTCTCCATGTGTCAATATGACATATTTCTCCAGCACTATATTAACTTTAGAAACAAATTTATATTTACAGGCCTGTCACTGAGTGGAATACATAAGAAAGTTATTGCAGACACCCGATAAGAGCTCCAGTTTCCAGAAAATATGGGATTCAAAGGGAGTGGAGCTGACTGACAAGCAGCTTCTGCTGCCAAAGAATTTCTGCAATGCGGAGGAGGGAAGGAGCAACAGCTCAGACCGCAGACCTTCCTAGATTTGCTTTGGCACAGACTGCACTCAGCGTCTTCCCTTTCCCTGTGCACAGACAAAGGCTGTGCAAAATGCCAGAAGGAAGATAGGATGTACTGCAAGGGAAGTGGGAAGTGAAGCCTTTCGTGTCCATTGCAGCCCTAATAGGAACAAACTTCCTCCCATTCAAATATTGAAGGCTTTCTCTGCTCTGGCTGTTTGCATGGGTTTTGCCAAGTGGCAGCCCCATTCATTTTAGCATAAAAATGTAGCATTGCTCAACTTGTCTTTATCAACAAGTGCCACTTTGGCAAATGCTTTTGATAAGCCTCAAAAATACTGAAAAATCACACTAGAATGATGACAGAGCCCATCGCCCTGACTGGAGTTGTGACAAACAATGCTGAAAGCCACAGTGTTTTCTTACATTTATAAACCCTGGAATAAATGTAAATTCTACTAAACACTCACACTTTCTATGTTTGCATTGGTTCCCTCCAGCTAATTAACCTGCATTATTTGTAATAAATACTTATACAACTTCCCAGGCAGCAGTGCATTCTGTTTAATTAAAAATATTTTCAATATTTCACAAGTTGGCTTCCACAACAGTAGCAATTGTGGGTTTAGAGTCATTGCATTTCAATATTCTTCTTCAATGAAGTAATGCTGAAATTATTGCTAGTGGCTGGTAGTTAAACTGTTTATAGAAATATACTGTTCTTACAAGCAAGCAGATCTCAGATATTGTGATCTGTGCCTTTGTTTCACAGTGCTCCTCCAGACAAATTTGCAGGTAGCAGTAAAGAGTAGAACTCAATTGAACAAAACATTCAGCTGCCATAATGATGAAAGCAGCAGGAACAGAAGGCAATAAAATGAGCTTTGATAAATGAAAAAGACTGCACCCAGAGAGAAACACGAACAAGCACCTGACAATACGGAGATAACCAGGCAGCCAAAACCAGCGCATTAAAGCAGACTTACTCTTTCTTTCAGTCATGTCTTCATACTGACAAGTGCTTCTGGGAAGGCAGGTTGCAAAAAAGATGCAGGTGAGAAGTCAAAGTAAACTGGAATCCTACTAGAGAACAGGCAGCAGAGAAGGGTCCATGCTAAGATCTCTAGCCCCATAGAAGCTCTTCTGTATGAAAAATAAATTTTAAAACTATCAGTTAATAAACATAATGAATATATTCCTATATTCCTATATTCCTATAGCCTAGCAAGTAAATATTTTCATGAGTTTAAGCTAGGCTTAGAAATCAAAACCTGGAATTGCCAGATCTCAGGAAAAAAAAATCAAAATGTTTTATCTTATCTTTTTTTGCCAGAATTTTTTAAACATTTCAGGGAAAATCCAGAGATATCTATAAAGTTTATGTTGAACATATTTTACCAACAGACTTTCATTTAGGGATGGCCTTTGATTTCAAGGGCATTTTTTAAAGTGCTTTATGTATCATGATATAATTCAGAATAACATTTTTAAAGGACCAGAACATTTCTCTGCAGCAGTGTCTCCCTGCAGAGTTTCAAGGTTTTCCTGATTAATTTTTTTTCCTGAAACAAAATGAAATCAGATTTTCCAAAAATGAGAACAGAGAGTACATTGTTACTGAAAAAAGACATTAAAATCTCCATAATTTTAAGGGGGAAAAGGACATTTCCATGCACGTTTCCCTCTTCTGACACAGATCTTATCCTGCCTCAACTTCTGCAAAACCTCCTACATCTTTTAAGAATGGAGGGGTTGGTTCCAGCATTTGGCTGAATTGCCCTTATTTTCAAGGGAAATGCACCAGAAAGCTGTGAATGCTCTCTGATCTCTCTGTACACAGAAACAAGTATCTTAAACAGACAGGTACAAACAAGTTCATAAACCTTCCCTGAAGACTATGTGCATGAAAGAACTAGCTTGTACCCACATTAATGAGTTAGAATTTACTTTTCATGCACAGTAATCCTGTCATGAACCAGTATAAAAGGACGTCTCCCCCCAACAGTCTTCGAAGTAAGAAAGAGAAAACCCTAAAAAAAACCTCATTTATCAATGCAGTTGACTGCATAACTCTACCATAAAGCATGAAGGAAAGGGGAAAGACAGCTTTCCAGAGCCCTGTTATATAATACAAAAGAGCTGGTTCTGAGTTAATTTATAAAACATGAAGTATCAAGAAACACTATTTAATTGATGGACTTGGAATGGTATAAAATCCTATGAGATCAAAATAAGACCTAGCCTGCACATGTTTATTTAAATCACCTCACATCAGGTAAATTTAAACTGACTAATTTTATATGTCTAATATATATGTACTGCCATTTTAGATGCTAAACTACTAAATGACCCACACTGACAGAGCTGGAAAAAGCATGAAAGAGGCTAAAAGCCTGAACAATATTAAACCATTAGTTTATCAGCAGGGATGTAAGAAATGAATATTCGTGCAGCAGACAATATTTTTGTGAATAGATTAACAGGTGGAGATAGGTGCTTGCTTTATATTTAATTTTCACTCTTTCTCAAATGGATGATAAACTCATATCTATGCAGACTGCATAGACTGGATTTTCCTTGAATTTGAATAGCTGCAAATATCGACATCTTTAGTGAGGTTTGCTTTGTAAAATGGGTGGTTGGAAATTAAAGGAACCGTTAATTTGAAATTTAACCATTTAAAAAATATATAAATTAGAAGTCATTCTGGCCAGTACATTAGCTTAAACTGTGTGCTCTTTGGCTAGGAATTGTCTCAGGGTTTTTTTTTTTTACTTTCCTTTCTGTTATTTGTAGATCACCGAGCATACACTATAAACACTATAATATCGGTAATACCAATAAAAATAAGTATTCAGGTAACAGTAGGTAATCCAGAGTACCCAGCCTTAGTAGTCTTCCTAAATTTGCAGTCACATTTTCTAAAATTTTTTGAAATTATTTTTAGATGACATAAAAAAGAAAAGCTGTATATAAAGGAAATATGGAATGGTACCACATAGTCTACTCCAAGTATGCTGTTATCAAAGTGAGAGAAAGGGAAAAAGAAGGACCTTTTGCTGTTCTTACCTCTTAAATATGTAGTAAATGCATCAGGACCTGCTACATAATAAACCAAATACTTTTAAACAGAGACTGACTGGTTTAAGTTAAAGATTTTTTTTTAAACATGTGCCTAACTCTTTAGATTACTAATCCCAGGGAAGTATTGTCATAAGGTGATCTGCTGATCAAGAAGAAGGTGTAAATAACAGTCAAATATCTCACTCTTTGTAATGTCTTGCAGGGTAAAATGAAACAGGAAAGTGGGAGGGACCACAGTAACCCAAACAAGAGAATGGATGCTGAAGAAATGCAAGCACGTACTAAGAGAAGATTATCTGCAAAACTTGAATGCAAGCACAAAACTTTAGGAATTATGAACTACTAGCAAGACCCTTTGCTGCCATTTGAGCTGCTCTGAGATTTTCATAAATATTAATGGTAAGAACTAGGTCACTCTGTTGATGGTGCCATGTAGATTAAGGCAGTCAAATAAAGAAGGATGATCTCTTGCCATCTTTGGCATTATTCCCTTCCAAACTTTATTTGTATGGCTTTTAGACTGTATATTTTCATGTCAGGTATTTCTTCTCAAATTGCATGGCACTGTGTTCAATGGGGTTTTAGCTCACTTGACTGTGAGCATCACACTTGACATGTGAACATCACAGTCCTAATCATCAGGTATGTGTCTGCACCAATGCTCTGATTGCCCTTCAAAGGAAACCTAAATACTGGAATAACAATGGCTCTGTTTTCCTCACCAGTAAGTTTTTTGGTTTGGATAACTGGGATAATGGCTGCAGACACCATCAGCAAAGGCCATCAGTTTTGGTTCTGCTATGACACAAGTGAACAAATATTGCCATGTAACTAAATGCAAATCACCAGAGTTTTCTTCAAGGAGCTTACTTCCTTTGTGTGCCAGGCCTCGCACCAAGAGACTTGTGATTGTGTGCAGGATTTAGGGTGAGTCATGTCCTCTTCATCCAGAGGTATCTTTTTGTAAACCTGTTGATATTTTTCTGGGAAATGGTTACACCAGTAATAAAAGAAACCTGTAGTTGTTGAATATTTGTGGCCAAGTACTGTCATAAGAACAGGCCACTTTCGGAAGAGACCCTATCCCAAATTACACTTAGTCATCACTTGCAAGAGTATGTAGTAGTTTCATATTTTAGGAACTAGATTTTCTTTAAAATATGCCATGGTGTTTTTTCCTGATTTGATTTGTGTCTTTCCAGATACCGCAACCTCAAATAATGGCCTTTTTTGAGAAAAGCCACTCATATGTGTAAGATGAAAGACAGCTACCTACATCTTCACATCTTCTGTTAGTTTTGTACCCTGCGCCAAGGCAGAGCCAGAGATTCTTGTTCTCACACTCTTTTGTATGTTTCCTGGATAGTTTTTTGGGACCCTCAATTCATTCTCACTAGGAACACTGAATTGCCTTCACCAGCCACCCCTGGCTTTTGAAGACAGATGGGAGAAGTGTTATTTTCTGTAGAGTATGTACTTCACTCTTCTAACAGCATCGTGAGAAGGAGCTTTGCAGGCATTATCATTAGCCATAACTGCTCTAGGAAAGCATCAGTACCCGGCAAGCAAGAGGCAAATTTTACTTCAAGAGTCTGACACTAAATCTTTCTGAATTACCACCACCAAATTTACCTTGCTCACAGATCCCACAGACCCCCTCCAGTTCCCTCTGGGAGAATTGGGCCAGTCACACACCTCCCACCGCACTCTTCCGCAAGGAGGAACAGCCAATATTCTTCTGTGACAAAGATCATCTCTCCAGATTAAATCTAAGATGAAGGACTAAAAAAACAGGAAATCTGAGGAAAAGTGGCACTAAGGATTGAGCAAGCTATAAATTCAGGTCACTTTGAGTCATGAAAGTATCTTAAAGACCATGCTCAACTACCTACAAATCTGAGATGATTTTTGCCTTTCAGGTTAGAGTCTTTAATGAGAAGCAAATTGAGAAAACACAAGGATAATATATGATGAAAAATTAGGTATATCACCGAGACCAGCAGGGGCATTTCAGAGATGCAAACAGAAATCACAGTGCTAAAACAGGGAATCATTCAGCTCTTCTCTTCTGCATGTCTGTGCTTGGTTACTGCTTCTAAGTCCTGCACTTTTTCGTCAAGCCATTTGAGCAACAATACTTTGCCCTCACTGCCTCTTACCAGCCTCCTGCACACTTGACAGGCTGGTGAGTTAGAGGACCAGAGCACAGCTCTTGGAGTAATAGTCTGAGATCTGCACCCCACTCAGACCACCTGTCTAACCAGGTGCTGCCCTCAGTACAGGACCAAATGAAACCACCAGTGTTTCGAACCCCAGACAGGACAAGCTTAGCTTTCCTTAATTATGTACGTGAAGTTTAATTTCCCATTGGAGAGGGAAGGGATATCTCCAACTTTGTCTTGTGAAGGGAGAAACTGAGACAGACCCAGTCAGCGTATCTGAGATCATTCCCGACTTCATGTCTCCAGCTTTCTCCCACCACCCCCCTTCAGTTCTTGCAGGCCTTGCATGGGGATATCCCCAGAAATATTCTGAAGAATAATTAGCTGTGTGCTGTATTGAATCCCCTCTTATGACCATGTACTGACCAGTGTCAGTACATTATCTCTCTGAGTTCAGAACAAACAAAATATCAGGAGCCACTTGCCAAACCCAATTAACTTACAGAATTTGTCTGTGGTCTGAAGACATACACTATTAGAGGCCAGCTGGCTTGGGGTATTATTCTCAGAGTTATAATGAATATGTATAAATTAAAGGCAATTTCATGTAACATAAAGCAGAATAATGTTTTGTATGATGTAACTACCATGTAACTAGGCTGTACTGGCCTTTAAGTCTGATCAGACATGACTTTATTTTTTTCCTATTGCTCAGTCCTCACAGATAACCTGAGATACAGCATGCAAATTTTAATTAAGGGACATATATTTTCCCAGGAGCTGCAGCAGAGACCTCTGAAGCTGCCGCATTTACAAGTGGACCTGGAAAAATATTTCAACCACAACACAATAAATTGACCAGCTTTATTTACAACATCTTTTACTCATTCATTACCTCCTCAAGAAGATATTAAGGAATGGATCTGTAATGCAAACAAGGCCACAAATTCTTACTGTGAGCTAAGCAGAGAGCAGTGTACATGGCTGAGAGAGTGAATCTGCATCCAAGAGAGTTAGTTGTCATTACTGGAGGAGTTTGGTAAAGAAAAACAGAGTTTAACACCTTTTTCCCTACTTCTGTCAGACCAGTGTCTGACTGCGTGCCACACCAGAACATCTTATAACAGCAAACGCACATGCTGGTGCAGTTCATGTACAACCGATGCAGGATGAATTGTTACCATCACATGCTTCATGCATTTCTGTTCAAAATACTATCATAATTTCTGTAAAGGATAGTGTTATTTTGAGTCTTACAAAGAATTTCATAATCTCCTCAAAATTTAATCTGCGGCTTTCCAAATTAAACTGTGGTCACTAGACCTCAGCAAACTGGATAAATGCTATGTAGAAATGTCAAAATTTTCCTGTTTAAGCAATATTTGTTACAATCTCAGATTCAACTGTGGTGTATCAAACTGGTTTTGTGCCTTTGCAAGTGTTTTGGAGATTTTTGTTTGTGTGTGTGCCTCAGATTTCCTGGGGAAAACATTAAAATTGAATAGCTTTCAAGATGATTTTGACCTAAAATTTATCTAGGTATTACTAGGTCTGCTTATATGCTATGTGACAGACAAACCATAGAATGAAGTTCTCTGATTTCATCTATGTACAATCTTCAGTGGAAACACAGCTTCTTTTACTCAAAAAATTACAAAAGCAGTGCAAACACAGACCTTAAGCAGATTTTACTTAGTCATAATTTAATGTGATTGATACTTTGAGTACATTGATTTGTCTTAGTACCTTTTACTTCCGTCAACTGTCTCCCAGAGAGTTAAACTGTCTGAAATTTTTCAGTTGAAAGCTTTGGTGAAACTTCATATTTTATAACAAAGAACACCCTAGATTTTCTCTCTCAAGCAAATCTGATGGAGGTGTGCTCACCACACAGCTCTGATAAAGCTCATACCACAAATGGTGAAACCATTCACATTCATTTGCCTTATGCTGAGATCTTCTGCCTGAATTCATGTTTTCAAATTAATGTGTTAGTGTTTGTACATCATTTGTTACTGATGTCACCTTGGAAAACAGAATAGTGATTCCTAGACACAGCAAAAGCAGATGTACTGTATTTCATATTTACTCACATACACCAAAGTGTACTTATATAGTATTAATGCAGTTTTAATATAAAAATATGCTATCACTCCTTTCCACAAATTGTGCACAGGTTTTTTAAACATTTCTTTTGGAAGAAAAGCATATTCTTCTGTGAAGCAGCCTTTTTTCTACCATTTTGTTTTCTAGTTTTGTTTTAAGATCCTTTTACCCTTTCACTAAAGGGGATTCAGTGTGTGAATTCACTGTGCAAATTAACCTTACATTTTGTACAACAAAATTTTACACTAAACCAAGAAATATTTCCTCACAAATTAATCAAATAGTGGGCTAGAGGTGTATTCCACAAATCAAGATTCAGTTCAAATTAGCAATGTAGAAGGGTGCCTAAGAAATATGATATAACCACTTAAGTTACTTGCACCATATGGTAAAAGACAGCCTCAAGCACCCACTTAAAGTTGCTAGCCTGACAGCCAAGTCAATGCATAGGATTTTCTTGGCAGCTAATCAAAGCAGGTGGAAAGTGAAATAGGTAAAGGACTGGACACCTTGGAAAGAGCAGAATGGAGATGAAGAGATTGAAGAGGACTTGCTTGTTATTAACCCACGTAGGTTACAGTCTGATTCCTCACTCCAATCACACTGCCATTCTGCTTTCCTAAATAATGAGGAGAAATTAGGATGATTACACTCCAGTAACACCTTGATGAAGAAATTCCGCTCCTGAAACAAAAAAGCAATGAGGAAAATTGAGAAAACCAAATTCTTTTTTTGTTTGTCTTTGTTTCTCTCTTTTTTTCATTCTTGCAATGTTCAATAAAAGCATAGAGCAGGGATTCATGGGCTGCAAAACCTGAAGGGAGCATTGAAATTAGGTAATCTTACCCCAGACTTTGCAGAGACAGGTCTTTGTAAAGAAAGGGGACAGGAAATGTAAACAGAGACCTCCCATCCTTGGTGAGCAGCACCTCAGGGGACCCATATGACTTGGGAGGAGAGGTTTGTGTGCACAGGGCCTCTGGACAGAGAGGGTATGTGTACATTTGTGTGTGTGTAACTGTGCGTGCACACACGTGTGTGCACGAGTGGGATTAGACCTTGGGATTTACTACAGAAGTGTCTTTACAAGTTTGTAGGTGTTTCCTAATGTTTTGTAACTGTTTATTATTGTAGTTTATCTGTTGAATTTCTGATATTGATCCTGAATGTACAGTTCACTGAGTTGCTGGTTCACTATGTCCCATTAAGATATCAATAAATCACTGCAATCCTGAGTTAGTGTTCTGAACTCATTTCTTTCCCTGTGATATTCCAGTGTCATTATGTTCTTTCATCACACAGTGAGGTCTCATTATTTGCCAGTATGGACACTGAGAATTTCTGATATCCATGCCTTTGCTATCTTCAGTGTATGAAAAGTAACTGAAGTAAAAACCAAAAGTGTTTATATACCAATTTACAAATAACATTTCTAGATGTTATTCATGCAAATAAACCCCCAGTCATTAAAAGGGTGATAGTAATCTGAACAGATCAAAGAGCAGGTCATTGCAAATGTGCTCTCACAAGCCAGCTGTATATTGATAAGTGAGAGGTCTAGGGTTTTGTGGTTTTTCCCCAACTAATATTGTTGAATATTCATTACATAAAAATGAGCAAGCATAATGCAGTATTATTTTTATGGATTCATAATTACTTTTTCAAGAGAAGAAAGTCCTTGTCCTCCAAATCAGGCAAGGTTGGCAGTGCTGTAATTCTCTTCCCTGGACTTCCTCACAGGCTGAACACAGTTTTCGTGGTGCTTTTTGTGTTGATAAGGTTCCTGCATGCAAGGTAGACAAGTTTATCCCTAGAGTGGCAAGTACTTAGGCAAGATACTTCAACCCTGTTGCCTGTTACTGCAACTCTGTTATTAAAAAGAAAGGTCTTTTCAGTGGTCTACTGTGCTTAGATTACTGCGGGTTTGGAATCTGCGATCACTTCTTGCTACATGTGCATATAGTATTTAACACAGTAGGGACCCTAAAGATTGCTTATTACCCAAAAATTGGTTCTAAACAATTCAGTCCAGTAATTCTCCCTTGTGTCTCAGGTGAAAAATACACAATCACAGACAAAGCTGCTGTTCCAAGGTTCCTCCATTGGCCACACATTAACAAACAAGTCCTGCTGTGTTTCGCAGCCAAGAGTGATCTCTCTGACCTAGCTTGAACAACAAGTATTTGTGATAAGGCACAGCATCACATTAACTTAAAGAGAAGAAAAACAGCTGGTCCCATGTCATTTCAGTACCCATGTCATTACTGTTTCTCTTTTTATCAGTGCTTAGGAGCTTATATTCATTCTGGAACTACTATTTTTGAGCTCCATTTCCAGACATCCACTATTGCCATATATCTAGCAAACTTCTTTCTTTACCACTGTTTCCACTCCTTCTGCTGGGGCTTGCACAGTTGGACTCAACTTGCACCTCTCTACACATGTATAGAAGCTCACAAAAGCCCATGAAGAAAGACTTAAAAAGAGTGAAACAAAAAATGAAATTAGTTTCAGAAGGCCAAGACGGAAATGAAACTGAGGTCACAAAGACAGCATTATCACCTGAATCCAGAGCACATGGGCAGTGAGACAGTTTCATCTAGTATACCAGCCTGGGATTTACTGCATGGCAAAACAGCAGTTGGGTCAGAAGTAAAATTTAAACAAGTAAAGCCACAAGTAATACAGAAACACATAAAGAAGAGCTATGAAAACTTGGTGGACTTTCTCCAAGTCTGCTGTGCTTCAGAATTTCCCCATAGTAAGAAAATTCTTCTTTGAAGCTCCTGCAACGTAGGTGGTGTCTTTGAGGAAGATGTTAAAACATGCTAATTGTCAAAACCATCCCTCTGACTGCTGATTTCTAAACCTTCTGGCATTTTGTAAAATAGACAAAGACAGACCAAGCAGCAGAAAAAGAAGAAGGATAGTTTTGTTACAATCCTTGCTGATTTTGTTTTCAACCAGCAGGTTTTGAGAAGATTCCAGTAGTGTATATCATTCCCATTTTCTGTGAAAAAAGATTATCGTACTCCTTTTAGTGCTGCAATGCTCACCATCATAAAGGAAATAAAATCATAGAATCATAGAATCATAGAATCGTTTAGGTTGGAAAACACCTTTAAGATCATCCAGTCCAACCATTAACCTAACATTGCCAAGTCCACCACTAAACCAATCAAGGGTAGACTAGACTAAACCATGTCCCAAAGTGCCACGTCTACATGGTTTTTGAACACTTCCAGGGATGGGGACTCCACCACCTCTCTGGGCAGCTTGTTCCAATGCTTGACTACCCTTTCCGTAAAGAAATTTTTCCTAATATCCAATCTAAACCTCCCCTGGTGCAGCTTGAGCCCATTTACTCTTGTCCTATCACTTGTTGCTTGGGAGAAGAGACCAACACCCACCTCACTACAACCTCCTTTCAGGTAGTTGTAGAGAGCGATAAGGTCTCCCCTCAGCCTCCTCTTCTCCAGGCTAAACAACCCCAGTTCCCTCAGCCGCTCCTCATAAGGCCTGTGCTCCAGACCCTTCACCAACTTCGTTGCCCTTCTCTGGACACGCTCCAGCACCTCAATGTCTTTCTTGTAGTGAGGGGCCCAAAACTGGACACAGTATTCCAGGTGCAGCCTCACTAGTGCCAAGTACAGGGGCACAATCACCTCCCTGCTCCTGCTGGCCACATTATTCTTGATACAAGCCAGGATGCTGTTGGCCTTCTTGGCCACCTGGGCACACTGCTGGCTCATGTTCAGTTAGCTTGAACAAGCTGGAGGAAAGAGCTGTCTCAGTCCTGTAAGTCTTCTCTCTCATATCAAACCTAGGCATGAGGGCATGCTCTGGAGGGAGAGAGACAAGCCTGAATCTTGTCCAGTAGTGAAGGAAATTTACCCAACTCTTGCTGATCCAGGATGAGAGCCCCAGGGAGAAAACATGTGTCTGATGTTGCCATCACGACACCGCATGGCTTGAAGGATGGTTGCTGCTCTTGCCTTTTAAGCAGAGCACCAAGGGTTGAGCACAGCTGCACTTAGCTTACTGGCTGGTGCTTTCATTGCACAGCACAACACTCTAATCTCCAGATGTGCTCTCTTTTAAAGGCCAGAGATTTGCAGCAATTTGTTTCACATCCCCTGGGGATGTTTCTTTTACTGACTGGCAAAAGCAGTCTTCAGCACTGCCTTCCCCTGGGGTAGCCATCCAAGCTTCCACTCCTCTGTCTTTCCTTGTTCATACGTATCATCCAAAAAGTCAGCGTCCTCCAATGGCTCCCAATCTAACACTTCATTTCTTCCTGCAGACAGAGTAGCTATTTTTAATTTTGGCATAATGATCAGCTTATGCAGGAGTTTCATCTTTACTTCATATTTGCTACTGTCTGACCCCTTTAGGGTCTGTCATATTTCCTTTGAATTCCTGCTGAATTATGCATTTAAATCCCTTCACTTGTTCTTATAATATGTCCTTTTCCTTTCTAGTTGCCACCTTTTTCTGTTTCATGCAGTTTCTCTGAAATTTCTTTCTACTCTGCTTTTCTAATGACTAGGCCAGTTTTAAGGTCCTTTCTTAATCCATTATTTTCTGATTGCAGCCACTGATTTTTCTGATGTTCAGTACAATCAACACAAAATATTTAGCAGCCTCCCACAATAATCCAAATAATAAGGGACATCCATCCTTCAGTTTCACTTCATAACACCTACAATAATGTGAGAATATCTATAATATACTACCCATTTGTCGTGGTTTAGCCCCATCCAGCAACTAAGCACCATGCAGCCGCTTGCTCACTCCACCTGCCCCGGTGGGATGGGGGAGAGAATCGGACGAGTAAGAGTGAGAAACACTCCTGGGCTGAGATAAGAACAGTTTAATAATTGAAATAAAGTAAAATAGTAATGATAATAATAACAATATAATAATAATAATAATATGCAAAGCAAGTGATGCACAATGCAATTGCTCACCGCCCGATGACCGATACCCAGACAGCTCCCAAGCAGCGATCGCTGCCCCCCGGCCAACCCCCCACAGTTTATATACTGAGCATGACGTCACATGGTATGGAATAGCCCTTGCAGCAGTTGGGATCAACTCTTCTGGCTGTGCCCCCTCCCAGCTTCTTGTGCGCCTGGCAGAGCATGGGAAGCTGAAAAGTCCTTGACTGGCATAAGCAGTGCTTAGCAACAACTAAAACATCAGTGTGTTATCAGCATTCTTCTCCTACTAAATCCAAAACACAGCACTATGCCTGCTACTAGGAAGAAAATTAACTCTATCCCAGCCAAAACCAGGACAGATGTGTCCCACCCCTTTTGTATAACTGACCATTAAGCTTCATGAACTCAAGATGCTAAATTCCCTTATGCTCCCCTGACATCAACATCAGGGGTAGAAACTCAGTTGTCTGAAACAGACACTTTGCAAGAAAGCTTGTTTTCTATTCATTAACGCTGTTTTAGAAAGATAAGTCAAGGCAAGTAGGAAGAAAATTCAGACTCTTTTGCTTTGGGGGTATTGCAAATTATCTCTTATTCCAATTTCTGCTGCAGAAGCCATCACTGTGCTATGGAGAGAGTTCTGTGCACCACCCTATGTAATCAAATCATAGGATATATAGAAGATAATCTCCCAGAAAAATCCAGCTTTGTGGCTATTCAGTCATACTACTATCAGCTGATTGAAGGTTATTATTTTTTGTTTGTTTTCAGTTTTTGCATGTTATTATTTGGGTCCATTGCAGTGAGGTTACTGCAAGTTTAGAAGATTTTTCGAAGAAAAATTGTGATTTTTCTTTCTACAAGCCCAAATGTTCTTTGGTACCTTTGCTAAGATTTGTATTCCAGTCTGTACGGTGCAGATAAAAATGCACAACCCTTCAGGGAATCTTTAGGTTTGTCTGTTGTTTTGTCATGCAAATAAAGATTATACTGACAAAAAAATCATTAAATGAAAGAGCTTTCTATATTAGTGGTTATATTTCTTTACATCATTACCTATATATTACCTTTTATATATACTTCTATATATTGCCTTATATATATACACCTTTATATTACTTTTTATTACCTTACCACAGAGAAGACAGTTAAACTTCAGTTTGGATTATGAATTTGGTAAAGTATGGTGCCCTGCTAAAAGGAATGCAAGGACCAGCCTTTCTTCCTGCCCACAGGGAGTAGCAGTTCCTGGTGACACAATCAGTCATGTGTTCCTGAGCTCAGAGAGTGCATGCCAATATTCAGTACTGTGAAAAGTTTCTTAAATTGTGTCTAGGTTATCAGAGAATTTTAAGACGGGGAAAGAAAAATTAAGACATCACAACTGGGAGTAAAGACAGCTAGACAAGAGGTCAGTTTGGACATATTCATTGTCTTTCAGGAGAATAACAAAATTAGAAATCTATTTCTGGAGAGCAAGACATTGTCTTACTTTATGCCTACATGCTGTGGACAAATCTGGTGGACACACATTTCATACCTGCCAACCATTGCAATATGCACAGGACTACTGTGTAGTCTTCTCTCTTCCTTGGGGAGCCAAAGGAAGAACATATCTTCCTGGAAGGTTTTGATCATGTGTTCAAGTACTTAAGGCACTCAGTGAACCTAAAATTACAGTGACATTTTATTCATAGATAGTTGTCTCAGCTCAATATTATTAACACTATGATATTCAAAGCACTTCTGACAATAAACATCATATTTGCTGGTAGCTTTTTAATGCTGGATCCACTGCCTCATTTGTCAGCCTAGATACTAACTTGAATAGCCTGGCAGCATCCTAGTGTGCTTAGAAAAGGAAAGAATATCAATGCATCTGGGTAATTAAGAGTGATAGTCCTATATTGCAGGAGGGCTACTCTTCCAGCCAGTTTGCTAAAGACTGGATTGTGAGTGCAGCTCTGTGTTTGTTTACCCAATTAACATCTACACAGAAATCTCATGTTGTGGTTTGCCAGGAATTATTACTGGAAGGGAGCTGAAATATTTAGCAATTTGATCAATCTGTTTCTCTGCCCCAAGGAGTATATGAAAGGGTGTCAGTTCTTGTTATTTCAGCTACAGTTGTTGTATATCCTTACCTAGGTGCTGATTTGGCAGTTCAACCAAAATCCTACATAGCTTAAATAAGCTGCTGATTTGGCAGTTCAGACAAACTCATACATATCTTAAATGGGACCCGGAGAAAACTCTAAAGTCTACTGACGCTTAAGAGCTTAGCTGCTAGTAAAGGTTTTTAGGAAAAAAACTCTCTTCCCACAAAAGCCACTGGCAATTTTGCCACAAAATTTGATCAGCAGAAAAATGAAAACTATCTTTGGAGGTTTATATTTCAGTGTGGCCTTACATTATCTAGATCAATGATGTTTGTTTCTGATTTAAGTCACTGAGAAGGGTCTTCATATATCAAAAGGTTATTTGCTTATTCAAATGCATGTATATTTTTGATGCATGAATCCTGAAGAAACACCACTTTTGACTTTATTCTCTCACTTAGAATCAAACAGGAATAACTTGGACTTCTCTAGAAAAATTTCATGCATGTAGCTGGACTGAAGTCTTGACTAGCAGGCCACTGTACCTGAATATATCTCAGAAAGAAACTTGTAATGTTATAGATAGGATTCAATGCAATGCCACAACAAAAAGTAATTGTCAAGCAAGAAAGCTGATTGTATGTCCACAAGTGCTGGCTGTGTGCCTGGATCTACTCCTGCTATCAGCACATGGGTCCTGGGCTTCTCAAAATTATTCAGGGCTGTGTGAAAAGATATCCTTGGGCTGAGGAGCCACACAAGCTAGCAATCCTAGGAAACAAGTCAATCAGAGGGAACCTTATTTTACACACTACCCATGTGGTTTCCCCGCAGTGCTCTGGCTGTGGTTATTACTCACTGCTGTGCTTGTCAGTTTCCTCATTTTTGAAATGTGAAATTTTCTTTCTTTATTTATTTATTTATTTATTTTTCTTTCTTTCTTTCTTTCTTTCTTTCTTTCTTTCTTTCTTTCTTTCTTTCTTTCTTTCTTTCTTTCTTTCTCTCTCTCTCTCTCCCCCCCCTCCCCCCCACCACACACACACAAAATTTGCATCTCTGATCCAAAAAGGCATCTTTTCAAACTGTTTAGCAGTTCTCAATTCAAAATGAAGCATTTCAGTGAATCAGAACAATGCCTGCTGATACAGCATCAGGATCAGAAGTGATCAAGCACTCATCAAACATCAGCTTCTGGGGTAACAAAAAGATCCTTGGCTGAGACCAGTGTATAAGCTTGAAAATACACTATGTTACTGAGCAGATTACCATTTATGCTTTCTTATGTGGCCATGGTGAACAAGGTGAAATTTTTTTGGATGGGTACCTTTGTGGATATAGCTTCTCTCTACTTTTTTCCAGGTTTGGACAGGTGGGACAACACTAACTCTGTGGCATGGCTTTGGATTTACTCTGATGTAGTAAGATCCTTCCCTTGTTCAAAATAATCCATGATTTTCAACAAAGCACTGTGTAAGCTGGCAACAGGGGGTGATACCCATAGAGCAGATACAACAAGGGGCTCAGTGTGGAAAGCAAGTCACATCCCTTTCCTTGGAGTGCTACAGACACACACGCACACAGAGACAAGGATCTGAAAGTCAAGTCCAGATCTTGTGATTCATAACCCGCTCTAGCTTAAGACTTCCATCTACAGGTTTTAATGATATCCAGACGTTCTTCTTTTCTTTACCAAAACCTCACCTGGGATCATGACCATTTCCCACCTCCACCGTAGAAGTGGCTCCTTCCTTTGTTGCCCAATACCAATTCTCATCTTTCAGTTTCCTGGACAGATCAGCAACAGTCAGAGTGAGAAATTACAAGCCTTTTAACTGTGTGCAACAATGACAGCAGTCTCCAGACCCTCCTTTTCTCTTTAAATGCACAAACATGAAAGCTAATGGAGAGATGGAGGTGAAATCGCCTGTCATTTACAGCTCACTGTTATATCTGGAAATGTCTTTTGCTCTTTATGTACCTTTTTATAAATCAGTGTAAGTGCTTTCCAGCCAGAAGTGTGTGTGTACTAGTACAAAACACAGATACTGTAATTTTCAGAGGAAAGAGCAATGGGGTAAAATATTTACATTTTTCCATTTTATCATGCTTTTTCCCACCTACCTTGAAGTCATTTCTTTCCAACCTGGAACACCAAAAAAAATGTGTCGTGGTTTAGCCCCAGCCAGCAACTAAGCACCACGCAGCCGCTCGCTCACTCCCCCTACCCCGATGGGATGGGGGAGAGAATTGGAGGAGTAAGAGTGAGAAACACTCCTGGGCTGAGATAAGAACAGTTTAATAATTTAAATAAAGTAAAATAGTAATGCTAATAGTAACAGTATAATAATGATAATAATAATAATGATACACGAAGCAAGTGATGCACAATGCAATTGCTCACCACCCGCTGACCGATACCCAGACAGTTCCCGAGCAGCGATCGCTGCTCCCCGGCCAACCCCCCCCAGTTTATATACTGAGCATGACGTCATATGGTATGGAATAGCCCTTTGGTCAGTTTGGATCAACTATTCTGGCTGTGCCCCCTCCCAGTTTCTTGTGCGCCTGGCAGAGCATGGGAAGCTGAAAAAGTCCTTGACTAGCATAAGCAGTACTCAGCAACAACTACAAACATCAGCCTGTTATCAACATTCTTCTCCTACTAAATCCAAAACACAGCACTATGCCTGCTGTTAGGAAGAAAATTAACTCTATCCCAGCCGAAACCAGGACAGTATCCACCCCTTATTCTATACCATCTACGTCATGCACAGGCCCTCCCCTTTCCAATGTGTTCCAATTAATCACCACCCCTTTCCCTATCTTGATATACACACAGATATCATTCCCTTCGTCTATGGCCCATCCCTCTAAAATGTCCATTGAGTTCATTTAGCCCATGACTTTGGGTTCCATCTGTCATCACAGTCTCTCAGAGCAGGAGAGGTGGTGTGCAGTGTTGGACTGTTGCATGCTGAAGTCAGTTCTCATTCCAACATGGTTTCATCAAAGTTCATTTTCCTTAGGCTGGGCAATTCTTACTGCAATACCATTGATGCGGCATATAGCAATCATAATATATAGTATTATATACTTAATATTAACCTACTATATTATTATATTAACATGCAGTTAAGAGATAACATATAGTTAAGAGATAACATACAGTATTATAAAGCAATTAATATTATACAATTCAGTTCATTGGCTATTTTCACCCAAAATCAGATTCCCTTGAGGTACACATTGGGCTTCCCCATCCTTTCGCATCACCCACCAAGTGCACCCAGGTCCTTGAGCAAAAGCAATCCCACGAATGGGTTTGCCTTTGCCAGAGGGGGAAGTAACCCAGACTGTCTTCCCCAGCATATTTTTCATGTGCACTACAGGAACTTTATCTCCTTCTACAGTACGTAAAAGTTTTGATTGGGCAGGGCCAGCTCGATTGGCAGATCCCCTGGTGTTGACTAACCAGGTGGCTTTTGCTAAATGCGTATCCCAATGTTTAAACGTCCCACCACCCATTGCTCTCAGGGTAGTCTTTAACAATCCATTGTATCGCTCAATTTTCCCGGAGGCTGGTGCATGGTAAGGGATGTGATATACCCACTCAATGCCGTGCTCTTTGGCCCAGGTGTCTATGAGGTTGTTTCGGAAATGAGTCCCGTTGTCTGACTCAATTCTTTCTGGGGTGCCATGTCGCCACAGGACTTGCTTTTTAAGGCCCAGGATGGTGTTCCGGGCGGTGGCATGGGGCACGGGATATGTTTCCAGCCATCCAGTGGTTGCTTCCACCATGGTGAGCACATAGCGCTTGCCCTGGCGGGTCTGTGGGAGCGTGATGTAATCAATCTGCCAGGCCTCCCCATATTTATATTTTAGCCATCGTTCACTATACCCAAGGGGCTTGAACTGCTTGGCTTGCTTGATTGCAGCGCATGTTTCACACTCATGAATAACCTGTGCAATACTGTCCATAGTTAAGTCCACCCCTCGATCACGAGCCCATTTATACGTTGCATCCCTTCCTTGATGGCCTGAGGCATCATGGGCCCACCGAGCTATAAATAATTCACCCTTATGTTGCCAGTCCAAATCCACCTGAGCCACTTCAATCTTAGCAGCCTGATCTACTTGCTGGTTGCTTTGATGTTCTTCAGTGGCCCGACTCTTAGGTACATGAGCATCTACATGACGAACTTTTACAACCAGGTTCTCTACCCGGGCAGCAATATCTTGCCACAATGCGGCAGCCCAGATTGGTTTGCCTCTGCGCTGCCAGTTGCTCTGCTTCCATTGCTGCAGCCACCCCCACAGGGCATTTGCCACCATCCATGAGTCAGTATAGAGATAAAGGACTGGCCACTTTTCTCTTTCAGCAATATCTAAAGCCAGCTGGATGGCTTTCACCTCTGCAAACTGACTCGACTCCCCTTCTCCTTCAGCAGTTTCTGCGACTTGTCGTATAGGACTCCATACAGCAGCTTTCCACCTCCGATGCTTTCCCACGAGACGACAGGACCCATCAGTGAACAGGGCATATTGCTTTTCATTTTCTGGCAATTTATTATACAGTGGGGCCTCTTCAGCACGTGTCACCTCCTCCTCTGGTGATATTCTAATGTTTTTTCCTTCTGGCCAGTCCATGATCACTTCCAGGATTCCTGGGCGACTGGGGTTTCCTATTCGAGCCCGTTGTGTGATCAATGCAACCCACTTACTCCATGTAGCATCAGTTGCATGATGTGTAGAGGGGACCCTCCCTTTGAACATCCAGCCCAACACCGGCAGTCGGGGGGCCAAGCAGGAACTGTGCTTCAGTACCAACCACTTCCGAAGCAGCTCGAACCCCTTCATATGCTGCCAGTATCTCTTTCTCAG
Source organism: Pelecanus crispus (assembly GCF_030463565.1). Classification (NCBI taxonomy): domain Eukaryota; kingdom Metazoa; phylum Chordata; class Aves; order Pelecaniformes; family Pelecanidae; genus Pelecanus; species Pelecanus crispus. The sequence continues at coordinate 70,930,127 of NC_134676.1, read as the reverse complement.
TTGGAGTGTAGCGGGCTTCGGATCCTCTGTATCCCCGACTCCAAAACCCTAGGGGTCGACCTCGAGTCTCCCCTGGTGCTTTCTGCCAGAGGCTCCAGGTAGGGCCATTCTCCCCGGCTGCGGTGTAGAGCACATTTTTAATATCCTGCCCTGCCCGGACTGGCCCAAGGGCTACTGCATGAACTATCTCACGTTTAATTTGTTCAAAGGCTTGTTGTTGCTCAGGGCCCCATTTGAATTCGTTCTTCTTCCGGGTCACTTGATAGAGAGGGCTTACGATCTGGCTGTAATTTGGAATATGCATTCTCCAAAACCCCACAACGCCTAAGAAAGCTTGTGTTTCCTTTTTGCTAGTTGGTGGGGACATAGCTGTTATTTTGTTGATCACATCCATTGGGATCTGACGACGTCCATCTTGCCATTTTATTCCTAAAAACTGGATCTCCTGTGCAGGCCCCTTGACCTTACTCTGTTTTATGGCAAAACCAGCCTTCAGAAGGATTTGGACTATTTTCTTTCCCTTCTCAAAAACTTCTTCTGCTGTATTGCCCCACACAATGATGTCATCAATGTACTGCAGATGTTCTGGAGCTTCACCCTGTTCCAGTGCTGTCTGGATCAGTCCATGGCAAATGGTGGGGCTGTGCTTCCACCCCTGGGGCAGTCGGTTCCAGGTGTACTGAACACCCCTCCAGGTAAAAGCAAACTGGGGTCTGCACTCTGCTGCCAAAGGGATGGAGAAAAATGCATTAGCAATATCAATTGTGGCATACCACTTAGCTGCCTTTGACTCCAGTTCATATTGAAGTTCTAGCATGTCTGGCACGGCAGCACTCAGCGGCGGTGTAACTTCGTTCAGGCCACGATAGTCCACTGTTAGTCTCCACTCCCCATTAGACTTTCACACTGGCCATATGGGACTGTTAAAGGGTGAGCGAGTCTTGCTGATCACTCCCTGGCTCTCCAGTTGACGAATCAGGTTATGGATGGGAATCAGGGAGTCTCGGTTGGTGCGATATTGCCGCCTGTGCACAGTTGTGGTAGCAATCGGCACCTGTTGTTCCTCAACCTTCAGCAACCCTACAATTGAAGGGTCCTCTGAGAGACCGGGCAAGGTGGACAACTGTTTAATTTCCTCTGTCTCCAAAGCAGCTATACCAAAAGCCCACCGGTACCCTTTTGGGTCCTTGAAATACCCTCTCCTGAGGTAGTCTATGCCAAGGATGCACGGAGCATCTGGGCCAGTCACAATGGGGTGCTTTTGCCACTCATTCCCAGTTAGGCTCACTTCAGCTTCCAGTACAGTGAGCTGTTGGGATCCCCCTGTCACTCCAGAAATACAAATGGGTTCTGCCCCTCTATAGTTTGATGGCATTAGCGTGCACTGTGCACCAGTGTCCACTAGAGCCTTATACTCCTGTGGGTCTGACGTTCCAGGCCATCGAATCCACACAGTCCAGTAAACCCGGTTGTCCCTTTCCTCCACCTGGCTGGAGGCAGGGCCCCTCTAACACTGGTCACAGTATTCGCTGTTCACTTCCTGTAAATGTGAATCAAAAGTTCCCTGATCAAGGTCGGAAGTAAAATTAGCCCTCTTACTCTGTCTCGGGAACTGCTCACTGGAAACTGGAGCTGCAATTTTCCTGGGAGAACCGCCTTTTCTAATAGTTTTTCCTTGCAATTCACGCACCCGTGCCTCTAAGGTTGAGGTGGGTTTTCCATCCCACTTTCTCATGTCCTCTCCATAATCACGCAGGTAAAACCACAGGGTGCCCCGTGGTGTGTATCCTCTATATCCTCTCTCTTGAGCATAGGGACGTTGACTCCTAATGGCTGAGACACTGGTCCGTGCAGGTGGGGAGTAGGACAGATCCTCTCTGAGTTGTTGGAACTCTTGGCATATTTTTTCAGACAGTTTTTCCACAGCCGAGACACAGGCCCGTAGGGAGGAAGAGAGCTTTTCTTCGTAGTCCCGGAGTTGTCTAGCCACTTCATCCACCGTTGGTGCCTCGTCGTCTTTCCAGGCTAGTATTGCCAACGAGTTGGAATACGATGCTGGTGCGCTCCGTACCACCTTCCGCCACATGGATTGTGTGCACCTGACTTCATCTGGGTCTTTGGTTAACCGCTCATCATTCAGGTCACTGTAAATCACCTCCAGCACGCCTAATTCCCTCAGGTACTGGATACCTTTCTCTACGGTGGTCCATTTGCTTGGGCGGTATAAAACATCCTCCTTGAAGGGATACCTTTCCTTCACGCTTGACAGAAGTCGCCTCCAGAGGCTGAGCGGTTTTGCCCCTTTTCCAATTGCTTTGTCAATGCCCCCTTCCCTGGAAAGGGATCCCAGCTGCTTGGCTTCCCTACCCTCTAAATCCAGGCTACTGGCCCCGTTATCCCAGCATCGGAGCAGCCAGGTGATGATGTGCTCGCCTGGATGACGACCAAAATCTTTTCGCATATCTCGCAGCTCACTCAGGGATAGGGATCGGGTGGTCACCATCTCATTTATGGGTTCTTCCTCCTCTGGTTCTCGTGATGGCCCTGGTTCATCTTCATCCCTTACTAAACGAACTGATTTCCTCGTGTATTTTTTCTTCTGTATAGGGGCAACTGATACCGGCGCAGGTTGGTTCTCTGGTTTAGCCACAGTGTCTGTCACTGGGGTTTGAGTAGCCGCAGTGCTCATGGCTGTGGCTGGAGTAGCCACAGTGCCTGGGGCAGGGGTTTGAGTAGCTGCAAGGCCTGTAGTGGGGGTTGGAGTAGCCGCAGGGCCTGTAGTGGGGGTTTGAGTAGCCACAGTGCTTGTTGTTTTGTTATCAGGTCCAGAGACCTTCTCTTTCTTTTGAGGGTACTGATTAGCGTTGACCACGGCTCGATAGGCATGGGCCAGTCCCCAGCATGTTGCAATGATTTGTGTCTCTCTGGAGCTACCAGGGTGACAACATACTTCTTCCAAATACTTTACTAATTCTTCAGGATTCTGCACTTGTTCAGGGGTGAAGTTCCAAAACACTGGAGGTCCCCACTGCCCTAGGTACTTGCGCATACGATCCCACACACCCTGCCACTCATAACTATCCAGCCTTGGGGTAGATCTCTGGATGGTATTTTTAAACTGCTTACTGACCTTTATCAAAATGGAAACAACATTCCCAAGAATTATCAATAGAAGTATCTTAACTGCCCAGGGGTGTTCAAGATACAGGAAAGTTGTTGTAATGAAGGAGGAAACATCATAGAAGAAAGCAGCAAAGGTGCCATTCTGTATTTCCTCCACAACAAGCCTCTCAGAGTAAGAAGTATAATTGCTAACTCTCTCTATGAGGTAGTACCCGAAGTACAGTAGTGACTTCTGTATGAAACCCAAATACCAAAGAATGCTCAAGGTCAGGGCTTTGATAAGGAGCCTCCTAAGCAAAAGATCATGAATCACTGCAGAGCATAGCACACTACACAAACTGACAGCAAGCTTTAACGCGTGCTGCAAAAAAAAGAACATGGTGCAGATCAGAAGAACTAATATCGTGATCGGCAACTGTTAACAGACTCCTTAATACACTCTGATTAATCTGTTGTTATCTCAAGCCCCACGTTGGGCGCCAAAAAGGACTGTCGTGGTTTAGCCCCAGCCAGCAACTAAGCACCACGCAGCCGCTCGCTCACTCCCCCTACCCCGATGGGATGGGGGAGAGAATTGGAGGAGTAAGAGTGAGAAACACTCCTGGGCTGAGATAAGAACAGTTTAATAATTTAAATAAAGTAAAATAGTAATGCTAATAGTAACAGTATAATAATGATAATAATAATAATGATACACGAAGCAAGTGATGCACAATGCAATTGCTCACCACCCGCTGACCGATACCCAGACAGTTCCCGAGCAGCGATCGCTGCTCCCCGGCCAACCCCCCCCAGTTTATATACTGAGCATGACGTCATATGGTATGGAATAGCCCTTTGGTCAGTTTGGATCAACTATTCTGGCTGTGCCCCCTCCCAGTTTCTTGTGCGCCTGGCAGAGCATGGGAAGCTGAAAAAGTCCTTGACTAGCATAAGCAGTACTCAGCAACAACTACAAACATCAGCCTGTTATCAACATTCTTCTCCTACTAAATCCAAAACACAGCACTATGCCTGCTGTTAGGAAGAAAATTAACTCTATCCCAGCCGAAACCAGGACAAAATGTAAAAAAAAGGAGAAGCTAGTGAAAATGGTCCTTAGAAATCATCACCCAGATACAGAAAACTTATGAAACACTTCTCTCTTTCCTCATTCAGGAAAAGGAAGATAGTAAGTATGCAACGCCTTTCTGCTTCCTCATACTGTGAGAGTTTGGAAAAATCTATAACCTAAAGCAGTCAAGAAGCTGCTCAAACTGGGGGGAAAAGCTGGCAAGGACCAAGTTATTGCATTTGCAAAGACTGCTTGAAAGCCTTTCTCATTCTCCGCACTTCTAAATTAATGGAGAAAGGCATCTGCTTCAAGTCCTGCAACATAAGCACCTGAATACTCAAAGTGCCAGCTGAGAGTCATCCTGTACTCACCTGTATTTGTATATTCTTACTGAATTGCAAGCAAACATCTCCCATATTTGAGTAAGAATATGACTTCTCAGCACATTTGTGCCACTTGTGAAATATAAACCATCATGAATGCCAAAGAATTTGTATCAGTTTCATTTTATTCATCACACATACAAGATATAGATAATGGACACAGCACATTTCTGGACAGCTTTAGAAATTAGGAACCTTCAACTCTAAGATCAGAGTTTTCTAGTGGGGGAGGTGAGCATGTCTCTGCCCAGTTCCTCACTGGCTTAAGCATATGAAATCCTCGGGAATGGATGTGTCTCCACTAAGCAGCAAGCATTTGTGATGTTCCTTCCTACTATTTCACGTCTCCCTGTGTTGAGGTTTATCACTATGACCATGACACCATGTAGTCCATGTAGATCTTCTGCTCTGCTTTTGCACCAGCTATGCATCTGGCCCAGGGATCAGTGTCAGGAATTGATCAGGGAAGTGGGAGAAAAAAGCATCAGACAATTTTATCTCCACAGAACACAACAATCTTCATCTGTTCAGCCAGCTACAATGAAAATATCTGTAATTGTGTAGGATTTCAGCACAGAATAAGTATTTGTCATGTCCCTCAAGTGCAACATCATTATAACAAGTCTCAGTGTCTTTTTACTAATATAATTCAATGTGGTTGGAAAAGTGAGCAGGTCCATGCTGGAAACAGTAAATGTCTACAACTCCTACATACTATGAACAGACACAGAGACCCTCCAGTTTCCACACTGGTTGGAAAACACTCGCTACCACTGTCCTCAGATACCATAAACCTTGTGAGAACAGTTAGGTCCATGGTGGAGAGAAGCTATGTGAAACTTCAAAATAGGCAGATGGATCCCAGTTCTTCCCAGTGACAATTGATATAATTATGTTGATTTTATAGATATTTACTCTAGCTGAGCATTTTGACCTACACTAATCTTGGTAATTATTTTTTTTAAAGTTATATAAAACAATACAAAATAAAAAACAAGGTCTTATCACAATCTTTCTAAGTTTAAATCAAAACATTCATATCATGGAAAAACTAATCCTAGAGATGTTTTCTGAGTTATGAGGGCTCCACATCAGCCCAACAAATCTGTTTCCAACCCAATCTGAACAGGGATCACTGTCATCAGGTAAGTCACCCAAAAATTTTCATTAGTTATAGTTTTTAGCTATTTGACACAGTTTTGTCACATTTCAGAGACATTCCCTCTTTCAGATTATCCAGCTGGCTTACAGTAGTGGACCTTGTATTGTGGTATTGCGTGGGAGAGACTGGAGGGGAGGTGGTGCCACCTGGAAGAGAAAACACAGGACATTAGTCAGCAAACCATGCCCTGCCCTAGGAGATTTGTGCTGACCCGTCTGCGTTGGAAATGCCACCAAGGCCCACTGAGCCATGAGGATGTTAATGCATTATTAGAAATTAAAAGATTCCATCTTGCCATTTCATCTTGATTCTGACTTTCATTTTAAATCACTATGTCTCTTGTGCCCTGTTAAATTGATTTGTTATGCTAAATTTATGCCAAATAAATAATGAGCTTCCTAATTAGCTTATGCTGAAGCAAGGCAAGGATGAAATTATATCCAACTGTCTTAGTGTCTGGGGCCCTATGAAAAAAACACACTGAAGATACTAGAAACTGTTCAACTCCTCAACACATTAGTAGCTACCGTGTTGATTTCCAGTGCTTTGATGCTGTAGGGAAGCAGTTGCTTTGAATGCTTCTAAGAGCACAGAGCTTAGCTCTCATCATGGCAGTCTGACAGATAGTTGTAAACTACAGATGAAAATTCCAGTAAGTAGTAGAAGAAAAATGTGCATTCATATATATCTCATGAACAAATAACTGACACACCCCTCTGAATTAATAGTTGTTACTTTATTTTATGTTTACCCTGAATAATCCATAACCTAAGCCAAAAGGCAGAAATAACCTAGGAACTCTGACACCTTTTCAAGCTTTGAAGAGGACCTGAGCTCCTACCCCACCTTTGAAATAAGGTCTTGGCCTTGTACAGCACATAAACGCATTGGAAAATTTTGCCTAAAAAGATCAAGAGGGAATCTCTGCCTCCACCTAAGTCAATGGCAAAATCCTTGTTAGCCACAATCAGCTCAGTCTTTAGCCCTAAGCTGAAGATCCCATAGATCATCTAAGAGAGGAAAGAACCAAAACCAGCACTCCAGTATGTTTGTCTGTTGTCCTAGGCAAAACAGTACCTGTCATACCATCTGTTACTATTGTTATCACTAGTATCATTGCTATTCACTATTATTATTACTATTAAAATTGCTAATATTACTGCTAGTAGTATTGACCTCCTAAAGGTTTACTACTCTGTCCAGAAAACTTTTGGGATTTTTACATGGTAATATTTCTGACCTGATGTACATACATCTTCTGCTGCTCTTTTCAAACATTGTATTTAATGAGAAATTCAGGAACAACATAAAATTTTCTCAGGAGTTAGATGCTGAAAGTACTGCAGATGAAGCAGAATAAGTACCAGCAATTTTAATAACCAACCAAAAAACACATCTAATCTATCAGCCATGACAAGTAGTTTCTTCCTGCATGGGAGAAGTCTCATGGAAATACTTTATGAAATGTAATTAGACACATGCATTAACTCTTTTGTCAAGAAAGAGAAATACTTCTTAGCTGCTAGTGTTCACCATGAGATAAATAACCACTGGCTCATGTTCAGCCAGCTGTCAACCAACACCCCCAGGTCCTTTTCCACCAGGCAGCTTTCCAGCCACTCTTTCCCAAGCCTGTAGCGTTGCATGGGGTTGTTGTGACCCAAGTGCAGGACCCGGCACTTGGCCTTGTTGAACCTCATACAATTGGTCTCGGCCCATCAATCCAGCCTGTCCAGGTCCCTCTGCAGGGCCATCCTACCCTCCAGCAGATCAACACGCCCACCCAATTTGGTGTCATCTGCAAACTTACTGAGGGTGCACTCAATCCCCTCATCCAGATCATTGATAAAGATGTTAAACAAGACTGGCCCCAAAACAGAGCCCTAGGGAACACCGCTCATGACCGGCCACTGACTGGACTTAACTCCATTCACCACTACTCTCTGGGCTCAGCCACCCAGACAGTTTTTACCCAGCAAAGAGTACACCTGTCCAAGCCATGAGCTGCCAGCTTCCCAAGGAGAATGCTATGGGAGACTGTGTCAAAGGCTTTACTGAAGTCCAGGTAGGTGACGTTCACAGCCTTTCCTTCATCCACTACGTGGGTCACCAGGTCACAGAAGGAGATCAGGTTGGTCAAGCAGGACCTGCCTTTCATGAACTCATGCTGGCTGGGCTTGATCCCCTGGTTGACCTGCACATGCCTGTTGAGCACACTCAGGATGAACCGCTCCATAATCTTTCGCAGCACCGAGGTCAGGCTGACAGGTCTGTAGCTCCCCGGATCCTCCTTCTGGCCTTTCTTGTAGATGCGTGTCATATTGGCAAGCCTCCAGTCATCAGGGACCTCCCCTGTTAACCAGGACTGCTGATAGATGATGGAAAGTGGCTTGGAAAGCTCCTCTGCCAGCTTCCTCAATACTCTCAGGTGGATCCCATCTGGCCCCATAGACTTGGTAGTGTTAGGCTGACGGTTGGACTCGATGATCTTAAGGGTCTTTTCCAACCTAAATGATTCTATGATTCTATGATTTACAATGGTGGATCAGCCAGGAGTAAGGGACACCTTTCCCCTGTCATACTGAGGCATGATATGCAATCCTATCTGGAGCTAGTCCTTGGGGGCCCTGCCTGATGCTATTAACTCTCACATTCAGTGGCATCAAGGAATTCCATTTAAAAGTATATTGCTTACAAGTGACACGTCTTAGAGTTAAATTCAGCATAATCTACCAAATATAGGGCAATGCTAATGCCACTCAGACAAGATATCTCAAACAGCTTCCAGTTTTCTCTTAAGTATCTAATGTTGACGGTGCATGATAGAAACATGTTTTGAATTCTAATTAAACAGGTGCATGATCACAGCACAGCAGGTGCAACAGCAAACTGAAAGCAAAAGGATAAAAGCAGTGGGGGAAAACAGGTTTTATCATGAAAATATGTTACCTCACAACAAATATTCAACATGTGGTGCTGAGAAATTAAATCATTCCAGGAAGACTAAGACTTAGACCTTGTGTTCAGTTGAAGAAAGATGAACTTTAAATCTATATAAACTAATTTATTTTAATTCAACATGTGTTCCTATGTTTGCTGTAATGTTAATATATAATGTGATTCAGAAACAAAATTGGTATCATTTACAAGTGGGTGGTCTCTGGGCTGCTTTGCTGCTACCAACCTGCTGTAAGAGGAGTCCACTTTTCTCAAGGAATTTGGTCACAGTCAAGTCATATTTTTTATTTTTATTTAAATTTTCTCTTTCAGGATATAATTTGAACAATGACTGGAAATGGGGAAGAAGGGGTGAAATAGAGAACTACAGGGAAGGTGACTTAAGACTGAAGAACCAAGTGTACAGCAATCAGAGCCAGAATAAGGTCAGCTGCAAAGATTTAGTTGGGTCCCTTGGTGTGCAGAGCTGTTTGGCTCACAGACAAGGACTGTGTAACAAGACGGATGACCCTAGGTGTAACAGGAAGGTTTCTTCATTTACACCACTAAACACTGCTCTGCAGAGTTGGATTCCAGCTCTGGTATCTACCTCAGAGTTCCTGTAAACAGGAGACAAGCTGATTCAATATTTTACAGATCACTAAGTGTATGACACTTTTTCAAGTGCCACTGAGCAAGGGGGAACATAGAAGAGCTGAGCCCTTAGAGCTGCAGCTGAAGGCAATGAGAACTGGTCTTTGACATCTGCACATGGCATATGACAGTGAACCATGTTGTATCACCAAACATTTTAACAGACATCTTTTTCTAGTTGCTCTTAAAATCAACCTTCCATCAGTGAAACAGTTATAAGTACTCCTTTTAATTCACAGAAATATACGAAGTCTTGTGTTTAAGGTACCCAGACAGTACAGTGACAAACATCTTTAAAAAGCCTGTGAAGAAATTAATTATTCTATCTTCACAGTAGGGTTTGAAATGTGTATGATAAAGAAGGAAGATAAAATAAATGTCAAATAACTGTTCATGTAACCAAGCACTAAACTGTCATGGGTCACTTTGGAGAAAAACAAGTGTGCATGTAATTCCAGTATCAGAAGATATAAAGTGGCAGCTGAAATGAGATTGGAGACATAATTCTGACACCCCGTACTGTTTAAGTGTTTGGCTTTGGCACCCCCTAATCATGTTCTTTTATCACCAAGTGTGGAGTGAGTTCATTTTTTGAATCAACAGAAATCAAAATAAGGCTACTATTTGTCACTGATTAGACATAAAACTACCTTACTCTCAAGAAATGTTCATTAAGATCTTCAGATGCCTTGCAGATAATCTCAAAACACTTCATAATAACACCAAGGTGACTAAACACAAAATCACCTCACCCCAGCTCAAGAGGTGAGATTTGCTAAGAAAATATTGTAAATGTTCCTGCTGCTCTGTTGAGCTGCTTGTGTGTCTTTTGTGAATAAATGGAGACTTCTGCCTTCACCAGGATGCTCTTGGAACCACTGTGTCTCATGTGCAGGGTCATGTTTTTGAACAAAATATTAGAAAACTGGCAAGCAACCGGCTACACTCTGTAGAAAGGTAAACTTGTCTGTTTCTGTGGTACAGTTTAGGTCAAGACATACTAGCAGGTAATGAAAGACATTCGGCTCTCTTTTTAAAGCTCTATCCTCCCTTCTTTCCCTCTTCCACCTCTTTTGGAAGCACAAAGCCACATTTTCACTATCCAGAAGATGCTGCATGCAAGGCAAGGCTGTTGGTATTTCACTCGAGCTCAGGTCAACCCCTGCCCCGAAGCAGGATGAGAGAGGGTTTTATAGAAACTTTCAGAGTTGCTACTGAGAGAGCAGACACCAATGCATCCCCCAGACACCACCTGTCATTGTCCTCGTTGCATGACCAGACTGCACAGACTATCCTTCAGCCACCTGTATCACCACTGCTCCCACTGTCAGCTGAAAGAAGCTGGTTCCCATCTCAGCTGGGAGTGCTCAGCCCTCTGCAGAGGAGGATGCTGGTTTGGAGAAACAGTGGATGGGTTGGGATTTTTTTGTTTTCTGGCTGTTTTTATCAACAGCATGGGTCCTTGTAAGAATAGCGGCTCATTATCTTGGTGGGTGGCTAAGTGTAACAACAGTAAAAGGGCTGCAGAATTTAGCCCGAATCTTTTTCTCCCCCTCATTTCTTATAAAATTACCATCATTGGGAAAGCTTTTGGCCTTGCCTTCTCTAACACAACGTACAGAAGGATCTCAGTTATGAAGTAAAGGGTGGGGGCTGGGGGGGAGGAAACTGCCCTCTAGAACAGGATCCTTGTAATTTCTTTCATGAACTACATCAGCTTTGTACACATGTTGTGTCAGGAGAGCCATGATGTCTGAAAGGATCAGTACTAGGTTAAGGTGAAAAAATGGAAGACTCAGACCTAAGGGCTGTTGCACCGACACTCACAGACAGTCTGCTGAAAAGCAAAACAAATTTCTTGGGATCTTGGCACAGGGTGATGCTCATGTTGGGAATCGAATCTTCTGAATAGGGTGGTAGCTTGCTATCTGGATGGTGATGGGTGTCTCTGCTGCAACAGTCCTTGCAGTAGCATCTTGAGCTGGATGGAGTGACTCCTTATACTTCTGCCCTTCTTAGTCATTATATCCCAGCTGGCTATAGTCCTATGTGACCACTCAAGCACATGCATAATCCATCACTATGTATTATATTAACCAGATACAAAATGCCTTAAATATCTTACCGATGTACAAAAGACTGCACTGTATGACTCCTTCTGCATGAGTAGCTTAAAATGCCTATTTACAAGTGTTTTAACTACGTACTATTTGATGAGTTCTGCAGCCAGCACCACCCAGAGAGTCTTTGGAAGGAAGGGTCAGATTGTCCAACCAGGATACTGAGCGGTATTTTTAAGCATATGGACAAGATCAAAGTTACCACCAAGAGGGTTCCTGCACCATATAGTTAAATACCTAATTGTGAAGGTGGCCAGGAGCTGATTCTATCACCTTGTTCCAAGGGGCTCCATTATCTCCAGACAGTCTGTTGTCTCCCTTGTGAAGGCAACTAGCTGGGGAGCTCCTGGGTAACCCCTGAATTAACAACTCAGGAGCACTGTGTTCACACACAGGCACAGTCTTGACATCCAGCTGCGCTATGGTACATGGGTTCAAATTTCCAAACAAAAGGTGAGTGTTGAGCACATTTGCTGCCCAGTGGTGAGAAACCCAATGCAGGCCTCTTAATCAAGAATGATAGCTACTCAGTAGTGCTGGACTAGCAGTACAAAGGTTTATCAGTCATATCTTTATTTTGCCACGGAATCATGAATCAGGACTCTGCAAAAATTTGCTCATCTTGCTAAATCTTCTTCAAACAAGTCTTGCCTATTTGTAATTTGTTGTTCAAGGCCTCAGGAAGTACAAACCTACAAGGCAACTGATTTGTCAAAAGGGGAAGCTTATTAATGTAAAAGTTGGCAGACAGCATAATCTGTTTACTGCAGGGGCAGATTAAGCACCTTCTACTGGTTGAAGGTAAATGGGTCTAAAAGCTATGAAGAAAATAATTAACACCTATGCATTGGATATCATGAAATGAGAGGAAGAAAAAGCTAGACAAGGGGAGAAAAAAGCAAAGGGGCATTGGCATACATCTGCAGCCAGTTTGGTTTCCACAGATCCCTTTCAAATAGCCTATGATCTCTCCCATGCAGGAAGAACAATCCTTATGAGCACTGCTGGTAAGGTATGGGGTGACACAGTTTTGCAGGCATAACATGAGGGAGGGTGTAAGAATCCCCCATACTAATGCTACCATGTGTTTCTGCTCCCTACAGAGCCTCACCCAGACAATTCCCCAGCAGGGACTCTTTCCTCTCTCTGGTCTTTGAGCAACATAACATGAGACCAAATCTGGAGGTGTCAGCCGCGATCAGGATTTTTAGTGGGAAAATGAGAAGTGGCATGTCCTTTCCCAAAGTGGTAGCAAACTGAATAGCCCAAGAGGTCAACAATAGAGGAGAGCTCAGAGTGTGATACCTATTTGGTAAGTGGAATATCAGATAGACTAAAACATTTATTTAAGATACTGCAGAACATCTGCAAAACATAACAATTTCATACAAATCTGAGTCTCAGTCAAGCTCTTCACTCCCAAGATCTCCTCAAAATAACAGTGGGACAAAATCTGGCATGCCAAGAGAAAACCTGTTTGCAAAAATACCAGGGGAAGAGCTAGCTTTTCAAATCCGTATTTCTCCTCCATATTTTATGAGACAATCTGCTTTCCAGATGAGCACCTGGAATTTCCATGAATACTGTTCACGTGAAACAACGGTCATTAAAAAGGCCTAATCATTATGCTGACTGTATTCAATAAGTTGTGAGAGTTACCTGCTCCTGGAGTATTTCCTCTCCAGTGATTCCTTTTTCCCTTTCATTAAGTGCCACTATTATTTTATTTTCTCTGTCCCAGGGAAAAGGTGTACAGAATTAAAGTGTTAGAAGAAAATCTTTGTTTCTGGTAAGTGCTTAAGGGAAGCTTGCATAAACACCAGAGGAAAACAGAAATAACTCATTTCCATTCTTTTATTTCTGAGGAGTGACTGATTTCTCTGTCAACAGCTTAACAAGGCTGGACCAGTTGTTGTTCCTCAAGTGAATAACAATGAGAAAAGAACGTGATTTGAGATGCCTATTTAATTCTGAGTTATGTATTTGGCCTTTGCTTTAGATCAAGTAGCATTTACACTAAAATAAAACAGAGGTTTGCCCCAAACAAGTCTGTGGAAAAGTCCTAGCTTTGGGTCAGGCCTTAAAAGGACCATCCTCTTACCAAGAATGGTGCAAAGAGGCTGCTGCTTTTTTTGTCTCATTAACTTTTCTTATAATCACCATTTTCACTTTAAAGTTTTGTTCTGTCCTTCTAGTAATGACTTTAAATACCTCCAGTATAGAATTTGCAGCATATAAATATGCAACCAGACAGTGTGACTGAGAAGATTTATTTTCTGTTTTTAAATTACCAGCATTTCACCTTAAAGACACCTCTCAGGCTTACAGGCTGTCAGTAAATATCTGTGACTCTGCTTATAAATCAGTGCAGAAATTAGTAACGATATGTAGCATTAGAGTTGGTATGAATGCTATTTCTGCCAGGCAGGCGCTCTCGATGACCCCACAGGCCAGACAGCCCATCAGCAGAAGACCCTGCAATTCTCACACCAGCAGGATGGCTAGAAGGCTGTGACATACCACTTATACCCCTTTTTTTTTCTGTTAGACCAACAGGAATAGGCTATAGACATCTGTCTCAAAAATATATATATTTCAAACAAAGGAGAAGACTCAATGCAACCTGACCCATTATTTATGAAAGGTGAAGTAAGCATGAACTGAGGCAAAAGATTACCTCATTGCAGCTGATATTTCCTATGGAATATAAAAGATCTGTCCAAAAACTGCTTTGTTGTTACCAGCCAAGAGTTACCCAAAAGATGCAGACAGCATCCCTCATCCTCATACTTCACACAAGTACACCAGCCAGACCACCTGAACACATATATCTTGGCACTTGTGAGTGTGAGAGCCTGAGAGGCTAAAGTCAAACTGCTTAAAGATTTTGTATAATAAAATCAATTTCCTCTTCCTTAAAAACATGCACTAAATTTTGTGACACTAATTTTGAGCTGAAGTCCTGATCATGGAAGGTAAGAATACACAGCATCTTGTAGAGGTGAAAGCATCCAAGGGATTATTGTGATAAGGACAACTTTACAGTGGTTACTATAAATCACAGGAACTCGAGCCTCAAAATCCCAGGCACAAGTGATCAGGGGAGCAAACCCATGGCAACTGCTGAAGCTGTCAGGGCCCTGGCCTAGAAATAAAAGACAAAAGTCTTTTTCTTCCAACAATATGAACCCGTGGTAGACAAAGCAAGATGGAAAAAGAAACGCTCACAGTCACTCACGTGGACAAAAGCCATGCGTAGTTTGCCTCAGGCAGGAAAAGTTATTTGGCTGTAAAGATGATGGGTGTCTGAAGGGCCAGTCCAGGCCAGTGGCACCTCCTCTGAGTCTCAACAAGAGGCTCCAGCTCCTCCTTCTTCTGGTTTTAACTGCCACCTCTGAAGACCAGACTACAACAACAGGACAATATGAGGTATAATGGGAAGCAGTGCATGGAAGTAGAGAGCAGCTCTCCCCCAAATCTCAAGACAAATTTAAAAAATAAAAATAAAAAAATCATGACAGCTCTTCTGAAAGATGAGTAAGAGCTCCTTTTTGACTACCTGAATATCACATATTATATCATGCAAGGAAAAATACGGAGCAAAAAGGACATGTAAGTCACCATTAGCGATAGGACGAGAGGAAATGGGCTTAAGCTGCACCAGGGGAGGTTTAGGTTGGAAATTAGGAAAAATTTCTTTACAGAAAGGGTGGTCAAGAATTGGAACAGGCTGCCCAGAGAGGTGGTGGAGTCACCATCCCTGGAAGTGTTCAAAAACCATGTAGATGTGGCACTTTGGGACATGGTTTAGTCTAGTCTACCCTTGATTGGCTTAGAGTAGACTTGGTAGTGTAGGTTAATGGTTGGACTGGATGATCTTAAAGGTCTTTTCCAACCTAAACAATTCTATGATTCTATGATTCTATTAAGGTTGCCAAAGAGCAGGCTGAGGTGGCAGCCAGTCTGGACCTGTGAAGTAGCAACACTGACCCTCTTTTCTTTTGCTTAAAGTCCCTCCAAATACTTCTTGTGGGCTTTTTTCTGCAGAATTATTTATTTTTAGATAAAATACATTATATGTCTATTTGTTTATGGGTTTATGTTTGTTTGGTTTTTACAACCCATTAGGTTTATAAACTGTCTTTTATCTGTCTGTTTCATTTATTTGAACTACAATAGATGAGACAGGATTAGTTGCTAAGCAACTTTTCAGTGGCAGAATCTATTCTGGAGAATTTGCAATGCTCATACTAGAGGTGAGAAAAATTTATAATATCATAAGCCAACCAGAAAATGTGTTTCAACAATAAAGATTTCTTACAAGGCTTCTATTTCAGTGAGAGAGGACTGTAGATTGCCACCAGGATGTTCTTCTGGCAAAGGGATAACATAGATCTAAAATGGAGAAAGTAATAGGAAGGCAGAAAAATAAGGGTAGATTTGGATGAAGTAACATTATACCTTTCTTAAGTGTATTCCATTTCTTCCCGCACTGCAGCTCTACTCTCTGCTCCTACACAGGCTGGATTCCTGTATTTGCAGAAAGGATAAACAGAATTAAACCTCTAGCTTTAGGTGAAGGTCTAATAAGTATTATTTGTTTCCTACCTGCTAATAACTGCAAAGAAGGTTAACATATAAGGGCACAATTAAACGAATTTAATGTATTCAGGGAATATGGATTTTGTCACAAAATATTTTACACAGTGCTGAGGATACTGTAGACTGTTTGAAAACAAATTCCCTCAGATGGCAGAATAGATGGTGTCACTTCTGTGATCTTTCCCAATTTACAAAACATTCTCAAATGTAAGTTTCAGCACAACACTTACACTACTGTATTTGGCATATATAAACCACATTCTCCTCTCATCTGTCTGCAGAGATATTTCTAAATTTCACACTGATTACATCATGCAGTGCCTCCCACCTGGATTCTTCAAACCTGGAGAGGAACCGCAGCATCTGAGTTGTTTTGGTTTGCTCTGGCTTTTTTTAGTGCTTATATTAATATTCTTGGGATCTCTACACTTAACGGAATGGGTTAATACTTGACTGGGTCTCAGCAGCACCCAAAATGTAAGCATATAACATGAAGCCAAAGTGCTTTATGCACTGGCATTCAGCATATAAAATATATGTTTTAGAAATGTGCTATTTCCCCCCTCCTCTAAGTGTCCTTGCAGAAATTGTGTGCAGTTCTTCCTTTTTAGGACTTTAGAGAAGAACTGAATACCAAAATAAAAATAAAAAAAAATTCAAGCTTTGTTTTAAAAGAGAATTTTCCCAACTGAAAAGTACAAAGCCTGCCTTTTCACCCACCTTTTCTCCTGAAAATATCAACAGTAGTCTGTAGTCTGGACTCTTTTGGGCTTAATCTGTTTGCCAAGAGCCTTTGCCTTTCCCTCTGTACTTTAAACCAAATACAAGTCTGTTTGAGAGAACAGCATGCATTTGCCCCTTCACAAAAAGCCTCTTCCTTAGAGCAGGTAGGTAAATGACTCATGAAATTACTTCTTGTCACTTTTAACATTTGCAAGGAATTGTTTTACCTGGGCATTTTGTTTGGATAAATGTACCCAGTCTTGTTATCTTGGGGCATGGGAGGATACACATTAACTGAAAATCTGAAAACCACAGGCAAAGTTTGGGAAAATTGTTGTTAGTGAAAACAGATATGCTCAGCACAAACTAAAAAATATCTCATGGGTTTTTATGACAATTTAAAAAAAAAAAATAGGAGGTTACTTTTCAGTATTTCCTATTCCCTATAAAATCCTGCAAACTTTGGAAGATAATCAGCTCCCAGCCAACTTTACAAATGTCGTTCATTATTCACTGTTTCCTGCTTTATATAATCAGTTCCCTTGAGTCAGACAGTTTAATGCCTTTTTTGGACTAACATGAATGACTGCACAAGACCTCAAGTAATGGAGAAGACAATCAGTTCTCTTTACTCTTGTTATTTCCAATATTATCTGAGAAACTTGTTTTAAGGAAGGAGAGGGACTATCACTGCATTAATACAATGGTCAGATAAAGCCACCGGACACTGTTTGTCTGCTAACAGGGTATTGAGTAGCAATAAAGAAAAATGAGGTCTAGAGATAATTAATTTCCAGGGATAGCACACCCTTTATGAATAATAAAATTTGCCCCATCTCTCTCAGGCAGCATTTTAGATTGAGATTTACATTATTCAAGGTTTTTTGAGGGAGAGTTCATAGTAATTTTTCAGTGAGAAAACTAGTAATTTCTTCAAAGTAATCACTCATAAGAATAAAATCCCCACTTTGATGTTTCACCATTTTAAGTTTAGCTAGCTTTTTGATGACTATTATAATAGAATAAAATAATATGACTGTTGTGTGGTATTAGTGCATTGGCTAGATAGCAAATGCTCTAGTTAATGTTCCGGTGCAGTTTCACATCCTTAAAAATTAATGAAACATTCATCTTTCCAAGTGGAGCTTTCCCTGCAAAATGTCACAATTACAGTTTTTGAAAAACTGAGCCAGTTTTCATCTACTGCTTTCAAGTCAGCTAAGGTGACTCTTACCTTTCCTTCCATTACAAAAGAAAAATTTAAATACACTGCAGAGATCTTAATGGTGGGCCAATGCCCCTAAGAGGTCTGACAGCAGAACTGCATTTCAGTTGCAGGCTTCATGTGCTGGTGGCACACAGGCTGGATGGACCTTGAGGAACAAGTAAGTCAGGGAAATAGGAAGGTATTGCAGCCCTCCTATCAAGACAAAATCCTGTCACCTCGAAAACAGTTCAGGTCATGCCAAGTCCACCCAATGCAGCTGATCAAGAGCTCACTCCGCAGAGGCTCTGATCTGGCAGGAGGTGAGCCAGCTCTCTTCTAAAGAGCTGCATAAACCAATGAGCATAAGTTGTACCTGAGCAGAAAAGCTGCACAACAAAAAGCATTTGGACCAGCTTGAAATGATCTGCACTGGACTGTATGGTGAAGGAGAGCTTCAGGATGCTCAATCACAGAGCATATGTGATGGTCTTCTGTTGTGGTTTAGCCCCAGCCAGCAACTAAACACCACGCAGCCGCTCGCTCACTCCACCTGCCCCAGTGGGATGGGGGAGAGAATTGGAGGAGTAAGAGTGAGAAACCCACTCCTGGGTTGAGAAAAGAACAGTTTAATCATTGAAATAAAGTAAAATAGTAATGATAATAATAACAATATAATAATGATAATAATAATAATAATATACAAAGCAAGTGATGCACAATGCAATTGCTCACCACCCGCCGACCAATACCCAGACAGTTCCTGAGCAGCGATCGCTGCTCCCCAGCCAACCCCCCCCCAGTTTATATACTGAGCATGATGTCACATGGTATGGAATAGCCCTTTGGTCAGTTTGCATCAACTCTTCTGGCTGTGCCCCCTCCCAGTTTCTTGTGCACCTGGCAGAGCATGGGAAGCTGAAAAGTCCTTGACTAGCATGAGCACTACTTAGCAACAACTAAAAACATCAGCGTGTTATCAGCATTCTTCTCCTACTAAATCCAAAACACAGCACTATGCCTGCTACTAGGAAGAAAATTAACTCTATCTCAGCCAAAACCAGGACACCTTCAGAAACAGACAGGTTCATAAACTGGGAGAGATGGAAATCAACAGTGTGAGAGCTGTTTATCTTTAATGTCATGATTTTCTTCAATCTCTTCAGTACCTGTCCAATGCAATAAGTGTAAGTTGCCAATGATAAAAATGCTCTTCTGAGCATTATGTGCCTTATGTAATTTCATAGGCAAACAACTGGAGTATTTAATGGCTATGTTGATGAACACTTTTGTCTGTGTCCAACATGCACTGCCTGAACAAACCTCACTTTAATGCCATCTGGTAATCACCCTTGCTCAAAATGTGTATAAAAATAGTTACTCCCTTTCATTTATTTGCAAGAACAATTCAAAATGACCAACTAAAACAATAAATAAAAGAAATTGAAAACTTTCAGGCTGACACTTTTTTTCTTATGTTTAAATCAAAACCCAAAGGAGCTCAAAGCCAGTGAAAAGTCTTCTTATATCCGATGAGCTCATTGCTGCACTCATTGAGAATGATCTGAACCAGCACATTCAAGCTTCCAGAAGAATAGTGCCACCTTGGAACTGCATGATTATTTCACCAGCTGGAAGCAGATTTCCAAACACTGACTGATCTGGGAAAGCAACAACCATGCACACCCACATTGAGAAAGCATCTTCTCCAGTAGTTCTCTCAGTTCAGCCCACGGCCTCATTACAATTGCCAAAAATCTAGGCACTTCAGAAATTTGTCCCCCAAAACCTTTTCCAAGCACTGCTTTTGTTGTTTGGTTTGTGTTTTGGCAACATCCAGTGAATCCAGCTCAACATAGCAAATAGTTTTTTCTCACACATATGTATTTTCAGCACATGGTGATTTACCAAAAAAGTGGGTAGACACATTAGCAAAACAAAATAAGAACAGTATGATTTTAGATGCATAAATGAAGGAGAAGAAAGTCTTTGAGACTTTCAGCCAGCTGTTATATAGGTGTAGGGGGAGAAATTGTTTTCATTATTCACAGTCATTCCTGTCTTTTTGCAGAGTAGCAAGAACCTGTACCTTGTTTCTGCTCACTAGGTTGATGTAAATTGGCATAAATTTGTGGAAGCAAATGGCATAACATGTGTAGAGGCTGGGAACCACTGGCTTCTCTCTGAAATACACAGAGACTTTCGGTTCTAAATACTGATGACGCTGACTGTACTCCTTAGTTACTAACATGTTGCATTCATGCAAGGCTTTAAAAATGGGACAAGAATGAGTTAGAGGGACTTTAGGACAATACTAAGTCAATAGAAAGGAGGCTTTGAATTGACATTAACAGCACTTGTCACAAAGGATAAAAAGATGAAAGGAAGAAAACACAGCATAAGTAAACAGCAGAAAATTGGTATGGCACTAGTGCTTTCAGCTGGAAAACCTGGTCGCATCTTGGTCTCACTCAATGAATGTACAGGGTCAAAGCATGTTGCCTGACCCTCAGTACAAACGTTCACTCAGATTTGACATACAATTGTTGAGGAAATGCATTAAATCCAGACACACAAGACAAAGGCACACATGATATTTCAGAAGCAAGGTCAGATCTAGGACCACTCTGGGCAAGGTCAGACTTTGGTTTGTGTTGTCTGTGCAGCATACAGCACGGGTCTACACCTGCATTACTGAGGTGGCAAGATTAATGCATAGGTCCCAGAAAAATCATAGTCTGACTCTTTTTGATCTGATCTTGGCTCATGGCAAACAGGATGCCAACTTGTAATCTCACTTGGCATTAGTTGATTTCCCAATAGAAATGAAATCAGAACCTGTCCCACGGACACTTAACTAAAATTAAGCTATCACAGCAAACTTCAGATTTTGTTTAGAGTTGTAGTGGTGTCTGGATAATTCTTGAGCATACTGAAGGCCATGTTAACAGTGTTTTCGTCTTAGTAGTTGCACTATTTTTTTTAACTTCTCCAACTGAACTGCAGCAACCAGTGAGGAAAAGGAGTATTTCTCAACAGTGAGATGCTGGCTTCAGAAGTGGTAAAAGTCCTAGACTGCTATAGTTATGATACAAGATCTGCCCTTAGCCTCATCATCCATCAGAGCTGTTGGTGACAGAAGATCCCCACCTCCCTTGAGCAGAAACATAATTAAGAATGCGAGGCAGAAAATAATTAAGTGATGTCATTTCTAACATGGAGGGAGGTGTAAAGAAGAGGTGGGTGAAGGAAGCGATCAAGATTAGCATTGCAAAGGAAAACAGAGCTCCATGGAATGGGGTACTATGTCCTGCCTCCTTGGAAAATTTAGATTATTACCAACAAAATTTTGTAAACCATAGAGTGTTTGGGGGATTTTCATTTGTGTGGGAAGTTTTGAGATGGTGGAGAAGGAAGAAAGATAATTGAGAACTGGCAACCATACAGTTTGCTCATTAGGAGATGACACACTCTGCATTGCCTGTGAGTAGCACTGCTGTACTCGGGAGGTCTGCGCTGGGACAGACTGTGCACATCTGGAGCCACTGGGCTGAACCAGCTGAATGAGGAGGTGCTATGGCAGAATGTGATTCCCTACCAAGAGCAGAGACTGTGTTAAGACCAGGGGGTTAAACCAGAAACTGAAATAGCATGATGTTTCAGCCACCTACGACTTTTAATTGAACATATATTTCCTTTCAAGATCTATTATTATTTTCATGTCTAAAAGGTTTTGGCAGCTATTCCCAATATTTCTCCATTCCGATAAACCTGCAGTTCCCACTCAGACAAAATTTCCCATTTCATAAATTTGAAGGACTTGTAATATTTGATCCAGTGTAAACAAGTGAAAATAAACTTCCAAGAGTTCAGAGGTAGAGGGTCTTTCTATGTTTTTCCAAGAGTGTTGCTGAGGTGCAAAACATCTTGAAGTCATCACATGGTCACTGGAAAACTATCTTCGCCGTGTTTTGAAGGAGGTGGAAGCAGTACAGTAATTATCAGCCATCTGCGATGGGAGCTAAGCACTTTCACTCTCCCTCTTCCCTTCCTGCTTTTATACATAGATAGGTTCAGATCAGAATCTCTGGAGCATCAGCTGGGGGATAAAAGCATATGCAGAAGTTGTGAACTGATCTGTGTCCCACAGGTGAACATCCAAATAAGGATTGGCTAATCATCAGTTTTCTTTTGAATATTAAGGACAGCAAAAGAGCAAAAGCCTTCCTGGTTGATCCTATGATGCTTACACTTGGCAAACAGTATAGTCTAGCCATAAGCCACATACCCAACTCTCACACAGCACAACACTGAAACCCACTTCACATCTGCAGGAGCCAAGGAGGCTTGCGCAGGACCGCCAACACCCTGACACCTTCTGCCACCAGCGCGACTGCGGGCTACAGTCACGCTGTGCATGCAAATGTTTTCCAACCCTGCATACTCTGAGATGGGCCTCACTGTTCAGACAACCCTTGTCACCAAAGCAAGGGCTGTCCTTCCTGGTAGATGGACAGAAATCGGGAGAAACCTAGAAGAACACAGGTCAGCTGAATTTTCCTAGCAGCAGGAGCATCCCTTTGCCAGACACTGCTCTACCTCAGACCTCTTAATCTCTACAGATTTACATAAAATAAAAATTGTCCTGGACTCATCAGTCACACACTGAATGCTACTGCATTACCAGACAGAAAACCTGAAGAAATTCCTCTCCGGAAAATGCCAGACTCCTAGGCTATAGGAGTTATGGAATGATATGTCAGTACCTGTCATCTTTGGAAGAGTTATCCTCATCTATGAACTCTCTTCCTTTATGCCACTTTGCCTTTAGGAATAACTTGAGTTGATTTTTTTGAGATTATTGCTGATACATCTCAACAGCATTTGGACATAGTGCAAAACTGGTTGTGATACAGCAACTTTCTCGCTTTTCCACACTGAACAAGCTGAAAAGAATTGCTTCTACAAGACAAGGGAGAAATTACACTGATTATTTCAATAAAATGTTTCCAAAGTAAATTGTCATTAAAGATGAAACTCCCCAAAAGTTTTAAGCATTTATGTTTCCTAGATAATAAAAGGTGCCAATGATGGGCAATTTCAGAAAAGAAGAATGATGACAGAAGAAACCAGAGAAAGATAACAGATAATATTCATTTCCTGAATTTGTTTCTCCAGCAAAAATAAACCTGAAGAAAATCATCACAGTAACAGTAAAAGCTTTTTTCCCAGCAGTAACTTTGTGGTTTGAGATTTGAGGAAGTCAGCTTAGTTTCAGGTTCATTGGGAACAACCTTTCCAACACAGGTTTATAAGATGGTATAAGGGAAATTGGGGCACCCTCTCCACCTGTTCCTCTATCAACATGAGCTATCACAGAACAAACTCCCATGCTGTGTGATGGCTAATACACACACACACACACACTCACACTTCTTTCTGCTTTATCTGCTTCTACTCTGACCGTGAATTCTACTGGAACCAGTGAGGATTTTACCAGCAAAACAGGTAAGATTAGGTCCACTACATTTCTGCAAGGCAAGTGGGATATCAGGCTCCAGGGCACCATATTTCAGCATCATGCTGCTGAACAAAAGCAAGGAATTTTGGTATGTGGAAAAAGAAGAAACAATCAAGCTCTCTGCATTGCTGGAACCTGAAAAATAGTCTCTCTGGGCGTTGTGAGAGTTGAAAAGAGATATAGATCTTCTCTAACTTTTTTTCTAAGCTGATTCAATCCTCAGTGGTATAAATTGTCTTGGGATGTGCAACTGCTATCTCTTAAATAGATCTTGCTGTGGATATAATAGGAAACTTTAACTTACTTCTAAAAACGTAATTATGGGTGAGAATGCAGTGAGCAGCCTGATATTACAAACTGATAATGCCATTCCCTGTCCCTACCCTAGTGCTATAAATCAGGGTTAATGACATGAAAATCAGTAAAAATCTGCTGACATAAAACAAGTTAGAAGAGTATCAGGATCACTGCATTTTGAGTGTACTGACATTACTGAGCACTTAACTTTGACAAGGTGTTTATTTTTTGTGTTCATTTTCCTCTTGACATTCTTTGTTCCAGATTTAAATTGCTTCTCATAAGAAGAGAAATCCATGGAAAGTTGCAAGCTGTTCCATTTCACGCTTGTCTTAGGCACACCATCCTACCTAGTCCTGCCCAGAGTCCTAGGGAGCTAAGTTTGCAATTTACTATGAGGAGATGGCTCATGCTGAGACTGCCCTGCTGTAAAACTCTGGGTTTGCAGTGGAGTGTTCCAACTCTCAATATAAGACAAGCCATTGCTGGGGAAAAAAAAACTTTGAATTGCAAGAAAATTGAAAGCAAGCATATCAACACAAACCAAAACAAACAACCCAACTTCACTGAAGTTGTTCTTTGTGTAACAACCACTCTCCTTTGGTAAATTAACAAGGAAAACAAAAAATTCTCCTTAACTTTTGCATTAAGCTCTTCCTTCCCTGCAGCCCAAGCACTGGCTCAGAATTATTTACATTCTTGACTTTCGTTTGCTTCTGTTTCTTGTAACTGCTTCTCCTCTGTTCCCCTACTGAGCTTTCATCATCTGTATTATTTTCCAAAGAACAAATCTGTCCAACAGAGGGGAGGCCAAGACTTAGTAACACAGCTAATGATTTTGTCAGCCCTCTTTATGGAAGCTTGAAAGAAAATATAAAAGGTTGTACAGCAACATGGGAGAGATGAATCCCAAACCTGCCACTGCCTACCAGATAGCTTTAAGGAGGTCAGTTCACCTGTCTGGTCTGTCTCAGCTTTCTGCCTGTAAAATAAGAATGAATACATGTCCCTACTCTCAGAAGATCCTGATTTTTAAAGCGACTTCTGAAGCTTGTGCCATTTATCAAATATTCAAGGATGAAAACCAGTGAAGAGAGGTTTTCAGAAACCACTAGATGCTTTTCCTGATGGAAAAAAATGTCATATAGTAAACCTCAAAAAAGAACTGGTTGGCTGAGACAGTATTCATCCAGGTCTTTCCCATTGAAGTCAATACCAGTTCTGCCATAGTTTCAATACTACTATTTCTTGAGATGATCCTTGTAATAAGGACAGCAGCATACAGTTGAATCTGCAGAGCTCTCCATAGGATCTTTGAAAGGATGGTGGAGAAATATTTAAATAACTCAGACTGGTTTATGTTTGGGCTTACCTTCCTATACCACATCTGAGAAAATGCAGATAGAAGAGAAGATTTATTCAGGAAATTATCATTCTGTTCCACAAATATGGATTCAAAAATGCTAGGAAGGAAGGACAGTATTTTATCATGTGGAGCAAAAGCCAGAGCAGGTTTTTTGAACACAATGTCCCCTTAAGTATTTGAAAAGGCTCTGTCTTTTTAACTTCTGAAAGACATGTTCTTAAACATAGAAATTTAGAAACCTACTAAGAAGTCTGTCTGCTGACTTCTTTTCTGCACTGCAGCCATTTCACTCCTAGTCTTCCCAAAGAGAGGTCAATGTAAAGTTGTCATTGGCGGTGGTGGATGCAATGCTGTCCTCTTCCGGTTGGTCTGTACCAACCTGAATCCATGCAATTTTGCAATCTAAGTACCTTACGAGGTCAGATTTTACCAGGCAGTGAGGCAGCAGAGGTGCCCTGAGCCAACTTGCAGACTGCAGAAGAGGCACACACAGACAAGGCTG
The DNA here is from genome assembly GCF_030463565.1 of Pelecanus crispus. Lineage (NCBI taxonomy): Eukaryota > Metazoa > Chordata > Aves > Pelecaniformes > Pelecanidae > Pelecanus > Pelecanus crispus. The sequence goes on along the minus strand of NC_134676.1, from coordinate 70,904,479 downwards.
GGTGCAGATTCTTGCAGGGGGAAGAAGGGCACAGCCACTCCAGACACAGAATATGGTAGGAATGTACCAATATACCAAAATATCAGTATATAACAATACACCAGGTGTGGTTTCCTGGGGAGGGGAGAAATCTCACTCCTGTGAGATGCCCTGTAGTCTCCTCCCTGAGAGCTGAACGTGTCAGATCTATCCAGAGTCTTTCTCCACCAGGAGGTGCAACCATGGTTGACTTCTCAAGCAGAAAAGCTATAAAAATCTAATGGGGGAGCTGGAGGAAAGGAGAGGTGACAGCACTGTTAGCACAGCTTGATTGCAGGGAATTTTGCCCTCCAGCCCTCACATGTCTTTCCACATCACTGTCACTCTGATGTGGGGATGCTCTTGAGAGCAGAAGCAAAGCTTTAAATGCATTTTATATATACATATTTACATATATATGTATCTTTTTAAATAAATAAGTGTGTGTGTGTGTTTGACTGTGTAAAATTATTATTAAAAAATGCAACTGCATCCCTCAGTCTGAGAGGTTCAGTATATCTAATTTCTCTTCAGAGCAAACACACAGAGGCACAGAGCAATGAACATCCCCCGCTGTTGGCTGTTTTTGAAAAAAGCCCCACTTCGCTTTTCAGACAGTTCTTCCTCACAGCAGTATTGCCCTGTAATTTCAAGTCATAAAACTAATACTGAGAGCAAGCTAGAGTAAATACAGCTGCCGCATTCTTCCCCCACCCCCAAACATTCCCCCTCTGCCTTTCTGGATTGAGTCCCTTTAGGGGCTCACCCATGCGTGCTTCATCTGCCTCCACCCTGTCTGACACAGGCTGTAGGATTATTTTCCTCAGGCAGGCAAGAGAAGGGTTCAGAAGAGCTGGTGTATTATCTGCATGGGTCGTTTCCACCTCATGTCAATTACCTGGTTTTGTACATTGAAGAGGCCCTGGCGATGTCTTAATTAAAGGAGGCAGTCACAGAAAGGACCTTTGGAGGATCAGGAAGAAACATTATGATTGAGGAGGTGGGAGGGAAAAATCCGTCAGGTTGACTGGATGGGGCTATATAAGCACTTTTGTATGATGTCTGGTGTGAAACCCAGCAAAGGCAAAACAAAAATGAGACAACAGTCAGGATGCTGTATCACTGCCCAGATGGATCCTCCCAGGAGCAGGGAGGAATGTGCAGCATTGCAGCTCCGCAAAGCATGGGTCTGCTTCTTCCCTCTGGCTCACACTGGTAACACAGCAGCAATGCAGGGGAAGAGGATTATTTACCTGAATGCAGCTCTGCCAACAGCCAGGGAGGAGAACAAAGAGATGGGGAAAATAAGAGGGGACAGTGGCTTTATGCATCATGAGAGGGAGTGAGCTACTAAATCAGAAAGGAGGGAGCAGCTTCCCCATCTACCCCAAGCAAGTGGGAACCAGTGGTTGTGGATGTACCAACAGAGGATGCACCTGCACAGTCCCAGCAACACAGCATCAGCTGGAGGCATGTGGCTAGTGCCACTGGTGTCTCTGCAGCAAGTGCATGCAGGTGGCCCTAACCTCCAGCAAGTCCCTGAATGTCAGGGGACTTGTGAGCTGCTGAAACACAATCTCCTTTGGAAGGGGCAAACCCTGTCCAACAAGACCAACTCAGGCGAACACTCCTAGAGATTTTCCTATAACCACCATGTACCACAAGCATCTTCATGAGCTTTCCCAATGGTCGGAACAATTCAAATCATGAGGGCAAATCTTTGTGGCTTACTGAAGAGGAATTTGAAAATTTAGTAAAAGGAAAAGGCAAGTTTATTGCAGGTCCTTCTGCCTGCTAAGTATCAGTCAGCATCACTGTGGATCTTTATATGGGGCAGGGCTTTTGTATTTTTTATTTCTGCGTTTTCTACAAGCCAGAGACACAGATGCGAGTGTTTTAATCCAGCTACCACCAGTACCAAGTGCCCAATTTCTATGTTATCCATGAACCCAAAAGTCTTGCTAAAATGTACTGGTGCCTCATGTGAGAATAATGCAGGCTTAGGCAACAGGAATTGTATCTAAAGGGAAGGAAATGCACTAGACAGGTAGATATATATGGTGAGAAAGTGAATCTATATGTACAAAACAAGCAAAAGAAAAGTTAAATTGCAGACCAAGTCCACTCTTTTTAAATGTGTCACACTGATTTTGTCCAGTCCTTCCAAAAAAAAGGGTAGTAGAAAGCAGTACAGCTCTGGAATATGTTACACAGAGATGTTGTGGCATCTCATCCTTGGAGATTTTGAAGGCTCGGCAAGACAAAGACACAGACATCATGCTGGGCAACCCCTCTTTGAGCAAGAGGCTATACTGTGGACCTTCAGAGGTCCCTTTCCACCACTATTTCTATGATTTTATGAAAAATATGGCAAGCTTTTCCCTAAAGAGGGGAGAGTGAGCAACCTAAAATCCCATGGATTTGAGAGTATTCAACCCGCTTCATATCAGACATGAAATTCAGTGCTTATTTAACATAACTTTCTCAAACTATGCCTGCTAGCAAAGCTGCCATTCTCCCCCAACTGTGTTAACTAAAAATCCATGAAAACCAACTATCTTAACTTGTTACACCACTAATCTTCTGTAGGTAAAAAAGTAAATTCTGTGCTGATGCCCTTAAATGACCACTTCCAGGGAGCTGATCGGTTCAGCATGAAGCAAAGGAACACCTTTAAAAATGGACAATTATTTCTGCAATCAATAGCTGTCAGTAATAGATTGAGCACTCTCTAAATGCGTAATTTAATTTCACAGTCCATTAGCTTTCCCCCTTCTTAGCCTGCCATTGTACTGGCATTATGTTGTAATCTTTAATCCAGTGCAGGAATACTTCAACCTTTAACCTTTAGGTTTCTTATTATTTCTCACATGACACCTTATGTTCTCTATTTTTAAATAAAATGAAGCTGAAAAAAATCAAATTCATCTATTCTTTTTGATTGACAGCCAGAAAATGACTGAAGATTGAGAGCAGGAAGAAAACATCCTGTATCAAAGCCCATAGGTTTCCCAGAAAGACTGTAATTAAGTTGCAGTTCACAGAACCATATGAACATAAGAATCATCAAAATGGCTCTCACTAACATCCTAAATCCTGTAAGAATGAAAGAATGCTGCTTCAGAGGAAAAGAAACATTACACTACAATAAAATATGTGATTATATGTACTACTACAAGGAACAAGCTTGTTCCTCACCTAACCGATGGTCAACACACGTTTCCGTAAAACAAGAACAATAAAACAAATAAATGCAACCAGATAAAAGCAAGCACTTATAAAAAGCTTTTTAGAAAGAGACAGCAGAAAGGGATTTCCTTTGGGGGGGGGGGGGGGGGGGATGGATTTGGGGAAAGTTTATATATTGTCTCTGGCACCTCTTTTCTCCGATATTATGCCCCAGACCTAGTTTGTCTCTCATAGCTGACAATGCTGGAGTTCAGCATGCCTGTCCGCCTCAGCCAAGATCCTGGTTTTCTATTCTTGCTCACAGGAGAGGTCATGTCACTCCAAAGCTGGCTGCAGATTGAAGCTATACAGGTCCTTCCTACACTGGTTGTGAAAAAATGGCTCCCGCACAACTTTTCCTTGGATGGCAACTAACATTTTTGCCAATTTTTGTTGCTTATCCAGGCATCTGTCTCTGATTTCCATTCAGGAGTTTGACTTTTTCTGGTTTCTAGGAGGACAGAGAGAGGGGTCTAAAATAGACCTGTACCCAAAGCAGCAGGGCCCCATTCAGAAAATATGTAGTGCAGAACATTGCTGCTGTGTTGTTCCCTAGCCTCAGTTTAAAGCTGTTCAGCAGCTTATTAATTTCTGACTGATGCTGCAAATTGAGCAGACATCTTCATTGAGCTTCCACAATGCAACCCATAGCTTATTTTTTCCCTGGGAGGTGACAACTAATTCAGAAGCCATCGATGTATATAAGGAGATTAATTTGTTCCATCCGATTTGTATTCCCTTGCAGCCATCAACAATGAATGTAATTTACTGTCATGTTGCCCAAGTGTCTCAAGCTACCTGCAGTAGTCTTTTCATCAGCAAGTTTGGCCACTTTGCTATTCAAATACCTTCACTCAGTAATAGCATAAACCACTGTGAATTTAGGAAGAGAATTCCCCACCAGGTACATAAATCCAGAGCTCCTGGTAGCAGCCAGTACATGAAATGGGGCATAGGAGATAAATTATTACATGGGTTGCATATGGCATTCTTACATATTTATGCACGTGAAATTAGCTGTAACTGCCTTCTTCCCCATCAACCTAGCAACACATTTCTAAGGTGCAACATCGTTATTATCCTTTTCTAACTGTTGGGTGAGCAAACAGATTAAGGACTCCAATGCATGAACATGCTTCTGCTATTCTGTGGTATTCACAAGTCAAGTGTTTGCTTTTAGCATATGGAAACCCAGAGGCCTTTCAGGTTCAACTAGCCCTTAGTGGAGAAGAATCAATGTCATTCAAATTGACTCACATTCATGGCTAGGAAATTATTGTGGTCAGGCAAATGTCCCATAACTTGGTGATGAGCTGTGTGACCTGCCAAAACTGGGCCAAACAAGGAGTCAGCAATGGAGCTCATAGCGTGACTCAGACCTACAATAATTCTTTAAGTATCCTTCTGCTCAGGAAGGGAGTAGGCAGGGTCACTAATCTATGAAGTGAATGATATGAAGTACTCCTGCTGCCTATTGTAATCCATGTATTGTGTGTATACTCTGCCTTCCAGAAGGTTTACCCCATCCTTAAGGATCTGAACTACACTAATGCACCCCACACAGAGTCGCTGCTCAAGACAACTCTGGTACCACAGTCACCATTACAATGGCTGCATTTTCCAAGGCATGCACAATAGATTGGAGAGTTAAAATTAGACCTTAGCAAATGGTTAATATGGAACCTCTGAAAGCCTCAGAAGTCAGCGTTGACTGTGATTTATAAGTATTATATTGCAATTATGTCAGAAAACCCATAACAACCTGCCAATTTCATTTCAGAAAGTCAGTGAACATCATAATCCTCTTAATTCCAGCTTCCCTCTGCTTCTGTCCAGCTTCCTTTCAGCTTTTAACACACTGCAGTCCAAGTCATTGTGCAAGGCAACAGAATGAATCAGGCAGCGAATGTCACTTGTGGTTGACTCTAATAAGCTTCTCCCCAGAGGAGCTCAGAGAGGCCCCCAGAAAGAGTCTGTAATCCCACCAGTAACAAGAGTATGAGTGAGAAAAACCAAAAGGGGCAGGCAGGATGCTGTTGTGGGGAGGTTTATTTACTGATGCGGGTAGGACAAGGAAAAAGAAAGGAGGAGTTGTGCTTCCAAACCACTCTACACCAATAGTATCGCACCACTTAAAATGAGAATTTCCTATTCGTGAAGGCTGTCAATCAATTCACAGGCTGGAGATGCATGTCCAAAAGCCTGTAGCCACAGTTGATATCTAGAAGGCCATGCTGTCTTTACGACAGGCCTTGCCAGTGTGTCTCAGTCCTGACTTAAAAGTGTTACCTCTAGGTTTGTCAAGTTCACCTACTCTGTAGCAATAAGTCTTTATCTGCAAATCTTCAAGGAGTAACCCTCTGAAGCAAGAGGCACAGCAGCAGTTAAGGAGTAACCAAACACTTTGGTTTAAAGTGACAACGTGAGCTGACAGAGGAGCTGTCTAGGACCTCCCCATATTTTTTTCTGGCTAGAGGAGAAGGGCACAGTTGCACACTACTTGATGATGACCAGCAGAGCAGTGACACTGAACCAGCTCTGTGTCTTTTGTGCTCCCATGTAATGATTTCAAGATGACTCTGATACTGAGAATTTATCAAACCACTTGGAGGGATCAGAAGGAGCACAGGGATGACTGTGTGCAAAATAAGATTCTTAAATTTGCAGGGGCTGAAAGAAGACCTGCTACAATCTTGCCCATGCATGAAACAGGGCATATGTGACTTTACAGTAAAGCTCATTGAAAAGTATATTGAAACTTCGCCTACATTCAAAGTTTCTTCTGTCCTAATATGCATGAAAAAACTGGAAAAAGCTTCCCCAAGTGCAGTGTTCTTTTTATGAAATCAGCACTAGGCGTGCAGATGACATTCAAGAAGCAAGGGAGAAGGAGGATTTCATGCTCTGTGGGATCTCTGGCTTTTATAGTCAGTGCTGGCTTTGATTTACCCAGAAAAACTGCACATCAATTCTCTCAGGCCATCAGCAAGTTATCTAGTAATAGGGAAGAGACAGAAAAACAATTTCCCAAATCTTAAAAGGAACAAAGTCACTGTAGGAAAGAGGTCGGAGCGGTGAAGAACAGAGTGAGGCACACAACCAGGTATGCTGCTGTCGCACATCACCACGCCTTCAAGAATTAGCAACACAGCTAGGTTCCCTAAAAAACCTCACACTTGGAAAAGTACAAACAATAATCATGCAAAGGTAAGCCACCAGGGCCAAATAAAATTCACCAGAGACAATAGGAACAGACTGAAACAGGAACCCACAGACTGATCATCCTGAAAAATTCAGTTAATTCCAAGGAGGTCTCTAGTTTTCTCACATTAAAATTCAAAAGTGATTAGTTCGAGGCTACTAGCTTTGTGAAATGCTGAATACCTGCAGGCAAGACAGAGAAGGCACTGCAGTGATGGACAGCATATACCTCTAAAGTATATTCTTTGACTTCCTTTTAAGGAGCAGAGAGTTAAGTCTGGAGAGACAGTGAACAGGTATCATCTGCCAGGACTTCATAAAGTTGCACCACGAATGGGTTTTTCTTCCTGCAGTAATCCAAAGAGCACTAACTGAGTTAAAAACCTAAGTTTTTTAACAGAAGGGTTTCATAGAGGTAGGAATCCAGTGACCACAGCCACGTTCTGACCAAGCTGTCTGGACTGCAACCACAGGAGACAAATATTCATGAATGCCCTGTGCAACACAAGACTGAGCTTCTCAGCAGACAGGGGGATCTAACAGATAACCTTTTCTTGCCTCCACTGCACCAGAGCCACTGCTGCCCTTCAGTTTGCACAGTTTCTATTTCAAGGGTCTATGAGTTAATGCTTGTACTGTAGTTGCACTTGCATTTGCAGTGCAAGTCATCACACAAAGAGGATTAGGTCTGATGCCTCTGTAAAGGATGTGAAGAGGAAGTGTGTCCCTTAAGAAAAGATGTAAAAGACCCATAAGGTAAAAACCAAACCAGGCTTTTTAGTAAAGATAAAGAATTTTTTAACTCCTGGCAGAGTAGAAGCAAACTGTACTGCTGCCTGGGATATGTCTATGCAAACAGCATCTTTGCTTGTTCTCAGACTCTCAGCCTAGTTACTGTGTCCAATACTTGCATTCTCATTAGGTGAAATACACACTTCAATAGAGACAGAGGTTCATAAGAAGATATGGGTATCACTTCGGTCACATTTAAGTAAAGCCTTCATCGAAATAACAAATTTTTCACTGCAACTGCAAAACCAAAACAACACAATTAAAGATACCTTCCATTGATGTAAATGTATATTTTCCAGCTGTTTTTTTCCCATACATATCTAAAATACAACAATAATTCATTGAGCTTTTGATACTGGTAAGGCTATGAAGAGTTAAATGCGCAGTTCTGTCCTCTTACTCGAGTACCAAGAATGTGGCTGCTTTTCTTCTTGAATGCAAGACAGTTTCCCAGCCTGACCACCACAAGTGTATTGGTCTCAGCATACTTTTCTCACTTCTGTTTAAGACATACTACACAGTAATGATACAAACCCCTTCACACACCCATGTCCTGAAATGTTTTATGCAGTATAAAGGAAGGAGGTACAGTATCATTACTGAGGAAAATGACATAACACATTCTCCATAAATCATTTCAAAACCAATTGCCACAGTTGTGAAGCTGTCTTAATTTTGTGGATTAATCTTAATCTTGTAATACAAATGCCATCCTGCAGCCTGCAACACAAGCTATCAGCACTTACATGACCTGAACGGTACATTTAGCACTGCAAACTACAATATATAATTAACTGGCTATATGCACATGCAGTAGACTGATGTCTGCCAAATTACATACTGTGGTGTGCCCTTTAGTGCCTTAAGTATAAATATAATAAGCAAGAATGATCAACACTCCATTTTGGCATGAAATTGATTTTCAAGGTATGCCATTTTCATACCTAGAGTTGCATTCATGTATTACACTGAAATGTCTCACCTCAACAGCTACACAGCATGAGATTGATTTATTTTGTAGCTGGAAAAGACAAACTTGGAATCAACAAATAAGATTATGTCCCTCCAGAAAGGCTCCATGTCATCAGTTGCCATTCTTGCCAACACAAAAGATTTCTCCTCATATCCACCAAGTTACAGAAATACACTCCCAGGAGGGAAGGGGGCAGATGAGAACACACAGATGAAAGAAGGGAAGTGTTTTTTTTAAACAGATGAGGTAAAAAGGAAGGTCTTAGCTTTTTATGTAGCACAAGCTGCTGTCAGAATAACATGATTTTTCTAAGAGGTTCCCAGCCACCTCTGGAAGAATTAATAGTCACAGTCAGATGTACTGCTCCTGGCACAGCTGGTCCAGATAAAGAAGTTTCTCCCCAGCTTCTTGTCCCTCCTACACGTCACAGGCTCTTCCCCCCTCAGAGCTACAGCATAACATCACACACTGTTCCCTATCTCAGTTCAACCAGGTTTGAGCATTAGCAGAAGTACTTAGTAGCAGTGTTTTTCCAAACCACTTTCACCAGCCTGGTCATAAATTATACCAGAATAACAAACTATTTCTACAGCTAAGCAGACAGGCTTGCTCATTCTCAGACCCCACAGTGTGCTTCAGGGTGATTCAAATGCACCTCCAAGGGCTTTGACTTTTGTGAAAACTGTTTCCAGTACTTCAGGGAACATCAGGCAGTGGTCAGGACAGGGATCCTGCCATGCAACATAGGGATCCTTGAATGTAAAATGTATGTCAAGATTCAGAGTCATAATCCAAAGCATCTCTTGCTGACACTATGCTCAAAAAAGGGAGGGGGCAAATAAACTCTAGTGGTTTTGTGCATTTTTCCCACCTCAAAGACAAGAGGCTAAGAGTTTTAAGATTTATACCTCCCTATTGCTGCTCCTTTCTCCCTCCTTTCCACCATGGGAGCGCAGGTCTGAGCAGATATAAGTTCACCTACTTGTAGAGAGCACTCTGCAGTCTCGAGGGTGAGTAAGCAAAACTGCTTGCAACCACACTGCCATGAGTTTGCTGCACACTAAAGATGCAGAGTAATTTGTTATTTTTTTTTATGTGTTGATGTATTTTTCCCTTTTCTGCTTTCCCACTAACATATCAGCATGAATTGAAAGCTGCTTCATGGGAAGATGTGAAGGGAAGGCATGAAGGTTGGCATCTGTAGAGTACCACCTGCTGGGCTTAATACAGGAAGACGTCAGGTTTGCACATAGATTTTGGGTGCCTAACCTTCACAGCCCAGTCTCAGCTGTGACTGGTGTCCTCTGGACACAGCCAAGGAGATGCAGAAGAAGAGCTGATGATAGCACCAGCTGCAGGAATATGCCAGCTAGTCTGATAGCTAATCCTGTGCATATCACCCAACTGTTTCTCCCTTTCATAAGGCCTTCTGCCCATTTTCTCAGTGCCCATTCATATGCCAGAATATAACAGTGATCGATCTGTTTGCATTCTAGACACTCTCACACATCGTGCTGGGGCTGCAATGGCTTGATGGGGTTACTTAGGGGTCAGAGAAATTAAATCCTGTTTTCCATCCCTTTACTCATCTGGAATGAATGGGGAAATTTTGCCTGTGGTGTTCTGGACCATAACTATGAAATTTCATAAAGTGTTGCAGTTTCTTAAGATCTAGGGATGGAATTTTTTATTTTTGCTTTTGAAATTAAATTCTTGTCAGTGCTTCAGAAAACCTTCCTGTATCTATCAATGACATCAGGAAGAAAGTATCAGCCTTCTGTGCAGTAGTAACTCTCCATTGAATTAACCACTAGGTGGAAAAGTCATTGTATGGGGAGCAGGGAAATTTCCACAGATGTCAGGCTTGTTCCCACTGAAATACTCCATAGCTGTTCTCTGAAGTGAATGTAGTCAACAACTTGAGATTAATACACAACTAATGACACTATGAACATGAAAGAGAATGAAAGAGGTTTCTGTGTTTTCTGACCCATAATGTTGCTGTTTGAAAGGTAGCATTCAATATGGAAATGTAACTAGCAGTCCTTGTCCATGGCAGGGATTTTCTTGTAATCTGTTTTGCAATCCATTATTAAGGGCTTTCCTAGGGACTCTATGAAATATGGATTTTAGCACATGTTTTAGTGTTTGCAAGGGTGAGGTCTTACTGTTTTACATGTCCCCTGAGGTCCTATGACAAATTTCGAATAACATGTAAGAAGATGGACATTTCTTTATGACTAGCCCCCGCATTACCATCATTTCATATGACAGATCAGAGATGATCCTTCCTGTTGCTTACTCTTAATACTGCTGTCTTGTTCTCAGTTGCTTTAACCCCAATTTGCTTTTATGGAAACAGAAGCCATCCCACTCCCTGCAGGGTGAGAAGTCTCCTCTGCTGCTTTCACAAACTGCTCAGTGACATTTCGAGCCCAGGTGATGAGGTGAACTTACCAGTATATCTCTCTGGGAAAGAATTTACCAGTATCTGATTCACAGAGTGGTGGCCATTTCCCACTGTGCTTAACTGCAGCCTGGCCCCCTTCATCTGTCAAGAGGTCACAGAATGTACATTAACCACCATACGGCTCATGTTTTGGGTCTCTCTCCACACACTGTTCCCAGGTGCTCCCCCTGCCTGAAAAAAGCTGCTGTTTCAGGTAAGGTATTTCTTTCCCATCACTGCCAGGAAACTGCCCTCTACAACACACCATGCCTAAATGAAAAGCTCTCACCATCCCCACTGCTGCACAGGCATTTGGCTGCTGCTCTGTGGCCATCTCCACCTCCCCCAGCTTCCTTCCCAGTGTTCACAGCCTATTTCTGATCTCAGAACCATAAAGACACCAAATAACTGAGCCATCAAACAAGCTGGGTGGCAAGAGGCCTCTAGAGGGCACCTGGTCCAGCCCTCTGAAAGCAGTGTCAACTTTGGAGATGGATCCAGAATAGGGGGAAAGAAGAGGGAGAGGTGGAAAAAAGCTGTGAAGAAAAAAGGGCAAGGAGAGACATACACAGCAAACAGACAAAAAGCTCACTTCCATTCCTATGCCTAGACAGACCTCTAAGAAGCAAAACTTTTAAACAGAAGAGCAAGAAAAATCTCATATATCACTAGTCTTTTTACTAGCTCAAATCTTCTGGCAGTGACCTGCAACTCTGCCCTGACAGCCAGTCAGGCAGAACGTTTCCAGTTCCCACAGCAGATGCTCTCCTTCTCAAACGCACATTTAAGATTCGTAGTACCACTTCTGCTTAAACATAGACAGATTCTAGAAACTGCCACTGACTTTCCCAATGCCCCACTATTGTTTTTTCCCTCTGGCAAAGTGTAATTTCATGGCTGCCTCTTGTGTACCCTTTAATGCATTGTCTTACAAAGGCAGCTGTAAAGCCCAAGATTTTTGTTTGTATGCTGGATTCATCACATGAAGCAGAAAAGAGCACCGCATGCTCTTGTTTGCAGAGCAGAATGGAAAAGCTGAGGTGAGAAAAACACTTAAAGCAGAGAGACACAGATATGCAGCTTCAGCCTTGCAGGGCTGACTGCCATCATGCAGACGGTCAAATTTGAGTCAGTCTTCTATGAACCTACTAATAGCTTAATGAATTGAGAATTAGATTAAACCTGGTATTCTGTGGATTTCTATATTGCTGTTGGGCCTCTAGGTGCAATCTCCACTTAAAGAAATTTATTTCCTTAGTTTCTTTTTCTAAAGGAATTTATTTTCTTTGGTACCAGTGTGTGTGTGTCAACTCAAAGTTGCTTAATGAGTCTAAAGTTACTGGGGAAAAGATGGACAAACAGCTCGTTTTACCTGTTTGTATAAGACAAAGGACAAACAGCTTTAACCTGGACATATTTTGTAGTACTCAGAAAGTGCCAAACTAAAAAAACTGCCAGAGAGTAAACTACTGCAACACTATCACTATTCAAAATGAAAACCTTCTCATCAGTGCATTATCAATGCAACTCTTTTCCTGGAGTAATACTGAGGAGGGTGCTCTCACCCACAGCATGGCTTACACCTAGTCAGCCAGAATTTCAATATGACTAGTCAACTCCTTCTAGTTCACTACAAAATCCTCAGGCCTAGATAGGATCAAGAACTTGTATATACATCTTTTGATAAAACTCTTGATTGATAATGTTAATGGTGATTATTGATGATACTCTGTGGAGAAGACCACATCTGTAGAAATGTATTGTAACTGTGGCAATAATTTGCCCCGTGTAGACATGTACAGAGAAAAATTGTTTTCTTCCTTGCCCCGCTGTTCTTCAGTTTCCTAAGTCAAAGCAGAGCCTGCATGTGATCTAAATTCATCTGGAGATTTTTTTTCAGCGTGAAAGATTTTTAAAGGTGAGACCAGGTGGTTATATTTTGCACACAGGAGCAGGTGGTAGTTTGTCAGACAAAGAAATTGGTTTTCTTTCCCCAAGTTTACTAAGAAGTATTTAACCTAAAGAAAATGTGATCTGCAAAAAAGCAAGCACCTTTGGAATATCTCTTCAAATTAATTTTACTAGTTTTATTTCAGAAAGAGCCTTCTAAATAAAAACAAAGAAAGAAAGCGAAGTTTATGGATTTGGATATCCAAAGCTATCCTCATTTCAAAGGCTAATTTCTGAATTCTTTTGGTAAGAAACATTAGAAACTGTGAGATAACAGGGATGCCAGACAAAGTCTGGAGATTAAGTTATTTTCCTTTCCCCTCTTACATGAATAAATATTATCCATCCAGTATATTCTTGTCAGCATATTGGACTCTCAGTTGTTAATAACAAGATACCAATTAAAATACAAAGTCAATGGGAGACAAGAATCACCCTGTGACTAGACTGTGAGGGAGTGCAGGATCATCCAGGTTAATCTGGGTTTGGAGCTTTGATAGAGCTAAGTGCTTGGCAGGATCAGATGGCACATGAGATAATTAAAAAACATTAGAAGGAGGGCTTCACATTTTTGCATTTTGCAAGAAGATTTAATGACTCCCAGGGCATTAGAACATAACATGTATCTTGTTGAGAGAACACAAAACCAGTGTTACAACAAACTAATTGTTAGATTACACTGTAGGGATGGGTGAAGAGGGAGAAGGGGGATTAATATTCATTTTGCATTGTCTGAATAGCCTAAGGGAAATATAACTTAATTAGTTCTATGTATATTTTTAAGAGCCGACATGTTCATAGCTAAAGAAGAAAACGTCTGTGTTCTCAGACAGTTAAGCAACAAGAGTGCTGACCCTCAGTGTGCTTTCACCAAAATAAATAAATAAAAAGGACCATATAACTGATTTTCTAAAGGTGGCTGAGATCAGTCTGAATGAATTATATGGTGAATAGCAGCTGCAAATGCAAAATAATGAGAAGATAACATCCTGGAGTTAAAGAACATACAGACAATGGGCACAGGAAAATTGATTACACTGGCTCAAATGCATTGAGGTAATACTGAGAAGTGGGACTTCTACCAGAAGTTTTTACAAAGCACTTTGGAATTTATTTGTATGCATTTGTATGTAGATAATTACCTTCAAATTGGCACTGGGGCCCTGCTATAGGAGCAGCTGATGCCCATGCTATTTTCTTCTCATCCCAGTAGAACACCTTGATGGGGTTAGCAGGTGAATAATGCTGAGCATACAGCAGAGTCCTAATAAGATCACAGCCTTGCAGAAAAGCAACCACAGAGAGAAAAGTGTGAAGGCTCAGGGTTAAAAATCCATGTACACTTGTACCCTGCGGATACAGGTGTGCAAACCAAAGATCCAGCTGCCTTCAGGTGCTTGCCCAGTGGCTAACACAAACACCTCCCTGGTCTTTCCAGGTAAGCCACAGAGACCTGAAGTCCTGCAAAGAACTTGGCTCCTTCTGACTGAAAAAAGCAACTCTGAGGCAGTGATATCTTCCTGTGAGAAAGTGGTGAAAAACTAGAGACAACCTGTTAATTAGCTGAGAGGAAAACATGGAAGGATGCTTATGGAAGGAGAAAGGGGAGATGCTCGGGAAAAGTGGGTTTTATTTAAAAGTATATACATGCATGTATGTATGTATGCAAGATGAAAATAAAAAGATTGATCTGGGAGGAGAATGAAACTATGGCAATTATGTATTTCCACACAGAAGGCAACTGCGAGAAAGAAGATGGATGTTTGTATGTCTGCTCAATATATGTTGTTGTGAATATTTTGAAGGTCATAAGTTTCTGCAATGAAAGTTTAGATCTGCTTTACTGGTTTTGTAGGACAGAGGTTACTAAATAATGTGTTGGAAACTAGAAAAATATCTCTTTCTGGATTTCTTTGATATTTGAAACGAATAATTGTTTTCCTTTTGCCACAATATTATGAAGATGTTTTAACAAGGGAACTAAGCGGCTTGTTTTGTTTTGTTTATTCTGCAAAAACTTATAAATAATCACTTCTTGATGACGGTGATGATCACAATCAAAACACACCTCCCCGTAGTCCTTGATCTAAGGATGATGCTTCTGTACACTCAGCCAAGCTCCCCACCCTGACACACACCTTAGTACCTGTGGAGGCTTCTGGGCCATCCTGGAGAACCCACTGAATGATGTCAACTACAAATGGACAAAACTTTCAGGTTTTTTTAATATCACTTGCCAAAGTTAATTCTCTGCAGATTACTCTCCCATGAACAGGTACATGGACACAAACATTTTTCTGCTGTCACAAGAAAGGGACATTTGAGGGTGCTGTGAAGTAACAAGTTCAGACTTGTTTTCTTCTGGAGGAATGACAGGGAAGCCAGTTAGTGGAAGGAGAAAAGGCCCAAATTTATCTGGGGGAAAAAAAAAGTTTCCCATTTCTAAGCCTTAGAATAGTGTTGTCATATGACACTAATCCACATCTTCTCTGTGCATATAGACTATCTTTTCTCTCAGAGCAAGTCCAAAACTCATCTCTTACTAATCAGCTTCACCGCTAAACTTCTGATCTGTACATCATGGTCTTGTCTTTACTCCTAGAATGTCATCTTAAGGTTTCTCCAACATGACATCCATTGTGTTTCTTGAGCTCTTTCAGCCATCATCATCCAAAAACCACCTTCTGCATCAGCCTGTACCAGCCATTGTACTTGGCAGTACACGTCTCCCTGAAAGATGCATATGTTGCCACTGACGACACTTTCCTACCTAGCCCATGTGTTGCATAGACATGCTCGGATGCCACAGTGGTGCATCCTGAGCCACATCACACCTACTGCATTTGTGCACAGGCTGATATTCCTGGCTGGAACAGGAAAAGTATGAATTGTGCCTGGTTTCTGCCTTTCTCCAGTTATGCTGCAGCAGCTGCAGAGAAGCAGAAAGGTGTGGCTGTGGTTTCTTCTTGGTTTTGATGCCACTGTCTGTCCCAGTTCATGGTGGTTTTCTTCACAAACAAACTATTTTTTACCTACTAAAACCCTGTATAAACACTGCAGTTGCTAATCCTCATGTTTGTGGAAAGAAAAAACATTGAAGTCTCAGAAGTTAAGTCTAACTCTTACTGAAGTTTTGCAACTTCTGGGAGTCACTGTGGGAGATGTTTATCCAAATCCCATTCATAGGGAGCCTGATGCATGATTATTAATTGCTTGGCCTCAACAACGTGCATGAGTCCTACCTAGCACTCCTGCTCTGAAATGTCTCATGTCAGCTGGTCAGAAAGCCAACTGTATTCCTAAATCCCTTGCAGTTCCCTTTGACAGATAGCCCTTCCCCTATTTTTGCCGGCCTCTCTTGTATTCCTACAGGACCAGAAGAGACCAGCTTTATGGATATTTTGATCTTGATAGGACTAACACAGAACAGACATGGTCTGTCAGAAGGAACCCGTGACATTTCTGTGCCTTAGCAGCAATTTGAATTACAGATTCAGACAAAGCAACGTGTTGTCTCTGGTTTAGATTTTTATTTGCATTGAAGAGGCAACTTTCAGGAATGAAGTATGCATATAAAATAGAAAGCAAAGGGAGGAAAACAGGACATTGATCAAGTTGCAAGTGAATATATATGTCAATTCCACAGTACTTTGCCTTAATATATGTTTGCCATGGCACATCAGGCCTCTGAAACACAGTGGCATGCTGCAATGATCGGCTCACTAAGCTGCTCAAGCTGCGTAGGAGCTCTGGCCATGGCCAGCCCCTCAGCCTGTCCTGGGACCTCCTAGAGATAGGCAGTTCAGCATGTGTAGCACACACACCACAGACAGCAGGTAAGTCTGGCAATCATTTCACAAACATAAATGTTGTTATTCCCACTTCAATCACAATTTGGGAAAGGATTTGGGGTTTTTTTTCTAATATCTGTGAAATCCTTTTTCCCTTAAGGGAGAATGAGAGGGCAACAGAAGAACCAGAGCGGATTTTTTGGCTCTTGTTACAGCCTCTTTCTCCCTGCAGACAGCAAAAGAAATGGCTAAGAGCCATCCATGTGGGCAGAGAAAAAGCTGTCATTTTGATTTGTCCTGGATGCACAACTCAAAATGCTCAGCAAAATGCAGAGCTTCACTGCAACTAATCCCTCCCACCACTCCCCACCTTTGAATAAAGGCTGCTGACATCCTTCACGATGATGACGGTTTTCTGGCCAAGGGAGAGATTGGTCACAGCCTTGTGGATACCAGGGGACCTGAGACAGGGGCCCCGAGACAGGGGCCCCCACAAATCTGGTGGGAATCTTTGCAGGGTGGCAGAGGAGAAGTAACTCCATCAGGGATGCTAAATCCTGCCACATCCACTACTATTCTAGGTCCTCCATATTCAGAAAAGGGCAGCAGCACAACCCTACAAGGAGACACAGACTCCTTAGAAGAAGACTTCAGAAGAAGTCTCCTTAGAAGACGCATTAGAAAAAGACTTCATCGTTGCTTCTTCCGCTACTAACACCCCAGTTGCTTCAGCATGACTGGCTTTCACACAGTGGTTACATGGGAAAAGGCAGCAAGCCAGCCCCAGTGAGCTGACCCACTAAGGCAAACTGTAGGATCACAGTAACCCAAGATCCTTCAGCCTCTCCAGGCTCAACACATAGAGGATCAAATACATACCAGGTTCACAGCTCACTCCGTGCTCCATGCAACTGCCAAGGAAGATGTCTCTCACAGCCATTGTTTGTCTAACTCATGGCTGCACAGCAGGACCTCCCTTGAAAGATACACATAATCCTGACCACAGACAGATATTAACTTTATTAAAGAAGGTGGTTAGAAGAGGAGAACAAACCTTACAGTCTGTGGGATATGCTTCACACGGGAAGGGTTACATCCCACATGCACAGTGCATTCACCTTCCTCCACAGAACAGGCTCCAGCATAAAGTATCAGGATATTTGTGTTCAGATTTCCCTGGAAAGAATGGGTTTCCAAATAAATTGGATGCTGCATTACATCTCTTTTCTGTTGGGGAGGAGGGGAAGACAATAAATTTAGAAACAAGCCAAGAGTGACCCAGAGCGCAAAAGAAAATTAAATCAGAAGGAGAGCGGGGAAGGCTCATAATAAAAGCATATCCCTTTGAAGCCACCTTCACATACTTCCCTCTAGCTGCAGCCATTTTGCCGAGCTTTATTAAAATAGCATCTCTGCAGAGGAATTACTTAAAAGAGAGAAGTAATAGATTTTTCAGAACCGGTGAAAGCAAACCCCCTGGAAACAAGAGTAGTTTTCTTTCCCAGACAGGAGTTCTTTAATTCCTCCCTCATCTTCATCCATTGCAGGGGTGAGATGAATCAAACCACAGCAGAGGTCTGTGATGGTGCTGCTAACTGTCTAGGGAATGCACTGGCCAGTCAACAAACTAGTTAAACAACCGAAAACACTGCTGCTAATGTCTGCAATCCTGAACCAGGAGGCAACAAATGTCCTTTTTGAAGTGGGTAATGGGGCCACATTGAAAAAGTCCTTCAGTGACAATTTTGTGTTGTTGGTTTTGGGCAGCATTTCAGCAACTTGAATAGGAGGAGGAGTGGGAGGAGGTGTGGTCTCTGTGGACAGCTGGCTGTCTGTGGGAATAAAGCAGACCAGATGCAAGCCTTGTATGCAGCCGATCACATTTCCTGGCATGCTGAGATATTTGAATTGCAGATTTATGGCTTTTCCTAGTTCTTTTTTTTTTTTTTAAATTGAAGTGTCAATTCTGGGGAGGTTTTTTTTTTTTTACTATTTTTGTATAAACTTGTCGTGGTTTAACCCAGCAGGCAGCTAAACACCACAAAGTCATTCACTCACTGCCCCACCCCCCACCCCACCCCGCCCAGTGGGATGGGGGAGAGAATCGGGAAAACAAAGAAAAAAAAAAGTAAAATTCGTGGGTTGAGATAAAGACAGTTTGATAGGACAGAAAAAGAAGGGGAAATAATAATAATAATAATAATAATAATAATAATAATAATAATAATAATAATAATGATAAGAGAATATGCAAAACAGGTGATGCACAATGCAATTGCTCACCACCCACTGACCAACACCTAGCCAGTTCACAAGCAGCACTCTGCCCCCCGGGCCAACTCCCCACAGCTTATATACTGAGCCTGATGTCATACGGTATGGAATACCCCTTTCGTCAGTTTGGGTCAGCTGTCCTGACTGTGCCCCCTCCCAGCTTCTTGTTGGCAGGGCATGAGAAGCTGAAAAGTCCTTGACTGGTGTAAGGACTACTTAGCAATAACTAAAACATCAGTGTGTTATCAGCATTATTCTCATACTAAATCCAAAACACAGCACTATGCCAGCTACTAGGAAAAAAGAAATTAACTGTATCCCAGCTGAAACCAGGACAAGAATGAGATGCAATGATACTGGAGAAAAATGGGAATTCTACCTCTGCTTCCAAATATCAGTGAAAATTACAGTTAGTACCTTATAGGGTAACTTCTGCAGGTTTTCTTGCTCTACAAGGCTGTGCATGAAGGAATTTTACCTTGTTTCTCCAATGATGAAGTGTTCCACCAGGTGTTGATAGCTATGGCCTTGGCTCTCCATGACCTAAATGCCTACAAGACCTCTAGGAGCAATGAGAGGATCTCAGCAAAAGCAAAATTGGACCTAATACATTGTCTCTCAGTCTTCATGGGCTTTCTTTCAAAAAAAATAGTTTTATTTGGCAATCAGCACTTTCTCTCAGCTTGCCAGACATGAAGACTAGCTGCCATTTTCAATACCAAAGCAAAGTCCTAACCCCTACAGTGACTGTATCAATAAACCTATATCCTTGGAAGATGTGTCCAGTCCTGCATACTACATGACCTCTGAGAGACAACTCAACAAGCCAGCATAAAAGCCTGTTTTACTGCCTGCACAGCTGAAAAACGTGATACCAGTTCCAGTGATGCATTTGGTCA
The DNA here is from genome assembly GCF_030463565.1 of Pelecanus crispus. Taxonomy (NCBI): domain Eukaryota; kingdom Metazoa; phylum Chordata; class Aves; order Pelecaniformes; family Pelecanidae; genus Pelecanus; species Pelecanus crispus. Next base: position 70,884,904 of record NC_134676.1, on the reverse strand, counting down.
GAGATTTACTGCTTGTGTTTCCTTCCCAAAACTCTGTCCAAAAGCAATGTGAATAATAAGAAAGCATGATATTTTTTAACACTTCCCAGATGGAATTTCAGGGTAGGTTTCTGGGAACAGCTGCTCAGATATCCAGGGAAAAAGGAACTCTTGCTGAAGGCTGGAGCTGTGTGATAGTGGGGTCAGTTAGTGCTACTGCTGCGTACCACCCATGACCCTTCATGAGTGTGACAGGCAAAATATAAAATATACCAGCTGCTGCTTGTCGACCAAATTTAACAGATAGTGTGATCTGCAGGTGATCTGAGACCACTTCTAGTCCATTACGGACCATTAGAGAATGGGGCTGAGGCCACAGGACACACTGCTTAGCACATCTGTGGGAGCACTTTGAAGGCCTTCTGCGCTGTATCTTGGGAGTGTGAAGAGAGTGACCCCTGAGTGAGACCCCAGTCCTCAGCATGTTTGTGCCATGTGTACAACCTAGGGTATGGGAATGAACTTGGGAATGAGGAAGATCCAAAAAGAGGAGAGTGATTTGGTAAGGCAATTGAGAGTTTCATTTAGAGTTGTCTAGAATTGCTTGACTGCAGCAGGGACATCAGCCTTAACTTTCCCTGCAGGTGAAAACAGGCTTCTTTTGCTCATAAGCCTGGACTCAGAGAGGACTCATGGGTTTCCTGTTGACAAGGAGCTCTCCTATCTGAAGAACATACTAAAAATATCCCAGGCAAAAAAGCTTCTGACAAGAGCAACAATTTAAAAAAAAGCAAACAAACAAACAAACAAACAAAAATCCACCCACAAACAAACCAAAAAAAAACCCACAGAGCAGCTATCTATGGTTCAAGCTGAATAATAGACGCATCAAAACTGAACTCTAAATCTGACATTAATGTTCAGCGCAACACCCGTTACTGTAAACATATTTGTTGTTCTGCTAAATTGGGATACTGCATCTTTGAAAGGAAATTGCTCTTTGCTGGAGTTTCTGGCATTCTGCAAGAGCTCCTTCTAAAAGGTAGTTCATTCCAACATCCTTTGGAAGAAGATTAAGGGATCAGAGAACAAAACCATCACAACCTCTGTAACGTTATAACTAAATCCCTTTACCCTAAATAACAAGCTTTCTACACTAAGCCTGGCTTGTTTGACTTCTGCTCCCGAAAGCTAAAATCTTGAGCTACTCTAAATCTTGTAAGCAGAAGAAAGCATATTATTCTTATATTTCCCCTTTATTTAATGCCTCCAGATAATGTCTGGGACAGCACTGCACCATGACTCCGGCTTCAGACAACTTAACCAGGCAATTACCGATTTTCCTGCAGTTCTCTGGCTGACAGTACTCACTGCAGGCAGAAAATAAATGCTTCATTGGGGTGGATGGGGGCAGAGAAGAGGAAAGGAAGAAGGAAAACAGGTAATTTTTCCAGATGCGTTTAATTCTCCCAGCTACCTTTCTGGGTCTACTTCTCTGCTACCTCCTTTCCTGTGCCATTAACATCTGCAGCAAGGAGGAGATAATATGCTACGGGAACACATGCACATAGTTTTCACCCTTTTCCACTAAGAAGAATTCTGACACCAGGTCTGAATGGTTGAATCTGCCTCATTCAGTACAGTGCATAAGAGGGTTGAGATTGGTGCAGGCACAGCTGTAATAAATACTGTTCTTGACCAGGAATAGCAGGATTGCAGATACGTAATTGCAGTAACATCTCTCTTATATCTGTGTACACACCCAGGAAAGCTATTTGTTTATGGACCATGAAAAATATCAGTTCTTGCCTTCATCAAAATGAGCACTCTGAGCTGAGATTAAACTAAATAAGCAATAACAATGTCATAGCAAATGAAGTTCTGTTATTTGTCTGTGTAAAAGTTACCAGCCCAACACATCTATTTTATCTTGATGAGATTTGACTGGCTGCAACACAGTTAATCCTGCCTTACAATGGCATAAGTGATAATGATCCCCAGAGTTTTCATAAAAGCTGGTGATTTGAATTCTGCACATTTTTGTAGTACACAGCTGGGACACTCCCAACTGCATTATATCCTAGTCTTTTTATTCCACTTAAGATACCTCTGACAATCTAAAACCACTCTGAATTGCCCAGATATGCATCTATTTACAAAGAACAGAATTTCTTTATTAAATACCCAAGATATAGAAATAACAAAATATTCTCATATAAAAACTTTTCCATAAGACTGTACAAACCTGTTTCAAATTAAATTAATAATCTTAATAAAATAGTCAAGTTATTAAATAAATATAATTTGTGGAAGCTAGAGAGTTGCTAGTTTAGGATCAGCAGCTTAGCCTTAGCTTTGGCCTGGCCTCATATGTGTAATCTACCTATCCCTGATAAGGTGTCCTGTGAGAAGACACAACGCATAATACAAGCCACATTGTACCAGGCTTGACTTTCTTATCCCAGGCTGTTTTCAAACCTGTCAGGAAGTGTATATATATATATATATATATATGTATGTATATGTAAAATTTGCATTTTACATATCTATATATAGAAGTGTGTGTGTGTGTGTGTGTGTGTGTGTGTGTGTAAATAAATAACACAATGAGCACAGAAAACTGTGGAAGAATAACCTGGCTTTCACATGATCAAAGGCAATGGTACCTTTGAAAACTAAATAACTTGCTGCAGTAGTTTCATGACTGGACACCTTTACCTCCCCACGATGCTTGCCCCCTCATGAAGTGGGAATGGGTGTTGCTTCTGTCACAGAGATTCACAGGCTTAATTAACACTGGAAAGTTTGTTATGCTAAAGGACTAATTATAAATGCAGCACAGATCACTCACACCCACACCCTCCCATTGCCTCTTCCACCAGCTGGACACTCCATTCCAGCAGAAACTGCTTTTGAAGCTGACACAGATCTGACACTCAGCAAAACACAGTAGTAAAGCTGCTTGTTCACCACAGTGTCTCTCCTACAGAAACAACTTCAACCTCTCCAGCCCACCCCCTTTTTAGGATTTCTCAAGTCTGAAGAGAAGAAAGAGGTCCACGGCCCAGCAGAATCAATGTGGTGGGTGGAAGGCTGCCCCCAGCTACATCCCACAAGTACAGAAATTATGCCAAAGCAGCATCCACACCGCTCTATGCAAAGCAAATCTTGTGCAAGGCGGAAACTTGCAGAGAGTTAAGATCCCCATTCTTGTCAATTACAGTTAGTGCCACCAATTTCCTATAGGTTTTCTTTACTCTTTTATAAAATAAGTCTTTTTAATTCCACAGAATCTCAGATTCTTCAGTGATCAAAAGGTTTTGGATTTGGAGAGTGTTATTTCTTATTTCTTTTTTTTTTTTTAAACTTTTCTTTCGGTATAAGCACTGGGGAGGTATTTGCTGGCCTCAAGACAGTTCTGTTGTCCTGATGCCTTAGCAGAAGTTAAGCACAGCAGGGACCCCCAAACACCAAGTGAGCAAAGCCCATAAACAGTTGTACAGCATGGGAAACCTTTACTGAAAAGTAAAGAGAAGAGCTGTGAACATCTGGCATTGCAGGCAGTGCTCTGAGTACTCCGCATTGATATTGCATATATGCACAGCAGTTATTGCTTAACATCTGCCACAGCCTCCTGCCAAGTAAACACCCAAGAGCAGTAATGGGCTTTTGTTGGACCTCTCCAGGCTGACACTCCCCATGCAAAGAAGCATTGTTATATGCAGCTTTTCATCCAGTGACCCTTCTTCCCCTGCTCACTGTCGGGGTCATTTTGCTCTTCTGGTAAAAAGTACCTCTGCAGCCTGCTTTGGGAATGGAGAGGAGCTGTAGAGGGGATGCAAACAACTGTTCCCATTTCAAGGCTCTTCTCCTGCTGCTAGAACAGGAGAAAGAGGTGTTGCAGATGCCCCAGGCGCCTTCCCCAGCCCCTGGTCCCTGGTGCATTGTGGGGTGCTCTCAACTCTTACCCAACAGCACCACAGGAGACCACCCACCAGGGAGGCATGTGCCATCGCACAGCTATCCTTCACCTAGACCAAACAAACAAATTCAAGCTGGGCATTTACCCCCACCGCCTTTCAGCTGCCTCCTGTGACTGCCACACGTTCTGCCTGCAGAGAAAATTATGCAAACAAGCCTGAGAGAGAACACAACAATGATTTATATATATATATATATATATATGTAATATTCATTTAATTATAACAAGCACTTTGTTAAATACCCTGAATGCAAAAAGGGGGAGAGAGGAGGGAATGAGCAGATGTTGTGGGGTTTTTATGATCTTTGTTTATTTATCTATTTGTCTGAAACATCAGCTGCAAGTTGAAATCTCTCATGCACTTTGCCAGAATATGAACTTCACTTGTATTTGACTTACATACTTTTGCCATTGGTTTCCAACCCTTGACTTGGGATGCCTGTAAATAGATCGTTCAAGAATAAATTTTTCTTTTGTTTTTGTTCATGCTGCATGAAAATTAGTACAATATCAGCCTATTTCTTTGATGTTTCACACCTGTGTAAACACCACAACGAGACACTGCAAGACAAAATCTAATACCCAGAATCTCAGTGGTATGTAGGTATTTCACTTCCACTGATTTCTTTGGAAAACTGGTCATTAATACTTTGGGGGTTGGTTCTTATGGTGCAGACTTGAACCCAGTCTAATTTTCTAGTGGTTCAGATTTTTTTTTTTCCCCCCTCTTATTTTTAGACTATAAGCTACAGCTCAGATAGAGTTTGGATGAATGCAAGAGAATTGGAAAGCTTGCTCAAATTTCTCAAATGTGCCTAAGTGAACTTAAAAATGTAATTTGGGCAGGATCTCCTGTAGGCTTTCCACTCAGCCCTAAGTTAACATAAGGGCATCTATATTCACCTCACAGTATTTCTATGTTGTTACATGTTCTTTGTTGGACCTAGCTAGTACAGCAGAGTAATTCTAAAAACTGGGTCAGATAACTAAAAGTCTATTTAAAAATATATAATATGCAAGTTATAAATAAGATTTGTTGATGCTTATGAGGAAGTGTCAGATATTCCAATAAAACATGTTATTTCTATTTAAATGAAAACCAGAATTTCTATGCAAGAAAACACAACTAGGCTGATACTAGAAATTCTATCTTCATATTTGTCTAGAAATCATAGAATCATAGAATCATTTAGGTTGGAAAAGACCTTTAAGATCATCCAGTCCAACCATTAACCTAACACTACCAAGTCCACACTAAACCAATGAAAGGTAGAGTACATTTTGGTAAACTTTTGGTGGGAGAAGCATGAAAAGGAGTTTTCCTCCTTTGAGAATAGGGCTAAGGTCACTGTGTGGCCCTTTCTGTTTCTAATAAGGATCAAGGCTGCACTTTTACTGGATCTTGTATAACCTGAAACATCTCTGGAGAATTTGCAGGTGTAAAGCATGGGGGAAAAAGCCCTTCTTTGCTTCCTTGGAACAGCTCTTTGACATGAAAGCATCTTCTTTTCATAGTGTTGACTGCCAAATTCACCTGTAGGTTTCTTCTGGGAACAGAATGGATTCTGGGCCTCCCACCCCAAAACACTGCCTCATTCTCCACCCTCCCTCCCATCCTCAGACAGACATCAGTACTAAGACACCTGCGCCAGGAAGGCTGTTAGACATTAACTGGCTCATCATAATCTACAGTCATCGTCATGCAATTGCAATCTTCAGGCTCTGCCAGACAGCAGCATCAAAGCCATAGTGACAATAAAACTTTAAAACTGAAAAGTTACTCCCCTCCAGAGTTCATGCTCATTTTTGGGAGACCTTGAGCCATGTGACTTAATTTAAAGGTCTGCAGTGCCCAGCGATTCAGCAATGAAAGACATCAACTGTGTATCGCTAGTCCAAACCATTCTGCAGTGCTAGTGTCAGACCAGCATCATGATCCAGTGGTGTTTCACAACCAGGCAGATGTACACTGGCGCTCCCAATGCACAAGCCAACGCTCAACATGAAGGAGAGGAGTGACAATATTTAGTTTTCTTGCTGTGCAGGATGCCGCATCAGAGCAGGCTGTTGTTGCCTGCAATCTACACAGCTGTGCCCCACATCTAAAAAGAACAAAAACAAAGTAATCCAGCTTTTTTTCTCTGTTCTTTAAAAGGGTCTGTGTGATTCAGAGCAAGGATGACACTGTCTCTGTGCCAGACTATCTCCTTTGTCACAGGATCATGAAGACACAGCTTCTCTGCAGGGAGAAGTACTGATGGCAATGTATTATTGAAGAAAAGCATAGTGCTTTGGCTCAGATGTCAACTCCCATTATAAGACAATGCTGTGAAAATGTTCTGGTAATATAATGCATTTTGGCAGTGTTTTTCTTCATTGCCCTTTTTAATAAAATGGGGGGGGAAATGGTAATGGTAAATCTGCTTAGTGAATTAACTTAGGTGACTGTTTGTCATATCCAGACCACAGAAGAGCCCTCTTGACCACCAGACCTTGCATCTGCTCTTACTTTGTCACTTCTTCTGTTCCCTGAAAGACAATCTGATTTGCATTGCAGATGGTACCTTAATCTTCAGGTCCTACAGGATCATAGCATTGCTTACAGCTGGCTTGACAGAGGCACAGCTGTTCAGCATGATCTGAGGCTGTGAACACACATCATCTCCTGGCTACAAGCATGCCTACAGGTTGCTGCCCCTCTGCCACCCTGCTCTGTGTCACTGCCTTCTTGGAGTCTGCCAACTGAGGTATTGCAATAGCACTTTCTATTTTAAACAAAATTAGCAAAGGTCTACTGCTTACACCTGATAACTCTTCTACTGAGCTGCAAGAACTGGGAGGGTCTCTGCAAGTGGTAGAGCCAGCAGAGCTGGGGGAAAAGTCACCTCCCACAAAGAGGTGCATGCAGCGGCCCAGGAAAATTGGGCTCCATTCCCCACCCACTGCCTGGTTGGGAGGAAGGTCTGTGTCCCCTCTGTTGGCTGTCTTGGAGTTGTTTGGTGAGAAAAGCCAGCCTGTTCAGCAAACACTGCAAGCATTTACTACAACTGAGAAGCAAAGCCAGCCCAGAAGACAGAAGCAGATCCCCACTAGTCTGTAGGTGTGGGATTACACCTGCCATAAAACAGCACTCCTTCCCTTTCGTTCTTGAGTCCCATGCTATGACACTTCCCAAACTGCACAAGAGTTTGGTGCTAGCTCCCACTGGGGAGGCCTTTGATAGGAAGCTTTGGATGCTTAGGCAACAGGACTTCTGCCCAATTTACACCAATACAAATTTAATCCTCATCCATGGCCCATCAGCTAGTATTCCCCCTCAGATTCTTTCCCCCTTAAGTTCTTAAACAAGAAAAAAAGTGACACTGAAGAAAAATACCAGATTATAGACTATCAGTTGATTTCATCACTTGCTCTTTTTGTCTCAAACCAATTCATTAAGTCATTAGTTAAACTGACTTAGCTCCCCTGCCTCAGTAGCTATCCCTGGTGCAAGGCTCTTTTAAAAATCAGGGCACATATAGGCAAATTCATCAGCCATTTGTCAATCAACTGTCCCTCTAGAAAGAGAAAGGAGGGCTTTGACTGTCCTCCCACTTTTATGATCTTGTCTTTCCACTGAAATTGAGTTAAACCTCTGGAGGTTAGGACAACAAAAAGCTCTTGAGTCAGTATTTTAGTTCTGCTTCTCTTTGTCACATATTAGCCCTGTTTTGCAGCTAGGCTGCAGCTCTCCTGCATTCTTTGTCCAGCAGTGGGAGATTTGGCAGTGTAAATTATTTCCTTCCCAGTCCTGAAAGAAGTACAGAAAAATTTATTATGCTTTTAGAAAAATCTTCCATATGAATGAAATCCATCTTCTAACCACCTGGTTCTCTTGTTCATGGTCAAATGTACAAGAGAAGGAAAATCAGAGCAGAGATTTTGCATGGTTCACTTAGCAACCAAGTACTTTGCACAGAATCAATTTCCATCTGGGACCAAAGATCAGGTGTTGGAGAAGGAACATGGAGAGAAAGATCCTTTCAAAATTGGGGCAGTTTGGATTAAAATTGTTGCAGTGTGTTCCTGAGATGAAAGAGGGAAAAGGATATTTTTCCCACTTCTTCTTTTCTTTAAATTTGTGTTAGATTCTGAAATGAGTCCCAGCAGGAAGAACAAAATGCGTATCTGAAAAAGAGAGATGTTTCTATACCAACATGGGATTTCTGTTGGTTGTGATGGCTGGGGAGTTTGGTTTACCTTTTTTTTTCTGAGAGTCGCAGCACGTTTTCTTAATCTTGGCATTTCAGGCTCACAAGTGCCGCTTCTACTTGGAGAACATTTAAAAAAAAAATAAAAGGAAGAAGATTTGGTTGCTAAGATGGATATTAGAGAACAAGAAATGAGAAACATTGTGAGGAGGGGCACATTCAGAAGGCAAGACGTCCCTCAGAGGAGCTCCTGTGAGCTCCAGAAGATACAGGGCATCTTCATCCATCCCTGCCTCTCGGCACCCCTGGTGTAGTAGTTCCCTAACATCTCTCCCCACTGAAATTTCTGCATTAGTAATTGTCCTGGTTTCGGCTGGGATAGAGTTAATTTTCTTCCTAGCAGCAGGCATAGTGCTGTGTTTTGGATTTAGTAGGAGAAGAATGTTAATAACACACTGATGTTTTTATTTGTTGCTAAGTAGTGCTTATGCTAGTCAAGGACTTTTCAGCTTCCCATGCTCTGCCAGGTGCACAAGAAACTGGGAGGGGGCACAGCCAGAAGAGTTGATGCAAACTGACCAAAGGGCTATTCCATACCATATGGCGTCATGCTCAGTATAGAAACTGGGGGGGGGGGGGGTTGGCCGGGGAGCAGCGATCGCTGCTTGGGAACTGTCTGGGTATCGGTCAGTGGGTGGTGAGCAATTGCACTGTGCATCACTTGCTTTGTATATTGTTGTTATTATTATTATCATTATTATATTGTTATTATTATCATTACTATTTTACTTTATTTCAATTATTAAACTGTTCTTATCTGAACCCAGGAGTTTTTTCTCACTCTTACCCCTCCAATTCTCTCCCCCATCCCATTGGGGTAGGTGGAGTGAGCGAGCGGCTGTGTGGTGCTTAGTTGCTGGCTGGGGCTAAACCACTACAGTAATTCACACAATATCAAGTGAAGTATGTGAGTAGCTGTGGTGGTTTGACCCTGGCTGGATGCCAAGTGCCCACCAAAGGCATTCTATCACTCCTCTTCTCAACGGGACAGGGAAGGGAAAACACAACGAAAAAGCTTGTGAGTTGAGATAAGGACAGGGAGGTCACTCACCAATTACTGTCACAGGCAAAACAGAATAAACTTGGGGAAAATCAGTTTAATTTTTTACTAGTCAAAACTCAGTCGGAGAGAGGAGTAAGAACATGTGTAGGGTAATAAGAAATAAAACCAAATCTTAAAACACCTTCCCCCCACCCCTCCCTTCTTTCCAGGCTCAACTTCACTCCCAATTTTCTCTAATTCCTCCCCCCAAGCAGTGCAGGGGGACGGGGAATAGGGGTTGCGGTCAGTGCATCACACATTGTCTCTGCCGCTCCTTCCTCCTCAGGCGAGGACTCCTCACACTCTTCCCCTGCTCCAGCGTGGGGTCCCTCCCACGGGAGACAGTCCTCCACAAACTTCTCCAACGTGGGTCCTTCCCACAGGCTACAGTTCTTCACAAACTGCTCCAGCGTGGGTCCCTTCCACTGGGTGCAGTCGTTCAGGAGCAGACTGCTCCAGCGTGGGTCCCCCACGGGGTCACAAGTCCTGCCAGCAAACCCGCTCCAGCGTGGGCTCCTCTCTCCACGGGTCCACAGGTCTTTCCAGGAGCCTGCTCCAGTGCAGGCTTCCCACAGGGTCACAGCCTCCTTTGGGCACATCCCCCTGCTCCGGCATGGGGCCCTCCCTGGGCTGCAGGTGGATATCTGCTCCATTGAAGACCTCCATGGGTGCAGGGGCACAGCTGCCTCACCATGGTCTTCACCAGGGGCTGCAGGGGAATCTCTGCTCCGGTGCCTGGAGCACCTCCTCCCTGTCTTTCTTCACCAACCCTGGTGTCTGCAGAGTTGCTCCTCTCACATATTCTTACTCCTCACTCCAGCTGCAGTTTGTGTCCCCATGGTTTGGGGGTTTTCCCCCCCGCTTCTTAAATATGTTATCCCAGAGGTGTTACCACTGTCGCTCACTGGCTCGTCCTTGGCCAGCGGCGGATCCATCTTGGAGCCGGCTGGCATTGGCTCTATCGGACACAGGGGAAGCTTCTAGCAGCTTCTCACAGAAGCCACCCCTGTAACCACCCCCACTACCAAAACCTTGTCACACAAACCCAATACAGTGGCTCTGCCCTGAGTAGGGGTGGAGTATCAGAGGTTGCTTAATCACACTGAAAGGTTATTTTAAAATGCTGCACATTTACACTTTCTGAATTGCTTTCAAATAGTTACAGTGAGTCGACTCTGGCACTAGCTCTTTGTGAGACCCTGGATGAATCAAACATCAGCTCTGCAAAAAATGAGATGTTATTTACTTCATAACAAGTCTTTAACTCCCCAGACCCATGGAAGAAAGCTGATGTGTGATTCAAATACCCATCGCCATTTTTGAAGATCCACATATCTCTTACTCTGTGCTGTGAAACAGGAGACAGGCACTAAAAGAAAAGCTACCTCTAATTCAGTTTTACCAAGATATCCTTATCATCTCTTTTAAGCAGCTTTCTGAGTAATTCCTTCCCTTGCATAATCTGAAAGGTCATTTTAATTCATGGCCCCTGTAACATTGTTAAGAGGTTTTTACCTGAAGACAAAGTCTTTCCGCCCCCCCCCCCCCCCCCCCCCCCCCCATCATTCATTCCAAAACAAATGGACCTCTTTGTACTGAGATTATACTTTGCCTTTGGCATTGCTCTGGTACTGCATTCAACTATACTCTACATCCTTAATACCCTTAAAAAATTCCTATTTCTGCATTTATTAATACATTTCACTTAGTACTTCCCAAAAAGAGAAGAAAAAGGTGAAGAAAAAAGAAAAAGTACTCAGATACAGAGCCAGTTATATTCAGTTAACAACAGGGAATTATTTCTGCCTGACATGATTATCTCTGAGCATAACTTTTATAATTGTGATTTCTGGGAATGTGATTATTAAATCCACAAATCTCATCACCATATCTGAATGAATGAATGTATTACACTGCCAACTTTTAAATACATTTAGCTGTACAATATCCTGCCAACAAATTTGTTCAGTTTCTGTAAATATGGTCAAAACCTCACAGACTACTGTGGGTTATAAAACCTGAAGACACTTACAGGATTACTTGCAGATTATATCTAGTTTCTACTACTTCTGACTTCAAAGTTTTGCATGGATTACAGAGAAGCGTTGCTTTTAATCACCCTTTTTAAGAGAGATCTATCTCTCCACCATTATCAGACCACTCAGAATTTATCCCAATTATTTTAAAATTTAAATGTTTCCTTAAAATTAGCTTCAAGTAATTCTGCAGTGCCATAATTAGCCTGGATCCTTGAAAAGCACATGACATACTCAATGTAGTATGCAGGCTGCATATCACTCAGTCTTACCAAATGCAAACTACTCATCTAAGCCTTGAAAAGGGAAGTCAAAGGAAAAATTTGCACTGGCTGTCTCTGAGCATTAATTTAGGTGCAGGATGAAATTACAAATACTTGTAGGGTGCCTCAGTTTAAGAAACATCATTTTTAAATGCCACCTACCCTAGCACTGCCATTCCCTGGGGCAGGACCAGTAACTTACTTTCTTTGGCTAGGTCCAGCCAGGGTTTATTCTACTAAAAATAGATTGGTATTGAGTTGAGTATACCACAGGATCAGCCATTAATTCAAAAGAAATACTTGCTAGGGGAGCAAGGAGCAGAGTGTAAGACAATACTTTATTTATTTGACAGAGGTCTGATCGAGAAGTCTGAGGCCAGGGTGGATAGCCAGGCTCTCACAGTGGCCAATTCAGCTTCTTGTGCAGCCAAAACTCCTTTGTTTCAATTTCCCAGCCTCTGAAGCAAAGGTGATACTTACTGCATCTACCTTATGGGTCCACTCTGAGATTAATCAATACCTGTAAAGTTCTCTGAAGATCAAAAGAGTCATAAGAAAACTAAGGATGACAAACAGACCTTTTCAAATGCTGTGTTGCAGCTGAAGGTATACTTGCTGGACATGGTGGCATTTTTATTTTCCTCCCCAAATCCATTTCAAGGAGCCCAGGCAACCATTATCATATAACAGTGGCACTGAGATCAATGGCACAACAGAGATGAGCTTGGCCCAGTGTGTAAATTCCTGGGTAAGTCCTTTGAAACAATGTGAAAACCCTATTCTATCAATGTTATCTTGTCCTCGCAGGCACAACCTTAAACCTTAAGTTTTCTGAGCCTGTGTTTTATGATCTCTCCCTGCCTGGCTTTAAAGCAGTAATTTATGCAACCTTCTCCTACAGGCAGTCTCTGCACCACATGCTTTCCCTGGCTGGGGCTCGCAACATGTCCTGTCGTACATTGCCCCATCATCTAACAAGAGCCCAGATGTGTGAATGTCAAACACTGGATGGGACATGACAAGGCAACTGGCAAGTCACCTCCCAAAACATATGAAATGTTGTGCCATCAAACAGCCACCAAGGAGCTCAGCCTGCTTTTTCTGTATTTTCAGTACCCATGTCTGCAATTTTCATTACCAATGAAGACCCAGCACCAGGTGAGAACTGTTTGCTGCTTGGGCTAAGTCATGGCTGCAGTGCTGGACATTACATTTGAAAGCCTAACAAGGAAGGCCTAAAATGAAGACAAACCCCAAAAGCATTTCTGGGTGGATTCTGGATGCTTTGGCAGGGTGAAGCGCTCTCTCTGCTCCTTGCTCCTGTGACTCAGTGCTGCTGGCCACCCTCCCAGCTGTGCTCCGCACCGCTCCTCCCTGCCCGCCAGCCCCTACCCCTGCCTGACACCTGCAGCTGCCTGCAAGAGTATGTGTGATGCTGAAACAAACCACAGCCATTTCCTCACAGGAGGCTCTTTGACAGCTTCTGGTGTCTCTTAAAAACTTGCAAAAGACTCCAACTCTTTTTTCCCCAGAGTTTAAAGTTTGCACCTCACACTTGCTACCAGTTAAGGAGTCTGCTCACCCCCGGCACAGTCAGAATTAATTGACAAAGACTTGTGTATGCTACTAAAACCAGAAACTTTCTCTTCTCCCCAGCAATGCTTTTCAAACATAACAGCACAACACACACAATGTATGCAGACAGCTGTGCCTCACGCCCACATATCTCAATGTGGTCCTTTCCTCTTCTCTCTGCTTTGCTTGAATCAGGGTGAGCCAAGCGTCATTTGTCATATGGGATCTGATCCCTGTGGACTGAGAATCTCAGAGGGAAGAGAAAAAAAGGGGTATTTTTGCCTGTAGTCCTCTGGCATCAGACTTATAAGTGTCATGAACTTTTTGACTAGTAGAGCAACAGGGCAGCGTTTTTAATTCAAGACATTAGTCACACCTAAACGGTGACAAAACAGTGAGAAAACTGTATTTTACAGAAGAAATGAGGGGATTAGACAACTGCTAACGGTAAAATAAGTTGTAGCTATTATTTCCAGATACCAGATCTAACACTGGGAAGGAAGGCCTTCACCAATCAGAGGAAAACTATTTTACTGCAGTATCCTTATAACAAGAAAAAGGTGTCTTGCTGCAGTGAAATTCCCCATCTCAAAGCCCAACTGATCTGCACATTTCACTGGCAATGTGAGGAAACTGATCTCTGATTATCTGTGACAGTAATTTGGCTAATCTTAGCACTTTTAGGAGCCCTCCCGCAAATAGTTTGCCAGCTGCTGACATGCCATACACAGTGAGAAAATTAGCCTAATTGCTTTGTCTGCAGCTGACATAATTCCTGGTTAGTATATGCAGTTGTGCGAAATGCGTGTGTAATTTAGACCACAAGGATAACTGTGAGCACGTTATCTATCTGTCCAAGCTGACACCTGAGGCCCTTGCTCTCTTTGCATATCAAGTCTGTTAACCTTGAGCCTGCTCTATTCTCCCACCAAGACTCATGCTGAATTTCATCTAAGAAGCCTGGGCCTTTGCCACACTTTAACCCATTTGGCAAAAGATCACACCACCTCAGAAAAGACCCTGCAACATAAATTCTGCGCAACGTTCACTCCTGATATTGTGGCAAGCCTGAAGGTGACCTCACTTCCTTTTTAATTTACTCATTACCAACTTATTATACAAGGTATTGGTATGTAAGCACAGGCAACTGTCCCAATGCACTGAGGAATGCAAAAAGCTTTATAACATTTTTCGAATAAAAATCTGCACTGTAAATAAATCCGTATTTGGCAAAGGAAAGATATACAGAACAACATGCATAGTGTCCAACATGTATTATCTTGGTGAACTAATAAGCAATTATTGAACACTTTGAAAGCATTACAAACCCTGCAAGCGACCCTACCTGACCAGTGAATTTGCTTTCAAGTAATGCAGACTACTAATCACAAATGGTCCCAATCTTCCTCTAGACCAAGGATCTCTGTGAGAAGGGGTCCTGTCCTTTTACATATCGCACACATTTCTCTTTCCTCTGAGCTCTTTACTGAGCCAGTGACTCAGCATGATGTTAGAGGGCAAATGCTTTCCTGATGAGATTTAAAACTGAGGTCCCAACCTGCTGTGGTAATTAAAGATCCTCAAATGCTTTTTGTAAGTGCAGATTTGTTTCCTGGCTAAATTGCACTTCAGGTAATGACACAGTACTGGTTTAAATCACCTTTCTGGCTCAAATAGGACAGAGTTTCCATCCCAGGCACAGTTTCAACTGGATACAGCCACCTTTTCTTTCTGTACCACTGGGCCAAGCAGCATCGTGTTCAGCCTGACACAGCACAGCATTTCACCTCACAGGCTGCAGAATTTCAAGCCACCTGGCACTGGTCCCATTTCACAGCTTGTGTATTAATTAATAAGACACTTTTACTCAGGCCAGACACTGAAGGGTTAGGGTTGGCACTTAGGTGATCCAAAGCTGTGTGGTCTGCAGGAAGATCGAGCCAGGCTCTGAATTTCAGGTGACTAGGGAGAAGATCATTTTGTCATCTTAAACAGCCAGGAAATAGTGTTGTAATGCCTATGTTAAATGAATTTGGAGGGCTGTAGAGACAAAGTAAATGCCAGAGTAAGGTCAGATGATCAGCCCTAACTTCCTTCCACCAGCCCCGAACTATTCTGGGAAGAATGAAATGTAGGATTTAATCTCAGGGTCATTCTCTGGGCTCCTACAGAAGCCCCCAGCAGTGTCACAAGCAGGGTGAGGCTATGGAGAGCTATTGCACAGACTCACATTGATATAACGCAAGAGGGTATCCGTAGCAGGGTCTGCTATCCACGTCAGCCAACTGCTACAAGACACCAGTGTGTTTAGCTGCCTCTTGTTTGGCACTACAGGGATGCTGGAATTCTGTGTTTCTTTCTAGTCTCTAGCAACAAGCACATTACAACAGCACAAGACCACCCATACTCCTGTGCCACCAGCTTATTTCTGTTTATCTTAATTCCTGCCCTTCCTCTTTCTGGTATCCTCCCGCTCTTCCCTTCCAATCCTCTGCCATGTCATACTTTTTCCTCAGTGTCCCTAGGATTTTGCACTTCTGCTGCTTCCCTGCTGTCTCCTACATCTACTTGATTTCTTTTCTCAGCATTAAGATTTCCACTAAGCACACTAAATTCCTCTCAGACATTAACATAGGAAGCATTTCAAAGCACAAGACAATACTTCCACTTCTACAAAGACATGTCCAGAGACTGCCCAGTACAATAAGCATGGTCTCCCAGTATGAATAGCAGAGGACAATACTGTTGACATCCACAGAAATGATGGACCCTAGAGATCCACTTGTGGCAGAAAGCAGGTGGACCTGCTCCTGAAGCTGCTGTCAAGGACCTGTTCCGGCAGACCTTACAATAACTTGCCTGGTATTGCAGATATGAAGGTAACAGCCCTTTCTGTTGAATTCCATGACCAATGCTGGGGTACATAGGACAGGTACAGGCCCTCTCAGTTGCCCCAGTAATGAATAAAAGCTACAACCAACCATGAGTCTATGGCTCTTAGATCTGAAGATGAGTATCATCTCTTTGCAGTGTTTGTCAGCCAGAAGCTGCAGGTGTGGTCTCACCACTCACTTTTAGCTGGCAAAACTGAAGTGGTAAGTTGCTAAACAATTTGGTGCCAGATGAAATAAATCTAGGAAATGTGTGCTTTCAACGTCACCTTCTTTCTGTTTGTTGACTACTCTTGACTATCCTGCTCCATGAAGCCCAAGCAAAAAGATGAATCACAAGGAGGAAACAGAAGAAAATACAAAATTACTCTGTTTGATCCTCCTCTTCCTATCCCACAGAATTATTTCATTTGCCAGCAATCTGGAGCACTTTGAGCCAAAATTCTCCGAAAGAAAGTATCAGAGCAGTCCGCTGTAGCAAACACACAGCTCATATGTCAAAACATTGTGGGATGATGTGAGGCTTAAGGAGGAGGGAACAGTGCTGCTGCTTGGGTAAGAACTGCACCAGATCACCTCATGTAAACAAAGCCAGCAAGAGTTTCAAAGGCAAACATGCCCTCGTTCACCCTATGGGGGATTCAGGTATTTTCCACTGCCGCTATGTCTACAGGAGCTTCTCTCATCTGATGGGAGAGAACTGAGCCCAAACAGTGCAGAATGTGCCCTAACTTTGAGATGCAACATTTCTTTCATCTAATCTCAACTAACACTACTTTCTGATTTATGTCCTGTATATCAAATAATTTACAACCAAGGGACCTGCTGGGCTGGCTGGCACTCTCAGTTTTTGTGCCAGGCACATAGTATAGATTATTTGAGTTTCTTTTCTTCTTTTTAATATTCTGAAAAGAAAGGGTTTGGATCCAGTTAAAGAAGTTGTGCAGATTCCTGCTTGTGCTTTTATTTGTTTGGGGTATTTGGTTTTTGTTTTTTCTTGTAATTAGGGTAACACAGTTTATATTGCCTTTAATCACAGCATACACACTCTGTAATTACTCTGTAAATACATGCATATGAATTGTTTATATGTGTGGAGGTGGGAGAGCAAAAAAGTGGATGTAATTATGCGTATAGGGAAATGTAATGATTAATTATCTGGAGTACATAATCTTACCAAGAGGCTTAATAAAGTGCAAGCACAACTGTCTCTCCTGTGTGTTAATTACTTACAGAGAGCTTGATCCAGCTGTTTCCACCCATGCAAATTCCTATTCCAGTCTATCTAAAGGGGAGCACATAGGCTGAAACCTGCGAGTGCTTTCCCTTAGCAAACAGCTTGCATCCATACACGTTCACCCAGAGCACATGAAGCTGTCTTTACATTGTGGGGCTCAATCTGCATTTAGAGCAGTTTAACCCTTCAGCTTCAGACCAACAAGAATGAAATAAAGGGTGTCATCATTGCAGCTCTTCCGGTTCAGAGGAGGCAGAATAGAGCTGTGCCTGGCTGAGAAGAACAACTTCCCATGCTGCCTAACCCAGAACATCTGAATCAGTGCAGCATTTATGAATGGTCTGTGTAATAACCAAGCATGTTAAAGAAATCCTCTTTCCGCACTGATGACAGAGGGGACAGAGCCAGATTTTCACACCCTCCATAAAAAGCATTGAGGCAGGTTTCCAAAAGAGTCCAGTGGGCTGCATGGAGGAAAAGTCTACTTTTTCCTTCCAGAGTTCAATGCATTAGCAAACAATACCTTGTGAAAATTGCAGCAGAAGCTAAGTTTGGAAATTCTTAAGGGAAATGCCATTGGGTTGATGAACCAGCCACCACTTCACTCACTCTGGGAAGCAGCGTCAGCATCTGGTCTCCTCTGCCTGGTGCTGAGACGAGCTGTATGACTACACACAGTATGGAGCTGCGGGGAGCAGAGAAGGAGCAGAAAAAGAACGCCTAAACTAACTGAATAATGATGCAGTGGTACCAGACTGACAAATATGATCTCTTACTACACATGCAAACTACTGCAAACCTTTTCTTTTTGGTTAATTATTTTTAGTGTAAAGGTTTTCTTTTCTAGTTTTGTGAAAAACACATTTCCTGAGTTGTCAAATAAGGATCCCAGGCAGGAATACATTTTTCTTTCTCATCCTTGCTGTCAGCAGAAGCCTCATTTTGCTACCAGTTGTGGTGACAGGCAGAGCTGGCATGAGGGTGCTTTGATGTGAGCAGGGGAAGTAAGCCCCAGCTTAGTTCATGACTCTCATTCCTGCTTCTGATGATTTTGGGGTCAATAAGTGGCCATTCATGACGGCCTCTTTCCCCTCCCACTACAGACCTCCAAATTTCCTCTCCAGAGGCACTGGTCCCTACACACCAGCCACATGGTGTTGTAAGCCTCACTTCTCTGCATGTACACACTTCCTCACACTTCTCTGTTTTTCCTTTCAGTGACTAAGCCTGTCTGTCATTTCTTGTATGAACAGACGATGTCGGAAAGTATGTTTAAAAAATTCCTGTTGATTACTGCAAACCTAGATCTGTGGAGAGGCAAGTGTGAATAACACAGCTTTTCCTAACACTCCACTCCTACATGCTCATCCTAAAATTTCAAGAAAGTGAAAAGACCTGGCAGGAAAAAAAAATGTCATGGGACTTGTCTTGCACAAGAACAGACGTAAGCATGAGCTTGCTGCACCAAGGACATGCTTCTGCATTGCTGCTGCACTGCAGCAGTCTGGTTCAGGAAACAGGATACAGATGCTCGACTTTCTATCACCAGTTCATGCTGGACACCAGTGTTTTGCCTGAAGATGTCATTGTTTGCTTTGCCTGACTAAATGCAGCTCTTGTTTTACAGGGAACTTACTTCATTGGATTGCAGTTATCCCATTTTGTTGTTTATACTACTCCATTTCTCTCTCAAAACATTTCAGCCTGGCCTAGCTCTTACAGCTCATGTACCAGGACACAGTGCAATGCTTGTATGTTTAAAAAGCATCTTGGCATAAAACTGAGATAGAAAATTTCCTTATTTTTATTACAAACTGCAGCATGAGTTAATTTCACTGAAAACGGCTCACCAGACATAAACTGCTCCCAGAGAAGGTAATCTGAGAATGGTGTAAAAAACACTGTCAGAGGTTTGGTTAAGTACAGCTGAAGCTACATTAATCCTTATAATTTCATTCAAATTCTGTATGAGAAGGAACACTTCAATGTCTCAGTCAAGCAGTACTGCAATATTGCCCTGCTTTTTTCTCATTTCATACCTCTCTTGTAGCACCTAATAGGTGGGAAGTTACAGTCTAAGACTTCTGCGGTTCTCAGTTAGCTGTTCATTACATTGAGGCTAATGTGTCTTTTTAAATGTTTCGTCCTTCTTGACAGTCTGTCCTGTAAGTCAATGATATGAACATTGGAAAACATCAATAGCTATTAAATATTTGAGAGGAATGCTACTCCCCTTTCTTCACAGTGTTAGAGAAGTCATTTATCCTAATGCTGCTGGTGGCATTCAGAACAATCTCCATCAATAGGTGAAATCTAATTTCACAGCCCTGATACCTCCATGGCCAGATTGTCTCAGCTGCAGTGACACCTATCAAAATGGCATGAGGTCCAGTCCTCGGTAAGATGCTCTTCTGCTGAAATCAAGCAGGGCACACCTTCTCTGTGCTACCACCTCTGAAAAAGAGCTACAGAGACATGCACATCTCTGAAAAACACAGCATCACTGATACCAGACTCACTGTAACTCACTGAAATTTGTCTCAGCCTTGGCAGCATTGAAAAAAATTTCCAGAAGTTAGTGGTTTGAAGTGAAATTTGTGGGCATTGTTACCTTGCTCATGCTAAGTACATACCTTGACACTTTGAGGAACTGGACCACATTGACAACCATATGCAAAGTGTCCAAACACCTACGAAACAGACTATCTAAAAGATCATGTGGCAACCAAATAGAAACTAAATTTTACTTTACTTTTCTATAAAAAGTAGCTAACTGCAGTTCTTCTATAATAGGTGATAATTCATAGTGTCTCTGCCATGATGTAAGTTACAGGACTCAAACATAGTACAATCACTCAGGCATTAGATGTGAAAGCTAGCAGAACTACTTCAGGAACACTTGGAAAATGCAAATAACTTGTAGAAACATGACAAGCTCTTTGAATGAAAATTTAGCAACTTTAGCTTCACCAAGCACTTCCTTCCCAGAAGAATATATTAGCTAAACATATGGTGAGGGTCTATAGATATTGTCACCAGATTTTCAAAGTTCTACCTCCCTGGTCAGAGAGCACAGGCAGCTCACAGTGTAAACAGGTACTAGATATGAAAGTCTGTCAGGCTTTTTGCAACTCTGTGCAAAAGTGCATTGCACAAATCAAAGTATAAACTTTAACTGTGTGAGCCCACGTGAAAGCTTGTTTAATAAGCCATTGTTAGAGTTCAGGCTTCTTAAAAAATAGGCAGGAACTTGTCTGATATTAATAACACACAGGTAAAAAACACAAAATAATTTCAGTTAAGTTGTCATTAAAGGAGGTTCTTCATACCCTCAAGGGTGATGTTCAAGGGACAGTGTTCTTGGTTCCTTATTGCTGTTACATTGAGAATTAGCACCATTTTTTTACAGAAACTTGCATTATTTAATGAATTCTATACATCCATCTGATTAGCAATAACTTAATACAGTGCATGATTTAATAAATGTCAGGAGCTTTGATAGTACTGCAGAAATGTTGAGGAGCTCACAGTAGTCAGAGGCTCACCAGACACCTCTTCCCTAGAAAGCCAACCTACGTATCTCCCTGGGGAAAAAACAGAGGAGACCTCTTATGTGGAAATCCATGAAGATTCTTCCTTCCATGGCTCCTTCAGTGGGCAAAGGGAACACTGATCAGTCCCATTTTTACAAAAACTGCTCAACAGGGAGCAACTGTAACATTTTGGGGAGCCACGCCAATCTCTGGAGTAAAACCAATCTTTCCACTTCTATACTGCCCAACTCTGCACACACCTACTTCACCTAGTTATGGGTCACCAGTCCATGCACAAAGGTCAGAAGTAAGGCTTCCCACACCCATAAGGTGACATTTTATACACGATTATCCTGTATACCGATAAGCTAAGAAAAAGGTTTGAAAAATTGACTGGGATCACAGTGCTTTGTTGTCAAAACTAGTCTACTTAATGCCACCTTTCATTGGTCCAGTCTCCTAAACAGAAGTTGAGAGGAAACAAAGATGCTACCCAGCCGGAACAGCAGCATCCTGCAGAAATTCTGCATCCACTTTCCTCTAGTTTAAATGCTTACAGAAGGCAGGGGGCAACCAAAAAACATCTGAAGCCTTATCACATCTCACAGTTCTGACATTTTCTATAAAAAGTTTCTATAAAATGCTCTTACACCACTGATTTCACGGCGGTTATGCTGATACACACTAACCCACATCCCGGCCATGCGTTCAAAAGAGCAAAGCGCAACAGTGTTATGACACATTTTAATCTGCTTTATGTTGTATTGTATTATTGAAATATGACAAAGGTAAACCTTAACCTGGATAAAGCATAAAAAATAAACAGAATTTCCAATAGGGCAGAAGGTAAATATGCTTTGTACTCCATTGCTGAGCCAATGTAACTTAATTAAAATATGCATGAAATTATATTTTCAGTTGCTAAAAGCAACTTGTTTTAATTCAGAAGTGTAAGAAATCTACCAATACCTGCTGCAGGATATTCGTGCCCACTCTCACTTTTGAATAAATTAAAAGTACTAACATATCAGGTCAAAGAACAAATATTGTAACAGAAAAACAGTGTCAAAGAAGGAGAAGCCCATAAAATAGAATTGATTAGAAATTCCAAACCTTAAGCACTGTTTTACAGAGAATTTTTCCTGTTTTGGAAGATGTGTATACATTCACAAATCACAGCTTACTTTGGACCCTTTGCTGTCCTTCAAACTCCTTTCAGTCAGCTTTAAAGCATCCTTTGACTTTGGTGGGCTTTGAATCAGACCTCACAAGCTGCAGGCACTGTAATTAAATGCTTTCTACC
The DNA here is from genome assembly GCF_030463565.1 of Pelecanus crispus. Lineage (NCBI taxonomy): Eukaryota > Metazoa > Chordata > Aves > Pelecaniformes > Pelecanidae > Pelecanus > Pelecanus crispus. The sequence goes on along the minus strand of NC_134676.1, from coordinate 70,862,813 downwards.
TTATAACTGGCATGACTATTAGTGAATCAAATCAAGTCATATGTGCATGTCCGCAGTAAAAACAAATCTGGAGCAGATCTTAGACTAACTACAAAGGGTCCCTACAGTGGAAAAATACCATAGCTTTTTCTGCAGTAAAAATCAGTGTAGATATTCATGATGCTACACTTTTTAAGAATGGAAGTGATTGTGATAATGAAGTATGGACTAAAGCCATGATCTAGTATTACTCTCTGTTATTATTCTGTTACATACGTATTGGCACCAGGACACAGGAGCTTTGTAAATGCTACTCAGTTATAATGAAAGGGTTTCACATTCAATTTTGTGTTTGAGTAAATGATTACCCAAGGTGCAAGGATCAGATCCCTTGCAATTCTTTGCAAAGCAGATCCCTCGCACCCTGAGCAGTCTGCCTGGAGCCACTATGTGTCACCAGCCTGAATTCTGGAAAGGGGAAGTTATGCAGACTGGGGCAGTTGTTGGTGCTTTTAGCAAATGCTGTACTTCATCACCTGAAAGTAGACACTTTAGCATCAATCAAACACTGCAGCTATGGCCTATAGCTCAGTTTGAGGAGGTTCACACTGGACCTTTCTCACAGCTGATCCCATCTGCTTTGGCAGCATAAGTAGAGAAACACACCACAGCACTTCATCTCTTGTGCTTGGTACTACTCAGCTCTGCAGCAAGCACTATATGACAGGTACAGATACAGAGAAAGATACCTAAATGACTTTTTGAGCTGTTTATGAGTGCTAGAGAAAAAAATCAAAGCACCTGCTACATGCCGTTGTTGAACACCCTATTGCAATTTGCTCAGATTTATGTTTATTTGTTAGAAGATTTAAATAACAAATGTTATTGCATTCTGTGGAGTGACAGCAACACTCTGCATGTACGTCACGCCCCACAGGTCCCCAGCAATGCAATGTACAATACATGTACATGCAGAAATCTCCAGGAACAACGTGAAAATACCAGACAAGCAGTAGGAGCATTTGAGGACATAACACTAGATTCAGACAAACAAAGCCGTGGAAATATATTGTTTAATTTCAGTGAAAAGCAGCTGGGTCAGGAAACACAGGAGCCATAACTACAAAGTAGCAGGGCAAGTGATCAGTGTCCACCTCCTCCCTGCTGAGCCACACATCTTTGCACTAGGCTCTGGTTGTCACTTCCCTGCTGTCCTCCCAAACCTGTGGGCTTCCCACATGGATGAGTGACCCAGCTTCGGTGGGAGTGGAGGGGGTGCTGACACCAGTGCCTCCTCATCCCAGTAATTAGGAAACTCCTTTGGCCTGCAGGAGCAAAAAATCTAAACCCTGCATTTAGATTTAGATTTTTAGGAGGAGGATTTCGTCTCATGGTGAAAAGAAGATATGGAAACATCATATAGAAATACACCATGGACAGGAATCCAGCATCAAGCTTTAAAGAAGGAGACTGTATCTGAGACTTATTCTTTACCTTAGAGGGAGGACATTTATTGGAAATTAGAGTGACTCCAGGCTTGAGTGCAACATCTTAAGTGAACTACCAAAATTTAGAAAATATTTTAATATTTTTTAATGTGTCTCATTTTTTAATTTTCCTTTACTCAGCAGTTGCTGTCTAAGCAAAAAGCTAGTTCTTTTTTTTTTTTTAAGTGTGTGTTGGGGGAAGAGTCTCCAAAGCAACTTTCATGTGACAAAATGACTGGAACTGGCTGACAATCTTTGAATTCATGCCATTTCAATTAAAAGGTTTTCAAAAATGTCAGTTTTCACAGGAGCCTTGTTCATTGCAACCATGAGACAAAAGACAACATCCACCATGTTAATTAAATAGGAAAGAGGGAGAGAGAGAAAGTAGAATTTAGGATTTAATTAGCATAACAAATACAATGGGGAAAAGAAAACCTAGCAATACAAGACAGGACAAAAGTAGGTCTTGCCAAGGACAGGATGGATAATAACATTGCCTTCTCTGCTGAAAACACATTCTTGGCCATCATATTCTTTCCCCTTTTTCAAAAGTAAAATGGCAATGTGAACTTTTTATTCACTCATGGACTTCGAGGATTTTAGGGGTAAGAGAAACGGGAGATTAGCTGCTGAGAGAGCTCTGTAAGGAGATACAATTTAAAAAAAAACAGCCTTTCCATGCAAAAGACAGAAGTCTTACTGGTCCTACATGGATGACTGTTGCTTGTCATCATGTACGCTTCAGCAGCTCCCAAGCAGCTGGATTTCTTTTTCACAGAGCACTGCTGCCCCAGTTCCTGCAGGGGCTCCTACTTTTCTGGGCAGCAGTAAAGCCAAACAGCACAGCAAATTGCTGCAAAATACTAGAAGAAGAAATGTTTAGCAGTGAAGCGAACTGTTTATAGTCAAGCTGGTAAAGAAAAGAAGTTAAAACACCATCCCAGTTTCTTTTCCCTCCCTTCCCATTAGAGACTGATTTTCCAGCAGAGGAGCATGCAGTGGCAAACTTAGCAACCATAAAGTTGTTATTGTTTCAGCTTTGACCAAGGACCCTGGCTGGTTAGCTATACACTATGTCAAGGACTGTTACAAGGGACTGTTCGTTTTGTCTCCCAAGCAGGAAGAACAACTAACAATGCACCCAAAATGTACTCACAAATTCTTTGTGTCATTAGAGCAGAGGAGAGCCCCAAGCTTATGCCTACGTGGAAGCTGTGCTGCACCCTTAGTGTGATTAGTATCAATTTAACCAACAGATTCTCTGGACTAACAGTGTGACTGAACAGGGACCGAGGGCCCATTCTTCACAGCTGCTATTTTTTTTGTGTCTTTTATATGGTATTTCATGCATATTCATAAAAGAGCTCATTTGCATGCTAGCCAATAGCTTACAGGTACACAGAGATTTTGATTCATTCTTCTAAGGGGGGGTACTTGCCAGGACAGAAAGCTGTATTGCATGCTATATTGTGTTACTGATAAAACAAACACAGCACTTCAATTTAACAAAATAATATTAGCCAGGCTATCATTTTTCCTGCACCTGTTTCTTCAGCAGTTTGAGGAGCTAACAGGCAGAGTAGGCTGTAGAGCTGACCCCTCTGCCCAAAGGCACAGAGCTCTTTGAATTGTTTTGACAATGGTTTGGTTCATTTTATTTCATCACAGTAGGGAATAAAGTCCACTGCACCAGAAAAGACATAACAGGGAATCACAGCCAGGATTATAAGCATCAGTTTATGGAGAGGAAATGATTAGTTTGTCTCATTTCTGTTGAACTTTCTTGTTTCTGAGCCGTGGAACAGGCTCCAAGTTGAAGCCGCATAGGGGACAGACAGGGGCTGGAGCCATAGCCCCCAAAACCTGTGTTAATAATGGCATGACGCTTGATGAAAAAAATATGAAAGTCCTGAGCAGTGATTTCCATAGTATTTGAAGCCGACATTTCACAGGCCAGTGTTTTCTGTCGAAGAATTAGCTTGAGAGCTAGCTGCATCCCACTGAGTTATGTTTTAATCACTAACACTGTAGCTACAATAAAGGGGACACTCGCTGCCTTTAGTGTACCAGTTCCTTCTACTGTGCTTCATTCATTAGGGCCAGCGTCTCCTGATTAGCTGCAGGGAGACCCCTGGAGTCACATTAATCCTGTCAACTCAGGCAGTCTCTGCAGCTCTGCAGGATACAGCTGCTGACTGCAGGATTACAGAGATGCTCTTCTGCTTGGTTTAAGCTCAGCACGGGTCCAGCAGCAAAAGAGGCGAACACTTCCCAGCTTGTGCTGTGCTTGGAGGGCTGCACCGAGCTGCGACGGTGCCCTCACCCACAGGGGCAGCCTCTTGGCAGGTGGGCAGCAGGACTGAGGGGGTGCACTCAGGAGCTGGGAATAGTCACTGCAGTGCTCACAGGCTCAGCAGCCTTCCAGCACTGAGATCTCTCCTCCAGCCAGTCACCTACGGTCCACCCATTTGGCCAGTGGGGTGGACATCACATGGGACACATGCATTCAGGATGACGATGGTTGTCACTCCAGCACCTGGAAATCCAGGGAAATGGTAGTGGGGTGCTCCCTGAGCAACAGCATGCATTGAAACCAAAGCAAGTGGCACGCTGATCATGTCCCAGGTAGGAGGACCTGCATGTGCTCACGAAGCTTGGTGTTTCCAGGCTGTGCCAAAGCACCTCTCCTGCAGATCAGCTAGGCATGTGCAAGGGGACCAGTACTTCTGCGCACAGCAATGCTGATCAGCTAGGTAGCATTTCCTCACTGTGCAGGTGTTGCCTGAGGTTTGGTGAAGATAGGAAGCAATATCAAATGTGACTGGGCAGCTCTCACTTCAGAGAAACTTCCAAAGCAGAAAGACAAGGGACACAAGCAAGCCCATAGTTTTTCCAAGGAAGCATCTGTCAGGCTTTAAAGCACTTTGCAGCGTGAAGGACTAGTTAGCTTTTCAGATAAGCCCAAACTGGCAGCAAGAAGGGCCAGGATCTCCTTTCAAATTAAAACCCAATGGCTAGAAAGGACATACCATGAGGCACTGAAAAAGGACTGAGTGCAAGGACTGTTAACAATTGCTGTTGCTTTTATTTCGCTTTTGCCTGTACAGCATCCCATCAGAGCGCCCAGCCCAGGGAGACTGTGGGCTCTACTGGAAAGGTTTCCCTAGCACAGCCACACTGATTTCAGATGCCTTTGTTCACACCGCTGCAAACTCCTGAGGACAGTTCACTCAAGCACGCCTGAACCTCCCACAGACCAGTGCAGGCTCAGGTTGCAATACACCACATCTAAGAGCTCTAGGCGCTGACCAGAGGTGCATCAGCACCCACTGGTGAGGCTGTCCTCATCCCAGGAAGGTGATGATATGAGAAAGGTAAAGGTGCGGCCACTAAGGGATATTAGAGAGGAAAGCAAATAGGAAGGGAAACAGATGAGAAAAAGGGCCATGGAGAGGAAAGAGGATGAGCTGGGACTTAAGGGAACCTGAGGGAAAAAGAAGTCTAAAAGGGAACAGTGCAGAGGAGAGAGGAAAGAGGATGTACCCAACATCCCAGGTGAAGGCATCAGTCAGCTTTAGCTGGGTGTCCACAATGACCACCCCACTGGAGGTCCCACCTCAGAAGCACTGCTGGGTAAAGGGCAGTCCTGTCTGCATCTCGTCGGGCACTCAAGGACATCCTGCCCAGGCACCCTCTCTGCTTGTCCTGCCCTGGGAAGTGGACATCTGGGGCTGCCTTGCAAGGCAGACTCACAAGGTGTCTGAGGACAAGCTCCTCTTTTCTTCTCCACAACACTTGGAAGGCACTCCGAGATCACTTGGTGATAAATAAATAGACGGCTAGACAGTGGTCTGTACTAACAAGCTGGCTGGGTAGGAAAGATTTCCTTGGCAATTTGCTTTCTTTGCTGCTGTTTAGCTGTGGGCAGCATGAGGTGGGACTTGTATTGATTGTTCTGCTTGTAATTTAGCATAAACGCAAATGCAGGTTGAGACCCAGCATGTTCTGTTTAGTAGAAACCATGAAAAGAAAAGAAAATTGCTATAAATTAAATGTTCCTGTCTCTTCAGGCATTGAGATGGGGATTCTGATTTATTTTAACTGTGGCAGAGAGAGGGGCAGTAACAGCAAAACATGACATTTATTTGAGGGGGATTCAGTAGAAGCTTGCATCAGTAGCAAAAGTTTTTTATCTTAGTAAGTATAATGAGAGACTTTAAAATATTGTCAATAGATAACAGCATAGAAAAACTTTGCAAATAAATGAGAACAACCATACATTTCAGACCGAATGTTCATTTACTTCAAGATCCTGCCTCCAGCATGGCTGCAAGCTGAAGCCCAGGGAAGAGTGAGGACAAAGTAGGTACACTTAGTAGTCCCCTCAAAAACTCAATCACACCTCTATCTGCAGCACTGGAATATTCCAGAGCCTGATGCAGATGCATCTTTGGATACATCTTTGTAAGCCTGGTCATTTCCGTACATCTGAAACCAAACAGCACATCTGGTTTTAGCCTCCTGCCAGCCCAACACTTCTGATACAAACAGTTCTTACAATGCAAGCTCAGATTTATTTAAGGTAGAAGGGTTGTCTCCTCCCCACAAATGACTTAGATCAGTGATCTCAGCTCTCACCGTGTTTGATAGATTAGTGCTTAAACAAACCCTACAGACTGCAAAATGTCATTGAGTAAAGCAATGTTCAGAGAGGAACCGAAAGCATTTTTTTTTTACTGAGATGCATGACTTTAAAATCAATTCCTACCCTTGAAAAGTTATTATGTGGATGTGAAATCCTTTACCTTTAGTTGGAATTTCATTACAGAACTTTCTTAGCAGCAAAAAGAAGTTTGATTTGCTTTGGTTTATTATGGTTTAGTTTTGTCAGTACTGCAGAGCAGCCATGAATATGGAAAAGGCATCAGATTTCATTCTGGTTTGTGCATCAACAATTGAATTACAAACCAAAAGGAGAAATTCAGCTTCAGCAGAATTTCATATATGAGACCAATAGTAAAATTAAAACTAAGTAAAATGGGTTAAAAGGCATTAATACATCCAAGGTTTTTGTGGGCTTCTACTTTATTACAGTACGAAAAATTACTGGATGCAACAAAATGAAGGAAAAATGCTTCTCTACCTGGGCAATCCTGGCCTGGTTTTAGTGGTCTTGTATCAAAATCAGCAGATCAGTCTAATCCCTTGTGTTCTGTCACAAAACCAAGTGATCTCTAAATTGACTCACACTGGGGAAACCAAAGTAAAAATCACAGAGCCAAAGCCCACGGCAAGAGCAGAAAGAAAAAAATCTTCCTGTGACTCTCTATACCACCACAGTGGCATTTCTCAGTAGCAGCACAGAAGTGAGGCTCAGGGTAAAATTAACCTCACTGTCCTTACACTGATAAACATGCCAAGCTGGCACATTACTGCTCCAGTGCGAACAGCCTGGGTAGGGCACTGAGCTCCTGTGTCCCTCAGAGGACATGTTGCCTTAGGAGGCACCAAGCAGCCCCTCCCTGGCTTCACTGACAGCGGCTGCTGTCACCTTGGGGGGATGCTTCCAAAAGCTCCTTTAATTCAGAAGATTACGTGGATAGTAAGATGAGCTGCAGCAAAGCAAGGTGAGATGAGTCATGCTATCACTCAGACCTGCATGGCTTTGGAGGGATATTGCATGTTTCCAAAGAGAAGAAGCATGTGGGACAGGGATGCTGGAGTCACAGAGGGCGCTCACCACTTCCCCAGGCACAGCTGGAGCTCTGGCAGAGACACTGCAGGATTTTGCAGTGCTTTATCCAAAAGGGCGGCAAAAAAAAAGCCAAATGCATAAACAAACTCCAAGCACAGTACGAAACTCCAAAGCCCATAATCCTCTCCCTAGAGAAATGAAGCGCAAGGTTAGTCCTCAAGGCATGACTACAGAGGCAGATACCCACAGCCTGCCACTTGTATTACTTAGCTGCTCCACTTCTCTGCAGTCTGCACTGCTGCAGCTCTTCAGACTTCATAGTATTATCACTCCTGAGCCTTTTGTAAAGCCTCAGTTCCAGAAGTCATATGATAACAGTAGAATGAGTTCCTGGTTTTGGAAAAACAAGGTTTCCAACCTCCCTTGATGTTGAGAAAAAATTAAAAACATAAACCAGGAAAGGCAAAAATAGCGAAAATGTATGTATTTACTTTTCAGTCTCAGAACCAGCACTCACAAGTTTTGACTACTTGCAATCTGCCATATAATTGTGTTTGTTGCACAGATTTCCCTCAGGCTCATCTGGCATAATTTTATAAATGTCTATGGCATTGATTTAGTTTTAGAAGTTTATTCTTCAGAAAGAGCTAAGAAAACGGAGTAAAGGCACAGGTAAAGCTATTTTCAAACTCGTAAAAATGTTTATAATGGAAACGTAACAGTTTACTTAAACACAGCCTACAGAAAAAAAATGGGAACTGTTTTCTCCAGTCATTAGGTCAGCAAGTGAGATGACGTAGGTTTGATTTTCCCCCTACCCTTTGAAGTATTATGTGATGCTAGCCAATCAATTCTCTCCTCCCCTTGAACAAACTGGGTACCACTTTTCTGCTTTGCAGGGATGGGCACAAAAAAACCCAGGTCTGCCAAGGCTCCCATAGTGCAACTCACCTGGAGCAATGTTACCAAATGGGGATGAACCTGTGGTCTCAGGAGGAGGAAAATGCCAAGAAAAAAACCACAAAACAAAAGAGAAGGAACTGGCAGCTGGGCTTTTATGTGTAAGGCTTTCTAACCCTACGGCTGCACGCTCCCCACAACATTTCTCTCCTGTTGCTGGAGACAGTGCAGATACCTCCAGATCACCAGTGACAGATTGCTGAGCTTGGACTTGGGAGACTTGCTCCTCACACATAGCTGCAATGCTCCATGTCCGGGTTGCCTCTGCAAGCCAAGCCACCTCCCAGTGCCACAACGGCTTCACCTGTGAAGCTGGAACAGCCAGTCTGTAAAATGACATGTAGGTGAAAATGAGCACCTTTAACGCATCAGTTAAAGTCTGCTGCATTAGGACAAGCAGACTTTAACTCAACCCCCAGGATGTCTGAAACCCCCTAGACTGCCCTGGCCTGAAAAGACAATGTAGCTTGGACAGTGCAAGCGCAGTTGTCCTCTGCTCTATGCATCTTCCAGGCATTGCAGGCAGGTTATGATGGCAGAAACACAGGGCAGAGCAGCCCCTTCCTGAGAGTCAAAGGCAGGGATTAATGTGGTTTTTAGATAAGCAGAACTCAGGATCTGTTATGCAGCACTGACAGCTTGGAAACATCTTCTCATTTGTGACTGGAACCACCATACTTATTTGTCTGTTTAGGAGCACTGGGTCTGCCTTTGTTCAGTGAGATTTGGGGATGGGTTGTATATTCTAACCCATTTTTTACATCTCTTTGTGACACCTGTCAGTTACTCAATAGCTGACAGCAAATGCTGTTTTATTGATTTATTTTTCTAAACACTACAAATCATGCCAGAAGATGGATTTGAGCCTGTTACAGTAAAAACTTTTCTTTAAAACAGAAAGAAAGGAAAAAAAACCAACAAAAATAACCAATGAGCCAAGCTCGCTTCCCCCTCTACCCTAAGGTAAACGGATAGTTGCAAAAACATGTGCCTTTTTTTCCTTGGTTAAAGTTTGCCATCTGGTGGAGTGAGATCAGATCAGCTGCTACACTCTGGGAGGAAAACGGGAAAACACCCTCTTTCTTACAGAAGCTACTGGTCTTCCCACAAGACAGAAGCTGGATCAATCAGACGCAGCTGACCTTGTCTGCCTGGAAAGCTAAATACAGAGCTGGAGAATGAATGTTGGCACATAAGTAGATTTTGAACCTTGGCGGCACAGAAGCTTTATTTAATTTGATCAGCTCACCCAAGAGGTTTTAAATTGCCCTCAGCAAAGACACACTGGCATTCTCTTACAGATTTTTGAAAGCTAACATTATTTATGGTGTATAAGCTAACTATGTTTTATGATTTCAAATGAAATGAAAGAATCTCTTGTGACCAAACACCAGATAAATATAAACACTGTTGCTTTATCCTTGAATTAGCTCTTTGTGAGGCTTCTTACCAGCCGACAGAATTATTCACCTAAGAGGAAAAGGAAAAGTAAGGCTAGACAAAGAGCAAGGGCGGGGCAGGAGGGAGATAAAGAGAAAAAGAGAAGGAAAGGGAGGGAGGGAAGGAGAGAAGAAGGGAGGGAGAAGGGGGAAGGAGGGGGAGAGAGAGGAAAGAAAGAGATAGAGAGACAAGATCCTTCATATGGATTTCAATTTGACTGCACCAGTGATAGTCCTAGTCCATTGAAACAGCTGCTTCAGAAAAGTAGGTTATGGAGCTGCCAAGGAAACATGATTATCTTTTCATTGCTGCCGTTCATCCTGTAAAAAGAGCAGATAAAATATTCTTATCCAGGAATACTCTACAGGTATCTTTCCCTCTGTTTCCCTCAGACTAGGTAAAATTTATAATTAAAGTGAGGTGAATATGCCAAGACCTATATTTAAAGCAAGCAGAAAAGCACTTTTGAATCCATGAGGCTTTTTTCCTTCTCCTTTATTAGGGAAAAAGCGATGATGATAAGTTTAATTACCCTTTCTGCTTCTTATACCACTGGGAAGAAATGGGAACAGCAGGTGAAGGACCTTCTACCAAGTGCTGGAGCTTGAAACCTTATTGTACTCAAAGGAAGAAATTTCTCCTTTTAAAATGAGATCCTGTTACTGCTGAAGCCAAAGCCAGAAATCTCCACCCGGGGTCACAAGGAAGCGTAAGAGTTTTGTTGTGAGGCACTGCGAGACACCAAACACCCTCCTTCCTGCCCTGTTCCTTGCCCTAACTGCACTTGGGGTTATTGGCTGAAGCTATACATGTTAATCAGTGTATTATTTATGGGAGCAAGAGCTGACTGTCTGCTCAGTTCCTTTCCTAAACCGTATAGCCATCCACTCCTTACGAAGAACAGAAAGAGATGAAGGAGGGAAGAGCAGAGGCCACGGCAGACTCCATCCTTCCTCCTGCCCTCCTTTGGTGCAACAGCCAAAAGCATCTCTAAACCCATCCAGTTAAAACAGCTGTGGAAATGCAGGACAGCTTGCACTCTGCCCCCCTACCTCTGGCTCAGAGAGCAGTTATAATCATGGCTGCTACTCTATTACACTGCAGTCAGAGCTAGAGGGTGAATTATGGTGTGCTACGAAGGTAGCCCTCCATAAAAAAAGGGCCCTCCATAAAAAAAGGGTCTCCAGATGTGCTCCTCAGTCTGTGCGCATGTGTGCTTGCTTAATTCACTTAATTTCCTGACAAGTATCTGTACTAAGGAACTATTTTCCTTTCCCTTTTTAAATTCCTGACAATGTGACCAGTCAGCAGTGCTCAGGAAGCAGGAACAGCAGATGCAGTCCAGAACCCATACCTCTTTTCGGACAGTGCAGCCCTCTTCCTGATAAGGGTGTTTAACCCAAAAAATACCAGACAACTTTCTGAACTGAAAGTTGCTGTGGGGTGCTTGTCTTGAAAGTTTCTGGACACAGAAATACTACTGCTTGAAGGCAGTGGGTAAAAAATAGGTTATGTGAGTTGTTCCTCTCATTATTATGCTCTATGTGACTTCAGACATTTCCCTTTGGAGCAGGTAGGACTGATGGCAGTCAAGGCAGAGCATTAGAAAGTCTGTAGTGTGGTAATTCCAGTATTGCAAGGAATGAACAGATATGGTATGCTGTTGTGTGGGTTTAAAACACCAAATACAGTCCTTTGTGTGTAAATCATTGCACGCAGTAACAAACAGCACAAACTATTGGTCCAACACCATTTCTTTGCTGACTCACTACCTACGTGGACAGACTATGCCTAGTGGTGAGAGAATTTTTTAATCTGTTGAATTTGGTTCTGCTGGTCTACCCCATTTTTCTCTCTTTCTCCAGGATAGGTCGGTGGGGAGTTTAGGTCCCTCAGGTCCTTGCCTTGCTGAGTCCCTCACCATCCTTGGTGCTCATGATTCCAGCTGTGAACCCACCTGGATTAGCTCAATGTGGGAAAATACGTAGTACTCTGGAATTGGGAATGTCTTCACTGAAGTCTTCCTGCTGACCCACTGCCCCCAAAAATGTAACATCTAAAAAAAGGAGAGGCCAAATTATATTTACTAATATAACAACCTAGAATTTATACAGCAAAATAAAACAACTTACCATATAACAAGGCTGACAGAAAGGAGATTTACTGTTACTACTGCAAGCTAAATTTGTCCCTCATCTGTGAAAAAGACAAGATGTTTTAACAGTTTACAAACTACACCTGTTGGGGACAATGTGAGTGCTATCAACTTTTAGTTTTCTATTGCATTGCTGCAAAAACTGTGTTGTTTTTTCAGGCTACATAGAGGATCAGGAAGTACGAGAGACAAGGAGTCAAAATTCTCCTAAATTAATGGAAAGCCACTGAAATATGAATGGTTTCAAACCGAAACAGATAATAGAATTAGATACGGATTTATGAATAATTGGTAAAAGCAGTACTGTAGGTCTTCAGAACAACTAGCTGAATAACAATGCTAATAAAGTTCCCATGTAAGTGACATCTAAGTGTGATAACAGCATCACAGAATCACCCAGTGACAGAATGGTTGAGGTGTGAAGGGACCTCTGGAGGTCATCTGGTCCAACCCCCCTGCTCAAGCAGGACCACCTCCTATAGCATGTTGCCCAGGACCATGTCCAGACAGCTTCAAAAACTGGATATGCAAAATATCTCCAAAGATGAAGACTCCAGAATCTCTCTGGGCAACCTGTGCCAGTGCTCAGTCACCCTCACAGTAAAAACATATTCTCTGATGTTCAGAGGGAACTACTTGTGTTTCAGTTTGTGCCCATTGCCTCTGGTTCTATCAATGGGCACTGCTGGCTCCTCTTCTCACCCTCCATTCAGGTATTTACACACATTAATAAGATCCACCTTAAGACTTCTCTAGACTAATAGACCCAGGTCTCTCATTGTCCCCAATAATTGAAAATTATTGTCCCCAAACTGAAAATCCCAAATAAACTTTTCAAGGACACCTAACTTTTGCCCTTGAAGGTTCTCTCTCAAAAAGCCTCTGAACTCATTGAGACACCTAGGGTAATTCACAGCAGGGCCCAGGCACATGACTTCTCTTGAAAGTTAGAAATTTCAGAGTCTGTCCACATCTTTATGCACCTTACTCCTTTTCAAATTGTGTACCTGAAACACTAGAAATTTTGTAATAAAAAATTAAGTAAACAGGTCTTGCCAAGCAAATGCTAAAATGGAAACACCCAAAATCAATGCTTGAATTAAGGTAAACAAACAACATAAAATAGTAATAATGAAAGGAAAACCCTTATAGTCTTCAGTGTGAATGATTTTACTATAATTACTTCTGTGACAGCTCTGGGAACATTTCACAGGATTCCTGAGCAACCCACAGCACAATCACTGTTCTGACAGGCACAACCAAATCTGTGGTGTTCTTGTCCTTGAGTTGTAAGCCAGTTTCAACAGCCTGGCCTTGGTGTCAGTATCAGGACACAAGGAACACAAAAATGGGCAGAACTCCATTGTTCTTAAGCTTTTCCAAGGTTGTCTCCATCTGGGGAAGGGCCACACATCCTTTCAAAAGTAAGGCTTTCCTTACTTTTGAGGTTTGGAGGTTCTCCTCCCTCCTTGGGACGAAGAAGAGGAATTGCAATGACTGGCAACAGGATCTAACTTTGACATGTATAGAGAGGAAGCACAGACATTCATCTCCATGCCCTCTTTGTAGCTGAGAATATGCTCAAAGGGCATCACGATAATACTCTTTGACCCATGCTTAACTCCTTTCCCATTGCTCTTGTGGCAATGTTGTCAACTGAAGGCTACCTTGGTTTATACCCACTACAGGTTTGCACACAACTTTGAACACGATTACAGCTGAACCCAGCAGCTCTTTCTAATCAGGCAGCTGACAAAGGGAGCTGGAAGCGACATCACACTTCTCATCTGAGCTTGTGGTCCTGGAGTCAGCTCTAGAATCATAGAATCATAGAATCATTTAGGTTGGAAAAGACTTTTAAGATCATCAAGTCCGACCATTAACCAAACACTACCAAGTCCAACACTAAACCAGTTAAGGGTAGAATAATAATTTCATGTTTCCTGGCTTGGTGGCTGGATTATTTTTTAATGAAAGTAAGAACTAGGAGTCATTAAGGTTGGTAAGGATCTCTAAGATCATCAGTCCAGCCATCAACCCAACACCACCATGCCTACTAAACCATGTCCCAAAGTGCCACGTCTACACGGGTTTTGAACACTTCCAGGGATGGTGACTCCACCACCTCTCTGGGCAGACTGTTCCAATGCTTGACTACCCTTTCTGTGAAGAAATTTTTTCCTAATATCCAACCTAAACCTCCCCTCGTGCAGCTTGAGCCCATTTACTCTTGTCCTATCACTTGTTGCTTGGGAGAAGAGACCAACACCCACCTCACCACACCCTCCTTTCAGGCAGTTGTAGAGAGCGATAAGGTCTTCCCTCAGCCTCCTCTTCTCTAGGCTAACTGATCCCAGTTCCCTCAGCCGCTCCTCATAAGACTTGTTCTCCAGACCCTTCACCAGCTTTGTTGCCCTTCTTTGGACATGCTCCAGCACCTCAATGTCCTTCTTGTAGTGAGGGGCCCAAAACTGGACACAGTATTCCAGGTGCAGCCTCACCAGTGCTGAGTACAGGGGGACAATCACCTCCCTACTCCTGCTGGCCACACTAGTCCTGATATAGCTTGGCTTGTAGATCTGCAGACTCCAGAATAAAACTGCTGTGACACCAAATGTATGCCAACTTCCACCCACGCCTCTGCTTCCAAGGCCAGATCAGCAAATGCAAAGCTAATGCATTAAAATTATGAGCACCAGGTCTCCAAATGTGCTTGAAAAATAAAATTACATTAGCATGACAGTTCAAAGCGCTTTCTCCCTACAGTTTCCCATCTTAATTTTCACATATATATATATGACATTCTGCTACAAGTTCAGTCTCTCTGAAATCACAGAGGCAAAAGAAACTCTTCATGGAGTCAAACATAGTCTGAATACATTGGAGAAATGCTCTAAGTAGAAATAGCAAGTATGTCTTTAAAATTGTGCAAAAGCAAGCAGGAGGGAAAGAGGACAGGGGAGAGTGAACGCAGTTCTCTGCAATGATATGATAAGAAAGCACATCAGAAGAAGAAAATTGTGTCAAGCCATACAAGCAAATGAAATTTTTAAAATGAAACAAAATATTTAGGCCTAGAAGACCAGCACAGGCAAATAAAATATACATAATGATCACTAATTAATTGTGTCACATTTGTTTATTGAGTGATCACTTTTATTGTTTTGGATTTCTAAAGACTTCTCATCACTGCTACATTTAGCCTACACTGTCATTTGTAATCATTTCTTGTTCCCATCTGATTGCCACTCGTCAGAACTTTTGCTGAGCACAGCTCAATAATTACCTGCTGCAGAGTGTAGGGGGGTTCTCCATCCCAGGCACACATGAAAGGTGAGGAGGTAAACCTTTATGGGAAAAGAAGGGGGTTAATTATTTAAAACAGCAAGAGATTTCTCATGTAACAACTCTTCTCTTGTTACTCCCAAACTCCCTGGCAGGGAAAAAAAATTTTTTTTCTCTCCTTCCACACCTGACACACAGTGTTTCTAACATATGAAACAAATTACTTAGATGCAGCTGTGGATGCTGAATTTGATTGGTTTAGCTGTTGGGTGAAAACTTGAGCACAGCCTAGCAGCTGGGAATTCACCAGTAAGCAATGTGTTGATAGATTAGTTATCCTCAGAGTCCTCTTCTTCCCTTTCATTAATAAGGTCTGACTGATGATTATTTTTGAAAGTTGTTTACCACAGAGGAGGCAGATCATGATCAACAGGATGGAGCTGGCATGTGGGCAATGAAGGAGCACAGAGGAGGGCAGCATCTGCAGCTGGAGGAATCTCTCTGTTCGGTCAGAGATTTCAAAGACAGGTTTAAACAGGGGGAGAAGGGAGGTCAGTCCATCAGCTGACAGAGAGGAAGGCATGTGTCTCAAGTTACCATTGTGTGTACAGGTACATTAGTCAGGAGCTACGGGAATTATTCAGTATGCCACGTACCTTTACCCCATAGTCACCTGGCACTGTCACCCTTTTGCCATCCGTCTTTCAGTCCACACAGTGCCACTACATTGCAGGCATTGATGTGATGTCCAGGTTGAAGGGCCATGGAGCAGAGATTTCACCTCTGAACTGAAAGGCAACCCAGCAAAGCAGTGAGAGAATGCAAGAGCTGGCTTGGGTATTCTCAAAAAGGGTCTTGCTTCTCCCAGGTGAGCATGCTGCAGTGAATACTTCCCGTATCTGCAGAAAATAAATTCTCAACCTTTAATCATAAAATTGGTTGGAAAAGTACTGTTACATAGACATCCCCATGAACCTAAGGAGCCACAGAAACACAATGGACAGGAGAAGAAAGTGATTTATGTCCTTACCTCTTCCTCTTCTCTTAGAGAAAGGACCCTGTTTTTGCAGCACCAAAACCTTAAAGATGCCTTGTGCAGTTTACTGCAGTTTACCTTAAGGTTCCAAAATTATGGCCTATCGCTTATAGCAATGGTTTCAGACAAGATTGTATAACCACGCTTTTACCATCTTCTCTCACTAACGTCAATGGTAACTTCTCCATTCCCCTAGTCAGTGTAAAAGGAGACTTGTGATCTGTTGTCAGTACACCTACCTCACCTACTCATATGTTAAGCGTCCTGTGCTGGGTAGAGCATTTTGGTAATACCAACAGATTACTATTGATCCAGATCTCCTGGAAATCAGGGGTCGTTCTTAGAAAATGTGTGGTAAAGCAGCAAAATTCTCCAGCAACTGAATGGATAAAAATATCAAGAGAGGATAGTATAGCTGTGATATGAAAAGTAGCACTTTACTACTGTAAGCTTATAAGATTATTATTCCTAGAGGGCTTTCCTATTTGGCTGTTAAGGTAACAGAATTAGGGGGGACAGCAGGGGGTCATATAGATAGTAGCTGTATAGATATGAAAATATGAAGTTTCTCCCTGCTGTGGGTGGATATTAAATTGTACTTCATTATAACAAAACACCACCAAAACCAATTATTTAAGAATGAAAATCCTATGTAAAGTCATGGCTGCATTATTTTATACATCCTAATTTTATTGACTAGCTTTCAGAAATGTAAACACATTAATTAATGGCGGAGGTAATTGGATGAATCTTCAAAATGCAAATTATCAAAATAAAATCACTCCAGTTCAGTGAAATGCATGGATTTACATCTGGTTAAAGAAGAGAGAAACATTTCTCTATCTAATGTTACCCTCTGGATAACACTATTTCATGCACTGATCCCTGCCACAAGTCCAGAGCTGTCATTTGAACTGCAGCACAGTTTGCAGAGATCTCTGCGATTAACCCCTTCAAGCAATGAGGAAATGGAGAATCCATCATGTCCCTGGATATTTTGTTTGAAGCTTAATTAAATTTTAAGAACAGCATGAATCATTTCCCCTGTAAATTGGCTGTGATTCTCCTTGCCAGGCTATTTTATACATGGTGTGTTCGATTTCATGAATAGATTCAGGAGAATACGCTATGCCTCCAGCAATGGCTCCAAGCAGTTTTATGAGGAAATAGTTTCCTAGTTTCCATAATAGCTCTCAAGACATTTCACTGCAATATAACAAGCATGAATGGCAATCTGCCATTCAACACCGAAGATGTTCCCAGCCTGATCACAGGGACCAGTATTTGGAAACAGATGATGTTTGCATTTTCAGGCTGCACTCCACAAAGAGGAAGTTGTGGAGGAAAGGGGCAGTTGTCAGATGTATAGAGATAAACAGACTAAAAAGAATCAGCCATACTCGCAGAATTAAAATTAGGATTTGAGGATCACTTTTTAAGTGGGTAAGAAAAGTATGTGAGGTGAGTGAAATAGTTTATATACCTAAATTAATTGTCTTTCCATTAATACTGTATGACTGAGGGATGTCCCTCCTCAGGACTTTAGCCTTGGCTAGTTTTTATTCCTAAGGGGAACACTAGTGTCTCTGGGCGCTCGCCCAGTATTACTGGTAAGCTAGATCCCAGACACCGGACCCCAAGTCTGTTAAGAGAGTAAACTTAGACTGTATCTACTTGGACAGCAACGCCTACTCTCAGACATCCTTGACATGCCTTGGAGTCACATTGCAACGCCCATAGTTGGCTTAAAATGTGACCTCAGTGTGAGCTACAAATTTTGGCATATGTGATTTAATAGTTGTTAAGAGAAGCCAGACCCAGTGAGCTGCAGGATCCAGGTAGATTTTCCATCCCAGCCCAGTAGAGCTGAAGCAGATCAGTTCCCAGAGCCACGGTGCTGCCCTCGCAGCCCCACCAAGGCAGGTGGCTACTGTTCCCCCTCCCCAGCCCCAGCTGGAGCAAGGCTGAGCACAGATTCCCCATAGGAGCATGTGTGCATGCACACGTGCATGTGCACACATATAAAATTAATCCACAGCTGATCACACAGCTCTGCACATTATTTTTTCCTCATTGGTCCCAGTTTCACTAAATTCGCACCTGAATTATGTACTGATACCATTAGCAAGGTCATCTCAGTCTAACATGGTATTACTGATGCTTCTGCCTTTGCAAGACTCTGCTCCCCAAAAGGTCCCCAAAGCATACCTCCAAATATCTGTAAAGCTCAGCAATTTCTCCCTCTTAACCACTCATGAAATCCAGGAACCCCCATGGTACTGTCTACAACTTTTTTTCAGCTTTTTCCTGTGTTATCTACCTTATCCAGCAACTTTTCATGTCACATCCAGTAGCCTCTCATGGTCTGTTCAGTGAGGTTAAACCTCTGCCGAGTGCCCAGTAATCTCCATGCATGTCTTAATAATATTTTCTTCCAGATCACCAATGAAAAAATGTTAAATACAGGTTGCAAATCAATCCCTGGAGACCTCAGCTAGTAAGAGTCAACTGGATGATGTGCCAACAGGATTAATTTTCTGTCTTTCAGTGAACTGCTTCCAAATTAAGCTCGTCCAGCATACACTGATTTTGAAAAATGCTGATCTTTTTACACAGGTATCATGCAGAACTGAGCAAAAGGTCTTACAGAAATCTAAGCATATTATGTCAACACAATTCGTACATAAAAATTGGTTGAATTCATTCATCATATTACCACCATTCCTCATTGACAATGCCACCCCAAAACTTTTCCCCTGATTATTTTGAGAGGAGGCTCCTACCTACTTAGGTTATTATATTTTCCTTTTCTGAGCACTCTCTTCTCTGTTTGTTGAGTGTTACTTGTTTCTTTCAAAAGATCAAAGGCTGATAATCACGCTTTTGTATTGTTGTCCCCTGTCCTGAAATGTCAGGAATTCTTCTATTTCTCTGTAGAACTCTGCACAGAGATTTTGTGGCAAATTATGAAACCTAGTTTACAATTGGTGTTCTCCACAAACTCCCTCTTGGGAAAGATTGCTGAAAGCTTCACAGGTCTATGCTGATTTTGGAATAAACCTTCACCAGTTCATGACTTCGCATGAAAATCATGCAATACGCAGACAGCTTGCACAATCTTGCCAGAGCTAGCAGGAATATTTTCAAAGAAATGAAATTGCATTAAAATATGCTACTTTCTGGTAGCCAAGTATTTTTCAGAGACCTATTCATTGCAACAAAGTCCTCCTCTAAATCCCCTTGCCGCTGTCAAGGGTAGACAGGGAAGAACCTGGGTACTTATGAATCAGTCTCAATAAAGAAAAACGAACTCAGACTTCTGCCTTCCTTGTGGGCATCTTCATTGGAAGTTCTCTCTGGAAATCGCATTAGTTTTCTTATGAGAAGGTCCCTACAATTTGCCTAATTATCAGCCTGACAGCTTTACATACAGCTTACATGCAGAAAATGAAAGGAATGATGAGGGAATTTCATGGAAGAGGTTTTATTTCCCCTGATAGCAATATCATCTCAACCTAATTTGCATGTTAACATTTCACATCACCCTCCATATCTTATTGGTAGAAATATATCCACTCTTGCTTATTCCCATGAAAACAGAAAGCAAGAATTGACATTTGTTCTTCTCGTTCCAGCAAAGCAGCTCCAAAAAGAGTGAATTTGGGTCAGGCTAAGACGTTGCCTGTCATAGAGATATTCAGACTTTTAAATACAAGTGATTTCTTTTAGAAACAGAGTTAAAAGGAGAAACATGATTGCATTTCTGCATCAAAAAATAAAAAATATCCATGGGGCAACCCAGGACTTACAGGCAAACAGGTGATTACATGCCCCTTTTTCATATCTTCATAAATAGTCAGAGCCTGAGAGACAGGAAAACTGGGTCTTGCTAGTAAACTTCTGCTGCACCTAGGTGGTCATTCCTTACCCAAATTCTTAAAAGTGCCTTTTGACTTGCAAACCTTAGCAGTATTTGAACTTTTGAGAAGGCTGACAGCTGCTGTAAACAGGTAGGACCTTCTGATACTCATAACCTCAGGACTGCAAATGGCAACCTGCGTAATCACAGGTTACTTGGAAAAGTCTCCAGTCATTCAGTGTCTCATTTTCTCCCTCGTTAAAATCCACAGTACACCTATCCACAGATGAAGTGTTTGAGCACTTCTGATGAAAAAGAGAGTGCAATTGCAGAGGTCTGTATTACTGATCACTTGATACTGATTGACAATGTATTTACAAATCCATAAATGGTTGATTCAGTCCCAGTATCAAGACTACCGAGCATTTTACATTACTGTACTTCATCTAGTGACAGAATAATATTTTGTATAACCCTGGACTAAAAAAGACATTGCCTCAGTCTCCTTCAGTAAACCATTATCCATTTTATTTTAACTGACTATTACGTGGCTTGAAGATGCACAGAAGTGAAGAACTTAAAGTCTATATTCTGTGCTAAAAAGGAAAAAGCAAAAGTATGAAGGCCCATGTAACTATACGTGGTTAACATTATTTGGGTTCTCAGCTTCTGTGCTGCCTCACACTTTCTATTTAAACTGCAATGTGTGCCACTAGCACACATTTTTGTAGGTAACCAAGACACCATGGAAGAATTTGGCTAAAAATACAAATAGTAATAAATAATATCAAGTGAAAAGTTCAGCTATGTATTCAACAACAGTTTTCAGATTTCCTGATTTTTTGTGTGCATAGCTATATAACCTAAAATTTAAATACATATGTTTTTACAGAGAATATGATACACATTCTCTCTAATATTTTACCCTTTTCTGTTACATACAGAGATTTCCAACCCATTCTTTTAAACACACAGTGTGTATTTAATCTGAAAAATATTACAGATACATTCTGTTTCTTGACACAAACAGTACTGGCAACATTCACATTCTCACACTGAGTTTTTCAAGACAACTCAACAATAAAGCTTTAAGCATAATATACTTCATTTATATTCTTCCTTGAGGGAGATGGAAACACAAACACCGTCTTAATTAATTCATAAAGGACAGACTAAATGTGTCTGCAAAATACCATTTGGGAAAATATAGGCAAGTGTCATTACATGTAGAGCCAGCTATTCTGCTAGAGAATAACTCTAGAAACCTATAAGCTTAAATCATATACAGTATGGAGTAATTGCTGTTGTTACTGCACTTCCAGTGTGAGCATGGAAAGTGCTGATCCCCATTTATATTCAGCACTCAAAACTGTTCCAAAGTGAGCTTAAAATAGACTTAATGAATGCTTTCAGAAAATTACTTCTGTTTTATATCTAAATAAATGGCTGAAAAAAGATAATTTAACCACAATCCATACCATGACATCAATCTCCTGAAAGATTTATACATATGTATTATTGGCTTCTTGGCTCAATAATTAATCTAAACATCATAATTTGCTTCATGGATAGTTTACACACATTATTTGGCTGCATCCAGGGTACAAAGTAAAAAACACTTTTGCTATGAATAGTTGAAGCAAGGCAGATACCATGTAAATAAGATGCTGGGAAACACAAAGCAGCAAGACATAAGGCTACATACATATAAACAAGTTGGGCTTTGGAAGGCCACCTCATACAAAGCAGCAGTGTTTCTTTGGTTCTAGTCAAGTACTGAGCCTCTTGCCATAAGAAATGCACATCCATCAGTGTTATCTAGTCTTTCTATAGGCATAACGCATAAAAAGACTATTGCAGTTATTTGCAATTATTTAATTCCACTCTTCTCTTCAAAGCTTCACTTTGCTTTAAAGATTGACCAATTCTAGGGCAAGTTAATACAACTGGTATTTTATAGTAAAAGCAAGCTTCCCTTGCAGTTCCCACTCTGTGCTCAGAAATCTTGACAAACTGGCACACATCAAGAACAGTAATGTTAGTTTTAGATTGCTACTGTTCGAATCTCAGGTGAACCTTCATAAACAAATCTTTTTTAATTATGCATTCATTTCAACATATGTTCAGCACACAAGTGCTATTCATTAAAATTTTCCTGCCTTCAATAATTTCTATTTGGTATTCATTATTGTGCAGAATTCCCTGGAAAAAGGCCTCCAGGCCACAGAGTCTCACCAAATAACTACACAACAATTTCCTAGAAATTACAGACTAAATATGTGGTTAAACTCAAAGCACTAAAATTTCAGTTTTGTAAAGAAATTATTGTTTCGTGGGACAGAGGAAGGCTTGTTTAGTAATACAAATGAGCTGATAGGAGCTAGGCATCTTCAGGCAAGCATATCCTCCTCTTAAAGCAACTTCAACTTCAATTTCAGGATTCCTACAAGAAGTAAATCTGGGAGGTCCTATAGACATTGTTAGGAAGAGACTTCTGTGGTCATGACAGTCTTCTCAAACCAGCAGAGAAATTTCTGATGAAGATATTAGAGGGGAAGATCACAAAATCACATAATCATAGAATCATAGAATGGTTTTGATTGGAAGGGACCTGTAAAGGCCATCTATCTAGTCCAACCTTCTGCAATAAGCAGTGTCATCTTCAACTAGAGCAGATTGCTCAGAGCCCCATCCAACTTGACCTTGAATGTTTCCAGGGATGGGGCACCTACCACCCCTCTGGGCTACCTGTTCCAGTGTTTCACCACCCTCATTGTAAAAAATTTCTTCCTTATACCTAGTCTGAATCTACCCTTTTTTAGTTTAAAACCATTACCCCTTGTCCTATTGCTACAGGCCCTACTGAAAAGTCTGTCACCATCATTCTTATAAGGCCCTTTGAAAGGCTGCAATAAGTTCTCTTTGGAGCCTTCTCTTTGCTCCTCTATCTGACAGGCTCTCTGAGGCATGGAGGAGTACACCCTGGAGGCATCAGCCTTCTTTCTCTATACCCCCTGCCCAGATCTGATAAGTCTGATCTTTCCAATCTGCCCAAGAAAAAATGGGGCTCCTCTCACAGCACAATCACATTTTAATGAGCTGGTTTAAAGTCATTTTTTATTTTAAATGCATGGGAGGATAAAGCTCTAGGCTTCATCATAAATCTACACAGTTCAAGGGGAAAAAGGTGACTCTCCCTCTGATCTGCCTGTGAAGTGAGTTACACTGGTCCTGAGCTACCTACCATTAGAGGAAACCTTGCTAGGAGTCCTGTCACAGCAGGATCAAGTGCTTGCTATGGATCTCCTACCAGGCAGGTATTAATCAATCAAGCACAGCAATCCACATTAGACTTTTAAATGGGTCAGGGAAAAGCTATTTCACTCAATGACAAATTGCACAGAAGAGAACAACCTACTGGTAATTGGTTGTAACTAATTAAGTAAGCCGAACACAGAGGCTACTAATGATAGCCAGTTTCTAAACAGTTACAACTGTTAATTGTAAAAGTTTCTGGAGCTTTTTGACATGATCTCTGACAGGTTATATGCAAAGCCACCTCAAGGAATAAATTAATTGCAGCTTTGCCATGTCCAGAAAGAAAATGGGAAGGAAAAATGCAATGCAGCTTAAAAATGAAAAGGTGATTATCAGAATTAAATTAATCCTTTTAAAAGGAACAAAGTCAGACAGAGGACTTGATCAGCAGAAGTGTGACAAAATGGGAGCAAGTGTTAGAGGACTTGTCTTAAGAAAGTTCCCTTAAGTAAAAGGTGCCTTAAAAACAGCAAGTGAACCATCCGTATGGTCCCAGACAGCTATCTCCAATAGCAAAGCAGTGGTTCAGGCTCTATATGCCTACCAATAATTCATAGGAAAAAAAGAACCAATTTTAAAATGAAACCTCTTTTTTTTTTAACAGCCAAATTCTATTTGAAGTCAAAGAAAAATAAAATGAGAAACTAGATACCCTAATGACTCATATCTCTGTCTGCTTTTCTCCTAGGTGTCTTCCTGAATTCATCCAACATGCTACCCACACACCTGTAAATCTGATATCTGATAGACCAAGAGCAAGGAGAGATTCAGTACACTGGAACAGGGTCACAACCCAAGTGTCAGTCTGCCTAAATCCTTTTGCAGCAGGCACTGTGGTACGCACAACACCCTAAGGCCTGTTCTCCTTAGGAAATAGTCAAACTCTCATCTACTTTCAACATTTTGTGTGCAAATCATTTGAAACATCACCACTCTTCCCAGTATGGCTTCTTTATCTTTCAGGTATTCTGGAAATGCATCTATTTCTGTTTGCTCTTGCTGCCATAACAGATAATGTTTTCTGAAATATTTCATATGGTTAACCCTGCAGCTCCATTAATGAGCTCAGGTGTATACACTCTTCCAACTTGTCTTGTGTAATGGCCTCCATTACAATGTAAATATCAAACCAAGTTAAAACTTAATCACGACTCAGGTTCAAAACATGTCACTGCAACTTTCACTGTAGAAGAAATTCTAGTCTATGGTTCACAGTCTATAGTCTAATCTGTCACTTCATAATAGAGAGAAATCCCTGGAGGACACAGCATTGCAGGTCTTGTTAGCCAGGAAAAAAAGGTATGAAACATAATCGGCCAGATGTGGTCTGTTGATGTTCCCTTGGAGGACTGTATTATCTAACATGAAGGAGTCTAAAGCCAAAAATCAAAGGTGAGGTTGTGTTATTTTTGTTTTCTCCCTTTCTTCCTTCTTGTTACAGATGAACATGGTTCACATTTTACCTATTTTACTTAGAAGTAAACATTTACACCCACATCAGGCTCCTAAAGCAGCTCACTTTTCTAAATTGCCAGAAACCTAGCAGCTCCCATTTCAACCAACACCCTAACTTTAGACAACCATTATTTTGAACTTCTGCCAAAAACTGTAAGGTTTAACTATCAGATGGCCACTAAATCTCCTAATACTTGTCTCCTAAAGTACATGACATTTTATTTTAAAGTGTTCCCATTGCATGGAAGTGTATGGTCA
This sequence comes from Pelecanus crispus, assembly GCF_030463565.1. NCBI lineage: Eukaryota > Metazoa > Chordata > Aves > Pelecaniformes > Pelecanidae > Pelecanus > Pelecanus crispus. Next base: position 70,837,883 of record NC_134676.1, on the reverse strand, counting down.
GGTATTACCTTCTCTGCAGTAGTACCACTCTGGCAAGGTTACATGACTGCTGTTGCTCTTCCTATAAGCAAAATAATTGTCTCCCACTCTTTCAAGATTTACATGGTTTTCACAGACCCTTTTAAGTAATTTGCAGATAGCAAATGTTTCACCTCTCAGGAAAAGTGCTTGTATACCCCATCATTGAAGAAGCAGGGAGTCATCACATTACATGAGGATTTGATATGATAATGCAAATCTATCTTTTTCCCCTTCAGCCACTCTGTTACAATCCAGGGAGTTATCTTGAGTATCAGGATTAACAAATTTTGCTCAGGTTGTTCCTCCAAGCAAGTAACATAAACTCTTTTCCAAGTAATGAAAGGATGATAAATCTCTGGTCTTAATTCTTACAGATACCTTAACTTTTCTTTCAAAATAGGCATGCTTTGTATGCTTATCTTTATTAAATGGCATTTTATATTAGACGTCTGAGAATATCTTCATGACCATCACGGCTTTTGGTAGAATCTCATCTATGTAAGCACAGTTTGGAGGTCATCCTGAGCAGCAGATACACATTATCCAGCTACCTAGAGTGAAATACAGTGATTTGTTTTGTTTTGTTTTGTTATTATTATTAAAATTATTACATGTTGCAATAGCTCTTATTTTCTTATCTGGCTCTGGAGAAGATTTGTCAGGCTGGAGTTGTCCCCATTTCCTATAATGTAGTTTTTTATCAATGTAATTATACTGCCCTCCTGGTTCTTGACCAGGTAAATGACAGCATGATAGTGTACAATCCAAAATCTGTATGAGGACACTGGGAAATTGCCACGTTGCTGTAGAAAACGGGGTTAGCTCTCTCCAAATCTAATTGTTCTGGAATAATCTTGTTTGTATCAGGAGTCAGCAGTCATTTGGATTATATGCAAGACAGTGAATGTGGGCTGAAATGCTCTTTCTGAGCCTTGATGATGCAATTTGCAGCAACAGGAGCAAAGTTTGCGACTGGTCCTTCAGAATTCATATCCAGAGCAGTGACCAGGAATTACCAGTGAGACAGGAGAGCTGGGTCATTTGGCTTGGACAAGACCCTATCCTGATGTCTGGGAACTCACAGAACTTTCCGTGGCTAAGCAGAGCTGGCAGGTTAACGTGCCAACTGGCACATCCGGCCAGGCTGTCTGAAAAGGCACAGCATAAAGAGCAGAAAGGTGAGTGAGGAGGCACCCACACAAGCCTCATCTTTGACTTTCAGCCTCTCCACACCACCCTCTGCAAACCCCCTGGGGACAGAGAATACCACCCACTGTGCACCCTCAAGTCTATTCTGCAAATCATGTAGACACATGCAATAATACAATAAATTGCCCCGTGAGCAACCCAGGGACTGATTTCCAGCAGATTTGATTGTTCTAGCTGGCTGAGTTTTAACTGAAATATTCTGAGGAAATGCTCTAAAAGAAGTGTGCTCTGCCACGCTTCATTAGGCAGCAGAGTATCTCTAACACAGAGAAGCTATAAGTGAGGAATTAGGCCCCCAGTGGCCTGGGCAATTGCCCTACACATATTCCCTACTCTGGCCTATAGCAGGGGTTGAGTTCAAAAGTCACCTTTCTCTTGTTGTTTCTTTCTACAAGGGGATCAGTGGTGTCTTTTCATTTACCACACTAATCCACTTCCATGAAATTTGTCAGAACCTGGTGTCTTTGGCTACAACTATGCCAGCAACCTAAAGAGGGACAGAGGATAGGCTTAACAACTGGCACATGTTCATCCTGTTTAATTATCAAGACATTATCTGGCACATTTTTTTCTGGTTACAACTAACTCCTACCAGGCAAATTTTGGGCATCATTTTGGGAAGAAGCAATTCCAAAATACAGTAAAGGGACAAACAAAAGAGAGTTCAGCCATGTGAACATGAGTTTTGGTCTGATTTAATTATTATTAAAGATTGATGGTTTTAAAATCATCACCCTTCCTTTCAAGTTAAACAAAAACTCTTAAGAGGGTTAACTCACACAGTTAGCTCAGTCTGTTAGAGCATGGTGCTAATAATGCCAAGTTCACAGGTCCAATCCCTGCTTACTGTAGGGGGGTTGGGCTCAATGATCTCTCAAGGTCCCTTCCAACCCAAAGCATTCTATGATTCTATGATTCTGAGATTCTCACAAGTTCATCTGGCAACATAAGCATGTAAACACCAACTGTTTAAAAATATATCAAAAGAGTAGAAGCATTCCTTGGCAACCCAGTACTATGGTGTGGGGTTTTTCCAATAAAAATGATTGAGGTCTCAGTGTTTCAGGAAGTCATTTACATGCCATTCCCAGATTTACAGACCAGAATCACTAGCTTCGATAGTCAAATGAATTATTGAAGAAAAAAATTGTTCTTCTATAGCTTCTTTTATTTGCAGTACTTTGCCAAGTCCTTACTATCTTTATTTTATGGATGGAAAAACTAGGGAAGGTGAAATGTCACCCCAGAATTATCCAGCAGGCAAGTTAGCTGAAGGTAAGGTATGCTTCCACTCCCTAGATGTTTACTTTCTCTTCCTCTCCTTCCTCTAGGACCTGATAATCTTTCTCTTCCACAGTTATTAATTCCCTTTTTTGGTGGTGTAACGGCCCTCCACTCATGTAACTAGTATTGTTAAACCTGAAATTACTTTTCCCAGTCTGTATCTCTAAGTTTTCCATGTCTGCCTCAGCAATGAGTAAGGGCTAGTTCATCCATAAGGTTACATGCATTTTCCAGTTACATGAGCCAGTCTAACAAATTACAACACTTCTCTTTACAAACCTCTCTTATAACCTTAGTTCAGCACTGCTACCAACCTATCAGGAAGCCCACTTAACAACTATTAGCACTGAAGATAGGTCTAGACAAAACGTTAATGACCTTGATAATTCTTTATGATCCTTGGCAGAGGAACCCAGACATTGTGACTGAGCCCAGATTTGCTGAAGGCCATGTATGATTTCAGTCATAGTGTCAAGAATTCAGCCCAGACTACAGTCTGCAGTCTTAAACTCAGGAATATCTGTTGTTCAACATTGAAAGATGAGAATAAACCTTTATCACTCAAGAGTCTTTTGTTGAGTCTTTCACATTAGAGTTTTGTGAAGAGAAGTGTTGGAAGTGGTGTTAGACATCTGAGAAACCTTGATCTGTTTATTCTGCAGCCATGTAGAAAGACTTTGGCTCACATTAGAAAGCCGGTTTTTAAAACAACCAACCACATGCACAATAGCTGCATCAGGTAAGGCTGTAGCAGCTGAAAGGCTGGATAAATGCGAGCAAACCTGCACAAGCCTTTTACCTCATTCTTGTCCTTTCCTTTCTTCAGTCATGCTTCCTAGCCAGTTTGGTGACACCCAGCAGAGTGGAAGGATGGGTTAAATGTGGGTTAAATATTGCAAGACTGATGACTTTTTAGCAGCATGGAAGAAAGAACAAGAAAGTCAATACTGATCTTGTAAAGACTCTGACCCAGTTGCAGTCTGTGAGTGTATAATTGTACTTGCTGGTATCTGGCTGATTCATACTCTTGAAAAGTGCATTTTTTTAGAAATCTCTTAGATCTGTCTTAAAAGGTACTTAAAGAATCGTATGACGTATTACCTTCAAGAACATGATGCAGAAAAAGCTCATCATTGATTTTTGCTTCCCTGTTTCTTTATGTTCAAACAATTGTGCACCTAAAAATAGTTTAACTGCTACTCAGGTAGTTAGGGAGACAACTTTAACTACTTTCCATCTCCAATAATACAGGACATTTTTCTCATCATTTTTTCCTTACCTTACCTTTGGATACACTGATTGTTACTCATCCTGTCCTGTGACTAGCAGGACTCCCCAGCCCTTATTTACTTCTTAGGGAAGCACTTTTTACAGATTCTGGAAAGGAAATAGCATGCAAGGAAGTCAATAAAAGTTCTGGCCCAGTCATCTTCAACATGGTTTATAGAAGGCCTCAGGTGATGTTTTCTTTCCCTTAGGCACCACTAAGAATTCAGTTTGAAAGCTGTACCCACCACTAAAATCTCCCAGAGCACAACAGAACCACTCAGTTATACAGAACGTAAGTTTGTAGATACTCATGGCAAAAATACTAAAGAAGGCAGGAGTGAAGAATGGGTGGCAATCTATGTGTGAATACCAGAAGAAATATGGCTCCCAGGACACCACTCCCAGCAGCAAAATTGAGGGAAGTGGTGTTTTTGTCACAACTGCCAGGCGAGTGCTCCTGATGACCCCCAGACCCTGCAATCCACACACCAGTAGGAGAGCTAGAAGGCAACAGGAACAGACATCTCAAACATATTTCACACAAGGAAAAACAGTCAATGGACAGCAATGTGATGTAAGATTTATGAAAGGTGAAGTGACCACGAACGCCAGGCAAAGGATTGTTTCATAACAACTGATGTCTTGTAAGGGATATAAAAGGAATATCCAAAAATTAGCATGATGTCTCCTATCAAGAACAATCACAAAAATCTGATGAGGACTCGACAGCCAGCACTCCTTGCCCTCTGTGTCCAGACCACATGGACTCACACATTTTGAAGTTTATGAGTTTGTGATTGTTGGAGAATGAGTGTATAAAATCAACTTGCTTAAAGACTTTGTAAATAAATATCACATTCCTCTTCCAAAAGATCTTGCACTGAATTTTGTTGTGTTCATTTCCCTGCAAGTGAGAGTCAGAGACCTGCATGCCTGGAATTCTTCTGCAATTGGGTTTGAAAATGCAGAGTAGGAAGACTGGAGCAAATGGCTTCACATGAATGGAGAGCCTGTTCCTTATGTACAGAGAAGAATGGTATTGCCTTCTCTCCATCCCTGTGGAACTGCAGCCCCACAGGAGCTGAGAAAAAGAGTAGGTCCTGAGGCTGGTTATTTCCAAGTTTTCCGTGCACTCACTTCCTGAATTTCAGGAAGACATCCCTGCTCCTTTAATCTACCCTGCCACTTCAGGAAAAAATCTGAGCATGGAAGAACTTGGTCTAAATTCTCTTGTGGTAACCTTTTCTTGCTTACAGAGGGGAACATGCAGTGTTGAGGCCTATACTTGCTTCGTCTTACTACCTGGCAATAACCTCAGTGGAAAATCCCTTGCAACATCCAGCTTTGGCACTGCCAGTCTGGAGGAAGCTTTGTCAATGCGGGTAATGATTTTGAGATTAATTAGTGTACAAATACACCTAAACTGATTCTGAGGATGAATACTGCAAAAGATGATCTCAAGCCTTGCACTGACATTAATCAAGAATGTGCACATTTGTTCTAGTGTGTGGGCTAATATTATTGTGTATATATCCTTGTGCATAGTTAAACAATGATGTGTGTCAATCAAGAAGATTATTTCTACTCCAAGGTATTTCCCAGGAATATTTTTATACTGACCATGGTGGACTACTCTAAAACCCAACTTGGAAACCTACTTCTTGATTCTGTTTTTTCACTCCAGTTGCAACTAAAATGCTTCTGCAAACATCTGTGTAACCTGAGGTAGTACTGTCACTCAGTGCCAGGATTTTCTTCATAAAAATGAGCCTCTGCTGTTGCCCTTGTCATTTATGTTGTGGAGGAAACACTGGAACAGGCTATATTTAGCAGCTTTGTGCATAGAAATGTCAGATCCAGAAATATACAGTGGTGGACAATGAGTCCTTGGTTTCTGCAACTGAAACATCATCTGTGTACCCCATTGGAGCTTCCTAAGATGGTCGTCCTTGTTTAGTTACAGCATGGTTCTGTCTGCACTGGATTACTGTGGTCATGTTTGAAGAGTGACACTAGGAAAGCATGGCTTATCAACTTTGCCCTCTCTGCACTGCAGCTATCACTTGAAATTGAAAAGCAACCATCACAAGTGGCCTCAGGGTATGTAGCAGTAATGCAAGGAATGAAAAAAGCCAACAGCCAGACTAGAAGATGCTGTCTCTTTAGGAAAGCTTCAAGGGAAATCTCTATCAAAAGAAAAAATAGATTTTAGGAAAAAAAAAAAAGAAAAAATTTCTGGGGATAGTTGTACAGTGTTGTAAGCTGTCTTCTAACTGCTACAAAACAAACAAACAAACAAAATGGGTTCATGTGATGACAAATCCTTGCTGATTTCCAGTTATTTTACAGAACTGAAGTCCACATCTCCATCCATGTCAGCTAAATATGTTCTTCACCTATTCCTCATCACTTCTGCCCTACTGAAAGACCCTAAGGTCAAGAGAGCCTCCAATCTCCTTGAGGACCCACCTGGTCTTACAGGACAGGTAGAAATGCAAAAGTGAAGACAAAAGAGCAGTCTGCTCTGCTCTGCAGTAGGTTGTTGCCTGGACTTTTGGATCTTCTGAAATTCCTGCATGGCCTGAGCTCCCTTATCATCAGCCTTCCCCTCTGTCTCAGTCTCCATGGCACTTTGCAAAATATTTAGTTACCAATACAAGGGAGTGCAGCCATGGCTGGTGCTACCCCCAGCCAGGCTTTCACTTTGCAGGCACAAGCTGTGATTTAGGCTACAGGCCCTTCCAAAAATTCCTCCATCTGTCCCTGCACGTGCTGCCTGGGGCTGCAATCCAGCTCTCACCAGGAAATAACTGGGGCCATATGTTTCTGACCCCCTGCCAGGAGCAGGCAGTGCGCGAGGGGCGGGAGGGAGGGAGCCCTGGCTGTACACCATAACTCAACAGCCAGCTCAGAGCAGGTGATTGCTCCTCACCACTACTTGCTGAGAAGAAATTACCGGTTTCTGAGATTAAGAGGCCAGGATTTTGGCTTCCCAGGGTGTAATTCCTTTTGTTGAGAAGTTTTCTGGTGGTGTGTAGCCTGTTATTAAGGCCTGTGGTTTTTAGCCCTGTGCAGCAGAAGGTAAAATATCTTTCCAGGCTCATATGTCTATATGCTGTATGTGCCTGTGTGAGAAGACAGTCTGCTGAAGCCAGCTTCCCTTGGACATTTTTGGGGTAGAGTTTGGCACCACAGGAACACCCCAACAATCGCTCATGTAACTTTCCTGTCACATAGTCCCTTCTTTCCAGTCCATGTAAAACTGAAACCCAATCCCACCTGCAGAGTTTGCTTCCTCAGCTCAGGCTGCACAGACTCCAGTTTCAGGTTTGTTGGACTCGCCAGTGCTGTATTCGACAGTTCTTACTGTATGAAAGTTATTACCACCTTGCCAGCCTCTCCCCTCTGGAGCAACTCCCTGTAGTCCTATTGACATCTCTCTCCACAAAATGCATTGAGGAAAGGAGCAAGAAGGGACCAATGCCTGTTAAGTCACAAGCATTTCTGGATGTATTTTTTTTTTTTTTCCTTTTACGTTTCTCTTGCTGCCCTGAGAATGCCTCTTTTTTGTGCCCATGTCACCAGCTCACAGGACAGCACAGGAGAAATGAGACTGCAATGGAGCTGGCTGTCTTATCCTCTGTGTGCCCTGCTGAAGGCTGCCATACACAGCTTGAGGCTTGCCTGCCAGTGTGGCTGAGGGGCAGATGCGAGTTAAGTGGCGTTGAATATTTGGAGATGAGCATGGTAATGACCAAACTGTTTGTGGTGGTTTGACCCTGGCTGGATGCCAAGTGCCCACCAAAGGCACTCTATCACTCCTCTTCTCAACTGGACAAGGGAGAGAAAATATAACAAAAAAGCTTGTGGGTCAAATAAGGACAGGGAGATCACTCAGCAATCACTGTCACAGGCAAAACAGAATAAACTTGGGGAAAATCAGTTTAATTTATTACCAGTCAAAAGTCAGTAGGAGAGAGGAGTGAGAACATGTGTAGGGTAATAAGAAATAAAACCAAGTCTTAAAACACCTTCCCCTCACCCCTCCCTTCTTCCCAGGCTCAACTTCACTCCCAATTTTTCCTGCTTCCTCCCCCCAAGTGGCACAGGGGGATGGGAAATGGGGGTTGCAATCAGTTCATCACACATTGTCTCTGTTGCTCCTTCCTCCTGCTCAGTGGAGAACTCCTCACACTCTTCCCCTGCTCCAGCACGGGGTCCCTCCCACGGGAGACAGTCCTCCATGAACTTCTCCATTGTGGGTCCTTCCCACGGGCTACAGTTCTTCATGAACTGCTCCAGTGTGGGTCCCTTCCACTGGGTGCAGTCGTTCAGGAGCAGACTGCTCCAGCATGGGTCCCTTCCATGGGGTCACAAGTCCTGCCAGCAAACCTGCTCCAGTGTGGGCTTCTCTCTCCATGGGTCCACAGGTCCTGCCAGGAGCCTGTTCCAGCATGGGCTTCCCACGGGGTGACAGCCTCCTTTGGGCATATATGGGCTCTGACGTGGGGTCATCCCTGGGCTGCAGGGGAATCCTTGCTCCAGTGCCTGCAGCACCTCCTCCCACTCCTTCTTCAGTGACCTTGGTGTCCGCATAGTCATAGTCCTCACTGAGGACAAGGAAAAGGCTGAGGTACTTAACGCCTTCTTTGCCTCTGTCTTTAATAGCCAGACCAGTTATCCCCAGGGTACTCAGCTGCCTGAACTGGAAGACAGGGACGGGGAGCAAAATGGAGCCCTCATAGTCCAGGAGGAAGCAGTTAATGACCTGCTACACCACCTGGATGCTCACAAGTCTATGGGGGCAGATGGAATCCACCTGAGAGTATTGAGGGAGCTGGCAGAGGAGCTTGCCCAAGCCACTTTCCATCATCTATCAGCAGTCCTGGTTAACAGGGGAGGTCCCTGATGACTGGAGTCTTACCAATGTGATGCTCATCTACAAGAAGGGCCGGAAGAAGGACCCAGGGAACTACAGGCCTGTCAGCCTGACCTCGGTGCCAGGAAAGATTATGGAGCAGTTCATACTGAGTGCACTCAACGGGCATGTGCAGCTCAACCAGAGGATCAGGCCCAGCCAGCATGGGTTCATGAAAGGCAGGCCCTGCTTGACCAACCTGATCTCCTTTTATGACCTGGTGACCCACCTGGTGGATGAAGGAAAGGCTGTGGACATCATTTACCTGGACTTTAGCAAAGCCTTTGACACAGTCTCCCATAGCATTCTCCTTGGGAAGCTGGCAGCTCATGGCTTGGACAGGCATACTCTTCGCTGGGTAAAAAACTGGTTGGGTGGCCGAGCCCAGAGAGTTGCGGTAAATGGAGTTAAGTCCAGTTGGCAGCCGGTCACGAGCGGTGTTCCCTGGGGCTCCGTATTGGGGCCAGCCTTGTTTAATACCTTATTTAATATCTTGTTTAATAATACTAATATCTAATAAAATATCGTTTATCAATGATTTAGATGAGGGGATTGAGTGCACCCTCAGTAAGTTTGCAGATGAAACCAAGTTGGGTGGGAGTGTCGATCTGCTCAAGAGTAGGATGGCATGCAGAGGAACCTGCACAGGCTGGATCGATGGGCCGAGGCCAACTGTATGAGGTTCAACAAGGCCAAGTGCCAGGTCCTGCACTTGGGTCACAACAACCCCATGCAACGCTACAGGCTTGGGGAAGAGTGGCTGGAAAGCTGCCTGGCTGAAAAGGACCTGGGGGTGCTGGTCAACAGCTGGCTGAACATGAGCCAGCAGTGTGCCCAGGTGGCCAAGAAGGCCAACAGCATCCTGGCCTGTATCAGGAATAGTGTGGCCAGCAGGAGCAGGGAGGTGATTGTCCCCCTGTACTCGACACTGGTGAGGCAGCACCTGGAATACTGTGTCCAGTTTTGGGTCCCTCAATACAAGAAAGACATTGAGGTGCTGGAACATGTTCAGAGAAGGGCAACAAAGCTGGTGAAGGGTCTGGAGCACAGGTCTTATGAGGAGCGGCTGAGGGAACTGGGGTTTTTTAGCCTGGAGAAGAGGAGGCTGAGGGATGACCTTTTCACTCTCAACAACTACCTAAAAGGAGGTTGTGGTGAGGTGGGTGTTGGTCTCTTCTCCCAAGTAGTTAGCAATAGGACAAGAAGGATTGGGCTCAAGCTGCACCAGGGGAGGTTTAGGTTGGATATTAGGAAAAACTTCTTCACGGAAAGGTTAGTCAAGTACTGGAACAGGCTGCCCAGAGAGGTGGTGGAGTCCCCATCCCTGGAAGTGTTCAAAAAACAGGTAGACGTGGCACTCTGGGACATGGTTTAGTCTAGTCTACCCTTAATTGGTTTAGTGTGGACTTGGTAATGTTAGGTTAATGGTTGGACTGGATGATCTTAAAGGTCTTTTCCAACCTAAATGATTCTATGATTCTATGACTCTATGAGAGTTGCTCCTCTCACATATTCTCACTCCTCTCTCCAGCTGCAGTTTGTGTCCCCATGGTTTGGGGTTTTTTTCCCCTTCTTAAATATGTTATCCCAGAGGTGCTACCACTGTCACTCAGTGGCTCAGCCTTGGCCAGCAGCAAGTCCATCTTGGAGCCGGCTGGCATTGGCTCTATCGGACATAGGGGAAGCTTCTAGCAGCTTCTTACAGAAGCCACCCCTGTAGCCCCCGCCGCTACCAAAACCTTGCCACGCAAACCCAATACACCGTTGCATTTATTCCATATTTGTTTTAATTTACTGCTGACATAAGTAAAAGCACTTCTGTGTCACTGGCCCGCTGAAGCAATACTGCCTTCATGTTAAAGGTCAAAATACATTTGTGACAGCCCAAAGCAAACAAACCTCAAGTCAAAAGCCTGCACTTGCTTCTGCTTTCTATCTGACTGTGGAGGTGAGTGGAAGTGTCTCCTCCTGCCAGGAGGCAGGGCTTAAGCAGTGCTACCCAACTGTCTGCCCTCTTCCGCATTTACCAAGGGTAGTTTCATCTCATTCATCCTGGTTTAAACCAGCTGCTTCAGGAACTGACAGTCTTCACTGCATGTGCCTTCACAGCACCCTGGGCAGGCAGGAATAGGTGAAAGTCCAAGGTCTGCAGCAAATCCACCACCTGACTGTTGGCCTCCTCCATGAGAGGAGATGCTTTCATGGCCTGTGGCAGGGACCATGGGGGAAAGTTGGTTCCTACATTCAGTCTCCCACTGCCCTGACATTTTGGGTGGTGTCTCTCGGTGCTTCACTCCCTGGAAATGTAGTGGGAATTAATTTACGAGCATAACAATCACGCACTTGGTAACCATGCTGCCCTGTCCCACCACTTATCAATCAGCTTACAAATTAACGCCTCTGATGGCTGCATGCACAGACAGGTTAGCACAGACCCTGTCAAGGTAAGACTCTGCACCTACACATCCCTCCCAGATTTCTGACACATAACGGTGCTCCACCTGAGAACTTCATGAGAAGTGGCAGCTGCGAGTGAGTTAATCTACCCATCTTGCGCACATGAGGAACAGAACTTGTGCAGGACTTGACTCTCAAGTGCAGGGACACCTACCTTCCTCCAGTTCACCATCCATTATATATTAGTAGCTTTTAAAATTCTCTGTCTGGCAGATGTGCAGCTGTTTTTCAGAGCACCACAGCAGAGCAACATGTACATTTTGCCAGCTCACTAGCAGTAAAATCAAATTAACAACCGAGAAGGAACATTAATTTAGTTTTTCCAAAATAAGGTTTTTGCTGGAAGCCACAACAATAACCAGTTCAAATCCCTAGCTTTTAGCAGGTAAAATTCCTGCCTGAAGAGATTGATCTGTGCAAACCAGCTTGCTTTCTTTTTTCTTTTAAAATGGTATTAAACTCATTTCTCACTTTTCCCTTAAAAATAATTAAATGTTATTGCTTGTCAATCTTATTTAAGGTTTTTTCACTGTCTCTTTGCCTACCACATCTCTCTCTGTCATTCTTTCCCTTTAGGTCTCAATTATTCTCAAGTATTATATCATTAACATTATTACTTATGCACCAATAGCATTACAGATAATTTAAGTCTTGCTTTCTCCTATTTGAGGTCTGAATTATCACATTAAAAAATAAATAAATAAAGGCTTACCAAGGGCTCCTCTCTTCCTGACCCTTCCTGTTGTTTTCATTAGTTTATGAGTGTAGACATTTATAAACAACAGATTTCAGGAGCTTATGAGACCTGATGTTATGTTAGATATATTTCCACACTGGAAAAGAAAACAGTCCAGGACAGGAAGAAGCTGGCCTATAAACTGTGTTAAAGAACATGGTGACCCTGTCCCTATAGAAGCAAGCAGTCTGGATCTTGCACATGGCACACACGAGCTTTTGGGAACTGCTGCCCTATACTGGAAACAGATAGCCAATTAATGGTGGCCTGTTTATGTAATACACATATAAGCTGTTAGTGAACCAATGGCTGTGCTCTTGCATGCACCCACTGTGTGATGTGTTTTGTCATGTCACTTCTCTTTGGGTTCTTCTTAGGAAGACTTCTCGATATTTGCTTTGGACATATAGGACATACAACATACCTCTCCTTCCTGACTGGGAGTAAGAAAAGCACAGGTCCCCAAGGCAAAAATGTGCCTTCACAGACGATCTTTCCACAGGCCTCCCCCAGCACTACCACAGTGCAGATAGCTGTGCCACATGTGTAGTAACACAGCTCTCCTCTACTTCCCTTCCTCCATTTTTTTATTAGCTGCTGTTCTTTGCATTAAAGGAGTCTGCAAAAGTCCAGCCTGGATCAGGACTGTGTTTTGCAGAACGGTAACAGTCTAACTGTTTGCTAATGGTAACAGGTCCTACTCTCAAAATCTCAAACTTACACTGAAAACTTACAGGAAAAGGGGAAAGAATCACCATCCCTATATCACAGAAGCTATTGGTCACAGGTAACACAACTTGTGGCAGCACTGAAGAATGAACCTCAGCCAGAATTTCACCGTCATTTTAAGTGGGTATTGCCATTTATCACTGGCATAAACAGCCTTGCATCTGCCCTTTCCCTGATGGCTTGGCTTGGTAGCATTTCAGCCCTCCGCATCCTCATGATAGAACAAACATTTTTGCACCACAGAGTGAAGGAAGTCTGATATAAAACTAAGAGCAAGTTTAAGTTTATAAAAGCAAGAAGGTGTTTAGTCCACTTCATGGGCGAGGCCCACCAAGCAACCATGCAATTGCTTTCACTGGCATTGGGGAAGAGAGAAAGAACAAGTAGCCAACAGCAAAACCGTGTTTTCTAGAGGCAGCATCAATTTATGCAGGTTTGTGGCCATGGCCAAGCTACCCTGCTTTCTTAGGCAGGAGACAAGTTTTCTAATGCAAAGGAACGTGAATTCTGCCTTGCCTTCCTGGTGTCTGCAGCATGGCAAGGCAAACCTGTCCCACCTTCAGTCTGTGCATATGAAGTACCAGTAGGAGCAAAACTCTGCAGTTCAGGGGAGAACTGCCCAGGCTCTGCATGAGCTTGTAAACAGAGTGCCTACCACCACAATGAACACATTGCATTCCCACTGTACAGCAGCCATGATATCTGTACACATACATAAATGTTCTGTTAAAGCCTCACAGGGCTCTCAGGTGTTAATGCAGTACTCACCAATGGGAAGAAATATCAGTAGGCATGCCTGTGAAGACTTTGTCCTTAAAAATCATCAGAAGGAAATTTACAATCCAAGCAAGAAAAAAAGCAAAGAGGAGTTATTTGCAGAAATCATGTTGCCTGCTAGGATAGCTGATCAACAGTCACTCCATCCAGGATCCTCTCTATGGGTCTTGGACACAGAATGCTATAACCCAGCCCTGACCTTTGTCTGCAGTCATTCGTGCTCACAGGTGTCAAAGCAGCCCTATTCCTGCTTCCAAAATGTAGTTGTCTGGATTGAGAAAATGAGTGCACAAAAAATTATTTTGCATGGCTGCTGCAAAATTATACTTCTGTCCTGGGTCTCACCATACTATATGTCACTGTAGTGCAAGACATCTGTTGCTGGGCTTGCTGCCAAGTCTGCAGGACTCAGTGCAAAACCAAAGTTGTGAAACATGCAGTTATGGAGCTATAACAATTTTATTTTCTGGATCCTGCATCATTCTGTTTCTTCAGTGTGGGCAGCAGTCTTTTCAGGTAACCTACTGCTCTGGAAATGCAGGCATCCTGTATTGCCTGGCAGGAAGTCTGACTGTGGTCGTTTTCATTTCCTTCCTCTTTATCCCTTCCACTTCCCTATGTAAAACACAGAACAATTCAAAAGAAATAAACAGTGTGTACGCTGCACACAGAAAATGTACAGAGTGTCTTTGAACAGCCCTAGGATTAAATCGGGCATTTATGAAGTGAAAGCTTGGTCAACCATCCCTTACAAAGTGGACAGGTGTCTTTCCGTTGTCTTGAGTGGGCTTTGCAATAAGGCAGAAATGATTAGCGAACATGTACTATTGGGATGTGTGAAAGGAGAACAGTAAATGCCACAAGCATTTCCCAAAACATCCTGTTGAGGATTCCTGTTGAGGAGCTGGTTCAGGGACGAGTTTCACAGATGGAAGAGAATCAGCTGAAATACACAAGGATTCAGCACTTTGCTGAACGCATTGACAAGAATTGCCTGTAGAATATGATTTCTTTTTTCATGCCTCCCTCCTTTTTAGTAGCCTTTCCTCAAGATTTACAGTCGTATAAACAAGTTCATCTCTTCCACTGACCTCATCCTTCCAATCCCTCTCCAACAGCTCACTTTAGCGCCAGTGTAATTATCTCCCCAAAATATAAATAGACAAATGGTACAGAAAGGCATGCAGAGAAGCCATTTCTAAGTATTGTCTGAACCTGTTAGTGTTCTGCAAAACACTTCTGTAATGAAAGACATTCAATAATGTTGCAATTCAGAGAAGAGATCAATCAAGCTGCATAAAGTCTCTCCTTTCCTTCCTACTGTGCTCATACATTTTTCAGACAGAACAGCCTGGCCTCTGTATTATGGGGCTTTGTGGCTTGGGTTGGTTTCTTTGTTTTTCTATAAATGAGTCCATTAACAAAGCTGTGAGAAGGATTTACTGGGTCATGGGTTGGGGTTCATATATGGGGCTGGCTAGGAGACAGACAGGAGTGACCATGGAGGAGATAAACCACTAAGCTTAGGGGGAACAAGGCCATCCCAAAGATGGACAAAGTGATTGTAAAAGGGACCCAACCATAATCATCTCCTCTAGTTTGTAAAACCTTCTCCCTCCTGTCAGTTCAGAGAGCTCAAGAGAGCATATTTACCAAAGACAGGCCCCAAAACGAAAGGGTAGGTAGAAAGTGGAGTAAAAAAAGAGCTTACAACTCTAAAACACATTTTTGTTCAGAGGTGCAGGATGGTCTTCAGATGCTGCTTGAATAGTGGCTAATTTATAGCCAATGCTAAAACCAACATCTGCCATCTGGGATGTTTAATTCTGCTGGGAATCTAAGGAACAAGAAAAGCCTTGTTAGTCTCAACATGCCTCTGTTATGTTTTCCCTTTGAATCTTTGTGCTATAACATCTGTAACCTGTGTGTCTGCCTTTTTTTTCCTAATAAAAGTAGATAAGAGCACTGTAGAAACAGCACTGACATTAGCCTTACAAAATATCAAACATGAAGGCATTGTTGACACCATGTTATTGTGATGCATTTTTATGATGACTTGACAAATGCAATGCTTCTCTCTGAGAACTGAATTTTCAGTGGTATTGTTCCACTGCAGAATCACTCAGCCCTCTTCCTTCCTAAGAGCAATGGAAAAAACAGCTGCAAGAAAAATTCATTTCATTTTGCTGTGCAAGTGAGTTTCTAAACTAATTCTTTTATCCAGAAATTAAAAACAAACAGTTAAAAAGAGAAAATGCTCATCTTGCAGTCTCAGGACAAGCAAACTTATCAAAAGAACAATTTTATAGAAGTTGTTATCCTGGCTCTGACCTGAGGCATGTTTAGACCAATATCCTGCTCGATACTGTAGACTTCAGACGAACACTAATAAACAAACTTCTAACATACACTGTGATAAAATCATTTGCCACTAAGGGAAGGTTTTTTAACCCTATCCAGTTAAATTTCACTCACTTCTTACACTTCAGGAATTTCTAGAGAGCAGCTGCCAAAGATCTGTCCATGTAACAACCAAAAAAAGTCTAACCTTTCTGAGAACTTCACAAGCTTTAATTTATTAGTTATCATTCAAAAAGAAACTGTACCTTTCTGCTCACTTTAAATATATTGTGTCCAATTCCATGGAACATCCTGTATGTCCAGATTCCCTATGGGGGAAAAAAGGGAAATGTGAACAGTGAGAATGTTTCCACCTTTTTCCTGTGTTATTTCTATTAAGTCTTATTTGTCTCTTCCTTCAGCTATACACAGCTGTAGTCTTTTACAGTACCTCTTTCTTAGGCTTCCCATGAACTAGTACACAACTTATTCCCTGCTTCCCATAAACCAGCTGGGAGACTGGAGAGCAAGGAGAGCACCACCACCCCAATTTTTAACACAATGCAGCATGCCTAGGTTAGCTGGTGTCCAAAAACATGGGATAAAGAGGATTTCCACAGCACTTTAAGCTGTGCTGCCCCAGGAGGTGCAGGTAAGGAGTGGTCTCATTGGGGTCTTTCATACCTTTTTCAAAGCTCCTGAAGTTGCTACTAAGACAAAGTGCTATGGCTTCACTCCCCAGTGAATTTCAGAATAATTCATATAAAACCATGACAGTAACATGTATTTACACTGAGCCACCTATTTGAACATGAATCTTGTGCATGTTATTAAAAAACACCCTGATTTCAAGCCGAGATCTGCCACTGGTCAGAGTTAGACTGGCATCATATTGTTCCAAGGAACGTGAAATATAAAAATAATAATAATTCACCAGACTAATTGGACAACATGTGAGTCAGCAATTTTTCAGCTTTTGAAATCTGGGTTCTAACAAAAGTCATGAAGCTATCATATAGATATGCTCTGTGATGCTCCAGTTAACGCTGCCAGTTACAAATACTGTGTAAAAATAAAAGACTGTCTAAAATACACACACATCTTAGGGGGATGTACTGACTTAACCCATTCAAGGCTCTGGTTTCCTGGTTGCAGACACTGGTTTCCACTGTTCTGCAATAAACCATAAATTACTCCCTGGTCCTAGGTTTGATCTTGAAGAATGGATATATGAATCTGCTCTTTTCTTATTCATAGAATCATAGAATCATAGAATTGTTTAGGTTGGAAAAGACCTTTAAGATCATCCAGTCCAACCATTAACCTAACATTACCAAGTCCACACTAAGCCAATTAAGGGTAGACTAGACTAAACCATGTCCCAAAGTGCCACGTCTACATGGTTTTTGAACGCTTCCAGGGATGGGGACTCCACCACCTCTCTAGGCAGCCTGTTCCAATACTTCACTAACCTTTCCGTGAAGAAATTTTTTCTTAATATCCAACCTAAACCTCCCCTGGTGCAGCTTGAGCCCAATCCTTCTTGTCCTATTGCTAACTACTTGGGAGAAGAGACCAACACCCACCTCACCACAACCTCCTTTTAGGTAGTTGTTGAGAGTGAAAAGGTCATCCCTCAGCCTCCTCTTCTCCAGGCTAAAAAACCCCAGTTCCCTCAGCCGCTCCTCATAAGACCTGTGCTCCAGACCCTTCACCAGCTTTGTTGCCCTTCTCTGAACATGTTCCAGCACCTCAATGTCTTTCTTGTATTGAGGGACCCAAAACTGGACACAGTATTCCAGTTGTGGCCTCACCAGGTATGTCAACTAAAAAAGGAAGGTTAAAGAAAGCATAACCCCCCCCCAATGAACAAGAACGCCAACCTAGTATCAACAGATGAGGAGAAGGCTGAGGTACTCAACAATTTCTTTGCCTCAGTCTTCATCGTCAGCCTCTCTCCTCACACCTCGTGAGTTGATGGACTACAAGATGGGGATCAGGGAGGTAAAGCCCCTCCCACTGTAAGGGAAGATCAGGTTCAAGACCACCTGAGGAACCTGAATGTACGTACATACGTCTATAGGACCTGATGAGATGCATCTCAGAGTCATGAGAGAATTGGATGATGTAGTTGCCAAGCGACTCTCCATGATATTTAAAAAGTCATGACAGTCAGGTGACATCCCTGGTGACCGGAAGAAGGGAAACTTTGTGCCCATTTCTGAAAAGGGAAGAAAGGAGGACCCTGGGAACTACTGACCTGTCAGCCTCACCTCCGTGCCTGGGAAGATCATGGAACAGATCCTCCAAGAAGCTATGCTAAAACTCATGGAGGACAGGGAGGTGATTCCAGACAGCCAGCACAGATTCACCAAGGGCAAGTCCTGCCTGACCAGCCGTAGTGGCTTTCTATGAAGGAGTGACTGCATCAGTGGACAAGGGAAAAGTAACGGATGTCATCTATTCAGACTTCTGTAAAGCCTTCGACACAGTGCCACACAACATTCTTCTCTCTAAATTGGGGAGATATGGATTTGATGGGTGGACTGTTCAGTGGATAAGGAATTGGTTGGGTGGTCGCATCCAGAGCGTAGTGGTCAACGACTTGATGTCCAAATGAAGACCGGTGACAAGTGGAGTCCCTCAGGGGTCTGTACTGGGACCAGTGCTGTTTAATATCTTCATCAATGACATAGTGGGATTGAGTGCACCCTCAGCAAGTTTGCAGATGACACCAAGCTGAGTGGTGCAGCTGACATGCCAGAAGGATTAGATGTCATCCTGAGGGACCTGGACAAGCTGGAGAGGTGGGCCTGTGTGAACCTCACAAGGCCAAGTGCGAGGTCCTGCACCTGGATTGGGGCAACCCCTGATATCAATACAGGCTGGGAGATGAAGGGATTGAGAGCAGCCCTGCAGAAAAGGACTTGGGGGTACTGGTGGATGAAAAGCTGGACATGAGCTGGCAATGTGCGCTTGCAGCCCAGAAAGCCAACTGTATCCTGGGCTGCATCAAAAGAAGCGTGGCCAGCAGGTCGAGGGAGGTGATTCTGCCCCTCTGCTCTGCTCTGGTGAGACCTCACCTGGAGCACTGCATCCAGCTCTGGGACCCTCAGCACAAGAAGGATATGGAGCTGTTGGAGCGGGTCCAGAAGAGGGCCACAAAAATGATCCGAGGGCCGGAGCACCTCTCCTATGAGGACAGGCTGAGACAGTTGGGGTTGTTCAGCCTGGCGAACAGAAGGCTGCGAAGAGACCTTATTGCAACCTTCCAGTACTTAAAGGGGGCCTACAGGAAAGATGGGGACAATCTTTTTAGCAAGGCTTGTTGTGACAGGGCAAGGAATAATGGATTTAAACTAACAAAGAATAGATTTAGACTGGATATAAGGGAGAAATTTTTTACAGTGAGGGTGGTGAAGCACTGGAACAGGTTGCCCAGAGATGTAGTGGAGGCCCCATCCCTGGCAACATTCAAGGTCAGGTTGGACGGGGCTCTGAGCAACCTGATCTGTTAAAGATGTCCCTGCTCACTGCAGGGAGGCTGGGCTAGATAATCTCTAAACGTCCCTTCCAACCCAAAGCGTTCTATGATTCTATGATTCTATTTCATAATAGCAGGCAACACAAAGTGGTCCTCAAATGGTGTTACACCATTTCGCCCCAGTGGAGGATTTACCTCACCCTTTTTATACTGATATTTTTAAAAGGGTTATTCAGTATCTTCCATCTGTGCAGCTGTTATTCATTCCACCCTCCCTACGGTTATTTTAGCACATCTGTAATCTTCACTTCAGGCAAGGCAAGAGCTCAGTTTTTCTTTTGCGAAGCCTGGGCTGCCTGATGGTGACAGGCCCAGCACCATGCTTCCACACAGATGGGACAGTGCAAGGAGAAAATGAGTTCTTTCAGGAACGATGACTATCTGACCATCTTTCTGCCGTGCTTTGCTGAGGTTTATTCTTCCCTATATATCTGGTCTTGACTTGCAAGATGCCACAGAAAGATAAAGAGCTGCATACAGGTACAGAGCCGACAGCCTTCTCACCTGCGCTGGGGTCAGCTGCACCACACTGTGAAGCAGGGATGAACATTTCTTGTCAATGTGTAGAGCAAACCTGGGAGGAAGAACTTTTGTCTTTTGGCCACAGGCAAGTCACAAATTGTATTAGAAAGCTTTGCCTTACAAAGCCACTGAAGCCCAACTAACCCATCTAAAATGTCAGGTGCCAGATAATAGGCTGTGACTGGTATTTGCAGGAAGCAAACTGGCATGGCATTAGGAGGATGAAGCATTTCTAAAAGTGGCATTAGCTTCCCTATGAATTCAACTTCTGTTCGAGTTGGCCTAATAATTTTTTGTTGTCTTTATATTACTTGTCTTGGCTGCAGGAGAGGGTTGTTCTGCAGACACAACTGTGCACATGGTTTGACTTTTTTATTATACACATGGGGCTGAAAGGTTGTGTGTACCTTTGTACGTTAATGCAAATAGAGGTCTTCCTGCAGATACTCTGCAAGTTGAGAACATGCATACTCCATATATTTGACCGAGGCAGTGTCAGTCCAGGCACCGGGGCTGACTCTAATCCAGTAGAAATGTGTGAGGAGAATCCATCTGGTGAGTTAGGAATAAACAATGGGATGTTGACACCAGGCCTGGGAAGAATTAGGACTCATCCCAACTAAGCACAGAAAAAACCTCCTGCACTTAAGCCAAACTGGAGTTCCTGTTGTTGAGGAACATTTCTTTGATCCTTGCAATACCAAAACTAAAACAGCCATTTCATAACCAGTGACTGTTTGAAAGAACTATGCTGACCTTCAGCTACCTGTCAACTCTGCTGTCCAAATAAAGCTCAAATTCTTCCTTTTTCCTACCCCTTATCAAATTTTCTACCCTTTTTTCCCACTTTATATCAAAATTGCTTCTCCATGAGCCAGCCAGTTTGTAACCACAGAATATACAAATATCCATAGCCTCCATAACATAGAGAAAATTAATATTTGCAAAGCATAGGACTGAGCTCACAAAACATTTTTTCTCAGTAATATACTTTAATATATAGCCTCTAAACCAACTTGGGAGTATGAAAGCTGGGAAATGGTATACCTAGGAATTGTTCAGGGCCAAACTCTGCAGTCAGTCACTACAATGTAAAAAGTACTTGCAGATGACCTCTCCTAGACTGACACAGCCTACATCTCATCAAGATCTTTATTGTAGCAATATATCATTCTCTCAGAAGAACTGCTCTGCCACACAGTGCACAATGCTTCCAGCTGGCTTGAATGAGCTGTGTGCACAATGCCTGCTGCTGATTTCTTTCCATAGTATTTTTCCTTTTGGTCATGGGCAACGAAGTCAATGAACCAGCAGTCTTTCCTGAGTGTTTTATAAAGACATAACACAGTGTCATAGTTACAGTAACCAAGAAAAAAAGAAATGGTGTGCATGCATGTATTATATTGCTACAACAGCTTGCAGAATGATCAGTTCTCTCCATTTTCTTTCACTACCTCCTCCTCCATCTCTTCATTAAGTCAGTGAGCTTCTTCTGACCCTTCCCACCCCTCTGCTATGAATGAATGGAAAACCTCTTCAAAAGCTTGGTACTGACAGATTCTGCTTTCTCAAACACTAACGTGCATGTAACCTGCTGGGCGATGTTTTGTAGAAATAATGATGAAATATTCATGGAAGCATGATGGCAACAAATAAATGGAGCAAAGAGAGACTACAAAGCAAGACAAGAGGTCATTCATCACATTATTCTAAGCCAAAAAAAAATGAAATAACAATGAGGTCTTCCAAAGCCTGCTGGGTGAAGCATGAGCCTTCAGTTAGGCCTGTTGGTATCCAATTCCTTTCTATTGCCACAGCAAATCAATCTGCTGGCCTCTGTTTGCTCCTTAGTATGATAGCTACCACTGTAAAATCTCCTGGGTATACCAAAACGGATAGGCCTTGCACTACGGACAAGTCTCTGGCTCAATAATGCTGAATAATAACATATGTAGCAAGACTGATAGTTCAAAACCAAAACTAACATGAACAAGAAAATATTGCCATGGAAATGGCTCAGGAGTCAGGGTAACGGTCGTGGCACCTTTGGCAAAGTCTGAAAGGAGTGGAGGGGCTAGTTTCAGAAAGACATTTAAAAGTTTATTCACCTATACCTCTTTCAGTCTTAGGCAAGCAAAAAAATTGTCAAGGCAGTATTTTTTTCTGGCAATTGCTAAAACTTCACAGTTGCCAGAGAACAAAGTGGGACTCCAATTTTTAAGTAGTGATTTTCACTCACACAAAGTAGATTCAAAGCACTAAGCAATCAGGACAGTAACACTTTTACAATGGCTTTCCAGAGGTGTAAATGAGTCTAAGCAAAGACCATGGCACCTGACGTGCAGACCGCAGTTAGCTGTGAGGATATGAGAGCAGGTTGCCCTTGTCTTCACTACTGCAAAGTCACAGCGTTTTGATCACAGATTTGATTCATCCCATTTATTGCCTAAAATGATAAAATGTTTTAGTAAAGCAAAGACTGTGAAAATTCCATCTACTGCTTAATCAGAGCTGTGCTTATGTGAAACCTTCAATTGCACTTTAAAAAACAATGGTCTATTGTACTCTGCTTCACAAAATCATAGAGCCACTTCCCAAAGCAGCAGTGGGAGGCAGGAGCCCCAGGACGCCCCTCATTCACCACTTACACAGAGAGGGAGCTCAGCTCTGGGTTTGCGCCTCCAAGGATGCAGACCCCAGGACCCTCAGGACAGGTCCTTCAGGGCTTGGGTCTTATCCTTGGAAAGCAAAAGGAGTTTCTTACATGCAGCCAGACACTGCTGTAAAGAGCTTGTCGCTGTCCACTTCTCATTGATCCCCTACCCACAGGCACCAAGGTGCTGCTAGGTGCCCTGAAGCTCTCCCCGCTTGCAGCTGAATCAACCCCTGCCCCACAGCCTTGGTGTTACCTGCAAACCTGACAGAGTGCCTTTCATGACCTCCCCAGCTCACCACTAGAGCTGGTAACTAGGACAGGCCCCAGAGCAGATCCTGCGGGACCCCACAGGGCACCAGACTCCAGGCAGATATGGCTCAGTGACCACCACCTCTGAGCTCAACCATCCAACCAGGTATTTACCCACCTGGTGGAACACCTACATAGACTCTAATGTCTAGCGTGGATTCAAGGACATTGTGGGAGACTGTTGGAAGCATTGCCAAAGCCAATATAAATTACATCCCCTGTTCTCCACTTGTCCGCAAATCTGATAATTTTATCACACAAAGTAACCAGCTGTATCAGGCATGATTCACACCTGGTCTGTGATGCTGACTGTCCCTGTCACGGTCTTCTCCCTCATGTACCCAGGGATGTGCTCCAAGAGGGCACATGCCATGATTGTCTCAGGGAGCAAAGTGAGTCTGAGTAGCCTGAAGTTCCCCAGATCACCTTTCCTCTCCTTTTTGAAGACAGGTGTGATATTTGCCTTCCTCCAGTTGTTGGGAATCTCCCCCATGTCTCCAGAGCCTTTCAAAAATGCTTGAAGGTGACCTTACATGGACATCAGCCAGCTCTCTCAGCAGCCTTAGGTGCAGCCTGTGGAGTCCCATGGCCTTGCATGGGTTGAATTTGTGCAAGTAATCCCTGACTCAACCTTCATCCATTTGCTGGTTGTTCTCCTCCTCCTTGAATCCTGTCTCTGGGGAGCCCAACAGTGAAGACTGAGGCAAAGACAGCATTGAGCAACTTAGTCTTATCTGTGCCTCTTTTCATGTAAACTGTCTGCATTATTCACCCCACATTTTCCTTGTTTAGCCTTTCACTGTTGATGCAGCATCATGACTTATGAGATTGAATTTTGATATTCATTTTGCCCAAGACAGAACAGAAATGACTGCTATAAAAATAAAGAACGACAAATTCATCAGTATTATCTGACAATGACAAGTCTTAGATTACACTGAGAGTCCATCATGTGCTTATTTCATGCAACAATTACTATAGAACTGTCCCTTCAAACCATTATTTAATGAACAAAGAATCCTTTTTCCTGTACAGAAATTATTTCTGCAGATTTAAGGTTTATTTAATCCAGATCAGCTTTCCCATTTCCATTCTTTTTCCTTATTTTCATTCCATCCAGCAGTTTTATCATATCATAGCTTTCTTTCAGTTGAGATCCCTGGAGATACTTTACCAAGAGATTGCCATATTTAGACTTGATGTTCCTAGGAAAGAACATCAACGTAACATTTCTGAAAGGCCAAGTTTTTTCCTGTTGTCCCTTAGGAGACAATATCACTTCATCCTATCGTTGTTTAAATGTACTGAGAGCTTTTTGGCGCTGTGCCTGAAAAGAGCTGTCAAGATTATAAATTCAAGTTATAACCCAAGGAGCGTTCACAATTTTATCTTACCCTGAGTTGCCTAACATCAAAAGAGATACTGAGAACACAACCAGCCTTCTGCATCCCTGAAATGTGCAGCTGCAGAAGCTGCTAATTTAAAGCAGTAGAAAGTACAGCAGCTGTTTTAAGGAAGGTTATAAATGAAACTGTACTCCTTGCAGTTGCTGTTGTGAGCTAAGGTTAGTCCCCAGGGTAAGACTTTGTGTCAAGGAGAGCCACTCTAAGAGGCAGAAATGGAGGTGTATGCATAAAGAACGTACTCTGACATAGGACAGTGCAGCATTCAGTTCCTTATTGCTGCCATTACAGAGGTGTCTTCCTCCTCTTCAAGCATCAGTGCGCTGAAACCATATGACTGTATCAATGATGTCTGCAGTCCAAACTCGTGGAGACAGAACTGGCATAGACATGTGGCAAACTGAGCCCAAACCTCTTGAAATCTTAGCCAGCCCTCCAGAGTCACAGTTCATGGTTTGACCTATTTCATGGAAAGAAAATTTTATTCACTTTTTCAGTAGTCATGCTTGGATGCTGTCATCTTGGACAGACCTTTAGGGATGTATAACTTATTGTCCATCATTCCTCATAAAAATCTACTCTTTTAATTACAATTTTCACATCCCAAGGGCTTAAGCCTACAGTAATTGAAAATCAACCCAAAGGTAAATAAATGCATGAAGTAGGACTGACCCCGGGGTAACAATTCCATCCTGTGGCATACACAGTTTTGAAAGGGGATTTTGGTCCCCTCCTGGAAAAAGACCACTCAGAATCTTCTTATAAACACAGAAATGTGTTAAAATGCAATATTTTAAAATCAGATTCTAAGGTTTTCCAATTCAACTATGTATATCTTTGACTGGGACATGGGCCAAGCTTGGAAAGATCCCAGATGGTGGACTGTCCCTGAATTTTTCATGTCAAATAACTATGAATGAGATAGATGAGGGACATAAATACATTTCCTGTATTTTGTATTTGTACTCTTACTGTAATGCTGTTGAGAGGCAGTATCTCCTGGTCTTTTTTATTTCCTTGCCTTAACATGAAACAGTGTTCATCAGTGAAATATCATTTGGTCATAAACATACTACCTGACTCTACTACTGCCTGTGGATTATAATATGTAAAATATATATATACGTAGGAAACAAAGTAACTTTTTCTGTATGTGGGTTTTGCAAATGCTGTAATGGCAAATGCGCAGGCATATAAGCTAAAACATTTCTCTCGGATTCCGTCTTTTCAAAAGCTATACACATATGTGCACCAGTTACTACAGTGCAGAGGTTATTTCAGGTTTCCTCAAAGGTGTGGTGTGAACAAGAGTGTTGACACCTCTCTCTCACCCCTCCAGTGAGCACAATGGGATTCTCTATAGGACATCTTAGAAGAAGTGTCCCAGCACTGGCATTCCCTGGAGAAAGTATGGATTCACCAAAAGGTCTTCAGGGGCTTCAGCTCCTGCGTTAAACCCCAGCGCTCACTGTTTTGCAAGGAACTGGGATTTTCTGGCTACCTGTTACAGCATTGTCAGTCCTACTGACACCCCAGCCCTACACAGGGCTAATATGGAGCATGGGAGAGGACCTGCAAGCTGCTTTCCCCATCTGCAGTCCTGTGGTGCTGGTTGCCCATCTCCCACAGTATATCTCCACCATCCTCCAGCCACAGAGCTGGGCCCACCCCTGCCCCACGCAGGGGCTTTCCAACGTCAAAGTCCATCTCTATAAGGGATTTTTTTTTAAGGCTTCTGGAAAAAGAGCCTGCCTTCATGTACTGAAGTGTTAAAACCAGTGCCTAGAGGTTTTGTTATGAGGAAGAGTTCATGAACTACAACAGACAGTTTCCAAAGGTGCTGATTATTCCCATATTCCAGTGACTCCAAGAAAATTGGGAGTATTTAGTGGGTCTCTGATTAAAGATCAAAGCATGCTTACAAATAATGGATTTAGGCTCTACAAGCAGCCATGCTTCTGGTTTCTTTCAGCTTTCCGAATTTTTTATTCCTGAAATTTTAACATTTTCAAGATAAAACTTTAGGCCTTATTATATATTGCTGTCACATTTACAGCTTATACAACTTAATGGATGATGACTGTAAGGTCAGATGTAAGTAGCTATGACAATGATAAGCATGCTCTTGATGTATGCTGTGCTGCTTTTTGTGTCATAAGGACATACTAGAAAAGAGTAGCGAACGGTTGTTATCAGCACAGTTACAAGTAGCTGCTATAAATTGTATTGCCCAAATCTCTATTAATTGTGTTGTAAACCTTCATACACCATTGAGAATATACCCTTAGTTTAAAGAAAAAAAAAAAGTTATTTTTAAAAATAATTATTAGACTTTTTGGTTTTTTGGATCCAAATGTAAAAATGCACTAATTTTTAGGAACTGACCAGACCAGTACTTCTAAGAGATAGTATGCTTTGGCTTCTCATTTGTTTCAGTGATTTCATTTAGAGATGGAAAAGACAAATTTCAGCTCGAGGGTGCTTGGTTCTCAGTGGAAGGTGTGCAGATGCACAGCCCTGGGTCAGATCCCTCTCTTCAGTCAGTTTCTTATCATATTTCTGTTGTTTCCCACTGTATTGACAAGGGGACTATGGTCCCAGCAAGAAAGTCTGCATAATGCCAACACAGAACAATGGTAGCAGTGCATCTAGAAGGTAAAGCATAGCCTTAAGATTTGCCAGTGGGGCACTCTGTCCAGCTCCCAGCAGTTCTGTACACTGGAGGAATCCTGCACATACTAGAAAGCAAGCAGCACATTTTAGAAAATGTCAGAGGACTTCACTGGGTTGGGTCTGGGTGGCCAGTCTGGACAAATGAGTGTGTAAACTGGATTAATGTGGTAATTGTTCTTTCCCTTTCCTTTTAGCATGATGAAACAGTAAACAAACCTCACATGTTAAGAGTGTCTGTAAATATATGTCCTCTGGACATAAAAATGCAAGATCCAAAATAACATTAACTGTTCCTTTGTACAAACAAAGATGTAGTAGAAATATACAAATCCTATGCCACAAAATGCATCAGTTGCTTTAGAATATCCAAATTCTCAGTAGCTCTGAAAATACCAGGACACAAACATTGAAAATGGAATTACAGATAAAATGGTTAATTTCATGGAACTGTTTTCTCATTTCAAGTTGGAAACTTTACTATCCTAAACTATAACGCTTCACACTGAACTTTTTTCCCCTTTAAGTCCCAGAAGTCAGATTAAAAAAACACAATGAGCAATACAAATTAATGAAAATATACCCCTGCTGCCAAACTGGTTGTCATAGAAACAAATGTAATTACATCCAGAAAAAGGATTAAATGGCCAACAGAACTAACCTTCCCACCTGTCAAAGCATAGAGAAGCTTTATATGGTAGCACATTACAAATATGCCTCACCCTTGGGCACAAGTAGCCTCTTCTGATGGGAAGATCACAGTTTGAACTCCATGTCAGTTCAGTTCATGGAGTTTCAGGGGGTAAAGCCAGCTGTTGTAGTTGTTTTCAAAGCCCTATTAGTTGGAATTCCTCCAGATGAAGTAATGAATTAAAATCAGACCATGATGAGAGGAGCCCTTCTCCAGCCAAACTTCTGGCTGAGGTCACCAGCTCAGCAGCACAGACCACACAAGAGGTCATGGAGCAGCTTTTCTGCACAAGCACCAGGACAGGGTACATGCCACCCTGCCCAGGACCACCCATGCCTAAACTCTTGCTCTCATAAAACAGCAAAACTAGGCTCAAACTCTAAGATGGTGCAGATCTTCACAACCAGGTAACTCTTTGCATGCTTCAGTTATTTGGGAGACAGCTAATCATAAACTCATAGAACGGTTTGGGTTGGAAGGGACCTGTAAAGGTCACCTGTAATAAGCAGGGACATCTTCAACTAGATCAGGTTGCTCAGAGCCCCATCCAACTTGACCTTGAATGTTGCCAGGGATGGGGCATCTACCACCTCTCTGGGCTACCTGTTCCAGTGCCTCACCACCCTCACTGTAAAAAATTTCTTCCTTATCTCTAATTTGAATCTACCCTCCTTTAGTTTAAAACCATTACCCACTTGTCCTATCACTACAGGCCCTACTAAAAAGTCTGCCCCCATCTTTCTTATAAGCCCCCTTAAAGTACTGAAAAGCTCTAATAAGGTTTCCCCAGAACCTTCTCTTCTCCAGGCTGAACAACCCCAACTCACTTGGCCTTTCTTCACTGGAGCAGTGCTCCATACGTCCGATCATTTTTGTGGCCCTCCTCTGGACCTGCTCCAACAGGTCCACGTCTTTCCTATACTGGGGACCCCAGAGCTGAATGCAGTGCTCCAGGTGGTGTCTCACCAGAACAGAGCAGAGGGGCAGAATCACCCCCCTCGACCTGCTGGCCACGCTTCTTTTGACACAGCCCAGGATACAGCTGGCTTTCTGGGCTGCAAGCGCACATTGCTGGCTCATGTCCAGTTTTAATGCTGACATTTACCTCACCCTGATTAGGCTTTAGCGTAAATCAGGTATTATGACACACAAGAATAATTCATTCCTTTTAGAAAAAACATTTCAAGGAGCTGACTTCCAGTTTGTGATCAGCACACCCTTTAAGGCCCACAGACTATACCTACTGCATCTGAAAAAGGTAATTAAGAGAAGCAAGCTGTTGGCTGTTAGCTTGAATTCAGTATACAGCTGTCTGCATTGGCAATCTCCCTATATTTTAGAGGCCTAGAAACTGAAGAAGGTTGAAAACTACTGCTTTTCTGGCCCTGACCGTACTTCCTGAGGAACACTTGATTGACTGAAGAATCCCCATTTGTCCTTGCCTTACACCACAGAAATCTTCCCTTTAGTTGGAGGACCTTTCACACTCGTGAAGGTATGAATACCTCTTCTGCCAACCACATGCTGAACACACATGATATTCAAGCCTCAAAAGACTGAAGAAAATTTCCTCCACAGGGTACCTGGACCTATCCCAGCTGGACTCCCTTGTAAGAAACCATGGTGGACCTGGCCTTGGGAGGGACTTCAGCAGGACAACAGGTGTTTACAGCCTTACTAGCAACTCCTCTGTGACCCTACCTCACTTCAGCCGCTGCCATGAGATGATAAATTTAGAGCCATATACTTCCATATCACATCCCACCTTTGAAATTTTCTCTCTCTTTGCACTGACTTTAGAGCAAGTACACAGAACCTTAAGTCCTAATTTGGATATCACAACCCCTTCCCCGGTGTTAGGAGGGATGGATCCAAGCAATGGTCTGATCCATGCCCTAGAACTGCAACTGTGCTGACTGGCCCCTGCCCATGCCATAGGTACGTGTTTTAAGGAAAGGGGAAAGTGAAATCATTAACTGACCAAGATCTGTGTCATGTGTTGGCAATGTGCTCACTTAATGTGCATCTTACAAAGCTAGCATGCTCAATCGATAGTCACTGTAGCGAAACATGCATTTTCACTGTTCATGAGCTGCTGACACTGGAAATTCAGCATTGTTAATTCATCTCACAGCCACTCAGCTTACACAGGGCCTGATCAGAAAGCAAACCAAAGCCTTGCCCTTGACTTCAGCAGACTTTCTGTTGGGCTGTTTCACTGCTCTGTTTGGGCTCCTGGACCAAACTGTCATGCAGCACCTTCGGGCCAGAGTGAATGTTTTTATTGCAGTACTACATTCTCTGGAGGAACAAGTTTTATAATGAAAGGACTGACACTGACCCTTAACTAAAACACAGTTTTAGATGCTGCTACTGCTCTGCCTTAACAAGTCTCCCATCAGCTTCACAGCAATAAAGAAGAAAAAGCCAAGTCTCATGGTGCTGTCAGGGAGCATTTCAGTCATGTTCTGCACATATTATTTTTATTAAACTTATCTTTGCCAAATTTTAAAGTCTGTTTCACATCCTCTCTGAATACATCTGCTTTTGTCATGGCACTATAACCTCACTTGCTCTTTGAGCTACACAAGCCATTAGATTTATGTCATCATTAATTTGCCTCTGTGCATACAGCTCATAGGCTCATGTAGAGGTTTAAAATAATTTCTGGTCATCATCATCTAGGCCAATTCTATTCCAAAAGCAAATCACAAAGAAGTCCGGTGTTTTCCTCTGTCCTAGGTAACTCCTCTTCATGCCTATACATGCATTAACTTTGAACAGCTCTGAGTGGCCAGGCCTTGAAGAGGTCTCACCTTTCCCACTTCTTCCACAAGCTTTCCTATTGCATGCATCTGAAAAGGAAAGAACTGTGCAGATTTAGGCAAATTATCCCTGGTCAGGATCTCAAGGCTCAAGCCCATGATTCAACACACTGCCTGTGCTTGTCCGTAATGCAGCACAATAAAGCATGACAGAGAAGGCAGACTTTGAAAGCTCTGGATGTTTCAAGTGTCTCCTGCCAGCCAGCCCTCATTGCTGATCCATCATTTCACAGATGAAGCACTGCAGAGAGCTGTCAGTATTGCTGTCACTATGATGAATGAGGCCACTAGCTACAACTTTCTCAAACAATATATTGAGCCTATCTATTGTCAGCATTTATAACACCCCTCTCCCAAGGCGCTCCTGAGCAGCTACCACTTTACCAGTTGCTTTGTTTGTTTGAACTTGCTGGAGGGGTTCTTGGAGTAAACACTTGATGATTAGAAATACAGGGAGTGGCTCATAGATAAGAAAGTAGACATAAGCATTTGTAGCAGTCATCCAGCTACATACAAAGATGCTTAGAGATCACATGCTCAGCCACTGCAAATTATAGTTTAACTATTTTACCCAGTAATCACATCTTTCATTACAAAACACATTAACCATAAAATTATATACAAAGCCAGGTTTTCTAAACTCCCTCACCATTGTGGTGTCTGGTGCTGTGATTTATTAAAGTATTGCCTTAACAGTAGGACAGGCCTAAAGCCTTTCCCCTATCTTATCATCCACTGCTCTACTACATCCACTTGTGGAATATTTAGTAAGCTGGAAGACCAAACTAATACCAGTTCAAAACAAGGGAGTTCCCAAGCTGAAAATAACTGGATGCTGGGGAAAGTTTCATGTATGTTTCCCCATTCCTCTTTTCCCCTACACATCTGGTTTTGATTACTACTGAAGACAGAATACTGCCTTAGATAAAGCCTTGGTCCAGCTCACCATGACCATTTTTATACTCCTTGCAGTGAAGAAAATGGTCTGTGCCATTGCACACTTACACACTAGCTTGTGAGGTATATTTATATGTTTATACAGTTTTATGGTGTTACCAACTGACACACTGATGCATTGATAAACTCATCAGCATGGCTGAAATATTGAAGACTTTCAAGTTAATGTGAACAGATTTTTTTTTTGCAATAAAAGCCTTATAAAATGAATTTTTGTGTATGTTAGTCCCTGAATCTTTGTTGCAAGATATTTTGTTCAGGTAAGCATGGTAAGCACATATTTATTACTTCTGTTTATAAATAACTAGCTTCAGAGAGAAAACTGAAATCATTTAATGATATAATTCCAACTAGGGAATAATATTATGTCATATAATCCTAGGATCTCAATGGCAGATCTCAGGTCCCTTGACTCCACCGTAATGATCTCCCACAGCTGCTTTCAAATGCAGCCCTTAATCACCAAGTGCAAAATGTTAAGTGATGTATTTTGTCTTTGCTGTGGTTAAATGGGAGACAGAAAAAGAGGAAACTGCTCAACAGAAGGCTTGATTTTCCAGTTCTGAAGATAATACAATGATAAAAATAGTAGTAGCCAGCCTTCATTACTGCTCACATTTGTTTTTCAAAGGGAGATCCATAAATCTGCTGCTCCTCTGAATCACAGTACTGAGTACCCTGTTGGGAAACTTGTCTGAGTCTGGAGAGGAGACAAGAGGGTGACTGTTACCTAACTGATGCCTGCTGAGGCACATCTTTAAGCCACCTCTTCCTGCCCTATTTCAGACTGCACCCATGTCTTCATCCAAGAAGAACCAAACAATGTAGAGGAAGCCGGAAAATGTATGAAGCCATCCTTCATGGAGAAAGGAAAATAAAAAGGGATCAACATTTTTTTCATCTTTGGAAAGATATGAAAAAGACCTATGACCAAATACAGCTCAAAAAAAACAAAAACTTAGTCTGCCTGTATACGACGTCTGCTCTGTTCAGGCTGGGATCATTGTCATTTTGCTTCAATTTACTGTAATCTACCTGTCCCTGACCCTGGGCAAGCAGGTGGAAGACACACTGCCTATTCTCCTACCTCTGCAACTGCTGCTGACAGCTGAGGGTCACAACATCTTAAGCAGCTCTAGCATGAACTGCCAGAACCTCTCCAGAGGCATTCCTAGGACAACAAATTAGGCCTTTTCAAAATGCTAAGAAAAAACTTACATAGCAGGCAAAGAAGCACTAATGATGAATACCTGCCATGCAGCTGAAATGAGGCCACAGGAATGAATGCCCCAGAAGGTGCTCTAAGGAAATAACAAAAGCCAATTAGTGCTGCATATGTCTTTCCATGGGTTTCTGCAAATCTGCAGTACCTTACTGTGATATCTGAGTCACCAACAGCATCTTTGTCCTCAATACCTTCCTTTGAGGTAGGGAAAGGGAACTTCTCCAGTTGTGAGACCCAGACAGATTAAGGCTGAGACTGAGCTATCTAAATGACACTTTTGATGAATCCCTTAGGATCACTGTGACACCATATTCAGGATCCCTGCACCATGCACAGAATTCACCATTTTGAGAAACCTTTTCCTACCCAAGGCAAAAACCTCCTTCTCTGGAACCAGGCTGCTCCTCCACTGACTCCATATTTGGTGTGTCTGTGGTCTGGAGCTCAATGGATGCACACCAGGTGCCTACAGCCAAATATGATGAAACCCCATCCCAGAGCCCGGCCCAAAGTCACACATCCATCAGGATATCAGAGCAGAGAGTGGTGGTATGGCATAATCTTACCTGCTTATTCACTGTCATTCCTCCCCAGCAAACACCCTGGCAATGCTCCAGAAAAAAAAAACCACAGGAGAGGCATGTAAGGTCTCTCCCCTTGGTTGAAGATTAAGATTTCTCCAAGAAATGTTTAGCTAATTTCTAGGCACCAATATATTAAATATCCCCACGCCTTTTTAAGTGTTCTGAGCCTGACAATTACCCTACATATGTCATCCACCTGTTTGTAGTTGCAAGCACTGTTGCCTGCTCTGGGTAAATTTTCCTTTTCAAGCCTATGGTGTCATCACCTCAATGCAGTTTGAAAAGTAACAGCACCACTACGGCTCCTGAATAAGCCTAAGCTTGTTTGGGTGCTGTCTCTTTTACAGATCCCAAGGAAACAACATTTTCACCTTTTCTTGAGTCCACTCACTTCTGCCCTGGCTGTGACATGAATGTTGGCATGTTCCCTGCCCTGGTGCACCTTCAGAGCAATGACAGGGGCTGTCTGTGTCCTCCATCCTCCCTTGACACTTTGCCCATAGATCTGTCAGGAATTCTGTGCTTTTTGAAGGAATGTTTTTAACATATTTTTTTCTTTTCACTCTTAAGATTACTCCTTCCCTTCACGCCCATGAGTTTACCTGCCTCCCACTTGCACTTTCACAAACTGGCATTGATGGCTATGCCATATGTAGTACCTCTTCCAGAGTTAGTATACAATCCACCATCATACTGTGTGTCAAGCTTTAAATCAAAACCCCAGCAGGTAACCTCTTTTGCATTTTTCTGATGGAACTGCAGAAAAAAATTGATCTGCTGGTCCATTAGAAGCTCTGTGTAAAAGTGTCCAATTGTAGTTCTCTGAGACTTTCCAGCCTTCAGTGGCACAGCAGCTAACTGTTAAGTGTATCTGACGGAAGAGTAATGACAGACCTATATATAACACACAACAATGTGTTTTCTCCCATTTCTAACCAAAGGAGATGAGTTTCTTGGTCACCCCCTAAAGCAAGGAGAGCTGACACTCCCTTCAGTGCTCTGCACATGCAGTTTCACTGAAGTTTATTTCTAGTTGACGTGCTTCTTTTTAATCATGCCATTCTTCAGTACATGCAACTGAAACTCTGGTACAGAGAGCACCAGAAGATTGTAAAATAATCCTGCTCCAGGCACAAACTCTTCTAGCAGGAAGAAAAAGCCACAGAAGTGTTGCTTCTCCCTAGCACTGTGCTAACTCCATGTGTCTGTGGCTACTTGCCACTGACTTACACAAATAACATGGTTCCACAGGACAGTGTCCACTAAGGCATGTTGCAGCTAGATCTGCTTCTTTTCATGACACATCTTCTCCTATATCCCGTCTGCTTGTACTTGTTCTGTGACTAATCCCTTTGCGTCACAAGCACAACATTCATCTCCCAGCCCCTACCTAATATGCCTGGGATGTCTTATATGTCCCAGTTAACCACCCATCCCAGCCTCACAACCATCACAGCCAGATGCTATTCTGCTTTTAAAAAGTAAAGAAAAATGCACACTACCCAGGCTCTTTTCAAAGAAAAAAAATACAAAACTTCTTGTTGCTGCCTGCTTCAGAAACAATGTAAACATGCTCAGCTCCCCACTGAAAGCAGTCTACTACCAAAGTACTTAAATACGCATCAGCAGTAGTGCGTGTTAGCGTGTGTGCATGTGTGTATGCATGAGAGTATATATACATACGTCTACATGCATATATTTGTATAGATTAGTCACCCAACCAAGCTCTTGAATTGTATCACCGTAGGACTGTTCCTACCCATTGTACAACATTGGACTGAGGCAGAATGAGAAGAAGGTAAAAGAACACAGAGATGAGAAGAGAAAAATAAAAACTAACATAGCAATACCTCATCAAAGTCCTGCAGCCATCAGAGGGACAGAGAGATCCCTCAGAAAGGGTATCATAAAGGGTAAAGATAATGGAGGACTAATACTCCTTACAAGAGAGTGCAAACCAGAGTCGCATAGAGTGGTACCACAGCCTCCGGGACTCTGCCTTCCCTGAGGCAGGAACTGCAGGAAGTTGGGCTGCCAGGAACTATCAGAGTATCATAAGACTGACGGCAGTTGAGAAGGTCAGCAAGAGCATAGACAGCTGGAGCTGGACAGGTGGAAGTGAGAGGGCAGGTTACCAACCCTTGAGGAAGCATCCTGGCAAACAAGTCCCAGCCTGGCATTAATGGATCAGCTCCTGAGTGCAGGGAAGTATGTAAGCAATTCCTGAATAAGGAATACCCTGAAGCAGGTAAGTGTGATGGCAGCCAAGTCCTGAACTAAAGTGCATGCTTAGTTCACAGGCTTAGTGGCTATTTAAGCATTTACTCCCTTCTGTCCTACAGTATCATCACAAAATAGATTCCTGCCCCCGAAACTGCAACAATAAAAGCCTCTGCTTTGCAATGTTATTCCAAAGAAGATGCAGAGAAATGGGTCGTGACACCTTCAGCTGCACAGCTAATCCATCATAATGCACCGTAGCTCGTACAAATTGCTGCCCCAGCAGATAATGGCAGGCATTTCCAATCATCCCCAGATGGCTAATATGTGGCAATGGTTTGTAACCTGCATATGCTGGACCACCACAGCTGCTCCACTGAGCGATCTTGCAATATTGATGGATGCTCTTTTTGACCCAGAACGTTGAACATGTTTAATAGAGAAGTATTGCCACCAAAATCATTCCCTTCTCTTCCTTTCCCCCACATCCCCAATTCAAAGGTCAGAAGTAAAATCAAGCTCTATCAAAGCTGTCTGGTTTTCTCATTTTTGGAAGAGATATTTCTGCTTTCATCTGACAGCTCAGTTGAAATATTCTGTCCTGTGCCAATAGAAAGAATGGTTCTGCACATTAACAAGCAGTGCATAAGCGAAATGACTCTCACACCCTTACCATGAAAGTGTATAGGTTCTCTCTGTAATGGCGTACACATCTGCTGCTTTCTCTGTCCCGAACCTAAAATCTGGCTTTTCTCTGACATATGAAGATGACACACTGTTTACTTTTTTTAGAAAGCCGTTTCTTAATTTAATCTTTAAGAAAAGCACCACTGCACAGGAAATAGTCAACCATTATCACCACACTTGGTACTATTATGTATCGTTATGTCTCGTTAAGCCTTTCTCTCATGGGCTCAAGACAATCCCATTTTCAAGTTCTGCCAGATAACTCTTCAAAATTATTTAAAGCAAAACAAACTCACTCCAATTACTTAAGTATGTATGTGTGTGTACACATTGGTGTATATACTTATGGTCACATATAAATTATGGACTTTAAGAGCTCAGCCCATGGAGTTTTTAAATCCACAACAATCTTTCATCTGACTCCAGCAGATGGAGCTGAACTTTTTGTTACTCATTTTCCCCTCTTTGGAAGCCATGTTGCCTGCTAGTACTGAAATTGTCCCATCTTCTATGTTCCTTTTTAGCCTCCTTTCCCCATTACTTGCCCTTGGCATTGTTAACAGTCTGTATTCTCACTGATCTTTTGCTTGTGCAATAATTTTAAGGCTGAAAGGACTGTTAAATTGTCTGATCTGATCTCCCACATGACCCAGTCCAGAAAAGCTCACCCAGGTACTTTCACAATGGGCCCAGTGAATAATATTAGCTGAAATATTTTCCAATAAGCACCTTGTCATAATCTGAGGATATCACAGGACAAAGAATTCACCATAGCCTTTTTGCAATAGTGTCCTTTGGGTGTCCGTATTTTAGAACTGAAAAGGAGGAGTTACTTCCATTTTGCTCTTTCCTACCTTCTCTTTCTGTCAGCTCTTTCTGACTTTTCTCCAACATTTTTGCATATTTGTAGTTTATACTTAATCTTCTTTCTTATATGCAACGATATTGTCCTGGTTTCAGCTGGGATAGAGTTAATTTTCTTCCTAGTAGCTGGCATAGTGCTGTGTTTTGGATTTC
Organism: Pelecanus crispus; assembly: GCF_030463565.1. Classification (NCBI taxonomy): domain Eukaryota; kingdom Metazoa; phylum Chordata; class Aves; order Pelecaniformes; family Pelecanidae; genus Pelecanus; species Pelecanus crispus. Next base: position 70,800,833 of record NC_134676.1, on the reverse strand, counting down.
GTAGGAGAAGAATGTCGATAACATGCTGATGTTTTAGTTGTTGCTAAGTAGTGCTTATGTTAGACAAGGACTTTTCAGCTTCCCATGCTCTGCCAGGCCCACAAGAAACTGGGAGGGGGCACAGCCAGAAGAGTTGATCCAAACTGACCAAAGGGCTATTCCATACCATGTGACGTCATGCTCAGTATATAAACTGGGGGGGGTTGGCCAGGGAGCAGCAATCGCTGCTCAGGAACTGTCTGGGTATCGGTCAGTGGGTGGTGAGCAATTGCATTGTGCATCATTTGCTTTGTGTATTATTATGATTATGATTATGATTATATTGTTATTATTATCATTACTATTTTACTTTATTTCAATTATTAAACTGTTCTTATCTGAACCCAGGAGTTTTTTCTCACTCTTACTCCTCTGATTCTCTCCCCCATCCAACTGGGGCAGGGGGAGTGAGCGAGCGGCTGCGTGGTGCTTAGTTGCTGGCTGGGGCTAAACCACCGCAGATGTATATTTCAGTACAACAGGAAATGTAAAACTTTCTGCCTAATTCAAAAAAGAGGCCTCATTATGAGGAAGAGATTCCATTCTATGGTACCCTGTACTCAGAGTGATCATTCTCATAGCCTCTACCAGGGAACAAGATATCAAGACATCCAGTCCTTTTACAAACAAGTACAAGAGGAGCGAATTAAAGTAAAGTTTGAACCAGGTAGGCATTCACCCAAGTCCACGAACAATGTTGTTGAGTATGGTTGAGCAAGAATGACTGGACAACTGTTCATTGATTTCCACTAATAAAGACAGCTGGATTCCCAGCTACTGTGATTGAACATAACACTGCAACCTTCAGGGAAAAAATTTTCACCTGCTACTTCCTGATGGCACACTGATGAAGTCTAACCTGCCATTCCTTACTCCTCAGGCATATTTTTATTTCAAGGTGTTTAGAATACACATATACACAATCATCTGAAAACTATGAGAAGGAAAGCACATAACATCTCTACAGGAAGGGAGGTCAGCATTACAGTTAATATATTGAGCATAATTTCATGAATTTCTGTAGGAAAGCATCATACAGGCATTCAGAAACAGGGCTACAGCCAAGATGACATGTGAATGTACCCTTGTCCTCTGGGAGTCTGCATCCAGTGTTGCATCACAAGATTTGAACAGAACAATTTAAAAGGACCCAGAAGATCAGTGAGATTAATCCAGTGAGGAAGAAGAGAATGAACTGAGGGTAGTTTCACCTACAGAGGAGGGACTTAGTGGTCTTCAACAGGGCAAAGAGCTACTGCAGAATAAAAAAGAATAGTCTGTTCTACAGGTCCACAAAATAGGACAAAAAGTAACAGCCTTAAATTACAGAAAAGAAGAGCCAGGTAAGACATTGGTGTAACTCCTGCTGAGGGTGAAGATGGAAAAGCATTGGCACAGATTGCCTGAGGAGGACACACATCTCCATCACTGGAGGTTTTTAATAGGCTAGACAAACACCTGCCAGGAATGACATGGGTGCAGTTAATCCTGCCTCAGGCAGAGGGATGGATTGATGACCCCTTTAGTGCTTTTCAGCTCTGCTCTATGCATAACTGCAATCAAAAAAGCTAATAAGGAAGAGACATTGGAGTTGACTGCACTTACTCTCCCCAGTGAGTTCCAGATCACATCTGCTTGGTTTTTGTAAGACTGAAATACATTTGTTGGCTTGTATAGCAAAAATCTTTTATACAGGTAACTTATGAAGCATTTCACATCATGGCGAATTACAGCTGTAAATGCAAATGCAAGTAATATGTGGAGGAAGAGTATAATATAGCCTCAAGGTATCATCTGGAGTCCTATCTGCTTAGTTTATTGGCAAAAGATGAGCTACTCTAAACTGTCAGTGAAATGTCTTGCCATCTTACCTGCAAATTAAGCTGTGTTCTTTCTATTTGGAATATCGTTGTCAATCATCAAGATTCAAGAGCTGGAATTTTAACTTGCAAATTTTTTGATGGTTCATAGGACAAACCACCATAGCTGTCTTGCCATTGTGTCACTATTCCTAGGGAAAATTTAAAAATGAGTGGGAAGATACAAGGATTGGTGAAGAGGAGGATGAACAAAAGATAAAACCCATGCAAAACAGATATTATTACTTAGAAAACACAAGAAGAGTGAGAACAAAGTCATTGCAAGTGGCCAAGCTTATTTCTTCCCAGCCACAGACTGTAGAAAATGGTATAGCTTTACTACAAATTGCAGTGTTGACATACAGTGTCTGAAAATCTGTCCCACTGGTTTTATCTGGAGTTACCCAAGAAATGCATTTAGTTGGTGGTAACCAGAAGTCATTGAACGGTGCCATCTCCCAGATAGCCACACTTAAAAACATTTCATCAGTTTTGCTTTCTGTCAGTAAGATGAAGTGGTGATGGCTATGTGAGAAAGCAGAGAAAGCCATACAAAATAACTGCCAGCATCAGGCAAGAAATGAGCAGGACTAAAGACAAAGCCACAAGGCTGGTTTTATTGGTCTGAATATATTACCTTGCTCTTTAGCAGCAGCAATGAGAATAATGGCATGGTTTAACTGATAAAGCATTAATTGGAAGTTTATGGTAGTCCTCAGTTCTCTGTTCAAATCTAATCACAGATGTTAGGTAGCATAATTGTTAACAATTCAGTAGACTTGCTTTCTTGTACACACTAGTACTAGGGAGACCATACCTAGGACATATTGTCCACACATTGTCTTGAAAACAATTAAAATAGCATTCATTCCTATTCTCAGTTCCAGACTATATACCCAGTCCCAGGCTCCAGACACGTTGATAGTAGTTTGATGGCTTCCTGTTGTGCCTTCACTTGTTACTTGGCACTCATTTGCATGATTTTATGCATGATAACAGGAACATGCAAAATATGTCAGGATACAAATACGTCATTTAATGTTGAGCATATAGGCTCAAACCAACATAGCAAAAGATGGAAACATACCATCATCACTTGAGCAGATGTAAGAAAGGAGCCCCTTCTCCAAAGACAAATATTAGCTACAAGAGCACTGGCTGTTAAAATCTGTCAGCATATACTTACAAGAACTGAATAATACATTAATAATAATAATAAAAAAATCACTCCCAATAAGTTATTCTTCAAGAAACTAAGGCATTTATAACAGCCAGTTTCTAAGTACCAGAGTGTTCATTTAAAGGAATCCTTGTGGGAAGGAAAACACTCCTTCTTTCTGATTTCTGGCAATGGCTTATAGCAGAAAGCTGCAAATGAAAGGGCTCATTTTTTAATAGGGCATTTATTGTTCCCCAGAAAGGTTTAGGCATTGAATAGAAAAGCAAATTAAACCCAGGTATATTACCAACGTAACCTAATTAACACAATTTATTTCACATGCCAGAAAACAAGTAGGATCTCAGGTGTTCCTGTTCTGTGATAAACAGTTCAATGTAACCTACATATTTTTATATAAATCGCCAATGTAAGAATACTCTAAAAGCAAAGATAGACGGAATTTTTATGCTCTGATCTTTTGTTGTTTTGTTAAAATCTCTAAATAGCTCAATTTTCACACCTCATCTTTTATTATCATTAGATAAGCCCATTTTCATCTTTACAGTAGATGTTAGAATGTTTTCTAAACTGAGTATTTGCTTGGACTTGCCATACATGAAACAACAGTCCCCTCTTCTGGAGTGAGGTAATGTTGCACTTATTGCAGAGAAACCACTGCAGAATGTAATTCCTGTTAATGTTTACTGAGGGTTTGGGGGTTTTTCCTAATTAAACAACCTTACAGTAACAAGAAAAGCCTTAAGGTCTATACACAAAGAAGTCAAGCACATAAAGAAAGAGAGGTGAAGAAATCAATGAGGTATTGGATTGTGGGGTTTCGCATTCGATTTCAGCTGAGGGCACTGATAGCTACAACAGCTGTAAATAAGGATATGTCACCATTTCAATAGTGAAACATGAACTTTATGGAATGCATTGACTCCCAAACTCTCAGTGTTTTAAAAAAAAATTTATAAATCACTGAACTGGAAGGAGGAGTTTATTTTAAACAAGTGTTTAATACAAGGTCTTGTGGTTTTGGACCTGAGCATGGATTATATAACTAAAGACCAGCTATAGACCAAGTTAGAAATAACCACCCACCGAAAGAAGAAACACTAGACAAAGGACATAAGGCAGAAAAATCTCAAGGGCCAAATTCACAAGACAAAATGGCCCCTCAGAGACACCAATCCTCATCTCCACCTTGAGCAAAGGATTAGGAAACAAATTTGCAACGGAGCACAAGCATCTGAAACTAGCTTTTGATCTCTCCCAAGTTCCAGACTTCTGTTTGCGGAAAGCAGCCTAGAAGAATGAAGTATACAGTATGGAAGAGCTGAAACACCTGAGGAACCTGCAGCTGAAGATGAGTGGGGGTCAATACAGAGTCAATCTTACAAAGAGATGGTACTGAAGCCCCCTCTAGAATGACACATACAGGGGATTTCACACTGTAAGCCTCGCCTCACAGACCTCCACAATTCTTGCCTGGCAAGGAGAGCCTGGGAAACCTGACAGCCTCCATGGAGGTCTCCTTGTGCCCTGAGAAAAGCAGAGGATAGGAAGGTGTGAGAGGCATTGCCACGGCTGTCATGCAGCCTTGCCTCAGCCTGCTTTCCTCTGAGGGGCTACGGCAGGGAAAGGCTCTTTGGTGGGGGCTGCCTGGGTGGAGATGCCAAGTAGCTGGACCCCAGGAGAGAGGCCAGCCAGGAGCCCATGTGCCTCGAGTTCGGGGTGGCCCCCAGTAAGGAGAGCTGTCCACCCAGAGTGCGGCAGGGTCTCCGGTGGGGCCAGGGGTTGAAGGGGCTCCTCTTCCTAGACAGCCCTTGCTCCCTCAGGCAGTGGGCAGTGGCGGGGGGGGCTTCAGGGAGCACAAACTTATAGGCTGGCCTCCTGAAGTGCGCTGGGGGGTGCTGGGTCCCTGACCAGTCCCAACAGCAAGCCTGCAAAGGAGAAGGGGAGTCTGTCAAACACCACTCCTCCGCTGACAGCCACGCTGCCCCACCGATGTTGGCGGCAGTGAAGGGCTGCTGCGGCAAAAGCAGCATCCCCTCCACCTAGACGGGGAGCCCATTCATGCCCATCCCCTTTTCTTCTCCATCTCATTCTTCTTGTCCTCCTTCCCTTTCCCCTTCTCCTTCTCTTTCTCCTTGCCTTTTCCCCACCCCACAGCCCCTGCTTGCCAGTGGCCAGGGAGGCTGCACCTCCTACCCGCTCCAAACTGGTGCCTTTGGTTTGCACCAGGTACAGGACTGGTGCACCCCCCAGCAAAATGCCCTCGATCCTCCAGATGTGGCACAAATGAGGGGTGTGTCACAGCTCAGGGAGCCTCTCTGGTGGCTCCAGTCACCACCTCTCACCCCCGAGGATGCTGCCCGGCACTCTTTCCCTGTGGAAGGTTTGAGAGCAAGTGTCCAGGCTGAGGGAGGAAAGAGAGAGCCATGGGGTGCTGCAGGGGCCCAGCAGCAGCCTGTGTGCCCCACGCACCCAGCACCGCTTACGTGCCCTGGAGAGCCACCTTCCTCCTGCGCCGCGTGGCCAGCTTCATCGCCTGGGGGTCAGGCCACGCAGCAGGGGAGGCGCCGGGCGCCGCACAAGGGTGCATGGCTCCTGCCTCTCCCTGTCAGGGAGCAGCAGGGGCAGAGCCCTGCCTGCGCTGACCGCAGCAAGGCCTGGCCTCCGGCCATGTGCCAGCTGCCTGTGGCTGCCAAGGAGCTGCAGACGGGCAGGGACTGCCGTGGCAACGGCATCGCCCCATTCTGACTTCAGCTGTCCCCTTGTGCATGCCACCAGCCCCATTCGGACTGCAGCTGGGATGCACAGGGGATGGGCCAGAGACACAGGTCTGTGGGTGCCAACAAGGCACCAAGCGGACTTTGTCCCTGGCAGCATGGGCCTGGCAGCAGCCATACGGCCCTTCACCCTGGCGGCCATCACCCCCACCTCCTGACCGAAGTCCCTACAGCATCCTGGCTTGCATCAGGAATGCTGTGGCCAGCAGGAGCAGGGAGGTGATTGTCCCCCTGTACTCGGCACTGGTGAGGCCGCACCTCGAATACTGTGTCCAGTTTTGGGCCCCTCACTACAAGAAAGACGTTGAGGTGCTGGAGCGTGTTCAGAGAAGGGCAACAAGGCTGGTGAAGGGTCTGGAGAACAAGTCTTATGAGGAGCGGCTGAGGGAACTGGGGTTTTTTAGCCTAGAGAAGAGGAGGCTGAGGGGAGACCTTATCGCTCTCTACAACTACCTGAAAGGAGGTTGTAGTGAGGTGGGTGTTGGTCTCTTCTCCCAAGTAGCTAGCGATAGGACAAGAGGAAATGGGCTCAAGCTGCACCAGGGGAGGTTTAGGCTGGAAATTAGGAAAAATTTCTTTACGGAAAGGGTGGTCAAGCATTGGAACAGGCTGCCCAGAGAGGTGGTGGAGTCCCCATCCCTGGAAGTGTTCAAAAAACAGGTAGATGTGGCACTTCGGGATATGGTTTAGTCTAGTCTACCCTTGATTGGTTTAGGTGGGCTTGGTAGTGTAGGTTAATGGTTGGACTGGATGATCTTAAAGGTCTTTTCCAACCTAGACGATTCTATGATTCTATGATTCCCCGTGCTGTGTCCCGGGAAGCCAACCTGGCGAGCTCACCTCAGCCGCAGGGGCTCTGGGCCCCTCTGCTGTACCGCCAGCGAGCCTGCAAAGAAGAAGTGGGGGGGCCATTCAACATTGCTCCTCCGCTCACTTTCCCCAGGCTTTCTTGTGCTCCCTCATGCTGCCCTGCTGCCTTTTGGAGGCCTCAAGTCTCAATGTGGTGCAGCAGCCACCCTTTCCCTGCCATACAGCCTGGATGAAAGCCGTGGCAGGCTCCAGCGGGGACCTAACACAGGCAGGAAGGCCATGGCTGGCCTTTACCCAGGACCCATGGCTGTGATGCCACGGCCACGTCCCTGTGCTTTCCACCCACGTCCGCACAGATGGTAAGGATCAGCTGCTACAGAGCTCACTGCAGGAAAGGGCCTGTATTTGGATGACAGCAAGTGTTAGCACTTGACCAAAACATCCTTAAACAGATGCTGATCAAAACAGCCCATTAGGAAAGCACCCTCCCTTTGAAATAAAAGTGCCCCATTGAAAGGAAAGAGTGAGACTCTGCAGAGGTTCACATGGACCTGGGGAGGGCAAAAGCTGTAAATCCAAGTCCAACTCTAGAGCCTATAATCCAGCAAATCAGAGTCTTTGTTAAATATCAGAAAGTTTTGTTCAAGACCCTGTGAACTCCAAATGTTCACAGTGTATTAGAAAATTTGCCCAGAGCCCGGGCAGGCTCCAGTATGTCCTTCTAGCTAGTCAGGCAGAAAAGACAGATATGCTTGTCTTCCACTTTTTCTGTGCTTGATTGGTTTAATAAACAATTGGCTGCAAAAAAACAGAGTGAACTTTACCGGGGAACTGGGCGGCAGCCAACCTTTTCTGCTCTGAAGTCTAAAAGGTACCACTCCAAGAGATACATATTCCCAAAATTAGTAACTCAATGCTTGCAGTTGGGATATGTGATAAAAAGTTCATATCCACACATACAAAGGAGCCACATACAAATGGCCCTGTGAGAGGAACACCTTCTGTAGCAACACAGTCACCTTTAGCTAGCTGAAGGAACAGAGCTCAATAGTTGGGATACTGAGCTGCTCCTTTCTGGTCTTCAATTAAAATGAATAGCCAAACATGTCTGCCACAGTTGGCTTCCAATGGGGAGAGAAGCAGATGTCCGAGTCAGGTGTTTCTTTATATATTCTTTTTATGAAAGGATCTCAGACACCTGTTCCATCACTATAAGATGAACGAGGCTAGAGACAATGATTTTGCTCCTTTCCAGTGAGCAGTGGAACTGAAACTCAGCTTTTCTTCATCCTGTATTACTGGCACTTCCACTGACTGCATCTTTTTGAGCCTGTGTTCCTCACTTCCAGAGACTTGCAAAGCTTCCCAAAGAATTGTGACATCACTCCGCCCACAAGGACCAAGATCTTGGGTTGAGCTGTCAGTGCCTGTGTGTGAGCTGCTATGGTTCACGTCCATGGCCCTAAAAACAACTAAACCCCTTTGCACCACTCTTCACAGATGAAAGGCAGGCATTCTCATCTGCCCCTCACTTTTTCAGGGTGCTTCACTTCCTTAAAAGAGAGCTCTGTATTTAGCTTGAGAAGGATTGCACTTCTAACTTCACCACCACCAAAAGCAATTGTGGGCTTGTGGACAGTCAAAATTTATTGCTGTAGAAAACTGTACAACACACCTCAGAGCAGAGTGTGTCCAAGTCTTAGGAACATTCACAGTCCCTTGAATCTCTTTTCAAGTAGTTTCAGCAGCAATGGAAAGTAAAATCAATTCCTTGTTTTGGAGCTCTCCGTAAATGCCACTCCTTCTGCTTTGCTTGGTGTCCTTGTTCATGAAAATAGTGCTTGAGAGTAATTTCACTTGAATCTTCCCAAAGAAACTGCCTCACAAATCACAATGGCTGTATTAAACATTCTTCCTGTTAAAGGTTCAGATAAACTCACATAAAAAAATGCTGCAGGAACATCTTTGTGAAAATTGAAGAGAAGAATCCATGGTCCCAGCCCCTGGCAAAAAAAAACTTCCTGCAATGATCAGGTTGAGTCAGGACTCTTCAGCCTTATGCACACATGTTAGACTGGCTGCTAAAATGTACCTAAACATTTTGTATCACAAGAAGATACACAGAAACTAACATAGAAATTAGGCTTTCCAGGTTGCATTAAGTCAAAGTTGATGGGTTCTGTAAAGGCTATGAGTAAGAAGTAAGGTTTGATTCAAAACACATTACCTTCACATTTAGGCAATTTTATCCTACAGACTAGCTCTCAGGTTTACACACCTGTATTTTCTGTTCCTTAGTCAAGTTTGCTCACATGTCCATTTGTGTACCAAGTCCTGCTGAGAATCAGTGCAAAGGTTTGACTTTGGCATGTAAAACACATAGACCTGGACCTGAGCTAAGGTACTGCTGATATTTTCCCATAGACCTTGCAAGATCTAACCAATTATATCCATCCATGTTGGTCAAGATGGTGAAAGTATAATGCATAAAAATTAAACGCTGTTGAGTCTTCCTTGGGTGCGCTGGAGAAAACAAACACTTGGGTGCCCATGCCCTTAAGCAGTGCCCCTGGAACCTGCTAGTCACACCTAATGCTTCTCAGGTAACCCCTGGCAGTATCTTTGGTGCATACATGAAGAAGCAGCACTGTAGAGGGCCAGATGAGCCTTGGTAGCCTCTGCACAGCATCCTTAACGAGAGCCCCAGGCAAGCAGCAAACCTCCCTAGATGATAAATCTGGTCAGCAGATACAGGGCTTCTGACCCCTGTAGTGGACAGTAGTCTCCTCTGACTATCACTTGTCACTTGTCAGTTCCTTCTAGTGGTCCTGAGTGGCTCGTGCACCCAAGAAACCCCTTTTTGTTGGCCCTGACAAGGCTGGGACCAAGGACACATGGCTGGAGCTACCATGCTTAAAACCCTGCTCCTCCGAGCTGCTGACAATTGCTGTCTGCTCTCTCCTGAATAAGCTCCTCGTGCAGCAGTAGAGAGGTTTCTGAATTTCATTTTTCAGTGTCACAACATGGCTAACAGCACTACGCGCCATTCTTTTCAAACCCCTATTTGCAATAAAATGATGCACAATAAGGTCTTTAAGCGAGTTTTCAAAATGAGTGTATGCATAAGTCAAGATGGTTTCCTCTTCAGATATTCTCTCCTCTTGTTTTTGCACATTTTTCTCTTCAGCAGAAATTTGCACATCCAGTAACTTCTGATCCAACCGCAAACACCACTGAGGATCAACGGAGGAAGTTATCAGCACAAGGAGTTATCCATGTTTTGTGTCTTTCCCAGCACTCAGCCATCAGGTACGGAAGGCGCTTCAGCACCCTGGATGTACACAAGTCCATGGGGCCAGATGGGTTGCACCCAAGTGTGCTGAGGGAGAAGGTGGCTGATGGCATTGCAAGGCTACCCTCAATGATCTTTGAAAGGTGGTGGCAACCGGGAAAGCTTGCAGATAACTGGCTCTCAGTCCTGTCTTCAAAACAGGCAAAGAGGAAGATGCAAGAACTACAGGCTGGTCAGCCTCATGCAGTCCTTCAGAAAAGGGTGGAGAAAATCCTCCTGGAGAGCATTTCCAAAGGCATGAAGAATCAGAAGGTGTTCAGGAGTAGTCAGCCTGGATTTCTGAAGAGGAAATCAAAAACTGTTTGCAAAACAAATCCAAAGCTGTTGAACCCCTCCCTTAGTGCCCTGCAGGATGGAACAGAGTGCATCCTCAAGGACATTTGCAGAGCACATAAAAGTGGGAGGAGTGGCAGGTGCAGCAGACCATTGCACCACCCTTCAGGGGGACCTCAACAGGAGAAATGCAGAACTGGGCAAGGATGAATGTGATGAAGCTCAGCAAGGGCAGCTGCAGTCCTGCATATGGAGAGGAGTAGCCCCATGCACCAGTATGCACTGGGTACCGTGCAGGTGGCAAGCAGCTTTGCTGAGAAGTTCCTTGGAGTCCTGCTCCAAGCAGCTGAGCCTAGGCCAGCAAACAAAGCTCACTGCAAAAATGGCCAACAGTATCCTGGGCTGTATCTAAAAGAGCAGTGCCAGCGGGCTGAGGGAAGTCATCCTTCCTCTCCCCTCAGTGCTGGTGAGGTTGCATGTGGAGGAGTGCCGAGTGTGGTTCTGGGCCGCCCAGTACAAGCAAGTGGTGGACAGATTGGAGTGACCCCAGCACAGGCTCTGAGATCCTACTCCAAAATGGTGCTGCAGCATGTCCAAGAGGCAATTCCTGGCACTGGGGGTTTGCTCCAGTGTCCCCCTGCAGCTTGCAGCCACCCCTCTGCCAGGGATGGATGCTGGCCAGCCCAGGGCCAACAAGAGTGACCTGCTGCTTCTCCCTGCAGGGTGAACGAGGTGAGGGGGTCAGGTCCATGCTCACTTCTGCTCGCAGCTCCTTGGGCACACCAATGGTACAGACCCCTGGGGTGGGAAATGAAATGAGAATGACAGCTGCTGTGCAGGTTTTGGTGGAGTTTATTTTGCAGTTGGTAGCTGGCCTGGAGTAGAGGGTGAAGATGTGATGTGTTGTGGCTCTAAATCCAGCAGGCAAGTAACACTGCAGGGCTATGTTTCGCTCTCTCTTTGTGGTTCAGCAGCCATAACCCCAAGACAGCAAAGGTGCTGGAGGCCATTCCTCTGCCTCCAACACTGACCTGCCCGCTGCTGCCTTTTCCTAGGCTTTGCTCAGAGCAGTGAGCCTGTGTCAGTGCCAGAGGAGGGACACAGTGCCTGCCCAGTCACCCTCCCCAGAATAAGGTCCCCTATGAGACAGAGACATCAAGAGGTCAGAGTGCCCTGATTGCATGGCTGGTGCACACAGCTCCCAGCACAGACTTTCTCCCGCAATTTCCACCTTTTTTTTTTCCTAACACTGGCCTAAAGTATGTTTTATCAAACAAAAATTATATCTTGAATGCAGCTGCAAACGTTTCCATGCCCAAAGCTGTAACTGATCAACAAACCCCTACAGTGGAAGGAGGCTCAGAGGAGATGGGCATAGCTGATGCACTCATGATGCTCAGGGAAGAATACAAGGAGTGACCACAGCTGTTGTAAAGAAAGCTGAACTTACCTCAGTGGAAAAGGGACCAGAGGGTGGCTTTTGTTTTTTGCCATTATCAGTTAAGTGATCAACTGGTTGTGTAGGTGGCCTGAGTTAATCTAAAGGTGTGAATGTCTTCCTAAGCCAGCCAGACCAGCATGGGGCTCAGCCCAACATAAAGCATAGAAACTGAGCAACCAACAAAACGAACTTTGAAGAGAGCTATGGGCTTGAGCTGGCATCAACCCATGTATTTCTTCCCAGTGACTGGAGATACCCAGCGTCATGACGGCAAGCATATAGAGACCAGTAATGGGAATTTCATTCGTATTGTGATCCAACTGTATGTTGCAACTGCTATATTGTGCTTGTATTGTGATTGCTGCTTCACTCTGCTGAATCAAAATCCTGTCTAACAGCAAATGTCTTCAAATAAGTAAATTTGGTAATAACACATTAAACCCTCCTCATGTGGAGTATCTAAAAGAGCCTGGTCAGAGTGTACTGGACAAGAGAAGCGCTGGGACTGCAAAGCAGCATGGTCAGGAAACACCTCACCATGCGGTAAGCATCTCCAGGGGGGCTCAGTTTACTCAAGACAACATACACAGCAGTATAACACAGAATGGTCTGAAATGGCCACCGCTTTGTAGCATCAAGAACAGATGGGAAAGATGTAAGAAGACAGGCCCATGTGCGTCAGACTGTGCACAACCTGCCTACTAATATAAGGCCACAACTTTATGTAAGCAAAAGAGACAGCATGTGATAGTCCTTCCTGACCTTGATTCAGCTTAATTTTTAGTCGCTTCAACAATACAATGATAATAAGAAACCAACAACCTTGCGTGTATCAAAAAGTAAAACTCTAAATATATTTATTATTCTGTTACATTTGCTATTCATTGCACAAATTTGGTTTTTATCCCCATGTTTTACAGTTTTTTACAAAGCTGCTAGGAGTTTTAGAAACTATTAAAATGATCACTTAAGTCTATTTAGGCACAGTTCATTAACGCATAACTCCATTTCCTCCACTTTTTTCTCTGTGTGAAAGGTTTATAGTTGCATTTAAGCTCAAAATTGAAATACACTTCACAGTCTATGCTTTTACAGACATACTGTCTAAAAAAGAAGTTTTGATTAAATAGTCTCACCTTATCAAATGTTGCCAGCAAAGCCTAAATGAAAGCAACTTCTTTTCCAGAAATGCTGAAATCAACACAACCCTAAGATAAGAACCATGGTAGCTGACTATTTTCTCTGCTAGCCAGTCATAGGATAACAAAGAAACTGTCCTCAAGAGGATTTAAAAATCCCCTGGAAAAATTACTTTAACTTGGAAATAATTTAAATAATTTATTCTGTATGACAAAAAGACAAAAAAAATCCAGCAAATAAAACATATGTGGTCACAAGGAAAGTGTCGTATCCCCTGGACTGCTGAGGCTATGTCAAGTGCTTTCCCTTTTGATAATGATAGCTTGAAAACCAGAGTGTCATATCCCTGGGGCTACCCTCTGTGAAAATGGCTTTGAAGTTGGCAGGCCTGTTTGACATGGCTGAAAAACTGTGAGCTTCTTGATTTCTTACATAGCTCTTCTCTTTGGTGAGAAAGCCTGACCACTTCTGGTGTAAGATTCATGTGTTTGGATTAAAGCTCTGTATTCTGGGGTGAGCTGCTTTTGCATGTAACTGCATACTGCAGTGTTCCGAGGGCACATAAAAGTCCATTCTAGAGGATCTGAAATGAGCTGAAGTTTTGTTTCAACAACTTTTGTTATTAATATTTTTTTTTACAAAAAAAGTAGTATTAAATAAGTGACTGATGCTAAAGGACTCTTCCTTAAGAACATGAACAGTTAACTACTACCTCTCTGTAATGCTGCAGAAAGAAACAATATTTGAGACTTTTTAGCACCCACATCTGTTGTTGCTATTTAGAAATTAATGAAATATTTTTGAAAGCTGAGTGAAGTCTTTGCAGCAGAGCAAAAGGGACGCTTAAGTCTTTGTGTGATTCTCATGTAAGAGTATTTAATGCCCATGAGCTCCCTGCTGGCTATTGCTTTCAGAGATAACCAGAGGGGCATCTCACATGAGCACAGGCAGTGCACAGCCTTTAGTCCCCTTCCTAAGGAGTCCCTGTTTGTGGGAATTTATGACTACAGAGATTTATTTGTTTGTTTGTTTTAGATTTTGGGAGATCATCAGACTTCAGGAAACTAGCAGGGCATAGTATTCATTCCTACATGTGTCCCAACAGAGGTGCGCAGTTACAGGTTAAACAGCGGTTGCTTGGTATGCTTGGGTTTAAGACATGTCCATAAGCTTTGCATTTCGGGCAAGGAAAAACATTCCCCCTCTGTGCTCAGACCCCGGGGCAACTGACAGTATGCTTTCTTGCCCCACACCACGGGAACAAATGAGAGGAGACCCCCAGGCACTGACGAGGCAGGCAGGTCTGTGACTCCCCCAGCTCTGCACAATGTGGGCAGACTGCATAAAGCTGGTCACAGGCGCCAGCCCTAAACCCAAGGATGGGACCTGCATCCTGCAGCTGCTCTTGCCCTAAGCAAAGGGCTGGGGAAGGCAGCGAGCTAGAGAGCTGGTGCTGAAGGGCACAGAGGAGTGTGGCCACAGGGCTTGGGGAGACTGGGCAGCCCTGGAGGATGCAGGGTGCTGGGCAACACAGCTGGGAAGAGGGAGCCTGCAGCTATAGGGGGCTGCAGGTGTGGGACAAGGCCCTGGCACCTGGGAGCTAAGGAAGCAGCAGCTGCGGGCAAAAGGACAAGCAATAATCCATCAGCTGGGCAGGGCTGTTCGTGACCAGCCAAGGTCCTATGATCCTCCTGTGGCTGGCATCACACTTCTAGCACCATTGCTGAAAGGTCTGCAGTGGGTTGGGGGTCCAACTCTGCCCTCATCCTTTTAATCCTTCTGGGCAAACCCCCTGCTGCCAACACTGTGCAGCTTTAAATTGTCCTCATTTGTCTGACGAGCACCTCAGGACCACAGCCCCCAGTTGACTGCAGGTGGTCTTTGGCAGAAGGAGGGAAAGAAGGCCACTGACTCAAAGGACCCAGAGACATCTGCTGCACCTGCAGCTTCTCTGGGGAGAACCAGCCCACACCACTGCCCCGTTACAGTAGGAGCTCCAAACACCAACTCTCCTTTACCTATCACAAAAGTGCTGGCTCTTGGCAGCCCCAGTGCAGCCTCCCGCTCGGAGCGGGACTATCCCCAGCACCAGGTCAGAGCAGCCATGGCTTTGCCTAGCCACCCAGCTGCAGGGCCGAGCCATGAGGCAAGAGGGGTGCATGAGGATCACTTCTGGAGCCTCTGAAGCTCAGCTGCAGAGTAGTCTCCCAGGGCAGGAGGACAGCGGCCACAGGAACTGCACTGCTGGGTCCAGGGGTGGGAAAAGAAGCTGGCAGCTGCCTTCAGTCTCCCATCCTCATCTCATGTGGAGAGGCAGCAAAACAGATTGTTCCTAGAGCTTTACAGGTGGCTTCTCCAGGACTGGAAGAGCAAGATTTTCCAAAGTCTCTCACTAGCATTAATGCATGAGCTTTTGACATGAGTGAGCGGGCAAGCAAGGGGAGCCTGAGCGCAGCAAGTCCATCAATAACTGTCTGGTGATGATTAGGAAAATGTGACCACCACAAGCCAAGGAAGTCCATGCTGCCTGAAGCATCAATTTTTCCTCCAGCAAAAACCCTAGGAGGAGTCATCCACAGGAACTGGAGTCTGCTCCAGTTGCCAAGGGTGCAAAGAGCTGCAGGCCAGCACCCTCAGAAACTGCCTGTGTCCACACAGAGGTTTCTGAGCTCCAGCTCCAACTGTTTAATTTGGACATCTCTCTGGTTTACCAGCTCACGTAGTCTACGGATTTCTTCCTGTTGCCGGTAAAACATCTGCAAAAGCTGTAAGAAAAGTCACATTTTACTTCCTTTACACTAAGAAAATGCAGACTTAACCTGTCAAATGCTACCAGTCCTGTCACATCACTTCTGAGAGAAGCAGCATCTCAGGAGGAGGCCTTCAACCAACAGACCGAACACCAGCAGTGTTCCTCCTGTCCACTAGCCTGGGCTGACTGCAGGTGTTTCTCAGCACCATTTAGTAAAGCTACATCTGCTTAATTCAATGGAAAAGATCAGAAAAAATAAACTTCATACCACTGATCACTGAAACAGAGCCTAGACACAGAGAGTACTTGGAGTGTAAATTCCTGGATCTGCCACATCTTCTACTCTAACCTTGGGCAAGTCCTTTTACTTCTCTTCTGTTTTCCTGTTGATCATGCTCTATCCTCTCCAGTTGGGACTAGCATGGCCTTTCACTGTGCACACAACAGAGCACCCAGCTCTGCAAGGGCTGCTTCTGTAACCTCGGGGCACCAGCTCAGAAACATGCAGAAGAATATCCTTTTTCACACCACAGGGAAATTCAGCTGTGGAAATTCCTGCCCCATCAAGCTGCAGATGCTAAAATCTTGCAGAGCCAAAAAGGGGACCTGAGCACAGCTACGGGAAGGAAATCCTTCCAGGGTGCCCAAAAGTAAACAAGCTGCACATACTCAAAAATGTCCCTGAGCTGCCAATGACAAGGGGCTTGCAAAGCACTACAGAGATCTACCACTGTACAAACTTTGGTTACTATACAGGGAGGAGGTTGGCCATGGCTGAAGACAGACCATGGAGCTGCCAGGACCTTTTCTGATGCCATTCCCAGGAGCAGGCTGCGACCAGCAGCCAGCCTCAATGGCACTGCACTGCCAAGTTGTCCCCCAGCAGTGAGCTGTCAAGTAGGGGCAGTCAGCCCCTTTCCCATGTCAGGGTCCACGATATGGTTAGGCACGTAAGACTACATGGATGCGCCATGGGCCAAGGCAGTAGGGTACACACACTCCTTCCACAGGTGTCCCTGCTGCCTCACTGGGCTCTCCCAGTGCAGCTCTCATAGAAGGCTTACACTGCATAAACCCCCTTTCTCTTCTCCAGAACCTGGAGGTCACAAGGACCACCTTGTCCCCAGCCTTGCCACTAGGCAGGCCCGTACCACAAGAATGCCTAAGAAGCAGGAATACTGATTGCTCCCTCCTTTCCAGACCCCCTCGGCTGGAGTGCTGCTGGGCCACATTTCTGCTTCCCATTTGGCAGCCAGGGCATGCAGAGCTTCTGCCCGCGAGAAGAACAAAACGCTTGCACTGGCCTGGGTCTGCAAAAGAAGGCCCCCCCTAGATTCTGTCACCTTGTGAATGGCACCCTTTTGCCAGCTGACTCTGGGCTTCCCCCCACAGCCCCAATCCTTCACCCCAGACATTCACACCTCATTTTCAGTTTTTGGTGGTGGACACTCAAATATGTCAAAGCCATTGGAGAGGCGCATTTGCTCATTTTTCGGCAATTTCTCCGCCACTTTCAGCTGTTTTCTGCTGTCTTCGATCTTACTTGGCTTCTGCATGTCCTCCAGTGGCATCCTTCCTCCCCGACCCTGGTGCTGGCTCAGGTCAGCAGTTTTCTTGACTGGCTCTGGCTCAAGAAACTGTGGTAAGGAATTCACAGCTCCAGAGCCTGGTCTCAAGGATACCAAGAGCGGCCCTAGGGAGGGAGGCAGGTGATGGGTTAGCACTCAGAAACCACACTCAGAAATCAGCTGTAAGCAAGTCGTTCAAACAACCTGCAGGGATAAACATGGAGGCACTTCACTGGAGCGGCTTCCAGACTTCACAGCAGTGAATATTTTAGCCACCAAATTACTTTAGCTTACAGCCACATTTCTTATGTCTCTCCTTTTCCTCCCTTCCTCTTTCTCTGGCAGTTAACAGGCCAGAGAGCCAGTGGCAGCTTACCCAAGCCCTGGGGAGCTGAAGGGCTGGGGAGCTCTCCATGTGCTGACCTTTGTTAACTCCGTTCAGCCACTCTTGTGCTGTCAGTGCTGGCTGGGCTCCTGTGGTCAAGGGGTAGATGTCTTCCTGGTATGACTCCGACTGCAAGCAAACAAAAGTCCAGAGTCACTACATCAGTGAGGTTTTGGCTTAGAGGGACCATACTGGATTGCGGTGGAGAAAGACGTTTGTTCCACCTCAGCACAGGGAGTGTCATGAGCACTCACAGGCATGGACATAAAATCTTCTCACTTGCCCTGAGCCTCTCTCCTCCTCACCCCAACTCAGAGAATTGCATGTGAAGGCCTATTATAATTCCTGCCAGTAAAGCCTTTACACATTCAGACAACAGACTGGGGGAGGTTGGTAACACAGACTAATCCAACTCTCACAAACACAGTGTTCCTCAGAATGAAGAAGTGGATACGAAGGATGGATACAAGTCACAAATCATCAGCTGACCATCAGCTGACAGAAACTGACCAAGGAGATAATGTTGGAGGAGCATGCCTGACTGGTAGTTGCAATGTAGTAGCTCTGCTGCTTCCCCGAATTCAAGGCACTCATAGCTTCCAATGTTTCTGGAAGTGCTGGGCACAGTGCTGACATTTACAATGCACCTTTGCTCACACAGTCATATGGGAGCTACCTTGGCTAGCTACAGATTCATAACCTGCGTCATTCTCTAGCTACACCAGCTCTGAGACTTAACCACTACATCACTCTCAGTGCAATAGGTCACGTCTTGCACGCTGCAGAACAACTCTCTGTAACACACCTGCACCCACTGGGTAGACACCTGGGAATCCATCGTTCCCTTTTTCCTTCCCAGGCTGATTCTTCTCCCTTCCGCAAAGAGATTTTCATGTGATCCGACATCATCCCCAGCCCCTCTCTCTCTTTTGTCATTATGTCAAACAGATGCCACCAACTGAGGAAGTTTACAACAAGCTAGTTGACCTGACAGTCAGAGAGACCCCTCTGTAAGCAGAGCAGATCAGTAAGCATATCGTAGAAAGTCAGCCATTACAGAGAGACCTAACTCTTGAGTTACCCAGCAAGGGTTTATTGGCAGGGCTGCCCCACAAACTGACCAGCTTTGTCCCTCAGACCAGGAGAGAGAAAATCCCTTGTTCTACCTACTCTCCTGCCCCCAAGAGTCACAGAGAGGAGGCACTGCCCTCTTTTTCACTGATAACTTGTCCCAGACATGAACATGACCTGACATTAACTTACCCGTCGAGGCACAATCATGGAGATGGGCTCAATCAGGCTTTTAGTTGGGACGAGTTTGTAGAAACGGAAAATCTCACAAGCTGACACTTCAAGGCCTCTCTTTGGCATCATTCCTGGAAGGATAGCATGAAACAAATGGGGTATAAATCTTCCTAGGAAAGTTAATGTCATCTGCCATGGAAAAAGGGTCACCAAACAACAAAAGGAGTCACAGCATCAGCTCCACAGCAGCTGGTCTGAAATCTGCACCCAAAACCGGCTCAGTGGCACAAATGACAAGACTAATTTTTTTTCTGTCAGACCACAGAGTTGCACACAGGGTCTGTGGTTTTCGTGCTGAGCCTCCTGTTCCTTACTCATTCTTACGAGATGCAAATAGAGTGACCAGGACTGAGCAGAACTGGCAGGTGATGCCACAGGTTTTGACTATCAGGATTGCCAGGAAGGGATTTCAGGACACCTAAACAACATCAGAATAGCTATATGGGTCAGGCTGAAAGCCCGTCCAGCCCAGTGTCTTCCCCTCAACACTGTTCCAAAGCAGAATGGAGTATGAGAAGGGTGCGAACACCTACTCTGTCAGACAGCTCCATTTGTGTTTCAGGGACTGCTTAAGCCACACAAGATCTCTAAGTACCTGGTTACCTCAGTGGATTTCTCTCCCATAAGCTTGTACAGTTCAAAGCCAACAACCATGTCAATTCCCTTAACAAAAGAGATTGCCTCTCCTTGTAGACCTTGCTTCACGGTGTCCTACAGAAGCTTGTTTTTTACTAATACCAAATGACTTCATTAAACAGTAGATTATATGTGAAGGACTATTGCTCCTTACATTATGCATTCATCTAAATGTGAATTTAAACTCCACTCCTCTACATTGTATTCTGTTTTGGCAATACTGGGAAAGAAGCTTTTGTGCAATAACCTCAGTATGCTTTATCAGCAGAACAGATCAGGATAGGGAACTAGATTTGATTCACTCAGGCCTTTTAAAAATACTTGTACACTTCCTTTTCACAGAATGATTTTTAAAGAGACTATGACAGCATAAAATCAGGATGCTGTACATTGGAAGGTTTACAAAAGCTAAATGATGGAGAGATCTTCCAGTTAAGTTTTAAATAATTTATTCCTTTCCAATAACAGCTTTTTGAATATCTGCAGGCACAAAAGCCAGTGCTGCTAAATATCTGTACCAATGTCCTGGAAGAATGGGAGTCTCCACAGGTAGTATGGAGGGGTGGCAAATGGTCCTAAAACCACATCAGTCTATACAGAATACGGCTTACAGGGTAGACTGGAGAAAACTCAAGAAAGGGCTACCAATAGGGTCTGAGGGCTGAAAGCCACATTCTGTAGCTTGAATGAGATAAACAGTGGGTAGTATGCGGACAGGTTAATAAGCAAGGGTCTCCAATGGAGGAGAGTAATGACCTAATCATAGCAGGTCTATCTCTAAATGGAAAATGCCAGTACAGGAGAGGGTAGAAAAGCGCTAAGAGTTAAGGCATTAAGATGTGGAGCACCCATTACCAGAGAAATCCCAGAGTGGAAACAAAGTCAACAGAGTTCAATGCCAAAAATCTTGGAGCAGATTGACAAAGGGCAAGGAGCATCCTCCACCTTTAAATCCAGACTATCCTCCCTTCCACCATCCTCTGCTGGTCAGAAGGGACCCCTCCAAGCTGTGACCCTGTAATACCACCTGTGATATATAGGTGAGCTGGGCCAAGCTCATTGTTGTGCACCTGTAAACCTGAGTGGAGACTGGAATCTGACCTACTCTCTTTTCTAAATGACGTTTTGGATAGTCCTGGACTCTGACAGCCTCTAAAACAAAGAAGCCACCATCCTCTTGTAACGTTAGATATATGCTGCCACTCACCAATTCCCTTCTGTGGTAAATGAGAACGATATTCCATCAGGTAGTTCAGGTATGGTTTCTCAGGGCTTATTTCATAGTACCGTATGTTTCCATCACCCTAAAGGCAAAGAAAATGAACATAAACCAGGCTCTGCTGTTCAGCATGGGGGTCTGAGAAAAATGCCTGGTCCCAGAGGCCTTGCAGGGGTAAGAATGAACCAAATATTTAACCCCAAATCCCTGTGTTAGGGCTCTGCAGTGTACCTCCCCACAGTAATCGTCCCATCAGCCCACATCCTTAGGTTAACGTGCTTCAGGAGCATCTTTCAGTTCAGCCTGACACAACACAGACCAGAGGAAGAATCAGACAGGCCAGCATTTGCTGACATGGAACACACTTACCTTTCCCACCACGTAAAGCATGTGTGTGTCTGAGTCATAGAAGGGAAACAGGAGTCCTGAGGAGCCATCCAGATCCTCCTCCAGTAAAGGCACAGAAAGGTCATTCTGGGCAGGACACAGGAAAAACAGACAGCTGTGATCACCTGTCAGTCACCTCAAGTCAGGGACACCTTACCTGAACCCCACCCGGCAGCAGCATGTGAGCATAGCTCTATAATGATCCTAGGCAATGGCCAGCTGCCCTGAGCAGAGGGCCATGCACAGATTTCTTCAAAGCTCTATGGCTGGGAAATGGGTGCTCTGTCCCTGGCTCTTGACTGAGTGCAGCACATCACGACATCAGTTCCTACCACTAGACTATCTCAGGCACCTGATGACATTTCAGGGGCAGATACAATAAGAAACACTGCCCGCCTCTACCTGGGCCACCAGACTCAGGAAGATGGAGAGGCCTTCAGGGCATGTCTGCATCACGCAGTGAATTAGTCATGTTCCCTCACTACCTCCAGTCAAGCCAGTATCTCCACAATACTGCACCACTGTCGTGGTTTAACCACAGTCAGCAACCAGGCACCACATACCTGCTTGCTCACCCTCCTCCCTCCCCGGTGGGATGGGGGAGAGAATCAGAAAAAAAAGTAAAACCTGTGGGTTGAGATAAAAGCAGTTTAACAGGACAGCAGAGGAAGAGAAAGTAATAATAATAATAATGATAAAAGAATATACAAAACAAGTGATGCACAATGCAATTGCTCACTACCTGCTGACTGATACCCAGCCAATTCCTGAGCAGCAATCGCAGCTCCCAGCCAACTCCCCCCAGGTTATATACTGAGCATCATCATATGGTATGGAATAGCCCTTTCATCAGTTTGGGTCAGCTGTCCTGGCTGTGCCCCCTCCCAGTTTCTTGTGCACCTGGCAGAGTATGGGAAGCTAAAAAGTCCTTGACTACTGTAAGCACTACCTAGCAACAACTAAAACATCAGTGTGTTATCAACATTCTTCTCATACTAAATCCAAAACACAACACTATACTAGCTACTAGGAAGAAAATTAACTCTATCCCAGCTGAAACCAGGACAACCACCCACCACAAGAACAGTCTACATCAGCCAAGCAGTTTCCACACTGCCCGGTGGGAAGGTGCCCACTCAAGGGCAAAAGCTCCCATCAGCCTTTTGCAGGTAAGCCACGCAGGAGGCCTCCATACACAAGGCTGACACATCTTATACAAAGCTATCTCCGCACTGCTAAGGGAGCAATGTCAGGAGGACCAACGGGGCAGAGTATGGCATCCCATGCCTGCCATTGTGGCTGTTGTCACACGCATATGTATTTAGCATAGGGTTAATACATACTTTATCCTGCAGCCCAGCTGCAGGCTCCAGAAAGCCAGAGCTTCTGTTTAGATGCAATTATGACATGGGTGGACGTGCACCTCAGAAAGATGCTTGTTGGGCAGGTCCTCTGCCAATGTCTATCCCTAAGGAGGCTGCATATACCTGGCCTCACAGGCCTTCCCACCATGTTCTCAAACTGAGTGTTGCCAGCTCCCCCAGCAGCTCTGAAGGCAGTGAAACCCTGATGTGAGACCCATGGTGTGTCCGAGCACTGCTCAGCTTTGTGGACAGCCTTCAGACAACAGCACAGCGCTTTGCCTTTCACATATGCAAAGAAGCAATGTCTAAACATAGCCAAATGGCAAATCATAGACCTGGTCTACCAGCTTTGTCTGGTAAAAAGAGGCAAAAGATTGTGCTGCAAGGTGGTTGATGCGGAGGGACAAAGTGAGATGCTGACAAAGGAAAAGCATCTCACTGCATATGAGAGGGGTAGAGGAGAGCAGAGTTTCATAAGGCTAGCAGCTGTCATGGTAGGAGATCATGCCTTGGAAATGACCAATAAGTGCTACCTCAACACTCCACTGTCAGGAATCATCAGAAATAAAAAACAACCCACATCTTTTTCTCCATTGAGGGCTTCACGTGAGTAGGCTGTGTCCAGAGCTCATTTCTCTTTCCAGTAGCAGTAACAATTTGCCAGTAAGATCAGTAAGAGCTGCTTTTAAGTCAGAGCGACAGTGACCACCCAAAGGTCTTTTGAATTATTTCTTCCTGTACTGGGCACAGCATTCTCTTCATTCTGGTGGATTTCTATGCTGAAAGCTTTGAGACCTTCTTCAGAAACCATACTCACTTAACAGTGTCATAGCAGTAAGACCTATCACCCATTAAGAATTTGACAAATCACTTCTGAATTGCTGTTATAAACCAATTATTGGGCATTTGGCAGGTGGAAAAGCTAAAGTGACAGCAGAAGAGAGAAAACTGAAGATAGTATGGTTAAGATTGCTGGTCCAACTCACTTGATCCCATAATGCAATCTGCCTATTATTCCACCGAGATGTTCCAGTAGAGAACAGCTTTTTCATGTTTCCAAGGAACAAGACTTTATTGACTCTGTGAGACTTGTAGTTGGCCTCCTATAAGAACAGAAAGGACACTGCATGAGCAAGAGACAGCACCTGTTGCATAGCTACATTTCATGTTACATGAGACCTCTGATTCAGTCACATCTGAAAGATCTGCTCAGCCTGGCTGAAGTACAGCGAGCAGAATTTCATGGGGATCCGAGAAAGGTGGCCTAAACTCTTCAGGACCATTCCCAAAAGCCCAATCAATCTCTCTAGCTATTGATTCACATATTTGCAAGAAGGCAATCCCTATTAGTTGTAGGCAGGGCTTTCTGTGTACACAAATCTGTGCAAATACCTACAAAACACAGTCAGCTTCACCTTACCAACAGATAGAAAGTACAGGCAACAAGAACAACCCTGGCAGTGGGATAAATGTACACTTGCATCCACCTGTCCACCTGATCTCTACAAGCCCTCCCATGCCATCCCACAGAGGACTGCAGGAGGCAGCTATGAAAACAGTGCACTTCAAGAAGGGTTTCAACAAGCGAGGAGCATGGTAGCAAGATGCAGAAACCCTGTTTTCAACAATGACAGCAAGTGTTCCACGAAAAGTAGAAAGCAATAGCACCATCTGGTGCCTTGGGCAATGCAGGGCACACATCTGTCTTCTTTAATGGCAACAAATCTACACAGAAGAGGAAATGCTCCCAAGGGGTGAGATCAGCTGGACCACAAACCTCTGAACCCAACCTACTTGTAGGACTGTTCCTGAACGAGGGTCCAGCAGACGTATCTTTCTGTCCCTGCAGGCTGTGGCAAGGAGACTGCCATCCGTGTTGAACGACATGGAGAGGACCACATCTTTGTGAGCCTCAAGGATCTTCACCGGGTTTGAGATGACAGCCTCCTTGGAGTCAAGGTTCCAGACCATTATCTGGAGAAAAAGAACAAAAAAAATCAACCCTTTGCTGCCTGACCAACTGGGGACTTCTTGTACCCTATTCACTTCTTCCTCTCTTCTCTACATGTATAGGTCTTACCATCATAAGTAGTTGCTCACCAGCATTTAAAATAATTCCTGGTACTTACAACAATATATCAGGGACACAGTGTCTGCTCAGAATGTCCAATATTCTAATTTCCTTTGCAACCACATTTTATACATAAAAATGGCCAGCATCAGTGCAGATATTTGCACTAGCACAAGATGAAGCCAAACAAAAGTGCATGGCATTACATACTGTATCCAATCCAGTAAACAAGAAGGGCAGAGTAGACTGAAGTTCATCAGAAGACTGGAAAATTAGCAAGTCCTTTTGAACTTGTAGCTATGTCCTTTTGCCTTTGGGGTCACCATGGAATTTCCCCCCGAAGAAGGCTTCTGAACTCTTTAGTATTACCTTACAGCTTGAAAGTAAAACAAATTTCAAAACACCCTGCCAAACAGGGTGTCCCAGGAGGAGAACTCCACAGAGAACAGACCCACCTTGTAGTCATAGCCAGAGCTGAAGAGGATGTTATTAGCAGTGGGATGCCATTCGATGAGGCCCACTCTTCGAACATGCCCAAGAAGTTCCTTCTTCGGATTGGTAATGTTTCGTGTTAGCAAGTGCTTGGGGATGTCCCAAATTTTAACCTGAATGGCACAGTATGGGTCTTTGTGAGATTCCTGAGTAAGGAGCTAATTTGGAACTTACTAATAACTATTATTCCCTTGGCATTATTATTCCCTTGGTAGTGAACAGGAATGCTCCTGGCTTTATTGAATGCCAGTCCCTTAAATTAGTACCTTTCTGTGGGCCTGAAGACTCCTCTTTACCCTCTACCTTTTGCCAGCAGTTCTACCAGTTTGTTTTAACTTGGCAATCCAACCCTTACACCTGGCCAGGCTGTCAGCACAATTACGAAAAGTTATTCCCAAGGGGAAGAAGTAAACCACAGATCTTGCAGACCTTGCCTCCTCACAAACTTTGAGCAGCAACAAGCAAATCTGAAATAAACTTCAGCAAAGAGTCCCAGAAGATATTATAGCAGTGATTGATCCAAGCAGTCATCCACTCAACACTACCTGGTAAAAGAACTGAGAACTCCCCTGGCCAGATGACAGCTGTAGTACTGTTTGTCCCACAGAAAACTGCACCAGTGCTGAACGCTTTGCAAATGACACAGCCATTTGCCAAAGTACACAGAATCCCATCCAGGTGGCCATGCAGCAGATGCCCTGAGTAGACAGACTGGGCAGCACCTCACTGAAGTCACTGAACACTGGGAGTGTGCTGTCTCATAACAGGTCTACCTGCAGCCCTAGTTTCTTCTGGAAGGATGCTGTATGAAGACAAAAATCCTCTGTCCTCCTGGGGTAGAAGATGACAATAGAAGTAACCTACAAAAGGGGCTGAACCTATGCAGGTAAAATTAAGGAGTCTTTCTCACACTAACCCTAGAAGCACAAGTATTTAGGATACTAACAGATAATTAACCCTTTGGCTCAGTGAAAATTACTAGGCTTGGCATAATTTTTCCAGGACTTAGCCTGAAGCGAAAGGGAAATGCTCTTTGAAGCAGGTATTTTGTGGAAATTAGCCACACCTGCCTGAGCCTCCCACTGTTTGGCTGATGAGAATCACATCTTTCTAAGCCAAATTCTGGGACCTGCTGGGAAAGATCAAGAGCACCCTTCTCAACAGTGTTTATCCCACTGAGGAATCAAGCCCATAAGAAACCTAAGGACTGTGGGTGTCCAGTAGCCTCCAGATGAACTTCTACAGCAGTATGAGAAAGCATCACAATCTACAGCTACAGCAGCTATCACTAAAGGAATGGGGCTGAGAGAGTAGGAAAGGAAAAATAGGTTGTGTTCATGCTGAGAAGAACTGCCTAGAATGAACCATTCAATCCCCATGCTATGAAATGGTTGGTGGTAAAAGCAGGGAAAAGCCCTGGCCGGAATCTCAGGATGCATTAAATGGCAGAAATTGCTAGTGCTTAGTGTGCAGAAGAAGCAGGTCTTGGAACCAGACCTGCCAGGCCAAGCAGGAACAATCCACGAGCCATCTACCCTGCTGCATCTTAAAGAAAGCCTGACAAAGCAAAGTAAAAGGCACAGAGTTGCCCCTCTAACCATAGGAGAGAAGATCTTCAGCAAGCTGAATTCATACGTGCCTGATGATTTGCCAAAAGGAACAGAAGGCGTAACAAACAGCAAGACTTCTTAGAACAACTTTTGGTGCTGAGACCAGTGACAAGCTCAGTGTTTCAATTCTCTAGCCTGGAGAATGATGCAGTGCCAAGTTTCAGTAGGAAATTGGAAAAGAAGGCTGACAGAGAGCAGCCCTCCTGCATAGACCCCGGGGTCCTGGTGGACAATAGAATAAATATGACCCAGCAGCATGCCCTGGCAGGGATGAAAACTAGCAACATCCTAGTCTGGAATAACAGGAAGATAGCCGCTAGCTCAAGGGAAACAATTTTCCCCTTTACTTAGCAATCATTAAACAACAGCTGGAACACTGTATCCAGTTTTGCACCTCCCAGTGCAAGGAAGAGGCTGATAAAGTTAAGTGAGTCCAGTGGAGGCCACCAGGATGCTCGGGAGGCTGCAGCACTTGCCCTGTGAGGAGAAGCTGAGGGAGATGGCCTTGATCAGCCTGGAGAAGAGACAGCTTCAGGACAAACTGATAGAAGCCTTCAAGACTTACAAGATTACTGAGAAAATAGAGCCAGGCATCACAAACTACACTGGAGAGGTTCTGACCGCATATAAGGAAAAAAGTTTCCCCATGGCAGCAGTGAAGAACAGGCACAGGTTGCCTGAGAGAGAGGTGGTGAAATCTCCATCCTTGGAGGTTTTCAAGACTCAGCTCTGCAGACCTGCACAGGAGGTGGGGATAGAGACCACCCAAACTCCCTTTCAACACAAATGGTTCTGTGATTCTCTAACTACAGCAGGAAGCTTCAAAGTTTGTGCTCATTCCTCATCTGAGGCTCAAAAGAGAGGTCACGGTCGTGCCTTCCTGCCACAAGTCCTTTCTGAAACAGCATGAAAACCTGGCATACAGGTTGGAAGATAAAATAAAACCCTCACAGGCAGCCCAGAAATTGAAAGAAGCCTTCAAAAAAGAGAGGAACATCCAAAGAAGCAAAGGCAAGTCACTAAACAGGAAGGACAATTCAAAGAGCCTGGATTTCCAATTCAGGAGTGATTTTTGGCAGAGTTGAAATGGCAGAGGATGTGCACCAAGCCAGGTCTGGAGGAAATGACATGGGAAACCTCCCTGATGCTGTGTGGCAGAGGGTGAATATACCCAGCGGGAGAAAACACATGTGGGATCTCTGGAAAAAAGCACAGTAGTTAGTCAGATGTCCTCACTATCACAGAAGCCAACATCACACTTTTGACAGGACATGGAAAGCAACCTTTCAGTGGGTAGATATGGGCTAAACCGTCCCTTACAAACATGAACTGAATCTTTCAATTCCCAATAACTAGTGTGTACCTTCACTGAAGTAAAATATGTGACTGCATCTTAATTATACTAACTTCAGCCTAAAACTTAAACCTGATGTGATGTAGCCAGTATCTTTCTATAGGTTTGCATTAGCGTGAACCTTTGCATTTCTGTAGTCTTTCTGTGGTTTCAGTAGGAAAATGCTCATTTCATTTATGCCTTTTGCAGAACAGTATGACACAGATTCATCAGCTACCCCATAACGGATCCAGCGTGACTTTACAGAGTAACTGAGTGCAGGAACAAGCTCAAACTTGCTCTACAGGGAATTAATCTGAAATAGCTCTTCCAGATTATGTTGTGTTGAAGCTTTTATTCTAAAGTAAAGGAAGAGTTTCATAGTGATTAAACTTCAATAGTCATTCCATTTTAAATTCGTATTTTGTTTTTCTCACGCAAACACACCCAAAAAGATGCAAGCCCCCACAAAACAGATTTTCTTCCTCACACTGATTTTGGTACATCATCTGGAAGGGATCACACAGGTCTGACCTCAAGAGAAAGACAGGAATCTTCATCTTACCTGACTTCTTTAAAAGTATATATATGCTTTCACATCTCATCCATAGGCCTTTCAGTTTCTTTTTTCTTTCTTTCCCCAAAAACCACATTAGCCAGATAATAACACAGAGTAGAAGCTGGTAAACTTACTGTGGCATCTTCTGAACATGAAGCTATTACAAAGTCATTGAATGGGTTCCACTTGATGTCCAGAACATTCCCTTTGTGCCCACATATTTTGGGATAATGTGGGTCGAGCTTGCCTGTCTGGAAAAAACAAATATCATCAAAGCTAAGGTGAGCCATGGATTTACAGGACATTTTCAAGGAAAATCCAAGCCAGCTCCAGCAAGAAACCTCTTTCTGCCTGTTATGCTCCAAGTGCCCTGGGTGCTCTCTGTCTGTTGAGAATGGGTTTTTGCTGTCCCTGCAAGAAAAGTCTTGATGATACCACCAAAAAGAAACGAAAGAAGTGCTCAGGCCTTCCTAAGTACACACTGCTATCAAGAAATCTGTGCACATGTAGCAATCGAGACTGCTAAAGTTAGAAGACAGTATTTGGTTCAGACACCAGAATAAAACTTAGAAGGAAAACACTTATGAATGAGTTGAATCTTCCACATTTTTTAAAGATCTTGGGGGGGGGGGAGGACACGACACCATAATCTCTTTCAGAAGACATTTCTTATGAAGAGGAAGAAAAATGGTT
This sequence comes from Pelecanus crispus, assembly GCF_030463565.1. NCBI lineage: Eukaryota > Metazoa > Chordata > Aves > Pelecaniformes > Pelecanidae > Pelecanus > Pelecanus crispus. The sequence continues at coordinate 70,771,591 of NC_134676.1, read as the reverse complement.
TAGCTTTTATTTTTTATCCTCATCAGCTACCACTTATTTTTTAAGCAAAAAGACATTTGTGACACAAATTAAAATGCAGTTTTTCTTTCAACAAGCTATCTGTTTCTCTCTGATGTTGTTCAAATCCAGCCATTCACTGGATTCAATCAGCATTCTGGACTCTCAAAAAAAAATCCTGCACAAAGCGCACTAAGGAGTATTGAGGGCCTTGTGCCACATGGGGGCTGTGTTGCATCAGGATAAACCCATGCTGCCGGCACAGTCTCTGCTACTAAGTCGGTATATTTACTATGTGCTAGAGAGGGTGATGGGGAATTTATTAACATTGGAGCAGCACTTGCTTCTCCCTGTCAAGAGCAGCAAAAGTACGGAGAGCTCCAGGAAGCACCTTGCATCCCAGACATCTGTCCAAGACCAAAGGTCAGTCACCTAAGGAGAGAGATATGGTGGCCAGCTGGTGATGCTTACCTGCTTACTTTTATCCCACCTGGAAGAACCGTAAATCAAAATGAATGCAAATGCGTGCTCTCCTGGTAAGCAGACACTTCTGCTGGTGTACTCCCTGCACCCCTCCAGATGGGGGCCTTAAGAGTCCACAGCAGAGGGGAATCAGTGCTGGCCCCAACCTGGATGTGGCTAGGATGTAATTTTCCCAGCCTTGAAAATTTGTACGGTTTTGAATGCAGAACAGGACACAATGTTTAACTATTCTGGCTTCACTGGAAAGTTTGTCACATAGACTGGGACTAACCTGCTTTAAACTGAACACCCAGAGGGCTTTGAAATGTAAAAGACTGTGCTTTTTTAGACTACAGTCTAAAACAATTCCCTTTTATAACAGCGACAATACAAAGTGACTTGGGAAGGCAGAAGAGAGATAAAAGCCCTTTAATAAGCAGCGTTCCCCCACCCACGGTGTCCTTTTGCAGGCTTCAGGGCTTGGTTTCAAGCTGGCAACTCAATGGGCTGGGCAGCCAGCTCCACAGGGATCCCTTCATCCCTATGGGAACTCCACCCCCTCCCAGAGCTGGCTGCCTGCCTGCTCCCCACTCCATTTGGGAGACTCCCAGGCTGCCCTGAGCCCGCTCTGCCTGCCCCCATCCTGCAAGGCTCTCCTTACCCCAACGTCCCCAGCAGGCTCAACTGGCCGTGGAAAAAGAGCCCTTGCCCTCTCGGCCACCAGTCCCACCTGCCCCAATGCAACCCTGCAGTCCTGGGACCCACAACACATGAACCCCCAAGCTGCCAGCAAACATATATGGCAGGTAGGGCTGTTGGTCTCAGACACACATCTGCATGTGGAAGTAAAGCTCTTCACATGTGGGGGAAAATGCATTCCACAGATCAAAAACTATTTCAGTAACTAGATGTGTTGTCATTCATGCAGAGGTACCTGACTTCCACCGTTATTTGCAGAGTTTGAAAATTACTAATTTTTCAACCACTCGCTTTCTAAACTCCCAGCATTTTTGAAAAGTAGCCAAACTCTGAGTTCCTTGATGAAAACCACTTCCAGTGGAACAGCTGTTAAAACTCTCCCAACAGATTTGTACAAGGTAGATTACCATGAAGTGGGTCAGCCCCACTTCTCAGGTGTTCTCCAAAGAGCACTAACATACCTTGTCGTTACATCACAGCACAGCACTCACATATGGCCTCAGTTAGGTAAGGCCTGAGGGGTCACCACAGGTTTCATTTCATAGTTCTTGGCCCCAGAGAGAAGGGAGCAGGGTTTGTGTCTAGGAGATCTACACAATCACAGATGTCCTCCCTTTCACGCCTGGTGCTGACACATTGAAAGACTGGAGGCTGCAAAGACTTGGACACAAATATCCTCCCTGTCTTTTGGGACTTTGTTCTCATTTTGCTATCCCTTTGCTTTGTGCTGCAAGGGAAGAGACAGATGCAGTCTCAACCAAGTCTGGTCACCAGAGAAGGAAAAAGGCAGGCCTTTGTCTTTCAAAGGAAGTCCACAAAATTGCCCTCAGAGTCAAGATCCTTCCTTGGCATGCGGTGCACGCACCTCTCCACCACATCTGTGTCAGACACCAATCCACACGCAGGCCACACTGTGGGAAAGCAGCTCATTGCCCAGTTACAGCCACTGAGCCCCCGTCTCCTTGGACTTGCAAGATTTGCAAAGGTATTCAGTCTGCTTTGGGCACCAGGCAGCCCCTGTGGCCACAGCCACTTCCCTGCCTGGTGAGATGTGCTGCCGTTCTACCCAGCTGGCTTCAATGGCACATCTTCACAAGGACCTAACTGACACATCCTGCCACAGAAGACCATTCTCCAAGTGGTGGCAAATATTCAACTAATTCCTCTTCAGGTTGAACGCAAAGGCCTGCTGAAAGGAGGGTATCTGCGGCAAAGAGCTTTTTCTCTACATAACCCGTGCTGCCCCCAACCCTACCTCACCCCCAGGCTCTCAGACAGGAGGAATGGTGCAGAAGGCAAGAAGTGGTATATTCAAGGAAAGATGAGAGAGCTTGGTGTCCACAACTCAGCAGGAGAGGAGTACAACAAACAAGCAAGGAGGCACGGTTAAATGGAGTGAAGTTGAGCCTGCATTCGAGCACATCCTGAGGCAGGCAGCCCCTCCAGTAGCACATGCAGAATGAACTCAAAAAAGCATTGGAGGGACAAGAGCAGCTCCCCGAGCAGGTTGTTAATCCTGCCTGGGAAGTGTAGCCCTCCCTGTCCTGGCTACCATCTCCCGCTTCAGCGAAGTGTGAGATCCTAGCTCCTGGGCTTCTCCTCCACACTGTGGCATGATTGGGATGTGGCTGCTCCTTGTGAATCCAGTCAAAAGAAACCACAGATCAGCTGTTCATCATGAGAGGGCAATACTGTCCTAGGCACATGCCTCCAGACTGGGCTGCCTTCAGTGCCCTGGCAGCTGGGGGCACAAGCAGAGAGCCCAGTATGAATCATAGAATCATAGAATCGTTTAGGTTGGAAAAGACCTTTAAGATCATCCAGTCCAACCATTAACCTAGACTACCAAGTCCACACTAAACCAATCAAGGGTAGACTAGACTAAATCATGTCCTGAAGTGCCAAATCTACCTGTTTTTTGAACACTTCCCGGGATGGGGACTCCACCACCTCTCTGGGCAGCCTGTTCCAATGCTTGACTACCCTTTCTGTGAAGAAATTTTTCCTAATATCCAATCTAAACCTCCCCTGGTGCAGCTTGAGGCTATTTTCTCTCATCCTATTACTGACTACTTGGGAGAAGAGACCAACACCCACCTCACTACAACCTCCTTTCAGGTAGTTGTAGAGAGCGATAAGGTCTCCCCTCAGCCTCCTCTTCTCTAGGCTAAACAACCCCAGTTCCCTCAGCCGCTCCTCATAAGACCTGTGCTCCAGACCCTTCACCAGTTTTGTTGCCCTTCTCTGGACATGCTCCAGCACCTCAATGTCTTTCTTGTAGTGAGGGGCCCAAAACTGGACACAGTATTCGAGGTGCGGCCTCACCAGTGCCGAGTACAGGGGGACAATCACCTCCCTGCTCCTGCTGGCCACACTATTCCTGATACAGGCCAGGATGCTGTTGGCCTTCTTGGCCACCTGGGCACACTGCTGGCTCATGTTCAGCCGGCTGTCTACCAAGGGTCACCAACACAGGAGGAGGTGGCAGCCACAAATACCACCACTAGGAGCACAAGTCAAATGCTGCCACTTTTCACCAGGTGGCATCAGTTTGTAAATGTATCATGAAAAAAAGTAACTGGTATCCCAGTCCTCAGACTCCAGGAACCCCCTTCTGTGGGTGGCTGAGGCTGCTCTTCCCCCCAGCATGGTTCAGGAACAGTTATTTGGAGAACGGCTGTACAAAGCAGAGCATGTACAGATCCTTTCCCGGATCCACCACCAAAGCTCAACCTTCAAGGGACTTCCTGAACTAGGGGACCTGCATCTAAACAAATACAGTTCGTAAATCAGCTCCTCTCCATAACTCCATCCTGTTTTGAGCCCCTTAATTCTTCCAGGCTCGTCAGCATCTGGAGCAGTGAACTCCACATCTGAACTGCAGAAGCATTCACATCTGCTGCTAATAGTCTGCTCCCTGGTCTCCAGGATCCTCTTCACCACACAAATCAAGAAGAGTTGCTCCTTACGCTTCTTCCCCATCCTCTTCACAGTTTTACGTATCTCCCTCATTTGTCTTTTTTCCCAGACCAATTGAGGCCTAACCCACAAAGTCTTTCCTCACATGAAAGCAATTTCACATTTCCATTGATGTACTTTAATTATCCATTTCTGTATCTTCTAGTTCTACCATGCCTTTGACTTCTGCAAGCAGTATTTCAGATCTGGGTGGAGTATCTGAGCAGGTGTTAAGAATGGAAGAATTGCTACTAAAGACTAGCCAAGCTGAGAAGAGGTGAGAAGACAGAAGAATTAATAGTAAGCAGTGCAAGCACCTTCAGCTCATTTTGCCAACCCTTTGAGAGCTGGGTCCCACCCCACGTCCCACAGTCACCAGGTGCCTGCTTATAGATGCAGCTCTGTGATAAAGACAAGTCCTTCAGCCTCAACAGATCATGGTCGAGGGGGCAGAAGTGACTCAGTCAAGAAAAACAGGGCAGTGGTTAATTTTAGAAGGGCCATCTGAACAGCACCAGTGGTGAAGAAGCTGAATAAACAAAGTCTAGAAGGGCCAGGAACTGTGCTAGGTTCTTCAAGCACAGCCAGTTCACTTTCATCCTTAGCAAATATATATTGAAAAAGTGGCATTGCAATAACACCATCAATTACCTTTTAATTAAAGGCTGAACTTTTGCCTTTCATCTGTTCTGCCCTGATGCCAGAGAGCTCATAATCTCATATTGCAATTACTCCACATTAGTGCATGCCTAATTTTTCTGAAGCAATAAACATCAGACAGCCAGTTTCTCCCTGTCATCAGATCCCTAAGTCATCAAAACCCATAAACATAGGATTTGTTTCTGAAAGGGAAGTTTTTCCAGCATCATTGCTTGAAGCTTAAGAGCTTCATTGCCTGGTAACTGTGTCTCCATTCTTTCACAAAGAAGAAGGTAGGGCAAAACATACCATATTCTCCTTTGGTCACAGCTGAAGTCATGCCACTAAAGCACCTTCCAGTTTTTGCCATCTCTATCTACTAACTGCTTTTTTATTTGCAATTTCTCCTAGGAGACAAACATCTGAACAGCACAGTTCCTGCTGACTATACAAGAAAGGCAAATGAGATATGAAATGAAGGAACGTGTTAGAAAACTGCAAGCAGCAACGCTTGTAAGTACACACATCCCAGGAATCACCTGCCAGGGCACCTGGGACTCCTTCCATCATTTTGCAGTTCGGGCAACAACATTAACTGAATATCTTCTGCACAATCTAGCTCCCTAGAAAGCCCAGCTCTCCTCCAGCCTCTCGACGCATTCGTGAAAGCCAGCTTGCCTTGGCAGAGCTCACCTGGTGGATGGGAATGACGAGGAAGGCCCCCCCTCCTGTGCACTCGGTCACCACCGCAATGAAGTGGGGGTTCACAGCGCAGAAGTGGTTGTCGTGGACGTTGTGGGTGATGGGCACGCAATCATAGCACTTCTCCTTGCTGGCGGCTTTGCCATACACATGGCGGAACTTGGAGCTGCGGTACTGTGGGGGCCACGACATCTGCAAGGGGAGAAACACAACACCCCATGACAGAAGGACTGCCCATCCCAGCAAGGGTTGCAGACACCCATTCCCTCTCGCCAGCACAGGCTCACCCTCCCCTTTTGGGCTCCTCGCACCAATCCTGAGCCAGCAAGCAGCAGCCATGTTTTTCTCTGCTGGTCTTCACCCCTTTGGCATGACCTGTCTCTGCACCAATTGCACATCTCTGATGGAGAGAGCAGAGTGCAGGGGAGAAAAGACAGCTCTCTCCATCACCAGCCAGCTGGGCTGTGCATGCACCAGCAGTCTGTATTGCTGGGACAGGGCCACATGGCAGCAAGTTTAAGAGGAGATAAATCCCGGCAGCACAGAGCTCAGGAAGCATGAAGGATACAACATCCCAAGTGAGGAAAGCCTGAAGGAAGGCGAGTGAACGAGCCAGTCTGGATGCATGCTTCATTTAGCCCTCAGGTGGTTTAGGACCAAAAACAAGTCTAATTTTGCTCACATGAAGGAAAAAAAGAGGTTTGACAGATCACAGGAATATTTACAGTCACCTGTTGGGTTTTTCCCCACTGACAATGACATTCTGCATGTCTGGTTTAGAACTGCACCACAGCCCTCTGACAGACAGCATTTTAAATGGTGTTTAAATGAGATACATAAAGCATGCTAAACACAAGAACCCCTTCCCACAGAGAGCAGTGAAGCTTAATGGAACTGATGCAACTGATTTCAAATAGGCAACTACCAGTGCTGAGCAGAAAAGGCAATTTGGACTATTAACTCCTGCTCTTTCCTCAAGACCTAGACAGTAAAAGGCACATGGTGGGGATGGTAAGAAGATCCTACTGCCCAAAGGAAAAGGAATGCAGATCAGGCAAGAAGGTTACAGGTGAAAGAGAGCCCCACACAATCATCTGGGAGTAGGGGCAAAGACTCGGAGAGGGCTTGGCTTTGCCCCGTATCAATCTGTTTAACATGCATTTGGTGAACAGTATTATCAGTGATGATGGATCAACAATACTCCAGTTTGAGAAGGCAACCCAACCAAGCGGCTTTTGAGTTAGAGCAAGACTTTGACCGCTCAGTCACATGGGTAAGCGTTTGAAGGGAAGCATGCACTCAGTAGCAGGAAGCCAAGTGCATCATCACCTGACAAGCAGGGGTCTAAGCAATTCTAAACCAAAATGTCCTTCTTGCTTATTGCCTCCTCCTGGGATGACTATTAAATGCTAGGAATCTGTATTGTTTGATCCTGGGCAGTCGAACAGGAGCTTTATAAGCACCCATCAATACAAAGATACACAAAGCTCACATCCCACGTCACAGTGGAGATTTGGGCTGTGAATGGTGCTAGGACACAAGTCCTGTACTATTCCCTGCCTCCTCCCAATCTACTGGCACAGCCCAGAGCCAACCCCACCTTGGACAAATACACATGCCTGTAAAAAAATCAGTCCTGGGAGATCACCAGTTGCTTTCACAGTCATTTTTGTTGCTCACTTTAATACCTTGGCATGTTTTACCTATGTTAACCCTGCATTTGTCCGTATTCTTAGCTGATTAAATCTACTGTGCAGAAAACATTGCATGCAAAGGATCTCTGATACAGTGAGGGCTACCGGTCCCAAACAAAAACAAAGAAATGCAAGTTATTGGAAAAAGAAAGCAGCGATCTTGGGAAGCTAATCTTGGAAGAAGGGATGTTCACAGGCAGAAAGCAAGCTGAGGTTACATGCAGCCAGTTAGCTCCCCAAACAGCCCCAGAGGTGCAACGTTCTCAAATAACTTCACACTCATTACAGCTCTAGTGGTTAGGTTTATTCACACCGGGATAAAAAAAAAAACACTGTATTGTCTGGATGCATCAGTTCCTTCTTAGAGCAGGAACATTATCTTTCCAAAAGGAAATTAATTGCCTGGCTCCAAGGAACTTCTAGCTGAACTGCTCCTGAGGTGGGAGAGAGTGTGTGGTCTGGAGGTTCAAGGCTGCTCTGCAGAAAGGAGTCACCAGGCGCACTGAAGGTATTCATTACTGCGGTATCATTCCTACGGAGAGCAGGAACACAGAGCAAGATACTAACATCCCATCTAGACTACCTGTAAAATGTTAATAGCAAATAAGGAATAAAGGAAATAAAAGGAATTAGATACCCAAGTTTGGACAGTGCTTAGGAAAGACAGCTCTCTCCTGTTTCAATTTGTAGAATTAAGGTTCAGCTGCCACAGGAATGGACTTCAAAGCACCTACAATTCAGACAGCAGGGCAAGATATGACTAGGAATATCATAAAATTGGCAAAGACAATCCCAGTGGAGCAGTGTCCCTCTTGACACAATTGCAGCCACAGCAGAAAGCTCAGCATTAAAAGAAAAAACTCATGGATAAAATATAGCAAAAAACCAGCTTGAATAGGTGCACCATCAGCAGACTGCGCCTGGTACAGTGGGAGATGCTGATCCGAAATAAAGCAGGCACATGGACATTAGGAAAAACCTGTTTGGAAGGAGTGTGGAGGAGTGTTCTGCACTGGAGGTTGCTCAAGTGGTGATAGGTCTCTGTCGCTGGAAATCCTTTCATGACTTGATTAGACAAAGCCATATCCTCCTTGATCTAATGTTCATAATAGTCTTGCTCTGAACAGGAGGCTAAATGAAAAAACCAATGGCATGGTGCCACTCAATCATACCGAAACCTTGGGATTTACAAGCAAAAAAGCTCACATCTTCATTAAGTAAAATAAGTCCCTGTGTGTACAACCTGTCTGCTACAAGCCATGCAGCAGACAAGATGTGGTTCCTCAGTAACAATCTTCCAGCTGGCTGTTAATGAGAACAGCATGACCAGGGCTCTGACAGATCTCAGCTATTAGACAGTGCAAGCTATGGAGCCTACAAGAAGATCCTTGCAGAGGAAAGAGGTCACCATCCCTAGAAGTTTCCATCAAGCATTGGAACAGGCTGCCCAGGGAAGTGGTGGAGTCACCATCCCTGGAAGTGTTCAAAAAACAGGTAGATGTGGCACTCTGGGACATGGTTTAGCAGGCATGGTGGTGTTGGGTTGATGATTGGACTGATGATCTTAGAGGTCATTTCCAATCTTAATGATTCCTAGTTCTTACTTCCATTATAAATAATCCAGCCACCAAGCCAGGAAACATGAAATTGCTACTCTACCCTTAATTGGTTTAGTGGTGGACTTAGTAATGTTAGGTTAATGGTTGGACTAGATGATCTTAAAGGTCTTTTCCAACCTAAACGATTCTATAATTCTATGATTCTAGGAAAGCTAAAGCCCACCTGGAGTTGAGTCTGACAAGGGATGTGAAGGGCAACAAGAAAGGTTCCTACAGGTACCACAGCAGTAAAAGGACAACTAGGAAAAACATGGGCCTGCTGAGGAATGGGGCAGGAGCCCTCATGACAAAGGACACAGAAAAGGCCGAGGCACTGAATGCTTTTTTCACCTCAGCCTTCACTGCTAAGATCGTCCTTAAAACATCCAGGGCCCCTGAGACCTGTGGAAAGTCCAAGGCAAGGAAGACTTGGATGTAGTTTATCTCGACATTAGCAAAGCTTTTGACACTGTCTCCCCTAACAGCCTCATAGACAAATGGATGAAGTACAGACTAGATAAGGAGACACTGAGGTAGAGTTTACACTGGCTGAACTCCTGGGCTCAAAGGCTTGTGATCATACAACCACAGAATCTGGGGAACTGGGATGCAGGGAGACACTGCAGATTGTACCATTGTCCATATGTTTCTAACCATACAGCTGATGCAAAGAATGTGTTTAGCACTATCCTTCCCTCACTCAGCTCTCAAAGACCAAGTCCTGGGACCTTGCGGTTGTCACTCCCACCTCTTCCAATAAAGAACATTAAGGAGATTTTTTTTTTCTGAAGCTGCCAAGAGGTCCTGGAGTAGGATACAGACATCCCTGCAAGCACTCCTCAGATCTCTGTCTACCAGGCTGCAGCAGGCAGTCAGCACAAGCTTTTTCAGGCTGGACAGTGTTTCCTAGACAGCTTTTGCCCATTGAGATGTGCAGCCCTAGCACTTGTGAGCACTATCATCTCATGAAATAATATGCAGTGCTCTATATGAAATAGAGTAAAATGCATCCATTTGCTTCACAGTTCCTCACTGCTGACATAAACAGAGGAAACAGCTCCTCTGCCTCTCTAAGCAGGATAATGCAACTGCAAGAGATAGAGCAAGGACATACAGATAGTTTTGAATGATTCCCTGAAGCGTCTCACAACGCGCATTTCTGAGTGCTTGGCTCTGAGCTGAAAGAAGGACACAACGTTGACTACCTTGAGAGAGAGATCTGATCATGTGGAAAGCCTCAACTACAGAGCAGAGGAAGCTTCATGCAAGCTGGTCTCAAAATAAAAAGATCCTCATCTCCTGTCCAATGTCCAGAATACAGCAGAAGGAGGCAGAGAAAGTGAGGTCATGGCTGCAACTTCTCCCACCTGCTAAGAACAGGGGTCTTGCTAGAAGCCAAGTTCTCTGACTATGAAAACTTTGTCTGGTCCAGCCCCTTGCAAACAGTAGGGATTCGGACAGCTGGCCTAGCATAATGGAACCCTGAGAGTGAGCAGAGAAACCTCTGGAGATGTCTTCAATGCACAGCACAGAGTGTAGGCTTCACTAAAAAAGGGGCCTGCAACTAGCCCTATTGTTTCTGTGTATGCACAGGTTAAGTCACAAATGCAGCAAGCACGGTCAGCAACAGCTCATGCAAGGAAGACCAGAAAGGAATCAACCTAGAGCTGATCCGTAAGTTTGCTGCTTGCAAGACCTTTTTTTCTTTTTTTTTAAGACACAGTCATATTGTCCTTGGCTCAGCAGTTGGGTCTGATATAAGATAAACCAGCAAAGCAGTACCAATTCTCAGCCCAGTCCTCAGAATGGGTGGGATTCCTCTTCCTGGCACCTGAAAAGGTGCCCAGGAAACCACTGGGGTACTTTGATACCCTCAAGCACAGCCTACTCAGCCCTTCTGTGCTTACCAGACATGAACATGGAAATGCTTATGTGCCCTCTAAAGAACATACAGTTAAAGATGGAGAATCCAGGTCCACCATGATGAAGCAGCACTGAAGGGTCTTTGCCCTTCTTTAGCTCTGACCCTTTTATGAGGTTGTTTATTAAAAGTGAGCTTTTCTTGACTCACCTGTGAAATCTGACTGCAAAGCTCCTAGGTCCTTGCCAAAGGTGTGAGCTCCAAAAAGGCTGTGAAGTCTAGGGATGGCTGCAGCACTCAGAAGCAGTCTTCAGAGACCTATGCTGTGGCATATTTACTATTCTCCAGGAAATGTCAGACAAAACAAACGGGCATATGCATGTCCAACTGACTGAACATGTGCTTCACCGTAGGCCAGCATGTTCCCGCTTGCCCCGTTGCATCCCGCTTACCCTAGCATTACAGATTTGCCAGCACTGTGCATGAAATTTGTGAATTCTGGATTAATTTCTCTTGCTCCTGGACAAAATAACCACATGGCAGAAGTGAAAAACTTTTGAGGAATCCCACACATATGGTAGCCTAATCCAGACCCAACTGAGAGCACCTTCTTCTCTGGTGCACAGTACTTTGGAAAGAGTCACAGCAGCCAGGCCAGCCCTAATAGTCTAGAAACTCAAGACACTGACACCACTTTGTTTTGCCTTTTACCATCTTTGATATCCTTGGCATTGATAGTGCCAGGAGCTGGAGGGCATACAGACCAGGAAGTTATTTTCCTTACACCCTGAGGAAGGCCTGAAAGAAGATTGATGGGCACCTTATCTCCTTGAAATACCAGCTCTTGGGTGTGGCTCCACACACTATTATGATTTGACCTCTCCAGCACACACTCCTGGCCTATTTGTGTCCTGGTACTTTTAAGTCCCATCCATGAGCTGCTTTCTCTTTCTCAAAGAGCAGAAAAATAACAGGGCGGGGGAGCTTTAAAAAAAAGAAAAGGGCACTTGAGCAGAATCAGATCATAAAAAGTATCTGATGTGGGTCAAATAGAGCACAAATAGATGGGAGTCACATCACAGCTAGAAGCAGAGGGAATTGGAGTGTCTTTGGCAGCAGTGAGATCCCATCAGCTCACCCAGGGAACCGCAGCCAGGCAGTGTGACAGTGCCACTCCAGGAAAGGAGTAGCTACGAACAAGACCTTGCTTCCTTCCCCTGTGAATAAGCATGCACATCTCCAGCAATGGCTGGATGCACATCACGGGCTGTGCTGCGCCCAGTTAGAGCAGGGAGGAATTTAGACTACAGCAAGGTCAGCTGGGAGATGGGTTTGTAACCTGACCAAGAAGTTTGGGGGCAGGAAATCCCACTTAGCCCAGCTCCTGTATCGCACACTCTTCAGTGCGTGCCAGCCTTCTGCTCTTTCCCAGTCCCCAGGGTCCAACAAACTCCAAAGCATGCACCATCTGCCACCCAGCATCTCCCACCATGTCATGCACACAAAATGTAACAGCAGATCCCCACTGTGGGAGGGGAGAGGTGACACCAAAAGATGTGGGAGCCAGGACCTCCATGCATCCCGCTGCTGGCTGCCAGGAAGGGCACTCATTTTGTAATTTCCAGGTGCACAGAGCAGAACTATCAGCTACCAGGTCCCCATCCGCCAAATGGACACCAAGGGCTAAGCATGCCTGACTCTTTCTAGAGCCGAGAGTATCCACTGCCATCCATCCTGATTGAGCAACTGGCTTAGTGTCGGTGACAATTTTCCACTGACTTTATGCGAGGGGAAAGGCTGAGCAATCCCATCATTTACCAACTTGGATGTTCTCTGTGTATTTTCTTTCCTTCCAGGCATGTTCCCTGCTCTGAAAATACAAGCAAGGAATGAGGTAGACTGGCTCTGTGCTGAAGCACTTAACTGTGGCATTAGCTGTCTATATTTCCAGGACAGAAACCATACAGAACAAGTGTGCAGAGAGGGCAACGCTGGACTGCATGCTCCTGCCCTACTCCACATGCCTGCACTGGGATTTCAGTTCAACTTGTGTTTCCCATCATCAGCAACGTGAACTCCAGACAAAAGACTTCACTTCTGGGCACTGCTCTTAGGAAAGGTGCTAGACAGTTAGAGGGGAAATTCAGCGGAGAGTAGTACAGACCAGTGATCAAAGGTGTGTGACCTGCTAAGAAATCCTAAAAGCTTCAGGGTGGAGATGATGGAGGGAAGCCATGATAGTAGGCTTCAAACAGAAAAAGTTGCTACAAAGATGATATAAATCATCTGCTTTCAAAGTCTAGGGGAGACAGAGAGTCAAAAAACATGTGTTTTAACTGCATCAGTCTCCAATTAGGCAGCAGTAAAACTTTATAACAGTCACAGGAATGGGAGAAAGAAAGGCATGAATCTCCATCAGCGGCATTTCCCAGGCAGACTCAATACTAGTCACTATAAAGAACATTAACTCTATCCCAGCCGAAATCAGCACAGCCTCTTATGTCCAGAGCTTGGCAGGGCTACGCTTGCTCATACTGGCTGCACTAACCCCCTCAGCAGGGCACCCAGTATCTCCATTTTAAGCAATTTTCAATTGTAATACTTAATGTCAGAATTGCAATTCTTAACATCCAGGGCAAAACAGCTGAATCAGATACAACTACTGCAGAACAACCTGTTTCATTATGGTACCAAGAGCCGTGCTGCAAGTCAAGCTGTTTAGCAATGGCCACTGTTCCTGCCATTAACAGATCAGAGTAGCTCCTTTTGATTGTATCACTGTTGAACGTCACTATTAAGAGTGGTACAATGACAGATGAAAGCCAAAAGTTTAATTTTCGTTCATTTGTTTGATGCAGCATTTGAGCTGAATTTAACCTTCTTTAATGCCCTCGTGAAAACAAGCAAGCCCTACTTCCCTGAGATTATCCTCAACAACTGTATGGGACTGCAAAAAGGACATATAGAGGGAGGAGACCATCCCATCCAGATGCAGCACTGAAGATGGTGGTGAGAAAAAGGGGTGGGACCTTCAGAAGCAGAGATCACATGACAACACAGAAAAAGAAGGAAACTGAGGCACGAAAGCATTCAAAGCAGCACAAAAGAGCACCTGGAGAACCCACAGGAGCTGAACAAGCCCAGTGGGTACAAGAAACTTCTCCTCTTGGCTAGGCCTCCTGGAGCTCCTTCAGGGAAGGTGCCTGAGGTCTCTGGCTACAGCAAGTTGCTAACCAGGCTGGAAACCACCGCTCTGTTTGCAGAGAGCTCTCTGTGCCCAGAGCTGTCCCTGGGCCATCCCAGTGCCCGTCTCCTGTGGGACCAGGCTCCACATATGAACGAGGCCCCTCTCTCCACCTTCATGTACAGCACATCCGCAGGCCTGGCAGCACCCAACATGCATCCACCCAACATGCATCCACCCAACATGCATCCATCGAGACACAAGTCCTTGGCCCCTTCCGTCCCCATGCCAACACATATTAACATTTCACTCACTGAGGTCTATAGAGGGAGGAGGCTCGCTGCTGACTCCAGTGATACAAACAGGCTTCCTACTCCACCAGCTGTAAGATCACCTTTATTCAAAGGCTTTTTTACAAGTTTCATGCAAACTAAGCCTGTGCAAGCACAAGATCCCTGCCTGTAGAGCATCACATTAGATGAGGAGTCTCTCACAATACTGTAGTACAATCCTGGTACAGAAGCAGGGCACACAAAGGCTGCATGGATTGCAGAAACAGCACTCAATTCAGCCAATGCAGAATTTATAGGCCAATAGCAGTTTGTAAACTCTAACAGAAAGCTCTCCAGCTCTGCCTGCTTTCAGGTAAGCAAGGGGACAACAGACTGCCCGTGTCTGCCCCTGATCTCAGGACTATCGCAGTGATCAAAGGACAGCCAGAGCTCTCCTGGAGACCAGAATCTGGCACAGCGTCTCCTGAAGGGACGTGCTTGCATCCTCTCCCCATCCAAACACACAGTGAGATGCTCACACTCCTCAGAACACCCCATGCCTGGGCTGAGAGCCTTCCAGTTCATCATGCGCAATGTGGATGGTACATGCCCCTCGCCAAACAATTATTTTCAGTTTTCTTGGGCTACTCACCTCTGAGCAGGGTACAAATATATGCCAATGAATTAATAATGGTTATGTTTGCCGCACGCTCCTCCAGTTTTGCACAAGATGCCTCCCTTCTCCTTGAGACCTGTGCTCCTGCATGAAAGCCGCCCTGGCACCAGGAGACATGGGCTGAAATCCAGCCACACCTCTGTATAGACCTCGCCCCAGTGCACTCCTGAGGAAAGTACATAACATGACAATCTTCCAAAACACTTTTAAGTTCTGGTTTTTATTGTTCATAGGCAGGTTTCCAAACTCTGCCTACACCTCACCTGCCACTCTGAAAAGCACTTCAGATATTCAGGTGATCCAGCCTGGCAAGTTGGACTCTCTTCATCCCTGTCGTTATTGACAGGAAATTGAGAGAATTTCCAGTTCTGAAGGACTTTTCTGAGGTCCTAATCTCTTGAAAGTTAGTGATAATTTGAAAAGCAGAGGGACCAACAGAAAAAAATAAATTTCCCCCTCATTCCTTCTTTTGCATGCAGGGTCAAAACAAGATAAAAAGGGGAGAAAGGAAGGCATGCAAATGTTAATAAGGGGGATTTTGAAAGTTGCAATGAACATTTCAATCTGAAATGCCATGAAAACTTTTAATTTCCCTTTTAATTTTCTCTTTTGGAATGCTAAACTTGTATTGCATAGGTAATGCCTTTTCCCTTTCAACCTCATAATTTTTAGGTCTCATAATTTCTATGGCCAAAAAACCCATAGGGCAGCCTTGCTAGTCTTGAGAGCATTGTTTGCAAGTATCCCAGGAGAGTGCCACACAAGATTCAAACTTCCAACTGCATGCAAATAAGCAGACTGAAACTGCACAAGGATACACAACTAGAAGGCTCCAGAGAAGGCACACATCCTCTTCTCAGACCTGTATCAGCAGTCCATGAAATAAAATCTTTACATGCACTCAGCTCCAAGTAATAAAATCAAACAAAAGCAAGAATCACTGCCCTTCCCAAAATCCACCTAGGTCCATGATTTTCTCTGGCCCCTTCTCTCCTACTGTCTTCAACTCAAGTTTCATTCATCTTATTCTTCTCCTCTCCTGTTAAATCCTCTGTCTTCCCCTCCCTGTCCTTTTCTTCCACACAGCTGATTGTCTCAAAATTCACCTTCTCCCTCCAAAAATGAATAATGTAACGTGCTGCCCAAAGACAGGAAGAGTCACTCCATGAGACTCGAAAAGCCCTTTCAGCTATCTTGTCTCTGTCAATGGCAATTAGATAATGCTTAGAGCCAGATGATGAGAGCAAGATGTACATGAAGTCAGCTTCTATACTGCGCTACACTGAACACCAAGCTACACATGGGAAATAGGAGAGACATTCCCATTGCCAGTAGCCTAGGACTTGTAGAAAGGAAGCAGTTAAATGCATGATTTTAAATAAGGCAATTAATATATCATGAAATACCGCTGGTTTTGTGCCTGAGACAGCTACATGCACTGAAATTTCATGAGATGACTCCATACGGAGCAGACTGTACAAAAGAGCTCCATAAAAAGTACTCCCCCTCTCCTCACTCTGCTGTTCCCCACAACAGATTTATGTTTAAGCAGGAAGACATCTGCTACCTGCTCCCAAACCAGGCTTGTGCAATCTTCACACAGGCACAAGGTCTTGGTTTCAGTGTCTCCACTTTAAAGAGACTGTTGGCCTCTCTTCTGATCAGAGAGGTGTGCTTCTTGCTGCATCTTGCTTCTTGCTGAATCTCAGCAGAAGAACAGCTGTGCAGCAGGCTGCTCCAAAACTTTCTGCTCTTACCTAGCCAGCATCAGGGCACAGCTGGGGAGCAGTGCAGTACATACATCAGGTCAGCAAGGTCAATATTTCTTACACCTCCTGCAAAAGACATCTGTCACCTAGATGCAGTACACTGGCAAGACTCACACACAAGCACATTTCACTGCGAAATGGCTGCTCTTAGCCATTGACTAACCAACCAAGACAACTAAGTCCCAGGTCCACCCACCTAGACTGGAACAGTTTTGGGAAAGACAAATACATCACATCATTATATTTACTCTGAATAATGCTACTAATGCTTCTCCCACAGGGCAAAGATCTCTCTCCCTAAGACTCAGTACTCCAGGCCAAATGGTCCAATATACACTGCCCCTGTTGTTAAACAAGAGCACGCAACGTGACAGGCATTGAAAAAACAGTGTGCAGAGGAACTTCTCACTTCCAGATGGCTTGAAAACTTTCAACCTCACACCGCTCCATATGCATTTCTCACCCTTTCTTCTTGCCTTAGGCAGAGAAAAGGGTCTTGGCTGCAGCCCTGATAGGAGCACAGTGATCACAAAACAAGCAAGCAGCAAGAAAGGTGTCTGCTTGTTGTGCTAGTCTGCCGGTGCCACTTCTAGCTACAAGCAACCAGTGCTGGGTTTCAATTTCCCATCCCATGTGTCCTTGCTAGCTACCAGCTTTCATGGCAATGAGAAGGGCTTCATTAGAAACAGCAGAGTGGGCAAACACGTCCTTTTTGCTAAATCAAGTATTGTACTAAGTTACTGTTTTCTGCAAGTAGCAAGTGCTCATCCCAGGAGGGTTTTGGAAGACAGGACAGGCTCTCTCATGCTAACACGGACCAGACTCGGGCATGAGCAGTCAGCCCATTGGAGCATGGTCTGGTCCAGCCATCATTTGTTCTACCCCACACAAACATTATTCCCAGGTGGTTTCACCAGAGCAGTCAGCTCTTCACACCTCACCCCATTCCCACCCTCCTCTTTCCCCTTTCATCAGTAGGCAGTAAGTCACAGTTTTATCACAGATGTTAGTGAACAATCCTCTGGCTCAGAGCAAGGCCACCCCCAGCAACACATTAGCATGGCTGCAGCTTTCTCCAGCTGTGCCTTGCAAACCCCCCGGGAGAGAGACCCCCTCACTCTGCTGGTGCCCTGCACCACCCTCTTTAGGTTTCCTACCCCTGGAGACTTCTGTTCACAGCTCTCCATGCTGGAGAACCAGCAGAGCAAGGAGTATTTTCAGAGACACCCACCTCTGTCCCCCAGAGGGGACTCACCAGCAGCCTGGAGGAAGTCTGCTGGGTTGGGCTTGTAAGTCTCTTAATGACAGGCTCACTAATGATAATGGGTGTACTCATAAACACCAAGTCGTATGCACCACCAGGCAGATGAAGAGGCAGACCCTGGTTTGTAGCCTGCAAAGAAACTAGAGGAGACCCCTCAAAACACCAAGGGAATTACTGCACTGTCAGACTGTTGCAAGAGCAGGTGGAGGCTTTGCCAAGACACCCCTTTGCTCCATCGGTTTGGGACCATCCTCATCTCATCCTGTTAGCAGCTCTTGCTTCCCCATGTTGAAGACAAAATGCTCCTCTCTCTCGTCCTCTCCTGCTCAGTGACACCTCATTTATAACAAGCTCTTACCAAGAGAATGTACATCAATAAATCAAAGCCAAACCCTCATACAGCAATCCAAACCTTGTGTTGAAAGGGTCATGCTGTCCTTTCTCATTGTAAGCATTCCATGTCTTGGGACATGAAAGGTTTTGGGTAAGGCTGTATGAAATACACTGCTATCACTATGGAGGAAATATTGCTAAGAACTGACCATGGAGATGAACATTTAACAGGTTATCTTGTCCCCAACAACCACCAACAGCACACAGTGGTACTGCACGGGCCATCTTCCAGTCCTCTGCTACCTAGGAGGCTGCTCACTGGCACCAGGAAGATGCAGGTGTCGTAACAGATCTCCAGCATTTCAGCTCCTTTCTTAAAGGAAATGTAAAGCTTTTCTTTTGCCCAGAGAAGGCAGAAAGCCCACACATTAACTGCAACTCTGTTTTGGCTCAGGAAGTAGTTCCAAGCACAAATGAGGAAGCTTGTTGCAAAGGAGCAATAGATGAAGCAAGTAAAATAGTTAAGTCACTGAAGGTGGCATGGAAATACTAAAGAGCACTATACTGGTAGCAAAAGAGGTTAAAGTTGTAGGCCAAATGAAGAAAATAGAAAGGTGTTCATAAGTTTAAGCAGAGTTAATATAAAAAAGTGCAACTAGAGGATGAGGAACAATTTCTAAATGGCACAAAAGCTACTAAAGTCTTTCTCAAGCACAGCAGGATTTTCAAGGTTAACCTCCTCCGAGTTCATAATGGTCCATCACAAAATGCAAGAAAACAAGCAAAGGCAGCATGAGACCTGCATGGCTGAACGAGGACATCCGCATAAAACTCAACCATAAAAAGGATACACACAGGAGGTGGAAGCAGGGACAAGTGTCCAGGGAGGAATATAGAGACGCTGTCCAAAGATGCAGGGCTGGGCTTAGGAAAGCTAAAGCCCACCGGGAGGTGAATCTGACAAGGGATGTGAAGGGTAATAAGAAAGGCTTCTGCCAGTACATCAGCAGCAAAAGGATGACTAGGGAAAATGTGGGCCTGCTAAGGAATGGGAATGGGGACTTGGTGAGAAAGGACACCGGAGTGTCTGAGGCATTGAATGCCTTCTTCACGTCAGTCTCTACTGCTAAGACCAGCTTTCAGGTATCCTGGGCCCCTGAGACCTGTGGAAGGTACATGGCAAGGAAACTTACTCTTGGTGGAGGAGGATCAGGTCAAGGAACATTTAAACAGAGCAGACATGATGGGCCTGATGGGATACACCCACAGGAGCTGAGGAAGCTGGCCCATGTTGCTGCAAGGTCATTCTTGGTTTCCTCTGAAAGGTCATGGCAGTAGGGGGATGTCCCTGAGGACTGGAAGAAAGCAAATGTCACCCTTATCTTCAAAAAGGGCAAGATAGAGATGCTGGGGAATGACAGGCCCTTCAGCCTGAGCTAGATAAGGCAGTTAAATGTAACAAGAAACTTTTTTACTGTGAGGGTGGTCAAACACTGGCACAGGTTGCTGAGAAAGGCTGTGGAGTCTCCATCCTTAGAGATACTCAAAACCCAAACAGACAATGCCCTGAGCAACCTGCTGTAGGTCAACCTGCTTTGAGCTGGCAGTCAGACTAGATGACCTCCAGAGGTGCCTCCACCCTCAGCCATGCTATGACCCTGTGAAATCTGCACAGTGATCTCTAGGGAGAGCATCCCCAGCAGATACGGGAAAAGCAGACCAGAACTTTCCATGTGTGTTCAGCATGAAGGAGATAGGAGAAGTTCCCGTTACACAACACTGCCTGCCAGGGACTCATCAGACAGGCCATGCACCGGGGAAGGAAAACAAGCATCAACTCAACCAGCTGACTTAAAGCAACAAAAATAGCTGGACTACAGTGTGCACTCTCTCATTTAAAACCAACCATATGAGGAAAGCAAGAAAGCAATGTTAGAAGGTTTTCAGGGCAGGGTGGGGAAAGGAAAATGACATAAAAGAAGTAAAAAGGGAACAAAGTTAGCAGATGCAGAGATAAAAGTGACATAGATGGAGGAGAGTCAGCACAGCTTTTGTAAACCCTTGCCAGGCGTCACAAGCCAAACTGCACTAACAAAAGCCAAAATCTCTGTGACACAGTGTACTCGGTTTCCCATACTAGCATGGTTCCTCACCACAGTGATAAGGCAGCATGAGGTTAGCAAGAAGGTCCTCAAATGGGTAAGGAGTTTGTGAAAAATGGGAAATACCTACTTTTTGAGTGCTGCAGGCTTAAGTTCGAAATAGACTCTCACCACACTATTTATATGCCTACATATCTCCCAGGAAGGATAAATTCATGGAACAGAGGCAGATCATCACAGGTCTTGGGAGTCCACCTTTTTTCCTATTCTTCTCATTCATTTCTCTACATCCTTCCCTAAGGATCTTTTTCTAAAATTCTGCAGTAATGGACAGACCATCCTCTTGCTGTGAAAATTATCCCAGCACTCAGCTGCCTTTACAATTACAAAGCTTTTCCCTGCGTTCAAAATTAAATCTCATTTTGTGCAATCAGTGTCCCTTGCTTCTTATCCTATTTAGCCAGATCACAGGAAGACTATTCCCTTTTTCCTGCAGCAAGCTTTCCTCTGCAGTTGACGTAGCTTTCCAGTCTTCTCCAGCTTTTACCTCATTCTCCTTCTGTCAGCCACGTTTTCTCAACAGCTGATGAATTTTTCCTCCTCGCTTCTGCTCTCTTTGGCTGATCTGTATTTTTCCAGAGCACTTACTAACATGGATGAATAGATGCTTCCTTTATAATTTACCAGATACTCTCCTGTTCATATTTATCATTTTCTTGCTATGGCATGTCACTGGGTTGTGCTCAGCCTGGAATGAACTGCAGCCCCTGGACACTTTTCTGCAGAACTGCACTGGGTCTGATGGTACTGAGTCATCTGAAGACCTGAACCTCTCACTACTGAACTGCATCCTGGTTTTCCCACGCCATTTCTTCAGCTCATCAAGGCAATTTCAAACCAGAGCCCTGTCCTTCTGCAGGCTTCCTGCTTCTTCTCGTTTCTTGTTTATTATTTATTCCTTTGTCCTAATTATTAACAAAAGTACCAAACAGCATCAGATGGCAGAAGAACCTGCAAAACCCCTCTCAAGAAATCCTCACATTTTGATAATTAACCGTCACATAAGCTCTTCTTTATAGTTTCCTCACCAGATTTACATTGACCTTACCATAGACAGGTGTATCTAGTGCATATTCCCTTATCTTGTGTGGGACAGCACTGAATATTTTCCTGAAGTCAAGAAAAATGACATCTCCTGCTTCTCCACATCCACTGGGCTCACCACCCTTTGCAAGAGGAAATCACAGTGTGTTGACATGATTGGTTTTGCCATGCACGCTCATTCTGCCTCTTTCATCTCATTATTTCTTCCATGTGTTCTGCTTTCTCTTGTTGTTCTGATATTCTCCTTATGGAGAGGCTCAAGCTTCCCTCTGTCCAGAGCTCAGGAATCTCCTCCACCCTCTGCAGAGTCCTCAAAGACAAGCTTCTAATTACTCTGAGTTAATTTTGGACAGTTATTCCTGTGTCCCACAGCCCTCACTGACTGGGGTACCCACACATCTGCCATGAGCACTGCCTAACCTCACCTGCCCCACTGTAGCCCAAATTACCACTCATCCCTTCTTGCTACTGCAGAGGAATTTAGCCAGGTTTGGGAAGGGCTCTGCATTTGTCCCTCCAAGAAGCCAGTATGGTTGCAAGCTGTGAGGCCTGTCAGCCAGGAGTGTGCTGGCTGGGGTGATCACAGAGCATGCCAAGCCTGCTAGGTGGCAACTCACTGGCAAAGCAACCAGCACCGCAGTACCCACTGGGGTCCAGGGACTGGACTGCACGCAGGACAGAAAACTATTGTTCGTAACAGCCTACCAGGGATGCAAGTTCTTCAGGATCTTCAAGCTTTTGTTCTCATGGGGCTTCAGAAACATGTTTTTCTAATACATGAGACTGAGCTCCAGGTCCAGCACACCAAATATCTGTATTGTCAGCAGGTCACTCACGGAAAGTCTTATCTGCAGCAGGAGGAGAGCTCCTGTCTCACCTGACTGGAGATCTGAAGCAACACCCAGCAGTCCAAATTCAAAAACAATGAGCCAGGACGCCTCCTGTCACAGCACACCTTCGTCTCAGGCTGCACCAAGTCTTACTGCTCCTTTTGTGGAAAGGCAGGCCTGCAGTGCTGTGCATGCTGGTGGCTCTCTGCAGGACAGGCTGTCTGACGCCCCTGCCTGCACTGGGTTTTGCTCAGCATACCAACAAATGCTGCTGTGCAGACATGCTTATCTACAGGCAAGATGGGGATGAAGAGCATCTTCACCTTTTCCCCTGTGAGAAGTACCCCTTTTGGATTAGTTTCTACATGCCAAGGTGGACCAGCAACATGGTGTGATTATAGTAATACAATTACAGGCTTTAGGTTCTACTGGAAAAGTATACCCACATAAATAAGCCTGGAAAGCCCAGCGGTAGTAACAGGATGAGTAAAGGTGCCTGTGCTTTGCAGTAGATGAAAAGCAACAGCTCTAGAAATCCAAAGAGCAATCACAGCTCACACTTTACAGCTCAGCAGGTAACACTATCAACCCCATTTTCTTTTCTTCTTCCTTTTATTCCAGCCATAGCTCTTTAATTTCAAAACAGAAGCTGTCTTTTCCTGCACAGGAAAGGGATGGGGCATAGCTCCCAGAGGACACTTTCTTCAGAAAATTTATGCATTCCTGCCAATTTGATTGCTTTCGCAAGTAACCTGTCAGCCACCTCTTAGGTTCAGCATGTATGACTGTCGCACTTTGCCAGTCATTTCCCTGCACCCAGCAGCACAGTCAGAGTACGGGCATATGCACATAGCAGCTATGCCATATGGCCCTGCGGGTCTACATTAGGCCTTCCACTTGCCCCGGTGCATGGATTTGCCACAGGCATGTTACAGGCTGGCATGCTAGCTCTAACCCTCTTCCAGGCAACATTTTTCACTAATTCAAGGCTCTCAGGTTTACATTTTTGAGTTTGCATTTTTTTAAAAATCCACCCACATGCTACCACCCGCAAAGTTTCAAAATGTAAGACTAGTACATCCTCAAAAAGTCAACCCTGAAGGCAAACAGAGGAATGTCAGTGTCATCTACAATTTGTAAGACACACATATGAAACAGTCTCCTGCCTTTTACAGATGCTTTATCATGGTTTGTGTTGAGCTGCTCCTTCAAGACAAAATCAGAGCCCTCAGAACTTCATCACCAGCCATCAGGCTCCTGGGTTGGGTGCCAAATAAGCACAGACCATTTCGTTTCTGGTCCAGCCTCTCTCAAACCTGCCACACCAAATGGTTTGTGAGCCTCAGGGCTTAAGCTGGGCTCCCCCACAAGCCATGGATGCTCTCCTAGGCACACCTGCAAGAGAGCAGGTGACACACCCCCAGACACACCTCGCCACTGAAATTCCACTTCTGCTGTGTAATAACACTATCAAGGAGAAATTATCAGTAATAAATTCTTTTGGATCCAAAGTCGACCAGACAACATGATTATGCAGCAACCCCGAGCCCTAAATACCATCCATACATGTCGTCTCAAACAATACTACAAGCTCAGAGGCTACAGATTTATTGTTACAAGAGTAATAAACAATACAGATATGATGGTTTTCACCTCTTGGTTCACAGCTTGGTTCCACCTAACGCAGGGCAAACAGAGGCAGTTGCCTCTTCCACACCTGTAGACTGAGAAGCAAAATCCTGCTACAAGGATGTTGCCTTGGAGTTGAGGTTTGCCAGTTCAGAGTCCTGAGATGGACAACCTGACCACTGGACTGTGGCCTTGACCATGTCACTCGACAGCCAGTTGCTAAAGGACAGTGAAGGTAGCTACAGAAAGAGACATGTTCCCAGGATGGCTTTTTATGCATTTGGCCCGCAGACTAGTGCAACTACAGTCAGTGGCCACAACTGGGAAACAAGGTCTGCCTTCCTGAGTCCAGCAAGGTCTTCTCCCCACCAGATGTGGTGCAAGCTGGAAAAGCGTTTCCCATCCGGGGTTTGCTGTATAATTTAAAGTTGTTTCTGCAAGAAGCGCACACTGCCAGCTGCCAGCAGCTCAGAAGGGGGTCTCTGGGGCCTCAGGCAGTCCAGGCACAAGCACGCATGCTGCATTTGTGCCTCCTCCCAGAGAAAGAGGGCCCCATATCTCAGAGCATGGCACCCTGAACCCTGCGTGACATCCTCCCACAGTGGCCAGCACGCAGAAATGCAGGAGCTTGTCTCCTGCAGCCCTGCTGCTGCTGGTGGTTTGCCCAGAATCTACATTCAACAGCAGGAATCTTCATGGGTAAGACTACTGAATATGCATTAATGGAGAATCCAACGTGGGGGCACTGTTACTGCAGACGCTCGGTTTTCAAACTTTGTGTTGCCGTGCGTACAGCACCTCAGACACTTGAGCCCCATCAGGGCAGCAGTTTAAGTTGGTGCCACAATAAAACTGAGTTACTGGTGAAGTCTCACAAGCAGGACCAGTCTAACAAGCAGTTTTGTATTAATAATGCATTCAAAAAAGAAAAAAAAAAACCTGGGAATAATTTGTAAACAAGAAGGGAGGTGGAGAGCCATTAGCTAAGTGATCTCGCATTCCTCGATTTGCTTTATCAATCTCAGTATTCAGAAAAAAAAGCTTAAGAGCAGTCCAGGCTCTCCAGTGAATCAACAAAACCACACAAAGGACTGTACCACTTCTCACAGCCTCCAGGCTGTGCATTAGCTTTTAGCAAAGGTATCTACCACATGAATAATGCAGCACGTCTTCCAGAGCATCTGTACTCCAATCAATCCACAGTAGCAAATAAAAACCTTTCAGCACGCCTTTCTGTCAGACAGCAGGACCTTTTTTACAGCTGCTCAGAGGCATATCCTTGGAAAAACAACCCTATCTGCTACCAGAGCTGGAAGCCTTTTAAATCAGCCAGCTGGGAACCAGCTTTTTAAGTCATCCATCCTGTGTCGGGCCTTGATTTTATCAATTGCCTTTCTTTGTCTTTTGTTCCTAAAGGATCCACACCCACCGTTACAGGGCTCAGATTAAGGGAGCTCAGACTACGGTTTCAGTCCACTTTTGGAAACAGGCACGTGCCACCCCCCAAAAGCAGCAGCTCACAGCCTGCAGCCTGCCCAGGCACCTGCTCCTTCCCGGGGGGACAAGGTAGCCCCACCAGCCACACAGCAGGCATGACGCATCCCTGTCCTGCCCTTTAAAGCCGCTTCATAATCAAAGTACCCTTCCCCAATGTGGAGATATGGGCAAAGAGCCTTCACCAAACCAAGCCTCAGTCATATGCTCAAACCTCTGTATTTTCAGAGGCAAAGCAGGTGATGGAAAGCCGTGCTTTGTCCATGCCCGTCACTAGCACCAGTCTGAACATCAGTCCTCTGCAGGAGCACACAGGTCTCTTCTCCTTGGCAGCCTGCCTGGAGCTGTGGGAACTGCTTCTGTCACCTCAGTTCAGCAGCACAACCTGCAGGCTACTGGCTAGCTGCGGGAGGACGTGCTGCTGGTGCGGATGGATTAGGATCTGCAGAGGTGGTGTGGAACAAAATGACAACAAGAAGCAAGGTCTCAAAGAAGACCGTATTCTAGAGATGTGTTATCTTTCATCAGAAAATCAAGCTCTAAATAATCCTGCAAAATATTTGCAGTTCTCTGGCAAAGATACTTAAATATAGTGCCCTGGGAAGCTGGTTGGGAAAAAATACCTCTGCCTGTTGTATAAACATTGCACAAATACAAAGGACATGAAGCAGGGGATGAAGGAGTCACTCAAGATAGAAATGAGTTGATTTCCTCATCCACAAAACAGCAAGGCCCAAATGTTTCTCTGAGCAGGCACAGCAGCGCCTCTTGCCCCTTGTTTTGTCCAGCCAGGGCAGGACATGAGCCCTCACACATGTCCCTGGGAGGAGGCATGTCAGACCTTCCCCTATGCTAGCAGTAGGTCAAAGCTTACACAGAGGGTACCAGGTGGACACAACCCCAGGAGAGGCGAGACAGTGGCTCCTCTGCTGACACAGCCATCATCTGCTTGGACCACAAGCAGAAGGGAGTTCCAGCACTTTTGCCGCCCCCAAAGATTCGCTTGGGCTGGGGAAGGCAAACATTGCATAGAGATCTGGACTGTACTGAACACCAAGACTCCAGCAGCCCACTGCAGCCCTGCTCCCCACAAACATCATCACCAGCTGGTACCACATGGTCTCAGAGCATCTTCCTAGTGAGGAACACCAAAGCAGCCCACCAAGGGCCAAGGACATACCAAAGCCCTAGACCTGGTAAAATGCATATTGTGCAGATTTTGTTCATGTTAGAAGATACACCAAGTGTTGTGAACCTCAAAATAATTTTAAGCACAATGTCCAGGAGCGGGCTAGGGCTGCCAGGAGCGAAACAAGACCACTCTACACAAGGCAAGGTTGAGACAGCAAAAATCCTGTGGCCATCCTGGATGAGCTTTCCGACTGCGTTTGTATTCAGTCAAAGTTGAAGCCACAATGAACTCCCCGAAGCAGGCAGCAATACCCAGTGGGGTCCAGCATAAAAACTCCCTGATGGTGACACCTGCTCATGGTATTGCCACATCCCCACCACCTGGTATTACTCCATGGCTGTGCTCTTCTGTCACTCTGGCACAGCAGTGAGATGGACAATGAAGCATACATGCCTCACAAAAATAGCTCAGCCAGGTTATTTTTAACTGGGTCATCCCAGCACAGCCAGCGGCAATGGTGAGGAACAGGGAAAAAGAAAGCAAAGAGAAAAACTGGCAGAGACCACAGCCTCATGCAGCTCCCAAGAGGCTCAGACTCTCCTATCACCTGACCTGATGAGGAGCCCAAGACTCTATTTTGGGCTGGATTCTCCAGAACGTTGTAAAGTGAAGCCATGTCATGAAGTACTGGCTGAACTGTCACCTGTTCTTTATTTTATTGCTGAGGTCACTTCCAAGCCTGATACTGAATGTGTACTTGAGCCCCCCGTGGGACAAGAGAGAGAAGCAAAACCAAGTTACAACAATAAAGGATACAGAATCACAGGAAAAAATCACACCAGAAGGCACTTCTGGAGGTCCCGAGCCCTATCCTCAGCCCCCAGCAAAGCTCACCAAGGCGGGTCATGTTGCTCAGACTGTCCAGCTGAGTTTGGAAGATCAACAAGGATGGACATCCCACAGCCTCTTGGGAAACCTGTCTGCCTACAGTGTTGTGGAGAAGCCCAGGCTGCAGCTGGCCTGCAGGGCTTGCAAAGTTACCCAGATGACTCCGGTCAAACTTGCTGCCCACCAGGACCCTCATGGCCTTCACTGAAGAGCTGCTCTCTTGCCAGTTGGACCCAGCCTGCACCGCTGCAGGGAGCTGCTGCAAATCAGGGGCAGAAGTTGACATTTATATTGAAGTTCATGAGGGGCTGTTTTTCCCCTCATGAGAGGTGTGACAGCCTGCTTTGGGCTGGGAGCCTCCACATTGTGTAGGAAGCCTAAGGGCTGGGAAGTGCCCACGGAGGGTCTGTTGCCTGACCTTAGGCTTCCCTGCAGTGGCCAGGCAACCATCGCTCTTCCCATGAGCAACCAAAGTGATTTCACCCTGGAGCGAGGGAACCCAAGGCACCTGTGGCACCATCACTGTCACTCTGCTGCCAACAGCGCCTGGAGCTCCACCTCCCAAAGGTTCACACCTCTCACTCAGGCACAGGGAGTGAAATACCACCTCATCGCACATTAATTCTCCCAGGCTGCAGGAGAAGTTGCTTTGTGAATATTTTTAAGCCAACATCAGCTAGAAATCAAGCTGAAGAGCATGGCCCACCCTCCAACGAGTGTGAAGGAACTTGTGCTCAGTCAATGCAAAGTCAGTTTGTACATCCCAGGAGGGACGGGAGAAGCCTCCAGGGATGATCCTGCACTCAGTGGCAACACCATTTTCTGGCAGTTCAGCCTCCCCCTTCACCACGTGTCCCGTGTCTGCTTCATGTGGTGCCACTACTCTGCAAGCTCTGACAGAAAGAAAAATGATGTGTTGAGGACACAAATGGCTTCAGTCAACACAGCCTTTAACAAATACAGTAGCGGGTCAGGGGATTGTAAAAGGCTGGCAAATCCCAAAATTACCCCGAAACTCAACTCAGTTTCATTAGGCTTATCAGAGCTCCCAGGAAGGGCAGGAGTCACTCTGAAGCAGAAGATGGGGCCATGCCAGCTTCTTTGGAGAGTGAGCCCCTCCTTCCCCTGGTTCACCTCCAGCTTTCCCAGATAGCCTGTGTACTCCAGCAGAAAGATAAAGCCAATTTGCCTGCATTCTCCAGAGAATATCCTCTTTCACTCTGCTGGTTACCTGGGCAGCGTAGAAAATATTATTGCTTATCAACTTCCTTGTGAGTACTAATGTGCTTCTGGATTCAGTGAAAGGGCAAATTCCACCTTACAGAGGTTCTTCTACCCTGGCAAGATCCTGCTCTGTTACGAAAGAAAAGCAAATAGAACAATCCCAGTTCAAAGAACAATAAAAACTGGAAGACTCCTCCGCGCCCTGACCCTGCAAAAACTCATTATAAAAAGGAAGTGGTGAAATGCACAAACTTTAAGAGGCATTGCCACATTTCTTGTCAGAAAGGCAGCCTTGAAAAACTCATCATTTGACCCTCTGCAAGCTCAGTGGTTTCTCCTGAAACCAGAACACCATGCTTTCGCTCTCCTATTTCACAGGAAGAAGCTTCCTGCTATTCAAGGCCAAGCCGGTTTCTGAGTTTTGAGAACCAAAGTTCAGCTACTTATCAAAAAGATGCAGCCGGGTCTCAGTAGCCTGCCATGTTGTTTGGGAAGATAGGGACGCTTGGTCCCACTGCTCTTTATCATGAGGTCTAAGCATGCCTGCAGACCTCTGGCAGATGGGGTATCTCTGCTAAAGTCTACCATACAGAAGGCTTTCCTTGCAACAAAGCTGAGCGTCACTGGTTTAGGGGGTTTAGACACCTTCTGGGAATCCCAAGACCTTGGCTAGTTGCCCACAGGAGTCCAAGAGGGGTCTACTGGGCTAGCCAGAGTTCTCCCCAAACCTCTTCTGCCTAGCTGAGGAGTTGTGGCTGCCACCAGGACACAGATACATTAGGAAATCTGAAGTGGCCAGCAGGAGGGCAAGCAGTGGAAATACACCAAGTGCACACGTTTCTCCTGAGTTCTGTGAAGGTTCGGAGGCTACGTGCTTCACTTGAATGACTGAAGATACAGCCCTCACATCTAATGTGATCTAATGTAACCACATTCCCCCATGACTGAAGGTTTGTGCACTACCCAGCCCACAGGCTAGAACGCTTCCAGGACACAGTGAGATTCTGGCCAGTGAGACCAAGCCTGGCCTTAGGATCTGATCTCCGAAGCTACCTGGGAAACTGAGGGTCTGATTCACCAGCTGAAAATGGAAACTGCTACAGAGCTGGGGCACTAACCAGGGTCTAGCTGTCTGGGCAGGAAAGCACAAGCACAGATGCAAGGACACAGCCATGGGGACCTCGCCTCTGGTGGTCTCCAGTTCAGCCTCACAGTGAAGCTGCCCATAACTCTAAATGAGGGCAGATGTGGAGCCTTCAAAACCCCCCCAAGGATGAAGGCCTCCACCTGCCTGGTCCCAGGGCTGCACCACCCTCCTGGGGATGCAGCTTTCTCTAATGTCTGACCTACTTCCCTCCAGCTGCAGCTTGCGTCCTTTTCTCCTTGTTACACTATTTGGCACTGCCAAGAAGAGTCTGGCTCTGTACCTGCCCTTCCAGGAGTTGTATCCCACTGTTAGTAAATCAGTTTGGCAGCAAAAGACACAGGTACCTACTGCCATGGACTAGGGAAGAACAAGCTGTGGGTTTCCCAGTCGTAAGTCAGGAGCAAAGGGAAACAGTCCTTGTCCTTATGGGAGCAATGACAGCAGGACCTTGTTCTTTGAAAGGTGGCGGGCAGCATCAGACGTCTTCTCTGAAGCCCATAGCTGCAGAGTTCTTCCACCTCCCTTGAAGCATCATCTACATGCAAAAAACATTCAGGGGCCCACAGAAAAGAGAAGTGTGGGGAGTTCTCCCACACCCATGCAGCACCGGTGGAATTGCTTTATGATTCCAGTTGAGGCTTTTCTCTGTGACTCTCTGATTAAATCAGAATTGACACCTCTCTTTTCTCTGGAAAACTCCTAACGCACTTTTGAGCTCTCTAACAGCAGGCCCCATTTATCTGATGCATGACAAGCCAGCAAGAGAGTGTGGCAAAAGCAGGTGTAACAGACACAACAGCCAATGCTTGCTTCTGCCGCATCACAAGTTTTAAGAACAATTCACCATTTAGAGCAGAGACAGCGGGTTCAGTTTTGCTCTTTTTGGTTCTTAGTCTGGCTTTGATACTGACTAAGTGGGAAAACTACCCATGCTTTCCCTGCCAGGGAAATGAGATCTGTGCCCATTCATTCACCTGCTGGGCTTTGCAACTGCACAGTGTCTGGAAAACCAGTGGCATCACTCTGAACTGAATCTGTTGGTGCAAGTGCAGATGTAGTGTTTGGTTCAGACTGGGAGCATGCTTTTGAAGCAAATCTTACTGCTGCCTTTACTGCACTCCAGTTTGCACTGCAAAGCTGTCTTGGAGCATGCAGACAGGATTGCCTCCAGATGAAATTAAAATCATTCCAGGATCAGAACCCAATGCGCTCCATCTGCTAATGGGACCAGATGGGTCAAATTAAAATGTGCAAAATACCTGTGGATCTGAATTCCTGGTACCACCTCTGTCACTCCATAGGTCTACTCCTTTTGCACTGTAGCTGTGGCTGCAGTTAACAGAGAGGTGAGGTCAGTCACTGCACAGACACTTTTCCATAGACATCCCTCTCTTGAGGGGATGAGCCTTGCCTGTCTTCAGACAGACCATTTTCCTTACATCCTCTCCTCCAAGTATTGTTCTCTTATACTGGTTTTAGGTGTTCCTCCATCTCTGATTATTTTGTTGAGCATCACTGCTCTCTGTGACCAGTGCCCCTCTTCACATATCCTATCTATCAGAGATGAAGATCAGCATCTCATCCCATATAGTAGTTTATTTTCTACATACTTCATTCCTGCCAGCCTCTTTGCATATCTCCTCCAGGATGAGCATCTTCCAGCTCTGTCCCTCTGCATCACCCCTCTCTCCAACCCTTCCACCGTGGGAGCACCCCTGACAGAACCTCCACATCCCAGCTGAGCCCCCCACTACAGGCTCACTCTCTCTCCCTGTACCACTGCTACTTCCCATGCCAGCCTATTTCCCCAGCACAGCTGATATCCATGCCAACAAGTTGATCTTTTCTCTGCTTTTGAGTCAGCTCTGGGCATCTGTGCCTCAGGGACTTCTTGAGCCAAAGGCTTATCTGTTTAGCCAGCCCTAATGGATTTTCCTCCTGCAGATTCATCTAACGGCTTTTCTTGAACCACATCCCCAACATCCTGTGTCAATGAGTTCCACTGTTTATCTGTATCCTGTAGTTCCTGGGCAGTGATAAACAGAGGAACAATCACTCCCTATCTGAACTCTCCATCCCATCATCCTACCGTATGTCAAAGACCATATGTCATATCCCTTTTCAGGCATACCTTTTCCAAGCTAAACAGTTGTCCCTCTCTGCCTTCTCTTCTGCACTACCATGTCCTCAGTGAACTGCAGAAAGCTAGCATTGCATGAGGCATTCAAGACACAGCTTCACTGTAGATGCACCTTTTCACAGTGCCAGTGGAAAGGGAAAAACAGAAAGGCGGAAAAAAGGGGGGAAAAAAAAAAAGGAAAGGTAGCACAGCCCTTGAAGTCTGGTTGTGAATTAAAGAAGCATTTGAACTCTGACATAATGCAGTCCAGGCAGCTTGGGACGCTATTTTCACACCCTAGGCAGCAAAAAGAAAGACTGTCTGAGTGAAGAGTGAGAAGAAAAGCACTGGGTAGGACAGAGTGGGCCACACTGCACCTGACTGAATATGCAGTTTTCTCTGGATACCTTACATGCATTCATGAAATTAATCTGCATCTAGGGCTTTTTAGTACCAGAGAAAGTCTTCAGGCTCCAGGAAACTTCTGCAGACTGCTCAGAGCCAGAGGAGAATCAGCATTGTGCTCCCAGCTCTTGCTCAGCCAGAGATGACAGACAGCAAGTGGGAACAGTCCCACAGAGGGGTCCCCGAGCAGGCTTGAGGGCTTCAGGCGAGTGCCACTGCTTCCCTGCGTGACACCCTGGGTGCGCCACGATGCCAGGGAACTCCAGGCACAGGAAGGACAGCAGACAATAACACAGGCAGATACGGAAGTAAAGGGAAAGGTCTTTAGAAAGAGCTCAAAATAAAGATCTGAATTTCCTGGGGAAGACTTGCCTTTCTGCAAGAGTTCAGGATGCTTGCAGATTTCCAGACTTAGAAAGACACCATGCAGTCATCTGCCTGTACTGCTGCTGGCCAGTGGGACCAGTGGCAACAGAACCCCGCAACAGTGAAAGGTGTGTGAAACCCTTCTAGTGCCACATATGGTGTCTGTGCCAGTAATCTTCCAAACCCCCACAACTGAGCTTGACTGCAAAACAGGCAGAAACAAGAGTATAAACACTGCTATATTTTTTTTGATATGTAAGACACAAGAAGCCACAGAAAAGTTCATGTTGCAAGCCATGCTGTCAGGGAAGGAGGACTAGGTAGGACACTGGAAAACTCTTCTGAAATACACAAAACCATACACAAGATAATGACTGGTTTCACAAGGAAGAGAAGGTAGAGAAATTGTCACTTCAGTTTCCCCCTTACACATCAAACAGATCTACTCTCAATTAAGCTTAAGTCCTGTTCCACTAACAGCCGACAAAGGGCTAAGCACCAAAACCAAGCTCTCAACAGTAAGAGATTCCCCAAGCTAACAGCAAGATGAGCTTTATTGAATTGTTTTTTGAAACCTCAAGCATGACCACAATATACTCAAGGACATCCTTTGACATTTTGCCTCTGTCCAGTGGATGGACCCATAAAGCAGATATGTATGTGGCAGCAGAAAGCTAGGGATTCTCACCACTCATCCAAGTTCAACATTTGGCATGAGCGTTGGGAAAGAAGCATGGGAGATAGGGACCAAGGTAGACTTTCCAGGTGGACTTCAGCTATGGGTTTCCTTGGTTTAACTCCTCGGAACTTTGGTTCCTAATATCATTACCAGGTTTTCACTTCTCCTATCATCACAGAATCACAGGCAAATTTAGGCTGGAAGGGGTCTCTGAGGGTCTGCAGCCCAAACTCCTGGTCAAAGCAGGTTCAGCCTCTAAGTCAGGCCAGGTTTCTCAGTGCCTTGTCCACGTGGATTCTGAAAGTCTCCAAAGGTGGAGGTACTACAGGCAAGCAAACCATCTTGCTAAGCCCCTGTCTGGCTAATAACTGTGACCTCAGTCAGTCAATACACACCAGCTGCAGAGGCAGGTACCGGTCCTGCACAGTGCTCTGCCTCAATGAGGATGAGCCACCTACCCCTCCCTCTCCAGACCTCCAGCCAACACAGTCAGTGAAGTCCATCTCCACTTACAGGCAATGTCCAGAGTGGCTCAGAGGGCTCCTGCCTTCAAACTGTCATCCCTCCAGTGACCATAAAAAAAATCTCAGGAGAGAAAGTTAGCTGTCATGTTGGGGAACAAGAATACCACCTTGGGGCCCTACAGGCAAAAGGCAAAGCCCAGAAGAACATGCTGAGAGCTTGGAGAGAGAGGAGTGTATGCTCTCCACCATGGTGAGATGGGATGCTTTTGGGGTAACAAGCTGGGGAAAGAAATCTCTGCAGGATGCCAGGTAGCTGCTGTTTAGCTAATGGCAGGCTAAGAGATGTCACCTACTTCCAGAGAGCACTGCTGTCTGCACTGAGTGACGTTATTTAGAAGATCATCCTGTTCAAGTTTCTAGCAGTACCTCATCCCAGGAATCTCTTCCCGTGATTCCTCCTCTTTGCTGCTAAAAAAACCCCTGCCTTATTATTTTGCCAAATAATAAGTTCTGCTTCCAGCTACTGGCTCTCATTCTGGTTTGTCAGCCAGACTGAAGACTCCATTATCTAAAAAGATACAAGAGGCTTCTGATCTTTTCAACTCCACAGGAACCAAGAGTTCACCAAAACACAACCTGGATGCCAAGGAAGATGAAAGTGTCAACTTTGCACTTGAGCTTTTACTTATAAAATCTCAGTGAGGGGTTGGGTTTTTCTGCTCCAAGATTTGGTTTGCTTGGTAAGGTGCATCAATCCCAAAGCTATTGCACAGGGCTTAATGTATGGCGGAGTGCACAAACCTCAAATACATGCAAGGCACTGTAAAATCAAGCCCTTCAATTCCTATCAAGCCTTTAAATGAGTGCCATGATTTTTAAAACTGAGAGACACTGAACTCCTATTGATTTCTATAGAAGCTGTCAGATGCCAGGCTATCATTAGCAAAATCAATCTTTTCAATTAAGACTTTAGGCATCAGTTACTGACATCAAGACCTTTGCAAATTCAAAGAGAAACATGAGCCACCACCATGACCACTGGGAGGAGGGGTCAGAAGAGAGACTCTGATCCTCCCTGACTGTAAGGAAAAGAGCCTCTATATGTAGGAGGAGCTGAATATTATGAGAACAGGAACTTGGAGCAATGCTATTCTGATTTTGTTTTTGTTCCTCTGTGTGTGTATTTTGGTATTCAAATTAAATTAGAGAAAATGGCAGAGAAAAATTACGTGAACTAATTACATTTAAGTAGATGTTAGCAAGACAATCTTTCACTACTTCTATTTGTCTACTGCAATTAAAGAGCTGTCTGGCTTCTCTGTGCCTATTACTCTGCAATTTTGTTGCCAGCCCAGACTCCTTTTAGGGGCCAGACAGAATGGAAGAAACCAGAGCATCACAAGGAGGATTGGTCCTTCCTGGAATCGTTCACGTTACCAGACAGCGTTCCCAACAACATCAATGTGAGGTTCCTTAGAAAGGAGCGCTGGAACTGTGCCAGCAGTTCAGGCAAAATGGTAGCTACACTATTCTAAGGCAATATGTTGTATATTTTTCAAGATTTGTGTATTCTTGCTCAGGGAAAACACTGTGAAACACTGGTTTAAATAACTGGTTTTAAATAACCTCACACGTAACCATGTGGAAGGTGGCAGACCTGAACTTTCCACAGCCCGGAAAGCAAAACTCCACAGATGCCAGATGGGAGAAGAGCTACCATGCTACCGAGTGCGGTGAAAAGCCCATCGCTGGATTCAGCACAGATCACTGGTGTGACAATGACACGGGGTGGTATGCAGGCGCAACACCACTTCAAGGATCCTTTAGGCAGATAGGCAAATGTGCTACGTGCAAACGCTCCCTGGCTAAACAAGACCCAGGCAAGGCTGGAGTAGGACAGGCAGCTTTGGGACAGATCCGATGCTCCCAGTCCCGTGCTTGCACATGGTCTCGTTCGCCTGCTGCATCAGTCCATACCCAAACCCAGGGAGAGGGCAACGTCTGAGAAAAAGGAACTTGTCTACCAAGCACTACCAATGCACCTTGCCTGCGCTTCCCAGAAAACCTGGGATAGGATCCAGAGCTTTCTGACTCTCCCAAGGAGGATTTCAGCCCTCTGCACAGACACCCTGCAAGAAGAGCTTAAATCATGGTATCTGTAGAGCAAGCATTGCTTAATTTCTGCTCTCGGGAGTAGGCCTTGGCTCCTGCCTGCACCTTTTTTCTGACTGTCCCTGCCCTACTCTACGTACAAGCTGGAGGCACAAGGCTCATACTCTCTTTACTAGTGTAACCCCAACCTGGAAAGCCTCACCCAGCCACCTTGTCCTGGGAGGAGCTGTCCGCCAGCGTTGCCTCCTCTCCTGTTTAAGCACAGCTCCCAGAGCTGCAGGAGGAAGAACAAGATGGAGTTTGGCCTCTCCTTCTTTCCTGGAAGCTATCTAATCAGTTTCCATGGACTTTGTCTCAATCTCAGTGATAAAAATATCACAAATGCTGGGAGTTCCTGCTGCTTTGTCTTCCTTATCATTTTCCTCAGTGACTTTGTCCCACAGAGGGAAAGAGGCAGTGCAGAGTCATCAGTGCAGAAGACCTCCTCTCTGCAGGTAGGAATAGAGATAAAGACCACAGCAACTCACCAGACTGGAAAGAAACCCTTGCACAAACCAGAGCCCAGAAGGATGCTCAGAAGAGACAGGGAGAGAGAGGCCAAACTTCGGGCACTGCTCTGGAAAATGTGAAACCATGTGAAATAGAGCAGGGAGCAGGTCAACAGGGCTGGAGAGAAGAGGGCTTGAAGCTGCACACTGTCATTGGTCCTACCATGGGCAGCGGCATGTCTCCAACCTTTAGAAAGGGCTTTGCTTGGCTGAGGGTCAGAAAGTCCTATTTGTGAATTTCAAAGTACTTTGGAAATAGTAAGCATCACCATTACCCTAATAGAGCCCTGCAGGGTGTATTTTCAAAATGGAGAATTACTGGCAAGCCTGTAATACCGCAGAGGGGAAATCCCTGGAAATACTAGGCCAGTCTGGCTTCTACTTGCAAGCCAGTATAACCCTGTAAGTGTCAAACCCCCTCAGCCCATACAGCCTCCTGGATGATCTAAAGGTCTTTCCTGTTTCTCCTGTGGAGAGGCAGAAGGCGTGTCAGCGTAATTGCTGTGTGCTGCAGGCTGCTTGCCTCCATCAGCTCTCTGCAGCCAGAACGTGCACTTAAGGGAAGCCAGGTGATGACTACATGTGAAACACCTCACCGCATTATCGCTCCTGTGTCTTCTTGGGACCAAGTGACCAGACTGTCTGTCACTCTGTTGTGCATCAAGAGGTGGCCAGCCCCGGCTGTTTCAAAGAGCAGCTGCTGTCCAGCCTCACCAGGCTTGGTTCCGCAGGTGCCCTTGGGTCTGAGCAGGAGGTTCAGCAGGAAGTTCCTCAGCAGCTGTCCAGACATCAGCCCACTGGCCAACTGTAATACTGGCTACCATTTTTTTGCCAAAAAAGACTGCTGCTGTTTATAACTGGCAGATGGGAATACTCAGATAAGGTGGTGGGTTTTTTTTCATTGAAGCAAACACTTCAAGCAAACTTTCTTGGAGAAGGTTTATTTATGAGAGTGGAGGACGGTGTCTGGCCATTAAGGATCAGGACTCTGCTGAGGTCCCCTTGGACCAACCAAGAGCAGATGGTGAGGAACTGATCTGGCACAGTCTCCCTCCACCCTGTTTCTTCACAGAAGGTCTCTGTCATACCCTGTCACAACCCAACCTCCAACAGTTTCCCCATCAAAAACCCTGCTGTGGAAATCAGGGCCCACCAGGGTGGGATGAAGACTTCATGCTGTGCAGCCACTGTGCGCCAAGGAATACAAAAATATCAGAGGCAGGGAACTGACCACAACATATGAGGAGCCTGCAAGGTCATGCACATACCTTAGCTTGCCCCTGAGGCAGCTGTCTCTCACCTTTGTTTCTGGGGATTTGCCAAAGCCTTCAGTTCTCTCTCTAAGTCTCTTAACACTGAAGCACCCATGTGCCTGGACACCTGCAGCTCAGAGCACCCGGATCTGCTCTGTACTTGAGCGTACACCCACAAAACACAGTCTGCATAGCACTCAGGCATCTCGCAGTCCAGACAACCCACAGTCAAGGGAGAACTGCCCTTGCACAGGCACCACAAACCAGTTCCAGAGACCCGCAGCCTGGTGAATGCCAACCAACCTAGAAAGAGACTCACAGAAACCTTCCACAGAGTCAGACAACCCAAAATCCACTCATTATCCAGCTCCTAACAAATGCAGCAGACATAGAAACATTCAAAATATTACCCATTACTGTCATTTTCTGGGCAAGAAATCTGCTCAGAGGGGACAAACCAACATACTTGAGAGACAGGCAAAAATTACCCAGGGGGGACAAAGAGAGTGGGAAACCCACCACATCTGGAGATAGCACTGACCTGCTATCAGGAAACCCACCTACTGCACAGACACAGACAGCAGCCAGTCTGATCAGTGGGACGGAGGTGAGCAATGCTGCCAGCCAGGCTGATGCAGCTGGCACACAGAGGGCAGAGGTCTCCCTCTCCCCCCGGACTTCCAAAACTGGCACACTCATGCAGAGCTGCTTTGCCTCTGAGGAAGAGGGGTCAGGAGGAGCTCGGGGCAGAGCTGGCATGCAGGCAGCAGAATTGTCTGGCTCTTTGTACAGACATCTCCAGCGCCTGGGCCTCGTGCTTCCCAGGTCTATGGCACCTCTACAGAGATGATGGGGTTTGATTTGTTGCTGTGGCCTCATGGATTGAATGAATTTGAAATACCTCTCACTGATGGAGCTATAGCTTGTCTGCAATAATGCTAATTCACCAAACAAAATCAGCACAGATAAAAACACCTCCGTTTTGCCTTGTCTCTAAGAAGCAACCAGCTCCTCCCTATCCCACGCTCCCAAAGCTTTGCTCTAGAGTTTCCTGAAATGCTCACACCAAAACATGAACTCCCTGTGCATCTCCATCAGTCACTCCCTATCTCTGATCAAACCAGGAGACGTCTGAGCTCTCCAAAGAGGGCACAGCCAGTGGGAGAACAAAGGGAACAGCAGAGCTTCACAGGCTGCTCCTTTGTTAACACACCCGGGAGCCTGCCTTGGGAAGCTTAAAAGGGAACCAACACCCAACCTCTCCCCAAGTGTTCTCCAAATCCTCTGCAGAAATCACTTCCCTTGAGCACCCAAGAGGCCAGAAGAGGTTAAGCCTGTCCAGGCAAACTCCCTTTACAGGGACTGCAGCAAACACGGTGCCTTCTTAGGAGGCGTAAGTGATTAGGAACAGCCAGGATGCTGCAGGGCTTTTTTTCCACACTCCAGAGCAAGACAAGGAGGGCACCACTCCCTGCAGGGTGAACAATGGATGTTCGGCAAGACACTGCACATAGCTGGCCGCACCAGGCCACCGGGGACTTGTTTGCAAAGTGCTGTCACCATTACATAGCCCTTCGCAACAGCCTGCCTTCGCCCCTGACAGAGCTACGGCGTCAAAAGCCAGACCCATGGGAAGAAGCCGTACTATGAAGCCACGCTGCCTGATGGTAAGACGCCTTCAAGGGCTTGCCCCAAAGGGAGAACTGGCACCAGAAGACCCCGCTGACAGAGAGCACGGCCCAGATGCCGTTTACGCAGCTGTCATCATGCTCTGCGCAAGATGTGACCTGCCCTGACATCAAGCACCCAAAATCCCTGTGACTGCAGCACAAAGGGGCCAGGCTCGACCACTCAAAACACACCCACAGAGCCAGAGATGAGGCTTCTCTCTGTATCACAAGCAAAGTTACAGAGATGCCAGCCATTGCACCGGCGGTTGGCAGGGTGGGGCGCAGCCTTCCCGGGCAGGAGGTGCGATGCTGACTCCCACCTGCCTCCCGTCGGGCGCAGCCCTGTTGCTCCGTGCGCCGGCAGCGCGGAGCGGAGCGGAGCGGAGCCGGCCCGCTGCAGACCTCCGCGGTCGGGGCCGAGGGCCGGCTCTCGGGCTGCCGCGCTGCTCCGCACAGAAACCCCCCCTGCAGTTACCTGCAGGAAGAGCCCCAGGGCAGGGCGCTGCTGGGAGCGAGAATCCCGCCCGGGGAGGGCGCGACCAGCACCGGCTGCCCCGACCGCGGCCAGCGGGGAGCCCCGCTGCCGCTGCCGCTGCCGCTGCCGCTGCCGCTCCCGCTGCCGCCGCGCAGGCGGGGGGATGCCCGAGGCCCGCGGCACCGTGCGGCCGCCGCATCCCCCCGCCGTCGGTGCCCCCGCGGCTGCGGGCGGCGGCTCCGGCTCCGCACAAAGCGGGGTGGGGCCGGCGGGCGCTGCGGCACCCCAGCCCCCCCCGCCCCGCTCCGCTCCCCGGCACCGCCGGGCTCCGCAGGCCCCGGGCCGTGGCAGGTGCCGCAGCCGGCCCTGCCCACGCGTGTCCCGGCCCCGCGACCCCCACCACCACCCGCGGTCCCATACCTTGCCGCTGGCGGCGGAGGTCCGGCAGCGCGCAGGGCGTGGGCATGGGAGCCGAGCCGCGCCGCGCCGAGCCGTGCTGTGCCGAGCCGTGCCGCGCCGTGCCAGCCCGGCGGGCCCGCCCGCGGTCCCCGCCCCGGCCCGCCCCCCACGCCGCGCCCCGCAGCCGGGAGGTGCCGGCGGGGCTCGGGGGCTGCCCGCCGCCCCCTGACGCGAGAGCCCGAGCCCGCAGAGCTGCGGAGCGCCTTCCCGGGGAGCAGCCGGTCCGGCTGTGCCCTACGCCTGGGCGCGATCTGCCGTGGGAAGCGTGGGGTTTGCTCCGCTGCCGTCGTGGGGAGAGCCCCTCCGTAACCACAGCGAAGTGCTCAAGCACCTCTCCTTTCCCCGGGCGCGGGGGGCCAGCCCGCCCGGGCCGACGTGCGCGGTTCCCCGGCACCATCAGCGCTGCAGGTAGCTCTCCCAGGTCTGTGCCTGGAGGTACGCTGTGAAGGCTGGGTGCATTTTCCTAGATCATCCTGACAGCACCGGGACTTTGCCATCATCTGCACAGAAGGTACCCACAGGCCTTGCCTTAGCTCACAGAGCTGCTGAGGACATGGCGGCACGTTCCCGTATCCTCGGAGCGACCACCAGGTACTGGGCACCGCACCCTGAACACACGGGTGAACACACCCTGGCACCGCGTGTTACTGCGCCAGCCTTAGCTGGCAGCCTCTGGCTGGCTCAGCAGCCCCTGGCAGATGGAGAGACACTGGCCCATGTGGGCCCAAGGCTGCAGGGCCTTCACTGATGGCAAATGGCTCTAGGAAGGTCCTCACACCTGCAGAGCTCACACCCAGACTTTGGGGTTAGCTGGTACCTTGGCAGCACTACAAGCCCACCTGGTACCCTGGATGAGGAACTTGGCAAGTAGACAGCAATGCCCAAGATCAAAGGGTGGGGATTTCCTTGGCCAGGTCACCCACTCATAGCTAACACCACTCCGGTCCTGTCGGAACAGAGCCCAAGACAGCTGGATCATCTCCATGCTTTAGTCCCGCCAGTCTGTGGGCAGCAGTGGCAGCTCTGGGCTGAGCCAGCGGGTGTGACAAGACTGTGAGACTGGGTGTCCTCCCCAGGTGAGATGCTGCAGTTCAGGTGTCTCTGCTTTGATTCTGTGGTGGTGAGACAGGAGTCTGCCAGGGCAGCTGAAGTCCTTTTAGGGAAGGAAAAGCAGGCCCTTGACAAGAGCAGTCCCACCAAATCCTTCGAGGGAGTTGAGCAGAATTTCAGAAGCAACCAGCAGCCCCCAAGAGTGATCTCCGTGCCTTGCTGCCAGGTGCCAGTCTGGGACTACCCAGGAGACTGAGGCAGTCGAGCAGAGACACGGCTGTTGAGAAGCACTGTCCATGGGTGGAGCACAGGAAGCAATCCAGCTGTGGACATGAATCGTGGCTGCTTGTGCAGCAGCTGTCCTGGACCTGCCCTGCCTATAGGAATTGAGATGACTTCTGGAACTCCTCAGGACCTTTGCAGCGCATGGTCACATATTCACCGTGGAGAAGTACAAGGCAGGTCAGGTGCTGATGCAGAGATGATCTCCAGTGGTTCCTTTCACACGTGCTGCGCTCTGGCCCTGACTGAGCGGCAGGACTGACAGGGAGACAAAGATGTCTTTGGCTGCAGTTATTGGTGGGAAACATTTCTACCGCCTGCAGCCCTGTCCACTGTAGGCATCTAGCTATGCTAGTCGTGCACATAAACAAGAGCTGGTTTAGGTGCTGACAAAGCGAATGGTTTTGCTGCCCGTTCCCCTTCGCAGTCTAAGGCTGCGTGGCTGCGACTGGTGTCTGTACTGGGGTGACATCAGTGATTGGGGTGAACTCTACTCTTGTGTTTTCTGTCCTGGGACTTCTCAACTGGTCATCCAACACCAAGGGTCTGGCTGAGCAACCGCTGCCTGTGTCCACAGAGGTGGCTTGTGGCAAAGAGCACCCCCACACAACACTTGTCGTGCTCTGCAAAGGGCCTCCAGCAGCCCCAAAAAAGCCACTGTTGTTAGTGCTTTCTGTTGGGATCCAACAGCAGAAGTTGGAGAAACGTGCCCTGTAACTCTCTGCCATCCAACATCCTCAAGTGCCAGAAACTGGACCAGAGGCAGGCTAGTGTCACCTCTGGACATCTCTTCCCAGCCTGTGCAAATTAATGGAAAGTGGAAAGCGACCACCACAAACAGCAGAGTTCATTATGGAGGGGAGCCTGACAGCAGCGCAATCCAACACCGCCACTGGCCCACTGCTAGCCAGAAACCACATCCAGCACCGCAGCCTGCAGCAAGCTGCTGGGAAGAGCAGAGCCAGCACCTGTTGTGGCTGCTCTGCGTTGCAGGAGCTACCTCGGTGTGGCTGCATTTGTGGTATCTGTGCAGCTATGGATATGGCACCTCTCACCTAGCTGTGGGCAGCTCCCAGGGAGCAGGGTCCTCCCTTGCAGGAAGCAGTTGCAGAAGTGGATGAGATGAGACAGAAGGGAAACAGCTTTCTGCTTGGTGATATGCCTTGCAACCCTAGGAAGGGCATGACCGGTTTGCAGACACAATATCCTCAAGAAGAATTAGTTCAGGGCTATGTTATACCAGCGCACAGTCCAGTACAACTTCACTGAAGAGGAGCTGCTGCAGCAAGCACTGCACTCTGCTTCATCCCAGTCTGCTGAGGACAAAGGGCCTGACATGCCTGTGGTAGGTTTGGATGGAGCCATGTGGAGGAAGCCACTAATTAGTTATACCCAATTAGCATCATATTTAATGAGAACTTCCCTAGTTCCCACCTCTCCTGCTGTAATTATTTCCAGCCCTCCGAAGTTCAAGATCACTGACTGTGCCACATGTATGGGAGCGAGCAGCGCGGCAGGGGAGTAGGGTGGAAGCTTGGCCCATGCAACACCCACCAGCTTTGGGGACTGATTTAAAATGCCATTGTGATGGCAGTGGCAAAACTGGAAGTCTTTTCAAGGGTCTATGGCATCAGCATTCCCCCTCAATGTGCAAGAGCTTTTATCACCTTGCAAAATGTTAAATTATCAGAAGATGAAGAAAAAAGTTCGTTTTAATTTCCTCTTGGAACTTCTCCTCCCTGCAAAATGTTGGCATAAACAATACTTTTGTACTAACAGAATCACTTTATAAAAGAAAAAATAAAGGTATTATTTTCAGCAGGGGGCTGTGATGTTGGGCTGAGTGCTGTATTTTCCCAAGTGACCTTGAAATTTAGTTTTACTTACCTTGGATGTTGCCTCAAGTCACAAAGCTTCCTACCACCTTGACACCAGAACATGCCAAAGAGATTCTGTATTATGAAGATGAAGCTTAAAACCAGAGCAGATACTGATCTACCCA
The DNA here is from genome assembly GCF_030463565.1 of Pelecanus crispus. Lineage (NCBI taxonomy): Eukaryota > Metazoa > Chordata > Aves > Pelecaniformes > Pelecanidae > Pelecanus > Pelecanus crispus. The sequence goes on along the minus strand of NC_134676.1, from coordinate 70,728,049 downwards.
AAGCCAGACTTTCCACTTGGCACAAAGTCATCAGTTAATAACAAGAAATGGGGACTTTGTCTCAATGGTAGTGGACCATGTGCTCAAAGCAACCATCTGGCTGTGGTGGGACAGGGGACCACTCACCCCAAATGTGCTTGCCACAGTTAGTGACATCTCCTCTTCCACTGACTAACCTGGTGTGCTGTTTTCCTCTCTGGAGAGCTCCCAAGGTTAAGCAGAAAGCGCACAGGGGTGTTCTCACAATTTAGCGTCTCAGTGCGGCCCACAGTCTCTCACTGAACTCCAGGAAAGGGGTCAAATTACCTCAGAAGGCATTAAATTATGCCAGCTCCACCACTATGGCCCCAGCGTGGGAAGGTGGTTTGTCTTCTTTGCACCTGGCACACCCCTAGGCCAGACAGAGCTAATGTTCTGTAGAGGAGCTCTTAGCACTGAGAAATGGCTGGAGAAGTCCCAGCTTTGGCTCTGGCCACCAAAGTGAGGTCTTAAATGGGAAGAGAGCCAGCTCCAGGTCTTGTGTCTCTGACGGTGGCAGGAGGTTGCCCAGCCTGAAAGCTGGAGGAGAAACTCAGCACTGTGGGACAGTTCCTGCTGCAGGGTGTTGTTGCTTCCCACTCATGGGCAATGCCTTGTCCCTTAGCTCTCTCCTTCACCCCGGATGACAAGCTCGAGCATGGGATAAATATTAACCCAACACAGAAACAACCTCTCCGGGAATGCCTCTTTCCGGGGCAGCGTGCCAGGGTACAGGGAGTGGATCAAGTGTCTTTGCTGTGCACTAGCGTTGTTGCATGCAAGGGCTTAGCTGCAGCACATAGAGGTAGTGGTGGTTCAGACCAAAGAACCTTCCAGCCCAATACCACCCACAGCCAAAAAGGGGTGAAGAAGGGAAGCCTCCTGGTCTTTACCTGTTTGCAGCTCAGGGACTTCCTGAGCCAGCAGTGGCTTTCTGTGTGTTTGGCCACACCCACCAATTTGTCCTCTCAAAACCATATAAACTCTTGGTGGCCCCAAAGTCCTGCAACAAGGGTGATCTACAGACTAATTGCACTTTTTTTTTTGGGGGGTGGGGGAGAGGAGATATCAAAACCGTACCTTTTAGGGTTGGAGCTGGTATCCCAAGGTTTAGATTAATGCAGAGACGGAAGGCTTAATTTAACAAGTAATGTTATGCATGCAGCAAAGCTCAGCAAAGGCTGACTCCGGGGTGGAAAGACACCTGTTTTATCCACAGGTGCCAGCTCAGGCAGAGGGAGCTACTGGGCTGTGCAACCAGGTCAAACTGTTTTCCAGCCACAGCAGTTGGCTGTGGCAGCACCAATTATCCTTCTGCACTTCATGCACAGGTAACCTCTGGTCAAAACACCCCTGGCACTGACTGATACTGCAGGTCTTGCAGAGGCCCAAGGGACTTGAGTAGGGCTAAGCTAACCTCTGGGCCCAGCTGGCATCTTGTGACATGAGTTCAGTGCTTTTCAGTAACCCTAAAGTAACCCTTGTGGAGCAGAAGGGAAGTAGAGTAGGGCCCATGAGGACATGCTAGCTTGGCTCCAAGGTGCAGGTCTGCACAGGCTTTGCAGATATTCCTGCATCCACTATATTTTAGTAAAGAATGACCACAAGTGACTGGTTGGCGGTATGACCAGAGGAAATGGCTCTCAGTGAATACACATGTGGAGCAAAACCCAGAGCTGGTGAAGACACAACAGAAGAGAAACTTCTAACAACCCTGAGATGTCATTCCCTTCTGATTTCAAGTTAAAATTATGTTCAGAATTTCCCATCAGGACAACAGCTAGGTCCTTATGTCTTCTTCAGAAAAGTTTATTTTTTAATGGGTCATTATATACCACATAAACCAATGTTTATTTATATACTGTAGATATAAGTCAGGCTATGGTTTGGTCTAATAATGCATGTTTCAAATGCCTTTTTTAAAAAACATAAGGGCAGGATGGAAGAAAATATTTTTAAGCTGTTGCAAAAGGCTCTAGGAAAAATACAATGGTAAGTATACTTCTAATTTCCATGGTCTTGATTTAAAAGATAATGCCTTTCAAAAATCTGTAACAGTAGCAAAAATCTGTATTTGTGTGCATGCACATAACAGTACGAGTAAATTAGATTAGTAACATCACCTGTAAAGAAAAACTTTGTCTTTTTAGCTTCTCTAGCTAGGTGGCATCATTTTAAAACCAGTGCATTTTTTTGAGATACTGTGTTAAGATTCCAGTAACATCTTCTTCTCATCCCACACTTTCAATGTGCGCAGCTGTCAGTGACACGCAGGGGACCTACCTCGCTCTTGCCCATCTATCCACTCTTCCCAAAACCTCATTGCCACTTTGATTGCTTCTGTACTGTGTGGTTGGCCTCCACAGCTCTCTCCCAGCTCAGGCTTTTATAATTCTTTGAAACTGGCTGATTTGTCCAGTTGTGCCTAAGGCAGAGCTGAGGCAGACCATGTGACTCAGGTGCATAGAGGCTGGTGCTGTTTCCACTAGAGTCTGTGATCTTGGCTATTGCCCACCTGGCTGAGAACAGTACGGGCTATGAATGCTTGTCTTCCCTTCCTCTGCAAGCACTGATGACTTTATACCACAAGAGGTTTAAAGGAAGCATCATCCACTGAATGGGCTTGGGTTCAAGGTCAGTCTAAAAACATATAGCAGAGCCCCCCTTACAGCAGGGTCTGCTGTATGCTGTCAGTGCCAGCACTGCAGGCACACCTGGAATAAAGCACTGCTCAGCAGGAAAGCGGGGCAGCAGGATCTGGCACCATGTTAGGGAAAAGAAGTTGTATTTGTCTGAAGCACTTGACTCATCCTGGGTCTGTGGAGGGCTGAGCCTCACAGGCAGGGCATCCAGCCCAGGAGATGGGCGAGCTTGGGAAGCAGGGGAGAAAGCTGTCAGACCCCATTCCCAGAGGTAAGCAGGGCATCTCTGTGTGCTCGACCCATGGAGGCCACCTCCTTGGTTCAGGGGAAATTAATGTTTTTTTCTAAAGAGTATCAGGCCATCTTTTGTGACTTAGTCCAAGTGGTTTGCAAGTTCACCCCCAGAGTGACATACTCCATGGGTCAAACACCTTCAATATTGGAAACTCCTACAGAAAAGACCTCCTCTCTCCCATTATGAATGGGAGTCAGAGACAGCGGTATCAATGTAGAAACCTGGCACAGGAGACGCATAACTGTGAGGCAGAGAGAGATGGCCACACACTCACCCTGGCCGAGTGTGAGGCAATCAGAAGACCCAGGGGTCCCCAGTAGTCAAAGTCTCCATAACATTAGGCCCTGCCTGCAGCCAGGCTGCGGTTGGTTTCACACTGAGATGAGAGCTCCTCTATGGAGAAAACTCACCTCTGGAAGGTACAGTGCTGCCAGGATCAGGCCAACTGTGCCAGTTTTGGCTGGGATAGAGTTAATTTTCACAGATGGCTCTGCTCAAAGCTGAACAAAGAGGAGAGGTAGGTCCCAGCATTTGCCAGCCAGGCATGGAGACACACCTTGTGCTCCCATGGACTTCCACAGTAACCAAAATAAACTGGAGAGGCAACTCCACTCTCCCACAACCCACTTCACTTGCCCTGAGTCCCATGGGAAGATGTCCTCCAGCTCCCAGGACTTCCTCAGGCCCAACACTCATCTGGAGACAGTGTCATAACTCAGTAACTGCAATGTTAAACACATGCTCTCCTGGCAGGCTAGCCACACTGAAGGCACTATGCCTTCAAAGAGCAGGCTTCCTTCCTGACCAATTCAGAAGCTTTAAGTACCAAGAGGGAGTGCTCTCAGTTCATTATTTCCAGTGATTTTACTTGTACATAAAGATCTCTTTCAAGCCTCCATTTGAAAAGGTAGAAAAGCCCTGCCTGGCTGGGTCTTTTGCACCATGTCAACTTCTGTCATGGTACCACAACTGATATTTCCTATGGACCTTCAGCTGTAATCCTGAACTGCACAGGACAGGGTGGGCTGAATGGGGAGAAGTACAGAAGAGGATAAAACTCCTTTGACACCTTCCAATCCATTACAAATCTGGCTTGTTCCCCAAATGGTCCTATACCTGCAGCCTTGCTTCCTGGGGCAGATGAACTCCTCCTGTGACCACCTTTCCCCCTCTGTGCCATCTCTTACAGACAGTTGCTACTGAAGACCTCCTGCAAGGTGGGAGGGAAGTGATGAGGAAATCTGTTTTTGTTAAATTTCTTCTTCCTCTTCACTAACAACCTCCTTCAGGTCCTGAGGCCCCTGCTGTGCTCTCTCTTTTACATAGGCTGCCTTGATCTGTTCCAGCTCACACAGCTCTGCCTCCAGCTCTTCCCTGTGCATTGACCGCCGGTTCCTCAGCAGTTTCATGCGGAAGGGGTTTAAGTCATTGAAGGCAATGTTCATCAGCTTCCTACGATGGAAAAGACAGGTCTGGTGAACCGATTTACTGGCTGGTAACAGATGGAAACAGATACGCCAACTGCATCCCGGGGTAGGCAAAGAGCAGGGCCTCAAATTTCAGCGCTCTGAGCTCAAAAGTCATCAAGCAGCAGGGTCTTAAAGGGATCACAGCCAATTCCTTGCTCACACGAATACCAACCCAAGCAACACTTTAAACAGCCTTACACCACACCCCCTTTTAAGGTACTGGTGTGCAGCCACCAGTCAGGAGACGGTGGATCAGATGCCAATTCTGATGGCCCCTTGGGGAGGAATATTCCCAACGTTGAGCTCTTCTGATCACAGAAATCTTCCTCTCATGTGTTGCCCTTAAAGGTCGTGAGTGGTGCTGTGTTCCCAAATGCTTTTGAACTACAGCTGAGAGAAAGCCAGCAGGTGGCACCACAAGTTCCAGCTGCTGCAAAAAGGAGCCTGGCCCAGACTTTGTGGCCTGCTCCACTGCAGCATGCCTTTGCCCAAGCCAAAAAGACCTTAACACCATGAAGAGAGAGTCAAAAAGAGACAAAGTGATCCATGCCCCATGGCTCTGCCAATGCACATGCATCTCTCTTAACAGACTGGTCACAACTCTTTTTAGGCTGACCTAACAAGGCAAGTAAGTACAAACACAGGATGGAAGGTTTTCTACAACCCACAGTCCTACCTGCCATCCATGATCATTCTCGTGAAAAAGCGTAGGTACTGGTAGATCTCCACGCTGTCATGAATTCTTAGGATTTCCTCCTCGTTGTATTTAAAAATTGCAAGAGCATAGCGGAAAATCACCTGGAGGGTTGAAAGGTATTTGAATTGACAAAGTCTTAGGCAGCTGAGGGACCAGGCCCTCCTGGCATAAAACATGGGGTGGGGCACACAGCACTGCAGTACAGGCTGGACACTGGGCTTCTCCTGCTCTCAATAGGCTGTTAGGGCAGGTCTAAAGCAGCACAGTGCTAATCCCAAGAGAATGACCCTCTACAGCTAACTTACAACCCCAAAACATACCAGGTCCTCCAAAAGGACACCATAGGGATTTCACAAGGGTTCTCTAGCTCTCCCTATACACAGGGGCAATACAAGACTCACATTTCCAGATACTGACTCTCTGCCCATCTTCTGTTCCCTGTATCTGTCGTACTCTCAGCTGTGTCCCAGTCACAGAGCAGAAGACACCATGGCCTCTCAGAGGGCTGTTTCGTAGCAGGACTACCTGCTAAAAAGTGCCAGTGATACTGTGCACAGTATCAGGGACTAGGTCTGCCCACTGGCAGCAAGTACACAGACAACGCAGAGGCTAGGAGGCATCAAGACACCCCACCAAACAGGCAGGATAGGACAAGAGGCTCAACCCCACATCTCTTTGGCACATGTATATGTCCATCACCCTGCCATCATGTCACAGAGGTGGTGCAGTGGGAAGAAGGCCTAGACTGAGAGTTGTACCTTAGTTCCCTCGTACAAGAAGGCATCCCAAACTCGCAGGAGGATGTCGCTGACCAGGCTGTCCACAAAGGCCACCAGAAACCAATTAAAAGTGATGAGTGAGACATCAATCCGATACTGCTCAAAATGAGCCATGAGGCGAGGCAGCTTCTCTGAAAGGAAGTCTTTGAAGACTCTCTGATCTACCTAAAGTTGACAAAAAAGAAAACAGTGAAGCCCTAGTCAAGAGCAGTCCTGGTGCTGCAGGAGAGGAGCAGTGCAACGGGACAGTGTCCCACGCATGTCACGGTAATCACTGGTCCTGCGTTCTAGCCTAACCACAGCCCAGGAAGAACAGAGCATCCTTTGTCTCCCAACCCTTCAAAATTACTGAGCAGTGTACTTGTACACTGTACTCAGCGCAAGGTGTGGAGCTGAAACAGGGCTAAGATACAAGCAGAGATACATACATTCTTCTCACTCAGATGATCATATTCCTTCCCAACCTCAAAGTCAAGGAGGAAAATGCTGCCACATTTTTCCACATCAGTCTTACTGGGATTTTCTCTGATGTCATGAGCATCCAGTTGAATTACAGGAATTAAAACCTCCCCAGGTCTGAATGACTGCACATGGCCCAATAGAATAAACACCTAGAATCCCTCTGACTTCACAAGCAGGACCTGATCTTCTCACTTAGCTTCTCTTTGTGGTCTGAGTACCGTCTGTGCTCTCCTTCTGGTTGCATGAGCCGAGACACAGAAATGCAGTTGGTGAGATCCTTGATCCAGGTTTATAAAGGCTTCATCTCAGGGAAGCCATAGTTTCATGGGGGCAAGTGCTTAAGGAGCAAGATTATGTAGGTCCTCCCCTATGCCATATCATACTACTGCCCCAGCTCTTGTCAGCCCACTTAGCTGTGGCACAGTGGTACAAACCAGATGAGGTGATATGCTTGGTCTTTAAAATGTGCAAGAGCTAAACTTTCCAGCCAACTCAGAGCTTTCGCTTTATCAAGCCAACCTACAAAGCATTACCCCAGACCTTCCTCTTTATGTGGGTCTTGGCTAGACTTTCAGAGACCAACCATGAGGTCAGGAAATTTTTCTAAAACAGGCTCCCTCAGCTGACAGTCTTTTCTCACCAAATGTAGAGGAGCCTCTATGTATTCAGTCTGCCATGTTTTCCCTGTCAATCACTATTTGTCAAGTATTGAGCACTGCCTATTAAATCTCACAGATAACACTACCTGCTCCAGATAGACATTTTGCTATCTGCGCAGTGATTTGGCTGCTTCCCCAGTCTGTGGGTTGGTCTCTCCACCAGCACGCCACTGTCCCAGTAAACATTAGTCAACCAATTCAGTGGCACAATCAGTCACTCTCAGCTACTGACGCTTGTAGCCTCATCTGTTGTGGGTGCACAGATACAACCCTCTTCTCTGTGAAAGAACCACACACAATAAAGACACCAAGGTCACAGCCAGGCTCAACAGACCAGGCACTGCTGGGTATGGGTGGTATGGGCACACAATTACAATTCCATTGTACTGTATGGGATTTATCTTGGCTCTGTGTCTGCCTGGGAGGATGTAGTATATCTGATACAAGACAACACATCTTGAAAACCTTGAAATCCAGTGACTTTGAACAAGGAGGGCAAGTTACTCACAGAACACTTTACATTAAATGGCCAGAGGGCTTTCTGATCTGCAAAGAACCCCAAAGCCAGAACTAACACTGTATTTGATCATGAACTGAGGCAAGTACAGTGAATATAAAAATCTCAGTATTTTCTTCCATCTGCACATGGCACTCCAAAGATAGGGTGCAGTTTCCAAAGAAACAGCTGAAGGGCTGCAGAATGGTGCCGTCTTCATACGTAGTTCTACACATGTTGGAGTGTGCTACTTCACCTCTACTAGGCCCTCCTTAAAATAAGTAACTGTGCAACTAATGAGCACCTTCCTTCTGACTAACCTAACCTTCAAGTGATTACTCAGGAGTGGTGCCCAACTTCCTAGTGCTGGGGATCAATTTTGCTGCTCCTGTGTGTTTAACAGCTTCATACTCTCAAGTTTACACCACCTCTGCAATGGAAGGGATTGCAAGGTGGTATCACTGTCCTGTAAGAAATCAAACACACTGCAAGCTGACTTCTTGCTTTTAAACCTTTACTGTAAATCACTGTATCAGTCCAAGCAGATGCGAGGGTGTCCAGCTCACCTGTGATGTTATCAGTGTGTCACTGTAGTAGTCTGCTGGCATTAGGTTCTCCACAATATGGACTAGGCACCAGAAAGCACTTTCCTCATCTTCCAGGACCAGAAGGGCAACAGCTGCCAATCTGTGGACAAGACATGGTGAGGCAATGCAACACTGCAGGAGAAGACATAGGCCAGCACAGGAACTGGAGAATCCCATGATTCCTCTTGGCATGTCTCTAGCTCCATGAGCATCCAAAACATCAAACATGGCAAGGCAGTTGGTCAGAGGGGCAAGTGATGTGTTCTGTGGGTTTCTGAAGGAACCATGGGGCTGTGATTTTCTCTCCCATGTGCCTCTGTCAGCAAATAGGAAGCATCAAATATGGAACTGGTGCAACAAAGCCAGACTCCCCAGCTAAAGGGATGTTCTGTACATCTGCTGAAGTTAGCAGTGTGCTCATTTTGGCTATTTCAATACAGGAAAGAGCTCACTCAGAGATAGTCCATATTATGTGACACAGCTCACCTTCCCATACATCCTGCTGCAGCCCTTACCTGCTTCAGCTCTGACTTACCTCCTTTCAGCCAGACTGGAAAGATGATATCTAATATCAGGGGCTCTCTAGAGTGGAAAATGTCTTTCAAAGACCATCCAAAGAATAATAGGAATAGCTTACACCGACCTTTCTCATGTCAGAAGGTCCAACCAGAAATTCCCTTCTTACAGCCAGTGCCCAGCAGCACACTTTTACTTGGCAGCACACTTCTAAGAAGCCTGGTTTTAGCTTTCCTATAGTCTTCTTTGGAAAGTGAAAGAAGCTTTTAGATTCCCTGAACCTTCTCTTCTCCAGATAGAACACGACCAGTTTCCTCAGCCTCTTCTCATGTCGTTTGCTGGAACTCCCTCATCTCTAACACTTCCGAACATTTCTTCCAACTCTTCTCAGCAAAAAGGGGAATCATCAGGGTGATTCTGCTGAGCACATTAAGACTTAGAAATTCAGCCCCAGCCTCATGCTGTTATTCTGGGACTGCCTCATTCTACCTCCTATAGCTGGTCCTTCCTATTCTGTAACTATGGAGATGTCAGACAAGTGTGTCCTGTTGCTTGCTTAATGCCAGAAACACTGGGTGAAAAAAGACACCAAATACAGAATTCTGCAGGAAAACACCTAGAGCCAGGGCAGAACTCTAGAGAGGCAGGAGCCTACGGTTGCCTGAACCACAGCCTAGAGTATGTGTCTTGTCAGTGCTATCCCATGAAGAAGCAGCACACCTAGCTCCTCACCTGTTCAGTCCCTGGCAGTATCCAATAGTGGGATTATGCCAGGAGAATGCCAGCAACACCCTCCGGAGCTTGGGGATAAGCTGGGAGGTGGGAGAGGAAAAATGTTTGTTGTTGGTCAGTGTGCGGGGTAGGTCGAGCTCAATCTGCCGGCAGGCAGGGTGCTTGGTGCTCTTGCTTTGCCATAACAGCCGCTGGTAGTGGTCAGGCCGATGGCTGCAGTGCCGGCTGACAATCCACCTCCAGACCCGTTGCCGGTGCTCCACTGGAATGCCACTTCGGATCAGGTTCTTCAGCTCTACAGAGGGGCTCAGCTCTCCAATGCTGTTCCACCTGTCACGGAGGGGCTTCTCCACTACTTCCTGGCTCCGCAGGTTGTTGGACTTTATCTCCAGGGCTTGGATTTTGGCCAGAAGTTTCCAGTCCTCAACTTCATAGTCAGGTACAGTCATAAACCCATACTCGTCATACTCACTGGAGGGACACAAAGAAGAGGTTAGTTCAAGGGGCAGTGCTGGTACCTGCATCAAGGGCCACTCACTACTTGGGGCCATGTCAACTACAGCCTGTTGCCAGGTTCCTGTCACCCATGCCGGAGCACAAGTACTCGTCCTTCACTTCTCTGGCAGCTGCATGTGAGAGCCTGCCATGCCCACTGTCTCAAAGCCTTGAAGACAAATGAGAGCCTGCCAGCAATGGCCTACACATGCAAACTCAAGTATAACTTTGCTCTGAGCTACAGCCCAACCTCATCAGACCTCCCTCACCTCACTTGCTCCCCTGCCCCTAAGAGAGTACCTAGCTCAACCTGTCCACCTTCTCCCTACCATGTCCTAGTGCAGAGACAGTTCTGTAGGAAGGGACTGCAAAGGCTTTGGGACATCAGACCAAAGAATAGAGATCCACAGTCCCTTCTGATATCTCCCTGTACACAGTGCAAATCTCCTACTGATGGGAAAACACCAGGAGCGCTGACAGTACAGCTCGTTGAGGGTTTGTGCATCAGTAGTCCACAGGCTGGAATACGTGTAAGATATCGTTATATTCTTGACAGAGAGACCAAGCCTGGCCTTGGGGTCTCATCTCCAAAGCCACCTGGAGAACCTGAGATTCTGACCAACCAGACAAAATGGAAAATGCTACAGAACTGGGGCTCTAACTGGGCGGGAAAGCATAAACACAAATGGAAGGACCCCAGCAGCGCTGGTGGCAAGGCTCTCTGGAGGTCTCCAGTCCAGCCCCCCTTCACTGCAGGACTGTCCCCAGCACTAGAACAGGGCCACAGTGGCTTTGTATGGCTGCGACTAGAAAACCCTAAAGGATGGAGATCACCCACCTCTCAGGTGGCCTCCTCTCCTACAGAAGGAGTTTATCTTCATGTCCAGTGTTTACCTCCTATACACACCATGGCTGTTGTCATTTGCCATACTGTCTGCCACTGTCAAGAAAAGTTTAGCTGTACCATCTTTAAGTTCCCCTTCCTACAGTGATATGCTGCTATCAGATACTCTTGGTCTCCACACTGCCAAACTAAACCAGCCTCCTCAACGTCCACTTCTAGGTCATGGCTCCAAATCCCTGCTATAGAAATGTCCCCATATCTTTCTTGCCTGCGCATTGCCCTCCACAGCCAGAGTCCTAAAGGGGTGTGCATATCCCCATGCTCTTGCCTCTTACCTTACAGCGTTCAGGCTAAAACCTTCTTCTGCTTCTTCCTTCACATCCCACTGGAGCGCTTCCTGGATGAGTTTCCTCACCAACTCAGCATGGGAGCTGGGCAGGCCAGGCACAGCCTCCTGCAGCTTCCGCAAGACAGTCAGGTATTTGCTCTCCATCTGGCAGTTTCGTGCTTGCAGGCAGGCACACTGATGGGGAAAAAAGAGGAAATGAGCCAGCTCATTGCTGGTGCTTCCCACGTTGCCACTGCTCTCTGCTGGCCTGGTCTGCACATGAAGTGAAGACTCCTGAACAGCAAAGCCCCAGAAAACACATCCAGCAGTTTTCTACAGTCAGTGGAATTGCAGCCATGAATGAATCACCATGGTCTATAAACAAGCACAAGCTGCAGTAGCTAGCATGCAACAGAATTTGCCTATTGAGTAGAAGACCTACTACAGCATCACCTACTTTAGCTACTGCATTGCAATAGTGGATGGCCATATCCCAGCCAGCTCAGCGCAACAGGATACAACCAAAGAGCCACCACTGCAGCTGAGTTCTCTGCAGACTTTTTCCCTGCTCCTCGGACAAGTTCTCTACCCAACACTGAGCTGTATCCTGACAAAACACACCACTCCTGAAACTGAGCTATGACCATACCATTTTCAGGATACAGAGCAGCACCACAGACAAGATGACCACATGCCCCGCAGCAAGCCCAGGCCAACGGCACTGGTACACAACATTTCTCAAGCACAGAAAGCCCAACTGAGTTCAAACAGCAGGACAGTCCCTGCCAGCACGATACTCCTGGGCACACAAAGCAGAAAAAAGGAATGAGGACTGTTATCCCCACTCCACAAGTGGGGAACTGAGGCCACACAGGTGACAAGACTCACCCAATGTCTCACAGGAAGCTCAGTGAAGACTCCTGCTCAGTGGGAAGCAGCAGTTGAAAATAAAAACAAAACAGAAACCACAGAGAGAATTAGGCTGCATATAGAGGGGACAGAAAGGAGCATGGGATACTGTCATACTACCACTATAATCAGCATTTTGCCTGACTTTGAGCATGTTGGTCTGATTACTTCCTTTCTGAAGTTTACGGTAGTTTCCAGATCAGAGAAGGGCAGTGAGTTAGGAGGCAGGAAGGGTTTCAAAGGACTAGAAAGCAAACAGATCTAAGAATGGCACTAACACTTCAGAAGCACCTTTTTTCCCTGTTCCAGAATCCAAGACTGTGGAGACATACCTTAAAACCCAGGGAAAACCCACAGAACAAATGCCAGCAACACCACCAGCCTGGGGAAGTGGTTCAGGACCAGAAGGTAGGATTAGACAAGTCGGAGAGTAACCAGGTTATGCACACTTACAAAGCTAGAAATAAAAACAGAGCTTAAGAAAACATAAGATCTCTGATCTAGCTGCAGGACCTGAGAGTGCTGCCACCTGGCAGCACCAAGCCTGGTAGAAAAATCAAGACTAGATGAAGCCAAAGCTCAGTCAGTCTGCCAGCTCTCAGGAAAATTTTCTGAGTCCCTACACATAGTGTTGCTTTTTTATTTGTATCCAAAAGCATAGCCAAAATGCAGAAATCTGGATTAAGTTTCAGCATCCTTAAGACTGAGCTTTCCAGGTATTTTACTTTTATTGAAGAATGAAAATGATTGTGTCTAATTCAGGAACAACACAAAGCAGAAAAAAAGGTCACGCTAAAAAAACACATTGGGAAGAAAGCTTATTCCTGGTGTGCTTTGGACCAAAATCCATTCCAGTGCCGACTTTGGAAAGAAATTAGTAACAGCTCTCACCAAGGGAAAAAAGTAATTTTGCCTTACCTTCATCAGAAGGGCTTTTTCATTCTCAGCAGCTCTTGTCCAGAGTTGAGTAACCTGGTGGATCTCCGAGTTGAGAAATTGGTTCTGGGTTTTGTATGCATCAATGTCATCCTGCCACAAAGCAAAACAGTCATACAAGGAGAGTTCTTGAGGGGCTTGGAATCCCCTCCCAGTTCAGGGACCTCGGGTGTGAATTGTGTTAAGGACAAGAAAACATCTCAACAGTTTTGTGTTCTGGGGAGAAGACAGAACTCCCCAGGACAAAGGCTGCCTACAAAGGAAATCAAGGCACAACATTAAATAGCAGTGTCATGCATGCATAGACAAGACACTTGAAAATGCTAAGTGCACTGCATGTACATGCTTAGAAAACACAGAGACATCCAGGTGATATAAAGCTAGAGAAGCACCTAAATAAGATGAAGAATATATGTGATTTGTTCTATTTTTTAAAAACCTGACACAAATTTCAGTCCCATGGCTGGCAGCAAAAACAAACACTCTCCCACAATGCAGTAAGTGGCTCTTTTGGCAGTTTTCCACCCTACGCTAACTGGTCATTAAAACTGTGCATATATTGATAAACAAGAAGCTGGATTTGAAAGAACCAGGATTGGGAAACTGCAAGAGGGAAACACAGAGGAACAAAGCTAGTGAAGGCAGCAAGTGAGACTGCAGCTGTGAAACAAAAGAAGAGCAAAGAAAGAGGCAGGCACTGAATGGTGACACAAAGTCAAACAAAACAGGCTCTGAGCTGAAGCTGAAACTGACCCAGATCCTTTTGAGCACCCTTTTGGTATCAGGTGAGCCCCTTCCAGCCTGCCTCTGGTTTGGAGACAGATGGAGCAACTAGCAGAAGTATATTCTGTGATTCCCATGAGGAACAGCCTCCCACTGAACCAGAGGGCACAGAAATGGGAGCCCCAAATGACCTGTGCCCTCTCACACACCTTCAAGTGCTCAATCTCCTCCTGCTGCTTATACAATGTCTCTGCAGTGATAGTGTTGGCTTCTTGCAGGGGGTCAGAGAGCTCTCGGGCCATCTGCTCTGTCAAGGCCATGATGACTTCCTGTTTGGCATGGTTCTTCTCCATCAGAAGCTGCACGTGCTCCTTGAGCTCCTGGATGTGCCTGTCTCTCAGAGTCAGTATCTGCTCAAGTTCCTTCTTTTCTTGCTCAAGAGTTTCCAGTCGACTGGTGAGATCTGCGATTTGTCTCACTTTGTGGCGCACCAGCTCCAGCCTGTCCTTATCTTCTGCTGCATTGAGATACATGCTAGATGCTCGCTTCTCCTGCTGGGCTGCCTCCAGAGCTTTGTGGAGAAGTTTAACCAGCTCCTGAAAAGGGAATGCAAAGGCATTACATCACAGTGCTGCCCAGGGCAATGGCAACATGGACAGCACAGACCCAACCAGTAATAACTGAACAGTGAAAGGTCCTCAGGATCTTGAAATTGCCTCCTTTCAGAAGCAAAACTGAATGCAGCAATCTTGAAATCACAGTGCTTCCCCAGTAGAGAAGCTCTGCTATTAGACCTGGACCTGAAAGGTCTCTGCATCAGGCCACAGATGACTTGACTGAGGTGGATTACTAGCAGACAAGCTGCTGTTCACACTGTCTGAATTCTGACTTTCTACAGTCATCCTTCTTGGGAGGCCCAGCAGAGACCAGGGAAGCTGGAGATCTGGTCAGCAGTGTGGTAAAATAGGAGAGAGGGAAATAATACAGTCTGCATCTGTCTGTGCTACCAGAAGGAAACTGCTCTATCCACTTTAACCTTTCCTCTGCCAGAGTCCTCGCTCACTCCATCCCACATGAAGGCACAAAAGCTTGCCCCAGCAACATGCTGCCGATTCAGGCTCTGCCATCTCAGCATTTAAGGAAGCAAATCAAGAATGCAACTGATTGCCCACCATGGAACCTGGCTCTGCTGCCTCTTCGGCTGGAAGAGTTACCAGCATCATTAGTGGAGATCCTGGCATTGCTCCATGCTTGTGAAGAAGAACAGTACCATTCAGGAGAGACAGCCCTTGCAGTGACCCATGTGGTGACTTCTACAGTCAAATCACCTCTTAATGGTGGATGACTGTTCAAAAAGAATGACCTGCTGTTAACAGCATGACAGCCTGGCAGTTCCTGCCAGTGTCATGGCACATATTCAGGACTGTACTTTGTATATTCACTCAGCAATAGAGATGCACCAGCAAGACACCTGCGGAGCACACTTGGATTTGTTTTACCTCCCTTTTCCAGCACATCTGCTAGCTGCACTTCCTAGCAATGGCTGAAGGACAGCCCATTCTCCCTTGCACTGGGCACAATCAGGCACATACAAAGGGGTAGTACCAGAAGCTTCAGCTGGTCCCCAGTGAGAGCCTGCTGAGCACTTATCAGCCTAACACCAAGGTATAAGGGAGTGCCTGTAACCAGTCTCAGGGCCCTGCCCTTAGAAGCAGCAGACTTTTCATTATGCTCACCTTCTGTGACTTGACTTCCTCCGTGAGTGTCAGGATCTGTTGCTGTAGGACACTCACTTTATCCGTTGGGTTCCTCTCCCTGGACAGTTCTTCAGGCAAGCCTGGGAAGCCACTGTTCATCCACCTGGCTTTCTTAACCCAGTTCAGCCTGGGCTCCATCCTTCCATCCTCTGGGATCCCCTGCTCAACTGAAGGGAAATAGGGTTAATTTACACAGAACTGGGTTGCTACTATGGACTCCTGAGTCTTGCTATGGGGGGACTCACAACAGCTCAGCACAGAAGACTGACACACAGGACAAGGAAAATTGACCTGCTGGGATCCACAGGGTTGAAGCACAGACAGCAGGAATCAGCCACAGGTAACCCCAGAAAAAACAAAGCCATGATGTTTTATGGGACCTGTTAACCCAGCTTGCAACCTGCCTACCTATCTTGCACACAGCAAGTGCAAGTTACCATCGTAGAGAGGTAACTTCCCAAGCATGCAGTGGAGCTACTGAACTTAGCCTGTGACCACACAGCAATTTAACTTCTACCTCAAAGAAATACCAGAATGGGCTGGCACCGTGGATGGTATTTTTGCCTCTGCAAAAGGTTCCAGAGGTAGGAGATAAACAGATACAGCCTGAAGCAGAGCCAAAAGAGTCAGTCTTATGGCAACAACACAGGAAGGGAGCTGAGACAATGTGATAGAGTTTTCATGTCCCATGATGACTTGCCACCCTCTCCCTCCCTTTCCTGCTAAGTCTGACTCCCTGCTAGAAAGCATCATACTCAGACCAGCTCACACAGCTCAGTAACAAGCACCTGCACACCCTGCCTCCACTTCTGCCTCTTGTTCCTCATTCGGGTTCTCAGGATGCTCCTGGAATTCACTGAAGCTAAAGACATTCCCATTGTTCCCCCAGAGCTGCTTGGAGCCACAGATATTGTAGACAGTGTTTCTGAAACAAGAAGAGATCAAGACAGCCTAGTGAGCAGGAGAAGTCATGATCACCACAGTCAATGCATATTCAAACTACTCAACACCTTACCGCTCCTCATATCCCACCCCTCCTCCCAAAACCTATCTCCCTCCTGCGCTGAGAAAATCAACTGTTCATGGCACTGGTGGATCTGAGGTTGTAACCTTACAAGGTTGTAACTGGTGTAAATCAGGAAGGTGCCACAAAATCAGTATCAGCACAGCAGTGTAAATCAGCTGAAGGTCTTTCCCCACGTGCTTGAACCCTATACATAAATGCATCAGGCTGGACAGAGGGATCAAAGGTAACAGCAGACCAACCACATCCTTCCCTTTCTCCCTTCCCTCTCTCCCTCCCTCTCCTCCTCCTCCTTTGTTCCCTCTCTTGCTCCCTCCCTCCCTGTCTTTGGCTCACTGTGGAAATCCCCAGGCACCAAGAAAAACTTGGCTATCTACAGCACAGCCAAAACTGCCACATCTGAAGCAGCCACAGGTTCTGTACTCTGAACCACATTTAATAACCTTGCCACAATGAACTCAATAGACTTTGATGCCGTAAAGAGATTCAGGAACAAAACTGCAGTCAGACCCAGAACCAGTTTGTTACAGCTGCTGCTCTCAGATATTGCCAGAAGCACTAAGAGATGACTTTACAGCATCATGCAGAACCACAAATGCACAAGTAGTTTCTGTAAAACCTATACAGGAAAGTGAGTCAATTGCCTATCTCTATACAGGTCTTTTCCCTTCTCCTGTGTTGTCCATCAGGTAAAACAAACAAAGCCCCTTGTTTTGAGATCTACAAAAGATTCAGTGTCAGCTACTTCCTCACTGTAAATGAAGTTGGCATGTAGATATTGTTCTCCTTTTGCCTTGTTACTGTAAGGCTCCACAGCAGAAAAGCAGACATTTCTGACCTCAGGGAACATATTGGCACATAAGTACAGCAGACCTTCATTCCCTGGAGTCTGCAGTTGGCAGTCATCCAATGCAACTTTCCTGCTTTTCTCTACCTCATGCTGCACTTTGTTTTTCCTCTGAGACAACAGCTCAGGGATCTGATGAACTTAGCTGAAATTAGGTATGCTACACTCATGAAGACCCAGCCTGATAGTGATAGAGCCTGAAGAAATGTTCACAGAACCAGGGGAGCAATACAATTTGAAGCCGAAAAGAGGCAATTGTTATTCAAGCCAGCAAAAGCAAGGCTGGGGAGGGGGAAGGACATATAATCACTATATTTTTAATCAAAGTGAGGAGGAGAGAATGCATACCCTGCAAAATACTACACTTGACTCTGATCCTCCTTGGTCCCAAGGGGGATCTTTCTTCTTATCAGCATCAGATAGGATGTAGCCACCGTAGTGGTGATAAAAAAACTATAGCAAACCTCCCCACCAAAAACATTGGGCAGGTGCCAGGCTACCTACCACACCTGTGGCCACTTACACATTTTTGGTTATATATAAATAAGTGACTAGGACACACTTAAGGAGATACTGACAGAGGTTGTCTTTGAGCAACTGTAACTGCCCAAGGCTTGTAACTTACAGCCATGATGGAGCTACACATTGCAACT
The DNA here is from genome assembly GCF_030463565.1 of Pelecanus crispus. NCBI lineage: Eukaryota > Metazoa > Chordata > Aves > Pelecaniformes > Pelecanidae > Pelecanus > Pelecanus crispus. The sequence goes on along the minus strand of NC_134676.1, from coordinate 70,710,181 downwards.
GCAGATAGCAGCATCATTGTAGGCAGAATAGCCACATAAATGAAACTCAGCAAGGAGCAGCAAGCTGTGCAGTGTTGGGCCATATTACAGGCTCAAGGACCTTTTGCTTGCAGTTCCTGCTTTAGAGTGTGCACTACATTCAAGGTCCTTTGAAACCACTGGGAAGTGCTAATGGGCTTCTATCACTAGCCTACAGAGTACAGCTCAAGCTGCCTGTGTGCCCTTCCAAGAGTGATGTGCAGATGCATCGCAGTAGGCATGCAAACCACTACCTACACTGAAGAAAGCTTAACCAAGCCCTAGGTCTGTCACTAGGATCTTTGCCAAGAGAGCTAGATGATGTGAAATATATTGGAACAGGGGGATGTGAAAGACCCTCTGGCAGCAAGTTTACTTTCGCCTGGAATATCCTTCAAAAAGCTGCTTCATCGTTCTTCCACCTAGGCAGGAGTCCCATTTCACACTATATGTGACAGGCAAGGAAGGCACAAAGTGGCAGGCCAGCATGTCAAATGCACTGCAGCTCTCCTCCTGCACTTACTGTATCTCTGTCCAAGGGTGCTTAAGGGAGATGTTCTGCAAAGCAGTAGATGTCTGGGGTGCAGGCAAAGACGCTGCCTTTAAACCTACTGCTTCTGTTGGTGTTTTCACTGGAGGCAGAAAGTCTTCACTGTCAACAACATCTGTGTAAACACAAACCAGGACACAGAAGCAAGTGAGCAAGACAGACTTCCATGGGACTTTGGCTCCTTCATGTAACTTGAGAACATTTTACTACTACATTTTACTTCCATGTTCAATTGGCCAGGTGGAACAAGGACAGCAGAGCAGCTTTCCTTAGTTTTAGGTCAAATTACAGAAGGTTGCATGTACAAATAGAGTCATCTATTCAAGGACAAGCAAGTGACTTCAACTATTTGTATATGAGAATGACTAACCCTAAACAATCAAACTTACCGCCTAAAGGAATAAGGACAGGAGCTGCTGCTGTTCTTTTCCCTCATTCCAAACAGTGTTGGATAGTTTTACTGTGCAGGTTAACACTCCACAAACGCACTTTGTTACCAAAGTATTGCCTGCTGTAGCAAAATTCCAAGGTACCCAGAACCTTCTAGAGCAGACACTTACTAGGGAGGGCGTTATTTGTTTCAAACAAAACGTGTATCTATTTGTAACTAAACAGGTGGACACCTTGCTTGTGCCCTCCCCTGATCCACCAGCCTGTGCATATATATCCACTGCTAGGAATGCACATCTTCATCCCACCACTGCTGGAAAAAAAAACTTGCTGGAAAAAAAACTTGCTTGCTGTAAATTTCACAGGCCTCACAAGAGAAGGGGATATACCAAATGTGCACACTTGACATTCATGAGGAAAATCAAGAGAAAATTCATGATCATAAGATACCTGAGCACCTCCAGCCATGTGCTGTGGATTAGGAGACAGCCCATTCACATTCATCCATAATAAGGCCGGAAGTTCCAAACATCAACCAAGCATTGATAGTTGGCACCTGCATTTAAAAACCTGGCCAAAACCTCTGCCTGCTTACAGATAAGAAGCACCATTCATCACTGGGGGGCTGAAAGCAAAAGAAATGCTGACGTATGTGACACCTACTTGTTCTGCCAGCCAGAGGTTCATTCACAAGCTGGGAGCTGCCCACAGGAAATCTGCTCTGAGTGTTGCAAAATTCCCAACGTCTCATTTGTAGCTGCTGCAACCAGTACACCATTGCTTGTTTGCTGATTGCCTAACATAACACAAAACAGGAAGGGGAGGGGAGTAATCTCATCAGCATGACACACATCCTGAAGGGCTGACCATCACTTTGCTGCCCAAGTCAGCAGGAATAAAGGCCAGCTGTGTCAAGCTTATGCTATCCTCTAGTCCTAACACTGATTTGGGAGGACAGAGTAAATCTTCAGCACGGCCTTAGTAACAGAACCTCAGTGGACCACCAACCTCATTTTAAACGTTTTTTGGTTTACTATGCTCCAAAGCTAAGCAGAAACGTCATGATTATTTTAGCCAGGAATCACCCACAGAGCTTCTTAATAGTGATTTTCACAGAGATAAAAATCTAGCAAAGGTTCCCACTGGAGCAACCATTTTAGACAGGGAAGCTCATTTCTGTTCGGCCAACTACATGTGGACTGCAGAAATCATCAATGATTTTAATTCAGCACCCAGTTCAGCTTTTACTCTGTTAAACAATGGCCATCGCACAGGTAATGGAGTCCCAGTCTTGCCAAAACAATGCAAGTAATTTAGGTCCAAATGGTAACAGTCCGGGCTGGGAGGACTAAAGTGAAATTCAAGCTAAGAGGTATCTTAGCAGAGATGTGTCTGTCCTGATTGGGAATGTTTCATAACAGACCCCACAAGAAGATACTGCCCCTTACCTTCAAAGTAAAAACTCTGCTTGGTGTTCTGATCTCAAAAACCCCTTCCCCATTTTCCACCTTGCAGTCAAAGCTGGCACTGGAGAGATCGATAGACCCCAAAGGGTTGATGTCCTGTGCAGTTCTGTAGTATAGTAAATTACACTTGTTTTCATCGTAAAAGAACCAGCGAGACTTCCAGGTCTTGATTGGCCCCTTGATGCCCAGCTTATTTAAATAGCCACAGAGTTTTTTTCTGGATGTTTCTCTGCTGGGTTTCAGCTGTACATTTTCCAGTTCTCCAGAAGAGGAAAACATGTCCTTCTCTTTTGCTGAGGCTCCATTGCTGCTGTTCGTGTCTGGATTTGACTCCACTAAATTGCCTGGACCAGCAAGGGGACAGGCTCCACTTTCTGGTCCTTTTTTCATCTCTTTCAGGGAATGTACTCAGAACTGCATTGAAACAGGAAATTCTCTAGGTAAATAAGTTAACAGCAGATCCCGACTATGTAATCATTATAGAACCTGCAGAAAAAGCAGGAATAAGCTCAGGTCTGGCATATGACTAAAAACATTCCCTAGCTTTCAAACTGCCTAGCCAATGTCTCCAACTTCTTTTGGTCATTGCTCCCTGCCTTCCTTGGCTCAGATGACCTCTGTATACCTGTTTTCTCCCTTTTTCATTCCTAGATTAGCCTGGAGTAGCAGCCAAGAAGCAGTACCACAATCTCCTGAGTGAAAAATAAGTACAGTCTGTGGGCATACCAGATCAATAGCAATAACCAGGGCATTTGAAGCCACAGACAACAATGTTAAGTAACAGTTGCAGAAAACATGGCACAAGAACAAGCTCTGGGGGTGGGGCACATACTCAGGTCAAGGGATTTCAGATAAGTGTATCCTGGCATTTCCACTGAATGTTCAACTAGTATTTAAAACCATGGTGTCTGGAGAAAAACTCAGCCTTATGCAGCACCCTTATAAATCATTTGTGTCAGTTGAGGATTGCTGTTAAAAAGCAAGACCTAAAAAGTTAGGTCTCCATCCAGTAGGCCTCATATGATGGATTATACACCAGAGAAAGTAATTCTGTGATCCCTGCAAAACAGACTTGGTTGCTCAGTGGCTAAAGTAACCTGCTGGGTTCCCGAGAGGAATGCAATGTGCAAGAGAAAAATAGAAGAATAAGGCTGGAAGAGATCTGTGCAGATCTCTAGTCCAACTTCCCTCTCGGAGAAAGGGACGACTTCAAAGCTGTAGCCAGCTACTCAGGTCCACATTCAGATGAATTTTGATCATATGCAAGGATGGCAAATCTTACCACTTTTCTGGGCACTTTTTTGAGTGCACACCAGCACACGGCAGGTGTGATTTTTTGCTCAGAGCTGCAGACACCCATGGCCCTTGTATAAAGAAAGCTAACACTCCAGAAAAATATCTATAAATAATTTCTTACATTTTTCTCTTAAGTAAAAACATGGTTTATGGATCAATAAATTAAAAGACTACCAGACACTTCAGTTCAGACACTAACATATCTGAAGCAAATATGTAGGCAAATAAATTCTTGCAGTGTTAAGTTAGTGGGAATCCAACTACAGACACAAAACTATTGAACACAAAAGCCAGCTGCGTGACAACAGGTGAATAGAGATTAATACAGTGGAGCACACAGAGATGTTGTCCAAGGTCATACTCTCAGGAACAACTTATTCTCATGACTAAAAGAAGGCTTACCCATCCTAGTGCTGGCTAAGCCCCATCATGTTTATCGCTGCCCCCTCCTGTTCCCACATTAGCTTTTTAGACAACTATAGATAATGTTCACTCTTTTTGGAAAGCTACTGAACTTCTTTTAGTTCACTCCCCTGACACCATGGATCCTGCTGCTGAACGCATTCACAAATGCCAAGAACAAGCACACTTTGTGAAGGTGCTGCCTCAGCTAAGCTTCTGAAACACCCTGTATTGGGTTTGCATGGCAAGATTTTGGTAGTGGGAGGGCTACAGGGGTGGCTTCTGTGAGAAGCTGCTAGAAGCTTCCCCTATGTCCGATAGAGCCAATGCCAGCCGGCTCCAAGACAGACTTGCCGCTGGCCAAGGCTGAGCCCATCAGCAATGGTGGTGGTGGTAGTGCCTCTGGGATAACATATTTAAAAGGGGGGCCGTGGGGGCAAACCCAATGGGACACAAACTGCAGCTGGAGTGAGGAGTGAGAATATGTGAGAGGAACAGCCCTGCAGACACCAAGGTCAGTGAAGAAGGAGGAAGGAGGTGCTGCAGGCACTGGAGCAGAGGTTCCCCTGCAGCCCGTGGTGCAGCCCATGGTGAGGCAGCTGTGCCCCTGCAGCCCATGGAGGTCCACGGTAGAGCAGATATCCACCTGCAGCCTGGGGAGGACCCCACACCAGAGCAGGTGGATGTGCCCCAAGGAGGCTGTGACCCTGTGGGAAGCCCACGCTGGAGCAGGCTCCTGGCAGGGCCTGTGGACCCGTGGAGAGAGGAGCCCACGCTGGAGCGGGTTTGCTGCCAGGACTTGTGACCCCATGGGGGACCCACGCTGGAGCACTCTGCTCCTGAATGACTGTACCCCATGGGGTTCCCATGCTGCAGCAGTTTGTGAAGAACTGTAGCCTGTGAGAAAGACCCACGTTGGAGAAGTTCATGGAGGACTGTCTCCTGTGGGTGGGACCCCACGCTGGAGGAGGGGAAGAGCGTGAGGAGTCCTCAACTGAGGAGGAAGGAGCGGCAGAGACAACATGTGATGAACTGACCGGAACTCCCATTCCCTGTCCCCCTGCGCTGCTCAGGGGAAGGAAGTAGAGCAAATCAGGAGTGAAGTTGAGCCTGGGAAGAAGGGAGGGGTGGGGGGAAGGTGTTCTATGATTTGACGTTATTTCTTATTACCCTACTCAGTTCTGATTGGCAATAAATGAAACTGATTTTCCCCAAGTCAAGTCTGTTTTGCCCATGACAGTAATTGCTGAGTGATCTCCCTGTCCTTATCTCGATCCACATGCTTTTTCATTATATTTTCTCTCCTCTGTCCAGTTGAGAAGGGGAGCGATACAGCGGCTTTGGTGGGCACTTGGCATCCAGCCAGCGTCAACCCACCACACCCCCAAAAGCTTCATCTCCAAGTTAATTTTGCCTAGCTCAAAGGAACCATCACCAAGAGGAAGAAGCAGTCTCAACTCTCCTTAACAGACCCTGGGGCTTTTATGACAGTACCAGCATAAGGACCTCCTGTACTGTCTGAAGGCTCCATCACACTTCCACCTCTTGCCAGCACAACAGTCCGCAGGTCCACACCATGAACAGGATCAAGTAAGTATTTTGGGTTCAAGCACCAAGTTATGAGGAGTCATGTCAGGTCTGTATTGCAAAGCACTCTAGAGGAGAAGATCTCACCTCCTTAAAAGAAGCGCAGAGACGTCACCGGTCTGCTGGCGTAGAGCGACTGCTGCAGGCACCACCAAGCAGGTAACCACAGCCTCCAAAACAAATCCAGCAGCAACAGAAGAGTGGCTTCTGCCTCAAGTTTCCCTCCGTCCATGCGCTGCCTAGGAACTGCCTGAAAGAGGTATTTAGCTGAAAGCAGCTCTGACACTGACTCATCAATGAAAAGAGAAAACGAGAGTGAAGCATGCACTCACCTCTCTGGAGCTTCTGGAGCTGCTGGGGCGAGCGGCACAAGTCGGCCCCCCCGCCCCTCCCAGCGCCGCACAAGCACCTCCCAGCCCAGCTGCACGGCGCTGGGGCACAAGGGAAAGCTGCTGGAGCCTGGCACCGGGCTGCGCTACCCGGCACGGCGGGGAGGGGACCCTGGCACCACTGGTACCGCCCGGCCCGGGGCGGGGGGGAAACCTCAGGGCCGGGCTCGGGGCGGGGGTGTTGCGGGATCCGGGCCGCTGGCCGCAGGATGGCGGCGGTGGGGTGGTGCGGGGAAGCCGCAGCCCCGCCGGGGGTACCTGCTCCGGCCGCCCGGGCTGCACCGACCGCCGCCCCGCGCTTCCTGCCCGGCCGGTCTGGCGGCGGCGCCCGGCGGGGCGGGGCGCGGCGCAGCCCGGGGCGGGGCGGCAGGGACGGGGGAGCGGAGCAGGAGGGGTGCGAGGCGGAGGACGCCGGCCGGAGCCGCGGAAAAAAATAATAAAGGCATTTCAGCCTGGTATTAGGAAGAAAATGGTTCACCAGGGTGATGCGGCATATTGAAAGCAACCCCGGAGGGGACCAGCAGGTCCCATCTGCGAGGAGGTATGCGCCCCAAAGCCCGCAAAACCGCCGGGCCAGTGGATGCCGACCGATGCTCACCAGACCCCGCAGTGCGAAAGCCACAGCCGTGTGGTCAGCTGGGGGGAATCGGATAAGGCAAACAAATATCACACGGTAACAACAGTGGTACTTGGTGCCACAGAAGATTGGAGGCTGGTAGGATCGAGCTGTGCCAAAGGGTCTAGACTGATGCATGAAAAAGCTTCCGAAAGAGGTACTGCAGGCAATACGGGTGTCAAGAGACTGCCTTAACACAGCAGCGCAGGTCCTGGGGGAGCACAGGGGGACGGGGTACACAGCACAGCTGGGCTGACGCTCTGTGGCAGCTGCCTCCCCTCCTGCTGGCACTGCCAGGCCCCGCTGGGCTTGGCAGGCGCTGGGCTGGCCAAGGAAGGCACTTCTTACACCCTATCCCCAGGACAAGGAGTCTGTATGGCTTTGACTTTCTCTGCGTGCAGTGGTAGATGAGCCTTGATGACATGACTCATTTCCCTTGGTCTCAAGAAACCCCACTCTGAGTTTAGCCAACTTCACCGAGTTTTATTACTGACTTCAGCCAAGTTTAGTACCTGAGCAGCAAGAAGCAAAACTGTCCAGATGTCTGGTGGCCCATGCTTCCACTGGCCTAAGCTCCCAAACTGTAGCACACATAAACCTGATTACAGCATGCAAACCATGCATTTCCATAGCCAAAACTGATTTCACCCAGATTTGGCTTGCACAGCTGTTGGACATTAGACTGGATCAGGGCTGATGGAGTCTAACTCCACTAGGCAAAAGGGGAAAGTGTGAAGGCTGTATCTGCAATTGCATGAAATCCTTGTCCCCTCTGAAGCCTGAGCGTCCTTCTCCCCCTCGGCTGCAGCTGGAGGGGGAAGACCATGACAAAAATGGTGGTGTCAGGGCAGCACCGGCCTGTCTATGTGTAGGCTGACCTGGAAGCACCTTAAAAGTCTCACCTGGAATTCCTCAAACTGGTTAGTACCAGCATGGCTGCAAAATAACCATCCTGCTCCCAGTGTTGCCTTATACACTGGCACAGGCACAGGCATAGGCAACCACACCGGGAACTGAGCCGGTGAAAAGTCAACACACTGGTTTTGTTGTCTAAACTGCAATCCCACGCAGCGTCCAGACCCAGCATGCACTGCATGAGCCACGAAGGGGAAGGTGGTTGTAGGACCAGCAGCAAAGGCAGCGCAGGAGCGTGGGTGTGCCTGCCACGCAGCCACCACAAACCCACCTGCTCCGCGAGGGTCCCAGTCCGACACGAGTAGAAAGTGCCAGCTCTTCACCCCACACAGCCGCCTGTGCCACGGCAGGCCAGGAAGGATGCTCGGGCAAGGACTCGGCAAGAGATCTGACAGGAGCAGCAGGTGACAGTAAGCAACCTGCACCGAACACGGGCGACACTGCCGGGCACAGCATTTTCCGGTAGCAGTCCCCACTCAGCCCGCACCAGAAAGACTCTGATGCCTGCAGGAGCCCTTGAGAAGCGTTTGACTCGAGGCCGCGGTGCGGAGCGGGAGCACCGCCCCCAGGGCCCGGCCACCGCCATCTCCAGCTCCTGGGAGGAGCGCCATCGTCAACTGCGCCTGCGCAAGCGGCTGCGTATGCTCCCTCCGCGCACTGCGCATGCGCCTCCGCCCGGCCGCACACGCGCTTCCTGAACTGCGCCTGCGTCGTCCTCGGACTGCGCCTGCACCCCCGTTCTGCGCCTGTGCTCGCGGTCTGCGCATGCGCCGTCGCTTCCGCCCGCCCGCCCGCCGCCAAGAAGATGGCGGCGCCGTGAGCGGTGTGGCGCTGCCTGGCCTCCCTCCACCATGAGGAACCTGCGGCTGCTGCGGACCGGCGGGCGCCGCCTCGCCGCCGCCCCGGGCACCCCGCAGTGCTTCTGCCTCAGCGCCGAGCTCGGCACGGTCCTCGTGGGCTCCCAGCACGGCCTGGTGGAGCTAGGCCCGGCCGGTGACTCGGTGAGAGCCGCCGCTGGGCGCACCGGGAGCCGCGCTCTCTTGTCGCTGTCAGGCTCGGGCCAGGGCTGTGGCTTCAGGGGAGGGTGCTGGTGCCTGTTGGCTCCCGCGCATCGCTGTAGGCGTGTTGTTAGGGGCGGCTTTGGTCCGCATGTTGCAAAGCTGGAATAAAGTGTTTGGGCCTCCGTCAGCGGGAGCGTGTCGGTCCCCGCCCGGAGCTCGCCTCTGGGCGGGTCGCGGCTGCCCTCTGATATGGCTCGCTCCTTATAGCGGCGTTTGTGGGGTCTTAGAGCCTCCTGCTGTTCTGCCACCGTCTGCTGCTGTTTCATTGTGCCTAGGAAGTTGGCTCTGAGGCTGCACTGTGGCCTTGGTGAAGTGATTTGCTGTGCTTTTAAAATACTAAATCTGCGTCCAAGAGCGGGTTTGTATTTGACACGGGTTGTTCCTGTGTTTTAGTCTTAAGCATGTTCCAGCGAACAGTTGCATCAGAGACACAGCTCACAAAACAGAAGCAAACAGGCAAAGGGATAGTGAACAGTACATGAGGAACCTTTTGAAACCGTGCTCTAGGGGAAAAAAGACACCAACATATTGCTAAAGAAAAAACACACTATTAAGCCATGAATTCTGTTAGAGCTAGGCCGCAGTGTCGTCTCTGGAAACACACTATGCAACTTTGAGGCATCTAGTTCCTTCAGTATGTTCAGTTCCAAAGTTAGCTTTTGGACTGGGGATCTCATTTTTAAAGAAAGGTGTTTTCTGAAAATCTGTGTTGTGGTCTGTTTGTGAAAGCTATCAACTAGAATCTTTTTAGAATTAAAATCTGAAGCCTAGCTGAAGTTGCTAAATATGTCAGCTTCCATTTCTGGTTTTGGGGAGAGGTTTATTTCAGGTCTTTATTACTGTGTTTTTTCCCTGATGACTGGATGTGTAAAGCGTTCATGCAACTAAGCTAGAGAGCTATTTTAGCTAAAACTTTCTTGTTTTGCTGTATCTGAATGCACATCCAAATGGTTTTCCTTTGAATTTTTTTTATGTTGCATCTGTAAAGTCTGAATGACCCCTTAAAAGTATTAGACACTTTAAGCAGCTACCCATTAGCCTCTTAGTGTTGACACTATGTGGAGAAGTGGAGATAAGTACTTGTGCATTGGCCATTTCCTCGCACCATTCACATACTCACTTCTGCTGTGTAATAATACTTTGTGTAATTGCAGTAGGATGAAATACACCCATGGATGTTATTTTGTCATTTCTGCAAAAATCCCAGTGAGGTGATGTGTGGCTAATAAGTCATTGGCCTCTCTGTGTCAAGGTGACAAGAGAAGTTTCCTTGACTGCAGAGGGTTTCATGCCCGAGGATGGAAGTGGCTGCATCGTGGGTATTGAAGATCTTCCAGAGCAGGATTGTGTGTGTGTTGCTACAGCAGCTGGAGACATCCTACTATGCAATCTCAGCACAAAGCAGGTAACACAACAGACAAGACACAACAATACTGAGGGATTTCAAAGGAAGGGATGAACTGTTCTAATTTCTTCAGGGAGCAGTTGTATGTTAATTACATACTGAGCTGTGGTTAGTCTCTGTTTTCTGGGCAGGTGAGCTCATTTTTGTGGGAGCCTTGAGCAGGATTAAGGACAGAAGATACACTCCATAAAGGAACTGGAATTGAAACGATGGCTTGCGTGTACGCAGCCCTAACCCTGTATGTTTGCTTAGGGGGCTGTTGGCACACACCCAGCAGCACAGGATCTACTGGACAGTCTTACAGAAATAGGATATTGCTGAGACTGGGTACAGAATAAAGTAATCCATTCATAATTCACACTGTAGCTACCTTTTTGTATTATCAGTCAATACAGAAAATCATGTTGACATGACTTAACTGAAGAGAGGAGAAAGTAGTGTGTGTTGTGATTTGAAGAACATTTGGAATAAAAAAGCCCTAGAAAACACTAAAGGGAAACCAAAATATCTTAGCTGAGTAAGTATGTCAGGAACTGAGATACTTGCTTTCTGTTCCTTCTTCAGTGTCAAATTTGTACAGTCTTCAGCAAGACGCCTAAACACCACAGCAGCACCCTCTGAAGTCTGCATCAGCTCCCGCAATACCAGGCCAACAGTGCAGGTGTAGATAGTCATGAGATGGCAGTGGTTTGTCTGGGTTAGCTGTCAGATTGTGGTTATTTGCAGGTCACTTGTTTTGGTTCTTGTTTGGATTTGATTTGCAGATACCACTTAAATATACAGTTAACTGTATCTGAAAAATGTGTACTGTATTGCAACTTAAAACGTCATAAAGGAATAGAGATTAACAAAAGATGTGATGACGAGAGATTGTGCTGATATATGGGTCAGAGATGAGGTTTAACTTCAGATCCTTTATTTTGAGGCTTTTTGGCTTACTTTCAATTTTAAAGTTGTGTTCTTTTGGTGCAGTCTGGGCACCAAGAAAGAAGTCTTGAAGGTTACTTTGCTTGTTCTGAAACCTTTTGCATGTGGGTGATGGTTAGTCCCACTTTGCTTACCTGAAAAGATTGTGACACCCAAGCTTAATTCCTTGAATGGCATCATCTTGCTGTTTATCACAATTGTTCTGTTCCACACCTTTTGCAAATCAGGGTAACAGTGCATGACAGCAGTTCTTTGCCCACTGCTATTGCTTATACACTCACGATCGCCCAGGAAAACTAGCCCAATTTTGCATAAATATTGAAGTTAGTGCAGTTTTATACAATTGTCAAGTTCAGCATGCACAAGCTGATCACAGTTTTAATGGATATAGTGTCCTTTAACTGCATGTTGGAATTCTCTAAGTAAGGGCCATTATGTCTGTGTTTTGTGACTTCAGTGTGTTTACCAGTGTAACCACAGACCTGATCAGGCAATATTAGTATTAACGCTATGCCTGCTGACATAAGGCTGAGAGTTGCAGAATAAAGCTCTTATTAAAACTGTTTATAGTTGAAAATGCTAATCTCTAGATTATTTGGGCTCTCATATATAAACATTCTGGAACTATCTTTGGTTAGAAATGTTTCTTTGTTTCATTCAACACAAAGGGCAAAGTAAGACTTGTGACTTTTCTAAGCAGAAGAGGATTTCTGTGCTTTGGTGACTGATTGCTTTTCTGCTGCGATAGTGCTGCACTGGTGTTCCTGCACTTCTGTGATCTTACTTTGGTCTTGCAGGTGGAATGTGTTGGAAGCGTGGACAGCGGTCTGAGTACCATGAGCTGGAGTCCAGACCAAGAGCTTGTTTTGCTTGCAACAGGTATCAACAATAGCCTGTAAGCTTTCTGCCTGTAGGACTGAAACTCATTATGGCCAAAATGCAAAACATAGTTAATTTTAAGATAGAAGAAGCAAAATACAAAGTTGCGAAATTGGGACTAAGACTTAAAGAGAGAAAAAAAGCCACCTGATCCTATATATGAGATTTCATTTCATGATCCATGAGGTGCTTTGGTGATCCAAGCAGAAGCTGTTCAGGCCCAAAAAGCTGAGTTTTATGGAACAGTAACTAGTCTTTCAGATCTTCCAAGGAAGTATATTTGATCTTGTCTCTAAAAAATAAAGACTCCTGCTTTATATCCCCATTTGATTTCTTAGTAACAAAAACTGCTTCTTGTCCTTGTGTCACAGGCTCAACTTAGCTACAGATGCGTCTCGCCTAGAAAATAAAGTTAGCCTCAAGCAAAGAGAATCACAGAAAGCTTGAGGTTGAAAGGGAAGTCTGGAGATCACATATTCCAACCCCCTTGCTCAAAGCAGGTTACCTGGAGCAAGTTGCTCGGAAATGTGCCCAGCAATGTTTTTGATATCTCCAAGGATGGAGACCCCACAACCTCTGTGGGCACCCTGTTCCTGTCTGTGACCACCCGCACTGTAAAAAATTGTTTTCTTATGTTTTAATGGAATTTTCTCTGTTTTAGTTTGCTGTCACTTGGCACTGCTAACAGTCTGGCTCTGTCTTCTTTACTGTACCCCACCTCCTACATAAGATATTTATACACACTGATGAGATTCCCCCTGAGCCTTCTCTCCAGAGCAGTCTGACTTCCGTCAGCCTCCCCTCATGTGACAGATTCCCCAAGCCCTTAATCATCTGTGTGACCCTTTGCTGGACTCATTCCAGTATGTCCTTGTCTGTCTTGTACTGGGGAGCCCAAAAATGGAGCCAACATTCCACATGTGTCTCACCGGCACTGAGTAAAGGAGAAGGATCGCCTCCATCAGCCTGCTGGCAACACTCCTAATGCAGTCCAGGATGCTGTTGGCCACGTATGCAGCAGGGGCATACTGCTGGCTCATGTTCGACTTGGTGTCCCCCAGAAAACACAGGTCATTCCTTTGCCAAGCTGCTCTCCAGCCACTTGGCTCCTAGTCTGTCCTAGTGCCCGAGATTATTATTTTCCAGGTGCAGGACATGGCTTTTTCCCCTGTTGAGCTTTATGAGGCTCTTGACAGCCCATCTTGCCTGCATAACAAGGGCCCTGTGGACAGCTGCACTGCCTTCTGGTGTACCTGCTGCTCCTCCCAGTTTTGTGTCACCTACAAACTTGCCAAGGGTCCTGTCCTCTAGGTCATTAATGAAAATGTTAAACATTGGCCCTAATGTCCAGGGGCACGCCACTGGTGACTGACCTTAAGCTGGACTTTTTGCCACTGATAGCAAGCTTTTGAGCTTGGCAGTTCAGCTGGTTTTCAGTCCGCTTCACTGTCCTTTTATCTGTCCCAACCTTCATGAGTTTGTCTGTGATGGTGTTATGGGAGACAGTGTCAAAAGCCTTATTAGAATCAAGATAAATGACATCCAGTGGTCTCCCCGTACCCATAAGTTAGTCATCTCATTGTAGGAGGCTATCAGGATGGTCAGGCATGATTTCCCCTTCATGAATGCATGCTGACTGCTCCCAATCACCTTCTTGTCCTTGATGTCTCAAGAGAAAATGTTTAAGAGTGCCAGGTATTTCATTTGAAGGTGGAAAGAGCCTTTTAAGGCTAGGCCAGGAAGCATGTTTTTGAAGAGGAGACTTGAAAGTGTTCTTCTGTTCCAGTTTGAGATTTTCTGCTTTGAAGGATGTGTTCTCTTTAGTATCATATTACTGTTAAAAATATTTCTGTGTTCAAGTCCAAGGCAGAACAGTAGAACAACACAGGAGAACACTGAGGTTTTATTTGCTGGAGATACCATTACCAACACTGTTTTTAATGTCTACCCTGCAGGTCAGCAAACACTCATCATGATGACAAGGGATTTTGAACCAATTACGGAGAAGCAAATCCACCAAGATGAGTTTGGGGAAGGTGAGAGGTGCACTAAAATGGAAGTTGTTCAAACCGATGTCAGTGGTGTGTTTTAAGTGTGTAAAAAGTAAAGAAATGGAGCTGAGCACTTACTGGGCCCCGGGAGGCATTTTAGACTGTAATACTGCTGGGCAGCTGAAGGGGAATGCCAGTATTTCATTTGTCAGCGTAAATTCAAGTAACTTCTCTGTACTAGAGGACTTTCTGGGCTATGTAAATTTCCTGCAGGTTTTTAGAATTAAACTTGGATGGAAAGTGTGGGTGGCTTGGAGCTGTGGTTGTGTTTACCACACTGTGCAAAGTAGTGCTGTAAATCTTCCACTACAATGATTATTTCTTCTTCAGGAAAATTTGTTGCTCTTGGCTGGGGTAAAAAGGAGACACAGTTCCATGGATCAGAGGGAAAACAGGCAGCACATCGCAAACAGACGGTATTATACTGGTTCTCTTATGTCAGGCCCATGCTGTCTCTGGGAAGACATGTATAAAGAGAGTTTCTTTTATTCCTGCAGTGCCAGTTTGCCACTGCCTTTCTGGTAGTTGTCTTTGTAGGCTTCTTCTGTTTGTTTCTGTTATTAATCTGAAATCCAGCATTTTTATCCTCCTCCTAATTCAAGACAGCAGCTGGGATTACTTAGGACTGTTTGTACAGACCTCAAAGCAAGAAGATTTGCAAGCGCTAGTGCTTGCAGAGGTAAAGCCACCCTTAAGTCAGCACAACAGATTTTGCTGAATGTGTGCTATATACTGAAGTGTTCATATGACCAAGAGAAATAGCATGCAGTTTGGCTGAGAGGAGCAGAAATAACAGTAGTTTGAGCTCCCAGAAGGCAAGAGTAGAAGGATTTGGACTACTGAGCATCACCAGTCATGTGAGGCGGCTCCATTTGCTTGCACATTTTAGCTCTTTGTTCCTTTCTCTGACACTTCCTTGTTTGGGTCCTGTTTTCTCTATTTTTTATTTGGTGAGAAGTTAGGTAGCTAAAAACACTCCACTGCTGGATTTTTCTTCTTGTATTTAAGTTTCAAAATTAAAACTGTCCTGCTGAAACCTGACAGGCTAGAGTGCAGAGACATGAAATGTGTCCTGTTCCAGCTTTAGTGTTAGGAGGGACAGGATGAGGCTTGGCTGTATCTGGGAAAATATGCCTAGTTTGATAAAGTTAAACCTTTGAATAGCTGCCTCTTTATCTGTATTCTGTTGAGATTTTTTTTTTCTTGTGTTGTTCTGTGAAGAACCTGTTTGCCTCGAAGAACACTAATTCTCATCCCAGCTTCCGTCTGCCATACAGACTGCCTGGATGGCATGCCTTTCTCACCTTTCTCCTCCCAAGGGGTTGTTACTGCAGGCGTCAGTCATGAACAAACCCTGATTAACCTTTGTGTCCAGCTTATGCACTGTAAGCAGAGACTGTGGTGGAAGGGAAGGATAGCATGTGATTATGTGAATAGACAGTCATAATCACTTGCAGGAGGAGCGGTTTAAATTTACAGACAGTTTTAACTCTAGTATCTCCTAAAATAACATTCTCAGTAACGAATTTTTAACTTTGCAGCCTTAAGATTTTTTTTAATGGATTGATTTCATGCCAAGGCTCTTGAAAGAACTGGCTTGGCAATGCAGTCTGTTTAGACAAACACAGCAGTTGCCTTCCCAAGCTTTGATGCAACTTTCTTTTGTGTGACTTCAGGAAGTGTCACCTACTTCAGCCTGGGATGATGGCAGGCCTCGGGTTACGTGGAGAGGTGATGGGCAGTTTGTTGCAGTGAGTGCTGTCTGTCCAGAGACAGGTATGGGACCAAACTTCTTTGAAATACCAACATCTGTAAGAGGCTTCTTAAGCAGAAACTAGGCAAGACAAGAACTGTCTGGTGTTTGTGGTCTCTTGGCCACTTAAAGCAAGGGTGAGTTGAGCTAGTTAGTTGCTCTTTTCTCTGTTTTGGTGTTCTCAGAGTCATTTTATAGACACAATCTTTTGAACATTCTTTGCAGTTTCGTTTTCAGTCCAGTGAGAAACCAGGAGAGGTCACTACTGAGCAGTTACCATCTGAACTGCTGCTTTCACCAGTGTTAAATCACTGCTCAAGCTCTAAGCAATCTCTCATGGGCTCCCAGTGCCAAATGGATGAATCTGTTTGGGTTGCCATACCCACTGTCCCTTATACTAGCAGTTTGGACTTGCACGCTTTTGTTTAAATACTGGTTATACTTTTCCCTAGGTTTTGTCTTAAAGCCAAAGAGCTGATGAACACATACATTTCTTGTAAGATTGTAATTGATGGCTTCCATACTAAATATTGCTGAGCAGTTTAAGCAAGCAGGTCAACATATTGAACTGCACCGAACTGCACTGCTCTTCCACTAGTTTGGATTTTTACCTTCAGTACTTCAGGTTAGGGATGATCATACATTTATAGGAAGATTTTAACATTTCTGTGGTGAAAGTTGGAGAGGGAAATGGATATGACTGAGCTACATCAGGCTGAAATTCCAACTCAGTTCCTTTAGAGTCACTCAGTTACTATGGGAGAGCTGCCTGAGACAGAATAAGTTCTTACCCCTTAAGGTGTACAAGAAAAATCTCCTTTTTATTCATATGCACCAAAGTGTGCTCTCCTACCCTCATAAAATTAGAAAAGTCTCTTCCCAGTGTTTTCTTACACATTTGTCTTATTCCTCTCTCAACCTGTAGGTGCTCGGAAGGTCCGAGTATGGAACAGAGAGCTTGTGCTGCAGTCAACAAGTGAGCCTATCTCAGGATTAGAGCAAGCACTGTCCTGGAAGTGAGTAGCAAAGCAGTCTGCATGCTGACAGCAGAGTGTTGCTTTTTATTCCCTGGTCACAGTCTGATCAGCATCCATTTCATCTCCCCTGTGTTTGTTTATTTTTCCCAAAACTCGAAGAAAGTTTCCTTCTGATCCAGCATGAGGAAGAGTAGCCCCTTAAACCCTGAAAAGCCTAATACTTGCATTACATGTGGGAAGAAGGGATAGATTCTCTGCACAGTCTCAGTGTCAAGTGTTTTTGGACTCAGCTGTATAAATAGGAATATTATATGTCCCTTTGCCAGTGCTGACATTTACTTGCTCACCTGAGGATGTTGTGAGCCCTGGAAAATGTCTGTGCTGGACCTATGACTTTGTCTGAAAAATGCTGAGGAAACCACGTCCTTTGCTGCCCTCTTCTTCATGTCTCTGGAGAAAATCCGAGATGATTGGTGTTTAAAATGACAGCTGGTGGTTGTGTGAGCAACCGCTTTTCATTTGGCTCTTTTTTTAAGGCCCTCTGGAAACCTGATAGCATCCACGCAAGAGAAACCCAACAGACATGATGTGGTTTTCTTGGAGAAGAATGGACTTCTTCACGGGGAGTTCACCCTCCCGTTCCAGAAAGGGCAAGTCAAAGTAAGTGCTGTGTCTGGGCTTGTTCGATTAGAGTGTAATGGAGACGAGAACTAGATCTTCTCCAGATTCTAGGAGGAAGTTTTTAACTTCATACTTACTGCTGGTCCTAATGGAAAAAGTGACCTGAAAAGAGAACAGTGAAGAAGCCTGGGGATAAGATGCAATGCTGTCTGCAGGCCCGTAGTACAAAGACAAGTACAGGGGGATAGTAGCCCTGGCGTGCTTCTGGCCCTTGTATACCTCCTAGCAGGCAAATGCTTCAGAAATGCTGTTCAGGATGTCAGCTGTTGCAAGAGTGAGGTGGAATACTCACATTATCCCAAATAAGAGCAGTGAGAACCTACTGCTAGAGTGTTACTTCAACTTCTGCCTTTGGGTGCTGAGAGGTCTTTTGTCAGATACTTCTTCAGTGCCAAGGAAAGCAAAGAGAACACTGCTTTCATGTTTGTGGTTGTTTTGCCTCTTCAGCTGTGTGGAATTGCTGTGACAGGTTCTGCTTCAGGATGCTTTACTCCAGCTGACAGGAGCTTTGCAAAACGCAAATGCTGTATTAGTGTATTAATTAACCCATGCACCTTACATTGTTGAAAATAAGGAGCAACTCAAGGTCTTGCAAACCAGTTGGGAGCGTACCCACCCTACACAGAGGCAATAATATCATTAAAAGCCATGTTTGTTTCTGCAGGTTAATGAGCTGCTTTGGAATGCAGATTCTACAATCCTGGCTATATGGCTGGAAGACCTAAGGGTCGAAAATTCCAACCCAAACAGTTACGGTGAGAGCACTGTGTGAGGCTCTTGCTCTTACACTTGCCTGCAAATGTGGTTAGCAGTGGGTATTCCTCTGCAAGTTAGGAGACACTGGGGGGGCTTACGTACAACTTTGAGACTCCTGTGCAGGTCAGGAAGAACTGGGCGTTCAGCCTGAGCTCAAAGCATCTTCCAGGCTGCTGTAACTGGAAGTGGTATTAATGGAATGCTAAAGGTGTGAGCCCTTTCTAAGGCATGGTTGCCTTCTCACAAGGGGAGCTCAAAGAATTCTAGGATTGATGCTTCTGAATGAAGTCTGTTGTTAAGTTTTCTTGTGCTGGGTGTTGTATGGCACAGGCCATGGGCTGAAGGCTAGAGCTATTACTTCCATTGCACTTAACCCACCCCTAGAAGAGCAGTGGTGGTGGGGAGGGCTCGAGATGGGTCTCAAGTAGTAGTCTGTAGTAACCATTTGTTTTTCTGTAGTTCAGCTGTGGACCACAGGGAACTATCACTGGTACCTGAAGCAAAGTCTACATTTTGGTAGTTTGGAGGAAAATCAGTTGGTGTCACTGCTGTGGGACCGAGAGAACCCGTATAGAATGCACGTACTCTGCCGGGGTTGGCATTACCTCTCCTATGACTGGCATTGGACCACAGACTGTGGGATGGGGGAGAACAGCCAGCATGTGGCAAATGTGGCTGTCATAGATGGAGGTAAGCAGTGGGACTACTTTGCAGTTCTAGAGTCAGAAGAGGTGGGGGAGCCTTTTGAATACAGGCTGGATGGGATTATGGTAGTTCTTCTGTTAGCTGCTGTTTCTATAAAGCTGCTGGTGAGGTGGACCATGTAATTGATGGAAGCTTCAGAGGTGGCTCGATGGAGTTAACTGCCAAGGGCACAGCAACTGTATTTTCCTGTAACGTTGTTCCTACTTTCAGTAAAGAACCTAACGAGAGCCTCACTAACATTTGGACTGGGTTACAGCTTGGGTTTTTTCTCTTTTCTTCCACAGATAAAGTGCTTGTCACAGCATTCCAGCATGCTGTGGTGCCTCCACCAATGTGTACCTATGAGCTCCAGCTCCAACAGGCAGTTAATCAGGTTGCGTTTCACACAGATCCCAGACGTAGCGGAGACATGGCTGTCCTGGATGCTGATAACAAGATCTCTGTGTACAGATATGGTGAGAGCATGTTGTGCTGTCTTGTTAAAGGAAACCCCCTGTCCCTGCGAGCAGTACCCTGGGGGATTAGGAGGGTGATGGTCACTCAAGCCTTTAGTAGGCAGGAGCAAGATATATCTGGTTCAACTGTGGGTTCAAGCTCAGTTCTCTCATCTCAAGTAGTTTGGGTGGCACAAGTAGTTTGGGTAGCAAAGGAGCATTTTGGTGATGCCTTGGCTTTGTGAGAAGGCAGCATTCAGCACTTAGCTATGTGCTTATGCTGGTAACATCCCCCTGCCTAGCTTCAGCTTGAGCAGAGTGCAGCAAGTTGTATCTTGGGTGATCTGTTCTGATGGCATGTTACTGATTGGCACTGGAAATGTCTGGGAATAGCTACCTAGGGTCTGTCTGAGGCACCCAGCACTTCACAAAGCAGTCCTATACACAGTGTAATATTCAGTGTGCTGTGAGACAAGACTGTTGCTGCTATCTCTGAGTTTTGTACTATGACATTATGAGGTAACTGTTCTTCAGGGTGAGTGTTAATGAGGACTAGGTGTGGGCTGTACATGTAGGGATGGTATTTTCTGACCTTTATAACAGTTTTCTGTAGCATCTACTTCGTGATAAGAATGAAGATGGGGCTCTGTTGGCAGTTACCTCTAAACTCTGTTTTGTTCTCTGTTTGCTAGGACAGAGTACAATGAATGACCCCACTGTCAGGTTTGGAGCTGTGGGAGGAAACGGATTTAAAGCAGCTGTGGAAACACCTTACCTGGATAAAACCTACAGGTAATATGTCACTAGTACAGCAGTAGTGGGGAGAAAAGGGTAGTGCCTGGCTGGATGTTTTAGAGGTCACAACTCTGATGACTTGTCTCAACATTTTGAAGAGCGTGTCAGATAACATGGTTTCATTGTGCTGACACTGGCTGCAACTAGTGCTAAGGATTGGGCAACATAGTGGGGCAGTTTATCCTGAGAAGTGCCCTTGACTGAGGTCTTGACCTAGTGGGAGCAGTGACTGTCAGTTCCTATGCCTGGTGCTCTTGCCATTGTGGTGGTGCGCTTTGTGCTTCTGCTCCCAGAGCCAAAGGAGTGGCTGTGCAGTGCCCAGACCTATGATCATGGCACACTGAGCAACAAAGCAACATGTCAGGGACAATGACAAGGTCAAAAAACCCCACCCTGTTCTATATTTGTTCCTATACACAGTTGGCATGGGAGCAGTACTGCCTAGGGAAAACAAATGGGGATCCCTGGGTCTCATCCTTCATCCCCAGCTCACCCTGTGACAGGATTCATGCTTTGTGCACTGGAGCCCTCCTAGCCACGCTGTGTGTCCAAACAGCCAGGCTGTACCTAGGAAGACCTTCGCCTCTCCAGTGAGGTCGCCTACTGAAATTGGGTTCTATTTGCTTCCCAAATATCTCTCTTATTTTGTGACAGAGTTGATGTGGGCGGGAATGACAATGAAGTGATGAATCCTCTGGGACTCCGATTTCTCACCTGGCTGCCAGATGACAGCTTCCTCGTGGTTGGTCAGGGTCAGCATGCTGCTCAGTCTGTCCTTCACCATCTGACTGCAGTGCCTCACGTGGCCGGAGCTGAGGAAGAGCACCTGAATTTACGGTACTAGAGATCTGTCAGTTGTGGGTGAGGTCTCAGAGCACCTCTGGACAGTGCCTAGAAGGAATTAAGTCTCTCAGTAGACATGCAGCATGGAGGCTGCGGGTTGGGGAATTGGGCTGTCTTCCTGCAGGAGAACCAAACAGCTCATGAAGTTGCCTACTGGTCAGCGCTTGCCTGTGGTCCTAATGCCTACACCCAGCCTAACAAGAGGATGTGTGCTAGCATGCCTGTGCCAGTACAGGGTAGCTCTGTTCCTTTGTCTGAATTCCAGGCCCTCAGGCAGACTGAATTCCTCGATTCTACCCTTTGCCCACCACTGTCGAGGTCCAGAAGGGGACTGGTAGCCCTTGTTATTCCTGCCCTCCTCCTCCTCACCTGCTGGGCTTTATGGGGTCAGTTAAACTAAAAAGAGTTCACAAAAGGAAGCTGCCTGGGGTACAGAAATCTGCTTCCCAAAGGGATCCTGAGAGTTGCTTTCTGCAGCACTCACACAGCAAAGGCAGGCTGATTTGCATATGAACTGTGGATTAGAACAAAAGAAATGTGGGCTCTGCAGAGTGCTGTAAGTATGCAGGCAGCAACTAGCATAGTTAGGCAAGTGCCTGTTGGCTGGAGTTGCTGATGCTCTGTAGTGCCAATGTCAGCTGACATAGGTGTGAAAAGACTGCAGAAGATCCTTACATGAACAAGGTATCTGTCCGTGCTGGAGATGTGCGTCCTTCTATCTGGCCACAAGAAATGCAGGATCTAGGTGTTGAATGTATCTCCTGTGACTGATGCTCTGTGTCTTCTGTGTCTTGCTCCAGGTTGTCTGTGCCTGTAGATGGAGAAGTGATCAGCGTGTGCTGCAGCCCAGTGACCAAAACTGTAGCTCTGCAGCTGGCTCATAGGCAGATCCTGAGATACCTCTGGGGTAAGCTGGACCCTGTTAAAGTACCTGGTCTGAGCTATAGTTATTACAGATTTCTGAAAAGGTTTAGTGAGATGATTTGACTTTCAGAGACAGCCTGGTAGCTGGTCCTGCCTTTCATGCTCCCTCTGCTCCCAGAAATGGGCCAAAATTAGTGATTTGTGTCAGAAAGCAGTTAATGTTGTTGAGAATGATAGTTCAGACTTTAAGGTTTGAAAAGAAGATGACTGGTTTAGTGATTTTGGAAGTGATGGCTAACTGCCACATCCTTAGCACTTCTCTCTTGTTCCACAGTGGAATAATGGTGCTGCTGAGCCCCTCCAGAAGTTACCACCTTCTTGTCTGCTGTGTCCTGGACTTTGTGTCAGCGATCCTAGTGCAGCTTATTCCCAGCTCTAGTTTTCTTGAGATACATGTCATCTGGTTGTAATGTCTGAATCTTTGATTGCCTGGAAAACACTTTGATCTCTGTGCTCTTTAGAGGCTTCTACTCCAGTCCTTGAGCCCTGGTGGACTAGCGATGGCTCTACTGTTCAGTTCCCCTACCCTTGCATGCAGACTTCTATCACAAGGATCAGTGGTGAAGTAAGTAAGACTGTGAGCAGATTAAATTCCCTACTCAGTTGTTCTCTGTGTCAAATGTGCACCATGATGCTCTGCCCAGGGTCCAATGATACTTCTTAACGGTGTTCTGCATAAGGCTCTATGCAGAGCTGAGAGTGTCTCTTTCCTTGTCTTCTAGAGCATTTCTGATGGCTTAACACCCAATTTCCCCATTCTATGAATACAATCAATAATGTCATTGAAGAGCAAGAAATTTCAGATTTAAAATTTCCAGCAATCACTGCCCTGCTCTTTTTGAAAACAGCATTTTGCTCTGTTTTATCTGAACTTACCCTATTAGCAAATATGGCTGCATTGAGTTACTGCAGATCTCCTACTACTGCTGTTTCCTATTGGTGGTGGTTTCTTGATAGTTACAACAGCTTAGGGAACGACTAGCTATTTTGCTGGTAGTTTCAGGGTGCCTTTCCTGCAGTGTGTATCCAGGTGAATGCTGTATGGAGTTGCTTTGCTCTGCTCTGTACTAGTGCTTTTCCTCTGGTATTTTGTACCAAATGCTGTTGAATGAAAAACTAAATTATCTGCTTCTATTTTGTTACTGTGCAGTTTCTGTTACAGGGTAGACCAAGCTGGCTTTCCAGCCAGAATTGTTTAAAAACACTTAAGTAATCCCTCCTGATGTAGAGGTTGCATGACTTCCTGTCCAGCTTCTCTAAGTAATTCACATGAGGTACTCAGTACCTAATTATAAGATACTTCAATCCAGTGCTAGTCAGTGTTGTGAAACACTGGAGGTTGTGACACTGATAGGTTATACTTGTCATCCTTTTTATTTACAGGAGATGATCTTGGGCCTCACAGATCGATGCCGGTTTTTTGTTAATGATATTGAGGTACTTAAGGTTTTGCCTCTTATTGCATCCCATTTTCCTCTGCCAAAGGCAGCTTTCCTGTTCTGCTCTATACAGTGATAAACTTCATTTTTCTACAGGTTGCTTCCAACATCACCTCATTTGCAACATACAATGAGTTTTTGCTGGTGACAACCAACTCCCACACCTGTCAGTGCTTCTGCTTGAAGAACATATCAGTGAAAGGTAAATGCCAGCTCTGGCTGCCTGCTGATGGCAACTCGTGGCCATTGTCTTGGAACCACAGGATGTCCCCATTTTTCACATCCAAACCTGTTGTATTTGGGTCACTCAGAGCAACAGCTTAAGAGATGGAGGAACAGAGCTGCCTTCAAAAATCTATCGGAGAGCAAGGAGCACAGGGAACTGACTTTGTGTACCGCATGCTCCTCCCACGGAGCAGGATTTGTCCTGTAGTTCTTGTCCCTTTGCTGTTTTCAACAGCTTAGCCCTGCATCCTCTGCCTCCCCTCCATGTCCAAAAAAAGAAAGGGCCGTGTGCTGTTTGAGGTGTGTGGTAGAGAAGGGATCCCAGCAGAAAGAGTTTCTGGTGTTATCTGGCTATGAGAGGTATGAGGACCCGAAAGGCAGGATGACAGCTTACTGGTCTTTTACACCATCTTTGAGTGCTCCTGTTACCTGGTCTGTTGAGCTTTGTGATCCTGTTGTATAGAGGACATATCTCTACTTCGTGTACAGCAGTGCTTAGCACTAAGAGGTCCTCTTCTTGTCTGGAACCATTGAAGATCACTGGTGTATTATTGACTCAGTTGGTCCAATACAACCTTTCAGGGCCACGTAGGAAGGCCGTACTGGGGCACTGTGCTGCAGTGTGCCGTGTGTGCTGATAAATATGTTGTTTTCAGCCCTTCAGGCTGGCCTGAGCAGCGCTGCTACACCCAACAGTGAGACCCTGCGCAAGGTGGAGCGAGGTTCACGTATCATCACCGTTGTGCCCCAGGACACAAAGGTTGTGCTGCAGGTCAGTGCTCTGCCTGTGTCTGATGAGGTTTACTGTCCGGTGGTATAGGGGGGCTGTCTCAGTGGGCGGCTGGCCAACCTGCAAACAATTGGTGCAGTGCTACAAAGCTGCTGCCCTGTATTGCTGCAGCACAGCGCCTCACAAATCTCCAGCTGCCTGGCTGGATGCGGAGGGATTTTGAGCATGCCTGTGGGAGTTAGGTATGTACAGAACTGGGAAGGGCTATTCAAATTCCTAATGGCTGAGTACTTATTGTGGCCTCTCTCAGTGAATCTCAGACTCATCTCTTAGTACTTGCTGTATTTGCTAGCAGCCTTCCATTAGCCTTAGCATTAAGTTTGTCTCAAGTGCTGAGCTCACTCTTCAGAACCAGCAGAGGTTAACAGAATCGAGAAGGATGTTATTTGAAAGGTACCTCTGGAGGTGTGTAGCCCCATATTCTCCTCAAAGCAGGGCTAACCTGAAAGCTTGATCAGGTTGTTCTGGGTCTTGCCCAGTTAAGTGGAGTCCAGGCTCCTGAGGAAGGAAAGTTTCTGAGCTGACAGAATTTTCAGACCCTTTTCCACAGCCATTGAAATTGCACATCCTTTGAAGAGAACAAAGAGGCCCGTGCACCTGCAAGTAGCAGACAGGCCTAGAAAATTGGCCAGTCCTCACTTTGCCTTCAATGTAGGAAGAGTAGCTACAAATAAATAAATGTGTGGATCTTGTGTTACAGATGCCGAGAGGAAATCTGGAGACTGTTCACCACCGAGCTCTGGTTCTTGCCCAGATTCGGAAGTGGCTAGACAGGTAAATGGCACTGGTTTATTCTGGTCTTCCCTCCCCCAGTCTGAGCTGTTACAGGCTGGCTGGCCTGGTTTTGTTGTGCTGGAGAAGGGAGGGAGGCTAAACTCAAAGGAATTGACTTCATTAGTGGGAATTAAACTGTTTCTGGGGCTACCAGCTAGAAGTCCAGCTTTCAGCAGTCGCAGGTGCCTCTCATTTCACCACTGCAGGGCTTAGGTATGTGCTGAGACTGTGTGAGTGGGAGAAATCTTCATGTGCTCCATTCTCCAGACATCTCGATCACTTCATGATGAAGCTTGCTGTTTTTCATGTTTTATTTGTTTAATTGATTTACACTGATGTTTTCTGAAACCAAAGTTGGTCCATTAGATTAAAATGTAGTTCTCTCTTTTAAGAGATGAAAAAAATAATGCAAGGTCTGTATTACTACTTCAGGCTGGCATGCTGGTCTGTCCCACTGCAGAGACTGGCAATGAATGGGACTGACCTTGCACGTTTTTTCTGGAAGGCAATCTACACGGCTTATTGCCTCGGCTATTCCCTTCCCAGGGGGTCTGTGCTTACCTCTAGTCAGTTGCCTTTATTTGCAGATATTGCACCTATCCACTATGTAAACTGTCCCACTTGACTTATTCCTCCAGGCTTATGTTCAGGGAAGCATTTCAGTGTATGAGGAAGCTGCGAATCAACCTCAATCTTCTCTATGACCACAATCCCAAGGCAAGTATGCCCAGTTCGGTTGTGTTGTTTTCCATATTCATCTATCCTGGAATCCACTGACATTGAACAGTGGGTTCAAAAGAATAGGTGGTGCTGTCAGTTCTGCTTTCAGCAGACGTGGCTGCTCTGCACTGCTGCATTCACATGCAGGCAGATTGGATTTAGCATTTCCTTCATCTTGTATATTCAGAGAAGGTCTTTGAATTTGTTCTTATACTTAATGCACTTGTTCAGAATAACAGTAGTAATATTCTTGTTCATTTCAGGTATTTCTGGAAAATGCAGAATCCTTTATCAGGCAAATAGATTCTGTGAACTATATCAACTTGTTTTTCACAGAGCTGAAGTGAGTATAATTCTGCAAATGGAAGCGTGCATGTAATCAGTTGTGCTACATTACTTTGTCAAAATACTAGCAACTCTTCAGTGTAGATGCAAGGAGTCAGTCAGAAATCTGGCATGTTGGGTCATAAAGACTCGAGGAAGCTTAGTAGTTTCAGGGACAGGCAGTGTGTCTTGTTGGGAGCTCCAGCTTGCAGGCAGCCACTAGATTTTTCCAGCAAGGGATTAGTACATCATCTGACTGCTTTGACTTGTCTGCTCATTTGCTGTACAGGGGTAAATGTGAACAGAGAAAGTTTTGTTCTCTCATAACGAGGAGCAAGACAGCACTGCTTATTTGAAACCTGAGACCAAGATACTTGCTTAGATTCCCAAATCATGTACCCTGAATTCTTTCTCAAAGGTTGAGTGACGAGGTTTTAGGGCATTAGTAGCTTCAGGACTTCTCAAGCTTGCTGAAGTAAATAGTTGTTTAGGAGCTGGAGCTATCACTTAGCCATTCTGGTTTATTTTCAGTTTTGACCTGACCTTAAATCTTTGTCTAGAAATAAAAGCAAATGGCTTAATTTTCAGAAGTGCTCTGTGGCCAGCATCTCCATAGTGGATTTATTAGAAGACAGCTGTATCTGGAAAATCTTGCCTTCCAATTTTTTGTGCAACTAAAGTAGTTGTTCTGACTGTTTTTTTTCAATGCCTCTCTTGGCTGAGAATCAGTTGGGACGGATGAGAGGTGTTGCAGAGCTTTCTGGTAGTGTGGCAGGTTGTGTGTCAGTACTGAATGACATATGAGCTATTTTGTTCAGTAGTTATTTTCTGCAAGCATTTTTGTTTCTTAATGTTACTGTCATTGTGCTGGGCTGTGTGATGGACCATGCTGGTATTCATGGAATCTGTTTTTATTTAGAGAAGAAGATTTCACAAAGAGTATGTACCCATCTCTGAACGGTAGCAGTAATGCTCAACCACGGCAGCATCCTGATCAGAAAAAAGTAAACCTCATATGTGATGTGATGAGAGTTGCCATGGAACACATTGACCCTCAAAAGTGAGCATTTTTTTATTGCAGGTGAAGGAATCATTAGAGAGATTTCTAGTATGTCATTTCCAGAAAGCAAAGGTGACCTTAACATCAGTTATTTTGCTTCAGATCCTCTGAGGTGAGCCTGTGCTCCACAGAACTTATGTACCTATACCTTCCATCTGCTGAGGATGCTGTCCTGAAAACCTCAACATCTAATAATTCCACAAATAGCAAAACAACCTTTTACTACAAGAATTAAAGTAATAGATGCAGGATGCTTATAAGGGTTTAAGAAATACTCTCAATTTAGGAACAGTCTGTGTGGCATAGGGGACAGAGAGACATAAGCAAGATTATCACCTCAGATGCTGGCTTTTTGGAGCAGATGGCCTTTCAGAAAGATTGCAGCTGTTCCATTTGAGACTGAATTACTTTTGTAAATCTTCAGCTGCATATTTCTGAATTATTACCTTTTTTTTTGTAACCACCCTCCTTGGTTCAATCAACAGCAGGCAAGGATAAAGGGTGGGAAAATAGGATGTAACAGTGGTTAGTGAAGCAGTGTTAAACCATTGGGAGCTTATATGTGAAAAAGTGGATAGAGAAGCAACAGATGGTGGGTTGCTGCTGAACCCTGAAAATTTAGACACTTCTCAGCAAACAGTTTCTGAAAACAAAGCATCCCTTTAGCTGGGAAAGCTATTTTGAAATAGTATTTGTGAAACGTGTGAAAGTGGAAATAACCTCAGAGAAAGCTTTCCTTTTATAAAAAAGACCATTTTCATGCCAAATTTGATTTGGAAAACTGTGTCCAGCTGTCTTGACATTTCAGAGAGAAGTGTTCTGTCTCCGTTATGCTGAATGTCATGGTAAGGAAGCTCATTCTACTCAAAACACACATCCAGTTTTGTGATATGTTTGGGGAGACATGCTGAGTAGAAAAACCTTTCTGGTATATTCTGTTTTCTTCCCATTTTTCCTGCCTGCCTTTAAAAAGATTGAAATACCTGAGCAGTTTGGGGTTTTTTTATGCTAAAATGTAAACTAGAACTTGCACAAACTGTGCTAAAATAGGAATAAGCAGTGTTCTGCCTTCTCACTTTTTTATTTGCTGCTTCTGTTTTCTTCAGATACTGCCTATCGATACTGACAGCACATGTAAAGAAAAGTCCTCCAGAACTGGAAATTGCTCTCCAGAAGGTTCATGATCTTCGAGGTGTTGTATCAGGAACTCAAAAGTTTTGAAAATGGGTGGTTTGCAGGAGCTATCATTGTTAGCATGGTTCACCCTGAAAACTATTTTAAGGTGGCTGTTCATGGAGTCAGCCAGAAAACAGAAATGTACTTGAAACTAGCTGTGTGTTAATGGAACAGCAGCCTATCACCTAAGACACGCTGTTGTACATGCTCTTAGCTCATCCTTTTATCTAGGTATGTCACCAGATAGCCCAGAGTTGGAGCTGTTTTCTCTTTCCAGTTCTCCCACAATGGAACAGGAGGTTCCCATTCTGGGTCCTGGTATCTCAAACTGGCAAACTTTGGTTTTATTCTGTGCTGATACTTCTGACCTGTCACTGTTGCACACTTAACAAGTTACTATACTTGGGCTGGTCCTTGAAGTTGCCCAGGAAAGGCAAAGTAGCCCCTCCTGCAAGACAGAACGAGCCATTAGTTTGATGGTCCCTATCTGGTGTCAAGGATGCGCTTGATAATGCATTCCTCCGTCAGAACAGGATTCCACTGCTGATGGTGTAACTGACTGTATGCTTATCTTTATCTTGTTACAGAAAGCATTACTCCAGATGTCAAAGCTGTGAGTGCAGAAGAAGCACTGAAGTACCTGCTTTTCCTTGTGGATGTCAATGAATTGTATGATTATTCCTTGGGGATGTATGACTTCGATTTAGTCATCATGGTGGCAGAAAAGTCTCAAAAGGTCTTGGCTTATAGTTCCAGCCAAGGAGCTATTTTTCTGCTTTCCCAAAGGTTCTTTGTAGTCTGCGGATCAGCCCACATGTTTTGTTAGTCATAGCTCTCTACCCAGGCAGGATTCCAGTTGCTCAGAAGTCCTGTGTGTGTGTGGAATGATGCTGGGAAGGTGGCATGGCTCTGCATCCCTTAGTACTTCTTGAGCACAGCTTTGGAAACATGCTTGTGATCAAGATGAAATAGGGCTGTTCTAGAGCAGCATGGCAAAATAGCTCTGGGGAGGAGAGGGACTGTGGTCTGAAGTGTTGTGATTGCATGCCTTACGTTCCCAGTTCTGTACTCTTTTGATTCATGCTTATTTGGTGGTGGCCGTGATAATAGTGTGTATCTTCCAGCAGGTTTAATTTGAAATCTCTGAATGGAAATGCCCATCAGGATCTTCAGGGTTTCCTAATGTTATAGCAGAGCCTGCTGTCCATCAGTTAAAACACCCTATTCATGTTAAGAGATTTTATGACCTTTAGTGTGGGGGAAATGTATCAGCTTTACAGCTGCAAATTTGTACATGATAATAGCTAATATAAAACAATATTTCATATGATAGATAGCCTTGAATTTTAAATGTCACCAGCCTTTAGATACTGCTGAAGTCCATGTGCGAGCCTGGTAATTTAAGTTAGTCATTCCTGGCAAGAGTACATACACAGAACTGATTCTTTAAGATGGCTTACATTTAAAAATAAAAACCTTTTTGATGTATTATCGTACAATTTAAAATATGGGACTGTCTGCTGGTGAAGATGGGGGCAAACAAGTATCTTACTAGATTAGCTGAACTGCAGTTTTTATTATTATTTGCAGGACCCAAAAGAATACTTGCCCTTCTTAAATACCCTCCGGAAAATGGAAACCAATTATCAGCGATATACAATAGACAGACACTTGAAGAGATACACAAAAGCTCTTGGGCACCTCAGCAAATGTGGTAGGTGTCCTGCACATGCAGCATCTCTAAGAAATTCTGGAGTGGAACATTTCCATTTTGGAGAGCCTTTGCAGGGAAATATCTGAAGAAGGAGAAGGATTGCACAAGGTCATCTTCCCTCCTGGTAGTGCATGGTTAACTTAATTCTACTACATGTTTTTTGTAGGGTAGCTTGGCACAGGGAGAAAGGAGTGAGAATGTTTACTGCTCTGTGATCATGAAGCATAGGTCTTGTTTTGTTCCTGTTGTAGGTGACTTGTCCCCAGTTAATATTGCTGGCAAAAGTGGAGCAAACCTCAAGGAAGTGAACACCTTGATTTTACAGTAGTAAAATAGGTGCTTTTGTGCTCTTCCACCCAAGCACCTCTAGTTCCTTCTTAATGTAATGAATCCAGACTGGCTGGGAGCCATGAGAGCCATTTGCTTTCTCTTTTATTGCTACAAAAAATAAATTATTTCTGCAGGTCCTGAACACTTCTCTGAATTTCTGAACTTGGTGAAGGATCAGAATCAGTATTGTGAAGCCTTGAAGCTGTACCCATCTAGCACTCAGGAGTACAGGGTATGTAAGTACGTGACACTGCAGCGTGCAAGCTTTTTATTCTCTCACGCATGTTTGCACATCCCCCGCACCAGGCAGGTGAGGGCAGGAATGAGACAGCAGCTGCTTGCATTCAAGTTCTTCAGGTCATTGCTATTCCAGTGTTGTCTGAGACCTTCCTCTGAGATAATAGCTGGAATGACTCTCAGCACTGACCCTGTGAAGTCTGGTCGTCGAAGGAGTGGCTGTTACTTCTTTGATCCTATGGCCGGAAGAACACCTGGGAGTCCAGTTTCTGCTGCACTATCTTGTGGTGTGCTGCAGAACTCCCGTTACTACAGAAAGACTTTTCTTCCTGTCTTCACTTTTGTGATACCAGCTTTCGGTCTGGCACTTGCAGGTTGTGTGGGGACACTTTGTTATCCTTAAACTATTCTGAAGAGTGCTGGAGAACCTGGGGCATTTGTAGATGTGCTGTTTCCTAGCATGTAGTGTCCCTTGTTGATTTCAGTATTACTGAAGAACTGTAGCTTGCACAAGACTAAGGTATAATGTAAATTAATGCATTTAATATAATTTAATTTAGATATTGTAAATACACAACACACCAGCCTTTGTAAAAGAAGTAGATGAAGAATTAAGAGGGGAAATACAGAAACTCAGTCTGCAACACAGTGAACGCAGGAAGGACTCCTTCCTCATGAGGGAGGTCTGTTCCTGACTCTGGCTCATTGGAAGTCTGTCTTTATTCCATCTGTATTCTTCTAGTCAAATCTACCTGCTCCTTCTCGATGGAGATGGTGAGCTCTGAATAGCATATTGAAGCTCAAAATACTGATTCACAGCAGCCTGTACCTGTAGAGTTGCAGGGCTTGCATCCTCCTTTGTGCCAGTGTTTGACTCATGGAGTAAGTTGGTTCAGGGAGACATTCTAACAAAAAACACTTGTGAGTGGGGAAGAAGGGGCTGATTTCCTGAGGTATGTAGTTTACCCAGCCTTTGGCTTGTAGAGTTAGGTACCTCCCTACATCTCTTGCTTTAGCTCTGTGAAATGTCTCCGTGTGCTAATCATCAGCCCTTCGCTTGATACAGAGTTCAAAATGGGGTAGGAACATCATGCCTGGAGGTTCCTTGGGGGAGAGGGAGATAGGCTTTTGTTGATGGGCACTTAATTTTTAGTAATGGAGGACTGCTACTGACTGTACAGCTGATTTCTTATCTCTCTCTTGTCCCTTTCTTGCAGGATATCAGCAACGCATATGGGGAGTACTTGATTCAGAAGCAGCTATATGAACAGGCTGCATTGATATTCGCTCGTGCTGGCATCTTTACAAAAGCACTTGATGCTTTTCAGAACAGTGGCAGCTGGCAGCAAGCCCTATGCATGGCGTCACGGCTTGGTTACACAAAGGATAAGCTGTCCAGCCTAGCACAAAGCATGGCAGGTAGGCCTTGAGGAGATGGAAGTGCACAGAGCAAAACTGGCCGCTGTTACTTTTGGTTCATTTTGATTTTTCCTAAAATTTAGTGAAAACCTCAGTCTTCAGCAGCATTTTTCTTAATGGGAGAACAAAGATCCCATGTTTCCCAAGGGTTTGTGTGATTGCACAGCTCCTTTATTTCTGAAAGGAACCAAAAGATGTTGGAGCTGAGCTGGTAGGCACCCAGAAGTTGCCAAGCTAGCTGTGGCCTTGGCTGCCCCATGCTGACTGCTTCTTGCACTTTTTCCTTGCAACCAGTTGCTGAACTGCTATTCCAAATTGCCTCCTTGGTTAACCTCAGGGAATGGAGATTCTCTGAAGTGTCTGACATGGCTGAGGCCTCTAGACATCATTGACATGCACTCTTCACTATTTCTGTCTCAGAGTGGGGGGAAGACTTTTTCCAGCTCGCCTTGAGGGACGGGCACCAGCAATTTCACAAGCAACTGGCTGATGATGTTGCAAGTTAATGAATTCTTGGCATCAGGCAGATGCTCTTTTTACTGGGCAGATTAAGTGTGTGAGCAGGTAGGAAGTGCCTCGGTGAGTGGGATTTTCCTCTGCTTGGTAGTTTTATGGCACAAAATCCATCTGTTTCTGAAAAGCTGAACTCCACCTTTTCTTGTAGGAAAACTAGTTGAACAGAGAAAGCATGCAGAGGCAGCCATACTCCTGGAGCAGTACACTCAGGTAATGTAGTCACCCTCCTGTCTGTGCACCATAATGTCCTCTGTCAGATAGATAGACTATCTGTGTTTTCTCTGTTTTCCTGGGCCACATGACTCCGTGCATGCTGACAGCAAAACAGTCTGTTTTGCTGGGCTGTTTTGGGGAGGGCAGAGCAGGTCCAGGTGATGCAGTGAGCAGGGTGGGGATGAATGCTGTGTCCCTGAGTTTTTTTCCACTCATAAAGCTGCCTCTGCTTTGGTATGAAAAGCTTTTGTCTCAGAGAGCTGAAGCATGAGGGCTGGAGTAAGCAAGACAGAGTTCCAGAGGGATTTTTCCCTCAGCATGGGAGAAGTGACATAGTTTGGTTTGGGGTTTTTTTATGTCAGCACCTCAAAGTACCTGGCACAGTAGTGTTTCCCTGTCCTGACTGTGATACTGCTGCATAGAAATGTGCATCTGAATAGGTGCTACCTGAATGTCTATTACTAGCATCAGGAGCAGTACATGGTTGCTCTTTCCTTCTAGGACTATGAAGAGGCTGTTCTTCTGCTCTTAGAAGGGTCTCTCTGGGAAGAGGCTTTAAGACTGGTAAGACATTCAGAACACAAGAACCAGCGTGGAAATACTTCTTTAGAGTGCAAGAACAGAGGGAGGGGATCTGGGTTAGATCCTTAAATAATACCTTGTTTCCTTTCCCTGATCTAGATTCACAAGTATGGTAGACTGGATATCTTGGAGACCAACTTCAAACCTGCTATTCTGGAAGGTGAATCTGTGCAAGAATCTGAGACTTCTCTGTGCTATAGAGGCTAAGAAGATCTTTACTGGGTCTGTAGGAAGTCACAGCACTCCAGTACTGGAAGCTGTATGGAAGGATGCTTGGATTCTGCCTAACTGATGCTGCCCAGTTAGCTGCATTTGACTCTGCCCAATGCAGCTTGAAGCCCTGCAGTGTCGTGGGCTCTTTGTAGCTTAGTCAAGCTCCTTTTGAGCTTTTCTAGGCCTCAGTCGCAAACTGCAAAGGTGTCTGTGTCTGCATGTCCATGAACAAGCAGGACAGTCCTTGTTCCAGAGCACATGTGGCAGCGGAGCTATGGACTAAGAGAATGGCTGGCTGTCCTATAAGCTTTTATGAAATAAGCTTTTATTTTTAGTTTTTTGACAAATATGATTTGATACCTCTATTCTCTCTTCCATCCAGGAAGGATGGTTGGTTACTATTGGTGGTTTTTCCTTTTCATGCTATGGACAGTGGGCTTTTTGTGTTGAGGAATTTTTCTTTTAATTCGAACCTAATTAATGTAAAGAGATTTGGCCACAGAGCTTTTTGCTCTTCCTGTATCAGAACGAGATTCTTGTTCTAGAAAATGCTTGTCTGGCAGGTTAACTCACTCCACATCCAGGTGCATCTTGTTTGGTGGGCTCCTGTATTATAAGCTTTGAATTTCCTTCCACTTGAGTCCTTTTGTGCGCTCTGCTCCTGACTTCAGAGCTTATTGAAGGACTGTGCTCCTTCAAAATTCTTGTGTAAAAAATGCTCTAGTTCTCTTGCACAAATATTCATTCTGATTTTCTCATTGAGCAGCTCAGAAAAGTCAGCTGATCTTCCTAGATTCTCAGAAAACAGCATTTCTTCGCCATAAGAGTCGCCTGCAAGTGGTCCGAGAGCTGAAGGAGAAGGCTTGTGAGAGCCTGCAGGGTTGGTATTGAAATGCATATGACTTTCTCCTGCATGAGTAATTGTGATGATCTTTTTCTTTGTGGTTCTATTTGCCCTGGTGGAGCTGTGCTCCCTTCTAGCTCCAGTGGTATCTACAACAGTAGAACAGCATTCTTCTCACCCCCTCCTCACACCATACTTGGACTGTGATTGTTTGACCTTGCTCATTCTGTAAAGACAGCTTTATTTTCAGTGCTATCTGTGTCACAGCTTTCATGGGATCAAAATGCACCTGAAAGCTCTTCAAAATGACACAGCATTGTCTCCCCAGTGCCAGCTTGGCTGGGTCAGACAGACAGCACTCAGTATGTCCTTTGTGTTGAGTGCCTACCAGGCATATTCACCTGCCAGCTCACACAAGCTCAGGGAATTTTTCTGAAAGCAGAATGCTTTGTCCTTTTCCAGATTTGTTGCACTGAGATTGTCGTCCCTCTGATTGTGCTGTTTAATATCACAGTCCTCACCAGGGCAGAGGAGCAGTGTTCTTCTCACAATTGGTGCTTTTTCTCATGTGCTGGCCGAGTGGGGTGGAGAGCCATTTCAGAGCTGGCTCTGAAAACACCAGCAAGTAGAATGAACCTGCCTAAGCTGCTTCTTTCTCCAACAAGCTACACAGATTACCCAGAGAGAAGGCTTGGAATAACCGTGACCTTTTTCCATACTGTGACAGTTGTTAACGTGTTTTGCAGATTATGAAATGCCAAATTGCCCAGAATTGGATCTTCTCTCTGAAACCAGCAGTGTTGTGACAGCCAGCGACATGAACAGCAAATACTCACACAGCAATTCAAGAATATCAGCGTAGGTATCTGCCTCCAAATTAGGTAATGGCTGCCCTGGCATCAGCATTTGGGAGGGCAGCTTGCTCATGCTTGGCATGCTCCTCCTCGCAGCTGTGCGTGCCTTGAAGCTGCGTTAATTACAGGCATTACGCAGTTATTTTAACTCTTACTGGGACAGAGAGAGCAGAAAATGCCAGAAGCTACTAGTGCAACAGGAACCAAGTGCCCAGTAGAGGCGCTGTGAACACAGGCTCTGGGCAGGAGCTGGCTCTGTGGATGTCCGGCATGTTGCCAGAATAGCTGGCTGTAGGAAGGTTGACACACAATGCGGGCAGAGCTCCTCAAACATTAATGGCTTGCGCGCATGGCTTGTGCTCTTTGTCCGAGGTTTTGCACTTGATGGGAGGGGGTTGCTGCTAAATCTCATACCGATGTCTTCCCGCAGTGGGCGTCTGTGTTGCTTTTGAGTGCTCTTAAGAATGTGAGCTGCAGTGTGGGGTGTGGTGTGTTAGAGGCCAGTGTAGTCTGTGGGACCGCTTCTGAATTCCCTAGCTGAAATGTGGAAAAATAAAGTTGTGGAAAAAGCATGGACTTTTTAGGGCACTTTCTGTGGCCCAGATGAAAAGAGAATGCAACCTTAGTATTCAGCATACCTGTGTCATAGTGTGCTGATCGTGTGGGGACATTATGCAACTGGTACTGGCCTATGATTAGAAGTTGCTTTCCTGTGATAATGGGCAGGAGCTGAGTTGCATTAGTGCACAGCTTGTGGAGATGGCAGAAATGAAAATGTGCACAGGCAAGCACAGACCCCGGCACCAAATTGTTTTAAGTGGAGCTCAGCTTTGCCTGATAGTGACTACTGCCAAACAATTTACCCTACCTTGTGCTTAGAGCAATGCTTTAACCTTGCTGGAACACAGAGCAATCCTTTTTGTAGTAGAGAAACAGCCCAACTACTGACTCGTTTTTCAGACCACAAAGGATATTGGTTCATTAGCATTGAAAACATTGACACAAAGATACATAAGCTTACATGCAGTCCCCTCTCACTGGAGAGAGTAAGAACTTGAGTAACAAGTTTCATGCACACTGTTGATGTTTCTTCAAACTTACCCTGTTACAGCTAATCCTGCTGTCCACACTATAATTAAGCATCCTCCTTTTCAGCCGATCCTCAAAGAACCGGCGCAAGGCTGAGCGCAAGAGATACAGCTTGAAGGAGGGGAGTCCTTTTGAAGATATGGCCCTTCTGGAAGTCCTGGGAGAAAATGTTCGTGCTGTTGAGACTGTGAAGGGTAGGACACTTGATGATCTTAATCCACTCTGCAGCTTGTGAGGACAGTTGAGGCAATGTGCCCCCTCTTAATGGGTATGCTGGGGAGAGAAGCTGCCTGGTCCATAAGACCATCTGTGTTGGACTTTGATTTAGGTCATCTATCTCTGTGCCTGGAAAAACACATAATAATCTGAGCTCTCCACATTTGAAGTTTGGGAGGAGAGAAGTGAGGCCTTGTCAGTGCTGTGACAGATTTGTCTCACGTTTGTACTTGGGCACTGTAGGGGCTGGGTAGGGACAGAACCAGTTCTGCTTTGCTGCTCCCCTTCCTGTGCACTGATACCAGAGAAAGACAGCTGTTTATTTAGCATACCTGTGTTAATTCCTATTGCTTGTGCTTCTGTTCCCTCCTGCAGGAGACATACACACCCTTCTGAAGCAGCTTGTGCTATTTGATTATAATGAGCAAGCTGGGGCACTGCAGCAAGTCCTGGAAGAGGTTTTGCAGTTGATGGAGACCTCAATCCCAGAAATCTGGACTCCAGATCTGCAGCAGAGCTCTGTCAACCCGGTCTGTGCTCATCCACAATACCCATCATGCCTGCTATACAATACCAAGTATTTAGCAGTATTTTGCATTCTCCAGCAGAGTCTGGAATCCTTCCCTGGCTTTCTAGGTCTGCATTTTTTCTGTAGAGGTCAAATAGATACTCTGTGCAGTACCCACCAAGTCAGTACACTCTATATGTGCACAACAGGTGTAGCCTGCTGTGTCCCTTGCACTGAATGCCACATTGGACGTGATGAGGTCTCATAAGGCTTGTGTTACCTTGTCCTAGTGATGACTTCTTTTCGTAAGCTCTATCTTAAGCAATTTGTGGAACACAGGAACACTTTTTTTTAGGCCTGATGGTTGAAGTGTTAGCATAGGTTTTATGTACTGGAGTAGTGGTTGTCCAGCCTGGTGGTGTGAAAAGCTACCAGACTGGTCAGTTTAATCTGAACCAGTATATCATAAAGAGTATATTGCAAAAAGAAGAGTTATGTCAGGCTTCTAAGCTTCGGCTTAATGCATAATAAGGAAATCATGAGGACTGCACTTAGTACCCTTCCAAAGTAAAAGTCTTTATTTCTAATAAGTAGTTTCTGAGCATTCATGGTGAACACGAGATATTCCCCAGTATCTTATCCTTAACTACTGACGAGGAAGACTCTAAGGACAGATTAAAAATGTTCTATGTGACAGGGAGCTGAGACCCTCAAATGAACTTTAAATAGTGCTGGCACTGTAATGAAAGTAGTCCTGCCGAGTCATGACACTTGAAGTGCTGTGAAGAAGTAGGTGCTGGGATAAGGGTTCTGTGTCTTGAGCAGCTGTCCAAAAACAGTTCTCTCTTTCTGCCTCTGTGTTAACTTTTCTGAGACATCACTGGGCTTTGATCACATATGGCTGGTCACTTTGTACTGTGAGGTCTCCTGCAGGCAGCTGCTTCTGCTGTTGGAGACTGACAGCAGGGTTTTCTTTGTAGGTATCCCTGCTCTTAGCCTTGCTTTGTGCAGGTTGGAACATTGGTATTGCTTCTTCATACAGGTCCTGGGACCCAATTCAACTGCAAACAGCATTATGGCTGCCTATCAGCAGAAGAGGATGGTGACTCCCGTTGTACAAGGTTAGCTCAGGCTCTGAGTTCAGTGTGGGTGTGAAATGTCAGTGAGGTCAGTTGGCTTTGAGGCTCTCCAGGTATTGCTACCTGACAACAGTTGTAGCATTTATTCAGTTGTAGGAGTTTCTTGCTTTTCTTATGGTGTACTCTCCTGCCTTGTGGCAAGTGAGCAGCCTTCTTAATAAGGTTGTATTTGCTCTGAAGTCCTGTGCTAAAAGCACTGTCTGAATTGTGCTCCTGGCTTCCTGTGTGTGTAGTGTCTGTCTGTTGTGAGGGAATTGGAAGTCTGATTTCTTAGTGTTAGATAATTCTGCTTGCAAGTTAGCCGTTGAGTCTTTCTGTCTGGCTTTGGCAGCCAGGCTCTTGACCAGGCCAGGCTAGTCATGGTGCTTTGCCATGTTGAAGTCCTTGCAGCTAATACAAAATTTAGCGCTGAGAGACCTAGCAAGGGCTGGTCCCATCTCCCCTCTGTCTTCCCTCCTCCTCACTAGTCATACAGTCTCTTCCCCTACTAGTCCTGGAATTGCCTGGAGAAATCCTCTAATAAACCTCTAGATGCAACCTGCCTATTGCCACTTGCCAGGGCTGGCTCAAGAAAACCTTGTGCCTCTTATTCATGCTTAGCAGAGCCAGCTGGCTGTTGTGTGTGATGTCCCAGTTACTGGTGAGTGAATGGAGTTCTGCTTTCTGCCACTGATTGTTGCCTCCTCATTCTGAATGATAACACTTAACGAAGAGGGGACTTGATATGCCCCAGAGATTTATTTCTGTAAGCAGTTCTGCTGTGGACACTCTTCCATGCAGGCTAGTGATCAGTCACTAAAGGGAAATGCTATGCATCAGAGACTTCTCAGTGTCCTTTGATGTAAAGAAAAGTAAACTAAGTAGTCGACAGCTCCTGAAAAAACCATATTGCTATTACCCTCTGTTCTGACACTTGTCCTGTTTGCCTTTCAGATCCAGAATTACTTATTCCACCAAAACTCAATAAAAATCTACAGTGGAAGCTGCATCTTCTCCAATAACTAAAAGCCAAGGAATCCCAGTAACTTTTAGTAAAATTTCATTACATCTTTACAGAAACCATTGTTGTCCTGGTGTTTCTGATACTTGCGCAGCCCTAAACAGTGTGAAGGGTCCCTCCACCTGATACAGTGGTGACTGTGACCTGTATGGCACCACGCTAATGGGGACAGCCACTCACGTCCCACTGCAGAGGTGGTTTGTGAGGCTGGGGAGTGACAGGGTTTGCTGGTTGAATCCAACATCTCCCACCACTGTTCCCTCCCTTCTGGATGAAGCAACCCTACCAGTGTTGGATGGGCTATTTTTTCTGCCATCGCTCCCTCCCGTGGACGGTACCTGCCATGATGACAGGTTACATTTTAAGCTGTTCAACCTGGTTTAGAGATCTCAGCAGTAAGTCTGTACCAGTAGCAAATTGTTGTAATTGCTGAACAAATGAGCTGTGTTTTCTCTGTTGAAGCTGGATGTTGGTAATACCAGATTTTCATCAGAGTCACTTTGTTACATCAGAGTGATCCCTGCAGCACCAGCAGCCATTACTGTCCTGAAAGTATGCCTATTCGCACCAGGGAGATCTTGGGTAGAGAAAACATGAATAAAAGTGGGGGGAGGGCGGGTGTGGGGGGTGTCAGTGGCACACACTGATGGGCGACACTACCCTAATTACCTGAGTTTAAAGAAGATCAGCTAATGCTGCCGTATGGCAGTGACAGATAAGCAGCTGTACCCTGATTATGCTATGCGCTCTTGCAGAACTGTTTCAGCTGGAAACTGATCTAACCTCACACCTGACAATTAGGTTTTACCACAGAATACTTCTGCGATCTGACTCAAGAAGTAATGGCAGCAGTCCTGGGAGCAAAGGAAGGGGACAAGCTCTGCAGGCAAGGCTGGAGACCCTTTCAGCGGTAGCAGCCCCCCTCTCCCTCAGTTAATTTTGGCCTGGCAGCTGCTGTGTTCAATGCAAGCCGTTTCAGTTAGGTGCTGTGGAAAAATGCCAGCACAAACAAGGCATTTCCTGTCAGTTGGAGGTATCTAATGACACAGCAATGGGCGGTGTTCTTACTGCAGGGCCTTAGCACGTGTGTAGTGCTGCAGATCATTGATGTGAGAACTCCGTCATACTGGGATGGCCGCGTGGGCTTGCACAGTGTGTGCTGTGCTGGCTTGGGGCTGTTT
Organism: Pelecanus crispus; assembly: GCF_030463565.1. NCBI lineage: Eukaryota > Metazoa > Chordata > Aves > Pelecaniformes > Pelecanidae > Pelecanus > Pelecanus crispus. The sequence goes on along the minus strand of NC_134676.1, from coordinate 70,669,798 downwards.
GGAGTGGAGTGGTAAAACAATTCTTTGTCAGCGTTACACAAAGAATTAGAGTGGTCTTATTTCCAGCTCTTCTAAGTTATCGTAAGTGGCCTGTTATGGGTGGTGTGGGGATGGCTTAAGCCTGTTGTCAAGTACTGTGACTACACTGGAAAGAGATTCTCCAAGAGTAAAGCCGTGAGATGGCAAAACACATGAAGGGCTGCAGAGCATAGGAGTGTCTTACTGGATCTGGGTCTTCAGAATGGTGGCAGAACACAGTCCAAGATGAAATACAGAAGCCATCTTTCAGATCTGGAGAAAGGGGTGATGAGGGAATCTGTGGTCCTCTCCAGGGTATGGAGGGCTCTGGCCCCGCAACTGAAATGCGACACTGACACTGCTAATTCCTGACATTCCTAAATCTGATGCCAGGCAACACTGAGGTCTTGCGCAGCCTAATCAATTGCCTAGAAAGAGACTCCCTCTTAAAGAACCCAAGAAAGGGTAAAACTAGTGCCGGCTTCCTGAGGATTCATGCTTGTGCCTAAACACAGCAGTTGCTTTAATGTATGTATATGGGTTCTGCTTTTTCTTCATGGTGATGGTCAAAGCTGAAGACCCTCTAGTCTTAAACATGTTTTCTATTCTCCCATCAAGGCACAATCACTTTAAATCTGCCATCCAGGTGGAAGGGCAGTCTTAAATCATTCACATGGTAATTCATCACTGAACTCCATTGTCTTCCCCTACCCCTCTCCGTCCTGAGTGAACTTTGACTAAGGAGCAGTAGAGCTGGAAGCAGCATCTGGTGTCTGTGAGCCTCCAGGGGGGATGTCCTGCCTCCTGCTTCCTACTTCTGCAGCTGCTGAACCTTAGCTTCTTTTCAGCAGCAGCCAGGAGTCTGCTTTCCCTTGATTTCTACTGGGATGCTCTTTTGTTTTCTTAGTGATGCATGTCATCTTGAAATATATTCTGCCCTAGCTGCTGCCTTTGCAGACACGTTGACTTTGCTCTTGTGAGTTCTGTGGAGGCTCTTACAAACAGATGCAGTTACCAGGAATTGAAGTAAGCCATTAATGCAGAAATACAGAGTTAGCTTAAGAAATGTCCCAATTTCTGAGCAAATGTTGCTGTATGGAAGCCTGATTCTCTTGTTAGAGTAGAAGTTTGTCACCTGTCTGCTGTCTAGCTTCATTAAATACAAAATACAAAGGGAAAAAAAACTATTTCAAGCACACAATATCACAACAATAATAGAGCTCCAGCAGAAATCTGTTAATTACAGCAAGGCGTAGAAGGGAGGTGCTCTTGAATTGATTCAGGTACCCTTTGTCACCACTGGTCTTTCTAAGGTACCCAGTGTCTTCCTCAGAAGCACTTCTTAAAAATGCAGGAAAGACCACAATCTTCATATTCACTCCTGTAAACCCAGAGCTCCTGGAAAGAGTGCAGTGAAGCCAGAATAGACCCACCAACCCAGACAGAAGACTTTCTTTGAGGGGATGCAGCTGCGATGAGGTTGTCACTGGGCCACATCCTGGCCAGTTCCGTCTGGAAGCGGTCGGCAAAGCCCTCCATCATAGTGCTGCCCCCGCACAGCAGGATATTCCCCACCATTTTTTTTCTGACATCAGCATCACACTTCTTGAGACAGGTGAGCGTCAGCTGCAAAAGCCCTGGCTGCTGTGAGCCAAGTAAGGCTGGTTTGAAGAGTGCTTCAGCACAAAGGAATCTCTCCTTGCCTACAGTGACGAGGTGTCCATCCGGCAGCTCATGAGCCAGTTGTTGTTTCTGAACAGGCAAACTCAAGTCCTGTGCAAGGTTCAGTGAAGTGTAACAACACTTCTCCTTGAGATCTTGTACGATGTTTAGCTGGTGTTCTGTGAATACATTTCCAGACTCATTTAGTAACTTCATGAGATAACGTGTGATGTCCAAACCAGCATAATCTACTCTCCCAGTGACGCTACGTATAACATAACCTTCATAGATGGGAACCACATGTGAAGCGCCATGGCCACTTTCCACCACGAGAGCTGAGGTTTTTCCGTAAGAGTACATGGATAAATGAGACTGGTAGGCAATGTGGACAGCAGGCACGTGAAATCCTTCAAACATCATCTCAGCGTATCTCTGCTTGTCAGTGATGGAACACAGGGGAGGCACTGACACCAGAATGGCATGGTCCTCTGAATGAATTTTCATCTCAGTCTGGAAAATATACTCCAAAGTATCTTGGACGCCATTCCAGTCCACCACTATGCCATGTCTTACTGGGTTGATGAGCGTTAAGGGTATGCTGCTATTCTGAAGCTCTCTTCCAACAAAGGTTTCTTTTTCATTGCTCCCAGTCTCCTGTAGGGGCTTACCAACTGTAGATGAAACAATGCAGGAAGGCCATGGGTCCCCTGCAAAGCCACACTTGAAGTAACCTGTGCCAATGTCTACTACTACTGCTTTAGTTTCTTTCACAGCCTGGAGGCTACCCTTGGTCGTGGATATGTGGCTGTCCCTTATGGGCTTCAAACAGCGTGCATCTGCTGCTGCCATTCTTGCAGACCTTTCCTGTACAGCCGTGACTTCATACAGCAAATGCTGGACAGGCTTCTCTGTAGCATTGCCCTGCTACCACTCCACCTGGGGCCAACGCAAGCAGCAGATGCGTGCCTGAAGCCCTGGTGGCAGTGGTTCTACTGATGCCACTGACTTATGACATCATACATAGGCTTGCCTCTCAAAAACCAGTGCTCTGCATGCAAGTGTGTGACAATTGTGACTTAGGCACCTGCACACCATTTCTATATAGATGGATTGCAGGTGTTTGTGCTTCACTTCGACCTGCTCTGAGAGGTACTAAAAACCACAACACCCACCCAGATGTGACAGGCCATGGGGCATAAACAGTGCATTTAACGGTGGAGCAGCGTGGCTTTCCTCTCTGGCCTGCCTCTGCCACGCAAGGAAGACCACAGTTCTCCAGCATTTGCAACTGCTCTTGGTCCAAAATAGTTCCTGTTGCTAAGCATTAACACTACTTCGCCTCTGAGGCCAAGTAAAGCCCTAGTTTGGCTGTGTCAAGAGTGAATCCCTAGACTGGCTGTGCTTTTGTCATTGCTTTCTCTCTCTTTTTTTTTTAAAAGTTTTGCTTTCTAAATTAAGGTATATTATTACTAACATCAGCAAAAACTAAAGTGTGACTGGTGTTTGAAATTAAGCCACAGCCAACCCCTCACCCTTACTGTCCCCCATTTCCACTACAGGAATGTCTTTGTTCTTTTCCAGCAGCAACAGGTGACCACTTGCCCCATCAGAGTGTGTGTAGTAACACGCTGCTGCATGGGGGCATGGAAGAAGAGGACACCCTCTCCCCACAGAACACCTTACCGAGAGTTGCAAACAGCACTCTCCTTGTGTAACAAAACCTGTGTGTGCTCTTTTACTGAAAGCCATTTCACCCAGAGGGCATCTTACTTAACCAGTCAAAGCTGGGCTTAGAATGGAATTGAACCCTACAAATGAGTTCTGGACCCAGAAACAGATTTTCATTACTACTGCTCTGCTGCCTATCTAGGGGTTGACATCATGATGACAATCAAGTGATAGAGAGGCTCACCAAAATCCCAATGTGGAGAAACAGGGCAGCATTAAACAACGCAATTTCTGTATCAACCTCAACATATACAGCCAAGCAACTGCAAACCTTGATAGTTTATTGCTCTGGGGAGCAGTAAAGCTGGTCATTGTGATTTATACATGTATTTTTATATATCAATGATTAAATACATCCTTGTACATGAAAGAGGTGGGCCGCCCCTCTTAGAGCCCGAGCAGTGACTACCCTGGCACCCTGCTGAGGGGCAATGCCTGCTCCACAGCCAAGGGGAAGTTCAGCAGCACTGAAATCTTCCAGCCACGTTGTGGCACAGCGAAGTGGGGATGCTGTCGCTGATGCTCCTTCCCATACACTCTCAGTACATTCCTTGGACAGTTTTGCTGTCAGCCACAGCAGCCTCTGCAACATTATCACTTAAGAGAAACTTCACTGATAGGCAGAAGACATGAAGAGAAAGACCTCTAAACCATTGTTTGTTTCTTTCTGTTCCCAACAGAAACCTAGATCCAGGCTCAACGCCTCAGCTTCTGAATTAAAATAAATCCTTTCATCCAAACACAACACTTCTTCCAGACTTTGATTCACATACAGAATTGTGTGGCAGTACCACATCAAAGCTGCAAACACACCTTCAATTTCAGAAGTCACTTTATTTTATGTTGCTTTTTTTTTTTGTCTAAGCTATTACAAAGTTGGTATGCTGTTCTTTACAGGCTACTTCTTCCCACATTACATTTGTCATTCCAGTTAACAAAGAACATACATGTCCACTAACCCTTCAAGGTCTTTGCTGTACCCTGAAATCTGAAGACAGGGTGTAAGATGATTTTTTTGCAAAGTCATTTTGGCCAGTGTTTCCTGAGATGTTCCTTTAACTGTGGGATAGTGGACAGCTGTTGTTTGCAACAATGGCATCTGAGGGGCAATTTGAGAAGTTCAGAGACGTGATCTTTCACCATCACTTTTCCCTTGCTTCTTACCATCTCTATCACATCTGAAATAAAATAAGAGACAGGAGGTATTGGGACTACATAGCATCATGAAACACACGATGCTGCAGAATCTCTGTGCACTGCTTCATGCGCACAGCAGGTCATCACTGCATTCTAATTTAAACCACTCACAAAATTCAGTCGACTTTTACTTAGTGCTATTCTCCACTATCTGAAATTACATAAAACGTTTCACTTATTACAATAGAATTTATGGCTTACACATTTGTTTGGAAAAAAAGCCCAAAGTCAGAACCCGCAAGCAGGATTACATGTTATAAAATACCTTTTCTAATCATTACCTTGAGAGTTTAAGAAGTAGTCTGTCGTAAAAGAGTTCCAGTGCTTTTTGGTTTTCAGGGCCGGAGAATCAAAATCCTGGCTGATTACATGCAAATGTAGCTGACTGAAACACATGTATTATGTAGATAAGAGAGAAGAAGTATGTTAATGGTTGAAGTTCTTTTGTGGTGGTATCAGTTGCAAACATGATTCAGCAGAGTTGGGCTGCCAGTATTACAGGTCAGTCTTACTACATTTGACCCACAGTCCTGCAACAAAAGAACCCCAGTCTGTTCTGGAAGCGCCGTCTCATGCCAAGCGTTTCACTTAAAGAGTCAAGGTCACTAGTTTGCATATTCCACTGGCCCCTAACTACAGTCTATATTCCTGCTAGTTTCCAAAAAGGCAGAGACAGTGGTTTTAATACACCAAAGGTTTAACTCTTGTGAAGTACCTGAATGGGACTTGATCAGTGACTCAAAGCTTTGTCCAAGAACTGGAGAACAATTCAGGAACAGACTGCAGCACCCACAGGCATTTGGACACTGTAACATCTGGGCTTACTTAGGCACAAGATTTGAATCCTTGCTCAGTAGTAGGCAGGACTTGACAGGCTTAAGAGTCACTCTCTGATCCCAGATCGGTAGGGGGGATGCCCTGGCACCTGGCCACTGGCAGCACTGCCTCTTCTGCTGGGACTGGACCACAGGCGTACCATAGCCCTAGCTCCAGACCTCTGCTAGGGGAACCCAACAGGCATTTCCCACTGGACCCACGACACCTGCGTAGCCCACCGGCATGTACGCAGCAGTCTGTGCACAGGTGCACCAAAAGGACTTGGTCACCAAACTGTTTGTAGTAGGAGGGTAAGTTGTTCTTCAGCAATGGCAGATAACGTTACAGATTTAGCCCCAAATCTGTATAACCAGAAGAACAGGGTCTCTACCTGATGACTCATCTAGGTCTTACCTCATACTGGGGATAGCATGGTAACCCAGTCTGAACTCCAGACTCTCTCTGGCAGGGCACTGTTCAATCATTTTTTGCCCAACTGCATGCATATGTTCCAGGAGTTCAAGATGGTCCCTGCTGACTGACTTCAGGCTTGAAATGGGGTCCCATGGTAAGATAAGCCAGTGGTAACGTGCTTTGGGATATTTATCCTTGATGACTACAGTCTTTTCATCTTTGTAAACCTTGCAAAACAAGTAACAAGATTATTTACTGATTGAAAGTTAAATATCTTATTCCTATAAGCACTACATTTAGTGGATGTTGAGATGTTATCCGTCTGCACGTCGCACTGTGGTTGCAGAAGTCCCTAAGCACACGTGTGTGTCGCTAGTGCAACTGGGACTGCCAGAAAAAAAGCCAGGGAAGATTACTAGATGGGGAGAAATATCAAGCAGCAGAGCATTCCATTTCAAGGAATACTTCTGTTGGAACTAAGCTGGTCCAGGATACACACCCTCTTCCATACCATGCAGCAGGCAGCTACAGAGAGGTGTTCCAGCATCCCTCTTCATATACTTTAAGGAAAAAGCTTTTTATTCTTACATAGCAATATGTTAACTATTGCTAGAGATGGATATAAACTCTCTTGAAAATCACCTGGACCCAAGTCTGGTGAGGTCTAGGAAACTCTACTTCCACCAGGCTACATTCAAGCTTTGCAGTCACTGAAACAAAAATCATGGCACTGTGCTCAATATAAAGCATGTAGGAATGCACTAGACTGCCTCATCCTTCACAGATTTCTAGAGTGAAAAACAAGTCTCAGAGGTGCTACAAACAGTGCACTCAGAGCTGCAGACCTCCGCTGGCGTTACAGAGACAAAAATATTCAAGTCCAAGCTATTTCAGTTCATGCTACCCAATGTGCTACTTTGTAAGATCACTCACAGAAAGGAGAACAGCTTCCTGTCTATCATGCCCTTCTTCCCCTGTTTTCATTTTGTTCTGCCTTCTGAAACAATTTGATGCAGCTGATGAGAAAGAGTAGCAAAGCATTTGGAGAAGATGGGGGACAACCTGCCTCTGGGAATAAAAAATCTGTCAGGTTCCAAAGCAGAAACTGTGTACTGTGTCTCTGATCTCTTAGCAGTGCAAGTGTTGGTGAGAGCTGGATGATGTCTTTGTCATCTTTGCTAATTATTCTCATCTGTTTATACACAGAGCTGATCAGTCTTGCTCTACAAGAAGGAAGATTAAAATTTTATCAGCACACAAATTGTAGGACTGATTCTTTCAGCAGCAAGACTGATGCTGTCATACTTTTATATACAACAAGTGCCTGCATATGCAGCCTCTGGGAATGGGATCATCATCAGGTGTTTTCAGAAAAAAAGAAATATTGCCATTTATTTAATAATTGATTAAAAAGCCAAGATAGGAGTTCTGTTGTTTGTGTATTTAGTTCAGAACCACAACTCATAAAGCTAACACTAAGTCACAAATGTTAATTTGTGTTCTAACATTCAAAGAACAGTTTTAAAACCAGCCTATCTTTTGGGTCAAGACAGTGCTGTCTTTCATATAGCATTGTTAACTGCTATATAAAATTCTGCTTAAGGGATGAAGATTAAGCTTCATGTTTCAAAAGTAAGCAAGTAGTTCAATAGCTTTATCATTCCCCATAGAAAGACTCATTTGAAACCGCTGGCATTTCTAGGAGAATGGGCACCCAATTCTCCTACAACTCTACGCAGTTCAACACTTTACACTAGAAATGAAAAAAAAAAAAATAAAAAAAAAAAAAATCAAGAAATAGGGACCTTCTGATTAGTTATCAAGGAAATTATTTTCAGCCTGATCATCACCTGAAGGAGCCCAGTGAGGCTGTGGGATCTTCACCCTTGAAGGTCATCTCAACTCAAATGGACAAAGGCTAGGGCAATCACTCCGAGGGCAAGTGGTCAGACTGGGTGACCTCCAAAGGTCTTTTCCAACTGAAATTATTCAGTGATTTCAAGAACCAAGTATCACAGGTGTCTGTGATATCCATCCTCCTGAACACATACTCTTGCTGAGAAGTATAAACAGAAAAACACATCTCTAATGTTAAGATGGCCATGCAGCATCCAGCCAGCCAAAATCCAAGCTAAATGGACCCAAGCTTCAGGCCTTACTCTGCCAGACAGTGGAACATTGATGGAGAGCATTCTCCCTGTTTTGGAGTTGAACTAAAAAGCTTGTTTTTGAGAAAAGAGTTGTCTACGTATTTGCCATAAATTAAAAATAAAATTAAAGTAGGCTCTATACCTGGATAGGGAAGATGCTCTCGGGGCTCTCTCAGAATACAGTAACAAGAATGTGTGCATACACTGCAGCCACAAAAGCTGTTTGTCAGATTTCTGCATCCTGAGTCTGATCTCCCCAAAAGCAGGCAGCAGACAACAAAAAATGAGCTCAAGGAAAACCATTATGCAGCCACAGGGAAGCAGAGGGAGGGAAGTGCATCTGGAGCATCTGCAGAAGGCTGAAAGAAACCACCCAGGAAATTTCTGTTGGCACAAAGAAACCGGGTGGAGGAGGAGCCAGGAGTCACATCCTGTCAGCTGGCACAGAGGTGTTGCAGGTGAGTTTGCTAGAAACCGCAGAACTGCACCATGCTTGGAAACAAGGTAGTGCTGACTGCCAGAAAGCAGGAACCTCCACTACTTGCTCAGTTTCAAACCACACCCCCATTTTACTTGATTTCCCTGAGGAAACATAGCAACTGCGCTGCTCGCCTGCTCTCCCAACAACCTTTTTGAAATCTGATGGCCAAATTTGACAGTGTAGAGAGCTCGAAGATTATTAAGATAATGACATTCTGCAAAATCAGTAGAGACTCCCAAATTAATGCTACTACAGAGAGAGATGCAAGTGCAATTTGGCCCTTATGCAGTACTCCACTAGTTAATCACATCATTAAAGTAAACTGCAGAAGAAAGCAAGCTCATGTAACTTTGTTAAGACAGGAGCTACTGTAAAGTACAAGTGTACAGCTCTCACCTGCATTTTTGGATCTTGCATGGAGCTCTTTAGACCCTGACTCCAGTGTCCTAAATGTTCCTACAGCACAGAAGGAAAAAAATAATTTATAAAGGTAATTAAGATTCCAATTATATGTTTTAAAGCATTCAGTTCAGTACTTTCATTAGTATACAACAGTAAAATAACATCTGAATGACAGCTGAATTATTTCCTTTCTATAAATGCCAACACACCTGCTTCAACTACCCCCACAAAGCTACCTGTAACAAAATACTGTTAAGATTCAAAGTTAAGTCTTTCAAATGCTGAAAATTTAAAAACAGGGAGCTCTAGATCTGTTTGAATTTAATAATTTGCACGCACATGTTATGGCACAGTCCTTGATTAACACTGGTGACAGATTATTTTACTAAAAGACCCTCTGCTTCATGGATCATAAGGGCCAAATGAAGTACAAGGATCTCCATTAACTGTCCTATCGCATGCTGCTCTGCACAGAACAAAGAAGTGGTTGTGGTGTGCAGCCCTACTCTTAGATGTATTTATTTTTTGATATTGTGCAATGAGTGGCTTGTACAGAAAACAAGAAAGGCCCAGGAAGATCAAGCCAACACTAGCAGGTATCTCTTAAACTTGGTTATTGAATGCCTAATAGAAGGTGCCTCAAGTGCACTTTTTTCAGAACAGATGTTGTATCTGTTCAGATCACTTTACAGGCTTTATCAACAATGATCTTCATCATATTCTTATGGAGGAAGATGTTCAAACATTATTATAGTGCTGACAGAGAAACAGTGTGAATCATCTTGTCTCCCCACTCATACCACCACAAATCTGGCCCTAATATGACTAGCCTGAGTTCACAAATAACTGGTCAGCCCACCACAACCTGGGACTGAAATTTTGTCCTGAGGGGTTTCATTTCTGCACCTTTTCCTCCAGCAACTGCACTGTTATAGTTCCAGATGCACTAAGCAGTCTTTTATTTTGTCTGTGTCAGCAGGGTTAAAAACTCCTTTTCAAAAGATTTTGCCTGGTAACATTCATTAATGTAAACACGGTTCTACCATAAGGAATGACCAAAGCAAGAGGGGGAGGGAGGAAGGCAATTAAAAAAAACCAAAACCAAAAGAGGCTCAAGTTGTTCTATTCTCTGTGCATAAGCTTTCAGATAACCACTGCTCTATGAGACTTCATCTCAAGAGGCAGCACAGTATCCTTGTGTGACTCCAGCTAAACTGAGCTCATGTAGACTGTGTTTCTAGCACAAACTGCAGCAGGAAGTTTAGAGAAGAGTTTAGAAGAAGAAGCAGAGATTAAATCCTCACTCACTACAAGCAAGCCCCTTCACGCACACCCACTCCCCAGCTCAAGTTAGAATGGGTCCCAGGTAAGTTTCGCAGGACCTGGGTGATGTCAGGAGCAGAGTCATTGCCTCAGCACATGTCAGCTCACGTGTTCTGAATACTGTGAGGATCTGTGTTCACCTGAGATGCTTCCCCATCAGTAGTACCCACAAAACTAAAAGACCAAAACCCTGATGGACAAGACAACCCCAGAAGAAACAGCACAATAATACTAACACACTTGCCTTTTTGCTCGAAGTTCCTTCACATGCAGATACAGCAGTATTGCTCAGCTTAGGATTTGCAGAATTGCCTTGTGTATCTACCACCTCCATCTTCATTGTTTTTCTGGGCACAAGCTCTACATCATCATTCTCACAGGAGTCCTCACATGGCATCTTGTCAGTTTGTATTTTCTCTTCTGCTTCTGTAACAGTTTTATCTGACTCTTCAGTAAATTGCACCGTGTAGGGGTAAAGTTTATTCACAATATGCAGAACCTGGCCTGGCTTCATTTTCACCTCTTCACCCTTGCCAATATTCACGAGATCAACACTAGTTGGGTTGACTCCTATCTTTGGTAGGGACAAAAAGGAAAAAAAATAGCAAATGATGTTGTAACTGGAATCGCCAGCTACCACTCTGTTGTCCTGGAATATCACTACCCTGGAAAGCAAACGTGTTTTGTATTCACTGCACCACTTCCCCACACCGACCCGCTCTACAGGATCAGGGAAGTCCAACACAGGAGACACCTCTCTATGGCCCAGTCTTGCAACCGCAGCTGTCAGCACACAACCCACAGGGGCATGGTGTCACAGGGACCCGATGGTTCTGTAGCAGCTGGCTACAGAGCTACAACAAGACCTATGTCACACTTTGCTCAAAAAAATTAACAATCTATTAAACAACTGTTAAAACAATAACAGCCTTAGTAACAATTATTTCTGAAGAGTAACAGTAGTTTTAACAATTATTTCAGTCCAACCATCCCCAGAAATTTTCCTGGTTTCAAATTATTTTACTTTGTCTTTCTTCTGCCTTTGACTAGGTTTTGTTTTCTGTTTCTACTAAATGCTGTCCCATCAACACATTTGCCTTCAAATACACAAGCACACTCTCTGGCTCATCTCACTCTCTTCAAGAGAGAAAGGAGTTCAGACTCACAACCACTGGCTCACCAAGCACAGCCCACTACTAACACTTGCAACACACTCCCTCCTGCATAGGCAAAAAAAAAAAAAAAAAAAAAAAAAAAAAAAAAAAAAGGAAAAAAGTCCCTCTGAGCCCCGAGAAGTGTCCACTACACCACTACACAGGGATCAGCTCCTTGCTCCTGTCTTCTTCTTCCTCAAGCTGAATGCAATAACCCTTCTCAAGCCCAGAGAAGACTGTGTTCAAACACCGTGACAACACTGCCTGTTCCTTCGAGAGGCTAAGCCTCTCTGTCCACCTCAGCTTGTGCAAAGTATATACCAGCCTATCTGTATTTTAATGCTTTTATTTTCATTTTGCATCTTACACTTTCACAATACCAACTCTATTATTTATTCTGTTCTACCAGAAAATGAGGACAGCAAGGTCAAATTTTTACCTGCATCTCTCATTGCATCAGTTCACAGCTCTGTGCAACTCTCAGATAACTTTCCCCTCAAAACAGTGTTTTGAAGACTGAGAAGTTACCTGAAGTTTAGCTGATAATTGAAAAGCAATACATTTTCCTCTGTCTCCGGCATACCTGATAACACAAAGCGGTGTGGGCAACCTACAGTGACCGTTTGATAGATGGATTTTACCTGATCACAAGTGTGACCCTAGGGAAATCAGGAGTCTCCAACTTCAGCACAATGTTTTTGGTTAATGTTTATGCATGAAACAAGCTCTAGGAAACCATCTCTTCCCTGTGACTGATTGCTCTGTCACAGAATGTTTCTTTAGCTTTGTCACTGTGATACCTGCCTGCTTCACAACAGTACTGTGCCTCTCATCGCTTGGTATTCACTGCGATGAAGCACCCGCCTGATTCCAGCCAGGATCTCTTCTGTCTACAGCTCCACAGTTTCACTCAAGTCAAGTGCACTTCACAACCCCCGGCTCAATATGCTATCAAACAGCTGATCACTGGAACCTTGGAACCCCATGCCGCACACAAATCACCTGGGAAGCAACTCTAGAGCGGGCAGCGAAAACATGCTAGCACCCACTGTCAGAAAGTATTCCCAGCCCCGAAATTCCAGTAACACAGTATTCAAATTGTGGCTAAGGCTGCCTTCTGTGGAAAACTGTCCGAGAGATCTTTGCTGGATTCACCAGATACTGGTGGGGTCCCTGTGCTTACTGAGCTCTGGAGGCGTTTTGACAGAAGACATTACTCCTCAGTAGGCAGAACACGTTGACGTGTTGTCCACACACGCTGATGCTGTGGGCACCCATATCTGCTCCAGCACCTGAAGCCAGAGAATTTTCCTTTCATATTATCTCAGGGATCCTGGTCCTCATAAGTATGAGACAGTAGGCCTACATCAATCGAGTTAGTAAGATGAGAATGCCTTCAGTGCTGTCTCACATCCCAACCCTTCCCAGAGGTGATTACACCTTTGGCTCTAACAGCCATCGAAACAAAAACCTTCCACAACTGCCCGGTCCCATTAACACAAGAACCAATTTGACCTTAAATGAAGGGCTGCCTCAGCTTTAGAAATTTAAGGCTCAGGAGGCAGATCAGCAAGTTTAGGGGAAGAACTCCAAAATCTCCCAAATGTAGCGCCTGGAAGAACAGGTTGAGGATTCACAGCAGTGTTCGCTGATGCTGCAAGTCTGGCTGTCTGAGACCGGAGCATATCTGGAAGGAATACTGCAGTTTTTCCATTGAAGTATACCAAAACAACCACAGATCCCTTCCAAAGGCCACTCGCTGTGCTCTCCTTGGTCATAAAACAGCTTCAGGCCCTTCAGACCTAGTGATTAGAATCAACGCTTGCAGCATTTGTGGAGTTTAAGTACAACAACCATCCCAGTAAGTATCAGAAATACTGTACACCCATTTAAAAACATACCTGCTTAACTGTGACATACCCCTTGTTACAGTCTGCTTTTAACTGAACTGGAAAGAAAGAACAAAGTGTCACCAAACAGTGTAAATAAAAAGGCCAGAACTCTGCTGAACCACCCCTTGCAGAAAACACTCCTATATTTTAAGATCTGCTACCTTCTGAAGCTGATCTCTGTGAACGTACACAAAGAATACTTCTGCCTCATCCTCTGTTTCCAGGACCACAGGTAAAATGGAACCAACCCATACACTGAGTCACACCTGAGTATTTCACATCACGGATCAGCAAAATTACTTCAGAATAAAGGTGAAATCTGTGGAAGTCTTCTACATATTCTTGCTATTCTCACCAGCCCTTTGTGACAACAGAGCATGGAGCCGGACTGTGTCCAGAAGGAAGAAAGATAAGGCAGGGAAGATGTGAAAGGGAGTATTTTATAGATCACAGGTACATTTATATATTCTCCCAGCTCACCTATAAAATAACTAGTCATATTAAGTTGGTGTAAGACTAGGTAGATGAAGTGCCACTCACGAAGCAAGAGTGCAGGCAGTGGAGCATGACTGCGGGCCTTGGCACTCATGTTAAATGTCAATGCCTTTGTTTACGAAGGTTAACTTCCTGTTATTGTCTCCCCTGATTTTTTTAGGACCCAGAGATCATCATAAGTGCTTATAAAAAAAGCTTGATGACTTCAAGAACGAGGCAACACTATAGACCATGCAGAGAAAGGAGACCACAAGTTGGTGACTGCAGAAGCAAGCCTAAGGAGAGCATGCTTAGATTTCAAGAAAAAATTGTGATTTGGACCATTTAGGTCCTGCTCAAAGGAGGCTTATGAATTAGGCCAAAATATTGGTCCATTAGCTTCACTGTAATTTAACCAAACAGAAGAGTGATGTTTATTGACAAACATGAGTGCTGTACTTGAGTCTCACACTCTTCACAAATTTGGTTGTTGCTGCATGTAGAAAGCAGGATTTGAGCTAAACCTTACCTTGCTGCCGTGAACACTTTTTATCCGTTATCCCAGTCTCTGGGCCACGCCCAATTACCACTGCTTCCAAGTGTGGCAGTTTCATTCGCTGACTGCATTTCTCTTTCCCCAAGAGCCAGCACACACGCATCACTGTGCTATAGAGCAAAACAAACAGCATGTTACTAACACACAGCTTCCTGATGGGTCACCTTCCTAGGGAACAGGGTCCAGGAGATTCCACTGCCAGCCCATTCATTAGCTGAGTCACTTCTGCTCACTGCATTCATGTTTCTGAAATTCAAGGCAAAGCACAGCATTAACACTAGCACAATCTAAGAGCAAGTTGCTGTTGAAAGGCCAATACCATTTTTCTTCCTTCTATATCACCATTCTCATATCCACGGATCATATATAGGAAAAAATCAATTGGATCAACAGTTTCATCTGACAGAAAAGCCTACACACAAAAAAAGTGATTTGTTTCCCACTGAATCGGAATTGATCTGAGAGATTACCTTACCCACCAAAAAAAAAAGTGGTAGAAGACAGAGAAGGCAGAGAAAGGGATAGCTTCATCTGGCAACAGTCTGCTGATGGACCACACTACGAAATCAGACCCTGAAGTTTACACCAGTTTGACCCTGGACGTCAAAGATCCCGCACCATCCCCCCTGCCTAGTGCTTGGCGCTAAGCACTCCTCCTCCTACTTTGTGGTGAGCTTATCCCGGTGGAAAGCAACCCTCCGTCCCCAGTGCAACCTCCACACTGTCACACACTCAAAAACGTGCAGTTAGGCCCAACCAGCTGCACCTCCCGTCGGCCTGCTGCTCAGGACGGGTGCCCTCCACCGCTCACTGCACACCCCGCCTCAGGGCGCCGCTTTATACCCTCGAAGCCCTGCCAGCCGGGCGGCGGCCTGGCACACGGCAACGACCGCCAGCACCACACAGCCGATGCAGACGCGAGGGGAGCCGCCGCGGACGACCGGGAGCACCCCAGCCCCACCAGACCCCCTCCTGCCGCCGCCGCACGACCGCAGCCACCGGCCCGCAGCGCCGCCGGCCTGCAGGGGAGCCGGGCCCCATCCCCATAGCAACGCCGGGCTCCACCCTACAGCCAGCCCAGCCAATCGGCTGCTGCAGCGCAGCCCCCACGTGACCAGAATGCGGGCGCGGCGCGTGGGCCCGCGCAGCCGCACTGAGCCCGCGCGCTCCGGGGCGGGAGCCAGGGCCCGGCGCAGGCGCGGTGGGGTGGCGCGGCGCGGCGAGCCGGGCCGCCACCAGGCCTGTGCGGTAACCCCGCCCCGGCGCTGCCAGACCCGCGGCGAGGGGGCGGTGCGGAGCGGGGCCGGAAAGGTGGCGGATGGGGTGCTGCTGCGTACCCGCCTATAGCTCGGTGCCTTCCCGCACGGAACGGCCCAACGCTGGGCGGGGGTAGGGCCTACGCGATACGCAGGTGTACAGCGAGAGCGGCAGCTGCTGCTCCGCGGCACGCAGGCGGCGCGGCCGCAGTCGCCGCTGGCCGACCAGGCGCCCGCCGCCCGCCCGGAGCATGCGCAGTGTGGTGCGCGGCCGGTGCACGCCGGGAGTGGCGGCGGCGGCGGGCGAGGGGCGGCGCTGATTGGCCAGCCGCCTTCTGCCTCCCACCCCTATTGGCTGCCCGCCCTCCAAAGCCCGGCGGCCGGTGGGGCGGGACTTCCGGGGCGGGGCGGTTCCGGCTCAAAAGCGCCCGGATGCGGGACCGGCTCGGAACTTTCCAGAAAAGTCGGGATCGGCGCTGGGCGAGGAGCCGCCGCGGGGTGCGGGATCGCCCGCTGCTCAGGGGCCGCCCTCCGCCATGGTGAAGGAGACTACGTACTACGATGTGCTGGGCGTGAAGCCCAACGCCTCCGCCGAGGAGCTGAAGAAGGCCTACCGAAAACTAGCGCTCAAGTACCACCCTGACAAGAACCCCAATGAGGGCGAGAAGGTCGGCGGCGGGACGAGACGGGGCTGGGGGGCCGGCTGTCCTCGGGGGTGCTGACATGGAGGGCGAGGGGAGCTGCTGGGAGGGTTTGGCGGGAGTGGGAGGGTGGCCGGGGGCGGGGGGCCCGCCGTCGTGCCGTTTGCGGTTTCAAGGCCCGGGTGTCTGAGGCACGATGTATGTCTCCCGCAGTTTAAGCAGATTTCCCAAGCTTACGAAGTACTGTCAGACCCAAAGAAGAGGGACCTGTATGACAAAGGAGGCGAGCAGGCCATCAAAGAGGGTGGCTCTGGTGGTGGTTTCGGGTCACCCATGGACATATTCGATATGTTCTTTGGCGGCGGTGGGAGGATGCAGAGAGAGAGACGAGGTAACGTGCCATGTGCCGACACTTTCCCGGACTTTACAGCGTGATCTCTGTGGTAGAGAGGATCAAAGTCTCTGAGGAGAATGCCGTAGGTGTAAGACTTTGAATAGCGTTAAAGTGAAGCTGCGGGCTTGATCTCAAAATCGGAGAGAACATGTCCCTAGCCCATAACACTTGAAACGGCCGGGGAGGGCATTTGGTTCATAGGGTGGTAGTTTGGTCTCTTGTGCATTGTCTCATGTTAATAGCTAATGAGATTTCATGTTTGGAAAGCCTCTAGCTGAGCATAAGCCCAGCTGCTAATAGGCTGAATAGGAAATGGAACAGTAGCATACCTTTAAATGATTTTTTAACTAAGCTACTACAAGTGTAGTGTCTAAATGTGAATTTGGTCTTTAATGGCGAGTAACTATATCTAAATAAAATAGCCAAATAAAATTCAGTCTGTGAAACCTTTTTGTTCTCCTGTGCTGTTCAATGGAGGTGAGTTGAAGGTGCAGTAAAAGGTTGTGCAGAAATTCAAGTCCAGATTAATCACACTGGGAAAGACTGTGATGTTAATTAAACTGGTTAAGAGTAGCACCAACCCCGTTGCTTCTTAGTGCAGACCTGGTGACAAAGGGAAGAAAAAAAGGTTTGTATTAAAATGTTAGTGTTGTTTCAAAGTATTCTAGTAAGCCAGAACTTGGTATCCTTCACAAAATGAAGCCTGCAGTAGCTAAAGTTCTAATTAATTCCTGAGTGTAAAAGTTTAAATACTAAATTCAGTTTCCAGAACGTCCCTTGGTGAGAGGAAGAAAGTACCCTGCAGACTCTAGACAGCGGCTTTCCACCTCCTTGTAGGAGACACATTCAGTCACTTTGTCAAAACTGAAGTCTTGTATTATAAAACTTAAACATTTAAGGTTCTACATGTTTTGTTTCTGTTACTGTTTGTGCTTTCACAGAGGAGTCTCTGGTTTATTCTGAGAGAGAAGCGTTCCTGACAAAGCCATTAGAATTGTTACCTAATTTGACATCAGATAGGAAGGGGCTATTGACTAATACCAGCAGAACAAGATAAAGCTATATTAAGACGGGATGTTAAAGCTTATAGACTTGGTTTATTGTGACTTGAGCGTAGTGCCATGCAAGTTTACTGTTACTTGGAGACCAAACTTTCAAACTGGAGTAAATATCTGTTTTCTTTTACAGGCAAAAATGTGGTTCATCAGTTGTCAGTAAGTTTAGAAGATATGTACAATGGCGCGACGAGGAAACTTGCGCTGCAGAAGAATGTTATCTGTGACAAATGTGAAGGTAACTGAAACTGAAACTAAACACAGGTTGCTTCTAAAGCTTTCAGGTGTTTTTTCTGGTGGCGTGTAACCATCCATCTCCAATTTTCATTCTCCTCAGGTCGTGGTGGTAAGAAAGGTGCAGTAGAATGCTGTCCTAATTGCAGAGGAACAGGCATGCAGATCAGAATTCACCAGATTGGGCCAGGAATGGTGCAACAAATCCAGTCCGTGTGTATGGAGTGTCAGGGGCATGGCGAGCGTATCAGCCCCAAGGACCGGTGTAAGAGCTGCACTGGCAGAAAAATTGTTAGAGAGAAGAAGATACTAGAAGTTCACATTGACAAAGGTGAGGTGTCTTACTAAGATGAAGTATTGAACTCAGATGCACTGACTGACTTTGCAGCACTAAAACAGAAGCTTTAGCAAATGCATGGTGTTGATTTGGTGAGTAACGCTGCTGAATACATGTACAGTAAAATTGCCTGTTGCTGCCTTTAAAAAGTAGGAAACTTGTTTTTAGGGAAGGTTGATTACTTCTATGTTTGCCTCTAATACCTGTGCACATAACTTAAGAATGAATTCTGAAACCTACAGTATTGTAAGCGGTTAATTATTTTTGAGCAACCTCATAGGCTCAAGTCTTGATCAGGTAGCTGAACTGATTAAAATGAAACTCACCAATGGTTGGCTCAGCTTGCCTAATGAATTTTCCCTGCCTGTAGGGAAACCCCGCAGACTCCGATCACTTCTACTGTGTTTCAGTGTGAAGGGGAACCAGGTCTGCTATAGTAATAGGGTGCAGAGACAGTGCTAAGCCTCTCATGCTTAGAACTCTGTTTGCTACGCAACCCTGACAGTGCTGCTCAGCGCAGGTACTCTTCGCCTGGCAAAATGCAACTCAATGCACAAACCCTCACGGTGATGGGAAAGCATGGCAGCGTTGAGTGACAAATGTGTCTCTTGAGGAGGCTGCTCAAAAGCTGGTGGGAGAAGTCTCTGGAGTAGCGCAGCTTGTAAGATCAAGCAAGCTGACAAGCACATGGCTTCTACAGACTTGAAACTGTTGTATGTGTAAGCATACTTTATGCAATGCCTGGATTTGTTTTTAACAGGGAAAATCCTACAGTAACATTGAATATGAGGGTCAGTAGGGGTATATTACTGACATTTCAAACAGGGAAGTCGCTGAGAAGAGTTTCTTCTTCCTTATAGAAAAATAGACTGTGAGCTAACATGAGGCAGTTAGAATTTATGGTAGAGAGACTTTTGTGGGGGTGAAATGTGTTTCTTACGTGATGGTTGCAGTCCTAGGGACAGTGCTTCTTGCACTCAGCAGGCACTGAGATCATGTTTCATAAGTAGTTCTGCCACATATATTTATAAAACTGAAGAAGCTGATTGGTCACTTGCTCTCAAAATGTATTTTGTATGCAGTGTTTCTCTTTTTTCTTAGTAGTGCTTGCCCATATAGTGAAAGCTGTTTTGATAATGTTTTCCTTAAGGACTTTATCTTGGCAGGTGGCTGTTTTGCCCTACAGTTAAGCTTAGTGATCTTCAGACAGTTCAGGTTGGCACCACTAAAACCTGTTGGACATGTGAGTGGATTAAAAAAAAAGTTATGAATGCTTCAAGGGAAGGTCATGGTGTTCTAATTTAAAGATCCAGAGATCTGCTGCTACCAGTTTGTGCCTATAAGAATATTTCTTACTGCTGCCTTTCACTTAAAAAGATGAAAAATGTTTGTTTCCTGCAATAGGAATGAAGGATGGTCAGAAAATAACATTCCATGGTGAAGGGGACCAAGAGCCAGGACTAGAGCCAGGGGACATTATTATTGTCTTGGATCAAAAAGACCACTCTGTATTTACAAGGTAAAAACTCTGGAAATCCTTTGTGTTAACTCCGAGGTTGCTTGTCCACATGCTTCCTTGGTTACCACTCACCTTTTATCTACTGGAAATACTAGTAGAGAGGATCATGTGCCTAGAACTCACCTGTGAGTTTGGGTGGCCAAAGGAGCACCAAGGTGTGTGGGAATCCTGGTACAACTAGTCACAGCCACTTGTGGTCTAGTAGCACAAGGTATTCTTGTGTGAGCATTGGCAGTGGAAGGGGATGGAAGGCAAACAAAACTAGTTACAGTTATTAGGAGTTTACAGACCTTGAGTTTTAAGAACTCTTAAAATATTAAAATACTGAGATTTGTTTAATAAATGTGGATATTTGTGATTATTTTCTTGCTCTTTCTGGGATAGTATTCCATCACTTACCTCAGAAAATTACCATTTAGTGCAGGCAGTTGTTCATTGCTCACCTGGCTTCAAGGCACAGAAAACTTCTAGTGTGTTCACTTTTCCTCAGGGATCTTATTTATGACAAACTTACTGACTATAGCATGCGTCCTTCTGACCGGAGGTGGTTTCCCACACATCATTTCCTGCCTCAGTGCACTGGGCAGGGTAATCGGTCCTGTCTGTTCTTTCTTGCGAAAGCAGAAGTGACTCAAGAGCATTGACCATGTCTCAAGTATTTCATGTTACCAGACAGTACTGTTTGGTGTTGCAAGCCTCCTTGTTTCAGGTTACTGCTTGTGAAATGAGTCTGTCCAGTACATTTTGGTCCAGTTAAAAGCAACACTGATCATATTGCAGAAACGTCGTATCTCACTGCTTCTGTTCAGAGCAGTAACAAGGGAATCGGTGGATTTAGAGAAAGCATTTGTCTCAACACCAACCATTGACATTGTACTTGTAAATAGGAACGGTGAGTCAACAGTTCTTGGGAAACCTGCAGCTGGCCTGCCTGACCGTCCTGTATGGTGCTGAGCTCTGGAAGTTGGTGCCAGAACTCTGTGCCAAAGAACACTGAGCTCACAGGTTAAAAATCAGTTCTGTTTGCTTCGGATAAGCTTACTCAGTTGATTTTTCTTAACTTTCAGTGAAACTAGATACTGAGTCAGCTATGCCAAACGGACAGTCTGGGCCAAACTCTTTGCCCGGTTACCTGGGACTTGAAGCCACAACTCTGCTGGCTTAATTTTGTCCGTATTTCTGCCCACTGCATTTGGTTCTAGTGTCCTTAGATAACCCTTGATATTGCTGGTCTTGCGGGGTTATCCTGAGGTCATGCTGCTTCTGGAACAAGTGGAATGTTCCCCTTCTCCTGTCAAGAGTCTAAAATTAACTTTGGGCAAGGCTCCGTCCAGAGACCTTTAAAATAGGATGAGTAAAATAACTAAGTTCTTTGACTAGGCTGGAGGATTTTGTAGCCCTTGAACCTGCAGTGCCTGCAAGACATCACTAGTGCTGCCATACTGAAGTCAGAATAGGCAACTAAAACAATTACATTATCTTCCATATACTTCTTGGTGCTTTCTAGAAGGTACTTTCATCATAACCCAGAGTGGCCATCACCTGTTCAAATTTCCCTAGTACCAGATGTTCAGAAAGCAAGCGTAACAGAGTAATTGTAGAGCTAGCTGATCCACTTAAGAAAGTATTAATCTACATAAAGGAAGGAAGGGATTAATTGTTCCAGTTGCAGTGTTTAGGAGGCTGAGAGATGACTTCTTCCTAGAATTGGTAAGAAGCAGTGAAGTGAAACTGAATGCAGTTGAGCTTTGCTGTATTTATTTGTTTTCAATAAATACTTGTACACTTTGGATAGTTAGATTTGATCAGTAATGGCTCTCAGCATGGGTATCATTCCTGCAATTGCTGGCTTGAGGTGCTGCATCACTATTCAATATTCTTTATTTAATTGCGTGGGCTTCTATTGAAATTACAGCTTAATTGTCATTACCAAGTTAAGTAATGAAGTTGGGTATGATGCTTTTACTGCTTCTCCCTCTCTGACTGTTTTTGATTGGTTCTACCGTAGACGAGATGAAGACCTTCTTATGTCTATGGATATTCAACTGGTTGAAGCACTATGTGGCTTTCAAAAGCCTATCACAACGCTGGATAATAGAACTATCATTATTACCTCCCATCCTGGTAAGAGTTAAGTTTGCTTTCTGCTAAAAATCCAAGCATACAGTGAATGTAAGCTGGAAGTTTAAAGGAACAGAAGCATCCCATCTTGACGTACAAGGGATGTGTGCTGGTATCAAGCTTTTTTCCCTAGTCTTTGCAGTGCAAATCTTTAAATGAAAAAGAATTTTTGGATAGCAGTCAGCAGTAACTTTCTCTTTGCGTGATATAGTAACAGACCTTACCTCATGGACATACTTGTATCCTGAGGATACCTCATGAGAATTGAAGGCCTTGGGTCTCTGAAAACCACTTTTTCAGCCTTGGAACTGATGGAGCACTTAATAAATTTGTAAGTATGCTTCCTTTGGGAAGCATAACAAGGTTACAGAAATGTAATGTAGATGTCAACCTGCTTTCCTGTGCAGAAGTTGCCAGGCAGTAAGTCCCTATTAGACTGCTATATATCGGTGTAGCTGTCTAACCACAATGTAGAAGGTTACATAAACATTGAAGGGAGTTAAAACTAAAGCTGCTTCTGTTGGCTGCATGGATCCCTTCCTCTTTTTTTTTTTGTTTTTGTTTTTTTAGGCCAGGTTGTCAAGCATGGTGCTATTAAGTGTGTGTTGAATGAAGGTATGCCAATTTATCGCAGACCATATGAAAAAGGACGTCTGATCATAGAATTCAGGGTAAGTGGATCAACTCAGTTCCATGGCATAGTTCAGCACTGTCCAAAATCTAAGCTCTAAGCATTACCTCAATCGGAAGAGATAGCAATTATCGGATGTCCTGGTTTGGTGTTTGTTTTTGACAATGGCGAGAACGTGTAATCCATCAAACAGAATTACAGTTCAGAACAAAGAGAAGACTTCCAGAACACTGTGTGCTGAACATATGTTAAGTACCAGAAGAATTTCTTCAGATACCTTGT
Organism: Pelecanus crispus; assembly: GCF_030463565.1. NCBI lineage: Eukaryota > Metazoa > Chordata > Aves > Pelecaniformes > Pelecanidae > Pelecanus > Pelecanus crispus. The sequence goes on along the minus strand of NC_134676.1, from coordinate 70,647,061 downwards.
GAATTTCCATTTGCTTGGCATGTTCTTTAGCTTTTATCATCCTGCAGGAAGGATGGATTAGTAGCTTCCCCTGTGCTGGTGCAGAGGAGTAGGCTGGAAAACGCTGATTTCTTCTCTGGAGAGAAGTTAATGCTGGGAGCTGTGGCAGCAGGCGCTCTCTGCTACGGGTTTAGAGGAGATTCAACCATATTTCCAATGTTGATATATCCTGTACTTTGCTTCTAGGGTGATTCCAGAGGGCAGTCTGAGGCAGAAGAAATCTTGGATAAGACTTGGTTAAGTTGCCAGCGTTAGAAGCTAACTTACTGCAGGCATTAAAAAAATAGCCTAGTGACTTAGGGTTTGGGTTGGGTTTTTTTTAAGCACTGGGTTTAAGTAATCTGTAATGATAAAGCTGGTTTTGGCAGATACTTGACCTGTAGTGGGGTGGAAAAAGGCAAATTCAGGCAGACTTGAGTAACCCCAGTTCTTGATGATTTCAGGTGAACTTCCCAGAGAGTGGCTTCCTCTCCTCAGATAAGCTGTCTTTACTTGAAAAACTGCTACCTACAAGGCAGGAAATAGAAGAAACTGAGGAAATGGAACAAGTGGATTTAGTGGACTTTGATCCGTCTCAAAAAAGAAAACACCACTATAATGGAGAAGTCTATGAAGATGATGAGCATCACCCTAGAGGCGGTGTTCAATGTCAGACATCATAAACGGGCCAGTGAATAACTTGTGATGCTTGTTTTGTATGCATTAGTGGATGAGTGAAGGACTACAAACAGTTCACCCTCACTTCCTGCTATTTGTTGTTCTATCAGCCATAGTTGTTTCTAAAAGCATAAAGAAATAAACTAAGTAATTAAACTGACTTTGCAATTTGTATAAAGGATGCAAGCTCAAGTGAAGTTGATTGCACTTCACCCCTGCCTCTTGATCAAAAAGACTCCCTTACCTGCTTGTCTTTTATTCCAAGCCTTGTAATTCCTGTATGTGTGCAGTTGCCCAGGCTTAGACTAAGATTCTGTGGTGTTCTTTTTAGGAATTCTAGATCTTATACTCTGTTAATAAAGTATGCACAAGTACTTATAATTCATGGTAAGATATAGTTAAGTTTTGTACCAGATAGGATAACATGTTAATGTTTTGGGCTTGTACTGGTGTTTGTCAAATAGGGACCGGCTCTAATGCAACCACACATGTGATGCTGATGAGGATGTGGTCAGTCTTCACAGGCCTGTTAAAGTCATGTGACCCACAAGCTCTCTGAAGCTACTGCACTTAAGGTTAAATGGTCCCTTCCTCTGCCAGCTATGGTCCTGACCCTGGTGCTAGATGTGAAGCTTGCTTTGATTTCATCGCTGACTGCCGTTTGGCTGCTGCCCTGCACCACACTACGTATAGAAACAGTGGTTGCTTGGCTACTGCAGGTGCTTCCTTCGCTACCGTGCATGAGTAAAAACCTCCAGGCTTTATCACCACACTTGCAGTTTGGAATCTTTCAGCCTGCTGGCATGCGAAGCTTGACTTCTCCACCTTGATTACTGAAATCAAGTAATCTGATACCCCTTGATGTGTCACGAAAAGCAGTACCAGCCCTGCTGGTGGGCATACGTGAGCCTGCAGAGGAGAGAAACTTGCTGCCAGTGAATACAACCAATGCATCTAGGATGTTCTGAAATTAATGTATTGTGCGCATTATTTTAAGCTGACTCTTGAAAATTCTGTATGAATGTTCTAATTATTGTAGATGAAGCGTTTCCAATATAATTACAAAATTGTTCATTGCCTCTTTTCTTAGACCAGATGTTGGTTTAAAGACACCACCCACTTCTTTTTAGACAGCTATTCACATAAGAGTCTTAGCAAAAAACTTCTTTCAGAAAATATGCTGAGAAGATGGGTCTAGATTTAACCTCTGGGATAGTAGTTTAGTCTTGTTCTGCCATCTGTCTTGGGACAGAGCTTATGCTTTTCATACTGCTTTGAAGCAGAATTGTCACAAAGAGAACTTGGATTTTTCCTTCCTGGAAATATCTGCTACATGACAGTATGCGTGTTGTAACTTGAATATCTGGAAAACGTTAGTCTTGGAAAACATCTCTAGCTCTTGTAAGTGGTGTAGGTTTCATTGTATAAAGACAGCTGGTACCATGGCTTTTGTACCTCAAATGTAGTTCCCTTTCAGGTACCTACAGAATAGCGATCCCCTGCATGTTTCACCTACTTTTTTTTTTTTTTTTTTTTTTCCTTTGTCTCAGGAGGAATGAAATTCTGCAGGCAAAGTGTCTTTCCAAGTTCCACTTGAGTGAGCTCATCAGTAAGCTGTACGAATGTGACCAGCAGGAGCTTTTGCTCTATTGGTAGGACAGTTTGGCTGAGTCAAGGGGAGGAACATAAAGTAATCTTACTGCTGGCTAGGGTTGAGACTCCTGCACAGCTGTCTTGAGACTAAGCAGCACTAAAATACACTACTTGTTCTCAGTTCAGTAAGCACCCTTGTTTCTTTTTCCCCCTAACCACTGGATCAAAACAGCTAGGGCAAGCCAAGCTCAGTGCAGTGCCTTGAGGATGACAACAGGATATTATTTTGCTCCAGATGACTGTATTATATAAAATGGTATTCCATAGTCTGTTTTTTTCCCAGGGACGCTTCAGTTTTCCTTTCACCACACCTATAGCTGCATCAACACAAGTTGACTTAATGTTTCTGTTCTTGACTTACTCGCAAGTCCATGGTGGCCAATTCTACTTTGCACTTGATGACACCATGGCTAGCATTAAGAATGGGCCAGGGCTAGCTTCCAGGAGGGTGGCTGACCAGAGGCCTCAGCAGAGCAGCCCAGAGAAAGCTGCTACTACTAATGCAGGAAGGGCAGCAGAAATGCCAACAGTTTAGCATCCTGCTTTGAAATGAGCTAGCGACTGACATAAAAGCTACGTCCCAAAGAAAGACACTGGCGGCAGTAGAGTAAGCTTTCAGCAAAAAGCACTAGCAAATGAAGGCAAGGGCTGGCAAGATGGATACCCAGCCCTTAGACCTTCAAGCAGGATATTGAGTACAATGTATGGCCTCTTCCCAAGCTTCTTGGTTCTCCCATGATATTCCGGGTATTATACAGCTACATGTAGCATCATAAAGCAAAACACGCTCTGTGCCACTGAAAAATGAAGACAGACAATTTTTTCTGACTTCTTGTTGCTGTGTGTGGGATACTGTTTCCCATTTCGGGGAATGAACTGTATGGACAGCTGTAAAAATTGAAGATACAGTGGCACAAAAGAGCTGCTTCCGTAACTACCAGCATAGTAGCCCAACCTATCATAACCTGAGTTGACATTTGCAATTACTTCCAGTGTTTCAGTTTCAACAAAACCAAATTCATATCATCAGGCTTACAGTCTAGTCTATTACAATGATTCCACTGCATGCCAGGCACATAGGAATTGTTTTTTCCCCAGAAATCTAGCAGCCCCACTATTCCATGGGTTTGCTGTGAAACTGGGAACGCCCACTGCAGACTCAATGGAGAGCCTGCTCTCATTTTTGCTTCTGCCTGTAAGACTTCAGGGCCCTAACTGTCCTTTCTTCGTTGTGCTTTGTCTACCTGCTACCCAGCAGCAGTGCAAGAAGTTTGCTTAGCCCAGGGGGGTAAACTCAATGATCCCAAATCTGCTTTGAACTTGCAGTGTGACACAGGGTCAAGCAAGCAAGCAAGCAAGCAACTTGCCCTATGACTTTTTCAGTAGCAACTTCATCTAGGAAGACATGCTCTTGCTTCCATTTGTAGCAACTTCATCTAGGAAGACATGTTCCTGCTTCCATTTGTGATTGGTGCTCAAAACATTAGTAAGGCACACTGAGAGAATCAAGGTTTGATTTAAGCCATCCTTTTCCAAAACCACAGATAAATGCCAGGTTCCATGTTTTCTTAGGAGGTACGATGAGCACTATTATAGCGCCCAAAGAATGGGGGTCTTCAACCACCCTGATATCTGCTAGCAGGACAACACAGCAGGGCATAATCAATCTAGAACGTTCCCGGAGTGCATCAGTGAGAACTTCCTGATCCAAGTGATAGAGGAGCCAACGAGGAGAGGAGCTCTGCCTGACCTTGTACTCACCAACAAGGGACTTGTTGGGACTGTGAAGGACAAAGGCAGCCTTGGCTGCAGTGACCATGAGATGGTAGAGTTCAGGATCCTGAGAGGAAGGAGGAGAGTAAAAAGCAAGCTCTCAACCCTGGACTTCAGGAGAGCAGACTTTGACCTCTTCAGAGATCTGCTTGGAAGAGTCCCATGGGATAAGGCTCTGGAGGGAAGAGGGGCCCAAGAAAGCTGGTTAATATTCAAGCACCACCCCCTCCAGGTTCAAGAGCAGTCCATCCCAGTAAATAGGAAGTCAGGCAAAAATGCCAGGAGGTCTGTGTGGATGAACAAGGAACTCCTGGCCAAACTCAAATACAAAAAAGAAGTATCCAGAGGGTGTAACCAAGGATGAGTATCCTGGGAGGAACACAAAGACATTGTCTGAGCATCAGGGATGACATTATAAAAGCTAAAGCCCAGCTGGAGTTGAATCTCACCAAGGATGTCAAAGACAACAAGAAGGGCTTCTATAAGTACATAGTCAACAAAAGAAAGGCTAGGGAAAATGTGGGTGCATTGCTGAATGAGACAGGGGACCTGGTTACACAGGACATGGAAAAGGCTTAATGCCTTCTTTGCCTCAGTCTTTCTAGCAACAGTGGCATTCAGGAATCCCATGTCCCAGAGACCAGGGGAAAATGTGGAGCAAGGAGGATATACCCTTGGCGGAAGAGGATCGAGTCAGGGAATACTTAAGCAAACTGGACATATGTAAGTCCATGGGCCCTGATGGGATGAGCCCACAAGTGCTGTGGGAGCTGGCAGATGTCATTGCGAGGCCACTCTTGATAATCTTTGATCTATCACAGTGATTGGGGGAAGTGCCCAAAGACTGGAGGAAAGGAAATGTCACTTCTGTCTTCAAGAAGGGCAAGAAAGAGGATCCAGGGAACTAAAGGCCTGTCAGCCTCACCTTGATACCTAGGAAGGTGATGGAGCAGATAAACCTGGAAACCATTTCCAGGCACATCAACAAGAAAATCATCAGTCATAGTCAGCATGGCTTCACCAAGGGGAAGTCATGCTTGACCAACTTGATAAATTTCTATGATTAAATGACTGGCCTGGTAGATGAGGGGAGAGCAGTGGATATTGTCTAGCTAGACTTCAGTAAAGCCTTTGACAGTGTCTCCCATAAGATCCCCACAGGGAAGCTGTTGATGTGTGAGCTGGACGAACAGACAGTGAGGTAGACTAAAAACTGCCTGAATGGGCAGGCCCAGAGGGTTGTGATCAGTGGCACCAAGTCCAGTTGGAGGCCAGTGACTAGCAGTGTACCTGAGAGGTCAGTACTGGTTCCAGTCCTGTTAATCATCTCCAGTAATGATCTGGATGATGGGCCAGAGTGTACCCTCAGCGAGCTTGCAGATGACACAAAACTGGGAGATGTAGCTGGTACAAGAGAGGGTTGTGCTGCCACCCAGAAGGGACCTGGACAAGCTGAAGAAACAGGTTGACAGGAACTTCATGAAGTTCAACAGGGGGAAGTGCAAAGTCCTACACCTGGGGAGGAACCACCCCAGGCACCAGTGTATGCTGCTGGCCACCCAGATGGAAAGGAGCTGGGCAGAGAAGGAACCTGGAGGTCCTGGTGGACACCATGTTGAACATGAGCCAGTAATATGTCCTTTTGGGGAAGAAAGCTAATGGTATCCCAGTTGCCAGCAGGTTGACAGAGGTGATCCTTCCCCTCCACTCAGCACTGGTGAGGCCACCCCTGGAGTGCTGTCTCTGGTTTGGGGCTCCCCAATACAAGAGAGACACGTACATACTGGAGAGAGTCCAGCAAAGGGCCACGAAGATACCGAAGGGGCTGGAGCATCTCTCCTATGAGGAAAGGCTGAGAGAGCCGGGACTGTTCAGCCTGGAGAAGATTCAAGAGGGATCTCATCAATGTATACAAAGACTGGAAGGGAGGTTGCAAAGAGACAGAGCCAGGCTCTTTCTATTAGTGCCCAGGGCCAGGGCCAGAGGCAGTGGGCACAAACTGAAACACAGGAGGTTCCCTCTGAACATTAGGGAACACTTCTTCACTGTGTGAGTGACTGAGCACTGTTGCCCAGAGTCTCCAACCCTTCCAACATCAGACATCCTGTCATTCTGTGAATAAAACTTGAAAGAACACTGATTTGTTGATTTAGTTTACAAAGCTTCTAATTTGGGAAGACAGGAAAGGCTTAACTAGTTGACAGCAGCATGTGCCTGCTCCCAGACAAGCAAATGCCATTTCCTGACCCACAAAGTAGAGGCAGTATCGGAAGAATTTGTTACTGCACAGGGAGCAGTTTTATAAGCTAAGGAACACAAAGAAACTGAGGACGCCTTCATTACCCTGTTTCATAATGCAGGCAGCACCTGCTATAGGTAAAATTGTTATGCTCCCTTCGCTTCAGCAGCATCCATCTCCTTGTATCTTGCTCCATGGGGATCCAAAGAATTCGCACATACAATTCCTACTCTGCCCCTGAACTAAAGCATTTGGTCACCTTTCTCTTTAGGATTCACCTAAAGCCTATGCTTTTCCCCCCTGACATTTAGATCCAAGTTTGCTCGGCCTGTCTCTCACAAGTCACCATGATCCAGAAGGCTGTAGCATTTATTTACAGCTATCCAGAGAACACACACTGGAGCCCGTATCAACAGGAACTGGAGATGGAGTAACCATGCTTGAAAAGGACTCCCGACACCCAGGCAGACACTAGGCAGGAAGTGAAGAAAAGCTGTACTTGAAGAGTGTTTAGAACTGATTTTTAGCATCACCTTTCCTATAAATCTCTGCAACGTATTTTCTTTCTCATCTCAGACTGAACACTGGTGTTACTAAGCTGCCCCGAATCAGAGGCAGACCCTCTCGCCCAAGCTTAGGGTTCAAAATCCTCAGCAACATGCAGAACCAGATTCAAGCAGGCTGGCAGGCACCCATGGAGGTTGTCCAGTCTCTCAGACCTTGTGAGAATTTGGCTGCTTTATAAGACATTCCCAAAGGATCTTTTCCTTTTGAGATCAAGTCTTCATTTTTTCAGCTGGTCTAATCTTTCCAGGACTTAAGGGAGGGTTTGATTTTTCTTTGCAGATGGCAAGCTGGTAGCAGTATCAAAGCAGGACTACACCCAGTATCTACAGGCTCACGTTACCTGGGCAAAGTATTACCCAGTAACATTAAAAAAAGTTACATCCACCACTTGCATAACTGTGCAGGAACCTAAGTGGGCTTATCTTTTGCTGAGATGGCAGTAGCTCTTCCACATACATTCTGCAAGCACATACAGACAGGCAGCTGATTCCACCGAGCGAGGCTGAAACTCACTGATCTCCAGAAACAGGAGGATGAACTGACCCATGAGACTTTAATTATGTGGCACTGCCCCTGCAAAGCATTTTGCACTCCTCTATGTATGATGGAACTCACCAGCTCCAAGCAAAATAATTCAAGAATAAAGCAAGGCCCATGGGTGAACAATGCTTTAATATTAGCTAACGCACTAGATGTTGCCTCGTTCTAGTCTTACATACTGGTAAGTGGCATAACACCTGGCTGATTCTCCACAGAGAAAATGTCTTCCAAGATTACATAAAAAAAATTAACATTCACATTTTTTTTCTAAAAATTGCATTTTACATTTAAAAAATTAACATTTTCAATATTATCATTGTACTTTTGTGCCAACTGCCAGCTATTTTACAAATTACAGCTGCAGCCCAGGAGGTAAGTTTTACCATTGCCCTTTCATAAGTATTAGTACATTTTGCTTTTTTGTCTTGAGTACTTGATGCAGTAAACTCTGAAACTCTTAAACAAAAAAGCATAAGAAATGCCAGATTTTCTCACATTTTTAAGCTAGAGAATGTATTTCAATCTTTAAACATTCAGGATTCTGGCGGTTTTACTTGCTACATCTACTCTTTTAAAGAACAATGTAAGATATAGTTTACATTGAGGATTAGCAGTTCTGTGTAATGTGAAGGCAAAATGAACCACAAGTTAGATAATATTAGAAGTATTTTGTCAAGATCTTCTCCCATATCAAAGGTACTGACTGCCAATGGAACTTGTCAGATTTATTACTGTCCGATGTTTCAGTGTCTTTTCAGGCAGGAAAAATAATCACTTTCTGCCATCTAAAAAATAACTTTATTGCCATATCTAAGGAAGTAAAAAACAACTTAGGAATTAAAACATTACAGAAGAACATTACATAAACACAGAACTAAACACTACAGTTGTAGTGAACAAGCAACACTATGTGAGAAGCTGAAATTTTTCTGCAATTCCTTAGACCAATATGAACATAGACCAATCAAGTGCACCAGTCAGTGCTGAAGGAGGTCAGTCACCAGCTGACAACCAATACTTGCATTAGGATGAAGCCCTCCAGCTGAAAAAAATTATGAGCTTATTTAAATTGGAACTAATTTATTAAGTTGAAGAGAAGTTATTACTGTTTGAAAGACTACTGTAGCAGGAAAGCATTCTACAGAAGCTTAGAACAGGAAACAGTGTGGCAGATTCTAATCTGCATGAGTCTGCTCATCATTACAGACAAAACCTCATTTTTTGCTGCATCCTAGAAAAAGTATGGCCAGACTTTAGAAGATTCTGGTGTACATTCACAACAGCGTGCATTAGTCAGGATCAAAACCGGCATCATCATCTGCTCCAAACTGAAGAGCCTGAAAGCTTCTTTTTATCATAGCGTGGGACCCAGTATCACCTAGGTACACAGGTGTATGAAATTAGAAAGAAATCTTACAAATAATTATTTAAAGCTTAAGCATTCCATGGCCTTTTGTGAAAAACAGGAAGCTAAACTGAGTAAACTGGAAAAACCCCAAACAACTGCAGCATGTACAGCATCACAGCACTAGGAACTCGGCCTCTGTAAACCGGCTTTTGCACATTTTAACATATTGATCCCCTGAGGCCTGCTTCAGTTACAGCTGGTCTGAAGTCATTCTGCAGTTATAGGAAGAGGGCCCAGGTAGTAACTCCTTTTAGCCTGGAAGTAAAGTAAAACAAAACAAAAGAAAAATTCCAAAACCAAAACCAAACAAACAAAACAAAAAAAACCCAACCCCCACAAAAACAAACAAACAAAAACCCAACATATCTCACTGCCACATTAGGCAGATTTATAGTAGGAAATGGTGGGAGATGGGGAAGAATAGTTTCATTCTGAGGAAGCTGCATGACACTACTTAATACATATAATTGGAAGCTTTATAGCGAAAATTGAACACAGCATAACCCACTGGGCTAGTAATGTCCTCAGCTTGAAGGCAGAGGCTGAGTAGCCTCATCTGCATTCTAGGAAAACTGTGCCACTGTTTCAGCAGTGGAGAAGAGACAGCTTTCCCATTCCACATAATTCATTCAAATAAAAAAAGCATTTTACTGTATTCTAGGAAGTCAGCAACCACTTGTGTGTATAGTTCCTAGCTCATTCAACTTTTATAAACATTGTAGGAAGAGTACAGACTTCAGGAGACAGAAAAAACCACTCACTGAAGTTGCTTTGGCTACTCTGGTAAAAATAAAAGTATCTAAAATTAACTGATGCTATATTTAAGCATCAATCTACCTAACTTTAGACCAAGAAGTAAAAATGTCATTCTCTGGAAACCTGAACTGAAAATTGAGCAAGTATACTGAGCAATGCACTCTGTGCATTAGGACCTTGTTAAAGCACAAACATCAATAACCTGCAACTAACAGGCACACTTCATAGCTCATTGTGAAATCAAGCTATGGCTTCCAGAGCTTGAGGAGGCCATCTTCACTGTAAGTGGCAATCAGGTTCTGGTGGGGGTGATGAGCAATGCCAATGACATCTTTTTCATGAACCTAGAGAATAAGCAGAAAGATGCATCAGGAGATTATCCCTTTAGCAGATTCAAGCCAAATATTCTCTTCAAACAAGAACTAGAGGAAAGCTGGACTGAGGTTTAATGTGTTCTATGCATGCAGCAAAAGCAGAGGAACATACCTCCCCAATATTAAGTTCCAGTTGCAAACAATTTTTGTGACATGGCAGTTCGTTTTTGTGGGGCAAGGGGAGGTTCAGTGAAGGTTTACATCCACTGAAATCCATGATATCTAAGTGTTCCCCATTAAATTCAGACATTCAAGCTGGTATTCCTCTTTAATTTAATCCACAGCAAATTTCAGCCTGACAGCTTTAAATCTGACAGCTTGGTCAGATTCTCCACCAGCTGGAGCCCAGGTCAAAACATGCTCTAGTTCAAATAAGTTTGAACCAATTCACTCTTGGCTTGGTGGGTAAACATTTTCATAACTTCTAAAATTAAAATGGTTCTAAAAAAAACTGAAGACATTCTACAGCCAAGTGTTCTGGAATGTGTTTTTTACCAATCATGGCTGCTAGAGGTGAAAGACTCCTTGGTACGAGACTTCTCCTTACAGACTTCATAAATAATGAACATTTAGATCGTCATTCTGTTTAGAACTCTGCAAAAGCTCAAAGCTAAGAACTTACAGTCAGAGTTCTCTCCAGCTTGCCGGTCACTGTGCTAAAGCAATAGAGCACAAAATCTTCACCAACACAGTAGATCCATTCACCACGAGGTGAAAGCGCACAGCAGACAAAGTCACCACCTTCTCTCTTACCAGAGCTGAAACTTCTTACAATCTGTAAAGATACCCCCCCAAAAATATTTTGCAGGATTAAACTGCAGCACATCATTACTATGTTCAGGGCAAAAATATTTAGGCAGTACTAGGTCTGTTTAGAACACAGGATCTCTCTATAACTGCAATCACTTTCTGCAAGTCAAGTTGTTCTATAACCTGGATACAGAATAGTCTGTCATGAAAGGAGACTGGAGAAATCAGGTTTAATCCAAGATTACGTTATTAACTAGGCTTCTGGCATTCTTAAAATGACTGAGAGAGAGTGAGAGACTTGAAAGAACAACAGTAAGATCGCATACTTGTCCTTGCATATTCATAATGACGACTGTATTTGATCTGTTGCAAACAACAAAGTGTTCTGGGTTTTTAGGCAGCAGAATGACACTGTTCACAGTAATGTCTGTTCCAGCAGTGCTGCCAAGAGATTTGAAGGTGTTTGAGCACTCTGTCGTCTTCACATTCCAAACCTAGTACGAAAAATAAATGTAAAACCCATTAGCTTCAAAAAATTAAACAAGCTGATTCAAGATACAGGATTCAGATTTTTTAAGGTTCCTGAAGGGAAATACAAGTTCCAAAAATTGTAGTTTAAAGCAGATTAAAAAAAAAAATTATCACATCTATTTTGAAATGTGGACACCATGAACAATTTCACTACAACCAAAATGAAATTGAATTTCCATTATCCAAATTCAGCTTGGGTCACTTTCATTAAGCATATTCCCTGCGTTTTCATTAAGCATATTCCCCAAGGGGTGAGTCCAGACTTGCTTTCTGCTTTTAGCTGGTATCTGAATATATGTGCAGCTTCTGCACATGCAATTTGCCTTATACAAGACGGGCACGAAAATCGCTGAAAAAGCAAAGCCCCACTGACACCGGTGGGAGAGACGTCCCAGGTTAGAGCTGCTTCAGGCTCAATGCCAGACTGTTCTTGCTGTTTAGAAATAGGAAATGGAACTGCTTGTTTAATATTTAAAATAAAATGTAACTCACCATCTGTGGAATATTTTTGCTGTTTACATACTACTGCAGTCAAAATGAGAGTTACCACCTTCTTATGCTATTCCCACGATTAGGGCAGTCTAGCAAAGAGTGCAAGTTTGAAGTAACGCCTCATTTAATATGAGCAAACACTCTCCTAGGCCACATCTATACTCCGGGTTTGTTTACCCACCCACCGCACACTGCATTGATGCCCTACCTAATATAGCTGTTTCTATATCCATTTATTTATTTATTATTAGTCAGTAATGTCCTGAACACAATGCTTTACTCCTCTTAACTACTACACACTGAGTAGTTCCACTCTTTGCTGAGACTAGAAGCCAAACCTATCATTTCTCCAATCAGTTTCATTAATGCTAGATTACCTAGCTTACATGGCAAGGGACTCCTAAGCACCAAGGAATAAACAGGTGTCCAACACAGTAAGCAAGAAAATGCTGTTATTTCAGACAAGACAATCCCCATGTTCCAGGAAAGAGGTGTCGCAGTCAATTCTATTTCTAGAATAATGCAGGAACAGGCAGGTAAATACTGTACTTATGTCCTCCTTTCATAAATATAGCAGAAACAGGCTCTGCAGCAGTCTGTAAGCACAGTATGAAACTTCGTCAATTCTCATTTACACCAATCTACAGCAAAGGTCACAAGCAGAAAGACCTATTATTGCAGATAACCCCAAGTCCTTCTCCAGTGTCTTCAGCAGTTAGAACAAATCAGCTACAACATGCAAATAGTCTGAATATGTTACTTACAAAGGGTAAATGCTATCTTACCTTCACTGTGCCATCAGAGGATGCGCTGATAATATAGTGGCCGTCCTGGGTAAAAGTAGCTTCATTAACGAAGGAGGAGTGACCACGGAATTCCTTTAAAGTTTTCCCAGATTTTAAGCCATGAATCCTGTCACACAACAGAGGTTACAACAATGAAAAGTGCTAAAAATCCACAAGCCATAGGTCTTTATCACAAGCCCCTTTCATCAAAGACATTACATGTTCCTGTGAAAAGCTTAGGGAAATACCATCATCCTTCAGCCTCAAGGACCCATATGTAATATACACTGTACATATTAGAAGACAGGACTATGAAAGGGGAAAGTATGAAGTTGACAAAACAAAAATTACAGAATGAAGTCTAGAAGTCTCTAGTCCAACAGACTCCTCAACTTTAAGTGAGGTCAGCTTGCTCAGGGCCTTGACCAAGGCCTTGTCCAGTTGAGTTAGGAAAAACTCTTTTCTTATGCCCAGCCAGCATTTTTCTTTCTTGCAAGCTGTTGCCATTGCCTCTTACTGTGCAACTCTGCGAAGAGTTTGCTCAGTTATCTAAAAGGAAATTATATTGATAATCTGCATCAGCCTTAAACTGTAGTACCTACTGGCTACAAAAAAAGTTTTCAAGCAGAAGTCTGAAGCCTTGAGAATGAAATTCCTTATTCCATTTGAAGCTTGCTGTCCTTGATTCAACCTCCAGCCTTACGTAATTTCAATTAAAATGCTTATGCTATAGTTCATATATATCAGGATTTAAACAGATTAACATCTCTCATTAAGATGTTTTGTAATGCTTGTTCACTGTGCAGTTGCCTCCAGATCCACATATTTCTTAATTTTCATCTAAAGCAGTACCATTGGTACCACTGGGTTTTACAGTACAGGCAAGAGCCCAAAGCTATTAAACATATTACATAATCCCATTCAATTAAACATAAACCATATATAGTCATCAAGCACTGGATCAATCTGATTCACAAGTAAGTCCCATATACTCTAAGTCAATTTTGAAAAAGACAGATGAGGAAGTTGGAAACCTTGACAAACCAGACAGATGGACTGAGAGAAACCTCATGATGTTGAGAACAGATAGTTGCGGTACCCCCTCAGGCATCAGAATCAACTGAGGGCTGACCAGCTGCAGAGGAGGTCGGCAGTAAAGGACCTGGCAGGCCTTGGGGAGAACAAAATGAAAGCCAGCAGTGTGCTGTAGCATTGAGGAAACCCAGCCACACACCAGATGGATTACGAGAAGCACACTTTGCAGATCAAGGTTTCCACCTACTTGGCAGAGAGGTGTAGCCACCTCTGGAGGACTGTGTCCAGTTTTGGGACCCCACTAAGTGGCCACTAGGATGGCCAGAGGGCTGGACCACACAATGCATGAGAAGCTGAGAGGGCTGGCTGTGTTCAGCCCAGAAAAGTGAAAGTTCAGGAGCAGCTAATTGCTGTCTTCCTTGTAAAGGAAGTTAAATAAAAAGTTAAATAAATTATTAAGTAAATCAGAATAACCCCAAAAAAGAAAAATAATCGTGAACTAGACAAAACTGATCTAAGCTGCTTTCAACTGCAAAGTGTCTGCACAGCAACAGAAGAACTTTGTTGCAAACCAAACCTACCCAGAAGTGAGCAAATTCCACTCAGTAACAAGACACCAAATAGGTGCAGGATCAAAATTACTGCACTACACAAATGTTAAGCAACACTTTCCAGATGCTAAGAGCAGCAGCAACAGGATTTGATGAGGTTGCTGCCCACCTGGCAACTCTACTTAGAACAGAGCATGAGTATTTTTGTGACTAGTTGCTAGTATTAAAAGTTACAATTAATTTTCATTCTTGCTTTTACCCACCCTGCAATGATCCTTTAAAAAAAAAAGGGGGGGGGGGGGGGGGGGGGGGGGAGGTGAGGGAGGGAAATCATCTAAGTCCTTACTAAACACCTGAAAAATTCTATTTGGTTAGCATCCCTACCTAAAAAGTTTTTACAGAATAAATGGAGTCAGATTCTTCTCAGAGGTGCACAGCTAAAGGACAAGAGGCAAAGGGCGTAGGTTACAAAGGAAAAAAAAAAAAAAAACCAAACAAAACCAAAATGTCTTTCCTTATGTCCAAACAGGATTTTCTCCAACAGGATTGTACAGCCCTAGGACAGATGCCAAGAGAAGCAGTGGGGTCTCCACCCATGGAGATTTTGAGAACAAGGCACTGAGCAAGCTGTCCTAACTGAAAGGTTCATTGTGCTTTGAGAATATATTGGACTAGAGACCTCTAGAGGAACCTTCTAAATTAACTGTTTTATAATTTATGCCTAGTCTGTTTTACACAGGTTGCACAGACATTTGAGCTTTCTTAGAGCACAGATGCAAGCCTAACCACCTTCATACTTGTCCCACAACAATCCACATCCATTGCTTTATCATGTTGTTGCTTAACATATTATTTGCACATCAGGTAATGTGCACTAACTGTATGCATGTAAGTCTTAGCATGTGGAAAGTGTCAGGTAATGCCAGGTTCGTTCAGTTTAGCCCAACCAAATTAAGAGGGATGTAATTCCTTGGATTTGCTGCAGGCTGACCTCATACCCAAGCGCTGTAACTGAGCTGACACACTATCAACTTGCTAAACTATGCTAACTGGATTGCACACCAAAGCAACTCCAAAGTTTGCAGAAAGACTCCACTCGCATTCTGGGTTCCCAAGATCTCAGCTTGTGGGCTTTCAACATTGTGAACAGTTTCACTGCCCAAAAGGAATGCCACAGACACTGGGAAATTGAACTATACGGATTGGTAAAAAAACCCCACAGCTCATATCCCAACATAGTGCTGGTGCTATACAGCAAAGGATGGTTTGCATGACAAACGGAAAGAACTCCCATGCCCAAAAGCAGAACTGCGAGACAGCCTGAAGAAAGAGGAATTGTCTTTTGGGAGTGAAAAGAAAAATGATCCTGTCTCTATGGCTCTTTCTCATCACTGAAAGAAGTTTTTTTCTCTTGCCAGCATAAATGCATAAACCATCTGGCCACATGATTTTTCTCTAACAGATTCCGCAACAGTGGTACCTGTCAGAGAATCACAGAATAACTTAGGCTGGAAAAGATCTCAGAAGACCTCTATTTTACTGCTCTACTCAAAGCAACATCAACTTCCAGGTCACTCATGGTTAGCTTTGAAAGTCTTCAAGGGTTGAGATCCGCCCCCCAGCCTGACCCAAATCTCTCAGCATTGTCCAAGCACTGCTTCTTTCTCAAGGGAAAAAAAAAGTAGGTTTTCCTTATATACAGTCAGAATTTCACTTCCTGGAGGTTGTCCCTTGTAGGAACTGTGCACTTGAGAAGAGTCTGGCATTGTCTTATCTATGACTACCTCTACATGAGGCAACTACGTCCCTTCTCAGCCTTCTTTTTCCAGGCTGTACTGCCATTTCCAGATACAAATTGCAACTCCTGCTCTTGAAGCTCTCAGGTTCCATCAGCCTGGCTGTCTTCCAGGGTTGGATCTCTAGTATTCCATGTCACACTGCTGGGAAAAACAGATGCCCAGAAAACATTTTCTTTGGGTCATTCTTCCTCTTGTTCCCACTCTAAAGGGAGTTCTCTGGATCCAAGAGAGAGAGAGGGGTGGATCTGGGGGCTGGGATTAGAGAGGTGGATTCAGGATGTGAGCTGAGACAAGAACCCTTTTACCATAAGGGTGCTCAATGCATGACTTAGGGAGCAGCAACACAATGCAAAGTGATTGTCTGTGAATGTGTAAGGATGCACCTTATCCCCTCTCACTCACATGCAGCTCACAAACCCTTATTCAAACTCAGGGGAGAGCCATGACTATTGCTAACTGAGATTCCCAAGTACTTTTGGAAATTTTGCTCTATCCAGCAACTACCAGGAGGAAGGAGAGAAGATGCACCAAAGCATTTAAAGCTGCTCTCAGAGGATTTCTTCTGATAGTAGAAGAAGAAGAGCCCATGATAGTGCTTCACAAGGAAAATAAACTGGACAGAACCAACTACTGACACGTTGTCTATTACAGCTAGTGAGTATGATTAGGCTGTTTCAAAAAATATCATCATCTGTTATCCTCAGATCTTTTTTACCTTAAGCTTATTATAAAAAAAATGTTATTTTTGAAGGGTGACACAACTGTTTCTTAAGCTAGGAGTCTTCCAGAAAGAAAATGCACAAGGTCGATGCAAATGACAATGGAGCAGAAGTACTTGGGCCCTAGCCCTAGAATAATGCAAGTTAAGCAAGGTGAAAGGCCAGACTTTCAAACTGTTCCTCTCCAACCCTCAGCAGTCATGCTCTCCTATTAGTATTAAAACTGAGTGCAAAAGGATCAAATCCCAGGTCAAATGAATCTATATTCAAAAGTTTAACTGCTTAATGTGAAAATTCTGTTTTCTTTTCTCCTGCACTGTAGCTCACACATTCTCAGTTTATTTACCTGATTGTCTGATCAAAAGAAGCACTAAGAATTTGGCTGCTGTCTTTAGAGAAACTGAGGCATGTAACACCTTTACTGTGAGCTCGTTCAAATCTTCTCAGACACTGACCGCTCTGGATTTTCCACACCTGGAGAGGAAACAGCAAATGAAACAGAGGTGGTTGCTTTGTTAGGAGATCACAGAAGCTTAAACATCAGAGACAATATGTATCTGTTTCTGAGCCATGCTAAACTTCATTTGTTTTTACATGGAATTGCAACATTACAGCAATTGCAAGTGAATCTTCTGGTCGCCACCTCTACCAACACATCGTACAAAAAGATTTGTACCTTGATCTTTCCATCTTGTGCACCAGTTGCTAGCATTTCTGTGTCTCTACTGAAGCACATGCACAGCACTGCATCATCCATCATCATAAAATTATCTTGTGCCTGGTACTTCAGATCCTAAATGAAAACAGAAGATCCACCAATCAAAGTAGTGAATTGAATGAAATATATTTTAAGGCAAGTGCAAAAGTACTAGCAGTTTTAATTTCAGTTCTATTTTATAACTTATCATCAAGCAGACCTCGCAGACTTATAACAACAGGGAAGTACTATTGTCACCATTTTAGAGGCAACAACGATGATCCAGAAAAGTAAAAAAAAGTGTTATCACAGAGGGTAGTTTATGACAAACCAGACAAACAAACCCAGTTGGCGACTGGTCACGAGCTGTGTTCCCCAGGGCTCAGTTTTGGGGCCAGCCTTGTTTATTATCTTTATCAATCATCTGGATGAGGGGACTGAGTGCACCCTCAGTAAGTTTGCAGATGACACCAATTTGGGTGGGAGTGTCCATCTGCTTGGGGGTAGGAAGGCCCTGCAGAGGGACCTGGACAGGCTGGACCGATGAGCCGAGGCCAAGTGTACAAGGTTCAACAAGGCCAAGTGCCAGGTGCTGTACCTGGGTCACAACAACCCCATGCAACACTACAGGCTTGGGGAAGAGTGGTTGGAAAGCTGCCCAGTGGAAAATGACCTGGGGGTGCTGGACAACAGCCAGCTGAACATGAGCCAGCAGTGTGCCCAGGTGGCCAGGAAGGCCAACAGCATCCTGGCTTGTATCAGGAATAGTGTGGCCAGCAGGAGCAGGGAGGTGATTGTCCCCCTGTAGTCGGCACTGGTGAGGCAGCACCTGGAATACTGTGTCCAGTTTTGGGTCCCTCAATACCAGAAGGACACTGAGGTGCTGGAGCATGTCCAGACAAGGCCAACAAAGATGGTGAAGAGTCTAGAGCACAAGTCTTATGAGGAGCAGCTAAGGGAAGTGGGATTGTTTAGCCTAGCAGAGGCTGAGGGGAGACCTTATCACTCTCTGCAACTACCTGAAAGGAGGGTGTGGTGAGGTGGGTGTTGGTCTCTTCTCCAAAGTAGTTAGCAATAGGGTGAGAGGAAATGGGCTCAAGCTGCATCAGGGGAGGTTTAGATTGGATATTAGGAGAAATTTCTTTACTGAAAGGGTAGTCAAGCATTGGAACAGGCTGCCCAGATTAGGGGGTGGAGTCACCACCCCTGGAAGTGTTCAAAAAACAGGTAGATGTGGCACTTGGGGACATGGTTTAGTGGGCATGGTGATGTTGGGTTGATGATTGGACTGATGATCTTAAAGGTCCTTTCTAACCTTAATGATTCTATTCTAGTGTTAATTTCATTAAAAAATAATCCAGCCACCAAGCCAGTAAACATGAAATTAGTTATTACTCTACCCTTAACTGGTTTAGTGTTGGACTTGGTAGTGTTAGGTTAATGGTTGGACTTGATAATCTTAAAGGTCTTTTCCAACCTAAACAATTCTATGATTCTATGTAAAGATTCCAGATTGATATTTGAATCACCCAAACAGACATCCTTTTCAGACTCACAGTCCCTGAGAAATTAAAACAAACATAAAGTATAATAAATTTTATAAAGAATAAAACCAGGTGCTCTGGCCAATGAACTATCAGTGTGAAACAAGGCACAATTTACCTTCCTAATCTTTCCAGTAGTGAAGTTCCATACTTCAATGAAACCATCGACAGAGCCAGTAACCAGATACTGTCCATCTGGGGAAAACCGAGCACACTCCACATGCGACTTCTGCCCAAACTGTTTTTAGGAGAATATAAATTAAGCCTAATAAGCAATTTAAAAGCAGCAACATTAAAACAAAACTGCAGTCTTATTTTGTGGCAAAAATACAGTATTATCTAGAGGTATGCATTCACAAATATAATGTTAAGGTACTGCCCTGGTTTCGGCTGGGATAGAGTTAATTTTCTTCCTCGTAGCTGGCACAGTGCTGTGTTTTGGATCTAGTACAAGAATAATGCTGATAACACACTGATGTTTTGGTTGTTGCTAAACTGCTTACACCAGTCAGGAACTTTTTAGCTTCCCATGCTCTGCCAGCCGCACAAGAAGCTGGGAGGGGGCACAGCCAGGACAGCTGACCCAAGCTGCCAAAGCTTGGCTGGGAGGTGGAGAACTGCTGCTCAGGGACTGGCTGGGCATCAGTTGGCGGGTGGTGAGCAGTTGCACTGTGCATCACTTGTTTTGTATATTTATTATTATTATTATTTATTTTCTCTTTCTTTTCTGTCCTATAAAACTGTCTTTACCTCAACCCATAAATTTTACTTTTTTTCTCCTGATTCTCTCCCCCATCCCACTGAGAAGGCAGGCAGTGAGCAAACAGCTGTATGGCATTTAGCTGCCTGCTGGGTTAAACCACAAGAGGTACAAAAAACCTGTCAATACCTACCTACTAGCACTTAAAAAAAAAAACCCTCAAAAAACCTTCTTTTGATCTGGTAATATCTGTGAAACTTATATCAAACAGTCCATGCTTACAGCAGCTGTTGGGTTGGCTGTCTTCATATTTTTGTTTTTGCAGTGAACTATGTATGTTAACAAACACCTTTCCAGTACCCAACATATAATCCTAGCAGACTTCAGAAATTTCTGAAGTAGTACAAGTTGCTTCACTTGGAATGAAGTTTCTCCAATGAAATTTTCACAGAGAATATTTGGTATTTTTATATACAATTTTTAAATTTTTAAATGACAACTGATTATAGAAAAAAGTTTTCACTAATCAATACAAAAATCTAAGATCAGTACTGGTAACCAAAACAAGTTCTAATAAAGCATTTTTACCAAGCTGCTACTGAACACAACAAATTGATTTCACAAGTTCCAACTCATGACTTCCGAAAGACATTATCTTCCGTTCCCTGTGAGAACTGGTAACGCTACTACAGTGAGTTAACACTTCTCACTGTACAGAGCTGCTTGGTGATGTTGAAAAGCCTTCACAAGAGGAAGCTGCCTATTCCATATTGTGAGTGCTGCAGGACAACTATGTCATTACAGCACAGTGTTCCTTCTGGTTTGAAATCTATATGATAAAACTCTTAAAAAGGAGATACTGATCTTATCAGTAGACCTGGTATGTTGTCGTTCATGATCAAAACTTATGTGGTTCACAGAAGCTAATATGCATGCACAGAACTTTAAGACATGAGTATTTCCTTGCACAAATAAAGAAGAGGACTAAGCAATGCACTTCTGAAAACTGAATGATTCTGAACTGTGAAGTCACACAAACAATTAATACATTTATCATATGCACAAATACCCAATCTTGTTAAAGGACCTCATTTCAGACTGTCATGAAAAGTCTCCTGGTAAGATAAAGCATGGAGAAGTTTTTTTTTTTAAAAAAAAAAAAAAAAGAAGAGGAGAGAGAGGGAAATGACTTACAAAAAAGAGAATAGAAAAATTCAGAAGGTTTACTCTTACGCCCCAACATAAAGCACAGGAAGGAACAAGCAGCAGTAACACACATGAAAGCAAACACAACATCACCTTAATATGTCTGCTCAGCTGTGTGGGGAATTTTTCTTCTTCTACATCCTTCACAGCTGCTTTGCCTCTGAACAAGTCAATTGTCATACCAGGAGGAAGCAGGCCCTGATGCTGCTGCCATTTCAGTGCCTTTTGAGAAGTTGAAAGCCATCCAGTTAAGTATCAGTTAACATGCATCTTCCTCATCAAAACTTCTAATTAACACAATACAGCAATAGCTTCTTGTACTCTTACAAATTGTACACCTGTGCAGTTTGAGACAAACACACTGCAAACAATGACTTGAAACAAGACTTACCAGATCACACTTCCTAACTCATGACCGCAAACAGAATAGAACATTACCCTCAAATGATTTTTGCAAGTGAGAATGACTCAGGCCCACCTTTCTCATTCTACCCTCTCTACACAGCATACAATACATACACAATGTCAGTTCAATCTTATATTAATTTAAAGTACCCGACCTGTTGTCTATTTGCCTAGAACTGCATACATTAAAATTAAAAATGACACATAAGATTTCTTGGAAGGCACAAGGAAACCTCATTCAAAAGACAGAATCTTATACAACCCCTTCAGCAGAGAGCTGCCTTCAGTCACAGGACATACCTGTTATGCCAGAAGAACTTATTCCGCATACTTACAAGCTTAAAAAGTGAGATGTAAGCCATAAAACAGCAAAATACATGAAATACTGTCTGCATAGAGTATCAATGAATACATTCTGGGAGTGAAAAAACAGTTTTAAGTACAACAACGGAAACTGTGTGTTACTATGTACTTTGAAAATAATCTTCTCTATGCACTGAGTATTTATTCTATGGGAAGAAATCTTGTACTGGAGTGCTGACTTCTGCAACCACTAAATCCTTGCACATGGAGAAAATACAATTTTTAAGGACACCACATGTAAATGTGCAATATTTAACCTTTACTTTTATAGTGTTGGAGAACCAACTACATCATAGTTTTATGTGGCAAAGATCTACACAAACTGACATAGCTACGAAATATTTTTCAAGAATTACCTGTCCCAACAATGCCATAAGACGAGACGGAGGTACCACGCTGACTTCTCCAGCTAAAGCTTGTGCAATAGCAGCTCTCCGCTTCTCTTTGCTACTTCCATCTGGGTATGCCTAGAAACAAGTTATTTTTATGAAGTAATTCTTCTAAACTATTTTCCATAAACAGATTTGTTGCTCTGAATTGAAGCATCTTCCAGACTGATTTACTATTAGGCCTTCAAAACAGCCCTTCTCTTTAGCACCTACCATTGAAACATTTGGGATATGCTTCCACTAAAAATGCCAAAACTGACATAATCAGCCAGAAATAATGCCCTGCTATTATTGTTATTATACAACAACAATTTTATTTACAAAACGTACATTTTCTTCTGCATATATAAGACAGGAAAAGCAAGGCACAGATGCCATCCCCTGGCAGGATACAGGTATAAATCCCCAAACTCCCACCTGCAGTAGACTTCAAAACCACTGCTCTGCTGCCTCATGATCAAGTATTATACATCGTTTCCCAAACACTTCATAAAACATCTAAAATCATCAAACTGGGAAGCTGCACATTCTCATTCTCAGAACGGAAAAGAAAAGATGCCGTAAGCTGTTAGCAACTTGGACCGATGCTATGGGTCACGCAAGACAGCATTGTGAAGTCTCTAGGAAGAACGTAACATACCTCACGAGGATCAAAGTAAGATCTGGCCAGAAGGTTTTCGAGGTGGATGTACCGCTCTGGTTGAGTTTGTTTTAGCATGATCATGGGATCTGTTTGTCTCAGCAGAGACCTGGCAGCACCTAGTTCCCGGAGCTCAATCAACTCCAGCACAACCTGCATCAAGAGACAAACATCTGCATCAGCAACAGGTAAGCAGCAAACTCCAGAGCGGGGCTTCCACCCAGACCAGAAAAGTCTGTACATAGCCTGCACTCACTCACCTGCTCGTAGAGATCAATGAGGGTCTTGTCGGGCAGCTTCAGCGACTGTATGGCTTGCAGCACAGTGTCCCAATGCCCACTGTTGATGTCAGCCACAAAACTCTCAATACTGTCCACAGTGTTGAGGGACACCGTAGTTTCCTCCTGAAGGGTGGCCAGGGCTCGGTGGAGGCTGTTCTCCTTCAGGTACTGCATGATCAGCCGGATCACACTGCAGGGGAACAGCGCGCAGTCACAACGCCAGCCCCACGGGCTACCCCTCCCCGCGGTCCTCCCCAGCCGCCGCGGTCCCGTCCCGCCCGACTGCCCAGCCGTGGCGGAGCGGGCACCCTCACCACCCCCGCGACTGCCCTCATGCCCCCCGATCACCTCAGGGACGGCCCTCCCCCACGGCCACGAACCCCACAACGGCCCCCGCCTCGGCCCGGCTTCACCGCCCTCTCCCGGGACCGGGACCGGGACCGGGACCGGGACCGGGACCCCTCCCCGCCGCCCGCTACACGCACTCGGAGGACTCGATTTCGATCGACATCTTGAACCGCCGTCACCGCTCACGGAAGGCCCACCGCTACCGCGACTTCCGGCCGCTTCCGGTCCGCGCCACGCCGCGCGGGACCGCCCCTCCCACCTGACCCGGGCCTCGCGTTACGTAGCCGAGGGGCGGGGAGCCAGCGGCGGGCATGCGCACTGCTGCGGCCCCGCGCCATGGCGGCGGGGCGGGTCGCGCGCCCCCTGGCGGTGGCGGGCCGTCACCGGCGCCGTGCCGGTGCCCCGGGGTGGGTGGGGGGGGGCGGGCCTGGGCCCGGCAGGGCCGGGAGAGCCGGCACCCTCCCTGTCCTCCTCGTCGCTCATCCGGTAGGTCAGTCGGAATGAGTATTGAGCGTAAGGTCGGTGGCGTCACAGAAGGCAAACGCAGGCTGGACGGAAGCAGGATTACCGGTGAGCCGAGTACAGGGCTGGCCTGGGCAGGAGGCTGAGGGAGGGCGCGTGAGTAAAAAAAGCCTCAAAAAGGTTGGGGCCGATATTCTCCCAGGAGCGGCTATCGGTTCTGGGAACTGAAATGGTTTGGTTTTTTCCCCTGTCCCTGAAAATAGCAGCACATGAAACAGAACAGCCACTTCAGTGACACAGCAAGTGTAACATCGAGGCCAGAGCACTAATTAATGGAAGCTAACCTGCAAGTTGGCTTTTCAGTGTTGTCTTAGAAGTATGGTCTGTGCCTTCAGCATAAGCCTTATTTGAGTGTTTTGCAGTGTGAATACAGAACTCAGGTTTTCCAGCTGGTTTCCCACAGAGCTGCAGTCCACCCACTGTCCTTTGCTCATCAGGATTCCAGAAGATTCCCTGCGGTAACACAGGCATGTCAGACTGCAGGTCAGTCCTGGCATGATGTGGAACAGCTCCTCGGCCACCTGCTTCTTTGCATGTGCAGTTTTGCAGATGCAAAACAGGGATCTTACTTGCTGTTTGCAAGCCTGAAGTCAGCATAAGCTCTGCATTTCAAGAGTGTGGTCGTGTGTGAAAGAATGACACTGCATAAAGTAATGTTTCATTAGCAGGGACATTAATAGCGTATCTTGGCTGCTTTAATTTGGGACTAAGAATTGGAAAAATGCTGCTATACCAGGCAGAGCCCTCCAGTGGCAAGGGGGAACATGAAAGACAACTGTCCTTTAACCACACAAAGGGTGTCTGTGGTAGTCCATCCATGCTGCTTGGACTCTGACCAAGGCTAAAAGCCTTGAATCTCTGGTTAATGCTAGAAGATGAGTAAAGCTGACCATCCCTCCTGGTTGTACATAGGCTCAGGTGGCCTTGCCGGGAAGGAAGCTCCTCACTCCGTGGGCAGCACCAGGGATCTCGCTGCTTGTGTCTTCCCCGCCTGGGGCACTTCCCACCTGCTCCCAGTAAGTGCCCAATACCATGCTAGACTGCCAGCACAAGGGGACGTGAAATCCACTGTACTCGGCCCCTCTTGGATGGAGTTGTTCCTTGCTGTTTTTTTAGGCTTAGCGTACAATTTGCTGGGTGAGCCATGGAAAATAGAGCCGAGTGTGAGAAACTGCCTGCCTTTGCCAATGAAAGCTGTTCTTTGCTGTCTCTGTCCCCAGAGTGCTTAAGAAAGTAATCCAATAGCATAAAGTTGAAAAAATAGTGAGTGAGGCACACGGCTAATGTTTTGCATGCTGTTGTTTCCTCTCTGTGATCCCAACTAATTTTTTTAACTGCTGTTACAGGGGTGCAGGGATTCCTGCTAGGAAGTATCGGCTAATCATTCCAGGCATATTTGTTTTCAATGACAGGTGTATTCATGTCTGTTGAAGGTTGTTTCGAAAACAAGTCTGATCCAGACTATAACAAAGCAAAGCCGTAAAATCCAAAGATGGCAGCTATTTTTGTGCTGGCAGCACATAGGAATCTGGCTCAGTCTGTCAGTAAATTCAGCTGGTGCTTTCCTGCCTGCCCTCCCTCCCATGTTATTAGCCTCTAGTAGGAAGAGCCAAACAGGCAAGCTACCTGGTCCTGAACCGTCAGTCCTCAGGATGGCATTTTTCTGAAAGGTGAAACAGGCACAGGAATGTGCTAACAGACTGGACGGACGTTGGTGGTCTTTGTTCCCTGATAGCTGTGGAGGGAGGTGGACACTCCAGCTAAACCTCCCTGTGTGGTGAGTCAGTTTGCCATGAACTTCATCCGAGAAATAGGTCCCGACGCACCAAGTGCTGCGCAAGCACACGAGAAACAGACTTTGGCTTTGTGGCTAGACACAGCTACAGCCAACCTGATCTCGTGCTGGCAGCAGTCCTGCAACTGGAGACCTCCAGAGGTCCTTCCAGCCAACGCTTGCACGATGCCAGCTCTGTCAGAGCATTACATAAGGGAAGGAAAGGTTTCCATTTTATATTTTGGCTCCACTGGGAAATGGATGCACAGGGAGGTAAACAGTCTTGCTGTAGTTAGGCAGCTCAGATGATCTGCAGTAACTGGGAGTTGAACCCAGTCCTCATCGGTCCCAGACCTGCTCTTTAAGTGAGAGCTGAGCGAGTGCCTTGGAATCAAAAATTTTAAGGGAAGAATTTTACCTTCTTTCCTGGCAGAAAATGTAATAAAATAATTTTCAGATCCCTCCCGATTCAAAAGTAGTCAGTTTTCCACACTCCCATCCTGCATCCCTCCTGCTTTCCTGCTTCCCTGGGAGAGCAGCTTGAGCACCAAGCCAGGACTGAGCCATGCCTTATGCTGACCAGGTCACTCATCTGCAGTGGCTGGGGAGCGGGATCCAGGCACCGGCTGGGGTACAGAATTGCAGCCCTGCAGCTTAGGGTAGCTGTACACCCATGAGGACATCGCTTTCCCTGCCAGACAGCCGTCTGGCTTCATGTGCAACTGTCCTCTGCCTCACAAGCTGCAAGGCTTAGTTTCCTGTGCTCCAGCGCTGTGCTATGGCACCAGGAGGCCACATAAGCTTACGTGACAATGATGCCATTTCTCTGCTCTCCAAACTAAAGTCTAGTGACCTGCAGTAGAGTTTTGCTTTTCTCAGCTTTCAGACCACAAGGCCGGAAATGAGTCCTTCCATTGAAGCGCATTTGCTGTAGTCTGAAAATAAGATGCACCCCTCTGAGGCCAGCATCTAGAGAGAAGCTGCATAGGGGAAACAGCCTGTGTCATTTCTGTCTCTCTGTTCTTGAGAATATTTTTTATGGGTCCCCAAAAAAAACCCCACCCCAAGTCCCACGCTTTGCAGGGAGAGATGTGTGACTTGAAATTGGTGTGTGGTTCCAGAGAGTCCTTAAACCTGTGCAAAACGAAGCTTTGGTTCTCATTGCTGGTGAGGCAAACCACATGCCACACCATGCAAAGAGATGCAGATCAAGGGACAGTATTATCCCCTCTGCTGGGCATCCATCAGGGAGGGATGCGGAGAGACTGGAGCAGGGCCAGCAAAGAGCTGCAAGGCAGGAGGGGCATGGGGTACATGGCCTGCAGGCAGAGCTGGCAGGAGCTGGGCTTGGCTCGCCTGGCCAAGGGGAGGCAGGAGTGGGGTTTAACATTAGCCTAAAACTGCTGGAAGGGCAGTTGCAAATCGCTGAAGGCTTTTTGGTAGCCTCAGCTGATGCAACGGGGGGCAACAGCCACATGGCGCTGGAGGATTGTAGTCAGCACAACTCCTTTGCCAGCAGGCCTGGGACAAGGCACCAGGGAGGTAGGGATGATCCCCATCCTGGGGAGGGGGTTTTTAGCTGTGGCCACACGAAGCTTGTGGGGCTGGGAGAGCCCTGGGCTGAGACCCCCCGAGAGCTGTGGCGCTGCTGTGGCCCTGCAAACTGTGGACCATGTCCTGGCTTTATCCAGCCCTTGGCAGCACGGCGGGGAGGATTGGTAATTTAGGCCTGTCTCTGAAAGATAGCCAATGAAATCTATCTTGGACTAATTAGGCTTTAGGGCTCTGGAACTCCGTTCCAGTTGCCTGGCCTCTGTTTTGACCCCTCTTTTCTTTGAAGTTCATAGAGAAGAGGGGAAAGGAAATGAGAGGAGAGGCCCTGCTTTTCCTGTAAAATGCCTCATTCCTTATAAAATTGTTTGGCAGAAATCTCTTTCAGCTGGTCAAGCTGAATGCTTCAATGCACGCCTGCAGTCATTTTCCTCCCTTGTCTCGTTCCTCTGGCTGCACAGTCACTGCTCTGCACCAGTACAACCGTGGATGCACACACAGAAGTACTCCTCGAAGAGGTAGCAGAGATCTCCAAAAGCACATTAGGGGGCTCTGAGCTGCAGCAGCTGCAGCAGCTGTGTTATTTCTTTGGCTGGCTGGAAGTGCACAGCACCGCGCAGTGCAGCGGGGCCAGCTCCAGCTCAGGTCTGGGTTTTCAGACCTTTCTTTCTTCCAGGCAAGCCTGCTGGAACACACAGCTTCCAGCCTTTGCCAGGCTGTGGACAAACCACACCAAACATCCTCCCTTCTGCGTTAACATTGCATGAGGAGGAAAGCAGCCCAGGAATGGTGAGGGAGAGGCACATAGTGTCTTAGGTCTGTCCTGGTCACTTAGGATGTTTCAGAGCAGGGGACAGCTGAAAGCCCCAAAGGCAGGCAGCCGTATTCCCTCCTTCCCACCGGAACACAGAATCACCAGGAGGCTTTGTTAGGAAGGCATCTTGGAGGTCTGTAGTTCAACTCCCCGGTCCAAAGCTAGATCCTGTTGTGCTGGGCCGTGTCAAGTTTAGTTCTGCCCACCTCCAAGAATGGAGATCTGGTCTCTGAGATGCACCACCCTCACGCAGAGGAATTTTCTCATGCCCAGCTGGAATGTCCCATCCTGCAGCATGTACCCGTTGCCCCATGTCCTGTCCTTGTCTGCCTCTGAGAAGAGTCTGGCTCTGTTTTTTCCATAACCACCATTTAGGCAGTGGATGACCCTTATGAGCAGCCCCCAGGTGTCTCTCTCCAAGCTGGGGAAGCCACGTTCCCTCAGCATCTCTTCATACACCTTGTGCTGCAGCCTCATCACCACCTTCGTGGTCACTGCTGGACTCTCTCCAGTTTGTCAGTGTCTTCCTTGTACTGGTAGCCCTGAACTGGACACAGTACAGAGAAGAGTCTTTAGCAGTGCTAAGTGGTGAGGAAGGATCACCTCTCCTGTGCTGAACTTGGCACGGTTGCTTCTGGCCCGTTTCTCAGTCTCTTGAGGTCACACTGGGTGGCAGGCTTTCCTCCCAAAACACAGCAGCTGCTCCCACAGTTGACATTAGCTATGGCTTTTTCTCATCTTTTCTTGGGGTGGGTTGAAACCCACCTTTCCACCAGACATGTGTGCAGTGGGTCGGCAAGGGTCCCAAGAACTGCCCAGGGTTTCCTCCCCTCTTGACCAGGCATCCAGGGCGAGCTGCTGGAACCACTGTTTCCCTGGAAGGTGGCCTTGCTGCAAAAGGTAACTCGCACAGAGTGTGGTTAGAGCTGGAGCCACTCTTACTTCTCCTTTTGAGAGGTGAAAGGACAGCCTGAGTGTGGTCAGAGATTTCCTGCACCTACATTCGGTGGCAGACCACCTGCAGTCCTTGAGCCGGAGGTTTCACATCCTCTTTCGGACCAAGCCTACCTCACTGCTGTGGGGACGAGGACCAAATGTGGCTGCAGTGGGGCCTGAGCTCTGGTTTGGGTGAACAGCTGGTCATAGGGAGTCTCCAGCTTGCCCGGTGCTCCTCACGTGTGCCTGGGGGTCTGAAGGGGTCTGCAGCAGCGTGTAGAGGGCCCATTCTCAGACTGCCCACCAGCTTCATCTCAGCCCTCTGACTTCTGGCTTGGGCATCTCAGAGGCACTGGCACCTTCCCTAGGCTGCGAGGAACAGCTGTCCTAAGGCTGGTTAGGGAAGCAGAATGCTGGGAGGAGGAGACCAGGGAAGGTAATGCTAGCACTGAGTTGTGCACGGAAGTTTTCTGCCATTTGCAGTGAGGAGCTGCAGCTGAGGAGCATGGGGAGATAGAGCGCAACTTGCAGATGGCCAGGCAGTTGCTGGAGTTCCCACGGAGGACAGCTTTTGGGATCCAGCCCTGTAGTGTTTCCACATGCAATTAGCCCAGAGCGTCTGCAGAAGCCACGCATGCAACTATGCACCAGTGCAGGGGCACAGGGGTGCATGAAACCAATAGAGCTGCAGGCACCCCTGCACAGTTTTCACAGAGGTGCCTGCTGTGCTTCTTATCTGCATGGTTTTTGAAGTCCTAAATGACTTGTGATGTGAGGACAGCCAGGCATTTATTTGGGTGCATACAGAGCAGAGGAGACCTCCTGAAAGGAAAACATGGCATGGTGTACTTGGCCTATATCATCTTGGAGGGGGAGACCACGTTACAGATTTATTTCTGAAGCTGGACCTTGCAGCCCGTTGGAGTGATTTTAACGTGTGACTCATGTCAAAACTGCATCAAGGTTAGAAGTGAGATTAGAAATTAGGCTGAAAGGGCTGTTATTCACAGGCACAACTGATTCAGACATTTGCCTTTCGTTTTTAAGGACTGCAGGCAGGGGAGAACTGTGAGAAGAATAATTTCTATGTAACTGGAGACTAATCATGAATGACACTTCCTGCTGACGTTAAATAGGATTGATTATATTTAATTTGCAGGCTGTTAACGTTTGAAAATCGTAATCTTGGGCAGGGCTCTTAGACGCTTTTACAAACGAGGCAAGTCACGATAGCATGAGCAGCAAGAGTAAGGTAGGGACAGGGAATGGTGTTTGTGGCTTGGCAGGTGGCAGCCTTTCTTCAGTGTTAGCCCAAGTCCCTGTCCCTGCCTGGGGATCGTCAGCACTAGCAAGATGCTTGGTCTGCTCTCCAGGGAGCAGTGGTCTCGCTGCTCCGTCACCAGTGTGAAATGCCTTTGCCTGTGACTGAGGCTTGGCTCTGGAGCAAAACAAACCGTTTAACAGCGCAGTGAGGCTCATCTGTGCCCGGGTTGCAGACTCAGAGGGCTGGGGTTTGATGTTAGGCGCTGGCCACCGCGCTTTCCTGTGCGGTATGGCAGGAAAGCATCCAGGTGGCTGGAATTTCAGGCACCAGCAGCATGAGCAAGAGCTCTCTCTTCAGGCCATTCCTCCCTGACACACCAAGCAAAAGCAGTTTTGGTGCCTCAAAATGTCTGAGCTGCCTTGCCCTTCGTTTGGCTATGTCTCTGCCTCTGGGTGTCTTTTGCATGATGCAGTGCAGGGGACCAGCTGCTGTCCCTTTGAATGGGCAGTGTCCCGCTGGAGAAGGGAGCTTTCTCCCAGGTTAAGTGGGTGCAGGACAACCGCAACTCCTCTCACCCGTCTGTGTGGGAGCCTGGGCAGGGGGAAAACTTGCCAGGCTTTTTCCCCAGCCAGCAAAGGAGGGCTGGGCTGATGGAAGCGACTGCGTCCGGGACAGAGAGACAATCCGGCAGCCTGTACTGCTGCCCAGATTGAGGGGGATGGCAGCATGGAAGCTGGTGTCCTCTTGCTGCTCTGTGTGTAGCCTGACCGTAACAAACCTCAGAGTGGACAAGGCAGAAGCAGAATCTTTCAATTAAAAGTGTTCTGCTTTGTTTTTTTTAAATTAGTATCTGCAATATCAGCATGCAGCAGGGTGGCTGGATGAGATCTCCGAGTATCCTGTCCCTGTCACTGAGGAGCACGCACCTCACAGGGGCTGAATTCAAAGTTTCAGTGTCTTGGAAATACCTGCTGGGACCCTCCCCTTACTGTTTTTATAGCCAGGACCCTGAGCTGAGTGGAGGGAAGCCCAGCTCCTCTTGGCAAAGGGAGAAAAGCCAGGTACTTGACATTCAGAAAAAGCAAAGCTGTCTCTGAGTTTTCTTCTTTGCCTGCAGAATACCCTCTAAGCCAAGACAGGAATGCCACAGCTGCCAAGGTGGGTCAGCTTGCATCCAGGTCTTGTAACAAAGACAGATTTAGAATGTATTTGTACTGAAGCAGGATTTTATTTTATTGGTTGCAATGAGAAAAGCTGTAGGCATTGCCTAGTGATTTAATTTCAGTTACGTACCACAAAACACGTTTTGCGCTTCATTGAGTAACTTAGTAAAGCACCTTCAGCCACTGCTGTTTATGACCAACTTGCCTCACCTGCATGGTTTCGGACCCCCAGCAGTGCTGGTGGTGGAGCATTGGGGGGTCTGCAGTTCCTCCCCCTCATTCAGAGCAGGGCTGAGTGTGCTGAAGCAGCTCAGTTCAGAGGTGTCAGGGGCTGGAGATGGCCCTAGGGTAGTGGAAGGGAACACCCAGGGCAGCTCCCAGTGCACCTCAGGTGGTGCAGTGTGCACCCACCTCCTCGTCCTCTCACCTGTCTGTGGGCAGATTGGCTGGAGGACAGGGCTGAGCCCAGGGTGACATGCAGGGTCACACAGGACCCAGCAGCACAGAGGTCAGCAGGGCCCTCTGAAGGTCTCCAGCCCCAACGCACAGCAGCTCTCTCCCCAGCATGAGGTCGGGACAGCTGTGGCTTTGTGCAACCGTGTCTAGGAACACCCCCAAGGATGGAGACCTCCTCCCTCTCTGATGCCCTGTCCCCCTGCCCATCCAAGTTGTAGTGGCTCCTGTGGCAGATTCCTGTGCTCATAACAGTGGCAATAAACACACCCACAGTACCTGCCTATGCTGAGGGTATCTGCGGAGGCATGCCATGCACTGAGTGCTGGTTATGGGTCTGATGTTTGCACTACAAGGCAAGGAGACCTACTGGAGACCTTCAAGATTTCCCAGCTTGGCTGTACAAGCCCTTGAATCTGTCCTTGCTGTGAGCAGGGGTTTGGAGCTATGTGCCTCCAGAGGTCCTACCCATCCTGAATTTTCCTGTGATTCTGCTACTGTTGCAGCTTTGCTTGGCTTTCATTCTCATTCCTCTAAACGAGAATTTGTTGAGAACAAATTTGCCATAGCTCAAGTGCTGTTGTGGTGAGAAGGCTGTACAGAGCCTTCTTCCTTTAATCACCGACCCATGAGAGCTTTCTCCTGGCTTGTGCCAAAAGGGCAGATTGCCTCCCAGGGTCAGACCCTTAACCACCTTGGGCCTTACAGACTTGTTGGCCAGGTCACAGCACCACGCCAACAAACAGAGGCCATGGACTCAGCAGAGGATGCAAGGATGGTCCCAGAGACTTGTTGCTGGCATTTAATGAAGAGTTTTGTACCTTTGCAGTGATGCATGTGTGAAACGGAGCCTCTCCTCCCTCCCATCCCCACGTGGCCATGGGGAGTGTGGAGAGTTGGGCTTGGACCATCTCCATCCTGACGTTCCTCTCATGAATAGCACCATGATGGAGCACCCCGTGCTCCAAAACTCTGCCCCAGGAGTCAGGGAAGGCCTCTCCATGACTGAGATGCAGAGCTGTTTTCTGAAGGCACTTTGCGCTTTCGTTCATGTGCCTGAACCAACAAACATGTCACAACAAATACCTATGCTGGCTGTGCTTCCCTGTGATGGGAGTATGACTTCTTTCAAGGCATGTTTCAGCTTCAAGCATCAGTTTGCTGTGCTTTTACTGGAGCCTTTACAAATGCAACAAAAAGACCTGTATAAGGAACCTTCCTTCATCTGGAGAAACTCTGTGGACACCTTTGTGGGGTAAAAATGAAAACAGAACAAAACATAAAAAACCTCATCTAGGGCACATCCAGTGATAACATTGCTCAATTACAGGCTGGCTTCAGGATGCATGATAACAAATGTTGGAAAAATGATTATGGTAACTGTTTCACAAATAATTAACCTCGTTGCTTTTCAGTTGCTTAATTAAATTGCCAACAGCATCATGTTTCAAGACAAACCCTGCTGTTCAAAGTTTGACTAGGCAGGGAAATGATTATAAGCATCACAAGGGGTCTACAGATAAGACCCTGAAGAAAACTCTGGCTCCCATTGTTTTCCTCTTTTGTAGGCTGGATATTTCTATTTTTATTGTTTTTAATAAAAGTATTCCTTTGCCAGGGAACATCAAAAAACTGATGAAGTGCAGCAACACGTGTCTGCAGACAAAAGATTAAGTTCCAGAAAACGTGGATGTTATATGTGTATATACACACACACATATATACATGTGTATGTACCTTTTTTTTTTTTTTTTTCACAGTGCTGGAAATAATCATTATGAGGGAGTGGCTGACATGGTGAAAGGCAGAGCCTCAGTCCAGTGGGACATCTCTAAATAGGAGGACTGGACCACCAGGATGCTTGCAAAGCCCAGCAAGTAGAAGTCCCAGTGGTGCCTGGTGCACAGGGGTGAGGGAGGGATAACCCTGAGCATCAGTCCAGGCTGGGAAGTGACTGGTGGAGCTGCTGGACAGGACTTGGAGGTAACTCTGACCATGATCTTGAACATGGGCCAAAAGTAATTCTCACTGTGAATAATGCAAACTGCTTACTAGGCTGTACAAGGAGGAGCATGGCCAGCCCCAGTGGAGGGGTGTTGGAGACTCTTGTGTTTCTGTGATTCCAAAAAGCTCTTCAAGACAATGCGT
This sequence comes from Pelecanus crispus, assembly GCF_030463565.1. Lineage (NCBI taxonomy): Eukaryota > Metazoa > Chordata > Aves > Pelecaniformes > Pelecanidae > Pelecanus > Pelecanus crispus. The sequence goes on along the minus strand of NC_134676.1, from coordinate 70,613,195 downwards.
TGTACTAAGGAGAAATGGGTGATGATGCTGGCAAAGTGCAAGAAAGATTCCTTCTCGACCCTCCGTGGACCTGCTGAGGTCACAGGTTGTCAGACTGGCAGAAACCCAAGTGTTTCAGCAGGGAGACTGAAGTGGGCAGGCATGCTGGCAGAAGACAGTAGGCAAGATGTTTTGCTGTGTGTTAGGCACTGGAGTGAACACTATACAGCTTGCTGGCGTGGCCTAAATAACTCATTTTCTGGATGGGGCAGCCATGAGAGCTGCGCCGGGGTGCAGGGTGCCGGCAGCACCGTCCCTTCTGCTTCCTCCCAGGTCCATTGCTCCTGGCACACTGGAAAGGCAAAAGTTAGGGTGGGTCTTGTGACAGCCTGTTGCTTTCTCAGTCAAAATGGGAGTTTCTTGGCACTGTCTGCTGTCCTTTAGCTTGTTCTTATGTTTTGCTTCTGCTAGGCGTTGTTTTCTCTGGAGGCCTGAGATCCTTGGCCACACTGTGTTTCCAGTGTTGCTCTTGCCGATATCACCGGGGTTTCTACTGGGTGGTTTTCTATCATACTGTCTCATGTTAGTGGAACAGGGGTTGCTGAAATACTGGGGCAGTCTCCGCCCTGAGCTGTTGATGCAACAGCAGCCCACAGAGTTAAACATTAGCAGAAGTTATTTATTTCCCCTAAAAGAGGATCTTTATAGCTCTGCCCTTATTTTGTATTGTAGTCCCAGCAATATTGTAATTCTGACAGCAGGGGTTAGAAATTTGATTTGTTAAGACATTGCAATGTCATTATGTCTGGTGCTTTTTCAGAGTTTCCTGGATGTTACTTGAAACAGGATAATCACTTACTCATGTGCAACCAGCGACCACATGGAAGCTGCTCACAAAAAAAGCCGCAGCCTTTGCTAAGAAAGGAACTCCTTTCTGGTTTGTTTTTCCAACCAAAATTCCCAAAACCCAAATTAGATTTCTCCCTTTGTTCTGGCTTTTGTGTTTGCTCTTACTTGCAAGCAACCGCAGCGGGGGAATGGAAGAGATGGGACTTTGGTCTTAGACTAAGGACCTTCATCTGAAGTTTTTCCTGTAGATAATTATTCCTAGTCCAGAAATGTCAGAATGGGGAAGGTTTTTGCTCTTTGGACTAATTTGTCTAGTGCATTCACATTACCATAGATGGAATACTTCGGAGAAGATATAAGAGAAGGATTTCAGTTTAATAAGGTCCAGGCACAAATTTTGGACCAACAGCTAATACAGCAGAGCATCAGCAACATCTGTCTCCTCTCTGCACTCAGATCCAAGAGGACTCAAGAGCTATCCAGGCATTTTTTTGACAGAAAGATTTGCTTATTCAAGAGCCACCTCCCCTTTTCTCTTCCCCTCCTTCTCTCAAACACAGATCAGTAACCTTTATTAACACTAGGTCTAAAAAACATTTCTATGTTTAAATGTGAATACAGACGGGCGTTTGTTTTTAGGGATGTCAGTGAACCAGGAATGCATAATCAAAGTGAGTGATGAATTACATGTATCTCCATCTGCTCAGGCAGCCCTGGGAGCCTGGAACTGGACTAGGTCAGGATTCCTGGGACTGAGAGCCCAAAGCAGGGGCAGGCCAGGGAGGAGTCAGCTTCCCAGTGGGGAATGAAGCTCTGGTGAGTTGGTGTAGAGCAGTTGGCACATGGGCACAGCTGGAGTGTAGCAGACGTGTCAGGAAGAAATGCTGGTGCGGGGAGACATTACATAGTGGCTGAGCAGCTCTGGAGGATGGGGGAGGAGGGGGCTGGTCTCTGGCCCCAGGTGGGTCTGGTTACCTGAGGTGGACCCGTGGTGGGGTACAGAGGTAGAGGGTGCTGCACGGGGATGGCTTAGCTTGGGACACACCAACGGGAGCTGCCCCAGGATGAAGGGCCAGACCACTTTCCATTGACCACCATTCTGGAAATGGGGCAGAGAAACATAGACAGGGTCTCACCCAGCACCACCTCTGCCCATCTCTTGTTGTGTTCAGGCAGGACACAGCTCCTCCAGAAGCGAGTGGGCAGGGGGTGGTGGTAGTGGTGGCAGGGGTGTGTTCAGTCTGCCCTAACACTGTGTCTGAGATGAATTATCTGTGAGAAGTGCTCTGGTTGCCTTTTCACAGCATCAGCCCCTGAGTATGATGTTTTGTGGCCTTTTGTCTGTCCCTCCACCCTCACCTTTGCAGATCATTCATACATCCTTGCCAGAGGCAGCCAAAACTAAATCGATCTGGTGTTAACGATCCACCCATAGATGCTGAGGTCTTAAAGCTGGGGGACTCTGCAGGTTGGGCTTTTGCAGCTACTGTGAGACACTTCTCTTTCTTGGCCACATCCTCATACAATGAAATGCTACGTCATCTGACATCAGCTGTTGTGTCTCATTTGTCTCGCTGGGGAAGGCCACCAGGCTACATCATGGCCCCTCATGAGGTCCTCCTTACTGGTAGGTTTGCTGTGACTGGCACCTTCAGCAGCCACCAGAGAATAGTCACTTGGCAGGACGTGTCCTGCATCTTTGCAGTGGTGAAGTGGCACAAGTGACTTACGCAGCATTTAGTCACTGCAGGGGGAGGGATGACTCTGCTGGGTGTTGTGCAAGTTACAGTCCTGAACATAGAGAATGGGGATCTTCCACAGGACGTGTCCTTCAGAGGTCCTGCAAGACTTAGACAACCAGCTGGCTTACACTAGCAGGAAATCAGAGGTATTCTTAAATCAGAAGGGAGCTCTGGAACACTCTTAACACATCCCCTGGTCAAAGCAGGCTAATCCCAATGTCAAGTCTGGTTGTTCTGAGCCTTATCAATTTGGGTTTGGCCTATCTCCAAGACCAAAGACCCTACCAGCCCTCTGATACCCAGCTGCACCCCTCCTGCAGGGAAGCAGCTTTCCCTTGTGTCCAAACAGCATTTCCCCTGCGGCAACCGTTTGCCCAGACGAGGGTAAAGTAAGCATGTACTTCCACCTTCCCATGGGCATCTCTCTCCTCGGGCACACAGGGACAGCAGTGAGATGTGAGGCCACGAAGCACTGTGCACCTGTTGGGAAGGGGTCTTTGGGGTGGGGAGGCAGCTACGTGCTGTCTGACTGCATGGAGCAGCAGCAAGGAAACCCAGTCCCCGAGTCTGTGGTGAGGCTGGAGCCAAAACAGAAAAAAGGGCTTCCTGAAGCTCAGACCTGCCTCATTTGCCCTCCTGCTCTACCTAGCTGCTGCAGGGCCCACAGGAGAGACAGCGGCAGGGATGGGGCTTCCTCACTGTCTTCCACAGCCAGCAGTGCCTGGGTGAGTCTCTCCCTGCAGTCTCAGCTGCTGGCAGTGGGTTGGAGCCATGTCTCCCAGGCAGTGGTTCGGCCCATGGCTGATTTTTTCCAGTGCTGGCAGAGATTGGTTTGCAGAAGTCAGTATGACAGCATTTCAGGCATAATGAGTGCGGTTTCCATGGCAGCCTGCAGGCATGAGTCAGCATCTCCCTGCTGCTGTGGCTGAGAGCTGCCTGTCCCCAGCTTCACTCTGGGCATGGCACACAAAAATGCAATGCTGGGACAGGGGAGGGGAGGGTGTATAAGGTCTGAGCTACCCTGAGAGCAGGAAATATGTCAAAGAGAGGATCAATCAGTTCTTCTGCCAGTTAAATGTGGGAATCCCTTTTGCAAAATGGGGACTGCCCATGCCCACCTGAAGGATGCTTAGTGTGAAGCTCTTAGCTTCCTCCAAGTATATCTGCTTATGCTCCTGTCATGTGCTGGCTGGGGCTATGCAAGTGTGCAAAATGCTGTGTCCAGATCCACACTGGTTCAGACCCATAGGCAAGAGCAACAAGAAAGCTGAAGCACAGTCCTTTCCTAGGCACAGAGTTAACTGTCTCCATCTTTGCAGCTGCAACTCAAGAGCAGGAGCCACCAGCGTGAGCTACTAGCAAGCACCACTGTGTGCTCTGTATGTGACCCACTGCAGCTGAGGCCCTGCACGGAGCAAGGAGCTGCAAATTACCATTAGCAGAAGCAATGCAAACTCTACCTTCTGCATCTGCAGGAGTCAGAGGGCATAAAAGCTCCCAGGAAGTTCACCACACAACCCTGGCCTGTGAGCATCTGCTTATAATGAGGGAACAGGAGGGTCAGAAGAAAGTCTGGCTGGAAAGGCAGGACTTCACACAGCATGCACCCACCCATCCTGGGTCTCCCTGCCCAGGCTGTGCACCCAGTGAGTGTCCTCGGCAGTCACTGTGCAGGGTTTGGGTGCCAGAAGAGATTTGGTGTCTCTGCTGAGGATGTGCAAGGAGCCAAAGCCAAGTCAGTAAGAAATGGAGAGGCTATTCCCCCTCCGTGGTCCAGGAAAAGGCATAATGCCACAGCAAACGCTGTCAACCTTTCTGGCATTCAAGGTAGGCTTCAGTCTTACATGTGCGGCAAAATGTGTTTTCTTCTGATGGGGGGGCTGAAGGATTCAGCCACAGACTGTGTGGACAGATTCAAAGTAGCAGTTCATTGTCCCCACCTGTGCAACAGGTCAGAGTGATAAATGGCACTGTGAGGATGTGGGGAAGTCCCCCAGTGTTTCTTTAAGTGCTCTGTTTTGAGACCAGTAAGTGCTGTGTAAATACTGGTGTGCTGGGAGCAAGCTGTGCTTGAAACATGAAACTCCTCTCAGTGTGCTTCCTCCGGGTGCAATGCAGGGATTGCTAGCAGGAACCAGCCCAAATGAAGCGCAAGGTGGAGAAACCTGTCCCACGTCCATCCCCCAAGGCATTGCTGGCCCCCCACTCCCTGCTGCCCTTCTTGGCCCTGTTGTCCCTGTCCCTGTCTGCTAGGAATGTGTTGGCACCTCGCTTCTAAGGGACCATTGCCCTCAGCCTGCTGGTTTCACACTTTCCCATGTCCAAAGCAGTGGCAAAGCTGTTTTGAAATCCTGTAACCTGTGGGCAGTCTCCTTGCCCCATCTGCCACAGAGGATGTCTGACCCAAACAACAGCAGAGCCTGCCCTTGGGGCCAGAACAGTCTGAGCTCCTCTCCCCAGTACAGCCACAGCTCCTGGAACTCTACAACTGTCTCGCAATGTGTTTGTAAATCTCTCTGTTTGCAGTGAAGCAAGGAAATTTATTTCCTGGAGTTTGCCCAAAAAATGTTGCAACTCAGGCTTTCTCTGCCATAGGGTTTTGGTGTTGTGCAGGGTTTGTTTCTCTTCTATCCATTGACCCACAGGACTGACCCTCCTGTGGTGGGGTTTGACCCTCCACAACTACCCAGATTTGCCTGGAGCCATGAAAATGGCAGCTCCCTAGCCCAGCAGCCTTATTCTCTGTCCTGTGGTCCAGTGTAAGATGTCTCTGCTGGCTTTTTATATACTAGGACCTTGCAGAAATGCATACATGAATGGCGACATACATGATCCTTGGGATGATGTTTTGCCAGGTATGGTAGATCCAGGGTATGATACACACAGACGTTGCTCCAGACACAGTGTGGACCCATGGCATGATGCAGTATTTGGGCAGGTGAGAGTGTGGGTATGATCAGGGGTCTTCGGCCTCTGATCCATCCCCATGCTGCCCAGCTTTTTGGGCATCCTGCAGACTGTTTCCCTTCTCCTCTTGCTCACCTGATGGGGTCAGTCTACAGTTCAAAGAACTTGCCCTCTTACTTTAAGGACCTTCCTGGTGATGAAGCGCCTCTGTGGCTGAAGAAAAAACCCACAGCCCACTGGAAGCAGCGTAGCTTTGTAGCAGGCAGATTTTAGGGGTCCCAGCAGCAGTGCCTCCAGGCTGTCTGGCGTGTAGGCATCTGCATGGTCCCTGCCAGCAAGAGGTGTGCACTCATTGCATGTGCATAGTGACAGATGTGGATGTCCCTCCTTCAGACTGCCCAGGGTTTCAGAGGTGGGGAGGTGTTTTATATACACTGTGCCATGGCTCTATGCTGTGCTTGAGCACATTTGGGTGTCTTCTGCTCCCTAGCAACATGGCAGACGGGTCCCTGATCTGTGACACTGATCTGCTCTCTAGTCAGGCAAGCTTTTGCTGGCATCAGGCTGAGGTTAAGACCATAGCTGCTCAGTTCAGTGCCAACAACCCTTTCCACCATTGAGTCCTCTTTAGGTCAGGATGTGTACTTGATTTGCAGCTGTCTCTCAAGGGGGCCAGGACACCAAGCAGCCATTCCTGGGTAAAAACCATACACCCATGCCACAGCCCCTTTCCCTCCCTTGATTCTTGACTTCCCAGGATGTGGTTTTCAGCCCAAAGGCTAGTCTTCCTGTCACTGTACTCAAACAGGCCAGGACCCCCTTCATCACTGGCTGTCCTCCAAAACACCCATGCTCACAGGCTTATCTGTGATGGCCTGGCTTCCCTCAACCAGCACAGCTATGAATGCCTTGGTGGGTAATAACGCAAAATAGAGTATGGTGGCCACCGGAGAGAGCAAAAGGTGCCAAAGGGCTTGGCAGTACTGCTGCCGGATCCCTTCTGCTGAGCTGCAGTCCTGCCATAGGAAGCACTTTCTCCTTCGGCTTGCACAGTCCTGAAGCCAGAGCAGGGGTTGGGATTTGGGGCAGCAGGGGTGGAGGGAGTGGGCTGCTCGGCTGTGCCACCACTGCTGCACAGGAATGTGCTGAACCACAGAGGGACCGTAAGTGATGGGACAACATAAACCACATGCTTAGCAGCTGCAGGACTGGGGAGTTGCTTCCCCCAGCCACCCCTGTGGGTACAACGTGAGTAAACACGGGCAGCCTGTCACACAGGACCAGGGCAAGTGGAACCTCTGTCCCCATCCTGCTTCCGCATCCTCCCAGATTTGCAGCCTGAAACTATTCGAGAGGAATTTCCAAAACAAATGTTGCTATTCGAGGAATGCAGCAGGGAGGAGGAAATAATCACAACAGAGATAAGGAGAAGTTGGTCGACTTGACAACTGCACCAAGCAAACTCCTCTGGCTCCAGCTGGTTTAGGAGAAGACTCTGCAGCCCGCCTCCCCCTGCCCCGGGAGGCTGGTGCTGCATTAACATCAGCTCTGCTGCCGGGGGCTGGGGAGACAGCTCTGGGGCAGATGCAGGGAAAGAAGAAATACACAGGAGGGGTCAGGGCGGTAGGGCGGCAGCTATCCCCACTCCCCTCTTTTTGAGCCACGCCAGCTCCTCCCCTTGGCAGCCATCCACGGGGCTTCCCTCTGGCTCTGTGGTCACAAGGCTGTTTCACCAAGAGCGCACCCAGGTTTTGGGCATCTCCTCGGAGAGCCATGCAGCTGCCCTGCCCCGTCCTCCCAGCAGAGTTTTTGGGGGCTTATGTGCTTTCCTCCCTGTCCTGGGCTGTGTTGCACTCAGCTGCCAAGATTCCCCTGTCCTCACCACTGCTCCCCTTGGGGACCAGCTCTGTTTAACATCCATCTGGCCACATGGCACTCCTCTAGCATACTGCTGAAGGCCTTGCATAAATGTTTTGCTGGAAAACATCTGAGGTCTGGGGTCCAGTCCCCTCCTCCCAGGGTCAGAGAAAAAGCTGCATTGCTCTTGGCTTGGAGTTCAGGAAGAACTGGTGTGCTAAAACCAGATGTCTGCATCCACTTTTGCTGACCCCACGCTGGGGCTTTTGCACCTGACAGTTGCAGAGAGGCTGTTCTCTTGCTGACAGGCACTAAGGGATTTGGCAGAGCCGAGGTCGCTCTCCCAGCACTGTGCACATCTGTGGCTTGGCAAATAGATGGTAAGAGAAAATAGGTCCCCTGGCTGGAGAACCTGCAGAAAGATGGACAGATAGTGCTTGGGCAGGTGGATGCACAGCATTCACCTGCCTTTTCCTGGCACACTCAAGTCACAGGGCTCATGCTGCGCACCCAGAAATGAAGGGGATGCCCTGAGTGTTAAGATCTGGCAAGAGCCTGTGCAAACAAGATTAGGAATTAAAAATTTCAGGCCTTCAAGATGAAATCATCCACCCGGAGGAATGGCCTCAGATGTGCAGGTCTATCCCAGCTCGCAGGTGAGCTGAGCTTTGTCTGAGCTTGTCCACTCTGTGCCATTTGAACATCGGGCACACGCTCATTTTAATGCACAGCTGTGCCAAACTTGGTCAGCACTTTCATCTCTGATAAAACAGTTGTGAGGATTTAAAACAGAAAATGCAGTTGGCCAGGAAAGCAGATATTCTTCCTGACCCCTGCAGGTAACCAGCTCTGCAGCCTGAGCCCTGGTTTATAGTCTCTGTCATAACACAGAGCCACAGAAGTTACCTGCAAAGTTGTCGATGCCTTCTCCCCAGAGACATACCCAGTGTCAGGGAAAGAAAAAGGAGCAAAGCAGAGACCTTATTGATGGAAAGACTGAAGGCCAGAGGGGACTATCAGAGCATTTTCTTTTGCTGTGCTGTACCCTTGAGCAGGGCTCAGAGATGCTGTCTCCCTTTCAGATGTGCAGCACAAGGTAATCTTCCTGCTGTAGCACTCATTTCATCAAAGGCTCATTTCTGCAGCCTTTTTGAATATGCATGTTTCCTTGTTCCTCTGGAAATACAAACAGTAACTGAGTGCTTTTCCTACCAGGGCTGTGCACAGAAGCAAGATCCCTCTGTTTCTAATGCCATTACCCACTTGCTTACAGCTGTAGGTTGCATTATCCCTATTAACTGCAGCACAAAGAGCTCATGGTGTTACCCACAGATGCACTTCAGTCTGTCTGCAACACTGCTTTCCAAGGCAGATCTCACATCTGGCATTACTGGCCTCCAGTTGCATTTCTGTCATTTATTTATTAAAGTTAATTTCACCAGACTGTAATGATTCATTCAGATCCAGAGCCTCCTGTAACAGAGAGCCATTATTTGCTATGCCACCATGTTTCTCCCATCTGCAAACTTCATAAAGGTTTTGTAACAGCTACTTTTTGAAAGGTCACGGAACCACTTTTTAAGCTCTGTTTCTTTTGCATAAGGCATGGGTCTTACCAAAGCATCAGGTGATACTAAGTAAAAAATGCTTTGAGGAAATACGATTGTGTAACAGAAACACCATTCCCGTTATTGGATTGAAGCAGTAATCCTGTACTGGGTTTTTTTTGAAAGAAGAAAAACAGAAGAAAACAAGTTTGTTTGACAATGCTGTGCCTCATGGCTGACTTCAATAGCAGTTTCCAGCCTCTTTGTTGATCCTGCGTGCCAAACTGATGTTTGGATAAGTGGCCAACTGTTCCTTTGCCCTTACTTCTTTTATCTTCATGCTGGAAATACTGTGCCAATTTTCCTTTTCTGCAAAGAACTGCAGTGAAAACATTGGCTGGTGTGGATGGAGAGTGCATGGGTATGGGAACACCTGCAAGAACAAGCGGCAGGAGCTGCCACAAGGCAGGCAGCCGTGGACAGCACTTTCATTAGCTGATTACAGGGATCCTACTGCTTTCCAGACCAGCCCAAAACCAGGGGTGCTCTCAAATATGTGACAGCCTAAAGCAGGCAGTACTGAAGCCATTAAAAATAGTGATGAGAAGACAGGGAACAGGGTAGGAGACATAAAGCATCCTGATAAGGGGACAAAGGGCAGCGAGTGCATCTTAATGGTTACCAGAAGAGGAGGAGGATGGAGAGACAGGAGACCATGATCGCCATCAGTTCCTAATGGGTACAAAAAGGCAAGACTCAAAAGCAGCATACAGTTCCTGAGGTAACAACCCAGGAACCATGGTAAAACCCCAGCAGTGAGTGTCCCATTTACTCTGCATCCGCTGTTAAGTGTCCCTCGACAGACTGCTTGCATTTTGGTGCTTGCATCCTGGACAGACCACTCGGATGCTCCCATCTTGGATGTCTGTGTGAGTAAGGGGATGCAGGGGGTGGCCATGAGGAAACCGGCTTAGTTTCAAAATAAATATTCCCTCTTCCCATAGGATCACACAGTGAGCTTTGGTGTATTGTTGCAAGCTGAGCTTTTGCCAGCATTTTTATGGTGCTCTGACACTTCTGATTTGCTTTTCTACCATCTGCTGCTGTCACCCAGGGCTCCACCAGGAAGGACATTGCCATTGCTGGTAACAGCCCCAGTCCTTACACTAAAATAGCGGATGCTCACTGCATCAGGACCCTGTCCCAGCCTGTCATACTTGTTGCCAGCTTGTCATAAGTGCCTGGTGTGTGAACTGGCCTGTGGTACCAGGTGTTGCTTGTTAGTAATGTGCAATGTAAGAGCGATAGCGGTAGAGGCCTTGAAAGTTTTGGAACAGGTCAAAAGCAGAGGCTCCAGAACTATAAATAACTCACCGGCAGTCAATTAGGTGTGCAGCCTCAAAAGCTGGGAAAAGCCTGGGTTAAGTGTACCAAAGAAAAGCAGCAGCAGCTGAGCAATGAGAAACACATCTGAGCAACGGGGTCAGGCACCTGCTGCAGTGTGGGAAAGCAACACCTGCCAGCACTGCACAGGGAAGGGGGTGGACCAGGACGAGGGCTAAGAGCTGTCAGACACCCTGAAGAAGGGCCAGAATGCTGAATGTGGTGTGTTTCTGGGGGTTTCCGTCCCCAGAATCACTGCTGCAGTATGACTGTGGGGCTGTGAGTGCCCCTGCTCCATGCATCCCTGCTCTCCTGGGGACCGCTTGCAGCCACGGAGCAGCTGAGGTTGGAAGGGACCTCTGCAGATCATCTGGTCCAACCCTCCTGCTCAAGCAAAGGCCACCTAGAGCCAGTTGTCCAGGACCATGTTCAGATGGCATTTGAACATCTCCAAGTATGGAGATTCTCACTGTCTGCCTGGTTGCAAACCATGACAAAACCCTTTTGAGCTGCCAGTGTCACCCAGGCTGGTGCGTGGTGCTATGAGTGTGTCTGAGCATGGGGTTTTGTGCACATTTCTCCTAACTAATGCTTCAGTCCTCACTGAAGCTTTATTATGTATCAACTCAGTGTGTCTAATCACAATTTTGGGCAGCATTATAATCTAGCACCTGTGGGACAGAGCATTCCTTAGCAAAATGCTTCAAAGGCAGGCTGGTGGCAGTGTTTTAGACACGCTGATTTTCGAAGCAGCTAATTTGGCAGAGGGCAAACTCCCAGGCAGAGTGCTGCATCAGCTGGGTACAGCCCTGCAGTTTGCAGTTGCCACCACTGACTGAGGTTCAGCTGCCTTTTACATGTTAAGGGTTTGTACCCTCACTGATTTTACACCACCTCTTACATCACCTGGCCTCTTGTCCACCAGAAATTCTCATTTCAGTGAGATCACAGTTTTGAGGGCTGCTAGGTGGACCTCCCTAAGCAATCCCAATTTCCACTCATGTTCCCCATGTTATCTGGGCAATCCTCCTTATATCAACAAGGCATGCTGGGACCTTGTTTCTACAGGATTCCTGGTGAGAAGTACCACAATATTAATGCAAGTTAGAGGTAACCAAACCACAGTTAATTGCTGCCTCAGCAACTATGTTTTGTAAGGGAATGATGGTATTTTAGAAGGATTTAGGCAGGGAAGGATCTCTGGAGGGCTCTTGCTCAATCCCTTTGCTCAAAGCCAGGGTAAATCTGAATTCACATTAGGTCACTCGGGGGTTTGTCCAGGTGAGGTGGAAGCTGTAGTCTTCCCTTTCCTGTTGCTCCAGAGACACCTAACCCATCCCCTCAGCTTTGTGCTTGATAGTAAGACTCCTGCTTAGACCAAACTTTGGAAAACTGCCCAGACCTGGAAAATATGTGGTGCAAACTTTCAGCACCTGGGTGAAAAATTGAGTTGTACAGACACAGGCAGAAAGTGTTTTCTACCTGAAATGGGCAAAACTTAGACATTCTCAGAGCACAACTGGATCCATGGACTTGTTTCACTGCCACTCCCCATCTCACCTGTGCCATTGATGTCCTCACAGAGCCTTTGCACTTCCTTGTCTCAAGCATATCCCCAGGTATTGATGCTTAATGAGAGGATGCATGAACTGCATGCAGACCCTAGTGCCTGGGCTGAGCTTAGCACTGCCTCCTCTGTAAGAACACATCTGCCCTGGTCATACTGCAGTCAGAAAGGCAAAGAAATTGGATGACCAACAGAAAAATAATCTCTTTTCCGTTCAAAGCTGATTTTCTCCAGTGCTGGTCTCTTCTCTGGCGTGTGATGCTCTTCATTGGGCCCATGTATCTCTGAGAGTATTTCTGGAAATGGGGAGGACAATAGTTATGCTGCAGAGACATCTCCTCCCAGGCTGCCAGAGCACATCCTGCCCCTGGAGTGATGCTCTGACCCCAGACCACCTTCATCAGCACTACTCTGCCCTGTGAGGACTCGTCAGTGCATTTCCCTTAGAGCAGCCACTAAATCCATGGGAAAGAGATATAGTGATGATGACTTCTTTTTTTTTAATTTTGTTTCAAATGAGATTTTTTTCTGTTCCAGATTGTGGTTTGGAAAAGGAAAACTGAGGCATCTGATAGGTGGGGTGCTGCTGGAGGGATGACTTTTCAGCCTGTCTCTGTTTCACATGGGAGTCTGCCAATGTTTTTACTTTTTTTGACCAAGCTGTTTCTCTCCCTCTCAAGAGAAAGTTAGAGGGTGTAAAAAAAAAAACCCCAGTCAGTGATCTCTTATTGCAATGTCCTACATGCCAGCAGCCAGCACCTCCACAGATGCCTGGAAGAGATGCTCCCAGACATGGGCTCAGTGTCCCTTTGCCAGCTCTGGATGAGTTGGACCCAAGCGAGGGTTTTACAGCTCCTCCCTTTCTCTCTTGCAGCTGGGCAGATGCTCACAGTGGTAAATACCATGCCAAATTTTGGCTTTTGAAACACAGTGCAAAGTGGGTTTGGAAAGCACAGGCAACTGTTTGGCTTCATGCTCTTTCCTGGCAGTGCCCTGCAGGCTTCTCCAGGCTTGCTGGCATCGTCTATGGCACCAGCTCCTGGCCACCAAACCAGCAGTGTCCTTTTGCACAGGGACTACACTCTCCTGCTGCTCCAGTGGCTCCAGCTTGGTGCTCCTGAGGGGCTGGTTTGTTCCTTTATCCTTTAACCACTGACTGGCCCTTGAAACCTCCCAAGGATGGAGACCCCCTGCCACCCCAGTCTGCTGTCCCAGGGCTGCACCACCCTCCTGGGGAAGGGGTTTCTCACAGTGTCCATCCTGAATCTCCCAAGCCTTCCCTTCTGCACTGAGACAGGAAATTTCAGTAGAAGTCCTGCTTGACTGAAAAGGGAGCTTCTTGCACTAAAATTCAAAAAAAAAAAGATGCATGTAAGAATGGGAATTACAATAGACAGCAAAAGAATGTAGTAAACATTGCTTGCTTGGATACTTAGAGGTGGTATCAGGCAGGTCCAAGAGCACCTACAGCTCAGACTGGTGAGGGTCATGAAGGGTAGTATGACAGGACTCTACAGGCATGCTAGAAGTTGGGGAAAATGCATGTCCACTGATGGATGGAGGAAATAGTGTGGTGCTGGACAATATGGAGAACACTACAATGATCAATGGATTTTTGTAGCATCTTCACAGGCAAAGCCTGCTCCCAGATCTCTGCATTCACTGGCATGGTTTGGGAAGGAGATTTGACCCATGTGGGGTTTAAGGACTGCTTAGAGAAGCTGGACATACTCATAGCCACTGGAATGGATGGCACTCACCTGTAAAAGCTAACAGTGCTGGTTGATGTGAATGAAGCTGCTGTCAGTCACAGTGGAATATCATGGCAACTGGGAAAGGGCTGATTGAAAAGACTAATACTATGTCCACCTTTAAAAAGCACAAGGAGAAGGATCTGGGAAACAGCAGTCTGTAAACAATACCTCCATCCTTGGAAAAAATCAGGGAGCAAGACTTCTTGGAGATAATTTTCAAGCATGTGAAGGGCAGGAAGGTAACCAGGAAGAGTCCCCCAGGTCCAGGCTTTGGACTTACTTAACCCCAGTCCCTTGTTTTCCCCTCTCAGTTCTTCACTGCAAGATCCAGTGCAGGCTTGAGAAGTCAGTCACCTCGGACTGCAGAGACCTCTCTGCTAATACCTGCGTTGCTGGTAGTAACACTGAGAGCAGTGGATGGAAAAGGAAAACAGGCTCCAGGAGTGGGGCTGCTGCCTTGGGTAGACAGAAAACAGAGGTCTTGTAAAGGTGCATTTTCCTCAAGTGCATAGACATCCTGCAAACGGGACATAGGTAAGTAAGAATGGATCCAGTGTCAGCACTGCTGTGCTAAGGCACAGAGCAAGAGCAAAGGGCAATCACACCCACTTCAGACTCCTTCCAAGGGGATGAAAGGGGTCACGAAACTCCAGCTGAGTCCTTTTCTTCCTTCTAACAATAGCCTCTTTTTTGTTGGTGGTTTTTTTTTTTTCCCTTGGGCTGGAGAACAGGAAGGTGTAGCAGGGTAAGCATGTGGGATAAATGTCAGAGACCTCTGCTCACCCATTCTGGCTGCTGGCAGACAGGTGGAGCTGGAGGTGGGAATCTCTGCTAGAGCAAGTATGGTCTCACAGCAAAAGAGTCAAGGGGTCCTTTACAAGCCACATGCTGAGCGGGTCCAGGGAGGCCTTGGTAACCAGTGGGGAGAAGGGTGAATTCATACTGACTCTTCTCAGCTACTTCTTTCAGCAAGGGACAAAATTTCCCTGCAGGGCTTCTACCATCCACTGAGCTGTGTGACTCCTGCCCATTCCTCACTGCCCCCCCACCCCCAGCAGAAGAGGGGAGGAACAGCTCAATACTCTGGGGACAGAAGTAGGAGAAAGTGGAAGGTCCCTCTTGGACCATTTTTCTGCCCGTAGATAGCAAACTTTGAACCATGAGAAGAAAATGCCCGCTATTCCTGTGCAATGCCTTCCAGATCCCTCTGTCCATATGGTCTTCAGAACATGCCTCCAAGCAGCTGTAGGGGCTTGGTGATGTCCTGCCCACTGTGCCAGCCTGGGCCCCAGAGGCTGGTAGCTGGTCCCAGCTGGGACCAGGCCCACCTCTCCCTGGGGAGCGCTGGGGACCTCACGCCAGCTGCCTAGCTTTAGCCACAGTCTTGCAGCCAGAAAGATCTCTTCCACGGAAACTGTTTTCATGAGAAAGTGCCAAGGAACACAGGCAAACATTTGCATCAGTTTCCCAGGAATGACTTCTCCATTTCCACACTCTAGCCAAACCCACAAGCACCCAGGGAGCAAGCAGTGGCCTGTTTCCCGGGGAGCAAGCAGTGGCCTGTTTCCCTCAAGGAGCTGACAGCCTATGTGAGGGCTTGTGTCCCCTGCCTGGTTTCAGAAGGGTTTTGCATTCTGTCCCCATATCCACAGGTAAATGAACCACCCTACAGTTTTCTGGTGTCATCTGAGGACTCTTGGATCTGTGTCTCTTAACGCCAGCAAAAATTTTGCAGTGCAGAGAGAGAAATTCACTTGGGGGGGCAGCCAGAGCAGGGAAAAGCTGGAGAAAGTTAATGCGAGGAAGCTAAGGCATGGCCCAAGTCCACCCCATCAGCCAGAAAGCCACCCATCCAGAGAGGTAATTCAGAGTAATGCTGCCAGGCATCATAACTGAAAATACTTTATTTGACATCAATAGTAAAGTAGAACATTAGATTATACATCCGTTGATATATGAATGATAAAAATGCAAAAGCAAAACCATCTACAGGAACCCCAAAAGCCGTCCAGTACAGAAGTAACATCCCAGGGAAAAGCTGCATGCCAGGACCCCTCCCTCATCCTAACAAGCAAACAGTAATCCCAAAGAAATCAAGCATTAGCGTTTCCTTTGCAGCTATTTGTTCTGGTTTCAACCATTACACACAGTATCACTTTGAATGTTGCTACCAGTACAGGAGAGGAAAAAATGACCACCCACCACAGGTCATGGCCAGAATTCACTTCTGTGCAACAGAAGTATTTGTAGAAAAGGCCCCCAAAAATCCCAGGAAGAGAAATTTCATGGCCAGGTTGAGTCAAGAGTTTTGTGAGTTTGACCAATACAGTTTACACAGGGACAATGAGATCTGGAAATCACGGGTCAGCACCAAAGGGCAAAACAAACAATGAAAGGCAGCTTCAGCTTTTACATGGTTTGTGGCTTTAGCAGAAGAGAAACTAAGTGACAGCTTCTTGCACTGCTACTGTCTCTCTGCTGAAAATGGTTTTCAGGTTTCCTGGTTTTCCAGTTTCCATTTCTCTCCTCTTTCAAGGCACATATGTAGAAACCTTTGATTGCAACAGCCAGAAACAAGTGCTTGGACCACATCCACGATTCTCAATGATTTCAGCATACAGCGAAACAACAAGTTGCTGTTACACTTTTTTCTAATCTTCAGAGAATCCTAAAGCAAGGGGGGGGAAACAAAAAAACCCCAAACCAACCACTTAATTACAACAGGTAGCCCCTTTGCATAGCCTGTTAGCAGACAGACACCACTACAGCTGAAGGTCCCAACTCTTAAGCTTAGAAAAGTCTCAGCACAAAATCGAGGTGCTCTCTGCAGAGACCTGGGATTTTCAGTGGAGTCTTGATGAGTTTTGGTGCTGATCTGCCACTTGTGGGAGCGGGGCCCTGCTTCTAAGGCACCTTTGAAAAAATAAAAAAATAAGTCCTCGCCTGTGTCTCCATTACTGGTGCAGACTACAGCTACACCAACGTTTTACAGGTAGACATTTCACCTGACTTCTGGAAGACATCCTCTTCTTATACCCCTTTGTATCTGCAAGAGCTGGAACCTGACCTCCCAAGAAGGAGTAATTTTTTTAATATAACAATAAGCACAAGAGAGGCTCTTAAACACAACCTTACTTCCTGGCATGTCACTCCTGCTCCATGCAAGCCCACCTTTGCTCAGCTTCCAGCACGACTGAAGCAGCAAGTCTGGCCAGCAAGAGCTTTTAAATGAAGGGGGGGAACACATTTTCAAAGGGAGACTGAAAAGGCAGCTGGGTGTCTCCCTAGTAATTAAAGTCTCCGTGCATACTTTCAGCCACTGCTGGACTAAGAAGAAAGGCACTGTCTCCCGGCCCCTGCAGGATCCCACCCCTGCAGTGCAAGGGTTCAGCAAAACCTTCAGGTCTCAACAGAAAAACAAACCAAAAACAACCACCAAAAAAAAAAAGGAGCAGGGGGAAAAAAAAAAAGAGGCAGTGCTGAAGATGATCCCCAATACAACGAGCATCCCTGATTTCAACAACCTTCAGCACCAGCCAAGGAAGTGCAAATTGCTGTGGTCAGAGCTGGTGGCAAAAGTACTCGCCAGAAGGAATTCAAGTTCTCAGTTCTGGCTGAGAGCTTTAAATCACTTAAACCAGCTCTGAGGGTGTCAGCGCTTGAGGCTTTCATATGGTCACAGGAAGGAAAAGCAGGGTGTCTGTACCAGTGGTGCCCGGGTGCACTGACAAAAGCAGTACTCCAAAACGCCCAAGTCCCTCAAAGCCTGAGAAAATCAGAAGGGAGTTTCCCAATAGAGGATATACATTACAACAGGCTTTAGGCAAAGAAAAATCGATTGGATGTCAGCCCTGCTGCGAATATGTCAGCACCGCAGGAGATATCATGGACAAATACGCAAATATAATAAATGGCTTATATATAATGACGCATACAAAAAGCCTACTGAACATAAAGGAAGCCTTGAATCATACCCTATTATGCTGCACCCTAGTTTAATCTGATATTAAATATACTGCTTATGATGTACAAATTACTTTAAAAAGTTATTAAAATGTTACAACAACAAAACTGATAAGTGAATTCAAGTTTTATGCATGACCTCGCAAGAAAAATTTTGGTTTTAGGAAGCTTCAGACAATGTTTAAATAGTATGGCAACTCTCTACCATTGTTAACAAGTGTCAGCAAATTTTAAGGCCATAATTTCATCACACAATAAAACGCATTCATCTTTATTTCAGGAAAAAAACCCCAAACCACCCCCCTCTGCCCCCCCAAAAAACCCCAGGTGGTGGTGCGCTGAGGCAGAAAGTTACTACCACATCCAGAAGTAAGGAAATCTGAAGCCAGTGGTTTTTGCAGATGCCATCTGTGTAGCTCCCACCCTATGCAGAGAGCTCACTGGCAAATTCTGGCAAACTCTGGCTCAACGCTCTCAAAGCCTCCTTTGAGACTAAAAGAAATAATGACATTCATTGAATCCAGACTTGATTGTTCAACACTTGCTCTGCCCACAGAGAAGATGTTTGTTTTGGTCACTATGAGAAAAAAAATATACGATATTGTGTCCATTAAAAAAAAAAATCTAATGCAAAGCGTAAACTTGTATAATTTTAGCAGCATTTTACAGTCCTTCATAAAGTAAAATGAATGGATTAAAAGTAATGTTTTCATCCACCTCATTTAAAATATCAAAATATCATGGGCAGTAATTGCTGATGCATCACAGTTGTAATCAGTAAAATTTGGGTCCAGCAATTAACTCAACATGGGGAGCACTGCAGCAAATAGATCAGATTCAACATTTTCTGGCAAAGTAAATATTTACAACTCTTATGTACAGCTCCTGGACTTACAAAACAATGGAGAGCTAGAAAGTTGTGGAAAGTCAAGTTTGGAATTTAAAAAGAAAAAAAGCACTTGTCCAACCAATTTGGAGACGCTTTGGCATGCCAAAAGAGGCCTCTTTCTCTGTTCTTTGCAACTGTTATAAAACCAGCAGATACAAAGCACCAGTGAGGCGAGTGTCCTGGGCAACATAGGTGAGGTCTCTTGTGTCTGTGATGTTAGCTATTTGGCGAGCCAATATCCACTGTGATCTTTGTATACAGAGGGTACTTGTCAGTTCTTAACACCTTGTAGGATAGTGTATTTAAGCCGTCAGAGCTCATTGTCTCCCTTGTGTGAGCAATTCGGTCAAACCTGTGGAAGGAGGAGGGGGAAGAAAAGAAAAAAAAAAAAGTTTAAACAACGTGAACTTCCGCATGACATTTTTATAGCCTCTCCAGCGGTATCTCCGGTATTGTTTTAAGAACAATCCGGCTATCAGTACGGGTCCCATAAACTCCCAGATTTGTCCAGCCTTAGCAGCGGGCAAAGGCATCCCTACAGGGTCAAATTTTACCCAGGAAAAAGCAGCCAGGCTTTTAAATCACACAAGGTCCTTTTCCAGCTATGCACTAGAGCACAGGTTTTATACACCAAAAGACAAGCTGGAAACAATTGCTCAGAGCTTAATTTGCTGCGTTTAAGAAAAAAAAAAAAAAAAAAGGCGAGAGGTGTTTGTGCCATAGTGAAATCTTGGGGAAAAGGTCAGTAATAAGGCAGCAAACTGGCAAGGGGAAGCGGGCAGCTAGCTTACAGCGCAGGCAACGGAGAGGTCGGCAAGGGGGGGGAGATGGCTGCAGGTTTTCCGCAATCGAGCTTTTTGCACAGCAAAGAGAAAGCCAAGCAGCTGGAACAGCAAGGGCAGGAGGCACCCCTTGAATCTGCTGTGGGACTTGAGGAGACACACCTCTCAGGGTTGGGTTCGTTCTTCCGGTCCCGGGAATGCCGAATCATTCTGCACTTCCCAATGATGGCATCTGGACGGGATATCCCCATGCCTTTAAACACCAGCCTGTAAAAAGCAAATACATTAAACACCGATGACAGGTGACAGATGTGGGACACTCTGCCACACCTTCCACAAATGACCATTGGCTTTGGGGATTTTACTTTTTTTTTTTTTTTTTAAAGAGGTTGTCACTAGTGTATTTGCAGGCTTGCTGACACCAAAAGCGGGGAAAGCCAGTCCCTTTCCACACGGGCACGTCAGCACGGGGAAAAGCGACGTCACCCTGCCAACACCAAGGATGTTAGGGATTAGGATCTGCTAATTCACCGCACAACCAGCTCCTCACACACCCAAGGCCCGCATTAACCTTGCCCCAGGCTGTAGACTGGAATTTGAATGGGAGGCATCTAGTTTTTAACCCATCTGGAAAGGAGCCAGAAGAACATTCGTTTTCCCGTACGCAAAACCTGCAGGGCTGGTAGAAACTGAAGTGAATGGTGGTGAAGCAGCATGGGGGACACACATGGTCAGAGGCACAGTGGTCCCAGCTGGGACCCACCAGGCGAGGGGCAGCCTGTCTTTGTTTGCATACTCTCTGCAAGGCACCTGCAGTTCGTGGATGCCAATGCTGAAAAAGTACCTGGTTTCTTCCTCTTTGCGTCTCCCTTTTCATTTCTATATAGTTGTCCCTCGCTTGGTTTATTAAACAGAAGTGCTGAACCTCAGGAAGGTAGAAGCACTTTTAGGAATACCCTTCCTGAAACCTGGAAGAGCTCGGAAAGCCCACAGAAAAGACCATGCAGGAGTGGTTTTGCCATCAAGAAACATGAATAGGGCTTCCCAAATGCGTGCTCCCCACGATGATTTCTCACAGCGACCACCCTGGCGACACGAAGCTGTAAGGTAGCACAAGCCCACGTCCACCCTCTGCCCCAGTCTTCGGGCAGGGGTGGTCCCAGCCTGTCCTGTGCAAACACCTTCCTCCTCTCCTGCAGTTCTGAGCCTTGCTCTGCTTCCTTCCGGGCAGGAAGCAATGTCTCATGGTGTTGTTCAGAGCCGCGTACAGCCTGACAAATGAAGCTCCCTGGGAACAAAGGGATCAGCTACCAGGCTGCAGACCCAGGCAAGCCTCAGGCTGCAAGGTGGGTCAAGGTCTTCTCCATCCCGCTGCGCGCCCCAAATCCCATTCCTTCAGCCAGTGCTGGGAGACCCAGAAGTGCGCTGCTCCAACCTGCGCACTGGTGCGAATGCTTGCAAGGCTGTGCAACGAACAAGCAATGCATGTGTGGGGCAGTGGTGGGATTTTTCCAGCCAGACCCACTCCCCAACACACCTCAGGGGCTGTAAGATGGGGTGCCAGCACCCACAGGAACACGCTTTTGCTGAACCAGCAGGTTGCCCACGCACCACCTCCGGAGGGGAGGCTCCTGTGGTAGGGGTGGAAAGACACCCTGTGCCCCTCCACCCCACCCCGGGCAAAAGCAGCAGGTCTGCGCTCAACCCCACCCCAGAGGCACTTTGGTATGCCAAGGCATTTATTTACCTGTTATAAATGTCGTCATCTTCACCACCCCAGCCCCAGTAATTGTTTGGGAACCCGTTGATCTTTGTGAACTGCTCTTTGCTCAAGGCAGACACACCTCCGAAATACTGATTGTAAGGCAACCTGGAAGTAGGGAGAAAAGGCCATTAGAGGAGGAGAGGTGCTAGCTAAGGAGCAGCGGGCACACCCAAAAAAGGCTTGCTGCTGCCCTTCACCCCAGCCCACGGCAAGCCAGCACCTGTCACAGGTGTTCTGGTGCCCGGGACTCGGACAAGGCAGAGGGAGCTGGTGGGGTCAGTCCCAAATAGAGCTGGGAAGTATTTTGCAACGGGCAATGGCTGCAGCCTTTCACTAAGAGGTACACTGTCCTCAAAGGACAGGCCGGTGAGATGCACGTCACCTTACCAAAGGACAGATAGGTGACATGCATGCCGCAGGAGCAGCAAGAGCTCAGCGAGGTATCAGAGGTGCCACAGAACCTTCTCTTCCTGCAGCTCCACTGCTCGCCTCCATGGTCCCCAGTGCCCCAAAGAAAAGCTCACAGCCCAAAACTGCGCCAGCAGCGTGACTTTGCATGCACAAAGACAACCAGCTCCTGCTCAAAACGGGGGATGATTGGCAACACACGAAATCAGACCCACAGCACCAGATGACGACCCACACAGGAATCACCAGGACCTACCACATACCTTGTCTCTGCTTCAGCAAGCAGAAGAAACCCCTGGGGCCTTAATTTCTGCTCTAAGCTTCACCTAGCTGCAAGAAAAATCTGCAGCTGCTGCGGTGCAAGTGATAGACCTACTCCGAGCACGGCTTGGGTCTGGAGTGGAGATGTGCAAGGGGTCCTGCCACTTGCTGTATCTTTAGCACCACTGGCCACCATGGCGTCAGAGCTGGTTTTCACTTTAGAGATTAGCTTTTAAACTCTCCCTTGGAGATTTGGGATAGGAAAAAAATTTTAAAAAAAGGAAAAGCAAGACACATTTTTGTTTGCAGCAGCTGCTGAAAGGCATTTCATTTTGTGTTGCTCTCAGATACCAAGGCAGGTCCCTCAGTGGCCCGAAACTGAACAGCCAAGAATATTTCGTTTTGCTCTTAAAATAGTGTCTGATGCAATCTTTTTAAAGCTGCACATAATTCTCACTGTGTGAGAGTGTCTCACTTTTCAGACTGGGTGGAAACACTAGCTGTCTTCCAGCTTCCAGCATGAAACACAAGAAGGGATATGTGGGCATCTGCAAAACGATGGGCTCTTAGTTTTTCCTCGCCCTACATTTCACTTTCTAGAAGCTGTGAATTTTAATAAACTGCTCAGCTGCATTTCTCCCCCTTCCTCCCCTCCAGCCGATCCTGCTTGCAGCCACCCGCTCCCTGCAGGGACGCACATGCCAAGACAGGCTTTTCCCAGGATTTCAACGGTGGGTGGGGATGTGTAGTGTTGCGCCTGGCCTGCCAGGCGATATTAGGAACAAAATGCCCCACCAAAAGGCGTCTCACCGAAATCCGAATTTATCCATGGATACAGAGAGGTGCCGTGGCTGGCTGTAACATTTGTAGGTGTTCCTGTCATCCATTGGGATGAGGTCTACGTCACTAAACACAAAGCAATCATAGTCATACTCTTTCAAAGCCTCTGCGAATCCTATATTCAGCAGTTTAGCACGGTTAAATTCTTCTTCTCCATCCTAATTTAAAAACAAATAAAGACAGTTAAGTGACTTAAATTTAACAGGTGACATCAGTTTCTTACCTGTTGCTGTACGCCGGTGTTGCTGCACTGGGTTGGGATGCCTGTGATGGACTGAGCTTGAGCCTCAGCACTCTCCCTGCAGCACCCACATGATGTCTGCAGCGAGCCCCCCGTGGGAATGCCGCCCGCGGAACGGCGGCATCTGAGCCAGCTGCAAACTGTGGGGGCAGCCAAAACAGCTGAGGAAAGGCTAGACCCATCTCAGATCCCCTCTCTTGGTGGGAGGCTCCAAGAGGGCAGGTTTGATGCTGAGCATTCCCCCTGTCCCACCCCACACACAGGCATTTTGGGATTGAATTTTGTGATAAAGTTTACAGACCGCTGGGGAAAGCAGCTGGGGCTTCCCAGAGCAGCAGAGAAAAGCAAAGGGAGACTGGAAGAAGGGACCCTTGCTACAGACAGAAACCTTGGCAGCACTTTAGCTTACAGCCAGGACAAGGACCACGGAAGAAAACCTTCCTGTGTCCCGGATTTCGGCACCCTCTTCCTAAGCTCTGCCACAACACGGCTGCAGGACCATGGCGCTGCCCCTGCTGAGCAGCACGTGTGAGCAGGCACCAGACCTGATCTGCAAAGCACAGGGTGGCACCAGGAGCGAAGGTCTGCCACTCTGCTGCTTGCTCCTGCTCGGGTGCCGAGCCCTGGGCAGTTGTGCACGCACGGCAGCAGGACGCTCCCCGGGCCCTGGAAAGGGTGCTGCTGGTTCAGCGCATGGCAGCAACACACAGCTTTGTTTACTGGACAGCAGGATGGTGCGAGCTGCTTCCTGCAAGGGCTACGGCTCGTGCGGTGGACGCTGCCGTCTGCTGCTGTGCGTGGCCCCTTCTTTGCTGCTCCTCTGCCAGCCAGAGCACAGCGTGACCCGCCATCTGTCCCAGGGGCCTCGCCGGGAAAATGAAACCAGGAGGGCTGTCACCATGGTGGGAAAAAACCTGAAAAGAGCTGACGCCACAGCAGGGCACGTTTATCCCAGGGTAGGCGCAGTTAACGAAGGGACCTGCAGAGAGCAGAGCAGGAAACTCTCCACTGTCCTCCCTGAGCAATGAGGCACCCAAGGAGAAATCAGTTTGGCCTCTCTCAGGCAGAAACATTTCAAAAGCACATGTGGCTTTGAGCACAAGTACGGGCTCGCAATTGCTCAGGTACTTCCAAAAAACAACAGGATCATACCCACAAAGCCAAGAATACTGGTGGTTTGAGAGTAAGGATTTCCAATCCAGGCCCCAACTTTGCAGCAGCAGCTTCAAACCCAAGTCCTGTGCAGGTGAACAGAGCAGGCGGAAGGGAACACATAGGCTGTCACTGAAGGAGGCTGAAGTTTTTTGCCAGCCTGGAAACCAGGACTGCCAAATCCTTTCTCTTCTACCACATCCCACCTTTCCCCCTCCACACCCTCAGAGCAGTGTTGAGCCAAAGGACTCCCACACGGTGCAAGCCACCCCCCCACCCTGTGGTACCCGCATCCGGTGTGGGATGCGAATCAAGGATGGATAAAATACTGTGCCCAAGGAGCAGCAGCTTGAAACACCACCTCTTCCCAAATGGCTTTGCCTGGTTAATAAATAATCAGGTTTGAAACTTTTTAATCCAGACTGGTTAATGGACCTGTGGCTGGAGAGCCAACACAGGTTCTTGAAACACCCACAAGTATCTTTCAAATGAAGGTTTTAACATGCAAGTGTCAAACCAAGGTTCTCAAAAGCATTCGTCACCTGCCTCAGGCATAAATGACTTCACAGGGAGGAGTGAGCTTTCGTGGAGGAAGATCTGAGCAAATTCTCAGCATCCTCACCTGAAACAAAAGGGTTCACGCAATAACTAAGGTGGTGGGAAGATGATCACCATCATGCATAAGCAAGAGCAGTGAAAACTTGAGTGCAGAAAATGAAGGCAAGTTGAATAAAGAGGCTGGGGAGAGGGACCAGCTGAGGCTGTGGGATCAGAGGGTTTCCTTCCCCTGCCAAAGGGGGCTGCCCAGCCCCAGCTGCCAAGTGCTCCCCAGGCCCCACTGCACCAAACCCGGGCCTGGCTCCTTAGTCCCAAGGGGGGACTTTTCCCAGTGCTGGTGCAAAGTGCAATGTGCTCACACCTCAAAGCACCTGCTGGGTCCAGTCTAGGGGCATGTCCTCATTTCACACCTTCTGGCTGCTCTTTTCATAATGAAATTTCAAGCAAAGGGCACTTCACACTGATTTTGTTACAAGCAGAGGCTCAGCTGTAATTAACCCACACCTTCAGGCAGCCTCTAACTCCTCTGGGTGACACTTAGGGATTAACAATGCTATGAGGAGCTGCGTTTTTAAACCTCTTACTGAAAAACTCCGGTCGAAGAGTGTGTGGGACCCTTCCCACTGCATCACCCACCCAACCCCAGCGGAGCGCACGCCAGGGCCCCGCACACGGAGAGGGACCAGACACACAGCAAACGCTTCACATGAGCACTGCCACTCTCCTCCCACATGGCTACACAGCTTCACACCGTGGGATCCGAAAGGCTTGCAGGGGGGGGTGGCAGGGGGGAAGTCACAACCAAAAAGCACACACACACCCCCCCAAAGCCTTTTTTTACCAACTTTACAGTGAGCAGGTAGCTCATGCAGCAAACCTTGCAATGCTGTTATCAGTTGTGGCTCCTTTGAGGGCAGGAGGATGGTTTTCTGTCCCAGGAGGTATACAGGGCTTTACAGCATGTATTGGAGCAAAAAAAAGACTGACAAGAGGTTTTGCTTTTTGCAGAAAGCTCTGTTTCTTTACCTCAGGCAATGTGGAAGCACTGGCATGCCTGCAGTATCTGAGATTCAAATCTCTCAAAACTCAGAAATGTGCTGCAGGCTCCCATCTTTGACTGATCCCCAACTTTTTGAAAGGGGGGGGAGGGCAGGAAGCAAGGTTGGGGAAATCTCTTTTTTATGCTGCTGTCCCTTCCAGGTCAGCACAGGGCACAGTACCACAGGTGACGCTCAAGAAAGCAGATAAAGCAGAACTGAAGAAACCTCCAGCCCTCGCCTCTGCTTGGCAGCTCCTCATCCCATAGAGGCTCTCCCTGTTATTTGCCACAAGGAAATGGATCAGTTTGGACTTGCTTGGACAGAGGAGCATCATCCTGAAGAGCTAGGCAGTGCACAGGTGACTGGTGCTTTGACAATGCAACCAAGCTCTAGACATAGCCTCCACACTTATCTCCTAGGCTTTCAACCAGAAAAGATGTAGCCCAAGCACATTTTTGCTATTTTTTTTTTCCTGACTATTTTTTCCCCTATGTTTTCTTGTCCTGAAACTTAACCCATATCTGAGTTCAGTACTGGCACCCAGCACCTGTTTCTGGTTCCTGATTTTACTCCCTACATCTCTCCCAGCATGTCCAAGTCCATCCCCATTCCCCCGTCCACCAGAGACTGGCTGAAGGCAGACAACCTGTTGCCTCAGTCCTGCAGGGTCTGACGCTGACTCCTTCTCACTCCTGGAGACGATCAGCCCAAGCAAAAGAACATACAGGCTTTTTTACTTTCCATCCCATACCTTTGCTGAATCTGGTTTGCTCAGTCAGACCCACCAAAGGATGCTACCTTTTTTTAGCGCCAGACAGATAAAATTGAGGTTTTTGGAACTGTCACTCAAGCTAAAGGGCTTGCAAACCAGCAAGAAGCCATCTGTCCCAATTTTGCCCTGCCTCCCACTTCCATGTAGGAGGCAGCACTGTGATTCCTCTTGCAGACAGCACAGCAGTGCAGAGGACCCATGGCTGCAACTCTCTCACCTGGATCCTAAACTTGCTGGGTCTCAGGGAGGTAATGATGAGGATACGTGTTTCTGGCTGGCCAGGAGAGAGCCATCACCTCCAACAGGAGACTGCTAACTAAGTCAGGGATCCCCCAAGACAGCCTGAACCACACGCACAATGTCCATGTGAAAGTCCACGCTCCAGTGGACTTGAGCAGGTAGAAACAGATTTCCAGGACCATACAGAGACACCAGGAGACACTCTGCTGTGTCACTGTCAGAGGGTGTTTTGAGGCATTAGCACAATTACATTGGGCAGAGGAAAGAGCAGCCACAGGGGAAACTCGCCTCCCCCACCACTGCGAGAGTAAGCAGGAGCCGAGCACAATTCCCCCCTCTGCCCGCATACCTGGGGAGTCCTGATACCCCCTGCAAAATAACATGAATAAGTGCAATGCCCCAACCACTCCACGCGCACACACACACACTCTGGAAAATTGCTACCGAGGACACTGCAGGCAACGCCAGGGGCCAGTGGAAAACTGCTGAACACTGCACGGTTTTCAGGGAATTTGCTAAGTCTCCCCTTCCCCAAACTTCAGTCTGGCTGAATGGGTATTTGCACAGGCTGAACTGCAGAGGGAAAACTCATTTCTAGACCTAAGCGTTCAGCTGGCAATGGCTGAAGGCGCTGGAGAGTACATGGGTAATGGCAGGAGCGAGCAGGACTGAGGGAGACGCCACAAATTCGTCGCTTGCCTTCTCATTTGATGAAGTCAAGCTTGCACAGCATCAAGTGGGTGCTACAAAAAGCACACCCAGCTGCATGTCCTCATCTGAAAAAAACTGGCTGGGTGACCGAGTCCAGAGAGTTGTGGTAAACGGAGTTAAATCCAGTTGGCGACCGATCACAAGCAGTGTTCCCCAGGGCTCAGTTTTGGGGCCAGCCTTGTTTAATATCTTTATCAACGATCTGGATGAGGGGATTGAGTGCACCCACAGTAAGTTTGCAGATGACACCAAGTTGGGCAGGAGTGTCGATCTGCTGGAGGGTAGGATGGCCCTGCAGAGGGACCTGGACAGGCTGGACCGATGGGCCGAGGCCAGCTGTATGAGGTTCAACAAGGCCAAGTGTCAGGTCCTGCACTTGGGTCACAACAACCCCATGCAATGCTACAGGCTTGGGGAGGAGCGGCTGGAAAGCTGCCTGGCGGAAAAGGAGCTGGGGGTGTTGGCTGACAGCTGGCTGAACATGAGCCAGCAGTGTGCCCAGGTGGCCAAGAAGGCCAACAGTATCCTGGCTTGTATCAGGAATAGTGTGGCCAGCAGGAGCAGGGAAGTGATTGTCCCCCTGTACTCGGCGCTGGTGAGGCCACACCTGGAATACTGTGTCCAGTTTTGGGCCCCTCAATACAAGAAAGACATTGAGGTGCTGGAGTGTGTCCAGAGAAGGGCAACGAAGCTGGTGAAGGGTCTGGAGCACAGGCCTTATGAGGAGCGGCTGAGGGAACTGGGGTTGTTTAGCCTGGAGAAGAGGAGTCTGAGGGGAGACCTTATTGCTCTCTACAACTACCTGAAAGGAGGGTGTAGTGAGGTGGGTGTTGGTCTCTTCTCCCAGGGAGTTAGCAATAGGGTGAGAGGAAATGGGCTCAAGCTGCATGAGGGGAGGTTTAGATTGGATATTAGGAAAAATTTCTTCACAGAAAGAGTGGTCAAGCATTGGAACAGGCTGCCTAGAGAGGTGGTGGAGTCACCAACCCTGGAGGTGTTCAAAAAACAAGTAGATGTGGCACTTTGGGACATGGTTTAGTGGGCATGGTGGTGTTGGGTTGATGATTGGACTGACAATCTTGGAGGTCATTTCCAACCTCAATGATTCCTAGTTTTTACTTTCATTAAAAATAATCCAGCCACCAAGCCAGGAAACATGAAATTATTACTCTACCCTTAATTGGTTTAGTGGTGGACATGGCAGTGTTAGGTTAATGGCTGGACTGGATGATCTTAAGGGTCTTTTCCAACCTAAATCATTCTCTGATTCTATCTCAGATTTATCTGAAAGATCCTACAACTGCTACTCCACACATCAGGTTTGGGTTTTGCTGGGGGTAGGGTGCAGAGGGTGAAGCATAATACGTATTTTCCACTGGCTCCTGTTACACACTGGGCATTTGACAAAACACCATCTCCCTGACTTAGCCAAGTCCTACTCTGAGGCATTCAGGCACGCAAGAACAGCATGGTGGAGACACAATGGACTCGTGACGGAAACACATTGCGCTGAAAGGAAGAAGTTTGACATTACCAGTGCAGCAGTAGCAGGGCTCAGCGCTCCTCTTTCTTTCTATGAGATGCAGAGCACAGAAGAGCACGTAGGCAGCGTGTAAGAACCAGATCACACAGTAATTCTCCTTGCTTCAGTGATTGCTTTGCTACAGACAGGATTAACAAGTAAAGGTAATATTTCCCCACTAGAAGGAAAAATAAAAAAAAAAAAAAGGAGGGCAGATGCAAAGGGAAGGACAGACAAGAAAAAGAGAAAAGCAATTGTCAAGACAGCAGAGAAACAAGACCGTTTTCCTACTGTACTTCTGGCAGAATTAATACATTTTCTGCAACTCTCTCTATTCAGTGTTCCCACTCACCCTCAAGAAATGCATCCAGTGGGTTTGCTACCACTGACCACTCTGCCTCTTCCAGACACAGCTTGTTAGAGGCACGCAGGAGGAGCATGTTTATTTTACAAATCAAGCAGTCTTACTTGCTAACCTACATCTGACTGCTGGATGTGTCCAGGACATAAATACCCTGTGTACTGGATGTCACTCCCACTCCAACTTTGCTCAAGGGATGCTTCTGAGAAAAACATCTCCTTCAATAATTTTTGTGAGGGTTAGCTTTAGAGCAAACAGACAGCCCCACAGTCCTAGCACTGGAGGACAGGACCAGGGAAGAGGAGGTGCCAGCAACACAGGGCAATGCAAGCCAGCATGCACCATCACAGCAGCAGCGGGAACTCCAACCGGGCTTTGGACACTGTCTGCCTTTATGGGCGCCCACACAGCTCCACATGATCGGGCCCCTCGCCTTCCTTACTCTCGAACACCAGTGATGGGGAAATGCCAGCCCCAGCTGCACTGCCGGCTCTTTGCAATGGAGATAACTGCTTGCCCACAAGCGGTGCCCCTGGACCACGGGCAGGCAGCTCTCCCCAGTCCTCCGCAGAGCTGGCCAGTGAGCTACACCCAGCCGGGAAAGCAGCAGCCCTCACCGCAGGATTGCTGCTGCAAGCCGCATCGCACCCTCAATTCCAAGCCACACTCAGAAAAGGGAGGCGTGCTGCTCTGCCACCTTCACCCACCTGCACCCCAGCGACCGGTGGGGACCATGGCTCAAGCAACCTTGTGGCACCAGTAACTTGCACAGACAAACACTGCACGTGCAAGGAAATGCAGCCTGAAGGATGAAGAGCAGTGGCACCAACTGCTCTTTGCATTATACAGGAAGGGTCTCCTTACAGGGCTTAATTTTAGGGCACAGCGTGCCAGTCTGCATGCTGCAGAAACGCCTTGTGCCCTCAGCAATGCAGCCACCAGGCCACAAGCACAGTTGGCCACAGACACTGGAGCATCCTGGCTGCTGTGCTTGGGAGCTACTGCTAACTCCCCACAAATCACTTTTGCCCAGATCTCTGGCACCCTGGAAATGAGCAAAGTAAGAGAAATAGTAGTAACAGAGTATTGGTTTTCACTCTAGAAAAAAGTCTCCCCTTACTTCAATTCTGTGAGGAAATTTATCACTTGGGCGACCATTCATGTCCATTTTTACACATCCTGAGAAAACAGGATATAAATACATATCCAAGAGAGAAACTGTGCTGTGAGATTGTTCAGCCAGTGGTCTCTGCTGGGGCGCTCAGAACTGCATCTGGCCTTTCACGGTGCAGCCCATGCAAAAGCCTACACATTTTAAGCTTTCCCAAGTGTGAACAACACTCACTTATTTAACCACCATTATGGTATAAATTAAGACAGCTTGTTTGGAGTGAAAGATGCCTTTTTTTTTTTTAAGACATGTCTAAGGCCATCGGATATCGATGGAAAAAAACCAACAAAAACCCCACCTGTCGCTACTTGGTTCTTTTCTGTTCTATTCACCTAAAGACAATCACACACCTGCTCCACTGCCACAGTTTTGCTTTCTCCATCCTGACACTTTGTGCACTATTACTAACATGAACAGAAGTTGCTGGAGGAAATAAGTAAAATCCTATGGCTTTATGGCACACCCAGTGCCAGATAGGCATTAATGCTACCTCGTCACCTTAAAGATCTCTGTATGCAATTCCTGCAGCAGTTGGGAAAAAGGAACATTTGGAAAGAGAAATTAAATTGGGTTATGCTATTAGGGATCCTTTCCCTCCTCACCAAGTGGTTTCCTTAAGCAGAAGCTCTTTAGAGTGAATCATGCCTGACCAGAGGAAGGGACCCCAGGTTTTCCATCAAAATCATCAAAACAAAATCGCTCATGTTCATTTTCACTTTTTTTTGGTGCTACAGCCTTTTTTTTTTTTTTTTAAAAAGCAACCTTATCCCTGCCTGCCAGGCCACTGCCACTCAGGATAAAGCAGCCACTCTTCTCTTTCAGAGGGCACGGGCACTGTTATGAGAGCACTATAAAGCCCTGTGTCTTTAGCATCTTACCTGGTTGATAACATATACTCCATAATCTAGTTGCTGCCTTTGGAGAATTGGGTGCAGGTAATAGAGCCAGTACTTCAGGTGCTCCTCTCGGTTCCTGAACGGTATGATTATTGCTACTTTCTGAAGTGCTATACAGTCCTTCGGAGCAAAACGACCTCCTGCTTTGACCTCTGGGTTTGTTCTTGCCACTTCTTCCAGGTTCACAGGCTGGGAAAACTCCACACGTAGTGCACCAACTGGAAGAGAGGCACAGCACAAAGTGAGTTAGCACACACAATCTATTTCTCTGAGCACACATCCTTTACACACATTTGGGTTTTGTTTTGGTTTGGTTTTAAAAACAGAGGTTTGGATCCAAACAAAATCCCAGCAGTGCATGCAGGTCTTTAAGTTTGGACCAGCCGTACCCAAAGCAACTGCACAACACCATTCAGAGCAAACCAGCAAATGCCGTAGCCTCTTGGTATCAAAGCCCGACCAAGTTGCTGACACCAAACGAGTCTTGAAAATCCTCCTATCTGTGTGGCAAACCAACAGCTGCGTTCCCACTGGCACGTGCACCACAAAACCAGACTAGAGAAGAGCACTGCCCTCTGCGCTCTCACCTAGCTTGCAGAGCGTGAGAGTCAGGCACTTCAAAAATAGTCCCGCTCTCCTACCAACGTAATTACTTACGCCAAGGCTGGCCACATGCAAAGTGAACAAAACCCCCTTTCTTGGGTTTTTTTCTTACAGATACTCTCAGTATTCTGTAGGCATGCCCATTATTTATTAAAAGTCCTGCATTAGAACTGCTAAAAAAACATACCCAGATTTGCATGCAGGTTGGCAATTCCTGCACATGGTTTCAACAGTGACATCTTTTGAAACTGCCAAGATAATCTGTGCCAAAACTGGTGTGTAAAACTGAGAAGCTGCCCTGGCACCACAGAGAGTGTGGCAGCCTCTGAGGTGCTCAAGGCTGCGCTCAGGTAGAGAGGGCAGCGACAGCCCCAGGCACTGATGCAGCGGATGACAACTACTTTGCAAGACTTCAGCTCACGCGTCTGCATGCATGCTCTTTGCTTGCCAGGGCTTCTCTCTCTGCCACGCTAGCTCCGAAGCAGTCCCTCCCATACAGCTGTATGTGGGCCCGGGGCTAAACACGGCATCGCTGACCACAGCCCTTTTGTGGGTGCCCTCTCTTAACATCCAGGCTGGTCTTTCTGCATTATTTTCTTCCAGCTGCTCCAGCTCTGATGAACGGACTTGCTGCAAAATCCTAGCAAGTGTGGTAGCTGCCCACAGAAGGGCCTCTCTCGCTGCCATGTCCTGCTCCCAGCAATGGCAAGCTAATAAATGGCTTTGCATGCAAGCTCAGCTCCCAACAAAACCTCTGCAGCGGGTGGGGATTCTGTGGCCCCTGTGCATAAAGCAGAAGGTCTTCACCGTAAGCACTAGGCTGGGAATCACTCCTTAAAGATCTGGTTGCGGTACCCTCCCCCTCTCCTCCATCTGGGTGTGAACACACTTGCACATGCATGCATACACACACTTGCACACATGTCTTAGAGCTACCATCTCCTCTTTCCATTTGCTGAAGAGACCCCCCCAGGCCACTCTGAGGGCATGCAGAGCGTGCACACTGCTGTGTGCATATACCAGTGGTGGGCACGCTGCACTTAGAGAGCCCCTTGAGAAAGGGGCGCAAGTGATTTTCAGAGCTATAAAAGACAGCGGCCATCACAATCAACCTTGTGCATACCCCAAAATGTGACTACCAAAAAAGCAGAAATAATGCTCCAGGCTCACGGCTCATTCCCTGGTTATTCACCTAGAACAAGGTACTTCAGTTTGGTTGTGCTGCTCCGCAAACCTGTGCTCCCTCAGGCTGGAGGTGGAAAGGAGGAGACCAGCCAAACAGGCAGAGGTGTTCAGTGTACCCCTGGAGGCAGCAAGGAAGCTTTTCTGCCTGATTCACTGCCCGCACAGTGGAGGCAAGACCTTGCAGAAACTGACATCATGGACAGGATGCAAAGGCATCTCCCAATCTCTGCATTTTGCACAGGTTAAACAGGCAAGTTTGCACGTTTCCCTCTCATGCATGGAGAGGCAGCGATTTCTTAGAGCCCAGGCACTGGGATCAGTCTGCCCATGCTCTCAGCACTCCCACAGCTCCCAGCTGCACCCCCAACATGCCTGCCTGGTTCCCCACCCTCTCTGCCCCATGGTGCAAGCTGGGTCCTGCGGGTGCCTGCCCTGTGGCTGGATGGCTGGGGCTGAAGCCTCTCTAGCCAAAAAGCGGCTTGCAGGGAGAGCTGGAAGGGTGCTCTGCAGTGGGAGGAAAAGGCAAGAATAAGAGGAACTGGGGCAGGAAGGAACACACAGCGGCACAGCCAGGACTGAGGCTCAGCAGTGGCAGGATCAGGTGCCAGAGCAGCGAGGCCAGTGGGGACGGGAAAGGGAGAGAGCGCATCATTTCCTCCGAATTTGGTTATCGCTTCCCTGCCATTGTGGCAAGCGCTCTCCCAGAGCAGGCTCTGGCCTCGACCCACCTCCATGCCTGCTTCCCCTTGCCCATCCCTCTGTGCCCCAGAGTCACCTCCATTAGGAGGCTGGCACTCACAGTTAGGACGATGCTACACTTTTGTGCATTTAGAACAGCAAAAGGCATCGCACTGGGCACGGTTCACCTAACGGGCCATGGACAGCAAACGGGATTACATTGGGCATCTGTGCCCAGGGACGTTATTTTCCTGCCTTGCTCGCAGCCTGCCACCAGCAGCGTGACCGACCCTGCGGAACGCTGCAGGAAGCAGTGGGGCGGAAGCAGCACATCCCTTCGTGGGGCCCTGCCAGCCCAGCCTGCTCCCAGGCGCCGGGCGGCTGCCGTCCCACCGAGCAAACCCCTTCCTCCCGCAGCAGGCTGCACTCTCTGCTCCCAGTTGCTGCTCTGGAGAAACAACTGCAAGCCCCGTCGGCCTGGGGGACGCTTTCTGGTTTAATGAACAAAGGCTCTTTTAATGTCTCACACTCACTTGCACAGCATAAGTTTGCCATTTAGGCAAATTTACAGGGCAAATCTCCCACTGGCCGCTTGTGAGCTCTAGCTGGGCAAGGACAGCCACAAGCATCTGGACACTGCAAGCAAGGCTTTTTGCAGGCAGGCACGCGCCAGCCCCCCCGGGCCAAACGTGGACCTCTCATCCTGCCAGCGCTTGCTCTTGTTTGCCTTCAGGAGGCTGGAACATCAGCAAGGAAAAGTTGGGAGAGGAAAACACATTTGTGATAAAAACCAGCTGCGGAAGACAGAGATTTAACAGTTTCACAGTCTTGAAGGGCACTGTTGAGAAATCATCTGTGCTGCTCTGACCCTTCAGTTAACCAAATCAGTTTTAAAGGCAGCACACCTCCTTGCAAACGCTGCTCCGAGGGACGCAGCCAACATGCAGGTCTGTGAGGAGCCCCCAGCAAGGCAGCTGCTTCTGAGACAGGCTTGATGCAAATCACCCAGTTAATACATTTACTGGTGTCAGTAAGAATACGAAAACGTAAAAAACCCAAATAGGCTGTTTTCAAATACAGAATGGCTACAACAAACTAGACTTGGTAAAGCCATGTAGCTGACAAAAGAGCAGCAACGTACCACCCGCTGCGAATTGATGCTTTCAGTTCACTTCCCGAGCAGGACAAGGCTAAAGCCAACTCTGCAAACACAGGCTTTCCAACCGGTGACCAGACCCACAGCTCCAGCTGCTAATTTTAAATCATTTTGATCGAAATTTGACTACCTGGATAGCAAGCAGCCCCAAGGCTGTCATCTCCCAAGGATGCTGACTCAGGACACAATCTACCAATGCCAAGAAAGCGTGCAAAGTTTGTTGTGAGTGCTGTCCCACCGGCCAAAACTGTATCCCTATCTGTGTTTACCAGGTAAACTTTCCAGCCCGATTCACTCCATCTCAATCTCTTATGCTTGTGTTCAAGACGACTGCCTGACATAGGAGCCGCTGTATATTGAGCCTCTGCTAAAAACAGACAAGCATGACAGCTATGTGGACTTGCAGCTCTGGTCACCCATACGGCCCGGGATTTGTAGGCAGACACCTTTCGGGTTCAGAGTCACAAAGCTCCAACAGAGCAGCTTTACAAGTCTCCACCATACATTTTTAGCAAAAGAAAACCTTAAAAACATGGAGAAGCAACTGCTGGAAGCTTGCAAAAGACACAAAAGCACGGCATCACATCCAAACCCTTCAGAGACAGTAGAAGGAGATTTTAGCTGGCAGTGGCAGGGTAAGAGAGAGACACACACAAAAAAGACAACCCCCTCTCGCCCCCCATCTCTGACACTCAGCAGCAGTTCTGCTCAAAGGGAAGGTGCACAGGAAAAGCGTCATGCGGGCAGAGATGCTGGGGGGCCGTCGCAGCGCACACAAACAGGAAGCAGCTTCTTACATGAAGCAAAACGTGAGGCTTGCAAAAAGCCAGAGGCAGCATAGCGCTCAAGCCTCAGGAGCCTGGCCCACAGCCCCGGTGATCTTCTTGTCCCCTGCTTCCCAATGGTGGCCAGCTAAACCTAACAGCTAAACCTCTTGCCATGTGACACTGCCAGCATGCGTCCTCCCTGCTGCTCATCCTGCTGACCCAAATGAGAGGACCTGGGGAAAAAAAAAAAAAAAGCCCAGAATCTGCTCAGCCTGATGCTATAATAAATCTAGAGGCTGCTCCAGCCTCCCTAGACCACAGATACTAGAAGTGTTGGGAAAACTCAAGCAGCAATGCCCCACAGAGCAGAACTGTACTCTTGCATGCCCAGGGCATGCAAATGGGATGGTGCCACACTCCATCCAAGAAGGTGGTAGTGGGTGATACAACATGGGGCAGCAGCCACAAAGGGCAGCCCTGGGGGGTTCAGGTGGGATGGCAGGGGCGGAGAACACGAGGGGAACCCCTTCCCCAGGAGGGCAGTGCAGCCCCAGCAGAAGGAGATTGCCCTCCCAAGCACTTCACTGAGGAAAAAAAGCAAAATTCACCTGCGCACTTTAAGCCAGGTGCAAATCTGAGATACTTAATTTAGTGAGAATGAAAGCAAAAGCGTGTAGCATGGAGGTTGGAAAAAATGTCTCCCCAAACAGAGCAGAAAAGAACATTTCCATCACCCTGGCTGAGAGCCGGGTGCTGCTCTCTAGCCGCCAAGCCACATGCACACCCGTACCGCCATGCTCAGACAAACCTCATGCGAAAGGAAAGCTGGAAAAGAGAAGCAGCACTCGCAGAAAGGGAAAAAAAAAAAACAAACCCCAACCGCCTTTGTTTGCAGGGGCTTAGCAGAGAAGGGAAGCGCCTGTTGGCCACACCAAGTCCACCCTGGCTGGGAAAAACAAAATCAGCTCCACCCGGGAAAACGCGGGGGCAAGTCCCCCTAACCGGGGCTGTGGAGCAGGGGTCGCTCCAGCCCAGAGACCCACGTGGCAGCTCCAGGGCAGGCAGGTAGCTGCAGCCACGGCTCAGCGAAGCAGGCATTTCCTATTAAAAAAAGAGTTAAACTTCAGAGCCGTGCCAGCGCCTACACAGGCGGCACCAGCCAGGCTCAAACTGGGGTTCAGCCCCATGGTGGGGGGACGGGACCGGTGGAAGGGACAGCCCCAGCACCCCTCGCCCAGCTGGGTCCTCTGAGCAGCCCCCTGGCCTGGCATGTGACCCACCAACCAAAACAGCCACAGGGGCATCTCTGTCTCCTTGCAAACTGGCTGGCAGCTGCTGCCCCTTGCTGCCTGCAGCTCTCACTCGCCCATGAGGGTTTAAAAAAAAAAAAAAACCAAAAACCAAACAAAAACATCCTTGGGTCTGGCTAGAAATACCCCAGTGAGGAAAAAAAAAAGCCTTCCCAAGGACGAGGATAGGTTTTCTTTGGCTGGTCTACACTTGCAA
The DNA here is from genome assembly GCF_030463565.1 of Pelecanus crispus. Taxonomy (NCBI): domain Eukaryota; kingdom Metazoa; phylum Chordata; class Aves; order Pelecaniformes; family Pelecanidae; genus Pelecanus; species Pelecanus crispus. The sequence goes on along the minus strand of NC_134676.1, from coordinate 70,576,143 downwards.
AGTTGCCATCCCCTTACAGATGTTAGCTATTCCAACGCAAAGCTTGAGCCTCCTACGCCAGCACATGCCCTGTCTTGGGCAGGCTCACACAGTATCTGGCATCCGCAACTGTGGACCCCAAAGAGAAACAGGCTGAAAAAAATGAGGATGCATCACATGTGCTGGCAGCACTGGGTCTGCACAATGGCAGGTCTGCATGACTAACTGAGCGACTAAAGCCAGAGAAAAAAATTTCTTAATCCAACCCTAAACGCCACCTATTCCAACACAAGGTCTCACGCTAGCATGTGGTGTCTTTAAAAAAACAAATTAAAAAAAAAATTGAAGATTGTCATTTCCACGAGAAAGTATTTCTGGGAGAAAAGCAAAGCCCTCATCGGTGGCTCAAACCCAGTGCACGCTCACTGAAACAGCTTTGAACTGTCTCCCTTTGAGCTGGGCAATCTGCATGCGATTAGCCCTGCTAGCTGCTGCCACCACGAAATTAAATTCCAGGCCCTCAAAGAGCAAACTGAAAACAAACAAACAGAGAGGCCCCATCAGAAAAACGCTGAGCTCCCCCCTGCCAGGACCCCCCCACCCTGCCGCAGGACGGGATGGGTGGACAGGAGCTCTCCTGGGCTGAGTGGCATCCCAGGGACACGGGAGCAGCCCCAAATCGCAAGGCAGCCCCCCTGCCCCATCCCATCCCGCCAGTGGCGGCTGCACCTGGGTCCCAGCCCTGCCCCAGGGCTGGTGGGTGCGCTCGCCAGATAGCGCAGGTGAGCGCCGGGTGCCAGGTGGGGTGGAAGTGCATCTGTCTGGCCAAAACTCAGCCAGGGCTCAGGCATCCCTAAAAGCACGGGGTGCCGCTGGCGGCAGGGAGTGCAGGAGGCAAGGGCAGGAGCGGAGCATTGCACACCCGGGGAAATCACTGCTGAAACCCCGCTGCCCGCGAGCGCGCAAGTTTTGCACAAACCTGTCCCGTAAAGTCTTTACAGGGCCGTTTCCAGCTTCAGCAAGACACGTTTGCAGGTAAGTGCCCTCAAAGTGAGTCCAGTGACACCCCAGCCTGGGGACTGGCAGTAGGGGAGGTGACAAAAGCAACCCTCTTTCAGACAAAACATCTGCAGGGGCCTGGGGACTGCCCCGAGCTCCTGCAGCTCAGCTGCAGCCGGGAGGCAGCTGGAAAGGCTGCTTGCTCTGCCCCAGCGTCACTGGCGGCCACGGCCACTGCTTGCCCGTCTGGAAGTGCTAATCCACACCTGGGCCACCAAGCTCCTCTCCTTGCAGGCAGGGGCTCTAGACACTGATCTGCACAAAGGAAAACACCATCCCGCTGGGGACAGGCTGAGCAGCGAGACCTCCTCCAGCCCAGAGAGACAGGGGCAAGCTGAATGCTGACACTGCTCCATCCACGTGCCAGAAAACCCCAGATCTTTGTCCCCACCACTGCGGCACTGCTGTGGACTGGCCAGCTCTGTCCCCAAATCCTCTGCAACCAAAACCCCTCCTGCCCCGCAGAGAAGGGTGCGCAGGAGGGAAGGAGGGGAGCAGCAGCTGCAGGGTGCTGGCTGGAGAGGAGGGTCCACCAGCAAGGAGAGGAGGTGCGCGGTGGAGTCCAGCACCCTGACGCCTTGGGCTTGCTTGTGAGGCCACCAGACCCAGAGCACCTCCCTGCTGGGGGCTGTGCACCCTCAGCACGCTACCCTTTGGGGTGGGGTGGGAGCCCTCGACACAGCAACAATGTCCTCCATCTGCTGAGTGAAGTCAGACTAAGGAGCTCCACACCAGAGGAGGAAAGTTGAGAGCTTAACCGAATTCTGCATCCAAGTTCGGGGAGCTGCAAGCGCCTGACTGTTTCCAAACGCAAACTTGGCCCAATTTCCAAAGAAACTAGCTGTTGCTTCAGATCAACACTGGCAGAGAAACAAGCACGTTACAAAACACTAGATGCACGAGATGGAAAACCTTCGTTTTCTCCCCAGCACGTTCCGTCTGTTTCTGCCATGTCCCTGAAACAGCTGCTCACCAGGAGGGCACAGTACCTTTCCACGATAGTTTCAACACAAAATTAATAGTCCTTGACCTTCGCTTTAACCAGATATGAGGATGCTAGGTATGCTGTCACCACAGAGGCTGCTCCCTGCCCACCGAGAAAGCCTGCACTTTGGAGGTACAACGTGCTCCCGACCACACGGGTAGCTGCGGAGCTGTTGGTGGCGTTGCCATGATTGCACATCTGCTGCCTGCCAAACATCTTAAACATACTCTTTGGAGAAGTTTAACACAGTTTCTCAACCTCCCTTTTGAGGCCGAGAAAGCCCCACTTTGAGCAAACTGGTCCACGTGTTAGCTCCCCCTCCCCCAGCCCTCTCCATGCTCTTCGAGTTTCTGTTTTACTTCTTCGAAACAAGGCAGGGACACGGCACAACCCCAGCTTGCGGCCATGAGCAAAGCAGTGCCTGAAGCACCCTGGTTTAGGGGGGAGGCAGGAGGGAGCAGAGATAGCGGCTGTATCGAAAAGGTTCAAAAAACAAACACAAAAAAGGCAAAGCAGACAATAGCAAGTTCAGATGAGAGGAGGTGGAGATGCTGCATGTAAAGCAAATACCTTCCTCACCGTAAGCGACCCCACAGGTTCAGAGGCCCCCAGTTTCTGGGGCAGAAACCCCCCACAGGGAGATGAAAGCCCATGACTGCAGGTGGGCAATGTGACAGGAACCAGACCCCAGGCATGCCAAACCTACCAAACCCCTCCAGCACAGTCACCACCAGAATTCTTCTTTAAAAATGGTGTTTTCAGCACCTCCTAGGTTTTCACTCTCTCACCCCAAATTATGCTCCACTAGGATTCTGCCAGTGCCAAAGCATCCTCTACCCCTGCCCATGCAATGTCCACATATACAGGGGCCTCAAACTAGATTATTTCTCAATTCACTGACTTCTCAGGCAGCACATATCCTCTAAAAAACTTCTGTAATACAGGCACTAAGTATCACCACCGATTTGACAGGCTACCTCCATCCCCTCCGAACAAACCGCAACGCATCAGAATAGTTTCATCACTTATCTTCAGCAGCATCTAAAGTTTGGGGCAACTGCTTGCACTGACTACACAGGCATGAGAAACAGTGCATCGAAGAGAAAGTCCATGCCATAGATCCTTCCCCCTCCAACCGACGGCTGCTCATCCACAAGCTGGCCAAAGGAGCTTCTTTCTCTCGATCGCCAGTTTTTTAAACATGCCTCACTAACAGTGGGAAGCCTCAGCTACTATCCAGGACTCTGGCACCTTGAAGAAACAGTTGTTTTCTTGCATGCCCAAGATGTCCCAGCAATAAGCCACATTTGGAAACTGTATTCCTTTCTAAACATTAGTGAACATGAGTGCATCTCCAGTGGTTTGTGCTTTGGACTGTTCACTGGTTCATATATTAACCTAGTTGGGGTTTTTTTTTTTTTTTTGGTCAATATCCCTTAATTATTAGGGTTTGGGGTTGTCAGTTTTCTAAACTTAAACCTGGGTGTGAAAAACTATTGAGCCAGACACCCGACTGCAACATGTTTAGCGCACTTGGGTCATCTTTGCCATGAGATGCTCACGGGGCTGAGGGTAAGAACACATCTCTTTGGACTGCCACCTGGTATCTAAACCAGGGTCAAAAATGGCTAAGGAGACAGCTGTATTCTAGGAGACAGCTGTATTCTAAAATAATCTCCATAAACAACATGTGCTCTCAATCAGGCAGGACTTGAAAATGACATCCCTGAAATACAGATAAGCCTGTCCATGAGATTCTGTTTTGCAGACTTCCGGTACTGTCAAGATAAGTGCTGCTTTCATATGAGCTCTTTTGGAGAGGGATCTTTGTACCAAAGAACTTGCCCCCTTCTGCTTTCGCACTCCCTCCTAAAAACAGCAGGCACATAACTACCCCATCACCAAAACACAAAGACCTCATGGAAAAGGTAGAAGAAAAGCATTTGACTGTTTTGAAAGCACTTAGGCCAACATACATACTACTTCTATAGAGCAACTTTTTAAACTTAAAAAAAAAAACAAAACCAAAACCACCAACAATATTGTTCTACAGCTCCTAAAGAACTTAACAGTTTGGGCAATGGACACCTGCAGGATATATCTGGATTTACCTGCTTTTGGGCTTCTCAGAGGCTGAAATTTCACCACAGTAAGCAGGCTCTGCTTCTCAATACTCTATTTAAGACACTAACTGGCACACAGCTCTGAACTGGAGGATAAATCCAAAATGCTTATATTACCTTGTATTAGAGAATTTCATAGCTGTTAAGGACTTCTAATTCAAAGTTGAATTATGGTAGTATTTCCCCAGCCCTGATTTATGCTTTTAAATTATAAATAAAGGCAAGTGAACCATAAAAGCATTTTAAATTTGGCAGCTTCTTGTAGAGATTAAACCTCATTCAGCTAATGCATTTGCTGCAGAGCCAGACAGCAGGGATTGTAAACTACTCTCTCTAAACATCGCTAGAAAGAAAACTTTGGGCCTCTGAAATGAGTACCTGGCTATTTGACTGTTCAAAAAGCCCAAGCAGCTCAGTCACACATATCCTGCATGATTCATCACATGCTTCCCAAAGACGGGTAGGGGGAAGAGGGGGCAAAAAATAAGAAAAAAAAAAAGGATGAGGCGTGTTTCAATAAATTCAGGTTTACACTGAGGGAACAGGGCAGTTGGAGCTACCTGTTCCCATCAGAGCACTTCCCCATGGCTTTGGGAAGGTGGGAATCACAGGAAGGTCCTTGGTGGTTCCTGCTTGTTACGTTCATACCGATAAGGAGCTTTGCGCACAAAAAGAAGAGTTTTTAATTCACGCACCCAGAATTCAAGAGTCAGAAATGCCTGTTGGAGTGTACACTTCTCCAACCCCAATACTGGCCTTAGAGATACATGAGATGTTGATCAGGGCAGACTCAGCTCTGACCAACATCTGAGGCACAACGGGATTGTTTTACAAATGCTGTTTGCTACCAAAACCTGGAAAGAACAGGAAAAAACCAAATACCCATCAGGTTTGCCTCCTACCTGCTGGCTACAAATGTGACAGTGCCAGCCTGCATCCAGCTGCACCACCCCATGAGTACTGAAGGTAACACAGCTCGAAACCATTTGCCTACCGTGTTGTAAAGAGCTACTTTCTACATGGCCCTATAGCTCTCTGAACATCTGCAACCACTTCCAATAGCCTCATTTGGCCTTTGGCGGATTCCGCAAATTGCAATGAGGATGTTACAAAGACGGTATAAAGTATTTTAATCGATCCTTCAGCAACTAACTCTGATAACACTTTGAATCTTGGGGACACAAAGAGCATTTCTCTAAACTCCAAGCATTTCAAAAGCACATGACTCACTCCTGAGAGGATCAGGGTAAGTGGAGACCATTTAAAGCAAAGCCATATTCACAAAGGGCTCCCACATCTACTCTGTGAGGACAGGCTTGCCCAGCCAGTTTCAACTTAAAGCGATCTAGGGGGAAAAAAGTGAAAGATACGAATAAAAAACAACAACAAAAAAACATAGCACAGTTCCTTTTAGTGACCTCAAAACCACCTTCCTAAAATAACAAACCAGTCATTTGTTATTCAGATGCATCGATCCATAAACAGCTGACCGGCGAGCAGAGAGAAACTATGCATTTCTGTGTCGGTTTCGTAAGCTGAAAACCACAGGTAGCTTCTCGAAAGTCTCTTCCCCCGTTGTGATCTCCGGTACTCAAGGTGCCCGTGCTAATGTGGCACGCTGATGAGGAAGGAGGGAGATGATCCCCAGGCTCCAGGCCCTGGACAGCTTTGTGGCCAGGTCACTACCAACTGGGATGCCAGCAGGTCACCGTAACAAATTCTACCTACACCACAGGAGGGTCTCTGCAAAGATAGGAGGGTCTCTGCAAAGACCAGCTGCTACAAACAGCAAGTGGGGCGAGCGCCTTTGCAAGGGAAGGAAAAAAGCCAAAATTCACCTTGCCCCCACCTCTGCCTTGCGACAAAGCCAGTGGATCAAGACAGCTGCAGGAGATCAATGTAAAAATGAGACCACCAGCAAGCTGCAAACCCGCCAACAGCCTGCCCGCCTCCCCGCACCCCAGCAGCCCTGGGAAAGGCCTGCGGGGAGCACAGCTCCAGCGCAGATACAACACACGCCAGGCTGCCACGTATCAGGATACTGCATCACAGGACCAAATACGTGGGAAGCGCCGCTGGGATGCATAACAACTGCATTCATGACCCTGCCTCACAGCACTTTTAAAATGTATGCCGCTCGCCGAGCAGGTCGGCGCGCACAAAAGAGAGCGAAACCCTGCGCAGCACAAGCAGCCCGGCTGATCCTTCCTGCGAGATTGCGCAAGGGGAGTATTTTGGGTAGGGTTCCCAGAGGAAATTACCCAACCTCTCCGGCAACCAGAAAGAAACCCAGCCGGCCGGGGAGGGAGCGCTCCCCGACAGCGCCGGGGCTCCGCTCGCCGCTGCCTTCCTTGCGAGCGCATCCGCCAAGCGCAGCTCCCCGGGGGATTCTCCCAAGCGCGGCTCCCGGGGGATTCTCCCAAGCGCGGCTCCCGGGGGATTCTCCCACAATCCCCCTCCGCGGAGCGGCAGCCGGCTGGAGCTGGGGCGGGGGGGGGGGGCGGGACGCGGAGCTCCCCCCGCACCCCCGACGCCGGCGGGGCGGCACTCACCGAGCAGCGGGGAGGGCTCCGGGCAGGGGCCTGGCGGCGGCGACGGCTGGGCGGAGGGGGGCCGGGGCCGGGCGGCGGGCGGCGGCGGGCGGGAGAGCGGCAGCGAGAGGTTGGCGGGCGGCGGGCGGCGCGGCGGCGGCTCGGGGCTGCCCGGCGGCCGCAGGGCGCTGCCCGCCAGGTAGTAGAGCAGCGTGGCCGAGAGGTGGAGGGCGCAGAAGGCGACGAGGAGGCGGCAGGCCCGCTGCAGCGAGGTGCCGGGCAGCGACGGCTCCTTCATGCCGCTGCGCTGGCGGGGAGCGCCGCCCGCCCCGCGCCGCGCCGCCGACCGGGGACGGGGACGGGGCGGAGGCGGCAGCGGCTCCGCCCGCCGGGGCGGCCCCGCGCCCCGCCCACAGACTCCCCCCGCCCCCCCCCCGCCGCGGGGGGCACCGGCGGGACCCCCCCGCCATCCCCCCGCCCGCCTCCACGCAGCGTCTCCCCCTGCACCGGAGCGGGGAGCCCCGCCGCGGGGCTGGCCCCTGGGCAGCGCACCCCTCTTCTCTGGCTGGGGGTCCAGCCCGGTAGCCGCTAACACCGTGTGGTAGCCCTGGCCGCAGGTTCGTGCGGGTCGCTGCAGCAGCAGGCAAAAACGCTCGGCTTTAGCCGAGGCAGCTGGCGAGCCGCTGCGGGGTACGGCCGGCTGTATTGGGGTTCATGCCCCTTGGAGGGTTTCGGAGCGTCTTCACTTGGCACGACTAAGCCCAACCTGCAGTTTTCTGTCAGCTCGGTGTAGCTTGTTTCAATGCGTTTAATGCAAAGCAAAAAAGGCCACGAAACACCTTTTTTGTTGAATGAATGGCAGGACCCCAAGCAGTGCCGGCAACAGGGCCCTCTGGAGGTCTCCAGCCAAACACCCTGCTCAGAGCAAGAGCCAGCGCCAGGTGAAGGCAGCTGTGGTTTTGTCCCGCTGAGCCTTGAAAGCTGCCCAGCATGGGGATCTCCGCCTCTCTGGTGCCCTGCCCCAGAGGTGAGGATGTGGGGTGGGTGCAGCTCCCACGTTCCTGAGGACAGAGTTTCCTCTTGTCCACCACCAAGCCATCAGAAGTGCCTGGGCAAGCAGGTCTGGGCACCATCCAACGTCCCTCAAAGTTACACGTGTTTCTTAGCAGTGGCGAGTCCATGGGCCTGGAAATAAACCTCCTTGGAGCTGCCCTGTACCACTGCCTCAGCCAGCAGCGGTGATGGTGGGAAGGTTTAGCATTGTCTTCGGTAAGAGCAGTGACAGTCAGGAAGCCAGTACTAACCTTGCTGTTCCCCGGGGAGCTGCAGGCACCTTGCTCACGGCTGACTGGAGAGGGGTCAGTGGGCACCAGTGACTCACAGGGTAAGCGAGACTGACAGCTGACCAGGCAAAATCCTGCTGGCCCTCTGGCAGACTTACATGTATCTGGTTAGCCCCATGAGCCTCAGAATGCTCCACGGATACCAGGTGACACTCAAGTGGTTTTCAAGTGAAATAAATAACTCCTGCCAGTAGTCCTTAATGCTACTATTTAATGTTACTGTTTATTTTGTCTCATGAAAGCAAAGTTACTGCAAGGAGAAGTGAATTTACTTTCTTCTCATTGGTTAAAACTACTTCCTAACACACGCATGCACCACTCCCACTTCCCTCAGCCCTCGTGGTCTGCTGACTTCAGCGGCCTCCAGTGCTGCTTGGTGGGCCGCAAAAGTACCGGTCTGTGGAGCTGGGCTCTCATCCAACATGTTTGGATGCTCCTTCAATCTTCATTCAACGACTGCTCACAGGTACTCTTCCAGATTAATATGCCATCTGTGGTCTTTGAAGAAGTGTACCGTGTCCCACCCTTTGACCTCCGACAACACCGCTGTTTCTTGGTCTCAAGACTGGTGCTCTTCTGTGAGATCAGACGCTGCATGTGGCTGCTTCTCTTGGTTTGTGTTAAGGTTTGGACCAGCTGGACCTCACCAGATCGATGTTTTGTCATGGGATCCCCATGGACTACAACTGTTCAATGCTACGCACAAGCAAGTGCACACGCTTACTACCGGCCATGGTGAAAACAAGCAGGGCATGGTCTCGATTTGTGATGCTGTGCTGAGAGAGCAGAAATAGGAAGAAAGCCCAGGAAATATGGCTGTTGCCATCTCATCTTTAAGAACCGAAACAGCGATCTCCAGGAGGAATCTTGAATCTGGACAAATCTACCTTGCTCTGGGACAAAGGAATTTCATTTTTCTGGCAGGACAAGGAGTTCAGGTCTTAGTGTCTCTTTGCCCATCCAAGTGGCTTCCACTAACCATCTGAAAGCTCCTTCAGAAGATGGGCATCGCTTTTGCCATGAGAAAGCTCAAGGAGAAAGAGTTATCCTGCAGTCAAGGTGCATGACCAGAGACGTCACTTCCTCTTTTCTGTTCCCTTACACATTTCCCAGTTCTTTCTGACACCTTCTGCAAGTCAGTCCAATCGCCTTGTGCTTAGGTTAAACCACATGTGTGAGCATCATAATGACAATGCTGGTATCCATGACACTAATGCCATGACTGCTGACTTCTCAGGCAACATTCAACCAAGGACCTGCTCTTAAATTACCTTCTTCAATGAGCAAACACAGCTTTCAAAGCCTCCAGGCTCTCCAGACATCTTTTATGGTTCAGTTACCAGAATGTGACTCAGCAGCAATACCCAGCAATGTGACTCTCAGCAGACAACCCATTCTTCAGAACTTCCAGGCTGGTCCAGAGTTTCCATGTTTCACTGCTGTCAGCAAATACCTGGGCTTGTGCTAGTAAAATTTGTCTTTGCTTTCTTTCAGCTTTGAACTGGGCACTTGTAGGGAAAGTTCTCTGTGGTGCATTGAGAGTCAGACCTCAATTGTGACTCAATGCAGAGTCAATTTGATTTCCCGTGACACTATTATATACGTCACATCTTAAATTTAGCAAGCAATAGCAAAAAAAGTTATAGCACAGCGTTCAGTACAAACATCAGAGGGTTAGGAAGTGTCTAATGTTTTTCCACAGGTCCACTGTAGCACCCTACCATGAATGCCTGCTATGTTTTACATGAGTGGTGTAAAAATATTGCCATTTTTTCCATGGCACCACTATCTTGCTCGCACTCAACATGGAAGTAGAGTGGGGCTTTGTGACAAAAGAAGGTTCTGTTGCAGCCAGGGATCATTTGCACTCTGCACACACAAAAGCATGCAATCCTGTATGTATGGGTAAATATAGGTATATAAATCTAAGTATGTAGCAGCACACCTATTTTTGGTATAGAGGTAAGATGTCTTTCTGAACCTGTGCATGAGGAAACAGAAATACAGGCCTTAAAGGAAAAATGCATACATGCATGTCCTTAGGCAAGATCCAGCTGCACACGCTGCATGTCAGCCCTCTCCAGCTTTTCAGCATTGCAATCTCCACCTCAGCCAAACCTGTGAAGAAGAGTCCTTGGAGATCTCACTTTACCAGTCATACCTGAATCAACTTCTAGCTCCCTGGCTTCATTGTGGTGGTGGTGATCTTTTTCGGTGAAGCTAATTTTTAGCCTTTTTCTCCCTACAAAAAACTGCTGCGTGACTATACTGCTTTGCTGCACATGAATACATCTGGCCATCCATTGTGCCTAATGACTTGTAAGTCTGATTTTAATCAAATTTGGCAGTTGGAGGAGATCATAAACATCCAAAATACTTGCTGAAACAAGCCATCAGGGTGCAACAGAGTGAAAGTTCACTGGTAATGTGGCGAGACATTTGTAGCTAGGTGTATGAGGGAGAAGAGGGAGGTTATAAGCCCTGTATTCTTAGAAGAAAAGCAAAGTTCTCATGGAGCATGGCAGAATCCAGCAAAGGATGTGAATATGTGCCAGATGGGGGTTTATGAATCCTGCAGCTCATGGAAGGATTTGTTTCAGTGTGGTCTAGCTTTCCAGGTCCATGCTGAGGTCACTGTTTTAGGCATGGGGGTAGCACCAACTGCTGCCACAGGGCAACCACTCCTCATCTGAAGAGCAGTGTGTGGTCACCACCAACAGCGCAGGGGTGTATATCCACATGGAAATGCCCTGTCCCCTGGTCCACAACAAAACGTGGCCACTCCAAGCACGTGGCCTTGTGGAGTTGAAGGTGGCTGGGACAATAGAATCATAGAATCATTTAGGTTAGAAAAGACCTTTAAGATCATCCAGTCCAACCATTAACCTAACACTACCAAGTCCACTCTAAACCAATCAAGGGTAGACTAGACTAAATCATGTCCCAAAGTGCCACGTCTACCCTTTTTTTGAACACTTCCAGGGATGGTGACTCCACCACCTCTCTGGGCAGCCTGTTCCAATTCTTGACCACCCTTTCAGTAAAGAAGTTTTTCCTAATTTCCAACCTAAACCTCCCCTGGCGCAGCTTAAGCCCATTTCTTCTCGTCCTGTCGCTAACTCCATGGGAGAAGAGACCAACACCCACCTCACTACAACCTCCTTTCAGGTAGGGGTACAGGAGCTGGTCTAGCCCTTCTCAGTATCTCTGTGTCAAGCCTCGCAAGCCCTTTTCTGGCCAGGGAGGGCACAGAGAAACACAACCCTCACAGCAGCTCTCCTAGCACCTTACCCCAAGCTCAGCATACATCATGTTGTCAGCTTCTCCAGGGAGAGTGGGAATTTGGGCTTGTGATCCCACTCTCCAGTGTGGTCGCGGCAGCCCTGAGCATCCCCGGGGAACAGCGGCAGGCCCCGTGTGAGCAGCCTCGGATTGCACTGGGGTGATGCCCACAGCCCTGGGCTGCTCAGAATCATAGAATCATAGAATCATAGAATCGTCTAGGTTGGAAAAGACCTTTAAGATCATCCAGTCCAACCATTAACCTACACTACCAAGCCCACCTAAACCAATCAAGGGTAGACTAGACTAAACCATATCCCGAAGTGCCACATCTACCTGTTTTTTGAACAGAAGAGCAAAAAAAAACCCCGTGCAGCGCAGCTCCCCAGGGCATGAAAGCGGTGCCCGCGGTGAGCACGGCTCAGGCAAGGAGGAGGCAAGATGAGAGGTCGGAAGGTAAGATCGGGACCTGGGGAAGGGCCAGATGAACGGCGCGGGTGAACAGCGGTGGGGGGCAGGGGGGCCGAGCCCCCCGCGCTGCGTGGGGCGGGCCGTGCGTGGGGTGTCCCGGCTCACAGCTGCCCTCTGCTGGCACCGGGCTCCCCGAGCGCTGGTGACGGACCCCGCCGGTGCTTGCATGCTCCAGGCTCCAGCCCCTGCACCCTGCTGGGCAGCTACACTCTTGGGTTAATTTAGTGCAGCTACCTTAACAGAAACGCTGCTTCCAGGAGCGCCAGAAATAGGCGCCCTCTCCAGCGGCATGGGATGGGGGGGCCCTCTCTGAGGTCACTGCTCCCTTCAAGGCATGCAAAACCCCAGGGATGTCCCCAATGTCTGTCCCTCTCACCTGTCTCTCCCTCACTCCGGGGCATGCTGAGCAGGCGGGTGGGCGAGCATCACTGGTGTGCAGTGCCGCACCAGACAGGCACATTCCTCTGTTTTCTTCCACCGCTGTCATAGCAGCAGCGTGGAGCTGTGCATTTCTGCAGGGCAGGGCCCAGAGGCAAGGGCACGGCTCCGTGCTGCCTGCAGGTCACCCTGCCACAGAGCCATGAGGCTGAGTGTCCCAGTACAGTCCTCCGCTCTCAGGATCCTGCTCCCCGAGGTCACCGCTTGCTGCTGTGTGGGCTGCAGAGCTCTTCTGCCAAGGCCCTGGTTTAGGAGGAGGGTTAGGAAGAACCGACTCAGCTGGAGGACAGGTAGCAGGCAAGGCAGGCAGACAGCAGACGAACAAGTGAAGAGAGGCAGAAAGCTCTGGACATCCAATAGCAACGTCCAGCTGCCCTTTGCTGAAAGCCCAGAAGAGTCAAATCAGGGACAGCACTGTCTCCATGGAAAGAAGTCGCATGGGGGACCAGACAATGAACTTTGTCTACAATTTGCAATGCTCATTACTTGAAAGAAAGGCTTGAAACTGGTCCAGCTTGGCAGAGTGCAAGACTCACATTTGACATCATCTTACAAACCTGGAAGTCTTTTTGCACGGTTCCTCTTTAACTTCTGCTGCCAACAATGAATCAGTTTTGTGGGGTGATTTTGCATAGTGCAGCAATTTAGGAAGGGTGCCAAGCAGCCCTGAAATAGTGGGTGCTGACATAGACCAACTCCTGCTAACTTCCTTGCCTCCTGAATGGTGCCAGCAGGTCCTGCTGCAGACTGAGCATGTTCCATACTTGTGACAGGAAAGGTGCATGTATCTGTATGTCCTTACCAGCCTTACAGGGCTGATACCCCCTTTCATTTCAGTTGTAGCCAATCCAGGGACAAATGCAGGTGTGCATCTTTTTAACTGGATGGTGCTAAGCTGTGTCTCATGTCTCAGGTCCCATTTTGTGTGCTCACCTTGGCAGAGAATTGAGGATAATCCTCTGCAAGAGGCACACAGTCAGGCCTGTCAGAGCACAGGGAGGTGCCTGTAATGCTTCAGTTGTGTGTGGGTTGAGGAGTACAAGAGAAAAAAATAACTTCATCTGCAGAGAAACTCATCACCAGGCAAGAAGCTGTATTTTACCTACAGTTACATTCATCTAAGTGAAGAGAAACTTCCACAATTTCTTAGTTACAGTCTTTGGCACTTTTAACCTGAATGGTTCCTTTATAGCTACACATTGTGGTAGTGCAGGTATGGTGCCATACACAACCCATTCTAGCCACCAAAATAAGGTTAAATGGGCCTTGCCAAAATCTGGCTCCAAAGACAGCTCACGTTGGGTCACTGCTGCACTTGCCCAGTTCCTTGCAAGGCTCATCTTCTGTTGATTTGGGTGGCTCCTGCTGTAGTACTTCCTATAACATACAGCCTGAATCATGTGTTACAGCAGTTTAAACATAAATCCATTACAAGGGTGCTCAGGCTTTGTGCTTGTCATTATCAGCAGTGCATTTCTTCTTTATGCACTGCTTTGCCTCCTGGGACAGACAGCAGCAAGAATAGCATCTGTCCAGAGGTGCCAGGACCTGGCTGGGCCCTTGAACAGTGTATTTTCCGGAGCAGAATCTGGGATGAAGGTTATGCACAAAAGTGTGGTTTGGTGCCCCTGTTGAGTGCCACAGGTTCATGAAGGAGAAACTTTGCATTAGCATCTAGCTACTCAAAAGTAAGCTGCTTGGAGTGCTTCTAGTTCTGCTCTGATCCACCAGTACAGATCTAGATGGCCATAGTGTCAGAGTGAAAAATAAAGCAAAGATGTGAGTTAACAGATGATATTGATACCTCAACATAAATGAGATGTTTCAGAGAGAATTTTGCAGAGCAAAGTTCACTCTGCAATTTTTAAGAGGAATGGAAGCCGAAAGCTGCAGGAATCTGCTGGAAGAAACAGGATGGGTTTCACTGGGTGTGACAGTGCCCTTCTGTTCAATGATACTTATTGTGGCTCCTTCCTGGTGTTAATTGATACATACCCAAGTAGTTAATAGGTCATTTGGAAAAAAATGATACCTGCATAGTAAGTGGGCTTTGAAGTCAGAAATAGCAGGCAACCTCAAGGACACACAGTTCTGCTTTTAGTATCTATGTGTAAGACCCGCTTCTTCCTTCTCTGGCAATTTAGCTAAAGGGAAAGTGCTGACCGGTGTGTGTGCCTGCACATTCATTGTATAAACAACGCACTGGAGAGCGTTTCATTCCTTGAATTTTCTTCAGATGGATGTTGCACCCCTGGACATGTAGAAGAAAGTGGAGAAAAGTGTGAATGTTACCAGCAGTGACATGGAAAGTTGGCCAGGCATGACCAGGTGAGCCTGCTGCCAAACATCCATGCAAATGCAGCATCACTGAACATCCCCTCAATGCATGGAGAAACAAAAAGACTTCCCTGATTCTCTTACATTGCATCCCTCTTTACATTAATTCATCCTGGGGTAGCTCTGGGGGCTTCAGCAACTGGCAGACTGGGAAGACCAGGTCTTCCTTGCAAAAGCCAAGGGACATCCTCAACAAATACTTGCCAAGAGCACCCGTCACTTTGGAGGGGAGAGCTGGCACATGTGCTACCTGTTTTCCTCCAGGGTGGTGTTAAGTGCAGGATGATGACAGCATTCAGTCCTACACAAGGTGGAATCAGCAATGCTGAGAAAGAAGAAGGCATAAAAGGCTGAAGCCCAGTAGAGGTTTGTTTATCCAGAAACAAACTCTAGGGAGAGAGAGAGACTCCAAAATCTGATTTTTTTGGTAAATTACAGTGGGTGCAAGTACCCAGATAAACAAAAGTGAACATTAGTATGCTTGGGATAGCTGATATACCTACCCCTGCTGCCAGCATCCAGGTTAACCGTGTCAGCTCAGAGTAGAAGGGTACAGACACACCACGGTGCCAGCCCAACTAGCTCAGATCTCTGCCCACCCAGCCCAGATACACAGCCTCATCCCCTCCTTTACGCTAGCATGGTGGCTTGGTTTACCCCATGGTGAGCATTTACTGGGGAAAAAGTAAATCCATGGTTTTCTGCAGTTTTATCTGCTGCACTGAGGATGTGGATACCCGTCCCTCATGTGGAGATGTGGAAAAAGGAAGGTCAACACCATTCTTAAGCTGCCAAGGAGCTGCAGGGCATTTGCGGTTCGCAGATGCATTCAGAGCGTGTCTTGCACTCCAGAGGTCTGAACAGGCACAAGCAAACCCACGGGAGAGGAGAGGCAGGTGTCCTTGGATCGGAGCGAGCTGCAGCAACTTCTGCCTAGCTACGCAGCGACTCCAGCTGGCAGATGAAGCAGGGGAAAAAGGTGTGCAATGGATGCTCCCCCTAGCCTGCTGCACCTCTGAGGTCCAGTGCACAGCCTGGCTTGGTGGGAAGCTCTGATCTTCTCCAGATAGATGCCACCTTGGCCCTGTCCCCTCTGCTGGTGGGAGTGTCAGCAGGCAGGAGGACTCATCAGTGTACTCACCCCGTCTTGCGCTCTTGCAGCCAATGGTGTGACTGGGAAATTTTTGAACCATCAAAGAAATAATGGGTGTTACTCACCTCCTGCCACATGGGAGTATTTACCCATGTAATAAAGAGAGGAGGGAGGCAGCCGAAGGCGTGGTCTGTATCCAGAAAGTCTGGCAAAACTGCCGGGAAGTGGTGATGGCTGATCCCTGCCCCAGTTAAGCAGGGAGGCCTCCTCAGATGTGAGGTTTTGGCTCCCCTGTATATCCAAAGGAAAACCTCTGTTCACCTGCATCTCTGCTTTTTTTGCATGCAGAGGAGAAGAACAAATCAGTCCTTCTCCCTCCTACTCATGGGGAGACATCAGGGTGAGTGGAGATGCAGAATGGATGCTATCATCGTCTCTGTAAAACCCATCTGGAGGCAGGGAGGGAGCAAAGAATGAAAACAAGTGTGGTACTTGCCCTCCTTTTTTTGACTTGCTCCCTCGTGCAATGGGAGGATAGACTGTGGGCTCTGGGCTTGGGCTGCACAAGGAACTGTGTACCCCTGCTCCTGGGGTACTCCAGTGTTTGTGGGTCCCTGGCATTTGCTGGCATGCAAAAGCACTGGGAAGAGCAGCAGAACAGGAGTTAAAATATCAGTGTTAGCGCAGCAAGCCAGAAGGCCAAGAACAGCCATGAAATCCAGGAAAGGCAGCAGATAACAGCAAGGAACTGGTAGGTGCTGGGTGGAGTGGTGATGACACCAAGGCCACACCACAGATAAGGCCACCAGGCAGGTGTGGAGCAAGAGCGATGTGATACAATCTGCCTTGGCATCCTGACTTCCATGCCCAGCCAGATGGCAACCCTGCAAACAGTGCCATGGCCACCTGCGAGGCCAAAGTGTCGTAAGGGCTCACAATGTGACAAGCGATCCTGGGTGGGTGGCGTGGACACGGGCAGGTGGGTGCTGGTGAGTGTGTGGGAACAAGTGCAAAGGCAATGCCACGAGGGAACAAGTGTGAGATTGGTTTTGGAAGCAGAAATCCCCTTCCTTCCTTGTTGCCGCTGCCTCCAGTGGAGTTTCTCTGCCTTGCTGGTGGTGAGATGAAATGTCTGCCTCCACAGGCAAGCCCAGGACCTTTACAGCTGCTCCTCCTGCCTTTCTTGGAGGGCTGCGGCTGGCGGGAGTGCAGGGAGGAGGCAGCAGAGCCAGGATCCTCGCTCCTGCCCCAGGAGAAGCTGGAGGGGCGTCCAAAGGCAGGAGTCCCCAGATGCAGGGATCCCCCTTGTACCTGGCCCACCAAGGATGGAGAGAGCCTACCTCCCTGCTGGTCTGGGTTGCTCATCCTCTGCGGTAACGTTTCTTTCCTAACTACTGACCTGAACATCTCAGGACTGCAGTTTGTGTCTACTGCTTTTTATTCTGTCATCTGGCACTACCAAGAAGAGGTTGGCTCCATCAACTGCCCTTCCAGCAGTTGTAGGCTGCTATCAGATCCCCCTTGGCCTCCCCAGTACTAGACTAAACAAGCCCAACAGGCCCCCATGTGCCTCAGCAACAACTGCTAGTGCAGTTAAATATTTACTTTAGTTGAAGGATTTCCAAAGTGGAATAATAATAAAAGCCAAAGGTTGTTGAACTATGTAAACTCTGTGAAGAGGGAATATAAGACATGTGCACAGCCACCTGAGCAGAGTGGAGAAATGGTTCTGCAAGGGGAACCCTGAATCAGTCACCTTCCCCCTTCCCAAAAACCTGGTCACAGCCCTGCTGACTTGGGTAGAAGGACCTCCCAAGGGCAAGGATGGAAGCATCCTCGTGCAGGGCTCGTACCCCCTTGGCCATGGGGGGTGCTCATTAAGCCATTCACTCTTGTCTCAGCTGGCTGGGGCCAGTGTGTACCTTCCTAAGACTCAGGTAAGGCTGTGGGGAAGAAATGTCCCGAGCATGGTCATGATCAGCTCCTCGGCAAGTGCAAATATGCATGCTGTGAGTGTCTGGAGCTCTCCCAGCCTGCTGGTGGTTTCTGTAGGACACCTACCCCCTGCCCTCCCCTTGTACACACAGCACCTCTGACCTGCTCCCAGGATGAAGGAGGCCCTCTGTCACTTCTGGCCCAGACTTCATCTCAGCAAGTCTGTCCCAAAGGATTTTTTGGTCAACAGTGGTCTTCAGCTACGACACCAACTTTCCACCCAGTAGTCCTCTTTTCCATCCTTCACCCTTCACCAATTGATTTTGATTCACCAGAGGAAGATAGGGACGGATGTGGAAAATTCAGCTTCTCAGAAAGAGATGGTGAGGATGCTCACACAGCAAGACTGACATCGAGCGTCCAGTCTTGTAGGCAAAGTAGATAGCATCTTCTGGGGTGGTGATGCTTGCTTTTCTGTGGAGTGGGCGTCTCTTACCACTGAGGATCCTTTCCGGCCTCTCTGAACCCCTCCCTGCTGTATGTGACACCTCTGCATATTTAAACTGGGTATCCATGCACACAGCCCCCTTCCATCACACTGAATCTTATGATAAAGATCATTTTGCTCTGTTGATCTCAGCTGCAACTGTTTATATGACCAAGCTGGTGAGCAGAGCAATGTATTAAACCAGGCACAGGCAGTGGCTGCACCTGCAGCTCCCTACTCCCACTCAGCTGAATTTTGTTCCCTCCAGCCCCTCTGCATCCCCAGCTTGTCCCATCCCACCCAACGACAGGGTGGGCTTGCCGTAGCATGACGGCAGGCCTCCTGTGTGTTTGAGATCCCCCTCCTGGCGTCCTGCCCAGTGCGTCAGGCAGCTGAGTTATCTGCCTGGCTGGGTCTCATGGGATAATGCTCAGGCCACAGTGCAGCCACCCAAATCAGCCTGAATTTCCTGGTTTTTCCATGTGAAGTCTCCCAACCCAAATAGAGATACCTGCCACATATATGACGAACAGCAGCTGCAAAGCTGGAGGGATGGTTTGGGCAAGTTACACACAGAGGTAAGCTGGCTGGGTGGAGCAGAGAAGAGCAGCATTGCCCAATTCAGACTGCAGTGCAAAGGGATTGTAAAGCAGCCTCCAAGTGCTGGCACCTGGAGCTGGCAACTGGCACTGGGGTGGCTTATCAATTGCATGAGAGCGTCCAACTGATCTCTCTAGGTGCACAGTCCAGCTGTTCCCAGCGCAGATCAAACACTGCTCAAAATGCTGCTTTTCCCAGCCCTGCTGAGATAAGCTGGTACCCTCCCCTATAAAGGCAGCCATGAGCAGAGCAAGGTAAATGAGCGCGTGTGCCTGAACTGACCATGCCTGCGAGGGAGCTGGTGGTGGTGGTGGTGGTGGCGGCACTGGTGACTCTCATCGCTGCTGGCGGTAAGCCTGCTCTGCTGCCAGCAGCTGCCTCTTCGGTGGTGGGCTGGGAACCACGGAGGGACCAAAAATGGGTGGGATGGCAGAAAGACCCAGACACTCTGGTTTGGAGAGGAGGTGAAGAGCGCAAGCAAACACAGTGGCAGCTTCATCGGAAGAAGGACTGAGGCAAACACACCACAACTTATTAGCAGTTCGGGGCAACGGTTACGGTCTGGTTCATCGCCCATATTGCATTTGGGAGAGGGATGGAATAGGCGACAGCCTGTGATGCAAACGGGAGCCAGGATCTGGGAGGACAGCATGTACATTGCAGTGGCAGCTACTGTTGTTCCAGCCTCTATGAAGACCTGCAAGCCTTTGCAAGAGTACTGCGTGCTCAGCATATTCAGTTTGGAAGCAGCTGTTTGTAGGCTCTGGAAAACTGGTGCTACCTAGGTGCATGCAGTGGTGGTCCTGCAACAGCCTGCGTGTGAGCCCTTATGCTCCCAGGACATTTGTGCACAACACAGATGGGCTGTGAACTGTTACTACTGCTCTGCCTGACTACAGAAAAGGAACGCACTGAATGCAGCTCTCCCTGTTGACTGTTGTCTGGCTGTGCAGCATCACCCAGCCCTCTGAAGATACCCCCTGTCCCCATGCAGCACTGCATGGGTTCACATTTCCTGGGATGCGTTGGGTGCTCTGTGGAGCTCCTGGTCCAGACACTGCCAGAGAGTGCTGTTGGGAGAGGGATTATGGGGTGGGAACAGGTGTTCCCAGCTTTGTCCCAGCTGGCTCATCTGCGGCTGGAGGCAGATCTGTGCAGGTGGCATGCAGCAAACTGATCGCCCCTCACGAAACTCAAACAATGGATCTGGGTCCTGAGTGGGCCCTGCACAACCCCACCTTCCCTTTGGTTTGGACGTGACCCTCTGTTGATGCCTCATGCTCCTGCCACCGGTCACAGGTGTGCCACACTCACAGGTCTCTGCTCTGTTTCAGGGGCAGAGCTGAACGAAGGGAATGGCCTGAGAACGGTAGGAAGTTCCTATTTTTCCTTGTTCATGGCTTGAGATGGGATTTAATACCTGGTGTGCCTGGGAGAAAGCCTGCTCCCAGCAATCATCCCAAGCTGGGTACTGGTGCTCCAGCATCAAACCCACATCAAAGCCCAGGTTGTGAGTCCCACTGAGGGTTGTGGTGGCCTCTGCTCCCTGCTCTCCTGTTCTGTGCATGCCCTGCCCTGTTCGGGGCAGAGGGAACCAGGTTGCCAGTGGCACTTGCTCCTGCTTGGGTGCTATGGGAGGAAGAGAGGGTACTGCTGGCACTGAAATGTGTGCTGTGGTTTCTCCTTTCCAGCCAGTGTGTGGAGACATGGTCCAGCTGCAGGCCTGCCCCCTCCTGCACTTGCCTGTCTGTGGGAGTGACGGGAACACCTATGCCAATGAGTGCCAGCTCTGTGTGCAGAAAATGTAAGCTCATGCCCTTTGCAGAGACCTCCAGGGGTCTAATTTTGGCCATCTGAAACTGAGTGCTTGTGAAATACCGTCATTCAGGCTCCCCGGTGCCTGGGGAAAGCCATGGCAGATGGGAGGCACACGTGTTCCTGCTAGCAAAGTGGAAGAGGACTTTTTCATGTCAGCTGAGCTGGGCGCTGGGCTGTGAAGCCTGTGAGTTTCACCCTCCTGAGCTGGCACAGCCCGCGGATAGGTGCAGGCATACCCCCAGCCCTTGCCTGCAGGTTTCTGCCCTATCCTTGGCACCACGTTTAGTGACTACTGTGCAGCTGCAGTGTGAGGGATTTAGCCCATTGTGTTGGCCGGGGACTAATCCCACAGAAGAGCTGAATATTCATCTGTTGGGTCATCTTGCTAAATCAGACCACCGTGTGGCTGCATGATCAGCAGATCTAAAAGGTGAGGTCAGGAGTGCATGGCCAGGGGACCCTCCAACATAAGTGCCTGCAAGCTGGCAACAAACCAGACGCTCCGTAGAGGATGGGAAAAGGTCCCACTGTCTGTGCTGCCTGCAATTAGAGAAGGGAGAGTTGAACTTAGATGGGCAAAAAGGCCAACTAGGCACCTAGTCTGGACAGTCAAACAGCACCACTAAGTCCTTCAAAGGGACATCTGCGAATGCAGATGCCCAGTTATGTGCCTCATGGCTCTTTTGGCAGAACTTCAAACCACAGGTACCACCATAAACTTGAGGACTAGGGCAACAGAGACCTCATGAGAAACACAAGGGTTGCTTTGGGGCAGTGATTTTATCCAGGTTGGGAAGTGATTGCCTAAGCAGGGTTTCCTGCTAGAAACGGACCGAGGGTAATGATCAGGTTGAACATAGGTCAGCAGTGCACTTGCATGGCAAATAACACAAACTCTGTGCTGGGCTGCAGGGGAAGAGGGATGACCAGCTTGTCAAGGCAAGCAGCAAGGAGGTGTGTAGGAGCTGTGTCTGGCTAGTCTGGGAAGGGGAGGCTTGGGGGGATCTAGCAGCAGCATACGGTTGCAAATGGGATGGAGCCACACGCTTCTTGGTGGTAGCAGGTGATGCAACTCAGGGCATCAGCCACAAGCATCAGCCCCAGAGGGTGCAGGTTGGACACAACCCCTTCCCCAGGAAGGTGGTGCACCAGGGAGGTAGACGGAGGTCTCCATCCTTCAGGGGGTGGTTAGGGTGTAGACAGAGGCATGGCCACCATAACCTCACACTGGGGACAGCCCTGCTGTGAGCAGGTTGGGCTGGAGACCCACCACCTGTGCTGCATGCCCAGGGAGGGGACATCTGTGGGCCAGGATGGCTTGCAGCCACCTCAGCTTTTTAGACAGGAAAATGAGCAAGCCAATTTTATAATAGTCAGCCCCCTTCCATGGGCTGGACGGGAGCCAAAGTAAGACTTGGGGAGTATTTTTTTTTTGAGCTCTTACTCTTTTTTTTTCCTATGTTATTCTAGGAAAACCAGGCAAGACATCCAGATTTTGAAGGACGGGGAGTGTCAAGATATCTGAGCTTTCTGGTAGCTTTCCTGAGCCTAGAAACAGGTGATTAATTGATCCTGTGTGCTCTGTGCTGACTACACATTTAAGTTAGTGATGGTGAATAATAAAATGACATGCACAATCTTATTTCAACAGCACTTTTTTACGCAAGGCTGAGAGAAAACAGCACAAGCCATTTCCCACAAAGGGCTAGTAAAAGCGTAGTCAAAACATTGATTTCAAACACACATCACAAAACAGGGCTCTGCACTGTATTATTTCACCGCATTCCTGTGAGAAAGGCCACGCGGGAGTAGTGAGAAACACACAGATCCCGGTGAAGAAGGTGCCAAACAAGTGCTGTTTTTTTTCTGTAAGAGGCAATTTAGTGAAAGGAAAGTAAAGTTTCTTCAGCATGGGAGAAAACTCCCTGGCTCTCTACTAAAAACCACCACTTCCAGAGCTGATGTAAATTGAAAATAGTAACATCTGCACTTCTCATATTAGATGTTACTCAGCTTTTTATCCAAGAGCCTTTCACAACAGGAATCAGCCCAGATAACACGTGGGAGCATGGAAAGAGCCCAAGGGGAGACTCTGAACACAAGGGACCTTGGATCTCTGCTCCAGCACTTGAGAGCAACTTCCAAACTGAACTAATTGCCCAGAAATGTTCTCTGGGAACTGCAGGTTCCCAGCCAGTTGCCACATTTCAGGTCTAGGTTGCTCCTGGTGTCAGGGCAATCTTTGGGACTGTGGCAGGGCATAGTCCAACCAAGGTAACAGTGTAAGTGTGCACCAGCAGTCGTTGGGGCTCCCCCTGCTCTTTCATCTCCCACTTCTACCAGACCGGACACAACTTGGCTTTCACAAAATACTTGTAATGAGGTTGTACAAATTGGCTATGTGAAGGGCTCCCTTTGCTCGCAGTGCCAGAGATCAGAGGGCATTGACTAATCCAGGACTTGCTTCCTGAATTCAGCTCAGTCCTGCACCAGATGTATTTCCACTGAATGACTGGTTGAGATTTCTGATCACCTTTAGCAAAGCACTAAGTTGCTTTGAAAAGTGCTTCAGTGTGAATTGAAACCCTCCAAGGACAGGTCTGTGCTCACTCAAAGGGGATCACGCTGTTCTGGCTTGCTACTATACTCACATGACACATTTGCAGGCATCTGGGTAAGGGTCCGGGGTGCATCATACAGTCAAGTGAGCTCCCTGCAGTCAGCGACCACCCTGTGAGGGTGGGAGCTGTGCCAGTGTCATGGCTACTGTGCTTGGCGAGCTGGCCATGCAACCCATCCCCACACACCTTCTCCAGTTCTGCACCTTCCTGGAACCACCAGGTGGGACACTGCAGCACTATAAGGCACAACAAAGCCACTGCTGATAGATTTAATGCTACAGCTGGAAATAGTAATGAGGAGCATAAAACAGCCATGCTTGGTCAGATGGGGCATCCATCTGACTCAGCCTCCACTGTTTTCGGCCCAGAGACAGCTGCTGTCATTAAAAGCTTTTCTCTCATGGAAAGCTCTTCCCCAGGTTGAAAAGTCCTAGCTTTGCTAGTTGCTCAGAGTTGTCCAGAGCTTTGATCGTCCCTGTTTTTGTTCCCTGGACCGCTTCCACTTCTGCAGAAGAGGGGACACAGTTTGCCCACCTGTCCATGGCTGCTGCTATTACACCATCTGCTCATTTGTATGAAGGCTCTGCAAGCCTGTTTGCCCCCTTCCAGTCCTCAGGTAGTGAGGGAGAGGTGGTCTGGCTGCACGTTGCTCTCTGTGTTGCCAGTCCGTCTGTACAGACCTGCAGATGGTGTCTCCCCTACACGGTAGCGGTTTTCAGCCCCAAAACACTTCCATGGTGAACAACCCATACGCATTGCTCATCTCCCCCCTGCAGTTTTCTGCTCCTGCTGCTGGCAAGCCAGCTGCAGGCAGGATGTATCCGGGCAGCTCCATCCCAGCTCTCTGCCAGGGCTGAGGGGAAGGTTATGCCCAGCATAGCATGGTGCATAACTGGGACCCATTCTTCCCCGGGGAGACACTGGCATCTCAGCCCCACACAGTGGCTCGAGCTGCGCAGGCAGAGCAGCTGCAGTGTGTCGCTGTATATCCCCTGAGAGCCATGTCTATTTATTTGCAGAGGCTAGGAAAAACCAACACAGACAATTTGGGGGCTCTTCTGAAGAGGGAAACCACATGCCTCCAGCACAATGTGGAGTGTTTATTCAGAAACTGCAGAGCTAAAGCACATATTTGTGGGCCAGACCTGCAAGGTCAAAGCGTGGGCAGCCTCAGGACAGGGTCAGTGTTGACTCTACATGCAGTGAATTCAGAGATACCCGTCCTCCCTCGGGACTGGTGGATTTGCCTGTTTATTTCACACGGCTCAAGAGCAAGTTGCAGACTGAGGGGAGGCGAAGGGAGTGATTTAACACTACCACAGACCTCAGGAGCCAGTGCAGGATGGATGGATCCAGCCTGGTCCAGAGAGCCTGACTCTGAAGCCTGGCAGATCTGTATCTGGCAAGGTCAGGTGAGACTCAGGAGGTAGCTGGTGGACTGCAAGGCACCTGCAACGCACTGGTCTGTGGCAGTGGGGTATGCACATGGATTTGCACTTTTGCATACAGTATTGCCTGTTGAATTTATCCATCTGTTTCCCATCTTTTCATGCATCAGTCAAGGCAGGGGGAGGAAGGGATTACCTGCTTTCATAGGAACCATAGTTCGTCACACAGAGCTACTGGTAGTCCTGCTGCTAGAGAATCATGTTGCAACCAAGCAAGTTGCCCCCAAACCTGTCTCAAGTCAGGGAGTGAAGGACAAGCCTGAAAATTGCTTCTCTGTCGTTGTCATGCAAAACAAAATGGGCAGAAGTGCCCTGACACCCTGCCAGAGCGAGAGCGGTGTAGCTCTCCCAGCTGCCCGTGTTGATCCCCCAGACAACCTTGGATTCAGGGCTGCATCCCTGATTGCAGGGAGGGATAGGCAGGTGTCTGGATATTGCCTTGCAGTAGCAATGCCAGACAGGGTAAACAGAGATACTGTTGAGGCTTGTAAAGAGCTTTGACTTATACATAGGTCCAACGCCTGGTGTTGCTGTGTCTTCTGCAGTGATAGCAGTCCCAACAGTGCCAGGAGACAGGCCTGGTGGCAAGATCCAGCCCTAGGTCCAGCTGTCCTTTGGAAAAAGCATTCCCAGGGCTTTTAGGTAGTGAAAGCCATGTGGGGGACCAGCACGGTGAGATGTACCCAAGGTTGGGGCCGTTCCGCTACCGAGCAGCTCCAGTGACATTTGAGGAGTCTGTGACACTGGAGCTGCTCAGGTTGCTGGACATGTGGTTGAGCTCCTCCAGGTCCTCACTTAGGAAACTGGATGCATCCGAGAAGGTGTCCCAGGGCTAGCTAAACCAAAATGTGGAGAGAAAGGGGAGGGAAGCAGCACCTGGCACACTGTAAAGTTTCTGGCTGCAACAGTTCATGCAACTGAGACTGGCCAGAAAGTTTAAACCACTTGCACAAGTTCATCCATAGCAAAGGGGATGCATCTTTGGCCACATCTGCTATAGAGTCTGTTGTGTTGCTAGTGCTGGTGGGGGACAGGGAGGTAACACTGGGCTCTAAAATGAGCTCAGTGTCCCTGGCATTGTGGGCAAGTCTCTGCCTCTCAATCCCTCCAGAGCAGAGGCAACTCAAAACTAGGCGGTGGAGTCTGTAATTTCCACACTGTTATCCATCACCAAAGCCTTCCCATGGGATAATAAAATCACTTCCTTGGGATTTAAACTAATTCACACACAAAAGCCAAATCTTTACAGGGATGTCAGTCCTGAGAGATGCAAGCGCAGGCTCTGTAAGATTTTAAAGCTCATCTGTTCCATTAAGCACCTCTAAAAAGTCTGAAGGCACAGCGCCTCTTTCTTTCACAAATGTTCTTTACAAATTTACTGGTTGCTACCCAGCTAGAAGATGGCTGGAATGGAGAAACATTCACAGTCCCAGCTCTGCAGTGTCATGTGGCAATGTTTTGCTGAGTCAAGAGTGATTTATCAGACCTCACCAGGCTTTGGACTACTGAGTCATGTGGGGTATGAGAAGCTGAGTTAGCCACAGCCTGAGCATGCACCCAGTTCCCATAGATCCCTGAAACATCCAGGGATTTCCACCCTTTCTTTCATGTTTCATATCACCTGCAAGCAGCCCAGAATATGTCGGGCTCTTTGTAAGAGCGCTTCCAGATGTTATGTCCTTCTATGGCCAGGCATATAGAGTCATAGAACAGAATTTTTTAGGTTGGAAAGACCTTTAAGATCATTGAGTCCAACCACAAACCTAACGCTGCCAAGTCCACCACTAAACCATGTCCATAAGTGCCACATCTACATGTCTTTTAAATACCTCCAGGGATGGTGACTCCACCACTTCCCTGGGCAGCCTTTTCCAGTGCTTGATAACTCTTTCAGTGAAGAAATATTTCCTAATAT
This sequence comes from Pelecanus crispus, assembly GCF_030463565.1. Classification (NCBI taxonomy): domain Eukaryota; kingdom Metazoa; phylum Chordata; class Aves; order Pelecaniformes; family Pelecanidae; genus Pelecanus; species Pelecanus crispus. The sequence continues at coordinate 70,549,678 of NC_134676.1, read as the reverse complement.
CCAACCTAAACTTCCCCTGATGTAACTTGAGGTTGTTTCCTCTTGTTCTATTGCTTGTTTCTTGGGAGAAGAGACCAACACCCACCTCGCTACAACCAACTTTCAGGTAGTTGTAGAGAGCGGTAAGGTCTCCCCTGAGCCTCCTTTTCTTCAGGCCAAACAACCCCTGTACCCTCAGCTGCTCTTCATAGGACTTGTTCTGTAGCTCTTTCACCAGCTTCATTGCTGTTCTTTGGATGAGCTCCAGCACCAGCTTCATTGCTGTTCTTTGGATGCACTCCAGCACCTCAATATCTTTGCTGCAGTGAGGGACCCAAAACTGAACACAGTATTCGAAGTGTGATGTGTTTTCCTCCTCCCCAAGCACTGTCTTTGCATGGTAGAGCATCCTGCAAGATAGTTTTCAGGATGTCTGCTTGAGGCAGGGTGACCCCAGGGTCATGCAGCATCACACAGTGCTGGCAGGTGGACACCCTCACCAGCATGGGACACCTTGCCTTCACTTGTGACTGAGCTACAAGAAACCCCTGTGAATGACTTGGAAGCCTCACATCTCTTTATGCCATCCATGCTCCTGGACCACCCTCCCATATCAGAGCCTTCGCATATCTGCTCTGCTGCCAGCACCCTGCTGCTTTTTTTGGGGCTGTTAAACTTGCCCCACCTATCTGGAGGTACCATGTAATCTGCAGTGGACACAGGGGAGGAGCCCTAGAGTGAAGTGGTAACACAAGGGATAAGCAGAAAGGTAGCAGAGATGACCACAGACCCCCAGGTTATGTCTTAAGAGACCCACATGCACGAAATTTCAAACTCTGGACCTTCCAGGGACCTAGAGAGAGAATGTGCAGAGAGCAAAGGCAGTGCATTAAAAAAAAAAAAGCCTGGCAAGAAGTGGAGGCAGGCCAGGTCTGGTCACCCCAGAGGAGCTGCTCTGCTCCTGGGCAAGTCTTGGGACTGCACAAGGAAGTTCAATCATCCCTGCCACAAAAGGCAAGCAATTCTCAGAGGACCTGGGGTTAGCCACATTGTCGGGTTCTTCTGCCCACCTGGGAGCCATTTCGAATTCATTGGGGCAGGGGGAGGGGCGGGTTGTGGGCACTAGCACCTCACCAGAGCATAAGCAGTTGAGTATCTCATGGAGAACGGGTCTGGTAGAAGCTGAATCCCAAATGCTCTGGCACTGAGTGTGTTAGAAACTGGCCAAAGTGGTGACGTGTCCCTGGTCCAGCAGAATTGTTATGCACAGGTGTAATCTTAAGCTCTTCTGCGCTATCCCGGCATGAGAAACTCCGAAGGCAGTTTGCAGAGGAGGCCAGCATTCCCCCCTCATCTCACACGCAGAAAACCAAGGCAGACTGACATGGGGGCCCAGCTATGCAGACCGCAGAGCAGGGAGCAGGATCTCAGGATTGAAGCCATTGTACCAAGCAGAAGCTTCCCCTTTGCAGCTACACGGGCCCCGAAGATGGTCCTACAGAGGCTGCATGAGCCTGCATGCTGTGCAGGTCTGGGGCTGCGATAGGCAAGAGGGAGCTAGGAGCAGCCTCTAAAGGTTATCCTCCTGTGGGAGCAAGGGACCAGCGGGGTCTTCCCACTGATTTTACTGGGGCTGCCCATTGTCATCCTGCTTCATGAGGGAAGTGCTTTGATCCACCAGGTACTGGACCAATGAGTCATTGGGAAGTCCTCAACACACACAGGCCTTTGGCTGGAGTCCTGGTATGGATTCATTAGTCTGTCTGGATTTCCCAGGAAGGTGGTGCAGCCCTTGGAAAGATCACAGGAATTTGGCTTGGGCGGGGGGGTTCCAAAGCATATGATGCCACAGCTGCCCTGACTTCATGCAGCAGACAGTCCTGCTGTGAGGTGGACTGGAGTGGAGATGCGGGTCCCTTCCCACCAGCACTGCTAGGGTCCTATGTAAACACCTTTCAAACAGTGTTTCAGACCTCCAAGGGGTCCTCAAGGACTAACAACACTTCCCTGCATCTCACTCTGGAAAACAGCAGTGAGGCAGTGCTGCATCCTGCCCTGCTGTGCAGCTTCTCTCTACTATAAAGGAGGGCATTTGAGTCACAGTTTAGCAGCAGCGAGTGTAAATTTCCTATCTGAAGTGGAATTATTTGCTGTATAAAAGCACTAACATGTTTTGCAAACCACACAGTAGATCCTGGGCAGAGACTCACACACACCTTTGCACTCTGATAAGGAGAATATTATTACCCTACTAGTGGCCTGGCCAGATAAGACGTTTTGGGCGGGCAGTCTGCATTTTTTTCAAGCTCTCATTATGCTGCACCAGTATCTCCAGATGCCTTTCCCAGGGAACTAAGCTGCTCTCTATTTAAAACTGCAAAGAGCAATGGAGAGTTTAGGCAAAGACCGTGCTTATTCGGACCCTTCCCTGCCATCCTCTGCAGCCCGTGAGGAGTATGCTGTGCCAGGTAATGATGAGACCACTCTTAACTTGAGTTTTCGCAGAGAGGAGAGAATGATCTTTGTCACCAGTGGTTTGTAAAAGAGGAGTTAATAATTACCAGTTTATGCTTGGGGGATGGAGGATGCATGTTTAACTGCAAATATATGTGGCTTTTTCCATGTTGTGTTTCAGATCACAGAAGGCAGAAGCACCTATAAAGGCTTTTCAAGTCAAAGTCCTTCAGGCAGCACCAGTATATTGTCTGTTTGTGGACTGGCAATACTATCTCATTGTTCTCTTAGCTTGATGGATTTCTTTTAATTTCATCTCTGTATCTTTGTGTCCTCTGCTAAATAATTTTTCACCAGGATGCAGATGTGTTACTGTGATCTTTCCTGCCTAGTGCCAGGTGGCTGTGGAGCAGCTGTGGGAGTGCTCTCTTGGACCAGTTAGAAGTGAATGAGGGGTGTTTGCTACCTGTGCAAAACAATTGGCTTATGGTGGGTTGGGAAGGAGACTGATTGCAAGGAGCTAAAAGTGCTTTTACAGCTCACAAGACATTTTGAAAGTGAAAGAAAGTTACCCTGGCTGCAAAGGGATGTGCAAGGGATTATGTACTTCAGCACTTAAACTGAAGCCCTGTGCAGATCCTCCTGCTGCAGCTTGTAACCTCATCTTCCTAGGCAGCTTCCTGCCTTTTGCTATGTGGATGGCAGAGTCATCTCCTGCTGGCTGTGCCCTGCTGCCTCTGATACTGCCAGGGAGCAGCCTCCCGTTTGGGGAACGTCTGCTTGTCTGTGCATTGTGCAGTCCAAGCGCAGTGTCTTTCATCTCAGAGGCTGACACCCTCTCTGATCATGCTGAGATGCCCCTGCCATGACTGAGAAACTCTGGCACTGTCATAGCATGTGGCCTTCACATCTGTATCGCATCCTGCTGTGCCCCTTCTCTTTGGTCTGGTTAGGCTGGAATTTTTTTAGGTGAGGAGACATCTTCTGTATGGCTCTACTGTGCTCAGAGCAAAGGGGGCTCCTGGAACTACCATACAAAAAACAGCAATAAAAGAACAGAAAAACTAATAGGCAACAGCATAAAGTAGCATTATTTTTTATTTTGTGGTTGTGATGGTGGCTGTTGTTATTATTAGACAGCATTTGGAATACCATGCCCAGATTTGGGCAACTCAGCACAGGAAAGACAAAGGCATACTGGGATGAGTCCAGTGCAGGACCACCAAGACTGCTAAAGGCTGGAGCAGATGACATACGAGGACAGGCAGAGGAAACCAGGCTTGTTCAGCCAGGAGAAGAGAAGGCTGAGAGGGAGATCTCTGTAGTCATCCTCTGCCTAACAGGGGTTACAGAGAAAGGAGGGACAGACTTTTTAGGGGTGTACAGGGAAAGGACAGGAGGTACCAGCTCCACACTGCAAACATGGCTGGATAGAAAGGAAAAAAAATGAACAGTGAGAGTGGTGCAGAGACCAGAGAGGTGAGCTTTGATGTGTTCCCAACTTCCCTGGACAAGGTCCTGGACAGCCTGATATAATTTTAAAGTTGGCTCTGCTTTGATGATGAGGACATTGGAACAGAGACCAACAGAAATTGTTTCCAAGCTAAATTTCTGCAAGGGTATTATTAATTATCAGAAGTGTCTTGTGTAAAGATCTACTTTGGGTAGGGGTTGGGTCCTGCTGTCAGTTTTGGTTTTTTTCTGTCCTGGAGTGCGGTTTTTCTTGTGTTTAACAGACACCTGGGATACAAGAGCTGTAGTCCCAGTTCAGCCTCAGAAGTCCTTCTCACCTTGCCAGTTCTCCCAGCTGGACAAGGGAATGACAAAATGACTGTTCTTCACTGATTTGACCTAATGCTTTAGTGTAAGCTGAGGCTTTTTGTGGAAGGAGCTGGATTTGATTAATCTGGAAGGAGCAGGTCATAGTTTTCATTGTGTGGGTTTTGCTGAAACTATGAAAATCAGCTCTTTTGTGACCTCTTAAGTGTACATGTGGGAACAGTCCCCTCTTCCTCCAGGCCCCGGGGGAAGTGGTGTTGCTCCTGAACAATGCCCTTTGTCTCGAGGGAGCAGTCTCACGCTACTTGATCTAAGTCACATCTTTATTATCACAGGCTGGAGTCCAAGCTAGAAAATCCAGGGCTGAGTGGATCAGAAACCACAAGACCTATTGCCACGTCATCAGGGATGTTGCCTGTTAGGACAAAGACATAGGGGAGGAAGTTCAGTACTGGCTTCAGTGAAGTTCAGGAATCCATCTGCCCAGCTGTAGATGGCTGAGATGTCTTTGCCTCAGGAAGCCATCTGGAGCCCTTTGCAGCCAGTAAAATGGGCACACCTTACCTTTGCCTAAGAAGGCAAGGGTGACTGGGATCTGGGGGGTGCCCCTTCCTCTTGGTGGCCATAGGTAACCACATCTTGCCCAAATGGTAAAGACAGCACTGGAGCTTTCTCACATATCAGTCTGTCTTCAGCCCTGCCGTGGCCTTCTTCATAGATGCAGAACAGCTTGGGGCTGCTTGTGTGGTCTTTGGGACCAATCTCCTCACCCCTAGCAGCATGTACTAGCTGTGTTCTGGTCTCTGGCTGGGTCACCATCGCCTACAAGCTCTCAGCCAAATACACATGAGCATCTGTGTACCAGAAAGCCTGTGCCCTCTGGCTCACCCACAGACCTGTTGCTATCTTGTAGGCAGGGCAAGGCTTTCTCCTTAGTTAGTCAATTAGACGATCATCTTAATCGCAGTGGTGGCCAGTTGTCACTATCTGGGGAAAAGGGTAACAATGGAGCAAACACAAAGAATTATCTTGCAGCCTGTAGCAACGTCTGGCCAAGGGATTTCACGGTGTCCTCATGGCACGGGAAGCCTGCCCCATGCTTTCATCAGGCCCCAGGTCCCTACAGTGGTAAGTTGGACAAGGGTCACCCCAAGGCTGCAGCAGCAGGAAGAAAACTGCAGCTAGAAATCGTGAATAACTTTCAGTGCAGGAGCCTGGGAGCTTCGGGTGGTGTGTTATCGGATCCTACCCACTGAGGCTGAGCTGGAAGTACAGCACCCAAGCAGTTTTGTATCAAGACCTGCTTCGTGACAAAAAAAGCATGGCCTCTTGCATCAGTGCTCTGTCACCAAGCAGGGAGGGATTGAATTGTCCCATGGCCAGGATGTCATGTTAGCACTCAATTTGTCCTTGTAGATGTCATCATCACCCGCCGCTTGAGAGACCGGGAGATGCTCCGGAAGAGAAAAGCAGAAGCCCAGGAGAAAGACTCAGTTCAGTGGGTTCTGAGGTAAATCTTGCTTATGCTGTGGAGTCATTTTCTTGGTGCACTTAACATGAACCTAGGCATGGCATCCCAGCCCCTCCATCTTCACACAAGGACAGAGCCCAGCTGGGCCCCATCAGTCTTCAGTGGGGAAAGGTGACCCGCAGCCAGTAGCTGCTGAAGGTCTAGACAGGCATTGGGGGGCAGAGATGGGCAGCGGGTGGGTGTACCACCAGGCGGGAACTTGGGCACCAAATTTTTCCCCAGCCACAGGAGGCTGCCGTGCAGGGCTGGGGAGGAGGACTGCAGAAGTGCAGCTTCTGCTGGGATGGACTGGGTTGTGGTCACAGCCAGGGGCCTGGCAAAGCAGCCTCAGGGCAGAAGGGAAAGTTCTCCACCCCACACCCTAATCTTGGCCCCCGTGAAATCCTCTGGCAGGGAGCAGGAGAAGAAGAAACGGCAAAAGAGAGGCAGAGGAGCCAGGCAAGGACGAGGCCACCAGCCGGCAGTGGAGCCGAGCCCGGAGCCAGAACCGGAGCCGGACCCCCAGCTCAAGCCACAGGAGGAGGCTGAGCCAGCGCCCTCCAATCTGGCACCGCCTGAACCAGTGCGTCAAGAACAGCCACCCTTGCTGACCATCCAGGACGTGATCAGTGGGATGCAACCGGGAGCAGCGGTGGGGGAGCTGGCAGCCAGGAGCCAGGATCCTGCAGGTGAGCGGCCAGAGAGCCACTGGCCCCATGGGGGCTCAGGGAGCAGTGCAGTGCCACCTCTTGAGGATGGTCAGCCCAGCTTGCCCACCTTATCACCTACCAGCCTGCAGCACCTCTAGGGCACAGGTCCCTACCCAACCAAATGTGACTTGGGTAGCTGTGAAGGGGGGGGGGGGGGAAGGGGGGGATATGTTGAGGCTGTGGGGGCAGATACTGCTCTCCAAGTCATGGTGAGCGATAAAAAGCCCACTACTACCAGTAGAGTCGTTGGCATGGGGTCTGTGGTCCCTGGTCCTAAATAGCTCCTTGTCCTAAGGACACCTCTGTGGCTCTGCCAAGAGCCAGGTTAGGGAAGAGATGCTGTGGAGAGAAGATGTGGTCTCCTGAGGCCAGAGCTGGTCAGGGAAGCCAAAGCCCGGGCACACTCTGTCCACAGCCCACCCGGTTTCGGTGCTGACACCAGGGCTGGGGGTGGGGGAGGTGGGCACTAGGGGAAGGAGTGGGTGTCTGCAGGGGACTATCCCTTTGGGACCTGCAAGGACTGAGGCATAGAGGGCACTAAGCTGCTGTGAACAGCAGATTGCTGTCTGGGCTCGGGAAATCCATTTACAGCTGACACAGCTTGGGTCAGTAGGAGCTGCTCCCAGATCTGGCTTGGGAAGAGGAGAGCACATTTACTTTAGTGGTCAGCGGGCCAAGCATGCAGGTTGCTTCAAAACCAGGAAAACCTAGGATCTGCTTCAGAGGAGGTGAGCATCCTCTGACCCCTGATTACTGCATTTCCAGCGATGTCTGTGCCAGGGGAGAAGAAGAGGCCTCTTGCTGCAAGGTGTGCAACACCCTTGCGCCATGGAAAACAACCATTCTGCATCTTGGGGACTGGGCCTGGCTGGGGCACATAACACCAGTCCAGATCCCAGCCCTGAGATCTTGAAACGGGCAAGCATCAGGGCTGCATTTATTTGCCTCCTGCCTTTAAACCCACTGGGGCTTTACCCTCCCCAATTCCCCTCCACAACCCCTGGGACTGCCGTGTCCTTTGAAAAGCAGGCAGGCCACCCGGAGCTACCTAACATCACAGGCAAGCACAGGAGCCTGGCCACGGGGGCTTTAGCACGGCATGAGAGCCCCCCAATATGAAATGATCTGTCTCTTACATGCCTTATAGGTGAAGAGGAGGTGCTGAAACCAGCAGACGCAGAAATACCAGAAGCTTTGAATACTCCTCTGGAAAATGACCACCAGGATACAAATATAGCACACACGATCTAGTTTAATTTTCTGTTTGGGGGTTTTCTTAATGTTTTGACTCCTGCCTGACCAACTCTGATAAGTACTGCAGAGTCAGTTTGACAAGCTCCTTCCTTGTCAGTAAGAAAGCCCACACTCTCCTGGTCACTATACTTTCCATGCTTCTTTCAGGTTACGATGAGGGGGAACATGGTCACTTGCACAAAGGCAGTCCTTTGGGGCTTAGAATTGTTTCATAGAATTGTTTAAATTTGAAAAGACTGTTTAGATCATCAAGCCCAACTGTTAGCTGGCTGCTGCCTGTGGCTCATGAGCCCCCATGCCCTCTCTGCTGGCAGGCTGTTTCACCTGAGTGGTGGTCCCACGGAGGGCTGCAAGGTGCCCACCACACCACAGTTTAAGTGTACAGACTAGCATCCATTTGCATTTCTGAAAGGCATCTCTGATGTTCAGAAAAGCAAGCAGCACTGCGAAGCTGAAACCTGCTGTGATTTTTAGCTGGCTGGAGCTGCCTGGCTTGGGCTTCTTTCTGGACCCAGTAAACCCTACAGCCTTTTGTGTTATTATCTTCAGCCTGAAGGTCTTTCTCACCATCTGTTTTCCTCCCCAATAAACAGCTTACTTTCCTAAAGCCTGGAAAGCTTTTTGTTTTCATTTTCTGGGCAACCTCAGTCTGACCTTGCTGAGTCCCTGCGTTAGGCAAACAAAAGATGGTTGAACACAGCTGAGTGCAACAGGCTGAAACTTGGCTGAACCATACACTTTTGTCAGGGAAATACCATTTGGGGCAAAGACAGGAGCCACTCTGCACAGCTGCTGTGTCCCTGGCTCCCCAGCCATGCACCCAGGATTTCTTCTGAAGCCAGGAAGGAATGGGGTGCCCTCTCTCTCTTCCCACATTTTGAGTCTTGTGGTCTTCTCTCCCATGCATGGCAGGGACGGGGTGGCTCCCTTACATTCCCATAATATCCTGACACAGAGGGTCTTTCTCCTCTTGGGGTGGGGTGGAGGTCTCTTGCCATTATCTGACTTACCAAGGGCCTGCCTCCCAGAGCACAGGGCTGGCCAGGCCCTGAGGTCACACTTGACTTGGAGGATTTATGGATTTTTTGTGTCTCTGGAGATGTCGCTGCTGCTGTCCCAGAGCCCTGCAGCCTCTGCGTCTCAGCAGATGTGACATCTCACTGGTGACACCAGTAACACCATCCCTCCAGCAACAGGATGGACGTCACTGACACCAGCCCCTGCTTCAGTCCCAGGGACATCACATGAGGGGCAAGCCCTCACAAGCACTTAGCACAGCCTCTCCACCCTGAAATCCTGGGATGACCCCTGCAGTTATACCTCCAGAAGCTCTAAAGCACCTGGTGGGTGTCAAAGCAGAAAGCATCCAGCAGCCCCATAACCAAGCAAATGCAGCCCATTCCCCACGGGCAGCTCCTGGAGGGATGGGTCTCCCTACAAAGGCGTCCTGGCACTGTTTTAGTATCCATAGACATCTCGGCTAATGCAAGGTTGCACTCTCCCCTTGAGTGACTGATACTGGTGGGAGTAGAGCAAAATCTCTCACCTTCTGCCATGACCTACCCAAACCTCATTCATAACCCCAAATACTTAAGGCATAACCCGAGGACCTCATGGAAGCCCTGTAGCATGGAGGGAGCTGTAGCCAGGGAGGATGCTGACCCCGGACGAAGGCACTGGGTGAAAGCAGCTGAGGCCTGCTCCCTCTTTGGCTACATTTCCTGCTCAGATTGTGTTAGCTCTGATCCTTCCTGCTCTGTGTTCACCATTTAAATAAATATCTCTGTAATACTGCCAGGGCTGCCACAGACTGTAGCTGTGTGCCCAGGTGGGCTCAGCAGTACTCCAGTGGCTGGCCTGGCTCTCCTGTTTCACCAGGAAATCATATAACTGTAGAAAAAGTTAAGTGGGAAGAGACCTTTGGAGATCTTGAATCCAACCCCTGCTCAAAGCATGGCTAACTCTGACCAAACTGCTTAGGGCTTTTTCCAACCAAATGTTGACTATCTACAAGATTGGAGATCCCCCCCTCTGTGGTCCCCATCCCAGGGCTGCCCCACTTTCACGGGATCAAGGTTTTTCCTTATATCCGACCAGACCTTCCCTCGTGACCTCTTTTACACCTTGCCTCTTGCCTCAACACAATGCACTTCAGGGAAGACCCCAGCTCCATCTTCTCTGTAACCCTCTTTAGGACTGCAAGTTAGACTCCACACTCGCCTTCTCTTCTCCAGGTGAACAAACCCGATTCCCTCAGCCTATCCTGTGCTCCAGCTCCCTCTCTTGATGGTCTCAGCTGAGCCCCAGTATAACAATGTCTTCCTTGTACTGGGTTACCCTAACTGGATCCAGTATTCTAGGTGTGGGCTCATCCACATCAAGCAGGGGGAATGGCCACTTCCCTCATCCCACTGGCTGAAACTCAATCCATCTGCATGCACCTGGGGCTTTGAGTGAGATTGTGCTTTTGTCTCCCTTAGACTGCCTGAGGTTTTCACCCTCAAAACACAGAAAACGCAGAGCAAGCGAACCAAGACACGGCTTGTGTGGTAAACAGTGTGATCTGAGCTTTGCAGCCTTAGTAATGATTCTTTTTTTCAACCCCCTTCTGCACCCACCATCTTCTAAGTAATTTGCAAAAGCGCTAAATGTGGTTTGAGCACAGAATTACATGCCCCTGGAAACTACTGCCCATTTGTCGAAACGTTTAGTTGCAGAGTTGAACGTGCAGCTCTAGTGCTGCGTTTTTACAGCTAAGCATTACATTCTGTGCAAGAATTAGCCACCAATTTTCGGGTACCCAAAGCAGTAGCTTTGCATTTCCAGCGGGAAACACCTGGAGCGACGAACCGGCGACGGGGGCCGCCCGACGCCAGCACGCAGCTCCGCGGGCCGTGCAGGCAGCCAGCGCCGGGTGAGCCCCCGCACGAAACCAACCCCGCAGCGAAAGCAGCCGCTGGCGTCCTTTGCGAGGGCTTCTGCAGGCTTGCAAAGCGCTTGGAAACCGCGGCGCACGGCCTCCCACCCGCGGCGGCCGCCACCCGCGGCCCCGGCGGCGGCGGCGGCGGCTCCCGGCGGCGGCCCCGGCAGCGGCGCGGTCCGGCAGTGCTCTCTAGCGGCAGCACCGGCCCCGGGGGCCCCGGCAAGAAGGGAGCGGCCCCGTTCCCGGCGGAGGGGGGGTGTGTGGGGGGTGTGGACCGCGGGCGGGGACAGGGCAGCAGGGAGGCGCGGCTGCGGTCTCCCCCCCCACCCCCCGGTGGGGCGCGGAGGGTGGTCGCCACGGCTCCTTCCTTGCAGAAGGGGAGAGTGCAGTGACGTGCCGGCCCCGTGGAAATGACGGCAGCCAGGTGAACCACTCGTCCTCGTGGCTGGGGAAGACCCCCCCTGCGCGGCTGAGCTGGCGCTGCCTCACCCAGGTGGGCAACAGCGGGGGTGCGGTGCTGTTAAAGATGAGGAATGCACCTCGTTTTTAGGGACGTTGTGCTCTGGTGGAGATGCAAAGGTCAGGATTTCGTTCGTAACGGTGTTAGTCGTTGAAGTGCTGGTAGTGTTGGTAAATTTAAGTCTAGCTCCTGTTGTGGCAGAGAGGTAGTGTATCTTATAGACGCGTAAGTGGGAAGGCTTGAAACCATTTGCCCTGGTTGCTTCAAGTGGGACTTCATTTTGCCTTTTCTCTAGAAGGGAAGGGGAGGAGTAAACCTCCGTGAAGACAAAATACGAAAGAGGTGACCCAAGAAGGAAGGCTGTTTTTCGCAACATGACTTTTTTTTTTTTTTTAAATGAATGTTCCCTGCATAAAGGTCTAAGCCCTGAATCATCCTCTGCTTTCTCCATGAATAAAGCCAACAATATTAACAATAGTACTCCAGGCACGGCCTCCCACACCATGGCAGAGCGGGACCACGCACTACACATCTGTGGCCAACTTGGTCATTTCTGCTTTTGCCTGGAGACTGGAGCCACGGTGTGAGGTCAGCCTTTATACAAAGCCATGTGAGGACATCTGGAGAATATGGGATTTTCATGTGACCACCCAATCCACTTTCCTTTTGCCCAGCCAAACTCCATCCACTACCCCTTGAGGTGCTACATGCATGGCAAAGGGCCAGGGCTTGGAGCGCTTTCTGTTGCATTTTTCTTGGGTTTAGGATAATTATCGCAGTCAATCTGAAGTGCATTTGCTAAAAAGAATTTTTGCTCAAGTGCACAACTCAGACTCTCCTGCACCGTTCACTGTGTTCAAGCAAATAATTTACATTAGCTGTAGTTCATTTAGTAAAAGAAAAGCTTGGTCCTCCCATTCTGTGATTAGACCTCAGCAACCACAAGCTCAGCCACGTCTTTCAGGGAAATTTTGTATCTCCCCTCTGCTTTTCCTTCCCACAGAACTGGTGTTTAGGGCTGTCAGGATCCCACATTGGTGGGAGCTCTCACATACGGGGCTGCATTCATATTTCTCCCATCCATGTTTTCTTTTCTTTGACAAAGTCACACATAGCTATCACTGGTCAGCAGAAAATCCACAGGGAGAGTTGAGGCACTGAGATTTCCACTGCCTCTCCGTGTTTCCCCAGCCTCCAGCCCTGCTCCCAGCCTCCCTCCCACAGCAAGGACTCTGGATTGGTGCCAGTGGACACAACCCCAGCAGAGGAACCCACTCCCCGGGCTGCATCTGACTCACACCCCAAGACCTGCCCGCTGGCTGCAGGGGAGACCGGGCCACAGCAGATGTAGAGCCCTGAGACACAACAGAAAGAAGAACAAACTTTGCACACCTCAAGAAACAGTCCTCTCCCAGCCACTGGTGTGGGGTCTCTTGGTTGTGATGGTAGGTAGGACCTGGTCTTAAATGCAGCTTGCAAATATTATTCAGGGGCCATGGCTTTGTGTTGACCTCACAGTGCAGAGGACTGGGACTTGGCTGGTCTTGGCTTGGCCTGAGCTGATTTTAGCTTGCTTGGCTGTGACAGCAATCAGCGGTCAGATAGCTAGCACCTACGTTTGTTTTCATTTATACTGATCACTCATTGCTGCGGGAGTACAAGCCCATGTTATTCAAGTAAAGGCAATTTTAGAGAAAACAAGGATAACAGAAAAAAAACCCCAAACAATTTGGGAACCATTGAAAAATAACATACATAGAGAAATAAACTCAAGTGGACCCCAAGACTGAGAAGGAAGAAATCATCACCATCAACACCATGTGCCTCCTGATGAAGAGAAAGAAACCTTCCCCAGGAACATCATGATCTCCCTGTTAAAGACATCAGGATGCTGGTAACTTGTCGTAAGCCCCCATCCCCCCCACTCCTGCAGCCATCAACCTCAGGACACAGGAAGGGTGAAAACATCAAGAAGCAGGGGTAGATACTAAGATTTGTTTGCGTGTGTGTGTGTAGCAATCTCAGCTGCATTACAGAGGATTTTCTGTATGAATTTGGACCATGAGACTAATAATTGAAAACATTATATTGTTAAAATTTTCACATGTAGTAATGGTAAACCCTTGGCTTCACATACAGTGTTCCCTTTTCTGTTGTGTTCCCTTTTTCTGTAAACCATGACAGTCTTTCTGGTGCCCAACATCAAGCTCAAAGGGTTTGAGACAACGACAGGTTTGACTGGAATGTGCTAGATCAAATTTATAGCTGTTATTGCTGTTTAGCTATTAACTGGCAGGCTCCTGTGCTTGCCATGGAGCTTGCTTGCCTTACTGTATGTTAGAGTCTAGTGCTCGTTAGTGGCTGCTTTTTGCTTTTGCTGCTTGCTATACTGCTGTACTGCTTATCATCTCACTGTGTTGTGCCTGGGAACATTCTGATCACAGCAATGGTGATGTGACTGGGCTAGCAGATGCTGAGGGCATCACTGCTGTTTCTGTGCTGGACAGGCTGGAACTCCAGTGTGAACTCGAGTCGAAGGGACAGTGACCTGTGGATGAATCCACGTGGGAGCAGGACACCCCGAAGCGTCTGTGGCCATGGTTATGACTGTACCACAGCAGGTATACCTCTGAAGGGATTGTGGCCCAAGGATAAGTCCACACTGGAGAAGATACACCTCGAAGCATCTGCAGCGGTGCATGAGGTCATGCTGGAGCACCTCAAAGCATGTGGCCATGGATAAGCCCATGGTGGAGCAGGTACACCCCTGGAGGGACTGCAGCCATGGGTAACGCCACGTTGGAGCAGGTTTACTCCTGAAGGGACTGTGGCTGTGGGTAAGGCCATGGCAGAGCAGGTCTATTTCTGAAGGTGTTGTGGCCCATGGATAAGGCCATGCTGGAACAGGTGCACCTCAAAGCGACCATGGCTGTGGATAAGTCTATGCCACAGCAGGTATACACCTGGAGAGACTGTGGCTCACAGATAAGGCTCCACTTGGAGCAGGTACACCCCTAAGGGACTGCAGTCTGTGGGTAAGTCCAAGGCAGAGTGGGGGCAAGGGGAAGAATTCATTGCAATGTTAAACCTGATGGTCTGGTCCCAAGGGACCAGAGGTGGAGATTGTAATGGAAATATCTTTAAATTCTTGTAACCCATGATTTGAGTTGCATGTTGTAGGAACTACTATCGCAGGAACCACCTGAATGGAGGACAAGCCTTACAAGAAGAAGTGCAAGTGCAGCAGTGACCTGACCTGAGCTGACTTTGGTGCCAAATAACTCCACACAACACACCACCTCTCTTGTTCTCAGTGACTACCATAACAGATGGAGCCCAAAAGTCATGGACTAAATTAACGCAGTGGACATTTTGTGGACAGTTGTGGACATTTTAAAGATGTTTTATAGGCATGGTCCATAGACTAAGTGAATGATATCTGTGTATTATATCAAAGGATGGGAAGGGGAGGTGTGGTTAATGAGGAGGTATTGGATAGTGTGGGACCTGAGCATGACGTAAATGGTATGGAGTAAGGGGTGGAGAATGTGCTGGTTTTGGCTGGGATAGAGTTAATTTTCTTCATAGTAGCTAGTATGGGGCTATGTTTTGGATTTGTGCTGAAAACAGCCTGGATAATACAGGTATGTTTTTGTTACTGCTGAGCAGTGCTTACACAGAGCCAAGGCCTTTTCTGCTCCTCACCCCACCCCACCAGCGAGTAGGCTGGGGGTGCAGAAGAAGCTGGGAGGGGACACAGCCGGGACAGCTGACCCCAACTGACCAAAGGGATATTCCACACTATATGACATCATGATCAGCATAGAAAGCTGGGGGAAAAAGAAGGAAGGGGGGGACGTTTGGAGTGATGGCGTTTGTCTTCCCAAGTGACCGTTATGCATGATGGAGCCCTGCTTTCCTGGGGATGGCTGAACACCTGCCTGCCGATGGGAAGTAATGAATGAATTCCTTATTTTGCTTTGCTTGCATGCGTGGCTTTTGCCTTCCCTATTAAACTGCCTTTATCTCAACCCACGGTTTAGTTGCTGACTGGGGTTAAACCACGACATCTGTCCTTAAGAAGATTTTGAGTGTTACACAGGAAGGGACAGAGACAGGAGTTAGGAAGAGAACAAATTCACACTGGCACAACTATGCCTACATCCAACTGACTGCTGCTTAAACAACTGGACTGTGATCCATCCCACTACCGCATTCAAGCAGGGGGAATATTTGTGGAGCCAAATACTCTTTTCCAGAGTCCAGCATTGGTCTGTCACTTACACAACCGAGTTTTTGAATGCTCATAGCTAACTAATGTGCCATTTTGCCATGGCTCTGGGGATGCCCCACATGTTCAGATGAGATAGCCAGATCTTGATCCCCACAGCAAGATCTCCCAGTGGGCTCACCGCCTCCTGCTGCTCCCATCACAGCAGACATCTCCGTGGTTGCTACTTTTTGACTAGCCTATCCCAGACTCAGTATGATGGGTTGGGATGGGGTGGCCAGGAAGCCACTGTTTGACGGGCCAAGTCTAGGGCCAGCATTCCAGTAAGCACTAACCTGATGACAGACTTACATGCTAAAACATATAGGTACCAAAGCGGTATGAAGCCTAGGACACAGTTTGTTAACCTCAGAAGGTGACAGCCTGGACTCATGAGTGCTTTTTCCAAGTGGAAGAGGTCAACGTGAGGTACAGACAGTCTCCTTGCAAGAGCCAGCCACAGGTATGATTGACTCAGGGGGCTTCATGCACCAAGCAAGCTGCGTCTCTGCCATCTGACCTCTAACTACAACTCACAAAGCTTTGGACTCCCTCCAAGGTACTCCCTCCTGGCCAAATGGCAGCTGCCTCCCATGCCTACTCTTTCTCATAAATTTGATGCACTTCTTCGCCTCTTCCAAAGGCAGACAAATCATACCTAGGAGTCCTGGAGCTATTCAAGTAGACCTTCCTATCTGCACTTTGATAACTTAGCGGATTAAACTACCTGTTCCCATCTCATTCGTAGCCCTCCAGGCAGCTTGGGCTGTTGACAGGGCACCAGCTGCAGAGCTTGCTTTCCCTCAGAACCCCTCGGGAAGCTGGTCACCACCCTCCCAGCAGGAGAAGGGGCAACATCTGCCATTGTCTTAGCAATGTGCAAGCCAGATCATCGCCCTGAGGCGTGGAGTTACCCGAGCTGCCCCTAAAGGCCTGTTACACTCCCCATTAGCTATGGTTGTTGCTTGATGCATTGTTCCCACAGAAGCTGCTGTTGCACAAGGTGAACACGGTGTCAGCCTGCGGCTGTGGGAACTCCATCTCTGAAGCCAAAAAAACTCACTGGCCCGGGGTGCAAGGGGCAAGACCAAGCATTTCTGGTGCTGCTGCCACAGGACCCGCAACATAATGTTGTCTCCAGAAGTAAAACCTTTTCCAGCTGGCCCGGCTCCACGCTGGAGTAATCAGAGAGCAATTAATGCCAAGCATGATTCCCCTGCCCATCTCTCAGCTTGTGTTCCTATCACAGGTAGCCTTGGCTTCCCTACCTGCCCCTTTTTAGCAGAGGCACCTGGAGCTTCAGGCATTGATATCTGGGGCACGCTTATGGCCTGACAGGAGACCTTGAAAGCAGGCTGGTGACTCAGGGGCTTGCAGAAGTTTGCTAAGCCACCTCTGTCCTGGCCTTGCCGCCCCCTCCCTCCCTCTGATGTCTTCAGCAATCCCAGCAGACAAAAAAAAGCCCGGGTAAGACAGACACAGTGAAATGCAAGGAGCAGCATGTGGTGCACATCTTGCTCTGTATCATCACTCTCCTGGTCTCAGGAGTGCAGGGAAGGCTTGAAAAACTCAACATTACACTTCATTACAAACAACAGGACAAAGATTTATTTCCATTACAAGTGAAGTAGAAGAGTAAATGCAAAAAATCTCCAATACATAATAAAATGTTCTCCTAGGTTATAGCAATCCACCTGGATTCCACAATCCACAAGCACAGGGCCTGACCGTACCAGAACTCTGGCAGAACAGGAACCGAGAGGCTCTGTCCTTTGAGGAATGAGCACTTTCACAGCCCTTCTCTCTTCTCATCAGCACTTACACTTAGTGTTTCCTACAGGGTTATAACCCAAACCTATTGGACTCCTCTCCCAGAAATCAAGACTAGTTTCAAACTTAGACTAACTCTGCTAAAAGGAAGACCCTTAGATATTTACAACAAAGCTTCCAGAAATCAAAATTTTCCTTATTCTGGATGGTGCCTGAGAACTACAAGCAAAGTGCCAGCCAAAAATACATTGAAATCCAAATGTTTAACGTATCCCCATGGCACAAGCATACATTGAAATCCAATTGTCTAACATATCCCCATGGCATATCCCCGTATCCTCACAGACAGGCCCAACCCCATGGCTCCCCAAGGATGTGACAACCATATCTTCCTCTGTCAGTGGTCATGCAGTTGCATGAGACACATAGCCACACGCACAAGCGCAGGGTCAGCACATCCTGCTGCCACAAGGTAAAGCCTGGACAGATTGGTAACGTTCAGCCCACCTTTGCAGGACAGCTCGGAGAGGTTGCAATAGCCACAAAACCAAGGCAGTGCTGGCGGGAAGGGATCTCTGGAGTCTCCAGGCCTGCCGCAAGCAGGAGGCTGGAGCACTGCCAGCACCAGCACAGGGCAGGTACAGTTTTGTCTGTCTTTGTCTCAAGAACCCCAAAGGACAAAGACCCCCCACAGATGCAGAATCCCTTGAAGGGTCCATGTAGCTCTTCACTGAGCACAAAGCTTCTGCCCAGGGCTTCCAGACGCTTGTGGCTGAAATTTAAGCAGTTTGTGGCCATGTGTCTCAGGTCCTTGATGCAACAGGCTCATCACTGCACCTGCTGCAGAAAGTATACTTTCTAGGTATGTCTGTTTTCCCTAGCTTGTAGGTATAAAAGGTCTGGAGAGAAATAAGAACAAGCATCTAGACCTTACCTGCAAACAATACACAACCGAACCTACCCAATCTGTGCCTTCTGAGTTATCAAGATCTATCATGCATGTCCTCCAGACACTGAGTTTTGCTCCCTAAACTTGCTACAGATGCTATCTGAGGTCAGGAGTAGCTTACACACTAGTGAGCTTTGTTTTTAGACTGAACCTTAGGCTAGCACCAGGGCTGGAGCAGAGAATAAAAGCAGGTTGAAGTAATGGGGAACAAGGACCAGAAGACCTCTAGGCTCAGCAAAACAATCCAGTCCACACTGTAACTGTTCCTACAGAAAGGAAGGAGGGCATTAAAAGGCAGAACAATTCCTCTCCCAGCTACCCCCAAACCAGAAAAAGGTCAGCACGACTTGCTAGCAAAAGGATGCCGTCCAGTCCTTGCAGCCGATGAAAGCAGAGAGTCAGCAGGCAGCTGTCAAAAAACTAAGAGCTGGCTCAGCCAGGTGAATGGCTTCTTTTCCAGCCAGTGAAGGGAGAAGTTGGGAGAGGAGCTAGCATGGCTGCTGAGGAGACCTGCCCCAGGCTGAGGTAGCCAAGCCGCAGAGGCAGGACTCTGCTCTCCTCAGGATGGAGGTAGCTTCTGGATGTGCCAGGAACAGGAAGGACATTGAAAGAGACAACGCATCTCTTCAGGAGGGAAAGCAAGGAAGGGAAAAAATTTGATTCACCTCACCACACCAAAGATTTGAATGAGGCCTACACTCGCTGCCTGTGCCCCCCATTGATGGCAATGCAACCTCCCCAGCTCTGTGTACAGACAGCAGAGTTTCCTGCAGTACTACAAAAAGGTCCAGATGGACAAGGGGCAGCAGTACCAGGCCAGTCCCAGCCTCCCAGCCCATGACATGCCATCCTGACTGCTCTGAGAGGGATGGGTGCCTTGAATCCAACACTCTTCTCCGACCTCAGAGCCCCACGGAAGGCAGCCATACAGCTTCTCCTGTCCACCTACTGCAGATGGCTTAAGCCTCCTCCACCCCAAACCATGCTGTGGGGACACCCAACCACCTTCCTTCTCCACTCCATTTCCTCCCTCTCCTGTCCCACTTGGATACCTGGACCTTAGCACCCAGAGAAGGCAAGAAGCCCGCCTCTACACAAATTTCACGCTGTTGAGGGCCTCACCTGAAAAATCCTCCATGGAGCAGAAGGTACAGGTGTCTTCATGGGACCAGACCTTTCTGCAGCTGTGCGTAGCAGCACGACGAGACAGTAGACATGAAATGAGACTAGAGAGGTGCTACATGGACACAAGGAGAAAATTCTCCCACATGAGGACAGTCAAGTTGCTGAGAGAGACTGTGCTGTCTCTCTCCTTGGATGTTGTGACGACTCAACTAGATAGCCCTGAGCAACCTGGTCTGACTCATAGCTGACCCTGCTCTGAGCACAAGGTTGGAACAGAAACTTCCCAAGGTCTCTTCCAGCCTGAGTTATACTATGATCTGTACCCTTTGTGGGGAGAAAGACCCTGGTGTATGTGCACCCTCTCTGCTCTTCCAAAGCTCCTGCTGAGGCTCTGGCTGCACTTTCCACCTACCTCTCCCCATTCAAGGCCCCTCCACGCTGCAGTACTCCTCATCAACTTCCTCCTGTCCCTGATCACGCAGGCTCCCACCTCCACAGGAAAAAGGAGTTGGATAAGGAAATCTGGACAGTAGCAGGGCTATGTCTGTGCCCTCTCTCCTTACGGCCCCAGTCAGAGCCCTGGGCATCCACCCCTTCCAGGGGTGGTGGGATCTGTTGGGAGGGATTTGCTTGAGTTTCTCCATGAATATAGATTCAAGCCTTTGCCTCTCACAGCTGTTCCTATCAGTTGTCCCCTCTCCATGCTTTCCTCTAGCTTTTTCTCCATCCTAGGGAAGCCTGAAAGGGGAGCAATCAAAGATGAAAAGGCACCATGTCCTCCCTCTCTAACGTGTTTCCAGAAGAAAAATCTTCCCCCATAGATGCTGATTTCTCTAGGCTGCAGACAGAGCTGGGCTGACCTTAGGATCAAAATAATTTAGCATCTAAGGACCTTCATAGACCTCTGGACCAGGCCTCCACTCAAAGCAGGTCCAAATTCCATGCTAGACTCCAAAGCCAGATCAGGTCACTCGGGCTCTGTCCAATCAAGCTGGGAAGACCTCCAAGGGCAGAGATCCCACAGCCTCTCTGGGTCCCTCTCCTAGGGCCTGCGCATGCTCAAGTTTTTATAGTTCCAATCCTACCATTCTCCCACCCCTGCAGCACACAGCATGACCCCACCCGAGGGATCTGCCTTGCAGTGTTTGGCTGCAACCCCAGCACCCAACCCTTCCCCAGCCCTGACCACATTGTTGGTGTGAAGCCTAACTAGGGCACTAACGCGACAGCCCTGCGCAACATCAGGGACATGCCACCACGTTAGTGCCACGCATTCCGCTTTTACAGCTTTGGCGGCACAAGGCCAGGGAGCGCTTCCTCCTGCCTCCCTCCTCCCCTTCCCCAGCAGACGTTTCGTTCTGTGAATAAAATCATCAATAGCGGAGAGGTTTTTAGAAGTGAGGTCTTCCTGGATAGACCAGGGGGCCCAGATGGGTGTGCTGGGAGGGTGGGAGCCTGGCAGGAAGCTTTGAGCACCTGTCCCAGGAAAGGCGGTGGAAGAGGAAAGGGCTGTTTGCCCCATCCAGGCACTTGGGAGCCCCTAGGGCTTCTCTGGCGAGAGCGGAGAGGGCTGGGCAGGACCCCCCAGGCCCCCAGGGCTGGCGGTGGTGCTCCTCGCCGGGAGGCACGGGCAGCTGGCAGGCTGCGGAGGCGCAGCCCAAGGTCCTCCAGCATCGTCCTGGGCGGCCGCGGGTCCAGCGGCGCCGGGCGAGCCCCGCAGCCCGCCCCTCCCGGGGCTCCGGTCCGCGCCGTCGGGCCGCCCGGCCTCTCCCGGGCTGGGTCAGAGCGCCGGGACGAACCTGTCCGGGCCGCCGGGGTAGGCGCCGTGCCGCGGCCCGGGCCCGGCGGCGCCCAGCTGCCCTCCGGGGCCGTAGGCGTGGGGCAGCGGCGGGTAGGGCGCGGGGGACCGGCGGCCGTAGAGCCCGGCGGGGGCGGGCGGCGAGGCGGGCAGCACGACGCGCCCCGACGGCGCGTACAGCTGGCCGGGGCCGCCCGGCGCGTAGGGCCCGGGGGCGGTGGGCAGCGGGGCGTAGGCGTGGGGCAGGCTGGCGGCGGCGCAGCCCTGCGCGGGGTAGGCGGCGGCGGCGGCGGCGGCGAAGGCGCAGGAGGCGGCGGCGGGGGCCGGGGTCAGGTCGGCGGCGGGCGGCGGGGCGGGCAGCGGGAAGAGGCGGCAGGGCGCGGCGGGGCGCTCGGCGAGGAAGGCCGGGTAGGTGGAGAGGTCGCTGCGCTTGAAGCGCTTCCTGCGGCGGAGGAAGGAGCCGCTCTCGAACATGTCGCGGGCGTGGGGGTCCAGCGTCCAGTAATTGCCCTTGCCGGGGCGGCCGGGCTCCCGCGGCACCTTGACGAAGCAGTCGTTGAGGGTGAGGTTGTGGCGGATGCTGTTCTGCCACTTGCGCGGGCTGTCGCGGTAGAAGGGGAAGCGCTCGGTGATGAAGCGGTAGATGCCGCCCAGCGTCAGCCGCCGCTCGGGCGCCTGCCCGATGGCCATGGCGATGAGGGCGATGTAGCTGTAGGGCGGCTTGCCCCGCTCCGCCGGGCGCTTGCGCCGCCGCCGCCCGCCCCGCGCCCCCGCCGCCGCCGCCGCCGCCGCCGCCGCCTCCTCCCCCGGCGGCGCCGGGTCCGCCTTCAGCGGCGGGGGCGGCGGCGGGGGGCCCGGCGGCAGCGGGCTCTCGGCGGTCATGCGGCCGTCGGGGCGGCCCCGAGCCGGGCCGAGCCGAGGAGGCGCAGCGCCGCGCCGCCGCGGCTTTTATGCGGCGGTGTCCGGCGGCTCCGCGCCCGGGCGGCCGGCACTCCCCCTGCAACGCCCCGCAGCCCGGGAGGCGCGGGCAGGGCCGGGCGTGCCGCCGCCGCCGCCGCCGCGGGCAGGGGCAGCGCCCAGCCCCGGCCCCCCGCGCCCGCCCCCCCCCCCCCCCCCCCCCGCGGTCCCCGCGTCCCCAGCGCCGCCGTCGGGGCGCCGCGGCCCCGCCGGCCTCGGGAGCGCGCAGCTGCGGGGAGCGGTGGGCAGCGAGCGGGGCGGCGGCGGCGGCGGCGGCGGCGGCGGGCGGGTCCCGGCGCGGGTCTCTCGGCGGCGGCGCTCCCAGCGCCTGCCCCTGCGGGGCTCGGAGCCTTTGGGGCCGGTTCGGCCGGCGGCAGGCGCGGGGAGGTGAGGTGTGAGGTGAGGCGGGGTGGGGTGGGGTGAGGCGAGGTGAGGGTCCGCCGCTGTCGGAGGGGATGCTGCCGGTCCGCGGCACAGGGCAGCCGGCTCCGGGCGGGGTCGGCCGTGGAGCCCCACGCTCCTTCGCGGTAGCGGAGCAGTAGAAATTAATTAAACGTGCAAAAAAACCCGGCAACAGATCTACATGGGGAGAGACAGTAAGCGCGGGCTTAGGCAGCACGATTTGCGTGCAGAGCTGCTGCTTAAAATGCACTCGGACCGGGGCCCTCACCTCTGGTCCGTGATGGTAATTCAGCACAGAGCTGGGCTCCCGTGCCCCCGGTTTATCCCTGATCTGACCTGTTTGTCCCTGATCCTTGTGCCACAGGACCTCCAGGTACCTGATTCTTCCAACTAGGAAAGATGCCAGGCTCTCCATGGGCTGCTGCTGGGACATACTTATCTGCCAGCACCCTCCTGCTTGTTCAACGACTTGGGGCTGAGGGTCAGACCCCAGGACTGTGGACCAGAACAAGTTCCATGAGTGCGCCCAGCTGGCAAGGAATGCTTGCCTAGGACTTGTACCCCTGCAGCAACCACCCTCAGGGCTGGAAGGCAGCACAGCCTCCTTGCCTGCTGGCATGGTGATCCTTGGGAGCCAGAAGATAAAAAGGGCGGCAGAGGTCCTAGAGGTGGAATGGAAAGGGTCAGCGCGTGCAGGTGTGCACGGGGATGCGTGTGCATGGGAGGGTGAGCACGCACAGGTACATGAGTGGGCAAGGGCACTGGTGTGGGGTTGAGGATGTGCGTAAGAGTTCATGGGTGTGCATTGACATGTGAGTGTGCATACAAACACATGCCAGTGTGCACAGGTGTGTGGCTGGACACAAGGCACGAGTATCCACAGGTGCACAGGAATGGATGTGTGCAGAAGAATGGGTGTGCAAAGATGGATGTGCATAGGTGTGCAGGTGCTGTGCATGGCTGTACAGCTGATCTTGCCCCTGTCTTGGTGCCTACTGCCAGTTCTCCCAAAACACGCGTCACCAGTGCGCTGCTGGGTCTATCTGGGAAAAGCTTTCCCAAAGCCCTCTTGGTCATTGCACAAATGGTGTTTAAGGGAGCAAGGGGAGGTGGGAGATGTTCATCCTAGTGAAGCAGGGCTCCCTTGGAGCTTTCCAACAAAGTTGTTTCTCTGCTTGGGGAAAAACTGGGG
The DNA here is from genome assembly GCF_030463565.1 of Pelecanus crispus. Taxonomy (NCBI): domain Eukaryota; kingdom Metazoa; phylum Chordata; class Aves; order Pelecaniformes; family Pelecanidae; genus Pelecanus; species Pelecanus crispus. The sequence continues at coordinate 70,526,146 of NC_134676.1, read as the reverse complement.
GGTGTGAGGATCCATTTGCATGCAGCAAAGAAACCCCAGCCCAGGTTTCTAGCTAAATAAGGGGACCCCAGAGTCTTTGGCCACCTGCTTGCTTGTGCAGCTTCCCAACAATCTGGGAGGTAGCAGAATAAACTGTGAAGCTAGCAGAAGTAGCACTCTCCAAGGACCCATGTGTGCGGTCCCAGTAGCTGGATGCAGACATCTGGCAGTATTTCAAACGGCATGCTGCAGAGTTTGCGCTGAAAGAAAAATCAGCCTCCCGTACTGACGCTCATGTTCTTGAAGTACTCAAAACACTAGGGTAGCATTTATCCTGGAGGAACCAAGAAACCGACTCCTTCAGCATGAAAGGAGAGCGGCAAAGCTGCCTCTCCTGCAATGCTCTGCCCTCTGGCTCATGGGAAGCGGTAGCTGGGATGAATTTTCCTATCAGATTTTCCAATGGGTAGTGCGGTAGTTCAGTCACCTCTGGGGCTGTGTGCCTCTCTGCGCCATGCCAATTCCGTGCCTCCAGAGGGCAAAGTCAGATCATGCTTCCACTTTGCGCTTGTAGAGGATGGGGAATGAAAGAGGTGTGCGCTGAGGTGGAATGGTGTGCTGAACTGCTGCTTTTGCCCTCCCTGCTGGTGGTGCAAATCCTTTTCCAAGACACTTCCCTTGGCAGAGCCCAGCATGTAGGCAGAGTGAAATGGGTACCCAAACAGCATTGTGCTGGCTCTTGTCCCTTCTCCTTTCCTTCATCACGCAGATTAAGCTGTAATGCCAGTATTTGTGAGTGAAGTGAGAGTTGTTTAATGTGGTGGCCTGGAGACTATCCTCAATCTGACATTATGATCAGCCTATTTAAAAACATTTTCAGCTCTCCACTCAGGGAGCAGGAGTATGTCCCCTTTTTAAGCACTGGTGTCTCTTTTGAGTACCAGTTCCCATGGGGAGGGAACTATGGGGAACATGAAACTCAGATTCACCCAGGTGGATCTTAGACTGCAGATCTCCTCCATCTATAAACCAAAGTGGTGCCTGTTGCTGGAGCAGAAGAGTTGGTGCTTTTCATGTTTGTGAAAATTTTGGTTTCTTTTTTGATTCAGGTACACTGGAGGAGGGACAAAGGTAAGTGAAACTACCCATGCATGGATTAAACATTCAGAGTTCATAATGCAATAGAAAAAGTATGATATCTACAGAAGTATTAGCCATACGAAAGCTATAGCTTGGACTTCTTTCGGTCCCTGGAACAAAGTTTAGAGTCAGCATTTTTTCTGTCTTAATTTCCTATCTCAGATCCTGCTGATGCTGAGATCTGCAGCCTTCAACTGAGCAAAGTGCTCACTGATTTTGAGACCAGGCACTGCAGAGTGTACTCTGCACAAGGGTGTTGTGCCTTGGCCTCTCAGGACTGGAGTTTGTTAGTACCATTAGGTGCCAGAGAATTACCCCAGCCAAAATCCCATCTGCTTGAATCTCCAAGAGCAATTCCCACCCATGGAAAAAATCCAGTCCTTGAGGCTTCATTCCCCACTCAGTTGCTCCCATATTACAAACCGCACCACTGAGATCCCTCAAGAGTAAACTGCTGGGAAGCCCTGCTCTCCGTTAGCCCTGTGGCCTGAGTGGCTTCTCCCACCTCAACTGAACCAGAGGGAAGCAGACATTAAATGTGTGGACAGCCCCTTCAGGTGCAGCACACTCACAGTTCTGGTTCCACCATCAGAATTCCTCTCCTCTTTGAAGGGAGGAAACATTTTGTTTTGCCTCTGTGTCCCAGGAACACCAGAGCTATATTTAGTGTGCCCCAAGTCAAGGGTTCAGCAGAGCCAAAATCCCAGATCAGATTGGCAGAACACAAATGAAGTGAGATCACATACCCCATGGCATAGTCTGCACCCCAAGCTCAGCTGCCTCTGCAATGGGACGGCAAGTTTGGGTTTTTTTATTGGCTCTGTGTTTGGTGCAAGGACTTTGCTGCTGGAAGTGTGGAGAGCATCACAGACACTTCATGACACTTTGTGACAAGGGAGCCTGCAGCTCATGATTAAGATCTGAGAGGGGACCACAAGCCTGACTCTCTTGGAACAAGACAGGTGATGGGGACATCCTTCATTCACTTTCAGAGCATGTGTCTGCAAAGAAATGTCCAAAGTCACTGAGCTTAAGACATCTTGCACTTGACTGCAGTTAGGGGGAGACAAAAGCAGAGGTGATTGTATGGATTTTGGAAACACTTTATATCCAGAGTGTGGCATGGTGACCAAGGCAAAACTTCTGAGGGAGAACTGATGCGCAGCTGCCACAGGGAGTCTGGTTGTATGGCAGAAGAGGGGCTGGAAAGCAACAGACTACTGGGATGTGTCCATTGCACATCTGCATCAGATGTTCACATGCCTTGTCTTGTGGTAGCAAGGTTTCACTCTGCATCCGTGGCCTGGTTGTTTATCATCTGTCCTGTTTTTCCAAATTATTGCTGCTTGTCATCCCCTGGTTGAGTTTTCTAGGGGAACTTGGGGCTGCAGGGGAGAAAGAGTTGCTTGCTGAGCATCACGCAGATGTAGCCAGGTTCATGAGGGAGGCCTGATTTAGCTGTTGTGGTCATTCTTCTGCAGAAAAAAAAAATCCCAAAAGTCATGGTGGTTTTAAAACAGGCCATGTCTCAGGGCTGTGGGAGAGAAAATTTGACTGGGGTGAGAGGCATGGGGAGCCTCAGTCTCCATCCGGGATGGTTCCACCTAGGCTGGGCTGGAGGGCAGCAAGACAGCCACCCAGCGTGCTCGTCTGACAGCCCAGCAGCTCCCCTAACTCATGGAGGGCGAGCAGGATCTGCAGAGGGTGTGCTGTGACAGGTGAAGGTGCTCATGGGCAGGGCAGGGCAGGCTTGCTCAGAGCAGAGCATTGCCTCTGCCTGCTCCCTTGCGACCCCCTTATCCCACTGTGGGGAATTTGGTGTGAGTGCAGTGGTTTTCTGTGCAGAGGGATTGGCACACGGCGTGGGTCATGTGTGGGGTTGGTGCTGTGGGGTGATGATAGCACTGAACTAGAAGGGAGAGGCTGACATGAGAAGAGGCAGAGCCTCAACCTAGAGACACCACCAGAAATGGGGGCACTGGACCACCAGGAAGCTCACAAAGCCCAGGAAAGGAAACGTGCCAGTGGTGCACCGGGGCAGGATAACCCCATGCGTCAGTCCCAGCTGGGAAGTGACTGGCAGAGCTGGTACCCTGCTGCAAAGGAGCTGGGGAATGGTGTGCACGAGACTGAACATCGGCCAGGAGTGACTCTTGCTGCAAATAAAGCAGACTCCGTACTGGGTTTCATGAGGAGGAGCATGGCTTGTCATGCAAACCTAGGTCTGCCAGCGCTGCCTAAACAGCAGGTTAAACATGCAACCTTGCTGTGCAAACTGGCAATGAGAGACTCATTTAGCTAAGATACGGAGCCACAAACTGAAGCAATAGAAAACACTACATGTGACGTAGGCAGGAAGGAGCAGACACCTTTCCTGGTGGAAGCAGAGAGGATCCAGCCTGAGCTGGACGGGCCATGACACATTCATTTGTCCTCCTGCCGAAGCAGTTTTTAGATCTGGTTTGCAAGAGAATAAGCTGCCCATTCTTGCCTTTGCACTGCCAAGAAATCACTGGGAGTTGAACAGATCTGTCAGATGCTGTAAAGAGGAGGAGCTGACTTTTTCTGGGAACATGCAAAGCAGAGTTAGGGTCTCTTCTGTAAGCCAAAAATCACTTGCTGTGCTGCTTTTTTGCAGGTGTTGTGAGGTTTGCATGGCTGTTGCTCCCCTGAAGCCTCTGCATTTCAGCACCTCATGAAAATGTTCCAGATGGGTATCTTTGAATACCCATCAGGCTCTGTTGGCATGGAAATAAGTTCTTTCTATTTTGCCTATCAAATGCCCTATTTGGCCAGTCATTCAACAGTTTCAAGAGGTTTAATCCCCTCTAAGGGTGGCCTAGGTCTTTGGCATTCACACTCCCTGTAGTAAGGTTCACCTTTCCCCTCCAAGGCTTCCCTGCTACTCACAGCATCCCGTGGTCACTGCAGGCAGCTGTGTGCACGGCATGGTGTTGGCTTTGAGTATAGTTTCCTCTGTTTGTGTGCCTGTGTGATAGCAGCAGTAAGGCTGCTGCAGAAGGCAGAGGGTAGGGGAACCAGTCAGCCGGAAGAATTTCTTCTGCACTGGGGCCACCGTCATTAGTGTCGCTCATGCCACTAACTTTGGTAGGGCAGATGAGGGCCAAGCATGTGGAACATAGCGGTGGCTCAGATCTTGCAGGATGAACATCTCCTGCTCTTATGTTTCCTAGGTGCCCTGCTGGGACCTGTCTGCTCTGCTGGCTCACAGCTGGCATCACTGCCATCTGATGGGAGCTCCTGCAAGGGGCCCATGGGACCGGCAAGACCATGAGGCTTGTGGAAAGGAAGGGTGGCTTGTCATCTGAACCACATTTTGTTTGCTGGAGCACTAGTTCATCCCTCTCTGCAGCTAGTGGTGAAACCTGATGCTTGATAGAAAATGATGGGATGCAGCAGTTTAGAGAGAATTGTTTATTGCTTGCTTTGGAAGCTGGGAATTTTATTTAAGAATAATTTTTTAAATTAATTAATTGCCTTGCTGTGAACAAAATATCTTTGCAAATATCCTGCTTTACTTCAATAAGTTATTTGGAAAGAAATGTTGTTTGTTTTCTTTTTCCTTTGTTGCAGACAGAACCACATTGCCCCAGACATCAGCTTTTCCTAACCAGCACTTCAGCGTGGGATGGAGAGGGGACAGGTCATTTTGGCCAAACTGTAGTGTTAGGAGATTAATTTCCCAACACAGGTCAGAGAAATTTCTTGGTGGTGTTCTTTGTTGGTCATGTTCTTCATGTTGCTCCACCCAAATATGGGTATTCAAGTTTTTAACAAATTGCAGTGGAGTGTCCTATAATTTAGTAACCAATTTCCTGTCCCATGACATGGTCTGCACTGTAGTCCTTGCAGAGGACTTTCCCCATGGTCACACAGAGTAGGTCAGCCAAGGAGGGAAGCAAAGGACAGAAAAGGTATTGGGAGCAAGTAGATGGGAGCAGCAGAGGGACACTGGGAACATGTGAAGCGGGGGAAAGAGAAAGAGGAGAAAGAGAAACACCACAGAAAAGCAGGGATTGTGGAGAGGAAGGGTTGGGGCTGGACCTGGAAGAAGATGAAGAGCCTTTGCTGGAAGACTGGTTGGGAGGTTTGTGTTGTGGAGAAGATCTTGAAGGGATGAACAATATAGCTGTGTCCATCAAAGTGTCTTCTCCTCCAGGTCTTGGCCTGGAATCAAAGACTTTCACTCTTAGCATCACTTTGGTACAAGCAAATAAACATGAAAAGTAATGTCACAGCTTTCTAGGACTGGTCTACACAGAGCACAGACTAGGTCTGTGAGCTGTCCTGTTGGGTTCTTTTGGTTCTTATTTTTTCTTTAAACCAAGGAGAATCACTGATGAAGCTGTTTTACTGAGCATTATTAAATGAACCAGATGTTGGCCTTCCTTCCCTGGAAACTGCAGCTTTCAGCATGCTTTGCACAACTCTACTTGATTAATGAAAATAAGGTGTTTCAGTAGGTAGGTCCAGGCACCCGGCACTTTTGTATGTCATGTTTCTGATGCTTCGAGGTTTTCTAGGGAAGTCCTTAGCAATGAGGCAGGTTGAAGGCAGAGCTGGGAAGCCAAGACAGCTGGTCAAGGTCCACATCGGGGGTTGCAAGGAGGGGCACAGGTGCAGCCACAATGTGGCCCTGGGGCTGGAGGTGAAAGCCCCAGCTTGAAAGGAGCTCCCAGTTAAAGCTGAGGAGTCTTACTGGGCTCTTTCCTGGCCTTGGGCACAGGATGCCCAGGATGGGGAGTGTGCATCAAGCCCTGACCGAGGCAAGGAAAATTGTACTTAAAATGGCATGTGTTCATGCACTAGTGTGTGTGTGCACGTGCCTGTGCAATGCATAAAGCACCGCTGAATGGTAAATCATACCTGACTATAGGGTGAATTGTGAGTACCACTGCCATCAATGAATTCAGATGTTGGGTAGACACTGATGAGGGATTGGTAAAACCCAGCGCCATGAGCTGCTGTAATTCCATGAGTGAGGGATGTAAATAGCCTTTATTTAAAAAAACAAAATGTAAGGTGGGGATAGTTTGAGCTTATTGGCACTGGCAGACAGAATTTGAATACTTTTACAAAGAGCTCCTGTTTTTTTTTTCCCTTGGCCTTTTTGTTCTCATTGCCACTCTCTGACCCTTTAGCAATCACCATGCTAATTACCAAGTAATGCCCTATTTACAAGTACCTACAGAAATCTGCTGGAGTTTTGCTTGAGCCCGTAGCAAAATGTCTAGCCCCAGAGGAGGAGACAGGTGATTTCTCAAATTCAAAACTTTTCTTTAACGAGACTGCAAAGGCTGGAGTTCTGCTGAAGTTAACAGACCTGTGGGGATTTACACTAGATAAGCATCTGCCCAGCATTTAACTGAGGCCATGCATGTTTCCAAAAGCATGTAGGTCATGGTAATCTGGATAGAAGTGTTTTTAAGTTTCATGCTGCTATTAAAAATATACACTGTACTGTGTGTATTTCCAGGGGCAGCAAAAAGTTTCAGAAATCTCTCTTCATTTTGGACAGTCTGGTCCTAATTGTTGTGTGACCAGTCTGTATTTCACGTGTGAAATCTGTGCTGTGGGACAGGTTTCCCAAAGTGGTGGTGGGATCTCTTGTCCTTTGGGCTTTTTAAAACTTGGCTGGTCGTGGCCCTGAGCAAACTCATCTAACTTGGGGCATAATCCTGCTTTGAGCAAAAGGCTACAGTTCTTTCTGTTACTGTGGGAGAAACATGATTTCCGGGAGTTTCTGTCAAATCAGCTCAAATCCTGTCAATGATATAGGAAAATGACCCATGGACACAAGCAAAATGACATCTCAAAATGCCAGGTGCTCAGATCTTATTTATGCCAGCTGGCTCTGATAGTTTTGCTTATGCAGTTTATGCCTTTATATGCAAATCACAGATTTGCCACCATGCTGGACCATTAGCAGAAAACAGATCTTCCAGATGTCACTTAAACAATCACTTCCAGGATCATGTTTTGGACAGGGAAAGAGAAGGAGAGTGGCATCTTTTTGAGGGCTTTGAGTTTCCCTCCTCTTTATTCCACTGCAAGACAATGCAATTTTGCTATGTGAGAGTGTCTTTATTGCTTTAAAAAACAAAGAACAAGGGAAGTTGGAAAATGAAATTTGAAAATAACAAAAAAAAAAGTATTTTTTCCTGTAACAAATGTGTGTTTAGATGTGAACATAAGAAAAGGTCTGTAGGGCGGGGACAGGCTAAGATCTGCTTCCAGCAAGTAAGTCCCAGAGCAGAAGACTCCCTGGCCCAAGCCATGTGCTAAATGCAAGAGGCACAGGACTGACCTCGGCATTCAGCAGAGAGAGGAGGGCCTCCAGAAGGTACCTCCACCCCAAAGGCAGAAGGACCAGTGATGGGCTTAACCCAGCCCCCCGATGCTCAGACAGCGAAAGCCAGGGCGCTGTACCCCACGGGCGGCACAGGGTGCCCCTGATCCTTCTTGGGGGTCCTTGCCAGTGATCCTCAGGGCCCCTCCTCTGGGGTGAGGAGCAAGCCAACATCCCTGCCTGCGCCACAGCAGTGGGGGGGGGGGGGGGCTTACAGGAGGGGGGCACTGGGGCATCCGCTTTGCCTGGGCTGCCAGCCCACTGCTGTCTGCGGCACTGTGCCGTGCAGAGGGCTCAGTTACCCCTTTAAAATGGGGTGGTCCTTGCTGGTTCCGTGGAAATAGCTGAGCACTGGAGGTAATTTCTTTCAGTCACTTGTTACACAGCTTTATTGAATGGGGAGTGTCAATTTTTTCTCCTCAGAACTAGTCTGGGCAACACTGACAGGAGTTGAAAAATAAGAGCTAATCCTGCAGGAATGACTCATTCTGGCATAGGATTTGCAGAGCAGGATGAGAAGTTCAGGTAAAACAAAGGGAAATGGAGGCTGTAGTAACACTCTGTGGTTTGGAGCACGACAGTTTAACTGCTACGGAGTCAAAGTTGGAAACCCCCTCCCAACAAATTGCTGTACTCAAAACCTTGGCAATGTCTAGAACAAGCCAATATTCGAGCACACTTGTTCCAGAAACAGAGGCTCTTTCCCATGGGAGCTGTAGATTGGACTGCTAATTACCATGGGACTGGAAAACAATTATTATTATTATTATTTTTAATTAAACACAAATAAAACAATGGCTGTCCCTTTAAAGTTTGACTTTGAAATATTTTCTGCATTTTTTAGCAGGGGTTACACTGGCCAAGTCCAAACAGAGCAGCACTGGAGTTTTGACAAAGGTTTAAGGTTATTTGCAACCAGATTTCTCTAGCAAGTTCAACATGGTAGTTGGGGTGAAAGTACAAGCCCAACCTAAATATCTGGTCTGGGGAAAGGGAGGTTGAATTTCTTGAAGCTATAGTAGACATAGAAATAATTTTTCTGTTCATTCTTTGGCAAGTCTTTTAACTACTGTAGCTTGCTTTCTTCACCTGAAGTCTTTGCAGACACATCCAAATGGTTGCAGAGTAGTAGCTCAAGAGACCTCCCCTCCAGAGTGTGGATTAGGGAAGGTAATTTGTCCATTATTATTTAAAACATTTCACCTTGCAAGATAAAGATACTGGTGTGCTAACGGCAAAAAGCAAAAGCATCATGGTGTCACAGAGAAGAGGACACTTTTCCATCCCAGCCTTTCCCACACCTGTTTATTAATAGATATGTGGCACTTGCAGAAAAGTTTCCTCAGATGAGGCGATCACATATGACAAAGGTCATATGCTACGAGGCATAAAACACTAAGAAGTTTTAAAGGAAGTTATTTCCAAAATGGCCAGAACATTAGCGGAAGCACTGCAGCCTTTCAGTAGATGCATGTCCTGTTCTGCAAGCCAGTAGAGGAGAAAAACAGCCTTTATGGATGAGCTGAGACCTGGCAGATCTGTTGGTGCTTTGCTTACACCTGGCAGGGGGTGAAATGCTGGAGTCCCTGCAGCAGGGTTTCTGCAGAGCCATTTTGTGTCTTGTCGCTCTTTAGGCTTTGCTGTGAGCAGATTTGAGCTGCAAAGGAGTCTTCAGCAGCAACAAACAGGACAAGGCTTGCTGGAGCTGTAAGACTACCCAGGAGTTGGTGGGGACCTCCTCAGGTGCCTCATGAGGCTCAGGCCAGGCTGCTGCCTCCAGCCAGGCTGGTGCAGCGCGGGGCTGCCGTGCATGCTGGTGCATTCCCCCACGGATTAGCCCTGCAGGGAGTGTGGTGCCAGAGGAATGTCCTCCCGGCGCAATCTGAAACCCATGAAAAACTGGGCGCGTAGCGGCAGCTGTGGCAGTGCCGTGACCCCTCAGTCCTGGGTCAGGCCTGTCTGTGTCACAGGGGGTGCTCTCTGGGTGCCTGGGCGCTGGTGGATCTGGACCAGAGTGGTGGCTTTGCACGCTGTGTGGCTGGGCTGGAAGGAGCATCCCCCAGGAGCGAGGGACCCCAGGTGAGGGCACTGCTGGCAGGCTTGGATTCATCTCCTGGTACATTCTATGGATGTCTGCGGCACCAAGGTTCGCCGCTGCTACAGAGCAAGCTGGGCAGTTCGTTATGGGGAAATGGGTTTTCATTTTCACACCCTGGGGCTTGAGTGTCCTCTCCCCTCCCTCTTATGTCCAGCTGCTTGGCATAGCTGTCAGTGTAGACACTGACCTAGCTCCAGAGCCACCAGCGCCCTTAGCAGCGTGGCATCAAAAGGTGTGTGCTGCTGCGTGCCCTTTCCTACAACACCCCTTGGGCAAAGAGGGTCGTTGCTGTGGCCAAGGAAGCAATATTAGTTCATGTTGCTCTTTTAAGGCCAGCTAGCAAGTCCAAAATAAAACTCGGTCAATGTCCGATGCCCATCCCAACTTCTTCCATCACAGAGTTCAGCCTCTCCCCACGGTGCTCACTCGGGGGACTGACCACAGCTGGCTTTCTGATCCCAAACCTTTGCCTAGCCCCAGGTGCCGTGCAGCTTGCATGGCAGTCAGATGGTGCTGCCTCACCTCTCCGCTGAGTGACGGGTGCTTCAGCACTGCGTGAGCCTCTGGGGCCATGGCTGGGTGTGGAGGGAAGCGTATCTTGCAGGGCTGATGTGCACAAAGCTGTTTTCCGATGAGCTCACGGTGGGGTCAGCGCCAGAACGAGGGCAAATGGAGCATAAAGAGCAGTTTGCACCCACACGCTGGCCCGATGCAACCCGTATTTGGTAACTAGGATTTAGCTCCTGATCAAATTCCTGCCGGATTATTGCTCAACCTCCTTGTAGGGGCAGCAGCCGCGTGCAATAGGTGAAGGTGTTTGGCCTGATCCAGGTACCAGGCAATATCTACTTAGGCAGCAGCTGCTTTGGGGTTTGCTGCTGCTCCCTGCCTGGAGGGGCTGCCAGACCCTGCTGTGATTACCGGGGATCCTCTCCCCTTACAGGCAGTTCAGCAGGAGCATTCTGGCAGTACCCAGCTTTGCATGGGGCTAACCTGGCAGATAGCTTGTCCCGCTGTGTGAAGCAGAGACGTAGGAGCCAGTCTAGCATTAAATATGCTGGGAGCCTGAGGCTTGGAGCTGACTTGTCCTGCTGCTTGATGGAGCCAGGTGAGATCTGTCTCAGCTGCCCAGCTCCTGTCTGGGCAGCTAAACAGCAATGCAGAGTCCCAGCTAATAGTCTGGAGACCCTGTGAGACGAAAAGCCGCACATGTGGCTCATGATCTGGCTAAGACCATCTCCAGCTCTTTGTTCACTACAAAGACCTGGGGGCAGGTGAGCCTTCAGAACTGTTCAGAAGGAGGTGCAAAAGGAAGGAAGAAAGCTCTGAAGGCACTGCAGAAAAGCCACAGAAGACCCAGGGAGTGCCATTTCCACTGTGGGTTGATAGGAGGAAGAAAGCGTGGTCCTTCTCTCTTCCCTGTAACACAGGACAACAGCTGTTGCCCGAATTTGGAGTACCCACCATCACAGGTGGCCCTGGGACCCACCAGTGACAGAAGCAGCTGGACTGAACTGCCCCCTGAAGTCCCTGGCCCCCAAGCCTGCCAAGCACTGCCAAAGGGAAATGGAGGCTAACTCATACTGATGTGCAGAATGAAGCCTGGTAGGGCTGGGGGCACGGCCACAGGGAGGCTGAAGCAAGGGACCAGGATGGTCCCCAGAGGTGTGAACTGACTTCCACCAGATCTTCCAGGGGCAGGGTATTGCTCTTTTGTTCTGTCCTCATTCCTTCACCATTAGGAAATGGTTCTGCATCAAAAGCATGGTGTCACCTTCCCTTCTTCATCCTACATTCTCTCTCCCGTGAACCAACAGAACAGCAATAGCTATGGGGTTGGGATGAACCATTTTCCACCTCCTGCATCTTATGCCCCAGGGAGCCTGAAACCTGTACATTTTCATCCCAGACCCTCAGCCAGTTGCTGGCATTATCCTGGGCACATATGCCCTTGTGTTCAGCTCCTGTTTCCTCTCTGTGAACCAGGGATAATGGTATTCCATGTCCTTCCCCAGCAAGGTCTGGAACATTTGGCAGCTACTAGGTAGGAAACATCTGAATCCAAACCTCAGCACTGACTCATTACCACTCAGGCCCTTAAAATGTTCCCGCGCAGCGGACTTTTCTCCCAGAACCTTTCCCAGCCTTCTAGGCATTGAGCATAGATGGCACAGTGCCAGAGCAAGATACTGTGCCTTTCCTAAATGATGCCTGAGGTTCTTCTCCATTTTTTTTTTTGGTTTTCATCATATTCCATTTCTTTGATATTTTGTTTGTTTGTTTGTTTTGGAAGCCTAGAGGGTTTTCAGGAGGGGTCACTTAGGGAGAGAGGCAGCAGAAATACATTTCTTTCTGGTTTTATTCTGAGTCAGAGTAGGAGGTTTGGTGCACAGATTTACGAAAGGACTTAGGATCTAAGTCTGTTGCCCAAACACCTCTCTTGGCCCAGTGATGGAGGCACCTGAAGCTCATAGGCATGTCAGTTCTCCGGGGCTGTATCTATACTACTGTGCAGAGCAGCTCTTGGGCAGATGGAGAGCAATTTACCACTGCTTGCAGAACTGGTGCTGAGCTGGGAAAGACCTTCTGCTCCCCATGCTCAGAGCAAGTTCACTGGGGGTGTCTGGTGCCAGCAGCCCCCATGCCTCCCTACTTGAGCCTTCAGGGACAAGGACAGGCAGACACTTGGGTTCCCAGGGCTCCTGGTCCCACAGGTAGGCTGTAGATAGGATGGCTGGCAGTTCCTGTGGCCCCTGGGGTCCAAGTGGATCCAGGGCACAGGGGGTGACTGGATTAGCAGCAGCACTGGGAAATATCCCTGTGTACAAGGATGAGCCCAACAACACGTTCAGCTCTTGGCATTGAGCAGGGTTGGCAGACAGCAGCTAGCACTGCTCTGGGCACTCACTGACCATGGTGGCACTGGTGGCAGGTGCCAAGGGGCTGGAGGGGTACAGGAATGGCTCTCCTGGATCAGCTGGCATCACCTTCCTAACCAGTGTGAGTGTCCACCGCAGAGGTGCAGGAGCCAGGCCATCCCACCATGAGCTGTGCTACATGCCATTCTGGGGTTGGAGGAGCCCCAGTCTCCAGCTGAAATAGCACAGGACTCTGAGAGGGTCACCTGGCAGTCACAGTTGCCCCTGCCAGAAGGGGTCCATTGTGCCTGTCCTGCTCCAAGGACTTCTGGAGTGCTGTTACACGAATCAGACAATGCATAAAATGCGTAAACAGTCCTCTGAGCACAAGCACAAGTGATGCTTGCTTACCCTTGGTCCCTTTTTCTGGCCCATTAATCTTTAAATAGCTTAGCCTTAGGGGAAAAGGCTCAGACACCTCCTCCCCATGCCCTCCCACTCCTGGGGCAGTGTGTAGCCCAGAGAAGCAGGAATTGCTCTGCAGAGAGAGGAGGTGTGACCCCTCAGAATCTCCCTCGGGCACAGAAGGGGTCTGCATGGGGAGGCCAGCTCACCAAGTGCTGGGCTTGGGAGGGAGAGTGCTCTGTGTTTAGGAGGCAGAGCAAAGGTGCCCTCAGGAGAGGGGGGCATGGTGTCCGTGTGGCAGGATGTGCATTTCCATTGCAGACCTGCTCCCAGTGCTCCTCTCTGTTGCCCAGCAGAGGCTAGGTCCACACATGTCTGCTCACACCAAGAAAGGCCAAAGGTCCAGCACGCATCTCAAGCACAAGATGACCTAGCAACTGCAGGAAAAAAAAGCCTGGGTTTGGGGCTGGGCTGGACTTTGACAGGGGAATGTATTCACAGATCAATACCTGAGCATCCTTGCTGTGTTCATGCTTCGTTACCAGCAGGCTGCTGAGTAACTTCTGGGTAACAAGAAACATTATTCCCCAAATGCAGCCCTGCAGTGATTCATCAGAACCCTTATCTTCATCTTTCAAAAGCTTTAGTCATTTTAATGAAGAAACAACTTCCTGCTGGATGGATGGGTGGCTACCCAACACAAACTGCAGATATTCAAAGAGCCTGTGATCCATGAGTTTGCGAAGGACTATTCTTCAGCCCAAGAGCCAGGATAATCGTAGGTGGGAACATCTGCAAAAGGGTCAGCTGTTAGAGGCATATAAGTGCCTTTACTTTGGTATCTAGAGACCTGCTGGGAAGCTGAACCCTATGGAAGACCTCCAGTGACCTCTTTCACAAGTCTTGGGGGTAGGTTTCTAAATCACTGAGGCACGTCTGAAGGCTTCACTCTCTGTTTTCTCCGTCACTGGGCTTTCAAACAATTGCATCCTTGTCACACATTTGTCAAAGAGAAAGGGGGAGATGAAGAAAGCAATTTCAATAGTCTCAGGGTTTTGCTTACAGCTGCGCTAATGCTGAATAGCACACGGAGGTAGAAGGGATATCCTGAACAATGTCTGGTCTCCAGGCAGAATCCGTTTCCCATGACAGTGCCTTTCTGAAGCAGGAATGCCAGCATGAAGCAAAACTTGTTAAAGTAGTAAAAGAGGAGGTCTCTATTGTGTCCTGCGTGACAGAATAATCTTCCCTCAAGAACAGACTGCTGTCATTTTCCCTCCCATCTGTGAATTTTGGCTTCAGTCAACTTTGTGATTTTCACAAAGTATAAAATTAAAGTCCTAAGCCTTAAAAGCAACCCAGCCAACCCTGCAGGATCTTCCTTCAGACATGTCCACAGCTGCGGACACAGTTTTCCTATTTGGAGTCTAAAATGTCTGACTGCATCAAGCTGAAATAGGGTTCCCTGTTAGGACATATACTTGACAAAAAGAAACAGACATTTTCCACATCTCCATCTGTTCCACTGGCTAAACATCATTCTCCTTTTTCAATGCTTTGTTCAAAGGTTATCATTCTCCTCCTGATTTCTCTTTAAAGCTTTCTTCCTTGAAGTACCTGTGAAAACCTGCAGACAATAATTTAGACTTATCAGGTGAGTAATGCTGTCTTGCTGCTGTCTCCCTTTCTCCAGGTCCTTGTGCCCTGTGCTTGTTCCACCTTTCTCTTCTGTGTTTGTACCGTGGACAGAGGTGTCAGCTCACAGCTCAGCCTCTTAAGTGTTGTATTAACAATTAATCACAAGCGTCATCAGTATTGTCAACATCTCTATACAGGAGCTGAACACACCAAATAAAAGTAAAACAAGGCCTTAGTAGGAAAACAGGGCTGTTCCTTTCCCCCATTTTCATTCAAAAAGCTACTGATTGTCATGTTCTTTCCACTTATCTTGGTTTTGTAGGCACGTAATTCCAGCAACATTCATTGGAAACTGGGTGTCCCCAGAAGCAGCCCTGGGAGGGCTCACCGGTGAGCGCAGCACTTGAAGCTCAGTGTGGCCACCATTCAGGGCTTCACCTTCCCACCCAGAAGCAGACCATGAATGCAGTTTTGGAAGCCCCTTTGAGCTCTGAGGAGCCCTAGAGCCTCTGGCTGCAGGCTTTTCACACACACCAGCAGCAGGACTGGGTCAGCTGGAGAGCTGGATGGCACCGGGCAAACCAGAGTCCCAACCAAAGTGCTGCCCAGGCATCCTGCACTGCCACAGTCAGACAGGCAACCTCAGGGCCAAGGCACAGAGCGGTTCAGATAACAGGCTTTCGCCGCTTCCGCTAAGGAGTACCAACAGACTCTTCAAGGGCAAGGTGCTGAGCAACCCATTCAAGCTTTGAGGTTAGCAGAAGGTTGGACCAGAGACCTCTGGTGGTAACTTCCCATGTAAATCTTCATGTGATTTGGTGACAAAAAATGTTAACGGCACCAGCAAGCATCTCTGTGAATGCTCTGTCTGCGTATTTGTGTTGACTCAAAATAAGGTATTTTCCTGGTAGCTGATGATGCTTTCCTATTAGTGGAGCGGGCATGGCAGGTTTTCTTCATGCAGTCCAGCAATTCACTCCTCCTCTACGGTGCCAGGTTCACCCCTGACATGGCTCCCCTCCATCGCAGGTTGGTCTCTCCTCCAGGCGCACAGATGTTGTTCCCCTCTCCTGCTGTAACCACCACAGCTGCCTGTCAGCCACTGCTGTGACTGCCTGAAGAAAATAAATTGCAGTTAAAAGGCCCTCTCTGAGCACACCCACTGGGATCCATACGGGCTCCAGGCAAAACCCATTTGTTGTGTTTTGACTGGAATAAATATTAAATACTTGCTGTCTGTGCGGGTGATCAGCTATCTCTTGAGAAGACAAACACTGAGAGCATTGTGAAAGCAGAACAGTAAGACAGAAGTTGCTATTTATAATGTGACTGTGATTCTGCCTTTGAAGGAAAATCAGTTTATTTTTTCTGGGGATGGAGAAAATCCTAGTGACAAGTCTGGTACTGCTCTTAAACAGTCTTCTCTGGAGTGGAGTATCTCTCCAGGTCTCCAACAACAGGCGAAAGGACATACATAGGGGAGGCTCAGCTGGTGGGATCCATGCTCTCAGCTCAACAGACTGCATAAATGACCCTGAAGACAGGGATTTTTAACTTCATGCACCCAGGGTGAGCCCAAGCCCTAGACACCAGCCACTGCAGAGAAGAGGGTGTCAGAGTCAGCCCTGGGACGTGGCCAGCCTCATGTGCGGTCCCTGCCCAGGTGTCCTCATGTTCCTGTCTTGTGAGATCAGGTCAGCGATCTGGTGAAGCAGCCTGGCGAATTCAGAGGGAAGGTACCGCGTCAAACACCACTGCCAGTTGCTGGTGGGACCTTTGCTTTGCTGGTGAATAGTATCCAGATTTGGCTCTGGCACTGGAGGCTTAAGTGACTTGCCTTTGCACACAAGCAAAAGAATTCCTCGTAACTTTCAAAGATACACATCTCCAAATCTGATGACAGCTCTGCACTGTTTACTTAGGGATTTCTTGCATTTTTGAGACAGAAGTCTGTCAGTGAGGAATCAGACCATGGATGACTTGGTTACTTGTTCGTCAGTAATGTAATTATGCAGCCTTAAGATTCAGACTACCTCTTTTTGAAAGATCTGCTCTAGCTGAAGCAGATGGGTTTGGTAAAGGTAGTACTGTACTGCAGTCAAAGCCTGTCCATATAGTTTCACATATAGTGATGTTCCTACACAAACCCCGTCGTTGTACACAGGAACACCGTGATGGCAGACAAGCAGGGTCAGCACTGCGGCTGGAATTTTCAGACACACACTTTGGCCAGTAAAGGTGTGCTTTGGTGGCAAACTAAATTATTTCTTGAATTTGATCCAAACTTTCAAATAGCTTTAATTGAAGAAAGGGGAGTAAAAGTTGCTGAAGGAGGAAACAACACGTTTTGACATTTTCCAAATGAACTCCTTTCCTTTCTTGTTTCATGAGGAGCTTTCTGTTTGAAACTCACCTTGAACTGGTTTTTTTTTTTAATGAATGAAAACCCTCTAGAAGGATGAAAAAAGGAGGTTTCCCTCTGGTCCAGGTGAAGTGGAATAAATGCTCTGGCTCACTGCTGCCACACACGGTCAGAAACTTGCCCTCCCTGGGTGTTTGCATGCTGTGAACTAGCCTTCTCTTTACAGGGAGGACAGAGATCAGAAGTGGGGTGATGGGCACACCACCTCTTAGGCAGGGTCTTCTAGAAGTCATTCTTTAAAAACTCTTTAATTGCTAATTTCTTTAAAGTATGGAGGGATACATTTTGTGATTACAGTCTTACAACTGTTGTAATGTTGTTACAAGTGGGCTGGTCTATCTGTACTAAAGACCCAAACCATGACCCTCCCTTAATTAGAGCTGCACAGAGAGGACCGCATGGCTACCTGTGACCCATTAATTCTCCCAGCTGTTGCTCCCCTGTGGGCTGCTCAGGTGGTTTCACTGAGTCTTTCTTACGCATTTCAACAAGTCCCTGCTCTCTGAAAATTGCTGACAGTCATGCATCCTCCATGTGTGGGAGGTGTGGCACAACACTGTGTGTTTGCATAGGTACCACTCCACTTGTGCCTCTATCAGCTGTAAACTTCACCAGAAACAGCATCTTCTCCTAGATCTTCAGCTACTTCACTTTGGAGCGATGTGCCGAGAACAGATGCCTGTTGGATCTGTGTCAGGAACAGTCAGAAATAGGACTTTCCACAGACAGTTATTTTTTTATCAGTTGCTTGCTTTTTATTCCATGTGACAAGTACATCACAGATCATCAAGGGATACTAATTAGGCATCTAAAATGAGATTAAGTGGAAGATGCTGGCAAAGCCATTTGACTGCTATAATTACCATCCTCCTGTTTACGCTGTGCCTTTAGCTGGAGTTTGGGCAGGACTGGTGAGAACCGAGGATCACTCATGGGTGTAAATTAGTGTGACTCACGCTTCTCTGGTTCCCTGCATGGCTGCTGCAGATTTCAAATGGAAGCCAGGCAGAAAGGGAAGGAAGCTTAGCACTGCCTCCTCCAACCCAGGATCTCTCATACAGTCAAGATGTTTCAGCATTTTTGGGGCAGCTCGTATGTCATTGGGTTGTGTTGTAGGTCTTCACACATGATCTGCTGTCCGCCTTTGCTGCACTACAAAATCTGCAGTTTCTTTTTAAAGGATGGGGAACACATACCCGTCTGAGGAGTATGCTATGGGAATAATCTCAGGTAGCACTTGCTTATCTCAGTCTACATGAGTAAAATGTCATGCATCATGATATAAGAGATATCAAATAGAATTTTCTTAACAGAGTTAGCCCACTGACAAAGATGTCAGGCAATATGACAGGGTGATGAGATGGAAAATGAGGTACTGAGACTTAATTATAGCTTTCAATTTCTTTCATGCTAAGACACAGTTTAGTTTAAAAGGAGATCAGGTTGTAGTGCATGGATATAGTCCCCGTGCTACCATCCTAAGAGCACTGTGTGGGTGCACAGCAGTGGGATATGGTTTGGGAGGCAGTTCCTAAAATCAGTGGACTTACACCACCTGGATTTAGCAGATAGATAAATAAGTCCTCAAAATTTGTCTGGTAAAGTTTGCAACCGGAAAGAGAGGCCCTGACTGGAAAAACTGAGATGTCTGACAGCCTTTTCAAGAGAGCAAGAGTATGTGAGCAAGCAGAAGGGATGACTGCACATGCATGGGGGTGTGTGCATAAATTTTCCATTTACATAAGGACTGTTGGCAAAGGCTCTCCGGGCTTTAAAAGGAGAGAGGCCCAAAAGCTCAGATGATGTATGCTGGAGAGAAGAGAAAGGAGCTGGTGGGCAGGCCTCAAACACATGCAATGTATTTAGCTTGTGATCATCATTTCTGGGGCATTTCTGTTACAAGGGGAGAAATCTTGGGAAGCAGAAGGGAGCTTGTGCTTGTGATAACATGTAAAAGTGCAAGCCAGCTAGATACACTGAAGTACTTCTAGGTGGGTCACCACCGTAACCTTTGCCTTGGGTGCAAAACCCCCCAATTTAAAAAACAAAAGAAGTGAAACAATCTGTTCAATACACACTTTGTAGCAGCGAGGATTACTGTGTGTGCCACTGTGCTGAGAGAGGAGAAGAAGAGAAACTGGCAACCAATCTGCGATGACCAGCCAGAGCAGCAACCTGGGATATGACAGCATCGTGCCCCAAGGAATCTGGGGAAGCAGGCAAGAACTTGGAGTTATTAAACTTCAGAAGAGAGCTTGTTGTTCATTGTGTCCTGCCTCCCCGTTGTCCACTTCCTTTGTCTCTTCTGGGACGTGGTGCCATAAAGACTTTTGAGTTTAATTTCCCTAAGCTTCTGAGTGGAGACTGAAGCCAGCATACACCGACAATCCCAAAATCTGACCTTTATTGGTGTTGCTGCAGTGTCAAGAGCAAGCACACAGATGCTGGCTGCTGGGTGCTCCAAGCACGAGGGCTGGGGACACCAGTTCACTCAGGCAAGGCACTGGATGGCTGGGTGTCATCTACCAGGATGGGCTCTGCTGCAAGACAGCACATACTGAGCCTCCCTGGGGAGGTCTCCAGATGTCCCTTTCTCCATCTCCAGCGCTGTTCTATCTCCTTTGTCTGCTGCCCTGACGAAACCACAAAATGATCCCCAAACTACTTCCAGTTTCTGTCTCATGGGGCAGAGATCAGAACATGTTTCAGCTTAATGTCCTGCAGCTTTGCTTGGCTTCTCTCCCTTGGAAAAGGGGAAGAACAGACAGTCAGATAGGTCTAGAAAAGGCTCAGGGGGAAGGGGAGGAACCCATCACTTTGGCAAGAGGGGAGTTCCTCCCAGAAATGGCAAATCCTTTGTTAAAAGGTGGGAAACTTTGGAGGTGTGGGTGGTTTTTGCTGAAAAATAGTTGAGAAATTTTGTGTAGGATTTGTTAAAAACCATTTGTGGTTGAAAGAAAAATGTTTAAAGACTAAGAAAAAAAAGAGATTTTCCACAGAAAAACCTGAAGCTCGAATGCAGGCTTCCACACCCACGGAGAGCTGCTTCCCAGTGGGCAGAGCTGGCTGCAACCAGGTACTTCCAGATGACATCCCAATGGAGCTGCGCTCCACAGCTCACAGGGAGTGCTTGCACACACTTCTGCGTGGGGGGATCCTTGTATGAGCCGTTCCTCCTGCTTGCTGGTGACTCACAGGCACAAAAGATAGACATATTGAGAAATACAGCCCCATTTACCCCCAGACCATCTCCATAAACCTCCAGAGCCTACCTATGCCATCCCAGCCATGCTTGGAGATCTCTCTCTTCCACTTGTCTCCTTGCCTCCATCCTTCCAGAGGTGTGCAGTGATGGCACCACTAGCCTATCTGCTGCTAAAGCCCCATCCCTTCCACATTGGGTCCTCATGGGTCCTTCCAGGAAAGAGGATTTCACACAGTTCCCTCTTGAGGAGGTAGGTTGAGCCTGGCCCCTCTGCCAGATCCTCTCATACCACATAAGCCCAGGGTGGTCTTGCCTCTGCTCTGAAGCAGTCTGTGGGCTCAAGGCCTTTTCAAATAGTGGAGGAGTACAAGCACATGCCTACCACAAGGTTTTCCATTCAGCCAGTTAGCTCAGACAACAACTTCTATCTGTGCTCTCTACAGCAGAGCCAATCCCTGCCTGGGCTTCCTGATTTTCATTTTCCCTTGTCATCCCCATGCAGCCCTTAGTGCAGCATCCCACTGCAAGCTCAGCAGATCCTTCCCAAGTCTATGGACACTTCCAGCTGATCTGCACTCAGCAACTTCACCACTGACCTTCCTGCTCTGGAGAGCTCCTGTCTGTCCCTGTTTTCCCTGTGTCCTTCATACCTCTTCCCACCTGCTGCAGAGCATGGAGAAATCACCAGCAGCTGAGGTCTTCTTATCCAAAGGCTATTTTGGTGATGACATGGCTATTCCTCCAAAGATCTGTGACATGACAGGCTTTGCTCTACAGAAATCAACCACCACTAGCATTCATGACACAATTTTTTTACACCTGGCCATCAGGCACATCTGGTGAAAGGTTTAGCTTTGCTTTCTGAGGACTGTGTTACAGTCTCCAGGGGGCAGTAGCTGGGAAGGACAGTGAAGAAGAGGCTTTTCCTTCAAAACACAGTGTTGGGCACATTTCTTCTCAGTATGAGGTATGTGCACACCTACATTCCTATGTCTCCCCATAGCCCAGGCTCTATCCTCATATAGGTACCTGTGCAACATATTGCTGTTGAAGCTCATGGGGTTGAGAGAGGTCTCAGAAGGATCACTGTGGAGCTTGACAAATTGCACAAAGGTTTACATCTGATGGTCTTCAGCCCAAACCCCTGCTGAATGTAGGGCTCACCAAAGCTAGGTCTGGTTGCCCAGGGCCTTGTCCTGTCAGTCTGGAGAATCTCCAAGGACAGAGATCTCCCCACCAGTTCCAGACCTGCACGAGGCTTGTGGAAGGAATTTTTTCCATATGCCCAACCATAATTTTCCCTGTTGCAGCCTGTGCCCATTGCCTCTTGTCCTCTCCCTGTGGACCTGTGAGAAAAGTCTGTCTCTCTATCTCCTGTGTAACCCTGTGAGGCAGTGGATGACAGCAGCTAGGTACCCCCTTGACCTTCTTTTCTCCAGGCTGAACAAGCCCAGCACCCTTCTCTTCTACTCCTTACCATTTACTAAGCTGTGCATATCCTCTGTTACACCAAAATATTTTCTTTTTTTTGCCACCACATCCTTTCTCCTAAATGTCTCTCCCATCATGTGCCACTCAAGATTTGGTAGCCTAAAAGGACAACTTCTGACCGCCTTCAGCAAGAAAGTGAATCACCCCACAGAAGCATCCCAGAGAACCAGCCAACACCCTGCCATCAAGATTGGCAGAGACGTGCTCCAGAGAAATGCTAATCCCAAGAGAAAGACCATTTAATCTCCCTGTTAGGTCTCTTTTCTGCTCCTTTATTTCTGTCCTTCCTGCACACCTCTTGCTGGTGCTTAGCTCTGAAGAGATGCACCGCTCTCAGGGCAGCAGGCTGCGTTACCCCCCTAAGAACACTTTGTCCCCAGCAGATCCTCTTTTCAGTCTCCACTTGGGTGAGCCGTTGAGTGGTTAAGTGTGGATTTAAGCCTCTTTGTCATAGCTCTGCTAGGCAGGCATTTCACTGGTGACATCATGTGCATCCTGCTGGAGAGGAAAAGGCCCTTGAGTCAGTTGCAGTGGTGGAGCATGCAGACCTCAGGGACCTCTCTTTTCCACTGTGCTTGACTACAAAATGTGCTGTGGCCTCAAGCGCGCACAGCTCACATCTGGGACATCTTATAAGGCAATGAAAGACACAGCTCTTTCTGAGCCAGTAAGTCAGTCAGAGAACAACTGTTAAGACTGTTTCTCTGGAGCTACTTTTCCAGGACAAACCACAAAATATAACCTAGTTAGTGAATGGGAGGATTTAGCTGGTTTTGATGATTGAGAGCAACTCCAGTTACTGCTGAAATCACTGGAATTCCTGCCATCACCTGGATCAGGCCTCCAAAGCCTGTGATTCTCCATGCTAAGATGCTATAACAAACCATCCCGATGCATCCTGGCAGCTTGGCTACCAGGCCACTAAAGGTTGCATGCCAGAAAGTTCCAGGTATTTGTTGGTGCCACTCTCATGTCCAAAAGCCACCAAACACAACAGTGGAAAAACCTAAGACAGATATTTTCTTGTAAAAACCTACCCTTTCTCATCACTTTGGGATTTCTAGACAGGTCACATTTTGTGTTGTTTGATTGTCCAAGGAAAGAAAAGCACTGAACATTCAGTGATTAGATCTAATGTGACAAATGGGATTTTGGGGGTGCTCAAATAAATTGAATGGGGAAACAGAAATGCTCTGCAGTGTGTTGCAGACATCTGAGAGGGGCAGCTGCAGCAGATTTCTTGGACATGCTGCAGAGAAGGCAATGCAGGACTACAGTGCACTACAGAGGGACACAGCTTTTCTGATTTCCCTGTGTTTCCTAGCCTCTGTCCTCCTTTCTGTGCTTTTTGTTTTGTGACTGCAGGAAAGATGCTTTCTTTGAGGAGTCCTTGAAAACTCAGAAGCAAGGATCTTT
This sequence comes from Pelecanus crispus, assembly GCF_030463565.1. Lineage (NCBI taxonomy): Eukaryota > Metazoa > Chordata > Aves > Pelecaniformes > Pelecanidae > Pelecanus > Pelecanus crispus. Next base: position 70,503,124 of record NC_134676.1, on the reverse strand, counting down.
CTAAACTTTCCAGTTAAATATTTACTGTCCCAGACAGAAAACGCTTTATTCATCAATTGTCTGAATGCCCCCCCCACCCTCCCCCCACCCTGCTAGAAAAGAAGCACAGAGCCCCAGAGATCCTTCAGCAAACAAATTCCTTTTCATTACTGACTCCGTGGGCATGACTGCTCTCAGGAAACTTGAAAGTCGAGCTACTCAGAAGTGCTGCCCATACATGTTTACCTTGGACTCCCGCTTCCCTCTTCAGACTAAATCAGGTACTTTTTGTCTGGTTTGCCTAAACAAGTACAGCTGAGGAACGAACACTGGAGCATTCCAGGGGGTTCAGCCATACTAGCCCCGGGTTTCTGACATGCATTTCTGCAGGATTCCTGTAAACTCCAGGTTAACTAGCAACACCCACATGCTCCTCAGCACCACACACAGATATCAGAAACGTTGGTATATTTTTTTGTTAGTGTATTTCACCTTGCTCTTACACCCTGCTTCAGGCTTGTCCTTTTACATGAAGCACAGCTGACATATGCAAAAAGCTACTCTTAACCCAAGATCAGTGTGGGCTGCCCTGTCTGTGGAAGCAGGGTATTTAAGGTCCTCAAACTTCAGCTGCATCTCTCTGAGAGGCCATTGGGTTAAGCTGGAAGTCACAAAGGCGGCTGTGAAGTGCAAACCATTTCCCCTGCAGCCTGGACTGGTCCTGTCAGAGCTTCATGGTAAGGAATAAGACCCCTCGGTGTTCTGCAGAGTCATGGTTCTGGAGAGTCACGGTGCCCTGTAACAAACTGGCTGAAAGATGCAGCTTTCAGCAGGAGTAAATGACTTTGCAGTGTGCTGGGTGGAGCATGCAGCTGCAGTGTGGTGAGCTTATTTAAACTATAATACCGAGTGCGAGAGCTACAATCAGTGTGTTAGGTTAAAACCATCCATACCCCAGCTAGTGAACCTGTGAGCAACGAATGCACTGCAAAGAGCATAAAGAGCTTCACGAATAGGCAACAGTTTCAGTGCAGTTTCAAAGACGGAAACCAAATGTTTTTCTCTCTTAGCAATTCAGTATATTTCAACCCTCAGATACTAAGCAGTATTAATGTATTTCACAGCATCACAGAGAGAGCCCCTGCGTACTTTCCCTCAAATGGCAATGCGGATTCATACCTGATATGACAACTGTGCTGTTGGCATGGCTGGAGTAGCCCTTGGGGGAGATCTGGCCCACAGACTTTGCAGCATTTCTCAGTTGTCATTGTCTGGAGCTTGTACTGATACTGGAAAGCCCCAGATACATGGCGATACTGCAAGCAAATAGCCATTTGCCTGAGGCCAGACAGGTTTCTGTGTGGCTGAGCAATGCTTGGATCCAGAGCGTCATGACCCCAGTAGTCAATGCTCACTAAAGAAAGATATGCAAGACCATTTTGTCAGGAAAAAGAAAGTAAAGAAAAAAGAGAAAAAGCCAAACTAATAAAAGAGAGAGCAGGACATATGTAACAGAAATGTAGCATACTTTATTTACACATTTGTTCAGTACTGACATGGGAAGAGCCTGGGCTCTCAGCCAAAGCTAATGCCCAAGTCCTGGGATGAAATCCTGCCTCTAAGCATCCTCTAAGCTAGCCAGAGTCCAGAGGGCTGTCACCGGCTCACAAGGTCCTGCACTGCCCACGCTCCCACTGCTTAACACCTTGCATGGCAAACAGCACCTCTTTCCCATGCAAGCTCATGCTCTTCCCTCTTTCAGTCTCACATGGGAGAGGACACATGCTACGGCATCGTTGTGGGGAGAGGACACATGCTACGGCATCGTTGTGGGGAGCAACTCTAGTCAGTACTGACAGAGTGGTACACCCATATGAGCATTAAAATCTCATCAGAAGAGCATCTGTGTCTTCTCAGGGCAGCTGCAGTTCCTATGTATATGTCAGGGGTGGAGGCAAACATCACTTGTTAGCAGATTGGGGAGAGATCAGTGAGATGTCACAGCAATGGTCGGTGGTGCCTGGAGCACCTGATGTACTGAGGAGAGATAGAAGGAACCAGGCTTTGTCAGCCTTGAGAAGAGATGTCTCAGGGAAGACCTAACTGCAGATGTCCACTGCCTCACAGGCGGTTACTAACCTCCTCTCAGAAGTGTACAGGGATGTCTTGTCTTAAAATGTCTTGTTTCGTCCCTTGTCGTAAAGGACAAAAGGGACACGTTGCAGCATGGGAAATTCTGGTTGCATGTAAGGAGAAAAACTCCTTCCCACGGGAGTGGGACAGGACCAAGAGAGGTGGTCAGATCTCCACTGTTGTACATGTTCAAAACTTAGTTAGAAAAGGCCCTGACCAACCTGATTTTTGCACTTTGAAGTCAGTTGAGCTTGGAGAGGGGGATTGGAGTGAACACCTCCAGATGTGCCTCCTCACCTGAATGTTTCCGTGATTCTGTGTGCAAAGCCTGCAGCTCCCAGTCATGTGTTAATCATGTCTTAAAAATTAAGTTCTGAGTAATCCTGAGGATTATTTATGTGACCCTGGGGCTTACTCACATGAGTACCAAGTGTAGGACTTGCTCTTAATTGAAGAGCTAAACGTAAGTCAGCAGCCCAACGGGATTATTCAGCCTGCAACAGTATCTGGCAGATGGGCATGCATGCTTTCCATCCATTCCTTCTCAGATGTTGCTCTGATACAGCATTTTCTCCAACATTGTGCAGCTATGTAGGAGAATGCTTCAAATAGGCAAGCAATTATCCATGTGTTCCTGGTAGGAAGAAAGGTCATTTACGAAACCCGAACTGCCATTTTTGAGTGTCTTCAGGTATATTGGCAGTATGTGTTTCAGTTTCGTTTCACTTCTGTCAGGTTAGAGAAGTGCTAGAAACTAAGTTTTACATCCTGTTGATCTCTGTATTATCAAAATGTGTGGAGGCACCCACAGGAATCCCTAGTTCACCCTTACCAAGGACTCAGTGCTTTGTGATTTCTTGGGAGTGGGTCTTCTCAGCACCTCTGCCACCAGCTGACCTGCCTCAGCTCTTATGGAGCTGGAAAGCCACTTTAATTTTAAGCAAAGCTGGACTCACTCCCTCTTACTCATTCACAGATCTCCCCTACCCTCTCACACCTATGTGTACACACCCAAGCAGCCTGGCCAGGATCACTTGGGGTGACACAGTGGATGAGGGATGCCAGGTATCAAGTTCTTATTGAGCCCCCTGGGCCCCTCTTCATTGGTGATGCTGAACTCATTTTTGGGCAGGTCTTGTGTACTCTCTAGGATCCAGGGATTACTATGGGGTGATAGTTTTACCTCAGAACTCTGCTTACTTCAGCATCGTTTCTCCTTCGTTTGGGTTTCTTGAGGTATCAGAAAGAGGAAAGGAACAAGTGTGTTCTGGGACCTTGTGGCCATCCTCCTGTTGTCAGAGTATATGGTCACCTGCTGGTAAGTCACCACCTACTCTCAGCACAGGCCCCCTGGACATGACATAAGAAGCTGCATTCTGTCAAAACAAATTCTCCATCTCAACCTTAGTCCCGCTACAAGAGTCCTGTGCAATGTAATTAAAGGACCTCAGAAAAATTTAGATTGGAAGACACCTCTGGAGGTCCCTAGTCCAACCACCTGCTCCAAGCAGGGCTCAGCACAAAGCTAGATCAGGTTGTCTCCAAGGACGGAGATCCCACGACCTCTCTAGGCTCTGTCCCAGGGCTGCACCATGCTTGTGGGGAAGTTTTGTCTCTATTTTTTCAAAACGTCTCTTGGGCTGGATATCACAAAATTGGACTTAAATTCTGGATGCCGCCTGATGAGTGCCATGTAGCGGTGGAGAAGCGCTTCCCTCCGCTGTCCTGCAAGGACCACTGAGGCCCTGGTCAGCCACCGAGGCCACAGGGCCCTAGCTGATGCCTGTGTCCCTTGCTGTCCACCAGGACTGCAGAGCTGCTCTCCGGACCTTGGGTCTCATCCTGCACCACTGCTGGGCTCCTGCAGCCAGGGGCAGGACACAGGGTCTGCCCAGGCTCTGCTCCAGGAGGTTCCTGGCAGCCCATTTCTGCAGCCTGCTGAGGCCCCTCTGAAGGGCTGCACGCCTCTCCAGCTGCTCCCCCAGTGTGGCACCATCCCCCCCTCTTCTAGGTTGTTGATAAAGATGTTAAAAAATATTGGCCTGGTATTGACCCCTGAGAAATGGCACTTGTAACTGTCTGCCAGCAACATTTCGACTGATGGACCACTGTCCTGGAACCTGACGGTCCATCCGGTTGTCCACCCACTTTTCAGTTCACCTGTGAAATCCATGATTTCATCACTTTAGCTGCAAAAGTAATGCTTGAAAACTCAAAAATAACTCTTGCAAAAAGATTTCCCTTCCTAAAACATCATCATTTACAGGCAGAAACTTTTATTTTTTATCAGTTTGATGCTTTGGTGTTGGCCCAACCTGGGAATCAGCATGTCGGTATTGTGCCTGCTGTTCTGAATACCCTGTTATTGTAACAAAGAACACCCATTCGTAATTTCATACTGGCACCAGCAAAAAGGTTTTGTCATATGTGAAAACTAGCAGGGAAATCCATCTTTTGTAAACCCCTAGAGTTAGAAAGTTCATGTATTGTTGACCAGACAATAAAACAGATAGCACGAAGGAAATAGACTGACAGTGCCTTGTAAACATAGTTTCACTAATTAGAAAAAAAGGAGCATTGATGCTTTTATTATCTTGGGACAAAAAGTGAGCTACTGGAATGAGTTACATGCAGCAAAGAAACCTGGCTTTATCTGTAGGTTGGGCGTGCTTTAATCTGACGTCCTGACAAAGCTTTATGGTGAGTAATACCTAGAGTATGCCTGCCAAAGCTCTGCAGCCAAAGCACGACTCTACCTGTCACTCCAAAAAGGCCGAAATGAATAGCAGGACGCTAATCCCCAGGGCACCTCATAGCCTGCAGCATCTGGCTGCTACAGTAGGGAGCAGATGATGCTTCCTTTCAGATCACTACAGGTGTGGAGCTCACACACACAGAGGCAAATGCGTGGTTGCTCTTTGCTTGGGGTTAGCTAAAGATCTGGTACGGAAACTAACATGCTCAAACTCCCAGGGCACTTGCAGTTCACTGCCCGCCATAGAGTTTCAGAACAAAAACTGACTCATCTTTCTCAGGATGACCCCATTACTCCATGCATTTCAAAGTTTGTTTTACCATGATGAAGTATTAGGTGGGAAATTCAGACATTCTTTCTCTGCACGTTTCTCTAAAAGCTTAGATTTCAGTGCTTTGCTGTTTTCGTAGGGAAAAGCATTATACTGACAAATCCTTGAGTAGCTCATATAACCAGTGAACGCTCTAAGTTATTAGATCTGAACCAAAAAATGCCTTTTCCAAGTGAGATATATGAAAACTTTGATTTTACTTTACAGGAAATGTATCCAGAATTGTTCTTACAGCACAATAAAGGTTAAGAGAAGAGGTTACCTCTGTACCTGGTTCCATCTGTAGGTCATCATCAAGGTATGGATACTTACTGAGCAGGGGACCCTCTCGATCAGCGTTTCAGAGAATCCTTCAAAGAAGATCCTGAGAAGACCCAGCACCACCTTCCTCTTGGAGGGGTCCTTCAGCTGGGCTTTTTCTACCAGTTTCTGACTTCTGTCACCTTTATTTCCTTAACTAGCTGTTAGCACTGCGTGAGCTACATGAATAGCTAGGCATCTCTGCTAGTAGCTAAAGGCTGTGGATTTCAAGTATTTTAAAAGACAAACACATTTAATCATACCTAGAATGACTCCACTGCAAACTAAACAACAAATACAAGCTCTTGCCTGTGGGAACTTTCTAAGTTATGTCAGCATAGAGACAGTATTGTCGTACTACTCTCACAGCTGAGAAAAGAAGCACATTTTAATTTTGAAAAAGTTTTCAGAGACTGATAAAATGAAACAATTGGCCTAGTCACTGCATAGGTACAATAGATTTCAAATCCATTGGATAGCAACAGCTGCTGGGAGCGTTCCTGCAACTGCTCTCAGAAAAAAGTAATTTTAGTGTGGAGTCAACTTTGGATCTCTGCTTCCTCCACTGACTGGAATGGCAGGACCTGGACTTGTTTGGATCATTTACTTACTGTCATGTACAAGACAGAAGAAAACAGGTGCCTTTCTGGCATGCTCAGGCACATATTTTAAATGGAGTCCTTTTTACTACCAAATCGATTAAGTGTATATGCTATCACAGTGCAAAACATTTCAGTGAAAAGGAACATTGCACCTGCCATCAGGAGGGGCCTCCCTGACTTGCTTTTCTGCCCAGCTAACCCCACATCTCAGGCGTGCAAAAATGTTGTATCATGCTTTTGGGGTCACAGATTTGAGCTTTGCTGATTCAGAAGCCAGAGATGTGAGAGTTGTAAAGTTAAGGGTCAGCTGCAAGGCACAGACCTTGAGCAGCTTACCCCTACTAAACCAAAAGACCTCTCTGTTGAATACTTACTTCGTACATCTGAGACAGCAGGGTACAAAGGCTTTACCGGTCAGAAGCCACATTTCGAACTCCACCCTGAAACCAGAAGCACGCTATGGTGTCATGTGCATGCAGAAAAAGACCCAGCTTAGCAAGGAGCTGCCATTTCCTGCCCTAACTTCAACTTTCAGGCTGATTTAAGGTGGAGCTCGTGTGGAGTGACTGTGATGTTGAATCTCCAGGTAATAACTACACTGCTGATGAAAAGCAGTGTCAGCATGTGACAGCTGTGGCTGCAGTCTTCTGGCCAGTAGGAAGGAGAACAAAGTCCCACTGGACTCACTGCTACTCAGTCCTCCAGGAGCAACAAGAAACCCAGTTCCTTCACCTGGAGATTTGCAGCAGCAAATGCAGACCCCTCTCAGCTACGAAGCAGATATGCTTTATGCCCATCTTCCAAGAACCAGCCAACATCCCTTGTATTGCAGCCAGATTAAGCTTCGACTTGTTTCTCTCTTCTAGGCCCCAAGCTCATCCCTGTGCAGGGAAGAGCACTGAACTGCCATGCCTGTGTTTGGCAGCGGTGCTGAGCTTGGCACTGCTGGTAGATGGTGCACGCCGCGGAGAGACAGAAATGAAGTGGTAAGGGGAGAGAGGCAGTGGCAGCCTAGGGCTGCTTCACAGTAACTCCCTGGGCTAGCAAGCTCCCCACAACAGAGATCCCATCAGCTCCTCCACCCAAGAAGAGACGTGACAAGTCTTTCAATTATTGGCCCCTTGCAGACCAGTGGGCTGCAGCTCCTGCTGGTTTCAGCTGAGATATGGGCTCTCCCACGTGCCTGGTGACTAGAAGCAAGGAATCCCATCTGGGCATTCAAGAGCAGAAAATATAAAAGCAGAGCTTGCTGGCCGTAGTGATCCTGTGTGTGTGAGCTGCTATCAGGGAAGTAATTCATGCAAAAGTGGCCAGAGATCGTAGAGGTGTCCAGATCCCAGCCAGATTCTGCATTTGGGCTGTAGTAACTTTTGGGGGTACATTAACCATACGACATTCAACAGGTTTAATTGCTGTAGTGGAAATATGTCTTTTGCTTATCTTTGGAAGCATTCCTTCCCCCCCGCCTCCTGCATTTTGAAGGCTTTGGTTTCAAGTTCACATCTATCAGAACAGAAAATAGCAGGACATGCCCTATCATGTCCTGGACACCCTAAGCCAAAAATGAGGGAGCTGCACCCTTTTCCCCTCATCCAGATTCTATCTTTTATATGCACTTAAAATGTGCACATAAAGCTTTATCACGCCCAAACCATTTCCGAAACAATGAGCAGCCATATTAACTACTAGAAATTTGAAGGACTGTAATTCGAGGGCAATTTTACCACTCCCTCTGACGGTCTTTTGTATTTGTGATACTATATATTTCTCATAAACAAAACAGCACAGAACATATCAATCAAATTATCAGCATAGAGGGGATTACTTAGGCAGGCACTTACAATTTGCTCTGCACTCCTGGTGAGTCCAGAACAGCAGGTAGTCCATCTTACTCTCTAATAGGATTAATACTGATGGAAAAAGTGTTAGTACCTGTCTGGTGTGCCTATAACCCACTTCTCCTATTAAGTTAGAGACGCATAAAATAGCAGATATGTAAGTTAGATATGTATTTAAAAAAAAAACCCCAAACCTTAGAATAACTAAACCTATTCTTCATGTAAACTCCAAAGTTCGAGCTGAAATGGTGTTTTCCCTTGAGCAGTCTTCAGGACAGTATGCTAATAAGGTTTGTGAGCCCAGAAGTTTTACTCCTCCATGTTTTTTCTCCCAGAGAAATGTTTTATTTTGGTGTATCACGGACCATTCCTAAAAATGAGCAATAACTTGGAGGCTCAGCACTTCTGGAAAGGCTGTTTTGGGTGCACACACCCCAAGGATCTCAAGCACCAGGGGATTCAGTCCTTCCTGAATTTTGCAACCACAATGCAAAAGAGCCAGGTTAGCAACTCCAGGAGCTAAATGGTTGTAACCAGACAGGTGGAATTTAGTTTTTGCCTGCCTATGTGTCTCCTCTGTAGATGTGAGCACTCTCACAACAATGAAATTAAGCTGAGACAAAAAAGTCACAAAGACCTAGTGATTATTGAATAGTTATAGGCATGAGCCAAGCACTACCTTCCTCTCTGTCTCCAGGCAAAATTTAATACAAAAACTGTGGTGAATATTTTCTTAGAACATGCCTGCAATGTTGCTAGACGCAAGTGTCGTACCACAGTGACAGAGGCATGTTCTTGGATTGAGAAGTAATCCTCAGGTCCTGAAAAGCCCACAAGGCCCTACTGAGGTCCATCTAATCATATCATTAGAATATTACCACCAGACCACTATGACAGAAAGGCATGAGAAAAGAAATTTCTTGACCCTGTAGCAAACCTCATCTTTGGGATAAAGCCTTATGGGGTTTTGACAGTGATTTGGGAAGTCCAATCCAAACAGCACCAACATTTTCCTTAATGTGCAGAAACTGAAATGGAAAATTTGGAGCAAGAAGCATCAAAGAACAGTTCATGACTCCCCTCTCCCTTTTGCCTTTGCCTTCCTCCGTAAGAAATTGTGGTTGCAGGTCAGACCCTTTCCTGCTGAACACCTGAGAACTTTGTGCACTGGGTCACCAGCAGTGAGTTTCCATTCCCTCCCCAAGAGTATTTCTTCACCTGGGGAAAGACAGGGATGAAATGGTTACGGCCTGAGCCTGACTGCAGGCAGGATCACTTGCAAATGATGTCTTCTCACATGTCTTCTTGTGTGCTGGTGCACCTCTCATGAGTTGAGTAACTCTCAGTGGGGGTCAGTTCATTTTAGCACCTAGCCACCAAAATGTGCTGCTGCATTGTGGCAGCAAGCATGTGGGGGTTGTGCTGCCATAAGCTCTGCTGGATTTCTCAGAGTCTTACATTGCTCCACACTTTTCTAAAAAACCCTGCTTCCATAGACACAGGATTATACGAGGACCTCAGCTTTCAAATAGAACAATAGCAGTAATGGTGGTAGGGAAAATATGTGACACTTGAACCCAAAGGTTTGGGGAAAAAGGAATTTAACTTTCATTATTCATTAAAAAGTCACTATTATAAGACAACACCTTGCCTTTCAATTTGTTAATACTTCACAGAAGGCAATACTGGGCATAATGCCACAATCAGACATGGCTGTGTATGTATTACATTACAGAGTGAAGACACACACATCCAATTTAACTACAAGCAATTACATTATGTGTAAGTGGCCACTCTGCTGGGAATATGCATAGATCTGGAGTTCAACCTAGATGCCTTTGCTGCTTATTTCTGAAGCCTGCCTATAAAGAAATGAACTAGCCCAAACACACAAGCATAGCTTGACATGACTGTCTTCTGGGCATCTGATCTGTTCCTGGCATTTTAAAGCCATTCACAGATACAGTGCACTGTCAAAGCACAAGGAAGCAAAAGGATCAACTTGTATATATTCTTAATACATGAGCTCCTGGAATTTCAGCAATTCTTGAAATCTGTTTAACGAGAACAGATGAGTAATCTGCTATTCTGACTACCGAAAAGCTTGAAAATAACCCAGAAGTCATTACTTTCCAAAAGGTGAAATAAATCTGCTCCTAAACCCCGCCTGCTTTGTGCAATCCTGGAAAAAACCTTGTATGCAAGGAAATATACATCAACTTTAATACTGGAGAGCTCAGCAAGATCATTTCCAATCACCTCTGGGGAAATGCAAACTTGCTTTGCAGTGTACAGAATTCATTCAGCTAGCAGCTTACAGGAGCAGCTTCTGGTTTTGGAGGATTCCAAGTGATGAGTCAAATCTCTTAGCTATTTCTGTTAGAAAATAAATAAGTTTTTGTATTTAAAAAAATCTTTCTGGTAGATGGAAGGGAGCAGGAAGGCTGTACAAGACACTTGATCCTTTTTGGTTTGTTTTTTTTTTGTTTCTGCTCATGGTAACATTATCTCACTTCTCAGAGACACCTGAATGTTCTGGAACCTTGTCTCTTCCTTGCCTTGTACTGCTGCAGAAACAGGAGCAAATGAACAGAAAGATGTATGAGAAGGCAAGACTCCTATACAAAGGCTGTTTCAACCGCCTCCAACAACCCGTTGTTGCAACGTAGAGAAGCAGAAAGACCGTCTTTCCTAGACATAGGCTAAAGAGGCAGCTATGTCCGTGTAAAACCTGTGCCGTACACAAAATCCCTGATGCTGGTACAGCATCTGTTGCTTTAAGAGAAGGTTGACAGAGAGTTGACTACACAACTGCTTGGGGTGCTCTGCAGCCTCAAGTCGTATTCCTCTGAGGAAGACCAGCCCAACTGAAAACTGGGAACAGACTCCAGCATGCTGTACCATTGTGCCTATAAAGAGTCAGACAAACTCGACTGCGTACACAAAAAAGTGTATCCCACACTACAGCAGCTAAAACCAGTGGGGAACAGAAAAATGTAGGTGCAGCTATTTCTTCCCCACAGCCTTTCCTAATTAAGTCTAAAAATGTCTGTAAGGCGAGCCCTGCCCCATCTTTCTGAAACCAGTCACTACATGTGCTTGTCAAAAGTACTTCTTGCACTCTGTTCTGTAAATAAATGCCAGTTAGAAATTGCAAAAACATAGAGTGAAACGACGTAAATATGAAATAATACAAAGCCTTTATGGAATGTTTCCAAACATGGGGACAGTGGAAGTATGTCAGGCATATTGCACTTCCACAGAGGATTTCTAAAACCAGTATTAGTTCATGCTTGAGTCTGTAGGATGGAATACGTGAACTGGGCAAGCAATATAGCTCTGTGCAGCTAGAGGTTTGTACAGGACTCTCAAAATGCATACAGCAAATAATGAGAGCTCTGAGCCAGTCTCATGCTACTGTACACGAGCATACGCCACTGTGCCCAAGTCATCTAGACAGTTTCCAGCAGCAGAAGGCATACGCTGTGAAGATATGCCATCAAGTGATGGCATTCTGCACAGCTTCTAGACCCAGCAACAAAAGATGATGTGAGCACACATCTTGAAAACTGGCAAGCACGAAGCATACCCAAACCTTGTGGAGAGCAACTGTACCCCTCTGCTCAGCACATCTGGAGTTTTGAGACAAGTTTTGCATTACCCAAGATGGGAGGGATGTTGATAAACTGAAAAGTTCAAACACAGGATCACAGAGATGTCCTGGGGTTGGGAGTGCAGGACATTATGGGAAGAAGCAGAAGGAACTGAGCTTGTTCAGCCTGAAGAAAACAAGGCTCCAGTGGGATCTATTTGCAGTCAGCCATTGCCTACCCGAGCAAGACGAAAGACAGGCTCTTCTCTGAGGTGCATGGGGAAGTGGCAAGAGACAATAGGCATGGGTTGCAACAGGGGAAATTCTGGTTGGATATAAGGAAAAAAAATTCTTTCCCGGCAGTGGTGCAGACAAGGCCCAGATAAGAAGTGGTGGGACTGCTGTCCTGGGACATATTCCAGACTTGACAGGACAAGTCCCTGAGCAACCTGGCCTAGCTTTGGTGAGCCATGCTTTGTGCAGTGGGTTGGACCAGGGGCCTCCATGTGTTCCTCTTCCAATCTGTACTTTTCCATGATTTTTATCACCCTCAGGTGTGGATTTTACAGTTGTTTGATTTGGGGATGTAGGGTGGCTTTCAGCATTTCTGAGCTTCATAACCTTTGGAGTAACTGAAATAGGGCTTGTTTTACACATCTGTGAACTCAGCTGGGGTCTGAGCATCCCTCGTGAGCCACCTCTCATTCGGCCACCATCACTGTTTGCCATGAGGCTTTCAGGGCCAGAACGTAAAGAGCAATTCTGGACATAAGATAGGAGTTTAAAAGACCTCAGCTCACTCTTTCCACTAACAGCACTGAAAAAAATAAGTTGTTTTCCCTCCTCTAATCTTTCCTTAGCTCCAGTCCCTGCATTCTGCAGTGGCCCTCCAGTCTGCCACCAGACCCAGAGCCTGTCCTGAGCCACCGTGGCAGTAGGCTCAGTGGGGACAGGGACACGGACCCTCGTGCTGCCCCTCACCCTGGTGCCCCCATCCCAGACGCTCAGCAGTGAGGCAGGATGGAGGTGCACCACAGCGGCGCGGGGCAGCACCATGCCTCCTGGCCCCCCCACCGGCACCCTTACTGCGAGGTGGCCACTAATGAACCCAGGCTACGGAGATGCTTTGGGCTACCTGGGGAGTGACGCTGTCTGGGAGAGGGGAGCTGGTGCTGGGGAGACCGTATTTCTCCTAGTCTTTGTGGTCCATGCCTTCACCCAGGCCTTTCCCTTCCCCTTCCCTCAACCCCACTCATGCATTTCCATGCCCTGCTGCAGCAGAGGAACCCCCCCTATGCTGTTTTCCAAAAAAACAAAGCAGCAAACCATCCTTTGGCTTATTAAGCTTGTTAACCCACTTAACAGCACCACTGAAAGGGGACCAAAAATGAAGGTCTGGAAGGGAAATACCTCTTCCACTCGTTTGTAACTGAAGTTTTTTCAACTAAAACATCAGGCACGTGCTAGTCTCACTCTTCCTTGTTTAACACAAAGCAAAGAGTTGGAACAAGCCGGTAGGACGCGCTGCGGGAGGCTTGGGGGCACAGCCACTGGCCAGAAGGGTTTGGTTTCATAGGTGTGTTTCTTTGACTTGAAACATTATTATTAATCTAGATGGGTTGACAAAACAAACAAGCACAATTGCTCAGTAGGCAGTCCGTACGGATGCTGAAAGTAGAGTCCCTTTGCCCATCCCTTCCCCGGACAGCTAGTGCCTCCCTGCAACGTTCCCAGCACAGAGCTCGTCTAACACGTTATTTTGTATGAAGAGTTCAGCCAAATGAACCGTGAAGCAATGAGACAGGCAGAAATGAAGCAAGTACAAACCATGCCCACAGCAGCAATCAGACAGGTTGAGAACTGTCTGCGTCTCCTTCATGGACGCTGTGACGAAGACCCGGCTGCTCCAGCGCTGCAGAAGGACTCTCATGAATGTTTTTCTCACCAGGAGCAAAGAGCAGAATATCAAAGAAATAAATATCCTCCTTGGCCCTTCTTCTCCCTTGCTGGTCCAAGCTCCCTCTCTCTTTGGTTTCCAGCTCCATTCTCTTTGCTGGGCACAGCTGAAGAGCATCTCTGCTTGCCCGAGCAGCCAGACGGCACCTGCCCTGGGCCAGGGCTGCACAGCACCGTTCCTGCTGTTTAAATGGTTTTTGGCCCCCCGCAGCAGGACTGGCAATACAGAAAAGCCTGTTCTCACCATTGTTAACTTATCCTTAAGTTTCCCACATATTGCTGAAAGCTGGGGCACGTGGCAGAAGAGCTGAAGCGGTCTGGGAGCTGGATCGTTTGTGTGGCAGCTCTTACATCTACAGAAGGCACCAAAGCTGCCCTCACCTGAGCAAGGGCATGGAGTCTGCAGACTCCTTTCCCTTTGGCAGCGGCACCCATTGTGAGGCACAGCAGGTTGGGATGTAGCAGGGAGAGAGGCACTCAGCCAGGCCCAGGGGATACCCCCAGAGGATGCACCACAGGGGGCCATGCTGTTTCTGTGTTATCGCACACTGGTGTAGGTCAGTTCCCCACAGCCGTGGCAGGAACACGTCCTAGCTCCTGCATGATGCTGACTGCAGGGCACACCTCCAAGCGACATGTCACCTAAATACTTATAGACACTCATACCGGCTGCTTAGCCGGTGTTGCTGCTTGGGAACTTGGGGCTGGCTTCAGTCAGTGGAACAAAGGACAAAGGAAAAATGGTGCCCAAGGCCCAGGAGCGCAGGTAGTCTGGTGGGACACCTCTGCGACTGGGACCTTAGGTGTTCTTGAACTTGGCCTGACTTTGAAGGGATGCAGGTGAGGATGGTTACAGCTCTTTCCCAAAGGATCATGGGACCATTCATGATCCAGGACCATTCCACATCTTGGAGGCCAACCAGTGCAGCTCTACCCATGTCTGCGTGGTTACATGCCCTTTCCCCTCCACTGCACCAGATGACCATGTCCAGGCTGCGGGTGGGGAGTGCTCCCAGGCCTGGGCATTGTTTGGGACTATCTGAGCCAAAGCAGGCAAGGACAGTGAGGAACACTGAACAGAAGCCCAAGTCTTGTTTCACTGACCAGTGCAGACATACCTTGGTGTTCCTGTCTTTACACAGCCAGTGCATCTTCCTGTCCATCTTCCTCAGTAGCGCTGTACGCCACGGTGTAAAACATCCATACCCCAAAGAGTGGGGCTTCTTCTCCCTTCCTCCACCTCAGCAGTCTCCACAGACTGAAAAAACCTGGCAGAGCTGCTACAACACATGGTCAGATAGATATCCATGCAGATGCAGAGGTTGTATGAATGATATCTCCCTGCACCAGCTAGCTCTCCTCCACCCCTGGGAGTCTGGATGCCACCTACCCCAGTGTTTCCTCTCATGTCATATGTTTCAATTGCTGCCAGGAGAAGCAGCAGCTTTATCCTGCCAGGACTTTGAAAGGAGGCTCCCCTCCAATGACTCCTTGAACAAGAAAACTGACTCCCCCAGTGGGCATGCGTTTGCTGCAAGGAATAACAGGGAAGCACAAAACCTCTGTCCATCTTCTACATTTGTTAAAATGCTTTCTCAGGTATGCAGCCAGAGGAGGAAGCTCTCATACGTACAAGATCCCCCGCAGGATTTGGTGGAAGTTAAAGGAAAGCACAGAGATGGTATTTAGGTGAAGATTTGGGTCATGAAGCAGAACTGGGGGATGGGGAAAGACAGATGCCATGGGATTTAAGGCCAAAGCAGCATACATGTCATGTCTTCTCTTGTCACAGATGATGCAGATCTCATGGCATTACAGAGCTGCCCATTGCTGTATGTGTAGCCAAAGCATCACCGTAACCATTGTGCCTTGAACTGTGGGGATGGCTTGTGGGCAAGGAGACCAGGAACAATGGTTTGAAAAAAATGGTTTGCAAAAATCCACTCTTTGCTGCCCTCTGGGCTATTCTTAAAGCAGCATTTTTGCTTTTCAGATGTACTTTATGACTTGGAAGGAGTAAACATTCCAATAGCAAGAGAGGATAATTGTGTAAAAAGCACAGGGCATCTCACTAGCGTATCATTCCTAGTAGGAACTTACAGACTACTGCTTCATCTGTTCTTCTGCTGCCCCCCTGAGTGCCCATTGCTTACTTTAGGACAACCACATCCACACAAGCCCTACACAATAAGGTTCTGAGATCTGGGCTGTGCCAGCAAAAATGGGGGCTGACTCCTAGGCCAAATCCAGACCATAAATATTTCCAAATATTTAATAAATGCTGAAAGCAGATAGAAAATCCTGCCAGCCTTCCCCCATCTACAACCCTGACTGCTTTTCAGCCTGAGCTGAGCTTTAATGCTCCTCTCCCCAAACACACACACACACACCTTCCATAGCTATTTCCTGTGCAGAAGGCAACTCAGAAAATAAAATAGCTCCATTTCTTCCAGGCATGTCTAAGAAGCCGTTTTCTAATAGTAAAACTGACGGGTTCAGCTGCTTTATTAACTGTGGTACTAGCTTGACCTGAATTGTTTTCAGGGCTTGAGGATTCTGCTGTGACCCTCGCACATGAAACTGCTTGCAGGGGGAATGACTCCAGTGTTACCTGCTGTGGGGCCTCCAGGGTCCATTGCAAGTCACTGCAAGAACTCTCTTCTCCTGCCAGATGTTCCTCCAGCAGCCTCACTTCATGGGTCACATCATCTCTGAAGGGTCTCTTCTACTTTCCAGTCTTCCTAGTCCCATTGTAGAGTAACTCTTGTGGGTGCCTCTTCCATCACTGAACTGCCCTGTCTTGTCTCAACACCTGGACCTGACAAAGCCATTTCCACACATAGGATCAGTCTGGATTCTGAAACCAGCCCTGGCAACAAATAAGTAAAACATCTCCAGATTACGTCTGTGGGGCAGTCATGGTACAATCTGTGTTAACCTCCCAGTGTCAAATGAGTGAGAGTCCGTTTGCAGATGCCACCCTGAAACAGTACCTTTTGACCATTGTAGACCGGAAAGAAAAGAGAGGAATGAAATAAAAGGAGGAGTTTTTCTTCAAAAGTGCTCTCCTAAGAATACAGTTCTCACCCTCAGGGCAGGGGAAGGGACCGTCTCTCTGTTTTCAAATGTATCTTGGCAGGCAACAGATTAGGCAACATGGAAATGGTTACAACACCACTGCGATCTTTAGTGAAGATGCCTAAATAAAGGACCAGGGTCTGGACAAAGGAGAAAGTGACAGTGATGCTGGTAAGATCTTGTCCAGGTCATAATTTTTGCCTACATCACTAAGAAGCCTTCAGACAACCAGAGAAAACATTAGATAAACAACCAGCAACTGGCCAATTCTCTACTCCTTGCCAAACATATCAGAACACCTCCTTTTAAGTCTCTTCTTTCACATGCCTCTTACAATGCCACTGGAGTAGTATTTAACCTTTATCTCACTGGCTCAGAAAGGAGATGGAAGAACTGGAAAAGGACAGAAAGATATTGGGAGGATGATGAGAAGTAAGGAAGAGTTTCTTCATCAGCCAACTACATCAAGACACATTGGTCTAGAAAAGAGATGACTAGAGTGAAAGTAGGTCCCATCAGTGGTGAGAGGCAACGAGAAGGTCAATAGGCAATAACTACTCATGTGTCTTTCAGTACAAGAACAAAGAGGCAACAAATGAAACTAACAAATGAAACTAGCAGATGGCAGTTTCACATTCAGCCAGAGGAGGTATTTCTTCTTACCATACACAATCCAGCTGTGTGACCCATAACCGTTAGTTATTGTAGATCCAGCAGTTTTGCCTGGCTCAAAAACCCACAAGACAAACTCACAGAAATGGATGGACAAAATAACAAGAGAAAAGCCACCAAACCATATATTGCTGTAGTCAGGAGGAACATGCCCTGACCCAACAAACAGGGCCAAGCTGTGATGCTGAGTAAGGAAGAGCATGAGACCCTCTCTTGGGGCAGCCAACTGTGGTGAACCATTCACAGAGAATTACACCTCCCCATTGCCCTGCCTCATCCCCGTGCATCATTAAATCATTACTATCGTCATTAAAAACTGGCCACAGTGACTTCCAATCAGCAAGTTGCCTCATGCCATCAGTTGCCTCATGCCATCTAAAGAAAATGTGCCCTGCCTTCACACTGCCTGTTGCCAGCTCCTGACTGGAGATTAATGTATTCCTGACTGTGTTAAAGAGGTACTTTCAGCTGAAGCCATTCTGCAAAACATAGTTAATGATTTGTACGAACGAAAGTTTGCTTAGTGTGGAAAGGAGACAGCTGAGGGGGATCCCAGTTACAGTCTCCTGCTGCCTGAATGGCATTACAGAGAATACAGAGCCAGACTCTTCTCAGAGGTGCCCAGCGACAGGGCAGGCAGCCTGGGGCACAAGTTGCAAGAGGGGTTGGATGTGAAGAGAAAACTCCTTCCTGTGAGAGCAGTGCAGCCCTGGAACAGGCACCAGAGAGGTGGTGGGATCTCTATCCTTGAAGATATCGAGCACTCAACCAGATGAGGGCCTGAGCTACCTGACCTAGCGTTGCGGTGAGCTCTGCTGGGTGTGCAGGGTTGGATTAGAAACTTCCAGAGATGCCTTCTGACATAAATCTTTGTCAGATTCTGGGAAGCACATCCCATCCGGTGTGACCAGCCTTGCAAGCCAGGACCAATCATCCATGTTTAATCAAATACATTAAGTGCTTTTGACAGAGGAACAACATCGTCCATGCGCGATTGAGACACCAACCCACAGACTTCTTGGGTGGTTTGGTGCTCAGCCGTCAGCTCTCTGACTCACACAGTACCTCTGCACTGCTGCCTGCCCTGCAGTACTGGAAAGGATTTGCGTGAGGGAGGAGCTGTACCTGGCACACATGCTGAAGCACCTTCAGCCACTTCTCTGACTATCTCATTGAAGGATTATCTGTAATAGTAATTCCCACAAATCTCACAAGTGTCACCTTGGTAAGGGTAGGAAGACGTCAAGAGTCATCCTTAGGATCCTGCATGTAGCAGCCTTCACATGGTGCCCTCTGGGGCATACTTGAAGGTTTTAAAGAAAACAGAAGCAACCTCTTTTGTTTCTAATTACTCTTTAAACAAAAGTATCACCTACCAGCTCTACCCAAGCTCAGTGCCCCACTGAGCCGGGTACACCAGGCTCTACAGCACCAGCTCCATTGCCCTGAGGAGCAGTTGCCCAGATAGAAAAGGTGGGAACAGGCAATGACACTCTGCCTGTTGTCCCACATGGGATCAGGTGGACACTGGAAAGTGGTTCACTTCACCCCTAAAGGAGAGAAATGGACAGCTCCTGTGATTCAGCCCTTCCTAAGACACAAAGTCCAAATCATCTGTAGCAGTCTCCCACGGACCCCAGTTAATGTCACAGACAGTTTAAAGGACCAGCTTAGATGAGAAGTCTGATTTTTTGCGTGGCTGCAAGAGGTGAGCAAAATCATCACTCAGAAAGACACATGTTGGAGCTAACCAAGGAGGTATGGTACGCACATGAGAGCTCAGATCTGCAGCCTTAGCTGAATTCCTTCATGAAAATCCCCTCTATCCTCTCAGTAATAACAACAATATTATTTTTCTCTTTCTCCCCCTTCTGTCTGTAATTTGCTCTTCCCGGTGGAAGGGAAAGGAAGTGTAAATTTTTGCAGCTCTGACAGGACCTGAACAGCATCTTCTGTCACTAACAGCAAACCTTAGGCAGCGGAACATACATCTGACAGAGCTTTGCAGAATCTGGAGAGGCTATCTATGGTGCTTGTTTGCTGACTGAAAAGATAAGCATGAATGCAATTCAAAGCATTGAATTAGGTGTTTACTAAGCAAATTCACAATTGTTTAGCACTGAATGCACTGAGATGGGCCAGATCTAACTACTCAAGCAGGCAAATTCTAATGTACATTTGCCTTGTCCCTTTTGCAACAAAGGAACTCAAATCACTTGATTTTTCTGTGCAGGAGGGCCCAGAAGTAATGGAAACTGACCCAGCACTGTGTAGACCACAGACTTACAACGGTGGTCAAATGTTATCTTGTGAAAGATTCTTTACACATGCCAAAATGCCTCAAGCAGAAATTTGACATAGGATTTTTCATCCCGAATCAGACTCTCAGTTGGGGTAATGACATAATAATCACTAACACTTTTGTATAAGGCTCCCATATTTCTACCAGATGACATCTCAACGCATATATGTTGCACAGCAGTTCCGTAGTGAGCACTATGTACGCACGCTGGATTTACTGAGCACACACAGAGGATGATTTTACAGGTGTGCCCAGAACACCCAGGACTGGTTGAGGACAAGCAGGTTCACCACAGAAATCATGGATGAAGGTTTTGAAGCTTTCAGGTTGTTTTGGATTCACTGGTTGTACACAGGAAAAATAGGTCTGCACATGTACCGTGGCTGCCATTCAGGATGCCTGGATATTGACTGTGCATTTGGAGATATTTATTGCTGCATTACACAGAGCTACTCTTTGAATAGACTACCACACATTCACAAATACGGGAAAAATAGCCCAGATTCTGGTTTTTGGTCTGGACAAAATTTCTGCATGGGAAAAAGGGGACTTGCTCAGGAATCCTGGTTCTAGAGCGATTCCCCAGATACTGAGGTCTCCAAAATATAAGAAAGGCTACACTTATTTAGCTCATCCTGAGTGGTTCTCCTTTTGTCCTCCCTAGCTGGACTACACACTGCTAATCAACACAGCTAGTGTATGAAGAGAGACAAATGATGTGTGACAATCCACCAGGGAGCCACTTTCTATAGAAGACTATTTTAATGTAAGGATTCCAAGTGCTGTAAGATCCTGTGAGCCAGCAGGAAGACACCCGGAGCAGGCTCCGTTTAATCAATTGGTGCCTTGCTTCTGATAGGTGTCCAGAGATTTTTACTAGAATTGTGCTCCTAATCCATTATGTGATCTTGTACTATTTTGCTAGCAGCTGACTTCACTGGTGGTGCTAGACATTCCCAATGGAGAGCTCACTGAAAAGATATCACCGGGGGCTTGAGGACACTGTAACATGTGCCCATGACTTACAGATGACCTTTATGCTGACTGAAAGTCACGTTAAATACAGGGGAGTACACCACTGTTTATCTTGAGTGCACAGGAAGGATGCACTTTTCGTAGGTGTTTGCCTTGAAGACCTATATTTTTAATCATTAGTAAGAAAGTCCAGGAAATACGCTTTGACAGACTAGAGCTGAAATGGACAAAAAGTACCAATTTCAGTGAAGGGACATTTTGGGGTAGTGTCAGGTCAGCAGGGGCATCTCCAACATGGCAGAGCAACTCGGCACTGCGAGCCCTAGCACAGACACAGCCATTCCCGGCCGAGGCACCCCCGTGCTGCTGGAGGCCTCCTTGTAAGGATGGGACAGAGCTTTGACTGCGCTGCCATGCTGGGCGGCAGTCCTAGCGTGCAGACAAGCCCCTGGACTTCTGACTCCAGAGTGACATAGCTGTGGTTTGGGTTAATTCAGCACTACAGCAGCTTTCGCCTCAGTTGCTGTGCCTCTCAGGGCTGCCTCCTTTCAGTTTCAGAGAAAGAGAAAAAAGAATCAGCCAGAAGCTGGCTGCTTCATTCAAAACTGCACAGTGTGACTTACAGCAGGAGTAAATCTCATCAGCTTCAGCTTCTACGGAGGCAAAATTCCCTCCTCTAGTCTCGATGCTCTTTTGTCAGCAGCACGAACACTCAGAAAACTGAACATTGCTACCATTATTTGCATCTATTGTTCTATAAACGACAGATTCAGAGGAACAGGAATTTAAAAAAAAAAAAAAAAAAGGAAACAACCCAAAGGTCTGTCAATTGTGTAAAAAGCATTCCTGAACTGCAGGGTGGGTGGTCTGCTTGCAAGTTGTTATGGTGTCAGCACAAACCGGCACAAAAGATTAGTGATGTGTGTGCAAATACAGCAGTCCGATCATTGCATCTGAAACCAGGTTAGCCAAGTGCGCTTACCTGTGTACTGAATCATGTTTAACACACGTACTTCACTAACTGGCAGTCAAGTGGGAAATGCTGCTCTAACATTGCATCCACTCTCTCTTAGGAATGTTAAATGGCATTTTAAAACCAAGATGGATACACTCTCATTTTACACACAGGGAAACAGAGGCATAAAACTCACCAAAATGATAAATTCTGGGACGTGGAAAATGAGGTGTCTTTGAAAACAGAGCGGTAAATTCCTTGACCAGCTTCACTGAATAAATCACTAACAAGATGGAAAGCAAAATCAAGTCCTTTTGCAGAAGGTTGCCCAGTGCAAAAACTTGACCACAGCATTTGCAGTACCGAACACTGAAATCCTTTTTCTTTTTGGAAAAGAGCTATTGACCTTTGTATCAAATATGAAACATTTTAATATGTACTTTGTAGGCCTGAGACTTGCAACTAAAGTAAATGAAAATTCTTGCTATTCTTACAGCTGTGTTAATGTAAAAACCCACAATGCGTTAAAGTGAAGCTGCGTAACTGAAGATACTGTCTGGCTCAGTGTAAAGTTAGAGGAAAGTGTATTTGGGTGGGGATTATACAGCCAAGCATTATGGCTGATTTCAAGTAACTTAGCAAGGTTCCACTTATTACGAATTCTCTTAAATTTTTATAGTGTTAAAATTAGTTGTCCCATTAGCTCTGCGAATGGAAGTCCAACAGCATTCATAGAACAGTAATAAGAGCACCCTCTAGTGGTCATTATCACAGATATTAATTAAACCTTTTTAAGTAAGCCATTAGTGTATTTGCTTTCTCATGCAAACAGGGTACCCAGAAAGTTTATTAAAATACACACGTGAATACACTGTGTGTTATTCATGCTATACCAGTCCAACAGACACAACTGCAAGGTTTTATCTTGTTTATTCACCAAAAATGCTACACATTTAATAAAAATATTTTAACACTTTCTGTAGCTTAGGGCAAAATAACTCTTTTATTTGCAATTTTCAAAACTGTCAAGGAAACCCTCAGGAAGGATACAAAAAAATGACAGAGCAGTAAGTTTGGTCTCCATACCAGAGACCTTAGTAGAAACTATAACAGAGAATGGAATTAATGTACAGCTGCATAAAGATGATCTGTTCAGAAGAAAGCAATGTGGCTACTGTAAAAGGGAGTCATGATTTACTGATCTTTACAGATCCATTGCAGTTCTCTGAAGCAATCACAGACGTGTAGACTTCCCATTTAATCATAACTTTTTAAAGATGCCTACGTATAGAATTTACTGTAAGATAATATAGAAATTAGTATCTGATAATCATTAAACATAAAAACAGAATCAGAACGTAAGTACCATGTTGGAATGTTATGAGTAACTTTCAAGCAGCTTCAGTCAAGTTAGCTTTAGTTAGACTAAGCAGGAGTTACAGCATCAGAAACTATCAAAGGTAAGGGACAGATGGATTGAGCCTTTCCAGCAGCAAAAGATTAGGAAGAATAGCTTGAATGCCAAGTAGCCAGCAAGCATGCTTTGTCTGCATCTAATTTCCAAACACACCTCCCAGACAGGTACCACAGCACAGGAATTTGCCATATCATATTAGTATCACTCTGGTCTTTGTTTAATCATTATATTGCATGATTGAGTTAGTAAGTACAGTTCTTATTATCTGCTACCATGAAAGCATACTACTTACTGGGTGGGTCCTCTGGGATTTGCCACGTAAACATACAAGTCAAGAGAACTGCTGTCCTGTTTGAGGAACTTTGCAACCAGAAGAATTTTGCCTAAGTTTAGATGGTTTTGTGTTGTATAGAAGTTTGCTGTAGTGTGTAATTCTGAGGGATCACTTTGGGAAAGATAAGAAGTGGCAAGAAAGCAAGTTTCACAGTACCAAGTGAATTAATGAAATGATGAAACAAAAAAAAGGAAAGTATTTAAATTATCAGGGTATTAGGACAGAAACTGAGGTTGTACGTCACAGCACTAAAATGTTCCAGAAGACCACTCCTATGGACAACAGGAGGGACACAATCAGAAAATAAAGAAATCGGGATACAGAATTCCAGTGCTATTGAATGTATCATGAGAAATTACATTGCTTAGAGAAGAGATGGAGTGGCTAGTGCAGATAAATGGTCCCATAAATGGTCCAAGTGCATGGATATTTGAGGTGATTTGTACAGGCACTTTCAGACTTTGGTAGACACCAAGGTAAAAGTTAATGAATCCATGAGATGTTGCTGGGACTTCACCAACTCTGTTTTTCTTCTTTCACAGAAAAGCCAAAAAAAAAAAAAGAGTTGAAATTCATAAAAACACCTCAAACATAACCCTGGAAAATGCAACATTCAGAACTTCCTGCAAATCTCAGGGGAAAAAAACCCAACCAAAACTGGAAAAACAAGAAGTGAAAAATATGACGTGAGGAAGATCCAAACTTTGACAGGTTAAAATCCAAGCTGGTGGAGTTTAACAGGCAGAGCACATCCAGACTCATGAAAAAGTAACACACCCCTCCCGGCATGGGACCACACCTGTGGTGCATCGGCTGCAATGGCTAGCGGCTGCATGTGTCAGGTCTCCAACCAGCGCACAGCCAGATGCTAGACAGGATGCTTTCCTAGACAGGTGAGGATGCTTTCACTCAATGGTGAACCATTTCATTGCCTCCAAATTCAAAGAGGATGCGGAAAACAGGGAGCCTTTGACCTCCGTTGTTATTAAAGCTCTGGCTGAGCAAAAACCAAGGAAGTGCAGTTTCCTGCAACAAAACTGCTGTTACTAGATCACTAACTAGATCCCAAATCTGGTCAGGAGGAGAAAATAAATCTTTTTTTTCCCTCTTTTTCATTTTTCTTCACAAATTGCTTCCCAAGCTCTAGGCAATAACTGGACATAGCACACTCTTCAGAAAAAGGGCTCCAACAAATGGCAAAGCTCAGCGTACCTATACTACAAAGAAAACCAATTCTGAGAGACAAACCAATCTCAAAAATAAATGGGAGGATCTGGCTTTACCTTGCTGCTGCTATGCAAGAGTTTGATTTGAACAGGTTAACCAGGAACATTTGGATGTAGAGGAAGTAACACAGGAATGTAGTAAATATCTCAAACCTCTAAGAAAGGAGTTGGTGGCATCAGTATCTCTTTTAATTTTCCTTCACTCATGAAGAGTTTCAACTAAATCCTTCAGAACCCATTTTTCCCTGTTCCAAGAGCGAAATCAATTAACGTTGTGTGTTAAATTGCTATGGTCACTGCTACTCTTTCTGGCCAGGCAAAGCCAAGTTTTTCCCTAGGGGAAAAAAAACCAAAACCAAAACAAAGACAACAAAATCAACTAACCGAAGGAATCCAGGTAGCAAGTGAACACCCTGATCAGAAACTATTTTCTGGTCATGCTGAGAGGATACATTTGGATTATGTTCAAGATTCAAATACTGTGAATGGCATAGTCCCTCAGAAGCACCTCCCACTCGTCCTGCATTCCTGGGAGGCTAAGCGATATGTTGGCTCCACATTTCTCTCACAGGTAGGTTGCTGCAAACCTAAAAGGCATGGTCCAGTCACTAAGATAAATTTCACATCCTCCTCCTCCTCCCATGCTTCAACGCACTGAACTGGCTGCAGTTCCTGGTGGTGTCTTCCCTGAAGAGCAGGACAGGGGCCTGGAGGTGCAAGTGGCCAGCACTGTAAGATGAACTTCTCATCACATGTTTGCAGCTAACGTTAGGAAACCAAATTCTACTCTGTGCTACTCTGCACACAGGAACAAGTCAGGATGACTTGGAAGCAATCATAAAAAGAATCTCTTTATGGTATGGCTTTAAAAAAAAAAAAAAGGTATAATACACAGAATAATATAAAGCAGAAATTTGAAGAATTTCTTTTTAAATACTTGCATTCTCAATCACCTTAAATACTTCAGGAAGACCAGAATTTTACACTTCTCTCCAGAATGCTCAGCCTTTCACCATCAATACAGCTGGATTTCATGTCTTGGAGGTCAGTATAATAGATGATGTATTGATTTTCCATCTCAGAAATGCCCAAGATCCTCTTAATAGAACGAAAAAGTGACTACAGCATTAGGCAAAGTTTCTTAATGTTTCCAAGTTGTTACAGGAAAGGTTCTTGCATGGATAAATTAACTGGCCAGATAGGAGTACTGAAAGGGGGAAAAAGTCTGCCAATACACACATCCCTTTTACATGATATGGGAACATCCCTACACATGACAAGCCTTGCACATTTGGAAAAAAACCCTGAAACCTGAAGAGTTTGACTTCATGACAGTTGAGACAGGTCTTCAAACCCATTTCCATAGCATCTCCTCTACCAGCCATTGGTGGGGCAAGAAAAACCTCCCAGTACCTTACTTTCAGAAAAAAATACATAGTTCCCTACTTTCCTATAATGTTTTTATTCTTGGTATTGAAGATACCAAATTGTCAAAGGCTGCCATGCCACAGTTACAGAATATGTTTGTTCTTTTGCCACAGTTTCCCATTCTTTATGTGCATGGAAGAGAAAGATGATTTTCCTGGTAAAACAGTGAAAGAGGATTCCTCTTTCTGGATTGCCAATCAACAACAGAAGTGTGCAGCAGCTTTGTGGCAATGTCTGAAACAGTAAAAAGCAGCATTTTTTCATCATGCCTTGACATTTTCCTGTTCACAGATGTGAAACCAGTATTTTCCATTGATATTAAAAGCAAACATATTAAAGTCCTATTCAGTAGAAGTAATAAAACAGAAAAGTCATGTACAATGCTAGCAAATAAAAGAGATTTACATCATAATTTCACATTCTGTCATCTTCTGTAACAAGAAAATAATAACAAACTTGCATTAAGATCTCCTGTCAGGGAAGAATGCCAATTTTTGTCTTTAAACATTTACACTTCAATTCTTGACTACCTGTTCTTTTCAGATCTGTTGCTCAAGCATTCAACACTTTATGTGTTTCCTCCATTATCTATCTGTTCCCATTATATATCTGTTCAACCAAGATTATATACATCAATTGGGAGATGATAAATAGACCGTGAAGACAGGTCACATTACTATGAAAATCCCCTCCTACAGGTAGTGAGCAAATGAGAAAATCTCACAGAGAGATGACAAACTTCATTTACTCTGCGTGTCCCATTCTGTCCAACAGGATGATTCACTGCATGTCTCTGATCCATGAGCTATGGCATAGGTGAATTCAGAAAGAGAACATACAAAACCAAGCAGGTGCACTCTCTGGTTTTAACAAGTTCCCTTCATTTCTCATAGGTCACGTGCTTCTTTTTCAGCAAGACGCCAGCAATACTTCGCCATTTATTTATTTAAGGTAACGTAAGAAATGGGTGTATCAAACTAAAAACCAGATGGAAATATAATCGCAAAGGGCATTTTTGGCCTTACATCCCTAAGGATGCAACTGAACTGTTCTCTCCCATAAAAGCATTTGAAGTCATTGGACAAAATCCAATGCCTTAGTCATGCTAAGAGGCAGCAGCCAACAGCCTGTGTGCATTGGCTGGTCAGTTGCTGGCTACAGAATTCAAATGGGGCTAAAATTGGTGCTACCACCTGAACCGTCAAACAGAGGGAGAGGGAGAGGGGATGGGGGGCGGGTACAAGAGATTTCTCTCCACAGGCGCTCCCTTCAACAGACAAACCCATAGAAAAGTAAGACTTTGTTAGATCTGTTTCTCATGGAACAAATATTGTTACTGAGGGAGAACAGCAGCTGCTCTGTAAGTAACTCCCAGGGTAGATGAACATTGAGTCTAGTTTGAAAGACCCCATCACACAGGCTTCCTTGCTAATTATGTGGCTCCAGGTGTTTAAGTACCAGTTACAGCATGGTTCTCCATAAATACAGAGGAAGAGGTGTACTGCCTCGGATGAAGAACCTGTTCAGTCCAAAGTCCCGTTTCCACCACAGGCGAACATCAAGGGAAGAGGAAAAACAAGGCAAATATATGATACGTCCTCTGCAACATTCCTACAGCCTCCAACCACTTTCAGCTCTGGGGATTTCCTGAGCCTTAGGGGGTGTTTGTTCACTCACTCTCAACACAGCCCTCTTCGAAATACCTGGCCGCTTTCCCCTGCACCCCAGAGAAACACCCTGCACCCAGTGTGCCATTCAGAAAGGCACTGCACACAGCCACCCCCATGTCACTGTGCGAAGAACCATCTCCTCGTGTTTGAGCCTGGCTCCCACTACCACAAATCTGATGGTTTGTACTCAAAAAGTCAATTGCCACCCACCCTCTCCAAGTTACTCAGGCTGTGACAGGCCTCAGGCATATCCTCCCTCAGTAATTTCTTTTGAGTGAAAACTCCGAGCCTACTCAGTTGTTCCTTTCAAGGGACACGAAGCCAGACAGCTGTGCATCCTTGTTATCCTTTTCCAGTGCCAGTATTTCCTTTCTAAGTAGCAGGAAACACAACTGGGCACAATGCTCA
Organism: Pelecanus crispus; assembly: GCF_030463565.1. Taxonomy (NCBI): domain Eukaryota; kingdom Metazoa; phylum Chordata; class Aves; order Pelecaniformes; family Pelecanidae; genus Pelecanus; species Pelecanus crispus. The sequence continues at coordinate 70,475,173 of NC_134676.1, read as the reverse complement.
TGGTACGAGCTCACCAGAGATTTGTGGAGTGCCGTAAGTATGTTCCCTCTTTTGTTCTCGGTCCCTTTCTTTAAAACGTGCCTTGCTTTTCCAAGCACCAAGATGGTGTTTATGCAGGCCACACATACTCAAAGTCTCGCTCCTGAGTGGCAGCAACCAATTCAGATATCGCTACCGTTTGTGTGAAGTCAGGACTAGGTCTCCACACATACATCATCCTGCGCTTATCTACTGTGTATTTAATCTACTTTTTTACTGCCTAGTCACCCCCAATTCTTCACAGATGCCCCTCACCCCTGCTAACTTTAAAAAGTTTTGCACAGTCAGCAAACATTCTCATCGTGCTGCTCACCGTTTTCTCCGAGGGAGCGATGAGTTGACAAGCACTGCTTAGCTGCCTCCCTGCACTCAGCTACTTGCTGATGCGGTTCTCTGTGGCTATGAAATAATGCATGTCTACACTTGCCAATTAATGGCAGCTACTTTTTAACACATGGCTACCAGCAGCCAAGTAATATCAAGTATTACTTGGCATATAGCACCTGAAGAACTATCTAAAACACAAGATACCATTATGATTATTAACTCGCATGCAGCCATTAAGCCATGCGTGTTTAATATTAAACATGAGCATTATTGCATGACCAGAGGAGTGCATGTGGGAGAGTTTGTAACCCCCTGCTAATGCATAACTATTAGTTTTACTACCTCCTCATGACCATGAAAATTAGGAGCGCTGTATTTGATTCACTGGGGTCAGAAGCAGAGCTGGGGAGAATATTCTGCTGTGACTGCCCAGTCATGCTGACCCTGAGAAAAACAAAAAAGCCTCCACTATATGTTTCTAAAACAGTTTCACTTAGTAAAGCACTAGCTGCATTGCACGGATAGTTGCGGCCCACAGCCAATTTTGTCTGAGTGCCTTGCCTCTGCATTTGCTTTTGTTTATATCTTCTGATTTCCTTTTAATACTAATTCCAGTTCGGTTGCATAATAACCGTGTCCTTCTGCCCTTAAAACCCTTACACAGGGTCCCAAACTTGACTTCACTTTAACGCAGTTTTGGTTTGTGAATGGTACAGAACTATTTGTTAACCCCCAAGCACAACACAGAAGTTCACTCTTCCCTAAATTTCAGCTCCTACAGAACAAGGGGGAAAAAACAGTGACATCAGAACAAAATAAGGAATCCTAATATATGTGTGTTTGCTTTTCAAGTAGACAATTCCATTCCCAAGCCATCTAGTAAACACTTTGCTTCCAACTACTTTTATTTTACTTACTTGTATTTATTCACCTCTTTGTAAGTCCACCGTCAGTCAGTCCAAAGGAGAGAGTAATGAGGTTGGAGAAATGTGTGTTCATATGGTACCATTCCATAAGCTGCTTCCTGTAGGCCAGGATTACAATTTGTATTTTCATCTGTTAAATAAATACCTTGTGTTAGAGGCCCTCCTCTTTTTGACTGTGAAAGGTATTTGGACACGTTCATTGTGGCACTTTTCCAACTTTATACAGACACTGGAAAGCAATCTCGCTGAAAGTGGACAGTTCAGTATGACTCGGTTATTAATAATTTTAAGGAAGAGGTTCTGTGATCTGTGACAACAGAGGTATTTTAATGGACGGGAGGAACTACCTACCACCACTCATGCAAATATCTGAACCACTTAAAATGTCTTCATCTGCGTTTAAAAAAAAAAAAAAAAAAGAGAAAAATTTAAAAAAAAACAACTCCCGGAAGCAGGATGTTCTTTTCACAGCGTGTACAGCACACTCTGCTGGCTGCTGTTGAAAGTTAATACCAAGCACGGACGACGTGCTAAAAAAGAAATAAAATGTTTTTCGAGACAGCAGAAACACAGTCTGTGCAGGTAATTACTGTGGGTAGTGAGGACTGGAACGGAGGAAGCACTGGGGATGCATTCCGAGGGCAGCAGGGAAGGGTTGGCAGGAAATTAATTTGGTTTGATGGAGGAGGGGGACCGCTGCGGGAGGAAGGCTTCTTTCTGTGCCGTAAGGTCACACCGGCGGGGTCCGGGGGCAGGGGGGCAAGCTGGGTGTCCCAATGCCTTCGCTGCTGTCGCTTCAAGGACAGGGCAGGCGCTGCCTAAGGGAGAGGCGAGGGTGGCCGGCCGTGCAGCGTTAAGCTGGCTTTATATGCAAGTGGCTTAGAGCCACATTTGCATGACAAAGCCATTTACGTCTATCCCATCAATGAGGAAGGCTGCAGCCTCCATTTATTCTCCCTTCGCTCCTCCGCGGGGATCACGCGCCGCCGGTGAAGGTAGCGAAGGGGATTTTGGCAGGGAAGCCGCCAGCCCCCGGTGCCGAGGAGGGTTCGGAGGGCCCGGGGGCCGCGAGCAGCCATGGCACCCCTGAGGAACGCTTGTCAGGGGAGCAAGCGTGGTGGCAGCGGCTCGGGCAGGCCCGCCGAGGCGGGGCAGGGCAGGGCAGGGCAGGCGGCCCCGCGGCGGGGGTCACGGCAGGCAGGCTACCCCCGCAGCGGCACAGCCCTTGCAGGGGAGGGGAGGCCCGGGCGCCCCTGACGGGACACCCGCCCGCCGCGGGCTGCCGGGCGCTGCCACGTCCATCTTGCGGCGAGGCGAGGCGAGGCCGGGCCGGGCCGCCACAGGCCTGCGGGCGGGCCGGGGCGGCGCGGCCCGGACAAAAGGGGCACCCGCTGGGTGACGCTGCCGTACGGCGTGCTGGGTTTTTTGGGGTTTTTTTTTTGTGGGTTTTTTTTTTGGTGGTTGGTTTTTTTCTTTTTTTTTTTTTTTTTTACAGGGGCGCTCAAGTCTGACGCGCAGGTTGGTGCAGAAAGCGCTCGAAACGGCACACGCGGCCCAGCGCGGAAATCGCAGGGTCATCGGCTCCCCTCCCCCGCCCCGCCCCGCCCCGCCAAACCCAGATCCCCCTCCCCCCCCCCCCCCCCCGGTCCCGGTCTCGCCGCGGCCGGGCCCCCTCCCGCCACCCCCCAACTCCCCGGGCCGGGCGGTGTCCCCGTCCCCCCCCCCCCCCCCCCCGCGGCCGGGCGCCACGCGGGCCGCAGCCCCCGCCCCGCCGGGCCCCGCGCGCCCCCTCGCCCCCCTCCCCCCCGCTTCCCGGCGCCCCCCGCGCGGCGCGGGGCGGGGCCCGCCGTGGCGGTGCGGGGAGGCGAGGCGGCGGCTGCGCGCCTGCGCGGGGGCCTCGCCCCTTTCGCCCCCTCCCCCGCCTCCCTCTGTGCGCAGGCGCAGTGCGGCGGCGGCTCGGCGAGGGGAAGGGCGAGTCGCCGCTGCCGGAGCGGGGGGGATTCGCGGGGCTCCGCGGCTCCGCCGCCGCCGCCATGGCGGGCGCGGCCCCGGCCCCGGCCCCAGCTGAGGAAGAGGAGGAAAAGGAGGAAAAGGAAGAGGCTTCGACAGCGGCGGGCGGGCGGGCGCCACTCTCGGCGGCGGCGCTGGCGAAGATCGAGCGGAACCGGCAGCGGGCGCTGGCACTGCGGCAGGCGCGGCTGGCGGCCCGGCCCTACCCTGCCGCAGGTCGGATGGCGGCGGCGGCGGACGGGCCCGGCCTCGCCGGGCGGCTCCCCGCGCCCTTTTTTCTTCTCAGGGGACGGGGGTGGGGGGTGGGGGGGGGGAAACCGGGAAAGGTGGGGGGGGAGGGCGCCGCGGCGCCGTTGGGCGCGAGGCGGCGGGAAGGGCGGGAAGGGGGGGGGGGGGGAGGGGGGGAGCGGGGAGGGGGGGGGGGAAGCCGCCGCCGCGGCGCGCGAGGGCCCCCCCTCCCCCCCACGTGGGGGGAGGGGGGCCCTCGCGCGCGCGCGGCGCGGCCCCCCGCCTCGCGCCGCGGGGGTGCGCGCGCCGTGCGCGCGCCCCCTGCCGGCGGCGGCTCCCGCCGCGGCGTTAACGCGGCGTCTGGTTCGTCTTGTGCAGGCGGCGTGCGGGCGCGGGCCCGGCCCCCCCCCCAAGGTCGTCGACACGGGAGGGGGCTTCTTCCTGGAGGAGGAGGAGGAGGAGGAAGAGCCTGGCGCCGCCGAGAAAATCGTGCGTCCCCCCGGTAAAGGAACGCTCGAGGGGGCCGTGCAGGAAGGAGGCGGCGGGAGGAGGCGGTGCCGCGTGCGTGGAGCTGGCGGGGGAGGGCAGGAAGGCGCGGGGGCGACAGTGAGCGCCTTTGGGCTGAGCGGCAGGGCGGGTTGGGCGCCTTTTTTTTTTTTTTTTCCCGGGCTTTTTTTTTCCTCCCTTTCTTCCTTTCCCCCTCCCCCCTCCTTCCCCCCCCCCCCCCCCCTCCTGCCTTCTTCCTTCTAACGCCTGTTTCTGGATGCGCTCGATTTCTGGCGCCTCCGATTCTTTTAGCATTAAAGCGGCTAGCAAATGCGCCGTAATGAAAAACGAAGACTTTTAAGCCGCGGAAGTGGGACACGGTCTGTGCGCTCGGGTATAGCAGTTTTTTCCTTTTTCGATAAACGTTATTTCCACCATTTATTTTGGGATTTTGAATTCTAAGACCGAAATAAGTATAAATCCGCGCGGCTTCATCGGTTCTGGGAATTTTGGGGTTGGTATCGTTTATGCCAAGATCAGAGCGCTGCTGCAGTGCCAGGTTTTATCGTTATAAAACGTACTGACGCCGCGTTGCTGATCATTTGGCGGAGGATTTCGACATATTGGCTTGCGATATTCTGCCTCCAAAAAGCAAATGGAGAAGTAAGGATCCCAAAATAGATTCACTTTCTTCTCTGGGATTGTCTTTGTCTTGCTTTGTTCAGCTCTGAATCAGCTGCAGGGCTGCTGGTGCAGTGTATCTCTTTGTTAGAAATCGCCACCAGATTTCATTAAGAGTGTAAACAACTAGCAGCCGTACTTCTTCTGAGGGGCTAACGTTTAACAATAAATTGAGTAGATCTGGGATGCTTTTGCGATGGGGGTATTTTTGCTGTGTAATTCATAACGTCATTGTCTTAATAAAACGTCTTTATGTTCGGGAGTACTGCCTTAAATGATGAAATGTGATGTAAGCATGGCTATGTGAAGTACTGAGCATCCACTGTCGCTAGCAGGACTGAATTGGCATAAAATGTCGTCTTTGCTAGATGGAACCTGCTATAAATGCAAATGCAATTAAAAATGTATGGTGCTGCATGTCAAGTATTAATCTTCTGTTTCAGGTATTGTTAATATTCTGCAGCATTACCTCACTTTTGGCTCGTGAAATTGTATAAAAATGTCGATATTCTGCTAGAATTACAATGTTACTGTTAAAAGGATGGTTCCTTCTAGCTGCGTTACCTGAATCGGTGTTTTTTGGTGTCACATGGAATGTAAAGCAGATGGCGATGACGCTGGAGGTGATCTACCCGGCGAGGATGAGGCCAGCAGCGATGGCCGGCACTGGGATGAGTCTGGGCTTGGAGCAGTGCTGAGAGGGCTTGGGGAGAGGATTGTAGTGGAGCTCCATCCCCATTCCACTCCTAGCAGCTCTCTGGCCATCCACCTCCATTTCTGCCGGCTGGAATGGACGCACGAGCCTTGCCAACTGCCCCAGGCCTCCGTTGAGCTTGTTTAGGGAGAGGCAGGTGTGGCTGAGCTAGGAAGAAAACCGGAGCAGAGCTGAGAGGACTATGATGCCAGTGCAGCTCCGGTACTGCTTCCTGCTCTAGCCACACTCTTCGAACTGCATCCCCTTCTCTGCTTCATCCCGTTCTTGCCTGCACGTCCTCTGTAAATCAGGACGTATTTTAGAGGGCTGGAACGGAGGAAGCTGTAGGAGGGGATATGAAGCACTTTACTGGGGAAATGCGGAGAATTTTTTTTTTTTTTTTTTAAACAATGGCTAAGTCGAAACAAATGTGTGCATTTCAATGTTGAAATCCAATACTTAATACAGTGAACCTTCCAGCAAGAAAAGAAATACACCAGCAGAGGTGGGATTGCATGGTAATGGGTTTGAATTTGTACTGTATCTTTCTGGAAAGCTTCCATAGAGGAGTGAAACTGGTCTGTACCGAGTATTATAAGAACTATAATGTAAAATTTAGTAAAATTGCTTGTAATACCAATTCCAGATGTTTGTTTTTAACATGGTAGTTCCTTTAAAAAAAAAAATTTCTTTCCATTAGCACCTGTACTAGAATTTGACTATCTCATCTGTGGAGACTGTGGCAAAGAATTCATGGATTCCTACCTTATGCAGCACTTTGATTGGGCAACATGTGATAATTGCAGGTATTACAAATAATCAGGAGAGGGAAGCTTTATTTTATGTAAAGATTGCTGGCTATAATTTAGTTAATTATAGTTCTCTTTAATTAAAGAGGCTGTCAGCAAAGAGACATTTTTCAGTAACTTAATACTTACTGAAAAAGTAAATGGAAGTTGAGTGATAATCTCTATTTTTTGTTATGGGAGTGAAGGACAGCAGCATTGTCTCATGAGCCTGTCTTAGGATAGGGGACGTCAATAGATTTTTTTGCATAACATTATGGAAGCATGATGTCTTGAGCAGTTAGTGTGTTTGTCAGCATGGAAGTTAATGTCTTCCGAAGCAGAGTGGGGATTAGGGGAGTGTTTGCTGTCCTAGTGAATTAACCCAAGTGAAGTTAGTACTTTGGTCAGCACGAGTGGGGTGGGAGCATGGCAGCCAAAGGGCAGAAGCCTCATGGGAGGTTACCATTTGACCTGCAGTGTAAGCGGGGGTTTGACCTTGAGCAGAAGGCAGTCTCTACCCTCTCTTATCTTCAACGCAGAAAACACTCCAAAAGCCATCAAGATACCCAGGGCAATGAAATGGGCTCTGAAGCAGCCAACCACCCAGAAGTGCAAGAACAAATGGGTGAATGGGAAAAAAAAAAAAAAAAAAGCTTACAGCTAGGAGTTCTGAGAGCTTCCCTGCTTGCTACGGGGAGCGGTCAGGGGTGTGTGAATGGAGTAGGCAGTTCACAGTCATTAGAGAGAGTGCTGTCTCCTGAAGGCAAGATGGGTGGAAAACGGACATTGAGGAGAGGGCTTGGAGCCTTGGGAGTGGTTTTCCTTCGGACTAAGTAGCCCTTGTAGCTGAACGTTTAGAGATTCCTTGGTGCATTAGCTTTTACTGTGAACTTTGGATTGTAGTAAAGCTGCATTTACAGCAGTACTTCCTTGATGACCGTTGCTAGTGCTTGCTGGTCGGCAGATTGTTCCGGCTCAAGCAATTCAAGTTGCACTTCAGTCAGGATTGCGTAAATGTAATTTTTTTCATTAACTCGTAAGTGCTGCTGTGGTTACGCAGTTTCATTATCTGTCTGGTAGAAGTTAGGATCTTTCAAGGTCTTTATTTTACGCTTCCTCTGCCTACTGTCTTGCCTTTGGAAACGAGCGCTCTGTCTGTGTTGCTACCCTGTTTCTGGGATCTGGAAGCATATGGAGTGTGTATATTCTCAGGTGATCTGGCCTGTCTCACATTACACATTCTTTCTTGACCATGTGTCAGGCTTGTACTTTTGTCCTCTTGAATTGCATCTGGGTTAGGTGAACACCTAAAATTACTCATACTCCTTTTCAGTTATTCCCACTTGTAAGAAAATAGAAGAAAAGCTCTTCTAGAAAAAAGAGGCTTCTCAGCCTATGTTTGCTCAAATGGGAGAATTTTTAAACTTAATTTCAGTAAACCTGTCCTGGAGTTTAGCTAGGTTGTTGGAATCCAAAGTTACTTGCATACATAAAAACTGAGAGGATGAGGGCTGCTTGTATTTCAGGAATGCTGGAAGTGGTGGGGACATAGATGTTAATAACGTGGTTTTCAGGTGTAGCTTTCTCATCATTATTTTACATCTTCCAGAGATGTTGAAGATAAACATAAGCTTATAACAAGGACAGAAGCAAAAGAAGAGTACCTTCTTAAAGACTGTGACTTAGACAAGAGGGAACCAGTGCTCAGATTCATTGTGAAGAAAAACCCTCATAATTCACGGTGGGGTGACATGAAACTTTATTTAAAACTACAGGTACAGAAACCGTTAGTATATTTCATGCCTCTTTTTGCCTTTGTACAACTTTGGTGGCCAAAATGGCATTACTTTTTTTCTGATTGCTGAATGATTTTGTCAAAGCTAAGTATATTATGTGTAGCTTGTGTATTATAGTTAAAATAAAGAGCTGTGGTCCAAATTCGTGAAGATGTCTGAGAGCATTTTAAAGATGTTTGTGGACCACAACCTTGGTGGTCTGCATAGTTACGGGTCATGAAGTGTGTGGCCTTTCGGTGCTGCTCTGACATGTGTGGGGCAGTTTCTGCTGTGTGTGGCCCTTTGTGGCCTCGTTTGTAGCTCTGCCCTCAGAGGCAGCAGGAAAAGCAAGTTGATCTGGTCTCTTGATTTCTTGTTCGCTGCTTTTAAAGGAATGCTGCTGCTTTAGTGGAATATGCACAAAATTAGAGCTGGGTTTGACTTTACTGAGTAAGTTACATCTAGCTGATACTAAAAAAAAATCACTGTTACCTCTTACTGTGGAAGGAATGCCATCTTTGCTGGTCAAGAGCAGAGAGATAGATGGGAGGCAGAGGCAAGATTGGGTTAACTTGTGTAGGGAAAAAATTAAATTTGTGAGTTAGAATAGTTTATTTTTATCGTTTCAGGGGAAAAAGAAACATTTATGTCCATCCTGTAGGTAATCAAGCGTTCTCTTGAAGTCTGGGGTAGTGAAGAATCATTGCAAGAAGCAAAGGAACTCCGCCGTGACAGCAGAGAGAAGATGAAACAGAAGAAGTTTGATAAGAAAGTTAAAGGTACAGGGTTAAACTTACATACTGCAGTATCTGAAGTAAAGCACAGTTCTGTTTGAGTTTGTTTCTGCATCTGATTAAAGTATTTAGAAAATCTTCAGTGTGGCAAAATGGAGGTTTTGAAGAGGTGTGTGGGTAAGCCCTGCGCAGTCTGGTCTGACCTCATAGGTGACTATTTTGGGCAGAGGGTTGGACTGGAGATCTGAGGTCCCCTTCCAACCTGAATTACCCTGTTGTCCTATGGACATGACAGAAGTGACAGAAATCAATTATGACGGTTCATTATGGGTTTTTTAAAATTTTTTGGTATGACCCAGAATGTGCCATAGCTCATTCCTGTTACTTCTCCTGACTCGCGGAGAACATAGATTTTTGTGGCAGTGGGTTATAATTCTGTCATACGTATGCCTTCAGGTGGAGTAACTGTAAATGAAGGTAGAAAATGCCTTTTCCCGCTGTTCACAGTATTCCCAGCTGCTGTTTTTACTGCTCATTAGCCTTGTTTTTTCCTGATAAATTAGTTGTTAGGAGAGTATTCAATGGGTAGGACTTCCGGAAAATACTTTCAGCCCAGACATGCTAGTAATTTTAAAAAAGACTGCATGTTTGCTTCTTCGCAAGAGCTGTGGCTTACCATGGTGTCTGCGCTGCCCATGGCGTCCGTGCTTTGCTTCGGGTGGGCATTCACAGAGGCAGAAAGCTCCAGCTGTCTGTACTGGTATTGTCTGGAGGAGGCAGAGTGTGAGACAGAGCAAATAAACCCCTGTCTTGACGGCTGGGGTTCAGCGCGCAGAAGGACTGGCAGCAGGCTGCAGCCCGGATGCCAGAGCTCAGCCCAAGTACAGGCCTTAATGCAAGGAAGTTTGCAGCCTGACCGGTTGGGCTCAAAATGTGGCTACATGTTGCTGTTTGGGATGCTTGCCACCCGCTTGCAACATCCAGATAATACCTTGGGCTCAACTGCCAGCCCGCGCTCTCTTGAAATGCTGCTGACTTCACTGCGGCTGCTGCGGAGGCAATGCACATTGCTGGGCATAAGGCTTAGAGAATGCCAAGTCATTTGGGAGGCTTACTGTGACCTGAATGAAAAGTACTCCTTCTTGGTCATGTAAAACAATGAGGTGCTTTATAAAAACTTTTCCTCTGCATTCCACCTACCCCTTTTAGATCTTTTGAATGGCTTCGTGTAAAAAGGCAGTGGGCAACATGTACTTAGTCCAGATGGAAAATCTCCTGTGAAATCTCATGGCAGTGTAGTCCTTATTCTTTAAAATATGCAAACGAGGTGAAGATTGCAAGGCAAGTCAAAGCTTGTTCTTGCAACAGCAGATTCTCACCCAAGACTTGTGGAAGACAGGCAACAGGCAGATTGTTGTCTGTAGTCTTCCAGAAAGGTGGTTGTCTTGAGTTTTGTTAACTATTATTTAAGATTTATTAAAATCTTAACATGTTCTTATATTTCTTATCAGAACTCCGCCGTGCCGTGAGGAGTAGTTTGTGGAAGAAAGAAGCTAGAATCCATGAACATGATTATGGACCAGAAGAAAACATTGATGAAGATACATATAAAAAGACCTGTACTGTCTGTGGCCATGAATTAACTTACGAGAAGATGTAGTGGTTTTTTTTGTTTGGGTGTTTTTTTGATTTTTTTTTTTTTTTTAATTTCATTATCTTTGTAATGTTATTTTGTATTAAAGTAAAATAAATGCTAATTATGAACAAGCTGTTGCCAAATTCTATGAAGAACGATGTTCCTCAGTTGCAAGAAGCTCTGTACAGAACAATAAACTTTGGCATTTAAGCTAGATCATGGTATAGAATGTAACACATCTTTAACAGTTCAATAAATTGGTACCTTGTAGGCTAAAAGATAAGTTGGTATAGTTCTAATTCATACGCTGATGAAACAAAGGTGAACTTCCCACTGTTTGCCTGCTTCCATTAGAGGAGGAAGGCTCCATGTTCTGTCCCAGGGGTTACTGGTTGTGGGCGGGCAGAGGGCAGCTAGCTGGTAAAGCACCTCCTCTGGGGCTTGGGGGCGGTGGCATGGGGCGGGTCCTCCTTCTGCTCCCATTTGGAAACTTGACTCCACTAAAGGAGAATTCTGGTTGGTTCTCTCTCAAAAGCAAAGCGCATGCTCCTGGGAAGGTTCTGGCACATCTCCACCATGTTTCATAGGGGAGAGTCCTTACATGTACCCTCTACTGCCTCCACCCCCCAAGTTTTGGACCAGACACCACAGTGGCTGTTACAACTTCACCCTTTTCATTTACAAATTTCTGACAAACACCTATCCTTGGGGGGGAGGCAGGGGAGTAGCAGTCCAAGGTAGATCTCTCCAAGGGCGCCTGAATGATGTTTGCTTTCAGTGGAGGGTGGATTTACTTTCAAGCTCAAATTTCAACTCTTCGGTTCTTGCAGCTGTTGTGGAAATGGCTGAAGTGAAGGAACAGCCTCTGGGCAGGGGCTCTGCATTTGTTTGCCATCGTAAATAGAGCAGATCTGTGTACTTCTTAGGGGAGCCTGGGCCACTGTGGCTGTGCAGAAGGGAAATGTTAGAGGAGGAGAGGCGTCGGGGAGGGTGGATGATGGTTCCACTAACAGGGCTTCACTCCTCCAACGCTCTCCCATGGTCTGCAGCCCTCGGTGACCTGCTGTCCCACCAAGCACGGAGGACTCGGGGGCCCTGCAAGGCTGGCAGTGTGGCACAGGGGGGTAGATCCTGGCAGAGCTTTTGGAGGCAGTCCCCCAGGTCATGGTTCCATGACCTGGCTTTGCTTTGGGTCCCAACACCCCTCTCTGGGGCAGCTGGGTGCTGTGTGCTGGCTGCATCGCTTACCTGTGGGCAGGCTGCAGCAGCCGCCCCTCAGCCAGCGCCACCAGCCCACCCCTGCCCGGCCTCCTGCGGCAGCACCGCCCAGGAGACGAGGGGGCAAGGGAAAGGCAGAATTCCCGCACCGGCACCCACTGGGCACTGAGCAGCACACATGCTTGGCTGCACAGGTAGGGGAATTATGTTGGATCAGCCCATAGCGCAAGGAGGTGAAGCCCTGCTTGTTAGCCAGGCTACCTGCAACAGTGCAGGGGAAACAAAGCTGCTCCAAACCCAACTGCGTTTAACACCAGCGCAGCCCTGCCATGACTGCTCTGCTTCCCTGGCCCCCAAAAGAGGTAGGACAAACACTGCCAATAGTAACCTGCTTCACCTTCATTTATTTTTGTCTTTAATTGTGCATTTTTTCCAACCACATCACATTTCTACAGCATCTTTACTTTCCACCACCTCCTGCTTCAGCAGTTCCAAGTTTCTCCAGTTAGCTGCTGGTGTCACTATGCAAGCGTCTCCTCTTTCCGACAGATCCAACCAGTTCCCCAGTCAAGTCAGGTGTACGCCACCTACAAAGGGGGTGGTTTGCAACAGACTCAAGAAATGTAATCAAAGCTCATGTTCACCATGGAAGTAAAATAAATTGTGAAAGACGTTGCTATTTGGTTTTAAATCACAGGGTTACGCTCAGGCATTTGCAACTGGATCCCCAGCACCCATATTTGTCAAGGCTCAGAGGAAGTTACAGGTTTGCAAGTTTTAACTGCATGATCAGTTTTACAGAAGTCACATTTATAGTCAGACCCCTACACCATTGGTTAATATCAGAACCCTGATATTGATCCCAGCCAGTGAAAAAACCTATTAAATCCCAATTAAAACCTCTACAGTATTAAATGTTTATTTAAAAAAAAAAAAAACTATCTGATTACGCGAGAACATTAACAGAGAAAGATTGGAAGCAGAAGCCTGTGCATAACTGACAAAACCCTTGCGTAAAGCAAATTTACAACAATTAACAGTATACCCTTGAAAGAATGGAGGGCTCAGTCAAACCAGAAAGGGTAAGCAGAGAAAGCAGAAGTACCAGATCTAAGTCTATGAGGATATATTGGATTGCTACAGGCCACACACAAACTTATGTCGATGCTCAAAGTAGAAAGCTCCATTTTTAACCCTCCTCCCTTGATCAGGAGGTCAACTGGTCAACGTACAGATGAAATGTGTTATTAGGTATAATACTTGAAAAAGTAATTTGTACAGGAACAAAATTACTCAAAGCTCATCACTTTGTAAGCTTAAACTGAGTATCACTGGGTATGAAATCCTTTAAACATTCATCTGCAACATGAAGAGACCGTAAATAGCCTGGAAATACGCTGCACGCTGACAGACCTGAGCACCTAAGGCAGTGTCTTTGCCATTCGTCACTGCTTACCGTAACACAGACCACTCTGGTTTGGCGTTTATGTACGTAATGTTATTTGCATAACTCAAAACTAAGGCTACTCTATTTGCAGGTTGTGTTTTCCCAGTCTAAGTCTCCTGTGAGATACCACTTAATGGAGCATTAAAACGCTTTCTGAAGACATGGGAGCCACGTGCTGTTTGTCACATTTTAAAGCAAGGGAAGGGTAGCAGACGCAGCCACCGCAAAGCAGTTTGTTACTAAGCCAGACGAGGTGAGGGCATTTGGCTCATCCACCATCACTGCCAGAAAGATTTCTGGTATCTCTGCAGGCCTGCAGGTCCAGCTCAGTGCAAGCTCTGCAACTAGTTAGAGGCTGAAATAAAGGAACAAGCTGAATGCTGCCCTGCCCTCTCCCCTGGCACCTGGGGCTGGGGCTCCCAAAACCCAGGTAAGGCTTGCAGTACGGAAGTCCAAAGTTTGTTCTGCTCCAGCTCTTGCTTACTGTCTTTTATTTACCAGTGAAGACTGCTGCCAGGAGCAGTTCATGATTCTTCGACCATACTGCAAAAAGGATTGCATTTTTCAGAAGTTGTCCATGAAGTTCCTCTACCAATTGTTTATAGCTACTGTAATAAGACACTAGACAATACATTTAAAAAAACATATTTCAATTGTATTACAACCATGTTCTTTCAAACAGTGAAAACCTAGCTGGCTTGGTAATAAACAAATCCATATGCTCTATGCTACTTTGAAAGCTTAACTCAAGTGTTTCACATGCCCAAAGTTAAGACACTTGCCCTGTGCCCAACTAGGGAGCTTACCACACGGCTCACTGAGAAGGTGCATTCCCTTTCATACTCACAAAATACTATGAACTGTTTCTCATTTCTGCAATTCCTTTGACTTAAGGGCCAGGCAGAGGTAACAAATTCTATTGTTCAGGGATTTTTTTGTTTGTTTTTTTGCCTGATTTTTATTTCTATACAAACAACAGGGGAGAAACAAAAATATTATCACGAAGTCAAGAGTCAAACCAAATTAAAAGACAATGAAAAGAATTCACACTTTACTTCATGTCTATCCCCTACATATCCCCCTTGTAAGGCTTATGATGCTTACACAGTTTGCTGTTGATTAGAGTACTGTATTGTTTTATATAGGAGCACATGAAAGCCAGTTTTAGTCAAAAATTTCTTCCATCCCCATGTCAAGTTTTCCCATTAAAAAAAGAAAAAAATAAATTCATTAAAGTCCTGCAGACAAGACTCTGCCTGTGAATAATCCTCAGGCCTGAAGAGCACAGAACTGCTGAAACACAGCCAGTATGTGGTGGTCCAGTTCAGCTGTAAACAGGAGGTTCTCTAGGGTCACCATGTACTGCTGGATTATCTGGTGATGCTGGCAGATAAAAAACAAAAACAAAACACAAACCTTTATTGTTTTAATTTATCTTTATATCAGAACAGGCAGAGAAGACAAGACATGTAAGAATCACAGGTCAAATGTTTTCATCAAAATTGTTAAGCACATCTCATTTCCACAACACTGTAGCCACTGACAAGAAAAGCATAACGCAGAGTCACTACTGATTGCAAGAAGAAAGCATGTGCTGAAATCCTGTCATGAGAAGCACTGTGCTCCCTGTAGCTCTTCACTCCTGGGCCCTGACTTGTGTGCAGGATACCATATATCCTAGGAGATATCATGATATTTGCTTTCCTCTGAAGCCACATCTACTACCAGGGAAGGGTTCAGCCCAGGGGGAGAATTATACCATCACTCCCATTCTTCAACATACCTTCTGCTCACATAGCTATAATTTTCTACTACTGTCACTTTCATCCAGCTACCTGTGCTTGTTACCTGATTTAATACAGAGCCAAGAATCTGAAAATAATTTTCAATATATTTATGCACCTTATTAAAAGGAATTCTGTAATATTTCAATCTGCTTATTTAAAAGACATCTATTTTGGTATTCTTGTTCACTCACAACTTTGTCCTTACTCTAAACACACAGTTAAGAGCTCGGCGAAATTCACATCTTGGTATCTCTTTGCAGTATGCTCACAGTGTGGGAATTAATCAAGGACCAGTCATTCCACCAGTCTGTGGCCAGAACCAGCGAGCTACGCCCTAGCCCCACACCAGCCTTCAGAGAAGACGCGCTGCTGCCGCCACCTACTGCTGCTCCCACGGAGCGCTGGGCTCTCCAGCCACAACGCTGGCCCTACCCCTGCCCGCAGCCTCACAGCTGAGAAATAGAACTTACCTGTAGGAAGATTTGCTGCAACCTCTCTATACAGCTCTTGTACCAAGGTGTAAATACATCAATTCCACCAGTTTCACAGCGCACTAAGTGCTCAGTTAACAACATAATGAAACGCTGCAGGACAGGGAAGAAAAAAAAAAACCAACCAAACTTGCTCAGTTTTGTCAAAGGAAAGCAGGATCCTAATCTCAGGTGGGAGGATGTGGGGGGACAGAAGCTTTGAACAGCAACGTGAGAATAATTATTTTGTTTGGCAAACACTCTATTTAGTAAGCAAATAAAACCCAGTTACTTTCTGGTTGTTCAGGAAACTGTATACTAGCAGAACCCCTCTGTTCCTGAGCACTTGAAACTGAATGGATCCTGCTCAGAAGCAGTCTTTGCAGGGGGATGATCTAGATTGACTATAACACATAGTAAACCCATCAACCCCTTCCCATATTCCCATTCCCAAGAAGATGCCTGAGACAAGTGACACCGAAAGCTTATAAATCCAGCAACTTTAAAGCCTGAAAGTGAGGACAGACTTCGCCCATCATAGAATCATTTAGGTTGGAAAAGACCTTTAAGATCACCCAGTCCAACCATTAACCTAACATTACCAAGTCCACACTAAACCAATTAAGGGTAGACTAGACTAAACCACATCCCAGAGTGCCACGTCTCCCCGTTTTTTGAACGCTTCCAGGGATGGTGACTCCACCACCTCTCGGGGCAGCCTGTTCCGATGCTTGACTACCCTTTCCGTGAAGAAATCTTTCCTAATATCCAATCTAAACCTCCCCTGGCCCAGCTTGAGCCCATTTCCTCTTGTCCTATCGCTAACTACTTGGGAGAAGATTACCTGGAATATAACAAGGAAGAGATTCTTTTGCTCGCTCTGGGCTGATTCTACTTTCTCTTGCAAGCGCTCTATCTGCTCTTCCAGGGGTCCATCTTCCCGATCGCTGCTTCGGTCATCGTCGTCATCATCATCATCACTGTCTCGCTGTAAGTGACAACACCACAAGACTAACTAACAACCCGGCTACCTGTGGATACTGCTAAAGCCCTCCAGTTCCACATATGAAAAAGTCTGCAGAGAAACTAAAGAGCAGCAACTGAAGCTGCTCTGTAGCTTGGTAAGTATTGTATTTTGAAGGACATTTACTTTGAATATAATTCAGGAAGAGATCTGGAAGAAAAAGTGCCAATATGGGAAACCCCTGGCGGGGGAAGTCAAGGTTTCAGAGAAACCAGAGCAAGCTTAAAGATCTAGCCTTTTATTTAGCGGAATCTCCCTGCTGACTTTATCTTTACCATATAACGAACAGCTTTTTAAAGAAAATCAGGCATAGATTTTTTTTTAAATTCTGTCCACTGCAGCAGGGCAGGTAATTAATTCAATGAACAGTTCTGAATTCTCATGGCTCCAAAAAATAAAGCACTTGTGCAAGAACTCAGATGAATCTGGCTGGTTAGCACAAAAGGACGACTAGAGACTGTAGCCCATGGTGTTACAGTGGGGACTCCCTATATTCATGATCAAAAGAGATGCTCTCAGACTAGAAAGGGCCAGCATCGAAACCAAACTACTAACTAGGAACACTGCATGTTCTCACTGCCTCAAAAAGAAAACAACACAACCACCACCAAAACCACAAAATACCCGTAAGTACCAGACTTGGGAGCTCAGGCAACAAAGTCTTACACAAGACTACAAGGGACATAGAGGAAAGGCAGAATCTGATGGATTATGGTACATTCAAATACAGATATTGCTTCAGTCTCATTGGATCGTTTCTGTGCAAAACCACCCATAAATTAACAGCTCAAAACTTCAAATATTTGTAAAAGGAGCGTGTGTAACTTGTGACAAATAGAGGGCCATGTGTTAACTCACCTACTGCTTAGCAAATGAAACTCACAACCTGAAGATAGTTACAGCTCTCAATCAGCGTAAAAAACAAAAATGACTTAGTAGAGCAAGTGAGAATTTAATTTTATTCTCTCTATAGAAACTTGCTTTTTCCCCATCTACAGAGGTTTCCTGAACTCAAAATGCTAGAGGACCAATAGGACCTAAGAGAAAGCATGTAAGCCTTGGACTGATTCCATAGTAAGGCAATCCACTTCATGCTGGGGACATCAAAACTCGATGGCTTACTTCCTCTAAAAGGAATGGTCATGCAGCAGAGCAACAGCCTGCAGAACTACTCACTGTTGCATACAAATGTTTCTTCCTGGCACAATACTCATTTAAAGTACTCAGTAATAAAGAGCTGCATCAGGAGACAAGTACAGAAATGAAAACACTGGTATATTTGTTTAGAGACGCCAGAGAAGCTCTTTGCCTCGTGGTAAGATCAATGACTGCATCTAGATCTTCAATAACCATGGGCATTTATTAACTGCTGATCAATGTAGATTGAGGATGCAAGTAACTAGGATGGCTGTTTCTGGGAGTGGAGGAAACAAGATGAAGGGGCTGGCATAAACCGACATTGGCAAACTGTGAGGTATCGGTGATCTCTCAACAGAAACTTCTGGAAAAATGACTCACTTGTGCAGATTTATTAAAAAAACACCAGCAGCCTCTGTGCCACGTGCCAAATTCTGACATGAACTTCATCGAAAGTTTTGGAGCTAGCTAAGGGTTTTATGCAGGTAATCATACTCACAGACTACGTAGCAAAGAAATTCTCTCTTGCTCTCTGCAACTCTCAACATGTTTGAGAACTGACTTCATTCTATCATGACTCAGTATTGCATTCAGCCAAGCTTCCTTGGCCTTGTCTTTTGCAGCTGCCACAGAAGACACTCTCTCACCCCATTTTACTGTCCCATTTGGGACAACAGAACATAACAGCGGCTGCTTGCTCATCAGTTTGTGGTATATAGTAACCCAGATCACACAAAGGTATTCAGAAAGTAAGCTGGAAGAAGGAAGTGCCAGATGCCAGTGTCACAATCCAGCAGCACCCATCAGAAGAACAGTAACAGCCAACTTTTTAATAGCAAATAGCTGTTTCCGTGCACTTCTGCATGGAAGCCACAAGAGTACTCTTTAACAGAACTTACTGTAAATAATTTGTAACTGTTCTTACTGTTAGCTAATAAGGTAACTGTAATCCAGATTAGAAGGCAAGTGGAAGACATGCTCGTATTGGAAGAGAAACTTGTGAAAGAGCGCTTGAACAGAGCAAATATATATGAAGCCCCTAAAGATTTTATTGAATTCTTAGATTATAGCTACCCTTTAGAAAGGTGGACTGAGAACATGCATCCAGTTTTTGATGTCTGCAGACATGCTTCCTGATAAACATATTTATTCAGCCCTTCCCAAAACCAAATGTGCATGAGTCTGACAGTATGCAGGTTTGTATAAGTTAGCTTAAAATAATTAAAAATTACAAACAAATTACTCACTCTTTTGTGCTGCCTGGCCAATCTTGCCTTCGTCTCCTCCAGTTCTTTATGAATCTTCAGAACATGCTTATTCATCTTACGAATTGTGGAATGCAAGATCTCCCAGATATAAAACCTAGGAAAGACACAAAGCTCAAAACCCTACATTACACACTACTCCAGGATAGAAAACTAAATGTAGTTTCTTACTGAAAAATCTACCTGGGGGAATTTAAAAAAATTTAGTATCATCTAAGACATCTACTGGAGTGAGCAAACACTCGGTATATAGGAAGACATATCTGTAACGTAAGAAAGCTTAACAATAATTTCTTTCCTATTTTTTGCAGTACACTTCCAAATCAGCATTGTACTTCATTCATATACTGCAAGACTACCAACATCAAATTGACTTCTCAGACCAAACACTTCTGTTCTCAATAAGCAATGTGTCAATGGTGGTACAAGTCACATACCTCAACCAAAGACCAGGACCACACTAAGCTAGCAGCTGTATAACAGACAGCACCAGACTTCGTCTAGAAATAGTTCTAGAGTTGTTCTGCTTTGGCAGGTTTAGAGACTACTGGCAAAGTGACATGCTAGCAACATTCTTGCACTGTCAGGTAAACATTCATACCCCAACTCAGAAAGAAAAACACTAAAGCACACATGTTGTAGAAGGAGCAAAAGCTTAATTGTACCCTTTTCTTCCACTACTCAGTTCTCATAGATTAAACTATGTACTAGCCGCTTAAAACAGTAATTCAGAGACAAATAACAACCCAAGAGAAGTTCTTGTTACCTAGTAAAATCATGTGCAAGCTCTGAAGAGAAGATCCAGTTTGCTACTGCAGCACAATCAACAATTTGTGTCCGAATCATCTTGTCCACAAGCACAGCAATCATCTATATTTTGTGAAAAACATGACAGTCATTCAAAATAAGAAAAGGGCTTGCACACACAATCTGCGTAAAGTATTCCAGCCTCAGATAAAACCAGAGATGATTTAGTGCAACTCTGTTAGTGATATTACTGGATAATTTCAAATACTTCAGGAAGCTGGGTAGTCTAACCTAAAACTGCTCAAATTAGAGAATCTATATTAATTACGTAAAGCATTCTGGTTTTGTTTAACCACCTCTTCTACTTCCTGTGGAAGTGATGTATCACTCTTTGTTAACATACATACTTCCATACAAAAACAAAAAACGCAAGCATCATAATTTGAAGTGAGGCCTTAGTGACCCAAGTCCCAGTATTTGACATCGAAGTACTCAAACCAGAGCGCATATACCTGTCAGATCACCATAATGAAGGAGCTACTGTTAGCCTACTCCCCTTGAACTGCAAGTCTTCAAATGTGACAGTAAGCTCTTCTCTACAGGACCTATTCATTTCAGGACAGAGTCAGCGCCGTGTAGTCAATGGAAGTGTTTACTTGCTACAGGCATTGCCATGATTCTGGGGGAGTTGCAAAGCAATCTAGCAGGCAGCTGCAGAGAGGAGTTACTGACTAAAGCAGTTGCAAGCTGTTCAGAAAAAAGGCTTATCTTAGTTACTCCTGTGCTTGAATGCCACAGTATCTAAGAACCACAGCCTGCACTGTATTTATCCTTACAACCACCCATTGTCAAATAAGGAAGTGTAACAAAGCTCCTTTTAAGGAAGGAAAATTAAAATAACTGAATGAATCATACAGAAGAGTCAGCACTCAACTTGCAAGTCCCAGGATAGCATCCTATGCTCTGTTTGTCTTTCTGTATTGCCAGGAAGAATTTCTGATTACTGAGCCTGATCTTCCAAGAAATATAGACCTAGGATTTTGGGAAAACATTTCATCTCAATGTTAAAGTTTTTCTTTGCGAAGTCACCACCACAACCTTACTTATAGGTCCAGGGACTACTGACTCCTATTGCTAAATTACTACCTGCAGCATAGATCACTCATTAGCGCTATATGCCTTGCGAATACTGCTGAGAGTCTGAACCAAATCAAAGGACATTCCCATAGACATGGGAGTAGGGTGAGCAGTATGCAAACAGACTGGACAAGTGTCCTGCTGTCTAGGCACCGTTTTTTCTATGTGCCAGGGAGGTTGTGGACTCAGGAAAAAAAAGTGTTTGACCAGAAGCAAAAGACTGAACTGCAATAAATGCAAGAGAGGAAAATATAAGTTCCATGATCAAGTAGAAGAGCAGACCTTCAAAACTTTTGCACTTTCTATTTTTTAAAGCAATCTTGATTTATTCATAAAAATCTAACATGACTGTTTAGTCTGGGTTTGAAACCTCCATCTCAGGTTGGTCATGCTGCAATACAAAGGAACGAAGAGGAAGAGGATATGGATATTAGATTGCAGTAATGTAATTTCTTCTGATCCAGTTAAATGTCAGTAAAAAGTAGGTCAGACTGTAATCATCACATTTTCAAGGTCAGGTAATTTGGGTAGGAAGTTGGCTATATTAAAAAAATCCTGCTTGTTTGATGTTTTTACTGTACTTAGAAGAAAGGTGACATCCTGCATACGTATCTCTAGGTGCTCAGTTTTGCCCTAAGAAATGGACCACAGGTCTAGCAGCAGATGCAAGGATTACCCCTTGTTCTCAGTGGCATCACTTCTGGAAGTCTGGCCTATGCAGCTGTGAGGTACAATCCATTTTCAAGCACAATAAAGTGCAACACAAACAAACCAGTGAGGAATACATGAAATAATTAATGCAGGCAAATTCAACTTGAGTTTCTTATCGATTTCTATTTATAGAAGAATGACAGCTGAGGGAGAAAAAAAAAACTGCTGTGGAGAAACTGAACAGCTTAAACAACTGAAGAATTTTTCATAGGTCTTTTAGGGTGTTATTTCCTCTGGCTCAACAATAAACATAATCATGGCACTGTCAGACTAATCCGTTCTGAACAGCCACTGACTGCAGCTCCACTCACTCTGCCCACGCACAACAGTGACTCCAACATGAGCTTGGTGGAATAACTGTATGGCTTTCACTAGCACCTGAAAAGAAAAAAAAAGCAGCCCTAAAAACCCCCAGGTTTCCACATTTCTAAGAATGTGGCCTGCTTTCGATATAAGATCTACATCTGATTTCCATTTACACATCTACACTGTTTTCCAATTTTGAGAAGAGACATGATTTTAGCAAAAGTTATCTCTTGTATGACAAACAGCATAGTATGAATCTGAGTCAGAATGACAGCCTTTGCCCTCCCACAATGAACCTTGAGGAAGAAGTGGCCTCACTGATGGTATATATTTTATGCCCAGACTTCATTTTAGGCACTAGTAACCACAGCAAATACAATTTGAACTTTCCTTCAAATAAGATGACAATAGACAAGTTATTTTTAAAGGATATAAACCAAACTCTAATGTTTTCTATTAAATATGACCTCTGTGAGTTGAAACTCACAAAGATACTTGACATTGCAACCTCTTACCTGTGGATGATTCTTCCAAACCTCATATACAACCCTCAGAACATGGAGTTTCCCCTCATCACTTTCAGCAAGTGTTTTGAAGACTTCATGAAACCTGTTAATAGATGTAAGTAGCCAGTGGAGGGGTTGGTATCAGGTCAAAAAAGCAGCAGATACAAGGCAAGTGGTTTAGATTGGTCAAAAGAAAACATTGTGACTATCTGCAGCAATTCTTGAACAACTATTCCCTGGAAAACATAAACATCCTGAGCTAAAACAGGCTACAAAGATATGACAGCTCCTAAAAGCAACTCAGATCTTAGTGGTGAACCTACTCCCTGAAGCTGGGCTACATTTCTTATACTATTAAAAGCAGGAGGCACTTCCATGCTTCATGGGCTTACCTATACACAGCTGGAGCAAAAGTTGCTGTCTTGTGGGCCTTAGACCTTCCTCTTGATATATGTTTCCTTAACTTTAGACACTTACCCACTCTGGCTCTTTTTGAAGGAAATGCTGCTAAAAGCCTCTATTTTAGCAGAGTTACGCTGACTGCTACACAGCATTCACAACCCAGCTTATTGTAATATAACTATAAAGCATAAGAGGCTCTTTTTGATCTCATGGCTGCCACTGTTGCGTATGCAGTAGTGAAAATACCATAGCTCTAAGTATTCTTATCACCCTGCCTCTTGTAATACTGATTGCAGGTTACTACCCACAGCTTCTTATCAATGTTGCCTCTATAAAGTTCCCAGCTGCATGTTTTTGTAGTACTTTTATATATCTGTAAGGACAGATAGAAAAATAACTCATTAAGATGCATGCGGCTACCTTTCATGTATCAAGACCACTTAAGAGCAACTCCAAAGCACACAGGATTAAAAATTAGT
Organism: Pelecanus crispus; assembly: GCF_030463565.1. Lineage (NCBI taxonomy): Eukaryota > Metazoa > Chordata > Aves > Pelecaniformes > Pelecanidae > Pelecanus > Pelecanus crispus. Next base: position 70,452,213 of record NC_134676.1, on the reverse strand, counting down.
TATTTTATCTCATTCTGCTAAAAAAAGTTGCAGTAAATTCGTTAAAGTTAAAGCGTATCTTTAAGGGATGCACTCTAACATATTTTAGAATGGATTTTACTGTGCTTTCATAGATAAAAGAAGTTTACAGCAGACTGCTTTGAAGTTTCATGTTTTCTTTTTCTTTCTTCATTTTTTTTACACAGATGTAACTGTTCTAGAGTCATAATGATAGTACAAAATATTGTGGTGGGAGCTACCCAGCCATTCAAATGTAAGGAGAAACCCTTGCTCCTCACCATAATCAGCAAATGAGTAATTCTAAAATGGAGTAATGTTCGAAACCTGTCTCATTTGTTCGATTTACATCACATGGCTGTAATGTACAAATTTCTGTTAATTCCATTCACATATATAACCTAGCATTTATGCTACCATTCCTTTGCTAAGTAGTGTCATTAGTTCTCCTAATCATATTGCATTGTGGAGCACCTAAAACATTGCTGAAGCTTGCAGTCCAGTTCTTTTATCATGCATTTCACTGTCAGAATTAAACAGTTCTGTAAGCCCCAAAATAATGCATATGTTACACTTACTTGGCCAGGGCACTGAAGGAGTGGCTGAAAGACTTTGCAGCTAGGTGCAGCAGGGTCTGAACAAAGACTTCTATTTTCAGAGGGTTGAAAGTAAATCCTTCATCTGCAAGTTATTTGAAGTTTAAACAATAAGTACTTCAAGTAGAGCACATAAGCTACTTGTAAAGCTGTAGAGATAACTTATGGTTTTAACTCATTTCACAAAAAAGAGTTTCATCAACAGCGTTTTGCAAGGCTGAGCAGCGAGCTAGTAAAGACTTTCCAAAACGTGCAGATCTTCAGGCTCCCATTTTGCCATGGGGAAAATGTGCAGAAAGAATGCCAGGTCAGTGAAGAAGCTATCAGATATACACAGCCACCCTACCAACGTGTAACAGCACTGATGGACAGCAGCAGAGAAAGACAGCAAAGGAAACTGCAGGGTTATGCATTAAGCTGAAGGCCTAGAAGACCATAAAGGATAGTGGATGAGGAGAGAGGAAGGTAGGGATGATTAGGGTACAGCAGTTGGCTATTTACAACATGGGAGGAGTCCAGCAAGTGTGCACAGCAAATATGGGTACTAGGGGTGAATGGTGCCAAGGTCCCCCCTGTAGCTGCAGCTACCTGCAGCTGAAGACAGGCAAGAGGGAAAGCATTCGTTAGTGTGTGATGCCTAAAGCAAATCAGGAAACATGACAGTGGATCCCAGGGCAAAAAAAGAGATTGCTGCTGCTCTCTGCTTGCATAATAGAACATGCAAATATTACAGAAACACTGAAGCTGTCCCCATTGTAAAGACCACTACTTAATTCTCTGTCTCACGCTCCTTCTCACTCCCTAAAACTCACAGGCTTTAGGAACCAATGTTGTCTGTGGCTGCAAAGCTAAAAAGAACGTGAGTGGAGTCCCATCGTGAGTTTGTGTGTATGGAAGACTACAGCCAGCATGCTGGCTATATTATTTGTTGTGGGACTGCCCCGAGGGGAGGGAAGCTCTCAGGCAGGGCACAAGCACTGAATCTCAGGCGTGAGGAACAGCATGAACTGCACTCTGCTGCTGAAGGCAAAGGAAATGTTAAATTCTGTCACGCTACCTCTGTCAATAATCACAAGAAGACGCATCGCAAGCACAAAGTTACCTCTGTCAAGAAAAACAGGCCTGCCTCTGCATGCAAGATGTTTACAACAAACCCTAACAATGGTGTGTTATTTCCATGTACTGATAAATTGAAACCAACTATTAGAAGGAAAAGCATACAGTTCTGTTAACCACCACACCCATAGCCCCAAAGGATGGCAGATCAATCTACACACAAAAGAAATTACAGCCTGCCAAACATAACAGCATATATCTTACCATCATCATCATCCTGGTTTGGATTAGGCACATCTTTTAAAATGCTGAAGATTTCATCATTACTGGCCTTATTTTTAATTGCGATTGTTAAACAGAGTGCCACAGTATAGCCAGGAAGAGACCCTAAACAAAAGCAAAGGGGTCAAAAACATGTAGAAAGCAGGTGAGTATTTTTAACATCAGTTTGCCTCTCAGAGAAACAAGTACACTTCCCAGCTACACCTAAAACTAGCTGTTTCCAACATCATTGTCTACATCACTATTCCATGAAACTGCTCAACATGTTTCCTGGTTGTCACATTAAACTCAAAACTTGCAGTAGAACCTTTAGAGCTGAGGTCAGGTAATCACTCCCCTGACTAAAGCTCTACTTCAGCTTCCAGCAATTTCCTAAAAATACAATACTTCTTTGTTTTTCCTCACTGTATCTTTGATGATGACACTTTTATGCTTAGGATTGTCTTTATACTGAATAATAAAAGGAATAACAAGGTATCTGTCTACCTCAATCTTCACATCATCTGCTGCCTCTGTATGCTTCATTAAACCAAGTTTACTGGTAAAATCTTCTACTGTTTCATGAAGTTTAAAAAAAAAAAAAAAATCAACCCACATTATGACTTCATATGCTGACTTTTGCATTGTATTGTGCCCAAACAGGGCAAATGGATGAATTTTCCAATTAGACTTCTGGCAAACAATGCTGCACAACACCACAACCACCTCAGCAAGACTAACTTCATCTATCTGGATTTTCTTTTCTTCATAAAGTAACAAAGATGTTTATATTACAGAGATCCAGGCTTAATATGTATTAATTGCTCACGTGAAGCATATTTACCCATATGAAAATTATGAGTATTTATTTCAGCTGTATTCTTCTTTATGAAGACAACTGATATCACAGTCAATCTAGTGTGCTCCCTTGCTCTGAAACACTATTTTCTTCAACTTGACCCCTCAGTAACTTTAATACTTACTATTACTTTCATCTCCATATTTGTAAATGCACACCGGATTAGCAGGACTGAGGACGGAAAAACTTGCAGGAACAATGTCTATTATTCGCTGATGGTAGGAGAGTCTGGAAATACCAAGTTTCACAGCAGTAGAATTAAAATGGGAATAACACCAGGGCTAATTCTAAAGTGACTGCTTTATAATGGTTTTCCTGCATTTAACTTTCACAGAACAAAAATCATGTTTATGATTTTATCATTTATTAACAAAAATGATGTTTATACACCAGAATGGTAGTTTCTGCTGAGTAGTAAGAGCTAAGTAAACCAAACTTACTCTCAGATGCTTTCTTTTTGAACTCTTTGATGCTACAGTTTCATCCTCATACAATTAATTTAGCTTGTGAAAAGATTTAGAGGCTGCCTGGTAGGGTATTTTATGCAAAAGCCTAAGATGCACTGCAGAAAACTGGCAAGACGTTGGTATTCAAAGCAGAAAAAACATTAAACTGGATGTCTTCGTTTTACTTTCCAGCTTATTTCACTCCCACAAGGGCTTAATTTTGCTACCAGAGTTTTCAGTGAAAAGGAAGAGTGCACAGAAAAATTGCATTCCTTTTGCAGCATAATACTTTCACACTTCCTATACCGAATTCACCCAAAAGCGGATGAATATTTTCATGCAGGATGCTGAATAACATAGGCTTTTTGAACATTTTGCTCTTTCTCTCTCCTATATCCCTCTATCTCAACAACTGTAAGTTCAGCCCTGACTATACACAGTCTTGTTGTTGGGCTTGGGATTTTTGTTTGTTTGTTTGGAGGGCTGTTTGTTTGTTTTAAGGTCAATGAACATCAGCTCAGAGGCACCTAGAAGAATCAAGATGAGATTCTCAGTTTTTAGTGTAACTAATGATCAGTTCCCTCCATTTCTGTGAATGCTGAATACTCTCCAGGAATATTGCCTGAACTCTATTTCTTTCTGTGCCTATGGTGAAGCATGTCTTTTTGTAACTACAGGTGTGCATACCTAGGATAGATAGCTCACTACCATCTGCTCCACCTGTTTCTCCCTATCTCTGAAGTAGTGTCCTACAACAAGTAAAGCAGATTAAAATAATACAAGCAACAGACTCATCTCTGAACTGAAACTGAATTTTAAGAACAGACATGCCTAAAGACACGAGTCAGGTTAAAAGGAATCTGACAGTATCCAGAAGCAAAGATCAAACTTTGCCATGAATGCAACTATCAAAAGATCTTACTTACCGCATGCACTTTTCCAAAACCTCTCTCACAAATTTGGGTTTGGGCTTTTCAAGGTCCTGAGTAAGACAATCTGACCTATTCAAAGAAGAGAATGCAGTAGCTTTTAGGAAAGAATTTGTGCTTTAGTCTCTTTTTGTCTTGGTCTAATAGGTACAAAACAATCATGGTCTAAGGACAACTGGAGTGCCTGACACTTAAGTTTTACAGTGTAGGCAATTTTAAGACAATAAGGTAAGTTTATCACCATTTCCTTATTGGCCACTAGTGTTCTTGGAATCTCATCTCTGTGTGATATATCTTCAAGTAGCTTCCCTTCCCCCACCAGATTAAAAATAATTTGTGCTTACAATTAGCTGGCTTTCCCTTTCCTTAGGAAAGGAACCTTGTGTGATTTCATAGGCTGTTCCTCCCTCACAGGAATTTTTGAACTTCTGTCTGATTTCAAACGCACTTCAGATAAAGAAAAGTCTCAAATACAGTCACTTGCAAGATTTATGCTAAATGGCAGCTTGTGAGAGAAACCCACAGAAGTACTGCCATCAAGGAACATGCAAGCAAAGAAAAATCAGCTCTTTGAAGACTGCTGCCTGGTCAGTCAACGTGGATATATAGCAAGCACTTAACTCCACATGAGGACAACACAAGAAACTTGAGTAAAGTCACAAAAATTTATCACAAGAAGGGCTCCACTCCTCTCAACAAAGACACTTGGGCAGATCAGCTATGGAAAGCATATACGACAGCCCGCTGTGGAAGTCAGTGTAGGGAGGGCTTAACAATAAGGTGATCCCTCTTGCTACATGGGTGCCTGGAATGGAAAGCTCAGGGGAACCTGTGATTAGACATTGCTGGAGTCCAGGGAGCTCCTGCTACAGATAGGAGTTAAAGATTTGGCATAGTAAGAATGGATGGCAGGGCCAGGTCTGATGGAACTTCAGGTACTAGGACCTGGCAGGAGGGAAACAGATCACAAGGTCTCAAGGATAAAGATTACAGTGAAAGGTTTAGGGTAGGACAGAGAGCAAGATTACAGAATAAATACAGCATAGAAAGAGTCACAGCAAATCATTAGAAGTAAATTAGAAGCCATTTTGGAAAATTTGCTAGCAACTGATTGAGGGTGCAGGACAAATTAAAGAAATCATATTTAATCATATTTCAACTTCCCATGTTTAGGGAATGCCTACACTGGCTTGAGAGTTACCGCAAAGTTCACCAGGGACAATACAGTGACTAAAGAGATTATCAAGATAATCTACCACTGAGTGGTGGTGAACAGATTAAGAAAGATCTCTGAAGAGATGGAAGAAAGCAATTAACAGGGCCAGTATGCTTCCTGGGTAGGTTTGAAATTTTAAGGTTTTTGCAGTTATCAGGTTTGAACCAAAAGGAGAGAAACTTACCAGTCTTCCCAGCTCCAACGGAACTGGAAGTTGCTCAAGTGGTGAGAAAACCAGTTAATAAATCTTTATTAAAAGAAAAAGAAAGCTCCATTAAATGCCAGAAGTGCAGGAAAACTTTCAGTTGAGATTTTCTTATAAATGCATTCTACTTTTCAAAGAGTCAGAAAGAAGCTTTTGCAGACAAATAGCCTGTCATGTTCTGTTGTTTCATACAAAGAGATGACCTATTAAACTAACAATTAAAATGTAAACTTACGGTGAATATGCAACTTTCACATTTCTGATGAGTAATTAACAGCTCTCCTACACAACGCAGACTTCACTCAAAGGGCAAAATCACCACCACTCTCCTCCTCTGGGTGGCACATACGCCGGTTAACTCCACTTCCAACTTGCCTCCCAGACTGCTAGGGAGCAGGCAGAGTACTAGATAATGGCATACTACGCAACTATGAACAGCTTTGAACACAGAAAAGTTGTCACCAATCTTAACTGTCCTGTACAGCTAGAGTTGTGACCTCTGGGGGAGTGTTTCTGGGAAGGAGAGGCAAGCAGTCAGGCCTCCACCTTTTCTTTAGGTTGCTCAAAGCCAGAGCCCAGAAAACATTTTGAATAGCACCAAGCAGTTCTAACAAGGATTTCTGACTACTCTTTCCATAGCCTCTTTATTTTTCCTGTCCATTGCATATTGAGAAATATTTTCCATTGTCTCCAAAACATATTTACCTATCCACACATGTTGTATTCATTGTATCCAAACGCATGTAGAGCATTTCTGTGGCTTGTGCAAGCTGAAAGTTTCTTATTAAGGTCAACAGAAAAGCACTAGATAAGTCAGATGTTATTCCTTTCGGTTTGTGAATAGAATGTCATCAACTTTTTATACTGAAAGCTCCCTGGGTCTACTCCAAAATCAGGTAAATCACAGTAAATCCACAGTGGAAAAAATCAAGCATATAGTGAGTTCCACCCTTTAATCCCAGTCTAGTTTTCTTCCAGTATTGCAATGAGACTGCTGGCTTCTTCCATAGAAAGCCAGAACTCGCATCACGTGACAAGCAAAACTGCACTGATATGAACAGACACCAGCATCCTTAAGGAAGTATTTCTGTAATCTCACCAGTCTAGCTTCTGTTGATGCTTATCCACATCTGTGATGATCACTGAAGGCTTGAGAAAGTATGTCTACACTGACTTTACCCAGCAAGGGCTCTATCCTTCTTACAGTGTCCCTATTAACATTAAAAACTTTCTGCATGGACGTCCACCCAATTCTAGAAATAGACTTAGCTCTAACCATTGAGATTATGTGATTTGCAAACAGTGAGTGGTATCATGAAGTAGAATGAAAATCTGGGTATGAAATTACCAGTAGATAGACATCTGTTAACCGTCCTCCATTCTCACAGTCTGTAGCTTGATCTAAACTGATGATCTAACATGATCTAAAATGGCAGCAAAGCAGGGGCAATGTAATAACCAGAATTAGCTGGGAGTCATGCCTCCTTCCTCAGCATTTAGCCACCCTGTCTGAGCTGACAGATGATTACTGACCTTTTGAATGCTCCTAGTGGGAGCACTGAGTGGGAACTCAGGCAAGTTCCTTTAAATCATCTGCTACACTTCCTACTGAAGGAAAAAAAAAAAGAAAAAAAAGAAAAAAAAGAAAAAAAAAAAAGAGTAGGAGCACTCACACAGTTGTTAGAACAAAAGATCAAGGCTGTCATTTAATTTCCTTCTCAGCCTTTAGTGTGTCTGTGACCATGCCATGCATTGTACAGCCCTAAACAGGCTGCAGTGACAAAAAGGAATATTATATTTTATCCCTTCAGCAAGACAGCCTATCTTGGGAAGGTCAGGGGAGGTACCAGAACATTGTCCAGAACGCTGAAGAGTCTTGCCCACTTGGCAAATCTAGACCTGCACTAAGTGGGCTGTGCTATTCTTTCATGTGAGTGTTACAGGCAAAGTTTCATTCAGCTGCTATAAAGATTAATACTGCCAGTATTTAGCGCTATCCCATCATCCACAGAACAAACAGAATAAATACTGCATTTTATAAATGCAGCACAGAAAGGATACAACTTGTGGTAAAGAGCCAGGCTGAAGCTTGCACAGTTCAATCAGAAGCGTTGTGTACATGACTTCAATGTGTGGTGGAGATGGAAGTTGAAACAATTCTGCAAATATTACCTGTAGGAGAGAAAGGCACAGAGCACAGTCCAATGTAGTCTGCACAACCCTCAGCTTTGCAATAGTGGCCATCAATCTTACAAAAGGCCCATACTATTCTGTCAAATGCATGTTCCAGGAAAAAGAGAGAAACTATTTATAAAAGTAGTGGTAACCCTACGCTGTACTGATAACAGTCCACTAACTGCCCTATCATTTCAAACTAACACAACACCAGCATTATACATTTATTATGTCTAACAAATACACCATGTAACTGTAGAGATGGACATAGTTATCATATGACCTACTACAGTGCTACCACATGATCTGAGAAAAGCAGAAATCAACTGGTGCTGTTAAATAATAAATGTAAATATTTAAGATAGTAAATGAAGCCTAAACATTTAGTATGAAAGACTATTTGCGTTAAAATTACATCTGCACCTTTTCCATCATGTCCTCTTTTCTCCTATACAAAAACTTATATAAATAATGCCACAACTTTCAACTGAAAATTACAACCAGCACTTCGTACAACAAAAATACAGGCTCAGTACTCTTTGGCAGAGGATCCTTCTAAGAAAACTGAAAACAATCCTGCAGTCAGCATTCATGTGTTTATTTTCAAGTTTGCCTACAATAACAACATGTCAATCTTGAAGGGCTACGAAAAGATCATCATTGTACAACATTCGCCCCTGAGTTTCCGTTTATTTTGCATGCCATTGTCAACTACATTTAAATTACAAAGGAATCAGGAAACTTTGGTTCATTATGGTCAGTCCATTTCCTCTTTAACTTTAAACTTCCGAATAAACATGGAAGAATTGAAGCTTAAATGAGTAAGCTTTAGAAAATCTTCTTACGAGTGTAAGAAATCAACACCCATATATAGACTCCACAGACAGCACATGAAAACACATTGACTAGAACTAGTTATTCTAAGGAAGGGCTTGAGAGCATGAAGAGACTACAAGGAGCTGAAGAACCTTTTTGTGACAGTGTAATTTGGACATACTGTTAAGACAAGTATGGCAAAAAAAGGTAGGGGGGACCCTGCTAGGTAGAAAACTGTTCCTTTTCTCAAGATAGGAAATAACAGCAACTGGATGATCAGTCATTATCTGTTTGAGATACTGCATACATAACACAGTTATGCGTGGAAGCATTCAAATAACGGGGAGACGTGGCACTCTGGGACATGGTTTAGTCTAGTCTACCCTTGATTGGTTTAGTGTGGACTTGGTAGTGTAGATTAATGGTTGGACTGGATGATCTTAAAGGTCTTTTTCCAACCTAAATGATTCTATGATTCTATAAAACTCTATTTGTGACACTCATCACATGTTCATTACCAAACACTCAGATTAAGTGTCTCAAAGTGGCATACCATACTTTGTGCAAATAACAAGGCCACAAGAAAGATCAGGACACTGATGATCTGAATGTCCGAACTCTGTCAAGTGTAAGTTGTACCAAAAGCTGTAGGAGCACAACAAGGCACAGCAGTCCAACAACCCAATGATGCTGCCCAGGCATTCTCTGTTCACAGCCACCAGAAATATCCACACATGGGTCTATAAGAAGCTACTGAGAGAAAGGCATGGATTCCAGGTAGCATGAATCATTCTGTGCTCAGCCTGACAAACTATGACATGGAGCCTCAGGGACCTCAAAAGCAGGCATACTTGGGAAGGTACTGACAACCACTTTCAGGCTACGCTTACGTCTGCCTAACTTATGTTCTGAACCTTAAATAACACTTTCCTTTATTTGTTAGACCATATTATTTCTACAGTTCTGTGGCTTACTAAAAAGTTAGTGGAATTTCACAGATTAAACTGTTAAATTGTTGTTGAAAGCAACATATCACCAACTTGACTGTTGAGAACTTACAAGGGAGCAGTAGTAAGCAGAATGAACAGAAGCCTGAAAAAAGCATGTTAAGCCTTAAAAACTCTGGAGCTTCATTCAAAGTAAGCAGACAGAGACAAGTAATGAAGTTAATATTCTAAAATAACTCAAAACTGCAAGAAAAAGGGAATTGTTACAGTAATAGTCAAAGAATTTGTACATCAATCTTGCACTTCTTTCCAGTAATTTCATCTATGCGAACCGTTGCTATTTTCATATCCTACAAAGTTTCTGAATCAAAGAATTTCCAGGGCCTTTAGGTAACTTATTTCATCAGGAATTGCAGTAACTATTTGTTGGCATTAATGTACAGCTGAGCATGAAGGACACAGCCATATACAGCACCTGAAGATACGATAAGACCACTGAAGATACTTCGATGTTAAGGCAGAAAATTATTGTTAATTTTAAGATTCCTCTGTTCTGAATTCAGAGTACAAAAAGAACAAGCTGACCAAAAGTAATGTAACTTTACAGCATTCAGAATATTTGGCATTTTGGTGCCAAGAGGAATTCTCAATCCCACTTTTATTAAGACAAATCTTCTACATAAGACTATTTCTTGTTATAATTAGCTCTGAAATTCCTACTGATAGATACTTCTTCATAAAGCCTTTATATGACAGGTTGCCATCATTACTGAAATCTCTTAATCCCTTTCAACTTTTGACAGAAATTAACGAAGTTTTATACAGCTCTGCATCTTGAAAACAGATCCTTGAAAGGAGGCAGCAAAAGAAAACCTACACTGTTCTTCTGATACACATTACGGTTATTTAAAATTCTCTAATATGGAGGATGCCCCAGAGGAAACACACTGCTATTTCACTGCAAGTTCTTTTCAGGGCCAGTAGAACAAAATCATTTAGAAGATCCAAACATAGAGTCATGCAGAATGGCTGAGTCTGGCTGTAGATCACCTAGTCAAAAGCCCCCTGCATAAGGCAGGGTCACTTAGAGCAGGTTGCTCAGGGCTGTGTCCTGTTAGGTTTTGAACTTCTCTAAGGATAGAGACTCCGCAACTTCTCTGGACAAATTGTTCCAGTGTTCAATCACCTTTGCAGTAAAAAAAAAAAAGATTTTTCTTATGTTTAAATGGAGTTTCTTGTATTTCAATGCCTCCATTTGCTCTTTTATTTTAATTCAATTTTTTTTAAAATAGAAGTGACTCAGCTGTAGCCATCTCAGACTGCATGATACATTAGAAGCATCATATGTAAAACTTCAAAAGTTTGAGAAACACCACTGCCTGGATTACTAGTGCACTAAGAAATTTTAGTACTTGACCAAAGCTCCATGCACCAAGTCAAAATGACAACAAAAAGCATAGAACTAACACTCTGCTGTATACAACCTGCTTATTTAAAAGCCATTGGTTGAATTCAACAAGGTTCTGGTTGACTCCCAAATCAAACTGCAATTTAACGGACCTATCATGGAACTAACTGGGACATGTTACTCGTGAAATAACAGAGTTACAAAAGAGATTATCTATAAAATCCATACCTCTACTATGTGGTAGTTCAAGGGGATCTTGTTATTTCCTGGATAGCTCAACAGCTGTGCAGCACTGCAAAACCATAGGTACATTTAGTTCAGAACATAACAGAGCAAATGTGATGTAAAGATCAAGTAACAAGGTTACAGAAAATGCTTCATTCTGGGCAAGAGTTCACACAAAAGCAGCACAAACAAATCAACAATCCTTCCAAAGTCTGTCCATTAATCCATAGAACACTTAAAAACAGACCCAGCACAAGAACACATCAAGCATTCCCTAAACTATGATTTGTAATGATGTATTTTATCTCTATGTAGTTACATCACTTGAACACTATACTGCTACGCAAAATAGTTTTGCATAAATAGTCACAGTGATCTTTAGTTCTGGCATGCGTATATTAAAAGAAAAAAAAAAACCAACCAAAAACCCTAACAACAGATGTTCAGAATGACTTGAAAGCACAATTAAGCTAATGGGTTATGTAAGAAACTCTCAGGCTTCAAATGCTTCACATTTTAATCAGCTCATTATCACCTATCACTATTACAAAGCAAACAACTGCTACTTCCTTGATTTTATTTCTACCTCTCCGGCAAATCTTGTATCTCCCTCTAGTCTTTTACTTTCCTCTGAGGATTAACAAAGACTATCCTAGTAACTGCAACAACCCTGAATTTTAGTTTCTGTTGAAGCAAACAGCTGCAACCAAACACATGCCATCACCAAAAACATTCTCTCTGTCCATTTTTTGCATACTGTACAAAGCTTGGTGGTTTTCATTCGGACATGTGACACCTGTGGCAAACCATCTCGGTTATCAATTACCCACATTAGATATTGCTCAGACAGAAATGAAGAAAAGTGCCCTGACTGCTTCCTGGCACGGCTGAATTAAAACTAATGAAACCTGCTGGCCCTGCAATGACTCCCTAGAGCTCAATTACCTCTGCCATGTAATCCCAAAGAGAAGAATGCAACAAGGAGGAGTAGGAAGCAGAAGCGTGTTCATAAACACCAGCGCGGTCAGCTGCAGATAAACCAGCTCAACGCTCACTGTGTCCCAACAAATCAGCTGCTTCAAAATTCCAGGAATAACACAACCACACTCTCCACAGTGCTCCCATGAAGAATAAGGTGTGTCTGCATATTTTTTGCAGCACATCCTGTATTATCAAGGAATTCCCTTCCCAAGCAGCCACTGTCCCCCTGGATCACACAGACTCTCCATTATCTGGATATTACAGACACATAGTATTCCAGGCAACAGTTTTAATACAGTTAAATGCAGTAAATCAAGTTTCATCAAATGCTCTGGAAATGTTTAATCTTGAGGTCTTGTCTAACCAATGCAAGACTGCATATCCCTGATGCCACCGAAGCCACAGTAGCATATAAGAAGTGCCAGGGCCCCATAGTGCTAAGCTCTTCCTACCAAGTCTTTCTCTCCTTCCAGTGGGATTTGATGATGCAGTGAAGGTTCTCTTCAATTACAAATCGTTCAACAGAGTGGCTGCCAGGCATGACAGGGCCCTGGTAAGAAAGAATTAAGACTCATGAAAGATCACTGCTAATGCTACAGGTAGCAAGCTATCCTACATACTTTACAGGTGGAAAAAAATAGTCCAACTTCCACATAAACACAGCAAGGTCTCAGCTGCCCTGTATCCTTCAGGACTGAGAAGCTGGTGTGACACAGTTCCACACAAACCTCAGACTGATGTTTAAAACAAAATGAATACTAGGACTCATTACAAAAAGAAATGGGAACAAAACTAGAGAACGTGATTTTAAGTTCATGGAGCATCCACTTCTTCCTTTGCTCTATGGAGCCATCAGGCAGGCTACCACCATGCAGCCTGGGAAAAAAAAAAAATCACAGTTGAGCTGGAATATGATAAAGAAATAGAGCCAGGAACAGCCAGGACAGAGTGGAAAGAATACACAGTCATGGTCTCATTCGTTGCAAAAACCAGGGGCCAATAAATGAAGGTAAAAGGCAGCAGACAAAGCAAAGGAAGGTATAAAAGCACTTGGAGAAAGCAGTATGTATTCTTCTCATATTCCTGTACACTTTTGTCTACATATCTGCTGTTGACCAATGCTGGAGGCAGACTGTTGAGATGGATCAATCTTCTACCCACCCCAATTAAGCACTCCTTTGTTCCACAATATGCACCAACAAATTTTAACAGATGAGTAAACAACAGTCTTTAAACATTACAATAAATATCTAGCCTGGAAAAAGACTCAAGTGACCAACTTTATGGAAGGCAAGTCTAACCCTGTGTCGTGGTTTAGCCCCAGACAGCAACTAAGCACCACGCAGCCACTCACTCGCTCCCCCTGCCCCGATGGGATGGGGGAGAGAATCGGAAGAGTAAGAGTGAGAAAAACTCCTGAGTTGAGATAAGAACAGTTTAATAGTTGAAATAAAGTAAAATAGTAATGATAATAATAACAATATAATAATGATAATAATAATAATAATATACAAAGCAAGTAATGCACAATGCAATTGCTCACCACCCGCTGACCGATATCCAGACAGTTCCCGAGCAGCGATCGCTGCTCCCCGGCCAACCCCCTCCAGTTTATATACTGGGCATGACGCCATATGGTATGGAATAGCCCTTTGGTCAGTTTGGATCAACTATTCTGGCTGTGCCCCCTCCCAGTTTCTTGTGTACCTAGCAGAGCATGGGAAAACTGAAAAGTCCTTGACTAGCATAAGCAGTACTTAGCAACAACTAAAACATCAGTGTGTTATCAACATTCTTCTCATCCTGAATCCAAAACAGCACTATGCCTGCTACTAGGAAGAAAATTAACTCTATTCCAGCTGAAACCAGGACAGTCTGTGGAAGCAGTTTTACTAGACACATTAGAGAATTCAATCAACACTGTCATTCGAAACGAAAGCATCACAACATCTCACTCCCTAAATTCTGCTCCTCACAGATTTGCTTTAAACGGTAACTTGGTCACCTAGTTCATTTCTACAGAAGTACCACAGCAGAACTGCTGCTGGTCTTCAAACCACTCACTATCCTGGGAGAGGGGACATCACATTTTGACCAATATTGCCCCAGGAACCTAACTATGAAATCTGCTCACCATCCCCCACAGCAATGACATACCTCTGGGTCATCTGTGTAGTCAAACATCCTAAAAATAACCCTTGGCATTGGGTACACTGAATCTTCGGTGTGAGGCGGAGGAGTGAACGGAGGCAGATTGTGTTGCAGCGCTTCACAAAGAATGCTGTCAAAAGCCAAGTAGGGCCTCAGAATGTGTCGTTCTTGCCAACGGTCTTTTTTCAACTTCTGAATCTGAGACCAAAGGCAGTCTAAATACTGAAGGAAAAAGGTGAGAAACATCAGATGTGCTGAATCTGATACCAAAGCTGGCAGCTCCCCGAACTATCAGAAATGTATTTCATAAATTCTGTATTCCATTCAGAAAAAAAGGTTTCTTAAAACTGCTGATTCAGTAAACCAAGAAATAATTTAACAACACTAAATGCCAGAGCTGCTCCTAATTCCACACAACATTGTGTTAGTAAAATTTACCTGCTGGCAGGTTTTTAAACACCAACAGGCAGCCCAGGACTCAGAGCATGATGGCCATCCTTTGAATCTGCCAGCGAAATTACAGCAGTGAACATTACTTCAGTCACTGCTCATTGGTGGTATTAAAACAAACATAATATTAACATTAAAATTGAAAAGACATTCTGTAGGACTGCCATGCTGTTCCCATAGCAATCAAAAACTACCAACTACTGAATATTCAAGACAAATACAATACTATCAAATACTAATACCTTCACCATGGTTTTCAACACAATTGTGAGTCCCAGCATCCTCCCAGAGATGGCACAGACACCTGTGCAACTGGCAATAGGCTTGTTTTATTTAATTACTCTTTTGCTAAAAGCAGTCAAAGAACTCTGGAGGCTTGTGGCCTTCCTGAACACAAGACAAGTTATAACTGGTGCCAGAAATGTCTTTACATGGAAGCGCTTTGCATTTACTGAAATTATCACACTACAAAACGGGAACAAAACTACTAACAACTACCACTTGAAGTGAACAGCCCTGTTTGCAGTATTCTGGGTAACACATGGTCTCAAACTCACTCGGCTAGTCTCCTCTATTGAGCTAAATAAGGAAATTCAGATATTGGGCAGGCAAAATACATTGACAAATCACATCACCAGACAGCCTATCTCTCCAAATTATCATTAACAAGACAATTGTTAAGACTGTGATTTAATCAGAACAGTGAACAAAAGGTAAGAGGGCCATGTTCCAAACCTTCCCAGAAGATCAATTTAGATCACACTTTCCAGCTAAGTTTGTCCTCAAACTTAGGGGAAAGGAAAAAACCCAAGAATATCTGAAAAGGCAAATTCCACCCCAAACTACCCAGACACCACCTCTCCCCTCCAGTATTTTTGGCTTAATTGTGAAAGATGGCACGGTAACTGCTGCATACAGTGTCTACATATTTGTTTAACACTTCCTGGAGCTGAGAAAGCAAAGCCACTGCAAAGGTCTCTTTCTTGCAGAGGGAAAACATTGAGGCGTAAGTAAGGAATTACATTCTGCTTCTCACAAAGGTCCTTTCAACAGGAAGCCCTGTATCTGCAGTTCCAGAAAACAAATACTATAATTTACAACTATTCCTCACTTCATAACATTTCCTCAGGGGCTTGTCAGCAAACAACAAAACAGTCTCCTGCTCAACCCCATACAATCTTATATTTAGGCCCAAGACTTAGAAGAAAATTCCTCATGTAGAACTTTTTAGAATTAATGACAAATAGGAGACAATTCAAAACATTAATACTTTTAGAGGTGCTTTATAATTCCATGATAAAATAACATTTTATTAGTAAAAAATTGTTTTTCAAACTTTCTGAAAGAATGCAGTGTAAAGTCCACTCACCTCTTCTTGTGGATGTGGTTTATCAGCAGTCCAAACTTGAAGCATGGGTACATGAATCTTCTGGCGGCGTCTGTTTACACAGGAAAGAAAACCTGACCTTTAAAAGACTAATTTAGGGCAGGAATTTTTTCTTATTGTGAGTGTACTATTATTTGATCTCTTCAGCTGATGAAGTCTACAGTATACAAAAACCAGGTTTGTGATTACTTAAAATATCTCTATTAGCATATCTTGACAACAATGTCAACTTGAAGCACCTGGACAGAAAGCAGTCACACCGCAGAGCGCTAAAACAACAACCTATCAGTATTCACAGCACACTTACAGCTGCAACTGCTCCAGCAAGAGCAGAACAAGTCCTTCAACATACCCTAGAACTAGACAAGACAATAAAACTTTTCAAATTCAAGAATCTCTCCACTTATTCTATTTTCAGGGGTCCCCCTGCCCAAGAATGGTTCAGACCTAAGACTTTAGAATACTTTTAAGTGAGCAATAATCAAAGCTATTAATCCATACTTGAATAGATACCAAAAAGAGTATTTTTAATGAATTACAACTTACTTCAAATAGCTTTCTGTCTGAGACAAGAGACGATCCATTTCAGCATCCTTTTTCTCATATAACTCCTTTCCAACCCAAGGCAAAGATGACAGAAATGCAAACATATACCAGTCACATCGTACCTATAAGAAAGAAACATATCTAAGTATACAAGTAAGCTACAAAAGATTTCGTACACACCCCCCATTTTAATTTAAATTAAAACATTAGCAAAACTGTTATTTTGGGAGGATGTAAAGACCAGCAGCTAAAGACTGGATTGCCAAGCCATGAAAAAAATATGTTCTTGCTTTAAATTTATCATTTTTAACTTAAACCGTGATAAGCAGACTTTAAAAATGGTATCACTGTCACAATCCTTCTGCAGATTATCAATACAGCAGAACAAGCCAGGCACTATGCACTTGCAAAGTAAAATGAATTCACTTCAGCTACCTCACTATAAAGGACCATACTTTCTTACTCTACGCGTGTATTTTCTCATTGCCACAGGCTCCTTTTACTCATGCTAAGGAAATGACATGACAGTACATTTAGTTTGCTATTTCTAAAACTTGCCTATTGCAAGCGTAAGTACAGAAGCAATGGTTATGTCACAGAAAAATTGTGACAACAGCACTAGAGGAGCCTATAGATTTTGCTTACTTGGGGTACGTCTTCCTCCTGTGTCACACTCACAAAGTTCTCAAACATAGCTACCATTGATGGTGCAGCTATTACATGACAATTCACAAGATCAGACAGAAAACGAACCTAAAAAAGACCAAAACCATTGTTTTAAATGAATATGTTTTAAACTGACTTCACAAGAACATATAAACATTACTTAAACAACTAAAACAAACCATCAATAAAAGTACAATATTCATCCAGTACTATGAAGGCAGAAATACTGCACAGACCCATCTTTTGACCCTGGAAAACAAGTACCATAAAGCACTGCCCCATATATTGTTCATTATAATGTCTGTAGTGTGTTTCACTGCAATAACATCACAAGGATAGTATTTTTAATTAAGGAAGGGTAGGAAACACCAGTATGCAAAGTGATACTACAGAAAGGAAACCTTGTGTTTCTATCTACTCTAAGTGGTATCAAATCACTAAAATTACACAAGTGGAAGGAAAAAAAAACTTGTAAAAAGCTGAAAATGGATTGATCCACTGCTTCATCAATCCAGATATGCATCAGGAAACAGAAGTGCTGAATCTGTATGCCATTATACACGATTAATTTCTGTAATTATTTATTAATAAATACAGATAGTTACACAGAGAGAGCCTATGTAAAAACTGCTGGCATTTTCAGGCTTCAAAAATGTGACAAACTGATGGCATGCTGGGAATCAAGTGGCCTTATTTGCCTGGGAAGAAAAAAAAAATCTCCATAGCAGGAATATATCCTCAATTTGGCTGCATTCTAGTACGAAATCCAGACCGACAGAAATGAGAATTTAAATAGAAAACATCTGAGGCAGAGTAGTGCCTTTTTTTTTTCTTTCCTCTCCCCCATCTTTAGATTTGTATCCTGCCTTCAGACTTAAACAAGGCCCTGGCAGGACCCAAGCTGTCCCAGTATCACCACAATCCTAACAGACAATATAGGCTGAAATTCTAACAATAAAAATCTTGCATATTTTTTCTTAAAGGCACATTCACAAAACGTAGTCCAAAAAAACAACACAGGCATTTTGATCTGAAGGAAGATCATTGGGAAGAAGTCTTGGGAAAGCAATTTGGGCTAAGCAGACAGTTCAGTACTCGAAAAACTGCAAAAACTGTCTTTGACAAAGCTGAGGAAAGATTTCCACTGCCACTCCCTTAGTTGTTACTCTCACAAGTCACTGGTATAGGAGTGTGACCAGAGAAGGTGAAGCTGAAGCCAAGTGACAGCACATTCCAAGTTCTACCAAGGATTTTATTAGCAAAAGTGTGCCACAGCTGAACTGCAGTCTCTTGACAATTTCAATACATTGAAATACTAGAATCTTAATTTTCACCAGTGGGCTTCAAAAGAAGCTAGGGAGCTTGACACTGGGCTTCTAAATCGGACACTGCTGAAGTCCTTATACCTTTTCGCAGACAAAATCTATAAGCCTCAAGAGCTAAGCAAACGCTTTCAAAGACAGATGGCACTTAAAACTGCCTGCTTGATCTTCATCCCTTATTAGCAGAATGAAAACACAGGCCTGATAACAGCCATCAAATATAGCTTTTAAGAACCACACTGTTCATTTTCTCTGCAGGCCTTTTTTTTTTTTTCTTCCCCCCATGGGAGCCACAAGAACATCATACATCTCTGAACACAACAAAGGTAGATGACTTTCTTTTTACATTTGACTGTAGAATAGATGCGGGGGAGCACCTCTTTACTGCAAGTGAAAATATTGTCACTGGGAAAATACACAGTTGGAAGTAAATTTTGCAACTGTAATGTGATTCCTCTTCCCTGAGGAAGGAAATACTTCTCACATAACAGATTTCCTCCTAGTATCTCTACAGTGCACCGCATGTTGGGGCCAGAAGAGACTGTAATACACACTAAAAGGGCCAGCTCTTCTGGAACAAAAATGTGAAAGGAGGAGGAAAGGAAAAGGATGAGGAAAAACGTAAAACAAACAAACAAAACACTTACTAAATGCACAGCTTCGTTATACATATTGACTTTCAGACATTCTTTAAGCTGACGAATCA
This sequence comes from Pelecanus crispus, assembly GCF_030463565.1. NCBI lineage: Eukaryota > Metazoa > Chordata > Aves > Pelecaniformes > Pelecanidae > Pelecanus > Pelecanus crispus. Next base: position 70,432,868 of record NC_134676.1, on the reverse strand, counting down.
TGGCTTCTACAAATTCCCCACCAAAATTGTAGTTCCTGGCATTCAGCAACCCGACTAGTGTCGTGTAAACAGTAAGCTTTTCTGGTAACAGACGTGCACTGATACAGAAAAAGAAACATGGAGTTAGTTGTTTATTCATCACGTGCCAGTTGGCAACTGCATAGCATCTTAGAATGTGCTTATTGTAAGTTAAACTTGTCTCATGAGGAAATAAGGAAAAAGTGCTTGCATGATCTTACAGTTCTATCCCGTGGTTAATATTTTACAGACATCTTTTCAACTACAGTCATTTAGAAAGGCAGGCGCCACTTTCAAGTATATTTAAGGTATTTACTTTTATTTATATCTAACTGCTGAGTATTCCAGAGGGTTGGCCAAATAATATAAGTGACAGAATTTATGCAAGGATGTAAAAAGTTGTTTTAAGTTCGCAATTTAGAAATAATTTTATTAGGCAGCATCAGCAAGATTACACAAGAGGTGTACACATTTTATGCTATTAATTTTGATTCCAAGTTTCTCAAGTCAAAGTAACATTTTAAGCACAGCATAGGGAAGGCCAGGTCCTACTGTAAAGAATTAATTTTCCTCATTCATTTTTGTATGCATGTAAGCTACCCTTATATTTTCAGAAGTGTCTTACTGCTACAGGAAAAAAAATATACTATTTGCTTTATACTAACAAACATCACTACAAAACAGATTTAAAGTATTTGCAAAACCATAGCATAAGCTAGGGCTGGAACACTCTCTCCCTTCACCACACCCCTCCTTCATACTTCTCTTACCTACTACTGTAGACCCTGCATAATCCCTCCCTCAGACACCGCTCAGTGACCCTGACAGAGGCACCTCTGCTCCTGCACTTTGCTAAGGAGAGGAAGGAGGAGCTGTCTGCCACTGGAGAGCTTGCTTTCAGCTCTTTGTGTTCCCAGCTCCCCTCCTCTAGCGAATGGGCTTATGAAGTCACAAGCATCTCGTTACCAGAGAAGAGGAACAGGCAACAAGAAAGCAGCACAGATAATAAGACTAAATAAGTGTTAGCAGCCAACAGCATTGGTGCTCTCAAACACTTCACTGGGAAACAGGATATTGCCCAGCATCACTGTGTTCTCATTCACTGCTATTGAAGAGCAGCTCTGAGGTTTCTCCTATCTGCTTTAAGCCTTTGTACACATTTCAAGTCAAAGTAATGTAAAGAGGTGTCTTCGTTGAATTACACCTAGTATGTAATAAGCTTATTCCTCTATTTCTTTTGTTTGTAGTAAAGCAAACTCTACACTATAAGAGCATTCAGGAACTAAACCCATCTTGGCATTTAAGCTACCTTAAACACTTAAACTTATGCACAGAGAAGAAAGCACCTCCCAGATTCCCAGACCTCCTGCATACATACACAGTACATAATATTCTTAGTATCTTGCTTTTGTAATTTGGTAGATCAGCTTCCAAAACACCAGCTAGGCCTTCCAAGTTGCTCTCCAAAGATGAATTACTCTAAAATAAAAAAAAAAATTAAAAAGTTTCATCATCAACCAGGCAACGCGAATGAGCCCTCAGCTCTCACGTGGAAGACTAGGAAGTTGGTCAAGAGCATCCTTTTATGCCACCTCCTTTTTCAGTGGTTTAGCCCCAGACAGCAACTAAGCACCATGCAGCCGCTTGCTCACTCCCCCTACCCCAAGGGGATGGGGGCGAGAATTGGAGGGGTGAGAGTGAGAAACACTCCTGGGTTCAGATAAGAACAGTTTAATAATTGAAATAAAGTAAAATAGTAATGCTAATGATAACAATATAATAATGGTAGTAATAATAATAATAATATACAAAGCAAGTGATGCACAACGCAATTGCCTACCACCCGCCGACCGATACCCAGACGGTTCCTGAGCAGCAATCGCTGCTGCCCAGCCAACTCCCCCCAGTTTCTATACTGAGCATGATGTCATATGGTATGGAATAGCCCTTTGGTCAGTTTGGATCAACTATTCTGGCTGTGCCCCCTCCCAGTTTCTTGCGTACCTAGCGGAGCATGGGAAAACTAAAAGTCCTTGACCAGCATAAGCACTACTTAGCAACAACTAAAACATCAGCGTGTTATCAACATTCTTCTCATCCTGAATCCAAAACACAGCACTATGCCTGCTATTAGGAAGAAAATTAACTCTATCCCAGCCGTAACCAGGACAAGAGCAATGATTCAGCTCTCTTAGCAGTAGAGAGCTGCTTTCACTTGCCTGAATGAAGGAGCAACTACTCCTCTGAAGAGCTGCATCTGATCACCCACCTCCCCCACAAGGAACTCCAGTGCTTCCCTGGGACGCAAGATCTAACACTGCCTCAGGGACACCTTGGTAAGGCGATTGAGCAGTAAATTAACGATACAGCATGAAACAAAACACTTTTGCAATGTGTTTTTACCTTACATAACGTCAGCGCAGCATCATTTTTGTCCTTACCCTTTTAGCCCCCTTTCTATCAGCCTCAAATCCTGTCAGGACTTGAAACTTGTACCACATGCAGACCAAGTTCCACATCCTTGACAGACTGGAACCAGCAACAACACCCGCAAACACAAAGCAAGAACTATTCCCTGGCCATTTATCACGGCTTGGAAGATAACAGCACTGCTATTGAAGCACTTGCCCGTTTTAGCACGTGGTTTTGCAAAAGCTGACAACTTTCCAACTGGGTCATAAGAAACAAAAAACCCCCAACTTTTCTTTCTGGGTGGTTACTACAGACGAACCGCTAACACACAACACACGGAATAAGGGAAGAAGAAAAACCCCAACTTGTAACTTTCTCGGGCCGCAGCCCGCCTACCTTCTCTCCCACCCTGCAGATGAGCGACTCGAGCCTCTCCTCGATCTCCGACGGCTCGGACGTCCTCCGCCTCTTGTGGGGCTGCCCTGCTCCAACACACCGAGCACACCGTTACCGGCGGAGAGCCCCCGCCCCGGCCGCCCCCCAATCCCGCCCAGAGCCCCCCTCCCGCAGCGGGAGGGCCCGGCGGGGCCCGGCCTTGCGCCGCCCCCGCCACCTCGGGGCGGGAGGGCTGCCGCGGCGCTCACCGTCGCTGTCGTCGCTGTGCCGCCGCCGCGACATGGCGGGAGGCGGGGAGCCGAGCGGCGCGGAGGGGAGGGGACGGGAGCGGAGCGGCGGGGAGCCGAGCCGAGCCGAGCCGAGCCGAGCCGCGGGGAGCGGAGCCGGGACGCCTCGCGCGGGCCAGAGGGGAGCGCGGTCCTTCCGCCGCCCGCTTCCGTCCCGCCGCACCTCCGCTTCCGGGGCAAAGGGCGCGCAGCGCGGCGCCTCTCTGCTCGCCTCTCTATGATGCGCACGCCGCCTCGGAGGACTTCCGGGTCCGTGGGGCCGGGTGGTGCGGGGGTGGGGGGAGGCGGAGAGGGGCCGGCGCGAAGCGGAAACCGGGCGTTTCCCGGGCGACGGGGCCCCGCCCCGCCCGGCCGCCCGAGGCGGAGATGGTGCCGGGCGAGGCGGCCGAGGCGGTCGCCGCCAGGAAGCAGTGCGCCTTGGCCCGGAGGAAGGTGGGCCGGTGCCCGGCGCCCGGGGCTGCGGCCCGCCGGGGGCTGCGGCCCGCGGCTGGCTCCGCCGGCGGCGGGAGCAGCCGCCCTCGGGTGGCGGGGCGGGGGGGTTCGGCGACGCCTTGTGTGGGCTCGCTGCGGGGCCGCGGCGGACCTCGGGGTCTGTCGGTCGGTCTGCCGGCCCGGGGGGCGGCGGGGGGTGCCGCGCAGCAGCGGGAGCGCTGGTAACGGGCGGCGCTTGTGGTGCTTTTCAGGCCTTTTCCCTGTTCGTCAAAGCGAGGGAGGTGCCGGCCGCAGCCCGGTGTCCCGCCGGCGGAGAGGGCGTGCGGTGGCGGTGCTGCCGGCAGGCGTTTGAAGAGCTCTCCGGCATTCACAGGCATGTGGCTCTGCAGCACGCCGGAGACATCGGGCAGCAGGCAGGGCTGGCTGACGCCGGGCAGCAGGCAGGGCTGGCTGCAACGCAGGCAGCTGCTGAAGCGAGCCCCTGCAGCGGCTCGGCTCCTGCGGGCGACGCAGGCGGGCTGAACGGGCACTCTCGTAGCAGCCCTGAGATCTCCTGTACGCTCCCAGACACCAGCCACCTCAGCTGTGATGACCTGACAAGGTAAGTCCCTCAGCGGTTTGGAGGACCGGTACCCGCCGGGAGTGGGGCATTGACCTGCTTACGCTTTACATGATCTTCTGCCAGTACTATTTTTTGTTTTTATGAAGTTCAGTCAAGTGACCCTTCAAGATGTAGAAGGAGTTTCCCCCGATATCACTGTAGGCCTTCAGATGCTTCGGATACCTTCCTGAGGTACTTCTTTAGATCAACAAGTGTAGGTACCCTCCAGGACTCAGCTGGTTCATTTGAAGTCCTTTCACAACTGCTCACGCCTTAACAAAACATGCAAATTACCGCTGTGCTGATAAAGAAGTAGATATGCTGCTTTTTTTTTTTTTTTTTTTTTTGTGGTGAAGGTGGTGAACTTGGGAGGATTGAACTATCAGAGCTGTATCATCCCACATCGTTAAAGCAGACCTGTAGCGGTGTTACTGGATGGCTTAGATCTCTAAGGAAGGAAGGACTGTAACAGAAAAGAGCAGAACAGCAGGGTATGCTCTGCGCAGGTCCCTCTTCTCTGCTCGTTCAAGTACCTTAAGGGCTCATTGGTTATGAATAAGTTGGTCATGAAAATGTTTCTGATTGTGAGAGAGTTTGGCTTGTGCTGCTCAGAATGCAGGCACACACAATCTCACTGAAAATTTTGGCTTTTTAAATTTAGATAGCTCAAGCACTTGAATTTTCAGTGTGCAAGTTTGTCAGATTAAGCATTTAATGGGACACTTGTGTGCACGGAAAATAGCAATTCTTGTGTCCTGTGAGTTGAGAGAAACTTGAGTAGAGCATGCTGTAGGCTGCTGGCAGAGATGTCCCGTGCAGCACAGATGAGTTCATTTTGTAACCAGTCCCAAGAACTAGGAATGTGGGAGCTTTTTTTAGTTTATATTCTTTCCCTTTGAAATAAATCAAACCCAGCAGTTGTAATCCCTCCAAAGTTTGTTTGTTGTTTTGTTTTGTTTTTTCTCCCCACATCTGCCAGAAGAAAATTGTCTGCTTTTTGAATGGTTACTGGTAATAGTATATCTTTGTCCTTTCATCCCTAACATCCTTCTCTTATTTATTCATCTTTGCCATGCTGTGGACAGCAAGGTGGGAGAAGTACTTCTGTATTACTGTTACTGTGAGGTGAAGGATCCAGAGAAACTCTGTGCTTGGCAAAAGGCCCTGTGCCAGCATCTGCATCTCACCGGCAAGGTAAGGTTTTAAGCAATGGTTGTATTCTTAACAAAAGAAAAATCTTCGCTTAGTGCAGGACGATGGGGCAACCGAGTGCTTTGCACCAGAAGGTGCTAGTCTGTTATGATCCCATTAAGAAAGGCACTCAGACTCTGTCAAGTATTGTTTAAAATTCATTTAAGAGCTAATGCTACAAAGAAAAATAAAACAATACAGATAAGCTTATATCCCTTTTGATGCTGGGAATCCTGAGTTGTACAGCATTGAGTGAGCCTCTGATCCACGCGCAGCACACTGCAGACCCTGTCCTTGCAACGGTTACCCCATTTCCGTCATTCAAACTGTTAAAGATTTTTTTTTACAGGAAAACAAGTCTTTTCATCACTCCTACTGTCAAACAGAAAGGATATTCACATGAGAACTTCTTGATGCACTTTTAGATAAATGCAAGGAAATGCAGGTGGCATAATCATGGGTATCAACAGGGAGCTGCATGCAGGCATCTCTGTTAGGATTATCGGGCTGGGTTTATCCTGCGGCTAAAGGATACGTCCAGCACAACACAGCCTGAAGGCCAAGCTGGAAGTGCAGCACTGTACAGCATGGGTCTGGGCTTGCTCCAGTTAACTGTTATGTGTATCACTAACTCCTCAATGCGCAATGGTCTTCCAGTCAGAATCACTACACCAAGCTGTAATCCATGCTGTTAGGAATGAGACGAGAGCAACTGACACCTTAGATCACGCTGTAGGATAGCAGTGCTCATTCCTGCACAGAGTCTTTGTTCTTTGCATTCCTGGCAGACTAGACCAAGGAGGTGAGTTGGCTTGCCTAGCTGGCCTCTTGAGGCTGTGGGCAAAGGTGAATTTTAGCCTCACAAAGCTGATGTTCGTAGGCTACCTGTGGGGAGAAGCATTTTTCAAGAGGGCAACTTAGAGCCGGAGACTACTTTTATCTCTGACTTGTCTTCCTAAGTAGCTTTTCCTCTGCCAATGGTAGGCACCTTCCCTGTTCTACATCAGCGCAGGCCTGGGGGTGAAATGTCCTGATGCATTAAATTCTCTTTTTTTCCTCGGCTATCTTGTCTGGTGGCTGGTATTTTTCTCATTTTCTTTTTCATCTCCAAGACAGGTACAGCATTTGGCTTCTCAACCAGTTGGGTTTTTTTCCTTGCCTCTTATATTCAGTCTTTCCCCCACCACCACTTCAGAGTTTTTGTTCATTTGTCAGTGCTGGAGATAAAATGACTCACACTGAAATTTAGTATTACATGCAATATTATGCATATTCACATTTTGCTTTTAGCTGTGTGAGTCATTGGGCACAATACCATTGTTCTTCCTGAGGCAGACTTCCAGTAAGAATTTTAATGCTGACTGCAGGATTTGCCTGTTAACCACTTAGCATTTCTCTGTTTATTGCATGAACTTTTCTGACTGTCTTGATGTCATTCTTCTGAAATGGCTCAAAAGTGATTACTGGGGTTTTATTCCTATTTTCTATCTTCTTTATGTTCACCTTCCGTATAACCATCTTTTCTTTCCTTCCTTCTTCAGTAGTCTCTTTTCTGGACATACTTCTGTGTCTAGCTTTTGTCGCCCAGTCATATTTTGCTAATTTCACTTTGATCTGTTTTTGCTCTTACTAAACCTTAGCTGCAGCTTCTCCTCTTGCCTTCTAGGTGCGAGTTGCTTCAGAAGGGATTAATGGGACAGTTGGTGGAAGCAAAGTAGCTACCAATCTCTACATTGAAGTTATGCTTTCGCAGCCTCTGTTCAAAGACATTTTGTGTCAAGCGGATTTCAAGGTATGAAAAAATAATTTCTAGTAGACATTGTTCATGCAGGACGTTTAATTTGTGACAAATAAGCACATTGCTTCTTGATAGTATTACTTCTGCTCTAGCAGTTCTGCTCTCCCAGCACTGATCTAAGCCAAGGGTTCCTAACCTTACTTGGTTTAGGTGTATCTGCCAGTTTTCACCAGCGGTAGTAGTTATCATGAGCAGTGATGGCAGCTGCTACAAGCTTTGGCAGCTATGGGTGCAGCTGCAAAGCCCCAGTATGGGTGAATGAGGGAGTGTGCTTCAGCCCCACCATTCTTCAACAAGCATTTACTCCAACTTGACTGCCAAAACCAAGGCATCACAACGTTCACGCACCCAAGCAAACTATTCCCACACTCTACTCTTCACCCTGGTTTGAGATCCTTGCCTAGAAGCCTACTGGTTTAGGTTCATGCAGGCTTTGGTGTCCATAGAGGTCCACTGTCAGTTCCATGAATTGGATGTCTTCTAGAGAAAATACACAGGCAGAGTCAAGAGGTTTCTCCCTACTCCAGTTAGCGCCGGACTGGAGGGAGAGTGAGGTGCTGACTTCTGCTTGAGCCTGAGCATACGTGCTGATTGGTGTCTTCAAATGGTGATGGCAGCTGTGGCTGGCACTGTATGGCATTCTAGTAGGCTTTTGCTGCCACAGCACAGTAGGTACTGGTTTCTCTGTAAGGAAGGAAAGCTGCTGCTTTTATAGCATTTTTCTTTTCCACGCAGTTTAATTTGCAGGGAGTACTATTTGTTTTTTTCCCCCATAAATAACTAGATCAAAGGAGTTAGTGAAACTTGTGAAACTCAAATCCAATGTATAGCTGCAGTGCAGATTCAGTCTTAGCTTTTTAACTGTCTGTTGTGGTTGGCTGAATTTCAAGAGTAGATGTGACCTGTTAGTTACAGTGATGAGTAGATGCAAAACAACAGGGATGGAATTTTACCTTGACCTTGGCAAAACATCCAACCCTGCATGATCTCTCTGGGCATCAGCATTCATGTGTTAGTACATGATGGTATTTTCTGTCTCACAGTTCCTCTGCATGCTGTATACCCAAGTAACTGGGGGTTTCAGGTCCCTGTGCCATGAAGACAAGGGCATAGAGGAGAGAAAATTGCGCTTGGGGCTACGAAGATATTCAGTGGCCACTGTAGTTGCTGCAGACTGATTTCTGTGATAGCTGGGACAGTGCTGCACAGCACTGCCCTTCTGTTTTGAGTGTTTAGATGCTTAATAGTGCACACACCATGTTTGAGGCTCAGCCCTGCAGAAATTCTCACTTCCTGTCACCTGCAGTGCCTACCAAAAAGGGCTTGTGAGACCTGCAAAGGGGAAATCCTGCACTTGAGGTTGGGGGGCCATGGGGTGTCAGGCTCCACTGTTAACAAATCTTGAGCCTTGGATGACCTCCCATATGTCTCTTTCACGCCCATGAATCACCGCAGTCCCCATTGCACATGCCATGACTGGAGGCCTAGCTGTGCTTGTGTCTGGCATCAGAGGGGCTGAAGAGAACTGCAGGGCCTAGATGTGTCAACATGATCCATTACTGGAGGAGGTTATTTAATATGCCTGTCAGGGTCAGCACGATCTGTAGGGGCCTTGACTTTCTCATAATAGGTGCTAGTGACATTGTTTCTAAGACCTGTTCTCCTTCCCACTCCTCAGTGACTCCACATGTCATGCCAAATGGTGTCTGTCTCACCTGCAGGGTAGTCATTGGGTGTCAGACACCTGTCTGCCAGATCTCAGCAGGGGTCCCCTGCCAAAACCTCAGGATTTAGCATGTGAATTTCAGCAGGAGAGACATTTCTTAGCCTCAGCCACGAAGACAGTTTCATACTCTAGTTGTAGAAATTAGAGTGAGTGGGTAACTTTAATCTTGACACCTGGCAAATTTGGTGGATTTTTTTTGTGTTTAATTTCCTAGAGCAGTGCAGGAGGAGCTCACTGTTTCCCAGACCTTCGAGTTGGAGTATTCAAAGAAATTGTACCTATGGGCATTGATCCAAAGATACTGTCTTATAAAGAAACTGGTAAGTTGGTTTAATGAAAAATAAAGCCTCTCACTCAAGTGAGAAGTAGGTGAAGAATAAAGTACCTTCAAAAACATTTCCTTCTGCACAGTAGCCAGGACACAGGAGAAGTAGATACGGAAATTCATTTTTTACTGGTCAAAGTTTTTACTGGTAGTCAAAAGTTACTGGTGCAGGGAATTTGCTGGCCCAGGTTTTGCTTAGCTGCCTCAAAAAAAGATTAGAATTAACTTTCTATTTTGTGGGAAACAGTAATAGTTCAAATGACGTCAAGTATTTACCTTGTTTTGGGGTGGGGACATACCTTGTACTTTAGTCAGGGAGTATGTCTTTGGACACCTGCTAAAGGCAGATGTAAGGTGAAACTCTGTATGGTGGTTAGGAAAGACATTTCAATGCATGAATATGTCCATATTTGTTCTAAATATTCTGTAGGTACTTGAGACTGCTCAGAAATGATACCATATAAAGAGCTCCAGTGCTCTCTTGTTGTGGTTAGCTTGCAGTAAGAACCAAGCTGTATAGGAAGATCTTTCCATGGAGTCTTCTTGTGGATCCAGTGGATTCTGGTGCTGTGGATGCTGAGAGTTTGTTTTTTTTTTTTTACAAAATGCTAGAATCCCGCTGAAGCTTACAGTTGAGTATATACATGTTCCTTTGTTAGGGACCACTGACTTGGCATTACTTGTGTTGACATTAACAGCCATGCTCCTGCCTTTTACACTAAAGCAGAGCCAAGGTCTGCATCAGGTTCATGCCACTCCCCTAACACAGGCTGCATTTGTTTTCTGCTACCTGTAGCTGCTTAGTATGGATTATACCCAATAAGATGTTACAGGCTATGCATCTGCTATGAGGACACTTACGTAGGTGGTAAGCAGGAACACAGCAAATAGCAATTAACAGAGCAGTTTTGGGCTTTTTTTTTCCACCAGGAGGTTTGGTTGGTGGTAAATTACTACAGCATCTTTTTGTGGTTTTGGCAGAGGATTTTTTTTTTTCCCCCCATTTTTTGGCAGTTTGAGGGATGTATGTTTGGATACTTCTTTCCCTTTTTCCTTCTATTTTACAGTGATTTATGGAGATGGTTCCCATTACTCTGTCAGGTTGCTTGTAGGGGTATTTTTTAATAAGGTAATGGATTTTGGTGGGGGAGGTTTTTTGTTTTTCAGTAGGTTAGGAGTCCTAAGTGGTGAGCAACCTGAAAGCTGAGAAACTTTATGTAAGTTGAAGTTGCACTGAAAGTAATAACACACATATGGAAATTTTCCATTTTTATCAACAGAGAAGAGTTTCATTGAAAAAATTCCATTTCTGTACACTTCTGCACCTCCAAATGTAGTGAAAGTTGAGCAAAGGGAAGGGAAACATTTTTCACTCTTACACAACTGTAGGAGTTGCCAGGGGGCCATAACAAAGATCATAGAGACAGGCGCCTGCCTGCTGCTGCTTCTGTCATGTGGAACAGTGTTGTGTTTTCTTTCATTTGCCAATAGGAAGCCAAACACGGATAAACTTGGCTGGTTGAGTTGGGATGAAAACTCTGTGAACTGTCACAGAAAATTTTTGTTTGGAAATCTGAGGAGAATCTGGATCAGCAAGATCAGACGTAACATTGTTTTGTAGTTCTGCTTCTCACTTCTTTATCTTACTTTTTATTCTTTTTTTTCTTTTTTTCCTTTTTTCCTTTTTTTTTTTGTTAAAGGAATCCATTTATCCCCTCAGGATTTTCATAGAGAAGTAGAACAGTATTTGTCTCAGGCCAGTCAAGGACAAAGCGATACCATCTTGCTGGACTGTAGGAACTTCTATGAAAGTAAAATAGTAAGTCTCATTTGCCTGCTTCTTCCAGTGTGTTACAGGTGCTGGGGGGAAGCATTTCACATTGTGAGGGTGTAACCTGACTGGAAGAAAATATTCCAGATTCCAACTTGACTGTACTATGTACAAAGTTCAGTTTAGTAATGAGTATTAGACACAAGCAGCAGAGGACCTGCTCAGCGACTCAGCATGGAGCCTGCCCAGATAAGTGCTTAGACAGCTTTGGGCAGGAAGAAGACAAAGTGGTCCATACAACATTAGCAGTTAATACCACATAGTTTGAAGTAAAAGTGGCATAATTTGTAAGGATGTTTTCCAGCATTTTTGCCTTGTCCCATATTTCAAAAAGAATAGGGGCATCTTGCTGTCACACCCACCAGCCCTCCTGCACTGTTGTGGCTTGTCCTCTCTTTGACAGTTCTGTTCTGCTTACCTCCTTCTTTTATGTTTGGATGAGGAGACATGCTGTGTCCAGCATCCTCTTACAGATTTTGACAGGTATTCTGATGCATAAATGCAGCTGAGGAACTGCCTAAAGCAGCTGCAGTGAGCTCAGTGTTCTGGCCCAAAGGTTTGTTACTTCCTCTAGTTCAAGGCACAGACCTTACCATGTAAGACTGCTTGTAACCAGTCACATGGCCATCTGTTATTGCAGGGGCATTTCCAGGGCTGTCTGGCTCCAGATATCAGGAAGTTCAGCTATTTTCCCAGCTACGTAGATGAAAACCTGGAGCTTTTTAAAGACAAGCGTGTCCTCATGTACTGCACAGGAGGGATTCGTTGTGAAAGAGGCTCTGCTTACCTACGGAGCAAGGTGAGATGTCATTCTGAGGGCACAAGTGTCAGGGAGTTGAGACTGCTTTAAGGGCAGCTGTCTTTTCTTTTGCTGGTAGATTCTTACTGAGCACAAACTGCTCAGTGAGCAGTTGGGGAGATGAATGTCTCTGACGCACACTTGCCTTGTGCTGTCTGTCAAGGACATGGGTAGTTTAATGCAGCTCAGGATGATCTGCATGGACTAGTGTCGCAGCAGTGATTGCTCTTAGAAAATAATTACATAACCAATTTGCTGAAAAGAGGTATTTATAAGCCTGCCCTGACCATTGTAGTGGTGTTTTAGGAGGGCTTGAGAGCATTCTGCAGTGTTTCCGCAAGCTCTGTCTAGGTTTTATTACTGCCCAGCTTGAGCATCTCAGAGTGGTGAAAATCAGCCAGTTAGTGCTTTCCTAGTGTTGTGGAATTAAATCCAGCACACTGCACTGTTCTAATTGTGCTTTCTATCCCACTCTCCTCCTGGATCCTTTCCTCAAGGAGCAAGGGAACAGCACACATATATGTTCTCCAGAGATTTAAACCTTGATTCTTTTTTTTCTCTGCTGCACCAGTGTGAACCCTGAGAAATTCTGCTCCTGCTAACAGCTTGCTACATAGAATAAGCAGTGGTTCACAGAGGTTGAAAAGCGTGTGGTCTCTGATGCAGCAAACCTCCCTTAGCTGAGGACATTACCAGCCTTTTTTTGACTGTAACATTAAATGCCATTTGGGTTCATGTCAACAAGCTAGCATTGTGGAGCTGCCCAGTAATCCCCGGTGGCACTGCCTAAGCGTTGTGGATGCACATGGTGCCATCTGATGCTCACTGAGAAGCTGCTGCTTTTTGTTGACCCCTGGCATTTACATTTGCTTTGAGAACTCTGGCACACCACCACTACTGCTGTCTCCTTCAGCTTTTCTGCTAATATGCTTTAAACAGGCAGTGTGCAGAGAGGTTTACCAGCTAAAAGGTGGAATTCACAAGTACCTGGAAGAGTTTCCAGATGGATTCTACAGGGGGAAGCTGTTTGTATTTGATGATCGTTACGCCATTTGTTCCAATGAAGATATCATCTCAGGTAGGACTAGATAATAAAGTAAGTGCAGAAGGCTGGGAAGCTATTGCAATCGTTTCCACAGAGATGTGCAGCAGAGGGGCAGCCAAACTGGTCTGTGTAGTTCTTCCTCAAATTCACTTTGACCTTTTAGTGCCATCACTTTTCATGATGATCATCAGCTCTATGGCTTTAACACATAAAACAGAAATGAGAGAAAAGGGGTCACTAAAACTGGAGCAGTAAAAGGAAGCATCCCCAGCAGAACAGCTGCTGTTGTGAGCCATCTGCAGCTGTGGAGATGTATGTCAAGCACTACTGGTGTCATTACCCAGTTGTTGCCCACAGTGCAGATCAGACTGGGGTTGGCCAAGTGACCAAAGCATTAAATAGTTCTCCTGCTGTCAGCTGTTCTCTGCTCCAGTAATCTCACAGAACATCAGCACAGACTGCCAGGAACTGGGATAGTGATGGCACTAAGCTCTACAGCACTTTGTTATTTTTGTGCTTTAAAAGTTTCTGTAGCCTGTAGAATTTCAGTGACCTCTGGTTGAAGTTGTTAAGAACATTGCCTGCTCTTCTGGCTGGGGTCGCTCTTCAGATACTGCAAATGAAACACTGTTTTCTTCTTCTTAGTTGCCAGGTGCAAATGGATGGAATTTGGCTCTAGCCTTTTTTAGGAAGCAGTGCTGTTTTTTCTCTGAATGGGTAACTTTTTGAGCATAACTGCCCATTCCTCCTCTGCAATTACCTTATACATCTTGAAGGTGCCTGGCTTGGTGGAGAAACAGAACACAGAAGTTTCAAGGGGAAGTGTTGGTATAGGCACCTTTCTTGATGGTACAGCTAAACTGGGCTGTAACTTTCAGTTAAATAGTTAAAACCTGTTTGTGGAAGGACTCTACCAGGACTGCAAATGACACCCCATCTGCACAAGCTGTTGCTTTTAGGTGGAAGGAAGTCCTGTGGCACCCCCTTCCCCAGCAGACAACGTTCCTGCATACTTGCTTAATTACCACCAGCATATTTTTCTTCTTTACTTGGCAGCAAGAATCTTTAAATCTGTCTAATTGGAATTAGAGGAAGCACTAGTGAGTTTTCCTTTTCCTGAGAGACAGCTGTCCTAAGCTTTTTACATCAAAATCAGAAGTTTAAAAATGAACTAGGTTCTAGAAGATCAAGCTAAAGCAAGAATTAAAAGCCTGGAAGACAATAGATAGCCACTTAAATGAGAGATTGCAGCCCCCTGATGCCGTGGAGAACCCTCTGCAAGGGGGACAGATGGGGCAATATGGGTGTTAACTTTTTCTTTTCCTCCTCCCTTCAGCATGCAGATACTGTGGGACACTGTGGGACCAGTATAAACTTTGCTCCAGCCAGCACTGCCGGCAGCTTGTCCTGACATGTCCAAGTTGTCGCAACAAAGGTCTTACGGCTTGCTGTCCTGTTTGTCAAGAGAAAGAGCTCAAGGTGACTTCAAGGGCTTCAGGACAGACACTCAAGGAGGAATGTGAATGTACAAGGAGACGGGCAAGGGTACCTATTGAACATGTCTCGCAAAGGATGCTGGACACAGGAAAAGATTAGGCTGTTTCATTAGCTAATCTGACATGTGCTAATGCAAAGGGCTTCTATAACCAGATCCCTATCTGTTAGTCAGTTAGATTTGGAAATCATGAAAATGTGTTGGCTTGGAAAGTCTTGTTCAGATGCTGCCTTTAAGCCTTGAGTATGCCCTGAAAACCATCCATTACTTGACCATAAATTACCAGAGTGCCCAACCCATCACCAGCACTACAGGATTCCTCTTCCTGCATACAGTCTTGTAGCATGGCCTCTACCATGGGGATTTTGGAGCAGGGTATGTGCAATGGGACACAGATGCTCACAATTCAAAAGAAACTGAAGGGACATAAGAACAATTTCATTTTTTCCTCCTGCATGGAGATAGATCTGGCTGACCTCTCTGTTGATCATGCATTTTCTTCAATAGCTAGTGCTAGAGTGTGAAAACAGCAGATGTATCAGTTGGGTGTGGGGTACATGACCGGATTAGAGCTGAAGATATTTTTCCACGTACACACCATCTGCCTGCGTCTCTTGCTTTATACCAGTGAGAAGCAAGGGCTAGTTACCTGAAGTCACTGACTTGACTCTGGTGGAAAACTGGCTGAAGGCAGCGTAAGGACACCTCTTGCAACTGGAGCAAAGCCCCACAGATACTGTCTGCCCAGCCGTACTTGTTGTGTGTGACCTGTAGGATGAACAGCAAAAGTAATCCTCATTCCAGTGCTGTGTCTCCCTGGGAACTGTTGTTTCCCTCAACTTGTCAGGACATGAAATATCCAGGGCTCAGCTCTGCTTGCACTAGAAAAAAAATGACAGCTTGAAGCATGTTGAAACTGAGACACACAGAGAGGGGAGCAGAGAGACTGTCAAAATACCAGCATTATGGCACTGGAAATGATGCTGACACATGTGCATAAATGTCAGCGATAGCTATAAGGAGACTGCAAGATCCTTTATCCAACTTAAATAATTCAAGATTTGGGGAGCATTTGTGCTTTGTAAACATGGGTTGAGTTTTTCAAAAGCTGTGAGATGTTTATGTGATTTCCAGCTCCTATTAGTGGAGAAATTGTCTTTGAATTTGAAGGGATCCACAGCATATGAGCTCACAATACTTCTCCACGTGCTGCTTTGTATGCCTGATGCTGCAGAATGTACAGAAAGGTTTTATTAATAGTGTGGAAGATGTGTCTTGACTGAAAAATGTCTTTGAAACTTACTGTCATTCTTGGTACTCAACAGTAGTTAGTCATTAGGAAATCAAAATCACTTACTGGTTTGCTGGGGTTTTTTACTGGCAACTGCTTTTAAAAGCAAGAAAACAGTTTACTCAGGTTTCTGCAGTTGCTTGATGACAGTTAGGGCAATGTTCTTTTCATATAGATTGTAACTTTCTCCCACAGCGCTATGAATTCAGCAAGGCCTCATTGTTGGCTTGACTAGCAACTTAAAGACATGGTCATTGATTCCATTAAAGCTGTGACAAGCATTTCTTCTTACTTCCAGTATTGCTACCGTGAAATCAAAGGTTCAGCAACTGTTTTTATGACTGTTCCTTTCATGAAGCAAAACTGTGAAACTTACGAATGTCTCCTTTGGGAATCTTTCTAGGATGGTATTTAATAGTAAATCCGTGCACAATCCATACTGGAGAAGAAATTGGAAAATGTCCACCAGTAGACATCTTCAGCAGAAGTCCAGGCAGTACCCATGGTCCCCTGGCATCTTGCCTCCCAAGCTTTGCTGGTCAATTAAGCTCTGTGCTTTTGAGGACTGGAATATTTGTGGAGAAATAGGAATGCTCTGCTTGCAGGCCTGGTCTAGAGCACTGATGGGAGTGCCCCAACTTGCATATTATGCTCTTTTCTTCATGTATTAGGCTAAAAAGAACACAATTTTATAATTCAGTCTAACAGCAAGTCTGGAACACTGTAATCTGTTTGAAGGCTGTTTCTATATCACTTACCAGTACAGAATGGCAACAACTATGTTTTATATGTAAACTTCTGAAACTCCTATGATGATAAATAACCTTTAGTGCTTCCATCGTAATTTTTAAAGTACTGCACAAATACACTTCGCCTGTGTGTTGGAGGTGCTTAATTCTGCAGAGGTAAATGCTGAAACCTAGCTAGATGTCTGCCATGTGGTAGACCTGGCTACAAGGTACAATGGTCCTGAGAGCTCCTGGCAGCTGGAGATTCTACCTCAAAGGCAGAGGGGAGCTATGGGGCCTCTTCTGGTCCTTGCTGCACTAAGGCAAGGGACAAGAAGGGTTTGAGATGCACAGATGGAGGCCCGTAAAGCCAGGTTTCCTCTGCTGCAGAGAGGGCAGGGGGTGTAAGAGACATCCTTAAGTCTCCCTCTTGCAAGTTAGCTGCTTCTGTGTCCTGGCTTCTGGATTAGTTTTGTGAGATTAATACAAATAAGGACTTGCCATGTGAAATGCTGTAGGCTGTGATCCAGGCACCTCAGTGGTAATGCCTGAGAGAAGGCACATTAGTTCCAGGAGAGGTGAGAGTTAAGCAGGATTGGCTGTGACTGCCAGATGCTGCAGTCAGCAGATGGCTTTTTCCCCCTTTTCCTGGAGAGCTGCTGGGAGAGTGATCCATTTGCTCCTAAATATCACCATTTTGTAGCTCCATCACTGCACAGCTTGACGCCTTTCACCACAAAGCCTGATGCCTCTCAGCACAGCCTGTCTCTGCTGCATGGCACTCACATGCATCTTTCAGCAAAGCAGCCTCATAAGGATCAGCTGAGGAACCTGGAGGGATCCTGCCAGCTTAATATACATTTGGGCTGCATGGTTAATTTGGATGCTGCTACAGTGAAACACAGGACAAGGTTCTTGTTTCCCCCTGCCCCCCCCCCCCCCCCCCCCCCCCGCCTCTTCTTTTTATTTTAAGGGCTTTTTTTTTTTTCATTTGGGAAAAAAATGCTGTTATAGTATCCATGGTAGTGTTTCCTCCTCTGCAGATGCATCTCCTTGTGTGTCTGGGTTTCTTAGCGCCATCGGAATTTCCCAAGATAAGATTTATTGTTCTTCTGAAGCCAATGGAAGAGCTGAGCCTGTACCATGCAAATCTGAGTGGATGGCTCAGCTGAAACTGGGTGGCTCTGGTTTGATGATTTAGTTGACCATTCTGAAGTCTTTGCAGTACATATGAAAGAAAAAGGCTGTCTGCCAGGTTCCTTCTTTTTTAAATATGTTTGCAAGTATTTTTCTTCTGCATTCTTTTCATTTTCTGATATGGAACTTGCAGGGTGAGGGGAAGAAGCTATAGTGAAGCATTTAATTTGACACTACTGGCACATTTATTAAGATTTTAAGAGCAACAAATATGTTTCCCACATTGCTGAAAGTATAGTGTTTCTCTGCTTCGTTGGTCAGAGCTAAATCGTGGGTAGTATTTGCGCACAAGCTCTGAAGAAATTTGTGGGACTTTTGCTGGAATATGTGTAAAAGGCTGCAAAACTTCACTTTTAACAGAGGTGTGCAGACAGATTTCTAGCAAGTGAGAACATTTTCCAGGACATGTTGTCATCAGACCAAGAATAAGGCTTCAGTATGACAGTGCTTCTGCCAGGAGACTTTCTACCGAGCAGGATCCCTCCCATGTTAATAGAGGGAATTTTGGATGGGATAGTGCTGGGTCCAATCCACTGCATGTCTGGGAGCTATGCAAGCCTGTGGGGAATTCCTCCCAGGCTAGATAATGGGTAGTAGACTGTCTGACAAAAAGCTGTCAGACTGCATGCAGTGTAAGTTCAGAGTTGGGGTATTTCACTTAACAGCTTTTCTAGGGCACAGCATTTATTGTTGCATTTATGCAGACATTAGGGACGGCAGTGAAAGAAACGATCCCTAGCAGAACAAAATTTAATTAATGGACATGATCATCATCTACACAAAACAGCAGAGAGAGAGAATCTGACTTGTTTCGAGTGAGTATCTGGACACACACTTTTAACATTAGGAAACTGAAGAGAGTGGGGATTAGAAGAGAGCGCTCTGGTTTGCTGATTAGTTTGGTCATCTCTGTGGGGTTAGGATTTGCATCACATCTCTAAAGGTGACTGTTTTCTTCAGACATGCATAGGATAGAAGAATATTAACCCATCCTAAGCTGCTCAATTTTTGAGACTCTGTTTTATAATTGGTGGCCTTAAGTTCCATTTAAATGGGATGGAGAGAATTTTTTTCCTAAGAAACACAGGGATGCATTTGAAACAGCATCTCCAACTAATTGACTCAGCAAATGTCGGTAAAAAATTTTAATTCACAATTCTTGAAATTAGCCATGTTTTCAGGTTGTAGAAGTGCTTGTTAAACTAGTTGCTCCTCTATAGTTACTTGAGATCAATTTGGAAAAAAAAAAATAAAGTATTTTTTTAATACTTCTATCATTTGTGTGGAACAGTTGTATCTTTCACTCATGCATACCACATCCTAACTGTATGAAACACCGTGCAGGAAGTTTATAGAAAAATTAGGTCCCAGGTTAATTAAGAGTCACTTTTACACTGGGATGTACTCTAAACTGAGATTGCATAAAATTGGCAGGTTATTACTGGCTTGAATAGTTTCCAGCTCTACAGAAAACATCAACAGTCCTATGGGATAAAATCTTCAACTACAGCCACTAGTTAATTTAAACTGTTAGTGCATAAAACAGAACTGAGGCACCACAAATACTCCATCAAGGCACTTATTGCCTTTAGGTTTCCACAGTGTAGCACAAGATCACTGGGAATAACCTCCATAGCCAGGAGTTAGACTCCAGTTCGGCACTTGGGAAAAATAGGCCCGTTCAACTCTGCAAGTCTCCTCTTCCTCACTGAAAAAGAAGAGCAAGAGGAGTCAGTCATGGCAATGGGAAGATGTGGATGGCAGGCTTGGCGTACCCGCTGTGGAAAGGAGCTGAGAGATGTACTTTCTGCCAGGAAAGAAACAGGATAGCGTCAGCTTCTGAATTCCTGCTTTAAGCAGCAGGCACAGCCTTACACAGTTTAAAATCAAGGAAGGTAAGATGAGGTTTCTCTCCCTATGAATTTTTAAGGCCAGAAGCTACTTTCAGCCTTACCTCCCTTATTCTACAGTCAATTATATTTCACACAGTTTTGTCTTTGTAATCTGACTTTGACCAAAGCATCATCTGATGCTGACTGATGTAAAGATAGCATACAGATGCCACAGTTTTTCCTTTGCTAGTTTTTCTCAATTGCCCTTTAAAATAAAAAAAACAAAATTAAATAAATGCTATCTCATTTCTTATTTTAAGCCTTTAGCCTCCAGCCCTCCCATCATGGTTAACATGGTCAATGTAGTCTCATATCTATGTTTAAAGTTGCTTTACAGCTCTGACAGCTACACTTATGACTTTTCAAGAAATGCAAGAAAAAAAGAAAAAAAGGTATAAAGAGGATGCAGAAGTTATCTTATGAGGATGAATGTAAAAGCCTTCATAGTTGGTTCCTAGAGAGCATCTTAGAGAACAGAAGCGATAGGACCAAAACCAAGTTTGGTACCATCAGGTGATAGTAGGCAAGAGCACTGAAGTGGAGCACAAGCAGAGAGCAATTGCTGACAGGGAGGAAGATAAAGTTTTTCTATACTTATACGTTGTCCAGGTGTAGAGCTGAGATGCTATTGCCAGAGACCATCAGACTGATGAATATGAGCTGCAAACAAGAACCAAATCAGACAAAAAAATGCAGATGATAATGGTCAAAGAGGCAAAAATGCACAACTGTTACATGGAAGGCAAGTTGTGAATTCCTCCGCTTAACAGCAGGAACAATGAAAACACTAGATTCAAATCTTCCAGCTGATTACTTCAAATGCCAGGTGCTGTATGGTTATTAAAAGCCTTGCTCTGGTCCAAAGGACAAAATAGCAAGCCTTTCCTGGTGCAGCTCTCTAGTGACCAGGAATGCAGCTGCAGGCAGAATAAATATGCAGTGAACCGTAATACTGAGTATTCTGTGTGGTCCCTGAAAAACTGGCACATACCTCTATGTTTGGTTGGGCTTCCTAGGAGCATGATACTGGCTGAAGCAAGATTGATTTTTTTTTTTTTTTTTTTAATTTTTTAAAACACAACATATTTATCATCAGTCTAAATATGGCAGCCACTTAAAGCTATTTTTCTGTGGCGCTTAAAACCTGAAGTTGATTCATGAAGGGACAGAAGACCTTGTCTGTGGTGAACCATATGCAGATTAAAATACATGGTTCCAGTCTTCCACCATTTCTTCATGGCTGGCATTTATATGTTAGGTCTATTCTCAGACCCTGCCTGTTAGCCCTTGCATTCTAGATGTGTCTGGCAGAACCCATCAGCACTACTGGTGGGGGGGTGTTTCTGGGAGCCCCCAGCCCAACCTCCCGCTCGCCACTGGCCCTGTCCCTTCAAGTCTTGCAAACCCTCACCCTCCTGGGGAAGGAGTTCTTCCTAATGTACAAAAAGGACAATCTGCCAACTTTTGCTTATTCCTCCCAGCTATATTTGCTGCTGTGGAGCGGGAGTTTGGCGCTGCCATGTTTGTAACCGCCTGGCCTATGCAGTCAGGAGCCACTGAGTACAGCGTGGCTGGGATGCTGGCTGCATTCACTACCGCTCTGCTGGACTGATTTCCAGTGCTCTACAGCAACTCGTAGCCAAGCAATGGAAAGCCTCTGCCACATGCATCGGCTGAAATGGCAATTTGCAGACTTGCCCTCATTTTGCTTCACAAGCACTTCCGATCACTTCATTGATAGTACAAAGATAACTCAAAGCCATGTGGTTCCCCACCTCTCCCTACAAACACTTCCAATCTGTTTTGCTGAAGGGTATGGGCCAAGTCCCACTGCTGTCAAAGTTCAACTCTACTACTTTTCATCTGCGTGTTAAAGTGGGAATGAAGCTGGAGGAAGACAAGCAGTTGGCAGAAATGACAAGTGCTGGCAGCTCACAACCCATGTGCCATATGCTGTATCACGCGCTGTACTGAAGCACGTTAGCAGCTCTCGCTCCTTTCCAACAAGACCCGCTGTTACTGCCAAAAACGCTGCCTCTTCTGGGAGTTTTAGCTGCCCAGCGTCTCCAGGTTTGGAGCACAACCCATTGCCTGGCCAACAGCAGGTGCTTTAGGGAACCAGTCACTGAAGGCTGCTTTCCTCCTTGAGGGGCAAGGCATGATCAGGCCCTTCAAGAGGTGGTTTCTAATTCAAGCATATCCACCAGAGCCTTCAGGTGAGCCGTTCTGCCCTTCTGCCACTAGGAATTGCCCCCAGGCAGAGGGAGGGACCTTCCCGTGCTCCCTGGCTTGCAGCCAGCCCGACTCACCTAGGTCATTGTTACTCATCATGGCATTGGAGGCGCGGAGCCGGGGACCTTGCTGAGTGAAATGGTACCCAAACTTCAGCAGGGAGGTGTTTTTTTCCAACATGTCTGCAATTTCCATTTCTACTTTGTTGCCCAAAGGCTGGCTCTTTTGAAAACAGAAAACAGAAAAGCAAGCTGGTCAGGTCAGAGGGTGATTCAGAGTGAGCACTTAGATCTGCTATGTCCACCCCTTGGTCCATTTGGGATTTCTGACTTGGAGCTGGTGAAACAAACTGCTGGCCTGTTCCTAGTACAACCGAGTGGCTCCAGCTCCTCCAGCAGACATTCTCACAAGTCCTCTTGCCCAAACACTTTATTTCTTGGACAGATTTGCAGCTAAGAGATGTCTGGAGAACCTATGATTATGAACTGCCAGTCATCTGTCCCTGAGCTCCCCATAGCTCAGCTGCTTCACTACTATCCCCTGGGTTTCTGGGGGAGCTAAACGTGGCACTGCATCTGTACCACTGCACACTCTGGAGCTCTCCTTCTCTTTCCCTTCCACTGTAGCAAAAATTTCAGTTTTACTAAATATACATTATTATGTCCCCACAAGAGCTCGGAGCAAGGTGTGATATTGGACAGGTGCATCACTGCTCTCCAGGGCAGCACCAGGAACACGGAAAGCTGCTTGCACTGCCACAGCCTTTGTTAATCATTGTAGGTAGTAGCAGGTACTGCCCAGGAACTGCAGCAGAAACAAGGGGCTGAAACCCCTCCAAAGCAACCTGGCAGTGCCAGCGGGCTGCCACCCTCCACCTTGACCAGCTACTCAATTTTCCACACCAGGACACATTCACTTGATCAGAGCTCCAGCTTGTGCACACTTTACCTGGTTGTCGATGCGCAGCTCTACGAGCGATGTGTTGCCCTGGAGTGCTTCGACAACAGCCAGGATCCCTGATCCAGAAATGAAGTTTGATTCCACATTCAGGCTCTTCAGCGTGTTATTGACCTTCAGCATTTCTGCCAGTGCCTGCGGGCAGAGGTGGGTGGGAAGAGCTGGCTGTCAGACAGGCAGGGGCAGAGCACCCCAGAGCAGCAGGGGTTCAACTCCCCTCGCCTCCGGAGGACGCCGGGAGGACCCCATGTGCCAGGTGTTTCACTGCCACCACAGACGGGTGAGCTCTGTGTGGGGTGAAGGGGGTTCCCCCTGTTGCAGGGGGATTCTTGCACGTGAGCATGCTGGAGGCCACAGCAAAACCTTGTACAGAGAAACCCTTAGGGCCACCCCAAAAGGTGACAGTCCACACCTGCGGCTGCCCCATGACAGCTTCATCTGTCCCTCTCCTAAAGGTAGCATGGTGATGGCAAGGATGCTGGCCCGCGTCAGCCCTGCCTCCTGCCTGACCGGCTCCCTGCCTGCACTGCCTCTTCTGCGCGGGACTGAGATGCTTCCTATCACAGCAGGCAGAGTGTGGAGTGTCTGTCTTGAACAACAAAGAATTCTCCATGTCCAAGACATCCTCCCAAGCGGCATCACAACCATATTAATCGCTTTTGCTTCCCTCAGCAGGCAAGACCAGAAGTGGGCTGGCACACTCCCAACCCCCCTGACCTGATCCGATGATCTCATTTCATAAGCTGCATGGGAGGACCCGTCTACGTCATGAAACAGAAGGACCAGAAAGTGATGCCCAAGCAGCAGGGTTGACCTGCACCCACTCACACAGCACTTGGCTCCACAGCTCCCCTAGTCCTGCACAGTGCCCCATGGGCCCTCAGACAGTGCCAGTGCTGCATGCACAGGCTTCTTCCCCAGTCCAGAATGCCTGAAACAATGTGAAGGCTGTACTCACTCGCCAAAAAGAATTTTTTTTTTCTAACAGGAAAACTGGTGTGCACATATGTGTGTGGAGGTAGGTAGGGGTGGTCTGGGTGAAGAAGAGCAAAAATTGGTTGCAGTGGTGCTGGAGCAGTGTGCAAGGATGCAGCCAGGAAGGTAGCACGAGGGCCAGCCAGAACAGTTCAGCACCTCTCTGCATCCCCACTCATATTTAAGACTGTTTGCAGCAGCCAGAAAGACCCTTTATCACCCACAGAGACCACGCATAAGAAATGCAGAGTCCTGCTTCTGCACAGGTGTGCACAAAGGAGCATGATCTTAAAGGTCTTTTCCAACCTAAACAATGCTATGATTCCTTTCAATATGGAAGAGAGCCGGAGTAGACGTGTGCAAGGGGAGGGACGGGTGTGCACACAGCAGCGTACAGCTTTGTATCAACAGAAACAAATGGGGGGGCCCTGATGTAGGATAAATCAAGACAGACAAACAGCTTTTACAAAATGCCACTAGGAAGTCCGTTCTTGTCTCCCGCTCCTTTTCCGTGAGATCCTTGAGGACAAATATGAGACCGAATGGGATTAAAGGATTGTGTCCTGAAATCTCCATAGCTGAAATAGGAAGTGAAGGAACCAAAGCCTGTCTGTCACTGGCTTCCACTAGTGCTCCTGAAACGGAAGCACCTGCACCAAACATGAGAGGTGCAGAACATGCCAAACGCGTTGTAAGGTGCAAAAGAAGCCAGCCAGTAACTCTGAAAATACCTTGCCCAAGAACAGCTCCTGTCACAATTTTATGACAGTGAGCTGACAGCACTTACGAAAGCAACAGGATCATTGCTCCGTGTCCCAACAATACTGAACTTCTTCACGTAGGTGTTATTTTTCAGTGCTTCCGCAAAAGCTTTTAAAGTTGGTATGGGAATATTCTGTGAAAAGAAATGCAGGAAACATGTTATACCATCATCCATATGAAGGAATATGCAATACATTTAAACAATACTTGAAATTTCTTATCAAGGTCAAATCACAAATGCACTGAAGTAATTTATGAAGGGGTTGATAAATGCTTTTACAAGTTCTCTTGCTATAATCAGCATGGCCTAAGGACCATGGCAATGTCTTCTCCTACTTCCCACTCTGCTGATAGCTCACTGCCTTGATTTGAAGCTACAATGTTGTTTAATTTAATTGCCCAGAAACTCAGCTACTTAAGAATGCAGGTGTTGTGGGGATGTATGTAACTATGATCCATGAGCCTACAAAGCACTGCTCCTGCACTTTTTAATATGAATGACTGAGCAACGTTCATGTCATGTTTAGGAAAATTTCTACCTATGGCGCCTGATCTAAAAAGACCTGAAATGATCTCCTTGTAGTACAAACCACAGACATGTCTGACTGCTTTATACAACATCTTCCAGGCTAACATTTGCCATGCTAGGTCTCAGCCCAGAAAATAAAACCATGCTGCTTATTCTGAGTTCCTACAAAATGAGTATTTTTCACTCATCAAGCACTTCAGATACCCTTTTCAGATGCACAGATTTTCACCTGTCTAAAATTTTAAGTGGTATCCTCAGCTTGGACTTCTTGCCACACCATGTGGATCCCACCATGTGGAATCATCTACAGTCAAAGCTATCTGCAGAGCCATAACACAGAGCCTCGCAGCTTACCCTTTCCACTGCTACTCCCCAGTTCTCCAAACCATGTCCCAAGGTCATGAGTCCAACACACAAAAAAAGTGCCTGCCTGCCAGTTCCTCAGCATGCTGTCCCCAAGGGATGTTCAGGGTCACTAACCAGAATCAAATATATGAAAGTAAAAATCTTGTTATAGAAAGGTGCAGGTGGCATAGCACAAGTGTTTTTAATGTGCATGTGCAGTTAACCATGTTCTTGCTATTTGACTATGCCATCATTCAACAGACCCCATGCGATGGGTGTCCTGGAGTCAGGGAGGACAGATGGAAACTGTATTTTTTAGTATCTGTATGTGTCCCAGAGGCAACATAAGAAGTGGTGCTGTGTCCTGATTTGCTTTCTACAAGAAGGAGTCTCACAGAAAGGATGTGTGAGTGATGGTCAGGGCTACCTGCAAGAAGGGAGGTTTCTTCGTATTTTCATGGCAAGTGTCAGGATTATGAAGCCTTTTTCCTCCCACCTTTTTATCTTACATAAACAGCCCCTCCACCAAATGTGCCTGACTAAACCTTTAAAGCAACCTAGAATGCCTTTAACCAGACAGGACGGAGACAGGTCTCCCAAACTACCCTCAACACAGCCCTGCTCTTCCAGCCACTTACAGGAGTCCTCCTGCTACCAACTCCACACCATTGTCCCACAGCAGGTAACAACCACTATTGCCCAAAATGGAGATGGAAAGCACTGGTGTTTCCTATCTGCCTACATGCAGTGCTATGGTATTACCCTGTGCAGCAAACCAGACTTGGTCAGACTCCTGTGTATCAAATGTTGGTCCTGTTACTAAGAAAGTAGAGTAGAAAGGAGCAAATACCATAATATTGTTAAGGTTGACTTCCTCAAGGTCAGGATCATTGCTTTGTATCCGTTTCAGAGTTTCCTCCACATCCGTTGAGTTCGGTTCCTCGTCAGGAACTGGTTTGTACTGTGTGGGCTTAATCACACCTGCAAGTGAAAAGCAAGACATGTGAAACCAAAAGCACCCTGAGCAGCAGGCTGTTCTCTATGGGTGTGTTTCTCCTCTTCCAGAAGCAGTGTTGGGAGAGGGAAGCATGACCTGACAAACATATGCTAGATGAAAGACCCAACAAGCATTCGGCAGCTCCATCTACACTCACGTGTGTCGAGAAACGCTGCCTGGCAGCGCGGCCAACCAGCACAGGACAGCTGGTGCCTGCTGCTATGCGCTCTCAGGGTCCAAAACTGGGTGATGGAGGGCACACTGCCTCCGTGGGGCTGTTCCCTGGGCTGTGCTAGCTCCCGGACAGTGCCAGGGCAGTGGCTGAGACCGTGCTGGCTCACACAGGGCAAGGATGCACCAGAGATGGCCCTAGCAACCACAGGCTGCTCTGACAGTCATGGCTCCAACCTTCAGCCTAAAAATAATTCCCACTTAGCCTCTGCTAGCAAGCTTCAAAGCCACACACTGCAGCCTGCTAACACGCTAAATCACTTACTGTTGAGCCCTTCCTTGTTCACAATGTTGCTGCTCCCCAGTGCCTCGTAGTACTGCTGGTTACTCATCAAGGTGTGCATGCCAAGGATAGCTACAGAAACAGAAAAGGAGAACATGACTTGAGTTATTGCAGGCTCCAAAGACAGGAAAAGACGCATACATGCCGTGCTGCCCAAGATGGGGGTCTGTAGCGCATTACTTTTCCCTGTGCAAGCACAGAACATACAATGATGGGACCAAGCCCCTCAGCTGTCATAAATACGTAACAGGGCTCAAATGTGCTCCTTTGTTTATTCCAGTGTAGCATGATTCATAGGAGAAGAGGAATATCATCTTGCGGACACAAAGAGACAAACAGCCAAGGCTTCCCAGTAGCTGACTTGATTCAGCATCATGCAAAAATAGTGAGGAAAAGACAATAAAAGACAAAAAAATTGCCACTGGTAGGATTTAATCTAAGGGGTCCAGTCCAGCAGGAGCCTGCACAACCTCATCACCCTTGCTCACCTAGGCACGTGCCACCCACTGCAACAGTCCAGTTGTTGAGATGAGCTGTGCCCCATGTGGAACCAAAACAACCCCTCAGGCAGCAACGTATGAGGTGACTCTCGTCCGAAGCATGGCAATGCATACCACATTTTTACTCAACAACAACCGGTGGTGGTGGTTGTGTGCTTTGAATTGATCTTTGTATGCTTGGAAGTTGACACTGTCAGAAGCTAAAGCTCTGCTGGCTTGGTTGAAAAGCAGAAAGTGATGGTATGAACAATTCAAAGACTTTAAGAGCCCAAAAGCCAAACTTCTGCCAATTTGTGTCTCCCAGGCTCATGACTGCAAAACCAATATGCAAATGCACATTGAAACATGCCCAAGGGGATCTGCGGACATTCTTGCCAGCTGCAAATGAGCAGTGGGAAGCCAATGGCTTAGAAACATTTAGGGAAAGATTCTGTATATAAAAATAACCCTGCTACTTGCAGAAAGTTCATGTTTGAAAATAAACTGTTTATTTAATCAACAACTTTTTTTTTTTAAGTAACTATATGACTTTCTAAAGAAAAATGCAGACACATGAATACTTTTCATAAACAGACACATTTGAGCAAATCTTGACCTCTGGATGGGCACACTGGTTAAAATAAATAAAGAACAAATCTCTCCCTAAAATTCAAGTATGCCACCACAAAGGCGCTTTGCTTTCCCATGAGCTGCTCCTCTTATGCTTGGCTGGCACCAGTCCATCACCATTTGCTCAGTGCTTTGGCCAAGAAGGGCTGGGAGTTGCAGGAGAAGGCTATCCCTGACGCCCATCACATGAATGGCATTTGTTATGGTGACAGCTCACTGTGACTCCAGGTTTGGGTTGCACAGGCAGGACAGCCTGCAGCAAAGGGTGTCAATGAATATCACCGTCCACTTCCCCACACCCGCCCCAGCATATCCCCAGCTGGACTGCACAGAGCCAAGCAGTCTCCATTTCAAAGTCTGCATGAGGTTGGGCACTTCGAGTTTGCTTGTTTGTATTTTAGCTGGCCCTCTTCTCTGCCATGTACTCACAGCTGAAATTTTCAAGAGTGCAACACAGCTCAGAACAGTAATTTGCAGGCTCAGCATTTTGGGGACACACATAGACCCCAAACACAGCTTACTCTGACAATGAAATCTCTCCACCAGCCAGGACTGTGAATACATGGACTGCAGACAGAGGGAAGGATCTGCTGTTATGACCATGTTGGGTTTTTTGGGGCTAGAGTTTGTGCTGATAGACAAGAGGGACCCGCTGTTTGTAAGTCTGGTGCTCACCGTGTATTATCCAGAGGAACTCAAGCAGAATGAAGGCATCCCATTTCTGCCTCCCCCAGCTGACCAAAGGCATGGGAGCCCTTCCAGGACTTGTTGGGAGCCACCCACAAGAGCTATGCTACTGGCCTTGCCAAGGAAGGGATCCAATACACCATGGCTGACAATGAGCCCTCCTAAAGAGGCAGAAGCGGTTTCACAGCCTTAGCAAACTTGGAAAAGCAATGCTGTCACTGTCAATATTGAGATTTCAGCACAGCTTGTATCACATCAGTTCTCCTGCTGCCACTTCAAGTGTATTCTCCCAACAATTGCAGAACAAGCTGCCCCAAACAGCATTTCTCTGTGAAAATAATTGCTGCATAGATCTGGAGCTTAGAAAGGCAGATTTTATAGGATAGGGCTTTATAAGACTCTAGGTGTACAGTAAAAAAGCAAAACACAGAGATGCAATGCTTGGCCAAGGTACATATATTGGAAGCCTTAGAGCAGAAACACATTTCTAAGCCAGAATATGATATTATTATGCAGAAGATGTCTAGTTGGTGTGGTTATTCTACAGGCTATCTTACAGACTTCTGGCAACGAGCATAGTGCTAGGGAGTATGGAAATCTGAAGGAGACAGAACTGGAAGAAGAAGCCAGCAGCACTGAAATATTCATCAACTGCTAGACTGGGAGGGGACATGTGAGCTCAGTAATGCACCAAGGGGGTGTTCATATGCTCCTTTGGCCAAGGCATATCCTACCCCAGTCACCAAGCTAAGTCTACACTACTGGCTTCAGCAAGATACCAATATTGTCATCTCCAAAGTGGCAGAGCGATGAGGCTTGCAGGGGGTCACCTCCGCTCAGACAACACTGCCTAAAAACCAGCAACGGGACACTGCTTGAGCTTACCTAGCATGGAGGCGTAAACCCACCAGATAGGGACGGACCATGCCTGTCCTCGGTTTGCATGAGGCTTGTTTATCCTGCTGAAGAGCATGCTGTCAGGGCTCAAACAGCACCTGCAATCGCTCTGTCCCCCTCTCCAGCTCGCGGTGCATTCCAACCTGCTTCTCAGTCATCGCAAAGTACACCAGCCGTTTAATGCTGGATTCCCCCATCCCTGAGCTAACATGCACAAAACCAACTGACCGCACAAATCACAAGAAATCCGTAGCTTTAAAATGTGTTGGAAAAGCTCTTTAACAAACAGCAGCTCTGAGTATCCATTGAAAGACTGCTCTAAACTGACAGCTCCTTTAATAGGTTGCACAAGAAATCCACATTCTCATTGGGTCTGCTTGGTTGTTTCCTAGAAGTCTGGCTTGACGAAAGCTGTGCTCCTGAAGGTGACAGGCTGCAGTTTGCAAGATTCAGTGGCAGAGACAGGAGGAGAGATCAAACAGCACACTTTATTCCCTTGATAAATCCTTCTTCTCCCTTCCTCAGCTTTGCTCCATGCTCCTGATTAAATCACATGGACTGAGAGTAACATACTTATGAACTTCTTTTTTTAAAAAGAAATAATTCCTGTCAAAACTGACAGCATTCAGGTAAACAGCAAAAAGCTCAATAGCTCATTTCCCACAAAAGAACAACCAAAAAGAAACTAGTAGTCGAACAACTTGAACCCCCAATTCACGTGAAACTATTTTACCAGCAATGTCACAGAGCTCTGCATCAGAGGCATTAGCAAGGGCTTCCTCCAGTTCCGGCTCCAGAGTCACACTTTCCAAAACAGGATCCATCGGCTTCTGCTTGGGAATCCAAGCTTTTCCTATAAATGCAAAGTGATGTCACTCTCAGTATAGCTACAGCACCTGTTTCACAACTAGCCGTGCAGATGCATTTCTGTGGGGTAAGATTTGCACAGTGGAAAGGACAGAGGGGGCACAAGGACCTAGAGAAAAATCAGATGAGACACTGAATCCCTTCCCATTAGCTCAATCTGAGTCTTGCTACGATGTGAGCCAGGAGGCACCTGCCAGACACCTCCAGCTGTGAAGCTGGACTTGTTCACCAGCGCAGAGGGCTGCACCTACAAAAGCCCAATAGCACATTTGTACAGGATGGTGACTGTTCAACGCACGGCACTCAAAGCCATGCACAGGCTGACCCTGCAGGACTTCACTTCTTTGAAGGCTGCGTAAAAGGGAAGGAGATTTGCCAGCGCTTGCATGGACCAAGAGAGGCCAGTGGCCTGGATCCAGCACTGCGCCAGATCAGTCCTGCCACTGAGACAGCTCCTGCTGCTAGCTCCAAACGCGTGGTGGCAGGGCAGATGGCACATTAGTCAAAAGAGGGTGGAAAGCAGGCAGTGGAGGGGGGTCTGGCAGCAGGCAGGGATAGCAGTTGGTCATCCAGTGAGCACACGGGATGCAAGGAGGAGCAGGCTTGGGGCAGCTGGTCTGCCTCAATGTTGCTGCAGAGGACAGTGTGGGGGGAAGACACAGAGGGCATGCCAGATGGAGATCTCTGTGCTCTATCTCCCGGGACAGCAACAGGCCAAGGAACAGGACTTTCCCCTACAAGTCAGAGGTGCAAAGCAACAGGTAACACAAAGCTGGACCTCAGCTGCTCGCTTTTCCTAACAGGGGCTGTCCACGTGGACAAGGGCTGTGCAGCGAGTGACGCAGCTCCAGCCCGGCTCTGAATGCCCTGGGCTCCCTGGCACTCCCCCATCCCATTGCCCAAGACGATCACCAGGAAAGCCATGACCCTTTCTCTGCTGGAGCTAGCTGCATCCCAGGGAGGTGTGGGGCAGTGGACGAGGTTCATGGCGGTGCATGGCTGCTCCCAGCTCCTAACAGCTCGCACCACCGATGGGCAGGCAGATCTCTTTGCGGAGGCTGAACAGCTCAGGTCTGAGATTTCACAACAGGGCACCTACCTGCGACCGCCCCACCGTCAAAGAAAAGAGAGAGGCTGGTGG
Source organism: Pelecanus crispus (assembly GCF_030463565.1). NCBI lineage: Eukaryota > Metazoa > Chordata > Aves > Pelecaniformes > Pelecanidae > Pelecanus > Pelecanus crispus. The sequence goes on along the minus strand of NC_134676.1, from coordinate 70,401,392 downwards.
TGTTTTAACACACCATGGCAGGGAGCAGTCTGTTTGGTAAACCCAGCGCTGCTGCGGAATGGGAGGAGGAGGGATCCCAGAGCATTTCAGAGCAGTCCCCTCCCCTGATATAGTCCAGGATCACTGCAGAGAGAGATAGCAAGTGCAAAGCTCTTGGCCTGGCATGCCAGCCAGGACTATTTTTGTCCCTTCTCTGAAACCAGAGTCAGCGGCACCAAAGGGGAGAAACAAAGATCCTGCTGCTCAGGGATGTGCAGAAACAGAAGGGGCTAAATTTAGCCTCAAGGAAGAAGCAACTGCACTTTGGGCTCCCCTGGTACGAAATGGAGGCTGCTATAAACAGCCTTTTGCAAAATGGTCCATCTCCTGCCTGTGCGCTGCTGCCCTGTCGAGGAGGGCAGGAATCCGCCTCCTGGGACACAGCTGCTCTTGCAAAAATAGGCAGAGCGTCATGTGTGCCTGCACGACCAGGCACCTTCTGGGTACTCTGCAGCAAAATGTCTGGGGCTGGCCCCCTCAGCTCTGTCTTGGTGTGGAGACCTGGAACTGTTGTTCCACTGGACACACACCTCAGCAAACTGTACACACCGTCTGTCGGTTCAGCGGGGAATAGGAGAAACAGGGCAAACTTAATTCTGCCACCACACAATAACTCCTTTTGACATCTCAGTGTCATGAAAGCTTCTGGGTTTTAATTTTAGAAAGTTCATCTCTCAGTCATGCTTTATTACAAGTCTGAACTTTAAATTAAATGGTGCATGCAAACACAGCATTATATATCATAATACAGCATGTATGCACACATCAACTCCTACCCTGTCCAGCAGCACAGCCAGGGAGAGCACCTCCCATGGCAAACTAGTAAATCACCCTCTGAACTGCAGACATGGTGATTTATTTCCAGCTCTGCCACAACTGTGAATATGTAATTTACCATCTCTGGCTCACAGTCAATGTAAGTAGTGTCTTCACTCAACAGCGTGTTACAAGTGAAAATATGTTTAATGTGTTTGAGATCACACCAGATTGAAATATGACTAGCTCAGACCAGAAGCTGAACACTCAAAATGCCTGAAATACCTCCATCTCCTGTGGAGCACTGCTACTACCTGCTGGGCTAGCCAGGCGGGTAGCCAACACTGGGCTGAGGTACGTCTGAAGTTGCTAAATTGCTCTTCCTGATAGCTCTCCTGATAGCACTCAATTTATTCTTTTCATTTACTTCTTTCAAGGAGAACTATTTTTTTTTTTTTTTCTAAAAATACCACCTCAAGTTTTATTAAATGGGCAGATTTAACACAAGCTCTTTCTGAGAGGCACGTGAATCAGTAAGGAGGCAGCTTTGACAAAGACCTCAATTGGGAAATATGCTCACATACTCACATTTTCATGCACTTCTTTTTTGATGTAGGGCAACCAGTAGTGTGAACAGCAAACAACCAGACCTTCTGCTGCAGGGGGACCATAGTACAGAGGGAGACACAACAGCCGAAAAAAGCTGCTGGAAGCTCCTGGAACCCAGAGGCAAAGACTGACCAGACCACATCCCACGTCACATGATATTCAGAGTGCTAATGGGAGCAGGAAAGTCCTTTGGATAATGGCACATGTCCCAGGAGAACAGGAAAAGATGCCAGAAGGAAGGAGAAGAGGCAGAGCAAACCCCTTGCTCACAGGCTGCAGGGCCATGCAGAGCGGGGATGCAGCAGCTGCCACAGAGCACAGTGCAGGAAGACAGAAGCATGCAAGCTGCAGGAGACTGGGAAATGAGGCTGGGGTTGTCAAGAGGTGACAAAGGATAGACGGGAACTGTTGGGATCATCACAGGTGAGGGGAGCTGTGGAGTTTCTCTACAGCAAGATGAAGTTCAGAGTGTAGGGATGGAGCATGACAGGCAATGGTGGAAGACAGAGCGCAGCCTGCAGAGCTCATAGGAGGACAGGGCAGAGGAGGAACAAGAGAGGACAGAAGATGATGTCTTCCCCAGAGCCTGATACAGCTGCAGTGGAATGGGGATGGGAAGAAGCTGCACAGTCGTACAGTCTCTGTCCATCACTTAACAACATGTCAGGTGGTACCCAAACCAGCAAGCACATGGACCTCTTGGGCACACCCCAGTTTATTAGACAGCCTGGACTGGGACTAGACAGCAGAGAGAGCAGATCCACCACCCCAATCATGTCAAAATGAAGTTGTGCTTAGCAATGCAGGTCAGACACAACTCTTCTGCTGTGCACCAACTGTGCCTTCATCATGACGCACTCAGTGTGGTGCCAAAGGATGACCATACCTCTCTTTTCACCTGTGAAAGGAACCAAGTCTTCTCTGTCTTTGACATCCTTCGCCTGCTGTTCTAGGTGGGCCATGAGTTCCTCCCTTTTGAACGGGCCAGTTGGTGGCTTTTGCGTCTGATCCCGCTGCCTGAGCCCTGCCGGCAGCAATGCATTCTAGGCACAGAGGGGAGAAACATGGGTTATCTCTGCAGGCCATGATCCCCACCGATGAAACACTCTCCACTCTCCTCATTGCACTGTCTTTCTTCCACATGGATGGACAATTTGCTTCTCCTTGTGTCAAACGTTATCTCCACCCAACCCCACTGATTCCTATATCATCTATGACATGTGATGCTCCTTCCCCCCTCCAATTTCAAATGCTGGCTCCACTACAAGATCTCCATGCTGCCAAGTGGATGTTTCTCTACAACAGCAGCTCTGGCCCTTTCTCTGGGGGCTCTCAGCCTCCTGCTCCTCCTAGCCTCTTCCCACACCCTCACCATTTCTGCTGTTTCGCAATAGTCCACCAGAACCAAGCTGCTAAACTCAACCGATCTTCTCCTCCCTGTATTTGTCTGTCTGAGTGCCCACACACCCCACATGTCCCAACAAGAATCAGTTCAGGGAAATGCCACGGTCTTTCACAGAGCAGGCCAGAGAGCCATGGTGGTGTCCTGTGCCTTTCATGATCCATCACATAACTACAGGCATCACATAACTACAGGCAGGGTCTCAGAGAAGGTCTCCCCATTGCAGAACAAAACCCCTGTGAACCTCAGCCCTTTTTCGAACTGCCTCCTTGTTATTCAGTCACATTAGGCACCATGGGAAGTTGCTTTGTGCCTGACACATACGGCACGTAAGCACCTGCTTATATTTAAATATAGAACAGCCTTAATGCAGTAAGTAAGACTATTTCCAGATTTGACACTAAGTATGTTCTTTAAAGCTTTGCTGGATAGAAGTCAACATTTACTTTTTAAGACATCAAGGTGATTTTGAACAACATACTGATTTTTCCATGCCCGCCTAATAAAAGTAATTCATTATAATTTACATCTGTATCAGTGAAAAGCCTGGGAAGGAAAATGACTAATAGGAAGCAATTAGACTCGGGCAACCTTAGTTGGCAACAGAGGAGAACTGTGCTAATGCACAAGCAGGGAGGCATAGGAAACAGCTTGCTTCCTGAGGCTTCGTGCTGTGAGAGGTGACCATGCAATCTTTGTGCTTTAACTCCTGTACTCAGGCTACACCTGTACTGACAGATATTCGTGCTTACTTTACCCTTCTGCATCTTTCACAGAATGCTTCCTGACTCTGTGTCCTCTGAGGCAGCTGTGACCAGCCCATCAGCCCATACGCTTAATCCCAGGAGCTAGCCTGCCACCTCTTAATTACTTTCCTGTGTTGCAATTAAAAATACTGCTGATGCAATCTACACTGCCCACCATTTCCCCCAGAAGCACTAACTGCATGTTGCAGGAACAATTTCTCACTTGGCAGTGCCCAGCTTCATCGTCTAGTGTTGCTGTAACCCAGAGGCCTGCCAGTTGGCTCTGCAGGGCCACAGGACAACATTGCCTCCAAAAATCTTTCATTGCTGGGCACCAGCAGGCCCACCGTTTGCATATGCGCAGCTCCTACTGATGTTGGGAGGTTGCTAAAAAGCAGTTGTTCCATTTTGCAAAACTCTGGGATTTGGGTTTCTGCCTAAATGGAGGAAAATACAGACCATTTGAAGTTTGCTACAAAAAAAACCCCAAACAACCCACAAACCCCAAAACATTCTCTCCAAGGTGGCCTGATCGGAAGCAGAGATCCAGTTTCCACAGGTTTACTGCCCTGCACCAGCACTGGCTCACACTGCTGCTGCAAATCACAGCGGTCATCACACTGGAGCATGCACGCCAGGGCAAGGGCAGGGGAATATCACGGAAACCAAGTCCCACGTGTAGCCCGTGCTCGCAATGGCACAACTGCTTCCGCTCATCTGCAGACAGTCTCTTCCATCCTTGCACTGAGCACAGGCTCTGCAAAGGATCCCACTTAAATATAGATGAGTAATGCAGCCAATTCCCCCACAACTGCTGAGATTTATCACCTAGCAAATTTTGTGTAAAAATGACTTACATCAGGATCCAGCTCTTCCAGTTCATTCTCTAACTTCCTGAGCTCTTCCTCTGTCAGAGCTCCAAGGATCTTGTCTTCATCCAGGTCTCGGTATTTTTCTAGCTCCTTTCTGTAAGACATCTTAGAGGAGTCTTGTGAATCTCACTTTTATGCCGAAACAGGACCTGAAATGAAAACAAGAAGCATAACACTGAATACATGAAACATGATGCTGCAGCCCAGCTGGTCAGGGAATGCTGAATACCACAGAGTTGCAGAAGATTTATGATTAAAGCGTGGCTGACTTCAAAGCCAGGTCAGACTGCTCAGGCCCCCATTCATATCCTACATGCAAGTAACAGCTCATGGGAGAGCAGCACAACTTCAGCAGCACATTGACCCATCACGGACTTACAGGGCAGCGCTGAGGACATGCTTTGTACAGCACCCTGGCTAGAGATGTCTTCCTCCAAGCAGTGCTACATGCTAATGAAGTGTCCTAGGCATTTATTTCCTTGAAGGACAATAAATCACAAATCATAAAGTCTGCAGTTCTCATGCCCTTAAAAGCCCCCAGTAACACCTCCCTGCACATGGCACTCCAACATAATGCTGTCACCAGGTGGGAAAACAGATTTGTAGCATCACTGAGTACCTCTGAGCCCTGCAAACCTCCACAAGGCTACAGTGTGCAGCACTCCTTCCCGTTTTTTAAAGCCACAAGGAGATCAGGAAGTATTATCCACTCGTGTGCTGGAGGCTGCCAGTTAAATGTGCTGTTTAGTGACCCACCTTCCTTGAGACAACACGTGTTTGCACTGCTGCAAGCTAAGCAGCTGACCTGAGTGTTACTGCACATCTAAACCAACCCTTCAAGAAGAGAAGTGGGAGTAATGTACTAAATGACCTATCTGGATAATCCCTGCTGACCCAGGGGTTTGTCCCATGCCTCCTAATATGAAATGCCATACACAATCACACACACGTAACTGGACCTCTGCCAGCTCTAAAAGACTGTAGTAGACCTTCTACAAAGGTCAACTTCTTTCAAATATGTAGGTGGGTTAAAAATACACTCACTACAACACATAAGAGTGTATGCAACTCTACTTTTTTGCTGAAAGTTTCTTTCTGTTCCATAGCACTGTCTGTACACTTAAATTTTTTTGGCTCAATTTTTGCAGAGAATATTGAACTCTAGACAATTTAAAGTGACTTTTCCTGGAGTTTAAAAAAAGTTTTGCTATTGTCTCCAGTGGCATTTACATTAAAGTAACAGCAAGGCCTGTACGTTTTTCAAGGAGACAAACATCTTTGAGTTTCTATAAATGGCCTCTTTTCAGCTTCTGTGGAGCGTCAGAGCCCTACCCCGAGTCACATCTCTCCAGTTTTGCTCATCCTCTTAGGGCAGGCCATGCTCTTATGATCGCTCTTCATTAGCGGAGAAGTCTCTTTATACAACTTACAACGCAGCTGCTGTTCCAGATAGGAAAATTATCTTTAGCTTGGTCACAAAAGGGCACATTAATGCACACATGGCTTGACAGCAAGCCCTTAAATTTAGAGCCGTCATCTGGTCAGACGTTCGGTTTCCCACTGGTGTGATGGCAATTCCTGCATCACTCGCATTCCTGCCACTCGCCACTTAGGAGGTGGAGTGCCAGGAGACAGTGCCTCCTTGATGGGAGGAACAGCCCCCCAGGCTCTCAAAGCCAGGAGCTGAGAGGGTGGAAACCAGCTTTTCGTCTGGCTGGTTTGCTCGGTGCAGTGACAGTCAACCTACAGGCACCAGGGTTGAGAGCAGCGGGAGGGTGAAGGAGGAACCACGGGCTGTGGGGCTCGGTGGGTTTGGCCAAATGAGGCGGTGGGGACCCCGGCACTCCTGTGCTTCACCAGTCCCCTGCGGCAGTCAGTGCAAGGCACCTCGAGCCGTGAGACTGACGTGCAGCAGCCATGCAACCACGCGCTGGCCAGGCTAGAAGCCATGTTCAGCAGCTCAGCCCCAGCAAGGCTGCCCTTCTGGTCAGCGTATCACAATCACCCATGAACGAACACTTGTCGTTACAGCAGTTATTATTACTCTGGTGTGAGAGATCACAGAAAAGCAGCCTGGACCCAGATCTGGAGATGTGCTGCGCACCGCAACCTTAGATTGAAGTGCATGAACCATGACTAGTCTGTACGTCATATTCAACTTTTAGTTTTGACTGTTCTGCTGTGGAAGGAGCTAGAGCTAAGAGCAGGCAGGAAGGCTGAGGATAATCCACCCCAAGGTGCTAAATTCCCTGTAACAGCTTAAAACCACCGATATCTGCCATGCACATGGCAATCTCCGTCTTGGCTACATGGGGACGACTACTCCCAGAAGCAGCCACAGCCCATTCCTAGCAACTGGGGGTAGCTGGCAAGCATCAGCTCGACTGGGACCAGAGCGTGGCCTCTGCAGGGCTGACCTTGTCGCCTCCCGCCAGAAGGACGGAGACTGTCAGCACCGAGAGGCGAAAGGCAGGACAGATGTCGGATGTCAGCGTGCACAGGCAACACTTCTGGAAAGCACTCCAGGTCTCAAAGCATCTTCCAGAGACATGAAGCTGGGGCTGCATATAGCAAAGGCCTTGAGGGTTGAGGACAGGTGCAGAGCCTGCTGAAACAGAGCTGAAATCCCTGTGGGGAGAATTTCACTTGCTACCTACCCCGAGCAGAGTTGCCAGGAGGGGAGAGTGCCCTGACAGCCTTGCTGGTGCAGCCAGACAGTGCCGACAACTCGTGCAGCTTCCACGGAGAGTGCATCAGGAGCGTTAACCCTGCCCGTAGCAGCAGGACGTTTCGTGCTGCTCCCTCGCCCCCTGAAGAAGCTGTGCGAGCTTAGCGTCACATCCTCCAGCGCAGCCTCCAGGACCAGCACGTTCACTGGCTCTCCCTTATCTCCGCATCCCAGGCCTCTTCTGCCCTATCTTGCTAATGAGTGCTGGGAGAAAAAGCAAACAGCCTATCTGCTGTAAATGGCAAGAGCACTCTGTACTGCCAAAAATAAGAAAGCAGGTGAATTCTCCCTAAGCATAATTGTTTTCATTTAGACAACATACTAAAACATCCGCCTCCACAAGCAGTTCTCCCTGGACTGTGCTAGGGTTCAAGCATGGCTTAACACAGGCCCCCCCCGCCACCTGCACTCCAAAAATACAAGATCCTCCAACACAACTGCAGTATTAAATAAATAAATAAATAAATAAATAAAAATTAAAAAAAATTAAAATAATTAATAACAGCAAATTTTAAATCCATACACTTCTGGACATTCAAGAAAGAGTTAACCCTAATTCACCACGAATGTCCTCCATCAAATCTACTTTCAATGCCTTCCTAAGGTGGCAGCTTTAATTTCTGGCTATGTGTCATTAAACCTACCAATACACTTTTCATTCAATCAACAAAGGAAGCATCACAACAAAATGTATATGTAATATACAGAAGCTGCACAGGACTGACACTATGATAACTTTAAGTCCTAAAAAAATTGAAATTCATTTTGACTACCAAGATAGCAATGAGACCAAGGTCTCATTGTCCAAAGTATTCATCAGACACATTAGAAGACAGCCCAAACACTTGCACTTAGTAAGTCTGAAGAGCACACAAGTTGGTATGCAGGAAGACCACTAAAAAGGTTCAAGGAGAAAAATGAAATCAGATGGGAGATGAACATACACCATAGGTGTCCTGGTTTTGGCTGGGATACAGTTAATTTTCTTCCTAGCAGCTGGCATAGTGCTGTGTTTTGGATTTAGTAGGAGAAGAATGTTGATAACACGCTGATGTTTTAGTTGTTGCTAAGTACTGCTTATGCTAGTCAAGGACTTTTCAGCTTCCCATGCTCTGCCAGGTGCACAAGAAACTGGGAGGGGGCACAGCCAGAATAGTTGATCCAAACTGACCAAAGGGCTATTCCATACCGTATGACGTCATGCTCAGTATAGAAACTGGGGGGGGGTTGGCCAGGGAGCAGCGATCGCTGCTCAGGAACCGTCTGGGTATCGGTCGGCGGGTGGTGAGCAATTGCATTGTGCATCACTTGCTTTGTATATTGTTATTATTACTACCATTATTATATTGTTATCATTATCATTACTATTTTACTTTATTTCAATTATTTAACTGTTCTTATCTCAACCCAGGAGTGTTTCTCACTCTTACTCCCAACTGTGGCATACCAATTGTGGCTGGGGCTAAACCACAACAATAGGTCATCTACAGGGAAGACTGTTCCTATCATGAATACAGGAAAACAAAACAAAAAAAGGCAACATTTGTGATTATGGAGGGGATGAAATAGTTTCTTTCTGAAAACCACTGAACAAATAAATGGATGCTGTAGAACAAGCGAAAATAAACAGCATCCTGTATGACACTGGGAATATACTCTTTACACTGCTCTACACGGGTACAGCCCCCCTGCAGCACTGTGCCCTTTCCGGGGCACCGAAACCCAAGAGCAGCACCGACCTCCGCGCAGGGAACCAGTGGAGACCTGGGGAAGGTGGCCCATGCCAGACCACCGTGTCCCATCTGTGGCGGAGAGCAGGCATGGGGACATGGCTGTGCTCCTCAGGTGGGTGAGCAGGGAGGGTAGGAGCAGGGCAGCAATGGGCTCAGGCTGCAACAGGCTGCTCGGGGAGGCTGTGGAGCAGCACGGGCACCACCAAGTCGGAGGATCTGCAGGATCGTCCCTCAATGCTCTCACAACCCCAGGAAAAAGAACAAACGAGAAAGCAGAACTGGGTAAAGCAACAGAAACAGCAGCGAGCAAGACAAATTCCAAGAAAACACAAAAATGTCATAGGGAAAACAGAGAGACTAATTTCCCCCGGGTGCTGTGTAATGCAGCGCGATGGCAGTCTTGCGCACGCTCGCGCTGGGAAGCCCAGCCTCTACCTGCATAACCTCCCACATGCGCTACCATGCTAACAGCAGGAAATTACAGAAAGCCCTTTTCTCTTCATACGTACACAAGGAGAAAAGAGCAACTAACCTCAGCGAAGATACAGGGCTTTTTGGCGATAAATTCTGTTACCAAGTTCGCAGGAAAGTTACACATCCAAAGTCTTGACCGCTGGGTGCGTCCTGCCAGTAGTTACCCTGGTCATGAGAGAGTCAAATACCGGTGTGCTGAAACAGGAATGCTCTTCTCCCAGTGCACAGGTACAAATGTCACACCTGGAGCCAGCGGTCCCTTCTCTGGCAGACACAACCAGAGCCCAGCAGTAGTCTTGCAAGGTGACCATGTGCCCCGTACCTGCGGTACCGGCAGTGAGACGTTTGCTCCATGTCAAGGCTAAACATCAAGTCTTTGGCTTGGACAAATGAAAGGAAGATAAATATCTAAAGCCAGCCCTTTTAAGGGAATGGTCTCCTGCAGGTTTTTTGTAGATTGTTTTAGGCTGATCTCATTTTCTCTGCCAGAGAGGAAATCACCTTTTTAACAAGCCATAAATGCAGACCCAGGCTACAGTGTCAAGTGCTGTTGGTCTGCTTGGGCTCTGCATCACCACCTTGAATGTACAAGATATTGAAACATCTTGTTACAGCTACAAAAGACATCCTGTAGACTGTGCACTGGACTTGCAGTCCAAGCTGCACTAGAAAGCATCTAGCCAGGAGGTCCACAGAGGTGGGTATTCCCCTCTGCTTAGCACCACTGAGGCTGCTGCTGGACACTGCATCCAGTTTGATGTCCCCCAGTAGAAGACAAGCCTTGACAAGCTAAAGAGACTCCAGTACAGGGCCATCAGGATGGGCGGGAGGCTGGGACACAGAAGATGTGAGGAGAAGCAGCGGGAACTGGACTTCTTCAGCCTGGAGAGGGGAAGGCTGCAGCAGGATCTAATTGCAGTCAGTCATCCGCTGCCTAAAGAGAAAGGATTTCTAGAGAAGACAGAACCAGGCTTTCCTCAGAGGTGCACAGGGGAAGGACAAGGGGCAATGGGAACAAGTTGTGGCAAGAGAAATTCTAACTGGACATCAGGGGAAAACTCCTTGCTGCAAGAATGGTGCAGCCCTTGGACAGGCACCAGAGAGATGGTGGGATCTTTATCCTTGGACATTCAATGCTCAGCTGGATACAAGGCCCTGGGCAACCTGATCTAGCTCTGGGGCTAGGCCTGCTCAGAGGAGGACAGGACTGGGAACTTCCAGAGGTCCCTTCTCCTCTAAACTTTCTGTGACTTGGTCTCCGAAGAAAGAGCAGCTCTGGCCAACTCTCCAGGTTCCTCTTCTGAACACCAGGAGGTCACACAGGATGGGAATTGAGCTCCAGACTGATCCCCTACATTTCACAAAAACTTGTCATTTTCTGTGCTCACTTAATTTATCCAGCCGAAGCAAAGTCCTCACTGCTGTGTTTCAAGTCTGAATTCTGGTTCAACACAAGGGGGTTCAGCTGCCTTCCCCTGAAACAAACTGTTCAAACCACCATGACCGCAGACCATGGTCACCTTGGCTAAGTCCCTTGCTTCTGGAGCACGAGAGTGAGTGACAGCCTCCAGGAGACCATCACAGTATCTTGCTGTGCAGCTTTCTCACGCTGAGAAGCCATTGTGCAGCTTGCAGAGTAGACACGCATCATCTTGAATGATTCTCAATAAAATGGAGCATACAAGGTAGTTGATGTCCCCAGCCCCTGCTCAGCAAGCAGTGCCCATCAGGCATATCCCTTAGCCTTTCCACAGCAGAGCTGAGCAGTGCCAGCATGTTCATACCCTGGATGAGAAGAGTGGACAGAGAAAAGACAGGGGATGCTCCAGACAGTGAGAAGCTCTGTCATGTCAGATGCAGAAAGCAGAGCTCACCACACAGGCTCACCACTCCAAGGCAAGCCAGACATCAACTAGAAAAACTGAGCCCCTCTCAGCCTCCCTGCCAAGAGGCTCATGCATAATGAAATCCAACAGGGAATCTGCTGTCCCTTCAGGAAACTCAGACTTCTCCATGGAAGATCTGGATTTCTTCTGGTTGGATAAAAACCTCACAACCAGCAGCCATTAACCCAAGACACAATGAAATTTGTATTTCAAAAGAAACATCTGGAAGGAGGCATTTTGGATCTATCAAAGCACATCGTGACTTCTACCTCCTCAAATGACATGCTGGCCATGCAAAACACTAACGCTATCTGGAGTTACTGTCACCACCCAGAACCCTACAGCAATGAAGTAGACAATATTTACTGATGCTGCTGCTTCATTCCTATGGGGATCCTCACTCTGGAGCTGACATTCCCATCCTTGCAATTGACAGTTCCACAGCAAACGGCTTGTTGTCCAAGGTCACACACGCACCAGGGAAAGCTCCCCATGCTCGACCAAAGTGACCTCTCCTTTCATCCACTGGTCATATGCTGGGTGCACTGGAAGTCATATGCTGGTTGCACTCTCCTGGACCTCCCTCTCTCCTTGCGTGCCAGGAGGTTCAGCTCACCCAGTTCCTAAACCGATACTCAGAAACTGTGCATATCTCCCTGCTCTTCTCTCCTCAACATTCCTGCAACCTGCAAGCCACACAACTCAATACTGCCTCTTACCAAGTGGTCCTTCTTATCAGGGCCATCCAGCAAATAGCCTGGATGTTTGGTGACCAGGCAACATGTAACACAGTCAAATTCTGCCAAAGCCCAAATACAAACCATCCCAGCTGTATCTCCCCTTTGCATATTTTTAAGGCACACACTTGTAAACACAGTTATGTGTTCTCCTATTTGGGGTGATGTTCTCTCATGCACCTGGCATGTACCTAATTGCTTAATTACTAATCCCTATGAAAAGCACGTGGGCACAGTTGAGTCATTACTGACAGCGTGCACTCAGTTCCTGCTCTGTAACTTGAACCCTTCCACTTGGAAACTTCACAGCCAGCACAGTCTCCTCTGAAAAGGGATCCTGGGTTTCTTGCCTGAACTTCTGTTAGTCCTTGGATGGACTCCTGCTTCTCTGGCATACTCTAGCTGCGGGGAGCAGCTGAACCCAATGGATGCCATGTGAGCAGCGGAGCAGAAAGGCTCTTGTCTTGCAGTGAGCAGTGTCTTGGACGCTTTGAAAGTCGATGGCAACGTTGGAGCAAAGCTGGCAAGCAGTTAGTAACACACCTACGTCTGCACATTCCTGATCTCACCCCAGTGCTAGTGCAGCTGAAGCAGAGGAAGTGAAAGTGAAATGCTCCATCAAGGTGCAGCTAATAAGCCCTCAATAGGTTGATGCTTAATGAACACCGGAGCAAAATGAGTACTGTTTCAGCAGCAATTAGCATGTGGCGTATGCTGTGCATCAAATCTGAATGAGACATTTAACAGAGGTGGGACCCTCACAGAATACTCCAAAGCTTGAAGAAACAAAGATACCACCTCCAGCTGGGAGAGCTACTAAACCGCACCGTGCTGGAACAGGGCAGAGCCTTGGGGAAGCACTGCTGTAGGCTTGTTTCCATGCTTCTCCCAGGGCATCTGCTACTGGTTGCTGCCAGCCAGAGTATCCTGGGCTAGACAGACTTTGGTCTGACCCTGGATAGCCTCTGCTACGTGTTCATCTCATTCACCAGGAACAAGTAGGAAGAACTCCCTCCCAGGAGGGTGATGCAGCTCAGAGACAGTGCACCAGAGAGGTGGGGTCTCCATCTTTGGGGGTTTCTAGACATAGGCCGTATGAAGCCACAACCTCCCTGGCTGAGCTGGGGATGGACTAGAGAACTGCTGAGCCACTGGCAGCGCTGGGGTCCTGTGACAAAAAACTGTGGTCATTTAGTAACACGGAGCCATGGAACACAATTTTTATCTCCTGTTTCTTCCAAGAGTCTGGTAATTTTACAAAGTAAACACCTTTTGACTACAAGTCCCTGCCTGGACTAGAGAGGTGAAGACAGAGTCTTCCTAGCTCATGATTTGCAAATGGCTGTCAACTACAGAGGAAAAAAATCAGAAAGCAGATCCCAGCCTCCTCCCCTTGAGCTGTGCTGGGCTTTCACAAAAACTCCACATGCCTGGAAAACAGTGAAGCAGCAAACAGAAAAATAAAACAATTCATCTTCAAACGTTACATTCAGTAGCACATTGCTCTGGGGGATGGAGTTACACATCCAGCAACAGGGGACAGATGCTTCTTACTAAAGTATCATTCAAGATCTCTTGAAAAGTTAAATCAAACTGTCCTTTGGGTGAATGAAGTAAAACATGGGCAAAGGAAATCAGTGATGAGATAGACCAAGCTGCCTCCACATCTGTTTGACTTTCCCAAACACACCAAGCAGGAGGGGAGGCAGCAACATATTCCCAATATTATACAAAAACATACTATCTGGAGAAAAGCCAGCAGACCACCACAGCTGAGAAATGTGTGGAGAAAAGCACAAGTCAAGTCAGGCTGGAAAAGAAAGCAATGGTGAAGGGGTAATGTGGGGGGAAGAGCCCTGACAGAAGGAAAACCGAGACCTTGAAATGAGCAGCAGTGAGCATACGCTGTAGTGTGTTTATTGGAATACCCAAATGCATGTACATTAGGACAACAGGTACAGAGGCTGTCAAGGGACAACAGTGCAGACTCTTCTACACCACTGCAAATGGCATTCGGCTCTGGGCACTGTGGTGCCAGCAAGACAGTGCTTGGCTTTACTGTTGTAGCCCAGTTCTTCCTTGCAAGAAGCCAAAAGATGAAGAGCTCACTACCATAACCTGAAGTAGGGCTTGCATGCCTAAAAGCTTGTGCAGTATTTGCTCTATCAGCTACTCTGAGAGAAGGTGCCACCTCTTGGCACAAATCTTGTCTCTTTGCTGAGAAATGAGGAATTCATTCTTTACTCCCAAGTGAGCTGGCGGGTCAAACATGAGGAAGGGATTTCATACACACTTAAAAATAACCTCAGCCACATGGCTGAGCACCTTTTTGGCTCAAGGCCCAATACCCAAGGCAAGACGTAAAGCAACTAGAGAGAGGACCTCTGCCTAGGGGCAGGGCAGCTGGTCCAGAAGTGGGGCGGTGGGCAACAGGTTCAGCCCAACAAACCATCCAGGACCATTTCAAAAGCAGCAGCAGACAGACGAGCACATCGGGACGGCAATTGAGTGGGGGCAGAAGCTGCATCCAGCTGAGTGAAGGAAAGTTATCTTTGACGTAGGCAGCACCTTTCAAGCAAGGCAGTGACCCATTCAAGCCAGGCAAAGGGTGGCCACGGAAGACACATCACAAGGACTCAAGAAATCTTCGCCCCCGCTAATTTCTACTTTTCCCGTACAAAAGCAGCGCGGCTTTCTATTGATTCATCCCCCGGAGAAACATCTCCTAGCCGAGCTCCCAGGACTACAAAGCCAACAGCAGTAAAAAAGCACTGCCGGCGCCCCTCGCACCCCCCCCGGCGCGGCGCAGGGCCCCCTCCCCGCCGCCGGCACCCCCCGCCGCTGCCCCCTGACACGCTGAGCGCCGCCGGCTGCCGGCCAGCGCCTGCCCGCGGGCTCCCGCCTGCCCGCCGCGGGGCACGGCCGCCCCCCAGCCCGGCCACGCCGCCTGCCGCAGCGCCCGCCGCCGGCTCCGCGCACCCCGCAGGCAGGGAAGGAGGGAGGCAGGGATGCAGGCAGGCAGGGAGGGAGGCAGGGAAGGAGGCAGGGAGGGATGCAGGCAGGGAGGAAGGGAGGCAGGCAGACATGCAGGCAGGGAGGGAGGCAGGCAGGGAGGGAGGCAGAGATGCAGGCAGGGAGGGAGGGAGGCAGGCAGATATGCAGGCAGGGAGGGAGGCAGAGATGCAGGCAGGGAGGGAGGCAGGCAGACATGCAGGCAGGGAGGGAGGCAGGCAGGGAGGGAGGCAGAGATGCAGGCAGGCAGGGAGGGAGGCAGGCAGATATGCAGGCAGGGAGGGAGGCAGGCAGACATGCAGGCAGGGAGGGAGGCAGGCAGGGAAGGAGGCAGGCAGGCAAACATGCAGGCAGGGAAGGAGGCAGGCAGACATGCAGGCAGGGAGGGAGGCAGGCAGACATGCAGGCAGGGAGGGAGGCAGACAGACATACAGGCAAGGAAGGAGGGAGGCAGGGAAGGAGGCAGGCAGACATGCAGGCAGACATGCAGGCAGGGAAGGAGGCAGGCAGGCAGGCAGGGAAGGAGGCAGGGAAGGACGCAGGCAGACATTCAGGCAGGGAAGGAGGCAGGCAGAGATGCAGGGAGGCAGGCAGGGAAGGAGGCAGGCAGGCAGGGAAGGAGGCAGGGAGGGCGCCCCAGCACCCAGCCAGTCACCCCTGCGCGCTGCCGGGCGCAGGCAGCGCGGAGGCGGCCGCTATTTATGTCGAGCCGGTGCCGCCCGGTGCCGGCCAAATATTCTGCCCAGATAAGGGCCGGGCCGGGCCCGCCACCCCGCCGCCCGCTTACCGCACCCGTGCGCCGAGCCGAGCCGAGCCGAGCCGAGCCCGGGCGGCGCGTCCTGGCCGCGCCGGCTCCGCCGCTGCGGGGGGCGGGGGTCGGGCTCCAGCCCCGGCCCCGGCCCCGGCCCCGGCCCCGGCCCGGCCGTCACTCAGCGGGGGACGGCCCCGTCGTCCCTCCCGGCCGGGAACAGCTGTGCCCGGCTCGGCCCCCGCCCCGGGTGCCGGCTTTGGTCTGTGCGTGCCCCCCGCCCGCAGCCGGGACGGCAAACTTGCACCGTGCACCCCCACGGGTGCGGGGGATGGCCGGGCTGCACGGGCGGCGGCCCCCGAGCAGCGAGGGCAGCGTTTGCTTCCAAAGGGTCTTCCCGGCTTTTAACGATTTAGGCACGCTGGAGCCTGCCTTTTGTCCCTTTTGTGGCAGCTTCCCCCAGCGCGCCGAGCCCGGCGCCTCCGCAAAACGCCTTTTGGAAAGCCCTGCAAGATGTGCACGGTTCACAGGCACCCAGGCCGCTGCCAAGCACCCTGAGGCTGCGGCTGGAAAACCTGCTTTTTCCCGGGAGGGGTGGTGCAGCCCTGGGGTGAGGGGAGCAGGGGGGTCTCAAGGCTCAGCCAGACCAAGTCGCAGCCGCCCTGGCCTCTGGCCCGGGACAGCCCCGCTGCCAGCGCTGCTTCGTAAAAGCTGCTTCCCCGCGAATGCCATCTGTGTCGATGCACCTACTAACTCCGTGTCTTATTTTACTCCCTGTCAGTTTGTCCCGTACATCCAGGGGCGGCCAGCAGCCCAGAGAGCTGCCTTCCAACCTTGTGGTGTCAACAGTTTTAGTAATGTTGCTGCCACATCTCCCTTCCCCTGTTGCACCTCGAGTCGCTCTAAAGCCCTGTGGATTTATCCTATTATCTCCCACAAAATATCAGCCCCAAGCTCCTCCTAATCTCTGCTGTCCGGTCTCCACCAGCAGCCACAAGCCAAAGGTGGAGCAGGCCCCAGGTGTATCAGAGGAGGGCAGTCCCTCCAAACACTTCTCCAGCCCCACACCTCCCAGGCCTACTGACGCCCTTCACCTGAAAATCCCCCCCAGTCTCCATGAGATGGTACCCGGCTTTTTTTTCACGGGTTGTCATAGAGGTGACCTAGCTGTTGCTGAGGTTCCGTGTCCCATGGCATTTGGAGAAAGATCTGCAGCTAGCCCTGGAAATACTGCTCACGGCTGGGCCAAATGAAGGATACAAATGGGGACCCTGCCAAGCACTGGATTCAGTGCATGCCTCGTAGAGGTGGGCAGGATTATGGCCCAAGTCACTGGTGTCATCCCAGCTGCCGGCAGGAGTGAAAAGGGCACTTAGAACCACCCAATTCACCCACCGACCGGCCCAAATGCCTGAATTACTTCAGGCTGAAGAAGCCCAATGGGTACTAGACAAACCTAGATGCCAGTACCTATGCTACATGCTTACCAACTGTCTTTCTCAAGCGTGTGCAAGCTGTGAGCAGCTCAGGAAGGGATCCACCGGCACCACCAAGCTTCCCTACAAGCCCACGTTGGCTTCGCACTCTGAGATACACATGAACCACTTAATTTTTTTATCCCATCTGGCTGCTGTCAGATCTAACTTTGTGGGCACCAGAAGCTCACCCAAGGTGAGTGCTGGAGTCCCCTTAGAACGCACTCAGCCTGTCTCCATCAGGCAAGACATTAACCCAGCTTCTCAGCACACTTATTTTCAGTGTCAGTATCAGCGGTGCTTCTTTTTTAGCTGTCTACCGTGACACTGCAGTAACGAATGCTGCAAGTAATGCAGCTTGCAGCGCTGTTCACAGGACACAAAGTATTGCTAACTGCAACTACACCTAAGCTCCTCTTCAAAACAGCTCTCAGGGTAATGGCTCAGCATGCTTGAAGCATGGCCGCTCAGGTCACAAGCTCCTCTTGCCCTGGCCAAGTCCTAGCCTCACGGAGCAGGACAATTCCCCTGTCCAAGACTTCCAGCCTGAAAATACCAGCAACGAACAGAAGAACACAAAAGGAAGCTTTCAGGCACTATGAAGGTTCAAAGTGAGAGTTTTTTTGGTTGCATGATTCTTCTACAATTTTCTTGTCTAACACAACCAGCACATGAGGACCTAGGCTCTCAAAGGTCCTGATGCACAGCAACTGTGAGAACAGAGCACGAATGTGGTGAAAACACAGAGACAAAAGAGCTTTGCAACAAAGTTTCCCCAAACACAGAAAGAGTTTCCAGGAGTGGAAACCTTGGAGATAGGAACTCATCTTGGGATGGCAAAGAGGGTTCTTGCGTTTCTCTGATGAAATAAGAGTTCCTCAAAATGACCCAGGGTGAACACATTGGAAGATGAAAACCAGTAAACTTAAACTTCGTAAACTTAACAAAATACAGCTGAGCTGGAATAAACACAGACGAGGTGGTTTGAAAGTGCTTATTTTTCACAGCCTTGGAAAAGTAAGAGATCCGCTTTGGTTTTTTTTAATTATTACAGTGTCATCTGTTTTCCCTAGGTAATGAATGCTCATTTTCCAGTTTGTAAAATTCACAATGATCCACAAAACATGTCTAACAAAGCTGCATTCCCTTTTTCTGTCTGGAAAGTTATCCTGGTTGGGGTCCCAAGAATTACACATTCCACCTCCACATTCCAAGGGAGGATCAGCTGGGCTTCTGCAGATATATCCTACCTGGTTTTGGCATTTATAATGAAACTGGAGTTGCAGTGAATTTCCAGGCTTTCCCCCTCTCTTTAGAAAGATTGCCCAACACCTAACCTCAACTTACCATTCCACAGTTCAAACCCTTACGTGTCCTAGTTTCCCTACATATAAAAAGAGATTATCAGTGAAAAAACTTTTGAAAGTGTTCCCCTCCTTAGCCTTCTCCTATCCAGACTAACTACAAATCTTTCTATTCAAGCCAGGTTTTCTAGACTTCAATTGTTCTTGCTTTCATCTGGATTCTCTGTAATTAATCCACACCTTTCTTGTAGGACATTGCCCAGAACTGCAAGCAGGATTCCTGTGGAGGACTTTCCAATCGCTGTCAGAATGGAAAGATCACACAAAACAGTAACTCCACCGCCTGCTCGATTCAAACACATGCTGTGGAAGCACCCCTGGTGAGGTGTCATGCATTCATTAAAGCAGAGAAACCATTCACAACAAACCGCAAACACAGACTGCTGAAAAACTGAAGTTAAAAACCATGCAGCATTCTGTATGAATTAACAACTTACACAGAGCAGGCAGGTCTAATGCCTCCTAGGGACAGCAGACTAACTACTAACTGTGCTAACTACTTCATGGATCAGGCACATAACAAACTCAAAGTATTCAATATTGTGTACAGCCAAAACCTTCTGCACATTTTTCAAAGCCAAAGCACAAAATGTACTCAAATAGCACAAGGAGGTCAGTTAGCAAGTATACCAGAGCACCTTACAGGTTGGTCAGTGGCGTAAAAAAGTAACATTAAAAGCATGTGTAAAAATCATAGCTCTGCAACTGAGATCATGGTAAGAAGTGTAAGAAGACAGTAGGTAAGTAACTACGTAACAGCAGAGTACCTGTAGCGTAATGGACTAGTAATGGAGCTACTTAAGACAGGGGTGGTACTATATAGTGGGTATGAAGATGGGGAGACATCTCAATGCAGCCTCTCAATACAGCATATGAACTGAATGCAGCAGCACTGTGTTAACAACTTTGGGTTGGGTGTATGCTTAATGAACGCATAAAATGATTCACCACGTGGAGAGTGGTGCTCTTGGGTGTGTTGATCAGTTAGACTGCACTCTGTTTTACCAACGTACAAAGCAGCCTATGTGAACTCCAGTACTGAGCTATCCAAATGCATGAGACTGTATGAATACTGTCCTTGCTTCTACCCTGAGCTTTTTAGACTCCAGAGCAGCCACCGACAATGAAGAAGAGGGAGAGGCATACTCCGGGAGCACACAACAGGCTCAAAAAGCATCTTGAGTCTCTTGAACATCTGCCCGGCTCTTTCCTCTAATACTGCAAGTGTGGAGTCCCAAAGCCTGCTCCATCAGTTCACAGGTGCAAATCAACTACTGGCCAACAGCAGATCCCCAAGCCTCAAAGGATACCAACGCAGCATAAGTATTTCTCACACAACCAAACTTCAAAACAGTTCCAGCAAAATGCCCTGTGCCATTACAATTATCAATTAACAAGCCATCAAACTTTGTAAGATTGCAGACGAAGGTGGCACATGCTCTTAGACACATAGGAAAACTCTCACTCTCTTCAGGAGCTCAGGGAGGTGCTTGTCTCATCCTAGTGACCTGCACCATTCAGATTTTCAAGCTCAGAAGCAGCCCTACACAGAAGGAAACTTCTGCATGGTAGTTTATCCTACAGCAGTTCATCATCACATTGATTCCTTCACTTACATTCTTGACCTTCTCTGCAGTGACAGCTGAGGAAGGAGAAATTGATTAATATGGAAAAATACTAGTATCTTGGGCATTAACTAACTTCCCTCTCAAGTACACGTAAAAGTCTCACCTCAGCATACTTAAGCATGGACAGGACCATGTTAACCAGCAATTTGCGTTAGATTAGCAGTTTGTTAGTTTATCACTGTCCACTCTATTTATAAGGGCTCTGCTACAACCTGTGTACGGTCCAGGTAAAGAGACACTCACCAGACTTGCAAGAGGACTCCTTGCTGCTTAGCTCAGACCTTCTCCTGAACTACACCAGAATTAGACTAAGAAGGTGCAAATGTCTTACTTATATGCTTAAACAGCTTGCTTACTCAGAATATCTGCATGCATTTTCTTTCTCCCATCCTCATGTTACATATGCACTGCACCGTTCCAGTCATGGTTCCCTTTCTGTCCAGTCTCCTTCACCTGTGCAGACAGCATGCTGTGTTTAACAATCTTAAGGGACTACGGCCAAGCAAACTCAAATCTAGGCAGCAGACTATGAAATATAATCATGCCTATACCTTGTCTAAATATTTCTAAGTCCAAAAATAAAGTAGGCTCTAAAGTAGGCCAAAAATACTATGTTCAGAGGACTTTAAGCACTGATCCACGTGCTTATAGGACATTGCTTGCTCCTGTCTCCTGGGAACAGCAGTCCTTGAAAGTTTCTCAGAAGCATACATGAAAACGAGCTGTCAAAAAGGAGGGAAAGGAATGCCTTCAATTCATCAACCAGTCGGGGGCGGTGGAGTGAGGAGGGGAGCAGAGAATTCAGAAAAGTGGTATCATTGCTAAAGAACAGCAAGCAGACTAGTAAGCACACAAAGCGCATACCCTTCTGCAAAAGTTAAGCCCCGCAAACGCAGTCTCCCAAACAAGGCACTTTCAACTGTTCAGCTCTCATGAAGTTAAGGAAGGGGGAAAACCCCACCAATAATGCATATCTCTAACACTAAATTCAGAAATATTGAGGACTGCTTCCATGTTTCCATTAGCAATAAAAACGCTTGTTAAAGAAAAAGGGAGGAGTACCTAGTAATGGCTCTGAGTAATAGCTATGAGATAAAAAGCCCCCCCCAAATTATGGAAAGATCCAGGAAAGACTAGAACAAAAGTCGACATTGTTTTATTGATAAATAACTTGTTTAATATTTTCACCCAAACATTCTAGCATTACAATGGTAAACAAAGTGCAAATTTTCAGGAAGTCAGCTGAATTCAACAGAACCCAAACTTGTTAAACAAACCCTTTTCACAGAACACAGATTTTTCAATTTATCACCTTCATGTCTTCAAGGCCATGTAGTAGTTATATTTCTCTTCAAAGCCTGTTACTTATTTTATTGCTAAAGAATCTGAGCTGCTACATTTCAGAAGTGGTGATTATGATTCATCCTTTGAAAATTCCACAAGACTTTGAGACACAAAATCATGAATCCATATATCAGTATCTGGAAGAGATGTGTCCACGAGAAAAGTCACTATTTTTCGATCCCAAGAGTTAGTGCTTTCATTAACTGCCTGTATCTGTGCCACCAAAGGTTTCTTCTCTACAAGATTCCGAAACACTATTGATGCCTCTTCTGACCACTGCTGGCTTTTCACTCCTAGGACAAATGTAAAGCAAAACAGAAGGTCATTTATAGACTAGACCAATCTGAATGATTACATTTATAAAGAAGTGTGGGGAGTTTAAATACTTGAGAAAACAGATGTTCAAGTGCTACTGAATGCAGCTTAACTCTAGAAAAGAAACACAAACTCACTCATCTCCCACACAAAGAAGCTTAATTATTACAGAGACTAGGACATTTATTTTTTCTCGAAGTCTAAAGATACAGACAAGTTTGCAGAAATGAAAGGCAAATGCACTGACTCACTGAGTAATTCAAAGTATATCAGCTGCCATGCATGATCAAGGCATATTAGGAAACATGACAAAAATGAAACTAAAGATCCTTTTGAAACGAACTATTTCTTTGTCTTCTGCCTGAGGCTGCTGAAATTATTTGTCCTGTTGGCCTTGCTTTAGATTAAGTTTTCTTCATCTCAAAGCAGCATCAGCTACTAAAACATCTGTCAGACCTTCAAGTCCCAAACTAGATCTTGCAGAGAGCAGAAACAAAGAGAAATGCTGCCTAAATGCCTCACAACTGCTGCTATTGCTTTGAAAGCAGCATCCCACAAAGTCAAGTCTGCTCAGGGATGTGATGCTAGAACCCAAACAGGTTTTTGAATATGGCTGTAATCCACCAAGAAAGAAGTGGCTCCTGCAGACCTGGAATTCAGTCTCCCCAGACCAATGCTGGTGTACAGCATCTAGACACAAGGGGCTCAAATATCGTACATGAATACCCAAACAACAATTTACGGATAAAAGCAAAACAGCAAAGTGACAACACTTTGCTTTTACTATTAGCAGCAGCTTGCTGCTGATAGGACAGGACAACACAGGAACACAGCTCCTTGCAGGTTACAGAAGGAATGAGAAGTTGACAGTTCATCAACAGTTAAGAAAGGGTAATTAATGCTAGGAAAGGCTGGTGTGAAGCAAATGGTACAAGGAAATAGACCAGAGATTGAGAGGTAGCAGACATGAAAAAAGAGAAAAACGTGGAAGAATAGCAAGACAATAGTTACCGGTCTTCCGGGCTCAGCTGGCCTGCTTTGACAATACGAAGCAGCTCAGAGCCCAACTTAACTAGCTACTTGGGATTCTGTGAAGCAGGAAAATTGGATGAGTTGCAGGTTTGCTCAGCTGGATCCTGTACTACCCCAGTAGACAGACACAGCTAGAAATCAGCTTCATTTCAGCACTGCACTCCTAGGACCCCAGCCTGTCGGTAACACATCCATCATCACTAGTTTAAAGCAACTCCCAAGGTCACACTGAAGCTATGCAGGAAAGCAGATCCACAGAAGGCAACCTAGGATCAGAGCACCAATGCTGTGGCCTGTCACTTCAGACAAGCATATTCTGTAACTGAAGTCTAGACCAGTGCTGACCAAACAGTGGCAGAAAGCAGCAACTGACTAAGAGATGCACATATCTGAAAGCAATGCAGAAATTGAAAGTCTTTTCCAACCTAAACGGTTCTATGATTTGGAAAAGGAAAGAAAAGACAGCAAGGAGAGATCCAAGGTTTATTTTTTTTAATTCTATCAGATATATGCAGACTCTCTATGCCCCATATTCTCAAGGAAATTAATCTTACTTAAGTCTGTTAAGTACTCCCCACCATCCTTGTGGAGTTTTTTTGTTTGTTTGAGAACACCAATATATTTCAGGCAACTTTGGATTCCAAATATGCACTGGAAACAGTGAATTACAATAGGTGTAAGATATGTAAGAAAAACTTCTCTAGAAACTCAGCATCTAGTTCCTAACTTTATGTAGATTAGGATAATCAGAAAATAAGTTCTTATCAACAGATATATCATAATTTTCACACTTTGTAATGGGTTATGTTTAAGGATCCAAAGACTATTTATTTTTTATTTCCCTGTGTCCTTTGCATATTAGACATGACACACATTAAATGATAAATATTTATGACAATGAAAATTAGTGGCTGGGAAAGTTTAAAGCAATCTTCAGGTTTTTTTATACATGGTAACTAAAAGTGCTGCATTAAAATAAACAAACAAATAGCAAAACAGAACCATCACCACCTATGTCAAGAAGAAAAGCAGAGCTACTTTGATGACATAAACATGCATGCATTAAGCATGTTTTTGCAAGCAGGTACATGATTACTTTAGCAAAAAACTATTACATCACTAACCTTTGGCTTTGTCCACTTTACATTTCTGTTCATTTGGTATCCCCACTGATGTAAGACTTTAACAAAAAAAATTGTAAATGCTTACTGCCTACCTGCAAGCTGAGCTGTTATTGCTTGGAAAGGTAGTTTTCTAAATGTATCCATGAGTGGCTGTACTTTCTCTATGCTGACAAACTCATGTTTACCATAGTCCAGCTCATATACCGACAAAAAACCATTTCTAAGAATTCCTTTTATTATGACCCTGTACCACCTAAAAAGGGGGAGAACAAGGATAGACAATTTCAATTCATATTCACACAGTCAAGGCACCACAAAAATAATACACGACTAAAAGATCTTAACCAACATGTCTCAGGCTTCCCAGATCTGGTATTATCTGAATAGAAGTCAACTCTTCCAACTACAATCGGGAAGCATGAAGAGACTGCAACCTCATTTACTGCCTTAATCTCCCAGATATCATTGGACATATGCCACCTTGTTAACAATGCAGACAAAGCAGAGCTAGACTTGCCTAGCTTAGCAGAGCTAAGCTTGCCTTCAAAGATTTTAAGTATCTACTTACTGATTTTCAATTTTAGCTGCATACAGCTTGTTTTTTTCAATGTTCACAGGCTTCTCTTCTGCCCTGCTGTAGTACAAGATCATTTCTTCCATTAGGGCTTCCAAATTATGTAGCTCTTTCCAAGGCTGGACAATGAAGTGACCTGGATGGCAGGCCACCGAGACATAGACATCCATGAGCTCACCAGTCTTTGACAAGGGTAGAGGTGGAGGCATATCAATGGTAGACACTGCACTGCTGGGTTCTCTGGCTGAATCAGAGAAACTCTTCTCTAGCCTTCCACTAGTTAACTGTAGAGCTGAAACAGCATCACTCGTCACTTTTGTGGAGCTAGTCCCACTAGGTGTAACACTCAAGAAAACATCTTTCTGATGCTTCCATAAGTCTGCATTTTTGATCTGTTGATTGATGCTATGATCCATTTCTGGGAAATTCTCTGGAGCAAACAAGTAAACGTGTGCAATTCCCTTTGAACCATCCTGTTTAACCACCTTGGAAAACAAAATACAGTTTAACTTCCAGTTAATAACTACTAAACACACATCTGATTTTGTACAGAAGACTAAAGCCTTTAACAGAAAAGCAGCAACAGTTCATTGCATTCTATATGTACAGAAGTATTTTCAAGGTTCTCTCATGTATGTCAACAAAGTTGTTGGATAGTAAGCAACTCACAGCAGCTAAAAAGAGCATTTGCAGCTATTCCACTAATGTAAAGCAAATACAAAGCTTGAATTGAGTTTTGTTCTGCCCTACAGGTTCAATCTCAGTACTGTGTGTACAATTCTAGTTTTCAGGAGGCCAGTAGCTAGTGTCCATACAGATCTAAACAACTAAGTAATGCTATTAAATATTAACACTTAATCCTTCAAAATTCTCCTCCTGTCATTGTGGGAGATGAAGCCTAGTAAATTAAGGATGGGGAAAAATAAAGATGAAAAAAGCTTCCAGGTTTGTATCATGCATAATTTTCAAGCACTGACATAAAAATATTTCCTATTTAACATCAGATATGCTAGCATTATTGACAGTAAAGCACCGAAATTTTAATTTGACAAAGTGTATTTCTTTACAGATGATTCTGTTGATCTTCCTGGCCAGGAATAAAAACTTTCCACAATTAAAGCATACATCTGTTGTCTGTTATTTAATCAAGCAAAAATTAGTACCAAACTCAAACTATCTTGGAAGAGGATGTTTAGAAAAGCCAGATGCAACAGTCATAAATCCCAGACTATGGGAGCTATGTTTTAACGATACAGTCTCCAGTGTTAAAGCAAGCAAAAAGGTAAAGGAAAGCTAAAAGTGCTGTGACAGTATCTGGAATCAGATTTTTAAGAGGAAATTAGCTTTGTTTAGTCTGTAGCTACTAATACATTTCCTTTAGAACGGTATTTTCAGTTAACTAAACTGGATAGGACACATTGCAAGAGGAAATAATTTTATCTCAAAGATAACAGAAATTTTAGGTATACAATAGCATATACTGAATCACACTGGATTAGAAAAAGCAAACAAAAAATAAAGCTGCTTTCCAAGATCAGAAGGAGAAAAAGCTAGCTCACAAGAGGCATAAAAAAAGATTAACTCAACAGTTGTATCTTTTTATGTAGTGAAACATTAACAACCATGTTTCTTTCTTATCAGTGGTAAAATAATTCTAGCTGCATATTTGGACTCGGACAGCAAAATGTGAAAGGCTAACGTGAAAGTCACTAAATTCTTGAGGGGAAAGGAGAAGCTTTTAACAGGCTTAAGCAAGGAATTTTCACGCCAAATGTCCTAAGAAAAGGACTTTATATAGAATTTATGTACAAGAGCTGGCTACAAACTTCTATAACAAAAATCAATTTGGTGAGTGATTAAAATTCTAGAGTTGTTCTTTCAATGCTCTTTTCACATGCCTATGGATTTCAAGTCACACAGGCATTTTGACTATTTACCTTCATGCTAAATTCAGAACAATTCATTACAGTGTCTCTCAGCCACAGTACAGCATCTGGAGTCCACATGCCAGTGTTAGGAGGCAGATCTGCTAGGCAGCATTTTATAGCCTAAGAAGATAATTAAGTACACAAGGTATAATTTAGTAATATGGAAACTAGTCCACAAGTTCTATTCACAGAAACTTCATTAATGCTGACATATTCAATAATGTATGACAAACAGAAAGAGACAGTGGAACATGCAAAACTAGTACCATTACACATACACAACATCCTGTTGATAAATAGGACTACATTATGATTTATTTCAGGCAAAGATGCACAATGAAATACATTCCAATGTTGAATGCTATTAAACAAAACAAAATCTAATTACATAAACCTTGAAGAAGCAGCACTACAAACCTGCCAAGAGATCTAGCATAGGTTAGCTTTAACATGTCTTTATACCTGAGGAGGTATTGCAATTACTTCTCTCAGGAATTGTGGTGGGATTTCTCTAAGCTCTGATACTTTTACAGTTGCAACTGTTCCAGTATCCATGAACTGCACATCAAGTGCCCGTCTAGTGTGAATAATTCTTATCTGAAAGAAGAAAGCAAGAGCACCATTTTGAGGTTGACAATGCAACAGTGACACAACACTATAACAAGTTTCATGGAAACTAAGCCTTCAGATTTAGCTGAACAAAAAGAAGAGACATTTCTATGTGGGAAAACTGTAGATGTTCTTTGAATACTTCTTACCTCTACACGTGCCCATTTTCCTTTGGAAGGAAACAAGCAGATTTTGCCACAGAAAGGTAGCGATACATTAAACTCAGATGTCTGCTGCAAATACAAAAACAGGAATTAAAAAGCATGAAGCTATTACTATCTGGCACTCAACTAACCATTTCAAAAGCCACCCATGGAACAAACAGTTCTGAGAAGGAAAAACTCTGTTTCAAATAGCAAGTCTCCTTCCAGCCTCAAAAGCATTTCTTACCACATTTAAGCTTCCCCAATCGGTAAAGCTGTAATTTCAAGCTGTGTATCCTGCAGGGAGACTGAGTGTGTATAAAGTGCCAGGGGAAAAAAGCCTTATTTGGGAACACAGAATATGAAATCACTGACAATTACTTTAATGTTCTGAAAAGGAAGAGGTGTTTAGAGCTGTGACAGACAACTGAAGAAGCTCCTACCTTATATTCTAGAACACATCATTTGTTGAGATATTTAACAAACCAAATTTACTACCGACTCAAATGAAGGTCTCACGGGGGTGACATTCATAAATAACGTAACAAGACTATGCCTACACTATAAAAGCATGAAGAACTCCACTTGAAGACTCATCAACACCTTAGTTTGTTTAAATTCTCAGGCAAAATGAACACTGTCAACATAAGCTGCTAAGTCAAGATTGTTTCTTTTACCCCCATATATACATTGATATTAAAAGATTCTTAATGTCAAGGTCTCTCTTTGATAGCAACAAGAACCTAACATACACTCTGTCCAGAAAATCTGAACTTTTGAAATACCTGTCTGGCTGCCCACCTTTGTGTTGTTAAACCTTTCAGGATTCTATATGCCTTCCTTCAGTGTTTAGCTTGCTTGAAAATGAATCTTGATAACTGAGACATGTTCAATATAAAGTATTTCCAGATGGTATGTGTTCCAGAACAGGTCTAAAGCTCAACTTCTACACCTAAAAACACTTTGAGAGAGTAGTTTCACAAGCAGCAGTTCTAACAGGACCTTCAAGGATCTGCATTTTATGGTTTGATTCTCTAAGGCTCAGTTGAATGTTGAACAATTTAGATTCTCTTAAGATTTCTTCTCTTTTGTATAAATTCTCTTGAATCTAGTAAGGGTTGTTGCATGTGTCTGTAAATGGCTGGTGGAATGTCAGACTTCTCTGCCACATGCCTATTTTAAAGCAACCTAAGACTTTTGAAAATGCCTCCTACACATCAGTTCTGGTTGAAATTAGCCCCAACGTTCAAAAGCTAAGGGACAAGGACAAGCTATGCAGCAGATCAGATCAAAACCATTGACTCTCCAAGGAAGCCAGGCTGAAAAGAACAGACCTTGGTTACACTGCCTTTATTGTCACTTTGCAGGGTGTGCTATGCACCAGGCTGTTTATGCACCTCAACTCCATCATGTAAGTAAAACTTCCACAAAAAAATTATGGCAGTATCTCCACAGGCTTTATACCGATCTGATGCAGTTTCCGTTGGAAGCTTCCTATTATGAGCCATATTGTTACTGTTCTAACTATTCAAGGAAAGTTATAAGTAGTTACTGAAGCCTTAGAGACAGCTTGTGAACAAGAAAGCATCAAAAGACACTCTTCCTGCTGAAGGATGCACCCGCAAAAAATAGGAAGAGAATTTATAGCCTTTTTGAACCGTTTATGGCTACCTCAGAAACTTGAACTTATGTGCAAGGAAAATGGTTGGTACACTCTGAAGAAAGGCTACACGACTTCACCACTTCTCTCACCATAGAACCTACCTTGTAATGGAAGTAGTCTTCTAGTTTCTGCAAGATTTCAGAAAGTCTAGACAAGCCTTTAGATGGCACTTGGCAATACAGGCTTCCGTCAGAGAAAACACTGGTTACTCTGACATTTGTATACAGTGCATCTACCTGCAACAGTAAGATTTTGACAAGAAAAAGGGAAAAAAACCACACACACAAACTTAGCAAATTTCTGAGTACTATTTTCTGTCCATCCAAGACCTTAGCAGTCAATGATTTTTAATGAATTAAGAAGGAAACAGGAAAATGGTACCTGTAGGTGCAGTTCAAGGGACTTGTCATACAATGCTTTCAGACAAGTAGCATTGATGTTGATATCGTCTTCTCCAGAAGTGTCATAGAGAACAAGAAGAGGAATATCACTCTTTTCCAGTATTTCCACAGCAAATATCTTGGAGCATGTCTGCAATTCCACAGTCTTTACTAGGACAGGATCATCACAGAAGACTTCCAGTCCTGTAAGACACACGATACTTTTTATGTATCACTGTATTCAAAGGGAAAAATAATAACCAGGTCTGTGTTTGCAACAGGAATCTTCCCAAGAATCAAGATGTAGCTGGAAAGTTGCACTGCACCCCTACTTGCATTCTGCTTAATTGCCACCTTTTTAACAAAGAAAGCCATCCTCAGGACAAAAAAAAAACCCCAAGCCCCCAAAAAAGAAAAAGATCCTTCAGAAAGAGTTGAGGCAAATGTGTAGAGAAAAAAAGAATGCATCCAAGTGTTAAAAAACAAACAAGCAAACTAAAAGCACATTCATGGCAATTTTATATATTTAAAATAAAATGTTTTTTAAAAGTTAGAAATGCCTACCAGTTTTAGGAAGGTAAATAATTTCCAGCGGAGTGTAGGAAGTCTGCAAGTATGCAAGTACTGACAGGGAAAGGATCACTTTAAAATAACTAAACAGGATCATATTTAGGAATATTGCCCAACCTGGCCATACTAGATGTGCCTCATTTGTGGAAAAAGGAGTTGCGCTAATACCTTGCTTCACACAACAGCAAATGTTTCCTTATATTTCTTTAGCCTCACATATATTAAAGGGACAAAGACATCCAAGCTAAGTGCAGAAACAGCTAAGCTCCATTACAGAGGTACTGGATATCAAGGTCTTCTAATATCAAGGTTTCTTTACAAAACTCTCCTTCACATCCTTCCTTCCATCCTTTTCCTTCTTTCCATGCCTACCTGTGTCTGCTTAGACTAGCTGTCTTGGACGAAATCTAACATACACAGAGTTATTACAAACAAGGATCACAACTGCCAGACTGAGATGCTTCAATCCAGACATTGTGCAACAGCACACTGTGTAGTCAACACTGGCTTCCTCTTACCTGCCAGTTTACATTTTGCAGCTTGAAATGGAAGTGAAAGGAACCGTTTCTGTAGTTTGTACACACTGTTACTTTCAACAAACTCACTGAAGCCATGATCAACATAGCATACCTGATAATGGAAAAGGGAATAAATGCGTAAGATCATGAATATAATTGTAAATATGTTTTCCTGAGTCTAGGGAAAATGTATTCAGTTACCACATTCTCTGTGCAGCCACAGACAAATCACTTTTCACTTAGTACTATATAACACCATTAATCTCATGTTTATTTCACTGTTTGAATGTTCAGAGTTTTCACGGAAAGCCTTCTTCTCAAGATCTCTGTAAAACCATCCTCTCCAACTGTTCCACAGAGTCTCAACTCTTAATAGGAACAGTGCTGGAAGGACTCAGCATATATTACCTCAAACGACATGAAGAAAGTCAAATACCACTTAAGTGCCATTCTATGTTTTGCCTTTTGTTTTTACAGCATTAAGAGAATAATTTTGATCTATGCTTATAGTATAATATATTATATATGCTTAACTTTGATACAAATACCACAGTCAATGCAGGAAAACAGTAGGGAAACTGCTGATTGGCAGCAAATAATTGGAGCTCAAGTGAGAGAAAGAAGGCTTTGACAGGGATTTTTACAACTTTTTTCTAAACTCTATCATGCAAAGTGTCTGCATACCAAACCTTGAAAAGGGAGTCTGAACACTGTGTCAGAGGATAATCAGCAAATGCTGCAATAAAGCAGTAGCCTTCTTCTGGCTGATAGCTCTAGCTAGAGAGAAATGAGAGGCAAGCTTGCTACCAATGTCCTTGCCACTTCTCTCAACCCAACAGTCTTCCACAAAACCAAGTTCTGACACCCACCTCCAAGTTCGAGCTGAAGGGTATCACTAACTTTCAGAAAAACCTCAATTCTAATCCATGTGCTATTTAAATATTTTGAAATTGATCAACTTAATAGTATGTTAAGCAGAACTGGGTAAAAAGTCACCTAACTGGGGGAAGAAACAAACAAACAAAAAGGTATCATTAATGTTTGACTAGGCAAGAAATAATTGAGAAGTTTGAAACTTTTTTTACAGTTCTATCAGACGTTCTAGTTTCATTGCAGATGGCAAGAAGAGTCTGCGTGGCCCAGGAAAAGTGGCCCAGGAAAAGTTTAACAAAAGAGTTAAATAATCTCAAAGGTGTTTAGCTAAAATGCACATTACATACAACTCCCAAAATACCAGATCTGCCTGGAAGGGAACACAAGTACATCCTTCTCATTGTCTTGCTATTTAGTGCATGTAATAGATACTTCAGTACAAGACTTCAAACAAGATCTATCAGCAAGTGAATTTTGTTCTCCCCTTTCCCTTCCTCTGTCGCACTCCAAATAATGCTACTACACCCATTCCTCCTAAGACTATCAAAGGTACATTTTCAGTACAAAAGTGCTATAGGGCCCAGCCCCATATAAAACCCAAAACAAAACCCCCAAACTCAAACTATTTATGGACAAAAACCTGAAAGACATATAATTTTGGCAATCACATAACTTCAGAAAAGTCTTAATTTCTCATATAACTGAAAATAGAAGTACCTTAGGGCAAGAAAGGAGAGAATGCTAGAGCAGCATATTTAGGAACTGACTGCATATCTAAAAACCAAGATTGTTTCAAGTCTTTCTCCAAGTGCCAAAACAAGTAATTGCTTGCCTTTATTCTGTTGTCTTCTAGAGATATTATCCGAGCACGCAACCAGGCGTCCTCTTCAGCATGTACTGCAACAAGTTGCCCAACGCTCAGAGATTGAGCTAGTGACTTTGTACTGTTCTGGCTATAGTATGCTTTCATGTCATCTTCCATTTGTTCCTGGGCGGAAGAATAATCTTTGCCCACATACCTACAGTATTTTACAAAAAAAAAACCAAAAAACCCACAAGAGTTAGGATGCAACTTCAAAAAGCTGAATAAAGACTTAAGAACATTTATATGCATATATGAATATGAGTAAATTATGGAGATACATATTTTCTAAGTACATCAGTATCCAAACTCTTTCCCCATTAACAGATCTAGAGAAAAGTAACTGATACAAAATTTAGCACTTTTGTTGACAGCTAAATGTGGTCCAGCAGTGTATAATCTAACACACTCAACTAGATTTTTAGTAAGAGCTCTTATGTATTACAATCATGTAGAACAACTTGACTACAAGCGCAGAGTAGTATCTGGGACCAAGTATAAAAGAGAACTCATACGTCATCTCTGAAGTTACTCTGTCATTAACAAACACCAACTTAATCAGGTTTTCACTAGGGTTGATCAAAAACAAGGCATCTAAAATAACTTTATAAATCAGCAGTCAAACCATGTGCTGTTTACTCTTGGCCTTCAGAACAATCCTGATATTAGGCTCCTGACCTAATGGTTCATACTGAAGCAATTTCTGTTGCACAGATCTTTAAGAAAGTATATAAACTTACTGAAAACTCCAAATGGGAAGTTGTGAATGCTTTAGGAACAAGTCAGATTAGAGCAGACAAAAGGAAAACTTATTCCCAAATTTGTATTAGTAGCTACTGTTTTAACTTGTTCATAGAGTGATTAATACTGCTCATTTCTACCACACAGTTTAGATTATCATCCTATAAAAATCTAGGTCTATTCTGAAGGTCTGCTATATGCCCAGGATTAGTGCACATACTGTACTATGACATACTATGCTAACTTTGTTATAAAGACTAAGTTAAATCTGACCACATTCCAGGGAACCCTCATTTTCCTAAAGACAGCCTACTACCTCACCATCCAATTATATATTGCTTTTCAGAATGATAGCCCTGTTGTTTCTATCTAAGCATTCATCTACTTCATAAAGGACATGGAGTGGGGCAACAGTCACGTATGTGCTACTTAAAACTTTATTTCTTAAAATTTCTTTCATAAAGATTCTTGACAGACAGTAGGAGTATCTTAACAGAAAGTAGCAGAATCTTTCAGAACTTCCTGCTTCACTCATTATTTTCTGATAAAAGGTGAGCATCATACTGAAGAAGTTTTTGGCTGCTCAAACCCAACTGAAAAATTATTTTTCAGATTCTTTAGAAAATAACCTTGGAAAGCAACCTCAAAAAAGTGTGTTAGAGACTAATCTATGTGCAGGTGGCCAGACATTGCAAGTGTGCATTCAGCACCATTCTTAGTCTCAGCTGGAACCAATTCACATGTCAAGTAAAGCTTGCTGCTTCATTGTGAAGGGAACAGAGGGGTATGCTTCCATAGTGAAACAAACTGTAAAATTTTGTCTATTCAAAAAGATAAAAGAAGAGGGAAAAAATTACCCGAGCTGTAGCACAGAAACTCGTTAGTTGAGAATAAGAGGTGACAGTTATTATTTCTTGCGAGAATTCTAATGTAGCACCTAGAGTATCATCTCTGTCTTCAATCACACTGTTGTATAGCGAATATCTAGGAGTGTTTCTATCACCTCACTTTCATTATGACTACATCAGAATTCTTACAGAATCGTACCATGTCTCAAAATTGAAATAGCACCAAACTTTCCAGCTTTGTCTTAATCAGTACTGCAGTTAAAAGGTTTCAGCCAAACAACTTAGCCACACACCCAGAAAATAAAGAGATATTTCTCTCTCCCAAGATAGAAGGAGGAATCTTGGCATCAACCAATAGCCACTACACAGTTCTTGCATAGATCAGAAGAAAGTGACTGCTAGTACATGCACGGGAAAGGTAAGCCCATGCATTGTTTCCTTCCTATACATCTACATGAACATTTTCTTGTCATGGCAAAGAACTATTCCTTTTAGGCCTAGTTTCATCTTGAAGATAAATGACCTTGACCATGAAGTACATAGATAACCCTAAGTAGTCATTTCTGTATCTAGGGCCAAGAAACCATTAATCACCACCATGTACCTACACAGAGCTGACAAATTCAGAAACTTTAATATTGTCCAAGAACCATGGTCCAAAATTTGGGAACTGCTTCTTTATAGAAATTTTAACATAATCACCCTCAGTTCATAATTAATAGAAACATCCTTAAAATAACAGATTAGAAAGCTAAGATTTGTTACTCCACATATACAGCAAGTTATCCATGCTGCCAGAATTAAAAGGTGTACAGTGAGAAGGAAAGAGTTTTGCAAAGTTAAGTCCCACCTGCATAGCAAGCTGGAAGTAAGAGACATAATTTGTTCCTGCTCTTCCCAATAAAAAACATGTGGTATGCATCGTGTCTAACTGTTTCAGTATTTCTATATACAGATGATTACGTGTCTTAAATTGGCTGCCTTTCCTAGCACTATTCATCATGTTTCATGTCTTAGACTAAATTCAAACAGAGCTCTCACAAGGACAACCTAAAACATAAAGCCCCTCTTTTCTTTGATATAGTTCTTCCTCCTGTGATTTCTTTTTTTAAGCTGAGGCTCACTCACAAATTCTAGCTGTGTCTTCTTTGCTAAAATGGTTGACTCGTCCAGCCAGAGATAGTACAAATATTAATGATGGGTGAAGAATCTTGCCTTAAATTATGTTTTGTGGTAAGACCAGTATACAAAATAAGTGTATAAGCAATGTACAAAAAAAGCTTATCTGAGAAAAAGCTAGTAGCTAAAACAAAGATGGCAACATTCTCAAATGAGAATTTCTCTTATCAGCCATTAGGATTCCATGACTTCAGGGAACTAAAACAGTGAACGTAAAGAAAGTTCAAGGTTGAGTATTCCAACACATTACTGGTAGCTAGACAGAAAAAGGATATCTAAATTTCAACCTTAAGGCTAGTGGGTCAAATATTGCCAACCAGCTATAAGGAACAACAAAGGGTACTAGTTTCATAGTGAAAGGATCTGTAAGTAAACTGCACACATACATATTTTGATCCTCATCAGGACCTCTGAGAATGACTGAAACTATCTAATGAAAGCTGAAACTGCAGAAACTAGTGGGAAAAAACAGAGTGCTGTCAAGGTATTACCACACAGTTGCTGAATTAATCCTTTGAAGTGACATATAAATCGTTTTAAGATTAGGCTTGATTTGAAATAATTTTCAAAATGAAATAGCCTCTATAAAAAGTGTTCGGGGTTTTTTGGTTGGTTGGTTGGCTGGTTTTTTTAAGTTTTAAAGAACTGCTAGGATTTGTGTGTTTCATCCCAACAATGAAGTATGGAAAGCTTATCATGGTATTTCCTGAAACAGTACAATAACATTTAATTAAGATAGCAACTACAATCTACTTCTTACACTGTCCTCTAAGGCTGGGCTGATTAGCAACCAAACCAAGAAGCACTAGTAATTTATTGTTGGATGGAAGCTCATCTGTCCCCAAAAGTGAAAACTGCAGCGTAATCTGAACACACTCAAGCCACATCTAGTTAACAGTAAGTCAGTTATAGAAGTAAAAAATATTTTAATAAGTATTGCAGCAACATCTGAATATTATGTTATAGTAGAGTTATTTTAAAAAATCTTCCAACAGCAAGTCAAATCTGCTTTGATTCTCAGACAAGCTGATGATAGAACTGATCAGCTCAGCACAGAAAAAGTTCCAGAAAATTTCCATTTAAGCACACAAACAAAAGGACTCTTAAGTTTTGCTATCAAAATAAGTAAATAACAAAGTCCTGCAAACTCCTGTTCATCTGTTCTCTTATGGCAGACCTGCACAGTATGAATATGTGGATTTATAAATAAAGCAAAAAAGATAGATTCTGAAGTACAAACTTGCCTAATTATGACCTCATTAGTGTTTTTCAGTTCTAACACCATGACAGACACAGATCCTTCTGATGGAATGACTAGGGGAGGAACAGTTACGTTCTCTGGACACTGGTCCTTGGATTCTTCATACTGTTGTTCAGCTGTGGCCTTCACACCATCATGCCTCTGGACTTTCTCAGTGACGTTCAGATTTTCATCAATGCGTCTCTGGGGTTTAGCATAGAGAATGGCCTTTCTGGGGACTTCAGATACATAGTCCACTATGCATACATCTGAGAGCAACTCTAGATTATTTAGAACATCTTCCGGAAATTTTACTTGGTAAGTGTCTTGGTACAATTTGGGAAGCGCATTAGCCCAAAGACCACTGGAATACTTCAGCAAGATGTTAACAACTTTCTGCTTGAAGTCACTACTAAGTGATGCAGGCATGGTCTCCATATTTGATTTTAACAAAGGGTCTACTTTTGAAGAAGGAACATTCCGAGATGCCTTTTCTTGCTCTGTATCACTTTTTGCTATTGGTGGTATTTTCTTAGCAGGATAAAGAAGCCCATCCATCTGATCACCCCTGTGTACTTTCTCCACCTTGGAAAACAAAAAGTAGAGTCAATAATCAGTGCATCTCGAAGTGTAAATAATTTTGCCAATTACATTTTTATAACATGCATTTTATACAGACTTTGAAGTGGACATCCACAGGTAACTAAGCTTGAGGCAGTTACTACAGGGTAGTATTTCTTGTAATGCTTCCTCCTCCATTTTGAAGGATTCCAAACACATATGACTACATCACTACTTGGTAAATACCTAATCTATGCAATACGTCTCAGACTCACTTCTAAAGAAGTATAGTCTCTCTTTTCTCCTAGAAAGACCAGAAGATGATGACACACTCCACAAACATAGGTCTTTTGCACATTAACCCCCCCTATCTTCCACAAAGCTAAGCATATCATAAACAAAAGTTGCTGTCTCAGTTTACTCAGGGAAAGGGGAGTTGATTGTGTACTTCAGAAACAAGAGGACACCTGTCAGGTGGTGTTCTAAAGGCTATCTGCTGTCACACTCAGGGAATTTTTTTTTCTTTAAAAAAAGTTCTGAAATTAAGGAAGAAATTTCTTGATCATAATACATTTCATAATAAATTTGATTAGGCTGTTGTAAACCACGGCCACAGTCTCCCTCCAGACCCAGATGTTTTGCCAGTCCATATGTCTCTACCCTTTGCTAAGTTCAGTAATAAGCATCTCACATGGTCTGAAGTCACAACCTTGAAAGCACCGTTTGAGAACTCAAACTCATAATACAATTCCACTTCCTAAAGCTATGAGGTTTCCACCTAGATCAACCTAACTGTGGCTTAGCAGGAATATGTATGTAGAACTGAGATATCAAAAGCTCTCACTGTTTTCACATTGGTCCTAAAAAAAGAACAACTCCTTCAATAAAGAAAGTTATTAAGGTTTATGTAGCTCCACCTTGATGTTCCTTCCTCAGAGGAAGCAACTCTCATCAGTTTCCTGGGTCCACATCACTCCAAAGTCCTTTTCAGAGGCAGATCAATGAACAAAACATTGAGTGGTTGAATTACTTGCTACTACTCAGGGGTAGCATTCACCTTTATGATATTGATGTCCATACCCATCAGAACTTTATAAACCTTGCTAAAGTCATTCTTTGCTGTTCTTTTCTGTCTTAGCAACATACAACAGAAATGTAACGAAAACAACTTTATTACCTTACATAACAAGAATGTCACTCATTATCAAGATAACATTAACAAGACAAGAACATTTAGTTACAATACATTGAAAAAACTGAAAAAAATTGCCATTACTGTGTCAAGAACCATGTATTTTCTCCTACGTGCACATCTTCACACTCAGCTCAAATTGCCACATGATGATCTGAGTTGAGAGAGTCAGCAAAACCACCTAAGGGTTACTACACAGTGCATTTCCATACACTTGCTGTGCATTACATTGTCTAGACTGGTGCAAGAGCAAGCTATCAAACGGTTCTTGGGAATAGGTCTTGGTCAACTTCCACAAACACTAGCATGTGTGCTATCTAAAATTGACACAAAGGAAATAGTTTTCATAGATATAAAAAAATATTAACTACATTAGAGAATTCTAATGCATTCATGGTGGCATGTCTGAATCCTTCTTCATCAGTTGAAACCAAAGTAGTAATACCTTCTGCAAGAGTAAGACATGAGAAGGCAAACAAACCTATCTAATGACCCTCAGCTCTCCAAATTCAAGCAAATGAGTCCACGAGCTTTAAGACTCAAGTGTTTCCAAGTAGGCTCACTAAACCAAGGAGACATTCCCTCCTAACTGGGGGGGAGCGGGAGAGGTAGTGTCCTATAGACATTCATTTACTAAAGAATACACATCTACTATAGAATAAAATATAAACAAATCATATAAAGGACTTCAGTGTACCAGTGGTACATTCACCAAGTTCTTAAGCATCTCTGCTAGTCAGCTTGATATAAGAGATGACAAAACATGTCTGGCCATGCAACCTAGAAGCACCAAAGATGTCTTCAATGATTCATGACAGGAAGAACCTACATTTGTACCCTCTGGTATCAGGAATCTTACTGTGCCTCTTGAACGACAGGTGAAGAAAGGAGCTTGGTTAAAAAAAACAACCAAACAAAAACTTATCAAAGCCTTGCAAGGGCTTTGATATACAGTCAAGAGACCAAAGTAAATAAAGTGGCCCAGAGGAAGAATCAGGGCATGCCAACTTGGCAGGTAACGACATCCTAGACAGAGAGGAATTAATATGCATGTCCCAAGTGTCCATGCACAAGATTGAGAAATTTGTTTAAATGACCAGCCAAGGAAACTTCTACCTCCAGAAAATACTTGGCATTATCAGGACAACAATCTGTTTCAGAAGGCTGTGTTGGAATGTATGGCAGTTCATCCTGAAAGAAGCTGGATGCAGAGGTCTACCTTTATGCACCCTTTCTCTTAGCTAGCTCTTTTTAACTAGAGCTGCAACAGAGATGAATAAATTTTAGCTGACAGGACTATTAAACCCTACACACTAAAGACTGGCAGCAGGCTAAAGAGAGATCTTTAGAGACCTTTAAGCCTCTTAGCTCCAATAATAGCTCTAAGGTTTTCTAGGCATTGAAGCTCTGTTTTGAAGAGACTTGTTGATGCTAACTCAGCAAACCATTTAGAGACAGAAAAATGCTATTTCAGTAAGTTGTTTCAGCTTACTTCAGTATAAATAAGCTCAGGTGGACATCATTAGGCTACTATTTCTTGCAGAGAAGTTAATGTTCAAGATGCCTCAGACTCCTCCAGACAGTGCTATCGCCAAGACACGTTCAAGGATGCACACTACAAAATCTTCTAATTATAAGCAAACAGCTTCACTTGTGAGCAGCACTTCAAAACAGCCACCCTTTCTTTAGCACAAATATCTCAACTTTGTTCCCCGTTGAGTTTATAGATTTGCCTGCAAGGTATTTCCCATTAGTATGGCTGGCAGGCCTGCTTTGCAAGCACAACCTGCCTGCTGTCACCTCTCCATTAGGAAGCACAAAGCAGAGTCACAGCTGTCAGAATGTATTATCAGGGCAACAGAGACTGAACTTATTCTACACAGAAGAAAAAGAAAAACATGTTTGTCCAGGGCCTGAGTAACAGAGGGAGCTCTTAAAAGTTAAAATCTGGAGCCCAAAATAATAAAGCTTCAAATCAAAAAATACTCCCAAGATAAATACTGACACTGCAACTGAGTAAGTCAAGTGGAATGCAAAAGAGCAAGTCCACTCCTTTTGACATACACCTATAGAGGGGATGAAGGCAGACATGCCCCTGTATGTGTTGCTAGGACAAAAGCTTTGTATATGTGTGCTTGATAATGTGCAAGTAAACCACTACACTAATATATATAATCAAAAGAAAGGATCCACTGTGCAATGCCGGAATGACCAAGATAACACTGAGTCTTGTTTAATTGTGTGTACTGTGAAGATCAAAGAGCAGATACACTGGCAAACTCCTAGAGCACCAATACCTTCCAGGATGGAAGTGGAGAAAACACCTCCTTGAAATGAGTTTCTAGTCAGTGACAGTGTCCTTCACTTTTAAGGTTACATTCACAACGAGCATATGCAGCTATTTTCTGCTATTCTTCTGCAATGTAGGGAAAGGAAACGTGCATGGAAGTTGGCATTTAATGTCAGTGACAAGAGTCTCAACATATGTGGCAAACAGGAAAAGTCTGGCTCCATGATTCTTAGTATCAAACAGGTCCTCAAAGACTGCTCTAAAACACACTGATCAGAACTATCACTCTCATTCAGTGAGAATAATTCATGCAGTGATGCATGAATTCTTTCAGATCTGCTTTAAACATGTAACACACAAGCTAGCTACCATGGCATATGCACCATAGACTGCATACAGAGACATTTTGCTGACAGGCACCTTAGACAAATGCTTCAGTGTGAAGGCAGCTCTCACCTACCTGACTTTCCTCAATAGTACATGAAGTTCAACTCCCAGCAAGCTGGAGCTCAAAGCAGTTGAGGAAGGTATTCCTGGCCTTGATAAGCAGTACCTTGCATCCATACATTTGGCTGACAGCATCTTTTCTCTGTCAGAGGTGGCCACTACAACTCCAGGTCCCACTGTTTTTGCCAATCATTCTACAGTACAGCTCTCCCCAGGCAATGGTGAGATGCTGCTTCAACATTAACGTTCCACTCATTCCTGCTCCTCCAAGTAGCTGCCTCTGAAAGCAACAGAGTTTAAGCTACCAAGCTGTTGAATATGCATGCAAAGTAACCAATTCTGGGAAAAAAAAAACGGATTTGTGCAATGTTCTTGAAAGATCCCCACTGCACAGGGTGGCATCAGACAGAGTAAAGAGCTTTTCCTTACAAGGCTGCAGAAGCCTCTTGCGTCAGCTGGTTATAGCTTTTCCTTGGGATCCACTCCAGCTTTTACAGCTTCTAGTCCAATATGCAATCAGTTGTTTTGCATGGGAAACTACGGTACCTAACTTCTTACCCTAAATGCCAGAAGTGACACGTTAAAAGGCCTGTCTTCAGCCAAACCTCATGTCAACTGGAATATGTTGCCCAGAAATGTTGTAGAGTGTCCATTGTTAAAACACGGATATACAGCCCTGGGCAAACTACTCATGGTGATGCTGCTTGAGCAGGGGGCGTTGCATTAGATAATCTCAAGAGGTCCTTTCCAACCTCAGTGATTCCACGATTCTGTGAAATCTTAGAAGAACTGGCTCAGTTCTTCTGAATTTGAATTGAATTTCAGTTATCAGGATCTAAGAACCACCTTCAAAAATCACAGGCCTCTTACAATACTAGGGAAGGCAAAATCATTTTGAAAGGTTTTTGATTTAACAGCCTTTTCAGTCACTAACCCTGACAGGTATGTCAGTTTCATTAAGAGGGCCCAGAAAAGATCATTTATGATATTCAGACTGGCAATGACAACAATAAATTTTCAGGGATTCTTCATGGCAAATACGAAAGATACTTTCAGACCTTCAACTGAAGTGAAAATTTGCAGATGCTACAATGACTCGGAAATCTTTCTATTTCTGGTAGTCATTACTTCTGTGCTTAACTGAAATGTTAAAATACATGTCATACTGGGCATATTTTTGTATTTTCTTTTGTTATTAGACTAAAGGATCCTTATTGCCAAGATATCCCCTGTTCAGGTTCAGCTAGTGCTCAGGGCTGGGGTGGTAAGCTCTGCAAAGTTCAGGAGTGTCTTTAGGTTGCCCCCTTCTGCCCATCCTCCTTGCCCTCCCACTTCATTACCTTGCACATCACAGTGAAGATAATTATTCTCCACAGTTCCTCGTACTTTTGAGATTCTGATTTCTGAAAACACACAGTTAAAAGTGAAACTCTGTGACACAATAAGCCCCCTGAGCTAATCTAATAACTCTGTACTGTTGAGGGCTGCCCTTCACACTCTTAAGCCAGCACTGAGGATCACCAGACACCTTTGTCAGTGGTTCTGTTTGGCTGCACTAATTTTCCCCTCATAATGCAGTGAGGTCTTCCTAAGGGGTCAGAGAAGTCCAAAATTTAACACACAGGGAGTTGCAAGGGTATGTGAAGCAGGAACAAGGAAAGTGCTGTCAAATGGAGCCTGACTTCATCTGGTGGCTCATCATGTTGTCTAACCACTCTGCAGTAAGACTGAGTTTCAGAAACACTGTACAGCCTGTTCTAGCGCTGTGTTTGGACAATAAAGTTATTATGGATCTTGTGTCCTCAACTGGCTAATTTCCACATGTACTATGACACTGTCTTCTCAGTGAGGCTGACACCAACTGTGCTGTAATATATACAACACATCCAGTTGAACTTCAGGCAGAACATGTCTTCTGTTCGCTGAACTCCATTCTAAATGGCTAGTGGCTCTGTATCTAGTACTGAGATACCCACTAAAGCAAACTGTCAGACCAAACGCTGATTTCTTCAACAAGCATGACAAAAGAAAGCTAACTATCATAATGCTAGAGCTCATCTGCAGGAGACAGTTCATAGGGGTTGTGCAGAACTGTGCAAGCTTTCCTTCATACATACTACCAGCCATGATAGCCCGCTCCATCGTCTCCTCCATGTGCAAGGTACATTCCAGCTCATAGGAACACACTATTATGTATAAAGCTGAATTTTTTATTCTCTCAAGTCCATTTCTCTTTTTGGAATGATGACTTTTGCTTCACAGAGCTTAATAGTGGTATAAAAATTCCTTCCTTGAGAGTAAAAACCTGACAGAACCAAAGTTGCTCAAGGAATGCAACTGGTTACTATGGCAATCCTCCTCTTCTCTGAGTGGACCCATTTAATTCACTCTGAATGCTACAGTAAAAAATCAGCTGCCAGAGGTAGCAGGATGTAGTCTCTGGTTCGTTAAGAGAGAGGATACTGCCCAGGAAGAGAGATTCAGAAAACAACAGCCCTAATCCTGTTTCTGTCAGTCTGTTTCCCAGCTGATCCTGCCACCTTCCTAAGCCTTTGGTTTAATTTTCTGCAAACAGTCACAACTTTTATAAAATGTGAAAGGTGAAGAATATTCTGAAAACTAGATACTGTTAAAAAAAACCTCAAACCAAAATACCCTACATATCAACTAGGCAACATATGCAAATCCCATTCCTGTCTAAAAATACCTTCTACCTTCCTGTTTGTAATGACAAACTTCAGTGCGTAATGACTACTTAAAGAAAAACCCAAAACCAACCACAAACACCTAAAACTCACCAAACGAAAACCATGCCAATTTTCCCCTTCTTTTCTCTGATTTTTTTCCAGTTGTGTATCTTCAAGATGACAGACATCCTTTGGGACCTGCCCAGCACCATCCCAGACATCCAAGAGACGAAGCAAAGAACATTAAGCTTTCCTTTACTGTGTAAAACCTCCTCCTCAGAATAAATAGCCAGGCAGATGTTCTTCAGTCTGAGGAGCATCTTCACACAGCATCAGCCAATACAATAGCAGAGTGCTTAAGTACACTAAAGAATATGCTCAGGCATTATATATTCTTTAGCCATGTGCTTATTAAAAAGCAGTAAGACAACTGACTGAGGAATGGTAGATTACTGGAGATGAAACTGTCCTCTGAAGACAACAGATTAATGATTAAACTGATAGGTAGCCAGAGCCAGTATGGTGTTTTATGAAAAAGAACATCTTTGTTCTAGAACTATTGAAAAGCAAGTATATCTCTTCTAGCATAACTGGAATTTCCAAATTTAGAATGGTAGTGTTATTTTTCTACCAACTCCTTAAAAAAAAAAAAAAAACAGACAGAAATACTAAGGCAGCCATTACTACAAGGAAACTCCAGGACCAAGT
This sequence comes from Pelecanus crispus, assembly GCF_030463565.1. NCBI lineage: Eukaryota > Metazoa > Chordata > Aves > Pelecaniformes > Pelecanidae > Pelecanus > Pelecanus crispus. The sequence continues at coordinate 70,357,355 of NC_134676.1, read as the reverse complement.
CTAGGAGCATGCATCCCTCTGTTCTGCCAATTAAAAAGTGGCTGCCTACTATTCACTCTTTCTTCTCTTCTAACTGCAAGAATGAATTTGGGAAAACAAGTGGAGAAAAAGATGACAGAAGACCGCTTCACCTGACAAACAAGACAGGGCACTGACATATTTTGTCACCTTCTCAGGTTGATGTACGAGCATGAAAAAAGGCCACTAGAAAGAAGCCAGCACCAAGACTGGCTGGAAAGGATCAGCTGTGGAATAACTACATATAGGCAGATTGAATCAGTGCATTAGAAGAGCTATACTGGGCCAGAACAAAGATCTTCCTAGCCTGACATCCTCTTTGACAACAACAGGTGCCTAGGAAAAAGCATAGGGGATACAACAAATGTCATGATACCTCTTCCTCCCATTTTGGATACTCCATAGTTCAGGCACTATCAGTTAGTGACAGTTTCTTTGGAATGAAGTAGTTCATGACAACTGAGGCCATGGATCATCCATTCATCAGTGAATGTATTCAGCTGCTTTTGAATTCAAGATGATGATCATCCCCCATTTACCTTCTCCAGGTCTCTTATTATTTTATAGCCCATATCTCCATCTTTCTCTACCTAAATCATCTAACTTAACCGTTGCTCGTACAGAATCCATTACTTATCTTTACCCGTCACCCTTCTGAATCACCCTTTCACTCTGCTTGATCTCTCAGTGAGTTTTTGTTTGTGCATTTTCTGGGTGGAGATGGGAGGAGCACATCTGATTTTGTTATGTGCTTACACAACATGTTTCCCCAGTGGTACAGTGTTTGCTATTTTGTTCTCTATTCATGAATAGAGAGAGAACCAGAGAACAGACAGACCATCTTTTCAGGGAAGTTTGCTGCCTCCCTGAGCCCTGAATTAGTGATGTCACCAGATGACTGAATAGCTTAGTACAGTTTTTGGACTATTATTCAATCCTGCTCTTTCATGTGGGTACTAATGATGTTGCAACAAAAAGTCTAAGGTCAATCAAAAGAGATTTCAGGGCCCTGAGAAGAATGCCAAAAAACTCAGGAGCACAGGTAATATTTTCCTCAGTCTTCCCAGTAATGGGGAGACACTTTGAAAGAAACAGACAAGCCCAAGATATAAATACCTGGCTCTGGGACTGGTGTCTCCACCAAAACTTTGGGTTTTATAACTGTGGAAGAACCTTTGAGGCACAAGGTATGATGGGGCCTGACAGGATCCATCTACCCCAATGGGGGAAATGCAGCTGGTGGGACTGATTGAGAGGGCTTTAAACTAGAATTACTGGGGGAAGGGGATACCAACAGGAGAGCTGAAGATAAGCCATGGGTTGGCATGGCATCACCTGAGGGTGGCAATGCTAGTGGGAACATTTACGCTGCTGCTGGGAGCACAGAGGGCTCAGGAGCACATCTGAAATGCTTGTACACCAACACATGCAGTATGAAAAACAAACAGGATGAACTGGAAGTGTTGCTCAGTTCCCAGAGCTATAATGTCATTGGTATTAGCAAAATTTGGTGGAACGAGTCTCTCAATTGGAGTACTGGGATGGAAAGCTACAGGCTGTTCAGGAGGGATAGGCAGGGCAGGTGAGGTGAAGGAGTTGCACTCTATGTAAGGGAGAGGTTTGACTGTAGAGCCCTTAGAGTTAGTGGTGATGTGGTTGAGAGCCTCTGAGTGAGGCTTAGGGGGATGGAAAGCAAGAGATGTCACAGTGGGTGTCTACTACTATCACCCAGCCAGGATGATAGCACTGATGACTTTTTCTATAGGCAATGAGGAGAAATCTCTGGGTTGGTAGCCCTTGTCCTTATGAGAGATTTCAACTTCCCAGACATCAACTGGGAATACCATACTGCTATGAAGAGCAAGTCTGGGAAATTCTTGTCACAAGTACTCAGTGAGACAACTAGGAAAGATGCCCTCCTAGACTTGCTATTTGTGAAGAGAGAAGGAATGTGTTAGGGGACGTTTAGACTTGATATTAAGAAGCATTTCTTTACCCAGAGAGTGGTCAAACACAGGAATGGGCTTCCTAGAGAGGTGGTCGATGCCCCCCTGCCTGTCAGGTGTTGAAGAGGCATTTGGACAATGCCCTTAACGACATGGTTTAACTTTTGATCAGCCCTGAAGGAGTCAGGCAGTTGGACTAGATGACCGTTGTAGGTCCCTTCCAACTGAAATTATTCTATTCTATTCTATTCCTATTCTATTCATTTTCAGGTACTTCTTATCACTTGCATTTTTTCCCTACTGAGCCAACATTTTAATGAAGTTGTTATAAATGCCAAGATCTCTTTTCCCAAACTTAACAGCCCACACAGAAAAAGCTTTTTTTGAATGTAATGAGTCTTTCATACCCATTGCTGTAGTTAAGTCTCAGCTGCAATTTTATGGGGCAGAAACCTGGTATTAGGAAGTTCCATACTTCTTCAGAGAGCCCTGGTCTTTACAACCCTGAACAACCCTGTATTACTAGCCAGCTCAAGCTGTATTTGCACCCTTTACCAACTCACTTATTACAGTCCTGACCAGCATGTGTCCAAGTGTCCCCCCGTGCAATCCCACCATGACTCCCTGCCTTTCTGAAGATCAACCATTTCAACCTTGCTACATTTCCAATCTTTTAACCAATTATACATCCATGCAAGGACCTTCTCCAAGCGTCCTAGGACTGCCTAAGCTCTAAAAGCTTTTGGAAAAGAACTCTGGAAATTCAAGTAAATGTTTTGAGAAAAGATATAGAAATTTAGCCTTCTCTTGAACTGCCATACCTGAATCACCATTGCCTGAATCACTGACAGAGTTCAAGGAATTGAGGAGAGCTGAGCATGTGCAAGGAAAGAGTCTTTTAAACATATACACCATTCAGTAAGGGGGTTTATAATCAGACTGCAAATGGAACCATCAGACATGTTGCCAGTACCAAAAGTAAATTTATTATTACTTCTGGGTTACTTGTGACTTCCAAAAAAACCCCACCAAAACCCCACAACTCACCAAACTTGTTTGTTTACAAGTTTGCATCCCTCTCACTCTCACACTTATGCTGTAATGTTGTCTTCCCCTCAGCTGCCTGCACTCAAAGGATTCAAGGCTGAGTCCAAACACAGCAGAGCTACATAACTTTGGCTCAGAATTCTAAAAAAATTGCTAAGTTGTGAGAAAGACTTGTGACAAAAATCTGTAGAAAGATAAGAAATAAGACGGGTAGGATGGCTAAAATGGGGATCACTAACTGCTCAAAGATGCATGACAAAGTAATTCATCAAACAGAAAAGTATAAGATTCTGATAGAAAAAAATGAAGGGGGGGGGTCACCACCAGTCATCACTTTTTTCAAAGCCCTAGTCTTGCTGGAGATGGAAGCAGAGAGTTCAGCAACACTGCGGATCTGACCAACAGCGCTGTTGAAGCAGACTCTTCTTGTCCTGACTGAAGCCTGTCTAGACAGCAAAGACTTTTGGGGTATTATATAAGGGTGGTGAGCGTATTTATTTTCAGCCCAGTTGCTCATTTAAGGCTTGGCTATAATCTGTGAGTGCTAGCCACTACATAATTACTTTGTACTTTGCATTTAGCTGTGCAGAATATGTTGCTACAAGCAAGATGCTCAAGCAAGCTAACCTAAAGAAGGGAGGTAACAGACCAATGGAGAACAAGGTCAGCCTCAATCCTGTGTAGTAGGTCCTCTTGCCTGAAAGGTGAGGACTGAAAACAAGATCATCAACCTGCAACTTACAGTGATTTTTGGAGACGTAAGCTCACTAAATAAGAAAAGCTTCCATTACCGGCGGTTGTAACTTTAACATAGAAATGACCATTTCCCAGAAGTCAAAAAAGAAATTCCTTCCTTTTAGAGAAAAGTTTAGGGAATTGAGTTATTCAAAGTGACACTGTCCACAGCAGAGTCCTCAAATGATAATCTTGGAGATGCTGAAAGCATATTACAAGGTTTATCGCCTGCTGGTTTGTAACTAAGCTACTGCTGATCAGTATGCATTCAATAAGAGTATGTGTTATCTCTTTAAGAAGGTACTGAGAGAAACACCAGGCATTTTTTCTGTTCTTCTGAGGCTGGCAGACACTTCTGATGTAAGTACCCAACAAGGCAGAAATAATTCAGAAATTAGTCATGGAGGCATCTTTACTGATACTGAAGAGTACAGTCTGACCCCTGGAATTTCAAAGGATCTAAAGGGCTGTACACCTGCAGATGACTTGTTTGAACCAGGAATAAACACTGATTATATTTAAGAGATGTATGGTAGCCTTCATATGAGAAGGCCTAGGTCCCAGTTCAAACTTCTCCACGCCAGAGCCATGGCTATGGTTTACATAAGTCAGTAAACTGAGACAGGGTCATTAACAGTTCTCCACAATAGGACCAACTGTGCCAAGACAACTTGATAGTTCTGATTGTCCCCAGGTGTAAGAAATCAGGCAAGGAAGGCAAGAGACCAGCATGGCTGAGTCGAGACCTCCTGGTCAAACTAGAGAGCACAGGCAGGCAGTGGAAGCAGGGACAGGTATCCTGGGAAGAGTACAGGGAAGCTGCCTGGTTTTGTAGGGATGGGGTCAGGAAGGCCAAGGCATAGCTGGAGCTGAATTTGGCAAGGGATGTAAAGAATAACAAGAAGGGCTTCTACAGGTATGTCAACCAGAAAAGGAAGGTTAAAGAAAGCGTACCCCCCTGATGAACAAGAATGCTGACCTAGTATCAACAGAGGTACTCAACAACTTTTTTGCCTCAGTCTTCATCAGCAACCTCTCTCCTCACCCCTTGTCAGTAGATGGACTGCAAGATGGCGACCAGGGGGGTAAAGCCCCTCCCACTGTAAGGGAAGATCAGGTTTGAGACCACCTAAAGAACCTCAATGTACACAAGTCTATGGGACCTGATGAGATGCATCCCAGAGTCCTGAGGGAATTGGCTGACATAGTTGCCAAGCCACTCTCCGTGATACTTGAAAAGTCATGACAGTCAGGTCAAGACCCTGGTGACTGGAAGAAGGGAAACATTGTGCCCATTTTTAAGAAGGGAAGAAAGGAGGACCCTGGGAACTACCAACCTGTCAGCCTCACCTCTGTGCCTGGGAAGATCATGGAACAGATCCTCCTAGAGGCTATGCTAAAGCACATGGAGGACAAGGAGGTGATTCCAGACAGCCCGCACAGATTCACCAAGGGCAAGTCCTGCCTGACCAACCTTAGTGGCTTTCTATGAAGGAGTGAGTGCATCAGTGGACAAGGGAAAAGCAATGGATGTCATCTATTTGGACTTCTGTAAAGCGTTCGACACAGTGCCCCACAACATCCTTCTCTCTAAATTGGAGAGATATGGGTTTGATGGGTGGACTGTTCAGGGGATAATGAGTTGGTTGGATGGTCGCATCCAGAGGGTAGTGGTCAATGGCTCGATGTCCACATGGAGACCGGTGACAAGTGGAGTTCCTCAGGAGTCTGTACTGGGACCAGTGCTCCTTAATATCTTCATCAATGATATAGACAGTGGGATCGAGTGCACCCTCAGCAAGTTTGCAGATGACACCAAGCTGAGTGGTGCAGTTGACACACCAGAAGGATGAGATGCCATCCAAAGGGACCTGGACAAGCTGGAGAGGGGCCTGTGTGAACCTCATGAGGTTCAACAGGGCCAAATGCAAGGTCCTGCACCTGGGATGGGGCAACCCCCAATATCAGTACAGGCTGGGGGATGAAGGGATTGAGAGCAGCCCTGCGGAGAAGGACTTGGGGGTACTGGTGGATGAAAAACTGGACATGAGCCAACAATGTGCGCTTGCAGCCCAGAAAGCCAACCATATCCTGGGCTGCATCAAAAGAAGGGTGGCCAGCAGGTCGAGGGAGGTGATTCTGCCCCTCTGCTCTGCTCTGGTCAGACCTCACCTGGAGCACTGCGTCCAGCTCTGGGGCCCTCAGCACAAGAAGGACATGGACCTGCTGGAGCGGGTCCAGAGGAGGGCCACCAAAATGATCCGAGGGCTGGAGCACCTCTCCTACGAGGCCAGGCTGAGAGAGTTGGGGTTGTTCAGCCTGGAGAAGAGAAGGCTGCAGGGAGACCTTATTGTGGCCTTTCAGTACATAAACGGGGCCTGTAGGAAGGATGGCGACAATCTTTTTAGCAAGGCCTGTTGTGACAGGACAAGGAATACTGGTTTTAAACTAAAGAAGAATAGATTTAGACTGGATATAAGGAAGAAATTTTTTACAGTGAGGGTGGTGAAGCACTGGAACAGGTTGTCCAGAGAGGCAGTGGAGGCCCCATCCCTAGAAACATTCAAGGTCAGGTTGGATGGGGCTCTGAGCAACCTGATGTAGTTGAAGCTGTCCCTGCTCACTGCAGGGGGGTTGGGCTAGATGACCTCTAAAGGTCCCTTCCAACCCAAAGCATTCTATGATTCTATCATTGCTATTGTACTGTGCCTGCTGTATTACAATGTTTCCACAGATTAATGACTGTTTATTTATGCTAAAATGATTTATTTGCTTGCTAGAAAGAAGAGATAGACCCAACAGATAACAAGCAAATGGACAAGGAACACAGACCGAAGATCCTGGATGAACAGTAACATTTTTTCTGGAACACTAGCTAAGAAAAAAACTAGAATTTGCTGCATGAATTAAGTAACTCAAGACATAACAGCTTGCTCTATGGATAACACCAGAACCAATAATCAACCATCAAAACAAATTGCTGCTGTCTGCATACATTACTGATATCTATAGCAAGATGTCACAACTGCATTTTATGTATGTGTTGGAATACCATACACACAAGCAAATGGTGTTATTCCTGAAAAGCAGTTATTTAATCTCAGTAAAACTTTTTTTTTGCATTTATAGTTATTACACAAGAAAATACTTAGCAGTATGTACATGGAAAGTCACTTCAAGCAGACAGATATTCTTATTACTTCAATACCCTTCTGGTGCCACAGTTTGACAGATGTTGATGAAGCTGAAAGTGTTCATTGATATGACTGGCCCGTTAAAGTAAAGCTAAACAAAGCCTTGATGTGAAGTTGCATTATACCATAAATGAACCATTGAATGCAGAGAAGAGATAAAAGCACAGCAGTTGAAGACTCTTAACCCAGTGGTGATGGTAACTCATGTGGCAGACCTGTAAGGGGAAGCTCTGCATGATACCAGCTCCTAATATGAAGGACAAAGATGCCCGTGGTGATCAAGAGGTAACAGACATTGGGGTGGGCGGGCAGGAAGGGGTTGAGCTGTAATCTCTACCCCCAATATTATCACACTTCACTTTCGTCTATTATTGTACCACAAGCCTAACTTACACAGCAAAGTTCCACAACCTTGACTTAAGAAGTGAGAAAGACCTGTGGAAAAGTCTATAGAAAGACAGTAACTACAGGCAGACCTGAGACAGTTCATGTAGGATTTGCTGGTAGCTTACAGATTTAAGAGGAGATAAACCCACCAACAAGGAAAAGCATAAAATGCAATGGGGAAAAAAAAACCCCAAACCATGGCATGGAGAGCAAGTGTCATCAGCTGCTGTTTGGGTTGTCAGTGCTGGGAGTCAGTTAAAGGTGGCAACTCAGCAACCGGGAGCACTTGCTCCAGGAAGCCACAGAGGCTGACCTTTCTTCTCCAAAACAATGCTAGTCCAGCCAACAGTGATTTTTTGGGTGTTGTTTCGAAGGCATTGTTACAATTTGGGGAGGGGAATGTTCTTCTTTCTTCTTTTTTCCTTTTTTTTTTTCTTCACTGTTACAGATCATGAAAGGAAATGCAGGACTACATAAAATAACATTTGGCAAATGAACACTCAGAAATCTGTAGGGTACTGGCATCTCCCACAAAAATTACATTCAATACTTACTGTGCACACATGAGGCCAGTTCTCAAGCTGATGGAGCACTGCTGTGCTAAGCTCCTCCCAATACATTTCCCGGTAGATCTGTGGCATCTTGGACACCCAGACACCACTGCTGCACTTGCTCAGAATCTCCTTAATGCGACTTTGAACTTCACTGACATGAGCAGTGGAAGGGCCAGAGGCAACAGTACGTGTCTCCGCAATGGATGTATTCAAGTTATCTGTTAACAAAAACACAGCCTTGAAGTAAACATAGCCTTGAGAGCAGAGAGAAAGACAGATGATTGATTACCTGCCTACTTAAAAATTAAATATGGGAGCTGCCAGCATAGCACCAACTCTAAAATGTGGCTCTCCTGCCCAGCATGGCTGTTTCAGTCACTTTCTATTGGACCTTATCGCTCTCTACAACTACCTGAAAGGAGGTTGTAGTGAGGTGGGTGTTGGTCTCTTCTCCCACGTAGTTAGCGATAGGACAAGAGGAAATGGGCTTAAGCTGCGCCAGGGGAGGTTTAGGTTGGAAATTAGGAAAAATTTCTTTACGGAAAGGGTGGTCAAGAATTGGAACAGGCTGCCCAGAGAGGTGGTGGAGTCCCCATCCCTGGAAGTATTTAAAAAACGGGTAGATGTGGCACTTCGGGACATGGTTTAGTCTAGTCTACCCTTGATTGGCTTAGAGTAGACTTGGTAGTGTGGGTTAATGGTTGGACTGGATGATCTTAAAGGTCTTTTCCAACCTAAACAATTCTATGATTCTCTGATTCTATGAAAGGTCAAACATTTAGTAACTGACCTGAAGCTGAATTTTCAGTCACTGTAGTTATTTACATAAGAAGTTGCTAAATGTTTCTTCTGAAGGAATCCTGGCCTCGGCCATGCTGTTGCTGAGAGGCTGCACTGAGGCAGTGTCCCAAGAGGGACACAAGACAGTTTCTTTACAAGTACAAACACAACAACAACCATACAGCAAAACACCCAAGGATGTTCTTCTAAATTCAGACAGATGTACAAAACAGACCAATTATTTGCCTTTCATTCTAAGATATGTCCTGAGGAAAAGTCTGAACCCAGCATCCAGCCTTTCTGTGCTGCTGCATCCAAGGAAGCCCCCCAGTGGAACAGGGAAGGAGACAGCAATTGTCCAACTACTTTGGACAGTTTCATACATTGTGTATAGGAGCAAGGCAGTCATCATCACAGTTGGAGGTTCACATCACTAGCTTCCCTGCTCCCTCGTCTCTGTTCCTCTCCTCCCTTCATTAGGGGTGTATTTGCTACCAGACCTGAAGCTTCACAAATCAGCCTGACAGGTTTCAAAGAAAGCAACCATCATTTGACAAGCCCATCAACTGCACAACTGCTCAGAGCCAGGCACGCGGAAGGGTATTTTCTGGACAGTTAGGTTAGTGTGCTGCCTACTCCTGAAAGCCAGGATTTCACTCTCCTATACCAGATCCCTATCCTGGCAGTGAAGTTAAGCATACTCCTGTTTACAAGCTACTCAGACTAGCTTTGTGATTGGCTACACAAGGATTCTCCTAGAAGACAGAGAGGTAGACAGGTAAACACATATTTCCCTAGCACCACGAAATCAGAGTGAGAAGGTTCACTCACAGAACTTGGCTTCTCACTCAAATCTATCTTCACTCAAAACAAGCACTAAGATGGATTTTTCTTAAGATGACACCCAATCCAATGTGAGTAGTTGACAAAAAATTTCTTAATGGGCAAACATACCATTTGAATCTACGGAAGAGCTTCTGGACAGGTGAACTTGCAACTCCTTTTGAAACCGTGGTGGGACAGTTAGTCTCTTCTCAGACCTAAAATTGAAGAGACAATTGCTTTAAGTCATTCTCCTGGCTCTGAACAGCACTCCATTTGCTTACAAGATCTATACACAAAAGAAAATGTATTTCACATACTTCTAAGCAGCCCCCCTGCACAAGATCAGTACTCACAACACCCTGGCTTGGAAGACAACACAATCAGCTGTAACAAGACAGATCTACAGGTATTTTCTAGGTTTTTTTCTTATTATCCCAATTATTGTGAGAAACAAAACACACAGTAAAAACACATTAGCAAAAGGAATGCACCTAGGCCTAATAACACAGCTAATGGTCTTATGTTCAGCCTCACTATTTGGTCTTTTATCTGGATGGCATCTCAGTCCGGCTGTTGAGCATGATTATGCTCCCCTTCTTGGTAGCCATGTCAAAGTCTCCTGAAAGTATTTGGCTTCAGAAGTCAGGGGAACACCTAAAACTACACAGGAACTCGAGGTCTTTTTGTGGACACTGTTGCTACACTGCTAAACAAATTCCTCTTTGAAGTGCTCTCCCTCAGCAAGGACACAAATGTCATGCCTGCAGGTTTTGTTCTAAGGTCCCTCAGAGGGCACCAGCTTATACTGGGAGCACATGCAGCACAATGAGCTCCTGACAATGAAGAGGTCACAGCAGTGTGTAGTTCACTAAGACTGTTTTGGAAACAATCCGCTGTGGAATGATTACATACACTGCAAGCAAAAGGGGAAAAAAGAGTTGGAGAAAAGAGTTCAAAGACCAGGACCAAGCACCTCCCAAAGACACATACCCAAGGAAGAACTGCAGTGGAGAAGTCAGGGTGGCAAATGCACCAAAACACCTCTCCACAGAAGCATGGCAGGTTGCTGTGAACACCAGCCACCTCCTGACCACAGCAGCCACCACACATGTACTGAACAGCCTCTGCAGATGGTCTCTACCCAAGGGGCCAGTAGGGAGACTGGCCACCTCTGGAGTTCAGGGACAACTCTGGAGGAAACCACAAACTTCACCAGCCACAGAAACACCAAGGGGGATTTTTCCCTCCTCACCTGGGCTCTCAGAAGGTAGGATATGCGTCAAGTATAATGCTGAGTCTAGTAGCAACAGAAGTCGAGACTAGCACAGTATTAAGGTTGCCCTATGTGCCTTCACATTGACCTTTTATCAGAGCAGTTCCACAAATCAAAAAGAGGCCTCCCACCTTCACACCTCTTCTAAGCAGCACCTTAAAAGATTTAACATGAACTTGTCTCCCTCACTTTTTTTGCCGCTCCTGTAAGATGAAACTACTGCTCCTCCATCAGCTATGGGGTGTCACTTGTACCAAAAATACTTCTGTTCTGGGTCACGTCCCACAGCATTAGCAGTGAGGACAGCCACTGCCCAGCACAGCATTTTCCCCAGCAGGAGAAGCATGCCCACAAGTCCTGAGCAGCGGATTTCACAAGCACATTTGTGAAACACAGTGGGACGAGACTCAAAAAGGCAAAGTCACCCACATGAAACCCAAACACACATTCACACCTTGCACTTGTTGGGTATCTTAAAAGACTCTTCCAGCACTCCATCTGTATCACAGGCAAACCCTCTACCTTCTGGGTGCAGCTCAGATAACCACACAAAGGAGCAGCACAGCCTCTTATTTGAAGGCGTGCTATGACTGGCCATACAGACCCTACAAGAAACCCAGGATCCCACCTCTCTATACATGTATTTGCCAGTGTGGACAACTCCAAGCCGGACAGACACCCAAGGAAAAAAGTCCCCTTAAGGGAAGCAGACTCAAAAGAGACTACCGCCATTGCTAGGCAGCAAGCAAAACAATCCCATGAGCTAGCCACACGGGTAATGGAGATTGTCCTGCTACTGCTGCCTCCCAGTAGGAATCCATAGCTGTGTTCTGGTCCTCAGTGCCACACACCATTTCTACCACCCTAAGCCACACACACATGAGGTGACATGGATGATGTGAGTGCAGGGTAAGCCAGCAGGAACTGCAGCAAGGTTTCAGTGAGGAAGAGGGCCAATGTTACCCTCTTGAGCCATGCCATCAGGAACACCTTGGAAAGGAGCCTGGAACAGAGGACTGATGATTCCCTTATGTTGCATGTGAAAGCAAACTGGATTTGGGATCCTCTCAGTAATAAGAGACTTCATGTGTTATCCTCCTGTGCTTCCTGCTGTAGTTCAACAGCTTCCCATGGAACAAAGCGGTGCTAACATCAGCTTTGAGCCAAGTTATCATCTGTTTTGAGCCCTGCAATCAGATAAAGATCCTGTGACGTGCTGCTTGCTCACACAGACCACAGTGGTCTTATCTCTCCAAAGACAGGATGGAATACAGCTAGACAGTGAAAGGGCCAATACACTTCTCCCCAGCATGCAGGTATGGACAACTCAGCTGCCTGCAAGGCCTCATGTTCCTCAGCTGCTAGAAACTGCTCCCAGCAAGAGGCCTCCTAGCCACCCCAGCAGTAAGAGAACACATCAGCAGCCCGGCCCTTCACAAATGCCTGACTGACCATGCAGCCCTGCCAAGCCCCGATGCGTAGCTGTAGCTGAGCAGCCAGTTACGTTTCACTCCCACAGACCGCTGCCTCAGAGTGAAGGGAAGGCATGCCCTTCCCAGCCTATCACCTTACCTTGGTAAGGCCCATGCCATCCAACTCTGCTCTTTGGCCCTTGGACAGTGCTATCGCAGCAGCGGGGCCAGGTGGTGGCCAGCAGCAAATGCTGCCTGCTGGTCCAAGCAAGGGGGTCACCAAGTGTCTCAACCTGTTCTCATGCACACTGTTGCTTTCCAGCTTCAAGGATCTCTGCAGTTAGCCTTACAAGCAAGGTCTCTCCCACCGTCTGTGGGTTTGCAGGTCCACAGCAACACACTCATGACATAAACTTACCAAGTGATTGCTGCTCTAAAGGCAGCCTCTCAGACCCTGGAACAGTGTCTGCAGGAAGGTCTGGGAGGGTAGCAGGAAACAACCTGGCACAACTGCAGCTACCTTCAGCATCTCCTCCTTGTCATCTGGGTGTGACAGAATTGGGAGGAGAAACAGCCTGTTCCCCCTCCACCGAAGACTATGCAGCAGCAAGCCCCAGAAGCTGTGGTCATGCAAATCTCTCAGCAAAATACCACAGAGCGCTAGAGAGGTGGGACACAGACTTTGGCAGCCACAAGGGAACTGCCATTTGCAGCCTCGCTGTGGGGCATCACTACATGATGCCAGGTGAAGCACCAAGACCAGTCAGCATCCAGACAAAGTCTGTCACTGGGGGGACATCCTGCCAAGGCAAGTAACACAGCAGGATGGATACTCAACAAAGCATCCGCCCTTTGCAGAGCGGCAGGAAGGTCACGAGGCAGTGCTTTCAGCAGTCAGTAAAATGCTACGCTCAGGCATGAAAGCTGAAGCAGCTGCTGCTCTCACGAGTGCTCTGAGCACATCCGCATCTCCCACTCCAGCACCCAGAACCCTGACGCACACGGGACTCACGCAGGCGACTGGCGCAGGATGCGCCTGCTTTCTGTGGGTCTTCCAGAAAGAGCGGGCACCACGGCAGGATTAAGCTCTCACTCTGCTCCGTGCCACTTCGCAGCTACGCCACCGTGGAAGCCACTCACCACTGCCAATTCCACTCAATGCAAGGCTGACTTCTAACCCATCCCGGTGACCTGCAGAGGATTACCACCACAATCACAGCTCCAGCAGACTCAGCGCAGCCACAATGAGGAACAGCAAACACTTTCTCACCACCATCAGCTGATGGCCCGGGGCGGCCAAAAACAACACAGAAAGAGAAATGATGGGGCAGCACTTGGGTAAGCCACCTGGATTAGAGCGGCTCAAAGAGGGCTGAAAAGCAGCATGTACCGCTAACCCAGCAAAACCGCAGCTCCAGCCCTCATCTCACTTCACCCAAACACGGTCGGGCAGCCGCCGGGTCCCAGCACGCTGACAAGGGACACAAACACTAACACTACAACGGAGAAGACAGGCAAGAGGTAAAGGCAGCCACCTGCAGGCAACCAGGACCCTGACCACGCGGCATCACCTGCCACTTACACACAAACCTCCTTCTGCTTTCTATCCATCTGGCCACAACAGCCCCCTCCTGGGCCTGGGAAACAGCGACAACCCCACACACCCTTGGTGTCACACCTTTGGCCAGATTTCTCCCAGGAAGACATGGGAGCCGGCCCAGAGCACGGGGTAGCTGCGGCAGCATCCAAAAAGGCCACCCGTCTCCCTCCTGGCTACCGACACACATTCAAACTTCACCTTCTGCAGGGGCGGGAGGAGGCTGGACTCCCGCCTCCCAGAACGCACTGCTGGCACGGCAGCACCCAAGGGGCCACCACACTTCCTTTCACCTCGCTCACACTCACACACGCGCACTGACCTGTTTACCACCGTGACGTGCCTCTGCATGGGCATTTCTTTAGATGGTCCGCTCCCAGCAGCTGCAGGCAAGGCAGAGCGGGCGCTCTCCATAGTGGGTTTCACCACTCCACACGCCACTCCTCTGCCACGTGGCGGGCGAGGAACGGGCCTCTTGCTGCCTTCTTCTGGCGTGCTCAAGGACCTGGGCTGTCGCAAAGTTCCTTTCGGCCTTCCTAAAGTGTTCGCAGACGTAGCCATGAGTAGTGCTCTCCTCCACCCAAACCACAGAGACTTCAAGCACAGCAGATAACTCCCACCAGGGGGTCCATACTTTTCCAAAAGACACTTAAGAAGGATGCTCTCAGCCACACTCCTGGGTCGTTTCGCTACAGCACTGTGGCTCACACCCAAGGACTCACAAACCACAATCTGCACCACTGCAGCAGTGAGGGAAAGCTGACCCACAGGCTCTGGGAGAACACTGCTACAGCAGCTTACGCAAAAGGCATAGAGCTACAATGAGCAGCCCCTGGGCATCAGCAATGTTGTAGTACCAGGGCACTTGCAGCAGCAACAGGAGCTGCTGAAACAGCCACAGATAGTGCTTCAGAGGCTCCTTCTCACTGCAAGGGCATGGCTCATCCCTGCCCCTCCACAATGGGCTGAGCTCGGCCTCAAAGAATGAGCAGGCTCACTGCCACACTTCTCAACTGCACCTCAACCACGTTTCTCACAGAAGCATGGGCAGGTGGAAGTAAAGCCACGCAACCTGCAAGAACTTTTTTCCAAGATCATTCATATCTCATGTACGCACTCAAGAAGGGCTTCCTCACTGACCACAGCTTGCAAGCACAAGCACTCTTGTCAACACCACTCCCCGCTCCCAGGAAGTCTTCACCAGGACCACGCAACGTGTGGCCATTAGTGACACACCCTTGTGGACAAGACTTTTGCTCCAGCAGCTGCACAGTTCTTTCAGAAAGGCAGGCTGTCTGGAGCTTACCTGCTAACGTGACTGGAGAGGTGTTCTTCAGCCTCATCTGGCAGTTCACTTGCCGTCCCATTTTCTTCTTGGAACTCCTCTGCCGGGCCACCAGTTGAGCAATTGGCGCAGTCTCGCTGCAAGCAACAGCATGGCAAATGACCTTGTTGGAGCAGGAAGGGGACAGGGGGGAGAACAGTCAGTGAGGCCCAAGCTCATCCACAGCCCATGGAAGGACCTGCAACCATTTCCATGCCTATAACTGCTGGGTCATGTGGGCCTGCAGGCAGTTCAGGAGAGGCTTCCGCAGCAGACATTGAAGACCTCCCTCTCCTTTCGCAGTGCACCTCAGAAATCAGCAAAGCAGACAGCCAGAGTCTCTCCATCACCTTCCTACATCAGGTTGGACCCCACTGAGAAACAGCCTGGTTTCTCACTCCCATCCTGCATGCTGACCACCTTGCTTGACGAAACTGGGAAGCCATGGGCTTCCAGCCTGCCCTCGTTCCTCCTGCCAAGGCTCACCTGCAAAGGCAGATGGACGAGTACTCCTCCAGGGCTTCACAAGGACACAGGGAGCCACCCAAAAACCCCCAAGTGAAAAACAGGGGTGTGGTCTCAGGGGCTCTCTCCATGGGTCTCAGCCATGCTCTGTGGTGGTGGTAACGGCTGAAAAAGGGGCCCTCACGCACAGCACCACCACCCTCATAACCATGGCCCCCAACAAGCATGGGGTTGACAATTTAGCACAGGAGAAACTCAGGGATTTGGCCAGCACCTCTGAAATCTAGCAAACAGCAGCTCCAGAAAGGAACTTTTCTCACAAGCGAGCCAGGGCAACCAAAGCAGGAAAACCAGCATTGTGTACCAGCAGCCTCACCACTGCAGTGGTTAAACACGAGGAATCACAGAAAAACTGAGGCTGGAAGACATCTCTATAGACCATCTCATACAGCATCTCTGTTCAGAGCAGCATCAACTAGACCTAGTGCCTCAGGGTATTGTCCACTCCAGGGGTGGAATATTTCCAAAGATGGAGACTTCTCAACCACTCTGGACAGCCTGTTCCACTGTTTAGCCACCCGCACTATAAAAAAGTGGCATTTTTAATGTTTAAATGGAATTACCTGTATTTCACTTTACTCCTGTTGTCTCTTGTCTGTTCACTGGATACCACTGAGAACAGGCGATGGAGTCTTGCGCCATGTTTTTTTACTCTCTCCAACAGGTATTAATACACATGTATTAAAATCCCCGAGCTTTCTCTTCTCCAGAATGAACAGTCCCAGCCCTCTGAGCCTTCCATCAAAGATCGTAGACTCACAGAATCACAGAATAGTTTAGGTTGGAAAAGATCATCCAGTCCAACCATTAACCTAACACTACCAAGTCCACCACTAAACCAATTAAGGGTAGAGTAATAATTTCATGTTTCCTGGCTTGCTGGCTAGATTATTTTTTAATGAAAGTAAAAACTAGCAATCATTAAGGTTGGAAAGGATCTCCAAGATCATCAGTCCAATCATCATCCCAACACCACCATGCCCACTAAACCATGTCCCAAAGTGCCACATCTACCTGTTTTTTGAACACCTCCAGGGATGGTGACTCCACCACCTCTCTGGGTAGCCTGTTCCAATGCCTGACTACCCTTTCTGTGAAGAAATTTTTCCTAATATCCAATCTAAACCGGTCGTGGTTTAGCCCCAGCCAGCAACTAAGCACCACGCAGCTGCTCGCTCACTCCCCCTACCCCGATGGGATGTGGGAGAGAATTGGAGGAGTAAGAGTGAGAAACACTCCTGGGTTGAGATAAGAACAATTTAATAATTGAAATAAAGTAAAATAGTAATGATAATAATAACAATATAATAATGATAATAATAATAACAATATACAAAGCAAGTGATGCACAATGCAATTGCTCACCACCCGCTGACCGATACCCAGACAGTTCCTGAGCAGCGATCGCTGCTCCCCGGCCAACCCCCCCCAGTTTATATACTGAGCATGACGTCATGTGGTATGGAATAGCCCTTTGGTCAGTTTGGATCAACTATTCTGGCTGTGCACCCTCCTAGTTTCTTGTGTGCCTGGCAGAGCATGGGAAGCTGAAAAGTCCTTGACTAGCATAAGCAATACTTAGCAACAACTAAAAACATCAGCGTGTTATCAACATTCTTCTCCTACTAAATCCAAAACACAGCACTATGCCTGCTATTAGGAAGAAAATTAACTCTATCCCAGCCGAAACCAGGACAAAACCTCCCCTGGCACAGCTTGAGCCCATTTCCTTTTGTCCTATCACTGACTACTTGGGAGAAGAGACCAACACCCACCTCACTACAACCTCCTTTCAGGTAATTGTAGAGAGCGATAAGGTCTCCCCTCAGCCTTCTCTTCTCCAGGCTAAACAACCCCAGTTCCCTCAGCTGCTCCTCATAAGGCCTGTGCTCCAGACACTTCACCAGCTTCATTGCCCTTCTCTGGACACGCTCCAGCACCTCAGTGTCCTTCTTGTATTGAGGGGCCCAAAACCAGACACAGTATTCCAAGTGCAGCCTCACCAGTGCCGAGTACAGGGGGACAATCACTTCCCTGCTCCTGCTGGCCACACCAGTCCTGATACAAGCCAGGATGCTGTTGGCCTCCTTGACCACCTGGGCACACTGCTGGCTCATGTTCAGCCGGCTGTCAACCAGCACCCTCAGGTCCTTTTCTGCCAGGCAGCTTTCCAGCCACTCTTCCCCAAGCCTGTAGCGCTGCATGGGGTTGTTGTGAAGTGCAGGAGCCAGCACTTGGCCTTCTTAGACCTCATGCAATTGGCCTCAGCCCATTGACCCAGCCTGTCCAGATCCCTCTGCAGGGCCTTCCTACCCTTGAGCAGATAGACACTCCCACCCAGTTTGGTGGCATCTGCAAACTTACTGAGGGCACACTCAATACCCTCATCCAGATCATTGATAAAGATATTAAACAAGACTGGCCCCAAAACAGAGCCCTGGGGAACACCACTTGTGACCAGCTGCCAACTGGATTTAACTCCATTCACCACAACCCTCTGGGCTCAGCCACCCAGCCAGTTTTTTCCCAGCGAAGAGTATGCCCATCCAAGCCATGAGCCACCAGCTTCTTTAGGAGAATGCTGTGGGAGACAATACCAAAGGCTTTACTGAAGTCCAGGTAGATGACATCCACAGCCTTTCCTTCATCCACCAGGTGGGTCACCAGGTCATAGAAGATCAGGTTGGTCAAACAGGACCTGCCCTTCATGAACCCATGCTGGGTGGGCCCAATCCCCTCATCATCTTCACAGCCATTCACTGAACTCACTTCAGTGTGTCCATATCTCTCCTGTTCTGAGGAGCATGGGACTGGACACAGGTTCCCAGATGTGGTCTCACTAAGGCTGAACAGAGGGGAATAATCACCTCCATCAGCGTGCTGGCAATACTCTTCCTAATGCAACCCAGTACGCTGTTGGTCTCCTTCGCTGCAATGGCACATTACTGCTCACTGTGAACTTCAAGTGCAACAGAACCTCCAGGAATTTCTTTGCCAAGGTACTTTACAGCTGGTCAGCCCACAGACTGTACAGGTGCATGGTATTACTCTTCTCTAGGTGCACGATTTGGCATTTCCCTGCATTGAACTTCACGGGGCTCCTGTTCCATTTCTCCAGCTTGTTGATGTCCCTCTGAACGGTAGCACACCCATCTGCACTATCAGTCCCTCCTGTCATCTACAGACTTGCTGAGGATGATCTCTGTCCCTTCATCTAGGTTATTCATGAAAGCGTTAGACAGCATTTCCCCAGCATTGATTCTGGGGCACACCACTGGTGACTAGTCTCCCGATGGGTTTTGTGCCACTGTTACCGGAGAGAGTATCAAAAGCCTTACTAAAATTCAGATAAACTATATCCAGTGCTCTCCCCTCACCCACCCACCCCGTCATCTCATTTTGGAAGGGTATCAGTTTGGTCACATATGATTTTCACTTCATAAATCCATGCTTGCTCCTACTGGCTTTCTTGTCTTTTACATGCCTGGAACAGCTTCCCAGGATTTGTTGCTCGATCACCTTCCCAGAGACCAAAGTCAGGCTGAGAAGCCTGTGCTTCCTCAGAGCCTCCTTCCCACAATTCCTGAAGGTAAGGGCGATACTGGCATTCTTCCAGTCCTCAGGAACATCCTGTAAACCACCACAACCTTTCCAAGATAACTGAGAGTGGTCTTGCAACAACATCAGCTGAGGCAATCAGTGCCTCATCCTTCTCCATGTCCTTTAAGACTGGGTCCCCATTCCCATTCCTCAGCAGGCCCACATTTTCTCTATTCATCCTTTTGCTGATGGTGCAGCTGTGGAAACCTTTCTGTTGCCCTTGATGTCCTTTACCAGATTCAGCTCCACATGGGCCTTAGCTTTCTAAGCCCATCCCTGCATGTTTGGACAGTGTCTTTATATTCCTTCCCCCTCACGCAATTCTGCTTCTGCCTCTTGTGCACGTGCTTTTAATGGTAGAGTTAAGTCAGGAGCTCCTTCTTCATCCATGTGTGCCTCCTGCAGCCTGGGTTTTTTCCCCTGCTTGTTGGGATGGACTGTTCTTGAGATTGGAGGAGGCAATCCTTGAAAATCCACTGCCTCTGCTGGACCACTCTTTTCTGCAGGACTGTATCCTATGGGACTCTTCCAAGCAGATTCCTGAGCAGGCCAAAGTCTGCTCTCCTGAAGTCCTGGCTTGTTGATACTGCTACTGCTTTATTCCCCTCCTTTCAGGCTCCCAAACACCACCATCTCGTGGTTACTGCAGCCAGGGCTGTTCTAACCTTTACATCCCCAACCAGTTCTTCCTTGTTTGTAAGAACTGGGTCCAGCAGAGGACATCCTCATCACTTGTGCCAGAAAGCTGTCATCAGCACACCTCAGAAACGTCCTGGATTGCTCATGCCTGGCTGTCTTGTCCCTCCAGCAGGTATGGGAGTGGCTCAAGTCCTCTGTGAGGACCAGGGCCTGCAAATGTGAGGCTTCCTGCAGTTGTCGGAAGAAGGCATCGCCTGCTTCATCTACTACTTCTTTCCAGTCAGGGCATTTGTAACAGCCAGCCACCATAACGTTGCTCATACACTGGTCTGTCCACTACCTGTAAGCCATAAGCTCCTGTTGTCTCATCAGCCATCCTAAGGCAGAGCTCTGAGCATCCCCACTGCTCTCACACTTGGAGGGGCTCACAGAAACTCCCCCTCCTTGCTGTTCCAGCCTGTCATTTCTCAACAGCCTGTGTCCATCCACGGCAGCATGCCAGCTGTGTGAGCTGTCACGCCAGGTCTCCGTGACCCCAACGAGATTGCAGCCCCAAATGGCATGCAGACCTCTACTTTCTCCTGGTTGCGCTCTATTGTGCTGGTTTTGGCTGGGGTACAGTTAATTTTCTTCATAGTAGCTAGTATGGGGCTATGTTTTGGATTTGTGCTGGAAACAGTGTTGATAACACAGGGATGTTTTCGTTACTGCTGAACAGTGTTTACAGAGTCAAGGCCTTTTCTGCTCCTCACCCCAACCCCACCAACAAGTAGGCTGGGGGTGCACAAGAAGCTGGGAGGGGACACAGCCAGGACAGCTGACCCCAGCTGACCAAAGGGATATCCCACACCATATGACATCATGATCAGCATAGAAAGCTGAGGGAAGAAGGAAGGTGGGGACGTTTGGAGTGATGGCGTTTGTCTTCCCAAGTAACCATTACGCATGGTGGAGCCCTGCTTTCCTGGGGATGGCTGAACACCTGCCTGACAATGGGAAGTAGTGAATGAATTCCTCATTTTGCTTTGCTTGGTGCACAGCTTTTGCTTTCCCTATTAAACTGTATCTATCTCAACCCACAAGCTTTCTTACTTTTGCCCTTCTGATCCTCTGCAGGGGGGAGTGAGTGAGCAGCTGGGTGGTGCTTAGTTGCTGGCTGGGGTTAAACCATGAGACCTATGCTGTCGACTGTCGTGTACAGGCACTTCAGAGAGATGCCCATTTCCAGAGCTCGAGTTCGAGAGCTTTCCTCATACTCCTCGCTAACAGGCATCTCCCTGTTTATGTGGATGCACATGGGATGGACCACCTTCAGCCCTGCTCTGTTCTTAAGGCCTCAACATAAAAGATTTTTTGTTCATACACAGTTTATCACAGTTTCATAAATGCACATTTTCACATCTTTGGTACATTTCAGGTTTTTTTCAGTCGACTACATCATGAGCTATTTTCAGCATTTTCCTCCTTTAGGTTCATATCACAGTGACTTGAAGTTTAGCATAAATTATGGTTTGAGTTAGAATGAATTCAGATGTAAAAAGAGATGGGGTGGATGAATTCACTAGCAGCAGAGCAAAGCAGTCTTCAAATTCCTCTTTTAGGAGGGGCCTAGTTATTCCAGCAGAAGTCAAAGTTTCCTTAGAGGAAGGTGCAACCATACGCTGCTTGTAACTGAACAGGAAGCAAAACAAAGCAGGGCTCCTTGAGATGATACAACCACCTGTTGCAGGTGCACAGTATTTCAATTCGAGTCCCCTTGCAGTGTTTTCCATATATTGAACTTAATCCTCATCCTGTGTGGAAACTGGAGAACATACCTATCACGTGAAGGAATAACTGTCAGCGTTCATCTCTCCTGTATTCCAGAAGGCTAAATTAGTGTTCAGTACTAAGAGGAACAGGGGACAATTTTTATCATTGCCTTTCCAACATAACCAGTCTGTTCAGCATCAGTTACCCAGGCAATACTCATCTCACACAAATCCTTTGATTTAAGGAGCATGTAACATGTAGCACTCTGACATCAATTTGTATTATTTACTGCCCACTTTATAGGATTGCTTGTTGAATGTGTTTCTTCTGGTATGTCTTGGACAGCTGCCCTAGCAGTAAGGAAAGTCCTGTTAGGACTACCTAGCCTGCAGCCAGGATCATCAGCTGCTAGCAGATCTCTGCGTGTGCAAGTGTGTCTTGCTTTCCTGCCCCACCGTCCCCACAGGGATTAAAGGAAGAGGCAAGGGTCTTGGCAGCCTTTATGGAGGTCAGAGTACTCCCAGAGCCAGAAGAGAGACTGGTTGACTGCATGCTCTTGCAGCAGGCTTGTGTGGACTCTGAGCTATGGTCTCAGCTTATAATGGAGCTCAAATATTCTGGAGAGACATGAATGACGAGCAAAGCATTATACTGAAGTACTGCCCAGGTCCTGTATCAGGAAGCATGCAGGAGCAGTCCCAGGTAATTACAAGCCCATGCCAGTGCCTAACGCTTGCCACCCTCTGCTCAGTGTCTGCCTAGGGGACACTCTGGACAGTGGCAACAGGAGGGTCATAAAACAGCAATGTGGGCTTAGTCTTTGCGTCTCTCCTGCCTCCGAGTGTTTGCAGGGTGCTTCCTCTCAGTTGCTTCAGTCATGCAGAGCATAGTCACGCTCCTAAACCAAAGCTAGTCCTGCTCAACTACCTCAAGACTCCTGTTCAGTAGCTTTCTCCTTCTCCACCTCCTAAAGCCACATTTCACTCTCTTACAGCTGCCACATAGAAGGCACTGCCTCTAGTGCTATCCAAGAGTCCACAAGGCTCTCAGCATACATCGTATTAGAGGATAAGCAAGGCTCTCAAGGGAATGGGAGGATACCAGATTACACCCTGCAAGGGCCTAGTTAGAAACAGATGGCTATCTGCCAGAGCCACCATGAGGAAACATTAAATTGCAGCATCACAAATGTTCCCATACGTACCTGCCTTCATGTTACTGATGTAGCTGCAGCTGATGCAGGCTTCGAGCAAACAAAAAAGAACCCCAAACTGGGATACTTGCTGCAAAAGGGCAAATTCTGACACTTGTAAAAATGCAGCAAGGGAACCTGTTGCTTAAGACTAGTCACATTTCCAGGCATCAGCCCAAAACTCAGGACACCTCTCGTCACACTCTTCACAGCTAACCAGGAAGACCTAGTTCTGAGTTCCCAGATGACAACCCAATCCAGCTGAGCCAACAAGGGAGCTCAGCCTTAAGTGCTGTCTCTCCAGACCTGCTGTGACAGCAATACATTGTGCCAAACATCTGCTAGCTTTCTCCCCTCCCACAGTCTACACAGACTTCAGGAGTCCAGACATGGCTCCAGTGAGGGATAGGCTTCAAGCTCTCCACTGAAACAGATTATCTACAAGTCATGCAGCTATGCCAACCATCAAGAGAATGCTTTCTGACTCAAAACCAGGACATCCACACTATTGGACAAGGAGGCTTGTGGCCCTGGCAAGCTGCTTCCAAGCTGGCAGCCACCAGGAGACACAGGCTAGCACAGCAAGGCCAAGGAATAAGGGAAAACTCTCCCACTACACTAATACTCCCTGCTGAGCTCTGCTCAACCTTCTCTCCTTCACCTCTGCACTGACTCCTTGTCTCTTGCACGCTTGCTAAGCTGAGATGTTGCAACTCCTGCATCAAGGCACATCACTTGCATGGGCTCTTCCTCACCTTGGCAAGTCTTCACAGTCCTGCAGCACTGCAGCTCATGACAAACAAGTGCTAAGCCTAAAGCAAGCACTGTCAGGCTTATAAGCAACAGCACCCACAACAGTTTAGCTGTAGGAAAAAGATGATGCTAAGCCCCACCCTGAAGAGATGATCAAGACACACACACACAAGCTAACCTTCTTTAAGGTCCCAGGACAACCCACCAATATCCCCAAGTTAGAAATGCAGAGACAGGGACCAGAGCTCTATAGTCAAACTGTCTTTCCAGTCAGAACTCCTGTTTCCAGGAAAATGCCCTGCAACCTTCCACCTTCTGCAAACACAACTTCCTGGTCTGCATGCAGAGGCAGGAAAATAAGGGGCACTTGGTCTATGCCATCGCTTCCTCTTCTTCCCGCATTAGTGCGACACACACATGCTACTGTACTTTTCTCAGAAATCCATGGCACAGGCAGAGGTAAAGTTATGAACCATGCACACTTTACAAACACAAAAGCCATTTCTGAACTGTAACTGATTCTTACCTCTCCCATTTTGTTCCCTTCCATTCTGACCACTCCTGGGATGCTCTCCAAGTAGCCTTCCAGTGTGCCATGTCCTAGGTGCCTGAAGGGAATCCACTCGCCAGTCAGGGATTTGTATTCACCCTGAAGCTCTGACAAAGGCACACCATTTTTAAAGGGATGAAGAACAGCTCGCAGTGTTTTTGCAATAAGTTCAGGCTCCTGCATCTTTACCTATAACCCCTTCACCCCAAAAGAAAAAAAAAAAAAAAAAAAGGCATTTTTACATACACAGGCTAAAAATACCAGCTCTTACTATTCAACCTCCCTCCCCAAACGAGCAAGGATTCAGCAGCTCAGCGGCTCTTCTTTGGAAACCTCGACACTTCTGGGTACACTTGTAGGGGCCTGGTCCTGCCAGCCAAGCAGAGGGTGGTGTGAAACACATGGGGCACGACATTGTCGAAAAACGCCACTGAATGAGCACAGCAGCCCCTGTGCATGGGCTGGCCCTGCCAGCCACTCACCACAGACCATGTGGCCAGAAGAGGGGTGGGGCTGCCAGCCAACTGGCCCACATCAGAAGTGGGGCAGGGACCCGCCGCCCCCCAGCTTGGCGCCCACTGCTCCCTCGGGCCCCATGCTGACACCAGGTAGCTCACGGCCGCTCCTCCCTCACGCGAACCCGCATCCCCACACCAACGCCCACAGGGCGCGTCAGCTCCGCCATGGAACCCGCATGCATCCGGGCCATGCCACGTCTTACCCACAGGCGCACGACGCCTTGACTCCACAGATGCCTCTTCAGAGAGAAAACCCAACAGAAGTGAAACCCGCTCCCTGCAAACCGGGGGCTGCACACAGCAGGAGCGCCACAGAGCCAGCGCCAGCACCGCCCCGACTCATCGCCAGTCGACTGCCCTGTCCGGAGAAACACGTGCCTGCCACCACGGCGCTGGTAAAGGCGCGAGCAGTCCACTGCTTCGTCTTCCCAGTGCCGCAGGCTGCTGAGCGCTGGCGGGACGCTTCAGGAGAAGACTTACCTGCCAGCAAGGGCTCCTGCCCGGGAAGGCTGGGCAGTGCAGGAGGTGGTTTCAAAGCGGGTGCCAGAGCTACCTAAACCTCTCGCCCATGCCTCAGCTCACAGGCGTGCGCACACTCGGGGCTTCTCCTGGGCCAGCCAGCTACACTCCCAAAACGCCGGGGAACTCCAGGCACAAGTGCTGCCAGGCAGGCTCTGCGCTCCTGGGCAGGCGTTCTTCTCGCAGACGCTCGCTCGCCGCAGGGGCAGTCTCGCCAGAGAAACCTCCCCGCCCATGATCGTGGGCCGAAGCCGGATGGAGCTCTCGCACAACCCAGGACCAACCCCGCTCGCAAAGCCTGTGCTGCACGCAGGGTCAAGTCCTAACGCTGAGCACGCTCCTGTGCTTGAAACACCTCCTCTTCACCCCCCAGCAACTAACGTGCAACACGAGCAGAGTCGGCAGTTTGGGAGAAGGCCACCTCTCCCTCCTCAAGCCTCTCTCGCTCAAGACACAACTGCAGAATCCCTCACTTCCAAGCACACGAAGGCGAGCAACTGCTGCCCGTGTACCTGCGTGGTGCGCTCTCCAAATGGCGGCAGCACCAGGCGGCTGCCTGCAACCGCGGTACCGCTATGCAGGACTCCACGGACGGCTGGTCTGTGCTGCTCTCTGCAGTAGCAGCCCCTCGCCCCTCACTCGCCATTTCCCTTTTTTAGGGGAGATCGCCCTGGGCAACGCACCAAGTCCAAAAGGAAGAGAAATCCCAACCCTCAGCACATTTCAGATGCCGTGCCACACGTCTCAGTCTGCACACGGACACTAACACTGTCTTCACCTTCCTGCACCCAAGTTCACGACGGCCCAACTCAGGTGCCGCGCAAGGAGGCACAGCATTAAGTCCTATTCTTCACCGCTCCATGAACCACTTCACTTTAAGAACACACAGCGCTTTACTAACCTGACCGTGTCTCTGGGCGTGTACACATATATTTACACACCGGTACACCCACATACCTACACCTATACAGACAACACTGCGTATACCTGTGTTTACGCATGCACGGTTCCTTACCCCAGCAATCCCTGCCCTTGGGGGTCCAAGCGTGTTTCGATGACCGATCTGGCAACAACCTCTACCACAGCTACCTTCACAGCAGCCCCTGCTCAGCTACGGGACACAGCGCTACTGCGCCCAGAAGGAGCAGCACATGGCCAACACCTGCACTTGCACGTCTCCAGATTGCAATGGGCGGCAGCCACGCTGGGCATGTGGGTCCTCCTCTCAGCTTTTTAGAGCTTTTTTTAGAGCAGCTGGTGAACAGAGCTTCACAGGATGCCCCTCAAAGAGTGAGAGGAGGTGCTGGTCACCTGCCAGAAGGAAAAGACCCAGGAAGTTCGTATCTCCCCTCTTCGGTGTCATGGGGATGTCATGTGTTGGGCAAATGCATAAGACTCCACCTGGTATTAAAGTTTCAACAGTATAAAAAACCAAACCCCCAAACATTGAGAAGTGCATCAAAAATGCAGTTTTGTCTGTAATTGTTTTCCACGTCACATACATATAAAAGATATGGAAAAGTCAATGAGAAGCATTTTGGGAGGCCTTTTTCTCTATCCTGTCTTCTAAATAATATATGCAAATTCTTATTTCATTAATACAGCTCTTGAAAGTCCTCTTACCTGAACTACCTGAACTTATCTTACTGCTCAGGAAAAATTAACACAATATCCATTACACCTGGGCCAACTGATGAGGAACGAAACATAATAATCTGGGAAGGCAGTTTCAAAGTTTGATTCAAAAGAGTAAATAAAATAAAAAAAGAAAGGGGGCAGGGAGGTGGGGGGGAGACAACATCAAGGCACCATCAGATAGCTCTGTAGTACACCAATACTAAAGAAATGAGTTAGATCAGAACTAGCAAACAGGATACCATAAAATATATACTCCTAAATTACATTATGAGGAGCAGTTATGAGGACAATTCACTTAGTTAAACGAGATGACAGATACTAAGGTACAAAGGTTCAACTGAATGCAGTCTTCAACTTACACCTGAACAACGTTCCCATTCCTACAGCTAGCAATAATGCAGAAGACTTGCAATGCAGTAATGGTGACAGTAACACAATGATGCATTAGCAGAAAGCTACATAGCTCAGAGTGGCTTCTGAAGCTTTTTTAAAATTCTGTTTGTGGTCAGCTGCTATAAGGTCATTCAGCAGTTATGACATTCACCCAGCAGCTCGCTGCATCCAGACAGGAGGACACTTCATTGGAAACACAGCCTGTGGAGCCTTTATCAGTAAGTCAGGGCACATAACTCAAACCAGTCTTCTCCGGCATCTGAACAGAAACTGCTTTCGATATGCCTAAAGCAGATTACCAGCCTGCAGTTGCAAAATGGTCTCCATGTTGCAGATTATTACTCAGGCTAACAAAAAAAGGAAGTCAGGATAGTTTTCCTGCTTAGAAGGATGAACGCCCTAAGAGCCATATTTTTAAAAAGCTACAAACACAACCCTGTGGAACAGAAGTCTCCTCTGAAGGCGCAAAGTCACTAACCCGCTGAAGTCGGGACAGCTTCTCTGTCACAACGCAGCCGCTGAGGAGAAGCAGCCTCTCGCTGACAGGCAGAGCCTGGCCCTCCACACTGCCTCTCCCCCTAGCCCGGGAGGGCTTACGCCCGGCGGGGCTCCGCTCTTTCCTTACCACCACGTCAACCCAGGGGCTTTCAGACAGCAGCCAAAGCCTCTTCCCCTGCCGCCGCCGCCGCCGCCGAGGACCGCCGCCGCCCTGTGAGGGGACGGCGCAGCGACAGCGCCCGCTCCCCGCGCGCCGAGCAAGCGGCGCCACCGCCCCGCCCCGCCCGCCACCGCCCAACCGCCGCCGACTGCGCCCCGCCCCTGGCGCATGCGCCGGCCGGCCTGGCCACGCCCTTGCCACGCCCCAGCCCGCCCGCCGCGCATGCGCGCTGCCCGCCTCCGCCCGCCCGCCGCGGGGGGGCGCCCCGCGGAGGTGGCAGGAGCCATTTTGGAGCTGTGCCGGGGCTGCGGGCGCTCGCTGGGCGGGGGCCCTGACGCCCCGCCGGTGCCGGCTCAGGTCACCGTGCCCTCTTCCCACGGGGCCGGTGAAACCTCAGGCCTGTTGCGGGGCAGCAGCTAAAATCGCCTTCTTGAGGGAGGGACTGAGGAATGACGGTGAAGCGCGTCTCTTCTACAGAGAACACGGGTTTAAAATTAATTCACTTAATTGCTTCAATTTCTGAGTACTGAAGGCTTCACTCAATTTGATTCTGTAGTTTGATCTCTCCATTAACACCTGTGCAAAACTGTTGTGTGGGTGCACTCCCCATCAAGGAGGGGCTGGGGGCTGGTGGGTGCCTGGGTGTCACCTGGGCCTTGTCTGCACTGCGCTGGGCCTGTGGCACCCTCTCGGCGGGGCTGTGCCGGCTCAGCCTGTACCCAGGCAGCTGCCGAGCTCCAGATGCCCTGTGGCTGCATGGGCACCTCGACCAATGCTGCATACTTGAAACCTTTAGATCCCACAGGTTTGGTTTTCGTGGTGTCCTCCAGCGTGTCACACACGTGGATGATTAGTGCCCCGTGCAGAGGCACAGAAGATGGTCACCAGCCATATGCGATCACGCCTCATGAAGTTGTTGCCCACTGCCAGTGATGGAGAGCTCCTCACCATGCTGCCATCAGGGGGCCCTGCCACCCCGCAGCTTGCCTGCAGCAGCATTCCCTTCTCTGCAGATGTCCCCCACTTCTGAGAGCCAGACTGGAGGCAACATCAGCTCAAGCTGCATGATGGCGGATTGATGGAGGGCTGCCAAAGCCAAGCCAGAGGCTGGCCTCACAGAGGGAGACTGCAGGGGCACATGCCAGGGCAGACGTGGAGATGCTGAATCTCACCTGGGGTGTGCCTGCAAAAGGGTCTCAGTGATGACTACCACCAAGACTTGGTGACAGCCGCCTTCTGCCACAACCATGACAGCCTTCAGAGACTGCTTCCTGTCAGAGTCCAGTATTCTCTGACCAGGCTTTTTTAGATACTCCACACATGGAGGGTCCAATTTTTAATACAAAGTTTGCTCATTTTAGGGTATTTGCATTTACAAGGCTTTTCCATTTAGTAGGGTGATACAACAGTCACAGTATAAATACACATTACATTTCACAGACTATTGCATTTCCAGTATACTGTGGAATCACAATATAGTTGTGAATCTCATTACTGGTCTCTAGAATATGCTTATTGTCACAACACTGGCTGTGCTTAATTGCCAGGAAGGGATATGCAGCTCGCAGTCAGCTCAGGCCTGGAGCTCTCTCTTTAGAGGTCCTTTGTTCATTGTTTTTGCATTTTTGTACTCATTGTTGGGATGAGCCACATATACACTCCATATGCTGGTCTGCTTGAGTTTATTGCCATGGAGTCTGCAATGTGAAGTCTGTGTCCCATCTCTTTCCACTTCATGCCTGCACTCCTCTATGCTTCTTGCTGTATCTTCTCAAGGCCTTCAGTATCACACCAGGGCTGTGTTTATCTCACTATGTTACTGGGCTAGTGCTGCAAATATCTCATTTGATATACAACGAGTGCTTCCAACTATTATATTTACAAAATAATGGTCACACTGGACAAAGATAAGGAAAAATAAAACAAATAGCCATATCAACCTTATTAGCTGTCACAGCTAAAACAAATAAAGTTTTAAAAAAAGATTTAAAACAAAGTTGCAGGCAGGCTAAGGAAAGTTCACACAGAGTGAGCTTCACAGCCCCCAGCCTGAGACCTTGTAAACTCAGAAGAGTTGAGCTGTTACTTGTTTTGTTAAGCGCTTCACATAACTCATATAAACCACAGAACTATTATACTTGCTAAATTATTGTGATAAGGTGTAAAGCCAAGCTGAGAACTCATGCAGCTAAAGAGACCTATCCAACAGGCACCGTGGTGGGGAGCATATTTCTTTCCTCCTCACCCTCTGGGTCTGGTGGAGCAAGCCATACATACGTGGAACCTAAGGTACAACCACTGTGGAGTGAGGTTCTTCTGGCAGGACATGTAGCTCAGCTCCTTGGGCTTGCCTCAGAGTTTGTGGTGTTTGCACTGCTCCAGCTCTTAGTCGTAGGTGGAGTCACTGCAGGCAAAGTCCTGCGCTGAGGGAATCACAGGGCTCTACAGAAAAGTGTAAGACAATGAACCAAATATCTGTTATAGTTACCTGCATTATATATATATATAGGAGCCATAGGGTCATAGCACGAAATGGATCTAATGCCTACACAAGCTGTGTTATTTTCACAATAAGTATACCCCTAAAACTAGTTAGGGGTATACCATTCTGCTTAAAATCTGCATCTCTTTAAGTCACGGACAGACAGTTATACAGCTGTTCTTTACATTTAGCTGATTCAGCCAGTCTGTCTGAAACAAAGGCATTCTTTGGTTCCCTCTGGTATTGAAATGAGTTTGGCTTCTTTTGCAACAGTTGTGGTCAATCACTCCATTACTGTCCCCTGAGCATCGAGGACATGGAACATCTCCTTAACTCCTCAGAGCACACCTCCCCTGCATGTGTCTGGTGAGGGGCCAAGGGGTCCTTGAACCAGTCACAGCCCCATGACTGCAGCAGGAACTGAGAGCCTCTTTGGGAGCCCACCAGATGCTAGCAACTCTCCTGAAACTTGCTGTCCTGATGAACACGAGGAGATACAGCCTGGACAGCCAGGCCACTGCTGGGGACATACAGCTAGCGGCTTCTTTATGAGTCGTGCCAAGCAGCTCCTCCATGAGCTTAGCTTTTCCCAGTCATCATGCAGCATGGATGCCTACAACTGCATGCGGCTGCCATGCTCTTGGCAAGCATGAAGGAAGCCCCTTGGCATCACTGAGCCTGGCAGCTGCCACACTGGTGGCCACACCTCCAGCACCAGGCCCAAGTCCATCCTGGACTGGTAGCCTTCAGGTCCCTGGGCACAAGAAGCTTCCCAGCACTTCATGCACCATCACCCATGAGGTCCCTGCAGTATCATGGTCTCCCCAGCAGCTGTGGGGAGGCTCTGATGGTGTAGTGTGTCCAGCGTGTCCATGTGTCCAGCTGTAGCCCTGGTGAAGCCACTAGGGTCTTCTCCCCACATTCCTCCCGATGAAGGATACCAGCCAGAGCTGCTCTAGCTGCTCCCCCACTGCCCCTGGAGGAAGATGGAGACAGGAGGAAGCCAAGGGAGGATGTGGCTGGTTGCTGTGCCAGGTGCTGTGCCAAACCTGCTCCACTCCCAGCAGGAGCAGGCAGTGCTCACCTGGAGTCCCCAGCTGCCCAGGAGGAGGAGGGCAAGCAGCTCCAAGGCTTGTTCCCACCATGGCAAGAGGTAGCCGTGACTCCAGCACTGGGAAGGAGAGTGGGATCAAAGCCAGTGTCAGCAAGATGGTCAGAAACCAGAGACAGGACCAGGCAGAGGAGCCAAAGAAAAGGGTAGAGGAGGAGGTCAGGACACTGGTAAGTCACAGAAGAGCCAAAGAGGCTTTGAAAGTTGTGAGAGAGGCCAGCAAGTCCCAATTCTGCAGAAGGATTACAGCAAGAGCACCTGAAGGAACAAAGACAGAAACTACTAATCTGGAAGAAACTGCCCAAAGCAAGGCCAGAAGGTTGGGAGTGAGAGAACACACTGACAGATATCGGACACTCAGGGCACAGGGTCAGGGACAGAAGACATAGAGAGACCCATGTGCAGGAAAGAGTGAAGGAACATCCTTTGCCTTGTTTCCCCAGACAGCGAGAGGTCTGTGTCTTGCACACCAAAAACTTCTTTCTCATGTGCTTCTCAAAATGTCTGTGGATAGGAATTGGCCTGAACTAGGTGTCTGCAGGGTGCAGGTCAACTCTACCCTTATCTGTCCAGTCAGGACTTTATATATATTTAATGCAACTTGGTCCTAAAGTCCAAACAAAATCTTAAGGAAAGATGGGAAAGGGATGTGTTTCCTAAATGTGAAATAATTGTTTTCTGTATCTTCTGGGCATGTCTACACAGTTATGGTAGTGAAGCCCCTGGCATGGAGCAGAAGCTTAACACTTTCACTACCTGTTCTCAATGCTTTGCTGTAAATTGACCATGAGATGGACAGTAACCCAGGCAGACTGCTGAGGATGCTTGCAGCATGCAAACATGAACAGCTGAGAGGCAGCTTAGGAAGCTGCTCCTCGACATTTCTCAGCTGTTGGTGAGTGAGCCACAGAGCTGGGAAGGCTTACCTTCAACCTGGTCTGAAGCATGGTCTGGCGGCTGGGATAGTGAGGAGTGGGTAGGGGGAGCTTCGTGAGCTGTCTTGCTCTACTGATCTCTGGGAACACATCTGTTTGTGCAAGTTCCCAGGTTACGCAGCATGGTTTTGCTGCAGACCGTGTCTCATGCAAGGAGCAGATACAGACAGTTACTTGCCTACAATCATCTGGTTACGCTCAGTATGTTTCTTTGCCCTGTGCAGGCAGCTGAAGAGCAGTGGAAACTTGGGGGAGATCTCACCATGTTGGGTAATACCGAGCACTTATTACACAAGTGGCTCTGTATTTGCCCACAACTTTAAAAGGCTTGCACATTCTCAATAAACACACAACAAAATCAATAAATGCACGAAGGTTAAGGTAGGGTTTGGCTTGCAAATGCTGATGCCGGCCCTCTGCCAGTCTCAGCAGGTGAATGGACACGTTCACCCAGGGCACAGTCTCTTGCAGACTTCTGTATCCGGGACAAAAACCCAGACCAAACGAGTTTCACAAGACTGACCTTACGTACCTTGGTAATCAGGTGCACCACCAGTACCAGCTCTGATAGGAAGCTTCTGCTGTGGGAAAGGCACTCGACACAACTGTGGGAGCAGCTTCCTCTCCCAGCCCCCTAAGGCCACCATGGCTGTGGTTTGTTGGAGTGCACAGGACTAAAACCCACACCTACAGCAGGGCAGGTATCCAAAACTGCTGTCAGTAACAGTGCAGTGCTAGTTGCCTCATCTCCCTTAATGCTGAAGTATTTGTGAGATCCCCTGACTATCTGACCGTGGGGCAATGGGCAGGCTTTTTACTGCTGAAGCTTTACTTCCAAGTGGAGACTTACGCATTTGCCCAACACATGACATCCCCATGACACCGAAGAGGGGAGATACGAACTTCCTGGGTCTTTTCCTTCTGGCAGGTGACCAGCACCTCCTCTCACTCTTTGAGGGGCATCCTGTGAAGCTCTGTTCACCAGCTGCTCTAAAAAAAGCTCTAAAAAGCTGAGAGGAGGACCCACATGCCCAGCGTGGCTGCCGCCCATTGCAATCTGGAGACGTGCAAGTGCAGGTGTTGGCCATGTGCTGCTCCTTCTGGGCGCAGTAGCGCTGTGTCCCGTAGCTGAGCAGGGGCTGCTGTGAAGGTAGCTGTGGTAGAGGTTGTTGCCAGATCGGTCATCGAAACACGCTTGGACCCCCAAGGGCAGGGATTGCTGGGGTAAGGAACCGTGCATGCGTAAACACAGGTATACGCAGTGTTGTCTGTATAGGTGTAGGTATGTGGGTGTACCGGTGTGTAAATATATGTGTACACGCCCAGAGACACGGTCAGGTTAGTAAAGCGCTGTGTGTTCTTAAAGTGAAGTGGTTCATGGAGCGGTGAAGAATAGGACTTAATGCTGTGCCTCCTTGCGCGGCACCTGAGTTGGGCCGTCGTGAACTTGGGTGCAGGAAGGTGAAGACAGTGTTAGTGTCCGTGTGCAGACTGAGACGTGTGGCACGGCATCTGAAATGTGCTGAGGGTTGGGATTTCTCTTCCTTTTGGACTTGGTGCGTTGCCCAGGGCGATCTCCCCTAAAAAAGGGAAATGGCGAGTGAGGGGCGAGGGGCTGCTACTGCAGAGAGCAGCACAGACCAGCTGTCCGTGGCGTCCCGCATAGCGGTACCGTGGCGCAGACTGCAGCCCTGTGCTGTTAGGGACCAGAGCTCCTGCAGAAAGAGCAAATGGAACAGTATGAGCACTGTGTGCTTGTTTGCATTCAAGCATAGGCAAGGATACCTGTCCAATCTCTGACACTGCTGATACGCTTTTTGCATAGGTGTTGATTGCACAGCGGCTACGCTGTCCAGTTTCTAAGCAGGAGCTCCTCAGATGGGAGAGCTGTCCCTCAGAAGGACAAGACCTCCCTCCAGTGGTTGTATGTTGAACCAGCCCGGTGCAGATGCTGGGTGTGCAGTGGAGGAGGAAGAGGAGGGGAAGGTTGAGCTGGAGTGCGCTGCTGGAGGCCAGGAGTGTTGCCTTGTTCGTAGTGTTGTCATCCTTTGCCCATACTTCCCTGGGCTGTTTGGGTCAGCCTGAGGGACCGAGGAGAGCTCTCCAGCAAGCTGTAGCTGCTTAGCAATCGCTTCCTTTTCTGTCTTGGCCCGTGGTTTTCCTGCTTTGGTTGCCCTGGCTCGCTTGTGAGAAAAGTTCCTTTCTGGAGCTGCTGTTTGCTAGATTTCAGAGGTGCTGGCCAAATCCCTGAGTTTCTCCTATGCTAAATTGTCAACCCCCATGCTTGTTGGGGGCCATGGTTATGAGGGTGGTGGTGCTGTGCGTGAGGGCCCCTTTTTCAGCCGTTACCACCACCATACAGGCAGAGCTGGGTTGTAGAGGGTATCAAGTGTGGGGGTTTGCAGCATAGGGGCTGTGTGTCTGTCAGCTGCGGGTGTTGGGTGGATGCTGGAAGCCTTTGCAAGCTGTGTAGTTAGGCTGTTTTACCTGTGCAGGTATGAAGAGTCCCTTGGGAGCCTGTTGTGTTGGTTTGTGATGGGAGGGCGCCGGGCAGTGTTGTGAAGTGAGATGATCAGCCTGTGGGATGGGAGCGAGAAACCGGGCTGTTCCCCGGTGGGGCCCAACCTCATGTGGGAGGGTGATGGAGAGGCTCTGGTGGACCTGGCTGTCTGCTTTGCTGATTTCTGAGCTGCACTGCAAGAGGAAAGGGAGGTCTCCAAGGCCTGTGTCTGCTGCTGAAGCCTCTCCTGATCTGCCTGCAGGCCTGCATGACCCAGCAGTTACAGGCATGGAAGTGGTTGCAAGTCCTTCTGTGGGCTGTGGATGAGCTGCACCTCTGTGCTTTTTGCATAAGCTGCTGCAGCAGTGTTTTCTCAGAGCCTGTGGGTCAGCTTTCCCTCACTGCCGTGCTGTTGTTGTGTTGCTCTCAGTGGGGTATCCTAGGATCAGGCCCAGGCAAGGCCCATCTGCTTGCAAGTTGGCAGCTTGGAGCAACAGTGGGTCTCGCAGTTTGTTGTATTCCCCTGTTCTTGTCTGTAACGAAGGGTTTGCTTCTTCTTGCTCTCTTGCGACCACACCAACAGTCTACCCTCTAGTTGGGAAGCTGAACTGGTGACTCATATCCCAGTTAAATAACAATGATAGTAAACACATGTTGGTTCACTGTCTTGCATGGCGATACCCCTCGGAAGTGTTTGAGCCCACCAAAATTGGTGTGTTAGAGCCAGCAAGTAAAACAACAAAGTGGCCAAGACCTTGTTTATGCCAGAGTTATTTGGTAACCTCTGCTGTGTGGTGGAGTTTGCGAGGAGGGTGCTTGCAAGCCCGGGTAGAGAAGAAGAAACCCTTTGGGTGATGGTGCAGGAGGTGGCCAAGGAGGTGGAGTTAGGCTGGATGGATAGGCTACACCTCTGGGAGCTACTGCTGGCGCTGGGTGGTAAAGGGCAGCCTGACCACAGGTTCCAGCTTAGACGTGACCTGTTGTGGCACCTCACGGGTGCATGGCTTTTCTGAGAATTTAAGGAGAGACGGGTCTTCTGTCACTCTCCCTGCTGCAGCGCAGCGGTGCAGATTGTGGTTTGTGAGTCCTTGGGTGTGAGCCACAGTGCTGTAGCGAAACAACCCAGGGGTGTGGCTGAGAGCATCCTTCTTAAGTGTCTTTTGGAAAAGTATGGACCCCCTGGTGGGAGTTATCTGCTGTGCTTGAAGTCTCTGTGGTTTGGGTGGAGGAGAGCACTACTCATGGCTACGTCTGCGAACACTTTAGGAAGGCCGAAAGGAACTTTGCGACAGCCCAGGTCCTTGAGCACGCCAGAAGAAGGCAGCAAGAGGCCCGTTCCTCGCCCGCCACGTGGCAGAGGAGTGGCGTGTGGAGTGGTGAAACCCACTATGGAGAGCGCCCGCTCTGCCTTGCCTGCAGCTGCTGGGAGCGGACCATCTAAAGAAATGCCCATGCAGAGGCACGTCACGGTGGTAAACAGGTCAGTGCGCGTGTGTGAGTGTGAGCGAGGTGAAAGGAAGTGTGGTGGCCCCTTGGGTGCTGCCGTGCCAGCAGTGCGTTCTGGGAGGCGGGAGTCCAGCCTCCTCCCGCCCCTGCAGAAGGTGAAGTTTGAATGTGTGTCGGTAGCCAGGAGGGAGACGGGTGGCCTTTTTGGATGCTGCCGCAGCTACCCCGTGCTCTGGGCCGGCTCCCATGTCTTCCTGGGAGAAATCTGGCCAAAGGTGTGACACCAAGGGTGTGTGGGGTTGTCGCTGTTTCCCAGGCCCAGGAGGGGGCTGTTGTGGCCAGATGGATAGAAAGCAGAAGGAGGTTTGTGTGTAAGTGGCAGGTGATGCTGCGTGGTCAGGGTCCTGGTTGCCTGCAGGTGGCTGCCTTTACCTCTTGCCTGTCTTCTCCGTTGTAGTGTTAGTGTTTGTGTCCCTTGTCAGCGTGCTGGGACCCGGCGGCTGCCCGACCGTGTTTGGGTGAAGTGAGATGAGGGCTGGAGCTGCGGTTTTGCTGGGTTAGCGGTACATGCTGCTTTTCAGCCCTCTTTGAGCCGCTCTAATCCAGGTGGCTTACCCAAGTGCTGCCCCATCATTTCTCTTTCTGTGTTGTTTTTGGCCGCCCCGGGCCATCAGCTGATGGTGGTGAGAAAGTGTTTGCTGTTCCTCATTGTGGCTGCGCTGAGTCTGCTGGAGCTGTGATTGTGGTGGTAATCCTCTGCAGGTCACCGGGATGGGTTAGAAGTCAGCCTTGCATTGAGTGGAATTGGCAGTGGTGAGTGGCTTCCACGGTGGCGTAGCTGCGAAGTGGCACGGAGCAGAGTGAGAGCTTAATCCTGCCGTGGTGCCCGCTCTTTCTGGAAGACCCACAGAAAGCAGGCGCATCCTGCGCCAGTCGCCTGCGTGAGTCCCGTGTGCGTCAGGGTTCTGGGTACTGGAGGGGGAGATGCGGATGTGCTCAGAGCACTCGTGAGAGCAGCAGCTGCTTCAGCTTTCATGCCTGAGCGTAGCATTTTACTGACTGCTGAAGGCACTGCCTCGTGACCTTCCTGCCGCTCTGCAAGGGCGCTTCACTACGGCAGTGCTCTGCTGGTCATGCTTTTTGGGAATTTCCCCAGCATGCTGCTGCTGGTGGAGTGGACAGGTGCCCCGGGGAGGGGGCGGCAGCCATGGGGCTGCTGGATGGCTCTGCTGGGGTTTTGCCCTGGGGCTGGGCTCGTCTCGAGGGCAGGAGACGCTCCTTGTGTCCATGGGCACTCGGGCTGTGGCTGTAGCAGCAGCTGTTTGGACATGCCCAGGCAGAAATGCAGAGGTGTTAAGAGGTGGGTGGTGATGGCAGCAGGAGCCAGGCTGTGAAGCCCCAAGGCTGTGAAGCTGAGGTGGGCAAGAGGAGAGCAGTGGCAGGAGCAGCAAGCAAGCTGGAGGAGCTGGCAGCAGCCATGTGAGGAGTGGAGGGTTTGGAGGTAGAGGCCAGGGAAGGGAGACATGCTGCATGCAGCAGATGAGGGGAGTGGGACTGGGGCCCCGACAGGAGCGGGGAGACTCGAGATGGGTCTCTCTGCACCACAGCTCCTAGTGACATGAGTGTGGACTTGCTAACCCCCGTTCTTTTGCTCCTGAGCGAACTGGGTGGAGCTGCAGTGGAGAAATGTGTCACCAGCTCTGATCCCCGTTTTGTTGAGGAGGCTGCTGCAGCAGAGAAGGGAAGGGCCAAGCTGTCCTTCTGTGCAGGAGACATTTGTTCTGTAGGTCCTTCCACCTCAAGTCCCCATTGAGCCAAGCACCGTGGGACCAAGTCCTCAGACCATGCAGACCCCCGCCCCACCAACTTTGCCGTGCCTGTGCACCCAGGGACCTGGCCCTTGGGCTGTTGAGGACTTTGCTCCCCACCTCCCTCCAAGCCAAGGCCCATAGCATCTGTCCTGGGTCATTCCATCACTGTCCACCACCGTGCCCCTGTGCAGAGTATCACGGGGCCTCGCCTTTAGCCATGCTGGGCTGTGAATTTCAGGCTCCTGCTTGGAAAGCTATGAGTCGTATTCCTGAAGGCAGGCAGACCTTTGCCACCAAGGCTGCCTCCACTCTCAGCATGCCAGGACCTGGCCGTGGAGCAGTGCTGGGCTTTGTTCCCCACTGCTGAGTGCCGGGGCTTGGCCCTTGCGCTGTGAAATGCCACGACCTCCCTGTGCTGGGCGCTGCGGGGGCTGGCTGGAGACGTTGTTCCCCCAGCTCACCCCAAGCCCAGCACCATGGGGCCTGGCTGTTGGGCCATGCCTTGGGCTGCCCTGCGTCCCTCTGCAGGCAGGTTTCAGAGAGCCAGACTACCCATGCCAAATTTTCCCCCACAGGGGACTAGGTCCCTTGTGCCCTTCCTCTGTGGGGCCACTGGGGACAGGTGGGCCACCCATAGGGCACAGCTTGCCAATGCTTCCCCAGCACGCATGCCCCCCCGACAGAGGGCAATGCCAGCAGTGCTGCATGCTGCTCTGGGGGTTGGACCACCGCACTGCCCAGCAAGACCCCCCAGTGATGCACTCTTCAGCAGCAACAGTCCTTGGCAGGAGCAGGACAAAGCAGGAGCCTCTGGGGGACACTACTGTGGGAAAAGGCTGAGCTTTCTGTCTCCACCAAGGTGCAGCCCTAGCATCTGCTTGCATCTTGGGGTGGGACCAGAAGAACCTGCTCCCAGCACGGGCTGTGTGTGTCTGGGTTCAACAACATGTCCTGGTGCAGGGAAGCACCCCATGGTGGGGATGGAGACAGGCACTGTGGAGAAGACAGCGTGAGGGACCATCAAAGAAAGCTCTGGAGACACTGGGAGAGAAGCGTCAGAAACCTGTGCCCTCAGCACCCCACCTTACTGCCTTTTTTTCCCTCCTTAAAATGATGATCATTTCAGAGGATGACTTTAGAAAAACCAAACAAGCTTTTTTTATCGATGAACCAAAAGACATAGCATAAGCATCTTTGCATAACTACAGCACACCATTTCTCTTACAATAATTTTTAACCTGCAGCAATAGCACATCCAGCGTGTGGGCAGGGGTTCCTGAAAGCCTTTCCTAATTCACTGGAGGGTTTTGCTGTCCCCAGTCAGAAAGCAAGAGGGCAGCAACCTCCAGTTTAACAGTGAGTACTTGTTAACTAGACAGCAAAATCAAAGCTGTGCCGAGCAGCAAATGGCCTTGTCTGTATTTAAAAAAAAAATGCCAGAACAAAGGTCCCTGTTTTAGTTGCATGCTACTTTAATGACACTGCTTCGTTTTGTGCCAACACCCAGCATAAAACTCAGCAGACACCCGGGAGGATATTTATAATTAACAGAAACTGAAGCAGCTCCCTCTATCAGGCACATATAATTAAGACTTTGGACAGGTTTTAGCAGGCTCTGGTTTAAAGGTTATGACCAGAGCTGCTGACACACCACAGTTACAGATTTAAAGACATTGAAAAAAAATCCACGCAATCCACTTATAACCTGAAAGAAGTCTGAAAAAAATGTTAAATGTTTCTAGAGGAGAGCAAATATGGCAAGCCATTGTACATAGCAGTGACATAGGAGTGATGATGAGCCATGGGAAGGGGATGAGGAGTCAGGAGGAGGATGGAGGTACCAGCAGGAGCCGAAGTTTGGGAAGCCAGAGGTGGAAGAGTGCAGAAGAAAAAAGTGTCTCCCGGTCAACTGAAGCAGTCTCCTCTCCTGTAATGGAGCTGCTGCAGGCTCTTCAGTTCTGGCATCTCCTAGGTGAGGTCTGTTTCCACACCTTTGTTGCAGATGTGCTGAGACTCTATTAGACAGCCCCCTCAGCATCCAGAAGTTTGTTTGGACAGGATATGTCGGGGTGCAGCTGTCGGGACGGTGGCTTAAGAGCCTGAGAGTCGCAGGAGATGGTTGCTACCAGCTCTGCTCCCTGTTCTGTCGAGGAGGCTGCTGCAGCAGAGGAGTGGACACCAAGCCATCCTTTTGTGTCAGAGAGATGTGGAAGCAGGACCTTCAGTGCAAGGTTGTGTAGTGGCCCATATGACTGGATTAATTTCATAGAATCACAGAATCATAGAATGCTTTGGGTTGGAAGGGACCTTCAGAGGTCATCTAGCCCAACCCCCTGCAGTGAGCAGGGACAGCTTTAACCAGATCAGGTTGCTCAGAGCCCCGTCCAACCTGACCTCGAATGTTTCTAGGGATGGGGCCTCCACTGCCTCTCTGGGCAACCTGTTCCAGTGCTTCACCACCCTCACTGTAAAAAATTTCTTCCTTATATCCAGTCTAAATCTATTCTTCTTTAGTTTAAAACCATTACTCCTTGTCCTGTCACAACAGGCCTTGCTAAAAAGATTGTCCCCATCCTTCCTGTAGGCCCCCTTTAAGTACTGGAAGGCCGCAATAAGGTCTCCCTGCAGCCTTCTCTTCTCCAGGCTGAACAACCCCAACTCTCTCAGCCTGGCCTCGTAGGAGAGGTGCTCCAGCCCTCGGATCATTTTGGCGGCCCTCCTCTGGACCTGCTCCAGCAGGTCCATGTCCTTCTTGTGCTGAGGGCCCCAGAGCTGGACGCAGTGCTGCAGGTGAGGTCTGACCAGAGCAGAGCAGAGGGGCAGAATCACCTCCCTCGACCTGCTGGCCACACTTCTTTGGATGCAGCCCAGGATACGGTTGGCTTTCTGGGCTGCAAGCGCACGCAAGACTGGCAAGATCCATGGCTGATGTCCTTGCTGCTGGGGGTGTTTTGTGCCCCCGGAGCTGCTACAGTAGTTGCTTGTGCTTTGGGAATTGCAGGAAGGAAAGCTGTTTTGAACCAGGAGGTCCTGACCTCAAACCAGCATGCAAATGAGCAGAGGTGTGAGCAGCATCCCCAGAAACCCTGGGCTCACACCAGGCTCGCAGGCAGCCGGCGCAGGCTCAGTGGCAGTGCTCCAGCAGCGGTGCCAGCACTCACCCGTGGCAGTGGCCGCTTGTGGTAAGTGGACAATTTGATGCACAGCACAGCTTGGCTGAGGGGAGCCCTGAAGGCGTCAGAGCTTGTGTCCCTGCCCCCTTTCCCAGTCTGGGGTGAGGCGCTGCCCGTGTGCAGTTTTCTCTGGGTGTGTTTCTGACGCCCGCCCTGCCTCCCCTCTTACTACAAGGGCCCACGTTCAGTCAGCAGGCTCGTCGTCAGAGCACTTGTCTGGCCAGACCCTGTGCCTGATCCTTGCAGGCTGTTCTACCTCCTTATTAAACTCTGTCTATAATTGTTTTGTTGTTGTTTTTCCTCTCTCTCTCGCTCTGTGATCCCCTAGCAGACTTTTAAGCTGGATTTCTTGGTTAAGAGGGGTTAGAGCCAGGTTCTGGATAGACCAAGAGTATGGTGCCACCTACAAGAGGCCTGCAAAAATTGAGAGACAGATTCATTCAGTAGAGAACTTCTAGCCCAATTAGTTGGTAAGAAGGCACAGGGTTGGCCCATTTGTGTTATTCTTGATGCTGCTTGCCTGTATGTGGGTGCCTGCAGAGGCATTGCTCTATGATCTGTTTGTGGGTTGTTGATCTGTTTCCGACAGGCTGGTCCTGGCAATGAGGAAACGCAGCCGCCGCCACCATGCATTGAGCATTTGGTCATTCCGCACCGGTGGGAGGAATTTCCTGTCTGCTACAGTCCATCAGTGCCCACAACAAGAAAGCATCTGTTTTAGGGGGCCAAAGCTGTCACCTGATGATCAATTTGATGTCCAGAATGGCTCCAGCTGCCTTTCAATTTAATTTCCTTGTGACTTAATTATTTGTCTGAAAGTTTTTTGCTTAGCTGTACTTCAAAGTGTGTTTGTCTAATTGGTGACTAAATCCACTTGGAAGTCAAACCATGGGATTTATCATGGCCAAGCCATCTTTCCCATTCTCAGACACCAGTTCCCCTTGATGGGAATGTGTCACGGCCAGATTGCAAGGCACAACCCTACATGAGCAGGAAGGGAGGGACTGCTGGAAACATGCACTCTGCCTGCACACCAGATCCTTGCTGTTCTCCCAGCTCAGAGGAGGGCAGGGGTAAAATTCACTAGCAGATCATCATTGATACAGGCAGAACATCACGGAATCTTGGAAGCATCCAAGTTCCTGGATGTGTATTGAACTGTGTATTAATCCTCCACTGAAACCTATGGTGCCTCACCCTGAAATGGCAGATAACTTGACCTGGTACCTTTTCTGCCCACAGGCCACTTCAGGTGTACTCCATACACTTAAACATGGGATGCAACCCTCTGGATACCCAAACACCCCTCCAACAGTGAATTTCTGGGTCATCTGGAGCCCCAGCTAGGAAGCTCCTCCATTCGCATTGCTTTCCTTCTTTTCCTCTTTCCCTTTGGCAGTCAGAGTGCTCTCATTTAGGCTTGGGTAAAGGTTTCAAGGCCTCCCTGCACATGGGTAGGGTTGAGGATGTGCCTTTACGCTCACTAAGCAACTTTACAAGAAGCCTCACGTGGCTTCTGCACCACAGCATGTGTCTGCTGGCTGCCTCCCGTGGGCAGGTTGGGGTGTCATGCCCACAGCTTCAAGGAGGTGTCTGTCAGGTGTGATGCCAGAGCCTGCTAAGAAGGAGGATCACAGTTTCATCACTGCCTGCTTCTTCCCAGTTACTGGAGAATTAGATCATACTTCCCTTTCTTTTTCAAGTCTATGTACAAGGATGAATTTTTTGGTCATGTCTCCTGAAAAACAAAGTTCACCTAGCTCACTGCATGCTGGTTTACCACAAGCCCACCTGCAGCATTTGGAAGGACTTCACCACATTCAGCACTCACAGAGATTTCCCAGGTCTTCCAGGTACATGTGTTTTACCCACTGGACAGCCTGGCTGGCTCCTGTAATTGCTTATTTGAAATAGGTGCTGGGTTGCAACGTGTGAAAGTTGAAAAAAAGTACATACAATATGAAGAGCAGTACGTTTTAGTGTGCCAGAACACCACTAGGACCTGAAGAAAGAGTAAGTGGAAGATGCTACTTTGCTTTCCCCAGTTAACAGAGAAAGGGCAATTTTTCTTCCATTTTTAAGGCAAGATAGTAGGCATAAAGCTTGGTTAAATCATGGGAACACTTCAGGTTTGGGTGTTTTGTGGTTCCCCTTCCCCCCCCCCGCCTCCCATGAAGGTCAGTATTTTGTTTGCTTCCCCTGTTTTCCCAGAATAGTAGTCCGGAAATGAGTTTTACTATGTATGTTTTTTTAAATTTTCCATCTGGCCTCTGCCCCTTGGACAGCCCTTCCTCTTGCCCCAGCTGACTCCCTCCAAGCCAAGGTGCATGGGGTCTGGCCCTTGGGTTGTGCAGGCCAGGCCCACCACTGCTCACCTGAGCCAAGTACAACAGGGCTACGCATGGGCCTGTTCCCCACAGCCTGAAAACACCAGGTCATGTTTTTCTAGAGGACTGCAAATAGGGCAAGCAATTGTACAAAACTACCTTGGAAAATACAGATCATCATTCACAAACCAAAAATGCTTAACACACTACGGTGTTGTCACAGAAAGATTTTACCAGTTACAATAAAAATAAAGGTTCTAGAACTGCTTGAATGTTGCAGGGGTCAAACTTAGTGTGTAGGTGTCATCTTAGAAACTAAAACCTATGAAATCACACTGCTACAACACAGCCACGCTCTCACAGAGCATGACCCAATCTCAAACAGCAAGGCTACGGAATACCTATAAAAGTAGTGCCCAGCTGAAACAAGGTATGTTTGTCTTGGCAGAAGTGTATTTCACTATTTTTAAAGCACGACTACTCCACAAACATCCAGGGTAGAAGAGATGTTGTATTTTTCACAGACAAATTCTAGTTACAGATCTCTGGAACTTGTAAATAATACTTAGAATACAGAATTTCAAATCAGTGCAAAATGTACAATCAAACACAGAACACATACTGCAAAATATATACAGAATTGTTCTAAGAACATAACCCAAGGACAAACAGATGTTTAAATATAAGAGGAAAGTCCATCTTTTATAAATTACTTTCTTTTAAACCAATTAGTATGCTAGGTATGTTCTTCATAGACAAGTTACCACAGCATAGTGACGTGTCTCATTTGCAAGGCAAA
The DNA here is from genome assembly GCF_030463565.1 of Pelecanus crispus. Taxonomy (NCBI): domain Eukaryota; kingdom Metazoa; phylum Chordata; class Aves; order Pelecaniformes; family Pelecanidae; genus Pelecanus; species Pelecanus crispus. The sequence goes on along the minus strand of NC_134676.1, from coordinate 70,312,942 downwards.
CACTGAGAAACAAGTTACATCATTAAAAGCCTTTCTGAGACCAATCCACAAGTAAACATGTGTGATAATGCATTACTGGTTTGAGGCACACAACGTGGAAACAGTTTTCAACCACTTCAATGCTTATACTTAGGCTTTTTTTTCTGAGAATTATTAGGCAGATGCACAAGAGTAAGCACTAGACAATAACTACACTGTTAAATGGTCAGCTTACCTTAGCTTGTTGGGCCAAGATGATTTATTACCAATGTATTAGAACATTCACAAGAAATTCTTTGAGACATCTTAGAGTATCTTGATATTAAAATAGCATTCATGAAACTGCTTGAAGTTGGAGGATTTAAATAACCAGAGGTGAAAAACACAGTTATTTAAGCAATAGTTAAGCCATAGTTTGAGAAGAGGTAAGATGTCATGGGTGGTTCATAAGTAGAAGGGACGCTGAAATCTATAGCAAATTACAAACAATGTGATGCTTTGCATTCAAAGCAGAGATGCTCCCTTCCAATAATCAGAACTTGCAGCTTCAAGGTATTGATTGCTACTACCTACACCATTGCTAATTAAACTATCCCAAGGATAATTTGCTTTTGGCTTGTTCAGAAAGCTGGAGTTATATACAGCTATTGCTATGCTACAGATCCCCATAATTTTGTTTTAAAATAGCAGTGAAGGCTTTATAAGCACCTAAAATTACACAATAAATACTCAGTAATTCTTCAAGCACCTCTTGCTACCCAATTTGGCAAGATCAGCAGCACAAAGAAAGGGAAGCCATGGCGAGGCAAGCTGTTAACTCTTTGACACAGGCACATGTTGATTTGCGCCTGCCTTCCTTCGGAAAGCGGAAGGACTAATGTGTGGCACACCCTGTGGACAGTGAGAGAGGACTGTAAGAGCCAAAGAGTCACCAGACTCACAACATTCCTACAGTCAAGCACAAGGGCGGGCTCTCTGCTCTTTAACATGCAGTGATTTATATGGGGGAAAAGTTCTGCCTTCTACAGCTGATGTTTATATCAGGAGTTGCTGCCAGAGGTGTAATACGGGATACGTGCAATAGAAATGAAACCACGTCTTCTAAAATCAAGTCTTCTCCTAAGTAACACACTTGAGCTGTGCACAGCGACATGTTACATGGGTGTGTTGCTAGGAGAGCGCAGAGGAATAACTACACCAGTAACAGTGCCCTATTAAAAAATACTTTGCTTTGGGATATGTCTTTAATGTCTACACACATTTATTTCAAGACTTCAGACCAACTTTTTCAACAACACTGATCTGCTTATAAAACATTCTCATAAATTATCTTCACAAAAAATAAAGTAAATCTTTTGGAAAACATGTTCAATACAACACTTCTATCAGTAGAAATTCTGTCTTATGAGTCCATGGCAGAAAAGTCATAATCCACATTTGAATCTCTCCAAAGAGGCATAACCAGGAATCTAAACCAGAAGGCAACTATTTCATTATTGTCACAGGAAGCAGAAACAATGCTTCCAAAACACGGAAAGAGTGCATTGTTTCAACCAAAATGTACGGGTTTACAATCAATAGTCACTGTCCTGTAAACACTGAAACTGCTGGTCTAACTGCAGGTTAAGATTAGTAATTTGCATTCATTTCACTGCGTTCCACACATACAATGGCTATGCTGTTAAAAAAATACACATTAAATAGCAAATGGAACGAAAGCTTTGAGCTGGATCTCTCCTATAAGCCAAGGGTCAAATGAGTAAATGTTGACATTATAAACAGAACTTTAGCATTACTTTTATGCATTATAAAATCAGTCTAGTAAACCTAAATCTTAGAATAGCAGCCAATCTGTATTGTTTAAAAATATGTATGAACTTTCAGTCAGTCAGCTATAAATTCATACTGCAATGGGAAGAAGATACCATCTCTCATTCCCAAGCAGACTTCCAAGGAGAACACAGCATTGGAGCTGGAACGCTGCAGTCAGAGAAACTCCTCAACAGTTGCATTCTGCAAACTTGTTTTCATTGTTTACTGAAAGTGCATCTTTGTATCTGTAGATTCATCCCCATATTTACAAAAAAGTACAAACATTGCAATTTTGCCACACCCTAAGCCTACCTAACCTGCATTTTCTGTTAAGTGCAAAAAGTATATGAAGTGATACATGCCCTGGGTGCATAAAAGATCAAAGCCTGAAAATGAGGCAACACTGTCACCATGAATCCACAGTAATTCAGTAGTTGCTGAGTCTTTGCTGCACAGCTGTTAAATGGCTGAAGTAGAAGCTAAGCCCAATAGCCAGAGCTGTGTTTTAGAGCAGGATCTCCACTCCCCTGCTCTCCACGCCCATTCACCACCACATACTCAGTCCCTTTGTTATCAGTTGTGGTACAAAGGCTGGGCCCAAAGGGCAGGAAGGCAGCCTAGCAGAAGAGGAAAATGCACAGTTACTATGAAAGTTGTAAGGAAGAGGTATGAGGTGCAGACTGAAAGAATATCTACTGCCAGGTCTCTCAAGTGCACAACTCCAACACACCCCCAGTTTCAGTGCTGGAGTATGGACCGGCGGCTATGCAACACCAGGCACACCTGCTCACACAGTCAGTACATTATAAAATACCTATGCAGCTAAATCTGTTGTGTCTTCAACATAAGTCCTTTTTCAGTTTCACAACAGCTCCTCTTACCTTCTCCTCCTATAAAATGAGGCTTCATTTGATAATGACACATTTATATGCCAACAGACTGCTGCAGAGTAATGTGCACGCGTAAATGCTTAGCAATTCCAAACAGCTGATATTCAAAACAAGTACATTATTTGCTCTTTAAAGAAATGCAATCTGTACAATACTTGTAAGAGGGTAACTGTGAAGATTAATGAACAATTGTAATAGTTCATTTAGTTTTGCTCCTTATTTAAGTCTTGCAGTGGACTATGCTACAGCTTCTTCTAGTTTTTAAAATGCTACAATAGCCATTGCCATTGATTTTAGACACATAGAAACTTGATTAAAATCTAGAAAGAGGAGTTCAAACTGTACACATGCAGAGACTGTACTCTAAAAACAGTTGTGCTTTCACTGTATTGCCATCATGTCTCGTTGCAAAGCACATGTCCATTAGAAATACATGCTGGGAACCTCAGTTGGACCAGTAAGAAAGCAAGCTCTACCTCCTGTCCAACACTGGTGAGAGAAAGATCCAGAAGTGAGTGCTATCAGAACGCTGTAACACAGCAAAAGCTGTACAAGCAGGCACTGTGAAAGGAAATACAATAAGGCCTATTTTTAAAGGGTGTGTCCATATGTATGTATGCACATATAGGTACACACAGGCATATATACACACACATAAATAAAGTTTTTGGCAAAATAACACTGTTTCATTTAAAAATCAGTGCGATGAAAACATCAGCAATTTAAACTATACAAATCAAGTGTAAAAGCCACGGGGAAAAAAGCAGCAAATTTTCTGAAGTAGCACCTGTATCTCAGGGATGAGCTCTTGAATTTCAGTTCTCCTAATTCAAGACAGAGGTAATGCGTTTACCCATCAAAACAGATTTTAACTAACTGACCACCTTCCCTCGTCTGCAACAGCGGGATATTTGAAATGCACCGTGACTCTCAGGACCCTTCTCTCCCCCATGCTGGCAAAGCCTAGTAGGACACTAGTAAAAAGGTCAGGAGTGTGTGTCTCAGCAGTAGAGATGCTATCTGTGCTATCTGTGCCTGCCATGGTTTATTGGCAAGGTAAAAAGGCAGGGCAGTGGAGAGAGGATGAAGGAGTGTGCTCAGGATAGCAACGTGCCTGCATCTCCTCCCTGTCTATAGACTATGGTTCCTGGTCCTGAGTCCCTGATGGTGATTTAACACCTCTCTTGACAGAACCAAGCCTCTTCCCCAACGCTTTTGCTATTGCATTATTTAAAGCACTTGGCCGTGTGACCACTAAGTTCTTACACAATGTTAGTCGAAGACTCAATGCCAAGAATCATTTAACTGCCCACTATCATGTAAATTATACTGCATTGTTTTGTTCAACCTAAAGGCTAAGTCAAAATGTTTCGTATTAACTGCAAAGACTTATCTCCTCTCTTCAAGGAAGTCTTACATACTATGGAAGAAAATACTAGGCCTTCTTGGATACTAAGTGTGATGAAAATGCAAAAACAAACAAAAGAATATATATATTCTTGATATACTGGCCTTTACAGTACCTGAAACCGGAACATCTTAATAGAGGGGTTAAATAGTCAGTTTCTCCTTTTAAAAGCTTTACAAGAGCTTTCCTATCTCAACTGCCTAGGAATCTGTTTTGTTTTCAAAATACACTAAGAATCATTTTATGATGCACAGAGACCTTAAATACCAAGTGTGTTTTTCTTAAGATAGGTTTTCATTTCAGTGTGGCACTCATCTGCTCAAACATGTGGGAGTCTGCTTCTGGAAAAAGAGAAAAGGGAAAGAAAAAAGAAAACTCAAAAGCTTTCCTGTCCTCCACCAGGATCCCCTCTGGCAGTTGCCAGGAGAACACATTCATACTTCTGTGTTGCCTTGCTACTACAATGCTACCCTGAGACAGGCTCATATAGGGTTCCAAGGATGAAAATCCCCATGGAAGGATATGCCACAGTAAGGGGCCCGCTGATTAAAATACTGTGGCCCAAGAGTTTCATGTTATTTCAAATAACAGATACTGAGCAACAGGGAGACACAACCAGGCCCTTAACAAGCCAAGAACATGAAACACTGTCAGTTGCATGCTGCAGGATGATATATGTCTGGAAAAACAGTAAGACAGGTTTATTTACTTGGGCTGCAGGAGACGGTCAGTACCAGCAAGCTTAAAGCTTAGCATGTTTTCTGTAACAAAAATTCAAGTTTTGCTCGCCATTACTGAGTCAGCAATTGGAGAGAAGACCATGCATTCTTTCTGCTGCCCTGAGGACACAAAGCAGTTTCTCTGGCTTTTTGGACAATTATAAGCAGCAATCTATTTCAGATTTCCCCTCTAATTTGTGAGCTTCGTCCTGAGAGGGCATACCCTGAAATACAACACTTTAACCTTGCTCCTTGTAATGGTGGTACCAGGATGCCAGAAGAACTCCACCTGATCCTTCATGCCCAGCTGCCGAAGCACACAACCCTGTGTTTAATGATCAGGAGATGAGGATTTTAGCTCTGTACTATCCACACTATCTTCTTCATAGCATGAGTCCAGTTTGCATGTTGAAAAAAAAGAGAAGCTGTAGTCCACATGGTGGTACCTGAAGAACATCCCTAAAATTAACAATTTAAACAATTAATAACAGGCTTCATTGAAAACAGGAGTCAGTCCTTCAAATGCATCTCTACCAGAACACTAAGAACATAAGGAATCACTGGACAGAAAGGAGAGGTTACAGGCAGCTGCCATTTTTGTATGGCTGTTTTGTCTCTGTTTATAGCTTTAGCTATAACATTCTGTTGCTATAGATGACTGTCTTGCAGCACCCACATTCACACCCTCATCTGCACTGTGACTGGAAAGCAGAAAGCACAGGTAATGATCAGATCAACAGACTGATCAACAAGACACAGCAAGAACGTCCTCAGCACATAACTGGCTCCAACACAAAATGGCTTTTGCATATTTCAAAGTTACACTGAAGTCCCCTGAAGCAGCTGGACATGTTTTTCTAGACACACTGGCAAGAGGAATGCTCCTAAAGCTGCCACTTGAGTGATGAATTTATGCCATCCATAGCTGAATTAGTTACTACTGTGCAATAGAGGACAAGTAAGCCCACTGCCTAGCTAACTGGGCTCTGGCCAATATGGCTTAAGTAGCTCCAAGCAGCAGATGCACACAAATGGCAAAACCATGCAAGCCCCCTGCATCACAACTGGCTCAGAGGGCTCCTTGTGTATGATGTTGCCCTGAAGTGAAAGGCTCAGTCACTGGAGAACCACAGTGAGATGAGACCAGCAGAGATGTGAGTGAAGACCAACACAACTACGGCCACGGACAGCAGATATACGTAGTGTATGACAGGACCAGCGTGCCTGCTCTAGCACCAATCTCTAGCAGGAAGCTGTAAAAGAAGTACTGGACCCCCACATTTTCAGCAGACAGGTAAGCACAGAGAGGTGATCTCGGTCTCACAGGAGCTGACAGAGGAACAGCCTCTCAAGACCACACACTCATCCAAGTGAGAAAAGACAGTGACTGTGTCCCTGGGCCCACACCTGATAACAATACCCACCAAGGACTTGAGAAGGCTAACCAGGTAAGTGAGTTTCCACAATGGCTATCGCATTCCCAGTTATCTGAAGCCTACAGCATGTTACAGGCACACTGCAAGCTTCAATACCTCCTAAGGCTCCTCATCAAAGCTGCTTCAGTTCAGCTCTAACATATGACTGTGCTAATTTACTTAGGTGAACACTAAATGGTACTGATTTACCCTAATTAGTGATGATTCTTTTAGTCTTTGAGCTTGCTGCTAAATAACAGTCCAACGGTGACAAATTAAATGAAAACGAAACAGCACAAGTAAAGACAAGAAGAAAAGTCTGGTGTCAAAGATAATGGTTTCAATGACAGGAAAAAAAAATCAGTACAATGTAATACTGCCTCGGGTATTCTTGTTCCTTTTTTATGTTAAGAGTAGTAGCTGCTGAAATTCAAATGCCTTTTAAAACAGGCTTTGGCTGAATAATATAGAGGAACCTAAGCTGCAGTTGAAATCTTGCTCTACAAGCTGTTTCCCCTTCATTCATACTGTCCAAATACTGTTGAAGTAAGCTCTGTGAAATATTTTGACTCAACTGTTCTAGTACTTTCTCTCTTCCCAGTGCACGGGGCTCCTTTTATAGAAACCATTTCTCCTGTGTTTTGTATTTTTCTCTTTACGGTAATACCATTTCAGCTGTGCTATTTGGACTGATCCAAGGAGTTCTCAGCAGCTCATGTCTTTGCCTTTTTTTGGTTGGGAGGCTACTGTGAGTATTAATTTAAAGGAACACATTTTCATTTATGGAACAATGCACCAAAATTTAGCTATGGAATGATTTTCTTTAAGAAAAAGCTGTGAGAAGAGGAAAAGTCTTTGTGAAGGTAGATGCAGAAATCTCAGCATCTTGGAATCTCTGTTTAGCCTCAGTTTCTATATACATGAAAAACGGCTTATGGAAAAGCAACCCAAAGTAAACATTTCAGATGAGACAAGTGGTACATAGTAGTTATTTGTAACAATGAGGCACTATCTTTGAAAGATGAAGTAGAACACAGTACTATCAAAATGTAATGAAAGGCACACTCATAAGCAACTCCTCTTCACTAGTTGTCTGCACTCGGTTTTACTGAACCATCTTGGTATCTACAGTAGGTGTGCTGCATCGCTTCTGAGCACAGGTCTCCACTTAGCGTCCTCCTTCGGAGACTGACATGCTATCCACTCTCATCTCTCTCAGGCTTCCAGTTTTTTTCTGTTTCTGCTTGGATTTTTTCAACATACGGACCTAAAATGGAAAGTTTTAAAAGAAAGTGGGTGAGTATTACAATACCTGTAGTCACCTATAAGCAGCTCTAAGCCAGCTAACTAACAAACAAGTAAAATGTTGGAACTGCAACAGAAAAACATTTAAATACATAACTATCTGAAGCACCTATCCTTATAAAGCTATAGGATTACCTGCTTTTTTTACATAAACATATATACAGATGTATGTATATAGATGTATAAGGATATGTATGTGTGTGCATATATATTCATGTACACACATATGCGTACACATATATACAGATAACACTATTAGCCACCAACCTAATAGAAAGATAGACATATTTCTCACTGGAAGTACAAGTTAGGTTTGTTCTCTTTCTCTTCCCCTCACTTTCTCTCAGGAAAAGAATAAAGTTTAACATATCCCAAAACATTTGAGGTATGACCCTCTTTTTCACCCATTTTTCCTCTTCAAGGGCCATTGTTCTGGTAGCCCTCCTGGTAGGGGTACATATTCTCCGAGATTGCCTGTAGCAACGAATTTCTGTGAGTTAAAAAGGCATCCTTAAGGTAGCAGGCAAATGTGTAGTCTGGTGCGCACCAGAGTCAACTACTGAAAAATGGTTATTTCACAATTTCAACGTCAATAGATGAGTTAAATTTTCAGGTAGCTGATGCTCTCTTCCTTCTACATATACATTGAGATATCAAGGAAAACCAGACACTGATTACTCCAAAGTCTTTTTCTGAGACCCTCCTCCTTCATTATTCAGTTTTCTCCTTTGCTGCCCTCTTGACAGACCTTCCCTTCTCCAGCACCACCAACACACTGCTTCCTACCTCACACACTGCAGTACTACCATGGGCCTCATAGCTGTGATCTGCTTCAGGGCAAGCAACACTGCCTGGAGATCTCAATACACGGGAAAAAATTAAATCACTAGGCTGAAGTTCAGGGACTATTTTTTTAAACACAAGCCTCATCTGAACCAGCGGAAAGGACCCTCAAACCATCCTCTGTAGAAACTGCTATGTATTTATCCAACAGTCACCACACTGTGCTGACTAGCTCCTTTAAAGTTAAGCATCAGAACCCAATGCAAGATAATACAGTAATATCCACTGGAGAAACAAAATCAACTTGCTAAGACAAACCTACAGCCAGTACCTTTGGTCCTGCAGCAGAAATAATAATCCGGCCAGGGGCCTGAATCCAGGGCTCTCCATCAACTTGAACTGGAATTGGCTTTAGGAGTGTTACACGAAAATAGGAGCCTTGGGCTATGCGGATTCCTGATCGAAAACCACCTTGGACTTGACCCTGTTAGGAAGTAAAAGCCAGAATATCAATCACCCCAATAAACAAGAACCACAAATATTAGCTGCACTTAAACTGGGTGGATAGAATTTTATTCTCACCTGATGCTTTAAGTTTCAAGTAAAAGAACTGCTTAGGCAAAATCTGCATAGGATGCCTTTACTGACGCAGCATTAATTATTTAAGTTAGTGCATGAAGAAGAACATGGACACCCCTGCAGGCTGCCGGAGGCAAAGTAACTTACACAGTGAAGTCATCTGTACACTCAGGTTGGGCAAGGAGTGTGCACTCACAAAAGTCTTGTTTGCTTTTACTTCCCCCATCTATAATGTAGCAGACACATTTTCAAAACACCTAACTATACACACAGACTTCAGCACATGTGAAACTCAAAAGTCTAAAAGCACTTTATCAGTCAGGGAGAGTTTTGCCACACTCAACTCTATATACATATATATACACACACACTCAACTACATATACATATACTCCACTACAACTAACAGCTGAGTGTTAACTGTAAAAAGTGAAGCAAAGTGAACATTGCTGCAACACATTCTCTTGGGGAATGTGTACAGACACCAAACATGGGGGTAAAAACCTGAACAGAAGATGACAGAAGCAGAGGATGGGTTTGTTAACATTTATATTCTAAAGCAACGGGTACACTTGCTTCTAACTTCACAAAAATGTTAAGAATCTCTACCAAACCACTTCTTCTAATGGAATGTTTTATATTTGTCTTCCTTAAAGATCTAAATTGCAAAACAGTACAGTTGGCCAGCACCAAAGATCAAGCTGTACAAACAATTTTAAGTACCCACCTTTCCATTTTTGGTTGTTGTACGGATTAGTTGTCTCTTGTTACCTGATCACATATATTTTTTCAGCAGCAGATTTCTTAAGATAGTGAAAGACATATGAAGAAAAGACAAAAATAACCCACCATCGCACAAGACTGCGTTCCTAATAGCAGGCCATTGTAAAAATACGTAATACATGGAAGAATTAAAGTTGCCCAAATTGAGTCATAATATTCCTTGCAGAACTGGCACATACCATCTGCTTCACATAGCATTTGGATAAAGAGCAGCTAACATCAGATTCTCAGAGACAGGTGCTGGAAGGCCTGTGGCAGATAATTATAAAGCCACCTGTCTAGAAGAAATCTCTGCCCTGACTGTGATGAGGTATGACAAGATTTTTCACAAATACAGTATCTAAGTGAAGAGTGGATGTTTTTGTAATATTAAAATAAAATCTTGTTTTCATCCCATGAACTGTTTGGTTTTGACACCATGATACCTGTTATGAGAAAGCTAGTGCATTCCATAATACATATATACATATCTGCATTTCATATAGATATATACATGTATATTTCTGGTCTTGGTTCAGAGCCTACTCAAGTTGTGAAGCATTTCCCCATGCACTTTTAACAATTTCTTCACACTCCTATTACTTCTTCTTATCCAAACAGATACTTCTTCAGTTTCCATTCTGTCTGTCATAGTCTGGCACCTAAATATGGATCTTCAGGGCAGGCCAATAAATAGGCAATGAGAGGGCACTGTGGTCCATGAACAGGCATACCAGCTGCAGCTGAACTCCCAACATCTGAACACTTTGTTCAGAGACAGCTGACACTGCCCATGAATTCTCTTTATGGTCTATAACCATCTCTGCGTGATGCAACAAGTACCTGAATAAACGATGGCATAACCTTAACATAGATGCATACTTTCTAGGACTACGCACTTGCAATGCACTGTTTGTTACAAAAATAAACCAGTCTGAGAAAATGTGTGTTTTCTCTGTTCTTCCTGGGATGCCAACTTACCATGTGAACGACGCCAGTCACACCAACAACTTCCAGCAGGCCGTCATCGATGCGTGGTTTCTCGAAGCGGTTATCACTCTCAGACCCCCAGAGATCGGCTCCAGACCCCCAGCTGCATAGAGAGCACACCACAGTGACTGCCTGTGGACCTGTCGTCTGCCACAGAGCACCCTGTCCAGGACCCTGCTGGGGTGGCTGGGTTGCCAGACTTCAAAAGCGAGACACTCTGCTCCCCAGAGGGAGGAGACAACACAGCTTTCCTGCACTGTAAAAGCAGGAAGTGTTTTCCTAAAATTTGGATTCTGACCAGATTTTTTAGGAGTGAAAGACTGAGTGAAGTAAGTAGTTTCCATTTGAAAGAAAAAGAGTAGGTAAGAAGAAAGTAACTCCAAAAAGTTTTAGTTTGCTGCAGGTTACAGCTACACTATACCTTAACTTCCAAGATTTAAGAACTTAACGTAGATCTTACTGGTCTTGACAATATTCATGTAAGTTACTGAAGAGAAACTCAAGCTAAAACAAGTATCAAGTTTTTATTCTTGTACTTGGCCAAACTCACTTGTAGTTAAGTGGGTATTCCTGCACTTCAGTCCTCTGAAATGCTTCTGACAATTTAACACTGTGTTGATTTTTGCACAGTATTGACCCTCCTTACTGAAATCACTCGCTTATTGTTTTAGTGCATTGACTGCTCAGTGCTAACCGTGATCTTTTCTCCTGCACAGTTCTCACGTGCAACGTATACTTGTGTGTATGTGCATGTGCACATACATGTGTATACGTGTAAATATATATATATATTTGAATAAAAAGTTGAAACATTTTCAGACTAAAATGGAATACAGGTAGTTTGAGATAAGAGTGCACTTGGAAAAAAATAGTGTGACAGCACTAATTACCTGCTGGTTTTGCACAAACAAAAAACCTGCCTCAACCAACAGCACATCTAAGGAAGTCAGATGTCCTGCAGATTTGCCTTCCTTTCTCCCACAGCAGTAACTTCAGCTCCCTGCAGGTGCCAGGGCAGCCCCCACAACCCCATGAAAGGTACCTGAACTGTGGTTTTTCCACAGCTACCCGGGCAGCATCCCCAACTCCACATATACTGACCAGCTGGCTGTAGGACCTGGACAGTGTTTCACAGTTGAATCCTGGCTGGCCTTCACTGCAGAAACTGCTTAGGCACCTGGTCTCTCGCATGCCAGAAAGGGCGTGCAAGTTGATCATCTTTGATCCTTCTACAAGTCACAGTGAAATCCGGTGGACCATGCAAACAGTTTGGGGGAGGGGGAATATGGTAGCGGACAGAAGCCACAAGCTTACAACCATGCCTAAAAAGTCATGTTTTACTAGAAAACTGCTCCAAATGAAGTCTGAAGACCTTTGGTGAGGAAATCATTCCAAATTACTGTTAGGACACAGAAGAAATAGCAAATGTACGGGGGTCTGCACTGGGAAAACAGGGTAGTACCACCTTTATGTGTAGTGAGATTATGAGTTTCAAAGGATCAGAAAAACAATGTCAAAATGGTATTGAGAGCTAGCTCCTTAGGCACAGTTGCAAAGCCAGCGAATTAGGCAATAATAAAAAATATCCAGTAACAACCATCTATTAATCTAGACCATTTAACATTTTATCGAACCATTTGGTATTTGATGCTTAAATACCAAGCAGCATTTCCACACATACGTGCATCCACACAGGATCCTTCCTCTCCTTTTTACCTGGGTATATTAATAAAAATGAGTCCTTCTATACTTGGCAACTCCACCTCGTGCTGGTCCACTTGAAGCTTTATGTCTTTGTGAAGATTTCTAGTATGACTTATCTTCTGCAGCCCAACTTTCACATAAACTCCTTTGTTGTGAAACCTAGGAGCAGACAAGCATCCTGTAACTAAAAGGTAAGGCCAACCATAGCACTCTTCCTTATATGTATACCAGTATCGTCCTCTAGCAGGTATGTTTAAAGAGTTTTTCAATTAAAACACTCTCCAAATTCTTCTAGCTTTACTGCAGAAACAAAGCATAAGCCATGAAGTTGTACTTTATATGCCTTTTACTTGAGGGATGCAACCTAAACAATTCTATGATTCTATGATTTGTGCTGTCAAGGCATTGTGGAGATCTGTGAAATTTTATTACAGAAAAATCACTCCTTCTTAAAGTGTTGCCTGAATGCAATACCTCTTTGAAATGTAAACTTCTGGCCTGGAAAACTGCAGTTTTAGTTAAGACCTAGAGGTCTTCATGAAACATTTTAAAATGTTTTCTCATGCAATGCTAGAATAATTAAGGCACAAAACCCTTTGCGAGTCTTTGCTTTACGTATCACTAGTTCACTTGAAGTACTCTCAGCTGTAGAAACATAAAACATGCTTACTAATGTTAACCTGTGACAGAGCTCTCAACATCTCTACTTTTAGAGTAAAAAAAGATGAGGAAGATTTTATGGCATCCCTAGAAATGTCAAAATATTTTAAGAATAACATAAACAAATGTTAGTTAAACACACAGAGTATTTTCTTCTATAATGGAAGCCTTTGGATACATGGCCTTTAGGGCAACCATAAAAATAAAAAGCATAAATTTCCATTTGACCCTACTACCCTACATCCATGGATGTATTTGGAATCCAACTCTGCAAAATCTCTCTAGCATTATGTCTAACTGCTGTAGACATTCAAGTGGGGAAAACAGCCAGTTTAGCATGTGAGTTATAGTCAACTCTTCAGACAGAGACTGTTCAGTTCTTTTAAATTATCACATTGGGAATGATTAGTCCTACATGCTAACAGTTTCAAACTTCACTGCATTAAAGGTACTTGATGTAACACCATTCAACATATGCTTAACATATACTTCTACTCCAGACAAAACAGTAAGATGTGTCTATCTAAGATAGGTTTTGTCTAATTTGGATAGAACTGAGAAAAAACGGAATATCGGTAGGAAACACAATACTTCAAATATCCCCAAGAAGTATTAGTTTTTGTTGCATGAAGAAGGAAGCCTGCAGAAACTGAAAGAATACGATGGTGCCATAACTGCAGACACAGTCCTGAATTACATGACTTCTAAGAAACACTTACGGACCACTGAGGTCCACAGGACCCAGAGACACTGGATACAGCGCACTGTGATACACAACAAAGGGTAAATCGGTCAGAGATTAAATCCTATCACTCCATTCTTCCATACATATTCCATTCCATTTATGTATGTTATTAGGACATTGAGACCAAATAAGAAAGAACAAAGTGATTTCTGTAATGTTACCATGCCCATTCCTACCCAATGGTTTTGAAGGTGACTGAAAGATTTTATGATTAAAATGGCCAGCCAAGTTTGGAAGGGTGATCTTTGCACATCCACTGCTAGAGAGAATCACCACCCTTCTTTGCACATCTACATGTGGGACATGATTTGGTGAGAAAGTGCCAGTGGAAGTTGTCAGTCTACTGCTAGCAGTAGCCAATAACATACGAGCTTGCCCACTTGGGTAGAAAGAACAAGCATCTCCTAAAGCAAACCCTTGGTTATATACATTTTGCAGACAGTCGTTTCACCACAGTTAATTAGCAAGGCAGGAAGGAGGAAGTTGTCCTTGGAGAAATCTCCAACACCTTATTTGTGCTGAAGGAAGTCAAAGTTTGTATTAGGTGAGACCCACATTGCAGTCACTGCTGTAAATGATACTGATGGGGATGATAGAGGAGGGCAGGGCGATAACATGCAGCTCATCCATCCCCATGGAGCCAGAGAGTCCTTGCATCAGCTCGGCTGCAACACTTGCATCATTGTGTCATCCCAGAATGATTTTGAAGGCTCTCTAGAGTACAGATATGGAAGTAACATCCTACTGCTCAGACGAGTTCGGGGATTTGGCCATACAGCTTAGGAATCACTTTTTGGTTTGTCTTTCTACAAAAGATGCACTAGAAGTACAGCCAACGTTCACACGCTACCTGACACCCCACTGGCTACACCCATAAAGCTGCATATACCCTTCCTGACAGACATTCAGAAGGTTGGACTGATTCTTCAGTTTAGCTAATTGAATAGCTCAGAATAGATAAAGTTAAAAGGTGATCCTATATAGGACCAGTTTCATGGATTATGAAAGTAAACAAGTGGTTTTTAGGTATTCAGTCCTGTATTTATCCTTGATAGAAAAACACCCTTTACTCTTTAAAAAAAGTCCCATGAACAAGTCTTCATAGACTCAGGAAGACGTCATAGCATCAACTTACACTATTAGTTTAACCATCTCTGTGGTTGTTGCCCAAGCAGCAAGCACCTCTGGAGGCCAGAGGAAGCAAGACCATCAGTAACTCCTTTCCACGCTTTCATGAGAACAAAATAAAGAAGCCAGTCCTCAAGAGTCATGAAGAAACGAAGTGAGCTGATGCCGAAAGCCAGACTTCTCAGAGCTCTTGCAAACTGCTGCACACCCAGAAGGGCAGGTCTGGGCAACTCCTTTTTAAAGGTGCTGGATAAGAAATCTGGGTGCCAGGCCTTTTTAAATGAACTGCAATTTTCTATCAGCACTAATAAACCCATAGGTAACATCTTTCCGAAGCAAACCTCTCAGAACTGCAGCACACAGCACAGAAAGCTATCAAGCAAAACAAAATGACTGCCTTTTACCCAGTCCCACAATTTAACAAGCCCACCACTGGGTGGGAAACCACCACTGCAAAAGCTAAGAGCTCTGACCAATAATTGGCATCCGTTTGGGTGCTTTTATTAGGGTGATCTTACTGACTGGGAAAGAACTTTACTAGGTTCACATAAGGAGGACACAAAATGGAAAAAAAAAAAAAGAGTTAGACAGTAGCCATTGCGGAATTTTAAAACCCACAACCAACAAATCAACCAATACTTTCAAACTTTCCCCCCACCAAGAGACAACAGTTCTGTATCTTTGCAGAACAATTCTAAACTTGCATTAAATCATACAGAACATTCTCTCCACCTAACCTTACATCCAGGAGACTGCCTGTCACAGCAGTCTCCTGCCAATTTTGGATGGCACAAACAAGATGTGGTCTCTTCTGTAACAGGCAACCCTAAAAGACTGCTCCAGGATCCCGTGGGAATGGGGCAATGAAGGCAGATGTCCTGATCCTTAAGTTTTACACTGTGAAAAAAACCTCACATAGCCTGGCACTCCAACAATGTAAAGACCATCACTGCCACAACATACACTATTTCTATTTGCCCTGCGGTGCAAGTTTAGCACTAAAATCCCTGCTGGGAAGTAATTACTGCACTGTGAGCTGCCAGCCAAAGGTAACGAGTCCTGAGCATGTAAAGAGACTCTACAGCGTGAGGCCAGAGAGCACACAGCTTTCAGGACATTTACCAGCTTAAGGTCTTGATTCAGAAGAGCACTGAAGCCCATTTTTCTTCCCAGGACTACCTGCAATTTCTGTTGCCACAACCTGAAACTTCCTGTTCTGCACTCAAGAGCAGCCAGTTCACATGCCAGCAGCTGTTGCATCTGGCATTAAAGTAGTCCCCCCTCTTAGTTAATTTACTGAAAATAATAATAAAAAAATTGCTAATCTTGCTGGCAAAAGCATGCACTTGCATATCCTGGGAAAGGGTAAAACCAGCAATTTTAACAATCATCGTCACAGGCAGTGAAAGGCAACAATCATCTGTCAGCACTGTTAGCCTGCACAAGCTGTTTGTCTCCTGCAGAACCATACCTCAGTATCAATTCATTATTTCATGTTTCTTTTCCAGATCTGGAGTCACAGAAATATACAGCCCTTCAGATTTACAAAAAAAAACCACCAACCAAAAAAACCCAAACCAACAAACCAACCCCCAAACCCCCAAAATCTCTTCTTTCCCACATGCCCTTCAAGACACACTGTTTGAGCTCACACGGTGTCCAAACACATATGTAAAAGGTCTTCAAGAATGGTACTAAGCCATCGCCCACTGCACTGCAGGTGCTGCACACTGTGAACTGACTTAGATAATGATTCAAGGAATGAAAAGCACACAGTGCAATAAAAGTCAAAGTATAACCCTTAAATACAGTGGCAATAAGGAAAGGACACATCTTTTAAAGTGCTGCAGCTTTCCAAAGTCATAGTAGTATATTTGAAAGGAAGAATGAACATAACTCTTACATCTATGATTAATTGCACAAGTAAATCTAGAACAGTTTTATAACACTACAACAGGCATTGCTGTACACAAACTTATTGCCTGGTTTTACTACCTATGATGTTTTTAATCCAGTGGATTGAAAATGCAAACCACTGCCTAATAGGAACTTATGCACCACAAACAATACCCTGTCTATTATTCCATTTTCAAGAAAAAACATGAGCAATGCCTGTAATTAGAGGCAGAACACCGCAAGATAGGTGGGATCACACATCATTACACTCATAACTGGTCAGAGAATATTTTTAATAGTTAGGATTTGAATACTGCATAGTTGTGACTGGCTGTAACTCTCCCTGGCAACTGAGAGACAATTTAGAGGACATTTACTCACAAGCATACGGGAAAGGAGACAAAACCAATTTCTACAAGGAATTGCTGATTAGCTACGCAAATGTGATTTCTTTTTCTGATTAATTTCAGTGATTACGGGAAGAAGAAAAAGGACTATTACTGATTGATCTGCATGCCAGAAAGGAGGAAGGTCTCTCTTCACAACTTTTCAATCACAGTCTCACTAGAGACAGATAGATTTTTTTTTATCCTTATTTCCAGCACGGGGGCGCTATCACAGCACTAAACAAGGGCGGGAAAGGTACAAAGACGTTCTGAACAGTGTGTTTATTGCTCACGTAGCAGCACTGCCCTCCCTCCTGCTAAAGGCTTTGAATAATAGAGTTTCCACTACCTCAAAATTTCACTGAACTCAACATTGCAGTTATTAGCAAATAAGTATACTGAATGATAATGACAGGGCTTCCAAGAACTGCTTTGGTGCTCTCTCTCAATAAAGGGAAAAAAAAACAAAAGAAAAAAAAAAAAACCAGAAAACCAAACAAAACCCCCGAATTCTGTGTCTTCGAGTTCCTGGCTAGCTTAATTTCTTTGTGCCAGCTCTGCCTCAAGCAATATTGTTTGTGGATACCTGTAGCATTTCAAGATTATCAGCCATAGTGTAGGTTGGAAGCTACGCAATACCACAGAGTTTGCCCTTCACCCCTGGTTTCCCCAGGATTACCTGCTATTAAATTTCCCTGGTTCTTCTTCTCTAGCATGATGAAAGTCCAAGCTCAACTCTGCGTCAATGCCAAGACCACAGTAATTGTTCATCTGTACAATCTGACAAAAAAAATTGTATTATTTCCTTCTTATGTTTATAAATGAAGAGGTTCCAAAGTTTTCAACACAAGCAAGCTTTGCAGATGATCCTTCCAAGTCACTTGTATCTTGACAGATTCTGGAAAACATTTTCCAGAAACACTACACTAAAAATAAAGCTGTACGGTCAATTGTTGACATGTGTAGTCATTATTTCCAAAGTATCAGAACTTCAAAATTTAATCTTAATTGCAAGTAACAAGCACAATAAGGCAGAAATAAAAAGAAATGCAGAAATAAAACCAACCTAACTTCTCAAAGCAATTTGATGCAATAACTACACAAGTTGCGGAACACTAATGCCACTATTATTTTTTGAATCAGCCATGGATTTATCATCACATCATTGGGAAGATGCTCTTCCTTACTTTGGAAGGTGACCAGCTTATGCCAGATGAGTGAAGAACTTGACTTCACCTACTCAGCTGCATTTTAAATAGCTCCCTATATGCCAATCTCAAGTTTCTACAGATTTCAACCATTTCTGCAATTAATTCTTCCTTTGCATGCCAGTTCATTTCATAGCTTTTCTATTCTAGTCCTTGACTCTCCCACCCTTCACCTTTAAAAAGCAGATTAGGCACTCAGGGCAAAACAACACCTGTCTCCACCAAGTGAAAAAAAGCTGGAACCTGAGCAACTTAAATTGTCCAAATGACACATAATGTCTAGAATTTTCCAGCAATTGGACTAAAATCTTAGACAATTGCTACCATTATTACAATTTCCTACTTTCTTTTTGCCACTGCCTCATCCAATTTGTTTTGTCTGAAGATAAACAGAACCACAATTCACACAAAGCTCTGAAGTCACCATCTACAATGAACTTTTTTATTTTCCTAAACAGAAACAAGTAATATGAGCCAAGGGACAGGGACTTTAACTCCAAAAAAACCCACCCAGATGCCAAAATAAAACAGATGCACGTATACAGACACGCAATGGCAGTAAGATGACAGACGGATTTACTTTCTGTATATGCCAGCAACTCATAGTCATTTCTTAAACTGTTAAAGGAAAGATAAGAGGGGTTTTTTTTTGGGGGGGGGGCAGGTTTTCATCGACACTTCCGTTTCACAGTGTTCTGGGAAGTGTTTGGTGTTCCTTCAAAAAGCTTTTCTTATTTGAGAAATAAATTTCTTTCCAGCTGAATCAAACAGGTACACCAATGTCACTTGAATCTCTTCATTAATCCTCTATCAGATACTTTTTGCCAAACAGCTACAACATGTGTTCTGCAGCCAACCAGTCCTACCAAAAATGAAGCACTAGGTCCAGATGTATGCTGTGTTCACTAAGGAGTAGCTCAGTTAGGCCCAGGCTCAAAGATAGGTGAGCAATAAAAGATTAAACTGTGTTAATATCTATCTTTGTGATTTTCTCTAGAACAACTGTTCCTAAGAATCAAACCCAAATGGTGTTCAGCTCACCTTTGGAGGCTCAGGTTCTGCAACACCATCCTCTGCACCTTCAGCTGGCTCTTCTGCATCCAAAAGTATAGTCCAGCGATCCATAAGAACATCGTCTGCCTCATCCACAGAAACCAAAATCGAGTAGGGGTCCTCCCCACTGTAGCCAGCTCCCCAGCGCAAGACCCTGCCTAAGTCATTACCTGGGCAACAACAAAGAACCCCAAAACATGACTGCATTTCGTAAGTTAGCTAAAAGCATCAAGAAGTGCATCAGCCCTGTTCTACAAATTAAATCACATCAAAGTGCTCCAAACAAGTCATGGAAGTAGTTAAGATTGGAAAAGTTAACAAGCAGAAAAAATATCTAAGCGTTGTTGTGGTTGCACATGTGCTTAGTATCATATACAGATACACTGTCTCACCTGAAAAGTTTTCACAAAAAACAACAGAAAAACCTGTTATGGAGTTGAGAAGTCAGGGAGCAGCTGAGTTCACTGGTTTACAGCAAGGGCTGATGCACATGTGGTTGTCAGGGGGAGAATATTTTGCCCTCTCCAACTCCTGCCCACTCAGAGACACCCATACCAACACCCCTGCTGCTTGTTTTTCCTTCAGAAAGCGTGACTGACATTTCCATGAAAAGCTGATGTTGCATTCGCTCTCCAGCACTGGCCAGAACTGAGTCATGGTATTTCTAACTGCAAAACTGAGTCTGTCAGATAGATAAATAAAGATAAAGCTGCTGGAGAACTTCTTCCCTCAAGAATGGTGCTTGCTGTAATTCTCACCTGTTCCCAAAGGTAAGATGGCAACTGAGGGCTCTGAGCACACCAGCTTGTGTCTGATCTCCTCCAGTGCACCAAGAACCCAGCCGACAGTGCCATCCCCTCCGCACACCAGTACTCGGAAGGAGGGGACTTTAGAGAACGTGTGAAACCTCCATTGAGAAACAAAGCAAAGGGGAAAAGAAATGTTACAACGTAGTACAGGAAAAGCAAAGCCTCTTAATAAGCTATTTAAGATAACACAGTATTATTGGATTTCCCTCCCCTCAACTTTACCAGCAGTTTCACGACCAACTTCAACAAAGTGAATGGAAAAATAGGAACTTTTAGATAAAGCTGTTTAAAAGAGTAAAAGCCACATTCTTCTAAGATTATTCACAGGTAGAATTAAATTATTAATCTCTTCCTTTTTCACCAAAGACAGTAATCTAACTATTCATAATTTTGATGTGAACATCTGTAACTCTCTAAATCCTAGTGGAGATGTTGATTAGTGGTGGTATTTTTTTTTTTTACTTAGTGATAGAACTCATAGTACATTTTCTTCTTCATAGTACTATTTTCCTTGTTGCTTTTACCTTTTGTGGCTTTTCATCCTACATACCAAGATATCCTGCAAAGGAATTTTTATTTCCCATTGCACAAGACGCAATGAACAAGCGGAAGCATTTTGCCGTAAAGCTACAGAAGGATTCCATGGGCAATAAAAAACCAGAGCAAATTACTGAAGTTGCAGCTTGAACTGCATTAGAAAGACAACAGAATTAAACAGTTGACAAAAAACTTAGTTTGTGCAGTTTGTTTTTCTTTCCTCCTGCATGAGCTGCGTTTCTCCCATGAAAGCTTTTGTTTTGAAGAGCTCATCATGACAGTTCTTTGTTAAAGCAGTGCTGAAGGAATGAGGCTACGCTGAGCAGGTCACAACCATCACTTTCAGTTTTATGAAGCTGATAACAAAGTGGTGTTGATTAAATCAAGTAATTGGTTCCTGCCTCCCTACAAGCACATTATGTTCTGTTCCTTGTATTTAGAAATGTTGCAGCTGTGATCAGCAAGCCCTGTTAATTCTGCAATTGTGGCCAAGTTTCAAGAGTCAAGATAGAAATTTTTTTTATACTTTCCTGTTAGTTCCCATGAAACATCAGAGGAAATACAAGTAAAAACAAGCCCTTGTCAGGCAATGTGACATTTCTCTTTCCATGCCATTCGATTATAAAATCTTTTTATTTTTAGTAATTATTAAATCTGTGTTATTGTAAAGTGCATATGACTTTCCCAGGACTGGACTCATTAGACTTGATACATGCATATACATCAGGAACTACTCTATTCTCCTTTCTTTAGAGAACCTCAAAGTTTAAATCTGTTTTCACAGTGACAACCAGTCAGTAGGAGTGATCCACTGTTCTGGTCTTCAGGCACAGAACAGAAGCAATTTAGATCTTTATAACAAGTGAATCTGATCCATCCTTTCAAAAAATAACAAAACAACATAAATAACAATTTAAAAATATGATGACGTACCCAGGCAGTGGGCCACCATTGGTAAGTTCAAAGACCTGATGTGGGTTTAGCAGCTTTCTAAAACTGTACAGCAGATCCCGACCTTTCAGACCACCACTTTTTGGATTCACAAATACAAGAAGCGGGCAGCAGTTCTGTGGTATCTTGGAAGCCTGAAAGAAGACAAGAAGTATGAGCCAAAACCATGACTAAGCAGGAAAATTACTGCTGCATCTCAGAAGTATTTCCTGATGCTTAGTAAAAAAATACGGATTTGATAAATAAGAAGATTCAATGTCCATACAATGGACAGGTTAGCTGGTGATCTTGTTTTTCTGGGAACTGAAGTTTCCTTAACCCACTCTAACTACACAGTTGAGTCTAATGTTAAAGCAAAGACGCTGTAAGTAGTCCTTCCTACACATTTTCAGTAAACAGTCTATGCCAAAGAATAGTGTGAGGGATAAGGGACCTTCCAGATTCACGTACAATTCAAACACTTTCCTTGCAAAGAGAGAACTTCTCCCAAAAATAATTGAAACATTTGTCTTAAGTTTGTGGTTATCTTAGATATATGTTAATTTACAAGGACAAAACATTTCAAAATGAGGGTGTTTGGGGCAGACACTGGCATGCCCCTCCCCATGAAGTAAGAGGCTTCTTTTAAAAAAATGTATTTAAAATTTTTAATAGGGAGGATTTGGTGCCAGTATCTTATGATCCTCACGCTTCTACTGAAGCTGCGGCTGAAAGGGGTCTCAAAGCATGGCCATGCTGCGGGGGACCCCAGTACCCATCCAGAAACCACTCCAAAGGAAGCCACTGCACGTGACAGAGGAGGAATTTCCTGGGGCACTCCACGGACTGCATGGAATGGTACCTGCAGCCTCACCGGAGGTCAAAACTTCCAGCCACCAGAAGCACCCCCTTGGGACTGGTTTTCAGCCAGCCAGCCCATAAATCATTCTGCAAAATGATTTATTTGTAAATGATTCTAGAAAGATCAGAAAACACCAGCACACCTTTCATCCGTCCTGCCACAGGGCTGTGGGGCAGGTAGGCGCCAGAAAAGTCTGTCGGGCATTTCAACGAGTGCACTTCACAACAGAAACGTTTGCCACAGTCCCTGAGTCACGGTACTTTGCATTTACAAATCAGACAGCATTCAGGGAACAGCAATTTGTCATGCAGCTGACAGGATGGATTCAGGGAACAGAACAACGGTGCTAAATATAAGTCAATTTAGACAAGAATGATTCAGGGGGTGGTGAGGCAGCAGCATGACCACAGCATGCAAACGTGCGGGGGAATACCAACAGCTGCAGAGGGGAGGAGACAGCACCCAGAAAGCCTGCTGGTTGCTGTCTATGAGCGACCACCAGAGAGCGTGAAAAAAGGCAAAGAATGGAGAAATCAGGACAAATTAATGAGTAACCGTGTGGGGAAGCAAACTGGAGTCTGATGTTGAGATGCCCCAAACCATCGTACCTGTGAGCTGATCTGGACACTTAAAAACAATCAATCGTTTGGGGCTTCCCAGTATTTCAGAGACTTCCTCAAATTTTGCTTTCCTAAAAGAGTTGGTTGCAAATCCTCTGCAAGTCACACCCTGACAGATGTCTTGAGATACCCACAAACACATAAAACTCCTTCTCCTCTGTGTCACTGCCTGCATGAGAAATGCCCTCTGCCATCCAGCGAGACTCGCAGGCACAAACAGAAAACACACCGGAAAGAGGAACACCAAGAAGGTTGGTGGAGCAGGCACACATTTCTCCTCTTGCCCCTTCCTTCCTCATCCTTTAGATTCTACCAGAGACATCCAGTTTGAAAATACATATGTTTTCTCAAAAAAAAAAAAAAAAAAAAAAAAAAAAAAAAAGCCAAACAAGGGCTATTTTGGCTGATGAAGAGCCAGAAGAGCTTCAAAATTTTGTTTTACTGGAAAGGTTTCACTGCTGGCAAAACAACTAGATTGACAACACAGAGGCTGCAAAGCTGTCCACACAGCTTTCTCCAGAGGAGCCACCATCACACTATACTGTGATGAGTGCCAGGTCGAAATACCTCTTGCCTCCATATTCAGGCTTTATTGGAAAAGGGGAAGCAATTATTCAAAGCGTGCCCAACACACAACAAGGGTAATATATTTATTTCTGCTAAGCACATGGAAAGGATATTTGTAGCCAGCAAAGGAAGTCTAAGGAAAACAATGCATGCCACTCTCACAAAAAGGAAGGACGTCTTGAGTTGTAAGGTCAACAGCTCAAGGATCCACATATCCCAACGAGAGAAGTGGATTTCCTCCCCTCAAGCCATCACAGGCATTAATAAAAATAGTAAGCAGGGCTCTGGCTTTTCCAGAAGTAAAGGCCTTCTTGTTACTCCATCAGTTCCTGCACCATCACCTGCCATATCCCATTATGAACAGCCCTTTGAAAATCCCGTAAGCAACAAAAGGCAGAGCAGCTCTGAAAGGAAATGCCACGTCCCATGGGGTAACAGGGCAAACTGCTCCCTTCCTGCACTCCTATTCCAGCTTCTACTCTGCCCTACCTTCCCACCTGACCACTTTCCATTTTGTCCTCTCAAAAGCTTTTTTACTACCTAAATTTCATCTCCAGTCATTTCAAGTTTCTGAACAATACAGGCTATCTGAAACTGCAGGCTTGGTCCAAGGCCTGGAAACTTCCGGGGTTTAAAAAAAGCAGGGTAAAGGGTTAATAGAAAGAAAAAATATTCAGTTCTGCAGCTCAAAGTAAACAAAAACTTTTTCACAAAAAAACCAAGAGAAAAGAAATCAGCCCAACATTCAAGTCAAATACCTTACTTGAATGTGGACAAGAACATTTGATTACCTTCTTGTCTTCAGGAAATCAGTTTCTAAAAATACTGGTTTTGAACATTTAGAAGTGACGTGTTGAACACATGTTTTATATTACTTGCTTTTACAGGCAAGTTCTAACGCACTGGGTTTAAAACCAAGTAACTAAAATAATTCACAAGGAATTTCAGGGAATCACAATGATTTTTGAGACGTGGTAAGCGCCAAGGCATTCAAAAGCACAGCTGTGTTTTGGGAAGTCGGCTGAGATCTTACCCAAGTAAATACATATTGTTGCAAATATGTATTTACAGTTTCTACAAAACTGCCATCTGAATTTCCTAATTGTCAAGTGCCAATATTGTATTTAAAAAAAAAAAAGTGAAACCTTTACCCTGAATGCTACTAAGACTCACAAGCAGCTGAGGAGAATGCCTGGAGCTAACAAAATACTTGTATGTAGTGTAAACTGAGCAGTCCTACCACTCAAAACCATCTTTGTACAAGTATCTTCTAATGTAAATCCATAAATATACCTATTTAGGACTAAACACACCTATGTAGAATAAACAGAAGTATTCTAGAAAGTGCTTAGCCTTACAGTTAACTTGCTTCCCATCATCACTCTTCATTAAACTTACAAGGAGTAAGAAACACTGCTAAATCCCTAGATAAAGGCCAGCTTCTAAGAAAACATTTATTTTTCAGTAGGGGTTAAAAACTCTACGATAGTTTGTACAACAGAGCTGCTGCACTGCTCTCTGGAAAGTACATGCCCCATTACGATTACGGCCACAAGGGTAGCACTCTTATGCTGCAGAATTTTTTTTAATCCCTTAATGAAGCCCCAGTGGGGATGCTCAAATGAGTTTGTTACTGGGCAGAAGGGGATGTGTGACTCAGCCTCAGGACTCCCTTCCCCCTTTAGCCCTGGCTTCAGTGCTCTGCTTGAGGAGTGAAATCTGCAGAGGGGTTTTGTGTTGGCTGGCTTTCAGGAAGGAATTTATTGCTCGTTTCCTGGAGACAGCTGAAGGAGGCCGTGTGATTTAGACACTCTGACAGTCACTGTGAATCGCTTAATTTGTCAGGATTAGCACAACGCAGCTTCAGGCTGGGGCAAGATATTTATTACCCACATTAATCCCATTTCTGTTGAGACTGCGTAATCACATCTGGTGACAAAGCAGAACAAGGCACTCTGTACCACAGGTCTGCCAGCATGAGAACTACGGCGCATCTTCCAGGGTGGTGGGCTGTCTCCAGGAACTGCAGATATCTCTAAGTGACAAGTAAAATTCAAGATTTGCAAGTGGGCTGTCTGCAGCATCTCCCATGTGCAAGGAGTCACCAAAGCCCAAGCACAAACTTCTTCCACTGTGGCCAGAAAGGAGTCATTGCATCTGATGAGGAATGATGTGCAAGGCATCTCAATGCAACCAGAGCAGCAGCTGGGTCGACACAGCAGGATCTCGGGCCTTTTCTTTACTTTTTGGGGAACTGCAGCACTGGAAGAAGGGTGGAAAGTAACCTTTCATGGTGTTTTGGCTAAGAGGGTCATTAAACTATCATGCTTTTAAGTTGGACACATTTGTGTGAGGAATTAGTGAGATGAATGAAATGGAAAATTTCACTCTTTTGGGAAACTCCCACATCTTTTTCTACTACTCTTAAGGAACCTAAATACAGTACATCAGAGGGGTCTCCACTGCTAAGTGACATTAGTGATAAAGCCACTAAAACTTGTCACCTTCGTGGTGATACTGGCTTCCTACAACACTCTGCTGATTTCCTTGTTTGCCAGTACTGCAAAAGGGAGTTCTGGTAAATTAGCTTTCAATTCAAAGATTCAGCCCTGCAATGTCTTTCACCTTGACATGCTACCAAAGAGAGATACCAAACTGCCCCTGCCAGGTCCTTACAAACAGCAGCTAAACTGCTTTGTAAGAGACTGTATTTTTTTCACACTCCAATGAAGAGAGTATTTTAATTTATTTGAATATTGTGAGATGAAAAAGTGTTTGATTAAATTCTTAAGACCTGAGATAGTGACATGGCAGAATAGATCAACACATCTGATCACATTGATTGCTTGACTTTCTAACGAGCAGTTAGTACAAACGGATTCTGCATTCAAACTTTTCAGTAATTATAATAAGAGGAAGAATTGCTTCCAGCAGACCTGACCACACCAGACTACAACTGGGCCTCCTCCTTAGAAGGTACATCAGACACAGACTGAGCGAATCTTGCCTCTGGAAAATGAAGGACTAGCAACTTGCTAGCCACCAATTTACTTCTGTACTTTTAAGACAGGTTGTTTTGTTTTGTTTGTTTTTTTATTTAAGTTGCAATTTGGAAAAATCATTCATTAACCAAAACACTGTGGCCTTTATCAACCGTTCTTCTTCTGAGGCTACACATGAGCCCTTCATTCCCAATTTCTTTGTATTTCACCCACAAGAAGAATGTCAAACACAGCATAAATATAATATAGTGCTCAGTTCCTGTATAAGTTCTTCCTGGTGCTGTATTTAAATGTTCACATATATAAAGTATAAACAAAGGCTAACAGTATCATAGGATAAAAGGATACTCTAGATTGGAAAGTACCTCAGGAGGTCATCCAGACCTTGCTACCCAAAGTAGGGTCAACAATCACACATTAGTTTACCCTGGGTAATCAGTGAATGGTGTAAGCTGGGTGGCCAAAGCACATATGAACAACACTTGAAATATTATTTAGATTAACTCACAGCTCATTTCAGTGAGATGACCGAATATGAACAATCTATGCTGAAATGGAAATAAAATGTATGTGCACATGTACAGACCCTCTCTCCTTCTTACATATTAGAAATTCATCCCTAGCAGTCCCCTGAACTGGAGTTTCTAAAAAATACTTTGCATCAGATAACAGACAGCATTATCAGTATTTTCCTGGCATCAAGAAGTCCACTTCAAACACACCTAGTGTCAGAAAACCAGACTCACGTAATCCACAGAGTGGAGTATGTTCAACTTCACACACCGTGCACCCATGCACCAAATCTAGGCTCATAATGCATTTGCCTAAAAAGCACCAAAAACAAGCATCCAAAAGCAGTCCCATCTTCATGCTGCCTTCTGTTTATGATAACAGAAACTCTGAAACCTAGTTTGGATGAGGGGGAACCTTGGTTTCTAAGGATCTCACAAAACATAATGCCTATGCATGCATAAGAACAAGGCACTCATGTCTTTTTGGAGGCGGGATAGTGTTTAATCTTGCCAGTTTTGATGTAAGCACTGCCATGAGTATCTGCTCATATAAAAAAACAATTTTGCCTTCCGAAAACTTTGACAAGCATAGGACTTTTTAAATGGTAAAAGCAGGCATGTAGGTATGCAACTATGGCTACTGAGCTTGAGACCCTCCCATCTAAAGCTGTTTCATAGTTCCCACCAATTATGTTGGTTTTTTTGTTTTTTTTAAAGTTTTCAGTCTTCTGTGAAGTTCCAAGAAGTCAAGCGAAGACCCTCACTTCAGTTGCCACAATGCAACTCCAGAAAGACAGTAACTGCAAGATACACAACAGCTCAGCAGAAAGTTAACTACAGCTACACTCTCTTTCAGACAGAACCTACATAATCCTGGTTAAAAATCACTTTGCTCAGTAAACTGTTTCCCTCTTTTCAGCCTGAATATGCTTTATTAACATGAAACCTATTATTAAACCAACTGATTCATAGGAAAGTGATTTGTAACCATAAAAATTAATAAATCAGAATCAAGCCTGAATTTGTGAAATTCTTGCTTGCACCAAGTCTTTCAAAAGACTGTTTTCCTCTGAAACCTGCAATGCAGTATTTAAACATCAAAATCCCTCTGCTACAGAATGGGGGAAATGAAGAGAATGTAAATGTGAAGATTAGCACTAACCACTCACTAACCTCACTAACCACTCACTTTCCTCACTAACCACTTTACCTCATGGTTAATGAGGAAGCATATTTCGTCCCCCAAACAAAATTGTTGTAAGCATTTTAAGATGCACCAGCTAAAACTAAAACCCCACCTAACTTCTTGATCATTGAAAGAAATAAAGAGGAAAAAAAAATTGTTTTTCCTCTTTGTCCTGGTTGCGGCTGGGATACAGTTAATTTTCTTCCTAGTAGCAGGCATAGTGCTGTGTTTTGGATTTAGTAGGAGAAGAATGTTGGTACCATACTGATGTTTTCGGTGTTGCTAAGTACTGCTAATGTTAGTCAAGGACTTTTCAGCTTCCCATGCTCTGCCAGGTACACAAGAAACTGGGAGGGGGCACAACCAGGATAGTTGATCCAAACTGACCAAAGGGCTATTCCATACCATATGGCATCATGCTCGGTATATAAACTGGGGGGAGTTGGCCCGGGGGGCAGCAATCGCTGCTCGGGGACTGGCTGGGTATTGGTCAGCAGGTGGTGAGCAATGGCATTGTGCATCACTTGCTTTGTATATTATTATTACTATTATATTGTTATTACTACTACTACTACTACTACTTTACTTTATTTTATTTCAATTATTAAACTGTTCTTATCTCAACCCAGGAGTTTTTCTCACTCCTACTCTTCCAATTCTTTCCCCCATCCCACTGGGGTATGGGGAGTGAGTGAGCGGCTGCGTGGTGCTTAGTTGCTGGCTGGGGCCAAAGCACGACACTGTCCTTTACAGTTGTATAGTTATGCAGTTGTATAGTTATTGCTGACAACTCAACAGTAACTGGACGAGTGACTTAACTCACAGAAGTACATCACAGAATCATATAATCATAGAATCACAGAATCATAGAATGCTTTGGGTTGGAAGGGACCTTCAGAGGTCATCTAGCCCAACCCCCCTGCAGTGAGCAGGGACAGCTTTAACCAGATCACGTTGCTCAGAGCCCCGTCCAACCTGACCTGGAATGTTCTAGGGATGGGGCCTCCACCGCCTCTCTGGGCAACCTGTTCCAGTGCTTCACTACCCTCACCGTAAAAAATCTGTTCCTTATATCCAGTCTAAATCTATTCTTCTTTAGTTTAAAACCATTACTCCTTGTCCTGTCACAACAGGCCTTGCCAAAAAGATTGTCCCCATCCTTCCTGTAGGCCCTCTTTAAGTACTGACAGACCACAATAAGTTCTCCCCGCAGCCTTCTATATACATGAAGTACAGTGTCTCAAGTATTTTTTTTCATTACACTACTTAAAGAAACTCACTGTATGGCTCCTTTGAATAAAATGTATTTTCATTTACTTCCAGCAGAAAAAGTCTTAAGGTAGTTGTTTTTCTTTTAAAGACATATTTTAAATTCAAACCCATCTCTTACCATAACTTCAGGAATCACCACAGCATTCAGAGGCTTGTCATTGATAGCTGTATCTTTAACTAGCATGTATATTCTTTCAGCTTCAGAAAAGCATGAAATCTCGAGTACAACAGCACCTGTAAAGAGGCATCAGAACCTTTTTTTATATTTGCCATTATTAGGAAATCAGTATCATATCACAGCAAAAGTTTACTCAGTTTACTCAGGACATTATTTAGTAAAAGTTACCCTGCAACACTTGTGGCTGTTGGTTATCAGTAAATTGGGCTGGTTTGGTTTTTAAGCTTTCCTTCATACCCCCAAACGCATCCCAGATTTTTGCTAAAGCAAAGCATTTTGAGGACAAGAACCGCAGCACAGAACTGATACATATTTAAAGACTTCCTTTAGGCTTCAGAAGCATGGCCTATTTCCATAGTCTTTACCATAATTAACAGGCTGTTCTCATCAGGTAGAAGGACAAAGGTTTCAGTGTTCATTTTGTATCTCATTATTAAAAATCCAGTAGTTCCATTCATTGACAATATCTCAGTGAGAATTCTTACAAGCAAAGGTTTGGTTCGAGAACCAATTTAAGATCTTTATGTTGGCCTAGGTCCTGCATGGGGAAGTTGGGGAAGAAGGGAAGACAAAATGGAAAAATAAAAGAAAATAAAATACTGACAAGTTAGTTTAAAGAAAGATACTTAGTGAGGAGGAAAACAGGGCAGGACAAGAGCAAAGTGCATAACGGACAGCATATGAGATGTAAGCTGGTAACACAACCTGGCTGCAACCAAAAGTGAGTGTCACGAAGTTATCAGAAACATAAAAATATTCAGAAAGTGAAAAAACACAAAGAACAATAAAAATCACATACAAGCAGAAACATCTAAAAACCACATGTGGGTAAACTTGGTTAAATGAAGCTGTGACATAAGAAGAGTATCACAAAAACAACTATTCTCCATTGACAAATATGAAAAGGAGAAGGCACATCTGAAAGCTTTATGATTTTCCTTATGAAAAGTCAGTATTAACTAGACCTGTGGAGACAGCAAACAAAGGAAGCATGCATCAGTCTTCAAAACCACACTACACAAAGATTCATTTAGTGGTCATGTGAAAGTTAAGCCTGCCAAAGGACGTGAAACGTCTTAGATATGGACACCTAAACATACAAAAGATAAATTCTACACTCCGAAATTTTACCAAATGCAGATCTCCACCTGACCACTGCACTAAAGCTGCACAGAGCCACTGCTGCTCTGGCCCTCAGAAGCCTCATGGCTTCTCTGACCTTGCTGAAAAAAAAAAAATTCATACAGCAAAAGCAAAGCAACAGCTCAAAGGATGAATGCAGAGATGACTGTACTGATTTTCTTCACTCTTCCAGCCACTGAAACCCCACTTAACACTGTGCTAGGAAACAGTGACTGTGAAACAACCCCACCAAGTTGAAAAGCAATACCAAATTTTAGTATTTTAAAAGTCAAAATAAGGAGAGAACACTTGAAGGGTTTTTAACAGTTCAGTGGTGTTAGACTATTCAGTTGAAGTGCAACTTCAAAACTCATTTTTATGATGAAATATTACCAGTTTCTGGTACACGAGGCATGAAGCCAACCTTTTAATTTTTTTTAATAAGGTAACACTAATCCACTGCTCTTCACAAATATGCGTTGCATTTTATCTGAAGGGCTTTTTGCTTATGCAATAAGACTAACATACTCTGAGCTTAGAGTCTCTAGTATTAGGCTGCAGTTTTGAAAATAGACATTGTTTGCAAGACTGAAAATCTTAATGCTTACCTTGTGCTTGATAAACATGACTCACAGATACTACATTTGCTGCAAAGGGTAAAAATATAAACACATAAAATGTTGGGTACATTTAGAGTAAATATTTAAAATATTTTTTAAAGTTACATAAATATAATATAAATAAATATTAAAAGTTATACAAATATAGGGAGAACCTCCAGCTAACACTCTCCCTTTCCTAAGTTTACTTTGCAAGTTAGAAAAGCTAAACTGATTTTCATAAAAGGTGACTATGAATTCTTTCTGGCTTTAAAGTTTAATTCCTCTTGAAGTTACATAAAAGACTGGGAAAAATGCTTTGTTTCCTGAAACCAAAAGCGTGACGCATTCCTGACACTGTTTATAGAACACACTGGTTGAAAGAGTATTATGAAAAATCAATTACACTTCTTTGAAAAAGAAAAATAAATTCTTTTCACTGAGTGCTTGTCCATATGTGTGTCCACACACTGCTCATACTTCTCCATGACCAGGCACAGAGCTCATTGTGAATAATGAGCTGTCACATCTCTCATGCAACCATTAACATGTTAAAAGGAATACAAAAGCCCCATGTGAGAGTACAAGGCAGACTGATTTTTCAAATAAGGTCAGAAATCATTACTAAAAGAATAGTAGAAAGCAATAGAGGCTACTACATTTTATTCTGTACAAGTGACTATACCTCAAAATGCACCTGTTTACTTACTTTTAATAGCTAATTCATCCTTAAGAATATTTGTGTATTCTTCAGGGGGAAGCTGAGGTGGAAGGCCACCAACAAATAAATTTACTCGTACAATGGATTTACTGTTTTCCACAATGTAAAATCTTGTTTGATTCATCTGACGTATTGAAGTCTACCAAAATAAAGCAAAATAAATGACGTGACATTTTGCAAAAAGATATTGTGAAGCAAAATCCCAAACAGTTCTGAACTTAGCAATCAAGTCCTCTACGCCTAGAGAATATCACAAACAGAAACAAACTTCAGTCCAAGCACTTAGCTTCTCTACAGATGAGCCAGCTGGGGGCGGGGGGCAGTAATGGCTTGCTTACTTTTTCTGTAAGAAAGGGGACTTCCTACTTGCTATAAAAGAGGATGATGTTTCTTTTTCAGATTTACCTTTCTTATGTCCTTGAGTCTGTTAAGAATCAGTTCCTGATTGTCCAAGACCATGCGCTGAACTAGAGACAGCAAGAACATTAATCACGTTTGAAAGCACTGTACGTCATTATCAGACTCAATTAAACAAAACCAATACAAAAAAATTTAGGGAAAATTCATAACTCTGAGTACAACTAACATTAAGGACCACACAGACCTGAACTATTCATTATTCAACAAGAAAACCACGTAGGTGCTTTGAACAGTCTGATTCTGCTCGCAGTTCTTAAATACCACCCTCCTTTGAAAAAAGGCAGAAACAGCTTGAAGCCACTCAAAAGACAAGCAGTACTTTGGTAACAAGCTAACTATTTGACAGAAGACTTTAAAACTACAGTAATAACCACATTCTGTATTTTATTAAAATATTAAACCGATTGTAACAACTTCCAGCTAAAGCAAGGTTGTAAACGATGCTTTAAAACAGAGCACCAAAAAGCAACCAAGGTAAGACATTCACAAGGTCACAATAACCTTATGAAACAACTTACTGATCATGCTCACAAAGAAAGCAAAGTATCAGGCCAGGGCATCATCAGACTACTTCAGTGTCTTTCTTTATCTCTCCATGCAGCCTTACAAATACTGAAGTGCAAAGCGATGTGAACTTGGAGAACACTAGCTCAGCTCCTGCAGGATCACAAACCTCTTGAGCAATGCTAGGACTGCGTATTTCTGTACTTCTCAACACACACACATACTCCTTGGACTATCTCAGGACTCAAATTTGCTCTTGTTTGGGGGCAGTGTCAGGGGTAAAGAGTAGAGAAGGAAGGGAGCCAACTGAACTTTACAATTAATCTTTACTAAGTAACTGCAGCAAAGAAAATTATGTCAGTTAAAGGCAGCTCCCCGAAACAGGGCTCCTTGCCAAAGTGTCAATACCCACCAGAAACCACTAATAAACCTTTATGTGATGATGAAGAAAGAGAAGGGAACCATATTCCCACAGGACACACAAGACTGAAAAGAACCAACATAATTTCTGATGAAGTATTTCAACATATGATGGTGAAGTTTCATTTGTGAAGGCATTTATTGTAAAAAATTAACTGTGACTGTGTTAAAAGGGGAAAAAAAAAGCTAGATCATTTGCAGATGTGCCTTACCTTGCTTACTGCCCATAAGCACTTCCACCAATTTGAAATTCTGGAGGCACTCAGTCTGCCAAAAGATCCAACAGGTAAATGTGGTTTATGAATTAAATATAATTTTGCCAGATGTTTACATTAAAGTTATGTTACACACTGCACACACAGAGCATGGCAAATTGAACATTTTTAAATGAATCACGACATTCTTCCCCTAACCCACTCCTTCCGAGTCAGGAATAATCTTCGTTTTACACACTCAGCCTCCCACAAATGGTGTCAGCCTCCCATGCCCTTAACTATGTTGGCATCCTTGCAGGCCCATGGTGAATGGACACCTCTAAAGCACGGTTAACTCTACACCCCTTCAGTGACCAGCAGCTCAACTAGGGTATTTCCAGAGTGTCCTTCCAGAGAAAGAGTGCAGGACTGGGAATGAATCTGCTCTTTGAGAAGATGGTCCAGGAACAAGGCTCAGCAAAGGCAGGCTCATGGGTCCCCATCTCTGGGGGCGCTCCGCCGGCACTGATGGATCGAAACCATCTTCACATGTGCCACAGTCACTTCTCCAAACTATACGGCCAGGGACCATGTGAGTCCCTCGCAGCCAGACAAGAAAAGCTGGCACAGCCAAGAGATGAACAGTTTTACTAGGGGTATTGCAACCCTGGAAACATGTGACACTCAGGATTGAGGAAGTCTCTTAATTTTTGGCCTTGAGACTCAGAGGACAAATAATCTTGCTTTGCATGTCATGAACGGGTGTTAAAAGCCTCAACTGCCTACTTTTGCTTTGCCTGAAATTTGATGACAGTGACTTGGAGGGGATCTTCAGCACAGGTAAATTCTGGATATTAAAAGGAGATTTCCTTTACATTCATTTTAACACAGAAAAAGAGAGAACCCTTTAAAAAACTATCAATACCAGAGAAATTGCAATTGAGCCAAGGAATTCTCTTACAACTTAAAACTAGCTTTCCAAATAGAGAGATGTGAAGACCTTTCCCAGAGTACTTGACTACCTTGTTTGACAGTTGCTTTTTTCAGATGAGACAAGACTTCAGACAAGATTTTGCAAGTTTTGTTAAAAGGTCCACAGCACTTGAGGAAAAGGACTGAAATAAAACCCTAGAACCACGCTATGGCACAAAACAAGCTGCATGCGCTACACAGCTGTGTCCACCTAGAGAGAGATCTACAATTGTCACCTACTGCAGATAGTTGGCCACATGCATGTTCCTGTAAATAACCACACAAGCGGGTGGTCACTGTCCATAAGCATGGCTGTTCCCTGGAGCAGCAGAATTGTGCTGATCTGCTAGTATGCTCACAAGCCCCAGCTGCTGAATGAAATGTGCATGCTATAGCTTCGCACCTCCACACCCCTATGTCTGATTGAGACTGCCAGTGCCTTGGCACATTTGCAAATTCTACTAACATGCTTCCCAGAAGTCATACTATCTTGGCACTAACTGTAAGAAAGACAGGCAGACTGAAAAGAGATCATCTTCGAAGGTGAACATGTGCATCTACAAGGTGTATCTAATAATTTCCAACAAGGCGGGGAGGAATACAGATGGTAAAGAATGTGATTGTCATTCAGCCTTCAGTCCTTCCTTGTGGTGCTTGAGAACTACAGAGATGCTGTTCGCCACTGTAGGGAGAAAATTTGTGCAGCCAAAGCTCGATTAGAGTTCAAGTTGGCCAGCACTGTGAAGGACAACAAAAAGGGATTTTTAAAATATGTTAATAGCAAAAGCAGAATCAGAGGTAACAACTGGCCCATTGCTTGACAAGGTCAGTCACCTCACAAACACGGACGCAGACAAAGCAGAGACATTTAATGCCTTCTTCACCTCTGTCTTCAACACTGATGATGGGCCCTGTGTTGGAGGACCGTGACTGCGGGGATGATAAACTCCCAGCCGAACCTGAACTTGTTCGAGACCTGCTGCTCCACCTGGATGTGCATAAAGGTATGGGGATTGATGGCATTCATCCCAGGGTACTGAAAGCTGGCCGATGTCATTGCGGGACCTCTCTCCATTATTTTTCAATGGTCTTGGGAGTCTGGAGAGGTCCCAGTTGACTGGAAGCTGGCAAGTATTGTCCAAATTTTCAAGAAGGGCACAAAGGAAGACCTTGGTAATTACAGGCCTGTCAGTCTCACTGCAGTGCCTGGTAAAATTATGGAGAAGGTTATTCTGGGAGTTACTGAAAAACACTTGAGAGACAATGCAGTCACTGGTTGCAGCCAGCATGAGTTCACAAGGGGAACATCCTGCTTAACTGACTTAATTTCCTTTTAGGACAAGATCACCCATCTAGTCAACGAAGGGAACCCCCATGTGGTGGATTTGGATTTTAGCAAAGCTGTTGATCCTGTCTCTCACAGTATCCTTCTGGATAACCTGTCCAGCACACAGCTAGACAAGTCCGTAATACGTTGGGTGAACAACGGGTGGACAGGTTGGGCTCAATGGGTTATAGTAAATGGGGTTACACTAGGCTGGCGGCCAGTCACCAGTGGGGGTTCCCAGGGCTCGATTTTAGGGCCAGTGCTCTTTAATGTTTTTATAAATCATCTGGATGCAGGAATCGAATGTACATTAAGTAAGTTTGCCAATGATACTAACTAGGAGGAGCTGCGGACTCTCAAGGGTAGAGAGGCCTTACAGAGTGATCTGGATAGGCTAGAGAGCTGGGCAATCACCAACCGTATGAAATTTAACAAGGGCAAGTGCCAGATTCTCCACCTGGGACAGGGTAATCCTCGTTATACATACTGGGGTATGAGAGGCTGGAGAGCAGCCCCGTAGAAAGAGATCTGGGGGTTTGGGTTGATGGCAAGTTGAGTATGAGTCAACAGTGTGCCCTGGCAGCCAAAAGGGCCAACCAGCTAGCACAGCATAGCTAGTCAGTCGAAGGAGGTGATTGTCCCACTCTACACTGCACTGGTGTGGCCCCACTTCAAGTCCAGTGTGCAGTTTTGGGTGCCTCAATAGAAGGACATCAAACTACGAGAGTGTGTCCAGAGGAGGGCGACCAGGATGGTGAAAGGTCTTGAGGGTAAGACTTACAAGGAGCGGCTGAGGTCACTTGGTTTGTTCAGCTTGGAGAAGAGAAGGCTGAGGGATGACCCCATCGCAATCTACAACTTCCTCAAGGGGGGCAGTGGAGGGGGAGCTGCTGATCTCCTCCCTCTGGTGACCAGCGACAGGACATGAGGAAATGGAATGAAGCTGCATCAGTGGAAGTTCAGGCTGGACATTAGGAAAAGGTTCTTCAATGAGAGGGTGGTTGGTCACTGCAACAGGCTCCCCAGGGAAGTGGTCATGGCACCAAGCCTGTGAGAGTTCAAGGACCGTCTGGATGATGCTCTTAG
Source organism: Pelecanus crispus (assembly GCF_030463565.1). Classification (NCBI taxonomy): domain Eukaryota; kingdom Metazoa; phylum Chordata; class Aves; order Pelecaniformes; family Pelecanidae; genus Pelecanus; species Pelecanus crispus. Next base: position 70,275,681 of record NC_134676.1, on the reverse strand, counting down.
CCATATGGTTTAGTTTTAGGTAATCCTGCAAGGAGCAGGGATTTGGACTCAGTGATCCTTACGGGTCCCTTCCAACTTGAGATATTCTATGATTCTATGATTTCCTTTGCAGAGCAGCACAAAGAAGTAGGAGACAAGCACAATCATCCTAACAGTGATTGCCAATTTCCCAACAAGGTAAGATTAGCAGTGTAGTTACATACAAGTGTATATTAAATATCTCAAGACATACAGAAGCAGAAAAAATATAGTGCCCACCAAGAATTGTTGTGTTCATACAAGTAAATCTGCTTGACCCAGAAAGACTGATGGTAACTTCCAGTACAGACCAACCAGGTCTACCATCAAGACTGCAGAAGGTTTTAAGCATCATACCAGTCACAAGAGATCATCTACCAAACATTAACAACATTCACATTAACCACAAATGGACTGATCATAATTTTTCTAAAGAGAAAAACATACACACCCCACTTCAGGGTCACTCAAGTGGCACAAGGACATGCTTATGATCTTTTGTTTACCTGCCTTCCAAGTAATGGAAGCACTTCTTTGATCACAGTCTGCGTAGTGCTATCCTTATTTACTCGTAGAGAAACATATGCCATTCCCACCCTAAAGAGAAAAGAAATAGTTATTTTAGGACGATCATTTGACCTATCCTGTGTGTACCTTTTTTACCTAAGTGGCAAATTTTCTAGGGGCGTAGGCTGAGATTTGTATTAGTTGAAGAAAGTTGTTCACTGAGGCTCATGGCAGATGCAGTATTAGCCCCACAGACAAGCAAAGACTTTCATCCCAAGGAACTGGTCATTACAATTGTAGCCCTGCAAATTAGTTTCTTCCTATACACAGAATTACCTGCAAGTCTTTCATAAAATTTGGCAATGTAGTTGTATGAGTACAATGAACAAACGTTTAAATTTTGTCCCACTGCTCTTAAGAAATGAGTAGGTTGCCAGCCAGTCTTGTTTCCACTACTAAATATGCTTAAAATGTATACTGTCTCAGTGGTAAATGGAACAGAGGGTTTTTTCTTTATTTTTTCCTCCTATTCTCACATCACAAGTTACACTGAATTCTTCCTACTTAGTATTTCTTCCCAAAAACCATCAAGCTTTCAAATGACACATGTATATCATTTGTTTACAGATGCAGTTAATGTAAAGTTGCATCTTCTTGGCCAAACACATGATAATGGAACTGCACGAGTTGCACAGTATGTTCCATGCATGTAAAGAAACCCATGAGCACGTTTCCAGGCACAGAAATGAATAATATGTATATTACTCATTCAGAAAAATAAATAGAAGAATCCTGAAATACAGAAGAAGAAGCTATATTCTCTTGTTATACTTGTGTGACTTCAATAACTGAAACACATGGGGCTAGACTGCAGAGGACAAATGTAGCCAAGCAGGATAACCTCACGACAAAGGAGGCAAATACTCACTTCAGCCAGGCAGGATAAATTCTGATCACTTCCTCATCCTTTGGTTTGGCTCTGATGATCCAAGCTTCAGGAACGGATTCTCGGAATACCAAGCCCAAGTTGCTGTCCTCTGCAGCATCGTTCCTGTTGATAACATCATCAGACAGCAGCGCCTGCTGTGTAAAGGTCTGAAGCTCATATTCCTGCTGGTCATCATTTATGTAGTATGCCCTCAAAGCAGCATCCTACAACACAGCAAGATAAATTTAACATTTTCGTGAAAAGACACCATTGATACCTGTATAGACATAGACATTTATAAACGCCTTACTTATGGAACCGACCTTTAATGCATGTTTTATGCACAGAAGAGTGGATAAATAGCAACGGCAAAAACAAAACGAGCGAAGTTTTGAAAACAAATTTTAGTAGAAGATACAAAAAGAAAACTTGAGATATTGATGGATTTGAAGATAACCCACAGTATTTTTGTCAAGTGATAGTAATTTTAACTCCATAGATCAAATGTAAAAATGCAGCACCAATAAAGCTACACTCACTGCATGCAAAATTTACTCCACAAGAAAAATGGTAAATTACACTTGATTGTGCCCAACTCTGCATATTAATCTTCTTGCACTAAGGGGATGCTGAAAATTATTGAGCTTCTCAGCCTCAAGGCTGCCCTGAACCCACACACCTGTGAAGAGGAAAGGTAAGGGCTGTGCTTGGAAGATGCAAGCAGTCACAGGAATTCTGCATCCATTACTGGCCCATGCCTGCAGCACCTGTGCTAACACAGACACTGCAGTGAATACAGCTCAGTAAGTCACTTAGGAGAACTGGTATTAATCTGCCCTGGTATTATAAGCAGCAGGCTGATAAAATGTGCTTCAAATGCAAGTAGCACTCCTAAATAAAAGTTTTTCAGCACTGTACAGAATTTTCCTTGAAGATCTTTGACATGCAGAACACTACAAATAATCTTCAAAACTCCTGTTGATTTTGAACACAGTATCAAGATAAAAAAATCTTAATGAGCTGTAGTTTTAAATTGTCAAAATTCTGATGTAGTAAGTTCTCCACACTCTGTGCCAAGTCCTTTATGACTTTGAGTCCTCACCATGCTCAATTCTACGGTGCACCACTGCATACCCCTTCTGGGCTTCATCTCTGCACAGCGTGGGGTCTCTGCCCAGCTCAGTAAATTAAGATCTTTGCAGAACATTTGATTTAGTACTGAGTCATGTTTCCACCCCAGATGGAGCACTGGAAAAGCTAGAGAGTGGCCACTATGTGATCAATAATTCATTACTTTCACAGCCAAGGAGTGCAGGTAACTGTGGCATGCTTCAGTCTTCAAAGCTCATTAACTGAAGTGCAATAGCAGTGGCTGTCCTGGATAAACATCAAACCACTAAATACTGTAGAAGAGGAGCAAGATCTAAGGAGCTGATTACCCAGTATTGTTCACATCAGTAAAATCAGACTTTGGTGTTACACAGGGAAGGAGAATGACTGCTTAACATGTGTTATGCTGTGGTCCCCATTATGCTATAGAAACGCAGGCTACCACTTCTTCAGATGCTCTAAAATAAGAGCACTACATGAAGAAGTCAAATTACACTGCAATATTATAGTTCATTTACAGATTTTATTGTTGTTGAGTTACATTTGTAAAACTGTTAGCTTTTGACTATTGTAAAATACAATCATATGCTGCTTTACCACACTGGAATATTGACCTTCACCAGGTGTCTTACCACAACTTCTTCATTTTTTGCAATCCTTGGAACTGAAATCAGTCGAAATTGATTGCGTTTCACTGCATCATTCCCATCAAATATCTTTAATGTTTGTTTACCTGAATGAAAACAATTATTGTATTTCAATAACACACCCCTCAAATCATAAAGCTACCTGAACAGGAAGTGTACAATGGAACTATTAAAAACCTGCTTTTAATCCACTGAACTGTTTCTTCATCACAAGCTTTGTGGCTGAATCTTTTCATTTTTGTTTTGTTACTGCTCATTTAAAACAGGGGTACATTCGTGGAGGAAAGCTGGAAGAGTTTCAAATAATCATAGTTTTATCCTGGCTTTTGATATAACTGTTTATATATAACTATGCTGCTTGTGTTATCACTTCTTCATCCACACCGCTCAAGGCTGCATTTATTATTGACCAGTTCAACAACACGAAACCAAGACAGAGTGCCATCCTGCCAGTTCTGAGAGCATCCTTCCAAAGAAAGTCCTTAAAGTACCTCGTTAACTGTACAGATAACAGCAGAAAATACAGGAACAACAGAAAAACCAGAAGGAAGAAAGTACAGCAAATTAAGAACTAAAACCCTTTGCTGTGTTTCATGTCACTAAAGCCTTATAAAATCCATGCTCAAACCATGGAGCACAGGTTGTTGCACAGACATCTCTGAAAGGGTGAAGAGTTAAGGATTTCAGGTCCACCCTTCACAAAGACAAGTTGACTTAGTCTGGTACAGTCCACTGTATGACAGTTTCTCTCTTATTTAAGCAACTATTTTAAGAGCAATAGCAAAGTGTAACCAAATTCTCACAGAACAGGTAGGTTTTGAGAGGTTTTAAGAACAAATGAATGTTATCAGTCCAGTATGTGTGTCCTTACCACGTATGGAAAGGAATCCAGTTAATCAATCCAGACCAAAAAGTGAGATTCCAACAGGACAGAGGACCTTGTGTCCTCTCCTATCACATTGTTATGAAGAGACCTGACGATCTGTTCAGTTTTGCAGGTTGTTTCATGTACTCCCCAGAGAGCCCATGCTTTACAACAGACATGACTATTCTTTGCAGACAGAATTTTCCCTTTTTATTGCAGTGTTGGACTGAACTGTTAACAAAAGTCACTCTTTGTATAGCACAGTGTTACAGACCCTGATCTCATAACTAATCTGCACACCTGCATTCATCATAAATAATAAAATCACTAGAAGCTATCATTTGCAGACTTGAAATGTTAGAAATATTAACTGAAAGCCATATACACCAGCTGTAATGTCCACATAACTATTTAATCATGCAGTCTGTTAATATGCGTTGTAAAGTAGAAAGACATCACACGCTGGAGTCTACTTCCGTCTTTCTCGTACAGCTTGGAAATACTATGTAGTACAGCAGAACGTACTGAAAGCCTTTTGTTCTCAAATAATATTGGCAGGAGAGCTGGAACTGGAGGAGCAAAAAACCAAATCACCCCTAACTGATGGCTGGAAAAAGCAAGCTAGTATCCCAGGCAGATATGTGCATCATTGGGTGTCTCAGTGCCGCACTGACAGATTATGAGGAAAGACTGCAGCGAGTAACTGCTCTGCAAGGACACTTCAGTGATGCTCTACTAGCCTTCTAGCACCACCTGAAACTCAGGTATGCTGTGTCTAGTCCACCTATTCCTGTTTCTGTGTATATTCTGTCACTTCAATCAAAGGCAGACACTGTGCAGAACTAAAGGTTCATCCAATACTATGTTTGAAAGCAGCCTTTTTTAATGAGACTAACCCTCAAAGAAAAATCCTGCTACCTTCATTCTCACTACCTTTTTTCCTCACTGTTTTGAGACACAATAGCTACACTTTAGACTTCATTTTCAATTTAGACTTGTCCATTATTAAGGCCTTTCTTCATTAATGATATCACGGCATGGCACAATGTGTGTGCAAGTACGTTCTCATTAGGTAACATAAAGATCTAATTGCACAGCAAAGCAATCACCAGTACAGCCTCCATCCTACTCCAGACTCATCTTAGTCTCTCCTGGGACAAAAGTGGCTATACTGACCAGCTAGCGCTTCAGCAGCAGCAATTCCCTTTACAGGAGAAGAAAAATGAGTGAGATCACTCCAGGAGGGATCACTCCAGGAGCACTCACTCCTGTCATCTGATTTGGGCAGTAATTCAGTATAAAGCTTTGCTCTTCTTTGCATTTATGAAACTATGATAACTGTGTAGGAACAAAAAAATCTTCTGCACTGAGACCTTAAGAACAGTGCAGGGCTGAAGGTGGTCCATCCCACGTGCATCCATGTAAACAAGGAAATGCCTGTTAGCCAGAAGTATGAGGAAAGCTCTCATACCCTTCTTTGGAAATGGGCGTCTCTCCGAAGTCCCTGTACACAGCTGCCCACAGTGTGGGGCACAACCAGGAGGAACTGGAAGTCAGCCTGCCATTTGGGGCTGCAATCTCGTTGGGGTCACGGAGACCTGGCGTGACAGCTCACACAGCTGGCATGCTGCCGTGGATGGACACAGGCTGTTGAGAAATGACAGGCTGGAACAGCAAGGAGGGGGAGTTTCTGTGAGCCCCTCCAAGTGTGAGAGCAGTGGGGATGCTCAGAGCTCTGCCTTAGGATGGCTGATGAGACAACAGGAGCTTATGGCTTACAGGTAGTGGACAGACCAGTGTATGAGCAACGTTATGGTGGCTGGCTGTTACAAATGCCCGGATTGGAAAGAAGTAGTAGATGAAGCAGGCGATGCCTTCTTCCGACAACTGCAGGAAGCCTCACATTTGCAGGCCCTGGTCCTCACAGAGGACTTGAGCCACTCCCATACCTGCTGGAGGGACAAGACAGCCAAGCATGAGCAATCCAGGACGTTTCTGAGGTGTGCTGATGACAGCTTTCTGGCACAAGTGATGAGGTGGTGAGAGGAGGTCCTCTGCTGGACCCAGTTCTTACAAACAAGGAAGAACTGGTCAGGGACGTAAAGGTTAGAACAGCCCTGGCTGCAGTAACCACGAGATGGTGGTGTTTGGGAGCCTGAAAGGAGGGGAATAAAGCAGTAGCAGTATCAACAAGCCAGGACTTCAGGAGAGCAGACTTTGGCCTGCTCAGGAATCTGCTTGGAAGAGTCCCATGGGATACAGTCCTGCAGAGAAGAGTGGTCCAGCAGAGGCAGTGGATTTTCAAGGATTGCCTCCTCCAATCTCAAGAACAGTCCATCCCAACAAGCAGGGGAAAAAACCCAGGCTGCAGGAGGCACACATGGATGAAGAAGGAGCTCCTGACTTAACTCTACCATTAAAAGCACGTGCACAAGAGGCAGAAGCAGAATTGCGTGAGGGGGAAGGAATATAAAGACACTGTCCAAACATGCAGGGATGGGCTTAGAAAGCTAAGGCCCATGTGGAGCTGAATCTGGTAAAGGACATCAAGGGCAACAGAAAGGTTTCCACAGCTGCACCATCAGCAAAAGGATGAATAGAGAAAATGTGGGCCTGCTGAGGAATGGGAATGGGGACCCAGTCTTAAAGGACATGGAGAAGGATGAAGCACTGATTGCCTCAGCTGATGTTGTTGCAAGACCACTCTCAGTTATCTTGGAAAGGTTGTGGTGGTTTACAGGATGTTCCTGAGGACTGGAAGAATGCCAGTATCGCCCTTACCTTCAGGAATTGTGGGAAGGAGGCTCTGAGGAAGCACAGGCTTCTCAGCCTGACTTTGGTCTCTGGGAAGGTGATTGAGCAACAAATCCTGGGAAACCATGCTTAACCAACATGGTAGCTTTCTATGATGAGACAACTGGCTGGGTGGATAAAGGAAGAGCATTAGATGTTGTTTTTATTTACTTTAGTAAGGTTTTTGACACTGTCTCCCTTAACAGCCTCACAGACAAATGGATGAAGTACAGACTAGGTAAGTGGAGAGAGATGTAGACTGAGAGCTGTACTGCTGCGCTCAAAGGGTTGTCTACAGAAATATGAAGTGAAGCTGTAGTCCAGTCACCAGTGGAGTACTCTTGCAAGTCAATACTGGGGCCAATTTTCTTTAGCCTCTTCACTGATGACCTAGATGATGGGACAGAGTACATCTTCAGCATGTTTGCAGAGGATACAAGACTGGGAGGAGTGCTTGACAGACCAGATGGGTGTGCTGCCATTCAGAGGGACCTCGACAGGCTGGAGAAACGGGCCACCACGAACCTCATAAACTTTAACACAGTGAAATGTCATGCCCTGCACCCGGACAGTAATAACCCAGGCAGGGGTGTGACTGGCTGGAAAGCAGCTTGGCAAAGATACCCTGGGGGTCCTGGTGGACGCCAAGTTGACCGTAAGTCAGCAACATGCCCTTACAGCAAAGATGGCCAACAGCATCCTGGGCTGCATTAGTAACAGCATTGCCAGCAGGCTGAGATGATTAACTCCTTCTACTTAGCCTTGCTGAGACCTCAGCAGGAGAGCTGTGCCCAGTCCTGGGCTCTTCAGTACAAGAAAGACATGGATGTACATACTGGAGTGAATGCAGGGAGGGCACATGAAGATGATGATGGGACTGGACCATCTCTCATAAAGAGAGGCTGAGAGAGCTGGGAGTGTTCATGCTGGAAAAGGAAGGATCAGAGGGGTGTCTCTTATCCATGTGTGTAAGTAATTAATGGGAGGGTGTAAAGGTGAACAGACAAGAGGCAATTGGCACAAATTGAAACACAATAAATTACATTTAAATCTAAGAAAAAAACCTTTTCTACTGTGAGACTGGAACAGGTTGTTCAGGGAGGGTTGTGAAGTCTCCATCTCTAGAGATATTCCAAACACAACTGGAAACAACCCTGAACAAACTGCTCCGACTGACCCTGCTTGAGCATGGGGTTGGCGTAGATAATCGCCATACTGCCTCCAACTTCAGCCATGCTGCCACTCTGTGAAGGGAAGCATGTACAAGGCATGCCTGTACAAAGAAAGAGACAAACAGAATAAATGAGATCACAGAATAGTTTGGATTGGAAGGGACCTTTAAAGTACATCTAGTCCAACCCCCCTGTAATAAGCAGGAACATCTTCAACTAGATAAGGTTGCTCGAAGCCCTGTCTAACCTGAATTTGAACACTTCCAATGATGGGGCATCTCCAACTTCTCTGGGCAATCTGCTCCAGTGTCTCACCACCCTCATTGTAAAAAAATTCTCTTATGTCCTGGTAAAAAGCCTCTCTACATCTTTCTTATTCGCCCCCTTTAAGTATTGAATGGCTGCAATAAGGTGTCCCCAGAACCTTCTCTTCTCCAGGCTGAATAACCCGAACTCTCTCAGCCTTTCTTCATGGAAGGGGTATTCCATCTCTCTGGTAATTTTTGTGGCCCTCCTCTGGACCTGCTCCAACAGGTCCATGTCTCTCCTGTACCAAGGACTCCAGAGCTGGACACAGTACCCCAGGTGGGCTCTCATGGAGCAGATGGGCAGAACCACCTCCCTCAACCTGCTGGCCACCCTTCTTTTGATGCAGCCCAGGACACGGTTGGCTTTCTGGGCTGCAATTGCACATTGCCAGCTAATGTCCAGCTTTTTATCCACCAGTCCCCCAAATCCTTCTCTGCAGGGCTGCTCTCAATCCCTTCATCCCCCAGCCTGTATTGATACTGGGTGTTGCCCTGGCTCAGGTGCAGGACCTTGCACTTGGCCTTGTTGAACCTCATGAGGTTCACATGGGTCCACTCCTTAACCCTGTCCAGGTCCCTCTGGATGGCAACGCTTCCTTCTAGCAAATCAACTGCACCACTCAACTTGGTGTCATCTGCAAACTTACTGAGGGTGCACTCGATTCCACTATGTCATTGATGAAGACAATAAACAGACTGGTCCAATTCGGACCCTTGAGGGACACCAATTCTTATTGGTTTCCACTTGGACATTGATGTGAAAGCACAAAGGGTTTAAGCAGGAAGCAAAAGATCTAAAATCCTAAATGAAAGTCAAATTGAAGAAGCAAAAATTACTGCCTTTCTAAGCGGTATCTACAACATGACAGATCTTTGAGCTTCTGGTTTTGCAGGTTTACTTCTAGCTCCTGTCAAGAAGAATGAACTTTGGAAGCACAGCTCTAATTTATTCCTTCCTATATAACTATTCCTCAAGTAGTCTTTTGCAAGTAGTTAGCTCAAACATTTTACAACATCTGTCTAAGAAAAGAATCACACGATTTCCACACGCAATGTACACTTTACAGCAATGGAGAGTAAGTTATTCCACTGGAGAAGTGAGTTTGGGACACATCGTATGATACATTGGGACTTTTCAAGTTTTTTTTTAATATGAAAAGCAGTATTACCAGGTGGATTTGGCTTTTCAGTTTTCCAATTATCAACTTAGTGGTTGTGTCTGTTGTCAATTTGTTTTTAGTCACAACACGAGGAACATTTAAATATCATCAACTCTCAGTTCTGAAGTATCCTGGAAACTCTATTGCCATTGCATTGAGACAACAGCACACATCAGAAAGTGATCTACTCCTTTAAACCCTGCTGGATCAATGTCATAAAAAGTGAAATTCTTTTAGAAACACATTTTTGTCAGAGTCATCTCCATGGTGACTTTAGCATAGACAAATTTTAACCAAAAGACACACTGTGTCCTGGGTGACCTTCTTTAGGGCTAACACAACTTGAGAAAACACAGCGAACTCTGGTTACTGATAGCATAGCCAATGTTCTGAGTATGAACTTTCATAACATTATCAAAATCTCTACTGTTTTTTCTAGTAATCCAGAGGGTAGACAGTCATCTGAGAATAAAAACATTCATCCAAGTTTTAGTACTGGTTTTCATTTGAACTGCTTTTTTAGTCTGCTCTTGTTAGAATCTAGCTGGCCTCAGAGAATCCCTAGCAGTTTTAACTGGAGATTTTTTTAATGAGCTCTCCACTTCTTAAGACCAGCCAAATGTTGCAAAAAGTTGGCTTGACTTCTAAAATAAATTGGCTTGCAAGGAGGAGTTTAGATCTACAGACCAGTAGTAATGTCCTATGCTCAAGTACGTTCCTTTGCTAAATACAGAGTATGCTCAGTCCTGCTATCCTTACAGTAATCTGGTTATCTGTCATACAAAACAAGCTCAATTTGTCAGTGAAAAATCATGTTTAACTGTGTCACTGTCGTCCTCTTCACGGGGGTCACTTTTACTGCAACCTGATGAAAGATAGCTTTCTTGCACATGAGCTTCTGGGGACACATTAACAAAAGAACAGCCAGCTACCTATTTGACCACAACTAGTCATCCAGAAAAATAGTTCCCAACTAATTCAAGTGTACATCCACAACATGAAAGTTAAGGGTCTCTTATGCCACTCTGATTTGCCTAACTAGCCTTGGAAAGAAGCTCAACTCACTTTTAAAGTTAGATAAAGCTCTTTCTCCCTCCTATTCCAATTTTTAAATATTAGAAAATGATCCAATTATAGAAGTAAAACCTACATACCACTACTTAGTATAAAAAAAAATCTTGCTAATATGCAACAGATGGGTGCACATAACAAATTTTGGTATTTAAAGGAGTTACTGCCTGTTTTATAATATTGACACTTCACTGCCGAACGTCTTTTGTCTTTTCCTGTTGGATCAGACTACACAGTATCAGGACTTTCTCCGGAAAAACACATTACTACTTTTCTTATCATGGGATACCGAGTTAAAAAAACCCTGTTCTTCCCTTTCAAAGGGAAAACAACTACAAAAAGGTCAACTCCAGGCATAATTTACCAAACTGTGGAATTTGATTTTGGAGGCTAAAATATCAAGTTTTCCTGGGAAAAGGATAAACAGCATTTGATGAGTCCAAAGTTCATGTCCTTTGACTTCCAAATCCCCACAGACAGAACATAGCTTCTGAAAAGACTTATGTGTGGCTTGTGGCAGAGACAGCAAAATGATGTAGCCCTGAATGTTTTTGCCACTGAGGAAAGCTAGAGGCCTACACCAAAGATACTAGCAACACCACTTACCAAGAACCATTCTTCCCAACAAAACCTGTGCTTTCCACATGCCTTCTGCTCTCCTCCTCCAGCCACTGCTACTTCAAATTACAACAGTGTGGACTGGCAAATTTTGATCTATTTCAGTATTACTATTCACAACCTACAAGGCAGCAATAAAGCCGGTAAGAATTGTGTATTTTTTTCTTTCACTGGTATTGAAGAGAGCCTTTCAGAATTCCAGATTCTCCGGCTGTTTTTCTTCCAGGAGAGACATTTGCAGGTATGCCACTTCTCTGAACTTGTTTTCATGAGCAGCTCAAATCCCCCTAGTTCCAAGACAGTTTTGAAGAACAAAGCTGTGTTAATAGCCATCCTCCCATACTGGCAGCCACCTCTTCACCCTTCTCCTCCAGGCTGGTTTTTAGAACACTGTCAGCAGGTTTGGGACAAGACATAAGCAAACACTAACCCAATGACCTGCATGTATCTAATACAAGAATGCCTTACTCAGCAGGTGAACACCTACCTGAGCAGAGTACTGCCTGGCAAAAGAGGGGCTGGGGAAGGACATGCTGTGAAAAGTATGTTTGCTGACAGCACCGCAGCCCCCATTCCTCTCTCCAGTCAGATTCCTCCAAAACCTCCTTCAGAGACAGTTTTCTCTTGATGGCTGCATTTTGTCCTGCGGAAGATGGGCATACGCTGAAGCAGACAGTTCAGATGTGGCCAGTGAGTGCTGAGAGACACTCACAGGGCAGAGAGACTCTCAGGTCAGGGCCATGCCCTTCGCTCTTCATGCATCCCTCTCCACAAATGGGTTGCACACACTCACAGCCAGAAAGGCTGTTGAGCCCTCAGTAAATCTCCTGAAATGTGCCTGTACACATTTCCAGTGAGCTGCTAAGGAGAAACTGCACCCAAGCATCAAGACTAGCAGGATGTTAAAGCAAAGAGAATGCATAATCACAGAAACAACCCAAAAATCATGTATCTCCATGTCATTCTTAAGTATCAGATAAAAGGTTAAACTTTTATCTGATAAGCCTTGTCATAAGGACCCCTAAGGCAGGGAATAAATTAACACTAGCTAGTAACATTTGCGAATACCTCTCCATAGCCTCCTGGCAATGATGCTACAGAACTACAGGAAGATTTTTTCAATCCTTCTTCTGGAAGAGATTTTCCATAAAAACTCTTTATATTTTCAGAAAGTAGTTAAGAAGAGGTGCTTGCCTTCCCTGAAATAGACATCTAGAGCAGCCAACATTTTGACCACCAACTAGTATGAGACATCAAGGATGAGGAGGGAAGGGATTCAGGGAACAAGAGACGGACAGGCAGACTGAAAGGGAACCAAGCCAAAGAGGCAGCAACACTGGGGAGTAAATGCTCTGTTTGGGGAAGGAGGGGAACTAGGAGACACAAGTTGGGAAAGAGCACAAAACACAACTTGGTGAGAAGTGAGAACAATAGTGGGCGATATTAAATGTCCGAAAAGGCAGATGAAGGGGATTGAGGGAAGGAGAGGAAAGGAAGCTATGCACAATGGGGAAAGTGAAGTGAAAGAAAAGTAATGTGATTTTTCAGAAGACTCATTTTTCTTTCCCCTGTAGTTACAGGCAATTCAGCCAAGAAAAGGAAATACACAACCTCTTCCGGCACTTAAGCCACTAGTTCATTCAACACAGTCCCCTTTTCCAAAATATCTTCAAATGCAGGTGAAACAAACTGTCTTGGGGGAAAAAATGTTTTCAGCATGACACCAGGTACATCAATTCAACTTGTAAATTAGTATCTCTTGAAGTACCACTGAACAGAAGCTTTTGTGAGGAAAGAAGTTGAGGACACGGAGAAGCAACATCCTTCAGCCACTATAATGGATAAGCTTTAAAACAAATAAAAGCTGCCTAGGCCTCACTACAAAGTAGTTAAGTACCCTTAGCTTTTATTGATTCCTGGCAAGCAATCAGGGCAGAATTTAATGTCTTGTCCTGTTCCCAGATCCCTGCAGACTGACACACAAGTAAAAATTGAGTTACTAAGAGCTCTTATTTCAGGAATTACTGAGATGGATCCTCTGGGATTCATTTGTTGCACATATACAACAAACCAACCTTTTTTTTCCCCCTCCACTAAGTCTTCATATTACCATGAAACAATAGGAATAATTTTCAAAAGTCTGCCTTTGACTTCTCGAGCTTGACAGATTACCTCTGTGGTGGCATCTTACCCGAGACCAATGAATTCTGCCTCCAGGAAAACAATAATCTGTGCTGGTTGAAACCTAGTTCAACATCACATCTCAGAAAGGACCAATAACACACAGCCCTGAGAGGCACTTTTAATCCCCTTCTTTACCTCCACCCCTAGCTATCTGAGGTCTGTCAACACAGAGCAGTTTTTTCAGTTATATATTCCCAGAATGACCAAGAATTATTTTAGTATGAAAATGGACTTTGGGGCTCAACTCTTCCTCCAGGCAATACAACTAACCACACTAAAGAGACCATCCACATGATGTTTATCCTATTATCCCTGTAACATTCAGTTCTCCTCAAGTTAATTGTTCACTGCGTAGACAAGTCCTTAGAAGCTGCCTCATGTTCTCAGGCACAAGGATTTATAGTCCTTTTCCAAACCTGCTCTGTAAGTCTGTTAAATATATCATCTCAGAAAGTGTGGGGTTGTTTTCATGGTCATTTTATGCTTTTGGCTTCAGTATCTTTGTAGGCTGTTTCATGGTCAGGTTAACATATTTAAGCTCACAAAATTAAGATTTAAATCTTTTAACTTTACACTCCACTCAACAACCTGTGGTGGGTTGACCCTGGCTGGATGCCAGGTGCCCACCAAAGCCACTCTATCACTCCTCTCCTCAGCTGGACAGGGGAGACAAAACATAGCGAAAAAACTCGTGGATCAAGATAAGGACAGGGAGCGATCACTCAGCAATTACCATCATGGGCAAAACACACTCTGCTTCAGGAAAATGAATTTAATCTATTACCAATTAAATCAGAGTAGGGTAATGAGAAATAAAAACAAAATCTTAAAACACCTTCCCCCCACCCCTCCCTTCTTCTCAGGCTCAACTTGACTCCCAATTTTCTCTACCTCCTCCCCACAAGTGGTGCAGGGGGACGGAGAATGGGGGTTGTGGTCAGTTCATCCCATACTGTCTCTGTTGCTCCTTCCTCCTGAAGGGGTGGACTCCTCACACTCTTCCCCTGCTCCAGCACAGAGTCCCTCCCACGGGAGACAGTCCTCCACAAACTTCTCCAATGTGGGTCCTTCCCACGGGCTACAGTTCTTCACAAACTGCTCCAGCATGGGTCCCCCATGGGGTCACAAGCCCTGCCAGCAAACCTGCTCCAGTGTGGGCTCCTCTCTCCACAGGTCCACAGGTCCTGCCAGGAGCCTGCTCCAGCATGGGCTTCCCACGGGGTCACAGCCTCCTTCAGGCACATCCACCTGCTCCGGTGTGGGGTCCTCCCTGGGCTGCAGGTGGATATCTGCTCTACCGTGGACCTCCATGGGCTGCAGGGGGACAGCTGCCTCACCATGGTCTTTCACCACGGGCTGCAGGGGAATCTCTGCTCCGGTGCTTGCAGCACCTCCTCCCCTCCTTCTTCACCAACCCTGGTGTCTGCAGAGTCCTTTCTCTCACATATTCTCACTCCTCACTCCAGCTGCAGTTGCCATTGTGCAGCAACCTTTTCCCCTTCTTAAATATGTTATCCCAGAGGTGCTACCACCGTTGCTGATTGGCTTGTCTTGGCCAGTGGCAGATCCATCTTGGAGCCAGCTGGCATTGGCTCTGTTGGACACAGGGGAAGCTTCTAGCTGGTTCTCACAGAAGCCACCCCTTGTAAGCCCTCCCGCTACCAAAACCTTGCCATGCAAACCCAATACACAACCCTAATATAACAGCAAAGAAACAAAAGGGAATGCAGACCACTAATTCAAATTTTCTTCCAGTGTTAATCTACAGACTTTGTATCCTTTCCTACTGGCTTCTTTCCTACAGAAAAGCATGCCTTTACAAGTCAATATTACTCTATTTGTTCTGACTTGTTTTCCCTGTTTTTAAAAATATGGACCTGTAAAACACGAAGAGCTGGAATTAAGAAAAGCTACAATACTCTGGAATATAATTCAGTTCAGACACTCCTGAGACACAACACGGTAACATCCCAAAAGATGTGGCAGATGTACTGAGTCAACAAACAGAAGCCAATGAGCAGCTCACTCTTGACCCATAATACACAAATGGTATTATCCAGAGACAGGTGGAAGAGGTCCAGCATGCTATAACCATGCCTCTGACATGTTTAACTTGATAGGTTATGACTCCCCACACATGGAGAGGCACAGAAGCACAATGGCTGGCAGGTGAACCCCAGTAACTTTGTCAGAGAAGTTATCAGAGAAGCCATGCCCTGTCCTCGACACAAGGGCATCAGCCCCATTGGGGGTGGCACCCATGAGGTGAGTCCGCATGAGAAGCTCTGTGGGTCACCTCACCAACTAAGGAGGTCACTCAGGGTGTGGGGCTCTACGAAATGCATAGGAAGAGCATTCTCTGGGATTGTACAAGAGCTGTTAGGGGATGTTTAGGGGAGGAACCAAAGGCAGGGGAAGGGAGAGATCAAGGTGGCTTGGGGAGGAACAAGTATGGGAAAATAGAGGGATAAGGAGATAAAAGAAGCTGGTCACATGTAAAGAGGTTGCCGAGTGGTTTGCCTGCCTGGCCATGCCCTGCACCTGACCAGCACAGTCTGTCCTGTCTTCTCATTAAATGCTATTTCTAACACTTTTTGTGGGTGTGGTTTCCAGTCTGCATGCAAGTGTGCATATGGGTTCCTGAGTGCAGCAACTGAAGCAGGACCGCAGGTCACCGTGACCCATGTGTCTATGGTGCCAACAACCAGAGTGATCGCTGTTGTGTGAGCACCAGCAAGCATCAGGCTGGACTCACTGGTATGCAAGGTAAGTGGCCTGGGAGCCACATGTGCATGCATCTCCGAGCAAGGCACCTGGCAGAGATGACTACCGGAGGGACCAGGAGGTCCAGGATGACTGCTGGGGCGACCGTGGGAGCTGGGGGTGCACCAAGAGACCTGGAGGGGTGTGGGTGTGCGTGTGCATATATGTATGCACACGTACATGCACACAGCCACACATACATGTATATATATACACATATAATGTACATATATATATACACACACACATGTAATGTACACACAGACACATTCCCACTAAACAGACCTTCATCCTGCTAAGCCACAAAGGGGGCAGGATGCTGCAGCACTTCATCTCTACTGAGTTACCAGAGCTGGAGACCCCTAACACCATTAAACTACAGCGTTCAAACATTTCATCTTTTTTTGGGTGTGAATACTTTGTTTTTAAAGAGACATTAGAATCACTCCCTACCAATTGAGCTTTCTAAATCATAGCAAAGTTACTGTGCTCTGCATTGACTTCTGTTTTGTGAAAATGTGTTAAGAGAAAGCAATTTGTTTTAATACCAGTGTTCTATTTAAAACACAGGTAACAATTCTTTACATGAGCCTTGAAAATGTACCATCTATGGCTGCTTCTCCAGTCCAGAAAGACACTGTATATGAACAAAAGACATATTAAAGTTTGTATCCTGCCCCCAATTTTCATATCTGTTTTAATTCTTTTGAGAAGGCTGTCTAAAACTGAACTGTCCTGTACTAGTACTTTCAACCAATCCAGTTGAAATATTTGGATACATAATTTGCTCTCTTTGACAGTCATAAGTAAGGGAAATAGCTTTAGTTGGTGAAGTATAAAAGTCCTGACACTCAATCACTTATGTCACTTAAAACACTGGAAAAAGTGAGTTTTCTAGATAAAGTGCAATTAGTCAGAGCCTGGTCCCATAATAAGGGAGCACGGTGGTGGGCTGTAACTTACAGAGACACCAGCTTCAAATTTTAAGAAATGAAATAAGAGCATGCTTGAGATCACTTCAATAACCAAGTTAATTATTTACTGAGCTGGATTTGTTTAAAATCCAAACAGCATTTTGCACAATTATCCTATTAATTTTGTAAGAACTTTAGGCTACAAAAAAAAAAAAAAAAAAAAGGAAAAAAGAATTGTATTTATTGATTTGCAATTTCAGTTTTTACAACAATCCATGCAGCTACATTAGGTAGCAAGTACCATGTTTTTCTAGTTACTACTGTGGATATAGGGGGTGGGATGTCCTTGAATTGGCTTCATCTTCTGAAAGGTGAGAGTTTGGCTAATACCAACCCCAGAAAACTCCACACGCATAAGAATGTTACTGTGTAAGAAGCAACGAGCCCAGCTCAACCTTGATGCACAGGAATACATACACTTTTACTGCGACATGACCAAGCAAAAAAAAAAAAAAAAAAAATTCACCCAGTGTCTTCAGTAAGATTTAGATCCAGCTATCTTAAAAGAAAAAGGCTTTGAAAAGACCTGCTGTCTGCCCTTTAAATTGGTTGCTTATCTATGGATTGTTATAGCATACCATGCTTGCTTTCTTCAATTACCAAATAGAGAGAAATGATCTATTTGTCAGGGTAATGAACAGATTGTCACTTATGCCAATCTACCAGTGGAAAATGGTGATGAGATATTCGTAAGACCCTGGACAAACGTATTGGACCAAAACTTTAGACCTCAAATTGATACCTAGCATTAGAAAACTACCTATTTAATATTTTTTCATAAGGCAAAACTAGTTAAGATTATATGAATAAAGACTAGAATGGGTAACTATTCACCACTTACTAAATTCTGCTTACTTGAGTCTGTTGAAATTTGGACATCTTTTGCTGATCCCTGTGTTGACCCATCAACATCATCGTCTTCATCTGTGAAAACAGAAACATTTTAAGAAAGGATTCTTGTTAATTTGAACTAAGGAGGGGCGGGGGGAAGTGTTTGTCATTTAAGGATGGTTTCGATCAAAGAAGCTAACACAAAAGAATACAATCAGAAAAGCACACTTTCTTCTTCTGCCTATTTTATGATAATAATCCATACTAGAAAAACAGCATTAAAAAACCCAAACCTTCATTGTCATATAAGTACAGTGAAGGCATACCTGAGGTCCTTCTACTGTTAGCTTTAATACTGCAACTACTGCATTTCATCCCTTTCTCAAGTTGTGATGTTTGCCTATGACCAAAGTATATGTCTTCCATTAAGTTTTAAATCACCAAAATCAGCCTAGTAATTGCAGTAACATCTTTCCAGTCAGAAGTATAGGTATTATATAAATAATTTCCACAAATGAAAAATAGATTTGCTGACACCCAAAGAGAAAGAAATTACTGTACTCCAGAAGAGGACTTTGACAGCAGCCCATCGCTCTCACTAAAAGCTAGGAACTAACATGTCGGATAATAACAGAGCCTGTAAAATCACACCTAAAATACTTAGAAAAGACTAAAATAAAAGCTACTAACATTTACATTTGCTTCTGTAAAGATAACATCCTGACTGCATTCTCATTCCTGACACTCAGGTCCATACAGGAAGACTGGTGCAAATCCAAACATGACAATTTTTTCTTCTCTAAGGGTAGCAGTAGCATGCAACATAAGCCAACCCAGTGTGGTGATCATATAACAGTATTCATACTCCCAGTTACTCTTCACTGGGATGCAGACAAAGCTCCCGAAAGGTATGCCAGATAACACCTTTATAAAAACTATGCCTTGCAGTTGAGGCAGAAAGCAGGAAATCAAAGCACAATACAGAGAAGAAATAAAATCAGTAAAGACAGATGTTCAGAGCAAAAGAGGTACTACAAAAATCAGAATCCTAATGCAGGAAAACCTTCTAAGAAGCAGAATCACAGCATGTCAAGAAAGGTACTTAGCAGGAGTCCTAAACTGGAGATGAGGTAACTTACTGAATATTTGGGTAATGCTTCCACTGCCTACAAGAGAGACCAACAGTAATGTTTCTGGTTTGGGGTTTTTAAAATATAAAAGAAGGGTTGAAATACTTTCCCTGTTAAGAGTTGACAAACAGATTAAGTTTCAAATTGGAGAGAAATTTAGACAATATGGTCTTGAAACACCCTGAAATAAATGGAAGTTGAATGCCTTCTAGAATTTCACTTCAGACAAAATCAAATTAAAAGTAAGTAAATACAACAATAAGAAATGAAAGAATTTCTGATTGCTCCCATCCCTCCCCTTTTTCTAAGTTTAGATGGGAAGAAGCTGACATCTTTCTTTTATTACTCTCTCTCCCTCAGTCTGGATAGTAGGGAAATCTACGCTAACAGCATCTGGAAACTATTCCAGTGAAGTTAAATGACTTCTTTTGAAAAACGCTAAGACAGGAGTGCATTGGAGGAAGGGGAGATAACTGCTCTACCATTGCTTCCTCTGATGGCCCAAGAGTTTTGAAAGCCACTTTCAGCACAGAGATGTTCA
Source organism: Pelecanus crispus (assembly GCF_030463565.1). Lineage (NCBI taxonomy): Eukaryota > Metazoa > Chordata > Aves > Pelecaniformes > Pelecanidae > Pelecanus > Pelecanus crispus. Next base: position 70,256,061 of record NC_134676.1, on the reverse strand, counting down.
CTGACTGTTGGCCATGAAGCTTATCATTTACTCAGTGGTAAAAGCTAATCTGGACAAATGCTCCTCCGCAGGTCAACAATGATGTGGTCATTTTCTGTCTAGAACAAGTCATCTGGCACTTCTCAACCACCAACTTGGGAAGAGCTGTGCTTGGAGCAGTTAACTCATCCAGGTTACCACCAACACTTCTTTGGTACCACAGACCAGTCGTTTTAGAATCTTCTGAGCAACACCCTTTGACAGCTGTGGCAACAGAAGAGCACCCTCTGTGCATGGCGTGGTGTGAAGAAGACTTCTAAATGAGCATGCCTGCACGACGTGTCCCACAGAAGTAAGGACAGAAGTGCTAATTATCCTCCAACAAAGTTGAAATGCTCTTTGCTCCCTGGAAACATCCTTTACGTGCACACAGTGTTTTTAACAAGATCCGCCTACCAGAGCCTACACCTCCCCCTGGAAAAGCAGCAGCAACTCCCAGGGCAGCTGTCCCAAGCTGCTCTATGATCAGAGGAGCTTCAAACACATCCTGAAGATTGTCAGGGAGCTTCAGGACCTGTGACACATCTTGGCAACTCTTGGCACAACCCAGGAGCTAGTGGGTTTTTGAAAGAAAATGCAGGTCTGTTCTGTGAATATGGGTAACAAGAAGGACTACCAGGCCAGTGCACTGAGCTCCCCTGACACAGGATGATGCGAGAATTGAAGTTTAAGGCAATTCCCAGCTCTGCCTTTAAGGAATAATCTGGGCAGAAGGAAAGACCTGCATACCAATGGTACTTGGTGCCTTTGGCAGGGACCTGCAGACAGCTGATCTCCAGCAGACGACAGAGTGGCAAAACTCCAGCAACGGGTCTTAAAGCAAGCCTCAATAGAATGTGAACAGTGTAACAAGGAGCCATGCATGAAGTCACTGGACTCATACCTGAACGTCACGAACCTAGGTGCTAAAACAAGTGTCACATACCATCATCAGCTAAGGAAAACCAGAACAAGATGCCTTATGCACAGCAGACTGCAAGGCAGGTATGACACTGCAAATATTATTCTCTATGCCTCGTGCTGAGCCACAACCATGGCCCATTGACCATGAAAAAAGGAAGATGTCAAGTGCTGGGGGCAGCCATCAAGTTCAGAGGTACGCCTGGGACCAGCAGCAGGAGGAAAGGGGAGCGTTCCCATGGCTCAGCCCCAGCTCCCCTGGGTGTCAGCAGACCCTCCACCCCAGGAGGCTGCTGCCCACCGCACAGCGGGGAGCTGAGCCCAAGGAGCAGAAATTCTCACAGACCAGCAGAAAAGAGATCTGGTGTTAGAAAAGAGATTTTTCAGAGTGTTGCTGTATTTTATCTGGGTATATGCAGGCTGAGCACTACAAAAATGCATTCTGGCTTTCCAAATGTGGTGGGTTTTCTTCGGTTCTTTTCATATCACATTAAAGCACTGGAAATGGTCCAAATTAAGTTACTGAGTATTTCCTCTTCCCCGTGGTGATTTCTGACCACCAGCTAATGACTGATCTGCACTGCATTCTCTCAATTCAAAGTACAAGACACATATTTTAATTAAAGGAATGCAAAAACATTATTACTTCAAAAAAATTTGAGTATGCTTAACATGAACTCATATACTTCGCATGTAGCCTAAGTCCTGAAATGGAAAACCTCCTTCCATCATGTAAAATAATGAAGGAAGAGACTAGAAGGTGCAGCTATAACCTTGGATTCCTTCACTCAAGGTGCTCCATGTTCAATTTCTACTTAGAGGTGATTTAAAAATTAAAAAAGGAAAAGGTTTATGTCTGACATATTCGAAGAACACACCACTGTTTAAAAGACAAACTTAGTTAACATCAGAAAAGTCACACCCAAAGAGGCTATTTAAAATGTTTGTGAATAACTTCTGTTAATAGTAATACAACTTTATCTTCACTTAAGCCTTTGGGACACTTGTAGAATACCTAACAATAGACCTGAATCAAGGTTCATAATGAGTCTTCCAGCAAAACCAAGCTCATCCAGATTGTTTATGTCTGGTATTTCTTATGTTTAATGCTTCTTATGGAAGCATTAAAAATGCCATGACTTTCAAGAAGGTGAAGTACAGCACATACCCCCACCACCAAGCAAAAGCATTCAAAAGAAAAATAACTCACTGAAAAAAACATGCCAACCAACAAAAGCAACATAACGCCTCCTCTCCCCCTTCACACTTTTATAGGTCCCTTCAGTGTGTCTAGAGTATGTAGACTTAGGGTCATGCAGTTTATGCAGTAGCAGGACTCCCGCTATAGCTTCTGCACATGCACATGCATGGCTCCTGCTAGCGACCAACTAACTTCACCAAAACCAAACCCACGTGTTCAAAGCAGAAAGTTCAAGAACAACCTGCCAGATTGAGAAAACCGCAGTTGCAAGTATTTAAGTTCCATAACCTGTATTTTGCCTACCTTTTGCTTTCCTATCGTATTCAAGCACCAAAAAAAAGGCTTTATGAGAACATAATAATCAAAACATAAATTAGAAAATACTTCAGCAGCTTAAAAAAATTCTTGTTCCTAAAGAGCTGTTAAATAAACATACACTCTAGATGGCAGCAGAACATTACCCTGCTAAATACATTATTCCCTTTCAGCACAGAAATCTTAAAAGGGCAGATGCTTAATCAAAGAGGCAAATAAAAATGTCTGTGTACATGATATGCCAAATAAAAACCAACGCGTGTATCAGCAACTGTTTGTAGCAACAACACTAATCTGCTAAGCAAATTTTTGGATTTGAGGTTTTCACTTTCTGCATGCTTACTATTTAAAGAATGTTTTTCAAATTGCTGTGCACCAGTAAACAGAAGTTTCAGCGTTTTGCAACAGTCTGCATTTAAAAATCTCTATCCTGTCCCAGAAATAGCAAGAAGTTACAGTATTGCCACAACAGCCAGTGAAAATCAGCAATCATATGCTTCAGTGAATTACAACACTAGGTTAAACATGCCCATCAATTAGTTGCATTCAACTTTGAAAGTTTTTACCTGATTCTGCTTGCAAATTTTCTGATATTCGAAAACAATGCAGTTTGCTGAAGTTGCGAGAAAATAACTGCACACAGCTTGGAGGAAGAATCATATTCCTCAATCTTCCAAAACTACATTCTGGTGTGACAATTATGTAGCAAGCAGCATGAGCCTATAAACAGAAGCATCAATTAAGAACTCAATGAGACACAAAGAAAGCAGATTTGCTTATAACAAACTATGCACTGGAATTGCAAAACTCAGGCTAGGACATATATAGACCTTTTGTAAATCACTTTCATGAAATAAGTGACCCATTTTTCACCCTAGATTTTCATTTGTTCCATTCAGTTTTTATATAACCAATAATGGGAAAGTCTTAACATGTGAAGAAACTTCAAGTACTACAAACCTGCTCTGTTAAAAACTAAAGCTTTTTATACAGCTATGTGGAAAAATTTAAAGTTTTGGTCTCAAACCCCAAGTCTTCCATTCTATATGGATATTTACTGGGGGAGGTAAGAAAGGTAGGCAGGTTATACTCAAAACACGACTGGCTAGTTTCTGCATTTATACTTGTGCGAGATCTTCTGCCATTATTAAATACACATACCTTTGTATTTGTGGCCATATAGCATGTTACATTTGTTAAGACTATTCTCAAAGACAGCCCCTCCCACCTCAGAAATTATGAATCAGATTAAAAATACAAACCCCACAATATTTTTAAAAAAAATTTAATTATTCAAATCATACCTGAAATACTGAATAATCTCAGAGTTTAATTTTAAATTGTTATTACATAGAGTACCTCACCTTGCATTAAGTGGCAAATCAATGATTTATTACATATACTTTTCAGTTCTCACCCCATCTGGTGCTATCTTGCCCTTTCATCATTATTTCAATAAGAGGTAGCACTAAGTGATGGACCACAGCAGACTGTGTATCAGTATGTGAAAAGCTGTGGCCTTCATGAGGATTATTGAAGGGTACCATCATGTTGCACAGGAATTAAACATGTGTCATGTGAACAGAAAAAACACAGAAACCAATATTGACAGCTTAAAAAAAACCCAACCACGCAGGTTAAGAACTATTCTACACTGAAAGATGAATAAGCGTATTAGAATGGTAAGCCTTTGACCTTGCAGAATTCATGTGATTTGAAAGAAGTTCTGATTTCACACAGGAAAAATAACAGCAGGCTTCTAAGCGGAAATCTATAATGATCAGTCCCTCTTAAATTTTAATTCCATTGGATTTACATAAAGTTTAACTCTGATGTTGAGAATTGATCATTTTAATGACTAACTGGGGGATTTAAAACAATTTTCAGATTTTCAATCTAACTTATAAATATATGTAGTTATATAAATAAGTGTATAAATGACGTTTATTTATAAAGTGTATAGAAAGTGTATTTATAAAGTGTATAAAGTATATTTATATGAAGTGTTTAAATAAGCATGTGCATATACATATGTATGTACAGTTCATATACACAAATATACGCAACAGCACAACATACCAAGATGCCACACCATTCACATCTCATGCCAGAGAGCACCTCAGAAGAGCCACAGGTTTTTTTGCAAACTTCACAACGAGCACCTGAAGAAAGGTTTCCCTCCCTCCAGTGGTGGTGGTAAGTATCCTGGGGGAACACATCACGACTTAGCATTACACAGAACAGATACAGAAACATCTTCAACCTAACTTGCAAATCAGCAATTCAAACAGCTCTGAGGAAACAGCAACACAGACTAGAACATTAAGTACTTTCTCACTATAAATATGAACCTGAACAATATTACATTTCACTGAAAGAAAATAATCGGAACTATCAAAAAATTTATTACATGGTGTTTTTTCTTCACAGTCTGCAACAACCAATATTCTTTAAAAAAAAAAAAAAATCCTGAAAGGTCAGTATTATGCATGTACATTACAGAAAGAAGCTGGGCAGTCTTGCATCAGACAGACTGCACAAAGCCTGAGGAACATGATTAAGTTTGCAAGGGATGCAATGCAGCCAACAGCTCAACATATAGAAAGAAAGAGTTCCAGCTTCTGCAATGCAAATTTTTAGATGAGATGTTAGATTTTTTTTTCTTTTTAATTAGGACTTTTCAGCACGGCTTCAGTAAACATCATTACTATGTCAGAATTTAAGTCATTTCACTTTTTGTGATACATTCTGAAGCCAGACATTTTTTCTGCCTGCCAATAAGCGACAAAAGTGCTTTGATAGCTGGCAGCATGCGAAAGACAAGGCCAAGACTCCTCTCCCTCTTCTAGCCCATGTTTTCACACCAAAAATGTGTGACCACTTTCTGCTGCAGAGGCATCTGCACTTACATGGTCCTGGTGCCCATCCTGGTGACACTGCCGGCAGTCACTGCAAGCAAACAGGATACAGTCTGTGTGCACATGTAGCTCACAAACTAAAAGCATAAAAACAAGAAAACTTCTTTAAGCTGGGAACCCCGGGGTTTTTGCAGCTCCTCCCTCCCTCCATCCCTCCTCCGCTACCTTTTCACACCATACTTGCTTTCCTTCAGGCTCTTTTCCATTCAGCAAAGGTAGGCAATAAAAGAAGTTTATCAGCATTGTCCTGTGTGTTGCTCCATTTCTTTTGCGTTGAACTGATGCAGCAAGTATAAGGAAAGGCTGAGCTAATTTTGCTGATAAGCACTTGCTATATTTCCTCCAATACAGCAAGTTAAATTTGTAACAACTGTTTGGCATATTACAGCTTTAGTTTCACAGTTTCACAGGAACCACTGCCTACTCCAATATAATTGTGCCCGAGGTCTACTTTGATTTAATCAAATCCAAAAAAAGCTGAATGTTAGAAGCATTAACAGAAAGAGAGAAAGTTCTCCTTCTGCATCCAAATACCACCAAGTCTTAAGCGTAAAGTAATGGTCTTCCTGAAGCAATACTCCATTCCCTTTACAAAACCTTTTCCAAACCCTACTGCAAAGCAAGCGGGCACTTCACGAGTGGGTTCAAAACAGCTGACGCTTTTCTGCTGGACAGCCCCTCTCTGCATCTGTGAAGCACAAGGAAACCAGAGACGAGGTGTGTTCAAGTCCCCAGCCCCAGCAAAGCAGGGGACGCTGCCGCCAAAACAGCAGCAAGGCAGCAGTGCACCCCTCCTGCTCACAGCCAGGAGCCCTGTCTCGCCCACGGTCCCACGGGAGACATGGCAGAAGTCGGATCAACCACCAACCCACGCCGGCACCGGCATGGACTCACTTGTGTTTGCAAAGCGGCAGGACACACGCTGACATGAGAACATGCAAAATGAGTGGAAGATGTCATTCTCAGGGAGATTGCAACAGCCAGAAAGTCTGTTTTACTCAGGAAATAAATCTTTTTTATTGCCAGATGACACTCAATGGATTTAATTTTAAACCTGGTGAGAATAAACTGATATGTTAATCTCAGAGATTTGTCCAAGCTATGTCTGCATACAGTATATCACCATTTCGTTGTCAGGAAAAGGAAAATCATTTTTTCAGAGCACTCTCCCAAGTAAGCTTAACATTGTCTTCCAAAATACCTGCTAGGTACTGTAGCTGGAAAAAGTTTTAGTGAAGCCTATAAAGTTTTAGCCAAGTTTGGTTTTGGGTAAAGTACTTTCATTATTTAAAAGCTGACTTGAAGTATCAGATGTGAAAGAAAAGACAATCTACAAAAAAAACCCAACTAAAATGCTATGTTGCAAAGGATGAGTCATTAAAAAAAAATACAACTAAAAGACCTCAGTACCTAGCTTCGTTACTGCAACAGTTAGCGAAGTTCTCTATGGACCTCATAGACAGAGATGGATGACAAAGATCCTCCTCCTCTAGCTGCTTTTTAGACACTTGTGTATACAAGTACTCTGGGAAGGCATCTGACTTTTCATCAAGTAAATGAAAGTAAGAGGCAAGCGCCAAATTCTTCAAATGCCTTTTTCTGTTATGCTCAAACAGGTTATTGCTCCAAGCGCATCACAAAAATCTGAAGACTGGAAGGTGGCAACTGCACGTTAGCCACATTATCTGAAAGTATCTTGAAAACAGTATTAAATTACATAGAGAATAATACCTTATTTTGAAATCACTCTCTGGGCTCTAGAAAAGGCAATCGGCACTAACACTGTCTTATTCTAACCCCACAGAAGACCATGATCTACCACCACACCAAAGCAAAGCCTCTTTCAACAGGGCTTACTAAGTCAACCACAAGCTTTCATGTACAGCTCCCCATACTGCATGTCTTCACTGAGCTCAAGAACTTCTATATGAGGAATGGCACAGTCCCTCCTCTGCTCACATTTATCCATATTCATAGATATAACAGGAATATTTTACAGTTTTGCCAATTCAGCTACCAGGCAAGCTAGATGCTTTGAGTCATACCCTCATTAACGGTAAGAGCTTCTGTAGACCAAATTACGGCTTCAAGGAATTAACAAAAGCTTTGGATTTTTTATCATTAATTCTAACACAGGCACACACACTGCCCTTTGCTATACTTTGTAAGAACACAGAGGGGTTTTTTCCCCTTGGTTTAATTCACAGCTGCTGCTTCTAACACCGACACCAACTCAGAATTAATAAGAAAACATGTGCATGTGGAGTGTCACAGGAGTTAAACCCTTCAGATAATCTTTCCTATCACTGGGATAGCTAAGTTTTTAGTATTTAAAGATGAAGTCAAATCAGAGGTCCTACAGAAAGAAGTTTCATCCTTATCAGCCCTTCCGTAGTCTACACAATTCTCATAACAAGATGACAGTTTCCTGTTCAAGCTAGTCATGAAAGTGCTGTGGATTCCTTTATAACTGCTACAAAAGTTGGTTAATTTCAGATACATAAAGCTGGCAGGATAACCTTTAAAATGTTAACTGCCTCCCTCCCCAGTAAATTTGCTGCTCCCAGTTGAGGCTTAATAAGAAACCTTTGCAAAGGGTCCAACACTAAAAAAAATGTTGGTTACTCCCTTTCCTCTTTTTTTCTTTCCAGTCCTCCTTGGAAAGAAAAGGGAGAGCAACTCTCACCATCATGAGTCCAGGTTCAACCGTTCCCAGTTAATTTGACAGAAAAAATAGCTATCCAAAGCAATTAGTAATTGTCAGCAGAATTTGGAGTCCAAATATTGTAATTTTTGCCAATGAAGTGTATGTACTTATCTCATCAGGGGTTAATATACATGCATGCTCATTTCTAATTGCAGATGCCCTACCATGCACCCACAGCCATTTAGTACTTGTCTGAAAATTTTCAATTTCCTTTCCAGAAAATTTATTTTATTGTAAGATATGAAAAGTCCAAAGCAAGTTATTTAAATTATTTTAAAAGCACATCTAGTAATGTCAATTATTTGCTTAGAAAAGGTAACTTCATCTTAACCCTCTTTTCTACCTTAATTATGGCAAAGATTCCAGAAAAAGTTCTTTAAATTTCACTATCAGAAGATATTATCATAACCAACAACAGACTTGTACTATTAAGCTAAGTCATTACAAGTACGCAAAAAAGGAAGAAAGTCCAACATCTCCATCTGGATTTAAAAGCTCTACAGCTTAAACCAGCTGACTTCTAAAACAAATTCTGAAAGTATTTTTGATGAGTAAAGGAATAATCTTGTCCATTTTATGAACCTCAACTGCCCTTTTTAAGCTACATTTTGGAAAAGCAGAGAAACACGTTGTAGACTTATTGGTATTCAGAAAACGGGATAGCAAACAAGTCACACCACACAAAACAAGAAAACTGTTCAATCCATGTGAGGAACGCAATTCAGAACCTTCACTGAACCGGGGGCGGGGGGGGGGGGGGGGGGGGGGGGGGGTAGGGGGTGGAATATCTGGGCATTTGTAATACCTAAATATAACATGCAATTTCACGTGTTTCTTGTAAGAACACTTAAATGGAAACATCTGAAAAAAGAAATATTCCCCTGCAATGGGTAAAACACTAATACAGTAGAATTAAGAGAGTAAGAATATGACAGCAAAATTTAGAAAGCTTTAACTAAAATAGATCACTAAACTAAAGCTATTTTCAAGAGTTAAGAGGACATACCTAGCAAAAATTTTCTTTTCAAATTCTCTGTTTATCTCATGCCACACAAGTTCTGAGGTTTATTACAACAGATCATCAGAAAAGACTCTGTGGTATCTGCAGCTCTTTGACCATCCCGCCAAATCATCCAGCTCACACTGTAACTATATTAAGTGACAGATTCCCACTACTCAGAACATAGTTTAGATTTGTTATGCAACTCACCAGACAAAAGCAGAAACAAAACCACTGCACCATTATAAGTCTAAATGCCTTCATCAAAGAAATGCTTCCCCTACACATACCCATAAGTGACCATATTAAATAAGACATTACCTTTAGCATAACAGCAATTTTGAAAGCATCTCAAATTCCTACAGAAGTGGTTCTTCTCACAGTAGACTATCTTTTTTTAAACAGTTCACAGTTAATATTCCTTTAAAAGACTAAATTCTATTCAATCTCACAAAATCAAATGAACAACAACTACTAGACATTCAAGACAGGGAAGACAAGGGAGAATTAAGGAGTTGCCCCACATCAAAATCCATCAAGTACTCATGCCAACATGTATTTCAAATAAAAATTCTGGTGTTTGGGTGATTTCTTTAATTACTGTTTTTTTCAGAGAATCCATGGCAGAACACTCAGAGCAGTACTATTTTGATAAATAATGTTTTCAAATATCTTTCAATTGAAGGCACCTCATCCCCATTACAAGCAACAGATATCTGAAATCAGTAACACAGAAAAGTTATATTCCATTTTTTTGTAGAAAGGATGAGGTTTTAGAAACATGAATACCCAATGATTCCCTGTATCAAAAGCTTCCACTGGAACCAGAAATAAATTACCTCAACAGGAGAAGTGTTTCTTTTGCCATAATAGCTTCTCATTCTTTGCAGATCTTAGGCATGGATTCATTGCACACCAACACCACAGACTTGCTCAAAGTAAATAGGAGGAAAGATGAAAGAGCAGACACTTTTGACAAAGTTTGTGGTTTACTAAGGGTTATTGATATATTATTCCATAATTTGAAGTCCATATTTCCACCATCAACGAGTGGATGATAAACAACACAAAAATCTCTCAAACACAGCAAGAGCGTACATGTGTATGTGTGCATGTGTGTATACGCACACACCCTCAAGGTATGCAATGTAAGCGAAGTGTATGTTACTGGATAACACACAGATGGCTAAACAAGTAGAGTTTTTTAAGTTACCTTCACATCGAAAGGCAGGTGACTCTAGCGACTTTCTGCACACAGTGCAAAACTTTCTTTTGTAATGTCCTGGAGGCCCAAAACAGTGTGCAACTGGAACCTGCCAATGAAGAACGTGTAAGACATCATCAGCAACAACTTTCAAAGTGCCAGTTAAAATTCACAGAAACTGCTTTATCATGTATGCAAGACAGGACAGTATAGACAACATAAATTTAACTAAGCCTGAGAACAAATATACAGGTTAATCATCCTTTTTTTTAAAAAAAAAAATACTTAAAAATATATTTGAAATACTTTATTTTAAATATTTTTTAAAAAAATCTTTTTTTCAATTCTTGGGTTTTAATATGTAATGTACGTTAATTTTAAATGCCAGTCAGCTTCTTGATGATTCACAGTGCCATGAATCCAAAGGTTTCCTTTGGATTCAGAGCTGTGCGATTTACCTGGAACCACAGTTCCTCTCCTAAGTAAGGACACTTAAAGAGTAATAGTTGCACATGTACACACAATACCCTAAAGGCACACTCAAGACAATTTTCAAAAGCTCAGTGCTGCCACAGTCCAGTACCCTCCACATGCCTTTCACCTCTTCTCCAAGTACAGCCCAGCCAACTGGCAGATCAGGACAAAGGCACTGGTCTCCCCACCCCACCCCCCCCAAACCTTCAAAGCCCAGATGGTACAGAGATCCAGCACTGAAGGACATCCATACTGAGGTTCCTGTTGACTGTAGGTGGAAGATGATACATTTCAATATCCTCTTGCCAAGAGCTGTACCAGCAGTTTTAGCAAATGTATTTCTAGTATACTATTCACTTATACTAAAAAGGTAGAGTTTTTTTTCTTGTCTAGTGATTAGTAATGAAGACTGGAAGTGATGGTACCAAAACAACAACAGAAGAAAAGATGAAAAATGAAGAATAAGAAATGTATTTGAGCTTTATACTTGCTCTAGAGACCACTCTTCCTACAAGATGCACACCTTTAAGCTGACATTCACATTACAAGGAAGAAGCACAACTGCATCTTTAAAATTCTAGAATCCAAATTACTTCCATAAAACTTCACTGTGACTTAGTTATTTAGTATTATGCATCTCACATCCCCCTCCTGATATGACAAACATATCAGATTTATCTTCCGCTTCTTGTATCACAAAAAAAAAAAAAACCTATTTCTAGTAAAGGATGGCAAATGGTTATTTAGGTGTGAAATGAAATTAATCATTCCCAGTAAAAAGCTGGAGATAATGACTTAAAATACATGTAGTCACAGATAGCTTCTTTTCCTCCCAGGTGTACTAGTAAACAACCCTCCAAAGTTACATTGAGCAGGATTGGAATCTTTCTCCTTGGGCTGAAGCCAACTGTATGAGGTTTAACAAGGCCAAGTGCTGGATTCTGCACTTGGGTCACAACAACCCCATGCAACGCTACAGGCTTGGGGAAGAGTGGCTGGAAAGCTGCCTGGCCAAAAAGGATCTGGGGTGTTGGTCGACAGCCAGCTGAACATGAGCCAGCAGTATGCCCAGGTGGCCAAGAAGGCCAACAGCATCCTGGCTTGTATCAGGAATAGTGTGGCCAGCAGGAGCAGGGAGGTGATTGTCCCCCTGTACTCGGCGCTGGTGAGGCCGCACCTGGAATACCGTGTCCAGTTTTGGGCCCCTCAATAAAAGACAGACATTGAGGTGCTGGAGCATGTCCAGGGAAGGGCAACAAAGGTGGTGAAGGGTCTGGAGCACAGGCCTTATGAGGAGCGGCTGAGGGAACTGGGATTGTTTAGCCTGGAGAAGAGGAGGCTGAGGGGAGACCTCATCACTCTCTACAACTACCTGAAAGGAGGTTGTAGTGAGGTGGGTGTTGGTCTCTTCTCCTAAGTAGTAAGCAACAGGATGAGAGGAAATGGCCTCAAGCTGTGTCAGGGGAGGTTTAGATTGGATATTAGGAAAAATTTCTTCACGGAAAGGGTAGTCAAGCATTGGAACAGGCTGCCCAGAGAGGTGGTGGAGTCACCATCTCTGGAAGTGTTCAAAAAATGGGTAGATGTGGCACTTTGGGACATGGTTTAGTAGGCATGGTGGTGTTGGGTTGATGACTGGACTGATGATCTTAGAGGTCCTTTCCAATCTTAATGATTCCTAGTTTTTACTTTAATTATAAATAATCGAGCAAGCCAGGAAACATGAAATTGCTACTCTACCCTTAAGTGGTTTAGTGGTGGACTTGGTAATGTTAGGTTAATTGTTGGACTGGATGATCTTAAAGGTCTTTTCCAACCTAAACAATTCTATGATTCTATGTTAGGATCTTCCTGGGAAACACTAGCAGCAAATCCAACCCATACTGGGAATACAGAATTTGATGACCCAGAAAGTTGCTTCCAGTTACAAAGGTCTAACTCACAGCAGTGTTTCTGCCTCTGAAAGCATGGGGACAGTTACACTAAACAATCCCATACTTCAAGCATGTGCAATGAAATAAGTGAGAGAAAGTTTTGCCAGTTGTAACACAAGGAGAAAGGATCATTGCTGGCAGTTTAATCAAGAAAAATCACTAACCCCCAAACTGCAAAGCATGTGGTTCCTCCAGTCCTCCTCAGAATTAATCTTTGGGGGGTAAAGGAGGATAAAGAAAGGTATGAAATATGCCTGTGTTATCAGATGTCATGCACAGCAGTTGACTGGTCAAGCAGAGTCACCAGCTCACTGCCCCAGCAGACCATGTTGTCTGGAGGAATCCTTGGTCCCTTGACCAGGAAGCTGTCTGTCCAGATCCCAGGCTCCCCACCACGCTGGGCTACCAGCCAGCCTACCAAAAGGATTTCAGATCAGTATCTCCAACACGGTATATCAGAAAACATCCTTGTGTCCAAAAGCTTCGAATTTTTACATTACATATGAGTTTGGGATTTAAAAATACAAACAAACTATGCTTTGGGGTCCATCTCCTACTCCCATCAACCCAAAGAGAAATTTAATTCTCTGCAGCCCTCCAGCTCTGACACAAAGTTCATGGTTGGCTTGCATTTTTTTTTTTTTAAAAAAACAGAATACTCTAGTCATATAACGCATGTTTATAAAAAGAATACAGATCCCTGGGGAAAAAAAAAATCCTGGAGATCTTGGGGAACTTTATCAAACTATCTCAGATTAAGTTCAAGGCTCATAATCCTTGCCCACTTTTTTTGCACTTTCATGCTACTTCTTCAGGGGAAAGGAAAAACCAAACCTCCCTGTACAGTAACATACAAGTTACCTGGCTCAGCTATTCTGGAGGTAAAGTGCCAGAGCTATTTTCTCACTCCAGCCACTCCAAAAACAAAGTCCAATCCCAGCTCAGTGGAAGAAGGCCAGTTGCCAAAAATTCATCCTACACAATGAGTTAAAGTGCAGAAAGAGATAATGAGAATGGCTACGTGAGCATAATCCCAGCCAGACACAGCAATTGCGAGGAGTACTGAAAAACCCTGGTGTTCTTCAAGAAAGCTTTTCTGCACATCCCAACCTGTCTTCAGGTTTCAAGTGCCACATTCAAGTCATCTGTCTGCCCTATTCCTGCCACAGCCCCAGGCACAGGGAGCCAGCCATCCCCAAGGCAGCAGTATTCCCCTTGAGATCAGATGCAGAGGAGACCACCTTTAGCTCTGGAAGTGGTGAATAATCTGCTTTGGACACCCAGCAAGAGCATCCAATCCCCTCAATAACCCGTGTTTGAAACACAGAGACCTTTTCTTTCCCTGGCCATGAGTCTGGCTATTTTATCTTACACCTGGTGTAGAAATGCAGGCTTTTCATTATTGTCATAGAAAGGTTCTGCTGAGGAAAAAGGACACTCCATAGATCAAAGTAGAGTTTTGTGGAAAATAGTGTTTATTCTGGGAGAGACTGTGAGAAAGGACTTTGACAGGAGTCAAACTCATTCAGGGTCTGACTGTACTTATCTAGAAGACTCAAAGGAAGTACACCAAGTCTAAATTCTGCAGTTGTTCAGCCTGTGGTGACAATCCTCTGAAGTCTCAAGTCACTGCCAAAAAGAAGGGAACAACTTGCTGACTGAAATGGAAGTGGGGGGGGGGGGGGGGTGGGGGGTGGAATCTGTTCCTTCTACTTCTTCTTTTCTGAAACAAGCCAAAGAAACTATATTATGTGTGGTCTTTCTACCTTACCTTAGAAGTGATAGGTGCAAAATCATTGTGGAGCCTGGTGAGAAATGGGATGGGAAAAAAGACAGAAAAAATAAAAGAGCAAGTAAAACATAACTAACTCATCAATCACATGTTTCTCCCAGCAGCTCTATACATTTCTTTTGTTGCTGAACAAGTTCCAAGCACCCAATACATTAAAAGAATCAAAACTTAGACTGGGAAAACCAGTGAGGCAGCATGTCAAAATATGAAATGTTATGTATTACTCTTTAATTTATATCCACCTGTGTAAGTACAGCAAAGTACAGACATAAGGTGACCTACAGAAAGTTAATAATTAATGAGAGTTTAAAGCTGCTTTTCCGATACATCTACTTAAATTGCTTTATGCAAACCACTAAAACCAATTTCCGCAGAAAAATACAGCAAAATACAGAAAATACCATTAAATGACATCTAAGTGCCCTTACAGTATTGATCAGAAGCCCACTGACATAAAGTATAGTGGTAACACTCCAGCATAAGCTCCAGGATGACTTTGCACTCATGGACAAGATAATCCTAGTTCCTATTTTGTTTCCTGCTGTCTGTTAAGAAATCCAAAGCATTACGGAACACATTTCTGTAAAAGTTCATATCAGCCTGTAATAGAATTTGATCTTATAGAAACCTAAAACTTAGGTTCTAACCCCTTCAGTGCAATCTGTGCAAATGCACAGCAGTTCTACATTATACAGAAAGGAGAAAAACAAACTGCTCTTAACATCCAAACTTTGGAAGAAAAAGAAAGGATAGAGCTGTTTTGTCCTGGTAGTGCCTTTTAAAATTGTTCCTCATCCTGAAATGCTACAGGGTATCAAGCATACAACTAACAGCAGATCATGAATTTAAGTGCACTTCCACTGGGGTGGAGTCACTATGTACAGAGCAGCCCAGCTACCACCCAAACCCTCTTGTTCACAGATGGAGTCAGGTCAAGCCTTACTGGTCTGCAACCTTCTGGATACCTCAGCGGGGAAAAATACAGCTCCAGGAAAGCCTATTCTTCACCCAGCTGCAGCTGCTTTTCTACCAACTCAGGCAGAAAAAGGTTTTTAGCCTGAATCCTGAGCCAAAGACTTCCAAGGTCAAAGGGGAACGAGAGAAATACAGATACACCAAATGCCAGAGTGACAGCTTCTGTCTTGGGCAGTCTTAAAAAAGAACAACCTGCTAAAAACTTTTCCTAGGCCTGTGTCTAAATATTATTTTGCCCATGAATCTCCTTCCACATCACATCAGAGAGACTCGCACTTGGCAGGCCTTTGTAAAACACGCTGGAGAGACTGAGAAAGCAGGGCTACAGGACCTACAGTAGTGTGGGGCTGATCAGCTTCCAAATAGGAAAGGGTACACAGAAATAAGCATACAAACACTCTCATAATAGCCTCCAAAGGTTGAGCAAAAGGAATTTAACTTAAGGTCACTAGTTTTCAGTTCAAAAACACTGTGGCATTTTAAGGATTAGTACAACCACCTCGGAAGCAACCACCTTCATGAAATGACCACAAGGATAGTCACATGAGGTCCTTCACAAAGGCTGTTCTCAACATAAGGCCAAAAAAAAAAAGGCTGATGCAAATTCAAATGGTGTTTCTGAAACAAGAACATCTTCTATGGATTCCGATGTTTCCAGTGGAAAAGTACTTCCTTATCTAATGCTTCTACGGGTCACTCTTGACACCAAAAACCTCTGCTCTAGAGAGGCAGATAGAGCGCTCACATCAGAGTACACCCCACGATTATTCTGTCCAGGTTAATTAAGTGGCTAGACCACACCCTCTCTGAGAGAAGCTACCAACTTTGTGATTGAACTTTTCGCAGTATTGACATCTTTTCAGTTACTTACTTATTACTCAGTAATCACAAAGAGCCCTTTTATTTCCTTGAAACCTTCCTGTTTCAGTAGCAAAAGATTTCTGCAACTTAAATAATGCTGCATGCACTTGAATGCACTCTATTTCTACTTTTTCCTTTTAGGCACAATGCCTGTCAGTAACTTGTCAGTTTTGTCCAAATTGACATTCTTCCTCTAAGCACTTCATTTATCAGTTGGTGTTAAAAAGCAGCTTTAAGTACATATTCCATATGGAGGTTCTGAAATCAGATAAGAATACAAAGTTAAATGGTGTCTCAACATATCATAGGACAGGAGAGATGAGAAAATAAAATACTTGGTTATTAAATTTTAATTGGGTCTAATGGAAGGGAAAAATACACACATCCATATGTGACCTCACCACATCCAGGAACTTTTTTCTCTCTCTTACAGATCTCTGTGACAGGACATTGGGCCTTACCTACAAGCTCTCAAGGACCCTTTGTGATGGGAACTATACTGTGAATTCCACACCATTTCAAATCAGAAATATATGATACTTGTACTAGAAAATGAGACTTGTATAAGTGCTTTCCACTGCAATTAAGAGCTGCTTGAACTAGCATTTTTGGTACTGGAAAGAGAAAATGATATGCAAAAGACAGCTACTCCTTGCTTACATTGCTGCAGAGGAAATCAACATTCATCTCCTTTTATCAAGATAAAGAATTAAAAGAAACAAACACAGTGACATCCCATACCACTTCTGACCCTGAAGAGTCATTGATACAGCTACAGGGCTCGTCTGGGAGTTTGAAGGCTACCAGGCAGCTTGAATCAAGTTTCAACAGAGCCTAAGAAGCTCTCCTGAGTTTATGAACAAGGGGGTGCCAGCCCTTCCCTTTAACCTCAGGGTTAAAGGAACTATCACTTTGGGGAGGAAAAGGAGGAATCCCTGGCGCAGTGCCAAGATTATGAGCAAGCAGTTTTACACCTCATTTGGCTTCTAGATTATGCCATGTGGCTGCTACGCTCCAAGCAATTGCCTTGCTGAAACAACACAGGTACGGGTTAAGTGTTGAAGAACTAGAGACAGACCTTCTCAGTGAAGGTGGTAGGGGCTATCCAGCAAGTGCCCAGGTAAAATCATAGAACCATAGAATAGTTTGGGTTGCAAGGGACCTTTAAAGGTCATCTAGTCCAACTCCCCTGCAATAAGCAGGGACCTCTTCAACGATATCATGTTGCTCAGAGCCCCGTCCAACCTGACCTTGAGTGTTTCCAGGGATGGGGCATCTACCACCTCTCTGGGCAATGTGTTCCAGTATTTCACCGCCCTCATAGTAAAAAATTTCTTCCTTATACCTAGTCTGAATCTACCCTCTTTTAGTTTAAAACCATTACCCCTTGCCCTGTCGCAACAGGCTCTGCTGAAGAGATCAGCTTGGGGTCCAACCATTGTCAGGACACCCTGTGAAAAAAGCCTCGCAAAGCCTCTATCATGGACAAATAGAAAGGTGAAGAAGAGAGAATAAAGAACTTTCCCAAACTTGTTTTTATAGTATATAACATGAAAGAAGAAAAATATTAAGCATATATTTTGTGAAGTCAAGTTCATGTTACAGATCTAACTCCACCACCACCACCATCAAAAAATACAAGAGGGGCAGGATAAAAAATTCCTTGACTGATGCATGCCAAATATACAGTAATTTGAAGATGAGATGTAACAATAATATGCCAACTAGCTTATTCACAAACATTGCATTTCAACCTGTCTTCTATGACAGTCTGCTGGGAGAAGCAGTAAAAATTCAGCAAGCATTCACTGCAGCATTCTTTAACCAATGTTGATATAAAACCTTCAACACCTGCAGCTACCACCAAGGAATGATTTTTCCAAAATGGGATTCTGATTTTTTCCCCTACACTCTCCAGAACTCCCACCCAATCCAACCACATCACATTCTCCTTTCCAGCTTGCCAACCTCTTTCCCATTTGTTAAAATGTCTATGAGCCATTTGCAACAACATTCCTTAAAAGCTAATTCTCTGACGCAGTCACACAACAATCCATCAGACATTTCTGACCACTGAATGAGACCAGGGGATTTATAATTCCAAAGCAAGTGAAGCAAACGTTGATGGTCTTTGTCTTGCACTTTGTTGGAGCTTCCCATTGCTCCTTGGGCAGGGAACAGAGGTAGGGAGAGAGAGTAAACAAAAAAGAGGTTATGTCCGAGTACAGAAGGCCTTCAGCTGCAGAGAAATGATATAGCATGAAGAATACTTTATCAGAAAAATACAAAGTATGAAGAGTGCAATACAGAGGAACCAAATAACCACACGCACACAGCTGAATCCAGCAGCCAGAGGGAGAGACTCAGGTCAGCAGGCAAGGGCAACACCTACTTGCCCAAGCAGAGACCTCTGTGAGCACCACAGCCTTCCCATTCACTATCACAACCTGTGAGTGCAGTGGGTACCCACATTCTGAACTATAAAGCTGACTTTTATTTTTAGCCATAGAAAGCTTCAGGAAAAGCCGATTACCTAAACCAGCATTTCTCCATTCTAGACAACCTGGCTTTAAGAACAAAACCACACAAGAAAGTTTCAGGAGCAGACTATCAACCCTTCTTCAAGTGGAAATGTTTAGAAACCATTACAGCAATGCACCAACACAACAATGAGGAAAAACAAGCATAACGAATGCCTAACTTCCATTTAGTTTTCAAAGAACCATTATACAGAAAACACATACACACTTCTATGGCAAATCTATAGGGTAAAACACTTGTAATACAGCTTCAATTCAAACCTAACAAGGGAAAATAAAACTTCACATTCCACACCCAAAGAGGTTTGTTTTCACTGTTATTTTGGGTTTTGTGGGGTTTTGGTTTTTTTTTTTTTTTGGTGGTGGTGGGAGTTTGTTTTGGTTTGGGTTTTTTTGTGTTTGTTTTTGGTTTGGTTTTTTTTTTTGTTGGGTTGGGGTTTTTTGCTGTTGGTGGTGGTTTTTTTTTGGGGGGGGTTGGTTTGGTTTGGTTTTTTTTTTCCACACATACCTCAGAGTAGGCAAATACTTATGGGAATGTAGGGGAGAGAGGGTTTGAATTTGGAAAAGTTGCTGAGACCTTGCCAGTGAAACAGATCATACCCCCTGCAAACATAAAAACACAAACTTGTTCAGAAGACTGATTCATGAGGTCTTGTTTTGAAACATCATGACCTAGATCCAGTCTGGAATACTAAGTGCAGGTGATAATGATTAACAGTAGTGCAAAAAAATTCTTAGGGCAGCCTTAAGAGTGAACTCACCAAGAATGATCTGAGGCTGGATGCAGTCATGGCATGCTTGTGACTCTGTAGGCCTTTCTTTACTTGACCCTGGGAAGGAAGCCCTACTCTCAGGAATAAAAGTTTCCATGAAACATCTGCTGAAAAATTATTCTCTGACAGTTTGACTTAGTATCAAATGACACACACTCCGATGAGCTTTAACAATTGCCATCTTCTCTAGATGCAATCCAGGGGATTAAAAAAAAAAAAAAACAAACCTCATTTCTGTAATAACACTGAATATTGACATACTACAAGGAACTATCAGGAAAAAAAATCCTACCAGTGTTCCCTCCTACATCAGACCTTTTTCATAAATAAGTAATAAATAATCTGAAAAGAGAGCAGGGAGATTAAGAAAATAAACTTTCCACACATTCTATAAATGATTATAATTTGCTTTTTCCCCTGTTATTTTTTTAAGCAAATGCCAAGTTCAATATTTACTTCGACAGAGCCTTCACGCAAAACGACATCTCCCATATGGCAAACTTCACTTGCACAGCAGACCAGGATTAATGCAACTTGGATGACCACGTCAAGGAGGACAAGACTGTCCATAAAGAATAGCACAATCCAGTATTTTCAAGACATAAACATTATGGCTCAACATGGATAATGCAGAATACTCTTTGCAGCTAAATACAGTAACACTGAACTGCAAACAGCTTTGAGGGATGACAATAACACCCAGATAAAACAAATTCTACTGCACAGCAGGGATAGTTAGATTTTACATGTAAACAATATACAATTGGATAAAATTTATGTGTTGGGGTAGGTACAGAATGGGGACTGGTGACAGACTGAAAAAACTACACTGACATCCACCCCTGATACAAGTGGAAACATGAATAAACTTAAATGCAGGATTTTTACCATGCAAAAGCAAAGGAACAAATACTATTTTGAACAATCAATTAAATTTAGAGCAAATTCACAAAAAGGCAGTCACAAATGTTTACAACTCCGACACTGTGAATTAAAGGAATGTTTTGCAGTTGGATTTGTACTATCCCCCCAAAGGCCCTTGCAAAGATACCTATATCATCTGACTCGTTCTTTTTCCCATGCTACAATGACTGATTGCCAGCATACTGAGAGTAGTAGATGCTAATTCTTAGTAACAGCATTTCTCACTATCTATATGCTCCTTTACTGTGGGTTCTGAGACTCAGAGGAGTATTTCTTACTATTTCACTGGCAACTTTCTATGTATCAGACATCTTTTTGACACTAAAGTTATACCTCTCAAGATGACAAGTATGCAGGGAAGAGGAAGCGTGTAGCAAAGCCTAACAGCATTATCACCTAGACAAAGCAAATTTAAGAAAAATCAGTGACTAATTTCTCTCTATCCAATTCCTGTAATTCGAGTTACATATTGTTTTAAACTTCCCCATCTCACCCCCTACATAGGTTTCCACAACATAAAGGAACTTGTAAAGCTTTTTAGGATACAAAGAAGGGTATCAGCTCCCCTTCACAGGTTCCTGGGTCTACACAATGTGTTCCCACAAACACGCTTTTAGTCAGCAAGGTCTGTAATGTACATGATTCTGATTGTACAGCCATGCCTCATTTGAGTTTTGCATATGGCTCCTTAAGGTATTTGTAGTGTTCTACTACTTCTCTACTAAGTTTCTCATCTCCTTCTTCCCTTTTTTTCCTTTTCTCTCATCCCTTCCCAAGTGGATAATACACTTTGTTTTCTCCTCCTAGCTTCTTACTACGTTAGTTGCATTCTATTACCTTCTTTAAAGCTGATTCATCTTTTACACCCTTTAAAAGGAATCTCTTAAGCATGAAGCCTTGTGGGAGAAAAAAAATCACAGGGCATCTGAAAGCAAGTACTTTATTAATTACCAAAATAAATAAATCTGAATTATTACCATCAATTAAATCCCGCCCTCTCATTTTTTGGCTTTGAAATCCTATGCTTTTAATGCAATGATTTTATTCACTGGACACAATTAACAAGCAAATTCTTAAGATGCAGCAATCAACAGAAGCCAGACATAGCCCCTTTGCTAAGCAGAGAAGCTTTAGCATTTTCCTAGTAAGGTGTAATTGCTGTTAAAAACTCTGGCACACAGAGTTCTTCTTTAGTATGACACATGGTATGGTTTCCTGAGAATACTGATATCAATCAGTCACCCTGCTCCATCATTGCGAGGCTTCCACGTAATGACACACAAGTAAGAAGAGCTAGTAATATTTAAAGAATGCAAATAACTGCTTTTCAAAGGCAGACTATCCACAGCTGCCCATAGCAGGGACTTTCTGAAGGAAATGTAACTTTGCCTTTGAGCACCTATAAAAGCCTCAGGGATGACTAACACAGCTGATTTAAGCCTTACGATATTAACAAGCCACCACTGTACTACACCATGTTCATTAGTGATAGATTTGTGCTATTATCCCAAGAAGCAGTGTGTGCTTACTCACCCTTACAAGGCTGGGAGCAATACATGAGCATGGTATCTTGACATTCTTGAGGCACTTTTCATGAGACATGAAGTTGCAAACTGCAGAAACAAAATAAGAACCATGAGCAAGTCTTCACAGACAAGTGACTTTGTGAAAAACAAACAAACAAAAAATCATATGGAGTCAAATACAATTAGGAACACATCTTTTTAATCACGTTTGCCCACCCCTAGGTTTGAGAACGTACATGATTGTCACACTTCTTGCAGTGCGTGAACTCCAGCTCATTTTGTTACCAAGATGTTGGCAATGGAGAAGGAAGGAGAGTTTATCCCAATGCATTACAGGCCTACAGCAAGTCATTCCCTCCCTGACTCTCTCTCCATAAGCACCAAAATGAGCTCTTAAATTTTAGAAGAGATTTTAAACATTCTAAGGTCCAAAATAGCTCTTCGATGCAGCCAAAGCAGATAGACATGATGGAAAGCAAATTATTCTACAAGCTAGTGCATATGACAGGAGTAAATGGGAGAAGACACAGTATTGTTACACACTGAGCGTAATGGATGAAGGAGACGAAAATAAAGGTCACCAGTTGCAGGCAGCTTTGAAAGTCAAGAGCAACTAGCTACATCTCTTATGGTGGAAGCAACAGGTTTAGAATTCCACCCAAGCTCCACAAAGCACGGTTTCAAGCAAGACTGTTTAAAAAAAATCATTTCTCATGGGGGCGATATGTTCCACAGCTTCTTACCATGGATTTACATGATATTAAGCTGTGCAAAGAACACAAGGGATTCTTTATTTCATTCCCACCACCTCACATTAACTAGGAACTAATAAGCCATGCAGCTATGGCTTTAGAGTCCTCCTCCTTTCAGAATTACTCTGTACCAGTTCAAGTGTGAAGCCTTACACAGATGCTCAGGCCCTGACCTCTTGCATGGAAGCACAGACCTCTCCCCAGTGCCTGGGCAGAAGATCACGTGGCCAGTGGCAACTGTTCCTGTACACAGGAGGTTTTCGCACGTCCCTGCTTTTCAGAAGCACTTCCTAAGTTTCACCAGCAACTGAAGAAAAACCCCATGCACTTCAAGCTTCCCATTTGCAGCCCACTGCTGTTACTGATTGTATGTGCCATCAAAAGCAGACAATTCTCCTCTCCCCTTCTCCAGTTCATCAACTTCTGATTTCACAACACCACTTCTCCCATGCCAACTCAAGCATTAAAATCCAGGTCCACTTCTCTATGCAGCTTACTGCCAATCCATGCAAAGTAACCTTTCCTTTTGGTGGCACAAAAAGAAGGATGATCCCTTTCACATTGGCACTCAATGTGAGCAGAAGGCAGTTTGTTTTTCATTAGTCTGCACGTCAGAAAAAGCAGCAGCACTGCAAGTCACTGCTGCGTACAAATATGTTATTCATCATCCATGGTTGAACACAGAGTGACTACTGCACTGATGAAAGAAACTGGGAACAGAGCAGATCTAAAGCTTCTGCTGGGTGCTGTGAAGTGTTATGTGCATCTTTAAGGTTGGTAGCATTCTTGACTAAATGGGGCAGATAAGGGGTGGAAGCGGTCAACGAAGGGATGATAAGGCAGATTCTCAGAGCTGAAAATGCAGATGCCCAACGCATTTGGAGGTGGTCACTATGGAGGAAGGAGCACGCAGCCCATCAGCACAGAGGAGACCAAAGAGAACAAAGTGATTGGGCAGAGGAAAGATGCATCTCCTGCTCCAAAACCCTGTACAACCCCACAGAGAACTGGTGAATTCTTAACCACACAACATGGAAGCAGATGGACATAACCTACTCCCTCCTCAGGTCTCCACAACATTTCTACTGACACTTTTAGGAGGGGCAGCTGGTTGCTGTGAGAGCAGGTCTGCAGGGGAAAAGCGACCTGACCATTACCAGCTAGCCTGAAATTTACCATATACCCCCTGCTAGAAGACACTTGCCCCAGTCACTTGTTTAGGCAGCCTCTTCACTGTCTCACACGTGGTGCCCAGAGCTCAGCTGAACCTGGTTGGGTGAAGAGGACTGACCTCCACAGGCAGAAGGTTCCCACAACTCCAACCCACAAAAGACAACCATGTGAAGCTTCAAATATAAACAGGCAGCTGTCAAGAACTTCATAAAGGGGTGAGAGCTAGTCAAGGAGAAAGCATCAGTGACTAATGAAATTCAGTGACACGGCACTGTTTTCCCTTGTTTTTCTGGTTCAGAAGCAGGTAGACTAGAAAGGAAAGAACAGAGTAAGATGCTGCAGATTGCTCCCAGAAATTTTATGATCTGCAAGAAGTGGCAGGCAACTGAAGTCTGCAAGACCAGTATCTCCAAGTGGCTACTCACCTTATTTTAAGTGCACACACAATAACTCAATACACAAGTTAACCAAGCCTTACACAAACACCTCAGGAAATTCAGAGAAGGAGGCTCCAAATCAGCTGATAGACGTGAGGCTCCTTCCATGGGCACAGACCTTGGAAGATGTTCTCCATTTATTCAGCCAACTCAAGTCACTAAGCAATACCACTCAACCTTCTCTTTACAGTGACAGAAGCAGCAAAACATGGTCCTCCATAAAGACAGCATCTCATGGTTCAGCTGAGGAAACATCTCATGGCACAGAAAAATATACCAAAGAAGAAATCAAACCTGCAACTTCAGACAAGCAGTAAGATCAAAAAGTGAATAAAGGTTTCAGACAAGGAGTAAAATAGGAAGGTACATAAAGGTTTTAATTCTTTGACTGAGTGCATACAGAAAAAGACAACACACAAAATAATCAGTTTCCTAAAATTTCAAGGGAAAGACTGAAGCATTTGCAAAGAATGAAATTAAGGAATATCAGGACACAAACGGCAGGGGATCATCAGTGCCAAAACAGAGATTGTAACACACTCCATGAAAGATTTTCACTCATTTTTCAGGAGGTACTCACACACCTCTCCTCTGCTTGTCACATGCCTCCAATTCAGCAGGAGGATGTGCTCTGGCTATGTGTCTTTTTCCTGTCCCACAAAATTCCTCATGGGGCGAGCTAACTCTTACAAGTCACCATTTTGGGTTTTTTTCCACATTCCCCAAAGAAAGAAAGAAGAAAAAAAAAAAGGCAACAAGCCAAACTGAAGCCTGAACAATATTTGGGGGGAAGGAGAGGGGAATCCTAAATTTGTATCAGTAGTCCCAGAGAGGCAACACAATTAAGCCCGAAGTTCTGACAGCCTGGAGAAGTTCGGTGGTTTCTAAGGCATGATCTTTCACCAGGAAAAACAAGCCAGAAGATGCTGTGTGAAGTTGCAGGAGATGAAATGAAAAATTTTGGAGGAAAAAGCATTTAAAGGAAGAGAACAGGCTGTTCTATTTATAGGAAGAGGATTTCTTCATACATACAAACTCAGTGATGAGCTACAGGCAGACACATCTATGGATTGTCTAAGTCAAAACAAAGCAATTTCAATTGCAGCTTTCAGATACTGTATACAAAACTGGTGGTTTCAGTCACGCTTGAAAGGCTGAAGCGCTCAGTGCATCCTTTGGCTAAACATTTTAAGCACTGCCAAAAGTACCTAACAGCATGGATGAACAGCGAGACAAACACTGGAGGAATATCTGAAGAAAACAGTGTCTGCAACCTTCAAACTGGACTTTGAATACAAGGCACTTATACCCAGGTTTAAGCTGCATGAAGCTATACAACACTGAGGGAAGATGAATGGATGTAATTTCAAGAGACATTGACAGAATAGACAAAATCCTTTACTTGCAGGTTTGGGGGACTTCATGTGGTCTCTCTGAGCACCTGACTATATGGTCAGGTGTACAGCAGCAACCATATTTGACAACTTTCCCCTTCTCCCCTCCTCTACTCAATAATAAATGACTTCATATGAACAAATAGATATTCCCAATGCACAGCAAAAAGCCACGTGGTGATCAAGCACCGCAGGACTGCTCTCCACATCAAGCACCAGAAATGGCTTTACAGCAGCCTCTGCCCATAGGCCTTCACTTCCTAGGGCCACTTTCCCTATCACATTTTGTGTGACTTGGTGATTTAATGAAGAAAAAGGTAATGTGTACGTACGGCAACACCCAGTAAACATCCAGCCAGTAGCTCTCCGACATACGCTTCCAAGGAAACAGAAAACATCTCTCTCCAGCCCTCCCTAGGAAGGCAGGAGATAAAAGCTGGGTATCACTGTAACTCATGAGCCATGTAACACTCGCTAGCAAAGCAAGGGCTATTTACAGCCTCCAATGCCACACTCTTCCCATATAACCCTTTTTCTCTCTGTTCTCAAAACAGACTTCAAAGCAGATTCCAAAAGTGGGAAGAAAAAGAAGGTGGATTGTCCTGTACAGACTCAGGTAATGTATCAGTGTCCCACACAAACAATGGCTGCGTGACAATCGCTTACGAAATACCAAATTTAACACATAATCTTCTCCCACTTGTGAAAAGACCACCCAGTCCTGAGCAAAATCCTAGAAAGTGTTGAAAACTACTTTTGTCTCCTCTTTGAGGAGGTACTCATCATAATTCAGTTTTGCTGGTTTTCAAACATACACTTATTTGTAAATTTATATTTTAACAAGTTAACCTCTATTTAATTTTTTTAATTTTAACTTTAACAATTGTATTTATAAATCTAATTTTACATTTGCTAAACACTTTTAAAAGTAGAGCTACCAAATTGCTCTCCAAGGAGGATCAAGGAATGTCAACACAAAGACCAAAATAGATTTGATCCTCCCCTGGAAGTGTGATCAGTTTAACACAAGACTCGCTGTGGACCTATTCACATGTTCTTAACCCAAGAGCACTTCTCTCATTTCAGTGAGCACTTGTTTTGAGTGCACTTTGTTAACAAAAGCATCTGCAAAGTAAATTGCAATTCCTCCTCCAACCCTCTGTTGTCTGGATTTCTTGTCCTGCCAGTCGCCTCCTGCCCCTCTGCCCCTGGCTTTCACATCTCAATCAACTTGCACCAGTACCACAAGCAGCAGTAGCACCCCCTCCTTCTTCCAACAATTCCATCCTGTTGTCTTCACTGCAGGGTGCCACAACCCATGGGTTTTGCAGGATGTAGTCTGCTACTAACACAGGGGCCATCACCCTTCACGTGGCCACAGCTCACATCGAGGACTCTCAAAAAGAGAGTGCTCCTGCACCCAAAGACAGAGGCACGTTCCTACAGCTGAGTGCTCTCTCCATGCACACGTTGCATGCACTGGCACACGGCAGACCCACAGCAAAATTCAGTTAACTCCCTGTCTTGGGTTTGTGTGGCAAGGTTTCAGTAGCAGGAGGTGCTACAGGGGTGGCTTCTGTGAGAACCAGCTAGAAGCTTCCCCTGTGTCCGACAGAGCCAATGCCATCTGGCTACAAGACGGACCTGCTGCTGGCCAAGGCCAAGCCCATCAGCGACAGTGGTAGCACCTCTGGGATAACATATTTAAGAAGGTGAGTAAAAAAAATTTAAAAAAAAAAAAAAAAAAAAAAAAAGAGGCCCAGGATACAAACTGCAGCTGTGAGCTGTGAGTGAAAATATATGAGAGGAATGACTCTGCGGACACCAAGGTCAGTGAAGGAGGGGGAGGAGGTGCTGGAGGCACCAGAGCAGAGATTCCCCTGCAGCCCATGGTGAAGATCATGGTGAGGTGGGCTGTCCCCCTGCAGCCCATGGAGGTTAGCAGTGGAGCAGGGGTGGGGGGAAGAATCAGGGAAGAAAAAAGTAACACCCGTGGGGTGAGATAAAGGCAGTTGAACAGGACAGCAAAGGAAGAGAAAATAATAATGATAAAGGAATATACAAAATGAGGGATGCACTATGCAATTGCTCACCACCTGCTGGCCAATGCCCACCTTGTCCCTGAGCAGCGGTTGCTGCTCCCCGGCCAACTGCCCCCAGTTTATATACTGGGCATGACGCCATATGGTATGGAATAGCCCTTTGGGCAGTTTGGGTCAGCAGTCCTGGCTGTGCCCGCTCCCAGCTTCTTGTGCACCTGGCAGAGCATGGGAAGCTGAAAAGTCCTTAACTAGCATAAGCAGTACTTATCAACAACTAAAACATCAGTGTGTTATCAGCATTATTCTCATCCTAAATCCAAAACACAGCACTATACCAGCTACTAGGAAGAAAATTAACTCTATCCCAGCCAAAACCAGGACACTCCCAAGAAACAACACAGTGTTTTGGCCAACTGCCCATCACAGAGACAGCACTGGGAAAATTTCATACTCTGGCATAAAGTGTCAACACCACAACTCCTCCAGATTGTCTGGATGACTGGGCAAGTAATTTCATTTTGTTCGGTGTGATCTGTGAGTACCATTACTCACTCACTTGCATTTTGCTCACCTGCACAAATTGTGACTCCCAGCCAGTACCTGCAGAAGTTTCTTCTAATCTTCTAACAAAGGTTATAGATTACTGAATGACCTAGTTAACTAAAGGGCTTACTCTTGTTTTTACAACAAATGATCAGCTCAGCCAGGAATGGCCTAGTAGCTCAAAATTGTTTTCCCACCTATCAGTGCACAATAAATTTTTCATTTCTGGAAAAATGTAAGTGCAATGCATTAAAGAACATGCTCAGCTCATTAATGTGAATACAAATAAAACTAAATGAAAAGCAGTAATTCTCTGGGGCATCTTGTTAAATGTAAGACTTGGAAGAAGTCCCTGTCTTGGAGAACTTACTGGACTGGATGGCCTGATATATATAGGGGTATTGCATAAACGAAAACTCTCTACAGTCCTCTACTAAAAGCCCTATAAATTTATATAATTGCATGAAAGAATTACAAGGTGGATTAAAAAAAGATATGAAAATGCCTTCTTGAAGATCTAATGCTGCATGAAACTCCTACGGACTTGCCAGCAGCTCAGCCACTGCACAGGCAGTACATGCAGACTGTGAGTTTATATTATCATAGAATCAGAGAATGCTTTGGGTTGGAAGGGACCTTTAGAGATCACCTGACCCAAACCCCCTGCAGTGAGCAGGGACAGCTTTAACCAGATCAGGTTGCTCAGAGCCCCGTCCAACCTGACCTCGAATGTTCTAGGGATGGGGCCTCCACCACCTCTCTGGGCAACCTGTTCCAGTGCTTCACCACCCTCACTGTAAAAAATTTCTTCCTTATATCCAGTCTAAATCTATTCTTCTTTAGTTTAAAACCATTACTCGTTGTCCTGTCACAACAGGCCTTGCTAAAAAGATTGTCCCCATCCTTCCTATAGACCCCCTTTAAGTACTGACAGGCCGACAGGCCGCACTAAGATCTCCTCGCAGCCTTCTCTTCTCCAGGCTGAACAACCCCAACTCCCTCAGCCTGGCCTCGTAGGAGGGGTGCTCCAGCCCTCGGATCATTTTGGTGGCCCTCCTCTGGACCCGCTCCAACAGGTCCGTGTCCTTCCTGTGCTGAGGGCCCCAGAGCTGGATGCAGTGCTCCAGGTGAGGTCTCACCAGAGCAGAGCAGAGGGGCAGAATCACCTCCCTCAACCTGCTGGCCACCCTTCTTTGGATGCAGCCCAGGATATGGCTGGCTTTCTGGGCTGCAAGTGCACATTGCCGGCTCATGTCCAGCTTTTCATCCACCAGTCACCCAAGTCCTTCTCTGCAGGGCTGCTCTCAATCCCTTCACATCCCCCAGCCTGTACTGATATTGGGGGTTGTCCGACCCAGGTGCAGGACCTTGCACTTGGCCTTGTGGAACCTCATGAGGTTCACACAGGCCCACCTCTCCAGCTTGTCCAGGTCCCTTTGGATGGCATCTCATCCTTCTGGTGTGTCAACCGCACCACTCAGCTTGGTGTCATCTGCAAACTTGCTGAGGGTGCACTCGATCCCACTGTCTATATCATTGATGAAGATATTAAAGAGCACTGGTCCCAGTACGGACCCCTGAGGGACCCCACTTGTCACCGGTCTCCATGTGGACATCGAGCCATTGACCACAACCCTCTGGATGCGACCATCCAGCCAATTCCTTATCCATCGAACAGTCCACCCATCAAATCCGTATGTCTCCAATTTAGAGAGAAGGATGTTGTGGGGCACTGTGTCAAAGGCTTTACAGAAGTCCAAATAGATGACATCCATTGTTTTTCCCTTGTCCACTGATGCACTCACTCCTTCATAGAAAGCCACTAAGGTTGGTCAGGCAGGACTTGCCCTTGGTGAATCCGTGCTGGCTGTCTGGAATCACCTCCCTGTCCTCCATGCGCCTCAGCATAGCTTCTAGGAGGATCTGTTCCATGATCTTCCCAGGCACAGAGGTGAGGCTGACAGGTCGATAGTTCCCAGGGTCCTCCTTTCTTCCCTTCTTAAAAATGGGCACAATGTTTCCATTCTTCCAGTCCCCAGGGACTTCACCTGACTGTCATGACTTTTCAAATATTACGGAGATTGACTTGGCAACTACATCAGCCAATTCCCTCAGGACTCTGGGATGCATCTCATCAGGTCCCATAGACGTATGTACATTCAGGTTCCTCAGGTGGTCTCAAACCTGATCTTCCCTTACAGTGGGAGGGGCTTTACCCCCCTGGTCCCCATCTTTTGGTCCATCGATTTGGGAGGGGTGAGGAGAGAAGTTGCTGGTGAAGACTGAGGCAAAAAAGTTGTTGAGTACCTCAGCCTTCTCCTCATCTGTTGATACTAGGTCGCCATATTGCTGCACAGAGGCAGCTTTTGTGCCACTCCTCCCCTTCCTTTCCTAATAATGTCTAGCATGCATTTTGCCTTTTTTTGACAATTACACACTGGGCACATGTTTACCTAGATGCAACATTACAACTCTAACTTCATTTCTTTCCTGATCCTTAAAAGCTGACTCAAGGCTCAACACCTTGTAAGAGTATTTTTCCCCACTTCACACACATCACTTTACATTGATCAACCCAGGCAATAAAATGGTAGATAAAAATTAATTCACTTAAAATATTCTTCTGCAATCCTCAGCAGCTAATGTCCAATGTGAACTCTTCAGCTCACTACAGGCTTTTGTAGAGGGGCTGGTGGGCTGTTCACGAGACAGTTGAGTAGCATGCACCCTACTAAGACATCACTGCCACAAATCCACCTGCAATCTTGTTCAAGTTCATTACTTCCCTTTATCGCTTTTGTCTGCCACCCAAACCCAGGCCTGCAGTCAGTGTGTTTTTATTTTAGCATTCCATATGTGGTGAATGCCAATGTTCAGTTCCAGAGGGAACCTTCCATGGGTAGTACCCTTGGTTATCTCTGTCTTCTGCTAAGATGCTCAGAAAAACAAGACAAAGAAAAGGCTGTGGTTATGGCTAGCAACTGACTCTGGCACTGAACCACTCTTTGGGTGGCCAGGGGAATGTTGTCTACATTTTCTTGAGAGTGTGGAAACTGTAGACCAAACAAAAAAGCTTCTACCAGATTAAATATTGAGCAGCTTTTTTTCAACAACAGGTGCCTGCAAATGTTATAGATGATCTGTATCCAAACACATGTAATCTTTAAAGGTTATCTTTAAAAAAAAGATGAAACACAGTAGATGCAGAAACACGGACAAAGTCCTCAGCAGGTATCTAAAGTGCAACTTTACTCCTCCTACCCTGAACTGGAATGCGTCTCTGTACTCACATGTATTTTAGGCTTAAAAATTTGAAGGATTTATTTAAAAATCAAACACATTTATAAATAGCTTCCTTGTCCAGAGAAGGTGGTACAGTTATGTTCTCCCCATCTCCAGCTTTATGGCAACTTCTACTCTTTATCATACCCCGCCCCCCAAGATTCTCTTTCCTCCTTTTTCACACAACAACCCTCAACTCGTTATTGCATTTTATACATCAAATAAAACCCATCTGTAATCAAGTTTTTCTTTTTCCATCTGAACAAATCCCAGCAGCTGCAAGGAGCAACACTTTCTGCCAATCGAAGGTAGGCAGGTCTCTGAAAAAACAGGAGCATGCTGCTCAATGCTTCCCACCACAGGTTTCCAGACTTAGCCATGGAAGACTGCAACAGACCACAACGGCCCCAAAGTTTGATTGCCCCAAGAGAGGGGCAATTGGTTGAAGAGAAGGGGTACACAAAAAGTCAAGCTCCTTACAGGTGACAAAAGTTTAAGATCACAGACACGTACTTTGTGGTAACTTTTGTCAGAGCCAAAGTTATTTGCATTGCTAGCAAATGGGTCCAAGAACCACCTGTCTCCTGGCTGCAAACTCCAGGGTGATGTGCAGCAGGAGTACAACTCTGTTGCTGTTTCCCCAACAAACTGTTGGGGTTAGGTGGACTCCTTGGGAAGGTGACAGCACAGGCACTTTTTACACTACCATGTGCCTGGTGCAACAGACCACCAACCTCAGCAAGAAATCAGAGCCATCAAGTTTAGCAGCAGTCTCAGGGCAGCACAAAGGATATGCAGTGCAGTTTCAAGCCTTGTTCTTCATAGCAAACTTGACTATGTTTTAAAAGCAACAGGTACTACAGAAGAATAATGGCTCATGCCATTTACTTCAGAGGGGTAATACACTCCAGCAGGGTGAATTTTTCAATTCCTTTTCAATACTTTCAGTAATTTTCATTTTCATTAACTCCAATAGAGAACATTACAGTTAAGAGTGCAGCACAGTACATCTAACTATGCAGTCTGAAGAGTTAAGGTCAGACTCTCACATGTTGTAAATCAGCACGACTCCTTTCAGCTTGCTAAAGCACAACAATTTACAGAAGCCAAGATTCTTTTACTTGAAGTCTACACACCAGATTATAAATTAAGACCATGTAACATACATCTTGTTTTTATCAAGATGAAAGAATGAATTAGGGGTAAATTACACCCTCAAAAACATTCCCAGGCTTCCTGTAAAGTTTAGTGATGAGAAAAGGTATCCATCAGTACTTCTAGCAACATAAATATTTCTGTTAAACAGACACAATTTTTACAAGTCTTTGTTCCATATGTCACCAACATAAGGCATCAACAATTCAGAACAAGAGGAAGTATTTGAATTTGCCTCTGCTACATCAAGCCATTATTGCAACCTATTCTGCAATTCAAGGCATTTCCTCTCCCCTAAGTCAGAGCTATTCTGCAGAATACAAATGTTCCTCAGAATTACGAAATGTTCTCCTACTCCGGACGCCAAGCCTGAGAATGCTACAAATTCAGCAATTACCAGAAAAGTCTCAGCATTTATCAAAACAAATGACTGTGGGAATTTAGACATCTCGCATGATTTGCTCCTGAGAAGACACCTGCCAGGAAGGAAGAGATGAGGACATTCCTGAGCCCAAACAGGGATTTCCATCCTTTTCTTCTCAGATCTGCAAACCGAAACACATTCCAAGCAAGATAGAAGAGTTGTAACAACTCTGCTCAGCTGATGTCAAACATTCACACATTACAGTCTAGACAGTGTGTTATTTCTGTGCCACATACCTACACTGTCAAAATAATTTCTACAAAAGTATTTAGTACTTTGGGCACGAATCTCAGTATGTCCCAGAGGCAACTGTAATGAAAGCACATAGGTAACACTAATTTTTACAGAAAAATGGGCAGCAAGAGACCTCAAGAGCTCAGCTACAATGTCCTTCTGTCTTCCTGACAAGAGTCAGCCAAACCCACTCCAAAAACCCACCCAGGAGAGACAACCCCCAGCCGCTCCATGGAGCGAACTCTACACCCTCCAAAGTCCTTACAGCTAGAAGTCTGGTGCTTGATGTCCAAACCAAACTTCCCTTATTACAAACTTAAATCCAGCATTTCTGTCCTGTGTACTACAGTCATGAAGAACTGTTTTTTTTCCTTTCTCTTTGCAACTATTTCTGTAGCTAGGTACCTTAGCAAGGCAAGGGGCTGGTTATTTTAACAAGTCAAAGAGGCTTATTTTGGACACTTACTGACAACAGAACAGAAGGGACAGCAAAAAACACATAAGGTGGCAAAACTTACCTTTTCTTACCTCTTACCAAATCTTACCTCTTTCAAGTGGTTATTCTCACCCCTTCCCTCACCAAAAAAAAAAGAAAAAAGAAAAAAACATTGTGCTCAGCAACTGAAAAAACAGCTTTTTTAAGAGCACTAGCAATCACTGCTAGAATAAGAGAAAACAAGGTGTTCTCATATTACCCCTCTTATTAAGGATGCAAACATTTGTTCAGTCCAGCCACTTTCCCCAGGGTTACAATGAAACACTGGGGCCCTCTGCCTTCTGGTGGATCACCAAACCAAACTGCTGTAGTCCAGGACCTCGAAAGGCTTCCAAAATTCCTATTTTGTTTGCCAGCATTCGCAGAGATGTCTTAGCTTTCACCTCAGTTCTGCCAGGGCTTGCAGTCATGAAACAGCAGTACTGGTTTATGAAGAGAGTGGTTACAAGCAGTTGGGGAAGGAAGATGGGTACAGAAGAGCTGAACATGGAAGAATCAGCTTGCTCAAATTAATTTAATAAAAGTACACCCATGCACACAATGGCAAGGATGTGCAGTGCAGGAGGCATAGCTACTGCAGCGTACTTAAAAAACAGAAGGAGGAAGGACAACTATCTATAGATGGACAGAGCAAAACAAACAAGAAATCTAGCAAAGCCAGGGAGTAAACCAAAGCTTCAAAGCTGTTACAGAAGACAACAATAACAGTCTCTACTTTCCAAACAATGAATCAGTGGGACTTAAAGGGCATATCAGCACCAAGACAATTTAGGCCCAGTCAGTCGAACTCTACCAAAACAAAACTTTGTTTTGGTCAAAACCAAGTAGGTTATTTCCTCCTCCTCTCTTCCTGCTCTTCCATAGCATGTGCCTAACATAACAGAAGCCAAAATACAGGCTTAATCTTACAGTGCCTCTGCCCTTTAGGGGCTTTTTCACTCGCTTCTGAAGTTGTCCTCAGTCCTGCAAGCAGGTTATTTTGTTCAGCGGGACCACCTTTTGCCATCACTGAAGAGATCCATTGATAATTAGTTGACAATAGCTTTCAGGAAATTCCCACAAGCAAAGTAGCCATAGATTGGAGAAAGAGACTTTCTTTTTTTTTTTTTTTAAATCTCAACGTTTTTAAATTATTACATAAACCACACTGTTATCAGACTGCTTGTGTAGACAGGACCATTCAAGCTGATGGAGGAGATGCTATTTTCATGAGTAACTTAAAAGCAATGCTCCCTTTTCACTGGAATTTTGTGGGACTTAACTTTTACAGTTGTTACACAGCTTTGAGCTCCTTTCCATTGTAGCAGCTTGCCAACACAGACACTTTTAGCTTTTTTGTTTAGGATCATGACCACAGGCCAGCTTGAATACTGTGACTATTCACTGAAAGGAATGCTGGATGCAGTACATGGACCTTGCCAGCTTATTTCCCAATTCAGCAGAAACATGCAAAGACCTGTACCCAACATTGGTGTGCTCTCTCAAACAAAAACACAACCTAGAGTTCAAATTTATAAGTCTGTTGTGCAATCCTTGCTAAATGTCACCAGGACAGCTGTCACTAGAAGCTTTGGGTCTTCCCAGAACATTTCAAACAATGGCAAGACAGGTACAGAAAAATCTCTGAAAGCTTTAAGAAGACAGGCTGTGAGAAACCTTGGGCTTTTACTTGTATTGGGTTTAGTGTGGCAAGGTTTTGGTAGCAGGTGGGCTACAGGGGTGGCTTCTGTGAGAACCAGCTAGAAGCTTCCCCTGTGTCCGACAGAGCCAGTGCCAGCTGGCTCCAAGAGGGACCCGCCGCTGGCCAAGGCTGAGCCCATCAGCAGCAGTGGTAGTGCCTCCAGGACAATGTATTTAAGCAGTGGGGTGGGGGGGGGGGGGAAACCACCAGGACAGAAACTGCAGCTGGAGTGAGAATATGTAAGCGGAACAACTCTGCAGACATCAGGGGCAGTGCAGAAGGAGGGGAGGAGGTGCTGCAGGCACCGGAGCAGAGATTCCCCTGCAGCCCGTGGTGAAGACCATGGTGAGGCAGCTGTGCCCCTGCAGCCCATGGAGGCCCACGGTGGAGCAGATATCCACCTGCAGCCCGGGAAGGACCCCATGCCAGAGCAGGGGGATGTGCCCCAAGGAGGTTGTGGCCCCGTGGGAAGCCTGCACTGGAGCAGGCTCCTGGCAGGACCTGTGGAGAGAGGAGCCCACGCTGGAGCAGGTTTGCTGGCAGGAGTTGTGACCCCATGGGGGACCCATGCTGGAGCAGTCTGCTCCTGAAGGACTGCACTCTGTGGAAAGGACCCATGCTGGAGCAGTTTGTGAAGAACTGTAGCCTGTGGGAAGGACCCACGTTGGAGAAGTTTGTGGAGGACTGTCTCCTGTGGGAAGGACCACACGCTGGAGCAGGGGAAGAGTGTGAGGAATCCTCCCCTGAGAAGAGGGAGTGGCAGAGACAATGTGTGATGAACTGACTGCAACCCCCATTCCCTGTCCCCCTGTGCTGCTCGAGGGAGAGGTAGAGCAAATCGGGAGTGAAGTTAAGCCCAGGAAGAAGGGAGGGGTGGGGGGAAGGTGTTTTTAAGATTTGACTTTATTTCTCATTAGCCTACTCAGTTTTGATTGGTAACAAGTTGAACTGATTTTCCCCGAGTCTGTTTTGCCCGTGATGGTAATTGCTGAGTGATCTCCCTGTCCTTACCTCGACCCACGAGCTTTTTCGTTATATTTTCTCCCCACTGTCCAGTTGAGAAGGGGAGTGATAGAGCGAGTGGCTTTGGTGGGCACTTGGCATTCAGCCAGGGTCAACCAACCACACTTGTCTTACAGTTCAATGAGAGCACATTGCAGATTCTCTTCCTCTGGAATTCCAGAAGAAACAAGAAACCTGTCAAGCTTTTCCAAATATTTACTGAGCAATCCTTATAGATCACTTGTACTTGCCAGGTCCTTTCTCTCTCCAGGACTCTCTGGTCTTACCAACTAACCAGCCATACCTGCCTCTGCTTTAAATGGAGATACCAGCATATACCCTTGTCGTGGTTTAACCCCAGCCAGCAACTAAGCACTACACAGCTGCTCACTCACTAACCCCCTCCCATGGGAAGGGGGAGAGAATCAGAAGAGTAAAAGTGAGAAAACGCCTAGGTTGAGATAAAGACAGTTTAATAGGGAAAGCAAAAGCTATGCACGCAAGCAAAGCAAAACAAGGAATTCATTCGCTACTTCCCATCAGCAGGCAGGTGTTCAGCCATCCCCAGGAAAGCAGGGCTCCACCGTGCGTAATGGTTACTTGGGAAGACAAACGCCATCACTCCAAACGTCCCCACCTTCCTTCTTCCCTCAGCTTTCTATGCTGAGCATGATGTCATATGGTGTGGAACATCCCTTTGGTCAGCTGGGGTCAGCTGTCCCAGCTGTGTCCCCTCCCAGCTTCTTGTGCACCCCCAGCCTGCTCACTGGTGGGGTGGGGTGAGGAGCAGAAAAGGCCTTGACTGTGTGTAAGCACTGCTCAGCAGGAACAAAACCGTCCCTGTACTATCAACACTGTTTCCAGCACAAATCCAAAACACAGCCCCATACTAGCTACTATGAAGAAAATTAACTCTATCCCAGCCAAAACCTGCACAACCCTGTCTGATAAAAAAGCAGTTTCCCCCTGCACAATGTGGATTGTGTTGTACTTTATATTTCCAGAATTATCTACATGAGAGCAACCTCTATTTATAGGTATAGATATCCAAAAAAAGGTTTCTGTAACATCTGAGCTCTGCAATTTCAATGCAGCACATCTGAATTCCTATTCATTTGTATTTCAGATATGTTGTTAGGAAGTAACATAGCAACAAGTCAAGTGAAAACAAGACAAGCTACTGAATAACAAAACAGTCAAATGAGTTCAATGACATACTTAAACCGTCAATCATAAAAGCACCAATTTGGTTACAGTAGGTTTGCTTGAATGGTTGGTAGCCTTACAAAGCCCCTGGGCTATGCTAAGGACCTCTCTCTCTCTCATCAGTAAAAGACTGTAAATATTCCGAAGTCTAACAACAAACTGTATCTTGCTTCTCTGTCTTCCTGGTACAGTAAGCCCAGTAATGACAATTGAACTAACAGAACTTCACCTGTCAGAAAAGCATCCTCCCCCTCCTCCCATCTCTTGACTTCACCCAGAGCAGGTTTCCTAAATGCTGCTAAGCAGGCGAAGCTAGAGCACCTACAGCTGGAGAGACAACAAAGGCACCTGTGCTTTGCACTCAGTTCTGCCAGGGCTTCCTCTCCAAGGAGCAAATACCAACTGCACAAGCAAGCTATATGACAGTAGCAAAAGCAGCCATCTTTGTTTGATCACGTGGTTTTCTAGGTCATAACCATAGCCAGTAGAAAACCTAGATACGCTACCAGCTGTGCCTATACAAAGAAGAGGGGCCAACCTCTCCACTTAACATGCTGCAGTCCACTCTTCTTCCATGCCGTACAGTATGGCCAATAACGACATGGCCTGGCTGAAAGCACACTTCAATGAAACAAATTGGCAGGACGGTCACATCCAGAAAGTGGTGGTCAACAGCACAATGTCCAGATGGAGATCAGTGATAAGTAGTGTCCCTCAGGGGTCTGCATTGTGACCAGCACTGTTTATCTTCATCAACGACATGGAGAGAGGGATCGAGTGCACCCTCAGCAAGTTTGCAGATGACACCAAGTTGAGTGGTGTGGTTGACATGCCTGAGAGACGGGATGACATCCAGAAGGACACAGACAAGCTCAAGAAGTGGGCCCATGTGAACCTCATGAGGTTCAACAAGGCCAAGTGCAAAGTCCTGCACCTGGGTCAGGGTAATTCCCAGTATCAATACAGACTGGGGGATGAAGGGATTGAGAGCAGCCTTGCAGAGAAGGATTCAGGGGACTGATGGATAAAAAGCTGGACATGAGCTGGCAATGTGCAGTTGCAGCCCAGAAAGCCAACCGTATCCTGGGCTGCATCAAAAGAAGGGTGGCCAACAGGTTGAGGGAGGTGGTTCTGCCCATCTGTTCTCATGAGAGCCCACCTGGAGTACTACATCCACCTCTGCAGTCCTTGGTACAGGAGAGACATGGACTTGTTGGAGCAGGGCCACAAAAATGATCAGCGGGATGGAACCCCCTTCCATGAAGAAAGGCTGAGAGAGTTCAGGTTATTCAGCCTGGAGAAGGGAAGGCTCCAGGGAGACCTTATTGCAGCCTACTTAAAAGGGGGTTATAAGAAAGAAGGGGACAAACTTTAGTAGGGCCTGTTGTGACAGGAGAAGGGGTATGGTTTTAAACTAAAAGAGGGTAGATTCAGACTAGATATAAGGAAGAAATTTTTTATCATGAGGGTGGTGAAACACTAGTACAGGTTGCCCGAGAGGTGGTAGATGCCCCATCCATGGAAACATTCAAGGTCAGGCTGGATGGGGTTTTGAGGAACCTGATCTAGTTGAAGATGTCCCTGCTCATTGCTCGTGGGTTGGACTAGATGTCCTTTAAAGGTCCCTTGCAACTGAAACTATTCTATGATTTTATTCTATGAAATTCTATGAGAAAGGCGAGTTCTGCATAGACTTTACTTTCTCCCTCTTGAAAGACAGCTGGATCAGACTTCCCACCTGTGAAATGAAGGTGGGCACAGAATTTCAAAGGCACACGATTTTAGCACAGAACAGGCCCCCCGCATTAAGAGCTTTTTATTTGTCTTCAGACAGATGGAAGATGGCTAGTGCCAAACTCTCATTCAGATCCAGAAAGCACCAACACCTTGTCTTGAGGATTAGGCCAAAGACAGGACAGTGTCCTGGGACAAGGCACTGGTTCACTGATGGAAAACCAGAAATCTCTAAGAGGGCTACAACATCAGAAGAGAGCTCAGCAACTCATCTCCTGACAGTTCCCCAAAGAAGATCCTCCAGAGGAAGAGGCATCCTTCTCACAATGTGGAGTTGCACAGAGAGCCTGGAGGGACACAGTTTTTGCCCTCTGTCCACTGAATTAGTCTTCCCACTGTGTGGTTCTAGCATTGTAAGGCACTACTGGGAAGTTGCACCCACCATGCAACAGCCACAGACCATTGGGATGGCTGTGACTCCTTCCAGCAAGGAGGAATCACAAGCTCCCAATCTTAGGAGGCTAGCAGGAGTACTCGGTGATGCTGAAGACAGGGATCCTGAAAAGAAATCGTCTCTGAACCACAGAAATCTGTCTATCTGAGGGCAAACAATTAAGGACTCCAGTAGCTCTTTTGTACAGGCTAGTGGATGAAGGTTGTCCATACAAATTAGACGCCAGCCCACGTAACACAGTTGTGACTTTTTGCAGGTCTTCCAGACTACAGCCTTTACACAGCTAGAAAGGGTCAAGCCAGCTTGAAGTCTGCCAGAAAAACCTCTGATCACCCTCACTGCACCCACAGTGAAAGGCTATATATAGCTCCTAATACCCTTGAAGGGAGAAGAGAGATCTTTCAATGACACCCAACTCAAAATTTCAGCAAGATGCCATGGGGGGTAAGAGGAAAATCAAGTACCAGATACCACTACAGACAAGCCTCTTGAAGGCTACTTAAACATCGGTCTTTTCCCTGACTCTGTCTTAAGCCAGAGCCTCTTTTGTCTTCTGCTGCAAACTGCCCATGTGATCAACCGAGCCATAGCTAAAAAACAGTGGCTAGAGCAAACAGGTGCCAGCTCCACAGCATCTATAAGTCAAATGGGACAGCAGGGGCAGAGACATGTGTAATGGTTAAAACCGAGAGTGACAAGGAAGACCCAGCAGGACCACAGAACCACCTACTGTAGGACATGCACACTAGTGTCATGAATGCTAAAGACATGGTACTTAACTCCCTGCAGCTGTTGCCTGCAACAGCGTCTCCAATTCACTGCTTTCAGGGTGATGCCTTACAAAGAGAAACTTTGTCAATTGTTTATCAGCACTCTCCGGCTGACTCAAAGCTACTGGTCAAAACAAAGAGCTATAGCT
Source organism: Pelecanus crispus (assembly GCF_030463565.1). Classification (NCBI taxonomy): domain Eukaryota; kingdom Metazoa; phylum Chordata; class Aves; order Pelecaniformes; family Pelecanidae; genus Pelecanus; species Pelecanus crispus. Next base: position 70,215,050 of record NC_134676.1, on the reverse strand, counting down.
TACAGCATTCAGAACAGAATAATACAACAAAAACCACAAGGCAGTCTGACCCACCCCTCAACTTTAAGGAAAATCCACTAAAACAATTTGACATTTACTGCAAGCGTACTTATAACCAAAACTTCATCACACCTGGGGAACCTACATAACCCCTGCCGGTTTCCAGCCCTCACATATGTGGCCTCCTGCATCACTATCACTGGTTGCCCCATATAGCGCACATAACTTCACACACCAAAATGTCATACTTCAGTGACTAGTTTCTGAAAACCCAGGTGGACAACACAGATGTCTCCTACAAAAACCAGTCCTGTTAACACTTCTGCAATTTAGACATATTCAAGCCAAAATGCCTCCCCACTTATAAAAGGGAAATAACAGTAGCCCATCTTCAGCTTTGAAAAAGAAGAATTTGAATTACACTTAAATAAACAGGGTGGATCACAGCAGAATTTAATGCATGGTAGGACTTAATAAGCCACAATGGCACTTTGGCAGGAAACTGTGATGTTCACACAGTTGCCTGGAATCCCTCACAATACTCAAAGATTTGGAGACATTCTCAACACTACAGCATTCAGATCAGCTGTTCTGTAGTCCTGCACCTATGGGGCGTATCACCAGGGGCACATAACGTACACCACACATGCATCCCACGCACGCAGAGCCTCGATGAGTTTGCTCAGTGCTCTAGGTGGGGAAAAACCTAAGAATTCCCTCCAAAACACACATAAGCCTTTGAATGGACTAAGGAGGGAGAGACAGGCAGCATTTTATGTAAAACCAGCCTCCTCCACTCAGTGATGTAGGCAGTAAGCAGGAGGGTTGCAATCCCTAGGAGGTGCACTTCCTTCCACCTTGCCTCTTAAAAACTAAACACAGAACATAAAAATGTAATAAAAAATCCTGACGAGACTAGCATAAAAACCACTGCTAATCTTAGCTACAATAGCTCCCACCCATCTCCAAAGCACAGTTATAATTTTAAAAGAAACACTGAGTACAATTAAAATGTAGGCCAAATGATTAATATATGTAACCCCAAGATAAGTGTTTTTCCTCTTTTAACTTGGGTAATCTCACCATTATCTAGGACATCTCAACACGTCCTATCACCACAAAACAAAACAAGTGAAGGAAAAAAAAAACCCCAAACCACCCCAGTTGCCGTGGCAACCTCTACCTCTCACTCCTATAGGGCTTCATTTCCAAGCTGCATCACAGACAGAACTGTACAAAACTATTAGCATTTGAGTGAAAAACTGAGCTGGAAAGAAGAGGGGGAGGGGAAGGGAAAAAGCAAAGAAACAGTATCCTGTACCAGTTGGATAAGTACATTCAGTATTTTCTTCAACGTGGTTGCTTCAAGGGTATTGACATGGTCAGGAAACTAAAGGCAAATGATTCATACAGTGGTGAAATCAGAGCAAATAAAACACACAGCACCATTTCCAGAAAGGCTACCAAACTGAAGGTGCTAATCTCTGAGCTACTTTTTTTTTTTTTTTAATCACCACTCTTAATTTTATGATGAATTTCAAGCATTTTAAAAAGATTCCTGTTAAGAAAGAGTGAGGATTTCAATTCCACCACTCAGGCTTGAGTCACTGATGAGACTCAGGACTACACTTACCTTGAATTTAAGGAACACAGTCTCTTTCAGCTGAGTAAGATCATATATTATTCATAGAAGCTGAGCGTTTACATCTATCTGGAGAACAGAAGCCTGCAGTGTCAAGTTATATACTCCATTTATGAGTACACCAGAACTACTGAGGTGCAATAGCTCTGTTCACAAAAGAGTAAAATTCAAAATCTACCCCCGAGAAACTATAAATCGTTCCTGAAGAGGGACCAAATGCTCTCAAGGGTTTGTTTATTTTGTTTTGTTGTTTGGTGTGGTTTTTTTGATCAATCAGAGTGGCAGGGCAAGATCTTGTAGCACTTGCTCTTAATTTATTATGTAACATAATCAGCTATTAATTTATACACACTAATTATCAACACATGCTGAAAGGTTCTTAAGGCTTCCCATGAGACTGTATTTAGGAAAAAAAGTTACACTGAGCAAAAGTACTGAACCAGTATATCTCCATTATCTTTCCAGACTTGGAAAAAGGAAGAGGAGGATTTCTTTTTTAAATCATCTATTTGCTCCTGAAGAAAATGTCCTTGAATGAAAAATACAATAGCTTCAAGAAATCTCAAGGCACTTGCCAGGCAGGAGCTATTCTGGAGCAAAGAGAAAGTAAGAGGAAGAGAGTAAGAGAGGTCAAAACCAGAATGGACACAACAATACTTAGCTGTTTTCAAGGGGATTTTTAACATTATGGTATTTTTACCTCCTACTTCGGCCTGTTTCTGAAAAAGGATTCGACTGGGGAGGTCTGATAGTCCCAGGTGCTGTTGGGAATATGTGGCACTGGTTAACTTCTCTTCACAAGAGCAACTACAGGCACCTAAGTCAATGGCACAGAAGCCAAACCAGCAATCTTTACACTTGTTTTTGTTTTTAAGGTTATGTCTCTGCTTTCCCACCTTCTCATTCTGGGTCATATGCTTGGTTTCTCACTCAGCGTCTTCTATTTGCAGAGTTAAGTCCCACCAGCACCCACACAGAAGGCTGGGTCATCAAACATAATTGTAAGCACCATTTTCCTCAAGTTTCAACACCTTCTAGGATAAAGAGATTGTGATTACTTTTGGAAGGGCTGCCATTACCACCAATGACAACTCTCCAGCAGTGAGCACAGACACACTGCTCACAGCTCACATGCACACCTGCCAGGTACAACTGTCTCATTGCAGTACTATGCCACCAGTATATCCAATGGCATCCATGGCCACCCAAAATTTGTGCATCAGTTTGCAGACATGTCTTGAGACCTTTAAATTCTCTAGGTATTTGTGAATATCCAAGAAGTCTGAAATCAGCTTTTCCAGTCCTCCATATCAGCACCATTTTGAGATGAGGTTTAATGTGAAAAAGCAGTTTTTCCTAGGTCATGCTACTCAGCCCACACCTTTGTTTCAAGTCTAAGGGCTTCTTTCTACAGCAGATACATTCCAGGATTGCTAGGCCTAATCAGTTTCCCATGCAAATTTGTATGTGTGGTGACTTACACTCACTCAGGCATTCTAACTAGATTCTGAAGAAAATCTTTCATCCCACAAAAGGCATTTTTTATTCTGAAAGAGAGCATCCGCAGGCTCAAACAGGACTAGCCTTTTCACTTTATGTTCAGATCCTTCCCTCATGCTCTCTTCATGCTTAGAGGAATCTTAGCAATTTCCTTGTATTCTTCTGCCTTCTTTTTGAAGCTCCCAACCACGCAATGATTTCAGCACTGAGGAACTATTTTTGTTTGAAGCACTTCAGGAACCGGTCAGTGGAGTACTCCTACGCTCACTGGTTAACAAGGTGTACCAGTTCTTATCTCCACGCACTGTAGAGAAAGTACTGCAGAAAAAGGACAGACTCATTTCCTGAATTACATCATAACAAACCAAGACATTAAAATGTGATACATTCTGCCAAGGAGAAAGAAATGCAATGAGGAACAGAGATTTTTTTTGCCACATATTCTTGCACTTAAACTGGAAGTCCTATTTCCTAGCCACTGTAATCTAGTACCCTGCAGAACACCACGCTGCTCCTATTTCAACACCTGAAGTTCAAATCATCCAGTTTCTCCCAAGCACACCTGTTTAGCAAAATATTCAAAACATCTCTAGCAATCTTCTGTGTATAAAACATCCAGGGACGGACTAAATTGTGGTCAAATACAGTAATTTTTATTCTCACTTTTAGTTGCTTTAGATCTTAATGTTATTTTTACATAGCAAGTGGCATGGCATATATGTCATACAAGTGGTATTTAAAAAGAAACCAAGCAGGTGAGCAATATCAGCATACTGCGTTCATAATCCTAAACATACTTCCAAGTAAATCACTCTTACTCAATTTTAAGCAGAGAAAAAGCAACAAACATCTATAAATATACAAATACATGTGTTCTTCACGTGTATATATGTATGAATATATATACACACATACATGCGCACACCCACATTCTTCCAGACCCAAGCCAATAAAAATATTGAAATAAAAACAGGAAATGAAATTAGGGGTTGACTGTAGTCTAGTGAATAACAAGCTTCACAAGTGAGACAACAGTAGGCAACATGGTTTGAAAGGAAGAATACCGTGGTGACATATTTAGAAAAAAAGAAGTACACTTCCATTTAGTTCCTTATCACACTGTGATATACAAATGCTAGTTTTTGCCCTCTGCTTGGGAGTGTTTCCTAACAGCCTTCTCTCAAAAATGAAAGGTGCCATTAAAAAAAAAAAAAGGGGGGGGGGGGGGGAAGGTGATCAGCATGTTATTATTTTATCATTTAGAAAAGTCTATATGCTATGCATACATCCTGTTCCTTCCCTGCTGGAGCTGAGTCAAATTGAATACATGAATATAAGTAACTTAGTCACCTGTTTTCAATAGGTGTTGCAAAAGCAGTTTTGCCAAAGGGATTTTCCTGAGCCAGCTCAAGATGGTCCTAATGAGCAACAAGCAGGCCAGAAAGAAGACAGTTTGAGCTGATGAAATGCAGTGTTAGAAACAACTCTGGAAGAAATTAGTGACATAACCAAAAAGCAAAGGTCATCCAGGGACAGCCTGATTCAAAGATAATTCAGAGCTGCCACCTGAGCAAAGAGCTCCAAAATCAGGAGGAAAATCAGGTTTCTATAGGATAGTAAGCAGAAAAGCAACATCATGGATGAGTTATAAAAAGCACGTAATCAAAGAGGAGAAAACAAGCAACAGGGACCCTGCCCACAGGGAACCCACTGGAAACAATGCAGCAAAATTCCTTATCCCTGGACTTCGAATTCAGAACAAGGGGCGGGGGGGGCGGGGAATCAACAGAAACATCCCTTACAAACTGCCAAGAGGAGAATGAAAACTAAAAACCTTGCATGTCATCCTCCATGGCACTATAAGCAGGAGACCCCACCTCAAGATCAGCATCTACACTCAGGTAATAAATGCCCATTGTATATAACACATCCCTTGTTATAAAGCAATTGTCCATGAAACATGATTGCTTAATGGCGGCTTTTTCACATGGAAAACCCCAGCATACTGTCTAATGGTATCAGGTATTTCATTGAAATAAAAGTAACTTCACTACTAAAAATTGCTGATGACCAAAACTGAAGGAGGGCAGAGCAATCACACAGGGATGTGTGGCTGAGTAAGATACACTATATCCTATTTTAATACTTCTACATCTGTAAAAAAGGAATGCACACCACTTCTAGAGAAAGGGAAGGTGTTACTAAAACGTACTGGTTCCCAAAAAGAAACCAAACCTGAAATGGCAGGAAAACACGCAGCTAATGCACGCAATCACAGAAAATAGGAACAGGCAAGCGCTTCTGCACCCATGAAGTACTGAGGTCACTTCTGACTGAAACTCTACCCAAGTTTTAAAGAAAACGCTGTTAAATGGCTCAGTACAGCGCTTAGAAAATGTCTTATGGTGAAGGCCTTAGAGTTCAATGTCCTTTGTTTATCAGAAATAAATAAGTAGTCAGGCATTTATCTCCCACACAACTGCAAGAAAGAATAAAAGGCTTTTCAGACCCTTAGCACAGCACTGCAAGAACTATGGTCCCTGGGAAACTTACCAGAGAAAGACTGAAAAATGTTGTTGCGAGAGGGAAAGAACCAGAGGGTATTAGCCTAGAACATGGCTGAGGAACACCTGAACGTATAAAAGATCATCTAGAAAGGAAACCTGCAGAGAACAAGCTGCAGCCACTCCAGACCATGATGGATTGATGAGCACCTTCTTTATGGCTTTTGTCATTTATCACCAAGTCAGACTGAGGCAGTAACACAGATGAGATATGAAAGTGCTGTGCAAAGTCTGGTATTGGATTACTGGCTTTAGCACTTTCTGCAGTAAGTTATTTCCTACATAACTGAGTTTCTGGACTGAAATCTAGGATAACGTTATCAACACAAAATATAGCTTCCAGCTACAAAAGCTGTGTGCAACCTCGCAAAGCTCCCTGTCCTTTCCTCTGCATCACTGATGGTGACAATGGTATTTTCCTCCAAAGCACTGTCAGAGGGAGGCAGGGAAAAGAAAAGTGTAAACTCTCCAGTACAAAACGGATTATCCTTCAAATCCAGACCAGTAAGTTGCATCTTTCAGCATGTCAGACAATCCTCCAAACGTTCTTCCCAACATATGTTTCAGCTTGACCAGAACTGAGCCAAGTTTCTGTGTCAGGGTTTCTTCTGGGGAGAGTTTTTTGGTGGATTCTTTTCTTCTTTGACAGTCTTTGTGTTTGTTCCCAAGATGGATTCACACTCACCTGGCTCAATCTAAGTTTTAAATGCAGCAAAGTCACATCCACTCAACAACATCTCAACCACAAACTCACATTGCATCTCAACATCAAACATCTTATTGTTGCATGGAAAGGCCCCGCCACTGACAAGGAACCCGCTAAAGAATACAGTGAGCAAGTCTTGAACATTCAAACTGATTGTGGGCTAGAAGGAAGATTTTACTGCGGTTTTACCTTCTTACAGCTTTTATTTTTAGCAGCAAGCCAAGCTCGTCAGAAGAAGGAAGAATTTGTTTTCTTTTTGAACTGCAAGCACTAAGACTTTCTGGGGACTCTCATACATCATTCACTTCCTTCAAAATCGAGCCGAATGGAACCAGCAGGGTCAAGGATGCCTGTCCCAACAACAGAACTAACCAGAAAGGATAAGAGTTCAAGGGAGTTGCTCCTCATCCCTCTATACCTTGCTACTATTTCAATATCCTTACAGAGACACACTCCCTGTTGGTCTAAGTCCCAGCTTTAAACTAAAACACACCTTCCCTATCTGACTCCAATTACTTAGAACAGTCTTTAAATGGAGTAGACTCCATTCAAAACATGTCCAGAATGTGCCTCCCCAGACCACTGCAGAGATGCTGTCTGAGCGTCTCCAGGTTCTCCTACACCAACAAGGCACAACGTGGTTTGCCCATGTCCAGGACATGCCTCTGTGAGTCACAGCAGCTTTATGGCCATCTTTCTAAGTCAGAGATTTATGGCATAAATGTAGCTCCAATTCACCATTCAAATTTTATTCTGGAAAAGCTGTGGTGTTGTCAGCCAACATCTAAACCAGATTAGGAGAAACAGGGATCTCTGCATCTTGGAATAAGTTTGGAGGTTCTCCTTAGAAGACAAAGCCTAAAAAACAAACAAACAAAAAAACCAACCAAAATAGAAAACCAGAAAACAAGAATGTTATTTCCCAAAGTATTATTTGACTTAGTGCCTTCACATCAAGACAGGTACCCTGCCTGCTCAAATGACATTTCCCTAGTAGAAATAGGCACAAAACATAGCAAAAAGTCCCTGACAGTAGCTTCCAATAAACGCTCTAATGAAAGGTGTGTGTGTCTGTGTATATATACATATATATAAACCTAAATGGCTAAACAAATCTGTTGAATTTGCTAACCAACTTGCTTATTACTTAAATCCCTTACATCTTATCTTTGGCTAAAACAAACCAAACCAAGTTTACATTAGAAAGATTTTGTAGCACTGGAAATATTTGTAGCCCCCAAAACATATAGATTCACAATTCTTCCTATTTTTTTTTAAGTCTTTTATGGAAAAAGAATTTTTTTTATTGGTGGCTCAAATAAACCCTAAACTCCAAATTAAAATACCTGCCAGCTATTTTTTTAGTGTATGAAATTGGTTCCTCTGTGCACCACCAATTAGAACTTAATGGTCTTTATTTCTTATACAGACTACGTATATTTAATCTTTTACATTTTTAACGTGCACACACACATGCACAGGAACCCAGTCACTTACACTGCCTCTTCCTTGCCAAGCCTGAAGAGATTTACACCCACTCAGAACTGAAATGACCAGGCTTTGGAAAGCAAGAGCAATATAAGAGAGTAATTGTTCAAGTTACAATCCAAACATCACTTTTTCTTTCACACACACACTTATCAAAGGAAGTGACAGCTAGAAAGAGTAAAGTGTCAAAAAAAAAAAAACCAACCCCGAGTCATTTACAAAGGGTTTACAGAATACGGGGGGGGGGGGGGGGGGGGAGAGAAAGAAAAAATAAACCGCAGCTGCAAGCCTGGTTGACTGAGATTACAATAAATATGTGCACAAAAGCTTAATGCAGTGACATCTTCAGACCCAAGCAGTGACCTAATGCACATAGAAAGAATACTGCCTTCCCTGTAAAACTGCACTTACAAAAATACCTTGCCAATCTAGCAAGAGAGCTGCTATTCTCCCCATGAGTGCCTCCCGTCCCGTACAAAGTGCTGGCAACAGCAGTACTGGCCCTGAACTGGAGAGGGAAGCACTATCCTACTTTAAAACACAGGGATTAGATCCAGGACACTTTGTACCTTGTATGGAGAGCATCAGAGCACCTCTTCTATGCATTTTTCAGAGTCCACAGGAAGAAAAGGGAAGGACCACTCATCTTGGCCTGCACTGCCAGAAATGTGTTAAGAATTCATTATACTTTCTTGTGTTTTTACACGTGTAAGCCACGTAGGCCTGTGCCAGTCTGCCAAGTAGTTGGTAAATTTACTACAAAACTCCATAGACCCTATCATTCACATATAGAAGATGCCATTTTCCAAGAGTCAAAAGCGCTATCACAATTAAAAGTCAAATGCAGGTCATTTGGGCCACACAACTACTCGATTTTAGGAGGCAGAGGCTTTTTTTTCCCCCCCCTCCTTTAACTGGTGGAGTCTTAGCATGCTCAGTTTCCTTCAAAGTCTGGAAACTTTCTGGTTTGATCAAGGCCAACTTCCGGGAACGTCAACACAAACAGCAGCAGCGGACTGAACACCTTGAACCCACAGATTTGGAACAGAAACGATTGCAAATTCACCTAGAAAAAAGCCACGCGACGGCTTCATTTCAAAGCCTGTAGATGGCATATCAAAAGGACCCCAAACAAAGGACAACATCAGCTCAGCTGCAATTACACCCACAATCCTAGTCTCTCTGGGGATAAGAAAAAGGAGATAGCAATTAGCTACCAAGTTTTTCCAGTCTACTGCAAACATTTCCTTCAAAAAAAGCTCAGTGAGTAATTTTTTTATTTTTAATTGGCCTGGCACTCCTAGAGATCACCCTTCTATTACTTTCTAAAGAACAACGATCAAACTCCATTAGTTAAAGGAAAAGTGACAAGGAGGTAATTATTAAACGGAACTTACTTAAAATATCATTCAAGAAATCATATTAGCATTTATTAAATAACTCAGAAAGAACAAGCTGCCAGCTGTTCAAGAAGGTACAAGGATGTATGTATGTGTGGCTGTCAAAAGCAGCCACCATCAGCAAACGAGCCATCAGGTATTTTTGAAATTTGTTGTTTAGCAGTAAGTTGTGGGAAAAGACAAACATGAAACTGACCATAGCTGGTTGAAAACATACAAATGAAAAAAAAAAAAAAAAAAAAATCAGTTCTTCACCCAAAGGAGACACTGACATGCCAGGTGACATTACAGGGTTTTCCCCCACACTCTGAGCTGGGAATGTTACAGCTAATGAAGACTAAGAGTATTTTTCTCTCTCTCACTACTCCACCCACCCCGGCCTTTTTTGGAGTGGAGGTTTCAGATGTAGGTTTGAAAGAGGCATCTTAACAGTGCAGCTTGGGAGTGCCTCATTGGCATGCGGTCTATCCTTATCCTAAATTCAGCCTGAAAAGCCAAAGGGGAAAAACAATTCCTGACCACAAACTGTCAGCACAGTTTTCAAGCTAGGAAAAGACCCTAAATTCAAGTTACAGCTATGCACTACCTTTATGTACGTAGTACATGAATGGAAAAAAAACAGTGAGACATCCTGGACGAAAGCCTTTCACATTTTCTTACCTGCTAACATACCAAAGCTGCTTAGCTCTTCAAGTAACAAAGCTGGCACCTGAATACCCACTTTTGTGACTCCAGTAATTTGCCTTTTTTTATAATAAAGGCTATAAAAGACTAGCTTTGTGTTATTTTCACAACTTAGGAAATTTTCACTTGAGTTTGGGGCTTTTTTGCTGTTAGGGTAGGGAGCGACTTTCTGCTGTGCAGACAGAACGACACATCTCGCAGCAAAATTTTAAGCAAATATACAACAGCTCTTGTAAGACTTGTTTTGCACCACACAGGAACGTGACTTCCACCCAAGTTAATACTGCACCCTCTTCACCCACGACGATGACAAAAGGCAGGAGCTATTTCAAGCACTGCAGGGTGCTTGCTTGACACCCACGGCCTTGTTTGATACACCCAAACAATGAGGCTCTTGTGCAGCCCCACTTCTCCAGATGCGGTCTCAGAGATGCAACCTGAGCCAGCTGGGCTGCATACACTCAAGAAGACATCAAGGTGTTGGGTTTGGGTTGTTTTTTTTTTAAAAAAAAGCGGGACACAAAGAACCTCTCCCTCCCCTATGACACTGTTCAGTTTCGCTGCATCAGAACAAGCCATAATTTTGTCGCCTCCAGGAACCTCAGCTGCCATGGGTGCTGGCAAGGAGACCTAGTGACTCCTTCTCCCCTCCCTGGCATCAGCCCAGGTTTAAAAGGTTCAAACTCCACGCAGGTTGCGGCTCCTCCAAGCCAGCTGCATTCCAGCAGGCAAGGGCACCCCTGGGACAGCTCGCAGCGGATCCTTCCCAGGACGGGCAGGGGCAGTGCTGGAGCATGGCAAACACCCCTGTCACCACACAGGAGCAGGCAGTGCCGCACCTCTGACTTTATTATTATTGTTCAAAATTTTATTATTATTACTAGAATTTGATAATTTATTGTTATTATAATTTATTATTAATTATTGTTAGAATTTATTATTGTTAGAATTTATTATTGTTAGAATTTATTATTGTTAGAATTTATTATTGTTAGAATTTATTATTGTTAGAATTTATTAGAATTGCTATTGTTTGGATTGTTATTATTTTTTTAAATTTATTATTTTATTAGAATTTATTAGAATTGTTATTGTTGGAATTGTTATTATTATTGTTGGAATTTATTATTATTGGAATTTGTTATTAATAGTAGAGCTTTTAGTATTATTGTTGTTAGGCATTTTCATTAGTAGGATGTATTATTATTAAGAATTTCTAGTATTATTGCCGGGTTTGGAGTTTTTTAAAAATTCATTATTACTATTCAATTTATGATTACTAGAATTTTTGACTACTCTTGCTATACTTTTAGTAGAATGTATTATTTTTATTATTAGCATTTTTATTATTCTTAAGGTTGGGGGTGGTTTTTTAGTAGTAGTAGTGTTCTCAGGAGTTCTTTACCCCCATCCCGCCGCCGGCCCCCGCAGGTCCCGCACGACCGACAGCCGCCCCGGCCAGCACCCCGCCGCGGCGCCCGGCCATGCCCATGCCCCTGGCCCTGCCCCTGCCCCCGGCCATGCCCATGCCCCTGCCCCCTGCCCCCGGCCATGCCCATGCCCCTGGCCCTGCCCCTGCCCCCGGCCATGCCCATGCCCCTGCCCCCTGCCCCCGGCCATGCCCATGCCCCTGGCCCTGCCCCTGCCCCCGGCCATGCCCATGCCCCTGCCTCTGCCCCCTGCTCCCGGCCATGCCCATGCCCCTGCCTCTGCCCCTGCCCCCGGCCATGCCCATGCCCCTGCCTCTGCCCCCTGCTCCCGGCCATGCCCATGCCCCTGCCCCTGCCCCTGCCCCTGCCCCCTGCTCCCGGCCATGCCCATGCCCCTAGCCCTGCCCCTGCCCCCGGCCATGCCCATGCCCCTGCCCCTGCCCCCTGCTCCCGGCCATGCCCATGCCGCTGCCCCCTGCCCCCTGCCCCCGGCCACGTCCCTGCCCCTGCCCCTGCCCCCGGCCCGCCTGACGCCCCCCCTACCCTCGCACTGGTAGCCGGCCAGCCCCCAGATGAAGTCGGTGCAGTAGTGGCAGAAGGTGGGCTTGGTGAGGGTCACCCTGCGGAAGCCGTGGCCCGGCGGGCTGCTGCCGCTGCTCCCCGCCGCCGCCGCCGCGACGCGGCTGCGCCCGCCCAGCACCGGGCTGGAGGCCGGGCTGCCGCCGCGCAGCGAGCGCGTCCCGTCCGCCATGCCCGCTCTTCGCGGCGCGGCACCGGCCGCCGCTCGCCCTCGCTTCCGCCCGAGGCGGCGGCGGCGGCGGCGGCGATGGGCGGGCGGGGGCGGCGCCTCGTCAGGGCCTCGCCCCGTCAGGGCCGCGCCTCGTCAGGGCCGCGCCCCGTCAGGGCCGCGCCGGGCGGCGCCGCGCTGCCGCCTGCCGGCCGCGCCGCGGCCCCCGCAGGCCTCCCTGAGGGGCCGCCGGAGCCTCCCCGCCCGCCAGCGGCCCTCCCAGGGCCGCCGCCATGCCGCCCCTTTCCAGGCGTTTCTGGTGAGGCCGCGGCCGGTCCTTGAGGGGTCCCCGCTCCTGCCAGGTGCGAATTGTGCACGGGGCGCGGAGATTCAGGTGAGCGCTGGAGAAGGAGGCGGAGGAGTGTTGAAAAGCGAGCTCCTCTGCAGCGGTGCAGGTGGTAGAGGCGCGTCAGCGAGGTGGGCACACTTCAGTGTCCCGCTGCTGCTGCCGCTGCATTGTGATCCACGACAGAGCCACGGGAGAAGCCTTGAGGCAGGGGAGGAAGACCTGCCTGTGAGAAGGTCTTATCGCAAACAGGCAGCGGGTTCAGTTTGCAACTTAAAACCATGAAGCTTGAAAAGACCTCCAGCTTCTTACTGTGACATTAAACTGGATAGTTTCGCTGCCCCAGCCTCGTGCAGTTTTGGAGTGCGCAGTGCTCCATCGCAAGAAGCTTTCGGATGATGCACTGGGAGAAGATGATGGCTTCCTGTAGGTTTGACCTTCTGCTCTCAACATCTCTGCCTTTATGAGAAAACATAAAGGGTATCTGCCTAGCAGTCTCGCCCCACTACAACACATTTTTTTGGTCCTTTATGTTCACTTCACCTTCTTGTTGCTTGTTTTGGAAACATTTACATACTGGGATGTTTCCATGTTGCTAGTCTCCTCTGCCTCTCTTCTTTGTTACTACATTAGGCAAAGTATTGTGGCTGGAGTGGGTTGCGACAAAAAAGGAAGCTGTGCCTTTGGGTTCTGTGTATATAGATGTATGTTGTCCATATCTCCACTTCTCTGACTGGATCTCAGCTTCCTATTGAGAATCTCCACTGAGCTGTCTGAAACAACGTCCATGTACTTTAATTAAGCCATGACAGCCAATAAAAGAGGAGTTTAGATTTTCATCCCAGACCTTGATTTATTTGTATTTTGGTGAAAGGTTAAACAAGCCATCCTGTTGTCCAGTAGACCAACACTGAAGTCCTTCTAAAATTTCTTAGCATCTTCTAGTTTCTACTAATCTTACTTTCCATCTCCCTTCCATGTTGTTAATATGAACCTATTTATGATTAGAAGCAAGAAGGATTTCACCAGTTCAAAGAGACACACTAAAAATAACTTAGAGGCTAAAGAAAGCATGGTATGTCTTTTTATGGTTGGAGAGTGAGCAGTTAGATACAAAAACTTTGAAGTATTTCTAATTGCTCCTACAAACATGATTTACAAAACATGCCTAAGATACTATAGAGAGGATACAAGAGGATGGGGAAGAGGGAAGCAGTGTGAAACCCTTTCTGTTTTAGACATGTGCCTGCTGAATACAATGAATGAGCCGAAGTCTGTAATGACAGGTCCCATCTTCCACAAACTCAGCGTCGCTTTGGTCTTTGTGAAGATCATAGAGCAAGGCCTCTTGGAACACATTTCTGGGCACATGGAGGAGACAACGATGATTAGGGACAGCCAGTAGGGATTTGCCAAGGGCCAGTGATGCCTGACCAACCTGATTGCCTTCCATGACGCAATGGGTACATCTGTGTAGGAGAGGAGACCAGTGGAACCTTGACTTCAGCAAGGTTTATGACATGGTGTCTCACAATATTCTTGTATCCAAGCTGGAATATTACAGTCCAGCATGGGTGGACAACCCAGATGGGTAAAAAACTGGTTGGATAGTTGGCCTCAGCGGGTAGCGGTTAATGGTCATACCTGAACTCTGCCTGAAGGCCACTAACGGGAGGAGTACTGCCAGGGTCTTTCCTGGGACCTGTCATGTTCAGCATCTTTATCAACAACACGGAGAAAGTGACGGAGAGTACTGTTGCCAGGTTTGCACATGACACTGAGCTGGGGGAACAGTCATTACACTGCCATCCAGAGGGACCTGGACAGGCGGGAGAAATGAACAGACAGGCAGGGGGGCAGCACTGTGGAGAAGGTCCTGGGTGTCTCGGTTGGCAATGAGTTAATAGAAGCCAGCTGTGCACCCTGGCAACAACCAGGGTAAACAGCATCCTGGGCTGTCCAGGAGCACAGCCAGTAGACTGAGAAGGCATTATCTCTGTGTCCTCATCACTCATGAGATTATTGCATCCAGTTTTGGCCACCAATACAGGAAGCACATTGACAAACTGGAGCAAGTTCAGTGGAAGGCCACCAGAATGGTCAGGAGCTGGAGCACTTACCCTGCCAGGACAGTGCTCACAGGAACACTTCAGAGCCTGAAGAAGAGACAGCTTCAAGGGGCTGCTCATAGCAGCCCCCTAGTTCAGACACAGAGTTTCTCAAGAAGATGGAGCAAGGCTCTTTACAGTGGTGCGTGCTGGGAGGACGAGACAAAGGGCAGAACTTCAAACAAGGCATTCAGGCTGGATATAAGAAGAAACCTTTTCACCCTAAAGGCAGCCAAGCAGAGGAGCAGGTTACCTGGAGAGCTGGTGCCGTCTCCATCCTTGGAAGTTTTCAAGACATGATTGGATAAGCCATGACCAACCTGGTCTGACCTCATGGGTGGCCTGGCTTTGAGCAGGAAATCCCCAGGCTATTGGAAGGGACCCGTAAAGTCATCTAGTCCATTCCCCTATGCAATGAACAGGGATGTCTTCAACTAGATCAGGTTGCTCGGAGCCCCTGTCCAACCTGACCTTGAACATCTTGGTTAACGCTAAAAAATTCTGTATTCTTATGGATAAATGTCCTAGAGCATTTCCATTTTAGAAGATTCTGTGGAATTCCAGCAAGCCTTCGATTCAGAACCAACATTCCCACATACTCTAGTATAGACTACAGATACCCATGAATAGATGAAGAAGTAATTTCTACCTTTATGCTTCATTCCTGAAATCTAGAGCTGTCAGAGATCAAAGGATTGCCTTTGTTAAATATTGCTCGGTGGCTCTTCCAGTCTTTGTATATATATAAAAGTATATATAAAATGATGAGATACCCATCATGTCTCAGTGGACTGTTTCAAAAGATCTGCATAAATCTCCAAGCTGCAGTAGTATGAGTGGTTTTTTGGTCATGCAGAATTGTTGCTCTACAGGCTGATAACTGAAAGATGGAACAGGAAAAAACTACCACTTCTTAGATACTTTTTTTTTTTAATAGAAAAGCGCCACACAGATGAAAACAGGCCAAATTCTAGAAGTATCCATTTTCTATGTTTTGACAAGATTGGTAAAAAAGGTCAAAACGTAATGCCTCTGAAAAGATCATTTACTTAGTTTTATACCCAGATAAACATTTTGCGGTACTTGGTATGCTATAACCTCATTAAACTGAAGTAGTACAACTCTAGGTCAGGCAATACAGGAAAATCCTCATTTTTACTAGTTTCCTGTGTTGGCAGAGGTATGTTCTATAAATTGAGCAAGCCTTATACCTTGGATCTTCTGAACCTTTTGTAACTTTCTTGTACTCTCTAGATCTAGGGAGAGAACATACTGTGACAGATAGAAAGCTTTTGATACAACTGAGAAGTGCAAGGTCTGGTACATTACCCACCATTTATGTACGGGATTAAATAAGCTTTGTGTGCTGTCAATATCACATCATATTTTTATCCTTTAAGTAATACAGTAAATTGTACCCGTGCTTTCTTGATGCTCAGTACAATGAAATCCAGTTACTCAACACCTTCATGAAGCAGTTTATTTGTATGCAAGCTGCAAAAAACTGGCAATAAATAATCAAGTTGGATCCAGTCACAGGGGAGATTTTATAAGGGTGTATAAATATCGGATTACAGGGTGGGAAGCTGACGGAGCCGCAGCATTCTCAGTGGTGCCCAGTGAAAAGATGAGAGGCAATGGGCACAAACTGAAATAGAGAAAATTCCATGTACATGTAGGAAAAAGTTTTTTTTACTGTAAGTGTGGTCGAACACTGGAACAGGCTGTCCAGAGAGGTTGTGGACTCTCCATCCTTGGAGATACTCAAAACCCAACTGGACACAGCCCTGAGGTACCTGTCCTAGGTGACCCTGCTTTGAGTGGTGGGAGGGGTAGATGACCCCCCAGAGGCCTGCCAGCCTCTGCAGCTCCATGGACCTGTGAGGCAGGTTTGATAGCGAAGAGAGTCAAGACTGGCAGTCCTTCTTTTGACTGAGGCTCTTACTGAAGCAGTGGGACCAAACATGGCAGCCTAAAATAGGTAGAAGGAGCGTCTTGAAAAAAATGGACTCTTCTGGCCTTCCAATTTCCTGGTTTCTTGGAGAGCTCCGAACACCTTCCTCCACTCTCAGAACAGCAGTGAGAGCCATTAGCTTCCCAAATGCCAGATCAGCTTGCTAAATTTCTGTTTCTATGTGAAGTTTTCTATATAAAGTTTTCTTTACATATCGGTGAGGTGTGAAATCCAATGGTATGCCATGTCACAGCTGAGTTGTGAGCAAAAGCCTTTCTGAGCTTAGTTGGATCTTCTATATTGTTGACTTCTGTTTTCTCAATTTCTTTCCTTACCACTAAGCATTGAAAGAGAGGCATGACATCAAGTTGCTGTGAAGGTAGAAAAGGAAAATTTAAAATAAACTGTGGCTTCTGAGAACAAAGAATGTAAAACACAGCCGGGGCTTGGAATGTGTCCTGCTGTTGACAGCCAGTAGGAAGGAAGGGTTATGGGGGGTTTGTTTTTGTTTAAACAAGACATCAGTATTTGGAAATTGAGGGATAATCTGGTAGAAATGGTTCATGAAGTGTCAGCTTCCTAGGCAAGAGAAGTTTTAGATTTGTAGCTTTTTCACCTCTCCATAATTTAAGTTGGTGATGTCTGAATCAAAAGCAAATCCTGATGTTCATTGAAATGGAATACCATTTTTTTTTTGCAAAAATCTCACAAATGAGGAGACAAGTAAAATATTAGATCACGTTTGTGCACTCTACAGCCTGCAATGGAAAGCAAAAGAGAAATGCAATTTCTCATATCTACACTACGAAAAAGTATTAGTAAATAGCATTTAATTAGTTTTCTTTTTGCTTCATTGTAGCTCTACATCTTACTTCCTGAAAAAGATGTCTTTAAAACAATTGTTCTGATCACACTAGAAATAAATCAAGTACAGAGTTGTTGGTTAAAAGCACCAACAACTGCCCCTGAGTAAGAGAAGCAAAAGCTCAGATAAGGAAAGCTAACACAAAGTTCTGGCTCAGTTTCAAGTTATGCGGTAATATAGCTGGTATGTCTTTCAATATTTAATTTGATTCTTTATATAGCCAGATTAAGAGATTATACCTTTCCAGATAAAGGTTATAATAAATAACACACTAAACTACACAAGCTTAAAAAAAAAAAAAAAAAGGAAATTAAAATGTCTATCTTCTTGAACTCCAGAAAATAAATTATATATTAATATTTATATATAAAATATACCACTCCACACATGGGTACAGAGACTTAGATCAGAAGAAAGTGCTTCAGTTTAAATACATCCATCTCCTGTGGGGAAAAAACATACAGAGATAACATCAATTAATACAACTTTATTTTTATAAAATTATTATAGTCAGCACTAGTAAGTGTTTAACAAAAAGGTAGAGACACTTATCATAGGCAGACATAACTGCAGAACTCATACCATATTTTAGCATTTATATTTCTTGCTATCTCAGGAACTTCTCTGGTTCTGCTAACAAAACTGAGACTTGTAAACAATAAGCCGTATCAGAGCTGAAAGGGGAAAAAAAAGCTGTGTAACAACACAGCAAGGTCAGGAGGCTGAAGCTTTATGTCCAGTCAGCTAGCAAATATGATAATATGACAGGCAAGCCATTTGTGCTCCAAATACACTGATTTTTAACATTTAATAGCTTATTTCCAGCTCTTACATTTTAGCACAAATAACTTCCTGACAAGGAACATAAGGTCTTTGTTCAGAGTTAAGGAATTACTTGTCTGGGAAAAAAAAAAAAAAAAAAAACCAAACCCAAAACCCAACTAGGGTTTAATTTATTTATTGTAAAGGATTGTTAGTTTAATTTATTTAATCATGTTTTGTCTCTGGACCTAGGAAACACGTAAGCGATTCTTATGAATGGAGTAGCTAACTCAGTGCATTCAGAACTGCACAATAAGCAGAAACACCCACGTATGGAATAACAGATTGCTGTTTAGTTTTGGTAAGAGTTGTCCACACTGAAAAAAATTTTTCCATGTAACACAAGTCTGAAGTTGTTAAAACCACATTGCAGCTTCTGTTTCTACACTCTAATCATGCATCAGAAGCCCGGTATAGAAAACACCATTTAATAAAGCCTTATTTCTCTTTACATCTGATTGAATCTGTTGGCCCACAGGATGCATCCATTCTTTTACCAGCAAGAATGTAAGGAAACACCACCTGTGCTCCCATGCCCTTCATCCTAGACTCCAGGGCAATGTGGTTGTGCATGAGACGCTCCTTTGGCAGTGTCGCTGGTGCCCAGGTAGATGATGGGGGTGATGGCCCAAGGGCTGGGCAAAAGCATCCCAGATCTAGGGTCCTGGCAAGCAGCAAACCTCCTGAGACAGTATGTCTGGTCAGCAAAAGTAAAGTCTCCAGCTGCCAATACTCACTCTGTCCTCATGAGGGGACATGCATTTCAGGCTCAGATGCCTTTCCTGACTGAGCTTGTTCCTGCTTCTCAGGGTGTTGCACCTGCGTGCCCTCAGTTCACATCTGCATGAGCAGGAGCCATTCTCCTGCTGCCAGGGGTCAAAAGCTCCCAATCTTCCCACCCTGGGAGTCCCAACCTACTACGAAGTCAAGCATAGCCTTTAGCTGTCTCATCTCTTACACAGCTGTTGCAGGTGAATTATTAAGAGAAGTCATCGTTGTGGGGTTAACTAAAAGGGTTTTACTGATGATTAAACAATGATCGAATGATAATTAATCCATGATAAATAGTAATCAAATGGTGATTAAGCAATAATTGGTAATTAAACAGTGGTTTGATGATTTGACAATGATTTAAATGGTGATTTAAACGGTGATTAGACGGCAGTCAAACACTACTACTTATTACACTTCTAATAATTAAGCTATAGCTGGATATGTAAATGTCACTAGCATACAATATACTTTTAGGCCTAATATAAAATGTAGCTTACCCTGTTACTGATACCAGATGCCAGGTAAGGGGTCTCTCAGCCTCGAGGAGTAACTTTGAGAGGTGTCCCAGCTTAAGGGAAGATGACCGCCATGCATCCCGCTGCTGTACAGGACAGCTCAATGGGCTCGCGGGGGGCTACAGATATCTATAGCATAAAGTGATTTGACTCGTAGCCAACCCCCCTTTGCTGTATGTGCAGGAGTGCAGCCACAGCAGTTTTAGTTTTGTCTAGTCGCAGCTCAGGCTGGCACTGTGAGCTCCTGATAAGGGGCGTCCTAGACTCCTTGGTTCCTGAGAAGATAACGGCCTAGCACGATTCTCAAGGTTTGCACAGCAGGGCTGATGTCAGTCACGCCTGCTCCGCCGGTGGTGCCTGCACCAAAGTGCTGCTCACTCGGTCAGAATGGGTGCACCCGGCATAGCCAGCGCAGGGCTCCAGCTCTTGCCTCTGCCCAGGCGTCTCCTGCTCATCGTCCCTGATGCTACGTGGTGTGCTGGCCTTCTCCCAAGGTCTGCAGCAGGCAGCCCTGCACCTCAGCCAGACCCCAGCCCTGGGGAGAGGCACCAGGCACTCCTGACAACCCCACACCCGGAGGGTCCCCTGTCCTCCTCCTGGAGCAGGATTTGGGCTGGTGCTAAGGGGCGTGCTGTCATGCTGGCTCCAGCTGTCCTGCACATTCTCCAGCACTACATCTGTGTCCCTTGGTGTCCCTGCTACGCTACCGGTGTGCTAAAGGCCAGCCCGCTCTCGCCAGCCTGATCACCGCTCTCCTCTGGTCCAGCTGAACAGGAGCAAACACTGCCTGATCAGGAAAACAGTGACTTGGAGATGCTGTGCTCCATAATGAGGAAAACACCAGCACTCATATCTGTGAACAACAAACTGACCTGTTAAGTCCCTCTTTGCTCCCCCTGGATACCGTTACGTTTCCTCCTTCTACTCCATAGCAGAGTAAGTGTAACTAAAATGGGCTCTGCTCAGTGCAGTCTAGGGTTTATTCATGGGAAGATACATACTGTGAATGCTATGAGAACTGGGTTTGTAGGTGTTTATTTCACTGAATAATGCAGGATAGGAGGGGTCTCTGGAGCTCAGAGCAGGGGCAACGTCAAAGTCAGATCCAGCTTCGGTGTTAAAGCAGTTCCCTGCTTTCTCCTGCTCTATCACTTCTTGTGCAGACAAAACTTTACAATATGTAACTCAGTTCAAGATTTTGGGGAGTGTGAATTTTCCAAACCATGATGCAAGTAAAACAATTAAAAACCTGCTTGTGTTCTCTGTGATATAACGGGACCAGCAGGCGGTCATGGATGCAAAATAGAAACTCTCAAGGTGTGCAGGGCAGCCGATGGCTCAGGCAACAGCATGACATCCCAGAGGGTCAGGCAGGGAAGGCAATGTGGCAGTGGCACTTATCTCTGCAGAGGCCGATGTCCTTAAATTCCCCAGGGGCCAGAGGAAACGAGCACCCAACATCAAAACACATTCCACAGCTAAGTTAACAGGGATCCTGCACCTGTGCTTTGCAGCATGGGGACAGGTACCAGCACCTCCAGCACCAAAGCCGCAATGGGCCTGGAAGCAACCCCTGGGAGAGAAGCTGAGAGCTCACCTGCACAGCCACAACCCACAGACCCACCCACAGGTGTCATTTGGTGCAAAAGCCATGAACCCTGCAACTTCCCACCACAGACCACTGGCATCATGAAAGTCTAAGCACTGCAGTCCAGCCTGGCTTTCCTTTAGAGACCACCACAACAGAACCATTGCCTTTCAGCCCTGGAACTTCCTTATGAACCACTGCATTGGCCCAAGATGCTGCTTCTGGCAAGACCGCTGGCTGTGGTGGGCTCCCAGGCTTCATGTCAGCCTCTTCCCCTTCCATGAGCACTGCTGAGCTGATGAGAGAATCAGTTCAGCTTGAGTATTTCTGCAAGTTGGACTCAACTTCAAAAATACTTCAGTCCCCAGGCAGTGCCATTGCAGGCACTTGGGATTTGTTGGGAGTCAAGCCCTACTAACATCAGTAACTGTTAGGTTGCTCTGTATGCTTAGTTGTTACTTTAATCTAAATAAAGGATATCTATAGAGGCTTAACGCACACACACGAGTGAAATGTTTCTTTTGAAAAGTAAGTCCTCTTGGCTTTTCTCTAACCTTTTTTCCTAACCTTTTTTCCTAACCTAGTGATCACATTCCAAAGCACTCATGCTACATTCCATTCTTCACTGAACAAGTACAATAATGTTTTTTTGGTTGTTTGGTTGTTTTTTTTTTTTTACATAAAGCAGCATCTTACATCTTCCTGCAAGGCTCCTCTACTGCCAGATGCCCACTCAGAACACTGGAATATAAAGTAACTTTGCTTGCTTCTGAAAGCTTAAGAGGTTCATTTTACCAACAAATACTCGAATGCATCATCACAATTATTCATTAACAAGAGTTTCAAAGATCAAAGACACATCAAATAGTGGCTGAGGTTTGGCAATTTAATCCAAAATTAGTTTCATATGGAAAGAAATAGCCTTCAACACTTCCTTCCGGTCTGTTAGCATTATGTTCAGGTTGAGAAGGCAGAGTTCAGGGTGGGATTTTAGGACGGCTTGCCATTTGCCTGGGGGTGCAGCCAGAAGAAAGTGAATGTGAAATAACAGGGTGTAGTGTTAAAGCACAGCAGATGCACAGCAGGTACTCTTCCATTAACTTTAATGTGGATGCTTACTCCAGAACTAGGGTTCTGTAGCCTAGGTAAGTTTTCTTTGCAAATGGACTAAACTAAGTACTGCCAATGTAATTTTTAGTATGGAACAAGATCATCCAGATGGGACTGTAGTGTGGAATAGCCCCTTTGAGTCATTACCCTCCAAATAACATATTTACAAAATCTCCTAAAAGGCAAAATGACAACAAAAGCTGCATCAGGCCAATACTAAATGCTTTTAGGAGGTGGACATCTAAAAAGAGGTTTAGCCTTGGTATGTGTTGAATGCACCACAGAATTAAATCTAGCTGTTGAGGAGCTGCTTGCATAGGGAACATGACCAAAATACCTCAGCAGTGTTTAGTAAATAGATGTTCAGTTGTTGTGGTCAGTTAAGATACTGCATTAAAAGAAGAAGGTGAATGGGATTTGAGTGATGGAAATGAAGCATTGAGAGCCTGGTAGCATTCAAATTAACGTTTCATAGTAGGTCCTATTGGGTAGATTGCTCTTGGCATAACCACAGCTTTTGATTAAGGCCTGTGGTGAATGAGGTGGTCTGCTCACCGAGAAATCAACAGTGGAGGTACTACTTGCACACAGAGCAGTAGTAGCAGATTACCCACTCGTGGCATCTAAATGTTGTGCTAAGAAACAGGATAAAAAGAAACACCAACCTCTGTCTTCTTCACTATGTTATCCTCAGCTGCTATGATCAGTGGGTGTCCTGCTGATTAGTGCAACCACTGAAGTAGACCTTAATGAAGGCTTCGTTGTACAGAAAGATTTGGACTACTTGCAAAGGGGCAAAAAGGACAACTTTTTAAACAGAAATAGTATTGCAGTGCCTGGGGTGAGATTTAATTTGGCTCCATGCTAAACTTTCACTAGAGGTCAGGGTATATCCTTCATGATGTGCCCTCAGAGGCAGGAAAATATGTCAGAGAAACATCCCTCCTGACTGTGCCGTATCATAAGTGATCGGGTCCGGTCACAAAGCCTTGGAAGAAACTAAGTGGAAGGTTCTTGAATTGTGACAGCTCTTTTTATTCAGAATGTTAACTTTCTGCAGGAAAACTGAGAAATCAAAAAGCAAAGTACCAGTACAGCCATTTGGGGAAAACCCAGGCAATATCCAACCTGTGGTGGGTTTGACCTTGGCTGGATGCCAGGTTGTCAGGGACTGAAAGAGTTAATGCCTCAAACATTGCTGCGAGGCAAGGTAAGGTCTGCAAAGAGACCAGTTAAGGTCTCCATAGCGATAAATTGGGGTCCGCACAGCACCAGAGGTGAGGAGATGCTGGAGGACTTGCCCTCTCGCCCTCTGATGGCCGAAGGCCGTGCAGAGCTCGTTTGAGGAAGGGGCTCACGGCCACCCGAAAGACCCCTCGTGACTCCCCCCCGGGTAGCACCTGCGCAGAAGATGGAGAACATTCTGGAATAAGCCTCAGCGGGGGCGAGACTGGAGGCTGGGACTGGCCCACCAAAAGCACAGCTCCGAGGAGCCACGCGTGCACCCCCACCCCTGGAGGACCCCTCTCCGGGCCGGCCGCCCCACCTGCCACAGGCTGCCGCGTTTGTGGTCAGCATGGTGGGATCCACGGGTGGTGGTACCTCTCTCTCTCTCTTTGAGCATTTGGATTAGAACCCACATTGATACAGAATGTGAGAGCTACACTTCTGCATCAAAAGTTCGGCCTGTGACTTTAACTCAGCGGAGAGAAACTGTGGACTTGCTTAGAGATTCTTTCAGATGGTATCTTTGTACTGTAAGATTAACAAACCTTGAACAAACTCTTTAAATCACAGCCTGAAACCAGCAGACACCAAGGTCAGAAGAACGAGGAGCACCATCACCCAAGATAAGTGCAGAGAAACTAGTTAGGACTAGCACATGTTGTAGCAAAGCTGTGATAAGCTGCTCAGTGAGCCAACTCATGACTATATATGGGAAAAGGATCCAGAGTTCATGGAAAGGACACTGAAAGACCCCTCTGCGAAGACTACTAGGGACCCCCAAGGACCACCGACCCAAATCACCGAGCATGCGCACCTGGGGACAGAATAGGTAAATCAGTTCCGGGGATTCATTATCCTAAGACCACCTTTTCCAAGAAACATGATGAATATGTATACTTCTGTCCTACCTAAATTATGTCTTTGGCTGTGCGGCATGCACATTAGGTGGCAGTATCCCACATGTATCTGGCGCCATAAATTAAGAATGCCTGTTTCTAAAGCTCCAAAATGAGTCTTGGAGAGTTTTTGTAAGCCATAACTTTCGGTATCAACGTTGCTTATCATGGTGCTTTCCTGGTTTAGGTTGCCTCCTTATTCACATAAACTATTGACCAAGTGTGAGACTAAGATTAAACCTAGCCACACCTAGACTCCTCTCTGGAAAAGAGTTTAGAAAGCAAGGGGGTCTCTTCTGAACCTCGTGACTGAACGGGATGGTCCCCCTTATCCCCTGCATAGCATGGTGCTTTCCAAGTTCAGGTTGGTGTTTACTGTCAATAAAGTGTTTAATTCATCATTTGGTGTCGTTTCACCTTAATTTAGCCCACGGGAATCACAGAACCTCCACAATCCTCTCTGGGCAGCCCAGTTTGGGTTGTGACACAGGTGCCACCAAGCCACTCTCACTCCTCAGCAGGACAGGTGGGGAGAAAATGAGATGGAAAAAACCCAAAAAAAACCTCGGGGGTCAAGATAAAGGCAGTTTAATTAATGCAAAGCAAAAGCAAAGGCCGTGCACAGAAGCAAAAAAAAGGAAACAAAGATTTTATTCCCTACTTCCCATCAGCAGGTGATGTCCAGCCACCTCCTGGGAAGCAGGGCTGCGGTACGCATAGCCGTTGCTCTGGAAGACAAATGTAAATAACGAATGCCACCCCCCGCCTTCCTCCTCCTTTCTTTTAGCTTTTATTGCTGAGTGGATGTCATATGGTATGGAATATCCCTTTGGTCAGTTTGGGTCAGCTGTCCGGGCTGTGCCCCCTCCCAAGATCTTTCCCACCCCCAGCCTACTGGTGAGGCGGGGAAATGTTGGAGAGACAGCCTGGATGCAGTGGAAGCACTGCTGAGCAGTAGCCAGAACACTGGTGTGTTATCAGCACCTTTCTAGCTACCAATACAGAGCACAGCACTATAAGGGCTGCTGTAGGGAAGACCAACTCCATCTCAGCCAGACCCAATACACCAACATTTCACTGAAAAGTAGTTAAGAATAGTTATCAGTCATGTTCAGGCATTAAGTGAAATGTAGCGGACAAACATTGCCTACCATTAGGGTGCAGCAAAGGAATTTCTACTGCTTTTCTCTGCATCTTTAATGCTCTTTGAGCAAAACAAGCATGTATAGGCAGTATAAAATATGGACCTCTGTGCAAGAAGCACGTTCTGTATTTCTTTCTATAATGTGCCAGCTATTCTTTACAGCTATGATTAAGTGTTTGCTTTTGATATGGGTGTCAAATAGTTAATTTCAAAGTGACAGAAGAATGTTCCTGTTTTCACACTTCGGAGACTTTATTAGAACTTACATAATTAATTCTTCTGACATGAATATGGAAATGGGTAATAACAGGAGAGAAAGAAAGATTGGAAAATCATGAATTTCAGGTTAAAACCATGTTTTTCTATCACCCCCCATACTTTAGTGAGATTAGTGAGATTCATTTCCAGATGCTTCGTTGTCCTCCAACTCCATCTCTGTACAATAAGGAAGTAGAAAAGAATAGTGAGGCTCAGCTCTTAGCTTTTTCACTGAGCCTGGCTCTGCTTTCCTCTCAGTTCTGGAAGAAGTTTGGCATAACCTTCTACTATGACTGAATGAGTTGTTCATGGCTAAAAATGGTATTTTGCCAATAAGGCCTACCTAAATAAGCACTGAAATCAATGTCAGCAGGCAGATTAAATATGCACATAGATGGGTGACACCTATGGAAAGTGAAATATTCCCTGCTGTTGTTCTTGTATCTTTCATTAGTAATGTAGTAGCTTTTATTTGTTATTAGAGCAAGATTTTAACTGCTCCATTTAAGTACAATTATTATCCACAGGGACTCCAGAGGACATATGTTAATGCAGAGCCTTCGCTAAAGTAATAAGACATGTCCAGATGTTTTCTCCCCTCAGAAACCAGGGATACAGGAAGAACACTGTCCTTTCTACTTACCGAAGTCTTGTGCTGTTTGACCACTGCTAGTGTGCGGAGGCAGTGACAAAGACAGCTCTTTACCTCCTGATTTAGAGCCCAGGCGCTGTTCTCCTCCCGGAGGCTTACGGTAAGTTTTGCACATTATTTTGCACATTAAGTCCCTCACTGCAGGGCTAAAGTGTTGTCTGAGCAGTCCATAAAAGTGAAAAGTGACAGTACACCTCAGTGGGTGTAGTCACAACAGCTCCACTAAAAGCTGAGCAGCTACAGCAGTGTGGATCTGATCAAGTTGAACTCCAGACTTTGAGTTTTTAGCCAGCACAAAAATAGTTCAATATTTGCTGAATGGATTACTCTGAGCCTTTTCCACCATTTATGGCTAGTATATTAACCCTTGCAGAATCTATCCAGAAGTTAACCCATATTTTTATGATAATAGTATTATTTACTTATAATGGTTTCCTACTCATTTTACTAACAGTGCCTGTCTTGAACTTCAACACATTTTCTTTTTGTGCCAGTTTCCTCTTTTTCTAATCTGCTTTTATTCTCAAAACATTCCCTGTGACTTGTTCTCACACTCTTCATTTGGAGGATCATTACCTGACGTTTATTTTTTCTGAACAATCTTATTGCAATTGACTTCAAAATTATCTTGACTGCAAATGACCACAACTGTTCTGACATCACCCTTGTGTTCTGTGTAATACCTTCATACTTTATGTCAAACTGCTTTTACGTCATTTCTACCAGTGACAGCTTTAAAACTTCCATCCGAGTTGATTCAGAACACTGCAGCAGTGTATTTAATGCATCCAACAAGTTTAGACTTTGTATTAACACTTCTCTGCAAAGCAGAAATTATTCTGAAATTTGAGGTGTGGCCATTACCTCTGTTTGTAAAAATTATCTCAGTTACAGTCAAGTCAGTATAACAGTGACAATTTGCTCCACATCTTCACTCAACGGAATGCTTCATGGAACACAGAAGGGCAGCATTAGCAATTGTTTTCCTCTGTCTGGAGCTGCAGAAAGACACATTTAACGAAACATCTAGGCCTCCACCAACCTGGGTTAATACAGCATTTAAGACTGCAGACTGCACTGATTTCAGCTGCATTGCTACAGGTAGGTCACAAAGGTTCCCTTTCCTCCCTGACTTTGGGAGTAACTGATGCTTGAAAACCACTGTTTCTTAAGAGGAAAAGGCATGGGATGTTTCAAGTTTGTATGTTTTTATTCACTTGTGAAAACAGCACATCACTTCGGCTAAATCCACATAATTATGCAGCTCTTGTAAGCGTTCTTAAATGCCAGTTAGTCCTAGCACAGAATTTGTTGGTATGTACACATCATTATCAAGTCCAGAATTTTTAACATGAAGTTGTTCCCACGTTGCAGCAAAAATGTAAATTAAAGCAAAGACGGTGTTATTGTTTCTCCTTCTTATTCTTGTAAGAAATCTCCCTGCTATTTAAGTGGAGCAGCTCCTGAATTGTGAGCTATGAAAAAGAAATTCACCATCAACTTACTTCTTAGAAGTGAGAGAACTCGCTGGAATAGGCCCCACGGGAAGTGGATAAACCAAGTTCTGGATGTCACGGCAACTAGAAATAATTACTAGTCAGTACAGGGAATGGAAGGATAGTGCTGTAGTGAAAGCTCAAGGCTGTACATGTACCAGTCACTAAATGCATGACAGCAAGCATGTAGTACAAAAGAGATGCCTCTCAGGTAGAGGCTGGCAACCGTGTGCAAGTTCTTTAGGCTGGTACAGCTGCAAAGTGAACAGGTAGCTTAGACTGGCCACATGATATATAGTCTAGCAGCCTGGGCGCCAGAGTTTGTTTCTTCTACCAACTTTCTGCATTAGTTTACTCCCCTCTTCATCCCCTTTCAGCTGTATCAGATTAGTAACATTTTCTGTCAAGAGTCCTGAGCTCAGTAGGGAGTGTTAGTGCAACTGCGATACAAACTACGAACAGCACAGATCCAGCCTGCGTACATTGCGTATACACCAACAGTTCAAAGAATATTTTGAATATGGGTTGTTTTAGGGTGAGCATGCCCAAGAATCTAGTCCAGATTAAAGTCCTCCACACCATTCTAGCTATGCAGGGAAATACACTGGTGGCCAGCAAAGACCTCCACATTTACTGCAAGTTATACATTACTCTCAACAGGGACAGGAACTGCCCTCCCACTTCTATGGTGCACACAGTTTTTCGATCCTCCGTACAGTGACTATAAGCTGATCAGAGATTATCCACTTCTGAAGAAATTCTGCAAAAGTGCTATGTAGTCTGGTGTTGAAGGCACAGTGCTGACAGTCAAGTGACAGCAGTTTTCCTTGTCTCAGTCTCAATTTATGCTTTGATTTTGGGTACATAATGCCATTCTCAACTCCCTTTTCTTCAGTTCATGTGGCAGAGTCGAAGAAGTGCTTTTATTCTGCAAGAAAACTGTATGGGTCCTTGACAGTACGGGAGCAAAATCAGGATCTGAACTCCCAAGTCAATGTCCTCTTAACTGGCAGTGGATGACACCAAGCCTCCGCTAAACCCCAGTTAACCAGTAGATGGCAGAACTTAGATCTTTGTTTTGGTACTGAAGCCAAACTATGAAGTTCAATGAGCATTACTACAATTGTATGAATTGAAGACTTATATAAAGAAAGGCATTTAAGTAAATCAGTGCTAAGACCAAAAGCAAATTATAACACATTTATTCAAATATGCTGACCACAGGATTTCCTTTAGAGGATGCACAGTCATCGCATCAAAGAAGACAAGCAGCAGGCCCTCGCTTATTTAAATAACCAGAACCCACTTTGGTATTTCTAACCTGTGTTCTGCACTACATTCTCTCTTTTCAGACTTGTACGACTGTTGCATGATGATAAGTCTAACAGCTTAGAACAGTTGGGTGTATATGACCGTGGTTGGTTGACCCTGGCTGAATGCCAAGTGCCCACCAAAGCCGCTCTATCACTTCCCTCCTCAGCTGGACAGGGAAGAGAAAATATACCGAAAAAGCTCGTGGGTCAAGATGAGGACAGGGAGATCACTCAGCAATTACTATCACAGGCAAAACAGACTCAACTTGGGGAAAATCAGTTTATTACCAATCAAAATTGAGTAGGGTAATGAGAAATAAAGCCAAATCTTAAAAACACCTTCCCCCCACCCCTCCCTTCTTCCCGGGCTCAACTTCACTCCCGATTTGCTCTACTTCCTCCCCCTGAGCAGCGCAGGGGGATGGGGAATGGGGGTTGCGGTCAGTTCATCACACATTGTCTCTCCCGCTCCTTCCTCCACAGGGGAGGACTCCTCACACTTTTCCCCTGCTCCAGCGTGGGGTCTCTCCCATGTGAGACAGTCCTCCATGAACTTCTCCAACATGGGTCCTTCCCACAGGCTATGGTTCTTCACAAACTGCTCCAGTGTGGGTCCCTTCCACAGGGTGCAGTCCTTCAGGAGCAGACTGCTCCAGCATGGGTCCCCCATGGGGTCACAAGTCCTGCCAGCAAACCTGCTCCAGCGTGGGCTCCTCTCTCCACAGGTCCACAGGTCCTGCCAGGAGCCTGCTCCAGCATGGGCTTCCCACGGGGTCACAGCCTCCTTTGGGCACATCCCCCTGCTCCAACATGGACCTCCACAGGCTGCAGGGGAATCTCTGCTCCAGTGCCTGCAGCACCTCCTCCCCTCCTTCTTCACCAACCCTGGTGTCTGCAGAGTCGTTCCTCTCACATATTCTCACTCCTCTCTCCAGCTGCAGTTTGTGACCCTGCTGTTTTGGTTCCCCACACCCCCCACCCCCCCCTTCTTGAATATGTTGTCCTAGAGGCGCTACCACTGTTGCTCATTGGCTCGGCCTTGGCCAGCAGCGGGTCCGTCTTGTAGCCCACTGGCATTGGCTCTATTGGACATAGGGGAAGCTTCGCAGCTTCTCACAGAAGCCACCCCTGTAGCTGCCCCGATACCAAAACCTTGCCACACTAAATGCAATACAGTGACTGACGATGAAAACTGAGCACGAACTCCTTTGTGAGCTACCAAAGAAACTTACTGTCCTGTACTCAGGACAAGCTGTAGGCCATAACCTGCAAGCTACCACCTCATCAGTTTCCAAACTTGTTCACAGATGGCTTCCTGGAGTGAAGCACTTTTACTGAGTGGTGAACGAATTTGAAAATATTAATTCATACCATGCTCTGCAGAACATAGTATATGATATACCTTTAGGTGATGCTTGTTGGGACACAGCACTCCAGAGCAAACCTCATCAGGAGATTTCGACTGCACATAGCCAGGAAAAGCAGGAAGACACATGCAGATTATGCTACTAAGGGACACTTCTTTGGGATGACTACTTTAAAGGGCAAACAGCTCTGTCCTCTAGGCTGACAGCTCTAGTTTATTGTGTCCCCCCTCATCCCAGGCCTAGCCCAGCTTGAGACCAATTGCAGCAATCCTGTGATTGCTGCAATCTCAGCGATCAGCTGAGACTTCACAGAGGATTACCACAAGGAAGAAGTCTACTAACTGCTGTACATTAAGGCTTTGTTAGCTGTAATGAGCTGAAAGCTGCCCCTTGGGAAACCCAAGCATTTCTAACTTCTTGATAGGATCAGGGTGAGTAAAATACGTTTAGAGGCGTGACAGTGAAATCAGCTAGGGATTGAATAGGCATGACAAACTCCCTGAACTTCTAGGACATTGCTTGGTGAAACCCTCAAAGAAGACTCTAGAAGGACTGTGAGGTTAGACCAAGCCTCTTGTAAATGGATTTCCCAAGTAAGACAGAAAGGACAAAGGACTGACACACAGTTCCTCATCTGCTGTAAAATAATGTAATGAAAAACCTTAAAAACCAGGAAGTCACAAGCATCGGGACGCTCATGACTGCAACATGAAAGGCACTGTTACTCCTATTTGCATCCATCTTTGGTGCAAGAACTGAAAGTCATTTCCTTCAACCATGATTCAGCACAATGCATGATTGCCCAAGAAAACTGTTGGATGTCCTTGCAATCTGATCTTAAAACCAAGAACACATTTCAGTAAACATCTTCCTCACAAACAACAGATCTAATGTAGTACTCACCTCCTAGCAGTCTTGGGAGAGAGACAAACCCACAAACTTTTAATCATCTGCTAAATATGCCACATTATTGTAAACTCAGCCCCACTGAGAAGAATGACAGCCTCAAATGCTTGTGCTGCAAGCGCCAGCATGGGATAACCTTCAGACAGCAATGCCATAAACCCTTGAATGAACAGCCCATTTTCCAATCCCTTCGTGGACTCTGTGTCTTTACATACAACCAGCAGATGCTGCAGTAGTGCTGCCTCTCTTTCTGTGGTAAGAAATCTTCCCTCCCACCCCCCAGCCTCGGGGGCCTCCCCTCCACACAGAACAGAAAATACAAACCTTGCAGATACTCACTGGGAGAAGTCAGAGCTGACAGATGGATTTCCCGTTTCTGTTGCTGACCTGCTAGTTCATTAGTCTTTGCTCTTTGCCCAAGAGATTTTAGGTCAATCAGATTTTGAAGCAATTGCTTTGGTATCTAGGTATGAAGGATTTTATTCATGATTCAAAACTCAGTGATGCACATGGCCCTTGGAAGTCTGTTCTATTAGAAACAACAACAACAACAACAACAAAATCACAATCCTTTAAAAGGAAGATACCCAGAGAGTTATTGCAGGACTTCATCTCACCAAGAGGAACATACTGAAATGCTTTTATGACTATTAACGAAATATATACAAAAATAAAAAATTCTATCCATTAATGAAACATCTGAAACTCTAAGGAAACCACTAAGAGGTTTTAGAAATACTTGGCTTCTCATGCCACCGGAGTCATCTACTATTTTGTGGCATCCTGAAGAAAACATGGGCCTTCTCCTTCCACTGCCAAACTACAGATATGACTTCATTCTGAAAAACTCAGTCTTGTAAACCTCTCTGGCCAAAGGTTTGAAAAGAATATTATGAAAGAATGTCTAGTTTCATGTCCAAGTTAACTATCTGTTAAAGCAAATCATACGTTCTAAAAACTCATTGAATTCTAAAAAGAGAATTTAGTGCATGTGAATTACTGCACAATATACTTATGCTGAACAGAAAACAGGCCAACCTGGAGATTTTAAATGATAATTCAAAAGTACTGTATTTTGTAGATGACAGGACATTTAGAGGTATCAAGTCAGGGAATAGTAGGTTTAAGTACAGAGGGGCCCCATAAGTCTTAACTGTACCAGTAAAATCAGTAGCAGGTGTGCCAAACCCAGGATTTCAGTATTTAGTTAAAAAAAAAGCTACACAACGTATCTTGTTTGCTAGACCTGTGATCCTACCACTCATTTTCCCTGGTCTGCAAGTTCCAGCTGGACAGTGTGTAGGCAGGAGGATCTGCCAGCACAGGTCGGTGTGCAGGAATCCAACCCGCCAAACAACCAGGAGAGCCATCTTGGGTATTTTCTAGGTTCCATCCTTCTTTCCAAGCGGAGCAAAGCACTTCCATGTTCACTCTTTGCACCAGCTTGCGCATCTGAGACCTGCTCCTCTGCACCAATGCCAGTAAGAAGCCCTGCGTGCTCTTAGCCTGAGCTTTCTTCAGGGAAAAACGAAAACATTACTGGTCTTCCTCCCGTTCCGACCCTCAGTGGTTAGCAAGTCTCCTAGCCACTCTCTAGGTCTCCCAAGATCTTCTCCAGACTTGTAAAATACATCTACACTTTTTCTACACAACTCCCATGTAGCTTTAACTCCCCCTTTCCTACTTACCTAACAATTTCCTAGAATTAGATGCTTTTTAATTTACGTTATTCAGGCCCAAACCATACACTGTTCTATGGTGGGCATGCTGGACACTGACAAACACCCTGTAGCACTCGGCTGTCGGGCTGATGTTAATTAGGTCCTCTAGGATGCCCTGTACTCTGACATTGTTCTTCAGTATTGGCGTCACAATATTGATCTTGACCAGTTTATAAGTAACAGGCTGTTTCTGCTGACAGCCAGGCCAGCATGCTCTCCCCCAGGCCCCAAGGGGCAACCTGAGGTCCCTCTCCTATCGCGTTGCCATGAGGAAGCAGTCCAGCGGTATCCCGACCGAGGCCCGTCCGACCATCGCTTCCAAGTCCCGGCCTCCGTGACGGGGCTCCCAGCCCGGCTCCCAAGCCTGAGCCGGCGCGCAGGCCGGGAGCGCACGGGGCACTCGAGGCGTGTGCCAAGCCCACATCGGCCCGCGGCCAATGTTACAGCGCCCGCCGCCGCCATGGCTCAGCCCGCAGCCAATGTTACAGCACCCGATGTTACAGCGCCCGCCGCTGCCATGGCTCGGCCCGCAGCCAATGTTACAGTGCCCGATGTTACAGTGCCCGATGTTACAGTGCCCGATGTTACAGCGCCCGCCGCCGCCATGGCTCGGCCCGCGGCCGATGTTACAGCGCCCGATGTTACAGCGCCCGCCGCCGCCATGGCTCGGCCCGCGGCCGATGTTACAGCGCCCGATGTTACAGCGCCCGCCGCCGCCATGGCTCGGCCCGCGGCCGATGTTACAGCGCCCGATGTTACAGCGCCCGCCGCCGCCATGGCTCGGCCCACGGCCGATGTTACAGTGCCCGATGTTACAGTGCCCAATGTTACAGCGCCCGCCGCCGCCATGGCTCGGCCCGCGGCCGATGTTACAGTGCCCGATGTTACAGTGCCCAATGTTACAGCGCCCGCCGCCGCCATGGCTCGGCCCGCGGCCGATGTTACAGCGCCCGATGTTACAGCGCCCGCCGCCGCCATGGCTCGGCCCGCGGCCGATGTTACAGTGCCCGATGTTACAGTGCCCAATGTTACAGCGCCCACCGCCGCCATGGCTCGGCCCGCGGCCGATGTTACAGCGCCCCATGTTACAGCGCCCGCCGCCGCCATGGCTCGGCCCGCAGCAGAGGCCTCGCCCGATCGGGCTTCGGCCGCGGTGCCGCCACCCTGCCCACGCCCTGACCGCGGGGGCCAGCCCTCCACACCGAACACGGCTCCCTCGCCTCGCCCCCCGCGGGGAGAGGCACCGCCCCCGAAAAGCAGCGGCTCCCTGAGGGGCGCGCCTGGGCCGGGGCTGCGGGCAGGAAGGGGAAGCCAGCCCCGCTCCGCACCCCCGCTGCCTCCCCGCCCGCCCTCGCTTCCCGCCTCCCCGCTCGGACAGCCGGCCGCCATGCCGCCGGCCCTGAGGGCGGCGGGGCGGAGCCAGCCCGCCCGCCCGCCCCCTTCCCTCCCTGCGCCCGGCGGCCCCTGACGGCCAGCGGCGGCGGTCTGTTCCTGCTCGCTCCCCGGTGAGTGCGGGCCCCGCCGGGGCCGCTTACCCCCTTGCACGGCGGCGGCTCGGGCGCCTTGAAGCCGCTTCCCCTGCCGCGGCGCCGGGGGAAGCTGCGGGGTTGAGGGGCGCCTCTCGGGGGAGAGCTGAGGCGGCCGCGGGCCCGGGCGGAGGGCGGGGATCGGCGGCCGGGCAGGCCGGGCCGGGCCGGCGCGGCGGCGGGCCGGGGGATCCCGCCGCTTCTCGGTGGCGGCGGGGCCGGGCGGCCCCGGCTCCCGGGGCGGGGGCTGGAAGGGCGCGTTGGAGCGGCTCGGTGCTGCGGGGGGAAGGCGGCTGTGGCCGAGCAGCCCCGCGGGCGGCGGCGTGACACCGTCTGCGAGCAGCGGCGGGCCGTGCGGCCCCCCCGCCGCGCTGCGGGGGCAGGGAGCCGAGCGGCTGGCCAGGCCCCGGCCGGCGGAGCCCTGGCCGCCGAGCCCCGGCTGGGGCCTGCTCACACCAGCTGCAGGAGTCCGCTTTTGCAGAGCTGAGAAGGAAGAACAGATGTAGCTAGAGGAGAAGAGCGGGAGTGGAAGAGAAGTTGTGCTGCCTATCCTCATCTAAGGAAAGCTTTTTTCATTAATTTTCCTACTGGAACCGCTCCAGCTTTGTCTGTTGGTATTTCAGGAGTATCTTAATAGTAGAGGATAGTACATAGTGTGGATAGCACACGCACAGCAACCCTGCAGTGTTGCAAAAAAAAAAAAAAAACAACCTGCAACATAAGTAGGTAAGACAGAGAAGGGATGGAAGAAAAGCATTAGAAGTTGAAGCCTATATTAAGGTACAGCGACAGGTTTTAATAGTTTTGGGTGACAAAATAATCTGGTTTGCATTCATGGCACAGACAGCAGGTGCACATGTTCGGTAACAGTAAGAGTCATGGAGGTTGTAGCACAGATGCACATACTTGCCTTGTAGTCTAACCTGGCTGAGGACTGTCGCTGTGGAGATGCCCAGTTTCAGAATCTGGATTTAGGTGTATGTTTGGATTAGTCCCTGTGTATCTGTTCAGTGTATTGCCATGTTTCATAACACCACCACAGTTCCCTCTTAATTTTTTAACTGGAGGTTGTACTTGATATTTGGTTTCTACCTCTAAAGTTAGTGTAGGGGTGTATGGGGGGGGGGGGGAGGACAGAGAGGTCTGGACTTCAGTATTCTTTAGTATCAGCAGGAAACTTGGTCTAAAACAGAGGATTCTCTCTCCAAACAATTGGAATTGAATTAATATCTCTGAGCACTTGGTGCTGTTGCTATTGTTCAGACTGGCTCATTATCAATCCACAATACCGAAGTAAAGGAAGACCACCCTAGAGAAATATTAACACTGGAATGTTTATTTAGTATTGCTTTGCTTGAAAGCAATTGTGCTCCATCAGAATGTCCTAATAAACTTCTGGGGATTGTTACTTCAAAGAAAGTAAGAGGAATTTAATGTGCGTAGAGTAGGAAGTGCAGTTGACTCTCGTGCCCTCCAGGATCTGTGGTGTGTGTGAGGAGTTATTCAGAAAATTGTCAATACTTCACTCATCCTGGACTTTGTAAGACAGAGGAAGTTCCTGGAGAGGTTTTCAGTGTATGAAGAAGTCTGATCCCTTAGTGGTGCTTTGCAGAGTATATCATGCAGACTATTGCTGAACTGAAGACTGTAGGGCTTTCAAACTGCATTTTTTGTCATATCATATTTGTAATTTGGCACCTTTCTTTCTCTCTGGTTCCCTTTAGCCAGAGGATAAGACATTCCCGCTTTGATATTATTCAATGAAGTTTTTACAGTAATGGTGGAAGAGCTGAAACAATAATTGCAGGAAACCACAGAAGAAATACTATTAATATTTAAATAGTAAGAATAGCAGCAAATCTCTTTTGCTGGTGTTTTCCAACATAGACTGTCACTGTAGGATCTCACCACATAATAGCTGGGAATTTTCTCCCTCCCTGGAGTAACGATCTACTTAAGATCACAGGAAGGGTATGATTTGAAGAGTGGTCCCTTTCCTTCTTTTGAAACAGAGAGAAGGTAGAGAGGAGTCTTAATTTCTAGTCTGCTCTGTTTGTGTGAATAGGAGGTAAGAATTTGTCAGGGTTCTTGCCTGCAGTGCTGCCTTAGGGAGTGGTTAGTTCAGAAGACTTCCTCTAGGTATTTGGCACATCTTTGCAGGAATTGGGAGATCCCACAATTCTAGGGTCAGGACTCCAGAAGCTTGTGAAAGAAGGTGTTTTGTTTAGTTTTGGTTGGGTTTTTTTGTTGGTTCCCACCCTCCCCCGGCCTTTTTGTGGAAAGCTGTTCTGAAAAAGTTGAATTAAAAATGTTTTGTGGAAACTTAATTTGCCTCTCCAGGGAACTTAGCTAGTAAACTCTGGTAACAGCTAGTTAGAAGTGATGAAATCTTATCAGAAACATGCTTGTTCTGCTTACAGACTGAAGCCATGGGTGTTTGAAAGCTGGATTCGTTTAGATGAACTATTGAATAGCTGCTGAGATTGTAGGCAGCAATTTTTGTTGCGGAAAAAGAATATCTTTCATTACTTCCCGAGCACAAATTCAGGATTTGTCTTGAAATGGCATGAAAGGTTAGGACTTCTTCCCCACGATACCAGATTTATTTCACAACAGCAGTAATCCTCTCATCAGTTCTTCATCCTGGAAGGACTCTTTCCACCTACATACCTGTGATAGCTCTGAAACAGTTCAGATGGCAGTTTGCACAAAAGGGGTTTTAGGGATGCAGAGACTGCAGTTTACAGAGTTGGTACAATGGTAATGGTATGAGTAGAGGGCTGATTCACAATACTACCATTTTGTTTCCCCTTACCATGCACCTCTACAGCATTCCTTCCCTCTTTCATGTGAGCCTTTTGAAACAAACAGACCAATACTAAGATGTCTTTTAATCCTGCCTGCTGAAATTGAAACCAAATTTCAGACCAAACCTTTGTACACACTTACAGCGCTCTCTGTATTCCAGAATTCTTGCGGTGCTTCTGTGTTAACTTATCAGTGGGAACATGTTTCTGTGTGTTATACTGGGTTTTAGATTTTTTTTTTTTTTAAACTAACACTGAAAGCTGGTTCTTTGTTAAAAGTGGTCCATGCTGCATATTTGTTAATGAACCGTCTAAGACTGCTACCATAGGCAAAATGAGCAGCAGGTTTGTACAGAGGTAGGAAGTAGGTTAAAGTTCAGAGTCTTTCAGGGGGAAAACAAGGAAAAAAAAAAAATCAAGGCTTCATTTTTCAGTGTTCTGTAGGCTCCAAATAAGCTTCCCTGTATTCTCAGGAATAATACTGCTCATTTTCCTGCAGCAAAAAGAAAATTAGTCACTATGTTTTAATTAGGACACTCAGTGGTGAGTCTGCTGACACAGCATTCCCTTAACACTTATGCCTGCTTTATTAGGATCTGGATTTTGTTAACTGTAAGGCTAGATTGCGTTCCAGAGGCTGTCTGAGGATACTAGATACGTGTGCTTGCCTGGGTCACCAAAAGCTGGTGAGATGTATGCAAGAGAAGTGTTTTGATTGTCCCTTAAGCAGTAAGTGAACTAACTGTGCTGAAGTGAGGGAGGAGGTACCATTTGGCTTTCAGGAGGGATGACTTGAGGGAGTGTAATATCCACATCTTGGAACTGGGCACACATCTAAACTTGCAGTTTACTTGGAAGTGGAGTTACTTTAAGACCTAGAGGTTTGATTTCATAAACTTGAGCTCTGAACTAGATCTTCAGTTCCTATGTGTGCAATACAGCACTGCAACAGAGTGAAATTGTCAGAATGGTTATGACAGCCCATGAAATATACAGATTATAGGAATATGCACTTAGTAACCTGTCTAGTGCACTGGAAGTGTAGCATATTATGGTTCTAAATAAATAAATATTTTAGCATTGCAGTCAAAGTTTTAGGCATCAGGAGAAAGCACTAAAGTCTGCAATCCACAGTCCTGTTTGTGTTCCAGTACAGAGTTCCTCTTGAGCGTTAAAGTTGAAAGGGGCTTCCTGAAACTTTGCTTAGTTTTGCTTTGAAAAAACCTCCTTTATGTGTTACTGCATTTTCTTCCAGTGTGCAATAATGGTGTAGTTTATACCAGCAGAATAGTTGCTTGGTCATCAAATTGTTAGTGGACTTATCTTTAAGGATCTATATGTAATGATGGACTTGTCTGTGTAACAGAGAAACACAAAGATTCTTTCTCAAATCTCTTAACTGTTAGCACTGAAACCTCGTCACTGCTCACAGCAACGCAGCACTGTATGTTTCTTATATAGCGGCCTTATCTGTCTCAGGCAGAGTAAGTGTTAAATAGTAAGAGCTTCTCTTAATCAAAACAAGAAACCTGTGTTTATTGCAACAGTAGTTGTACTCATCTGTGCTGTGTGTTTCCAAAAGTAATTATAGCTAGATGCATTATGAAACAAGACACTGCTTGTTCTAGTAGTGGTGTTGAACTCTATCCAAATGCTGGGGGCATTTGTGGGGGTTTTTGCCAGGATTATTTTTTGTGTGTGTGGGGGGGGTTGTTGTTTTGTTGTGGTTTTTTTTTTTTTTCCCCAGGGTAACAAAAACATTTTTCTTAGACAACTTGGATATTCAAACTAAAATTTTTTTCTACCATACAAATATCTCTATTAGGTTTTTTTCTAAACTGACTTGAATTATGGATGGATTTACTTACCAAAGTTTTACTCCTGGAGACACCTGACTAGTATTGGAGAGATTGTTTTTCCATATCAAAAATTCAGACTTCTGGCAACATGCTTAACACGGATATTTTCCTTCCTTGCTTTTCAAACCAGGTAGGCATATGCAGAGCATGCTGCAATTGCAGTAGGACAGAAGTTCCTACACGCTGGACCTGCTAAGAGATCTTTGTTCATGGCTAAGCGATCTACAACTTAGGTAAACCAGACACAGTCATCAACATTTTTAAATAAGGCCCATTGCTGAGTAGAATGTGAAACCAGGAGAAGAGCTATCTAAGTTGCAGACTCATGTTCTGTTGGGGAACTGAGCAATAGCCCTCAGTTTTAAGAAGTGCTGTTCAGCTACATATAATTCTTAGTAATGTCAGAAAATGCATGTTCTGTATTGTCTTGATGGATTTGCAACTCAGTAGCCTGCTGCTCTGCTGCAGCTCCCCTTAAGATTTTTTAGTTACCTGTTTTTGCCGTGTAGAGGTGCTTGTCACATACTTAGCAGCTAAATACAGATACACTCCTAGTCAGTCAGTTGAGTGGACAAAACTAAGGGAAATAACTTGGGGGAGGAGGAATGAAACTGCCAAGATCAGATTCAACATGGGTGGAAAATGCTGTATTTTCCAAGAAAGGCCATGAGTGTTCCCTATGTCTTCTGCC
Source organism: Pelecanus crispus (assembly GCF_030463565.1). Classification (NCBI taxonomy): domain Eukaryota; kingdom Metazoa; phylum Chordata; class Aves; order Pelecaniformes; family Pelecanidae; genus Pelecanus; species Pelecanus crispus. The sequence continues at coordinate 70,174,964 of NC_134676.1, read as the reverse complement.
TTATCACCAGGCAAGGACTTTTATTACAGCAGTCCTGCCAGCTCACCTCTCCTTTTCCCAGTTTTCGGTTGGAAGTTTCGTCACAGATTTCCTGCAAGTACTGGCAGGTCTGAGCCTTCCCTCTTTTTCTTGGTGGCTGATAAAATACCATCTTTACTTTGTCTGAGTGTAACCTTTTCTAGCATTTCTAGCATCTGGTAGAGTGTTCAAATTAAACTGCTCCTTTGCTGAGTGTGTGCTTCCCATTGGTGGCTGAGGGTTTACCCACTCTACAGGAAAAAGAGCTTTTACTACTTGAAATCTGTTTTAGTCAAGCTATTAGGTGTTTAGTTTTATGAATAGATGCTTAAAATGAACTCTTCCTGTTAATAACGTAGGCATCCTTGCATAGACAGCAACTAAGAAACCAAAGATGGAATAGAAAAGGCAGTGATGGAGGCATGTTCCCTTCCCCGGAGTGAGATTACTGTATCTCTACTTAAAAGCTGAATGACTCTGCCGGTTCTGTTCCTACTTTATGGCATGAAGCGTAGACAGAAGTTTTCTCATCCAGAGGCTTTTTTTCTTTTTTTGTTCTTTCTGCAGGTCAAACAGAATAAATCTGTGTCCTTGGTTTGTCATCAGGCACTTCGGTAGTAAATGTTATTATTACTAATCAGGAGTCTTTTGTCAAGACTCATGTCATGTACTACAGAAAGAGCATGATTTACTGTCAGCATGTATTTTAGCAGAAAACTACTCCATGCGCTAAGGTTATCTCTTATTCTGGGTAGTAAGAGATGAGTGGGCTCCCCTGAGATCCCTAAAAAAACCCCAAAACAGCGTTGTTGCTGGTATTGATCTGGTACAACAAATGAAGATAAGAGCAGTTATCTTTATTAAAAAAAAAAAAAAGGTTTTTTTTTAGTGGTGTGAAACAGATGGTTGCTTTTAGCCTGATTAGCTGTATTAATTTTCACCTTCAGTCTCTCCTGCAGTTCTAAACAGAGTAGAATAATAGGCTAAAGTGATGCTTAGAACAGCTCTAGTGTCTTCAGATTCTCTCTTGGGTATAGTGGGAGGCTAAACAGCACACCTTTTCCATCTCTACAGGTGATGAGGTAATCATGCAAGATATTTTCTGCAAGTGCAAAAACTACAGGATATATCAGGATGCTTTCTCAATTCCATTAATTTCAGTAAAATTTCAGCTTGTTGAAATTGTTCCAAGTCACGCTGCTGCTTTTAAAGGGGTCTGAAGTAGAATCCAGGACCCACAGTAAATCAAGAACATGCTTTAAATAATACCTCAGTTACTGAACTGAGTCCTCTTCCAATAGAAGGTGTTGTGATGTGACTAGTACTGTGTTCATGTTGGATACTCAGAAAAGTTGCATCAATTTAAGATTTGAAATCAACACATGCAACATATGTTTAAATCTTCTATGAACGTTCTTTTTTTTAAAAAAAGTTATTTTAAGTTACGTTCTTTAATCTTTTTTGTGGAGATCAGCATGAGACTTTAATATGCTTTGAGTGTATTTTATTTAGTTGATTAAATTTTAAGAGAAGACAAGGAAAGAGGAGGGTACAGATACCTTTTTCCTTCTGTTCCTTGGGCTTGTGTATACTTCCTATGTAGTGATCTTCAAATGGTGTGGTCTTCAGGCTGCCAGAGAGATCCACACACAGTACAGCCAGTAGGTATTTTTGCACTGATCTTTTGTTGCTAGTAAAACATCGGAGCTCTCATCATAAAAGCCCAGTTCACTGACCCACTCAATGCAGGTGAAGTGAAAAAGAGAATAGCCAGAAATCGGATTTTCTGTGATGAGCTGATATGCAGTCTGTGGGTGAATTCGAGGCATACTCTGGTAAGAGATGGAGCTAGGTGGCACAGTGCTAAGCAACTACATTGATGTAACAAGGTGAGTGGAAAACAATATTGATAGTTAGGGAGTATAGGTTTAAAGATGATCAGCATTAGTATAAGCCAGGTTATCAGTGTTCACAGAATTGTATTAGTAGGAACAGGAAGGGCTAAAAATATTGTTTGTCTGATAATGCTTTATACAAGTCATGCAACCCTTTGAGAAGGTTCAAGTAATGAGATTCTGTTGGGTTTTTTCTTTTTTTTTTTTTTCTTCTTTAACTCCCCAGTTGAACCATTTTCATAGATTCCAGTCAGCTGAAACCCCTGGAGTCCTAGGGCTATGTCCAGAATTGCACAAACACTAAAGAACGTGTGTCTGGATAATTGGAGAGGAGGAATAGCTTGGGCTGTTTTCCAAAGCCAGGATGAGCATCGTTTGTGTGGGTGGCTGGTGGCTGTTACTGTTAGAAACCTCTTAGTCTGTACTTCTGTTTTCCTGAGGGTCACTCTGTGGAACCCCATTTCAGATGTGACCTCCACGCAAACAGTTTTGAGGTTGTTAGGCAGAAGATCAAGTGCTTTCTTTGTTACGTGTGATCAGCTATTACTGTGGTCATGATGCACTGGCCATGGTCAATGCATGTCACCCTGCGCACCGCACCAATCCCAGGCAGCCAGATGTCGGCTCCCCTGCGTGCTAGCCTGTTTGCATATTTACATTTCAGTGCCTGCAAAACATGAATAAATATTCTGTGCTGCAATCGCAAGTTAATCTGTATCTATTGCAGTGATTACTTAAGAAATTTTGGTGTACTCAGTCTGCAGAGTATTGCTCCCTCACATCTTTCTGGCGGATCGCTAGCTTGAGTTGTGTGCTGAGGCCACTTGGTTTATAATTTACTGTCTGGAAATAGTTGTTGGTATGACTGAGGCTTCTCTGGCTCTCTGAAATTTGCTACAGCAATGCTGCAAGTTGGTATTTTTTCTAGATACTTTATCTCTTTGTGGGGGTTTCTAAATGGCTACAAGATTGTAACAGAGTTGTTCACCAGGCAGGTGAATAGAACATGTGTTTAGGCCTTGGTCACCCCACAGTTTGGCGTATTTGTGTAATGCACTGATGAAAGCAGGCTTGTACTCAAATATCTCATACTGTGAACTAGAAAAAGCTGTGTTCAGGGGAGAGGGTGATGTCTGGCAAAGAAATGGTAACAAGCAGATAATGTGACATAGCATCTTGAATTGCTGCTGCAGTTTGCCAAGACAGTGACTTGGATGGGAAATACTACAGCTGCAGTTTATACTTACATGACAATAAGTGAACTGAATACAGTGGACTTATGGTAATATGAGTACAGTGGACTTATGGTAATATCAAAGTAATGATCTTCTGCTCTATCTGTCGGGGGATATCCCAGCGTTTTCTGTCTTCAGCTACCCTTAGACTTTTCCATGAGAAGTGGATATGCATAAAATAAAGTTGTCAGCTTGGAAGGCAGTAAATAAAGCTTATCAGGAATATAGCTGGCAAGGAGAAGAAGGAAGCAGTTTATTCTGGTCATGCTCAATCATAGACACATAGGGTTTGCTTAGAAGAGGAATAGCGGAGTAGTTCATGCTGTTTAAAGAAGATGACACCTAAAACTTGATGGGCTTGTGTGTGGGCTGCAAAGCTGGAAGAAGAATCTCAGAAAATAACTTGTAGATGGGAATGTGAGAGGTGATATTTTTGGAGGGGGTGGTGGTGTTTGCAGTCTGCTCATTTGCCTACCGTTCTGCCTTCCCCGGGCATTCAGCTTTTTATCTAGAAACTTCCGTTGTTTTGTTTGACAGAATTCTGGAAATTTTTCTTTCTTTTACAGTATCTTGCTGCTTTACAGAGTGGACCTTGCTTTGTCACCATTTCTGCTACCTCTCCATCTCAATCTAACCTCTAGCTTGGTGGTGGTCTTCAAAATATGTGAAATGTGATTTGTGATGGAATACTTTAAAAATCCCCCATACATGTATTCCACATAATAGTATTCCCTGAACAGTCGATGAGACTAACAGGTGAGATAAATTAATTCACTCTTTGGCCTTGTATTAACTGTTTTTACCAAATGCTGGACTGTGTGCATCCCTTTGCACCAAACAGTCTTCAAGGCCTGTCAAAGGATGTGCATCTAATACCCTGGTTTTTTTTTTTGTTTGTTTGTTTGTTTGAAAAACTGGGGCAAGGAAGAATAATGTTACTTGAATGAAGACAGGAACAGTGCCGTGGGAAAACAACAACAGATGTGGAAATCAGGCCTGTGATTATCTCTCTTCTAAAAAAATTTTAATCATTACTGGGAGTGTTGCCAGAAACTGGAAGAGAATTGTCCTTACTGTTAAATCATTAGCTTGTTCCTTGGCATGCGTTGGCCTAAGCCAGTGCTCTCAAAAGAGCCCTGGGCAGAGTTCAGGTCTTAAGAGTGTCCTAGGAACTGTTCCATTAGACAGTTTGCGTGCAGTTAATCTTTTCTAGAGATTAAGAGGTATTTCTAGAGCTAATTTAGACCCCTCTATGCTAGTTGGCCTTGATATTGGGAGTATCTCGGGGTACTTTAACTTGTATAAGCGAACCCTAAAAGTCCTAGGTCCCAGTGGGATGCTCTATCCAGTAAACCATTAGGATAGCCACAAAAAAGAAAAGATCTGAAACTAAAATGATGTTTACAATAGAATGCACTTTAGATTTTTTTTTTTTGGTGGCGATTGTAACAGATCTTTCTGAAATCAGGAGGGTTCCTTGTGTCTCTGGTAGTCAGGGTTTGTAATCTTAGTCTGTAACACTTTCTGGCTCAAGTAACACTATCATGTTTACTGTTTTAGTTAATTGTTTTTAATTGTGAATGCAAATGCCTGTCTGTTTAGCTTTAGACCAATGCCCCTTAAGAAATAGGACCACGTTGTCATGGTGGTTCATGGATCACAGAGACGTAAAAGGCTGTCAAGAGCAGCATAAAGAGAAGAATACTGAAGACAATGAACTTCCTTTGTAAACCACATGGCGTATCCATATTTTTCACAATGCTCTTATCTTTCTGCAGACCTTTTATTTCTGAGGACGTGTTACAAGTAGATTTGTAGGTGAAAGGGCATGACTAACACAGATTGTGCAGTACCTTTTTGTCTGGTACAGGCACTGTGAGTGGGACAGATTCATTGTGCGACTGTGGGACATGTACTTTGTATGTGGGACAGATGTGAAAATGGCTTTGATTTTTCTTTTGTGTTTTAGGGACGCTAAGGGTCTTGAATAACCATGAGCAACCCTTTTGTACGGATTGTGGAGCCACTTGACCCTAAACAGCCTCTGAAGAAGTTCTTTAATCTGAGCAAATTGGAAGATGTGAGATATGGTATGTTGACAACATAAGGAAAGCATTTTGTTAACAGTGATGAACAAAACCTGAAGAGACATTGCAATGTTGGATGATACTAGGTCTCTGGAGAGAACTATGAATTCAAAAGACTATTAAAAACAAATTTTCAGCAAAATTTTATTCTGGAAATTTAGAACTGGCAAGATCACAGTATTATTTTCTCAACATGCTGTGGACACAGCAGTCTTGAGTGGATGAGGAGGACTAGGCAAAACTAAGAGCACAAGTTTTCTCATATACTGCTATGCTACTGTGAAAGGCTGGAAAGGACCTAACACTGATACAACTGAGTCATCCAGAAAGGTGGTTCAGCTTTAAAAAGAGTAGTGACTCTTTTCAAAAGAAAGAAAATCTGAAAGAAAATCCTTTCTGAGGAGGCTTTTTCTTTAGTTCTTCTGACACTTCCTGAATGTACTTAGGCATCTTCCATGTGGCACTGGTAAAAATCGTACAGTCTGTGCCACTTACTTAGAAAGTGAATATCTATAGCTTAGAGCTGTCCATGTTGGGTATTTTTGCTCTTTCAAAAAGGAAACAGGTGATGAAGGAGAATTGAGAAAGCAAGGGGAGGAACAAACATTCCTCTGAATGGCAGGAACACATATCCATTGCAGGCTCAGCTAGAGTGTATATGAGAAGTCAATTAATGTGGGACTTGGTGTGTGAAAAGCAAAGATGAGTCTTCAGAAATAGACACATACCTGTATGGTATTACCAGTTGATCCATGCCAGGATTCCAAGAGTGATAAACTCCATATTCTCTAAAGAAAAAAGGATGCAATTCTCACTATTCAGCAGAAAAATGGAATAAGTTAGCAACAGAAGAACAGGGCTGGGGGGGAGGCGGGTGTGTTAAAAGAACAAAAACTAACAACAAATAAAACAACAATCAACAACCAAAACCCCCAAATTTTTCTGAATTACTGTCTCCTGAATAATAGTTGGGGTTTTTTTTATGATAGTAGTAATGAGGTCTCACTGAGATTAAGTGACTTTTGTGTCTTGGGGGCCCTGTGTAGAAAGTTGGGGCAAACCTGTCAAGAGATTTTTGCATGTAAATATTCTGAGAGGAAATCAAATGGCTATTATTACAATGGACCAGGAAAGGAAGGACAGAGAAACTTCTATTTTTTTTCCTTCACACCCACTGCTTGTAGTAAAGCTGCAGGACTGCTCTAATAATATTTTGTATCATCTTCTATAAGTATTTCTATCTTGAAGTAAAAAAAGATTAGCAGATGCATGGTTTTACTGCTGTTCAGTTTCATTCTCCATCTCTGGAGAAGAAGAGACTGCCTAGACCACTAAAGCTATGCTTTCTAGCATAGCAGGTAGAAAGTTATGTTTTCCTAGTGCATTTATATGACTCTGTTCAGTGGCAAGAGTGAGAAGAAACTGCAGAGAAACAAGGTGAGCCCAGAATGTTTTCAGAGTAGTGTTGCTGTGGAGGATGGAAGAACTGTGGAAAACAGTCCTTTCAGAAAAGATGTCTACTCTCTCACAGGGACTGAGATAATAAATCTGCTCAAAGAATTGAGGGGAACAGGTCAGTTAGCACTGACCTCCTGACAAAGCTGGAGGCTAGAAATTGGGCTGATATTTTGGGCTAAAGCCTTGTGAGAATATAGGAACAGCACTCGAGGACCCATCTTGCCCCAAGCATGGAACTCTGCACTTGCTGACATATGCCCTAAGGTAAAAACAGAATTTGTTTCTTGTCTCTTACCCATGCAGCACGCCTGCCATTTTCTATTCGAGTGCTCTTGGAAGCAGCAATCCGTAACTGTGATGAGTTCCTAGTGAAGAAGGGAGATGTTGAGAATATTCTCAACTGGAAAGTGGTGCAACACAAGAATGTTGAAGTGCCGTTTAAGCCTGCAAGAGTTATTCTGCAAGACTTCACGTGAGTCTGATGCTCTCCAAAGCTAGGAAGAGGGGTTTTTGAAAGCGCAGCAAAGCTCAGCTTGGGGTGGAGGGGTGAACTGAGGGAGAGAATAGGAGTGAAATGTTTGGAAAGACCCTTTTCAGCTTTCCTGGATGCCATGCTGCGGACAACACTTGGAGAAGCAAACACTCATGATAAAAGCATTAAATTAAGTACTTCTGGGATGGAGAAATAAATATCTGTATGAAACTCTTCAAAACAGAGGGGAAGAAAATGGGATGGATAAATTGCATCCAAATTAGGGAATTAGGAGTTTAGAGGTTCTGTTGTTGTTGTTTGGGGTGGAGGGGTGTCTCTTCCTTGCCCACCCTGGGGTTCTTGCTTTCAATATTCTACCTTTTTCAATTCTCATTTATAACCCACATCATTATTTTCTCTTCCAAGTCAATATTATTTCAAATATATTTTTAAAGACTTCTCTGCTATTGAAAAAATGAATGTCTACTTTTTCCTGGAAGTGCAAGTTGAGATTCCTTTGACATTCCTACCTAATGGACTCTGAAAACTGGACCTTGTTATTGCAGCGTGGTTAGTCCCCATGTGTCAGTATGTAATAGTCCCTGCTAGATGTGGCAAGTCAGGTGGAAGAGTAGCTTCTAGCTGTTTTTAATGCAGCATTTGACTTACAAGTCCACTGTCCTTTGTACCTTTGTCCTCCTTACTAAGAGAGTTTAGTTCATCCATGGTAAGCCCCATGCTGCTAAGCTGTCAGTTGATTTTATTTCTCAGAACAGTGAAGTGTCTTAGCTGTCTTACCTTTTATGTTGCATTTTCCCAAAGGTTAGCCAGGTGCCAAGGACCCAGTACAGCTCAACACCTAAAGACATTAGGAAAAATTGGCAAAGCCTCAATTGAAAAAAATGCCGATTTCCTAGCTATTTTTTACCCACTGGCTGTTGTTAACATTTAAAAAAGCTGGAGAACAGAGGAAGCCAAACTTTCAAGCAAACTTTGTTCCCTTTGTTACTGCACTTCTTTCTTGCCCCCTACTGTCCTACTGAGTTTTAAAAATTTGCCTATAAGTCTGCATGCAGAGCAGCTGCATTTGTGAAAAATGAGCTCTTGAACAGGCTTCTGAGTGGGATCTTTTGGAAAAGGCAGCTTTGGCATCTTCCCAGAAGCTATACAACGATTACATTCATATGTCCTGGATTAGAATTATCAAATTTCCTAGATCTGATCATTCTGTAATTATCCTGAGTTCTTCTAGGACTGTAGATGGATGTTGTGTCTGTTTCTTTTCAATTGTGTAACATTTGTAAGCTGGCAAAAAACTCCTCCACTCCCTTCCTCCCATCCCTGCCCTCCACCAAATCCACCTAGGTAGCATAACATAGCATTTGCTGTTTTCCTTGGAATATGCATATCCTGGGACAACCAACTGCTTCAACTGCTTAACATCAGTTAATCATGTTAAGGTTAGATAATGTGGACCCTTTCTTCTGTTTGTTTTTGTAAACACTCAGGATTTTCAAGGTAAAATTCTGTGGAAATTACAAAGCCTTTTCTATTCTTCTTGCATTCTTTCTGATATATTTTAAAATTGTAATAGCTTCCTTGTAATCAGAGTTGATTGGGCTGCTCTTGCAGAAACATACTGTTCTCAGTGGGGTACTGAATGATGCCAGATCCTTACAAACACATCACAGACAGCTCTTTTTGTCTCAGCAGCCAGCAAAATCAGATAGGCTCGTATGCAAGAGTGTTTCCCAAACCGATTGAAAAATGTCGTGGTAGTACATATCTCTGTAGAAGCTGAGAATGCATGTGCTGAGAAGCACCAGAAGCTTTTTTAAAATAAATATGGAAATGTGTATGATCTATTAGGTAAGATGGATGTTGAAGTGCTGGAACTTCTGGTTACTACTCCTTGTTTGCTTATGACTAAACTTAGGTTGGAAGTGCAGGGTGGACGAAAGACTCTCATGTGCATTACTTTGACCCTCTGTATCATTTATCTACCTCACTTAGGAAAGAAGGCTTAATTTAGCGATTTAAAAGTCATTTTGGATAAATGAGACTTACAAACATAGAGAAAAAGGCCTGTTAACTTTTTTCTGAGTCACTTGGAGTTCAAGGGTTGTAGGATTGTCACAAGACATGTGAGAAGGCGGAAATGTGAATGTTAGCCCGTAGCCTGAAAATGTGCTGGTTTAATGTCATTTGTGATATAAGGTCTTTTGTCAGTGGCAAGTACAAGAATTTGTTAGTAAAGATGAATGGTACACCTTATTTCTGTCTTTTGTGTTTGTGCAGCACTCTGCCAGGGCAGTTAAGTCCACTTCTGAAAATACAGTTATTTTGCAAAGGTCTTTTGCAGTCAGGTCCTTTGTAATTTAAGAAATCTGATGCCCTGCTCTGCCAGCTTCACTTGAAGTGTGGAAGGGACCAAACAGCCCTAATTATGGAGAAGATTCTCCTGTGCTTTGCAAAACTTGGAAGATAGGACCCTTGCTTTAAAATCAGCTAAATAAACATAGCAAAGAATCAAAGAAAGGACATTGTCATTTTCCCCCTCCCTGCTTCTTTTTTAAACAGATTGGGGAAGAGGGAGAGGAGCAGAGCAAGAGAAGAGAAACCAGTACAAGGTCCCAAAGGAGTGCTGACTAGGACTGAGTTTCCAGGTTCCCAGCCAAGCATTTTAAACTGCTTATGTTACTTGGTGAATTTTGGTTTTAGCTTTTCATTCTTACAGTGCTCAGGATACAGATACAGTTCTGTCCCTTCTGCTCTTCTGACTTTGTCTTCCCAAGGGTACTGTCTCTGCCATACAGTAATGATCCCAAGACTCAGGGTAAGGCTGTGGTTTGCTTTGTATGGGACAGTAGGTGTCTGTTCTGCATCTCAGGATTTCGGCTGTGTTTGTTTTGTTGTCTTTTTCTTTTCCAAACTGTTTCACCTTGCCTATTTCTCTTCTGTTTTAGTGGGGTACCTGCTGTGGTTGACTTTGCTGCAATGCGTGATGCTGTGAAAAAACTTGGTGGGGACCCTGAAAAAATCAATCCTATCTGTCCTGCTGATCTAGTAATAGATCACTCCATCCAGGTTGATTTTAACAGGCGGTAAGGATACAAAGTAACTCATACTTCTTAATGGTAGTGAGGAAGCTGGATCCAGTTACTGATAATAAAGGTAGTTCCATTGGTGATATTCTTAGCATTTGAAATATAACATCTTAGAGTAAGAAGTTTTTAAGTTAGTGTTGTATCAGTTGCTGTGAATTAGATGGGGGAATTTTGTTTTTTCTCTGGTACATCTCTTAGCAGCACAAGCCTGTTAATAGAAACAGACTCAGTCCAGACCTGTGGTGATCATAATTTTCCATAATAATACTGCATTATTATTAGTTGTTCAGAAATAGCTTTTTTCCACATGTACTTTTTTGACCCTGTAGGGCTTTTTGGAAAGGACAAGCAACAATGTCTCCTTTCTTCCTTATTTATATAAGAATAGACCTGAGCTGCCCTAGCCCAGCTCTGAGGAACTGTTTGCTAGTTCAGTGCCTCCAGGCAGAAGAGCGCAAGACGCTGATTAATATGACCCCTATAAGTACAGGAAAGAAACTTAATGCTATTCAATCCTCAGCATGCTACAAAGAGATGAGCACTCACTAGCACTCACTAGACCCACAATGAAATGCAAGACCTCTGCATAGGGGTCCTTCTACCCTCCATGGTATCTAAACATGGGCCTGCTGAACTACTCTTCCAAACAGATCCTGCAATTACATGTTCCTTGGTGGTTTCCTTCCATCTTCCAAACTCCTAAAGTTTTTTGGTCTGCAGTTACTTAGCCTGCTAAAATATTCTGTGTATCTATTGTCCTCTATAGGAGATAGTTTTTCCACTCAAGTTATAGCACTGCAAAGAAGAGAATTCATAAAGGTGGAAATTAAAGAACATAAGGAACACTCTCTCAATTCCAATATTTAGAGTCGTCTTTAGCATAAAAAGACTGAACTTCTGAGCAGAAATGTGTTGTGAACCCTGCTTCATAGAAGAATGTTGCCAGACAGTTTTCAAATATAACTTTTTCCTACTTTTCTTTAACTATAGACTAGTAAGGATACAAATTCTCACTGATGCCATTTCATAGCTGGCAGGGGAGAAAAAGGGCCAAAAAATTTTGACTGATGTAACTGTTGAAAATCAACTTCCTTTAACTTTTTTTTATAGAGATGCTGTATCTATTCTTAACACTAAGGAGTTTAAAAACAGACGCAAAATTAGAAATAATCATCTAAAGACTGATCTCTGGGATAATAGGTGTTCTAGCACTGATCTATTAGACTAGAAGTCTAACCTTTTTTCTTTTGAATTTGCATCACATCGTCTTTTAAGATCTTTAGGAAAGTGTATTTCTTTGTGAACAAGGTATGATTTCATCTTTACCATAGGATGAAATCAACTATTATGATTCTTTTTCTGTATCATTTTAATAACGTTCATTTTACATTATCAGTAGTATCCAGGACTTCATTTTGATAATTTTTTGCTAATAATTACTGTTTGTCACAGCCTTATTTTATTTCTATTAGGCTTATGTATATATGGAGAGAACATTGGCCAGCCCTGTGCTTCAGTTCTTTCAAACTCTTCAGGCCTAAGTTATGCAGCTGATTCAAGCGAAAAGTTTGTTAGCCCTGTCTACTTTGAAACACAGGGACTTCAGGCAGCACTGTATCATCAGTGATAACCTCTTTTTAACTGAAGTTGCAGGGCAGTTGTGTTTCAGTTCCCTTTACTGCTTTGCTGATTGCTTCTGATTTAGGTGTTGGAAACGTCACATTGCTCTAACATGTAGTGCACCTTTTCCCAAGCTACAAGTTTTAGGCCTGGCACATATATAATATGTAGGTTAGCATTCACATTAGCACCAGACTTCGGGTATTATCTCTTAAGATTTCTTAAATCCTTTTCATTGGCTGCCTGCAGTTCACAGCTGCAGTGAGATTAAAAAGATGAGATTGATCAGTATTAATGTTAGCTAATAACTCTTCTTTCAACCTTTGGGTATATCTGACCAGATATAAATTTCAGGTGGATACTTTTGGTTCTGACAGCTGATTATTTTCACTTGCAGATCAGACAGCTTGCAAAAAAATCAGGACCTGGAATTTGAAAGGAACAAAGAAAGGTTTGAATTCTTAAAGGTACCGAAATAGTTAATCCTATTTTCATGGAGAAGAGTGCAATGAACAAAAGTTCTTCCAGTGCTCATGTGTATTGAAAAATTTTTATTCCAATTCCTTCTATTCCAGTGGGGCTCTCAGGCTTTTAAAAATATGAGGATTATTCCACCAGGCTCTGGGATCATCCACCAAGTGAACTTGGAGTACTTGGCAAGAGTGGTGATGGATCAGGATGGCTACTACTATCCAGACAGTGTGGTGGGCACTGACTCACACACCACCATGATAGACGGCTTGGGAGTGCTTGGCTGGGGTATGTGCAGTAGCATAGCATGAATAGTCTATTGTTTGGCTAAGCTGAGTTTCAGACTCTGGCGAGTTGACCCTGGCTGGCAGGTTAGCCCCCACCCAGTCACTCACTCCTCCTGCCAGCAGGGTAGGGGAAGAGAATTGGAAGGGCAAATGCGAGAAAAAAACTCATGGTTGAGACAAAGACAGTTTAATAAGTGAAGGGGGGAAAAAGAAAACAGGAAATAAAAGCAAGTGATGCAAAGACAATCAGTCACCACATGTCCCACCAGCACACCAAAGCCCAGCCAGTCCCTGGGCAACAGCTGCTTTGGAAAAATTCCCCCCACCTCCCAGTTTTAATGCTGAGTGTGATGTTATATGGCATGGAATATCTCTTTGTTCACTTCGGGTCAGCTGTCCTGGCTGTGTCCCATCCCAGTGTCTTGCCCACCTCAGCTTATTTGCTGAGGGACAGAGTGAGAAGCAGAAAAGACCTTGACACTGTGTAAGCGCTGCTCAGCAATAGCTAAAACATTGGTGTGTTATCAACACTGGTTTGGTCACAAATCTAAAACATGGCACTATATGGACTGCTGTAAAGAAAAGTTATCTCCGTGCCAGCCAGACACAGTGCACAGACTAATCCCAAATTCAAGGAACCTAATAAGGTCTCTTACAGTTATTTAAGACTTTGTAGCTAGGCATTCTGTTCTCATAACAGTCTCAGATGTTTTCTGGTGCATGTGGTGTTTCTTTTTGTTTGTTTGTTTGTTTTTTCCCCTTTTATATCTTTTTTTATTCTGAATTTAAATCACGAGGAAGCAGCCAAGGAAAATATTAAATAAGTCTTCTGGAAGTATCTTAGTCGTTTGGGAAGGCAAGGGAGTTGAAGCATCACTGAACATCCATTTATTTGTTTCCTTAGTTACTTAGGTACTTTCAAAGTGTTGCCTTATCAAAAAGTACTGCAAGTGCTCTATTAGACTGGAGATGCTGCAAGTTGAATCTGAGTCAGTTAATATGGCAGGAGAGGCCATTGTGGAAAAAAAGCACTATGTTCTAATACCAGTAGTCTGCAGAATACTTGTACAGAAATAAATACAAATAATTAATTTTTCACTTGTAGTGGCAAACTGCAGTGTTTGAATTATTGACTAGGTAGGTATGAAATGAAAGGATTTGCAATCATCCCACACATGGTAGCAAAAACTTCAGCTGAGCTTTTTATCTTCCTGTGATATGATGATAGGAGTCCTATTGAAATAAATATCGTACAAATACAGAAGGCATTGTGTTTTTAAACAGCATTTGCTAGTTGTTCACAAAGATGCTTGTCAAGTTCTGAGTACCACGTGTGACAGAAGTAGGACATTATGTTTCTTCTACCCCAGCTATACTACTGTAGCAGTATTGGTTGATTGAGACTTTATATCGAGGGTGGAAGCATTCCTGCTGACTTGGAATACAAATATAAACAAGTTCACTTTATTTAAAACCATGACATCTTTGGAATAAGAGGTGTCTCTCTTATTCTATATTTGGCTACACCTTACACATGGAGCCATCATTTAGATGATGTTGCAACACCAGTAGCTGCTTGGAAGAGTGTGTCTGTAAACTTAGTCTCATGTTTCTCCAGAATTTGAGAAGTATGGCTGGGCACAGTCCGTACCATATGTGCTCAAAGTGCACTCTTGGATCCAGCTTTTCTTGCTAGTGGCTGGTAATGCTGAACTTGCTTCATGCCTGTCTGTGGTAGCCTGTCAGGCATGTTGACTACTTGACTATTTAAACATTATTCAACTCCTAGTGAAAGGAGTCACATGACTGGATCTGTCACAGAATTACCTTTTTAATTAACATAGGTGTATCATTTTGCATAAAATAAATTGGAAATTATTTTTCAGAACCATTATTAGATAAGTGGGAAAAAGCATAGGAGTAGGGATTTGGCATACATAAGCAACTATTACAGGCAATTTGTTCTAGCTCAGTATTAATTAAGCTAAACAAAAAGTTGAAGGAGGTTTGAAAGTGGAAGATAAACAGGAGAGGGACTTTCTACAGGCAAGAAGTTATAAAACTGCTGCCTCATGCCAAATTGCTAGTAAACATCATGGGTTTTTTAGATTGCATAGGACTGACATCTTGATACTTTACATTATTAGCAAAATGAAGTAGTCACTTGAATTGCATTGCTCTAATACTGAAGGTGTGCTTACACAAAGGTTCCCACCTGCACAGGTTCCAGCCCTGTTGAAACTTAATGGATGTAAGGAAGATAGTTCTGTCTTAACAAGTAGCTTTTCTGTTAGTACTCTTTAGAACAGTCTATACTCGACTGTAATAATCTTTCCTTCCTTCAAAATAACTTTTAAGTTTTTGTTTGGTGACCAGTGGTCATAGTCTGCATTTATTTCACTCACAGCACACCATGTTCAATGCCATGTCAGTCGTTCTTTGTTTATGCATTGCATGTTTAAGTCATTAAATAAAACTTTAATATCTGTCACTGTAAAAGCCAAGCATCCTCAGAGTAAGTTACTTAGATTTGCCTAATATCCTGTCCAGTGGGTGAGGAACAAGGATGAAAGTATGAAACAGAAAGAAATTAAAAAAAACAACCTTGCAGAAACTGAAGCAAGATGAGGAGTGCCTCTTAGCAGAAGGCTAAGCCCTCTGTCTGTATGCCTTCTCTCCCCTTTCACACCTTAAATCGAGTAATCAACAGTCAATTGTACTTCATGGGTTTGTCTTTGACATGTTACTATCTCTTGAATAGTTGAATTGTATCCTCTTGTTGCGTACAGGTGTTGGTGGTATTGAAGCAGAAGCAGTGATGTTGGGCCAGCCAATCAGCATGGTGCTTCCTGAGGTGGTCGGCTATAAGCTGCTAGGAAACCCTCAGCCATTGGTAACATCCACTGACATTGTGCTCACCATTACCAAGGTAATGAACATGTCTGCTGTTTTGCCATTATTGCTGGAAGCTATGCATGTTCTGTAGGACGGACAGAGCTACTGTACTGCATGCTTAGAAGCCCTGTGTGTGCTTCCATGTAGTCATTATGGACTTTTGTTAAGCTTTATTGCTCTGTGTGGGTTGGAATCAGCTGCCCAAGGACAAATGCAAATTTGATAGGCAAATATGTTTCCCAGAAGCCAGGCAAAGTAGAACAGAGAGCTGATATCTCATGGCCTGTTCACATCCTCATGTGCAGACCTGTTTTGGAACACCAGTACTTTTAAAAGGATCTTGTTTCTCTACTGCCTCAAAAGAAACATGATGACTTTTTTGAAGTCCCCAATTAAAATAAGGTAATGTAAAACCTGAAAACAGACAGTAAGCACTGCAGTCTGATTTCTTTGATCTGCAGGTGTTTGGCTCACATATCATATATTCATAATATGTTTATTCACTCTGTGGATTGTGACTGAATTAAGAATATTACTGGGTCAGCATTAATGTTGTTGGAGGTCAGAAATCTGGTACACATGTTCATCATGGGATGCTGTCTCTAGAGAACCTCCAAATGGGGAAAGCCAATGTTTTTTTATGAGTTCATCCAGGTGTTGTGTGTGTTCAGTCATTTACAGTTTGATGCATGTACTTGTGCAGTTGGTTCTTCCTGTTTCCCCATCTTCCTGGGTTTGCTGGCTAAAGACCCCACACTGTTCTCCTCTCCTTAGAATGTCATGTTGAGAAAAATACAATTGTTCTAAGATAGACTCTAGTTTAAAGGAGAGGAAGAGCAAGTTTAGAAGGAATACATCCCTGTGTTGTACCTTATTATTGAAACTTACATCTCTGTCTCCTCATCTTTGTGATTTAGTTTCCCAAAGCTTTCTCATTTCAAATGGCTATAGAAACCTTCAAGAAAAGGTTTCTCTGAAGTCAAAAGCTGGATTTCAAAACATACATGCTTGGGCCATTTGACACCTAGCAATGACACAGGCACTGTATTTTTATAACAGCACCTTCGCCAAGTTGGAGTCGTGGGTAAATTCGTGGAGTTTTTTGGTCCTGGTGTAGCCCAGCTGTCAATTGCTGACCGAGCCACCATTGCCAATATGTGTCCAGAATATGGAGCAACAGCTGCCTATTTCCCAGTGGATGATATTAGCATTGGGTACCTGATACAAACTGGTGAGTTAAGAAGAGACCAGGTCTATATGGTATAGTCAGCAATGGGGTTGAATCAGGTGGAGCCTTCTGAGCTTGAGTGTGTTTTTTATCCATACTTGCTTATTCAGGCTGTTTCTTCATCTTAGCGTGTTTAGGAAGAGCTGAATTTTAGACTGTTTTGCAGGTAACTGCTTGCTTAGTCCTGCCTGAACCTAGCTTGTCCAGATGACAGAAGCAGGAACCTAAGTTTTTGTTCTGCAAAAGCCACTAAGTCTGCTCGATTGCTTTGTTGCTAGTGAGTCTCTAATGCTTGTGATGAAAGGGTCTCGTAGTGCAATGTACAGTGTGAACAGTGAAATAGCCTGTTACCCATTTTTTCTTTTTCTGTCACATAGTAGTTCCTCAGTTTCATTTGCATTTTGTTTTTGCTATATCTGGCTTTCACCCTAGGCCGTGATAAAGAGAAAGTTACGTACACAAAAAAGTATCTTGAGGCTGTGGGAATGCTAAGAGATTTCAAGAACTCCTCTCAGGATCCAGACTTCACACAGGTTAGAAACTACCCTGTCTTCTGGCTCCTTGCTTTATGCCTTTCCCTATTTTAATGTGACAATTATCTGTTTTTCACATAAACTAAGAAATAGTCAAGGAACTCCTTATCCTTTGGCTTGGTCCACACAGCTGTCTTAACTTAGGGCCCAGTGGAATGAGTCAGCTGGCTCTCCAGGTGTGGAAACTTGGGCATAGGTATAGATTGGCTCTCAATTGAGCTCTAGCTGGTGCAGATTCTGCAGTTTGATCCATGTAGTTTTGAGAAGTCCAGTCCAGACTCAAACACAGGTATGAAGGTTGTGTGGATGTTGTCTGTGTAAGCCTTGTCCCAGTTTTACCCTTCTTCTGTCCAGCAACTTATTTTACTGTGTGAATCGGGACACTTAGAAGCTCTGTGTGGTAACCGCAGACCACACAAGCTGTTTTCTGTGCAAGAAAATCAAGATCTTGCTCTTTGTCCAGGAAACTCAAGAATATTCCTGGTTTTCTCTACAGCAAGAATTTATCTTGTCACTTATGTTCAGGTTTGCACGATTACTTAAAAACCTTAGTAAATACAGAAAGATGCACAGACTATATAAACAAAGTTGAAACATGGATGAGGAATAGGAAAATATGATAATCTCTGTTTCATAATAGACTGAATGTTTTCCCCAAGGCCAAGAGGAATAGCCTGCTTTGGTTTATGCCAGTACCAGGATTTCTTCACATCATTGTTTTCTGAAGGGGACCCTGCTGCTAGCATGTGAAAGAACATAATTCTCAAAATCATCTCTAGCGTTTAGATGCTTTAGTCACACATTGGGTTTTCAGTAACTGGGGTACTTTTGAGAGCCATACCTGGGAGCTGGCAGGGTCTAAAAGTAGAACTGTTCCTTTTTTTGTGATCTTTCCATTCTCATGTGTCTTTAATTTCTGCAAACAAACATAAAGATGTGCAGACTCAGCCTTGGTTCAACAACAGAGGTAAGCATACCAGTGGCTTAACTGGCTTCAACTTGTCATGCAGTGCTGAACCACCCTCTGTTCCTCTTACTGAATAGGTTGTTGAGTTGGATCTCCATACTGTCGTGCCTTGCTGCAGTGGACCAAAAAGACCTCAGGACAAAGTTGCTGTGTCAGATATGAAGGAGGACTTTGAGACTTGTCTGGGAGCCAAGGTAGGGACTAGGAACCTTTGGGCATACAAACTAATGCACGCTGCTAAAAGTTGTCTAGTGTTCAGGAACTACATTCTGGGGTTAACTTGTGTGTTGTCTGTTTGCCTATTGAAAAGTAAATGAGGATGCTTGAATGCAGTTTAGAAGATGACATCAACAATGGGTGGTTTAAAATTGGGGTGCTGCTTCTCCTGCATGAAGGTGTTCATGTCCTATTGAAGTAGTAGTTCTCTCCGGTTTTAGATCAGTCTTAGGCCTGACATGGTTTTGACATACACTGGAGATTTCTGAACTAGCTGCAATGGGTGTTAGTAGAGTGGACTCAGTAGCCTCTGCACGGAGCTCTGGGCTAACTACCCAGCTT
Source organism: Pelecanus crispus (assembly GCF_030463565.1). NCBI lineage: Eukaryota > Metazoa > Chordata > Aves > Pelecaniformes > Pelecanidae > Pelecanus > Pelecanus crispus. Next base: position 70,156,133 of record NC_134676.1, on the reverse strand, counting down.
TTCAGCTTTCCAAGCAGGTTGTGCCCTGAGCTCCACAACACAGTTTTGCCTTCTGTACTGAATCTATTCAGCAGATCAGAACTGCGTGACTCCACGACTCTTTGTTGGTGGTAAAGACAGGGAAAAAAAGACTTCTTTCTACATCGTCCACTCAAAAATGGTCATTGAAAGAAGAACAAGATTTTAATTTGAATTAATATGCCCAGACACTTAAGTTTCCAAAATCACTGTGAATCCTTATCTGATACGGTAACTGCTCTTGTTAAAGGCAGTACAGAACTCTAGTGATGTAAATCAAGAAACTTAAACTACAGCAATTCCCAATAATTCTTGTTTTGTTACATGTTCCAAACTCCATTAAAAGACCTTACGCTTTCAGATCTGTAAGTGTAATTTTTCATGGTGTGAACAGTGCCACCTTGCTCTTTTTTTTTTTTTTTTTTTTTTTCAACTGTCGGGCCTCTCAAGTCAGCTCTTAGTATAATTTTGCGCTGTTTGATATTCATGGCTTAAAAATCTTGTGTGTTATGGCTAAAATCTCAGGACTAGATTGTGTAACAAGACTACGTGGTCAGGAATCTGGAGCATATGGGGGCAACAAGCATTTGAGCAACCTGAAGAAAGATATATTCATGCAGAAAGAAAATACAAATTCATTTTGCTGCAAAGGCTGCCTTTTACCAGTGAACAGAGAATAGGATAGACCCCAGAAAAATAATTTTTGTCTGCCACTTTGACCAGAGATGCAAGCCTTCACCACCAGACCTAAAAGTGTAAGCATGGATGTGACTGACAGATGCTTTTCATTCATGAAATTCCCAGCCCATACTAATTTCTAGTCAAAATATTTATATTAACCACATCCTTTTGATTCATACTTTCTCCTCTTACAGCAAGGATTCAAGGGATTCCAAATTGCCCCAGACCAACACAACAGCATAGTCAAATTTAATTTTGAGGGCTGTGACTTCGAGCTTGCTCATGGTTCAGTAGTGATTGCTGCCATTACAAGCTGTACAAACACCAGTAACCCCTCAGTTATGTTGGGAGCAGGTAAGTTTATTTGCTTCATGTGCAGTATTTTCTCTATGGCTCTGGCTGTGTGTCCTGAAGACAAATACAACACCGATGTAGTTTTACATGCACAGCGCTGTTTTTATCATTTGGAGTGCTAAAACTGAGCTTAGTCCCTAAGGGTAGCAGAAGGAATTCTGGAAATGGTAGCTAGAAACACAGGTTGAAGAAAATGTATTTGTTCTGAACTGTCTTCTCTACAGGGCAAGCTGGGACTGAATTAACCAGCAGTTCTGACACTTGTGCAAATGCGCAGAAGCTGTTATATAGAGCTGAGTTATATAAGGCTATCAAAAGTCAGAGCCACAAGAAGAGGGACAGTGAAGAATGGTCTGTGGGTTTAAGTCTGAAGGTGCTCTGATCTGGTAGCAGAGTACAAAACACACACTTAGCTAGAGGTGTATCGAGTTGTTAGAGCAAGAGTCTGAGGACATGTGGGGGTGAGTAGAGGAGGCAGATTGTGTTCTCAGGGATTGCCATCTTTCAGAGCCTTGTCATTTATATCTTAACTGCATCCAAGAAGTGGTTGGAGGTAGGCTTTGTATCCCCCACTTTCTTGTTTATCATCATTCAAATACTACAAAACAGTTTGGTTGTGTTAAGTTTCAGGTCAGGAGATTGCTCGTTTTTAACCTGGCTAGTCTGGGCAGAAAATTTCTCATGCCAAATGTGTGCTTCTAGCAACTAAATATGAATGAAGAGAGTCAGCTCAAAGGGTTCAGTCTGTACTAGCCCAGTTCAGCCCTCTTTCCCAGGTGCTTGGCTACATGCTCATGTATTTCTTTCTCTCATCCACAAACATAAACATAGACGTTATCTGTCACTGCAAGATCATCGCTGCATTAGGGCTTCCTAGTCAGACTGCTTGTAGGAGGATGCAGGCTTACTTTCTACAAAGGCTGGAAGGGATGTGCAATGGGCAATGCAAGGGCCTTCGAGTGGAGAGGATTATTTACTGTTTGGAGTCACATAATTTGTCTCCTTTGTTCCTGTGTGGTGCTGGGAAGATCTTGGCCTGCGGACAGCCTCTGACAACCATAACTTCGTGTTTAGTTTGTTGATGTGATATTTGTCACCTGTTCTTGGGCTAGCATCTTTCTTTGAGTACTCTACGGTACCGGCAGCTCACCCTCTTCCCAGGCACAAAAGGTCTTTTAATTCCTAGCAACAGGGACAACATCTTAAACTTGGATGTGGGGTGGAAAGGGAAGTGGAGGAGACACCTGTTGTATTTCTTACCTCTTTGAGAGAAGCAGAATTGAAGAAAGTCTCCCAATTCACTTGCCCTTGGACAGCATGGCCAAATCAGCATACTTTTTTCCTCAAGTCCACCCTGATCATGATCACAGAAATAGAGCTGTATTTCTTTCTTCCAAGGATCAGGAAGTAGGCTTTCTCCAGGCAGACTCTCTTTGCTCTGTCCTATTGCCATATTTCTAGGTGGGTGTATCCCTCAGTTGTGCCACCTGCTTAGGATATAGTTTCCTCAAGTGTTTGGCTCCCAGGCTAATGGCATACATTTTTAAATCTCTCTGTGGCAGTGGGGATGCTCATCTTTCAGCCTGCTTGGCTTAATAGCTCTATGGGTTTAAAGTGTAGAATGCTCTGTAGATACAAGTAAAGTTGGTACTTTGAACGCGTTCACTACTACTTAATGCATAGCAGCCTGAAGAATGTAGTCCTAAGGATCTCAACGTATGCACTCGGATCTAGTGAGTACTCTTAACCTTTGCTGCCTGTCCATACTGCAGTGCTTATGCTTTGATGTTGTCAAGGAGGGAAAAAGTAATTGTCAGTCTCTGGTAACTGTTTGTACACTACAGTGTTGAGACCTCGGAGATACCCACAAGAAACATGGTAATTTGGCTTTCAGAGTAGGGTTTGAAGTGAAAGTAAATAAAACATACAGTGCTCCCACACCAAGTAACCAAGCTAAAAGAAATCCAAAGTATGAATAGTTGTTTCAAACTACCACTGTATATCCTGTGCACCAAACGATGTGCAGGGACTGTGTGTCTGTAGGGGTAGTGAGTGTATGCTGTAATAGCCTTGACAGCCTAGTCTGACTTTACAAAGGTGTTGGATTAAGGTTGGTCAAAACACCTTAAGTTCTGGCATTTCTTTGCCAGTTTTTAGAGTTTGACTTTGCATTCTTTTCAGAACTGGCATTGGTAGGAAAATAGAAGCCACCACTTTAAAACAGGCTGTCAGGCTCTCGGGTCCTAGGGTGATAATTTGTTCATGGTCACCTTTTGAAAAATGGCCAAGAGCTCTAGTTTCCACAGCTTCCTCTGGCAGCTAAGGAGCCTCAGCAATTTCAGGAATAGGACTGCTTTTTTAAGCTCACATATCTACCTCTAGGCGTCCAAAGCTATCAGTGTAGGCCGCCTTATGCAACACTTAAAAGTAGAGGTCTCCAGGTCATGTCTAGCAGAGCTGTTGAACAGCTGGCAAAAACAAACCTATTTGATGACGTCTTCCTGTTGGAGATTGTGTTGGATCAAAGCAGAGCTGGTGTATGTTTTCTTATCTAAGTGGATGTGTGAGAGAGAGAACGAGGCATGGGAATGTGAAATTTTGCATAGTTTGCATAGCTGCTGCTTCTTTTATGTCTATCCCGGGAAAGGACTGGAGGGGGCTTGTTTTCTGAACATTCATCTATGTATGTACAATTCATGTAAAAGGAAGAAATTCAGGATAAATATGTTCCTGGTAACACATACACTTCACTAAAATGTCTCTATGCATGTTACAAATCCAGGAGTGGTAAAACAGCGCTCTTGCAACAAGTTGTACATTGTGATACAGCTTGTTTACAACAAGGGCCAGAGCTGGTGCTATCATAACCATCTGCTCTTGAGGGCAGCAAGTCATATGTTGGCAGTTATTTCAACACTGGGCACTAGACCACCATAAGTGGGAAGTTAACAATTCTTCATCACATTTTTTGTGAGACACTTGTCTTAGGAATAGTGTTTGTTTAACCATCTGAGTTTTGAATGTCTACATGCTGCCCCAGTGTGAGTGCATCTTATTGAATGCAACTTCCAGCAATGTTCCAGTGGAGCGGAAATTGCAGACTGGATGTACAGTTCAACAGAGCACTTGAGCTTTAGCTGGTTCTTCTGAGATCAGTGGTGTTGGCTCACTGTACCATTTCGTTGCAGGAAATGGAGCCTTTTCTGTTTTCCAGTTATTTAACAATTCTTCTGTTAACTTGTTGATCCACCAAACTGTCCCACTTCCAGGAAAAACTGGAGCTATCCTTTGCATTTTTCAGGATTGCTTGCTAAGAAAGCTGTTGAAGCTGGTTTGACAGTGAAGCCATACATTAAAACTAGCCTGTCCCCAGGAAGCGGGGTTGTCACTTACTATCTGAGGGAGAGTGGAGTTATGAGTTACCTTTCCCAACTAGGGTAAGAGTCCTTTTCTTACTGTTGTCCTATGACTGCTTAACTAAAAGCATTGGCAACAAGCAATGCAGTAGAATAACTCTCTCTCTGTACAGCATGGCACATGCTCTACGGCATCATCCTGCATGTTAACATATTGCTGTTGTGCTGGCTGACTTTGTGCCAATGAGGGAGAAGTGCCGTTGCCTGCTGTAGCTTCTTGAAGACTCATGTTCTTAAGCAGGAAAATGGGTTATTTTTCAAGAGTAATGGTTTTAAAATAGCATAAATGACACTATATTGTTCATCTTGCTAGACAACACATTTCCCAGATTTTCATTCTGTGCACACGCACAGTCACTGCAATGATAAAAATTGAGCATTCTCAAAAACTCTGTTTCAGCAGCAATTCATTTGTTAAAACAATACGTCTTCTGAAAGGAACCCTAGCCAACTGCTAAGGGGTTAGATGTTTTGGTGCAAGATAGCTTTTTGTTCACTGATGATTTTTGTGCTCTGTCTAGGTTTGATGTGGTGGGTTATGGCTGTATGACATGTATTGGCAATAGTGGACCCCTACCAGAGTCTGTTGTTGAGGCCATCACACAGGTATGCAGCTTTTCCTATGCATCTTATTTAGGTAAGTTGTTCTCTGTTGTGTGCTGTTCTGAGCTGTGTTACACTGTGCTCTGACTCTTCTCAGCTGTGTGCGAGGTAAATTCAGTCTATATTCTCTTTTCTGTGGGAAGTGCTTTGGATTGTTTGGAAGGAGACAGTTCTGTGAGTGCCCAGTCATTGATGTTGCAGCACAGTGCAGTTCTGCAGACCTGCTGGGTGTTTGGAGTCTGCAAGCACCTCAGCTACCTTTGTCTCAAACTCTCTCTTGCAGGGGGACCTCGTAGCAGTGGGTGTGTTGTCTGGCAATAGGAATTTCGAAGGGCGTGTCCATCCCAACACCCGTGCTAACTACCTAGCCTCTCCACCACTGGTAATAGCCTATGCAATTGCAGGGACTATCCGGATCGACTTTGAGAAAGAGCCTTTGGGTAAGATGGTGTCAGGATGCTTCTTTTCATAGCTTATAAACTAAACTGGGTGGAATTAAGCTCTTCAGAAACATTTGTCCTAGGGAGATGCTTCAAATGACTGAATACCTCTGGGATACATAGCATACAGTTGTTAAGAAACAGAGCAACAAGGAGTCTGTGTGATGGAGAAAGGGGAAAGTCAAGGCTGACCAGTATTCTGATTCCACAGGGGCATCTTTTTGGTTATAAGCTGGGTAGAGGTCTCTCATGAGCAACCTGACCTAGGAGACTTTTTTGAGCAGGTAGTTCAGCTAGACAACCCTCAAAGAACCTTTCCAACCTAAATTATTCTATAAATTATTCTGGAAAGCCATTGGAAATCACAAAAGAAGGTGTATGTACAGGCATCATCAAGTCTGTGAGGCCCTTTTCTGTCAGACCCTTGTTGGCGAAATAAACTGTGTCTCATGAACATTGATGAGGTTCGAAAGAACATATAGCTAAAAGACACCACAATAAACTTTTTCTTCCTTTTTCAATGGAAAATTTATGCAATAAACATAACAATACCGCTTTCTACAGGAATAAATGCTTCGGGGAAGAAGATTTTCCTGAAAGATATCTGGCCCACAAGAAATGAGATTCAGGCTGTGGAACGTCAGTTTGTTATTCCTGGGATGTTCAAGGAGGTCTACCAAAAAATAGAGGTGAATTAATCCCCTGGCAGTAGTTTGACTGATATACTGTGCTATTCTGGAGATGTTGAATAAGCTGGTCTTGATAATGAAATTAACAGTTTCCTTCTATTGCTGTTGCTCCTGTTCTGACAAGTATTCAAATGAGATTTTTTTTTTTTTTAAATGGCTTCTGGTTAATTAATTGGTTCTTACAGGAAGTTATGTCCTGAAAATTGCTCCTTAATGATATTTTTAATGTAACATATAGATGATACATTTTAAACAGTCATCCCAGGCTGATATTAGAAAGTGAGATATAGAGCTTCACAGATGTTTGGGTTTTTTCAGCTGACATAAAATTCATTTGCATTACTTAATAGCATTCACATCAGAAAAAAAACCTTGTACTTGGTAATGTCTTCCTGCAAGCCTTTCTCAGGTATTGAAACAAAATACCCTTAAAAAGCTAGGAAAGCTTCTTAAGACTACTGATAAATACTCTTGAGAATTGTCAAGTGTTATCTGTGTACGTAATACAGGTTATTGTCAGAAAACTGGATGAGCAGCCCTTCTGAAGTAAGGGTTTTCCTGACTCCCTTAATGGGTAGAATCATTTAAAAAAAAAAAAAAACCCAAACACAATGTATATTGTCATAAGAATTTCCCAAAATGTTTTAAGAAATACACAAGGCTTTTGCTGAAGTCAAATTTGTAGTTTTACCTGGATTCTGAAGTAATTCAGTTGCTTCTGAAAACTTAGAAATCAATGGGATGTGTTTGTGTTTTTCAGACAGTAAACAAATCTTGGAATGCCTTAGATGCTCCTTCAGATAAACTATATACTTGGAATCCCAAGTCAACTTACATCAAGTCTCCACCTTTCTTTGATGGTCTGGTATGTGCATGCTTTCCCTTTTAATTAAGCCAAATGTGTAGTGACCTTGCCTGATGTTAAAGATGAAGCAAAGTAACTCCAAGGGGTCTGGGGGCATCCATCATAGCCTATTGAGGCCTTGGTTCTGAAATGTTAGAATTGTATTAATCTTAATTCAATTATTGTATTCATTATTTATTCAATTATTATATTTATTTGAATACAAAGGCATGAGTCAATCTGAAAATTGTAAGGATTCCCTGTCACTTCAGGGCTTTTGAAAAGTCTCCTTTTCCTTTTAAGCTGGAATATTTTTAAATAGTCACAAAGCAAGCGAGGGAAAAGGACAGGAAACAAAACCCACAATTCTGCCTGCCTGGATTTTACACCAAATAGTTCAGTGTTCAGATTGCTATTTCAGAACCATTTAAAAGAAAATGCAGATTTCAATGCATACAGGTGTCTAGGAATACTGGATTTTCATCTGTATTCCTGCATGAAGTATAGGAAGCCTCAGCTAATATTTTGCCTCATCTATTTCCTTCATGCATGAACTTGCTGACAGACAGCCAGGACATCATATTTTGTTCAAGAACAAAATAAACATTTTTGTAGGATTGGGGTTTCTTTTCTAACTTGTATAAAAAGGGAGACTTTATTTTGCAATTTGCACTTTTGAGAAAGGTAAAGCAGTTCTGTGTCATATTTTAATTATTCTGTTTGTATTTATGATGATTTAGACTTTGGCTCTTCAGACCCCAAAAACAATAGAAGATGCTTACGTCCTGTTGAGTTTTGGGGATTCTGTGACAACTGACCACATATCTCCAGCTGGGAATATAGCAAGAAATAGTCCTGCAGCCCGTTATTTGACCAGCAGAGGGTAAGTGCTACTTCTTGTTCTTGTTATAAATTGGGAAGAGGAAACAAGCCACAACCACTATACTATGTCACAGGCACACATATCTGCTGTCTGTTCACATACGCTTGTATACTTTGGTGGATGCCTGGAGAATGTATAAAATAAGAAAGAAGAGCATTTCTTTCTCTGCTGTTTCAGCAGCTCTCATCAAGTGTAAGAACTTGCATAGAGTATGCCTGTCTTACACTGGAGAGCTGAAGACCTTTGTATGGAGAGAGAGGAAGAAGATAACTTTCAGGCTATTTTTTGTAGTAAGTCTATTCATAAATAAGGGAATAAGGATTTGTCTCCCTATTGAAGCAAAATGATCATGGTCCTTAATGCCAAAAACTGGTTTTATGCTCATTTCTAGCATGTGCATCTATTTCACAGATCTAGACTATCAGGAGCTGCAGAATATCCAGAAGTTTAGGTTTCAGCACAGGTGCAAAAGCTGGCAAAACTGTTGTGGTTGGAGTCCAAACTGATGTAAAATGTTGGTCTTTTTCTATGGCCAGCCTGTCAGCTTAGTACTCTAGGTTCAACTTAAGGCAAGACTAGGACTTGCTGAGTTGCCCTATTTAGTCTTCACTGATAATATAGTATTTTTATTCTCTGGTTTAGCACTTCTTACAACTTCAGTGGTGTTTTGAGGAACAGCACTGACATTATTTAAAAAAACAAAAAAAATCACTATACCTAATAATTCTGGAGAGGAAATCGATTAGAACAGTGTGATCTACTGAAAACTAACTGCTCTGAACTCTTTGGCTCAAAAGTCAGTCACTTTGAGATCTAAATAGTCCTACACACATAACAAAACAGATGTGGCATGTCATAGCTTCTGTTTGGATGTAGCCCAATGCAAATAGTCCAAATTTTTGTCACATTTCAGCACATTTTTTGTTTACTGGTTAGGCTGGAGTGTCCCCTCATTCCCGTATCTCTGTTTGCAAATGAAAAACTTCTTCTGTAGTTCTCATTTGCAGCAGGGGCTCTTTCTGCCTTTTAGATGTTTAGCACAGTGGTGTCTCTACCTTTGTTCTAGATGCTATGGTAATATAAATAATGAGGAAGATTTTCAGTAGCCAGCTATTAAGAAAAGAATTGTATTGTCTCTTCTGACCTAACATGAACTATATCCTTGCATCACTATCAGATACTGTTTTCTAGGACAAGGGATGAGAATACTATGGAAGCTGCTTTCTTTGACCAAGCTGTAGGCAGACCTCTATTTTTTTAATTTTTTTTTTTTTTCCTTCAGAAAAATCTTAAAAGTAGAAGTATCAGCTAACTGGATGCTACTGCCATGATGGGAACTATGTACATACGTGCCTCAGAAACACCAGTTCATTACTTTTGTTTTTTTAAAGTACAAAGTGCTTCAGTCTAAACGCAGTTTCCTTTTTCCTTTGTTTTCTTTTCCCTTAATAGCTTGACTCCTCGAGAGTTCAATTCTTATGGCTCCCGCAGAGGGAATGATGCTGTCATGGCCAGAGGAACATTTGCAAACATTCGCTTGGTGAACAAATTTATTGATAAACAAGGACCTCAGACTGTCCATTTCCCTTCTGGGGAAACTGTAAGTACATATGCTGCGCTAAACTGAGGCTCACTGACAGTAAAGTACATTAGTACTGGCTTTCCTTCTTACAGCTTAGGTCATTTACTTAAGTGAGTTTTAAGTAAAGCTAATGAGGGGACAGGGCTTTATTGACCTAGGGAAGCAGGTCACACATACCTATGTAATGCTATCAGGCATATCAGTGGAGAGTATAGCCACTGTAGAAGTGGTAGTGGAAGGTGCAGGTTTGTGCTGGGAGTGAGATCAGCCTAGAAGCCACAAAGCACTGTATGGTTAATATCCTCAAAGTGCTGCTTGGCAGAAAGTGTGGGCTTCAGCTGTTTATGTAGGAACACTTTTTTTCTTGTTTCCCTGGTACTGTGTTTCCACCCCCAAAAAGTGTATAAAGTGTTTGGCACTTTCATTCCAGCTGGACGTGTTTGATGCTGCAGAAAGATACAAGCAGGCTGGCCATCCTCTGATTGTGCTGGCTGGGAAGGAATATGGTGCAGGAAGTTCCAGAGACTGGGCAGCTAAAGGACCATTCCTCTTGGTGAGTGACTACAGTACACTAGAAGGAGGACAGTGCTTAAAAGTGCATTCATTTGTCAGGAAGACTAGCTTATGACCAACATCCTGGGTAGCTCATTCTCACTTTTGGTAGCAAGAGCTATTTTGAAATCTTACCTGCCTGCAAGAGCCACAGTAGAGTTGCAGAAGCTATTTAAACATTAATAGATCCTGTTCAGACTGGAAGCCTTGGCCAATTTTCAGCTAGAAATCCACAAGGCTACACCAGAAAGGCCAGTTTCTTTACTTCTGCTTCCCATAACCCAGTAAACCTTGGGTCTGCTTCCAGCTGCCTCCTTCAGCTCACTTAGCAGGGAAGATAGAAAGTGTAAGAGAAAAGCAGTATCAGAGAAAATTATATTTAGCATGGCTTCACCATGCAGATTGCAGGGATGCTTAGCAATATTGTTATAGGACCCTAATAGAAATCCATGTACAGTGAAATATCTGTTTTGTTCTTTGTCTGTCCTGTCCTACACTATTTACTAGCCTGAACTCTGATTCAAGTTTTCTTGGTGTGGAATTTGTGAAGGCAATAGTGTGTGTATTATTAAACAAAGTTTTAGGAGATTTGGTGTTTAAGATTATGTTCGTCTAAGTTTTTGGCTTTGTGTGTGGTAGTTTTGGTTTGTTTTTTAGTTTGGGGTTTTTTTTTCCCCCCACTGGTGATTTTTTTTTTTTTTGTCTTAATGTATTAACATGTAAAAATTCAGAAATTAATTAAACTGGATCCTGGAACTTGTAGTGTAGGAGGGCAACACTGAACTAGCAAGAGTTACAGAAATGACTAGTGGTGCTCTACATAAGGCACATTGAAGTATGCAGGATTCCTGAGAAAGCATGTGTAATTTTTTGACAGAGTTCTTTTAAAAATGTTTGAAAGTTAACATATAATCAAGTCATCCTGGACAGTCCACCATCAGACAGACCTGCTGACTCTACCAGTAACTGGTAAATGAATTGGAGGGGACCACAAACATACCAGTTTCCTTCCTATGAGCACAGGACTATCCTGGACCATCAAGATAACTATACCTGTTGTGTATTTCCCAGGGTGTCAAGGCTGTACTTGCTGAAAGCTATGAGAGAATTCATCGAAGCAACCTGGTAGGGATGGGAGTAATTCCTCTGCAGTATTTACCTGGAGAGGATGCTGGGACTTTAGGACTCACTGGACGGGAGCGTTACACGATTATCATTCCTGAAAAACTAAAACCGCAGATGAATGTCCAGATTAAGGTATGAGACACCTAAGGGCTGAATTTTCTCAATCACTGTCATCTCACTCATGATTAACTGTCTCTTCAAACACTGTGCTTTCATATGGCAGTAAGCTTCTCTCACTTGAGGAAGGGAGAAGAACTGAGATGGTTAAGGGGACAAAAACAGTCATTATAATAGGTATTTGCTATGATGGGATATAAAAGCAGCATGCCCAAACTGTGTTACTTAGCACAAAGCAGGCCTGTATTTTGGACCAGTCTTTCAAAGTCCACTATAATTTTTTCTGTCTCAGTTAAATGTTTGAAGCACAATAGAAAGTGGACTGTAAGTATTTAAATTAAATAAACTAATTTATTTAAATGGTTTTAAAATTAAAATAATTCATTGACAATTCAACTGACAGAATATTGTACACAGCAGCATTCAAAGTGAAGTCTAAGCATACCCAGTATAAAATCTAGTTAAACTTCAGGCCCTGTATTTGAAAGACTGCTTTTTGTCTAGCTTTGCCTCCAAACCTGTGCCCTTTTTTGAAAAATATTAGCATCTACGATAAAAAATTGGTTTATTCTTGAGACATCTGTAACATCTCGAACATCTGTAAAACTGACTTACTTAATAGCATCAAAGTCTGCTTTTTTACTGCAGTTAGCAAAACAATCTACTTATTGCGTGTTCATTTAATGCAGGTGGCCTCTCTGGATTAGTGTCTAATAACAGTTGTTTACATGTGCCTTATTAACTGCCTTGAAATGAAGAAAGTACAATTCCCAAAGAGCTGGTCAGCTTATCAGTCACAGATGAACATTGTGCATTCATCTGGAATTACCTGACTAGAGGAGTCTTCAGTAAAACACAATGGTCTTACTCACTATGCATTTATCTTTGTGCTTTTCTGATTCCTAAACACTAGGCCTCAAAGAAAGCTAATTAAATTAGTATTGCTGTTGTACCTAAGCCAGAAAAATAATTATGTAAAAGAACATCAAGAATTAGTATAACCACTTGAAAGGATGGTCAGCTTTCATGCCTCTAGGCTTGTATCAACAATAAATCTAAATGAGGCAGCAAATGCAATGCAAGGAGACTCCATACTGTATTTGTTACAGTTTGTTTTAAAGCACTTTCCTCTTAAGCAGCTGGCTGTAGTCTAGTGTGGAAATACTGATGTCCAATGCCTGTTCATTTTAGCTTTCTATCACAGATCATTAGGATGGCAAAACTATCTTAATAGTCCTTATTTTACTATGATGTCATGTAACATGGAAGGTTCTGCTGCTTGAGTGACTTTCTTTGACCCCAACAGCTGGATACTGGGAAAACATTTCATGCCATCATGAGATTTGACACTGATGTGGAGCTCACTTACTTCCACAATGGCGGCATTCTGAACTACATGATCCGTAAAATGGCATCCTAATAAAAAACATTAAGCAAAAACGTCCAGGTACAAGCCTGCTTCTGGTGAGCGCAATAAAACTAAGGTAATCATAAATTTGAAAGTGTGAACCATAAAGTGAACAGTTTTTTCGTGGATTGTATTAGGAAGGCTTGTTTACAATGCTGAATTATTCTGTGTATCAGGAAACTGGACACGCCCAATTAAAGAAAAGAGCATTTATTATTTGTTTTGTATGGTGGTTGGCTTGACTCACCTTAGAATACAGTGCAAAAGTCATTAAAATACTGCTGGAATCTGTGTAACTGTTGAAGATCATGTGCTGATTTCATGTATTTGGTCCATTTAGTTTGACTCTGAAGTTAAGTTCTATGCTCATACCAGTGGTCCAACAATTAACTGACAGTATAAAAAATAATTTTTATTCCTTCCTGATTACCTGATATTGGCTTGCTTTCTTACTCAGTTGACCAGAATCTGTATCTAATACTGAAATTAATTATTTAGCTGTTTATTAATTTAAAAAAAATGTGAACTGTGTTTAAAATCTAAGCCTTTGTAGAAAGGTGGACTTATTGGGGATAATATTTCTAATGGATAAAATAAAATTTATTTTCAAGAAGTTTGGTGGTTTTTGTCATGTTATCCTCAGGACTGAGCTGCTGAACAAAGCTTTGACTTTAAACTCTTGTTATTGTCCCTGTAGGAGCAGAGTCATACAAGTCTTGACTTCTCATATTTTAATACTTGTTTCTTTGAATAATCTGCATGAGACATGATGAATGCATACTGTCAGATACTGGCAGTCTTCTGTAACCCAACAGAATACTGCTGTGATGTACTTCCCTCTGTTTTGTGTCCTCAAGAAGACAATTTACCACGATTTCAAGATCCTGGTCAGCAATTTTTATGTCTGTTAGCAACCACCGATTACACTAATGTATTCATTGAAGTCAGTGACTGCCCAATCCACAATACCGCATGAATTTTTTTAGTGATAACAAATATCCTCTTACTTAGAGATAAACAAGGTTATGGTATTAATTCTTACTCTTAACTGCATTTAGAGCAACTGCCACAACAATTAACGTAGTGGAGAAACTTTTTCAAAGTAATCTAATGTATTTTTAGTGCAGTCAGCTCCAGCTGCATCTGGAAAAAAAATAATGAATGTGGTTCTGAAAGAAGTCAAGAGGCTTAAGGAGGGGATAGAGATTGCACTGTACATGCAACAGGCTATTCTTGCTTGATTACAACAAACAGAGCTCCTCTAGCGAATCCAGCAGAGGCCCACTAAGATGTTACAAGGTCTGGAGCATCTCTCATAGGAAGACAAGCTGACAGAGCCAGGACTGTTTAGCCTAGTGAAGAGAAGGCTCAGGGGCATCTCCACTGTTTTCGTACAAATATCTGAATGGAGGGCACAAAGAAGATGCAGCCAGGCTCTTTTCAGTGATGCCCGGTGACAGGGCAAGAAGCAACAAGCACAAACTGCAACACAGGAGGCTCCCTCTGAACATTTTTATTGTGACGGTGACCAAGCACTGACTGGAGGAGATTGCCCTGAGAGGCTGTGGTGTCTCCATCCTTGGAGTTGCTCAGATGCTGTCTGAACATGGTCTTGGGCAACCTGCTGTAGGTGACAAGATGACCTCTAGAGGTCCCTCCCAACCTCAGCTGTTCTGTGATTCTGTGAAACATCTTAACAGAAACCTGTTAATATGGTCATAATCTTCAGCACTATTTAGTAATAAATATGCAGCTTTGGGTTCAATTGCAAAAAAATTTCAGATATTCTCAAAGGCCAAGTACAAGTGCTGGTGTTCTTCCCCAGTCTCCCATCTCCACTGTGTACTGAAGATAGAATTGTTGTATCAAGTTGAATTCTTACTAATGTGTTAACTCATCAACCTTTATTACACTCATTTAGGCTGAACTGTGGAGCTGTTTTAGTCTGCAATTCTTGTGTTCAAACAATAGGAAAAGACTAAAACTCCTCAAATCCCTTAACTTCCCAGTATGTATTAATATAAGCTGTGAAACTTAAGACTGATTATTTTTTATGCTGAGAGTCCCAAAGTAGATGGCCCTTTCACACAGCAAACTGATACTCAAGGATTGTGAATTTCCATGTACTTTTAATTTGAAAGTGCTAAACCAGCCTTTTTCAAAATCTTTGTTCCTAGTATTCTTGGAGGGGAGGCATTATCCAACCATAAATCATCTTTATCCATTGTTCTGTGTTTCCTTTTTGGAAGCAGCTATAAGAACAGCAAATTTACTAGCTAAAAACTAAGTTCAGAGTCAGTTACTGTAGGACTGAGATTCAGGCTCCTGTACAGTGCATACAGCTTTCACACTAAAAGGCATGGACTGGGGTGGAACATGAAGCAGTGCTTAAAAAGTTGTTTTGCTTTTAATGCCACATAACACTGTTTAAAAGAACACCACAAGTCTCGCTGACTAGGGTTTAGGTAGTTTAAGTAATTTTTGGACTCAGGTTCCTGTTCAAGGTGGTTTGTTTTCTTTGGACTTAAAGTGTTTCAGACACATAATTCTTCTACATCCGTACCTTACTATACTATCAAATGCATGAAGTGATCTTGGTTCCAGATATAGTGGAAGATTAAGCTCATTGAAGATACGTAGAAAAACAAGTGCTTTAAAGTATGCAAGTTTTAAAATGTTTCATAACTGTGTCTGTAGCAGTGTCTGTTTTTCTGAGAGAAGTCTGGGATCTCGGTGGGCAGGAGGGATTTAAACACACTAATGCCTAGACTTTGTTCCAGTTCTAGATCAGCTCTGATAGGAAGTCTACAGAATTAATATCTCAAGTCTTGACATAGTTCAGATGCCAATTAATGAGACAGAACATCAGGGTAAATGCTAATCACGATCTAAATGAAGCCTTCACCCATCTTACAGGGCACTGCCTTGTCCCCCTTGGGGCTTGTTCAGTTAAGCAACACACAGAAAGCTGTCCATTCTGCAACTTCAGCAAGAGCAACTTGACAAACATGCAGTGATACAAGAAAAAAAGCTGTCCATTCTGCAACTTCAGCAAGAGCAACTTGACAAACATGCAGTGATACAAGAAAACAGTGCTACCATTTTAATCCAGAAGATGCCTCCTCCAGGAAGGGCTCTGTGAAACTGTACTGCTTTTCTCAGACTGTTGCAGAAGCATTCTCTATTAAAGATGGATTTAAAAGATGCAATATCTTCCTTACAGAAAAGTTACTGGACATTTTCTCTTAATTTTCTATATACCAAAATGCCTAGAGCATGCAAAGTAATTTTTAAAAAGCTTTAAAAGTAGCTGAAGTAGTGCTTAAAGAGTCAGTATGCATAAGCCATGTTGTCTGCATGGAGGTACAATCCAACCAGAAGTTACTGGTAACAAACAAGATTCTGATTCACCCAGAAATGCTTGAAGTTGTGGCTTGTCTACTAAATTAGATGTTTTGTTAGTCATTCAACTTGATTTTGTTTTTTTCAGACCAGCTTCTTCATAGCAGCAAGGATTAAGATCTAGATGCTTAGGCACATGTTTGTCCATGCTTACATTAAAAATTCTAGTGAAATATTTCTTTAGATAGTGATTTTTTTTTAGTGGTCATACTAGCTTTTTTTAAATCTAGCCAGGTGCTGATGAGGGGCCTAGCGTATCAGACAGCATAAATATTTTTTATACATGGAAATAGATCATCCATTATTTCAGCTTAGTGCAGTAGGGTGATACATACACTGAAATGCAGAGTTCAGGTGCATGTTTCTTCAACATCAAAGTTCTTCAAAGAAAAATTAATATTTTTCCATTTCTGAAAATCCATTTGTGTCCCAGTTTCAACATTCTCTACTACAAAGCTTTTGATTTTGATCACTGGTAGATTATCAAATGTCTTGTACTTCACTATGATTCCCCAGTCATGCTGGCAATTAGTATTTTGGCAATGCATCTTGCTTTTTTTCTCAAAACAATCAAACCGGATGCATTTCTGGTGAGGCTTTGTTACATAACGCTCCTTGAACGCATCTCCTAGGACAGTGTGATGAGATTCCTGAAACAACACATGCCAGAAACACTTAATAGTAGAAACACCATTCCTCCTTTTTTCCTGACATTCCCCTTCCCCTCACAAATACCATTTCCCTGGTGAGGTGCTTCCTGTCATTCAGGAGGCTCACCTTCCAGCCCCCTTGGCTTGTTGCTCTTTTTTCCCCATTCATTAAATACCAGGTACTAGAAAGGCCCAGGCCTGGGCTAATCAAAACCAAAATTATTACATATCATCAGTCACCAGCTTATACATATTTGAACTTAATTAGCTCCTCTAAAAAACATGCTTGCAGTATTTGAGCCTTATGCATAAAACTAACAAGAGCCACCCAGACAACTTGAGAGACTCCTGCTTCTCACTCATTTTAACTATATGACCCCATCCATGAGGGGTGATGCAATTACTCTGGAGTGGTAGAAAAAGTAAGCCCAACAAGGTAAAGGAGTTACAGGTTTTTTTATAAAATATATAATGAAAGATTTTAAAAATTAACAACTCAATTTGAAAGCATATGTACAATTTGAGCTGGAGTCTGAAAATGCTAGTTCCTCCTGGAAATGCAACTTCCATTAAATACATAGGCTGAACTATGACAGAACTCAGTTTGTAGGGATTATTTAAAATATTGTGAGGGGTTATTTGGAGAGTACTAAGCAAAAACTCTGTCTGAAGAGTTTTCTGAACTAAGATCTATTTGTACAGGTATAGGTGATAAGTCAGCAGCACAAAATGGCGTAACAGTCAGAGGTGCATGTTAGATATCCCTTGTTATTTGCCAAAGAAATGTAACTAGATTTTCACAAGGCTGAGCTATTCCCAACTCTTTGCCTGTGGACCTTCCCTGTGCAGGAGTAGTGAACTCCACCTACATTCCAAAACCAGCTGGTAAAAACAAAAAACCAAACAAAAAAAGATTTTCTTGATTAAAAAGGGAAGTGCCTGAAGGCAAGCACTCTGTAATGCTCAGCTGTGGC
This sequence comes from Pelecanus crispus, assembly GCF_030463565.1. Taxonomy (NCBI): domain Eukaryota; kingdom Metazoa; phylum Chordata; class Aves; order Pelecaniformes; family Pelecanidae; genus Pelecanus; species Pelecanus crispus. The sequence continues at coordinate 70,138,395 of NC_134676.1, read as the reverse complement.
CTGAAGCCCCTTGTTACATCACAACTGTACTTTTCAGAGCAGCACAAATAGAAGAGTCTTCAAAAGAACAAATTTCAGAACTAGAAGGGCTCAAAGTTCCCAGAAAAAGGTCTCTTTCATGATCGCCACTTTCCATGTATAGAGTATTGGCTTCTTGGGCCTACAGAGAAATTTTTCAAGTTCAGAATGAGTACAATAAAAACGTCCCCATGAGATACACAGAAGCAATGTGAACTACCTAAAGAATAGAAAACAAAGTAGTCTTGAAGAATTAAAGGGCTCCTTTTGTAAAACCATGGTTTGCCTTGCCTTTCAAAACAGAAAACTGGCCCACAAGCCAAGGAGCTAAACAGTGAGCTGACCTCAGGACTTCGTATGGATAATTTTCAGTCAACAGAAATGGTGGGAGAAATCTCTCAACTGCAGGAAGACTTGCAGTCTTACACTAATTGGGAAAGTAAATACCCAGCACTTAACACTAGTAGGTTATATCATTGATGATCATATGGTTTTCCACCAAATTAATCAATTTCTAAGAGAAGGGGGTTCAGGAAAACTGAACTGATTCCTGTCATATCACATATTTGCACACCTTGGACATCATCAACTACCATCATAACATGCTACAGAAGTAGTTATGACTGGTCCTGTGTTTTACTGATTTACTCAGAATTTTCTTTCTGCTCCAGTTTGCACAAAATAGCCTACAACACTGACTTCCCTGGTGTTCATGGATGAAGGTTTCCATATAGAGACATACCTTTATAACTCTGATGTCATCTGTACTGCAGGCATATGCTTTGCATTTTCCACACAGAAGATTTTTTTTCCCTTCTACTACCTTAGGTCTTGTTTCTTTCTTCCTGGAATCTCGTAATACCTTTTCCTTCATTTGCAGGTCATGTATCTTTAAAATTAATAAATAAAAAAACCCCAAGATCATTATGAAATAAAGAGACGCCCCCATGTCTGTCTAACCATGACTCGGGATATGTAACATCTGGGAACCCATTACTTAAACATGCCTTGTTCTAGCAACTCATACCAAAGAAAGAACACAGTGGTACATTTGTCAGGTTAAGGATGCAAGGCTAGAATAAGACTACATGATGGACAGCATGTATGTTGTCTGTTCATTCCTCCCCTCTACCCAGCTATGGCCCCATTGGTCTCAATGCTATTAAGTCCTTGTGAAGACTAAGTCATGTGAGACTCCCTACAGCAGAAGTAGTGCTGCTGCTCTGGGAAGCTTGCAGTTTGGAAAGAAGGCTCCAGAGACCATAGAAATTGCAGGCAGAGAAAGAGGCAACAGCCACAGCCTGGAGCTGGGAACTTGCAGCTCACACAGAAACAGAATCCTCTGAGAAGAAGCAGGAGCAGCCAAACCAAGCCTTGGAGGTGGGAGAAGAAACTTCACCAAGGCTAGAGGGCCTTCGACATCCTTTTTTGCACAGTTCAGTCTCTGAAAGCTTGTCTGGAAACATGGGGTGATTGCAAATCCACAGGGATATGGCAGAACTGTGTAACAAGCCTTGTTATTTGTAGTGGGTGCCACTGGCTTATTCCAGTCTTCTCTGGGAAATGTGTTACAAAGGTCTAGGAAGATAGAATCATAGAATCATTTAGGTTGGAAAAGACCTTTAAGATCATTGAGTCCAACCTCTAAAGGTCCCTTCCAACCCAAGGCATTCTATGATTCTATGATAGAGGAGAACACTACTTGTGGTCCTGATCCCTTAACCAGTCATCCCAAGGCCCTGAAGCCTCTTTTGATTGCCCTCGGACTTCTTGTTGCAAATTCATTGCTGCCTACATGAGAAATCAATAATGGATAATCCGAGAGCCATACCAGGCTGGGAAGTTTTCTCTTCACATCTTTAACATGGGCCCCAGGGAGGCAACAAACTTCCCTAAGAAGGGGGTTTGATCTGCATATTGGGCCTTCTGTTCCCTGTAGAAGAGAGTCTCCTATGACAATGACCTGTCTGTTTTTTCTTTATGGAAGCAGTTTTGACGCAGGGCGTAGCTTGACTTAACCTTGGTGACACCTCCAAGCTAGATGAACCATCATCCTTGTCATTGTTCAGTTCCCCTTGCAGAGCTTCGTACCTATCATGCAAGGGCACCTGGGAATGTGGGGTGGTCACAGAGAAGACATGCCTGCTGCGCAGGGCAGGAACCTGCCTGACCAAAAGACCATCTTTGGCTTAGCCCAAGACACTTCCTGCATGTCACCTCAGCACCAGAAGTTCCTGACACTTCTTTCTACCCTCGTGATGATTTCTGATCTGGTAAATATGCAGCATACAGCAGGGTTAATGTAAAGCACTAAATGTGTGCTGAGGTGTTCTACTAGGCTTGTTCATCTGCCAGACATTGCTTGAAGCAAAGATGAACAGTGCTGTAGGCAGTACAAAAGAAGTCACCAGGAGAAGAGCACATAGAAACCCAAATGTCATCCTGTTAATGTCCCAGGCAATGGTTTCTTGAAGTCTCCCAGAAACCACTGCTCTGAAATCAACAAGCACTTGGCATGACAAAAAACAACTTTAAAAAGCACCTGTACTGGCCTGCAGCAAAGATTAATTGCTTCTGAACATGAATATGCATGGACAATTGCCACCATTTGCATAGTTTCCCATTTCTCTGACCACTATCCCAAGCAGACACAGCAATATTTTTCTTCCAGTGGACAGAATAGTTTATATTTTATTTCTAAGCTGAGAAGTTTATATAAATTCTACCTCAACTTCTGTTTTTTTTACAGTCACAGTACAGATGACATCCTGCAAGCTAGCAGTACACACTATCCCTTCTCTGCTGATCTAGCCTTGGTCTGAAACCAAATACCTTCCTCAGGTTATCACTTGGTCATAGATAGAGCCCTAGTAGGTGAAGGCTGATACAGATTATGTCTGTAGATTTGAGTATGAAAATTCCATAGAAGTACAAACCTTTCTTGCAAATGTTGTTTTATCCCAATCCTGTAGCTTTTCAATAGCTTCATTCATCATTTCTTCTTTATAATGGTTGTGTTTCTCATTCTCAACCACTTCTGTTTTGTTTGTCACAAGGATGCACTTGCTGTCTTTTGCCCTTCCACGACCTATACAGCAACACATTTATCCTCTTTAGTTACTCTTAACAAGATGTGCAAAGTGGCAGCTATGCCATAAAAGAGCATTAAGGGCTTTCTGTGTGGCTGCTTTTGTTTCCCATGTTCAGATTCAGATAATGCTGCTTCTACGCAGCGTTCTCTCAGCTTGCTCTTCTTTGATCACAAACCAGAACAAGATGCGTCCTTCCAGGTATCCTCATGGATATCCCCCAGCCAGTGCTGTATTGCCTACTTCTGTGGCCTACCTCAGTCAAGCTCAGACATGCTTGACACTTCAGTTATTGTACAGCATCTTGCTGCCTTCTTGTGGAAACAAAAGCTAGAGGAGAAAAGTTCATCTTAGTCTTTCTTAGTTTTCTGCCCTGCTAATTGGTGTCTATTAACAACAAAAAAATCTATCACAAGAAAAACTGGGGAACTGGAAATACAGTGCTGGTAAGAAAAGAGACAAGAAGAGCAAGTGCCACCTCTTCCACCTGTCTATGCCTACTGCCTGCCTGCTTTTTGCTGCTGTGACACAAGCAAACTAAGAACTACAGGGATCTCATACCAGTTTAGAACTATTTAAGTTAGAAAAAATGTTCACATTTGCTTTTGTGTTCCCATTCCCCCAAAATCATGATTTCATGTGGTTTAAAACTGACACAACCTATTTTCTTTGCATCTTTAATGGCTTGCTAAGAATAAACACTATCCTCTCACCATAACACGAACTCTGGACCAATTATTTCTTTAGAAGACAAAAATAAGAAAATCACAGGACACCAACCCTGAAAGCAGAGGACTGAGTAGAATGGAGATCACTTCCTGTTGAATTACGATGTTAACTACTTGGGTGGTATAACAAAATACTGCAGATGCACCTTTGAAAGACGCAGGCAGTTTTATGGCATTTAGGAATGTTAAACAGAAACCAGTATTTAATGTGGCTCTTCATTCCCCTCTACTGGCCATACTGTAAAATCACCAAGATTCAAGACTGAAGTCTTCACAGACTTCTTTAGACAAGCCAAGACAGAAACAGGGCTTCCTTTTTTTTTTTTTTTTTTTTTGTCTTGTCTTGAATAGTAGAGGTCTGCACATGTGAAGGCCTTGGGTACCCATGAGTAGCTGGGCTGGGAATAAGCCACTGGGCAGGGCAAGGTCTTCAGAAGCCAAGGCAATATATGAAACTCCATTGCAGCAGTCCTTTGTAAATTATTAGTCAGATTGGCTTGTGCTGTTTCTGACTACAGCTCTTCTAGCCATACTTCTGCTTATAAGTATCCACTTGGGCGATCAGTCCTCAACAGTTCAATAACCTTGTGCAGCATAGCTAATTTGCATGGCAAAAGAAAGTCACACAACATCAAGGACTCAGTTCTGTGAACAAATTTGTTATGTCCAGTGCCATCATTCATCTGACTTCACTCAGGGGCACAGAGGAACAACAGCAAGGCATGCACATATTACTATAGTATTTCCAAAGTGCCACTCAGCAGCACTTTATGTCTGTTTCTAGGCCAAAACAGGTTTCTAAAGTAATAGCTCTGAAACTCCATACCTCTGACTTGGATCATTTTGGTGACATTGCCGAAGTATTCATAGAGCACAACAAGGTTGCACTCAGAAATATCAATGCCTTCATCAGCAACAGATGTAGCAATTAGCAGTCTGCTGTCTTTGTTGGTTTTGAATGCATCCAGTATACCCTTTTGCATTGGGACGGTCATACCTACAGTACCAAGAAACTGCGTCAGGAAAAAACACTGAAGAGTTCCTTGAGCAAGATACCTGCATTTGCTCTTAAGTGATTAGAAATGAGCATGTCCTTTTGATCTAGAAACGTACTTCAAGTCTGCATATCCAGCTGGCTGCATGCTACACCCACTAAGCAGGAATTCCTGTTGATGTGCCTCAAGAATTGTCATCATGGGAAACACCATTTCAGACACAATACCTAGCTGATCTTTATTAGAGAGACCCATACAGCTTAGTTATTTTAAGCCCAAGCTAACTCTTAAGCCATCCATAATTCATTTCAGCTGTAGCTTCCATTCTACCTTAAAATGTCTTTGTGCCACCAAACAAAAAATAAGAGAGGAATCTGTAAAAGAAACATGGAAAATACCACTACAAGTAATCACAAAAAGCCATGATAGCGAACAGTTTCTAAACTTTTGAACTAGGAAAAGAATCCTACAGCAAAGGGTCATTGGCAGTGTTACTGCTGCTTTAACCAAAGATTCTGGACAGAAAAAGCAAGCATCTCCTTAGGATTGGTTAAAGGTCTTCTAGACATAGAGGAAAGCATAGCGCAAACTTCCTCTGTTTAAAAGCACAGAAGATGAACACAGAAAGAGTAGAAGAATTTTAGCAGTGTAGCCACCATAGGTCTAGCAACTGGTATTCCTCAGTGCAAACCTGTGTACCTGTTTTTTGATCTCTTCTTCCATGACCCATCAACACATCTGGCTTTATGTGGCTAAGTAGAGGGTTTGCTTCTATCCACTTCTTCAAAGCCTGGAAAGCAAATCAGGGAATTAGATCCTTGCCCAGATGAAATGCTAGTTTGGGACAGATAGGTAAATTCTGCCCATGCTTGTCTAGACAATCAGTAATTCCAGGAAGCAAAAGCAGAAGAGAAGGTGGAACTTGTGGGTCAGGAGGGAACACCTCTTAATAGGTGAGAAAGCAAGGGTAAAAGCCATGATGCCAGATCCAACTATGCCACAACTGATTTCCACTTTTCCCACTCCTGCAACTTAAAGGCCAGCTATACAGCAAGCAGCCTTTCACTGCTAAAAAGTATGCTTTTTTTCTCTTATAAACCAACAGATCACTGAATACTATACCTCTGGGATCCAAAGGAAATGAATTGCTATTTATGAACTGAACTTTCTCACTGCACAATGAAAGCAGCACCTTCAAACTGCTCTTACATAAGAACAAAATTCAGCCAAGGTACAGTAGGCTTTTACATCTATAATGGAAAATTGCCAGCAGATGTTTGGTGGTGTTAGTTTGGAGTTTAGCCTGCCTTTAATTTTTTTCTGGTTTGCAATTCATCCAGCATGTCTATACCCAAGGATAAAACGGGGGTTAGGACTCTCAGCTGATAAATCTGTTTACAGTAGCCAGAGACTGTGATACCTTGCAGTAAATGTTTAAGAGCTACTGAAGCTAATGATTAGCAGCACATGACTTTAAGCATGAACTTTTTCTGGGAACAAGGTATTGGAAGGGAGAAAAAAGATCATCCCACTTAGATCCTTGATCCTAGGCAAGTATGAAATAGACCAGTGCATCAGAAGGGTCCGGAGAGTCTTCTCAAAGTCTACTTTTTTCTTGATCAAGAACACATGCCAGGTCACAGATGTCCTTTGGGTCCCTAAGAATCCTCCAGGAAACCTATAAATACCTCCTGATGTGCAGTCAGTAATGGAGCAGAGCTGCTGGTGTATAACACTTCCAGATTAAAGCCAAAAACCTTGTAACACATCTTGTTAAAACTGACTTCAGACCTAAAGTAAAAATCTGACAGCTTAATGATCAACTGTGACATGTAGCAAGAAGTGATGAAGAACACCACTCTGGTACTCTAGTTTTTAGAAAAAGAAAAAAAAAAACCTCATCCTGTCTCAGCGCATCAGTGCTTAGGAAGATACAGAAAGATAAATTAGGAAGATCAAATACATGCATATTTTTCTATTTACAGATCAAAATGGGAAGGGTAATAGATGAGGCATTATTTTCTCACTTCTGATTTTAGGAGCTTTAAAAAGAAACATCTTACAACTACTAAGGCTCTTGTCTTAGCAAAGAGAAGAGTGCGAGTCTGTGGGTTATAGCGGTATGCTTCATCCAGGATGCAAGCAAGCTCTTCCAGCTTGGGATTCTCATTTGATTCATCTTTTGAAAGGGCAATCATTTCTGGTTCTTTCTCTGGAAGAAAACAGCACTGTCTTGAATAATTTACCTTCTTTAACACAGAAAACAGAATTCTCACCCAAACGTACTGTAAAATGCCACCCACATTCTCTTTAGCATCTCTTTTTATTTTCTATACCATTCTTCCAGATGCAAGCAAAGAAAGCTATTGGTTAAATGTAACAAAATCCCCAGAAAAAAAATATCTGACTCTCTCACATTTTGTAGCAAACTGACAGCAGAACCTCTGTGACACACTGTGCATCAAAAGATGGCAACAAAACAAACTTAGTTCTTGCAAAGAGCAGTGCTATTTCCTCTTAGGAAACAACTGACACTAGAGGGCAGAAGCCCAGTGTTTTAAAATTGCAGTGAACACTGCAACGCACCAGATCACAGGCTGGTTTACAGCACACAGCTACTAAATCAGAAGTTAGAGAACAGTGCAACCTCTTTTAATCAGAAGGGTACAAGGGCCACCTGCTTCTTCCTTGACTTTTGGGATTCGTCCAGGAGCACTGGGCAGGAGGAGGCTAGGCAGTGCATTCAGCAGTGTATGTTGCCTTGTCTAATGCTGCCAGCGTCCATGATTGTAGACCATCCCCCTACTTGTGGGGCACACCCTTAAGGACACCGCTGCCTTATCTCAAAGTCAGGCATGTAAGAAGCTACGACAGCATATAGCCACAATTACTACTACTTCCTTAGCTCCTGCACTCGAAGCTTGAAGTCCCAGAAAGTAAGTTCCCCCCTGCCTACCCTAACACTACATTTGCACCCACACGGACACTAGATCTGCTGAAAAGCGCAAAGTTTCTGGAAAAACAACCGCACTTACTCTGAAGAAAACACTTGGATCATCCTACCATAAGCCCTCTTCTCCCCTGCAACTGTCAGCTACTGTGTGAAATACCTTGAAATTTGGCTGTTAGTTGCTTCTCTAACTCTGTATATGGTCCATTTTTGACATTTTTGAAAAATTCAGTTAGGTAGGCTAAAGCATCTTCAATGCGGGCGTCTTCACTGATGATGAGAGCATCGTTGAATTTCTGCTCAGAAAGAGAGATATGCACATTTAAGCCTCATTTTCTGTGGGACAGGATGAATGCAAATTTTATTTAGCTAGATTAAGTATTACAAACTTGTGTTGTTCTTCCATTTGCAAGAAAACACAAGCATTACAAAGTCTCCTCAGCACTATACTGTTGATAGTATCTTAAGACACAACTCTTACACACAATGCTTTAGCCTGTGTCAAATAAAATAATTTGGTTCAAAACCTGCGCCTGGGTGAACATATCTGTATCAGAAAGAACAGGATGGCTCCACCTCTGCATGGGAGGAAAGAGGATATACCCTTACCCGCAGGTGTTCAGTGCAAATGAAAAGGTCTCTACAAATGCTGCTTTCCTCTTCCTTATCTGGCAGTTGCAACAGTTTGCATTTCTTCTGAGTGGCAACTATCCAGTGTTCATATTTCTGTGTTCCAAAATCATTCTTGCTGATTTGAGACATAGTATCTAGTAAAGAAGGAGGAAATAGACATTTGTTCATCTTGACTAACAAATAACCAGAACAGTTAGCTAGAAAATAACACATTTTCCATGAATGTTAGATCTAAAAAGCCTATGCAGAAGAATACTGTATGATACAAGAACAGAATCACTGAGGCTGGAAGGCACCTGTGGAGGTCTTTAGTTCAACCATCTGCTCAAAGCAGGGTCACCTAGAGCCAGTCACTCAGGATCATGTCCAAATGGATTCTGAGTACTTCCAAGGATGGAGACTCCCCAACTCTGGGCAACCTGTCCCAGTGTCTGACCACCCTTACAGCAAAGAAGTTCTTCCTGTTGTTTAAGTATCTCTGTTTGTGCCCACTGCCTCTTGTCCTGCTTCTGGGAACCATCTGAGAAGAGTCTGGCTCTGTCTTCTTCACTCCCTGTGTTTCAATGTATACCCACACGTTAGGCTAAAATTAACCCAGTAAAATTCAACTGAGGATCTGTGTGCATACACACATCTGCAGAGTCTTTAGCAATAAAATTAGAGCTCACTTATCCTATAAGAAGCCTACAGTATTCAAGACACTGCATGTACATTGCTTCTTGAATTACCAGCTACTCAATAGTTAAGTATTCATTTGCTAAACAGTCCATGGTACTTAAAGGCATATTATCCGAGGGCCTGTTCTTGAGGCAGAATTAGTCAGTAGTTGTTTGTCACATACATACTCTGAGTGCTTCACGATTTCAATAATCAGAGGGTCCACAGAATGCCAATGGCATTCATGCAAGAGGAACTGTGATGCAGAAATAAGCTTCAGAAGTGTTTGCTTAATTTAGCATGCAGTTTAAAATTCCCACTGTATTTGTTCTTTGTTGGGGATTCTTGACTTTTGGGTTGGTTTTCTTTTTGGTTGGGTGGGGGGTTTGGGTTTTTTTTTTTCAGTTCTCCCTTCCTGCCCCAGAATATAGTTCACTCTCCAATATCTGGAAAGTGGGGGGAAAAAAATCTAGAAAGTATAGAACTGAGGTAAACAGGCTTAAGGCACCCTAGTCAGTTTGCAAAAGCCAGTCTAAGCACAGCCAAAATCCTTTAATTCAGAGCTGAATAGACTAAGGCTGATCCTGAGCATAGCCATCCATGGGTCTCTGCTTTGTACCCCCTGTAGCTCTCAAATTTGTTGATAAGAGCTTACTGGACACCACTTAGGAACCCTGCAAAGGCAGAAGAGATCAGCTGATTTCTGCCGGGCTGCAGAATTAGGTCGTATGACCATGAGACCCATTCCCCTCACAGCCATGCATCTTCCTCTTGGCAAACCTTCACACCACTGCAGCTCCTGAGGCTGGAACCCTACAGACAAGTGTTTCATTTCTTAGGCAGTCATATCCTCTCTCTGGTGGTGTTCATGTTCCACAGATCCTCCTCTGTAAAATTACTTTAAATGCTTTTCAATAGGAAAAATAGAGACCTGGTAAACAGTGGAAATAGAGGTAATCCAGAGGTATAAAGAGAACAAACTGCTGACCAGAAAAGGTGGCCAGGGCACCCCTAAAAATAACTCTGAGCACAACTCAGACAGGCCAGAGAAAACATGAGAAGTGTCAGAGCAGCAAGAGTGAAAGTAAACTTTCGCTGAAAGGAAGAAATTAGAACATTCAGAGTAACACCATAACTGAGACCATTCTTTTTTTCCTTAACAGAGACAGATTTAGGTATGACGTGTTTGGAGAAACGCTTAAATAGGAACATACAGGTATCTCTCATCAATGAAATCCAGCTCATTGCATTTTGAAAGCAAGCCCTTTGGTAGTTTTGTTTCAGATTCTTTAAACATTCAAAATTATTTGACAGTGTCAAAAGCACACCATCCTTACCTGCAGGAAACACAGTTGAAATCCAAGCAAAAATATTGATGAATATCAAACTAATCACTTAGGAAAATAACTGACTCTCGTACCTGTAATCTCTTATTTAGGAAATACTGGTTAAAGGCAAGTAAAAAGGAAGGAGAAAGGAAGTGGAAAAAGAGTGATTGTTCTAGCAGCCATGAGGATTCACACTGATGTAATCAAAGACTGAATCCCAGTCCCAGGCATATTACAGTATCTTACCCACTGAGTAAATCTTCTTCATCAACGCCTCTGTCTCAGACATCAGACCTGAGATAATGTCTGCAAAGTGATTCTGAACTCGCATTTTAACCCATCTGACATCTAGAGACAAGAAACGTAAGTCAGTGGCCTGAATAAGTAAAACATTTCCCTGGGCAGCGCAGAACAAATTCTTGTCTAAAAGAATGCTACATATGGTGCTTTATGCAATCATAATGATATTTATTGTTAATGAGCATTACAGTTGTACAGAAAGCAACAGCACCCAGTCTTCACTGGCAGAACTGCACTGGCTTTTCTGCCTTGCTAAATAAAAACCAGAGATCGTGGAGCTCAGCAAAGAGAAAATTTGCCCAAATGGGCACTACCTTACTGCAGGGCAACAGTGAAGTGCATGCTTAAACTCCTCTCAAGCCAGCAGGAAGCAAAGCTCCAGCTTAGTTTTAAGCTTTTAACTTCACCTGGCCAAAGGAGAATTGGATAGCTGCCTTAATTATGGTGCTTTGCATCTCATGGGAAAATAAAAAGGAAGCATGCTTACATGTTTCTGGCTTGTTTCTGAATCTCTGCAGATCCTCTTTGTTCTCTCTGACAGTGGATATGGCCTGTATGTCAAGGTAGGAGCAGAGTGTACAGATGTGTTCTATCGTTTCCTTGACGGTCTTGGCATTACCAACTCCAACGGAAGCAGTTAAACCTACAATCTGAGCACACACATGAATAGCAGTGGTTGCTCCTTTGTCACAAACAAGGAAACCAACCCAGGAGATGCTGTTACCAATTGCCAAGTTGTCACCGTCTTCAAAAACAAGGAAACAAAACAGACAGCTGAAGTAAACACGAGTGCAAGGACTAAATCTTCAGAGCCAAACGTCCCAACTCATGCCCTCTCCAAGGCACTCAAGCTTAGAGTATTCAAACTGAAAATAAATTATCCACCCACTTAAATCCATAATCAGCTGTATTTGTCAGTGCTCATCATACACAGAAACAGCAAATCCACCCCCAGAACGGTCCTCCGCATTCATTCAGAGAAGACGTCTTCTCAGCTGGACCAAAACCTCCTGTCAGCAGAGGCAGTAGCCCCACTTTATTGTTGCAGAAGACAGCAACAGAGAGGTGACAAGGACACTACTAAGGTCTGGGGCACATGCTTTATTCCCAGCCCAGCAGTCCTGTTTGCTCTCAAGTACTCTGGTCTCTGTCATGCTTGATCAGTCCTTCTTGGCAGCTGGAGGGAAGATATAACATGGGAAAACAGCCTGGAGGTGTCCAAGAAGAGGGAAAAAGTGTTCCAGATGCTACCATTTCAATTTTGTAGCCATTGTTAAGTGGGAGTTTGAACTGGATTCACACAAAAGGCAAGACTTCAGGCTTTGCCGACTGCACTGAAAAATACTTTTGTCTATTGTTTTCACCACTGAGCCTTACCTGAGGCAGCTGGTTTGCAGAGGAGTCAAATTTTTGTTCCAGATATCTGGTCATTAACACATTGTAAGGGTGGTTGCCCGTAGTGTTGTGGCACTCATCAAATATCATCAGAGTGAAGATGGAGAGAGAAGTAAGGATCCCTTCCTCAAAGCTATTCACAAGAATCTGGGGCGTCAGCACAATTATGTCACTGTCCTGTATAACCTTTTCTACAGAGACATTTGCAACTGTTTCACCACTAACTCCTTGAACAGAGTATCTAGGAAGAAGAGGCAAAAGACAGGGTATGAAAAAGAATGTCTTGCAGGGCAAAAAAAGCTAGAAGGATGGACTTTTCAGCAAACCTGAAGGGTAGTCATGAAGTTCAAAATGTCAAATTGTTGGGGCTGGCAATTTGACCCACAGAAGCTGAGAAAAAAAAAAATGCTGAGGGCAAACAACTGGATTTTCAACTCCCATTAATTAAAATATATTGGATTTGAGGGTGGTGATTTTTTTACATTTAAGCTGCATCTGTCAGTTCACATGTAAGCTGTATTTGGAGACCCTACCTTTCATCCCTTTTCTGTATATGTCTGGCAGCATGGGACTGTTTTCTGCCCAGCAGCCTCATTTTCCTGTATCTATAAGGATTCATATGCGGACATTCAAAATTAGAAGCTATATGTTTGTCGATACTCCCCTAAGCAACTTTCCAGACCCACCTGAGAGGTGGACCATCATTTTCCGACTAGATGGTCCACCTGCCATTCTTACCACTAGGCGTCATCCTTACATTAACGCCAAACGCACTTGTCACCAGTAAACCCATTACATTTTGCCCTAGCCACAGCTAACCTAAAGGGCAGTTTATTTTCTGGGAAGGAAGCCACCAGGTAGAAATACACTTACCCACTTCTTTCAAAATGCTGCTTGAATACAGTTTTCTGTTGTTGGTACACTGGCACTTTAGTTGCAAGAAAGACAACTTTTGCCTTTCGTCCTGCGGGCACGTTCTGGAAATGGTGTTCGCAAATCATAACTGCCACAAAAGTTTTTCCAGATCCTTTAAACAAAGAATGTAGAAAGTAAAGCACCAGTATGAAAGGGCGTATTTGTAAGCAGGACCCTCTCCCATCTGGATGCCCTGTAACAAAGGGCAGCTGACAAGGAGGCTGTAACACTTCCAGACTCTCTGGGGACAGATTTGAACACATGCTTGCTGCTTTACTCGGGTGGGTAATCATTCCTTTCTCTCTTGCAGTCTCAATTTGTAAAGACCATGTAGGCAGTCAGTGGGAAGGACAATCCATTCACAGTTTTATTTGAGTTCTTTGAAATCACTGAGTCTATTTCTGCTCTTAGTGTGTGCTCCCATATCAAATCAGACTATGGTACAGGCACCGGGCACTTTCAGCTTCCATCCTTCCCCATGCAGCCTTGCTCCTCTCACATTTCTTTTCCTTCAGCACTCAGGATCACTGTGCAGGCCACCCAGGTTCTTCTGTGACTCTGCCTCTGCTACACCACCTGCCTCTCCAGGAACCAGGGGAGAATCAGACTATCAATTTGGAAAACACAGGTGGAGAGAAAGAGACGATTGATCTCTCCTTTGCTGCTTAACTTCAATCTCCCTAATTCAGTCCTGAGCTACTGCAGAAGTTCCCTGTGCTGTTTTGATGTTGTAGGCATTGCAGTACAGAAGACAGGGGAGTCTCAGGGCAACTCATCCTGTTCTTCCTTCAACTTGCAAGCCAAATTTCTTAAAGATCTGCAGGTATCAGTCAGTGGTTTTAACTCAAAAATCCGCACTGTGGAGTGAGAAAGCAGAGGTCAGAACATCGAAATCTGAATACAAGCACTGAAGTGCCAAGGAACACAACTGTCTTGCTCAGTCTCTGTGCGGCCCTTGGTCATTAATTTCAGGTTCGATCTAGTTAGACTCCTGCAAGGAAGTCTGCTTTTAAATAAACAGCTGGAAAAGTTTGACTCAACCTATACCCTTCCCTATCCTGCATAGCCCTTTCCACCACGAGAATTTTCTAAGAAACATGTTTTCTTACCTGTGGGGGCACATATCAATGTGTTTTTCCCATTGATAGCAGGCTGCGCAAGTTCAGTCTGGTAGCTCCGAGCCATCTTTGGTTCATAAACAGGTGAAGACTGATAGATGCTTTCTAGGAGAGAACCACGTTTTTGTGGAGTGTTGCAACAGAAACGCATAAAATATATTGTGCCCCATACAGTTGCTATCTAAAATGATACAGGTAGAGTCCTTGCAGTCTACACAGAGCATTCTCTGACAGACGAGCCTTTTAACAGGACATATGCACCAAACAAGAATTTTGTATAGGTTTGATGGCATATTCTTGTTACCGCTCAACTGTGCTTCCTAAAATGAACTCATCTCAAGGTCTTGGCTGACAACGTTCACCTCCACTGGTCTGTGGAGCAGAAAGCAAGGGCTTATTTTACCCCAAATATATGCACAATATTCCTTTTAGCCTTCTGCTCTACAGACTTTTGAAGTTAATACTCTCTTAAATTGTGGTCTTGTCAGAGGATCTGCACTTATGGAACAGGAACTAGAAACCACTGGTGGAGCAAAATTTACCATATAAGGCATGACAGCCACTGCACAGATCCTTTGCAGCCACATTCAGCTCTCTAAACCGGCTAATATCAGGTCACACATGAATTAGTTAGAGAAGAGATGCGTCAAAAACAGTCTGGTGTTTGGAGACCTTTTTGATAATGTACTGACAGAACAACTTTGCACTAGAAATGTGGTAAATGAGGGGCAACCCCTAACATGCGCAATGCCCAGCACAACATCCTTTAAACATTAAAACAGAGACAGCTAAATAAAGTCAGAGATTTGTACTATTGCCTCAGTACCTTCCTTTGTGGCACACCACATCTGCATCCTTCAGGAGTCTAAGGAAAGGGAGAATTCCAGCCACAAACTGTTTTAAGTTGCTAGGTCTTACCTGAAGCTGAACAGAGGTTTTCACTGAGATTATTATCACATTCTGCTTCTTCAGAAAATGTCATCATAGTTTCAAAGCTGTTCTCAGAGGCATCTGTCATTTCATCATCAACATCTTTGCCATTATCTGTACAATCACAAAAAAAGGCATGTTATTGATCCTTTTGATTTTAAAATGTTGTATTTGCTGAGATGATAAGGTGAAGGAGTTGGTTGCTAGCATGGAAAGACTACATAAAATCATGCTGCATCCGCTGCTTCCAGGCTCCCTTTCAAGTAAGATGGATAGCACCGAGACTCTTGGGTTTAGAAGACCCACATACTCATTATACATTTATGTATCCCTTAAAAATCAAGGGATATAATAGATTGGGAGGGAAGTTATATCCTCTGTGTTTAGTGACAAGATTACAGATTTAACACGGACATTAACCACAACCATGAAAAATACTCAGGAGTTGAAAGAAGCTTTGTAAATTCAAGACTTTGTTCTCCCCTTCCCCCCACCTTTTGGAAGGACCTAGAAATTTTAAGATTATCTCCATGCTGTATTGTACATAATAATCAAGAGAGGCTCCAAAGATGCTTGCTAAAATTTTCTTTGGCCCCGTAATTATTACCTTCTCAAAGACCTGTCACTGGGCTTTGCATGAAGAGTCTCATTGCAAAAGAAAACATGATCACAATGTGCTGATTTTGGAGAGGGAGAAAGAGTACATTTGCACCCTAATCCATCTTCAGAAAGCACACAGTATCTGCAGTGAACTTCTACTAGCAACTCTTTTTAACTGCTACCATTAAAATGCTTCCAATGCGGACAATATTTCTTCAGTAGGATGACTTTGGTTTTATTAAGTTGGATGTTAGCAGAAGCTGCCTCAAAAGACAGTGATCTCTTTAACTTATAAAATATGACTGTTAACCAAATAATATGTATAGCCATCAGCTACGTAAAA
The DNA here is from genome assembly GCF_030463565.1 of Pelecanus crispus. NCBI lineage: Eukaryota > Metazoa > Chordata > Aves > Pelecaniformes > Pelecanidae > Pelecanus > Pelecanus crispus. The sequence goes on along the minus strand of NC_134676.1, from coordinate 70,122,396 downwards.
TAATATTGATATATGTATAAGTATTATTCTGATGTATATTTTATATAATTATTATACATTTATTAACTACATATATAATTATATATAAAAATAATTAAAACTCCAGATAAGAAATTACACACATTTGACTCAGCAATTAAAACTTTTCAAAATAAGTAAAACTGTTTAAAAAGCTACTTAAAAGTAGCTTGTCCCAGTTACTAATTAAAAAAATTCAATCAATTATAGCTTGGGAGAAAGCAAATGTAGATATAAAGAAATACAATCCAGTTTATCTAAAATCACTTGTCTGTCTTAATTATTTTGTAGTAAAACACTACTGCTTTAAATTCTCCCGAGCTGCAGGGTACTCATATAGGTATTTTTCAGGTGGAAAAAGGTAAATTCAATGACAAAAGCAAAACCTTATTAGGGGAAATTCTCCATTTTTACAGCAAATGAACACAGTCACTCGTTAAATGCTGCTTATTGATTTCTCCAAGAAAAAAAGTATATGATCTGCTCTGTGAATCACAGAAGTGTACCACTTGATAGAGTATCAAACTACTAATCATATTTTATCAGAAAACATTGCATCTATCACAACTCAAGCAACCAGAAAGATGGCAATACATAACTTACAGTAGAAGAGAGGGAAAAAGATAAACATTTTGTTATTCTTGTACCTTCAGAGCCTTGTATGCTGCCCATTTCTCTTTACTAAAGCTAAAGACATCATTCATAAGCATATGGGAGGAAAAATACTCAAAAAACACCTTCTGATGGTTTGTAGAGTAGTACCTATATTTCATTTTATATAAAAGACATTTTAATTTTAAAAAAGGGGGTTATTTTTAAACAACGAGCAATGCGGTCTGATGGTATCATTTTAAAGAAGAATAGATTTAGACTAGACATTGGAAAGAAGTTTTTTGCAGTGAGGGTGGTGAAGCACTGGAACAGGTTGCCCAGAGAGGCAGTGGAGGCCCCATCCCTAGAAACATTCCAGGTCAGGTTGGACGGGGCTCTTGAGCAACCTGATCTGGTTAAAGCTGTCCCTGCTCACTGCAGGGGGGTTGGGCTAGATGACCTCTAAAGGTCCCTTCCAACCCAAAAGCATTCTATGATGATTCTATGATAAATTAGCCTTATTCTCATTAAAAAAAAAAATTACTGTCTGGTACAAGAATAAGGAAAGAGCATCATAAAAACAACTTGCTGTTTACCTTCTCTCATATTCCACAGTTCACTTGCATTGTAATATCCTGTGTTATCTAGTGCCAGCTGAAGGCTTTTTGGCCAGTTTTCCTTATCCGATCGACAGAGACATTCAATGAGTTTAGTTATCCCAGCTGCTTTGCTTCTGTATTCACTAATCTGCACGAACAACAAACAGAAGTTGCTGTAGCTTCTGAGCAATCAAAACCACTGTGCTTTGATTGATATTTTGATTTCTTTTGCTTGATGTTCAGCTGAAAACTGCATTTTCTTCTCACAGAATAAAAGGTTTCCAATAAAATTCCGATACCTACTGCTGCTGCAATTCTGCCAGCCTAGGAGTACACTAAATTTAGCTGAACTACATCAACACGTAGGCTATTTGCTTAAATATTCACAAGGTCTGAAACATCACAGAGCTGTTCTGTGAATTTTCATCTGGCAAGGTCCTTGTAACAAGCCGTTATCTGCCATAAACCTCTGAGGCCAAACTGATTAAGAAACATTCCAGAAAAGGTAAATGGAAAAGTACAAAACTTATGGCAGGCCTGATGTTTAGTCAGATGCAATAGCTTTCCAAATGTTATGTATCTCCACAAAGAAATACCACTTTAAAAATAAAATAGCTGCAAACAATCCTTCTCAGGAGTCACAAAGAGCAAGAACACCTAACAGACTCCTTCGCACCGCATCAATAACTTATTATTAACCAGTCATAAATAATGAGTGATTGGTAATATCACTTGTTATCAGTCATCAGTAATGACAGTGACCTAGAACTGGGTAACAGTACAGCAGCTTCACATCCAAAGTCAATGAAAATGTTGTCGACTTCCGTGACACAGCATTTAGCTAATGACTTCAGAACAGAAGTTTCATTTTACCTTACAATCATCCCTTTGGGTGCTGACAAAACTCAAAGAGCCACACAAAGTTTCTAGGGGTTGCTACAGTTAAGGTAACAGGCTATGTCAAATCCCGTAACAAGCAGGAATCAATTTAGGCAACATCTAAATGCCACTTTGCCTACTTCCATCTGTATTTTTAGGAGCATTAATGCAGTGTGAATGCTCCAGAAAGCGGTCTATTTCCAAGGCATAGCAAGGCACCCATTTCACTGTAATGTGGCACCTTCCAGAGCCTCTGATGTCTCTTCACAGGAGCCTGGGCTCTGCAGATACGCAGCTGAGCACTGTCAATGCCAAAGCCACCCCATTCTGTTTCCCTGCCTGCAACCCTTTCACGTGCCGCCTTATCCACCAAGCCGGAGGGGTGAAAAACGAGACGTGCAGGTGTCGCAGACAGCGCTGCTGTGGGAAGCTGCAGCCACGCAGCAAAACCTCCTCTAAGCAGAAGAAAGCAAAGTCCCTCCCCAGGGGACCGTGGCTGGCCATCGTCCTCACTCAGCAGCCTGATGGATGGGCACCAATTCATTCCGCAAGTGAGGCAGCCAGCACTTCTCTGCAGCAAAACTAGGCAAATACTGGGATTTTACCATTAACTGTACCTGCAGGATCTCATCACACTCCCTTTCTATCAGGCATGTGTTTATGTAGGGCATGAGTGCTACCGGATCAACTTCTAGCATTGTTGCTTCTATCCGCTTCAACAGCTGCCTGTGCAACTCCAGTTTTTCCAGTTTGCTGAAGTCCCAGTTTTCAATTGCTTCTGCCAGTCCAGTGTAACCTTTCAGAAAAAGCGACAAATCGTTACTGTGAATTCAATCTCTAGCTAGAATAGGTAGCAACAAGATGAAAAAACACCTTCTCAGCCACACTGAAGAACTTATTTTGGCCTGTAACTGACAAAAATCTAGGTGTACCAAACAATTTTTATAGATTGACTGTTTTCCTTTACAGCGCTTGTATGTATAACATGAAAAACCCTATGCTAAAAAAGCAGTAACACTTGGAAAGAGAAAAAAGAGCTACACAGTGTCACAGCCTGCATCACCCAAGCAACCATAACAACCCCCTTCCTTTGATCCATACAATCCTTGGATCCCTGCAGGCCATGATATTCTTCTACAGGAATTCCCAGAGCACAGGACACTATTCGGCATCACAAATGCCTTTGGTCCCCTTTTCTTTTATTTACCAGTCCTTTATCTTTTAGTCCTGTCCTTGGCCCCATCCTCCTTCAAAAATCCTTGTCATACTGGATTCAAGCCTGGCTGAAAGCAACCCAGAAACCTGCAGCCCAGACAAGTCAGGGAACAGCTGAAAATACTGTCCTGGAACAGACAGTGGCAGGGAATCTTATTTAGAGGAATTGTGTGATTTGCTGTGTAGGCTCCTGGAAGAAAGCAGGTCAGGGTCCCAGAGGAACTGTGGGAAAACAGAAAGAATTTGCCTTTTTATTTTCTTTTAGAGGAGCAGGAGAGAAGTGTAGATACTTACCACCACAACATCTTCAATCTAATTATCACCTATCTCTGCATCTGCCAAATACAAGAGTAATGCCATATTCTAATCTCAGGCCCAGTTATAAGTACTTGGGATAGCACTTGGAGTCAGCAGGTTACGTTTTTAAGTTTTCTGCTGAAGATACACCAAACTGAACGCTATCAACGTGCTCAAAGAAGGTATTTTTGCAATTCAGAAATTAGGACTATCACAGGCTAACAAGAAGTTGCTCTGGACCCAGTATTTGCTTTAAGGGCAGAGTGTGCTACATCCAAGTGATAGAAAATTTTTTAATAACTGTTCAATGAGATACTGTAACTATCCATAGTCAAGAGTGAGTAAACGAAAACAACAGTGGCTTTATGGCATGAGATTTTGGCATTTCAGATACCTAACAAATCAACAAGAATCTATGACAGAACCTACATGTATAGAGGAAAGCTGGCAAATCCTGGTAATTTTAAACCTTCACAGTCTCTTCCGTCACATTTTGGAAAGGAAATTGCATTACGACCTCACACATCAAGCAGTCATAGCTACTGAGGAAAAATCATCTCATTTATAAACTATTAATGGTTACTTCTTGAAACACAAGACTTTTAAGACCTCTGAATAGTTTTTAAATATCAGTTTCTAATTTAAGACTCTGTCCTTGAATGAAGTTATCCCACGCTACCAGTCAACCCCCACACGCAGCTGAAACCCATGTAGCTTTCTCTTTCAGAGGATTTAGCTTCCTTTAATTAGATTTCGTGGGAACAATGGCTCTCTTCTCTCTTCTCTAAACGCTCCGAGACAGACGAGTCTCCCGTCAGTGAGGCTTTATTCTGCATCCCTTCATCTTCCATTGACTTTCCCCATCATCGAAACTGTTCCAGCTGCTTCTCCCACGGGCGTCTCCCCCGTGCCTTCGAAGAGTTCGATTTGCAGCCTCTGGCGACCCACGATTTCCTACCGCGTCTCGCCGGGTGTGACCAGACCCGACAGCAGAAGCCCAAGGGTAACGGAGCGACCCTGCGCGCCCCGTCTGGGCCGGGCCGGGCCGCTCGGGCTCCGGCAGGGAAAGGGGCGAAGCGGAGGAGCCCACGCTCGCGAGTGGGAACCCACCTGCTGCAACCAGGGCGTCCAGGAAGCCCCGGAGCCAGCCCTCCGCCTCCAGCTGCAGGATGGCATCCAGGAACAGCGCGGCGGCCGCCGTCACCCCCTTCTCCTCCTCCTTACGGACTCTCTCCTTCACCTCTAGCAAAAAGGCGAAGCGGGCACAGGGTGAGGGAGGGGGCCAGAAGCGGCGGCGGGGAGGCGAGAGCCCCCCGCCCTCGGCGGCAGCGGGCAGCGCCGGGGGAAGCCGGCCGCTGCCGGCCCCTCACCGTCGGACAGCCAGTCCGTCATGCCGCCCAGGACGTAGACGGGGTTCAGGCTCCTCTCGATGTACCGCCTGTAGCACCGCAGGCCCTGCTTCTCCTCGGCCGTCATGGCAGCTGCGGCTGCGTGCGGGGCGGCGGGGGCGCGGAGCCCGCCCTGCCCCGGCACCGGGAGGGCCGGAGGGGGCGAGGGGAAGCCCCCCCGCACAGGGAGCGGACGGGAAAAAGAAACTGCGGGTCGGCGGGAGAATCGAAACCGAAAGCGGCCCGGGGGAGGGGGCCGGGCACGCCGGCGGAGCCACCGCGCTGCTTTCGGCTGGCGCCTGCTGTTAGCAGGAGAAAAAGAAGGCAAGGGGGAAGAAAAACAAACAAACAAAAAAAAAGCAAGCATATCTGCATGCACGCTCTTTGGAAAGCCTGTGACCAGGCGTTTGCGGCTCTCGGGGAGAGGGGGAGCGCAGCGAGGTAATGCGAATAAAGGTATCGCTCTGCCCCCTCTTCCCTTTTGCCCCCAGAAAACCCTGAACTGGACTTACAGGCTGTATCCTGGTTTATCGTAAAAGGCTGAAAAATAATTTTCTACAGCAAGGCAAGACCCCTGCATGCTCTGAGCAAGTACTTGCTCAGCTGCTAGCATTAGTATAGCTTGGGAACATCAAAACGAGAAGGTCTGCCTGACTGCCCTGTAGCAAGGGAAGTGAGCGGCAAAGGGTAAGGCTCACAAAGCAGGCCAGCGGGTTGCAGAGCTGAAAGCACCCACAGTTCAGAAGCGCTGCTAAACATGACGACTCCATACGCAAACCTCCCTGTAACCATTAATGTACAGAGTGGGTGCATACAGCTGTTTGCAGCTTCATAAATCTCATATTCAAATAGACAACTAACAGGTACTGGCCCAGTACAAGATATCAGCTTTCTAAAGCCATGGCAACACAAGACCACTGAGTGATGGGTTTGCACTGGAAGGATATGTGGGGCGAGGCAGAAGGAAGCACTACCATTGGCATCGCATTTTCTACTCTGTTCCAGTCCATCTTTACTTTCAAGTATTTCATATTATTTCTTCTTTTTCTCTTGAGTCTTCTCTTTTGTCTGTTCCACCCAGTTCTAAAGAGATTATAGGAAATCTCATCTGAAACATCCCCTTTACCACCACAATGTAGTATTGTTGGCCATTGTCCTCTCAAAGGATAGGAAAGACTTTCATTTGGACTTTCAGTATTAGCCCTACACAGTGAAATGGACTAGGGAAATGTCACACTCAGCTGAACGTTATCCACCGCTAGCTGAGGAAATGTCAAACAACTGGGAGAGGACAGCTTCCACGGCGAGAAAAAGGTGAATAAGCCCTAAATGGCAGCATCAGTCACCTCTCGATTCTTTGTACATCCCTGCTCTGTGTCCCTCCTGTGCTGTGAACAAAGCAGGAGCTCCCGGACCTCGCTGTGCCTGAGCTCAGCTTCCACAGAAAGACACATCAGCCCTCAGTTACAGAAGAACAGAAATAACAACTGGTGAGTTTAATATTAAAATGAGCAAATGGGTGGGATAAATTTTTCCCCTGGATCATGCCTTGTGCCCTCCCGGGGGAGCCCAGATTTCCTAGAACCGAGAACTCAAACCTTCTCCTCCAAAACCCCCAAAATTATTACTCTCCTTCCAACCACCTGCAGAGCCAATATTTCCAGGTAGAGACCCAGACCGCCCTGCCTCTTAGCTCTGTCCATACCCCCAAGTGCCACATCCACACCTCAAGAGCACATAAATGGTTCAAAATAAATACATTGTATACACAGTTACAGAATTGGTCTGGTAATGAGTCTGGGACTCTGCTTTGACATTATACCTTCCAGATCCTTATTTGGTAGGAAAGGAAGGACACTGACTGTTCCTGTTCACTTCTATAAAATAAGTGACATAGGTTAATTTGCAGCCTGACGATGTGGCAAACAGCCTGCTCTGAATTCTCAGGGATCACTTTTGTTATTGTTTATCCGGTCTGCTGCAGTAAGAAGATCCCTTAGGGCTTAATTTCCTTGCGTGTAACAGGGTGGAGGTGTCAGCCGTGGGGCTCATCACCCAGCTCACCCTGCAGAGCGCAGCTACCAGGTGGGCCAGTAACAGACAGCAAAGACCATGTCCTGCTCAGCAGCTGACTTCACAAGTGCTTGTTACAGCTTTCACTATACCACCGACAAGTGATTTTAGCACTCAAGCTCTCTCTAGCACAGAGAGAGCATGTTCAGGGTCTTGAAAATCAGTGTTGCCGCTGGGTAGCAAACACCCTACTGTGCAGAAACCCAGTCCTGTGCTTTGCCTGAGAGCAAGAGGGAAAGAGGCTCCTTGCCTCTTGCTTCTCCAGCCTTGCAGATTGACGTGCTGCTCTTAAAGCTGGCACAAGGGAAAAGCACAGGTGTACAGGAGGCGGGATGGCACCTACTGAGCAGGGTGGCTCCAAGCTGGGTCCCACAGAGAGTGGGGACCAGTCCCACCAGGCTGGAGATGCACCCGCTGAGAGTAGGCGGCTCTCCCAGGTTTGCGTTTGCCTCTGTGTTTGCGGGGCAGCAGTGCAGTGAGCTGGGCCTGTTGAACCTCTCACACTCATGTCCATGGCAGCTGTTTTATGCTGCTCTTGCACTCGGTGTCTGGGTGCTTCAGTGCAAGTGGTGGGTTGTGGTGGCTGGGAGGGTGTTGCATTGTGTTGTGTGAGAACAAGCTGTGGTGCTGGGAATGCCTTAACCTGCTCATGCTGCTGCAAGTCATGGTGCTGAGCAGTTTCTTTGAGATATTTCTAGGCCAGGCTGTAGGAAAAGTGTTAGTTTTTCCCTCTGAAACTCTTGCAGTGCTTGGAAGGATCCCCAGGTGGCCCACCAAATACTGCTTTAGAGTGCAGTCCAGCTGCCACTGGGGTGGAATGCTGCTGCTGTGGTCCATGAGTCACATTTTTCACCATTTTCAGAGTAGAGCCTGTGGTTGTGGTCCTCAGCTTTAGTTTTTGCAGGTCCAACTTTTTGCAGGTTGCCAGCTGTAGATTTTCCCCAGGTTCACCACCTGGAAAGCGCCAAGCAATTGTCCACATGGCAGAGAGCAAAGCACCACAGGTGGTCTCGAGGCCAACAGCCAGTGTTAGCCCAAAGTTAAACTGATGGGAGCACAAGGGAAGAAATTACCATCACAAACAGGTGACGAAAAAGTGTTTGGCCAACCCTGAGCTGCCCCTGGGGTACTAAGGCACTAATGGGAGAAACTACCAGAGAAAAGGTGTGGAAGGAGACTATTGGCAAGGCTGAGAGTGACAAGAGACAGAAGATGTTGAAAGAGAGCAAATGCTGATCTACTGGGTCACTGAGCATGGGTGTAGAGTCAGCAAATAAGGGTGCTGAGTCAGCAGGAGGGGGGCAAATGAGGAAAACATGAATGGGGCAGGTTGTTTATGTCAGAGTGGAAAAGTTGGGGAAAGCGGATATCAGGCCAATGACATTTACTGGGTAGATTAAGTGTGTGAGGTCAGTTACTGCAGGGACCTACACAGTGTGTATGTACAAGATGGTCATTAGCCCAGCCACAGGTGCCCACTGAGCACACGTTTAACAACATTTCTGAATCCCGGTGGTTCCTAAAGTATCAGAAATTTAAGTAAAAACATGTACTGAATCATCTTAGAAAGCTTTCACCAGAAGATCACCCCTCATCTCTAAAGCATACTCAAGCCTTCCACTGCAAATAAATCACTCCATACTTCACTAAAAATAAATAATTTTTAAAAATGCAGTTTAACAAGTGCTGTTAAATATAATCTTTTTCATAACCCATTAATGCTTTCCTTTTGCTTGACTGAGTCCTCTGAGCACTTACAAAATTGGCGACACTTGGTGGAGGCACTAACTGGCCAACTGTTAAGAAGAAACAAAATAAGTGCTAGTGTTTATGGAAGCTTTTTAAATACTCACACATATGCCCCCTCACACATAGGCACCCATGCTTTTTCCTCTACTTGGGCAACAAAAGCATCTTGAAAGTGCAGTGATTGCTGAATGTTTAACAGCCCTAGGGAGGAGGTAGCTTTGTGTCTCCAGTCTTGCAACAGCTTATAAGCACGCGACTTTGCTCACACAAATGCTTCCACCAAAGAGGAAGACTTAACATGCCCAAAGCAAAATATTCATGACACATGTCAAAGCACCCTACCTAAGAGGCATTTTCACTAGTTACAGGGTTCTCACCCAAAAGCCTCAGTTCAATGGTATATTAAGGAGAAAAAGGAAAAGGCAGCAGACATAAATCCTTCGCGTCAATGTTGTTTGCTGATAATTACGCTCCTTGACACGTTTCTGTATGCAATACAACCAGATGCAACTGGGAACTCCATAACTTAATCACAGAAGAAAAATTTTGAGTACCAGAGTGGAAGAAACACCTCCCGCTCTGCAGGTAAAATAATCCTTACAAACCAGCATCCCTAGTTGTGGTGAACCAGAATGGGCAGAAGATGGCGCTTACTTTCTGTAGGTCGTTCCAAGGTTTGACTACAGCCTGGTGCACAACATGAAGTGGTTAAAGAGAAATGCTTTAAAATATTGTACTGGCTCAAGTTATTTAGTAGGCAAGAAAAAAGCCTAAAGCAGACCTCCAAGTACGACTTCTAGCCAAACCCAGTATCATGGCTCTTCTTCAGAAACTGAGATTTCTGCTGAATATCTGCTGCGTATCTCCTAGGTGTCAGATACTGAATATTCTCGTTCAGAACTCCAGTCAGCCCTTCTCTGGACTTGTCTGAAGCAGCCACTTTCATAGTTAACCCTTTCCTCACATCTTTTTTTCCTCCAGATACATCTAGTAAAATTCCATTGACTTACCAGAGGTGAGGGCCTGCTGCATAGTATTTTAGTACCTTGCCTTTTCTTGTTGGAATTGAGGTCAGATTCAGGCCTGAAATCATAATAGTTGCGGGTTTTTTTCCCAGCCAGACCTTAGACAGCAACAAAACCCTGATGAAACTCACTCATTGTGATTATGGCCAATACAAACCTTAATAAAGGATGGGAATAAGAATTAAATATTGAATCAGAAAGAAATATTGGTAACATTTTCCATTTGCAGGTAAAATATGACAAGTTTGTAGTTGTACACAGGGAAATTTGCAACCCAAGACACAGTTCAGTACTAGAAGGGGTTAAGTGAGTTCTGCAAGTCTTTCCCACACTGGTCAAAATGGGAAAAAAAGTCCATCTTGATTTATTACTTTCTAAATCAAGTGGTTTTGAATAATGAAGGAAATGGTTCTGTTCAGAAATTGTATATACAAAAGAATGGATGTATTCTCTGAGTAAAAATTACTTAAAGTGGCATGAAGGTATTCATCGCTTGGAAGTATGACGTAGGTAATTTTATACATTTGGAAAAACTAAAAATCTTAATAGGGAGGCCATAGTAGGAGCCCACAGCAGAAATGAGAAATAAAAAGCCATCTTCTAAATTAGAAAGTTTGAAACGTCATTCTGATACTTCAAATTTGACAACCTAAACAGAATCTGGATCCTGATGTTCAGAAAATACGTCTTCACAGCTTTGTGAAATCTCTTGTGATAGACACCCAAATCGTGACAGCCAGCCTTCCTAATGCCTTCTCCAAATCTTCACTCCTGTTCCTCAGCCTTGAGGTTAGCTGTGTCTCCCCCTCTCAGCCCCTCAGATTATTCCTGTACATTTTTAAAAGGCAGCACACCACTGAAAAATGGAAACTCCGGTTTTCACTATCTGGAGTGACAACATTTAAAGAAATACATGGGGTTTTTTTAGTTTATCATTACAACTGAATGAAAGTGAGGATTTGAGGAACTGGTGTGAACTAGGTTAACTTAATTCAACTTAGTGAACATACGTGTGTGAATTAAAATGAAGCAAATGTTGACAGGAGTCTCTGAAAACTAGCCTGCAAATTAATCCTGATCTGCCTGAATAATTTGAAGAGAACTGGATTTTAATAGGTGAACTGTTTAGCTTTTTAAAATGAAACTGGCTTGAACTAGTACTTAAAATCTTTGTTGATCAGTAATGAAGATCATGACAAACACACCAAGGGAAAAAAGGGCCAGGGAAAAAAAAACAACAATACAGAAACAGATTGGAAAAGACCTGAGACAAAAATCTATTTTAAAAGCATACTAAACCTCACTGATTTCTGGTGGGAAAATAAACTGTGCTTTCTTGCTTTCTAATAATTTAGGTAAACTAAGCATTTAAAAATGTCACTATTCAAAAGACCATTCATCTAAAATGTTTGAGCTTCAGCATGGAAGGTGAGGATTTTACACGTTCTGCAGCCCAGCACTTGCCTGCAGATGCTTAGAATTTGTTTAATCATCACACCACAAATGTGCCATCATCATTTGGATTCCAGCTTTTTGCATCAACGTAATACCTGCTCAGGAAAGCTCTGGCTTTGCTCCAGCAAAGTCCATGTTCACTTCAGCATTGGTGATGAGAGCAGCCCCTGCAGACAGTGCCCAGAGTCATCATCCATCCTCAGCTGAGAGGGGCTGTCATTCCTCAGGTTTTGTAAATCCAAGGGAAGAAAACACCTAATCAGCAATGGAAATACAGTGTTGGAAGGAAGAAATTCCTCCTCCAGCTGTGTCCTGCCAGCAAAAGATCATTCATATGAACAATGCATGAGGCAGCTTGAGAAAAGTAGTTCTTGCAGTGTAAGAAAATTATTTTGTTACTGAGCAGTGAAAGTAGAAACCACTTTTCTTTGTTGGAATACAAATATACTTATATACAGGGAAATGTGCTCCTTTTAAAGGCTTCTTATAGTTTAAATCTCCATAACCAGGGAGCAGCCACTATAGCTGTATGGCAACAGTGCCTGGAATCCTCCTGTGCATTTTCCTATAAATTGCATTTCTCTGAGCTTAGACTTTGCTGATGTATGTATGAGAAGAGGCCTTGACTAAATATTGGAAGCCTGGCAACATTAATGAATTGGTTATGAACTGAGGGTTTCCTACATGTCTCATATTTTTGGAAACCTCAGGAGACTCTTTTATATATTTAACACTGGTGAGTCTTTGGATCAGGTACTCAACAGTCTGTAGAGCAAAGCCAGAGTCCTAGAGAGCATCCTGTTCCATGTTCCTGTAAGGCAGATAAAAGCAAGAGAAGAAAAGGTATTATCTCTTTGTGATACTAGTTTGTCTAGGTGAGATGTACGTGCTTCTAGGGTATAGCATCGTCCTGGGAGTCCATGACCAGTTGCTCTGTCTTGGTCTCCAAGCCCCTTCCTTTGCTTACATGGTGCAAGCAGTCCACACAGCTCCGTTAAACTGGTTCAGTCTCATGGTGATTTATTAAGCCACTACTTTAGGGACACCAGTGCCCAAAACACATGTTGGTGGTCTGATTTTCAGTTGTCCTCTGTCTTTTGTGATCTTTCACAGAAGAATTTGCTTGGACCACAGGGCCTTTCAAACTCAGCAGTCAATTGCAGATGTCAAACAAAAATGTAAGAAAAAGGCAACTAAACAATGCTACCTCTCAGGTATTACTCTCCTGGTTTCCAGTCGCCTGCACCTTGGACTTCTTTGCCAGAGGTGTTATCTTCATGTTTTGTAGTCTTTTATGTTTTTTTCTGTCATTAACTTGTCTAAAGCTCTTGGGATCCTTATACAGTTTCATCATACACAACATCTTGTGGCAATCACTTCCACAGATCTACAACATCTTGTGGGAAAAATTGTTTCTTTCCATTTTGAACCTGACACCTTTTGGTTTCATCTGCTGTTCCCTTGTTCCCATAGATAAGCACATTTTTTTTTCTTTTCTTTTTTCCACCCTGCTCATGATTTTATAGATTCTTACCATATTCATCCCTTATTGGCTGCTTTTTTGACCATAGTCTGCTTTTCCCAGGGGAACAATCCCACAAATTTGAGCTTTCATGTTGCCACTCTGAGAACTTTGAACAAACATTTTTTTATTCCTGCTTTATCTTTTTGCGAGGCAGGGGTCAGACCTGCCTACAGCATTCAAGAGGCAGGCACACCGTGGAGCTGTACAAGGACACAACAAAATTCTCTGTTTTATTCTTTACTCTTTTTCTGCTAATTTCTAAAATCCTGGGGTTGGTTTAGTTTTTTGTTGGTTTTGTTGGTTTTTTTTTTTTTTTTCCTAGTGGACACTTAGCTACAGTTTTCACGTTGGTATTTACTAGGTGAGAGATCCTGACATTCCCATTTAGAATGATTCCCTGCTCAAACAAGGGGTCTGAGCAATTCAGCTGCCTCCCTCAAGTCAGCATCGTGCATCTTGGCCAGCACTGGCGTGGAGGCTGCTGGGCTGTGCAGATACGCACCTGTGCACAGAGGCAGGGGCTGCCAAGACTGTCCTTGTTGGGCAGCCCTGGAATTTGGGCATATTTTAGCCTGCACACACCATGGGAGTGGGGAATGTAGTGTGTCCCTGAGGTTCCCCTCACTCCAGCACTCCCTGTGATGTGGTGTCTGGGCTGTATTAGGAGATTGCAGTCATGGTTATTGGCAAGGCTGCTGGTCCCTGCCCTCATAAGTGCAACTGCTGAGAGAGCAAGGCAATGGGATGGGGGCAGGTGTTTTTTGTAAGAGTTAATTGAAATAACATAACATTAGAAATTCCATCAGTCTTTGGTTTGTTTACATTTCATCCTCATGTCATGACCTAACATTTCACTAAGACCTCAGGAGACAGGCAAGGAAAGTGCACAAAAATGGACATTCCACAGTGGTTTATCATCCTGGTTTTGCTAAAATATCTCACCATTTTCCAATACAAATTGCAAAGAAAACCTGCTGTGAAAAGTTTTATATTTGTTTTTGTTTGAAGACCCAGGCAACTGTTGTTTAACTTTGTGAAGTAATTATGGCTGTAATTATGGCTGTACACAGACATCGCTAACAAATACAAAGGCAAGTACCGGGAGGCAACAGAAACTTCAGGCTCTAGACACATTTAATGCACCTGACATGGTATTTTTTTTTATTCATTTGTTAGTATTTTCTTGTCCTAAGATGGTAAAGTGTGAACTATTTAACATGACTGACAGATATCATGTAAGGATTTGTGTTCTCTATTAGTGGCTTGCTTTGGGGATGGTGCAGAAGCCTGGAGAATTTATTAATTTTTTTTTTTTTAAAGAACATCTTTATCTTCTTATGACCACTGCAATCAAAGCCTTGAAATCCTGATTTGTAAAACTTGTAGAGTAGCTATATTTTGCCATCCAAATAAAACACATGGACAACTGTCAGCATGAAGCGTGATGAGAAAGTGAGTCCAAAGATAAGAATTTTAGATAGATTTATTGAATATAGCAAAACCCTGTTGTGAATGCTCTTACTCAAAATTAAATAGCTTTGATTCAATTTATCATACTTCAGAACTAAAGAAAATAAATTTTAACACTGAATGAGAGCCCGCACAGAGGTTTAATGTAATCTAGCCAGTAGAGTTCACTTAATTTCTTCTTGGTGCTCCTAGATACTCAAGACCATGTATTTACACTTCAACTGAGTGTAAATAAAGCTGAATCTGCTTAACTCAAATAACTTGTTGATTTTCTTTGTCTTTTACTTTTTCTTGGCTGGGCTAGTGTTATTTACTTATTGCTATCTTCTGCCACTCTTCTTCTGTCTCTGTTCTCTTCTCTCTTTGAGCTACACCTACTTCTTTTATTCCTTATAAGTCATACTGCTTCGCATCTAAAAAGCTTTCTCTAAGCTAATTGTAGGCCTCAAATTTTTGATTTTTTTTTTTGTCAGTAAACACAAGAAGTTGTTGACAATAACCATAATTACCCAATATTCTGTGAACAGTCTGCAATCTATTACTGAAAGGAAACTTGTAGTAAGACACCATGCTTAGTAATTTTAAGGTTATTGCAGTTTGATGGAGTAGTTGCAGAATGACTTGCTGTGGCATAGCTCACTGTTACATGCAGTCCTGCTGTACCCACTGCTATTGTTCATGTTCTTGCAGACGTGCAGTCGTGTTAGTCTTTGCAGGAAGAAGGGATTTGGTTTAAAAATTCTTCCCTTGTTCTAACTATGACATAGTTTTCTGGTTTCTATTTAACAAATAAGGGGTAGATGAAATAACAAACATATGAAGCACAACATTTATTTTGTGACTTCATATGCTGTTTGAAGGCAGAGTTGTGGAGGAGGTTGCTTTTAGAAATTCAGCATTGGTGATTTTGGTTTGATCTTATAAAATGGAAACCAGTTGCTCTCATTGATCCAAAACAGAACCTTCTGGGTAAAATTCCACCTCTTTCAAAGTTAACATGAATCACATTAGCTGTTCTAGAGTTTTCCCACTGAATGTAAGTAAGAGAAATGAAGCACAGCACACCCAGGAGCACTCCGTAGCCTCATAGGAGCACCTTGTCTACAGAAGAAGACATCAGACCCGCCTAGCACCTCTTCTTCCTCAGAAAAGTCCAACAGTGCAGCTTGCTTACTGCAGGATGGAGCAAAGTGTTAGTTATTTTCTTTAGATTTGTTGGATAAGAACATCCAGAAGATAAAGATTTGTGATAACTGTGGTGTTGGTGATGTTGCTTTGTGTACTGCCAGCCTTGGGGCCCTGGTGAGCAGTCACTTGAGCAGGACATAATGTCCTACATAAAAATAACTTTCTCATTATTCTTACAGCAAAACTGAACTATACGGCTGCAGAGAACAGATGGATGGGGAAACAGTCCAGCTCCTCTTGCCACCTCTTGAATGAGTTTCTTCATAGACTTCACTGTCTGTCGATGCTGAAAGACATATGAAATATTCTTAACGCCAAATGTAATGACATATTTGACCCTATGCTATGAACTCCTAGGACTTTGTGAGTTCTTTTGCCCCCTGAGCGAATGTGAAGCTTTCTAAGTGAAACTCTTGATTTAGTATGGCTCCAGTATAGTTAACAAACATACCATGTTACAATTCTACCTTAAGCTTTGATGACATACTTTTAAGAGAATGTTTAGTTGATGTTTAGAAGATGATCAGGGGGCTGGAGCACCTCCCATATGGGGACAGGGCTGAGAGTTACCGTTGTTTAGCCTAGAGAAGAGAAGGCTCTGGGGAGACCTTATAGGAGCCTTCCAGTACTTAAAGGGGACCTACTGGAAAGATGGGGAAGGACTCTTTATCAGGGAGTGTAGTAATAGGAGTTTCATTTAAATTGAAAGAGGGAAGATTTAGATTAGATATTAGGAAGAAATTCTTTAGTGTGAGGGTGATGGGACACTGGAACATGTTGCCCAGGGAAGTTGTGGATGCCCCCTCCCTGGTTCAAGGCCAGGCTGGATGGGGCTTTGAGCAGCCTGATCTAGTGGAAAGTATCCCTGCCCATGACAGGGGTTGGAACTAAATGATCTTTAAGGTCCCTTCCAACCCAAAGCATTCTATGATTCTATGATTCTATGTTCCCACACGTAATTTGTTGAATTTATTAATTTCCTTGTACTAGAAATAAGTATCATAGAATCTTAGAATCATAGAATCATAGAATGCTTTGGGTTGGAAGGGACCTTTAGAGGTCATCTAGCCCAACCCCCCTGCAGTGAGCAGGGACAGCTTTAACCAGATCAGGTTGCTCAGAGCCCCGTCCAACCTGACCTTGAATGTTTCTAGGGATGGGGCCTCTACCACCTCTCTGGGCAACCTGTTCCAGTGCTTCACCACCCTCATTGTAAAAAATTTCTTCCTTATATCCAGTCTAAATCTCTTCTTCTTTAGTTTAAATCCATTATTCCTTGTCCTGTCACAACAGGCCTTGCTAAAAAGATTGTCCCCATCCTTCCTGTAGGCCCCCTTTAAGTACTGAAAGATCGCAATAAGGTCTCTTCGCAGCCTTCTCTTCTCCAGGCTGAACAACCCCAACTCCCTCAGCCTGGCCTCGTAGGAGAGGTGCTCCAGCCCTCGGATCATTTTGGTGGCCCTCTTCTGGACCCGCTCCAGCAGGTCCATGTCCTTCTTGTGCTGAGGGCCCCAGAGCTGGACACAGTACTCCAGGTGAGGTCTGACCAGAGCAGAGCAGAGGGGCAGAATCACCTCCCTCAACCTGCTGGCCACGCTGCTTTTGATGCAGCCCAGGATACGGTTGGCTTTCTGGGCTGCAAGTGCACATTGCCGGCTCATGTCCAGCTTTTCATCTACCAGTATCCCCAAGTCCTTCTCTGCAGGGCTGCTCTCAATCTCTTCATCCCCCAACCTGTACTGATACCAGGGGTTGCCCCGTCCTAGGTGCAGGACCTTGCACTTGGCCTTGTTGAACCTCATGAGGTTCACACAGGCCCATCTCTCCAGCTTGTCCAGGTCCCTCTGGATAGCATCTCGTCCTTCTGGCATGTCAACGGCACCACTCAGCTTGGTGTCATCTGCAAACTTGCTCAGGGTGCACTCGATCCCACTGTCTATGTCATTGATGAAGATGTTAAATAGCACCGGTCCCAGTACAGACCCCTGAGGGACCCCACTTGTCACCGGTCTCCATGTGGACATCGAGCCATTGACCACAACCCTCTGGATGCGACCATCCAGCCAATTCCTTATCCACTGAACAGTTCACCCATCAAATCCATATCTCTCCAATTTAGAGAGAGGGATGTTGTGGCGGACTGTTGTCGAACGCTTTACAGAAATCCAAGTAGATGACATCCATTGTTTTTCCCTTGTCCACTGATGCAGTAACTCCTTCATAGAAAGCCACTAGGTTGGTCAGGCAGGACTTGCCCTTGGTGAATCTGTGCTGGCTGTCTGGAATCACCTCCTTGTCCTCCATGCGCCTCAGCATAGCTTCTAGGAGGATCTGTTCCATGATCTTCCCAGGCACAGAGGTGAGGCTGACAGGTCGATAGTTCCCAGGGTCCTCCTTTCTTCCCTTCTTAAAAATGGGCACAATGTTTCCATTCTTCCAGTCACCAGGGACTTCACCTGACTGTCATGACTTTTCAAATATTACGGAGATTGACTTGGCAACTACATCAGCCAATTCCCTCAGGACTCTGGGATGCATCTCATCAGGTCCCATAGACGTATGTACATTCAGGTTCCTCAGGTGGTCTCAAACCTGATCTTCCCTTACAGTGGGAGGGGCTTTACCCCCCTGGTCCCCATCTTTTGGTCCATCAGTTTGGGAGGGGTGAGGAGAGAAGTTGCCAGTGAAGGCTGAGGCAAAGAAGTTGTTGAGTACCTCAGCCTTCTCCTCGACCATTGATGCAAGTTCGCCTTTCTTGTTCATTGGGGGGGGTACGCTTTCTTTAACCTTCCTTTTCTGGTTGATATACCTGTAGAAGCCCTTCTTGTTATTCTTTATGTCCCTTGCCAAATTCAGCTCCATCCTCGCCTTGGCCTTCCTGACCTCCTCCCTACAAAACCAGGCCGTTTCCCTGTATTCCCCCCAGGCCACCTGTCCCTGCTTCCACTGCCTGTGCAGTTCCCTCTTACTCTTTAGTTTGACCAGGAGGTCTCGACTCAGCCATGCTGGTCTCTTCCCTTCCTTGCCTGATTTTTTACACTTGGGGACTGAGAGCTCTTGTGCTCTATGGAAGGTGTCCTTAAAGATCTGCCAACTCTGTTCCGTTCCCCTGTCCCTGAGGACTGTCTCCCAGGGGGTCCTTCTGACTAACTCCTTGAAGAGCTGGAAGTTTGCTTTCCTAAAATTTAGGGTCCTGACTGTACTCCACGCTTTTCCCATGTCCCTCAGGAGCGTGAACTCCACCAATGCGTGATCACTGCAGCCCAAGCTGCCTCCAGTCTTGACATCACCGATGAGCTCAGTTGCATTGGTGACCATCAGATCCAGTATCGTGTCCCCTTGGGTAGGTGTGTCTATTACCTGGCTTAGGAAGTTGTCGTCTATGCATTCCAGGAATCTCCTGGATTGCCTACAGCTCGCCGTGTTGCTTTTGCAGTAAATGTTGGGGTGGTTGAAGTCCCCCAGCAGGACAAGAGTCTGCAAGCGTGAAGCCTCCTGGAGCTGGAGGAAGAAGGCTTCATCAGCAGGCTCCCCTTGATCAGGCGGCCTGTAGTAGACACCAACCACAAGGTTCCCTTTGTTGCCTCTGTGTCTGACTTTTACCCATAAGCTTTCGACCTGCTCGTGGCTATTCTTCAGGGACAGCTCTTCACACTGTATTGATTTCTTTACGTAGAGGGCAATGCCTCCGCCCCTGCTTCCTCGCCTGTCCCTTTTGAAGAGCCTGTAGCCATCAATAGCCACATTCCAGTCATGGGATTCATCCCACCAGGTTTTGGTTATGGCAATCAGGTCATAGCTGTCTAGTAGCACAGCAGCTTCCAGCTCCTCCTGTTTGTTCCCCATGCTGCGTGCATTCATGTAGAGTACACTTAAAAAACCAGAGAGCCAGCTAGCAAGCATTCAGGTGTTGCCGAACAAGGAATAACATGACATAGCCAACTACCATGTGTCATGGTTTAGCTCCAACCAGCAGCTAAGCACCACGCAGCCACTCTCTCACTCGCCCTCCCCTGGTGGGATGGGGGAGAGGATCAGAAGAATAAGAGTGAGAAACATTCCTGGGTTGAGATAAGAACAGTTTACTAATTGAAATAAAATAAAGTAAAATAGTAGTAATAATAATAACAATATAATAATAATATACAAAGCAAATGATGCACAACGCAGTTGCTCACCACGCGCCGACTGATACCCAGACAGTTCCCGAGCAGCGATTGCTGCTCCCCGGCCAACTCCCCCCAGCTTATATACTGAGCATGATGTCATATGGTATGGAATAGCCCTTTGATCAGTTTGGATCAACCATCCTGGCTGTGCCCCCTCCCAGTTTCTTGTGTACCTGGCAGAGCATGGGAAGCTGAAAAGCCCTTGACTAGCATAAGCACTACTTAGCAACAACTAAAACATCAGTGTGTTATCAACATTCTTCTCCTACTAAATCCAAAACACAGCACTATGCCTGCTACTAGGAGGAAAATTAACTCTATCCAACTAAAACCAGGACACCATGGCAGAAGTGCTCCATCATGAACTCAAGTGGTTCATCTTGAGTACGCTCAACAGGCATGTGCAGGTCAAACAGGGGATCAGGCCCAGCCAGCATGGGTTCATGAACGGCATATCCTGCTTGACCAACCTGATCTCCTTCTAGGACGAGCTGACCCACC
Source organism: Pelecanus crispus (assembly GCF_030463565.1). NCBI lineage: Eukaryota > Metazoa > Chordata > Aves > Pelecaniformes > Pelecanidae > Pelecanus > Pelecanus crispus. The sequence goes on along the minus strand of NC_134676.1, from coordinate 70,102,254 downwards.
TAGTGGATGAGGGAAAGCCTGCAGTTGTCATCTACCTGGACTTCAGCAAAGCCTTTGACACTGTCTCCCACAGCATTCTCCTAAAGAAGCTAGTGGCTCATGGCCTAGGCAGGTATACTCTTTGCTGGGTAAAAAACTGGCTGGATGGCTGAGCCCAGAGGGTTGTGGTGAATGGAGTTAAATCCAGTTGGCGACTGGTCACAAGTGGTGTTCCCCAGGGCTCTGTTTTGGGGCCAGTCTTGTTTAATATCTTTATCAATGATCTGAATGTTGGGATTGAGTGCACCCTCAGTAAGTTTGCAGATGCCACCAAACTGGGTGGGAGTGTCGATCTGCTGGAGGGTAGGATGGCCCTGCAGAGGGACCTGCACAGGCTGGACCAATGGGCTGAGGCCAATTTTATGAGGTTCAAGAAGGCCAAGTGCCGGGTCCTGCACTTGGGTCACAACAACCCCATGCAACGCTACAGGCTTGGGGAAGAGTGGCTGGAAAGCTGCCTGGACGAAAAGGACCTGGGGGTGCTGGTTGACAACCAGCTGAACATGAGCCAGCAGTGTGCCCAGGTGGCCAAGAAGGCCAACAGCATCCTGGCTTGTATCAGGACTAGTGTGGCCAGCAGGAGCAGGGAGGTGATTGTCCCCCTGTACTCGGCACTGGTGAGGCCGCACCTGGAATACTGTGTCCAGTTTTGGGCTCCTCAATACAAGAAGGACATTGAGGTGCTGGAGCATGTCCAGGGAAGGGCAACAAAGGTGGTGAAGTGTCTGGAGCACAGGCCTTATGAGGAGCAGCTGAGGGAACTGGGATTGTTTAGCCTAGAGAAGAGGAGGCTGACGGGAGACGTCTACAACTACCTGAAAGGAGGTTGTAGTGAGGTGGGTGTTGGTCTCTTCTCCTAAGTAGTCGGTGATAGGATGAGAGGAAATGGGCTCAAGCTGTGTCAGGGGAGGTTTAGATTGGATATTAGGGAAAGTTTCTTCACAGAAAGAGTGGGCAAGCATTGGAACAGGCTGCCCAGAGAGGCAGTGGAGTCACCATCCCTGGAAGTGTTCAAAAAACAGGTTAGATGTGGCACTTTGGGACATGGTTTAGTAGGCATGGTGGTGTTGGGTTGCTGATTGGACTGATGAACTTAGAGGTCATTTCCAACCTTACTGATTCCTAGTTTTTACTTTCATTAAAAAATAACCCAGCCACCAAGACAGGAAACATGAAATTATTATTCTACCCTTAACTGGTTTAGTGGTAGACTTGGTAGTGTTAGGTTAATGGTTGGACTGGATGATCTTAAAGGTCTTTTCCAACCTAAACAATTCTATGATTCTGTGATTTTGTGATTGGCTTTATTGAGAGAAGACCTGAAGTAGGACTAACTAATCAACATATCTGAGAGATTGTTTTCTGATACCATAGGACACAATGATTGAAGAGGCATCATGAGATCATGGTCAGAAGTAACAGATAGGTCTCTGAACAGAGCTGGTTGCAGCATCTCTCATGGAGGGAAATTATGTGGCAGATGGGCAAATACTGCTGCTTCCTTAGGTGGAATATATCCTGTCAGTGAATCCTGCTCTATGGCTTGATACTTATACTGCCAGCTTGTGAAAAGGTGATGAGATCATGGCATGTAGCTTCTATGTCCTCCTCCATCTGCTGTTCCTCCCCCAGCTCCCTTCCTGAGAGAGAGAGATTTGGGGACCAGCTGCTCTTGGAAAATGTCCTGTTGAATGCAGGTGTAACCCAGGGACCACAAGCTGCTAGCTGAAACTTTTTACAAGTAGGCATTAAAATTTGTATGTCTGACCTCATTTCCGTAGTTTCACTATCTGTCTTCAGCTGGGGCGGCTGAAACTTGACTCTTCAGCTTATGGTCAGACACCTGTGCCACAAAACACAGAAACCTCAGTTTGCCTCTGGAAAAAACTAAAGAGTCAGAGCTAGAAATGGCAGATGTTAAGGAAGGGCTGTTTTCCCCTCTCTGATAGCCCAAAGGGCTCTAAAGTTCACCAGGGAGCTTTACAAAAGCATTCAGCATGGCTTGTCATGCAAACCTGATGCCAGACAGTGTGAGCCAGAGCAGCACGTGGATTGCAGCAGCAGGGTGGGCAAGGGGCAGCAGGTCTTCCATGGGTAATTGTGCTTCCCTTCTGTAAGTCAAGAAGATGTTAACAAGACAGCTCAGGAATTTCAGAGGCCTTCTTTCCATCACAGTAGTCTCTTGCAAAAAGACTGCTTGCAGGCTGATGCCTCTGTTTAAGGACTAGACTGGCTTGAAACACAGGAGCGGGGCTGCTGAGGGACAAGATGATCTGGCAGCAGGTAAGGTCCCTGTGGGAGCCAGAGTGCCTTTTTCCCAGCCCCACTCTTTACGTGCATCCCCACCTCACTCCCCAGGGTTCCTCTACTCCTCACAGTGTCCTTGGCTGTTTGCAACGTGCACAGACTCCCGCTTAGGCTTTCCATGCCTAATGCTGATAAAATAGCACACAGAACCAAGTGTTTCTTTTGCACTAAGACCCAAAAGAGCTCTTTGATGTTCCTCAGTATGCAATATTATATGTATGGTGAGTAGTTAAGAAACATTAACTATGAATATCAATACAAAATTAATTAGATCTGTTAAGTCCCTCTTGTTTTGTGTGGAAGACTGACTGTATGCTTGCCTGAGAAATGTTTTAGTAAGTTATGCTGTAACTCCCTCTGGTGATCAAGACTTGTATCAGACCTAAAAGTCAATAGCAGCTTTCTGAGCATAGTTCTGTTACTACTGAATTAATCTAAGGTGATCTTTAAACCTGCCCATTTTTATAAATGGCTCAATAACTGCCCACTATGCAGAGAATAATTAATTTGTAAAAATTAATTAAATGTAATAATTAAATAGTAATTAATGTTGTGTGAGACCAGATGCTAGATTTCATCATGGCAGGAGAAAAGCATAAAGTTTTTGATGGAGGACAACACATGAGGAGGGCTGCAAGCCCTAATCCTTTCATTACTGCAGAATCCATGGGTATGCTTCAAAATAAGGTTCGGCACCTGGGCTAGGTGCATAGCCACAGTATCTAACGTCTCTGGCAGCCTCTACTTGCAGGATCATCACGGATCTCTGGCTCTAAGCCAAGGCTCCAGAGGAGCACTTGGACAAACACTGTTGTTCTCTTTCCTTGGTGACTCCTACATTTGATCCCATTGAGCCTCCCCTCGAGTTAACAAGAGCAGCCAATGCCCTTTGAAAGTGATGTTTGGCATGACATTTTATATTTCATGGGAAAAAACCCACAGTGTCAACGGTTTTAAATTGTTTTCTCCATCTTAAAAAAGTGTTTCTCTTTTCTGAATATTTCTATATCCCATCACTCAGGAAGGCATGGGAAGGCACCATGCAAAGCTCTTAGAAGACAATAAAATTATGCTAGAGCTTATTTTTACCCTTTGCAACGGAAAGGATGAGAAAAGGAAGAAGAGATTATTTAAATTACCTTTGCCTGTACTATGTCAGGAACTCAGCACAGTTCGTAAGTAGCTTTGTAACAGAGAAATGAGCCTTGTTACCCTCTTTTATCCTTGGCTCAAGGAAACTCTTCAAAGTACTGTCATTTGAAGAAGACCTGAATCTCCTCTAATGGTGCCAAGCTTTCCCCTCTGAAATTAACATAGTTTTTCATTCCAATATGTTTTATCTCAAGCCCTTTTGGTCCTGATACACTGAGACAGAAACTACACCTAAACCTAGGAGTTTAACACACAAAAAAACCAGAGGGAAGAGCACAGGGGCTGACCACTGTCATTTATGTTTGTGTCCTAAGGAGCAGATGCAGTGAGTGCTCCCAGCAGTGCTGTTCAGTGCTGCTCACCAAAAAATCCTGCCCATGTGGGAGTTAAATTTATTTTTTGCAAGACTTCTAAAGTTTCTCTGTCAACCAACATATATGATATTTCAGTCCTGTTTTTCATCAGGCGTTTGGTACTCAACAGCCTTCTCCTCCAAAATACTGTAGGAGCCGTTGGTCCAAAGTATTTTTTTAAATCCTGAAAAGTAGTACAATAGAATAATAACAGGCTTTTATGACTGACAGCAACTGAAGGACCCAAAATCCACATTATCTCAATTATTTTATTGTCCACTTTTTCATTAGCAGGCTCATCCTGGAAAGCAAATCTCTGGGATAATCATGTTCATTCCCCACATTATTCAATGCACACATGTCCCATAGGTAGCAAGAACTGATTAACAGTTAATCAACTGATTAACGTGCATTAAAGAATATACAGGCTTGATTGGCCAAAAAGGCTCCCTCCTCTGTGAGGTAATGAATAGAAAATAGTCAGAATTATCAGCCAGGTCAGATCTCATGGTCTTTACCTGTGTCCTGAGCAAAAATGTAAAAATAAGCGTATAATGCCTGACTTGCAGATTATCAACAAAACCAAACTTCAAACAACACTGGGGAGGATTTGCTGCTAACCTCATGGTTAGCTGTAACGGACTTTAGAAAGAGAATGCCCTGTTCACTACTTTCTCAAAGACACATATGTTTACACAGTGGGACACACATCCTGGTCAGTGTCTTTGGCAGGGAGAGCCTGCTGAAAAAATAAATTATTACCACATCTATCAGTTTCCACCTAGAAAAAGCACATTGTCAGGAACTACCTTTAATATTTCCATGTTACAACCTTCTTTCTTTTTTAACAAGAATTTGAATTAGTGTAAAAATTGTGAGACATTTTCAATCTAAGGACATGAGCACATTTAGAAAGTTATCTATCTCCTCTTACAGTGCAGACTGATGGAGGGATGCAAAGGGGAGCAGCTTGAACCCTGTGGCTTGATGGGTGTTTAATTTGTTAAGTAAATCCTAATATATAGGCTGTGATATTTTCAAGTCGTAGTCTGATGTCCCTTCTGCACAGTCTTGCTTACCGCACAGGTGCATTAGGCTACTTTTCTCACACATCAAGTGTTTTCATGACACTGAAGCCCACCCGCATGCGTGGAAATACTTGGTTCCCACAGGCACCATAGTTAGGGCTGATTCTCAGCCAACAAACGCAGACTTCAGGTGCGCTGTGGTGCCACAACCATTACAGTCATGTATAGCCACTGTTTTGTTTGCAGTATACTGTTGTTCACATGATAATCCAGCTGGATTCAGTGGGTAAAACCTGCTGCTGTAGAAGTCAGTGGAAGCTCTGCCACCCTTCTCAAGGGCAGCAACACTTCACACAATAAGACTGTTCATGTCAGTAAGGTTGTCTATGTATATAAACATAACTGTGCCTGGCTGACCTTCCTTTGGGTTCATCTTTGAGTGAATGAATGAAAAATGCTTACCCTGAGCAAGCATACTACATGCTTATTCAAACACCTATGGTTCCAGAAAAGTCGAGATGTCTTCTATTGCTACTGTCAAAAAAGAAAGAAATATTGGCAATTATGTTATTAACTGCATAATTGCTTTATTATATAACCCTATTAAAAAATTGCATGACACCCAACTTGTCAGCTAAATATATTTATAAATACTTTAAAGGCAATAATGACTTGATTTGATTGCAGAGTTCATGAAAAACCCTATTGTTTCTCCATTTTCTGACTTGTATCCTGTAATAAAGTAATTGGATATTTAGAATGCAGTGGTTTACAGGAGGGACACAGCTTTGTCATACAGCAAGAATAAACTGTACAGCTTCTGTTATGAGAAGCTGGAAGCAGAAAATTGCAGCTGTCGGTGTAGTCAGCTTCTTTCATTATGCAAATGGCAAAAGTATCTTTCACTTCCATGTGAAGGTCAAAAGCCATTTTTTTGTCTGAGATCAGACATCCTCAGTCTACTGTGAAATATTTAAAACTGGAAGAAAGCTGGTCTTATGTCAATAATATGTTGGACCTTCAATTTTAGCACTAGACCCTGAAGGGTAAAATGCACTACATTATGTTCAGCTCAGTGGCATATGCACAAACATATTTTAGTTTCAGATTATAGTTTTCCTCTTACAGTAGTATAAAAAAAATCAGTTTATATTGCCAACTTTTACAGGAAACTCTTAATTCCAATCTGCAGATTACAGTAAAAGGATTTTTTTTCTTACAGTCATAGAATATCTCAAGTTGGAAGGGACCCATAAGGATCACTGAGTCCAACTTCCTGCTTCTCGCAGGACTACCTAAAACTAAACCATATGACTAAAAGCATCATCCAGATGCTCCTCGAACTCTGGAAGGCTTGGTGCCATGACCACTTCCCTGGGGAGCCTGTTGCAGTGACCGACCACCCTCTCAGTGAAGAACCTTCTCCTAATGTCCAGCCTGAACTTCCCCTGATGCAGCTTCATTCCATTTCCTCGTGTCCTGTCGCTGGTCACCAGAGGGAGGAGATCAGCAGCTCCCCCTCCACTGCCCTCCTTGAGGAAGTTGTAGATTGCGATGGGGTCATCCCTCAGCCTTCTCCAAGCTGAACAAACCAAGTGACCTCAGCTGCTCCTCGTAAGTCTTCTTAATTCCTTTTCCTTTAATCCGCATACAATTTCCCACTTACCTTTTCTATTCTCTGATTTATGCCGTAGTGGAAACCAGTTCAATCAATCTATGCAAAAATTCAGCAAACTCATGTATTGAGGGGAGCTGTCCTGGGAAAGGACAACAGTGTTCTGTTGTGCCAGAAACCATCAGCAGATTTATGGAAAATAAAAATTACTCATATTATTTAAAATAGCAACAGTAGCCATTTAATACAGTTAGGCAGATGCTCATTTATTAAATTATCATTGGCTGGTGACCTGAATCAGAAACTGAACTTAACTGCATGCTACGCTATTCAAATGTGGTTGGTTATTCCTTCAGCCATTTGCCTGAGTATCTACTTTTCCCTTCAACATTTTTCCAGGATGGTAACAGGTTTTAATTCCAAAGTGGAAGGGAAAAAACTCAGTATGTCCAGAGCTGTCATCAAGTTTTGTGATTTATTCAGAGCCAAGGACTTCTGCAAAAGTGGGAATTGTTTTCTTAGCATCTGTGCTTAAAGCACAGTAAAGGTAGTCACGCTGGAAAGCATGCATGGCAGTGGACTAAGCACAGGATGACTCACGTGGGTCTGACAAGTCCTTTAACCTCTGACTATCCTCTCAGGCTACCTTTCTGCTATTGTGACGCCACTGACCTCAGTGGATGCACCTCTGACCTGCAACCAAGCAGCAAGCTGAGAAGCAGTCCCCAGGCCCTTCAGCAATGACCAGCACTGTGGTGTACCACCCTGAAAGCGTACATTGTTATCCGCCAATAAAATTTCTCTCCGTAAGCACATATGCACTGTTCTCATTAAATGAACGTACCCAGCAACTTCTCACGTTTCCTGAATTCCCACATGTGATCCTACTGCCCAGTCACCAAAAGGTGACATTGAATTGTACACGTGAACCCAATTCTGCTTGCTGGTGCATTTTAGAAACAACTAATTATTTAATTCATGTTCACAGTGGTCTGCTGGACAGAAGTCTGTGATATATCATGGGTAATGGTCTTGGAAACTAGGAAATCAATGATATCTGCTGGTCTCAGAGGCTTGTACACAACTGATTTTAATGTATCTACTAGGCAAGGTCCTCCACCCAGAAAACAGGCCAAGAAATCGTCTGTGGGCATGGAAGATCTGAAAGACCTGGGAGGGGTGATGAGGCAGCAGTTCGCATGCTGTCATGCTACCATGGTGCAGACACTGCCTGCCCACGTGTCACCAGGGGTGAGGGCCAGGAGCACACCTGCACCGTTTGGCAAAGGCAGTCCCTCAGGACATGCCAGCACACCGGTGACGGACCTCCCTCCACTGGGAATGTGAATTCAACAATGAAATATTTCTAAAATTTCATGTTTAAAGTATGATGTCGCTCATACTGCCATTGCTAATGAGTATGTATCCCAGGGCACTGAGGCAGGGGACGTCTTCAAATTTAATACTTCTAACCACCCTAAAAAATATCGGAAGTTATTTTCCAGCCAGCATAAATACTTTGAACTTTGAATCCGTGACATCATCGCACAGAGCCCTCACTCTAGTCACACAAAGACATAACTGTACATGGGAAAATACCCCCTCACTTTGTACTTCTGTAATTACAAGAATTATTAATGTGCTGAGCAGACATTGTTGCGTTTTTAATGGAGAATGAAATTAAGGAGCCAGTTTTACTCTTCTGAGAAAACACATCTAGAAGAAATTGTTGAAATACAATAAATCTGCCCCTTTTGGCTGAGCTTGTGGCTTCTGAAGAAATTGCAAAGTCCAAAGTAATAATTTCAAATGTCACAACATCAGGTGATAAAGTAGCGTGGGAAGAAATGTTTTTTGTCAGAGTTAGGGTTGGATCAAGTAGCAGTTTGTGCTTGTAGGCAGCACACCAAGCCATTAGACCATGCCTGAAAAATGCACACTATAGTTCAGAGCAGAACTTCATTGTAAAGCTCAGTTCCCATGCAACTCCAGGAACACAGCAGTTTTGAAGTACATTTTTCAAAATAAACTAAGTGACCAAGGAGCTGAAGTCCAGATTTGCAAACTAATATAGAACCAGATGGGGCACAAGTTGAGCTCTCAAAACAGACTTCTGACGCTTAGGTCTTAAAACCTCAATCATACATTTAAAAATTTTTTAGGTTCTTAATTCCCTTAACAATTTACTATTAGTATATTCAGTGTTCTTCTGTTTTATTACTGTTGTTGATCTAAAATCTTAAAAATTATTCTGTAAGAAAATGTATTTCACAGAATGACAGAGTGGCTGAGGTTGCGAGCAACTCTGAAATTGCCTAGTCCAGTCCCCTGCTCAAAGCAGGGTCAACCAGAGCAGGTTGTTCAGGCCTGTTTCCACTCAGGTTTTGAATATTTCCATGGATGAAGACTCCACAACCTCTCTGGGCAATCCCCTCCAGTGCTGAATTAGCCTTACAGTGAAAAAAATATTAATTGTGTTTAAGTAAAATTTCCTGTCCATTGCCTTTTGTCTTTTCTCTGGGCACTATTGGGCAGAATATGTCTCTTTACTTACATCTCTAACCAGATACACTGTAAATATTTTGTTTATTTCTCCTGAAATCACACAGAGAAAAAAAAAAAAAAGTTATGGGACATTTTTTATGAAACATTACCTTTTCCCAGTTGGCTTTTTTCTATTTAAAAATCCACTGTAATGATCTCAGAGTGCTTAATATTTCTCTCTTATTCCCTTCTTTGTTCATGTAACTTTTGTAAATCCAGATGGTAAGGTCTTTCAGGCCTTTAAATGAATCACTGCCTTTTGCATGGTTGTATTTAGAGAGAGAGACACACACACACACAACTTCTGATCAGTCTTTGATGATTTTTTAGATTGTACATCTATCCTCTGTTATTAAGTCACACATTAATAAGCCAAATCTGCAAAAATGTGGACTTAAGAGATTGAAAAATTAGTGTAAATCCTATTTGCATTTGTGTCACTCAAAAAAAAAAAAAAAAGGAGACCACCTCTGACTCTCTGGAGGAATGTGTAACTTAGGAACATTTTACTGATTATTTCAGTTTGTCCATGACTGATAAGCCTGTCTTTGTGGACCTGCACAGAACCACCAAGAACAACCTAAGAGTTCAAAAGACAAGAAGTGAAGTTCTTTTCAGTAACTTAGGCTTGGAACTGCATTTTCCCAGGGTGTGAGGGAAATATATGGGGAAATTTTCAGCACACCAGAAGAGACCCATTTTGCAAGTATACCTGAAGTACTTCTTTGAGCCCCATTACTATGAGAAATGAGAAGCTTACAACTTTGGTGTCAGACAAGGAAGTCATACTGTCTCCATTCTCTTGACCAAAGCAGCCAAACGATGCTGCTATGTTTTACAGTCTCAAATTCAGTTACAGCTTTTCCCTTTCGGTCTCTGTTGGCAAAATGAGGTATTGCAAGTAGTTGTATAACCAATATTCCTTGCAAGGATGAAGTCGCCCATTTTTCATGCGTAGGAGTCATCCATATTCTGAATCCTTTATAAAATAAAACTTTATTTTGGAATTGCTCAAATCATGGCCACCATACACATATTTAGCAAAACATGCCTTTAAAGTCTGTGAAGATATTTTATCAATCAAAAGGCTGGTTCAAATTCTGACCAAAAAAAATTTAAACAACACTCAAGCAATTCCTACTTTTTTCAAGCAATTCTAATCAGAGCATATTGATGCTTAAATAATGCTGTTGTGATTGTGGGTAATTAATTTCTAATGATCAAATTCTAACACTATATTCAAAAGTGTGACAAACATAACACCTGCAGGTGTTCTGGGGACTTACAAAAGTAAAAAATGGGAAGACTTGGTGATTGATGATGTATGATGATATAACCAACTAGAAGTCCAACAAAGTTCTCCTAATGATAATTTTCCTAGCTTGTCCTACTGTATTTGGTTTTATTTTGCTTATTATGCTTTTCTGAAGGTCTCTTAAAAACTTAGTGCAATGTGTAGTAACTCAGACTCACAAGTGCATGCATCTTTCACATGTGGTGCTCCTAATGAGGTGATTAATGCATGTGCTTACAATTAGAGTGCCAAATTTCCACTATCATATAATGTCTCTAAGCCCCATGAAATAAGCAGAAAAGTAATAGGTAAAAAGAGAGAAATTGTGTGCAGCACTAAAACTCCCAAATTGTTTCCCAGTAAAACCCTCTAACCGCAAGAGTTTTGCACTCAGTTTCCACCAAAAGAATGATCATAACAGGTCAAAAACCAAGCCTCAAACCAGCCTCAAGCAGCCTGGCAACATCTAAGACACTCCTGCACTAGTTCCATACTTTTTTCCTTTAATGGATACTCAGTGTGAGAGTTTGGCCCAACTGTAACCACCAACTGCAGAAACAGCAGCCAGAAAACTCATTTAGGGAACCAGCTGCTTGCCCACTTTGACCACAGCACAGACCTTTCTCAATGATACCTGATGCTCACGTAAATTCAGCTTTGACAAAAGCATCAGTGAGGGCCTGCTGAGTTGGCCCACCTCAGAGAATATTCTGAAGACCTTCTTTGGGTGCCACTCCTAAAATTGTTGGTGTCCAGCTTTGCAAACACATAATACCCTGCCTCCATGGTTTTCCCATTCCTAAACCCTAAACCTACCCTAAGCTTAACCAACCAAGTAACCTGTTAACTCCAGAAGGGAACATGGCAATGTGTTAATAGCCATAAAAGGGACATGGCTCCCCTGCCCACACCACACCACCATCACCAGGAGACCTTCCAGCCCTTTTTTTGTGTCTCCCCACGGTCCTCCCTTTCAACAGAGAAATAGCTCACCCATAATGAGCTATTTCAGCCCAGGTCTGACCATCGCTCAGTGATCTTAACTAGAAACAGTCCTGAATTAGGGTTGCCTCCACCTTTCAGAGCACTTTAATAACCCAGACTGTAATCCCAACCTTAGAGTTTACCTACTATGCTTATTCAATTGGAAGAGAGGGCAATAAGGAAACAGCTTTTTGGTAGTAAATGTAAGTGCAGCCTGCTCTCCTCTTCCCTTCACACTTTCCCTCTCCCTAAGGTGGCTGCCAGTCCTTATCAACACCTTAGCATAGTCACCTCCTCCAATAAGACATCAACACCTTCTAATCCCAAGTATGCTATGACCAAATCACAGTGCTTTCCCAACCTTAATCTGATTCCACCTTCTAAAACTAAAATAAATTACCCAAGTTCACTCTTTCTATATTCCTAAAAAGCTAACCCTAAAGCTCACCATGGCTTTAAACTTGGAGATATAAACTGGCTGTAGTTGTTAACATCAGCAGTGAATGCAGTCAGGGGAAGCAGCTGCACAGCCCGTTAGCCTCCTCTCCTTAGCAGCAGTTACTTCATCTCCCCTTGAGATCCAGAACAATTATCTCATTCAAGTAGTGCTCATGGATGGAGTTTAACCCCGGAGCACTAAGACCGAGGCTGTACAAACAGCAGGAGGGTTGAAATCAGCTGGCACCAGCCCTGGCCTCAGCGCAGCTCACCTTTTGAAACACGCCGTGACCACAAGCAGTTGGGGAATTAGCCACCCTTCGAAGCGCCTGGTGCACTTCGTGTGTGACCACAGTGCGTGGGGACGGGAGAGGGAGCCCTCAGCACGCCAGCCAGTGCAAGGCCACGCACAGGGGTAGAAACTGAACCAAAGCACACCCAGCCTGACTGCACACTGCTGTGTTTCATGGGCACTGCAGGCACCACTCTGGCCTCTGGTCCAGAGTGTCACCCAGCCCCACCACTGCTTCGTCAGCAGTTTATAACACTACAGAAAAGCCTGTGAAGATGCTAAAGAAAGTACAGATGTGTCACCTACTGTGCTGAGCCACTGCTCAGGACCCACCTGTGCTTTAACCTCTGACAGTGTCTCCCCATCACTTCCTTCAGGGCTGTGCAGGCAGCAGAAAGCACTCCTGGATGAACCAGCCAGACTCACAACCTGGTCCTGGGCTGATCCAGCCTCGGGATTAGAGCTTGCAGGGTGCTGCAGGAGGTGCCTGAGGCCATTTGGCAGAGGTGGAGTGAGGTGTTGGCAGCATAGCAGGCTGCAAGGGGATGTGAAACAGTATAGTGCTCACAGTACCTTGGCTGCCAGCTCCTGTCTTTCAAATATTAAGAGTCCTTCCATATCAATTGTGAAAACATGAAATGATCCTTTTCTTTTTACAAATTAACTAATTAGGAAAAAAGATATTATGTCACACTGTCCCTTTTGCAGGAAGTAAGGTTTGAAGAAAACCTCGAAGTACCTCTTGCGAAAAACCTGAAATATTTGGCCACAAGGCAACACCAGTTACAGTTCTAGTGTACTAGCAGACAGTAAAGCCTAGCATCAGTAACAAATACAACCTGTGGTGAGTAATCATGTGACTGGCAGTCATTTCACCTCAGTTTATGTACCCACTGAATTACTTCATGCCAGCTAACTTGGAAACTTGTCTCCCTGGGGCTCTCCCCTTGTACTCAGAGGAGTTAAGCTTCCCCTCAAGATCACCTGATGGAAATACCTATCTTCCCCAGCTCATTGTCCATAAAAGGAAACCAGCCAGTTGATTCTACTGGTCCAGGTGGGTGTCTTGAGTTACAGGGGATGGATTTTTGCAAGCATCTAAGACTGAACTGGCTCCTTTTTAAAAGATGCTTCGCCTTCAGAAAGGTACAGCAAGAGTGCAAGCTCAGTGTCTATTCCTCATTTATCCACACTGCAACCTGCACATCTTCCTGCTATTTCCATGCTGCTTGCTGAACACCAAAAAAAACCCCCCAAAAACCCCCAAAAAACCCCCAAAAACTCCCCCAAAACCCCCACCCTAAGCACTATAAAACCAGGGTGAAAAATCTGTCATATCCAATTTTTCAGACACAAGCATGCCTGCAGATATTTCTCTTGCAAATGAAGTTATGTATGTTTTTTCTCGGGTATGAAAAGGATCAAGCCTTAAGTGTGTATCGCAATTATATTCAGCATGATGTGCAGAAAACATTATATTAGAGAGACATTTGTGGACATGCAGGTCCCAGTCTGGCAAAGACACATGCACACAAACACTGACATGAAATTCAAGGAGGCAACTTGCATTAGAAGAGCTACGCCTTACATGGAGAATGCTCACTTGATTGGGACCAGAACTGCTAACATATGTCCTGTCGTCCGGAAATATCATTAACGTGCCCTCAAATCAACTGTCCTCCAGTTCTGTGTGGGTGTTTGGGGAAAACAGGAAAGGAAAAGCATGTGCCTGCTTAAAATAATTATTACCAGAGACTAACAGATAAAATTGTTTCACGTGTCATTAGCTAAGCACATAAATAGTGTGTGGGGATTAAAAGACACAGACAGACACACACACATCACATCACATCGCATCACATCACTCTTTAACCTGTTCTGAGATTTCCAAGCCGAGACCAGGCTGAGTGGTTTTTCGGGAGGTTTAGGGACACCATCTAGCGTTGGCATTTGGAAAACGCACAGTGTGACGCAGCCGAGTAAACCACTGTCCCACCACGGTGGGACAGGTAGAAAGGTGGCAGGAAGAGTTACCGGCTTTGTTACTACATCGTTCATCAGGACAAAGTGTAATGCAAACAACCGGGATGACAATAAATGACACATCCTGGAGCCCATCCTTTGAGGAAACAAGGTATGATGCAGTGACAATATTAGTGCTCACTTTTTAGCAAATCAAGCTTTATTTATATCACTTAGAGGTAAAGATGTGAGGAAGTCTGTTTTCATAATTTCTGAAGACTAACCATTAGAACTCCATCTGAATGCATGCATATTTTGCAGCTAAGTCGTGCATGAGCAGCATATGTGCATTTGTGCACAGAGCAACTGCCATTACAGCAAGAGAGAGGTCTTTTTCCCAGCTCCAATCCCTGTCACAGTGGATAACAAGTCTGGCAATATCACTGCTGTCCACTACAGCAACCTCAGAGGGTGCCACCACGGAGAGGCAGCCCTGCAGCAGCATTACTATATTAGCACAGAGGTCTGAGGGTCTAAATGACTCTGTTAGGAAGGGAAATGACCCAAAGCAGAGCCCCCTGCTCCTGTGGCACTTCTGGGTAGAGGCCTTTGAGCTAGCTCATTCCAGTGTCTCTCCACAGCCTGGAACCATGCTATGTAGTTTGATTTCTTAGACATCTTTGTCCCAAGCAGTCTTGAACAAGAACACAGAAAGGCTCAAAGCCACACCATAATTCATGCCCTCCACAGTTTTATTTCCCTTGTTGATAGATGTGTATCAGGCCTGCTTGCCCAGTCTATCCTGCAAAGCAAGATGCTCATGACCAGGGAATTAAAAAAACCCATAAGGCCAAAATTAAAAAAAGAATTAGTATTATGCATTATTACATCTTTCCCAAAGAGTTTTGGGACACTTTCCAGGCACTCTAACACTACACATAGTCTACAGGCAAGCAGTCAAGGAGATAAAGGCTTGGAACAAACCTCCACCAACAGGCATCTCAGACAGAGGCCAGCCTGTTTTGCTCTGTGTCTACAGAAATCTATACGAGGGATTCAAACACGCATACCCAGGGCCAAGGAGACTGTGCTGTGCACGTAGCAGAAGACAACACCAAGCCAAACAAGAAAGTCAATGACAAATGCATAAAAAAGAATTCCTTGCAGCTAAATTAAATAATTAAATAATAAATGAGCATTATTTTAAGCCCTCACATTCCCTAGATATTTACAATTAGCTCCTGCATAATTCCACTAATACTTCAGTATAGAACTTTAATCTTTTCTTATTCAAACATATAGAACTCAGGACTCAAACATAAGAGGAAAAAGCTCATCCTGTGATTACCTCCATTCAAATCTGACTTGCTAAGGTTAACTTGGCCCATTATTCTCAAAATGTGCGGAAAATCAGTCATTTAATATTTGCTACTTTTATTCCTAAATATATAAACAAGCATTTCTTCTCTAACATTTAACTTGACATATTTCAAGCAGACTGCAGTGAATTCCAGCCCTTATGAGGACAGATTTTCATCCTGAGTCAAAGTTGCTATCTTTCTTTCATTTTCAAATCCCTCACATTTTAAAAAGTTAGGTGTCATTAGAGACAGATAAGTGTTATTCAAGGGCAAACAAGTGAGTTTCTGCACAGTTCTCAGATGGGCTGCAACCATCCTTACACTGCTGAAAAACTAAATAGACTTCTCCTTTCATCATTATTTCACTTTTGTTCTAAATGCATGAGCAAATAAGTTGTACACCTACATTCTGCTTAGTTTCCACCCATACTGGATTGTAAAAACACCAATACATTTATTTATTTAAATATTATTTTACTCTCAGTGTAGCTAATACCTGTCTCAAAGCCAAGGTTGAAGAGGTAAATAATTTGAAATCCAGAGATGTCATGGGCTGGTTAATGGTATGCAAGATATGTTCTGGCAAAGTTTATGCCTATTTGTTTTTCCACCCTAGTATTTCTAAGACAGATATATTGTCTTTTGGCAATGATTGAAAGTCAGCATTCCCAACATTGTTGCTGTTGGAAAACAAACTAGCAATTACCCACTACATGTGAAAATATCTTCTCTGGGTACAGCATTCTTTTCAACTACATTTTAGGGAAATGTATGTATGCATAAACATGCCATTTCTTTTAACAGCAGGGCCAGGCACTCCAGATGCATAGGTGGGAGACTTGTGATTCCTGAAATCCAGAGCAAACTGCTGAACTGGGCTGTTCTCCCCTGTATTTAACTAACAAAGCAGACACAAGTCCACACTGTAGCCCAATGCCCTCAGTTTGGCTTGAAACATCTATGTTGTTGAATACTTTGTCCTCAAACAGTCTGATTACGTAGATAGATCTCAAACAGTGCACTCAGGCCCATCTCTAATTCATTTTGTTTTAAGACATCTCCCTAACTTTATTCTCTCCTTCCTACTTATCTTGCTAGAAAAATGTAGGGTTATAAAACTACAGATTTACCTTCTTTTGTTCTCCAGTACTCCCTGTTGTATGGTAAAAACTAAAGCCTTAAGGTGTGTTATGAACGCTATTTTAATAAAACAGTTTGTAAAATACGCTTATGTTCCTCCCACTTACATTGTTTCAATAATTCTATTTATGGCCACTCGCTTAAGCTTTTAAGTGTGATGAAGAAGCTGGACACATCCGTCAGCATGTAAAACGCTTTGATCCTTGTTTTTCTGCAGCAGACTGGGAAAGCCCCATGAATAATAGGAAAGGAAATCTAGGGGCTTCCCTGAAGATCAACAGACTGTCTGAGCATCTTCTAAAGTACTGTGCAGCAGGAACACTAACAATCAAGCTGGGAATAATACATACAAGTAGGAGTGGTTCGGTGAATATGCTTAGGCTAATCTTTTGCAGGAAGTCAGTAATAACTAACACATAGCTCTTCAATTAAGACGATTTCTCTTTTCTTGGTCTCCACCACATCCAAGGAACAAGGAACCACAGATAATACTTAAGTGGCTTTCAGCTTCACATGCGGCAAGCAAGTGGCTAGAACAGAGCTGGACAAAACATTCAAAGAAATTGTCACTTCACTGGAAAAAGAAGTAGCATAGGGAGAAAAAATATTCACAAATTATGAGCCAATGTATCAAAATGTATCTTTAAAGAAGTCATAGGAAGGTTTTTAAGACTCTACTAGAATTTGCTTTTCAGCATGTATTCCATTTGGAAAAGGTCCACATTTGTTCCTCTCTTTCAAAACAGGACACTTCTACTCCTAGTTTCGAAAGTGCATTTTTTTTAAAAATGGGACCTAATTTAAGAAGAAAAAAAAAATAATGGAGTCAAATAATCTAGAAATAAGGAAGAGATGTTAGTAAGGAATATGCAGAATGTTTGGTTTGAGGGACAACCCAAATAAGCCTGGGGGTAGTTCTTGCTTTGGTTTGCAGAAAGTAGTTCTGTTTCAGTCAGACTTTAGTTAATTTCTATTCCTTGTTCAGTCATCAGTTCCTGCCATTCTGTCAGCATGACAAAAGTGAATCCATCACCCAGCCCTAGCCTTCAATAACCTTTCTAATTACAACTGATTTTTTTTGTCATATCTAAATGCAGGGATCCACGACCTGAAGAGGTGATAACTGATTTTGCTGCATCTCCCTGACTTCAAGCACCATGAGTTCTGGATGCACTTCAGGTTCCCACTGAAATCCTACAGAGGTGTTACACAGCCTCCACCACTCCACATGCATTTGTATTTCAAGCAAACGTCTTTTCCCTTACTGAGCAGGTTGAATGTTGCTAAGTAAGGGAAGGGGATATTGTTGCCTCATACTACTGCAAGGCAGACATTATCTGATAAGAGCAATAAAAAGACCTATATGTTACAGATGAGCTGGCATGAAAGCAAGAACAGATGAGAAAACAAAGCATGACACCGTACAAAAGACTATTTGTTATATGGCTATTTGAGGACTTGTGCCAGTAAATACTGCCAATAGGAAAACCAGTATAATGGGTGAAAAAGAGTTCAGTGTCTTTTGCCCAGCTTCACCAACACCAAACACAGGTCAAAGACAGATGACACAACATTTCAGTCATTAACAGTGTGCAATACTTTGTTTTTCTAGTGCCTCCACCATTTTAATGAAAGTGCTCCCTCAAAAAAGTTCTAGTGGCCAGTAATAACTCTGTGTCTCAGCCTGATTCAATTATCATTTTCTGATTGTATATTAAACAGATTTGGAATAAAATGGAGAGTAATTTTTGGAATTATTATTCACACTCATTGTGTCCCCTCCCCCTCTGTCCTTGTACCTTCCCTTTTGTGCAACAGCACATGTTCCAAGTGTGTTTTGAGAGCAGCTTCTGAATCAGTATCCCCCAGGGAAGTAGACATGCCCCATTTCTGGACTTGAGCGAGGTGTGAAATACATGCAAAACGGCCCCTTTCACATTAGGGTTGGTCTTGGGCTGCTCAAAGATGCCACCCCTGGTTCCTAATAACTTTCAGGTAAAAATATACAAGAAAATTGCAGACTTGGTGCCAGATGACAAGTCACAGTATGTGAGTGACATCTAGTTCTCACTTTAGCTACGAAATTAATTTTTTTGAAGGCATAATCAACAGCAAAATTTGAGTGTGAAGAATATTTAAAGTTTAATGTTTATTGAACATTTAACTTAGGCTCTCTTGTTATACTGAAAAACTTAGTGCTTCAGGACACAACAAAAAAGATAAAGTTATACAGTTTTAGATTGACATAAGAGAAGACAATCAATGGTTATTGATCTAACACACTGCAGGTTGCTTTCCAGTATTTGGTAATCTTATTTGTTGTACTACCCTCCTGAAAATTTCTTTAATGATTTTTTTTTTAATGTTCTTTTCATTTGAGTGTCTCTGTGTCTGAACTTATCTTCACAGAAGTCATCTATATTTTCACAGCTTCTAGAGGCTGTGGTCACTAACAACTAAATTAGTGGTAAGATTTAAAATCTGTTAAATTTATGAAGTCATCTGTTGCACCAATTAACACAACATCAATAGAAATACTATGTTATTGTGAATGTTAGAGGACATTTAAAGGACATATGCTCCTCATTTTTAAGCCAAGTGACTGATCTAATTGGTATCATCTTTATATGCCTCAAATCCTTCTCATAAATACCTTTCATGTTTGTTATTCAGAAGGATTATCTTCCACAAAAATCTACTGCCATTTACCAAGCAGCCCACAATAATTCACTTTCATAGTCACTGGACTGTATATTCGTTTCTCTCTGACCTGTGTGCTCTCTCACATAACTTTCACCTCCCTCTTTACAAGGAAATTGATCCATAATTTCAAGGCATGTACATCCACATGTGCAGAAATAAGCTTGCCTTGATGTTGTTTTTGTGCCTCCTCAATGTGGAGGAATTCAGGTCTCAGGGTATTGTTATCTTACACTATGCAGTGGGAATTTACAAACTAACCGCAACAGACTCTGATTCATCTTTCTACTGCTGAATTTCACATTCCTCTCTCAAACACCTGAAAAGAACATTCTTAATCATAAAGCAAACTGATTTTCATTCAGACACCCAGGGTAAAAGCAGGAACTTAACTGTTTACTTTCCTTCACAATAACCACGTTGCCTTGGTTTCTCATCTCGCACTCACTCTGCACTTTGTTGAATTTCGTTGCTTCCTTTCCATGCTCTTGCAGAGTGTAAATGGTGCTGTCTCTGCTCATCTCTCTGGACATTGCGTGTCTCATGCAGCGCTTAACTGCAAGCCCTGCTCTTGGTCTGTCCAATGCACAAATGAACAGGTTGGAGATGGCTTTTTACTGTGGAAGACTGGTGCTTTGGGAAGGCTGAAGAAGAGCCTGGAGAAACAATTCATGTGGCAGAAGGGAGGTATATCTTCTGCTGTGGCAACTGGTCAGACACCTAGGAGGAAGAGTGAGAAAAGGCAGGAAAAGGAATCCATGGACTCATGAATTTGGTATGTCTAGTGAAGAGAAAGAAAAGTTGAAGGTCATGAGGAGGACAGATGATCCAAATCTGAGCTAGAGATATTCATGGCTGCAGCTGTAGCAAGACTTTTGATACTTAACAGAGATCCAAGAGGGGCTTAAAAGGGATTCTCAGAGTGCCATGACCAAAGACAGATAAAAGATCACTCAATGGATGAAGCTGAATGGCTATAAGAAAGAGATCAGCAAAGTCTGAAAAAATCTTCCATTGATGTTTTGCTTTGGTTATTGACAGGAACATCAGATGCTGTCAAGCTGGCAGGTGACAGTAAGAAATGCAGAAATTAAATGCATCTTCTACATCCAGAGCTAGCAGTCATGAAGGCCAGAGCAAATTGCTCCAAAAGAAAGAAAAGGAGCTTTACCATTGTTTGCTTCTTTGAACTGATGAAATAAAAATAGGCTTCAAGAAGAAATTTAGCTGTAATACCTGCCTAGTTTAGGAAATGTGGAGGGACAGGTATGTCTGAGGATGGGTCTCTGCTTAGATAGCTCTCTTCTTGATGCCTATCACTTTTACTGCTCATAAAAGCTATATGGATTATTTTTTATTTGATATCCTATCATAGAATCACAGAATCATAGAATCGTTTAGGTTGGAAAAGACCTTTAAGATCATCCAGTCCAACCATTAACCTAACATTACCAAGTCCACACTAAAACAATTAAGGGTAGACTAGACTAAACCATGTCCCAAAGTGCCACAACTACCCATTTTTTGAACACTTCCAGGGGTGGTGACTCCACCGCCTCTCTAGGCAGCCTGTTCCAATGCTTGACCACTCTTTCTGTGAAGAAATTTTTCCTAATTTCCAACCTACACCTCCCCTGGCACAGCTTGAGCCCATTTCCTCTCATCCTATAGCTAACTACTTGGGAGAAGAGACCAACACCCACCTCACTACAACCTCCTTTCAGGTAGTTGTAGAGAGCGATAAGGTCTCCCTTCAGCCTCCTCTTCTCCAGGCTAAACAATCCCAGTTCCCTCAGCCGCTCCTCATAAGGCCTGTGCTCCAGACACTTCACCAGCTTTGTTGCCCTTCCCTGGACAGAGTCCAGCACCTCAATGTCCTTCTTGTAGTGAGGGGCCCAAAACTGGACACAGTATTCCAAGTGCAGCCTCACCAGTGCCAAGTACAGGGGGACAATCACCTCCCTACTCCTGCTGGCCACACTATTCCTGATACAAGCCAGGATGCTGTTGGCCTTCTTGGCCACCTGGGCACACTGCTGGCTCACGTTCAGCCAGCTGTCTACCAACACCCCCAGGTCCTTTTCAGCCAGGCAGCTTCCCAGCCACTCTTCCCCAAGCCTGTAGCATTGCATGAGGTTGTTGTGACCCAAGTGCAGGAGCCGGCACTTGGCCTTGTTAAACCTCATACAGTTGACCTCAGCCCATTGGTCCAGCCTGCCCAGGTCCCTCTGCAGGGCCATCCTACCCTCCAGCAGATCAACACTCCCACCCAATTTGGTGGTATCTGCAAACTTACTGAGGGTGCACTCAATCCCCTCATCCAGATTGTTGATAAAGATATTACTGGCCCCAAAACGGAGCCCTGGGGAACACTGCTCATGACCGGCTGCCAACTGGACTTAATTCCATTCACCACTACTCTCTGGGCTCGGCCACCCAACCAGTTTTTTACCCAGTGAAGACTGTGCCTGTCCAAGCCATGAGCTGCCAGCTTCCCAAGGAGAATGCTATGGGAGACTGTGTCAAAGGCTTTGCTGAAGTCCAGGTAAATGACGTCCACAGCCTTTCCTTCATCCACTAGGCAGGTCACCAGGTCATTAAAGGAGATCAGGTTGGTCAAGCAGGACGTGCCTTTCATGAACCCATGCTGGCTGGGCCTGATCCCCTGGTTGATCTGCACTTGCCTGTTGAGTTCACTCAATATGAACTGCTCCAAGTTATTGAGTTCAAAGTGTTGTGTCACTACTAATACACACAAAAATCCAATAGATTAAAGAAAATAGAGGTCTTAATAAAACAACTTTGTGCTAAGGTAGCACTAACTTCGTGCCATCAGAAGTCTGAGCTACCAGCACAGATAAAGAAGTGAAGGGCCAGGTAAAAAACAAACAAACAAACAAACAAACGTACCCACCACATATATATATATAAATATGTATTTGCCCTGAAGAATTTCTCTGGTTGAGATTCTTTCAAAATTAGTGTAATTTTCTTATTCCTACATGCTGTTAATTTTTAAAAACATATGAAATTTAGCTTTTAAGCAACCCTTCCCCTTTGCAAGGCATATTGTGAAAAGCACCTCTACTAGTAGGAGGAATCTCATTGTGAAGGAAATCCTTGAAAAGAAATGGAACTTAGTATGTTACAGGATCAAAAATTGGTATACATAAAAGCGAGCATATTTTAAGTACCAAAAGAATGTACTGTCCTTCTAAACATCTATTAAGACTTCTCTAGAAGCTCTACATCAGCTGGCAATTGGTACCACTTTTCAACTACTACTAATAAAACCCTAAGTGGTGGGTTGCAACACCTTATTGGCCAACAGAAGGCCTGTGCAATCATGCCATTGACTACAGGCACCTTTGCTTTGTGTCATCTTGCTTGTAAAGAAGGAGAGACCCTGGAGTCAGACCTCATTTCCTCAATTTCAACAAGACACTTGATGTCTGTATCTTGTCTTATAAGGTTTTCCACTAGGAGAAAATTTACAGAACAGAAGTATATAAAATATATATATAGTAGTATATATATATATGCCTGTCCAAGCCATGAGCTGCCAGCTTCCCAAGGAGAATGCTGTGGGAGACTGTCCTCCACAGATATTATTTCTGAGTGAAATAAGAGTCATAAAAATATCAGTCTGGTAGAGGTGGGAACAAAAAAGAACGCCACCAACATCTGTCAGCTGTTTTGGAGGGATCAGATGTAGAGTAGTTCTCACTAATCTTTCAGACTGTCAAGAAGGAGGCCAGTTTTGATAAAACGTCATCACTTGATCCAATATTTACTGAATGTGAATCAAACATGTCTGCTCACTCAAATCACCACACAAACAGGTTTTCCAATTCTTCTGAGACATTCTGTTATTTAATCTCCTACAATGAAACAAGTTCCATGTAGTGAAGAAAACATCAGTTATGCTTTTGTCCTGACTTCACTTGATACTGGAAAGAGAATGTAGGAAAATACTTTGTGCAAAATAGGAACTCTGTGTTTTGTGATTCAGAATGAGTTACATGGCAATAAAATATCCCAAGATCAACCACAGCCCTTTACACCCGTGTCAAAGGCCTTCATTTTCTAGGGCTGTTGCTCTGCTTATAACTTCAAATTTCTCCAAAATGTAAAATAGATTGCAAACCACTTCATGTCAAATTCCTGACCAATGCATGTGACACAGGTGATTAGCAATGGCACAGTATTTCCAGATAGTTTATAAGGTTTCTGTACATTTTGACTGCATCAGGCTCTGTGTGTTTAGTTACAGGTCCTAAGGTTACTGAAGAGGCTCTAACACAGCACGTGACCTGTTTTCTGTGTATGCCTTGGGAGGTTTATGGAGAGTCCCTATCAACTTCAAGAATGAATCAATATCCTGTAGCAATCTGTACAGTACTCTGTAATGGAATCCCAATTACACAAGATTCTGGGTTAAACAGAGTTCAACTTCATCATCCCGGGTAATGCTTCATACAAATTTTTGTCTTTTTCCAAATTAACCATCTTTTAAGTTTCTCTTCCCTAAATTGCTGGGTTCAGAATTAAAGTGAAACACTGCCCAAATGAAAATCAAAGGGTAGTCTGCCATTTTTACCTCAGCTGAGAAGAATTTCACCAACTGTACTTAACTTTGTTATTACTGGTATTTTATTGGCTGCAACTCTCTTCTTCATTGTAATTCTATTTAACCAAAGACTTTGGATGTCACCCAGACGTTCACATAAATTATATTTTACTTCACTTGAGACTGGCCTCATTTATGTCCTATGGCCATAAAAAGACTTGGCAGTCTTTTATAACCCTCTTTTCTTTCTAAGATCAGTAGAATCTCTAATCATATTTTCTAGAAGTGATGTGCATTCTTATTGTTATTGATAAATTGACTGTCAAGATAAAGGTCACATGGAGAATAAACTTCTTCTAAGGCACAGTAAACAAAGGAAAACAGTTATTATTTCCAACTACAACACTCTTTACTACACTGGGTACGCTATTGGTCTTATTGTATGCTAAGAGACTCCTACTTAAATAATATAGGTCACAGTAGCTTTGCTCCAAACTTAAATGCTAGGGACTTGGTTATGTTGCTCTGAATACCTGTACAGGCATTGCTTACAAAACACAACAAAGTGGTGGTGTGGTCCATATCACTGCAACACTGCACCAGTTGTCAACTCCTTCACAAAGTTATTGTTAATGCTAGTGTGCCTGTGTGGTTGGGTAGGGGAGAACAGGGTGCATGCACACATTCTCGAGTGAAACAGCAACTTGGCTGCTATCTATAAAGGATCCATTTAAACACAGGAAAAGTATTGTAAGAACATCACTTCAAGTTCAGCCTACAGACTCTATAACTCATCCTTCAAATATTACACAAGCCTTGGTGTTCTGTGCACTTCCTAGAATTTGGATTTTCTCTAAATTTTTAGAAGGTCTGCTTCTGTGGGATGAAAGATCACTGAGAAGCATTCAAGACTGTTCAATTTTTCTAAATAAACTCACATATCACAATTCTCCAACGTGTTGTTCAGCTTTACAAGCTTGCTGAAACAGTCAGCAGTAATTAGTTCCATGGAGTTATTTTATGCCTCTTTTTTCCTCTTTTTGGTTTTTCCCCACTGCCAGGAAGAAGAGCGTCTTCTCAAAGGGCACTTCTGCTCACTCAGTGAGTGGCCCTTCAGGCAAATACACCCCAAACATGTCAGCATTCTCCTAATGCTCTTTTGTGCAATTGTTTTATAAAATCTTGGAGATCCCACATAGTAATAGCTTCACTCTGGACATAACAGGAGATTAAAAAAACGTTAGTTTTAATTCTGCATCCCATTTGCCCATTTTGTTAACGTGTTTTGTCACAACAATCCAACACAATGACAGGGCCCTTAATGCCCCCTGATTTCAGCAGGGTTTAAAACAAAGAAACCAACAGCAACTGCTGAGAACCAGCTTAAGAAAGCACCACAAGAAATCCACATCACTTTAGGGAAAAATATTAGGTTTAGTCCGCTTATGTGTCATTCTGTCACTAAAAGAAAGTGGGTAACAATGGATATCTTCCCATCATGTCTTGTGAGATAAGATGCACCGTGACAGCTACTGAACAGCATCACACAGTGGCACAGGTCTGCACCTCAGTTCAGCACATGGACAACCATTCAGGATGACTCCCTTGTTTCAAGGAGTCTTATTTTCTAAATCTTATTTTCTTCAGCTCGTAAGGGGAGTCCCCTTCTAGCAACCAGTGGCACTTCTGAAAAATGATACGTGCCTGCGAAGCAAAACCATAGAGGACCATGTACACTCACAAGACCTCCACACAAACCAGTAAACCAAGAGGAGAAGAAAAAAAGCCATCAGCAGACATTTCCTATGAAATAATGAATTTCCTTATGATCTTATTTTCAAACTGCTACTTTTTCATGGTGTCTGATAATCACAGAGAGCCCTTCTCCTCTCAGGATACACAAACCACAGGATTCCGATGACTCACACTGAAAGAGCTTTCAAACACACGGAGGACGGAAGGGCATGCTGTTTCTGCATTAAAGCTTCCTGCCAAAGCCCAAAACTAAGCATACATAAATATATTTGGACAAAGTTTTAGCAACAACGAGAAATTCACCTCACTGTAACCCTTCCGGTGAGACAGTCTTGCCCATCTTATGAACTGCCCGATTGCATCCTGTTTGCCATACGCTTCCTTTTTGACAATCACAGCTGAAAACAAAATAGTTGTGAAACTGTTGTTTGCACACAAAGGTGCAATATTGACTTTTTGATGCAAGGATGTAATACCTCTCTTGACTGATGGTCAGCAGGAAAGGTAACTGGACTGAAATTTTGAGTGTTCTTTGGACAGGACCTGTAATTTATTATATCTTTATATGACCAATATAAAAAACAATAAACTCCTAACAGGTCAAGCTCTTGGTCTAATGTCAAAAGTATATTAACAAGTAAAGTGAAGTTCTCTCTTCTTGGAACTGTAAGGATAAATCCTACAGCTGTGCCAGCATCTCCTCTCCAAAGTAGAAGTACTGAGCTCAATGCTCTGTACTGTATAGGAATCCTTATAGGGAAACCTTAAAGAAAAAAGATCTGGTGAGACTGAATATACATGGGGGTGAAAGTACAGTCTGATGCTGTTGCTGTCAGTAAAGCCATTTGGCCTTTTCCACAGTGCTTCTCTGGAGACATGCCATTACACTCACCTGCTGTTTAACACCTAGATAGCACAGCAGGGGGATAAGGAAGTCTGTCCAGCCACATCTTTCTCAAAGCAAAGACTAAGTATCCCTGAAGTACCAGTTTCACTGAATTTAGGTAATTTCTCAGGCCATGGCTTGGACGTCGATGGAAATGAGTCAGCAGAAGCTCAAGCAACATAGAGCAGATAAGTGTGAATGGTTTGCAAAACAGTAAACTTCATATTCAAACAAACACCAGGGGCCAGCAAAAGACCTGCGTTCTCTGAAACTAGATTTGGTTGATGTCCTGTGCAAGAGTGAATGCCTGCCTGGAGGGAAAGGTGTGACTAAAAGTCATGCAAAGCTCTGAGCTGCTGAGCTGGTCCTAGAAGTGCAGAGCAAGACACCAATGGGCTTATAGAGGACCTCAAGTTTTGCAACCTGAATTGCATTCTCTGCAGCTGCAAGTGCACTGCTTTCAGTAATTTGAGGTTAATTTGTGTATGCTGCAGTCCCAAAATCCCAGGTGCCAACCCCTTACTGACTGCAGCTCCATTACTGAGGAAACAGTGCTCAGTAATGGTGCTATAGCACCCAGACTACACCCTTCGTATAGGCAGAATTTCCTAATAGGGACTGAGCAGTAGTGATCCCAAGCAAGGGGGATTGGTGATTTGTGGGGTAGGTTGATACATATTTGTGGGAACCTCTGGGTGGCTGACGTGAAAACTCTGTGTATAGACTACAAGTATTGCAAGGGTACAGTGAGGACAAGAGGCAGGAGGTCTCACACTTTAGGAGGATGATAACCACCTTCTTTATCCATCCAATTCACAGCCCTATTATTACTGGTGTGTGGAAAGCAGATGACAATTTCTCTGGGGTGATGAGTACGTCCAGCAGTTTGTGCTTTTGTCACTCCCACAGAGAATGACTGTGATCATTCCCCTCCTTCTACCAGTTGCATTGGCAGCTCATGGAACTGCAAATGATACAGCTTTTCATTATTCTTATCCTAAGATATCAATGTAAAATTCAGGGAGTATAGAACACCATACATGAAAGATTTAATGTTTTTTTTCTGTTGCCATTCTTGCCTTTAAATCTTTCCACTCCATTCCAAGCTATTATGGGATATTATTTCCCCTTTATCCATGTAGATTCAGGCATATTTTGGTGCAATTACTACATAAGATCTATAAAAGGCCTTGAACAAAACAATTTTATAAATGCATAGTATTATTACTGGCACATTGGGTTGCTTTACCCTATTTGTGTTAAGCTTCCATCCAAATTATTCCCTATATGAAAGTTTTCCTAAGAAACCAAAATAATAACCTGATTTTCATGTAGATAATGAAAAGCAATGGTTGCAGACCCAGCTTTTAGTTCCCAGTTTTATATGTCCTATTTGGTAGTTTAAAATCTGCATCGTTCTGGATATTTGAAGGAACCATAAACTTAATATCAAAGCAAAGGCAGGTATGTGCATGACATAACAGGACAATAAGTCCTGGAAATAAAGGAAAAGCATGCTAGGTGTATGCTGGTATGTGTTTCAGTTTTTTAGGGGTCTAGACTTAAATAAGACTTCTGAAACACAGTGCTATATGATAGTGTCTTAAGTGAACATGGTTTAGATTATACTGTTCTAAGATTGTTGCTAAGCGTTTGGAAAAGCACATTTCAAGCAATGATGACACAAATGTCAAACAGGACGTATGTATCAAGTAAGTTTTCCTGGTGTTTATCCCAGTCAGGTATTCAAGATTCTTGTTAACAACTTAGATGATGGAAGAGTGGATGTGTTTATTGCACCACCAGTGTGATATGAGCTGCAAGGTTAGATGTGATGGAGAGCAAGGTTAGAGTTCAGCATAATTTTTAAACATACAAGAAAAGGTCTGGAAACACTGGGTTCAATTTTTGGTAATAACAAGTGCAAAATTCTAGACAAACAACGGCAATCAAATGGTTCAAATGCAGGGTGGGAAATAATAGAAGAGTGTAACCCTGCAGAAGGGCATCTGGGGGAAGGTGGTTTCTAAATCAAAGAAGCCAAAGACTTACATTGTGGCAAGAAAGACAAAGAGCTCACACTGAAACTTATGATCAGGTGTCTAACTTCAGAGACCCAGGGAGAAATTGCTTGTGGTTCACTGATATACCTTCAAATTATTTTTGTGCTCAACTTTCAGCATCCTCTCTTAAGAAAGGTGAAATATACCTACAATTACATACATTACAACTGGAGATCCAGAAGACAAGAATGAGGATCGTCAGAAGGCTAGAAAATACAGCTGGTAAGGAAAGACTGAAAGAATTGGAATCATCTACTTGAGAAAGGACTAAAGGGAGGCTAGGACAAGGGTAGGAGTGACAAGATTAGGGACCCTGCACTAAGGGAAGTGGCAATGAGACACTAATGGCGTGGGCTGGATGGCTCAGGTCACCTGGGGATTCTCTGAAGGCTCCCCACCAAATGTTCTTGTAGACAGAACCAACAAATAATCCTCACTAATAACTGTGAGAAAGCAGGAGATGAACCAGATTTGTGTCTGAACCTGCTCAAGACCTTCCAACATGTCACATGGACACCACAATATACAGAAGCAGTAGAAAAGTTTTTAGTACTTCTGGAAGGAGTGTTGGGATTAAACAAAGATAAGCTGCAAGGATATCTTAATTTGGCTAGTCTTGAAGGCCATGTGCCTAGACCCTCATCCAAAATTAGATCCTCAAAAAAGACCAAAAATCAATTAAAGCAAGAAAAGCTTAGTTTTAATAGAACTAAAATTGGAACGCTTCACTTTATTAATTGCAAAAACTCTAAGCAACTAGGTGTCCTGGTTTCGGCTGGGATAGAGTTAATTTTCTTCCTAGTAGCTGCCATAGTGCTGTGTTTTGGATTTAGTAGGAGAAGAATGTTGATAACACACTGATGTTTTTAGTTGTTGCTAAGTACTGCTTATGCTAGTCAAGGACTTTTCAGCTTCCCATGCTCTGCCAGGTACACAAGAAGCTGGGAGGGGGCACAGCCAGAAGAGTTGATCCAAACTGACCAAAGGGCTATTCCATACCATATGACATCATGCTCAGTATATAAACTGGGGGCGGGGTTGGCTGGGGAGCAGCGATCGCTGCTCGGGAACTGTCTGGGTATCGGTCGGCGGGTGGTGAGCAATTGCATTGTGCATCACTTGCTTTGTATATTATTATCATTATTATATTGTTATTATTATCATTACTATTTTACTTTATTTCAATTACTAAACTGTTCTTATCTCAACCCAGGAGTGTTTCTCACTCTTACTCCTCCAATCCTCTCCTCCATCCCATTGGGGTAGGGGGAGTGAGCGAGCGGCTGTGTGGCGCTTAGTGCTGGCTGGGGCTAAACCATGACACTAGGTCACACAGTCTAGAAATAGAAAGGCTTATATGCATTTCTTCCCCTGCCCACTGTGTCTCTGCAGACAGATCCTCATGTCCATGGCTGGTTCCAGCCAACTCACTGACTTTTTGAGTAGCAGTAGATTCTTCCCAGTAGTCTGTAGGAAATTCCCTTTTCCAACCCTCTGACACTTGGACTTCCGGTGTCTACCTAGGCAACAGTGATCTATACTCCTTTTCCTTCCAGAAGGTTGAAGCCAACCTCTTCACTTCTTAATGGAGCACAATGTACCACTGAAAACACCCAAGCAACACAAACGCCACCCATCACACCTTCATGTGGAAAAGCACACCAAATTAAGATGACAGTAAACAAGGACCAAGCATTTCTAGAGCATAAGGCCAAAGGGAATCACTCCTGTCATCTGGGCTAGCCTCTTCAGAGATAACATAGATCACCCAATTTCTCTGCATTATTTTTTATCTGACAGGAGCAGATTTTTTTCTTTTAAGCACCAAAATTCCAAGTTAAAACTTTCAGCTGAAGAACCTGCCACATTTTTAATGCATTGTTCCAGTTAGCCTTGCTACTGAAAATCTGCACTTCGTTTCTAGTCTTCATTTATCTTGCTTCAGTTGTCATTCACTGGTTCCTGTGATATTTTCATCTGCCAGGTTCAAGAGATAAAAGTCAAAGGCTTGCTCACTATGTGAGTGCTGACAGGCTGTGATCAAATCACGTCCTAACTTCCTCTTTGGTAAACCAACTATTTTGAGTTTCCTAGTATGGGACATGTTTTTCAAGCTGTTACTCATCCCTGTGGCTCCTCCATGAACCCTCTGTGCTTTATCAACATCATTAATAGTATTGCAGAAACAGTTGCATCAGTGGCACACACAGAAAAAGTAAAAAAAAAAACATGCCAAAGCTTGATTTCCACTTAATACTTCCCAATAGATTTCTTAAGCTATTTTGGCACTGGCGTTACAGGGGGAACTTACATACCACCCACAAATATCTTGTCACTCGTTCCCATTTAAACAATGTCACCTCCATTCACAACCTGAGCTAACATACACTGTTCCACATCTCTATATACCTAAATCAGATTGCTAAATCCATAATGCAGTTTCTTCACAGTTCAGCAATTATCCAATATTTATCTTATGCAAACTTTAAATACTAGCCTTTTTTTTTTTTTCTAAATAATTGACAGAAATGTCAAATGTGTTAGACTTAAGCTTAATGGAATGGAAACAGGAAAAACATTTCAATACCTGCCTCCAAAATTTATAAAACTGTGCAAATCTTCAGTTTGTGTGATTGTTTCTGAATTTTCATCTTTGGTTTCTGACAAGTTTTTGTGTTTGCATATCTCTGTGTGTATGCATCTGTATGCAAAGAGTTATCCCAAAAATCTTTTGACTAATCCTTCTGACAGAAATAATTTTTGTCAAAATCACATTACAAAATGGGGCCCATATTGCTAGGATTTTTTTAAGTGTTGTGTTTCGGTAGTGTCAAAACTTGCCATCGACATTTTAATAAATCATAGGAAACTGATTTTTCAGTTCAAGCAATTTTTAGTGTTTATTTAGGAGATGCATAGAAACCTTAAAACAGCTAATATCAGAAGAAAATATTTTAGAATCAAAAATGCCTCAAAATTTAAAAAAAAAGCAGTCAATCAAAGGTGCTTTCAACGTGTTCATTCCTGTAGTGTATTTCAAAGGTTTCTTTTACTTCATTCTCCTTTGAAACAGACTGTAATTGTGAGATTTCCTAAGAAACAAAAAATACTGTACCCAGCCAACTCTTACATTTGCACCTCGGTTGGTTTTCAAAGTGCTGTGGGCAGGTCACAAGGATAACAAACCCCCAGATGCTGCAAAACAGGAAGGAATTGTAAAACATGGTAGCAAAACAATGACTCATGCGGATGCCAAGCATTTGGGATGGTATGATTCACATGCCTTATTGTGCCTGCTTTCAGAACAACATCTCATGAGGGCAGAGAAACTCACTCAGCCAGCTGCCCACTTCCAGTTGTGAACAGGACATATCCACTAATAGCAATTGCAAATAACGCTTACAGAAGAAAAGCACTATTGAACATACAGTGCACAGCCCTCTGCAACCTGTACCCCTGCATCCCCTAAGTCTCCCTCCAGAGCCTTTCCGGCACCTTGCAGAGACACCACCCAGCAACACACTGCTGCTCTCTCAACACCAAGTGCTGCCAGGGTGCTGTGAAGACCCCACCAGATCCTCTTCGTCTTCCTTGCCTGGGGGCTGCCTGGAGTCCATAACTAGCTCAGAGAAATCAAAGTGAAACTCCACAGCTATATTTTTCACCCCTTCAGGACCGGGAGCCTCGCCCCAGTCTTTCACATCTGCAGTCACAATGTTGTGTGGGTGAGCGAGAAAGCCAAGGGACACAGTCTAGACAGGGAAGTCTGAACTGCTCCCAACACTGTGTGTACTTTCTTTTAACTCCAGCATAGCTGATAGGGCTTTTTGTTTGGTTTTCACCTTTCTTATTCCAGAGCTCCCTTTTCCACCCCACAGCATACTCAGAGACACCACAGTCATCTCTAAGTCTTCCCATGGATTCCCCCCTTCCTTACACATGCCTAGTTGAGTTTTCCAGACTGACAGTGTCATGGTGAGACCCAGCAAAGAACAAGGTTTTTAGACTGAGGCCACCTGACTTTGTGTATGCAAGTCCTGCAAACTGTGCAGAGCAAGAGCTATGGTCTCTCAGAATTTTTCCTGCAGCTTATGTGTAGCCATACAGGCAGAAAGAGCAGGTGTGATATGCCGGGCAAAGCCAGCATGGTGGGAGGTTTACAGGGTCCATGTCTACCAAAGGTACAGATGGTGGTGTAGAGGCCCCTACTCCTCACAGTTATTTTGGATGACCAATGTGATACCTCATGCCAGCACATGCTCAGCCTGCTGCTCCCTCCAGTCTCAGGAGGCCATTTTCCTTTACCCACACCCCTGATAGCACAGAGGAACATCAGACACCAAAGGGCAGGAGTATTTTTCCAATGAACATTCACCTCAACTGCTTTTTTAGGTGAGAAGATTTGTTTACGTATCTACTTTCTGCATACAGGACAGGCATCAGGTGTCCACAACAAAGAAAGTAATTGCCGAGGAGTGATGTGACAGAGGGGGTTTGGTAAGACAACTCCGGGAACAAAGCACATCTTCACAGGGTTTGCAGAGCTCAGTGCTGGGTAAGGTGTACATGCTGTTATCAGCAAGGGTCCAGGGAAGACAGCGGTCTTTTGCAGACCGTGTTATCAAGTTCAGTGGTGATGAGGAAGTGTGTGGGTGGCAAGGGGTAGCAAAAGTTCCTCTTTTCACAGTTGGCCAATCCCACCACCCTCATGAAGACAGAACTGTCCCCACTGATTTAATATTTACCACAGAAGTCCTGCTTGTTGTGGTTCTGCTCAATGCCAACTCTTCTCCCTGAAGGTTGCTCTTACCAGCCCCCAAACACTTCATCCACCTGAAAATTTTAAGTCCACAGCACACCTAAGTAGCCAACTTACTACTTATTTTTCCTGCTTTTTTTTTTTTTTTGTGAACAGCGTTTTCTTGTGTTTCCCACTGTCAGTAGACTGTGCTTCCTCCTCCTTCTTTAAAGGTTCCTGTATCCACAGAGATCTGTGAGAATAAGTCCCATTAGTATTGTCACGTGCTTGAAGCAATTTCAAAAAAATTACACAATAGGCAGCTCCATGAACTGTTACACTAGATACAAGCAAGAAGCCTAGAGACCAACTTTGAAGACTCCCCTGTGTATCACTGCAAATTGTTTGGCTTCAGATGCATATTTCTTCAGATCAAAGGAAGAAGAGAAATCTTGAAATGAGTAACTAAGGCTCACTGTCATCAGATCATACACTTCTCTACACATGCAAATAATTGCTAAATACTAACAATTTTTGCTAAGTCACAAAAGCACCACCCTTCACGTAATTATCTTATAAGCATTTTTTGAGGCTTTTTCTTCTTTTTACCCCTATATGCTTTTTACATTCACCCAAATATTTGGATGTTGGCAATGAATGAAACTCCCCCAGATGTGAAGTTTTCCTCTAGGTAGACAAAATTATTGATTCAGGTAAATTTTGTAACAATAGGTTAGCTCAAGACTGAGACAACACTTGCATGACTGACTTTCCAAATCTTCTGCTTCTGGTGGAATCAGAAAATAACGCAAGAAAAGGTATTAAAATAAAATTAATGAAACATCTATAAAAACACTGGGTTTCAGTCACTTTAAGGTTTGACTGAGCATCTGACTCTATGCATATACCTCAAGAGCTTCCTAATTAGTAATCAGTTTTTTCAGAATAAATGTTATCTTGCAGCTACATTTTCCATGAATAGATGGGGCCATGGGCAATTTTAAGAGATCCTTCCTGTGATCTCAGGAAATAGCTGATGCATTTCAGAAGGTAGGTGGTTTTCAGAAGCATTACAAACAAATTAGGAGGTCTATCCCTTGTCTCTCACAGTAAGATTGAAAGAATTACCTCAATAATTCAGGCGCAAAGGAAACTGAGGACAATGCCAAAAAAGCCCAGTGAATTCACATAGTCCATACTTAGAGATGGGTCTAGATTCTTATGGGCTTTTTTTGATTTTACAAATATGCATCTGTCAGAGCAATAGACCTAGGAATATGTTGGATGTTTTGACGAGTCAGAAAAATATATTAAAAAGCATTATCCCTGAGATTGCCAGAAAAACCCAAACATCTGCCTTTCTTGACAATTTGTGCTGAGACTTCTCATGGCATGTCTGTTTCATTGTTAACTATTGGTAATTACCTTTTAGTAATAGCACTGAAGCACTGTGTGCTCTGTAGGAAATGCAGGTATAAAAGAACTCAAGGCTTAATATCTGCTTAGATTGGCATAAAACCAGTACAACAACATCAGGGTCTCAGCTGATCTGTATCAGATTAAATTCTGGACTACAAAATATTTTACACCATGTCACTCACTCTTGTGATCAGACAACGTGAGTGCCTTCAAGGAATGTCATTAAACATGATATTTTCTAGGACATTCTAGGACATAGCACGGCTGGCCTGTGACTCAGCTTAAACTGTGCCTTTCCCTTACAAAATCAAGACTTACAGGTTACTAAGGGCGAATGGGCTCACCGAGAAAGGGCTTCATGTCTTTTATAAAAACAAACAAATTGACGCAGAAAAATTTTACACTGTCTGATCCTTAGCTCACTGTAGTCTGCAACAGGCTTTCCACAGCCACTAGCCTTATTACTAGCCTTAATTTCTCCTTGTTCTCCCTCAATATTTGCACCCTGTGTTAAAAGCTGCCTCACCTTCTTCTAGCCAAATCCCTCATCAATCTCCATCACTGCTTTGAAACTGGAGTGTCTCCTCCCAGCACAGAGAGGGACAGGAGATGTGGTGGGAGACGTTCCTCCAGGTGTAGTTTCCCACGCCTTGAGTGCTGTTGCTGGTGCAATGATGGGCATGCCGCCATGTGGCCAAGAGCCACAGACACTCCCTTCCCCTTGGCACCCACTTTCCACTGCACCTGAGCTTTAGTAAATTGAGCTTTGTTGTATTTGCAAGGTTATCATGTCTCTAATCAACCTCCAGAAATCAAGATTCTGTCAAAGAAGCTGGAGTAAATTAATGTCATTATAACTATTAACCACTATAACCACTTCCCCGACTAACCACACACAGGAAAGCTGATCTGTGAAACACCTACCTGTTTCTAGCTGCTGAAATACTAATGCTCTTCCCACCACTGTGGATTCTCAGAAAAGTTGTTCACTGGTACTAGTATGCAAAGGGTGTGTCACCTTGAACATCTGCATTTGGGGCAAAAAAGACATGTGTTGAGCTGAATTCAGCTGTCTGCTGCCAACTGGCTTTCATTGGGTGAAACTGAGCATTGAATATAGACCCAGACAGACACAAAGACAGTAAAGAGCAGGTACAGACATGACAGAAATATACAGAATTTCTGTGAATGGCACACTTGTGTGACCAGACAGCAAGTACAGCAGGGAGGAAGGTCAAGTAAACACTAGCTAGCTCTCAGACTGAATACAAAGTGTAATATGCACTATCCAAATTTAATTCATTCAAACAAATGCCTTGTTGCACTCAATGTATCTCATGGGTCTAGTTTTTACTGCTTTAGGAAACAATATTATACATGCTTTCTTCCTCTTCCTATGTTTTGGATTTACAATCTATTTTGGATTTAAAGAGAGTCCTGGGATTTTTCTTCCTGTTACTCACAATAATTAAATACTGTTTATGTGCTTCAGAGTGGAAAGCTTTCCAACAGTTTTTTTTCCTTTGATTGTCAATCACTACCTGCTGAAGATTTTGTCTTTCTTTTTTCTTTTTCTTTTTATTTCTTCCTTTTTCTTTTTTTTTTGGCTTTCATGACTCAGTCCTTTCTTTGCGTACATTTGGTTGCTTCTTCCTAACTTGCACAACAGGCTTACCTTTCACTCCTACAATTTTTGGCACTTGTCTTTTAGAGCTTGGTTTTCCCCCCTGTGCTTCTGCCTTCTCCTTGGGCAATAAAATCAGTTCTGTCATCCTGTTGATTCTATCCATAAGCACCTCTGACTTAGCCTCTATTCCAGACAGATTAAGTTTTGTTTCCTTTTTCATCTTGTTCCTGACGTTCTTCTCAACCATTGTTAGTATCTTTACCCCTCCCATATCAAGATGATGTCTTTGGCTTATTCTGCTCTGAATATACAAGCCATTGCTTCCCTCATTCTGTTTTTGTTTAGTCCATTGCCCTTCATCCTCTCCCTTCTTGGGGCCTTATGTCTTAATTCAAATACTGAAGATCGCTCCTACATGACTTTCTCTGAATTTCCAAGGCCATTCAAAATGCTGCCAAGACAATATTCCAGGCTTACAATTTTCTCCAAGTCTGTTCTGTTAGCTCTAACCCCGCTATAAAATTTTATCAGCTTCCTGTTCTGAGAGTTTTCCCAACACTGTTATTTATCTGCTTTTTGCTCTTAGTCTGCCATTTCTCACCCAATGTACTTACCCCCTCTGTGATGCAAAACTGCCTTGCTCATTTATCCACAAGCATCTTTGTCATGAATGCAGGTTTGTGAATCCTGCTGATTATGTCAATTTACTATGAATGAGTGACTTACACAGTTTGATTTAGTAACAGAGTTTACTTGTAGCAAATTGCAGAATTTGATTATAATACTTTTAATAGCACTCAATCATCAATGTTAATAAAGTGATTAGACAAAATTGATCAAAACAGTGACTTAATTACAGATTCAAAGATGGTAAGGTTCACTCTATTATTACATGGAAGCACATAAAGGAAAATTAAATTACGCTGAGTTGGAATGATTCATAAAGGGATTGCGTATATATGGAATAAGGGGGACCCTCCCATTGAGTCACAAGGTTCAGAATGGACCCCCTTGCTTTCTAAAATCCTTCTCAGAGAGGAGCCTAGGTGTGGCTAGGTCTAGTCTTAGTCTCAGACTTGGTCAACGGTTTAGGAGAGTAATGCTATAAGAATAATACAGCAGTATAAAACTCCCTTTAAAAATAAATCATACATCTACAAACTATTTACATTTATTTATGCATGCACACTCACAAATATAAATGCATATATGAAAATAGTATACCTGTCAAAAATTCCCCTCAAGTTTAGTGAAATACGTCTAATGCCTTGGCATTTCTCAACAGGCGAGAGCAGAGTCTCGAGGAATGAAGAATATCAGCAGCCCAGTCTCCATTGTCGATCTCCAGCAATGGAGTTCTGGTGGCAGCAGACTTTCGGAGTCTGCTAGTTTTCACTGACTCTGAGAGACATTTGGATCAGAGGGAGATGCTGGTGCGGCCCGTGGCAGTCCAGAAGCGCTCAAAGGGCCTCACTTAGGACTGCTGTTTATAGGATTGTGAGATGATTGACTTTAATCACCATAAATTTCCATCTGAGCCACAATTCGGGTCGGCTTGTTGCTGGAATTCCAGCAGCGATGATACCACTCTGTTTCAAGGCTGCCAGGGGTAGCTGTTTGTTCTCGTTCCCCTCGTTAGCCATAATACGAATCTTGATAAGGACAGGGTGGCTCTCTGCTCCAGCCATGTAGGAGTTTCTGGTACAATTAAGGGGCGCTTAACTGACCAACTCGCTACACAAAAGCTGTGGCCTGGAATTCCTGAGATTTTAAAGCGGCCAAAGTGAAGGGGAAAAACAGAACAGAAAAACGGGGGGGGGATGTACCACCACAATCTTTCACAGTTTTGTCCCATGTAGCTTCCTCATTGAGATAAGATCTGAGAAAGTAAAAGCATTGCATACATGATTCACAATCAGTAACCTCGAAATCTTGTATCATTTTTGGATGAACCCTTTGCCTTGGTTTTCCATTTGTTCTCTGGCTGTTTGAGCTACAAGGGCTCAGCCCATGGCTTTCATCAACCCCCAGGAGTGCCACTCTCCAGAGCCCACCAGGGTGTAAATCACCTGTATACCCATAAGGGGTGGGCAGCATCCATTTACACACCAAAAGGGTTTGGGCCTGGGGTTATCTGTCTGTTGCCATCCAGTTCTGCAGTGCCAGGTGCACAGGTTCCACACCTGTGTGGAGCTATTTTAATCCAGCTAACAAAGAATAAATATAAATCATACAAATTACTTAACAACTCTCCAACTCAAACCTGTGCACATTTTGCTTAGGTGTCATTATACCCTATTAATTTTGGAAAAAGACTCGTGATCCAATTGTAGGCAACTCCAGCATTAAAAAGAGGTTTTATTTAGGTCATTCAGTCATTAAATGTATAAGTTTCCAGATTTGTATAATCTTTTTCATTCTCACATGTTAAAAGACAATGTAAGACTAGGGATCATGACCCATGGATTCTCCTTGCTGATGTTCAATGGCCAACTGGAAAACATTGTTTGTTTATTTACTGGGTATGGGAAAACATTTTTAACTGAACTGCTGAACACAAGTGCTTTGGTTGTTTATGCCCATTCATACAACTCTAAGCCTTCGTTACACACATGGGGGAAAGGTTTCCTTCAGATTCAAGACACCAGAACCCTTGTGTAAAGTGTGATTGCTCATAATATGTGTTAAATCTTCTGTCCTGCACCAGGATCATGCACCCAGAGGCAGAATCAAGGAAATCCAGACCTGGCAAGATAAAATTTCTGAAGCCAGAGGTAACCAAAACCTCTCTATATATCATAAATAAAAATATATAATAAAATAACTACATAAAAATAAATGTTTTATAAGCTAAATCACAGGATACCACTAAAAATCCCCAAATGATTCTCATTTCCCCCTTTTATTACCTGTTTGGAAGATCATTCCTTTACAATTTTTGAGGACTTAGCAGATCCTTTAAATACATTAAACTTCCTCTCTCCTCCTGACTGTTTTTTTCCACTGAAGCCTCCGGATATTTGTCTCTCAATAATGATACAAACGGATGCAGCCACCCACAGCCTTGTGGTCAGTCCTTCAGAGTCATTCTTGTCTTCTATGAATGCCTATGGGTTAGGACCCCTTTCTAATCCCATTTCCTAATTAACTGCAATGTCTGATTAGAGGGCCACTGCTGATTAGCCAAGGAGAAACTATGAAATATGCAAGCAGGAGAAAAACTGCTGTTGATACTAAAAGTCAAAATTTGCAATGTTGATAGCTGAAGAATTGGTGTTAACAGGAAAAAGTTTTGCCTACAGATTTTCTGTAGGCAAATGTCTGTCTTGTTAGGCCTTACATATCTCAGCTTCAGATTGCTCAGATTTCTCATTAACAGTGGCCAAAAATGTACTCAGTCCCACAAACACACATGGGAGCAGCAAGCTTTAATGCCTTTGAAAGAGAGGGCCATCCACTGGAAACTAATAAATCCATAAAGCTTGTTAAATGAATTGTGGTGACTAATTATGTGCTGATTACTTTTGTACTTAGTTCACTAATTAAAGAGCATAAATAGCCAGAAATGGCTGGGGAAAATGCATAGAGGCTGTCTTCCCAAACCCAACAGTCTTTGGTCAAGACCAAGTCTGGGCAGACTTCAGTAGCACATGCTGATGTGATACTGGTGCATTGCATAAATGCCGCTGCTGACTCTGAGATGAGATCTCATATAGCAGAGGTGAGAGTGCCACATGCTGTTTTCTGCCTCACCATCAGCCACCAGTCACTCTTCACCTCAACATGATCTTGGCCTAGACTCGTGGACCACAGCAGCAGAGTGTATATATTCTCCCCTCCAGAGGTTTGTGCCAAAAATTCCTGAATCTCTACAGAAGAGAGGTCCTGGGTGCAGAGATTAGGCTGAAAACCTTGTGCTCATAGATGAAACCAGAACATCGAGTCAGAAAGTTTCTTGTTATGCAATGTTCACTTCAAATACTTGAATATACAGGGTTCACCGCACCAAGTCATAGATCCTCCTTTTGAACAAACAGGCTCCAATTCAGCCCCTCTACCCTCTGCCAGGTGAAATGCAGCAGAAGTAAGAAGACTCTCGACTGTCGTGCACTTCCCAGTTCACTAAGGTCTGAACAAACCAGATGCTTTGTGAGACATTCACACCCTTCATGACCAAGAGCATGTACAAAGGCAGATGCTGTGGACATCCCCCTATCACCTGCCAAGGCATCGTTGTGCTCACACCATAAGCATTGCAAATCTAGAGGAAGAAATGTGTGCTGAGGTATTTTAGAAAATCCTTACCCTCCTACCCAAAGGCAGTATGATAACTAGCTGGCAGAGGGAAGGGCCAGGGGGCAGGGGGAGGTAAGTGTCTTCTGCAAAAGTAGCAGCATGCCAGAAAGACTGTCTGTTCTAGAGCAACAGACATTACTGGACTGAGGATGGTGTTTTGAATGTTGAGAAGAGCTGAGGAACAGCTTACGTCTGCTTCATGGAAGGTCTTAAAAGCAAGTAGGAGAGGATTTGAACAGGTACTTGCTTATAAAGGTACAGATGAAACAGAGCTGGCAAGAATTCAGATTGTGCATGGTTGGAGGCATAATCACTGTCTGCACAGCAATTTTATTATTTGTGTTACAAAAGCATATAGCAGTCCTGGTTAGCACTCGCTTACCTTTGCTCTGGGTGTTATTATATGTTCTTTGGGTGCTATTACATATTCTCGGTAAGAAGCAGTCCCTGCCTTGAAGAGATGATAGTTCTGTTAATATATCCATATCGGATGAGAACCATTTAACCAAAAGCGTGTCAAGCACAAAATGAACACAAGTGTTTGTTCAAATAAACTGTATAGAATCGATTCACCCTTATGGTATTCCTAACATCTTTAAGATGCCATTTGAAAATGCTCAGAGGAGGAAACTCCTTTTTCTGTGTAAGACCACCACAGCCAAACTAAAGGACTGTGCATGCAGGGTAAATTTGGGTTTAGATGGCTTGCAATCTACATTTTATGTGTAATTTATTCAGTAGAATGTGTTTAGGTACCTAGGACAATTCAAGGTATTGTAAATAGTGTAATTGTAATGTTAATTATTCTTTGCATGTAAATGATTAATAAAGTTTTAATTTTACACCAGTTTGGACACTGTAAGTCTTCTGTATATTTTATGACATGTGATGAACTGCTGCTATGTAGTATATCGGCACTGAAATTAGAGAAGACAGCAGAAATTAAATAGATGCATAGTATTCTATTTATACTTTTTTCCCCACATGCTGTGCAGCAAAGTTAATGCCATGCTTTGGTTATGTTATGTGAAATATCCTACCTCTTCAGTTCCTTTCCCAGTGTTGACCTGCCAGTAGAACTCTGTGTGAATGGCTGTGCCCTTAACTTCTATTATTTTGCTTGTTTTTATAGAAAGGAAGGGAATAGCCACTTTAAAGTCTGTGGTTCTACAGGCTGGCATAACCTCAATGCTTAAATGTGATCATTTTTGTACCATTTCTCAGAGCTGAAACACCTGAGGTGATAAAGACTCAGCATTTTTTAAAAAGCAAAGAGGATGTGTTTTGCCATGCAAGAATCAGTATTATTTTTATTTTGCAGATTTATAATTTGTTATTCATACCTTTAAAAATTGCCTTCTCACTTTGGCACTCTGAAATCCAATGAGTCTGTTTCTAGTCAGACAACTTCAAACCCCAGGTGATTCCCACATGTTACGGCTTATGTTTTTGATAATTTCCAATTGTTTGAACAATTTATTGCTCCAAGTACTCCAGGTGGACTCCAACCTTCTGAAAAAGGACTCTTTCTTTTACTTCTAAAAGGCTTTTCTGGATTCTTTTTTTTTTTTTTTTAAGTTAAAAGACACATCTGTAGAGAAATGATGCTCCATTTGCAATGTTGTTAACCTCTACTTCCCCACTGGCAGATGTGGGCTTAACCACAGTTACTCATACTGTTACCTCCTGTGACTCTCCCCACTTTGGCTTGGAAACAATCACTGCAAACATGCTCCAATGGTGCATTTCAACAGGCCAAATCAGCAACCTGGGCCAGTGTGGGAATATCACACCTCTTCCAGAAGGAACCTCCCTTTCCCATGCACTCTGTACACAATCCAAATCCTACCCCTGTCCAACAAGAGTCTTAGCTTTGGAGAGGCCACTGCACTCCATAATGCCACTGTGCTCCAAGAGGTGACAGCTGGAATATCTGGCAATTAAACTGTGCTGGCATTACTCTTGGAGAAGCAGGAATGAGACCAAATGTGCAGCTTGCTTCAGCAGGCAGTCATAGATGACTTAAAAATCCCTGCACATTTAGCAAGAGTCAGTCTTCCCAAGAATGAATTGGCTTGGTTTTCCTCACCAGCCATTAATTGATGTCAAAAGGGGCAACTTGCCAGAAGAAAGGATTGAGGTCTAAAGAAACTAAGGATCTGCAAGATGTTTTGAGTCACTCTTCCGGTTGCTTACTGCTGCTGCTGTGTGTGTGTGTCTTTTTGTGCACTGACCAAGTAAATACCTCCTTTTTAAACTTAAAATCTCAAGAGGAAAATAGTTCCTGCCTCCAAATCAAGTTTTCAACACAGAATACAAAATCCGAAATCTAGACAGGACAAAAGGTCAAAAATTAAGAAAAAAATTAAAAGTGGAAATTTGGAAATTCCAAATGTAACAAAGAGTTTTGGTTTGATTTTGACTATAGGCTTACTCTCAATAATCCTTAACATCTAAATGATCGACCACAGACTACACCTTCTGACACAAATTTTTACTTTTGATGAAGAATTGGGGCTTTTGCTCTGTAGTGACTCAAAATAACATCTCATGCCGTGGTCAAATAGGAAGAACAGTATCAACCATTTTGTTCTCAATATTGGTGTCGCTTACTCAAGTGTATTATAGAAAACCCTTACCGAGACGGGGTGGGGGGAGGAGATAGAGATAAAAATGTTAGCTGTGGACACTCTCAAGATGACTATTTAAAGAATTTCTGTGGGGTTTGGTTGTTGCGTGAAAACTCACCTGAGCAACACACGGTCAGTGGAATATACATATAGACCTGCATCCCAGGACATGACTATCTTTAATGTGCTGTTTTATATAAAACCAGAGATATGCACTGTAAAGCTCTTATCTGCTTGTTTCTTGATTATACATATACATTCCTGTGTCATTGAGGACATATCGTACAATCCAGGATGAATCAGATGGAGAAAGGTTAGGTAAACATTTCTGTTTATTACAATAACCTTGAATTGCATTGAACTTTCTGACAGATTAAATAATAAAATGTACTCACCTTTGTCCTTTAACTCATCAAATTACAGACTACTTTTAAATCTCCAGCCAATATTTCCTGGAGAAATTTCTTTTACATGTCTCCAGTTCTGCACACGAATGTGGCCGCAAAGCACTGGCTAGTGGAGCTCTTTGCTGGTGCCTTGCATGGATGCAG
Organism: Pelecanus crispus; assembly: GCF_030463565.1. Taxonomy (NCBI): domain Eukaryota; kingdom Metazoa; phylum Chordata; class Aves; order Pelecaniformes; family Pelecanidae; genus Pelecanus; species Pelecanus crispus. The sequence continues at coordinate 70,058,510 of NC_134676.1, read as the reverse complement.
GCTCTGGATGCAGGCTCTGGAGGGGGAGCGAGGAGATGTCTGGGGTCTGGGTCTGACTTTCTCCATCCCACTGCTGAGGGCAAGCCAGAGCATTTGGGGTTAAATTCACTAGAGCAGGATGCACAAGACAGTTTCAGAGAGAAAAGGGAAATTCCCTGTATAAGGCCATCTGGCACTTTGTGCTGTTACCCATCGCTGGCCTCCTCCCCAGGCGTTGCCGCCCCTCTTGGTCCATTTGCTCACACCACGAGCAGGCTGCCTGGGAGCAAGTTGCTCGCAGTATGCACGCTGTGGGTGGAGAGGGCTGCTGCTAAACTGCACGCAGGGGCTCAGAGGGATTATGGAGTCAGCCGGCCACTGAATCTAGTATGTTGATTTATTTTTTTCCCCAGAAGCCAGAGAACTTCATTCCTTTTGTCATGTGCTACAGAGTGGTAGAGGGTAAGCACACTGGGGAATTTTGCTGTTTATTTTTAAGATGCATATTAGGTTTCCCACAGCTGAGGGACATGCAACTTAGCTTCTGTTGTAGCTTCCCTCTGTTCTTGGGCCTCCGTGTTTGTGTAAGTGGGAGAGAAGGGGAAAAATCTAAAAAGAATTCTCCCCTTAGCTGTTTGATTTATAAAACTCGAGCTTCTGCTCTTCAAGAGAATTGGTCATGTCAAGCAGAGGCACACTACCATCCACCCACACACACTTCTCTTGCCTTTTTTTTTTGTATGCATAGCAGTAACTGCACTTCTAGCCAGAGAAGAAAAAATAACAAAGCAAATAGGCTGACTAAAAGTTTATAAGAAAGTGTTAAAGGCCTTTTAAAAATTTGAATTAAAAATTCCACTCCCTTATCTTTAAAGTTAAATAATTCACGAGTTACACCAGCTCTTCTTTTACCATTAAAATGAAGTAATACAATAAACCACCCATAAAACAGGTTGAGAGTCCTCCGCTTGATAATTGTAGAAGCACTGAAACTCCTGATAAACAAGTATCTGTTTTCACTGAGTCTCGAGTGCAGGCTCACTAGGAAGTAAAATTTCCCCTTACACAGGATGAAATAAGGAAATCATCAGTTACCTTAGCAACCCTTCAAAAAAAAGCATGTGTACCTATCCAAAGGGCAACTAATCTAATTATAAATTATTGTAAAGGTTATGTGAACGACAGTAGCAAGGGGAAGCCATGATTCATTATTTTAGTCTATGGGAAACAGTATTGCCATTGTATTCCTTCATGGGCTGTTCTGCCACTGCCTTCTGTGGACTGTCTGCCAAAGGCTCCTATTTATCTCCCAGGACTGACCGAAATGCATCTACTGAAAAACCTGACCCCGGCTCACTGAGAGTCCAACCCTTTACCACTACTGGCTTGCAATTTTTGCACACCAGAGAGGCTGGAGCCCAAAGCATGCATTGTTTTTTTCAGTCCTGTATGTAGCTCCTAGCATGAAACCTTTCAAAAACATTTAAAAGCCCTCCACCCAAGAGCTGCTCAGGGCTGCCTACCCTTAAAACCACCACCTGCATTTTAATAGCTGCACAGGTGATGAGCAGCAATGTGTATTTATACCATAGCTACCATTTAATACCACTTAACTTTCAGTGTGGTTTTAGCTAGCACTTTATGACAAGTTGGACATGTGGGACCAAGGAAAGAGTCCTGCCCTCCAGCACTGTTCTGAAAACACCACATGCTCCTCATGAGGAATTTTACCCTCAATTTACCCCACAGTCAGTGTGAACACTTTGGTGGTTGTGTCTCCTGGCGTAGAAGAGGTCTCATCACAGATTTCAGCTTTCAGATTTGTTATTTGTTTTACCAGAAAGATGTAGGCTCCACAGATGGCTCTGTCTGAGAGGCGGAGAGCAGACAAGGTGAAGCACTGGGATGGGTGGCAAAGGGGGAGGATGCCAGGTTTCATGGATGAGTTCTCCAGCAGAAGCAGCGATCTGTTCTCTTCAGCAGGAACATGGTTTAAAATAGGTGAAGCAGAACTTCAGCTTCATTGTTTTCTAAACGTGATCCTTACTTAACAGGAAGAAAGACAGGAACTTGCAGGTTACATCTTCCTTAAACTGTTTCCTGTACTCCTAAATAAATGCAAAAAATCTTTTCCTTGCCAGGTTGCTTAAAACAGCTAAGAGTTGCTGTGAAATGAGCTGAAGATCACCCAGTTTTTCAGCCTACCCTTCCTGAAAAGTCATGAACGCTAACTGTGACCCTAATAGAGGGCTGGTGGGCATGAATGCTGGGCTAGGTTTTATTCATAATGCCATGGCCTTTTGTTCTCCTGGGACAGCACTGGTTGTGCGAACCACCCTCAGTTTCCAAGGTGCCAAGGAGACCCTACCATTCCCTAAAGCAGGCAGCAGCTATGCCCATCCTTCAGCCTTGGGACCTCCACAGCATACCCCATGCTGCTGAGCATGGGGAGCACCCCAGACACATCCCAGTGGGATGCTGGATGTACTCACCAGCCTCCACATGACCTGCTGTCCTCTAGAAGGAAATCCCAGAGAATCTGAGAGATGCTGCCTTTCCTACGTCTAGATGCCTCCAGCTGTGTGCTGGCCATGGGTTTTCTCTGTTGACTGTCACTTGGAATCTGCCACTGTATTGTCTTTGGCACATATGCCACAGATTGCTGAACTTGCTGCAGGAGACAATTTCTGGGCTCAGGCTGGGAAAAACTTTTCTGGGAGATCCCTGGAATCCCACTAGGTCTGCTGCATTGGGCCAGTACAGCCACACACAGTCCTTGGTTAGAAGCTGGGAGAACATCTGGTGAGATGGAGAAGTTGAGAGGATGGCTTCCCACTGCCTTCACATAGAAGTGAGCTTTTTTACCTGAGCAAAATGAAGGAAAAAGCATGTTGTGCTGGTGTGGTAGAATTTCACATTCGTTTTCAGAGGTGTGTATGGACAGCAAGGCATCATCCCTTACAATGCAGTTCAGAGGAAGCAAACTAAACAAGACATGAAGGCAGTATGCTTATCTGTCTCCGGGGAAAGGCAAAAGGGTCAGTAAAAGCCTAAAAAGAAACCTGGGCTGGGAAGGACCCAGTAATTTGTAGTTTCGGTGGCTTGGGGACTGCTTCCTGCATTCACCTCCCACTCCTGGAAGGCAATTTTGACACCTTCTCCCACCTCTGGGTTTCCTTAGCACCCCAAAGAGCCAGAAAAGACTACTCCCAAAGCAGCCTCCCAAACATCAGCAAAAAAGAGAGTGCACAGCACAAGCAAGGATCCCCCTGCCCTTTCCCCTCAGCTCCAGAGCTGTCCAAGTCATTAAAGGAAATTTCAGGCTTTTCTGGCACTGCTTGAACAAGAAGCTGCAAATAGTTTCTGCAAGCAGAGTATCAGCCTTGCTTCACCAAGATATTTATTATCCAACATTACAAACGGGAAACGGAGGTATGGGGGAGTTGCAAGGTCAGGCAGGAAACGTGCAGCTCAGCTGGAAATAAAAACATGGGTCTCCTGACTACTGTGACCAACAAGCTCTTTCCTTTCTGCAATAACAAAGGCTACTCTGCAAAATGTCTTTCATTTCTCTGACAGGACAGGCATATTTTGTCTGCAGAAATTTAAAAGATTTATTTATTTATTTATTTATTAATTATTATTATTATTATTATTATTATGTCCTTTTAAGAAAGCTGTTCGGAAAGTGTTCAAAAAGGAAAATCTCAGCTCTGGGTCATTGTCTCTCTGCCTTAATCTTCTGTGCAAAGAAAAAGTTCTTAAATCTGCATTGGAGGTATATTTCAGTATTTCTCAGTTGTATTTTGAACAACCAGATCTCTATTCCTTTCAAACTGTTTTAACCCTGTGTTGTGATGTCTCAGTATTAGCAGTAATTTAACTGATAGCCAGCAGGAGGAGAAACAGACCAATGTGTGATCTTCCACATAAGAAATATAGCTAAAATGTTTTTTATGGAATGATGAGATTAATGTGAGCTTGGGGTGGAGCAGGAACATGGAATTGCCCTTGCCAGCGGTTTTGCAGCAGAGCACTGTTTGAGCTTCAGGGCTCTGCTGGTACCTCCACCGCTCTTCTAAAGCACAGCATGAGCTGGCCTGCCATCCATGGCTTTCAGACTTGTTAGGCTGCACATGCATCCTCCACTTGAGCACTCTGTGTTTGCAAGGTCCATGTTAAGGACAAAATATATACAAGTACTGTCACATCTCTCTGCACAAGTTTTATTTTGCTCTTCTTATACCCACTTGGCTGCTCTGCAGTGCTGCAATGCCTCTGGTGGCATGCCATAATTCCTGACCCCTCTCAGCCTAAGTGGCATTAGACAAAAGGACCTGCAAGGAGGAAAGCTGCAGGAAACAGCATATGTTTTCAAATGTACAGAAGTCACTTAGGGGCTGAAAGACTTGGGAGTTCCACTGAGATAGACACCCTTGTTTGTGTGTAGGCTGCTGTGATTCAACAATCAAAGCCAGTGGTTGTACAATCTGCTGCTATATAGGAGCACAGAGCAAATTCTTTTAAAAGGGTGCGGCCGGGCAACAGGGATGGAGGTTCCTTACTTGTCTTGTCAGGACTGCAGCAGCCAGGGTCAGGTGAAACCCTCTGGAAGCATGGAGAGCCTTTGCCTTTCCCGGCAGCTGCCAAGCATGGCAGGGATGGGAAAATCCCCCAGCCTGTGAGGTGGGGGTGAGAGGCCCCATCCGGAGGGAACTGGCAGTTCGCCAGTTCTGCACCACTCGCTCCCATTCAAGATCCTTCCAAAACCTCAAATTAATTGTGCATGAAGCAGTGCATCCCTTTGCAGAAACAGGACCCTTTTCATCTGTGACAGCCATCTCCCCTTGGCATAGCTTGGTCTTAAAAAAAGGTGTTTCATTCAGACTTACCAGTTTCCTTCAATGTGGGGTTGGGGCTTTTTTCAGTTGCCTCACATCGGGATAGCTTTCTGTGGGAAGACAAAAAAAAAAATAGGACAAGGATATGTTGTACCATCATAAAATCAGTCTGGAGATTCAGCAAAGGTCATGGAAGTATACCCTGAAATTGCTGTATAAGATCAAAGTGAGAACATGCACTAGGATGAAAAATTGGATCTTCACTTGTAAACCTAGCAATGAAACATCTCTTTCAAATTGTAATAAAGAAGATGGGTTGCTAGGATGTGAGAGGAATTACGGACTTGTGCTCCCAATGCCTTCTCTGAATCACTGACACCCTCTTGAAACAAGAGTATTTGCTGCAGAAGAGTATTTATACAAAAATAATTTCAAGACTGACGTGCCTTTGCCACTATGCAGTAATATGCAGCACTATGCCAATAAATTACTTTTAAAGACAAGAATAATGGAGCAATGTCATGTGAAAGGAAATGAGAAAGAGCATACGCCCTGATCCACATCTAAAGGCTTTGTTGCAAGTAAGACTTGGACTTGTGTGTTTACCAGTATACTTCTTTTTATATCTGTGGTTCTGCTTCTGTGCACAGCAATGCCACTGAGGCAGTGCTGAGCATCTCAGTTGTATGACACCATACTAGTCCTTAAGCTACTGTCCCTTTGATATAAGCACCCTGAGAGGCTCAACTTTTTTGGTTTATCACACATATCCACAGGGAATAGACACAGCAGGAAATACAGCCTGCAGCCATTATGACTTAAAAACAAGACGGAAAGGATAAACTCGCTAGTATAAATTTTAATATACACCAATAGTCACAGCCATCACACAGGAAGACCAAGTTTTAGGTTTGACTCCAGGAGAGGGTCAGGCATCCTTTCCCATTGCCATGGAAAGGCTGGCAGGGGGAAGGGATCAAGCCCAGCTGATCCCTGCTTCATTGGCAGTGAAACCTTAGTCAAGGGAGCCACAGAAGAGATTCCCTTCTCTGTGGAGTTCTGCAAGGACAACTCTTCACTTGCTTTTCTTCCAGGCTACTTTCAGCATCATAACCACTTGAAAATCTTTCCTCCCCCTTGCAAGGAAAGAGGGATAGTGCCAGCCTTTCATACCTACGGGCATTTTTCCAAAGCTTCTCTTAGCCAGCCCTTCTAATTCCCCCTCAAGTCTAAGCAAAGCAGAGTGAAAGTACATGAGTTTCATGAAGCTGTACTATCACCCTCAGTTACATTACTTTGCTACTCTAGAGACCTCACCTTAGATCTCTAACAGGGAGTTGCACATTCCTCTTGCGTAGATGAATTTCAGACAATCTCTAAACACTGATAAGGAAAGTATTAATTGTTTCTTCTTGTACCTCGTGTATATTCAGTGTGTGGCTTAAAACAGTTATCGGACAAATGTGGATGGAATTCAGCACAAATTATTCTTTTCCTTTTATGAAGACTGTTTAACATTTTCTGTCTGACTAGGCAAGTGAACCTGCTTTTTTCACCAGATACAATTTACGTTAAAAGAAAAAACCCAGCATCATTAAGAGTAGATAAAACACGTGCTTTCTTCTGCCCATCTGGCTACATTCTCAAAGGGTACCTTGATTCTCTAGGCATCTCTATGCAGCACAGATCCTGGTGCCTTCCTACAGGACAGCATTGCTGTTAGCTGCAGGGAAAACCACCCTTCTAGCAAAAAAAAACATCATTCCAACAGCAGAGCAAGCTTCTGTACCTATAAGTATAATGAAATTTATTTGGTCTGATATATTTAAAACAGTCCTCTCAAAACATTTGTCAGATTTATTCTTATCAGTTGGAACTTGTACTAAAGAATTCATTTTCCTCTAAATTTAGTCTCCAAAGAGGTTGAATTGCTTTAGCTGAAGTAATTCACCATTAAAAAGTAATCACAGGATAATTTAGATTGGAAGAGACTTTATAGGTTTTCTGCTCCAACTGCCTGCTTGAAGCAGGTCCAGTTAGATCACGTTGCTCCAGGACTTTGTCCATTTGAGGTTTGAATATTTCCAAGGACTACCCTGGGCCTTCTTCCAATATTGTTACTACCCTCATGTTACAAAAGTTTTTCCTGGTGTCTAATGGGGATTTCCCACATTCCAGCATATGCCCGTTGCCTCTCATCCTGTTGCTGTGCAACTCCGCGCAGATCCTGTCTCCCTCTTCTCTGTACTTGCCCACCAGACAGCAGCAGCAGCAGTGAGGTGTCCCCTTACCCTCCTCTTCCCAAGGCTGGACCAGGCCATTGGTCGCCACCTCCCCTTCTATGCCCTGTGCTCCAGTTCCAGCCATCACAGGGACCATCCACTGGACTCATTCCTGTATGTCAGCATTTTTCCTCTGCTGGGAGCCCAGGCCTGGGGAGAGCATGCCAGGAGTGATCTCACCAGTGCTAAGCATCTGGGTAAGATCTCTTTCCCTTGCTGGTGCAGCCTCCTGGCCATGTAGTGTCCCACCAGGATCCCAGCGCCCTTTCTGCAGAGCTGCTCCCAGCCGGTTGGCCCCAGCCTGTCTTACTGCAGGGCTTTGTCCATCCTGCAGGCCCAGCTTTGCGCTGGCCTTTGCTCAATGAATCCTGTGAGTTCCCATCAGCCAATTTCTCCAGCCTGTCCTGTCTGAATAGCACCCTGCCTTCCAGCACATTGAGCACAGCCTCCAGTTTGATGTCATCTGCAAACACTCCAAGAGTGCTGTCCAACCCATCATCCAGGCTGTTAATGAAGGCATTAAACTTTTACAGGTCCCACTGCCAATCCTTGAGGTATACCACTACTAACTGGCCATGAGATGGACCTCATACAGCCATCACCACCTTTTGAATGTGGCAGTCTAACCAGTTTTCCACCCATTTAATTGTCTACATACTCAGCCTATATCTCACTGGTTTGGCTGTAAGGAGTCTACAGGAGATCATGCCAAAGGCCTTGCTAAAGTTGTGTACAATACATGCTGCTCTGCCCTTCTCCACACAGCCACTCATGTGACTGTAGAAAACAGTCAAGTCGGTTGGGCAGGATTTGCCCTTGGTACGTCTGTCTGACTGGGCTCTTCCCAGCGACCTTCTTGTCCTTCCAATGGCTGGAAGTGGCTTCCAGGAGGATTTTCTCCATCACTTTCCAGGGACTGAGCTGTGACTGACCAGCCTGTAAATCCCTGGATCCTCCTTCTTGCCCTTCTTGAAGATGCAAACAACATTGCCTTTCTGTCATCCTCAGGAATCAAAGTAATCTAAGATGGTAGAGATGAAGTTGGTGGAGATGAAGATGGTAGAGAGCAAGCCTTGCAATAACACTGGCCAGCTCCTTCCACACCCTTGGGTGCACCCCATCTGATCCCCTGGACCTGTGTGTTTCTAACTGGCTTAATGCTTCACTCCCATGGACTGTGCTAGTATGCTCAGGGGCTGGGTGACCTTACAGCAAACATTTCCAGTGAAAAGTGAGCCTAAATCCTCCAGGTGGAATAAGATAGGATGGAATATTTAATCTGAAATGGTTACAGTTTGACCAAGTAACTGGTGAACAATCTCCTCTAATGGGAGCTGAATGACTGAATAGGGTTAAGAGTCAGTGTATGAGGGAGTCCTTTTTTTCTTCTGGAGATTACTCAAACTAGAGATTTTGCAGGAATGTGACTGAGGTAAGGCCTCTTGGAGTCACTTAACATGGTGGCAGCAATGTGATCTGTGTATGCACTGTTGGATTTGCCACTTCACCTAGCAAGTTCCTGTGAAAGAAATTATGAGCTTGACTTGTGAAGTTTTTTGGGGTTTTTTTTGAAGACTGTAGGAAGGCATCTTATTTAGTCTAGAAAGGATAAATACATTATGCATAATGTAATGTGATCCTTATCTGTTGAGATGTCATCTATTTTAGAGCACTGAAGTTTGAAAGAACAGAAAAGGCAAAATCTTAATGTCTTGGCACATGTTGTTCCTAAATATTTGTGCTGGAGGAAAATGGATCCCAGAAGCACATATGCCTACATATATATTAATAGTAGGGCAGATCAATAAAACAGACATATGAGTCACACCTAAATAATTGTCTGTCCTTTAAAGAGCTAAAGGCCATCTCAAGTTGAACAGTCAAAATTCCTGAGGTTCCTGTGGTTTTCTGATTTCTTTTGTGTTATCAAGTTGAGATTTTAAAAAACTTTATGTTATTTTTAGCATAAGATGCGCTATGAACAGGATTGATGGCTTACTATTCCAGTCAACGAAACAGGAAAAGGATTTTTTTTCTTCTTGCAAATGCTTCTTACATTCCTGAAATTTTCCCCTTCTAAACACAGTGTTTTATTTGGCAACTGAGAAGTATGAAAAGAATACTTATAAAGCCATTGCTTGTCAATCACAAAGTCAATGGATCTGATTAAATTTATTTAAGAAGTACCCTAAATTCTGAATGTAGAAGACTATCAAATAAATATTGCCACTAGTTTACAAGGTGAACAAAACTGATCAAATACTGCCAGAAAAATTTACAGTAATTTTAGTGACTAAAGGGGCATAATTTCAATGGATCAACAGAAAAAAAAAATTATAATAGAGCCTTCATTTGGAAAAGAGGGGATTTTTTTGTCATAAAAATTGATCTGAGATGCAGCTGAGTTCTACTCAGGTATGAGTACATTTCTGTTCTCATACTACAGAAGACCAATGCAACCTGGTTTGTTTATCCTCAGACTATCTATCAAAATGAGGATACAGTATGATCTCCACCTTTTGGATGTTAGAAATGGAGAAGTGCTGAAGCTTACAAGGATATCTGAAGCAAAGTGCAGAACTGAGCCCTACTCTTGTAATTCCTAGAACAGTGCTTTGAATGATCCTTCCCAGAACAAACCAGAGGAGACACACTTCAAGAAGGAGACTGACTTTAAAACGAATGAGAACACTGCATGTCTAGGACAAACTGAGACTTACCTGTGTTTTATAACACTAACCTGTACATAAACCTATCTGATTACAATTTTTTTCTCACAGATGGGGCACAAATCACTGATAGAGTCAATACAGACTCAGTTGCCAAAAGTTCCTGAATTATTGATTTGCTCTGCCCTAACTCTCTGCTTGGCCTTTATCAAACAGTTTTACAGTCCTATCCAAAACTCATTTAAATCATCAAGCTTAAAACACACTTATTGCACCATACACTTAGATATGAAGTTTGTTCTCTTAGCTCATTTGACATCTCTAGGCAATGTGGTTGTCTTCACTAAGGTATCTCACAGATCAAACCTGCAAATGGCTTTCTCTGTCTAATGTGAGAGCAGGCAAAATCCAGTATCATGGACCAAAGGTGTTTAACAGCCACCCTCATTATGCGACTTGTGAAATCAATGATAAACGCCCTTTGACAAGAGTGGGCTAGAACAGCACCATAGGGAAAACTTCCTAAATCATCTGGGCATAAATTTACCCATTGACGTAAACTGGACTACTGCCTTCCTTCTTGTACTCTGCTGTTTACTGTCTTCAAATGTGTGTGTTTATTGCAAAACAAACTTGTTGACAGCTTGATTCATAGCTGTAGTCAATGCTGGAGTTTAATATGTTTCTACATATAGAAGAAAGGATCCATCTTTACTCACCCATCTCCTGATTCAATTTTACAGGAATTATCCTTAAAAATACTTTGCTTCTCATGAATCAGGCTTATTTTGTAAAGTAATTGCCAAAACGGTAAATACTGAGCTCCATAATAGACCCTTTCCTAAACAGTAGGCCTAGAAATGAAGAAAAACTTCAGCCTCTAAGTACAATGTTAAAGAATTAGAGCCTATCTAATTTATATATATATACTGCACTTAACACACAATTATTTAAACCTATTGTCTGTTCTATGATAACAAGGAGTAATGAAACGTTTTTGTAATCTTAATAAAGGAGAAGAAATATGCTTATGCAAGGCTGTGTAAGATTTCAGAAGACCCAAGACATTCATGAGTTTTTATGGGAGGCATACAAAGATTGTTGATTACATCTTGAAATGGGATGGAAACAAATTTTAATTTTAGGTTTTCTAGCTGGTCTTAAACCAGAAGATGTTTTCATGAACAAAAACTAGGCGGGGCAGAGCAAGCTGTGAGATCCTTCAAAACAAAGCTGCTGAAACACTCGAGGACAGGTTGGACGGGGCTCTGAGCAACCTGATGTAATTGAAGATGTCCCTGCTTATTGCAGGGGGCTTGGACTACACAACTTTTAAAGGTCCCTTCCAACCCAAATTATTCTGTGATTCTGTGAACACAGTATTACAAAGAAATGGATACATGTGTTATTTCATGTTACACTCTCATTTCCTCTGGCATATCAGACCTACAGATAATTTAAATCCTGATGAGATTCTAAAGCAGTGGGTTGCACACACGACTGCTGCCATGACACTGCATGAAGAGTATCAATGCCACTTACAGCACTTTTTTGCTAGGCTTGGAGTTACTGCTGTGGTGGGAAAAAAATAGCTTGTTCTTTTAAAACGTTGACTTTAACCAGTGACTGTGCAGCTTTAAAAGTATTGCATATAGGAAATGAAAGAGAAGAAACTTATTTAAAATTAAATATGTAATGTGTGCTGCCAAAGATGCTTAATTAATGTTGAAAAAATTCTTTCATAGCTTTGCTACCATGCACGTTTTCTTAATGAGACTTAATTCTCTATTTTGTTCACCTCACAATGTTCTTAAAGGTCTTTTCCAACCTAAACAAATCTATGATTCTATGATTCTTAAGTACTGGATAATTGTGTTATTATATATTAATCTGCATGCTTAAAAATTATATTACTTTCTCAGGAATTTTCATAGAAGGCTTGGCTATTGAAAACTCCTGTTACTCAGGTGTTCCTATATTTAGTCCTTTACAGCACATTTTAACTAGAATATCATGAAGTATTATGAAAATAACTTTAATACACTTCAGTACATGCTGTCTTTCCGAAGGTAATCGTCACATTGCAGGACAGAGTCTAAGACTGAGAACCAACAAGATCTTCCCATGCAATAGTCACTGAGTGGTCAACATGGAGCATGAAATGGACCGTTGCCTTCTCTCTCATACAACATTAGACTACTGTCTCCTCATAGAATGACAGTGTCCTCCCTCCCCATGTCCATACATATATCCATTGTGGACATATCCAATTCAGTTTCCACCTGCTTCCCCCTTTGCCACTCTCCCTAATCCTTAGCATCTTAATATATCTCCACAGTTCCTCCTTGACCATGGGAAAGGTCTGTTCTTCTTTCTGTCCCTGTGCAGAAAATCTGTTTTAGTATTTTATTCCATTTGACATCTGGAGAAAGGTGGTGAAAAACACATTGGTCACTTAAGTGATAATATCTCTGGCAAGCACCCTGACTTCTCTATCAGCATCATACCACAGGGTATTTTAGATAACAGAAGTCAGCCTACCCATCTTCAGAGGATCAGCGAGAGAAATTCTGTCTTCATTACCAGCAAATATATAGTCATCTCCTGTCTGAGATTAGGAGAGTGTGTAACTGAGGAACAAGTGCAGTCGCAGCCATGCATTGCTGCCCCACACTCTTGCCAGCTGCAGCCGACTTCAGTGGTATTGAAGCTAAGCAGCACTCATGCCAGTAAAAGCTAGAGTGTGATACTACTCTTCATTGACTGTGGAGAAGCTGATAACTGACGCAGTGAGTCTCAGAGCCCCCATGCTTCTCAGGAGGGAAAATAACCTTACACAGTAAAGCAACATACTGTTGTATGGACATACTACTGTCCTTAAAGGCTTCAGAAGAGCCATGTCCTGCCTCTGCTCTTCTGCCTTCCAGCCTTACATGAGACCCCCACAGACCCTGCAGCTCTGGTCCTGGGAGGTTGCTGGACAAACGTTTCTTTGATGCAAGCAGACAAAGAAGGGGCTTTGTACAGCTGAGCTGCGCTGCTCTTCCTGACAGTGGTGATGTATTTCATAGATTACAGTACAGCAAATAATCAAATATATACTTCCATTTATTACCATAGTCTCTCAGACTGTCCGTGACAGTAAATGGACACTTCAGTGTCTGTGGGCTGGATAGAAAATACCTTTTTATACCAGGGCTCTCATTTGGTGGATATTAGCCAGGCTCATCTCTGCTTTTTGGCCTGCCTAATGGTCAACTTTTTGATTGTCTATCAGAAATCATTTACTAAGTTGTTGTTTGCTTCCTTGCTCCTTGCAACAAGATGTCACACTTGTACTCTATCCTTGGCTGTTCATAAGTCACAACTCAAATCGAACTCAAAGCTGGTTGACTTCAAGAGCTTAACCACTGCCTTCAGACACTGCCTTTTGTCAGCTGACCATCATTGCTCCTTGGAATCAGCTCCTTTCTGGCAAAATATTTTTCATTTAAATTTGGCCATTAGATGTTGAAGTTTTGACTCTGGTCCTGACGTCATTCTCTCCTCCAAGGGACTGGTGAGCCCCTGGAGAATCCGGTGTTAACAGCCACCGTGAGCTGTGCAAAGACAAGCTCATCTTTGCTCTTGAAACAAAACTCAATGATAAGCCTCTGTCTCCAAAAAGAACAGGCCAACGACATTTGCTATAGTTGAAGGATCCCATCTTTTCCCTTATTCCTGTGGAAAACAGATGTGAGGACCTTCAGTTTGCATGCCAGCTTGGTGCATCCTCCCAAGAGCTCACCGAAGATCCCTTAACTAGCCCTGGCCAGAGAAAATGATGACGGTAGGCAGATATTAGATGTGTTCTGAAAATGGAGAACAAGAAAAAAAAACGTTGATGTAGTCCATATCAAAATTATGTGGAAAATATGCCTGTGCCTGTTGAAGTATAGTACATATAAACCATTTTTCTTTAGTGAGGATAGACTTCAAGTCTTTACAGCTTAATACAGACTGTTACAGGCTTGCACAAATTAGGCTGTCTTGCAGCTTCATTGCAGACAGTGAGGCAGCTGTCTACACCGTTAAGACAAAAAAGGGCAGGTTCCCCAATATGTCTCTGGTAGGACATGCCCAGGAGTATTTTAGGAAATTCTCAAAGAAGACATGTGGTCTATGTGTGGGTGAAAGACTGACAGTTCTCATTAGGTATGGGATACAACCAAGAACATGTGAGTCCTGAATAAAGTTGGAGCGATTAGATTACTTGCAAAAAAGGAAAATACACCAGTTGCAACAAGTAGTCTCCTATTCATCTCTATTTTTTTTCTTTTCTTTTTTTTTTGTTTTTGGAACATACAGACTTGTAATCCCATTACGCAAGTTGTAAACAAACTGCCAGCTGTAATGTACCAAATGTGTGATTTAGGGACAAATAATTTCACTTTCCCTGTATTCTTCTCTTTTTTCATTTTGTGATGGTGGGAGAAGACAGAATTTTTTCTTTAACACTTTCTGAGAAGTTACCACCCACACTGTATGTTTGTGTGTATTAATAATGGTACATATTTTTGCTGATTTTACTGTATGATTAAATCCAGGACCATAAGTTTAAGAATAATTCAGCAAACTAAAATCAGTTAACATTCACTGCATCTTTCTTTTTTGCATTATGTCAATTTACAAAAGACATGCAGGCATTTTCTTAGATGCTGGCCCTTGGGTGAAACAGAATTTGAGACTGGAACATTGCGCAGGACCAAGGCATCTGTTAAGGTCAGTGCAGCCTGTCCAAGTGCTCTGCTTTCCATGAGGTAGGTCTGAACAAGCTGCTCCCATATGCTTTTTAATTTCAGGTCCGTTCTCTGTTGTCACTCATCACTGTGAACAAAATGGAAAATAACCTGAGCAGTGCTATTAACAGTGTGTGTGCAGGCAGGGCAGTGCTGAGGAAGGGGAGTGGCAGGATTAGTGCTGAAACTGTGCCAATTTAGCAGGCACTGAATGATTCACAGAAATCTATGACGTGCTCACTATCATAATCTTTTTAGACCTTGTACTAAGGACCAGAACATTGCCGCAGTCCCAAGGCTAAGTAGAACACATTGTATCACAAGGCTATTTCATGGTACGGTAAGAGATTTGCCTTGGAAGATTTTTGTTTTGAAAGATGAACAAACCTCCAGTTAGTTCTGCAGTGTGTTTGCAGCGTGAAAGGTTGAGACTGTGCTATACTACAGAGGCTGATGGGTGTGATTCAGACCAAAGTGTACCAAGAGCTTAAAGACCAAGGTAGCATTCATGCTGCCTCACTTTTTGTGCTCAGAGATAGATTTACTTTTAACTTTCTGCTTACATATATTCATGCAGTTGCTCCACTTGCATAGTTATGCAACTTATTTCCATCTTTTTGTGTGCCCAGTTGGAGATTTTCACTTTTAAGCAAATTTCTAAATGTATGCCTGACAACATTCTGGGAAAAGGGGCCCAATTACTAAACCCACTAAAGATCTTTGATACTATAGACATAGGATTTGTAATTGGACAGTTATAGAAAACACATAAAATTCTTTTAATTATACTTCAAATGAACCATGGACCTGTATAAGGCAAACAAAAAGTTGTGCAGAATGTAGATACAGCTATCTGTATTTTTTATTTGTGCTAATAGGAGTAATGCTAAATGCACTTGAAAAGCCTTGTCTTCTGGTTCCACCTTACACTTGTAAATGCTTTCACCACTAGTTATCTATTTAAGAGTAGATTGGTAGTTTTCAGGTAACCGGAGAAGGCCAGGTCACAGAAACTTCCTGCTGAAATTCTTATACGACCTCTAAGAGGAGTGACTCCTTCAGGTCTGAGTCGGGCTACTGCACAAAAAGCTCTGCAGTATTTGGAGGTGTTGTTTCAGTGCAGAAAGGGGGAGGGGAAAATTAAATTGCAAAATTTTGATGCAGGATGGGAAACTCTTTCCTCAAGAGGCTTAGTCAGAGTGTGCCTTCTTTGCAACTTATCTTTTATCAGTATTGAAGTTATCTAGGCTTCCCTGACCTGAAAGACTTAAAAGAAACAACATGTCTAAATCACAGGCAAGAAATACTGTTGTGACTAAACACAACAAATTAAAATCTGGTTTGCAGCACCTCGGATTAATTACAGTTTCATCAGAATTAA
Organism: Pelecanus crispus; assembly: GCF_030463565.1. Lineage (NCBI taxonomy): Eukaryota > Metazoa > Chordata > Aves > Pelecaniformes > Pelecanidae > Pelecanus > Pelecanus crispus. The sequence goes on along the minus strand of NC_134676.1, from coordinate 70,042,580 downwards.
TTCATGTGAATAATTTCATTACCGCTTGATGTTTTAGATTTGGGGGAGTCCTAACGTAACTTTTCATACAGCTTTACTCTCACGTAGCACTACTGACAAAAGAGTGTGACACCCCCCACCTCGAGTCACTCCAGTGCTCACTCACACATAAAGTCACATGTTTAATACATGTTCTCCATTGCTTCACACCTGCATGAGTTGTCTCTCCTGCAAAACACCTGCACACCTCTGGATGAAACCAGACTTCCAGCTCCACACCCAACGCCCTGCTGAGTGACCTCTGAAGTTATTCCCTTGAAAGATCCCCACTGACTAGAAAGTGCTGCTGCTGCTGCCTGTTCCCATTAGTCAGTAGGACCTTTGCCTTCCTCTTGGAGCAAAATTAATTCTGTCTTCAGAAAAACCCACTGTCAGTGCTACCACCTACATAGACTTCACAAAGTCTGTTTTCACTGGGAGAAAGACTGGAGGAGCAGTCTGCATCCAGAAAGCAGTACCACATACAGTGAGCAGGAGAAGACCCCACCCCTCCCTGTACATCTTAATGTCCCAGTGAGAAATCTTGTCCTCCTGCCTGTCATCCATGTTCAACTAATTAATCTTTGTGGGATGGGAATCCTCTCAGAGTAACAGCTCTGGAGCATCACCTTATACAGCGGAACAGAACCAAGCCACATCATGGACACTTCCAACAAATTTAAATTTCATGGAATTTAGTAGATGATGGTTTTTTTTAGAAGTCTGCTGCCAACTGTAGGGGGGACAGGGCTGTAACTGGTTATTGAATTTGGTGGAACAGGTACACAGAACACCTGAAAGGCTCTTTCTGATTGCATGGAATAGGAATTTTCCAACAGCTACTGATCAACTGTATCAGGAAAGGAAATATTATAGACAACAGCAGCAGCAATAACAGCAGGCTGTCTGGTAAATCCTTTTTTTCATGCCCTTTTCAGGAATGAGCAGGAAGTAAACATGCACTGTGTTAACTCATCATTTATTAGAGATTAAAGAGATAACAATCGGATCTTCCAGAAAACCTTTTAATACCAAACATGCCTAAAAGTGATGCTTTTGAACATCTCAGGGCCAGAAGAGCAGGCTGCACTTTTACCATATAAGGGTCATTCATTCAGGAAGAGACTTTGTATTTTAAGAAAAAAGATGAAATGGTGCCTCACTCAGTGACACCTAGTATTTTCAGGGGAATGTTTTCCCTCCCAGCAATTCTGCCCTGAAAGGTAATGAATGACCTGACTCATACTGTCTGGCTAGACAGGGACACAAACAATGGGTGGAGAGCAGGGAATTAAAAACTATGTGTTTTAATGGCTGCTTCCCAGTATTGGTATTGCACCTGACTCAAGAAAAAACTTCTAGTAACAAACTTAGCTAACAGCTTGTCTGGATCAAATGCAATTCCCAAACACCCTCCTCAGATGCAGAGGGACAGAAATGTAAATCTGGACTCCATTCAAATACACAAAATATCTCCTTCCTATTGGCTGAGCAAACATCCCATTATGGTTATACACCCAGTAATACAGAAGGCTGGAGGGGGTTGCTGCAGACAAGTGAAAGACCTGGCCTACGGTACATGAAATCCACAGCTGAACTTTGTAACCAAGACCCTTCCTGTTCCGTAATGGGAAAAAAGGGTTTTAGCTCCTTTAGAGGTCTTGCACTTTGTTCTGAGAACACCTCTTTAGTTCAGCTAGCTTATCACTGAAAAGCTAGTCATAAAACTGTATCCAGCACAACTACAACTGAATTTACCAGAAATCACATGCGTACATTCAAGGGTATAAACAAACACCAGATAAATAGTTGTCCTTTACTCTATATTGTAGTTGTCCAAGCTGTTCTTTCTCCTTCAGCAGTTTGCAGAATTCTTGTCTACTTTGTCTAGAGCAGCTTCATTGCTAAGAACATCTTCTAAGATGAATACTAATAAACATCTTTGGCTATAAAACTACTGAGCAAATGTTTTAAAAAAACCAACACATTTTTTACATTAGGCCAGAATAAAAGAAAAAAAAAAAAAAAAAGAAAAAAAGCTGAAGATAAACCACAGAGCAAGTTTTCAAGGAACAAAGATGCATATGCACAAATATCCATGGCACCACAGTCACACGTGCCTTAGAAGGTCTCTAACCATTAGTTCAGCTATATTCTGAGTGCAGTTACAGCATCTAAGACATGAGAAATGTCTGCAAAGTATAACTCCATTAACAAATATGAGTGTTCCTTCCACACATGGTAAGTGTTTGCATGTACAAATACGGAAGTTAGTGTGACAGCAGCTGTGTATGTCATTTATTTCTACTGCTCTAAGATGTGTATATAGCCCTGTCAAGGACAAGGAAGGTAGAAGTACGTTTTTCTTATGTATGCTTCCTAACTGGTAGATAAAGTTGCATTAAGTTGGCTTAGATCCTATAAACAATGTGCAACTTTGTTTGTAAAAATTCTGGGAATTATCTGCCATGGCCACACACATAACCACAATGTCAAATACACTCCAGCCTCCTAGCTATTATCTCCTTTTCCTTGAATTGTGACTACTATAGACAAGCAGGTTAACAGGATTAAAGCTGTTTAGCCACCAGTGGAAAATATTCTCTTGTCCACATATAGCAAACACTTGCCATTTCTTTGGGATATTTAAACAGTTTTACATATGCAATACTGCAACAGGAGTCACAAGTTTTGGAGAAAAACAAACCACTGACTTTCAAAATACAAGCCTTGATTTTTAAAGAAAATTTTTGGGAAGAAAAAAGAAACTTTAAGATGTCTTTACTTAGCTACAAAACCTCCCAAGTAGGAACACAAGAGCTATGTGTTGTTTTCTGCTCACACATGTCCTCCCCCAACCCTATCAGATCTATCATTTAACTAATCAGAGCAGCCCTGGTAAAGCAGTAATTCACAAAAGTCCCTCACAAAACACCTAATTTGGGATGGGGACCACTAGGCCAAGTTAGCTGCAAATGCAACAACAAAGATAAAGCACAGCCAGGGATTGATTGAGCTGCACCACTGGTAATCTGGCACCGCTCCTGTGGAGACAGTACAATTTGCAACCAAGCATACTGTGGCTAGGGAGCGAAGGAAGGATCTTGGGGAAGAGCAACTTGGTTTGTGAAGTTTTTGGGCATGTTTTCTGCATCTGTTTTTCTTTAGAGCCGTGCAACTGCAGCTGTAAGAAAAAGATGAGTCAGACATCCACTCCCTTGGCACTAGGTGACCAGGACAGTCTAGTTATGGAAAGAAGAAGAACCAGTTTTTGGAAAGTTGAATCACTGCACCTGAGAGGGTGAGTGCTGGCTATACAGTTCAAAGCAATCTCAGGCTGCACACAAAAGGGCAAACATAAGTCTTGTAAGTCACTGAGTGTGTCTTCTAGATGAATAGAAATTAAGAGGTAGAGGAGAGAGATGCTTTAAAGTGGGTGACAGGCAGCAATGGTGAGACTTAGAAAGGGGTCTTTAAAGCCTGGCTTCCTTCTTTTTGGAGAAAATATGGAAGAAAGTACATTGAGAAAAGTCTTGACATCTGCTGAAGACACAGTCCATGAAAAAGTCAAAGGCTCACCTAGCTAGGTAATGTCTTGTTTTAGTTATTTTTGAATTATGGTAGTTGTGTTTCTTCCACTACTTTGCACTCTATTGTTGTGTTTCATCGTGTAATAAACCTATGTAATCGGAAACTTTTCAAAATTACATTCTGTTCTCCCTTACTGAAGAATTCTTCCCAACAGTTTCCTATGACTTGCCTCCAGGAATGCTAGACTTCTGGATCAGTAGCTTAGTTTGGGATACAGGAAGTATTTTTACATTGACTTTTCTACAGGCCCGGTATTTAAGTCACTATCACATGGACAGTGAAACTCTTTACTTGCATGACTGATCTTTATTTCTGACACAAATAAAAGATATTTTTTTCTATCTGGAGATGCACAATGAGCAAAGTTTCTCAGAACTAACTTTGTGTTGATATAGAAATTTCACATATTTTTCTTTTTTTGTGCTTTCACATCAGCTCTCCCTCCTGTTTGTTTGGCCTAAACTTCAGGGCAAAAAACACCTTACTTGCAAACCTTCTTAAGAATACAAAACAATTCTTTCTATTGAGCTCAAAAGCTCAATAGGAAGGTATATACTGTCTTTTTTGACCTAATTTGTGCAACACCTTGCACTGTCACATTCTGATACATGGCTAAATACCACGACTATAAAAATGTCACAGTTCACTAGTGCATGTTAACTTAAGTGGAAATTTTTCACTGCATTTAACAACATATAATAGTAACAATGTACAACAATACAATAGTAATAATGGCCTTGAAATTTCTTTTATATACATGCATAATTTAGAAAGCTTGCAAAAATGGGATGGTAACATTTGGATTATTAAAAGCACATAAAAACATTCAAATCTGTATACAGAAACCTAGGGAAGCTAACTATTTACTTTTAAAATGCAACTACTTTTTTCTTCCACATTATTTTAATGAAATCATAGAACAGTTCAGATTGGAAAGGACCTCTGGAATTAATCTAACTCACTGCTTGAAGCAGGTCCATTTTGATCAGGCTGCTCAGAGATTTGTCAAGTCAAATTTTAATTCCTCCAAGGAGAGAGATTCCACGTCCTGCCTGGGCTGTGTTCCAATGCCTGATCACGCTCATAGTTTTCCCTAATATCTAATGGGGATTTCCCATGTTCCAGGTCGTGTTCGTTGCATCTCGTCCTGTCGCTGTTCACCACTGGGGAGAGTTTGGCTCCATTTTCTCTCCTCCCTCGCACCAGGCAGTTGCAGGCAGCAGGGAGATCTCTCCTTCCGCTCCTCTTCCCCAGCTGAACCAGCCCAGTCTCCCCCAGCTCCCCTTGTACACACTGTGTTCCAACCCTGATCATCACAGGGACCCTTGTCTGGACCTGTCCAGGTCCCTCTGCACAGCAGTCCTGCCCTGTAGCACACTGATTGCTCCCCCAGTTTGGTATCATTGCCAACTTTCCAAGACTGCCATTCATCCCATCATCTGGGTTGTCAATGGACACATTAAACAGTATTGTGACGCTTCCTCATTGCCTGCATCCCAGACTTTTCTTTGGTTGTTGTGGGCCTACAGATGAAGAGAGAGCCTGCCTGCTGCTGACATAGGGCACAAGCTTCCAGCCTTTCCTATCCCAAGGGTCTCCAAAATGCTCCTTATCCACCCATAGCCTCTAACTCACGCTTCTCCTTCTACTAAGGATGCCTTAAAGACTTTTTGCCTCCGCAGGATATCTAAAAAGACCCTGTGGAGATCGTGTCTCTCCTTTCTGATGCTGCACAGTCTGCTCATCTCCTCCCACCACTCTTGGAATGACTGCTTCAAACATGAAATCTATGACTGAGATTCAGAACAGACACATCTTCCTCATCACCTTCACCAATGTGAACTTGACTCAATGAACTTTAGAAAACAACAGGTATCATTTAGCAGTTTGACATTATCATGAACCGATACCTTGTCCAGGTATGAGCATTTTAACACCTCCATATGGCCTCAGAAGCCTATTTACAGCACCTAATCCTGTGGCTGCCTTCTGAAGAGAGAGACATCTCCCTGAATTCACAGCAAGTGCCATGTTTCACAATAGGTATTTAAGAAAAAGGTTAAGGTTCACACCTCAAATATTTCTACAGCAGTTCTTCCCCAAAATTCTTATGAAGACAGCAATATTTTGGTCTCTACAAGATGCTTGAGGATTTTGCTGAGTGCAAAAACTCTTAACGGAAGCTTCTCATCTTAGACAAAAAGCAACAAATGATGCATGAAACAACTTGTTGTAGGTGTAACCCCAATGACTTTTTTAACGCCCTTCTGAAATGCAAACATCTCCTTGCTGCAGGGGTAGTTGTAGCTTACTGTTTGGATATTAATAATCAGATTGTGTTTGCCTGACTCCAAAGAAGAGCTCTAACAAAAGGACTATTCCTACACGCCCTGGCAGAGGTACCAGCAGCATTACCCATTGTGGCTCTGCAGATGGAGGACCACTGTTTAGACACTCGAGTGTAAGGGGTACTCCTAAACATCATGCTTGCATGCAGAAATGGTTGCCATCCAGCTTATAACTCAGAGGAAGGAGAAAGGTTCAAATTAGTCAACAAAATCTTATTCAATGCGATAAAGCAAAAGTTCACAGTTCAAGATCCTTCCTGCTGCTCACTATCTCCTCAGCTTGCAATCAGCTGACAAACAAAGAGAAAGTAACTGTAATTCAGTTTATTGAACTAAGAAATGTTTTATTAGATAATAACCCTGATAGGTATTTTAATTCCAGTGCTTATCTTTATGACAGTTATACTGACTGACTGCAATAAATTTGAAATACTTATCTGAGGAAAGGTCTTAAGGGTGATTACTACAAGGAAGACTATGCTTTTCATAACCAGTAAACCTGAAAGTCCAGCTATATTTCCCCAAAAGTCAAACAGGGTATTTTTAAAGAATAATTCCTCTCCCTTCAGTTCCACTCAGAGTGAAGGAGAGAAGGAAAAATTGTTCATCTGCTGTCACTGAGTACCAGTTTCAAAAGCATCGTTCACTGAGAGTTTGTAGCTCTGGACCCAGTCTCTGGCCATCCCCATTCTGACCTGGAGACAAACCAAACTTCCCCATGCCTCAAGTGAAGGCTGTAACCACTCGGTGATCATCTGCACTGTCTCCTGCCAAAGTACGCAGAAAAGCAGAGACCTGTAGCTGTGAAAGCAGAAACATCTGACATGAATGTCTCTCATTTTTATGAGAAATTTCCAAATATTCCCACTAAAAACTTCCATTTCAAAAGAATTAACATTTCCTCTTCTGCCCCGTAACATATAACCAAGACAAATGTCTAACCTGAACATTCCCCACCCATCTCTAGCCATGAGACAAGCTGCTTTGTACAGCCATTTTAACTGTCTCTCTGTGCCTGTAAAGAGTTTAATTTCTTCTCCCTGAACAAAGAGCAGGTGGCAGAGATGGCAGCTTCAACCAGATCTGTGATGAACGAGACAAAGATGCTGGAGGCCTGGGACAACACGGTTCACACATGCTGGGAGGAGAGCTCAGGAAGAGGTGACCTGAAATGATCACTCATTTATGCAGAGAATATCATTCCTGGCTTTGTAGAAACTGATCCCTTCACATACTGACTATTGCCAGGACACTGGGTGACTGTGTTCAAATGGTGATTTGGGGTATGGTTTCTTCTACAGCCATTGGGTCAGGGACTATCACCTTCTCTACTTGGAATAGTTGTATCACTCTGCAGATATTTTTCTCCTTTTTTTCTTTTTTTTTCCATATGGAATAGTATTAAGAGGCAAGGGTGATAAATCCTGTGGTTTCTGTGGGCTACATTACAAAGTCCAAGAGTTGAGGAAGTGATTTGAAAATGCCATATCAGCAACCTGTTAGACTTTCTTTTTCACTCCCCACCCATAGTCACCTGCTTTTTCAAACAGGCTGACAGTGGTAACAGGCTAGTTCAAGTTTCATACAGGTATGTCATTAAGAGCAACAAGAAAATCCTTCCTTGATCAGTTAACTGCAATTCCCAGGATTAAGTCTATTCACCGCCAGAATGGGTGTAATGACTCATCTCCTATGTTAAGTAAGAGCCAACAACTTACTACAATATTGAATTTCTCCCAGTCCTGCCACAGGGAGAACTTGGGACAAATTAAATTAATCTCCTTCAGAAACATGGCTCAAAACACATTTTTAAGATTTTTACTCCTGTCCTTGCCACGAAAGGTGACATTGTCACATTCCCAAGCTTGCGGGGGAGATAAAAAATAGAGCCTCCCTGAACAGGAGGAGAGGAGAAGGAGAGGGAAGAATTTCTTCTGATAACATCAAGCTTACATACAAAGCTTCAGGCTGTCCTGGGTAGGCTTCTTATTGAGATGATCTTCTGCTCAAAAAAAAAACCAACCCTATACATATATTTCTGAATGACCATTTCTATGCTCATTTTCACAATATTAGGTCCCTGCAAAAAGTTTGTCCAGTGACAATGAAACTAAGCTTCCAATATTAAGCCAAAACTGTCATCTATTTCCATTAAATTAACAATTTCCAACACCTGATAGTAGGCTGTGAAAGGATGGAATAAATTTAGTTAAGAGAGTACCTAATCCCTTCAGAGATTTGTATCCTCACCTAAAATGTAATTAAATATCTGCATTTTACGTGCTCAGCCAAGCAGTTCAGTGTTACATGAACAACATGAAATAGAAGATATTTCTTTATCTTTATATGAGTTTGAAATATACTAAGAAAACAAGTTGAAGACAACAGGAAAGTTACATTAGGAAATATATCAAGTATTTCACGAGAACCCACAATATTACTGAGGCAAACCCTGTGTTATTATAAAGCATTCTTTCTTTCACCCAGGAAGCTGAACTGTAACACCACCTCTAATTTTTGGTAGTCTGAACTATGCTGCAGATTTGCTTGATGTTGTCTTCTGCCATCTTCCTCTGTATATCCTACCTGATGGGGAAAGGTCAAGGAGGGGGCAGTGGTTGTCAGGGCTTTCTCAGGCACCTGCTTAGGTGGAGTTACCTGGAGTCTTTTCATCTTTTATTCACTATTGTTGAAAAATTCAGTGAAAAATCTGGTGACTGAAAAGAGATCATTCTTATTCCATGCTTGCATAATTGCAGACTCCTAAACATGAGAGATTTGGACTCAGCAACTTCAGACAAGTTACTCGAGACTGGATTGAACATAAGATTAAAAATAACCTCAAGTCAGATGCTGTGTCACCTAATGCTTCAGTATCTGGTCCTTGGAGTGAAATCCAATGGGCCAGAAACAGCAAGGAAAGGTCCCTGCATGTTGCCCTGGAGGAGTGAATACCCAAAGAAGATGGTGCAATAAAACCAGTTGCTTCACAGAAAACCATCTGTAGCTTGGCAAACACTATGCAGAAAGGTGTGCCTGAAACCTCACTCCTTTCTCAAAAGCAGCCAGTAGGTTCCTAGCTACACCCAGGCAGTCACATCCTTCTGGACAAAAAGCCCAAGGTCCCCCTTTGCAGATGAACACTGGTCTTCAAAAAAAACTGACCCAAGCAGAAGTGATCCCTGCAGTGAGCTCTGTAGTGAGGTGCTGTGGTGCCAGTCCAATTTGCCTCATGCCACACAGAAAGTCTGAGGTAAAGGATTCAGCTAAGGCTTTAACTGAGGTATTCAGCCCTCCTCTCCTTATCACCAGGGCACTGACTCAGCTACCTGCAGAGATTAACCAAAGTATCCCGAAGCTGTACATTAAAAAGCATCATCTGACAGGAGTTTTTTGTCCCTGGTCTTCTGCCATGACCACTCAAAAACATCAGTTTTGTGGTAGAAATTAAGTTAAAGTTTAACTGTCATTCCAGTGGCTCACACTAACCTTGCAGCAGTATTGCCCCAAGGGTCTTGCACTTGGAGGAACACTGTTGTTCTTCCCATCCTCAACTGAGATTCAGTATTTAATGAGGGGAATCCTTTGTTCCATGAACAGAGGTGAACATTCATATTTAGGAAAAACAGGATTTCCCCCCACACCATCTCCAGGCCACAGAAAGAGGCAAGTGATCTATGTGCAGGCAGAATGGTTAGACTGGATGGCAACTATTTATGATCCTATATTAAGAAAATTACAGGATATGAACCATTTTCTGTGGGCTTGGTTTTTTTCAGTAGATTTCTAGTTTCAGTTTCCACTGACTCCTGAAAAGCACCAAGTGTACAGTTACCTTTTTTGGCAAGTCTCAAATTTTTTAGACCTGAAAGCTACAAAATTCTCAGATAGGTTTTTGTTTCTGTTGTTTTGTTTTTCTAAACACTCAGATCCTTTCAAGATCAGCTTTAATGCACCCACATATTGTATTTATTACCATCTACTTTCATGTGCTATCCACACTTAATAGGACGGAGTAGGATTCTGCCAATAGTAGCAAAGTCGACATACTTTTCCCAGCATCTTTGCCAAATGGCCATAAAAGTCTGTCTGGTAGATGGCCAATGAATGTTGGTGGTCTATAACCACAATTTCTCAAACAATATGGAAAGAAATCTGCTCTGGAATATCTTTGATCTGCTAGCAAACAAAGCATTTATTCACTGGGATGAAATAATAGGCATTCTGCAAATCATGAATACAAACTTTCTGAAGAGAAAACACATCTCTGCTACTCCATGCAGTGGCACTACATGCGCATCCCAAAATTGGATAATATTTTTAAGTCTACTGGACATTGGTACCTGTATTGCTGTCTCTGTGATGAAATGAGTATGTTGCATGCAGGAGAAGGGCTTCTATGGCTAATGCAGTTATCACTGTATGCAACCCCAGCTTGCTGCTTCTGCAAGTAACACAACCCAGCAGCGCTCCTGCCTTTGCAGCTGAGTGATCAGGTGTATCACCCTCCAGTTGTAAGGAAGGAGTGGGCTGTGGCTATATCCTATATGTCTTGCCTACTCAACAGGTGACCTTCCCAGCTATTCTCTGATAACAGTAACTTAACCAGGAAGTTCCCAACAGCACTAATGGTAGGGTTTAATTTCACTGCATTGAAAACTCCTTCTGAAAACAGCCTGTATATTTTTTTGTGTTTGCTGCTTTCCTTGTGAAAAAAGGCTCTAATACCACTGCTAAATATGAAAATCAAACACAGGCTTCTGTCACACATTATTTACTGATCACTGCATCTCTCATGTTTCAGGTGGGATTTAAAGGCATTCTGGGCGAGAATTTGCACTTGCACTTCCCTGTCTCATTCAGGTCCAACAGCCTTGCAGAGAGAGCTCCCAGAGAGTTTCAAAGAGGAACGAGATCTTTACTTGGAGCTTCCAAACAAATCTGTCTCCACCTTTCAATTTCTGGTTGGTTTTTTTTTAATGCAGAAGAGCTACATAAACTCCGGTGGGTGTAAACTCAGCCCAGCTTTCCTTACAACTCACCTTAAGATCCATTAGGGAAAGAAACTTCTCAAACAGGCCACATCTGGCACACTGAAGAAAGCAGAGTACAGAGGCACATTTCCAGAGATTTCAACATCCCTGCTTTCCTTCTGATACCCATGTAGCTGGCTGTGGCACACCTGTGTGTGTCCTTGCCCTGGAGCAGTAACCGTCCTGAGGAGCTGCAGGGATGCACCTCTGCCAAGAGCCCGTTCAGACTTATCTGCAGAATGACTGAGTGGAGCCTCTCAGACCTTGTGGCAGCACTGAGCCCAGGTCTGTGTGAAACGGTGAGAGATCTAGGTGAGCTAGAAGGCTATATGCAGATTGGAAGAGGAGATGGTTGTTATAAAACAGCCTTCAAGGAGTTAACAGTACAGCCCAGAAATGGGATAATGCCATGGCCAAACCTCCTTTCCTTCCTGTTCATTCAGCAGGAATTGGCCCCCCTGCACACTATTAGGATGCAGCTGAAATAAAAATAGCCTGTTGACTGCAATTCTCTGGACAGGCTTCAGCTGGGCAGGGTTTTTTTGTGCAGGAAGGGGGATGGAGCAGAAAGGGAGGAGAAGGATTTATCTGAGAAATTCCTCTGCAAGTCTTGCCACCTCAGGCAAAGGCAGCTGCCTGGGTACTGCACTAACGTCAGGGTGCTCCCTGCTTACAGCCTGAATGCTTTGCCAGCCCCTACAAGAGCCTCAGTTTCTCTTCCTTGCACACCAGTCCCGTGCAGCACTCTAGAGCAGGGGGATTCTTTGTGCCAATCCTGTTTTCACTGGTGACGGAGAAACATCACCATTAGACATAAAGCTATAATCCTATTCAAACCATGAACAACACAACACAGTAACATTATTTGGGATTTTTCTCACCATCAGCTATCTAAAAATCAGGAAATGAGGCTCCCACAACTGTTCAGAGGCAGTCACTTTCAGGAGGCAGCTGATCCCATTTGTCTTAAACACCCATTTTAGGGTGATTCTAATTTTTCCCTAAGACTACATTAATATGCTCCCCAGTCCCCAGTAACTGTTATTTCCCATCTGTAAGTCCCACCCAACTGAAAATAGCTATCTGAGGCCTCCCTAAGAACTAGACACATACAACTCATAAAGCTATAATCACAATAAAATGGTGGTGCCAACTCTTTCTAATAAAAGTATATCTGAAATGACAAAGAGCCTAAGTCTCACCAGAAGTTGGTGATATCTGTTAGCTAGGATTAGGACCCTATGTTACTTTTGCAAATATTCCAGCAGTTGCAGATTGACCCTAGAAATCTCTGTCCAGTCCTGACGTCTACGCTTCAGAGTACATTCTGGAAAAAAAGCTGCAAGAACAATCCTTAGCCTTGAAAATCTTTGTAATAAGAGATACTTAAGAAATCTCACTAACTAATGCAACAAAAATTTAAACAGTGATTTGGTCACAGGCTGTCAGTACCTACATTTGGGGAACATTTCCAATACTATATGCTTCCTTCAATCAAGCAAGTAAAAAGACATGATGTCATTCAATGGCTGGAAGCTAAAACTGAACAGAATCAGACCTACAATAAAGATGTATATTTTTTAAAAGGAGGACTGGCCACTAAGTTGGTGATTGGTTCTCTGCTAGTGAAAGCTTTTTGATAAATAAGACTGATCTTTCCACAGACTTACTGAAGTGCAACTGCAAGTGGGGATGGATACAGAAATTACTAAGCAAATTCGATAGTCCATGCTGTCTGGAGATGGTAGTAGTTACCCACTTTTCTGCCCAGATGTACAATAGCCTCTTGGCCTCAGTCTTTAGGCTTTCCTCAGGAGTTCTCCACACATCTCAAAAGATGGAAAGGAAAAGAGAGGAACATGGGGAGGTGTTATAGAATATCTGAGACAGTGATAGATAACCAATTAATGAGTAATTCTCAAGTGTGTTTGTAGCAGAAAGCAACAGGGTGCTTGACGCAAACCACAACAAAGAGATACTCTACCTGTTTGATGTGACAATGACCACAAGAGGTAGATATTTGCAATCATTACGGCACTTCAATATCTCTCTTTTTTTCTACTAGTAAAATCCATACTGAATAAGAGATCCTCAAAAACCAAATCTTGGTTAGCATCTCAAGAGCTATGGCAGCCAGCAGTAAAAGAGAAACAAGAAACCATTCTAGACTTCAAACCACAGAGGAGATACAAAAAAGTACTTTTTATCCTCTTTCTCTGAACTTCTGGGGTTTCCTACCAGCAAAGGAATTGAGAACTATACTGTCCAAAAGTGGAGCATGCCAGGTGCATCATTCCCACCATCAGGCTTTGTACTGGAGCAGTGCTCCAGTGCTTCAGGCATGAACAAGACCACACAGGGTCAGCAGCCAAAAAAAAACCATTCCTGCCCCAGCTCAGTAAAAGCACAGCTGGTAAAGGCTCATCAGGCAACACACACCTACATAGCTTAGAAAACCTGCAAGTGGCAAACGAGGTTACAGTCAAGGAAAACAGGTGGAGATTTATCGATGGGCTCTTTGCAGTGTTCTCAAAATTCCCTGATAAAAGCAGAGGCTTAGTTATAACGAGTCTGCTGGCAGAAGCAGCTCATTTTCGTCCATCCAAGCGATTGGATGATCAGACTCGTATGATTGCCTTTTGTGTGCTGACTCACCAGAGGGCAGCAGCTTTCCAGATGTGATGTCAGCCCATAAAAACGCAAGACGTCCCTCTTGCTCTCCCGGTCGGACGGTCCCTCTTCATACTGTACCCTGATGTCAGCAATCCCATTTTGCATGCTCGGCTGGCAAGCTAAACATCACAATGTTTTGGGATAATGGCAAGTCAGGTCAGGTATCTGATGCATGGTTAATCCACAGTTCAATCTCTTGGTGTGTCTGTAGTATCAAAACAATCTCACACAATTAGTCTGCAATGAGTAACATGTCTAGGATGATCTGCTGCCTTATACAGACAAAATTTTTTGTCACTCCATGGAAAATTGAGAACATTTTTTGAAAGACTCTTTACTTTAGCAGCAGATATGCTGGCAGCAGGACACCCCTTCCCTCCAGTTTTCTACTTTTAACTGAAGGCTGGAGAAAATTACATTTATCCTCTATTAAGACAGGCAAAACCTCTGTCTTCCAGGAGTATCCCTGGCAGGGAGAAAGTCTGACATCTGTGTATCTCTGGTGATGAGTGTGTCTGCAGCTACCCTTCATTATCAGCTCCACTCCCCTTCCTATCCCCTCCTTTCCCATGCCAAAATCAGGATAATATTTCCCTCTTGGTGGAGAGGTTAGAAGAGTTTCTGGGAGGCACTGTGTTACACGTGCCATACAGCGGCACAAAGCACAACAAGCAGGAAAGCTTCATTGCAGCGGCATTTCTGTTCTTGCTGCCTGGCTTCTGGGTGGCCTGGTGTAAAACCAACACCTCGAAACTTCCAGCACAGACTTGGTGGTGTCATTCCTTACTAAACTGGAGATAAACTAACTGCAGAGACTGAAGGACTGAGTCCATTTCCGTTTCAGCTGAATGGGAACGGTGCCACTGTTCACAGCAGGGCCTGCAATTTGCCACCAGTGATGTGGAGAAAATGCCTTTAGCATGCATCCTGAAGGGAGCCCGTTGAGGGAGTGCATGGAACATACATCCCCTGAGCAGCCACCAAGATTCTGGCCAAGTACAAGATGTAGCCATAGCATAATTATAGAAAGAAAACCAAAACCCACTGGTGGTTGTTTTAAATACCTCTGCCTAGTCCACTCCTCCTGGGAAGGTGAGAGGAATTGGAACAAACATTATGGGAATGCAAAGTCTTATCAAAAAATCCCTATCAAGAGACTGTAAGAATTTGTCAAGTACCAGGGAAGTGTGCCACACATGTGCGGGACTGCAGGCTGGAGCACAGTAGGTTCATAGCAACATGTTCAAAGTACAAACCCCTCTCCACACACCCTTTGCACTTGAGACCAAACTTCTCAAAGATTCTTAAGTGTTTGGTTTCATGTGGAGCACTAACTCAGAACAGAAATTGTGATTTCTGCATAACAGAGGGGACTTCCGCCTTCCACCAGCAGATACCACTTAGAGATTAATTACTTGGAACTTAAACATGTATTTTGGGTCCTACTTGACCTGGAGAAACAGTCCCAGATGAAATCACAGGTCTTCTATGTTAGTTACTGTACACATACAGACTGTCAAGAAAAGACAGGCCCTGCCCCAAGTCATTCACTGTCCAGATAGACAGGAGGAAGGATGGGAAAGGAGGGACACGGAGAGGTGAAAGGTCTTAGCCAAGGTCCTTCTGCAGCAGCGCAGGAGCAGGTCACAGCGTCCCCTGCCCAGCTGGTCTCTCTGCTGTCATTTCTGGAGTCGGTGCTCACCAGCTTTCCCCTCCCTGTGAGCTCAGCTCTCTGTGCTGTTGATATAATTTCTGGAGCAGCATGAGAGATGATGGTACAGCGAGAAACGCTGGTGGGGAAGGGATGCAGGTCCTCCAGCATGTCTGGGTAAACACAGCACACCAGAGGGAAACTGGATGAAACAGTTCCTTGTGAAGGAAAAGACCTTTCCTAGTGACCCAGTGGAGACAAGGGAGCGCTTGCAGCTCAATCCCCCGGCAGTGGGACCACCCATGGCTGCCCAGCCATGGTGTCCACACCACAGAGGGCTCGCACAGATGCCTTCCCCAGGGCCGTGCACTCTTGCAGCCCACACAGGACACTCTCCGGCTTTTAGCACACAGGCTCTGACTAACAAGTAGAGAAAAAAACAGCAAAACAGGGCTGAAGTTGTCTGCATGGGGAAAATGCCTTTTGTTCAGTGTACCAAAGTTTTTATGGCTACACCCAGGCAGAAGGGGACTCCCTTTACCTGTGAGCCCCGCTTCTTCTGGTTCATAGTTGGAAATTTATCTTCCAAGAGTGAGGGCTACAACCCTACTTTTCTTATAGAAGTGCTGATGTCCAGTAAACCCCTCATGTGCCCTGAACAATTCATCAGGGCAAATATACTTCAGTTACTATCCCAAATCACCTTGTTTTTTCCTCTTCAACTGGAATCTCATTCAGTCCAAGTCTTTCTAAAATGTCTTAATTAATTTAGTAAAATTATTTTCTCTATCCCTGCTTTTCTAAGCTTGTGTACAAGCAGTTTTTTAAAATATTGGGGGGAGGTAAATCAGGACAGCGAAGACTATTGCTTTGGATTTATGAGAAGAGCACACATCTAGCATATATCAGGTTGCATGGAAACATGTTTTTGCCTAAAGTGTTATTTTTTTTTTTCCAAGATCCTTGACAAGGAACTAATAATGATGTAGCCAGTCAAACATTTAACAACTGGAAATTGTGGAGACTCTCTGATAGCCTTAACAAAGGTTGTCCTTCCAGCAGTCCTTGTCAAGCACTAAGATATTGCTCGCCCTCAGGAAGGGTGGCACAGAAGACTCACAAAATTTAGGTTTAACAAGAGCGAGGGAAGGAGCCACATGAGCCACCTGAGCCACATGAATTATTTGTATGAGCTGCAGCCCTGCAAATTAATTCTTAGTGCAGGAGAAAGACACTCTTGCAGAGCTTACAGCAATCAAAGGGCACCCTGCAGCATCAGCAGGGCTGCAGCCGGAAGAGGGATCAGGTAAAATGTAGGACATGGGTGCGGAGAAGACCTGCTGGAAGCTGCTGTCACCCATTTGGAGGGCAGTGAGTTAGGTTCCCTGACTCATATTTTGCAAGGAGCTCCATCTCCATGGTGGGGTAACAGTGCTGCAGGTGTTCACCTTGAAGAGCACGAAACAGCCCCACTCCTCCATGGGCTCACCCCACGGATGTGGGCATTGTTTTCTGCTGTGGCTGCTGGGTGACTTCAGAGGAAGGCACTGCCTGCTGAGCATGTCTGGCCTTCTAAGAAATAGGAAGATTTTTTAAACACCCACCCTCCCATATAACCACAGTTCCTTTAATAGTCAAAAATTTTATTGCTGATGACTAAAATTGAGCACTTGCAAGCCTGCAGCTGTATTTTTGTTACCAGGTTTAAAACCTCAGTCCCTGGAGCCACAAGGAGTTCAGGCCCGGTGCTGTCCCCCCAGGTTTCCTCCAAGACCATCCTCCTTCTCCCAGGACATTTCCAGGATCCCCCATCCTCATGCATCCTCTGCTTCCCACCACAGCAGCACTCCATCTCTCTGCAAGTTGGGGACAGCTTATGCTCCCCGGAGGGTTTGTTGCCTTTTGCCTCCTTGTCTCAGGCTAGTCATAGCACTGCTCCTTCTGCTTTTCAGTTTGCTGCAGTATGAGGGATAAAGCATGTAGGCAGCCATGGAAGCCATCAAAGGGGACTTACTTTGCCATTTTTTGCTATCATTTGCATGGCAGGTCTTTGTTAAAGCATCGTGCTTTTATACAGCATTGTGCTTTGCGGCTCAGCCAGAAAAATCTACACAACCAAGTTAATACAAGAAGAATCATTTAACAACAAAAAATCTAAGCTTCAAGAAGCCCTTTTGCAGAAGTAACTCTCATTATGCAGGGTTATGTTTCTATGCATAATATTGATTTTCAGAGACTTGATAGCTTCCTAAGGGGAAAAAATAGAATTTAGATCATGCAGTGTAAGAGTAGCTGGCAGCCACTGGCAGTGAACAAAATATAGCTGCAAATGTTTACTTTTTAATAGATAAGCAAGACTCTTGTGTCTTCCTGGAGCCTGACTGGAATTCAGATATTGTTTGACTTTTTCTCTCCCACAACACACATTTGATCTTATAATACTTTCGAAACCTTGAGCAAATAGAATACTGCAAGTTAAACATTACATGAGTCAAATGTACCCATTACTATGACTTCAAAACAACTGCTCAGAAGAACTTAGATCTGTAAGCAAATTATTTTAATGAGAAATTAAGAGTAACCAGTCTTTACCACAGCTCATTTCCCTAATAATTCACCTGCCAGCTCTGTGAAGATTTCTGAATATAACACCACTCCTAGCCATTCCTACAGCTTCTTATTGTTGGTGGGTTGTTGGGTTTTTTCCCCATCAGAGAAGCCCAGAGCATTTGACATCTGTTCGTTATTTACCCAGTGCAATGCACTTGGTAAGTGCAGCCAGTTCTGCTCATTTCATCACAAGAGTAAACCAAGGCACGGTGAGGCAGAGCCTCGCTGCCAGTGTTAATGGCTTACATGGCACTATGACAATTTACACCAGGTAATGATATATCCAAGGATGGTAAATTGGTTGCCAGGGCTATGAAACAAGTCAGGGCAGAGCAGATAGCAGAGGGAGACATTACAGTTCTGGTCACCTCTGCTGACAGCACAGCACCTGCAGATTGGACCACTGGCAACCCCTGAGAAAATGCTGTAGGAAAGGAGTTTGTTGTCAGGAGTCTCAAGAGTACTTTTTTTCCTTATTTGAAAATTAAAAAAATAACCCACTGGTCCACATAAATACGTGTGTTTGAGACATATTTAATAATAATATCTCAAAAATTCAAATACAAAAATACAATGTTTATATTCAAAATTAAATCTACTTGTCCCTTCTAAACTGAATTTCCTGTGAGCAAACATACAACAATGAAATTTAAATTCAAGGGTTTCAATTTAATTTTTTCTTTTAATTTCTGAAAGTAGATTACTGATTGCTGACACCATCAAAAACTGTTGACCCCACCAAAAACAATGCCAGAAGTACCAGTTATCTCAGTGGAGTCAGGACTTCACCCAAAATAATATGTGAACGCCTGCAGGTAACAGCTGAGGACAAGCATCCTGAAAATGGCTCCTCTGCTTGTTTTACAGCTTGGGGATGAGAGACAGACACTTTGAAGCTGAACATAGCCTACAACATGCTGGCTTTAATCTCTATATCTTCCTCAGTGTCACACTAAAGCAGTCCAACAAACATCCTCGTTAAAAAAAAAATGTCTTGCATAAGGTAAAATTGGTCTAAGCATCCCTTTAGAAACAACAGTATTGATGATACAAATAGCCTGAAGTAATACCTACACTTTTTATTAAAAAGGATATCTGGATTATTTTATTTCACACAGACTGATGTTGCCATATCTTTTCTAACCTTCTACGTTTGGGAGTATATTTTTCTATTTTAAACATTATTCTTCCTCCTTTGTTGTCCTCGGAGCTATATTTTAAGATAGTGTGACATTAGTTCTCCAGCAACAAATCAGTTTCCTGACCCAAAATTACATTCTCATTTCCATATCAAATCCAGTGCAATTGTATTTACTTCAGTAATTTTCTCAGAGATTTAATAGGGCAAAGAAACTTCATTTATTTAAAGCTTTTTTGAGAGCTTGTTTTTACTGTGTTTAAGTGCCAGAAGGAAAAGGAAGTGACAAATAGTAATTTTCAGGATTTTATTTTTTTATTTCAGAATTCTGCACCAGGCTAGTAAGACCTGATGGAGTTCTACGAATAGAAGTATGTTAAGAGGACAGTACATGAAACCAATGGAAAGATGTTTTAATGTTCTTTGGTATTGCTAGCTTCAGAAATTATGGGGTTTAATTGCCTTTTTCTTGAGCAAACACGTTATCTTCAATAGCATTGATTCAGTGCCCACAAGCTTTGAGACTATGTGGTCCACCAAAACCATTAACAGATCCTTTGTTTATTTTAACAGACAAACGAATACAAGCTCCACCCTGGCCTTGGAGCCAAGACAGAGTGGGTGTAAGTCAGTGCATATGCTTCCCTTCTGAAAAGGAGATTTCTGAGTAGTGTGAACTTCACATTTATCTCAGAATACCCATACCACTTCTTCTGGTGCATTGAGACATAAATCATGTAATATGTAAAACTGTAGAGCTCCATCATGTTTTGTTTTGCCCCTCCTCATTTAAAAATTGTACAGAGAAGACCATTAAAATGGTAAAGTTATTATAATAAAAAGCTGGGTCCCCAGCACAGGCAGGTTCTATGGCTGATGAGAAGACAGATACTTCCACTTCTGTGAATCCTTTCCTGGAGACATTTGCCTGAAATACACACAAATACAGGAAAGTTAACTGACTTCAACTCAGCAACCTGAACCAACATTACAACAAAATAGCACTAACATTTAGCAACCTATAGTAGAACAGCTGTGATTTCATGGTTATTTATTTTAAAAAATTAAGGGCTCCAGTACTGTAAGAGTAATTTTGTCGCTGGCATTAACAGAACCTAGACTTTTTTCCATACATCTCGTCTTCTGGGTTTTACAGACCCCTGCTTTGGGACACTCCGTGGGTATAGATATATTCTTCTTTTCCCAAAGGCCTTTCACCTTTTTGGCATTAAAAAGGGATATCTGTAATGTTTCCACTCTAATGGAAACCAGACATGGCAAGAATGAAAGCAGAGCCTGAATCCCACAAAGCAGACTTTGGCCCCAAAAGGCTTCAGCTAAAGCTAGCTTTCTTCATCTGTCCCCTTCTGCCTGGATTTCTCCTTGGCTAGACAAAGGTCTCCATGGCCAGCAACATTTCCATGACATCTTTCGCCGTTGGTATACAGTGTGCGTGGCCTCTCTTTCCCAAAATCAGATGTTGGTGGGACTGGGGCAGCTGCAAGGAAGATGCTGCCATCAAGACAAGCTGTTTCCTCCCTGTATGTGAAGACCACGTTTTTGCGGGTATGCACTTGAACAGCTGCCGTTCTTTGGTTTCTTTCTTGTAGGAGCATGACAGCTTTTGAGCTTTTGTTTTGCCCAGCGGTAGGCTCTGAAGTGATTTCCATCCACCTCTCTCAAGATAACTGCAGTGACAAAAATAAAACCCACTAGGCCTATTCCTACCACAGCCATAGCAATTATTTTGTGGTTATTGCCCAAGGCACGAGAGGAGAAGCCCAACACAGGCTCTGATGTAACAGCCTTGAGCTCAGGAGCCAGTCGCAAACTGTAGACCAAAATATTTACTGCTCAAATACAGAGTTCCATGAAACTAATGTACTTTGTCAAAAATTAAATGCTGGTGTTATTTTTATGGGAAATTTATTCTAAAAAATCTCTAATGTTCAATCACTATTTAAAGGTGGGGGTTTTTTTTAATTAATGAAGCAGCTTCAGTTTCCCTTACAGAACTTTGAAACCAAAGCCCCCTAATCTATGCGTCCTTGAAAAATGTTGCTGTTCTGATTTTCTACCTTGTTTTTTCAACAAAGACTGAGAGCTGAAATGCAGCAGGGTGGGAGCTGCCTTCTCAAACATGCTGTGGAGGGCTAGCCACGAACCCACAAAACCAACCCTCATCTAATAAACCTCGCTCAACCCCTGTCGGCTCCATGCAATAGCAGCCTTGGATTTCTTTCAGATGAACCATCAGTACTTTCCCCGCAAGCCTTTGCTCCCCCTCCTCAGTCTCCCAGCCCCAGAAAGTACCACTAGCAGTTTATGCCCCTCACTCCTCTTCCCCTCCTTCTTCCCTAGGAGCATTTTCTCAACTGCTTTCCATTCCCAAGCATGCTTCACTTCGTTCCCCTGCAGAGGAGCAAAGAAGCCAAAAGAGAGCTTTTTTAAGAGTTTTGCTCCATTAGAAGTCTTTTGCATGTTCACTTACACTCGAAATAAAACCGAAAGTCAGGGCCTCTAAGTGCAGTGCAGCAGTGCTCCTGTTTTGTTACTGCTCTTGTTGCAGCAAGTAAACGACACACTCTTGCAACTGACACAGCCCCAGATCATAATTGACAAATTGGGTAAGTGTACTCTTGGCTCTTTGACATATGATTATATTAGAGGCCAGATGCAAATGACACATGTATTACATGTTGTACAGACACACTTTTGTCCAGAGCAAACCCAGTCCACATCAGAATAAAAATTGTTAGCAATACTGCCAGGTTTGAAACACTCATGTATTTTAGCCCCTTGCTCTCAACTGTTACCCCTCAGGGCATTACAGAGTGTCTTGGAAAACAGCTAGCATTTTGCACTCCTCCTCTGCATAAAACAGCTGAAACTGTGTTTGTTTTTAAAAATTGCCTAATAATTGAGAGCTTCCTTGCCAAGATTCAAGCCTGAAGCCAAGTGCAGCGACCATATTAACATCTTGGAGTGGGGGAAGGAGAATTGTGTGAAAGAAAGAAAGAAATTCCCTATCACAGACAGAAAGTAGAGAAAGATCAAAAATCAAACCACTTAAAAATGAGTAAAGGACCAGAACATAAACAGGGGATGGGGGTGGAGGGTGGAATGATATTGTCTCCCCATGGATATATTCTTGTATTATTGCTTTTAAGATCATCTTAAAACAACCACTTTTTCTAGAAAAGGGCATGAGAATAAATTAAAATTCCACAATTCTTTTAGAAGTGCAGCTTTCTTGGTTCCCTGCATTGACAGTGTTAAGGACACTCAGATTTCAGTGACACATTTTAAAAAGCTTAGAGCATCAAATCTTCTTTGAAACACAGAACAGTAGCTTTTTCACAGGGCTACCAACTCAAAGCAAACAGCCAACATGAAACTGACCAGATAGTTTCCTGAACCCTCTCCATAAAAGCTGGCAAGACTATCTCTCATCTGGCAGCTGCAGTATCACTCTGAAACTCAGGGCATCTGGATAGCATTCCCAGTTGTGTCCCAGTCCTCCTTTCTGCACTTTGGACAAGTCTTTTACCTCCATATGCCTCAATATTCCAAATATAAAATGTAGAAAATAGCTTTATGCTACTCCATGGCACTCATATTATTTATACATTTACACATGGCCTCTATTACTCCAGCCAGAAGCATTTTTCCCATATGCACTTGCAAAAGCTGTTGAAATTCACTGAAGTCTCCTTCTCTGGCTTTAGTACTGAACACACATCCTTTGATATTTAATTTTAAATAAATAAATAAATAAATTTAAATTTAAATAAATAAATAAATTTAGGATGCAGTACATCTTTAAAACCAGCAGCTCAGTACAAATAATAATAATGAGAAAAAAGCACCTGTTCATCAGTAAAGGGCAATTCCTTGAAGTTTGGAGTAGTTCATTTAAAATAACTGCAAGTTAGATCTCTTGCCTTGCCTGGAATCCCAGGTTTTCCCTAGGCTCTTTGCAGTGGTCAGGAGAGCCTATCCCTTTCAGAAAATTTAGGTTTGAATCAAAAAATCAAGACTTCTCCAAAGCCTAAAACTGCTTTTTGCCTGATATGACTCCTGAGACCAGTGTGCATGTGTGTGTATATTTTTTTCACTGTGTCCACTTTATGAATGGGTAAAACGAACCACAGAGGTTGAATGATTCGCCTACAAAGTCTTTGGACACAAACTGGTGATTTGCATTTCCAACTACCAGATCTAACAAAAAAGCCCAGTGCCTCATGCCAAGCAGAGCCAGGTACCAGGCAAGTCCATTTCAGATGGAGGAGGAAGTTCTCCAACAAATGCAATGCGAGTGCATTCCTTTTACCTGAAGAGGAAGCTCTGCCCTTAAGCCATACCCTTCCTGGTTCATAGAAACCTTTCCAAGAACCAATTTTACACAGCTGAGTTTTGAGTCTCTTAGGCTAATGCACTACTTTCGTTCCCATTCCTTGACATGAGAGGTAAACCTCACAGCAAGCTGGGAGAGATGCCGCCGCTGGTTACCAGCTGGGAAGGAGCTGGGATTTCTCATAATCCTGGATATGCCACATGCATCTAGCTGTGGCCTCAGGCAGGCAAACATCTTCCAGTCTTGCATGCTACCAACTAGAAGCAGTATCCACAATCTGTGAATGCTCCAAGGCTCATCTCAGTCACTGAGCTCCACGAATTGCATTCAAGATTGCAGGCACTGTGAAACAGTGCTCCTCTTACACTGTGACATCAAAAAAGGGCAGTGCAGCCTTGCAGCCAAGCTTTCCATTTCGGACCTCCATCTCCTGCTCTGAAGGAACATTGTTATTGTGAGTATCCCATTCTGTGATTATTTTGAAAACTGTTTTGCTTAGGCTGGATCATACCTGAAGGCTCCCTGAGAAAACCCAACAGCTTCTGTATATAAAACTTCTACTTCATGAGATTCCGGCCCCTTCTATTCCATCTCCTTTGCCTGTGCTCAAATTTGCTTCTAGTAAATAGTTTTGTTTTTCAGATTCAACCAGTACGAAGAATTTAAGCCAGCCAGATGGAAACACCTTCACAAAATTACTAAGAAATGTCATGTAGTAATACTGTGAATGAGTTCCAGGAATTACTGAAAGTCACTTGCTATTTATTGCTTAGTAATATAGTGCTTGAGGTTTCCTGTCACTAGCTCAGTTGTGCCAAAGCTTAAAAAACTGAAATACAGTTTCACATGATTTGCAAATGCCTGCTTCTACTAGATCACTTTACAAAATCAACTGACCTGGTATTCAAGGGTGCATGAAGATTGGAGGACCTTCCTTTAATCACTCTGTGACCAAACTGCTTGCAAAAACTAAGCATGAGAGCAAGAGCAAAAATGATAGCATGGGATTAAAGTGCAGTAGGCATCATTCTCCTATGATTTCAGACAAATAATTCTGTTGCCCTTACCAAATAACTCAAGCACAGCATTTCGTGTTCATTTCAGCTTGCAGCTGCTAGTCCACGTTGGATGGGCAGGCCCTCAACACCACAAGGAGAAGGGCTACTCCACAACTCCTGAGGCCATCAGCTGAGACCACAGCATGGCTTTCATGACTGCAGGGAACTGACTTTCTCAGCAGGAACATACAAATGCTCCTCTTCCCGAGTGGAGCACAGCAAAGCATCTCAGCATGCCCTGCCTATGTGACTGAGGACCACAGACTCACACAGTGCACCAGGGACTGTGGGAGGACTCCAACCAACCCCCTGCCCACAGCAGGTTCAGCCATGGCGTCAGACCAGGTCACTCAGGGATTTTTTTTTCTATTGGGACTGGCAATACTCCAAGGATGGAGATGGCACAACATCTCTGGGCCCCTGCTGCACTGCTGGGCTATATTCATGGGGAAAAGCCTTTTCTTTATGATCAGGCCGAGCATATCCTATTTCAGTCTATGACCATTGCCTCCCACCTTCCTGCTGTTTGCTGCTCTGAGGAGCAGCTTTCTCATCTCAGTAACCTCCTCGTAGACATTGGTGTGAGCAGGAGGGTACAGCAAGAACAGGGCTGCTTCATGGTGGGCACGAACAGGGTGCCCCCAGCGCAGGCAGTGCCCACAGTGGTGTCAGGTTGGTGACAGTGACAAGTCCCATCTGCAGCCTCAAACAAGGTGAGGTAACAAGTCAGTCCTGTGGTCCCCCAAGGAAGTCCAGCCACGAAGAGCAGGAGACAGGGCTGGGTCCACTATGGTGTAGCTCTGGCCTGATGGGCCACTGGGTTGGACTAGAGACTTCCAAGGACCCTTCCAACCTCCACAATTCTGTGATAGATCATTCCAGACCTCATGTTTGTGTTCTGGTAAAGGAGCACTGAAAAGTAAAGTGTTTGACCCATACAGTGGATGATTGCAGTTCAGTGAGCAGAGAATGAACTCCAAACTCTGAATCCTATTTTACAAAAGTAGGTACACAGTGAACTAAACCAAAGGAACAGACTGTATTTGATTAGTTCCCTCATGAGGTTTCTAATGCAGTCTATTTGCAGATCCAAATTCTGTGATACAAAATCTCTTAGCAGCTTCCTCAGCCTTTTTCAGAAACAACTTTCAGTGCGTTCAGTGTAAACAGGAAAATTATTGTCACTGTTATGCACTGTGTCCATCTTTGCTTCTGTCTCCCCTGATAAGCCTCAGACTCATTAATTTTCCAAGCTTGGAAGAAATGATAATATTTGCCAAATGAAGACAATCTTGTCAAGGAAGTAAATGCCATTGGTATCCTTATCCAAGGAACCCTCTACAAACCCCCAGCCTAGTCAAAACTGAGAAATCAAGATGACTGCGAAGCCCCAAGATGAGAAGGTTTTTTTCTGAGAGCCAAAGCAGGGTGTACTGACCAAAAAGAGAAAACAGGGGCAACTTTTACACGTTTACAGCAAAACAGTGAACAGAATATATATTGCTCTGGATCCATTTTAACTGCCCCAAGGGGACACAGCTTACACAGCCAAAGCCACCTCCCTGTTTCATGGGCTGCCACCCTCAGAAGTGAAAATACAGGCTTGTCTTGTGACAGAAATAGCCCTATGTCTCAAGCTGAGACAGAGCTGGTACTTCTGGGAAATTACTTCTGCTAGTCTCTGCATGTTTCCTTAGAGGGAGACCAGTTAGGTCATGTACTCTTCCCTGGAGACCATCCAGATTTTAAGGGATTCATCTTTTTGCCCCATAAAAAGTCACGTCTGTACACTGGCACAGCACTCTGATGTGGTTTTCCACCTATTTACATGAGTAATATCAATAGTGACATGAAGTGGTTACGGCCACCAGCTCCGAGGCAGCACCCTACAGCCTTTCAAGGATGTGTTCTAGCTCAGGTCTGCCAGGAAGAAGGCAAGCCCACCAGCACCCTCTCAGCCGGGACAGAGGATATGAGAGAAAACAGTGAGAACTGGTGCTAAGGAGGGACTAGAATCATGAATACTGTAATTCTACTACTCTGGGGTAAGACTGGGTGTGCCAGAGCTCAGACAATTTGGCTTCTGGGGACAGAGGTAACGACAGCCTTTTACAACCCTAAGGAACAGACAGCAGGTGGGAGTTTTAAGGGCTTTGCTAAACTGGCGGATATCTGGGGCTGATTGGCACGCTTGCTTAAATAGAGTACATGATCATCAGAGAGAGCAGCCTCCCTGCCCTCACTGTCTACGCACCCACCACAGTTCCCAGCCTCTGTTTCTCATGTCCTCCCTTCCTACCCATGACTCCCATCCTTCTGCCCAGTCACTCTGAACTATGTCTGTGATTACACAGCTCCTCAAATAAGGAGGTGCAAAACCACAACGCCTCCCAGGACTGACCTCCTGCCTGGTAGGCTGGGCACACGTGACCCTTGTATTACAAATATGCCAGGATTGACAGCCTGATGGATCGAAGGCAAGTGGTTCAGGTGATAAGGAGTGACATTTTTACAGTTGTCTGCCAAGAGCAGTTGTACTCAGTGTCTAGTGCTTAGGAAGAGCATGTACATAGAGAACTTGTTGAGGAAAGAGTAACAGCACTGCAGATTTGTCCCACATTGATGGTGTTATGTGAAGGGCACAGGTCAGAAAGAGAAAGGAATAGCTGCGGTGTAAAAGAGAATGGTCACCTCATTGCTGTCTGTGGAGTGAGTGGGCGTAGCTTCACTGAGATCTGGATGAGTAAAATAGGCTATTAATTATCTAGTGTTTTAAAGAGCAAACCACTTTAAATCAATGCACCTCTGCAACATTCTTCTCAAGCTTTGCTGTGCAAGAAGAGGTGTGGTTAATACATACCTCTGCTATGCGGTTTTAAATGTATTTATTTAGCAGAAACTAAAATTTTGCAAAGATCACTAGAAGCAATATATTATTCTTAAGTCTTGGAAATGAAGGAAAAATGCAAACTCATCCAGTGGCAGGCATACCCAGAAAGCAAACAAATGAGAAATGTTTCAGCTGTTGTTCTCACGGAAGAAAGAAGACAAACAAAAAGACTAACTCACAGTTTATTCTCAGAGCAGCCCTCTCATCAGGCAACACAGGCCAACACTGGAGGTTTACAATATCCATGAGTTCTTGTTTCTGTTGCTATTAAACTGCAGCTTTACTCAAGTCATTTAGGGAAGCATATTTTATGGAGGCCACTGACTTGGGAGTGCTTCTGGTTTTGGAAGTATGGTTTTTAGCAGGTGCATAGTATTTCCTCATTTCTGATATTTTGTTGTCAGCAAAGCTTCCTGACATTTCCAAAACAGGGCACATAAAAGTCAGGTTAGCTAAAATGAACCTTTAGAAGCACTTGTGAAGTAGGTTGTGTACTTAAAATTTCTGGAAGTTCCCAGAAGACTCAAAAGTAGCATATGCACTGAGAGGGAGAAAGTTTTTTATTTATTTTATCACACATATTCAGGAATATTTATTTTATCACACATAGTCAGGAATATTTAAAAAAATCCCTCTCACAGTCATATGACAGCTATTGCTCTGGCACTGGAAAAGGGAGAAAGTTATATCTTTAAAGACAAGCCAGTGCAAGTCTTAGTCATTTTAACCCTGAGACAAATTATGACTACATCAGCATGTGTGAAACCCAGAACTGAAGTTAGATAACATTGCAAAATAAACCCTGAGAGTGGAAAGACCTTCTATCCTGAGTACATGTAAAATGCAACTATTGTCACCATTTTGCCCCTTAAAATGTAAAAGAAAACTTTTTGCATTTGGGCCTATTCCTTTGTAATTTGCAGCACTGTTTCAAGTCCTGCATCTATTACTCCAACTCACCGCTTCATCAAATTTTTAAATGAGTGTAAGTAAGGGAACCAGACATGAAACCCTGATCCATCTCAGGTTTATACAGCTATGCCTTAACATATGGCTCAACATTTTTGGATCTCAGCTATATCTGCTAGCCAATATGAGTAGGGGAAGCTCAGCACATGGTATGCTAATTATTTCAGGTATGAAGACAGATAGGAGTGAAGCTGGGATACCAGGTAAGAAGGAGAAAGGGAGGTGCGATAGTGTAAAGTTCTCTGGAGTTAAAAATGGTGACAGGTATATCTATATGGCAGTAGAAAAGGAAAAGCGAGATTTGCTCTTCACACTGGTATGTAATAATCAATGATAGCTTCTGCTGAGAGGTATTATGTTTCCGCTCCTCTCCAGCAGTAGCACCTGACAGGTACCCCTCTCCCTTTCTTTCGGGTTTGCTGCAGGACATGTCTGAAGCACTGACAATGCATTCTGACTTTCCACATCTGTCTGCTAATCAACACCACAACATGGCTCATCTGCACAACCCCTTCCTTCTCTGACGGGATAAGAACAGAATAAAAGTTCTCCCTATGCTGAACTCCTGGATAGCAAGAGCTTGCAATACCCAAACTTTTAAGTCCTTTCATGACTACAGGTAGAAGGCTTTGGAAAAGCTCTAAGAAAAAGGATTGAGAATACACCCCCTTAAGCGTGTGTTTGTCCTGATTATATCAATGGACAAATGGTCAGTCCATTTGAACTCCACTGGCTACAGGGAAAAAGCACTCAGCTCCACCTCTGAGAACCACAGACATGTCTCAGGACCTTCTCATATCCTTTTTTGCCAGACACACTGTTTTGGGAGACAAGAAGGAAAACATAGAAGCTCTCCTCCTTCTTCCTTTCTCTTTTACTTGATGGCCCAAACAGGGGAAGACCCTGGAAGAGATGCCCCTGGATTTGGGTCACCCCCATGCCTGAGAGGATGCTACAAAAGGACTAAGCAGCCCTAAAATGTCTCACTTAGCATGTCACCACTGCCAAGCCAAGCTAGTATACCCTGAAGCACTGCAGTAAAACCACCCAGGTGCAGTCACTGAATGCTGCTGTTAACAGGAAAAGTGGTTACATATCCATCTGTGAGGACCCATCAGGTATGAGCATCTGATCTCAGCACGCAAGTTTGCCGTAAACTTCCCCAAATCTTCTGACAGAAACACCTGGAGTCCTGTAAGCTAACAGACTATTTCCTATTTTGTAATAAGAATTTCATAAGAAATTGCATGAAGAATGATGACCCAGCATGGTGACCCCACTATGGTATGAAAAAAGCCAGAGTACTAATAAATCAATGAAGTGCAGGAACCTGGTCAGAAACTACTAATGTTTTGATTACTTCTCCAGTGGTATTTGGAGACTTTCCAATAGACCAGAAAACTAGGGAAGGTTGTGATTTCCTCCTGGCCAATGGAAGTCTACAGAAACAATGCCTTGAGACAGGACTCCTTTGTCTCTGACCAGAATCATGTCTTTCAACACAGAGAAAGGGAGGGCAAAGATACTTATAAATTCCTCGTTAATTCTCCCAACAACTCCTCTGAAATGAGAATAAGCACATGCAACTAATGGAATAAATTCAAACTGAGCAATTTGTTCAATGCCACAAAACAAAGAATAGCCAAACTAGAACTTGATCCCATTCCTTAGCTATCCTTTTTGTCTTCTTACCTGACACGTACAGTTAAACTAATAGTGTTTATGTATTTCATAGGAAGTGTTTATCACACTATCTCTATTGCTTGAAGATAGTGAGCGTGGCGTATCTGCCTACAACACTACCCAGCAAAAACTGCTGCAAAATGAAACCAGGAAGTCTACAGACACTGTACTTTTTTAATGGATTCTCTAGGTTTTAGTCAGCTGAAAAAGTCTCTAATTCTCTTTCGGTCACTCTGTTTCTGCTGTACCAGAAACCCTTATTATCAGTTCTTGTAATTTTAAGAATTTATTCTTCAGAATTCCTGCTAATCCCTATTTCAGGATTAACTCTGTTGATTTTATGTTACTTTCTATTTTCTTAACCTGCATTAAATTTTCTTTTCGGGAATAGAATTCTTTAGTCTCTAGGGATATCTAAGAAGCTATTTCAACTCAAGCTGCCCCATGCTGAGCCTCATGCTGTTCATATCCCTCTTATAGGGCATCAGTGTCTTCTTGTTGTCAAACACCTCATTGTTTCAGCTTACAAATCATAACCACAGCTCTAAGCCCATAAAGATCCTTAAAACATGTAAAAAATGCTACATTTTTTCACACATCAGAGCCAGAGCCTGAGACATTTCAATCTCTCCCACTGAAGCTGCTCCACCTTGTGAAGACAGGGCAGGAACCTAAGCCCCGCCTCCTTTCCTGATGGTAACTTTCCTTTCAGTACCAGAGGTGTTGGCTCCACTGTCATTGAACCTAAGAGCTGAGAGAGAGCAACTGGAGAGTATGCCATTGCCCAGTAGTCAGAACACTCATCTGGAAAATGAGAGCTGTGGTCAAACTCCTTGAAGAAAGGAGGGAGGACTCAAGTTCAGGTTAATGAGCAGAAGGTCTCCAACTCCATCACATCATACAGCTGTTTTTCTGTGAAATTCCTACTTTAGTAACAATGGTGTGGTAACTCCTACTGCATCCAAGTAGCACAGAAATGCCTAGCTTATTCCAGCAGGGATCAGGCATGGCTGACTCATTTGGCTCTTCAGTGTGTTTTAAGATACAGATTGTTCTGGTAATGTACCTAAAGAGCTTCAGAAATGCAAATCTGTGCATCAAGGTCCTCAGATATCTCTAAGGCTAAACAATAACTAAGCAAGGATCTCCATAACATAAATTTGGCAGTTAAATAACCATGCCATCTTACTGTGGTCATTTTCAAATGGCACTCAGCTGGTGGGAAACATAGAAACAGGAACACAGTGGGCTGTGTCAAGACGACCTACATCTCTCTCCAGCATGTATGTTATTGCTTAAGGAAGTCTGATAGCGTTTCCAAATTCACAGAACTGCAGTTTTCACCAGGTTGCAGAAGACTAATGACTCGCCTGCAAGAGCTGGACTTCAACCAGTAACTGGTGAATTTTGTTTTGTTATTATCTAATTGCTATCTCCTTTTATGGCAAAATCGAGCGGAATGACCCTCAAGAAATAATTACATAAGCCCCTATGCTCTATGTTGTATTTGAAGATTTCTTCTTGTTCTATTCAAGCTGCCTTTTTCAACACACAGAAATGTGCCAATGGCACTTTAAAAATAAACAAACACAGAAATGGAAATGTAGGCTCTGTAGCATCCTGAACTTCATGCATTAGCAGGTGATTAATAAAAATCTTTAAGTGGGAAACAGTAGGCTGGATCCATATCTAGGGCCTGTTAGCTTAGGTCTGTGTTAATCTCCACCACAGTTTACAGCAACTGGGTGTCTGTGCGGTGTTCTGTGGTGACACAGCCAGTTCTACTTTGTCCACAAGCACAGCCTTGACCTATTTTACTCACCACTGTGAGTAATTTTTCTTGGCATGTAGATACACCAAAATTTGTCATTCAGAACAAGATTGTCACAGTATTTACTCAGCTGTGATTGCAAGCTCAGCTGCCAACAGAGCCAAGAAGAGGTACTAATTCCCATCTCTCTGATATGGGTACAGGAGCCAGTAAGAGAGACAAAGCTGCAAAACAGTAGCACTCCTATCTCCAGTGCAACCCAAAGGGAGAAGAAGGCGTTTCTGGCCACAGTCATGTCATCTGCCCACTGAGTGATGCAGGTTCTAACGATCCTCACTGCGCTATCGGTGTATCTAAAATGGGTAGACAAACGTGGGGTATAAGTTGGACTGGAAGATTTTCACAGCAGTTAGTAAAGTTGTTTCTCTGGAGAGAAGAGCCCAGACTTGTTATTCCAGCCCATTTTTTAGGGCTAATTGGATCTCTAATCTGGTTTCTAGTTTCTGAAGTTCCTCTCCTTCCAGCTGTACCACCAAATGTCCCACAAAATGAAACAATAACAGCAAAAGGAAGACGGATAAGAAGTTCTAAAAGAGAGAGAAAACCACACAGTTTCAGAAAAAGACTGTGTGAGAAGAAAGCTTTAAAAAAGGAAAAAGGTTTTAATACAATTGCTCAGAAACATGTATTTTCTTTTAAGTGAACTTACTGTTTTCAAAGCAAGCATGCAAAAAGCATCTTCCTTCTTGTTTGCCACTCATTGTGACAAATTCTACAGTTCTTTGTTTCGGGGTGTTTTACAGAGCCTGAATGAGCAAAAGTGAGAGAGACTTTCATGCTGGGGAATGAGGAGCAACATTTGTACGTGCAGGTTTCCAGAAGCAGCTGGTGAACTTGGGCACTCTTCTGAGTACTCACAAGGCCTGATTTTGCAGGAGCCCTGAGCACGTACAAGTCAGCAAAGAATGAGGAAACACAGTAGGATATAACCATTGGTAGAGAGAAGACAACACCCCATGCTGTGCGATTGCTTGAAGAAAAGGGAGCTCTCGAATCTAGAGGTGGAACCTGCCATGCAGTTTTGTGGTGTACAGTACCTGACCCCAACATCTTGCACACTAAAGACATTTTTAATGAGAATATCAGCACATGTGGCGGTAGCTCCAGGCACTCAGAAAAAAATAATCAAATTCAGCTCTCCCATGCCAAATCACATCACTGTTATTGGCCTAAATTAGAAAGGTGTTTGTTACGGATTCCAGCTCCCCTGCTGTCAAATCCTTTGCTCCTCCTGCATCTGCACCCCACCAAGGGCTAAATCCAAGAAGGACTGCTGAATAAAGCCATTTTTTGCACACACAATGAGCATTTTGTTCCAGCCATTTAAGACATATTTTACAATAAATCTTTTCATTATCAGAGGCATTTTAAAAATGTTTTGCCTTTAGTCACAGTTTACAGATTCACTGTGTACAGTATTAAGTTTGGTATTTGATGCACAACACATTCTTTTTTTTTTTTTTTTAATGCTTAATGATTTTTAAACCACCCCATGTTGCTAGAGAGTGCCAACCAGGGGTAAGTAAACATTTTTGTCCACAGCATATGTTTTAAAGTTTAATCTTATTTCAGTATGCAGAAGGTTCTTCCTCAGAATAGAAAGTCAGGTGACAATATCTATATGGATACAACTGCTTTATAGCATTGGTTTCTTTATTATGTTTCCCTGTAACTTTTTTTTTTTAAAAGATCAATCATTGCATATTTTAAAGGGGAGCTGTGACATGCCCTTGGAAACATTTTTCTTTAACACATATTCAATTAAAAAAAAAAAAATCTACTTCTGAGATGGGCACAAACCTATAGCTGATTATGGCACTGATCTTGCAAAAAATATTTCCTGCACAGTGGTTTTTTTTTCAGTCATACAATGTCTCACTCACCTTGCTTGCAGAAATAATACTGGCTTGCTGGAACCAACCATGGCACAAGCAGAAACCATTTCTTAGACCTCAAAATTAATGTAATGTCAGCTTACCTCTCTGCTGAGCTTTGTCTCTCTTGTTACTGCAAATCACAATAAAAACAAACTCCAAACTCAGCTCCTAATGAGCACATCCTCTAGGCTGCAAAATTCCATGACCACCCCCAGGACTCTGCTTGGAACTAGTGAAATGGATTGATCAGTATCAAAACTGCCTACTCTAGCATCAAAGTGATTCAATTGAAAACTCCTCCTGCTGATGCAAGACCCATGATGGGTTAGTAGAAGAAACACATTTCCCTGTGTGGGAAGCCTTCTGTATGTTAAAAAGAGAAAGGGACTCCCCTCAACATCTCATTTTTCATATGAAACCTGACCCAGCGATGACTTACTCAACAAAGACATCTGTCCCAAAGGTGCTGGGAAGGAATACAAGGTTACAGCCACCTCCTCATCTGCTTATGACTCCTCTACTCATGACTTCACCCCGCATCCTCTAAGAAGTGAATTTATTCTCTATTCACTTCTGAAAACTGACTCTATCACCCTGTCATACTGGGGAGGCTGTATTTTTCTTCTTCCCTGCAGTGGGAAGCTGAACATTACCTCTCCTCTACACACAAGAGGCTAATGAGTTTCATCACACCAGAAAAGCAGCAGACTCTATGTTGCATACAGGGAGGCACAACTGCAGTGTGCACATGCTCTCAGACTTGCTTTACATTATTTTTAGCTATTGTGGGTACAAGAAATAATGAATTTGCAGCAGCATAACGCTGAGTATTTAGCAATTGAAAGCACTTTCTCCCTGACTTCAATAACCAGGCCCGGAAGCTCCAAGGTAACACGAGCATGTCTGTGTATGTCCCCTGATGCTGTACATAGATGTCCTGAAATGCCTAGTGCTGCCATGAGGTACCTGATTTTGCAAGCACAACTGCCCAGCATTGCTCCTTGCTGCTGTGCAGCATCCCACAGGCAGATCCTTTTGCTGCTGCACAGGGTGGTACTGATCAGCCGCAGATATGGCCAACCTCAGTGGACAACAACCTCAATAAATAGTGCAGCATAAATGAGGGGGTGAGGTTGCCTGTTCCTCTTCCACAGACAGGGAAGCTTCATCACATTTACACCAGTCAGTATCATGGAGTAGGAGCTAAGCCACATGCTTCCACTTGAGCTTGTTCCACTGTGTTTGCACCTTCCTTAGCTTCTGCCGGTGAGCAAGTGCCTACAGGGCAAAGTACTTCCCATTCGTTATTGTTCATTGGTTTGTCATTTGCAGATCCCATGGTATCAAAGAGTTAATATATGTTATAGGGTCTCCTTGTGAGTGAGGCCGTTGTGTGTGAGGCTGATGTCATCAAATGAGGTCACTGAAAAAAGCCAGGTCAGATATACTCTGACCCTGGTTAGTCACCCCCTAATGTTAGTCACTTATCAGAGAAGTCATGAAAGGTTTCAAAATGTGGGCAGAGTGTACTGTCTATTAACTGTTACTCCAAATTATTTTGTAAGCAATGTCACAATGAGGTTTGGGGAGAATTTTTAGTTCTTTAAAGCCACTGAGTCACTATAGCTTCTATTTAGAAATCTTCAAATGAGGCTTCAATACCTTTTAGTACAATGAAATCGGGAGAAAGTTAGCAAATGTGACAAGTTGGCCTTACATCACTGTGGGTACATTTTGCAGCAGCAGTCATGGGGTATTTCCCTGGGCTTCAGCTGGTACACATCTCCCAGGAGCAAGTGCTCAGTAGATCTGTAATTAACAAGACCTAACTTCCCCTCTGCTGCTTCAGTTGGAACCTGTGGCCAAGGGATGGGACTCTTTCCTTTAACTAGGTCAGTTCACTAAAACAAACACATGATCTGAAACGAGGGAGCAGACCTTGTCAAGCAACAACTGCTGCACTGAAACCCTGCCTTGTGGTTCCAGCAGTGCTCAACAACTCATGGCTGCAAGGAGTTGAGGGTGTCTTACCCACAAGAAACTTTGCATGCATGACTCCATGCAGAATCACCTACTTGCTGGCATAGGTCCTACTTGAACAAGTATTTATGGCATGGGGTTGTTCAGTCACACTTGAGGCTCTATATTTATACAGAATAGAGTTTAGTCATCCTCCAAAATCTCAGTACTGGAACTACAGTGAATGGAAAGGAAAGGATCCAAATCTGGGACACAGATTTTCTGCTGTATTGCAAGATCTGGGGAACAGAGAATGAAGTTATGAGGCTCTGCCTCTTCCTCCCAAGCTGCTAACACTCTCACAAACAACCACTATTTTGAATTTGACAGTCCCTGCATTCCCAGCTTCACAAAGGGACAGGCATGGTAGAAATGAGCACTGCAAACAGAAATTTGAGAGAACACGTTGAATGTGCTCACTGAAATCAGTCCTGTTCAGAGGTCAGTTCTTTGTGAGCAAGGTCCTATTATGTAAACCAGGATTTATGTAAGAGGAGACTATCTGAATGCCTGTGACCCTGGTCCAGGAGTTGCTTTGTGTCTTAATAAAATCAGACACACTACAAGGATCTACATGAACAACATCCATCACAGCTTCCTTCTCCTGGGGAAATTGTCCTGCATAGGACCAATGATGCTGCAGGAATAAAAGGCAAACATATTTGCCCCTTGAATTTCTTTGCCTTCACTCCCCTTTTTCTCGTATTTGCTGTTTTGTATTTGTAATTTCTGTTCTTCCCTTTTCGTTCTATTTTCTCCTCTCTTCCGCTATGTCACGTTTCCCATTCCTCACAGCAACCACTCTCATTTCCATCTGCTCCTCCCTGGGTGGTCTCATCCTGAACGGGAGATCTCCTGAACTTTCTGTCAGCTGATCTAAAGCTGGTACATGCCAGAAGCATCAGATCATGCAAGGTTCAAAAAACAAGGAGACACAAATTAAAACTGAAGGTTCTAGCAGAAGGGAAGGATGAATTCTGCTTTTGCCAGGTCAGAGCTGTTTCTTTCTCAATGTTAGGAACTAGACAGCATTAACAAATTTCAGGACATTAACAAATGTCAGGACTACTAAAATATGCAAACAAAGGCGTTATGTCTTTTACTGGGATAGAAAAGAGTATGGCGGTCTTAGCCTCTTTTCCAGGGATATGCAAAAAGCTTTGCAAACACAGAGGCGCAGCACGCCATTTACTGAGATTTCCGAAGGGAATTCAGTCACTGCTGGCTGTTGGGGTTTTTTTTGCAGAGCCCCTGTAGGCGTCAAACTTCAGGCCGACATTTCAGGTTGCTCCACAGGCGCGGGCGGCGGCGGCGGGAGCGCGCAGCGCAGCGCAGCGCAGCGCAGCGCAGCGCAGCGCAGCGCAGCGCAGCGTCCCCCACCCGCAAGCGGCCGCGCTTCCTCTAGGTGGCACACGTACCTCTCCTAAAATTCACACTGAGGCGGGCACCCGCCTCCGACATGGCGTTTCTCATGGGTT
Source organism: Pelecanus crispus (assembly GCF_030463565.1). Taxonomy (NCBI): domain Eukaryota; kingdom Metazoa; phylum Chordata; class Aves; order Pelecaniformes; family Pelecanidae; genus Pelecanus; species Pelecanus crispus. The sequence continues at coordinate 70,005,356 of NC_134676.1, read as the reverse complement.
ATTGCAATTCAAAAAAAAAAGAAAAAAAGGAAAAAAAAAAAAAAAAAAAGGCAGGTCCCCCGCCCCGGCAGGGAGTGGGGTTGCTTGCTTCGCGGGGGCGAGGCAGGGCAGCAGATGGGAGATGGGGCATCGTGTTTGCCATCCCCGATAAAAGTGATCAGTGCAAAGACTAAAGGTCATCATCAAGCAGAACGCTCTTGAAAAAATGCCTTTGGCTTTGAAACCTGTGGTAGCACATGGAAACTGTGGAAGCTGTTAAATAAAGTCAGACTTACAAAAAGTGCATATTCGAATATAGTAACTGTGTGGAGAGTACAGAAAAAGCCTAATGATGCCCCAGAGCAGCCTGCCATCTCCCACCGGCGTGGAGATCATCAGCCCCAAAAGCAGGAGTCATGTCTGCTGGGGCTGGAGTGTGCCACACACCTTCATGTGTGCTGCCCCTGCCTGGTCTGTTTATGCAGCCCATGCGGTCAGGGGTTACATCAGTCACAGGTATGACCTCCATCCATCTGCTACTCATATTAAAAGTGGTATCTCATTGATTGCAGCAGGCTTTACACACAGATGAGTGGCAGGTTCACCACACATACCATTTCTCCACTACTGTGAGCTGCTGTCTTGCAGTAGTCTCGTTAACCACTTCCTCACTGTACTTTTACGTCTCTGTTTGGAGGCCCTGGTTCTTACTCCTGATGCTTGAATGCAAGCTGTTAGAAATGTTTTTTGGGGGAAGGGAAAAAGAAGTAAACAAAGAGCCATATTGCATTTATTGTTAAAGGCCTTATTCATACAGCACTCACAGTAGTAGTGCTCTGCTTTGCTGTCACCTCTAAGCAACACCACAGATTTAATTAATAACATATAAACATAGGATGGCCACAGGTTATGGCCCAGCATGTGTCATATAGATATGCACACAACTGGGAATGCAAAAAAATAAAGTTAAGATGATAAGGAGCAATTCTCCAAGTCGTCCAAGATTCTCCAGTTTCTAAGTGCTGACCATTAAACAACAATTTTTTGATCTTTTAAAATTTGTTTTCAAAAACCACATATAACTTTGCTAGTCAGAAACCCTCCCCATTCAGCTGAACAAATGGAGAAGCTACATCCAGCACGTGGAGGAAATCGCATGCCTGGTATGCACTATAGACACCTAAAAATGCCACCAGCCAACACTAACACACTCTTAGGATGCCAGCACTCCACCAGCTGCAGCATCTGGTGCACCCCTGTATGGAGGGTTTTCTGCCTCTCCGTTTGGTACAGTCACTGCTTTGGAGTCCAACCAGGAGGGCTGCTGCAAACCTCGTGAAAGAAGACATGACAACCAGGCTTAGGCTGTGATATTAATGGTCTGCCTCTGCAAAGGAGGCTGTGCTGCCAGCTGCAGAAACCCTGTCGCACCTGAGTGAGGAGTCAGACAGGGACCTGCACCTCACATAACAAAATTTTGCTGTGAGAATAACAGAAGAAGGGCTCCTGAGCTGTGAAATGTTACACTTTAAAGGGGGCAGCCAGTGTGTGGGGTATGATCAAGCAGATGTGCTGCACTGGTATGTTAAGGATAATTGCAAGATTACACACAGTCTGGAAGATGTATTGAACACAGCAGCAATCAGTAACTGAAAGAAAAAAGTAAGAGCTACTTAGCTTTCCCTTGTAAATAAAGACTTTTTTTTTTTTTCTGTCAAAGCAAGTATTTCCAATCACATTCCACTCCTAAATAAAATCTGGAGGTAAATACATACAGCTTTATAGAGGACTGCACAGTGGTTAGAGGTGTCTGAGACTATAGGAATCATAACTGATGTGCATGTGTGCTATGACAGGTGGGCACAGTGCCATTCCAGAGGCAACAGAAAGCGAAACACCTGTGTTTCCTAGGCAATCGCCTCTTTCGTGAATGTGTAACTTGAAAACAAACACTTGCCCAAATGTGCTTGATAGCAGCCATCACAGGCTGTCCCAAAAAAACCCCAGAACAGCGTGTGATAACTCGTTGTAGCACAGACGGTAGTTTGCACTGCAGCATCAACAGGCGCAGCAAAAGCAGCAGGTTAGCTGTATACTCCCTCCATGCACAGCAGCCGCTTCTGCTGACTACTCAGCCTCTGCAGAAAAGCAATGAGGGAATCAGAAGCTATCCCTGCCCCTAAAACAAGATGCCACTAACCAGTTGTTCAGCTTCACAAATCATCCTGAGCTGCTTTTGTTCACAGAAAAAAACATGCACACCCATGCAGAGTGCCCATCCTATCGTCTTTTCCCCACTTTGAGCACCCTCTGTGGCTTACAGCCAGGAAAAACAGCTTTAGCTGGATTAATTTTACCAAAGACAGCAGCGGTATAGAGTAATGACTATATCTAACCAAGCTAAATGGAAATACGAAGAGGCATATTGCAATATAACAGCATGAGAGACAAGGCTAGTCAGGTAACTATTTTTAAGAGAGTATCTTAAGGTTGCAATCAGTGGGGAGTCTGCTATCACTGTACAGCTAGGATCTCCAGAGTCACAGTGCCTCTTCCACTGTGAGAAGACTATACTTGTTGATAAAGAAAGATGACTCAACCTACATTTCTAAACAAGACTGTTCCTTGATAAGTAGTCTTATCAAAGCTTTTGTAGGAAACACTGCATACATAATAAGTTTAAAATGCAATATGACACAAGTTTAACATGCTTTACCACTAAAATAACATAAAAATTTAAAAAAAAAAATCTGCCAAAGTAAAGTTTTAGTGACGGAAAGATTAACACTTTATCTGGTCTAAGAAGAAAAGGATCACAGATAGCAAGGATCTCCTCAGGTAGAAACAGTTTCTTTCCAAACCATACCATAACATGCTCTCTTTATTGCTTAAAACCACCTATGCTATACATATATTATAAAATATCCCATTCTGTTTGATGAGATCATATACGCATTATTTAAATCACAAGAATGCCAGCATTGCCTAATTATAAATTTTAAGTTCTTTTAAAACATTTTGTGTCAAGACACTGTGATTTTGCTGAGCTTGTCTTAAAATATTTGGTACTAAATCACACTTATTGTTCCATCTACTCACATTTCACTGACCCTTTGATAAATTACAAGGTAAATCTCTTTCATTATTCTATTTACACAAAACATCTGTGTTCTCATGTTAAAAATAAACCCACTATATCGTAAGTCCAAGGTCATGGGCTTTTAGAAACCAACAGAGTATCAAGGTAGGCCTTTCCTGACCACTGGGTGTCCCCTTGCTTATCTATAATCATGACAGCTAAGAACAATAAAAGTGTTTTTATAACTGAATTTTGGATTTACAGATTTCTGTACAGAAAACTTTGTCATTGAGGATTAATGCATTTCTACATATGTAACACCAGATTTGACTGCCCGATTAGTCTTGTTTTGTGGGAGATGTTAACTTTCACTATCAGCTGCATCTACAGACCTAATCATAACTCAAGTATCCCCTGAAATTATTTAAACAGAAAAGAGTCTTACCAATAGAACAGGGCATTTAACTGTGTCCAAAACTGTAGAAAGGATATACTTCAGAACATAAGGCATGAGCCAGAAACACCAGTAAACCCAAAATGGAGCACAGAGACAGACTAAATCATGTCTAAGAAATGTAGGGAAGACTTAACAGCACCTGATTCACCCACCATAAAAAATGCAGCAGTAAGTATGAACTCTACACAGCACATGTTGCATGGACAGATACTGCACGTGTAATATGCATTCAGCATTTTACTGAAGCTTATTTTACTTGTGTAAAGACTTGGCAAACAAGTTAACTAGATAATGGGTCTTATCAGGTAGGCTACTGTACATAAAAACTGCAGGATAGTAAAGCAATACAAACACCAAACACCATCCCATCATCAGTCATACAGAAATACTGAAAGCCTTCAAACAGATCTACTACGTTCCCCTCTGCCACAGTTTTGGCCCAGATTCAGGCTCAGACTCAAAACTCATCCCTTCACTCTGCCTCTAGAGCTGTCTACTGTTAGTTTTGGCAGCATACCCAGCAGCTATAATACACATATTTTAACAAATTCATTAAGAAAAAAAAGAGAAAAAGAGTCCATATTCAAAAGTGGAATGCAAGCTAGGCGGAAACAAAATCTTCACCTTATGCTTTTTTGTCTCCTGTACTGTCCTGGCATGACAGTGGGGTTTGACCAAAGTCTCAGACATCAGGCTGCGTCTCCATGTTTCCACCTTCTAGCCATTGCGAACAGGCTTTGAATGACAAACAGCAAAAGACAAAATCAGTGGGCAGACTTATTTTTGATGTTTAAAAGACATCAGGTAAAGTTGGAAAGTAAGTTACTTTCCAATGACTTTTCAGAGTGCACATCTCCTTTATTTTGGAAGGCTGTGTGAAGCCTGGAGAATGGGGGAAATTATGACATGCTAACAGGCAAGGAGCTGGAAGTTCAACATTTGGAAAGAAGCTGCTTGAGGAATTGAAAAATGTTATTCCAGTTTTCAGGTAAACACTTCTAGAATTTAATGAATGCTCTGGAGAAAGCAAGCTGTGGTTTACAGTCAAACCATTGTTCCACCATTCTGATGAATTTTTAAGTACTTTGGTGTGGCCAGTCTGGGGAGTGACATTATCCTTTTTCCTGCTTTTTTGATAGTCCCAGTTTCCGGGCTTATGTGATTAGGTAAAAGAAAGATCTTAGCTTTTTGCAATAGGTTTGAAAATATGACTCCAGGAACTGAGATAATTAAATGACAAGCTAAAGGTCACCAAAATGTTTGGGTTTTATAGTGTGATCATTTGAAGTGTGTTATATGGTGACTCATGGGTCAGTCTTTACTATAGCTGGATTAACAGTACACAGATTCCTCACATCCTCAGTAGTCTGCCAGCCAGCTTGGGAAGACGAGGTTTGGTATTCCTAACAACTAGTTTTCAAGATGATCTACAAAGGAGAGTGGGCTAGAGGGAATGAAAACTCCTAAGGCTTTTCTTTTTCTTAAAACTTCATGGGCTTTACAAAAGCAAGACAAAACTAATTTAATACAAATTCTTTGCAGGTCAGGTTTTAAAAAATGTCTTGACCTCCTCCCTGTGTTCCTTCCTTAAAGGTTGGACAGGCACAACTGCCAAGTGAAAAATTCAGAAACACTCACTAAACTCTCAGCTAGCAAAGCTGACTTTGCAATCAGTTGCCAAGAGGTCTGAATAAAAATTGAAAAAAAGTAATTAGTCCTTGATGTCCATGGGCTCAGGTAAATAAAAATTTCATATTCCAAGATTACTGTATGTTGAAATAATGAACTAAATTGCACCACCTCCAAGCCCCCAACCCCATCTGGAATAATTCATATCCTGGAGAATATGAGTTGGCTGTCACTAGGAAATCTTTCTTCTTTGTTCCCTGTGGAGATATAAACACATAGCTATAGAGATACAGCAATTGATAAGGATAATTTACTACAAGATGAAGTTGAACCTGCAGATTCTCAGCATGTCTTTATATGCAGCTAAACTGTAGTAAGTCAGTAGCTTTCAGCAGCTAAACTCAACCACTGCACTCTTGATCAAAATAGAAAAAACTAGCACAATGTGACTGATTCTCCAATTCAATCTGATAGATGCATTACAGCTTAAGCAGAAGAGTTGTCATTAACAACATAAATCCATGTACATACGGTTGAGGATGGGATTAAATGTTTAACTAAAGACCTGCTCATTGTGAATTTTATGTAATTCAGTAACATAGTCATTGATTGTAGAAGATGCCAGACGTCTGCCTGACACATTAAGCACTGCTTAGCTCTCAGACAGTGTGTTACCTGACTCACCCCTTTCTTCAGACACTCCGAAGATGACAGTTCCCTGCAACTGCAGAATTGCAAAGCCCAGGAACAGGGTGCACAGTACCTTTTACCATTTGACTTTATATATTGAAAATGTCTCAAATTCACTAGCTTTTCTCCTGCTGTCCTGCAGCCCTGTAAGTACAGTCCTTATATACATCCAAGTGAGCCAAAGAAACAAGAGTGGTTTGCTCAGCACTGAACAGTTAAGTGATGGGGACATGAGAACTGTTATTTAGGTTCCAAGCCATTTTGCTACACAGGTGCCACAAAAGAAAGCTGGGGCTGTGCTAGACTCTCTGAAATGGAGAATGTGTCCTAGATTCTGCATTCATATAGTTCTCTGTAGTCAGCTAAACCTTTGGATATGAAGGCATCTACAATAAAAATACAATTCAAAAAAAAATCAAAATCCTAATATCTGGACAGCACATCTTCTGATGCTGTGGTTTATCAGCATTTCTGTAGTACAAACCACAGGATCAAACTACTGGGCCATCTGTGGATCAGGAAACACTTTCTGGTGGAACAAAACTAAATCCCAAATAACAAAATCAGGGATAGCTTACAGAGGAGATAGCCTGCTAGCATCTGCTTGTGTTTTGGTAGCTTTGGTAGGTCTCTGAGGTAGGAAAGTCATTGATTTGTTTTCTGGTTTGAGTGCTTCCTCTGCCACTGATCCAGCTATTCTGGGAGAATATTTTGTCAAAGAGCACCAAGGAAGAAAATGGCATATCCAACATGGTAACCAAACATGGAAGCAAGTTTCAAGGTCTCTCTCACTGAATCTGTAATGCTTACACCTTCAGTAAGAGTAATAATGCACGTAGAGAGCTCATTGCAAACACAGCTAGGCAAATAGCCACGAAAATGCCAGAAGTGTGTCTATGCAGTGTTTTGTAGCGCTCATGCCCACATTGTTTGAAAGAATACAGAAAGAACAACTGGGCAAAAAAGAGAAAATCCACTTCTAAAATGGTGTCAATACTGTTAGAGACACAGCTAAATTTGAATTAACGCTTATACTTCCACTTGAAAGAAATCCAAAACCAACATGTTTTTCTGTTCTGATTTATTTGCATATTTATTTTTATCCAGACATGAATGTTAGATCACCAGTGCTGTCTATCTTCTGCCTTCCCAAAGAAAGAGACCCAGCTGAGAGAAGAGCAGAACCTCCTACTCCAAACATAACTCCCTAAAAGGTGTTAGCTGGAAGAAAACATATCTGTGACAAACCTGCCAATAACTTTTTTCCTGCCGAATGGTAACAAGCCTGATTTCTCACCAGACCAAGCAAAAGAAATTGAGGAAGAAACAGACTTTTTCACAAAGCCAGATTCTCCCCTGCTAAAGTTAAGTCTTCCTGATATAGGCAATTAGTATTTGAGGGGAGCACTGAATGGTCACCTTTCGCTTACAGGTAAGCAGACCGCCAAAGCCGGCACATAACCACTGTGAGGTGCAGTCGGTAGGAGAACTGGCCTGTGAACACTTGATGGTTTTGGAGACTGGAAGTCCGCTGCTCTTGCAGTCATGTTACCACACAGCTTGAGGATTTTAAATCCTTTCTGCCTGTTTTGTTCATTTGTATGATTTTGTCTTGTTTCCAAATCCTTACCACTGTATCCCCAAATATTCCTGTTATCCTATGATACTCTATTCTTCTTGGTAGGCATCCCTGGTGAATTCCTACAGGAGTCGGTCATGTCTGCTCTCCCCAGTGAAAGCAGTAACATAACACAACGATGGGGATTTTTACTAACATCTGCACCTACTTTAGCAGAACATGACACATTAAGATTACTCTGCAGAAAAAATTTATTGACAGATTTTTCAAAATCCAAAGCTCTTCAACCTGTACTAGATTACATTTCATTGTGGCACTGAGTTGTCTGCTCTAATTGTAAAATAATGTTTTGGAAGAACTTCAGTTTCTCTGGAGTCAAATCAGTGAAAACTAAGAAAATCTGCTGTGAGTAACATTTTCCTTTGTGGTAAGCTGCTTTTGAGTAATATTGAGCTGATTACACATTATGCATACTAACAATTATCTTCCTGAATTGCTCAACATTTCTCTTTTTTCTTTTTGACTGTAGAAATTGGTATGTAAGGTCCACCTGCTTGCCAAGTGATTTGTATTTATTTGGCATTTTGTCAATGTCTATATGCATATTTAATATGTCTGCAGCACGCATTTGCAATACAGTTACAAAAGGCACGATGCCTGTCTTTCTTTAGACATGATTTTCATGCTTTTTGTTTGTTAAAATAACATGCCCTGCGTAAAACTTTCACAGAGTTCCACTAGATGTGGACTGTTTCTGTTTACCTTATGGATATATCATTGGCACCAAAGTGCTGTCAGAAGACTTTTTCTGTCACTAGTGCATGTGCATGGCTGTCCTGTAGCTGAGAATCGGGATCAATATGCTATCTCTAGTGAACTGATTCTACAATATTGCTATTGGCTCCAGCTGCTGTCAAAATTAGCTTGCAGTCTTTTTAAGATTTAAGTGTGCCTTTCACTACTTGGATGTTTCTGCTGTACAGTGGTCTACATATCAGAGTATATAGATTTAACTCTTCCTCTAGTTTCATTTTTTTTTTACTATAGAGGTCTGAAGTATCTTTATTTTCTCTTTTTTTATGGCACCCATTGCTTGAATGGCAAATTCATTAACAAAGAGGAAACAAACAAAAAAAAAACCCCACACCCGAACCACCCCAAAACGTAGGAACTCACCAGGTTGTGTATAAATGCTCAATTGTTTAACCAGAAGCGACTATTTATACCAAGAAGCTCCTTATCATGAGTGGAACTCCACTCATTTCTACATATCTGAGCATGGAAATAGTAGCCAGTGTGAGTGAAGAAGCAGAATTTGGCACTAGGCTGGTTCAATTATAGGACCATGCCAAGCGTTGCAAATAAAACCACAAACTTAAGCTTTACATAGGCAGTCTTCCTTGGCCACGCCAGTTAGCATTCTTCTGTTTGCTGCTGGTGGAAGTTGCCTGCACCATTCGGTACCGAAAACAGAGAGCGTTCTTGGTAGTATAGCTGTGCCTTCCTAAAGTATTAGGCCAGGAAAGTAATTTCATTGTTTTGACAATATGTGCTAATTGTTGCAGATAAAGATGCAGGTAAACAAGTGGGCAGCATGACCGGCAAAGGATTAAAGAGCAGAGAATAGCGATGTGGAGAAGAATTATGACTGTAAACTTCCCAAGAGAATGAGGTTAGAGGTGCCATGGATCTGGCAAAGGTTGCATCTGCGCTCTAGGGTGAGGAAATAGGTCACTTTCGTGACACTTCACGGTGAAAGAAGCAAGGGCTTTTTTTTTTTTTTTGCAAGTTTTTTGCAAGAAGGGCACTTGCAAACCTCAAGAAGCAGCACCGTGAAGCACACCTGAATGGAAAAGCGGAGAGCTCTTACTTCGTCCGACTCTTTGCACAACGCCGTGCGCTGTAAGACCCAAGAAACCTGCCACTCCCGTTGTAAGGCGAGCACTCCGCTCACCGCTGGCGACGGCGAGATTCGCACAGCAGCCCCGAGGTCCTTCGGTGGGTCCGGCAAAGGGTTTGCCTTCCGCCGGCTGCGGGACCGGCTGCGCCTCCGGAGCAGCGGGCGACGACGGCCGGGGGGCAGCGCGGGGGCAGCGGGGGGCGACCCGGCGCGGCGGGGGGGCGGCTCGGGGCGGCGGCGCGGCGCGGCGAGGCCGGGGGGGAGCTGTCCGTGGTGCTGCCGCCCGCCCGCCCGCGCCCCCCCCCCCCCCCCCCGCCGCACCGCCCCCCGCCGCGCCGCCCCCCGCCGCGCCCCGCCCCGCGGCGTCCCGCCCCCCGCCCCGCAGCCCGGGACGCGGCCCCCGCCGGGCGGCCTGCGCCGAGCCGCGCAGACGCCTTGCGCGGCCGAAGGAGCGCTCGCCCCTCCTCTGTGGCCTTTGGAGGGTTCAAAGTCTCGACCTGCTGCATTTTTTTTTTTTTTTTTAAAACCAGAAAAAAAGGAGAAAGAGAAATTAAAACCGGCGCGTTCAGGCGGAGAGGGGAGACGTCGCCGTCGCGGCTCGTCTCTCCGTGCAGGCTCTCTGCGCCCATTGTCCTGAGCGTCTGTGCCGACTAACAAAGCTCGGAAGAGCTGGCAGCTCTCCGCAGGAGAAGGGGGAAGAGGAGCGGCCGCCGCCCCCCCCCCCCCCAGCGCCCCGGGTACCGGCGGGGTGTCCGGGGACGGGGGGAGGCGGCGCCAGGGCCAGCGCGCCCGCCGGGACGGGAGCGGGGTCCCGTTGACACCGGGCCCGCGGCCCCGGGCCCGCTCCCGTCCTTAAACCCCGCTCTCGTTCAGTAAAGCGTTTCGCTCCCTTTGCTGCCGCTGCTCCCACCCTTCCCCCCAGCCTCTGCTCTCGGGGCGGTCAGGCACAGGTTAAGACGCTGCTGCCCTTAAGAGAGGGCCGGGAAAAAAAAAAACCAAACAAACAAACAAAAAAAAAACCAAAACAAAAAAAACCCAAAACCAAAAAGAACACACCAAAACAATACATGGAGCGAGCGCCCCGCCGCCGGAGGCCCGCCCGGGAGCCCGGGCCTCCCGGCCCTCAGAGGGCAGCGCAGGGCGCTCCGCCCCGTCGGGGCAAGGCCGGGGGCCGGCCGCGGCCGCCGCGCTGACGGTGACATGGGCGGCCGGGCGAGGCGGGGCCGGGCCGGGGCGGGCCGGGGCGGAGCGGCACCGGCTGCGCGGAGAAAACAAGCGGCGGGTGGGCTCCGCCGCGTCCTCGCAGGTGGAGGCGGCCCCGGCGGCGGCAGCGGGCAGGCAGCGCCGGGCCGGGGCCGGGGCCGGGGCGCGGAGCGGCGGGGCCGGGCGCTCCCATGGCAGGCCGCCCCCCGCCGGCCGGCACCGGAGGGCGGCCCGGGGCAGCCGAGCGGCGGCGGCGGCAGCGCTCCGCGGCGCCCGGCCGGCGGCGGGTGTGAGGCCGGGCATGGCGCGGCGGCCGGGGCCGGGGCCCGGCGGCACGGAGGCGGACGAGCTGGCCAACGCCGCCGCCCGCGGCGACCTGGAGCGCCTGAGGGAGCTGCTGGACGGCGCGGCGGACCCCAACGCCGTCAACTCCTACGGCCGGACCCCCATCCAGGTAGGGAGGCCGGGGGGGGTGCGGGCGGCGGGGCGGGGGCAGCGGCGCCTCCGCGCCCCGGCGGAGCGGCGGCGGCGGCAGCCCCGGGGCGGCCTCCCGGCGCCGGCCGCCCCCGACGGCTGCGCTCGGCCGCTCTCGGAGCGGCGCGGCGGCTCCGCTCGCCTTTCTGGAAAGGCGAAAAGTCTCTGACGGCCGCAACAGAGAGGTTTTAGTCTTAGCAACCCTTGTCTTTATTTTAACCAACTGAGATGGGACGACCTAAAACCGAGAACTTTAATGCTCATCTCGCAATAAATGTGCAATAAAAAGCAACGAGTCACCTCTTCGGAAAGAATCATCCTTTCGTCGTACCTCGTCTTCTCCTTTATACGTCTGTTAGTGTTTTTCCTCTCCTCTCCTATGAAAAAAAAAAAAAAAAGTATATTCACCGATTCAGATAGATGCACTGACCCTTGCGAGCAGAAACATCCGGGTGCGATATATAGCTTTGCCCAGCAGACCCTGCAGGTACACCGCCAGCAGTCCCTGTGGGGCTCAGGCTGCCCACATTTTACAGTCGCGTGAACGTATAGATAGATGTAGTGCCCGGAGTAGGAGCAGATGCTAGATTCATAAAGCTGGGTTAATTTCCGAGGTAGTTCTAGCCAGCTGCTTCTTAAATTTTCAAAATAAAACGAAACGGGAATAATCTGAGAAGCTATATTTAAGTTTTACGGCCAGTGCTTGCGAAACTCTCTCCTACAAAATGTCGGTGCAGCATTTCACTCGGAACACGTATCTGTTGCCGTCCTCCGACATGTTTTTTTCTGCACCTTTGCGCAGCAGGGATTTAGCCCGTGCGCTGAACGCACTACCGGGTGCGCTGGGGAAACGCAGCTTAGAAAACGGCGAGCCCGAGGGCGGGGGGCTCCCGGGCATTTCGGTGCTGCAGTGGGCTGGGGCGGGGGCGTGTGTCAGGCTAAAGGTGCGTTTTCAGTCTTTCCTAAGGGCGAGGGAAGCGCGGGCGGCGCGCTGCAGGGAAGGGCAGGTTCCCTGCACACGAGTGTCCCCTTGCCAAGGACCTCCTGGAAAAAGAGTCCCGGGTGGGCGCGGGACGGCGGCAGCCCCCCGCCCAGGGACCCGCTCTACCGCCACGGATCCGCGGCGGCCCTTGCAAAGCGGCTCGGGGCTTGTCCTCGGTTCCCGCGGGGGTGCGCCGGCAGAAGGGCGAGCCCCTTCCCCCGGCCCCCCCCCCGCCCCGCGCCCGCCGCCCCCCGTCGCGGAGCAGCCGCGCTGCCGGCCCGCGGCTGCCGCACGCCCCGGCCCCGACGGGGCTGCCGCACGCCCCGGCCCCGACGGGGCTGCCGCCCCGCCTGCCCCGCCGTGTCCCGCGGCACGCAAGAGAATGGTCTCCCCCGACCGCGCAACGCGCCCACCGCCGCCCTGCTCTCCACCGTTCGTGGCGCCTGCGGAGCCGATCTCCGGGCCTCACCTGCGGATTCCCCGCTCCTTTCGGCGGGCGCTGCCCGCTCCTGCGGGGCCAACCGGGAGAGGCTGCGCGGGCAGGTGGGCGCTGACGCTGTCTCTCCCCGCAGGTGATGATGCTGGGCAGCCCGCGGGTGGCCGAGCTGCTGCTGCAGCGCGGAGCCGACCCCAATCGCCCCGACCCGCGCACCGGCAGCCTCCCGGCCCACGACGCGGCCCGCGCCGGCTTCCTGGAGACGCTGGCGGCCCTGCACCGCGCCGGGGCACGCCTCGACCTGCCCGACGGCAGCGGCCGCCTCCCCCTCGACGTGGCGGCGGGGGGCCCGCACGGACCCGTGGGCCGCTACCTGCGACACCCGCCCCCCCGCCCTTAGCCCTGCTCCCGGGCGACCCCCTCCCCTAATTTATTGCCCGCCCCCGACTCGGGAGACGCGGAGTCGGGCGGCACTCACGCATTGTAAATAATCCCTGGACGGCGTCTCCCCGCTCGGATGCACGGAGGACCGGCGGGGCGTGTGTTGTTTTGCACACTACACTTTGCACGTGTCTGTATGTTACCTTGCACTGGAAACCCCACGCCCTCCTTTTTTCCACGCGAGACTCCAAATACTGTGAAGAGAGATAAATATGAAGGAAAACCCACGCACAGAGACGGAGCAATAAACCCTTCGTGTTTTGCCAGGGACGCATCTGGGCTTTCTGTTCACCCTCCTCCCCGGGGCTCCCCGCTCGCATTTTCCCATCCCTCCATCTGAGGAGGACGGGAGAGGCTCCGGGCTCACCCGGGCCCGAGCTGACCGCTCCCCATTTGATTTCAGACTAGGGTTGCATCCAACTCAAGGGGCGCTGGAGCCGATCTCTGACTCTCACTAGCAAAACCGGCCGGGACAGCGGGGAATTGAGGCTTCCTGGTGCAATTGCGGCTTTGGCAAATACCTTCTTAAAACCACGTAAGATGCTGTGCATGTCTGTGCATGGGCCCGTGGCGCATCCGTGGCTTTTCCCATTAAGGTTGTAAACATGGGACCTGGAAGGAGAAAATAAAGAACGATTTGTGTCTCTGCAAGCCCAATACCGCCCTCGCTTGAAGTAATGTGTTTTACTAACTCGCAGGTGACCTTCCCTGAGTTACTGTAAGTTTAACAGTATTTTGAAGAAAACATGACGGCTGCAAAGCAAAGGTGGCGCATAACTAAAAATTAAAAATCGCATGTCCGAGCTCAGCCCCCGGGTTTTCCAAGCTGCTGCAAGGTGGCATGTTTGGTAAAGAACCAAAGAAGCCATCGCAACAGCAAGTGTTTGCAGCAGTTGTGCTGTTGGAGGGGGAACAGGGGCAGGGGGCAGATCGCTTACCTCAAAGCTAATCTGTATATGACTGGCTGCCTGCCCCCCAGCGCCAGGGAGCTGGGAGTGAGCGTCCCTCGGCAAAGCCACAGCGGCAGCCCAGCCTCCCCCAAGGAGAAATGGGCGGCTGGGGAGACCTACTCCCGCCGCAGCGGGTCCCAGACCTCCCCGGGGGTGCTGTGGGGGCGGCCGGGCAGCAGCGGGCTGGGTGGCGAGGACAGCGGCGAGGACGGCGGCGAGGACGGCGCTTCCAGCCCGTGCAGCTGGTGCCGCTCCCGCCGCACGAGTGGGAGACCCTGCCGCCCTCCCCGCACCCCACGCGGGGCTGCGCTGACACGTCCCGCGCTTTAGGGACAGGGAAGGGGAAGCCAGGCAGGGCAGTGGGAGAGCCCTGGTCTCCTTCCCCAGCGCCAGGTGCTGGGCATTTTGCAGAGCTAGCTGTAGAGGATTAAAAGGGAAAAAAGATTTCTCTTCGTTTTGTGTTCCTGCTGAGCGTCTGACTCCTGGATATTTCATATGTAGTAATTAAAAACGGTATATATACTTTTGTATAACCTATTGGAATATGCAATTAATTACAACATCACTTCATACAATGGGTGCTTTATAATAACTTTGTATAAGCTAGCATGCTAGAAATATGTCGTTATGCTGTTTTTGTACGTAAAACACCTATGTAATACCTGTATAAAAATACACATAATATGCATATATATGAAAAACATCATGATTACGTATCAAGCCTACATATTTGCTTATCAATTATTTTCATATGTTTTATTATAAATTTTATATATCTATTTAATTATAACTACATGTTTAATTATTACTACATTATATGCATATAAAATATGTAAAAAATACATGTAGTCTATATTCATGCTTATTTAGTGTAAGAATGCCTGCAATATATATTTTATACATATCTTTAAATAGAAAGTATACAAAATTGCAATATGCGATAACACCTCATGAAATTGTAGCATATTCTGTCTTAGTGCATGGCATAGCCATAAACCAGCCAAGGACAGCAACACTGTGACACGGCAGTCAAGTGTCTGCATCCCATGCCTGAGGGAACTGAGATGGAGCTGGGACCAGTCACAGAGATAGGGCAAGGCTAGAGCCTGACCACCCTCTTTACAGAAAAGTAAGAGTGTAATAAACTGCGCTTCCAACCTTAGTTAGACCAGTATTCCTATTTTAAACCGTTGTTTTCTGCAAGAACCAGAATTCGATTTAAAATTTTGAGTATTTCCATTAGGGCTTATGAAACAACAACAGCAGCAGTGATAATTAATAGTAACATTAACAATAACAATAATAATAATAACAATAATAATAATGCATAAAATCGGCAGGGAAACAACAGACTCTCCTAGGCTGATCACACCAAACGAACAGAATATGCCCTCAAAACCTAGCAGGACTAGATGCCTAATTGCTATCAATGTGCCTGCCGCCACAGGTCTGGAGCCCCTGCCGGGGCCAGGCCCCCAGTGGGGTCTACTCACCCCGTGGGAGGATGGGGGTCCCCGACGCCATCCCGCTCGGCTGCGGGAGCTTCCACAGGCACCTTTTCTTCTGGCAACAGCACCGGCTCCAGGGCTTGGAGCCCTCCCTGAAAAGAAGACTAGTAACCATTAACATCAAACAGCAGCAGCGATACACATTTCGAGAAAGCCCTAAAAGCATTATGTTTAACGCGGCAGATAACTCGCGCTGTTTGTTTTTAATATCGCAGCTGTAATTGAGTACCTCTCAATTACACACAGACACACGCACGCAACCCTCTGCGGCAGGGTTTGTGCACTGTGCACGGCGAGGTGCTCCCCGGGCCCGGCTCGGCCATGCATTCAGCGTTGGTGGGTGTTGGGTTTCTATTGCCAAAACTCTCAGTTCATCCTCCCACCGCCGCTCCGGCACCTGCATCAAGCCCCTAGGCAGGCATTCATTTCTCTCAGTTTTGCCTTGCCTGTCAGGGAGCAGTTGCCACGGGAGGGGAAAAGAAAAAGAGAAGAAGAAAAAAAAAAAAAAAGAAAAAGAAAAAAAAATCTCGGGAGGAGCTGCTTTCATTTCGAAATGGCTGTTTTCACTCATCCATTTCCCAGGCTTGAAATCGCACTCGGCCAAGGAGAAACTATGACAGGCTCTTCTTTATTAGGATTGCTGTTAGGGTTAGTCGGTGCCCAGGCAGAAGGAAACGTCCATTGACATCCCTGCTATTACTGTTTGTCCAGCCGAGGGAAGGAGGTGTTTGGGGGGGTGGGGGGGTGTTGCATACGCGTAAATTCACCAGCCCTCCCGGGGACTGCCGCCTGCCTCCCCTGCCCGGAGCCTCCCCCGCCGGCTCCCTGCAGCCCCTGCGCACCCCCAGCCCCGCGTCCCGCCGCGCCGAGCCGGGCCCGGGCAGGGCGACGATGCGCCCGCAGGACCGACCCCCGCCCCGCCATCACCCTTCCCCGCACGGAGGTACCCCGCACCCTGGGAGGGGGGATGCCCAGGCAGGGAGGCTCCCGGGGATCGGGGCGGGGGGGTGGGGGGCAGCGGGGAGGGGGATGTGGGGGGCAGCGGGACACCCCCCGCCGCCCAGGCACCCCCCGCCGGGCGGCGGGCCTCGCTCAGCACCGGCTGTCGGGGGGCTCAGCACGCCTCCGGCGGTGCCCGCCGCAGCGCCCGGAGCCGGCCCCCGGAGGGCAGCGCCGGCAGGTTGCTCCGGGCTCTTTGGCGCTCCTCCGCTGCTCTCCCCCGCCCCACTCCCCACTTCCAAATCTCACCCTTCAAACCGAAAACAAAACGGTACGGCACCGCGGAGCACGGCCGGGGGGGAGGCCAGGGGAGAGGAAACAGTTAATTACCCGTTTCGGTTACCGGCGGGGGGAGACGAGATCCGCTTTTTTTTTTTTTTTTGGCTTTTTTTTTTTTTTTTTCGCTCCGCTACGCAACGGCCCCGCGTCGCGTTCAAATGACCATGTGACAAGGAAATAACTGCTCGCCCGGGCCAATACTGGCCTGCGCTTTTAAAGCGGCAGGGATCCGCTAGCCGCCCCCACGGAGCACCAACGCGGGCCCCGGGGGGGCGGGCGGGGGTCGCGGTGCGGCGGGGCGCCGCACCCCCCGCCCCGCCGAGGGTCTCCCGAGGGGAGCGGGGTCCCAAACCGACCAAACAGCAAGAAAAAACCCAAAATAACACACACCACGCACCCCCCCCCAAACGGAGCGGGAGGCGGCGTGCTTGGAGGGGACAGAAGGCGGGGGGGGGAGGGCAAGGACATGTCGTCAAGGCTTTATTTGAAAGCAGGGGAGCGCCCTGCGATTGGCCGGCCTCCACGCCCGTTTGGTGGTGGTGCTCCTGGGGCGAGTCGGTGGGAGGGGAGAGGAGCCGGCGGCCTCCCCCGTCCCCATCCCCCGCCGCCGGTCCTCCTTCGCCCGCTTTCGAGGCGGGAGCCATCATCATGGGAGGCGTTTAAGGGCAGAGGAGGGGGGCGGGGGGAGGGAGGTAAGGCGAAATGGGGAGTCGAAATTAGTCAAACGGAAAAGAAAAAAAAAAAAAAAAAGAAGAAGAAAAAAAAAAGAAGAGGGAAAAAAAAAAAGAAAAAAAAAAAAAAAAGACAGAAAATCCTCTCCAATGAATGGAGGGTGAGAGGGCCGATTCACCGGTGGGGCCCCGTCGGGGAGGTATTTCTAGCGCGGCGCGGCGGGCGCGGCCCCGCACCCATGACCCCCCGGATAAGGTGCACCGTCCGCTTTCGGCGCGCCCGCAGCCTGCGGCGGGCCCGGGCGCTGGGCTGGCGCATCCTCCGCGGCGTCGTCGGGGCGCTGGGCCGGCGCCGGCCGCCGCGCCTCGCCCTGCTGCTGGTCCTGCGGAGGAGGCGCCGCGGGAGCCCCCGGCCCAGGTAGGGCCCCGGCGGCGGGGGAGGGGGGCGGGGGGGCGGCGCGGCGGGGCGGGGGGGGGCGGCCCGACGGGGCGGCCGGGACGCGCAGCCCCCTCCGCGCCGCCTGCTCGGGTCGCACCGGCAGCACGCGAGGCTCGCACGGGCGGGGGGGTCCGCTCCCTCTCTTCTTTTTTTTTTTTTTTTTTTTTAAACGCAGTAGAAAACGACAGGTTCTCGGGTTCTTGAAAAGTTACTGTGACTTATTTCTCTCCGCCCCCCCCCCACCCCCCCACCCCGAGAGAAGTTTTTCTTTTCGTTTTCTCTATTGCTCATTTAGAACAAATAAACCCACCACCCCTCACCCACATTTGCAGAGGGTTCCTTGCGCACGAGGAACATAACTATTGCTCTGAAGAGAGAAAATGGCCACTGTTTTCCCAGCGTGTGTTACTTTCCACTGTTGTGACAGTGAAATACAGGGGGCTGCTTTGCCTTCCCTTGCTGCTACATAAATATACGCAATAAGGGTCAGAGCGGCCGAGCAGCGTCAGACAGAGCAATTAAAATACACATCTATAAAGGACCTTGAGAGACACCCGAGGTTCTGGCGGGTTTAGAGACTTTTTTTCCTGAGTGCAGAATGCAAAATCGGATTGTTGTGGATCTGCGTGGTGCGGCCTAGGCCTCGATCATTACACAACGATGTGTTTAGTACACGTAATTAAAAATAAAGAGAATATTAATTTTGATGAGTATTTCAGGATTGTTCTGCAAAATCCTCGTAGGGGGTCATTAGGGGAGTCCACAACAGCCTCTAATCCAGAGCACACGCTGGAGAAGAACAGAAGAGGAGGAAAGTAGAATTATTTGCCTGAAAATATCTACAAAAATAGAGATTATATGTTTTACATTTTTTATATATATATATATAAAATATATATATTGAATCCCCCGTTTCTTGCATTCTTGCATTGTAGGCCTAATTTCTTCATCTTACACTAAATGGAAGAAAAAGAAACTATAAACTCTGGCTGACCTGAAATGCACAAATCTCAAATATAAAACATAAATACGAAGATGCTGATTATCTCAAAGTAAATTTGCTGTAGCAGAGACAAAACCCTCTCATGGATCAGGCAGTGTGGAATTTTTTTTTCCTCTCTATTTCTACACTCACTGCAAATACTGCTTACCCACCACCACCACCACCACCCCCCCGAGCTCCACGTTGGGTAGATCTAGTTCTTCTGAAATGACATTTAGGTCTAAAATGGTCACTGCAATGTGCTGAAAAATCTAATTCTGAAGGGGCTAGGGAGGGGTAAGACAAGGGTGCGTGTTTAATTAAAAAAAAAAAGAGAGAGAGAGAGAGAGATTGTTCCCTTTTGCCCAGTCGTACTCCTTCCACAATAGGATGTAACATTATAGTCACAAAAGTAATGTATAACTATTTTGGCAGCTCGGATACAGCAAATCCCAAACCCATAGTATTTAGGGCCACAGTTTGCAGGAAGAGGGTGGCTTCATATTTGGACTAGATGGAAGTCTCTTTCAGGGGAAAAAATAAGTTATATTTGGACTAGATGGAAGTCTCTTTCAGGGGAAAAAATAAGTTTGGAAATAAAGAGAAAACAGCTCTTTTTTGCCCTTATTGCCTATTTAGAGAGACGGGTCCTATCCTCAAGCTTTGTTCAGAATTACGTTGCTTAATAAAACGGGTGGAACAAAGAAAATTTTAACACCCCTCGAGCAGTGTTAGAGAACACTTTCCTTGAAACAGCATCCACGAAGCTGCTTCTGAGCCCCGACTGTGTCCAAGACAGGGGCCAACACTCAAAAACTGTCTGATAGAGGCAACCTGGACAGCTACCTTCCCACCCGGGCAGCAAATCGGCTGCACCGTGACATATTTTTCTCGCAACATCTAAACCTATTTATTTCTTAGGATGATGGGGGAGATTTTATTTGTTCTGCCTTTTGTGCGTGTGTTTATTTCTCATTTGCCTTCGCTTTGCTATTTGTTTTTTAAGGAAGGTAGTATTTTCCTGACGAATGCCTAATTATTTTTTATAAACTGTTAGGTGATTAGCCAGAGCTATTAGGTCGTTTTATTTTCCGATGACTCTATAGCCCAAAATGAGGGACAGAAATAATATGCATCTAAAATTCTCTGCAGGGTTTCTAAGAAAAATGTGAAAATACCTAGGGATATATTCACAGCTATTTAGGGCAGTGTATTACATTCAGAAATGCGCTCTGCACAAGTTTATATCACACTACTCGGAAAACAGAAACCAAAGTATTTATTCTTTATTATTGCAGGTTGTTGGGTTGTTTTGGGGGGGGGTTGTTTGTTTGTTTGTGGGGTGGGTTTTTTTGTTGTTGTTGTTTTGGGGGTTTTTGTTGTTGTTGTTGTTTTTTTAATGTTCAAAAGAAACCTCTGTGGCACAACTTCCAAAATCTGAAATTAAGGTGCTAAATTTTCCTGTGCTTACCAATGTGTGTAATGAGGATAATTATCTTTGTTTGCAAATACACCTACAGTTTAAGCTAAAGAGTAGAATGGTACTCTTCAACTGTTTCTATTCATTGTTTTTGCCTTGTTTTTAGCATAATTCCAAGCAAGTGTTTCCCCCCCCTCCCCCGCCCTTTAACTGTAAATCAGGTTACTTCCATGCAACCTCTCCTCTGCACCCCCCCCCACCCTGCCCCTCGTGTGCCTTTTTTGCCGATTTACAGGCGAGGAAATCCCAATATTATGTTCTCTATGGTTTCTCTCTTTGCACTATTTAATTAACCCCTAAACTTATTACTGAAATACTCATCGGATGATACAATAAGTCACGTAAATGTTTTGAAATACTTTTTTAAATTATTATTATTTTTTATCTTTTTCGTTAAGAAGATACTACTTGCTAAGCCCTTAAACAGGGCGTAAGATGGCTGCTTTTGGTAACTGAAAATTACCTTTGCCGTCCTGTGTGCTATTAACAAAACTTTTCAGAACAGTTTGCAGGATTGCTGTATTGTGGTATTAAAATAGATCTCTTTTTCGTGTCAAAGATATGTATTGTTGAACTTTAAAAAGAAATAAGAGGAGAAATGTAGGATAGGGAGACTGCTTAACGTGGATCGATTTTTTTTTTTCCCTCCCCTTCGGGAAAACATCTTTGCAGTAAGGTTTGTTGGGGAAAGAAGGTGGTTTCCCCCAAGATACAAGTGCAATACAAGGGTCGTTTTCAAAACGCATTAGCACAGGCTCGGCTATTACTTCTGTAACTTCAGATATGACCGTGTGTTGTTATGTTTCGATTAATTTGAGGTCGTTTGTTGGTACCAGAATTGTGCAAAATAGGATTTGCCTTTGTAGGGGAAAAATCCGTCTGACTTCCCAAAGTAATTTAAAAAAATGTGTCATTTTAATGATCCAGGAACTTGATAAGTGATTTGGAGGTTCAGTAAGCGCTAGCATGAGACCGTATTTGTTGTTTTATGCCATTCTGCAATTTCATAGCTTTTAACAGATTTCTGGCAGGCCCTCTGACTCCTCTAGCAACGTCTTCATTTACAAATATGTTGACGTGTGAGTGTATAATGTTTTTGTACTAACATACTAAAAAAAGACATGTATTTGTACACACACAGAGATGTGTAAAATCCACTATCAATACTGTTTCACAGAAAGCAAGATGAGGCAGCGATAATATGCAACACTGCCGTGCTTCACTATTGATCTGAAATTTTAAGACATCTGACACACATAACCAAGTAGGTTTTCTCCTTGGATTCATCTTTACATGGCTATCATTGATGGCAGGGAGTGCACGAAGGACTGGAGGGCACTTAGCCTGTTGGGTGGTGGATCCTTTCCTCTTAATTTCTCAGACTTTATGGACTTTTTAAAAATCCACTTTTAAACTTTATTGGTTGATTTTTTTTTTTTTTTTTTAATCGCCTGCCAGCCCTGGGGTCCACTCTGCACCATGCGCTGCAGCAAAACCATGGTGCCTAGGAGCCCGCCGCAGGTCCCTGCCGATGGGGTGTCTCACCCCAGCCAAGCACCCTTCAAACATCGCACCCTGCTCTTGCAACGCCACTTTCCCCACAAACTTCGCGAGGGAGGCTCAGAAAGCCCCCAAATGAGGAAATTTCAGCGAACCTCTGACTTGTCTACGCAGGGATACATTTGCGTTTATTTCTCCTCGTCCAAGGATGCCTCTGCCTTTCGGCCGTCGGTACATGTAGACGTAAAATCTCCGTTTTTCCCCTTGCGCCATGCCGGGCTGTTCGTGCGCCCGAGCGGAGGGTGTTGGGGGGGTTAACACCAAAGGGAACAAAGGTGCATCTGCGCGGCAGATACTGCTTCTGGGGCAATCGCACCAGTAAAAATAGGAGATTAGGGAACTGACATGGGTTGGGGGGGGGGGGCGGGGGGGAAGAAAAAAACCACAAAAAAACTTCCTTAATCTGTTTTCTGTGTTTGCTCGCTTCACGGTCCGGCCTCGGCGGTGGCTTCCAAAGGCCCCGCTCTCCTCGCTGCCGTGCGGGAATGCAGGAGCCTTAAACCCCCTCCTTCGCCTTGCCGGTGGCCGCTCTGCCCGCCGCTTTTAGGCGGCGGGATGGAGCCTCCCAGCCGCGGGGCGCGGGTGCCGCGCAGCCCCGCGGGCGCTGGGGCCGATCCCCCGCTCCCCTCGACGGGGGGTGAAGGGGTGTCGCTCGGGGGGGGGGTCAGGGGGCCCGCCGCGGGGAGCCGCTTTGTCCAGGAGGGATGAGTGGGAGGGCGGAAAGCAGGGGGAGGAGTCAGGTGCTTGTTTTTTCGGGACCTTCGCAGCGGCACGGCGAGGCCCCGCTGAGCCTCCGGCTGCCGGGCTGGAGCCGTGCCTTACCCGAGCCGGGTCCCGCCGCGGTTTTCCTGCCCGCGGGAGGCTCCCGCAGGGCCGGGGTGCAGCGGTCCCCCTCTGCCGGGTGCCATGAGGTGGATCGCAAACTTCCTGCGGGCACGGCTCTCTTCCTCATCCGGGCCGCCCGCTCCCGGCCGGCGGAGGGACGGACCCCAGACCCACCGGTCGGAGGGGCTCGGGGCAGGGCAGGGCCCCCCCCTCCGGAGGCAGAAGCCAAATCCATCCTTCGCTCAAGCGTCCCTCTCTGCCCCGGGAGGGCTGCGGTGTCCCCCGCGCCCCGACCCGCCCGCTCCACGCAGGATAACCGCGGGGCGCGTCCCACCTGCCCGGCCCGGCGCAGCCTTTTGCCGGCGGGGCTGCGCCCCCCTCCCCTGCCTTCACACCCCGCCAAGGTGGGGGGGTTGGGGAGCGCCGGCCCGCAGCCCCCAGCCCCTTCCCTCTCCCGCACCGACGGCGCCCCGGGGGGAGGCCGCCTCCGCAGCAGCCGCCCCACGCTTTTGGGGGTGGGGGGTGGGGGAATCGCGGTCCCCCGCGGGGGTGCCGAGCTGCCCCCCGCTCTCAGCTTGCGGAGCAGTCCGCCGGCACCCCGCGGTCCTGCCCCCGCCGTGCCCCCCAGGGAAGGTGCGCGGATTTTACCGCAGCCGTCCGCACCGCGCTGCACCCCCTGCCGGGGGGGGACGGGGGGCGGGGGGTGCCGCTGCCCTCGGGAAGGAGGAGCTGCGGGGCCGCGGCGGGAGAGGTCCCGGGCAGGGGAGAGGGGAAGGCAGGGGCGGCCGTGCGGACCGGGCCGGCGGGGGCCGATGGAGGGGTCTCCCCCGGGCGAGGGCTCCGGCGACCGGCTGTGCAGCGCCGCCGCCCGCGGGGACCACGAGGAGGTGCGGAAGCTCCTGGACGCGGGCGCGGATCCCAACGGGACCAACTCCTTTGGGAGGACCCCGCTCCAGGTACGGAGCCCGGGGGGGGTGGGGGTGAGGGGTGGGGGGAGCTGTCCTTGCCACGCTGGCGAGGGAGGGGAGAGGGATTTCGGGTTTTGGATGAATTTTTATTGTTATTATCGGAACCGGACTCCAACCGCAGCTGCCTGAATGCCAGCGGGCTTTTCCTGAACCCTCCTGCAAATACTACATGGAGTTCAGAGGGGCACCGCTGGCAGCAAACGAATTATGCCAGAGGGTACTTAAAAGGGGAAGTGGGACTGTGAAATCCGCTTCCAGGCGGGTTCAGGGAGTTGACTGCGCTTCGATCAACTTTTCTTGTTTATTTGTTTGTTTGTTTTAAATGTAGCCTTCATGGGTCTTTTTCCCCGAGGAAATAGAAGTAGGTTCCCTTACTAGAATTTTCATGTGAAAGAACAGCACAGAAGACGGCGTAGAAATTGTCACTGACTAGAAATGGTAACTTGAAACTAGGTGCTTATTAGTAGTCATCACTATTATTGGTAGTATTTTTAATATCATTATTCACCGATAGTGGTAGTATTCATTGCTAGTTATTATAAGTACCAGTGTGCGGTGGAGTTGCTTTCCAGACATTCTGAGAAATAGAAGTGTGTTATATTAATCGACATATTTAAGCTGGAAGTTTTTAAAGGCTCATTGAACGATTAAGGTACTGTGATTTAAACTGGAGTTGGGTATTTCATGAAAAGGTTTTCTCGAGTTGTCATTTGATGCAATTTATGTAATGATTCACCAGCTAAGCTGAACAGCCATTTTGGTCCTTGCACTCTATATGGAAAAGGAAATATTTTTCTAAAGTAAGTTAGAGAGAAAGGCACCGAGAAAGTTATTTGTTTTGTTTCTGTTGTAGGTTCAAATTCCAGATGAAAAGGGTCTCCAAATTGTCATAATTTTTCTCTTTCCTCCCCTCTCATTTCAGAGTGAGACTAAGTTCTGTTTCCCTTGCCAGCAGTTTGCAAAATGGCTGCCACTCTGTTGTGGATTCTCTTTATCTTTCTGAAAAACTTAACCTCCACAGGAATTTATAACTGATTAAATTTATACACATTTTCTCACTTATAAATAAAGCCAAATATTTGCCATCCATAACCAAATTCTCCCAAGAAAGAAAATAATGAGAAAACCTACTGTTTCAAGATATTTTCTACAGTGTTAAGATTCAATTTATGGAGGTTGAAATTTAATTGAAAAAGACCAGGAGAATGCGGGAAGTAAACACCCAAGTGTCGATGTTTGTTTGTTTGTTGTTTTGGTTTGGTTTTGTTTTGTTTTCGTTCAATCCTGCGTGATCAGACCTTGCCAGAAATCTCTGCTTTTGATTCAGCTGCAGAGTAGCACTAGGGTTCAGCAGGAAAGTTTCGTGCGTTACCCGTGGGCGCCCAACAGCTTTCCTTGCTCCTGTGAGAAGCAGCACAAGTTTAGCCGGAGCTGAGGTAGAGAGAAGCGGCTCGATCCAGAACTCAGGAGCAGGGAAATCCACACCGGGTGCCGAAAAGAGCCGCAGCACCGCTGGGGCCGTCGCAGGCAACCTGCTCGCCCAGCCGCTGTGCTGCAGCTGCCCTGGTCATTGATAAATCAGTAGCGCATCCTAAGTGGCAGGAGGCTTAATGCAAGGCTGCTCAGGGCTGTCACCGAATACGCTGTGTGTGTGTGTGTGCGTGTACACATTATGTGTGTGCACGTGTATACGCACGTACACGCACCACAAGCACCATATGTACCACGGTATATATAAATGGTATAAAATGTGGAAGAGAACACAGGTGTATGTAGTATCTAGTCTGGAAATCACACGCATCGCAGCTGATGTTTTAACTTATAGAATATCTCAAGTTGGAAAGCACCCGTAGGGATCATGGACTACAGCCGTGTGCATTTCTGCAGGTCACACCTACAGATAGCCGACACGGGAAAATTACGCCCCAGGGATGCCCCAGCCCCGCATCCTCCCAGCCCCCAGCCGCCACCCCCCGGCTCTCCACGGCCGCGGTCCCCCGCGGTCCTCCGCTGCCCTCCGCGGTCCCCGGCGGCCCTGCGCGGGCAGGTGGGCGCTGACGCTGTCTCTCCCCGCAGGTGATGATGCTGGGCAGCCCGCGGGTGGCCGAGCTGCTGCTGCAGCGCGGAGCCGACCCCAATCGCCCCGACCCGCGCACCGGCAGCCTCCCGGCCCACGACGCGGCCCGCGCCGGCTTCCTGGAGACGCTGGCGGCCCTGCACCGCGCCGGGGCACGCCTCGACCTGCCCGACGGCAGCGGCCGCCTCCCCCTCGACGTGGCGGCGGGGGGCCCGCACGGACCCGTGGGCCGCTACCTGCGACGCCCGCCGCCCCTGCCCGCCGCCGCGCTGGGAGCCGGGCCGCCCGCGGAGGGGGCTGCGCCCTGAGCACCCCCCCCCTTCCCCCGGCAACCCGCTGCCCGCCACCCCCCCCGCCGCAGCCCTCCCCCGCCCGCCGGGACCCTCTCCCCTCGTCCCGTACCGGGGGGCGGCCCCCGCCGTCGAGGCGCCCAGCGAGCGCTCACGGCCGGCGGTGCCCCCGGCAGCCGGGGAGGGTCTTCCCCCGGCCCCTCTGCCCCAGAGTTCCTCCCGGGCGCTCCGCGTCCTGCTTCTGCCAGGCGACGCACGCTGCTCAAAAGGGGACAGACCCAAAACGCGGCCGCGGGGAGCGCTCCTGCTCCTCCCCGCCCCCGCAGGCTCCCCCGCGGACGGAGCGCGCCGTTCTCCGGTGCCCCGGGGCGGGGGGGATGGGGTGGTGGAAATAAAACAACCCAAACAATTTCGTCGTTTCCCCACTCCATTTATTGTTAAACTGATGCGGTTTAGAGAAGTGAGAATGCTGTTTCCCTTAGCGGCTTGCTCGCTACCCTGCAAGCCCCTTGATCTCCATCAGATACTTGTCTTATTCACGATGGTACTGATTTTATTCATTATCGCACGATCCCGGAGAGCTTTGCAATTTTAGCCATAGCTTCAGATTCTTTCATATACTGCTCAGAAATAGTGAACACCTTAGCCATCTCGTTTACAAATTTAATTAATCTTCAAATTTTCTCCCCTCGTCGCCCCGTTCAACTTAGAAAGTCTTAACACATTCAACACTGATGGAGATTACAATTTGGGAACTACTACAAATATTCTGCATAGGTGAATTCAGGGAAGGCTATTCATGTGAGAAACCAATTGGTAATCGTTTAGCTACTGCGTAGCTTTAACATTCGCAAATACCCCGTTCGTTCAGAAGACCTGGGCAACGAGCTTGGTATTTTTAAGACAGCTTTCTGGGTCTCTAAACCAGATATTTGGAGACAGCAATAAATGACGGAGCTTGCTTATAAATCTGAATCTCTTCACACGTATTGCCTCTGTTTTTCCTACACAATTTCCATCACCTACCCAACGTTTGTACTACTTTTGTGCGACAAAATACCTGTTGTTATTCAACGGCAAAATATCAAAGAGGTTGGCTTAAAAATATCCTTGTGTTCAACTATTAAACGCTCCTGTATGCAGCACTACTCAGTGTTGGCCGGTGTTATTTATTTCGACTTCCTTTGTCGCTTACATTTTTTGTGTCTGGGCGTAAATAGACAGAGATAAAACACATTCACAAAGATCGAATACGCAGGGCTTATACGCAGATGTGTGTTATTCATGGACACACGTACTCCAGTCAAAAACCTCCATGAAATTCGTTAATTTCCTTATTTAAAACTATGCTTACAGAACAACAGGAGAGCTCAACTACACTTTGTACCTTTGCATGACTTTACGATCTTTTTGAAAGCGGAA
Organism: Pelecanus crispus; assembly: GCF_030463565.1. Classification (NCBI taxonomy): domain Eukaryota; kingdom Metazoa; phylum Chordata; class Aves; order Pelecaniformes; family Pelecanidae; genus Pelecanus; species Pelecanus crispus. The sequence goes on along the minus strand of NC_134676.1, from coordinate 69,978,057 downwards.
GATTTTTTTTTTTTTTTCTTTTCCTACTGAAAAAACGATGGCAAGCACACATTGCAGAATAAGGCACCACAGACGCGTGCTATGCCTGAAGGCTGTTTTTTTTTCCGATTCCCGCAGACGCGCTGTTATTTTTGTTGCCCTTACTGAGGAGCCTGCGCTTTGCTCAGGGCACAGGCAAGGAGGACAGGAGCAGCACTCCAGCGGCCCCTCTTTTCGCCTCTAGTTTACCAAGGAACGGCTTTCTGCCGCTCATTTCTTTCAATTGAAGGGCGGGGGGGGGGGAATCACTCTCCCCAAATCACTCTCCCCTCAAAGAAAAAGGTTATTTCCTACCTCTTTGGGGGCCAAATCGAGAGCGACCCCCGCCCCCGAGGGCGTTTGGCGGCCGGCAGGAGAAGGGTCAGCAAGTCGGTCTGGGGCGGGGCAGGGCGGCTGGGACGAATGTCTTTTTTTTTTTTTTTCTTCCCTTTTTTTTTTTTTTTTTTTCTTTCTTTCTCTGCCCCGACCGGCCCGGCTCGCACGCCGGCAGCATCCCGGCTCCGCCTGGCCATGCCTGGGCCTGAGGGCAGGTGGCGGTCCCACCCGCCCACCCGCGACGGGGCGTCCCTGCCTCCCCGCCTGGGTCCCCGCTGCGCCCCGGCCCCGCCGCCCGCAGCCTGCCCTCGAAGGGGCCCCCCCTTCCCCGCGGGAAGGAGAGCCAGAGCCCCGGCGAGCCCCTTCAGGAACGGGGCAGGCGAGCGGCATCCTCAGCGGGATGCCCACGGGGTTTCCAGGCAGCCTCTCCCCCCCCCCCCGCCCCCGGGACAGCCGTGCCGAAAGAGCGTGACTTCCCCACGGGCCGTGGCCTGGGAGCTGTCGAAGCCCCAAACTCCCTTGGGAAGTCTCCTGAAGAGAAGAGGGCGTCGCGTTTTGGGGACGGGGTTGCGCGCGGTGGCTGGGGAGGCGGCGCTCCTCCCCTCGGCTGGGGGGAAGCGAGGAAGAGTTCGCACTGCTTGGGGGAGCACGGAAGAAGGCTTCCCCTCCGCGTGCCCAGCCCAACCTCTGCGCAAACACATTCGCAACATTTTTGTCTCTAGAAGAAGGCTTTAAAAAGATAGGTTCAGCACATGAAAGTAGCATCTTTTATGCTGCTTTCCTCTGTTGTAAATGTTCACTCTTCAGACAAGGAACCAGCAGCACTATGTGTTACAAAGCACGCTTCAATCATGTGTGATCCCAGCATCTGAATAATTTGACTAGATCTTTTCCATTGTGGTGTTCTCGGTCAAAAATTTTTTTTTTTTTTTAAATAAAAATACCTTCAGGTGTAATGGCACTTAGAAAAACAAAGTGTTTTCTATTACACCTTCTGGAAATTTACTGTTTGAGAACATGACTCCCAAGCTTTACAACAGGCATCATCCCCTTTAAATTCACCTACGTTTACCAAAGTTTATTGTGTCTAAGGGTCCATAGGCTTTGCATACTGTGTCCACAATCTTTCAAAGTGTCGCAGAAGTGAAAAACAAAAAAGCATTTTAGGAAAGAAAGTCATCACCTGACCTAGCCTGGGCCAAAGGTGTGGAAATATATTAACCTCACTGCCTACTTACATAGAAAATAAGCCTCAAGCACTGTGAGTTTCAGGAGGAAAATGGAAATGCTCACAGCCCTCATAGAAGAAAGGGAGGAATTTGAAGACGGGACAGGTAAGCCGTAGGACCTAGTGCTGGAGAGAGGACCTCTGAAGATGTTCGTATCTTGGAAGAGCTCTGGTGGGGCAATCACTTCCAGCAGTTGAGATGAAGGATGACCTACCTACTGGTTCTAGATTTTTTTTTTTAATCGCATCTCAGTCAATCTTAATCTGACACTCACCGAAGTAATTCACCATTTCTTTCTTTTATTTTTTTTTTTTCTTTCCCAAACTTGCAGGAAAAAGAAGTAGGAATACATTAATACACTGTATGAACAGAAGTTAAGACAGAACACTTTTTCTCTATGGAAAACAGACCAGAGGACAAATTTGTCCACATTTGTCTCTCTTTGTTACCATGTACTCATAAGTACCTGCATGCTTTTGGTATAAAACACTTGCTAACAAAATGTTTCTGTGCTGGAGAAAGCCCAAGAAAGGGAAGTGAAATAAGAGGTGGTCCTTAGGAGTTGAAAACCAAGAACCTTGCAACTAGAGGCTTCAGGTTGCCTCACAGAAAGGTGCACAGATGATTGCCCCCAGACCCAGCATCGCTCTTGGTAGTGAGTGTAAGCTCAGGACTGAGGGTGGGTTGTGAGAAGCCCTGTTTGCACCTACTGCTCCAGCCAGGGGCTGTGCAACCAGGGAGTGGGTTTCCACAAAGGACCAAGGGGACAAGATGGAGGTCAGCTCACACCGTCAGCAGTGGTCATGGTATCAGAAATACCCTACTTCCTACCGCCGAACTAGGTAGCTCACGCTGCCATTGATGTTGTCACTCTTCTCAGGAAGCAGCCTCCTACATGTGATTTCTGAACAGAGACATTGCTGCTTGAGGAGGTGAGAGCGGTAATCTAGAACATAAGAGTCTGATCTCCCAGATGGGGAAAGTCCCAAAGATAAGCATCTTTTTCTCTACATGGTGCTGGTGTTTGACAGCGTGGACTGGGTAAAACAGTGAGAAAACAGGCACGTTGAAAGCTGGGAGGATGGGGCAGAAGCACCGGGTGTCCCAAAGAGGGGGAAAAGAGGCAGGTCCGGCTCAGGGGAGGGGTGCCTGGAGAATAGGGAGACAAACATGGCAGAGTCTGCCTAAGCCTGAAAGGATGCACAATGGACATTTACCTCCACCCCACACCATCCCAACCCGGGTCAATAGTTTTGTGTGGTTTCTAAAATAAAGCTCATCCCTGCAGACATCCAGTGCACATGGCTGATGAGCAGTAGCACCTACAATTAGACAGGGGACCCTGTTTGGTGGAAATCATGGGACAGAGGGCATTCCTTGCCTCCAGAGATCAAGCGATTGAACACTGCTAGCTTTACTTTTTTTTTACACCTGTTTTCACCTTAGGCCCTGAGCAGCCTAAGGGCCAGAGAAGGAAACGAGAGTCAAGCTGAGGTACTAATAACACCACAGAGTGGAATATTTGTATCAAATATGGATCAGGTTCAAGGACAGAGCTGATTCCACTGTCCTCCTCACATGCACTTTAAAAGGAAAGCAACTCTTACCATCACCTTCCTCCTACTGGCTTATCTTGCTGGCTTATCTTCAGGCAGATGTGAAAGAATGATTTTAAATGTTTGACCATGGTATGAAAACAAGTAAAATGTATTTCAGAATCTTCCTACGCAGTGGATAAAAGCCCATACAAAAGATCCTTCCTATAAAGCACTAATTAATAAAACACAGATTCTAAGGCCAAATTAAAAGATTTCCATGAGATCAAATGTCTTCCTCCTTGTGCTAGAGGAACCATGTTGTAGGAAATCAAACAACTGGACAGACTTCATCTGTCCTGTAAGATACGTTTCACTTGCTACAGGAATTATCCTTGGTTCCATATATTGCTAAATCTGGGGAACAAACATTGTGCCCAAACTTCATTTTTTTCTCTTTTTGAGGTGTACATAGAAACCACTGCTTTTTTAACCCATGTTATTCCCTTAAGCAATGCTATTCAACACTCTGGACATCAAGATATTCTACAGATTTGCATCATCCATTTCTTTTCTACAGCTGTATAGAAGCACACAAGCTATTACGATATATGGATGTGCTTAATTTGCATATATGCTCCTTCTGTGGTTGTTTTCAGTAAATGTTCATACAGTTCTGTTCACTGGTAGCAAGGCAAGCTGTTTCACCACATGTCAAGCTAAATAATGTGCAGAAGAAACCTGATTCCATGAGGAATGCCTGCCCTAAGTCAGGACATTTGAAAATGCTGAGAGGTGTATGCATCCAAAAAGAACATCCTGCAAACAGACTAGTCCAGTAAGCTGGCTCACAAAAATTATATGCAGAAGTTACTGTCACATTTCATGTCAGTCAACAACAATTTCTAGAAAAATCCCAGAGTACCTCATCATGGAAGAAATAGATGATGTTAATTAAAAAATGGAGACACTGAGATTTATTCCACATGAATTTAAAACATTCTGCTTTCTGATATTGCTGGTGAGACCATAAGGCATTTGTCTCGCTCTGCCCTGAGTAGAAGACTGAGTCAGAAGATTCATAGTGTCATTCATACCTGCCTAATGTTTCTGGAAGCAGGTTATGTATTCTATGGTAATCATGAGACCAATCATGTTACTCCTTACTGCTTGGTTTCATGAGAATAAAATTGAAAGGCAATTGAAAATACAGATACATAGTTAAGTGTGGGCTTTCTTACCTACACAATCTTTTTACCGTCTTTCAGCAAAACCAGCAAACTAGTGTTATCTTCTCCCATACAGTTTAACAAAGATCAAGAGATCCAGATGGCCAGTTGTATGTTAGGAATTAGGCTATTGAACAATGACTTTATTGTTCATTTACAAGAATTAGCAGAAAACAGACAATCCAAAGTTTGATTTTTTCAGCCTGAAGTTTTCCCCATAGAAATAGGGTCAATTCCATAATCAGTTCAAGACTGCTGAAAACTAAATTGCTTTTCTTTTGGAGTACAGTTCCGGGGCAGCTGGCAGACTTCATTTTTCACAGGTGCTGTAAGGAAAAGCCCTTTCCTCCTGCCACTTGGCCATGCAGCCCCATTGTGCTGATGCTGCATTGTGCCCTTTCATGACCTGCTTTAACTCACTAATATGGTGGAAGCTGTTCCATTTGTAGAGGGGTCTGCATCTTTTTTTTTTTTTTTTTTTTTCTGGTTCTGTGACACTGATGAAACCTAAAGAGGAGTCTGATATACACAGGAGCCGGAATAAAAATAAGCAGCAGGGAGGGGTAGAAGAGGTGGGGAACAGCAGATGCACTGTAGGGAACTGAAAACCCCACCGATACCTGTGAATAATTCTAGACAGGAATCTTTGTGATCTCCTAAATTCATGCAGCTGGGCCTCCTCTATGACACCCTGATGTTCAGACAGAAAATGTATTTCCAAGTATGCCTAGTCATGCATGGCTTTGCACCACAGGTTGCCTGAGCCAATTCATAGCAAAGGTTGCGGAGAATTTGACAATTATCTAAATATACAATTGCAAACTTTTGCAAAAGAGTGATTAAAAGTTAATTTCAATTCTCTTGGACTGTCCTGCTTCAGTCAGTAATGCAATGACAGTGGGGAGAGGAAGCAGTCGTTAAAACAGTTAAGCCAGAGTTTCGGTCTTAGATGGCTGATCCCGCCCAGTGCTGAGCACCTCCTGAATTAATTTCTCCCCTTATTGACGCTCAGCTGGTTTCGATAAACAAAATACTCTCTTAACTGGTTACAGTTCTGGGAACCTCAACTGCTCTTGGGTCTGTTTTGAATACTAATATCAAAACTAAATTCTGATGTCACATGCCACCTGTGCTGATGCTGAGAGATGCTTTGGATGCTGTTAGTATGAAACAGAGTGAAGTGTTAGCTAAGTGACAATGAGATGTGAGTGGGCAATCTTACGTTAGCAAGATAGATCAATGTTAGGCTGCACAGAATGATTTAGAAGAAACAGAAAAGGGAGAAACGGGCAAATCTAATGCCCTGCCGCATGGTCTAGTTTGTACCATATTTGAACCTGCAATATTGCATTAGCATCAGTACCTTACACTGTTAACACACACACACATACACTGGAGAATGCTCTGAGCAAAATAAATGGAGATCTGCTCCAAGAGAAAAGGACTTTAAAAGCCTTGGATAGCTGGGGCAAGCAAAATATCCAAACAATCAGTGAAAAGCAGGGTAGGACACAACAGCAGCTCCACAGTCAGAGTGAGGAAATGCTCATGCTACAAGTAAGCGTGGGGTCCTAGCTTCGAATATAGACAAGGGCTGTTTGGGTCCAAACGCTACTGAGTCCAGATCCAGAACTCTCTTCAGTCAAAGTGGAAGGAGATCTGCCGTCTGTGACACGTGTGCCAAGACGAAGCAGAAGTATTAATGAATGCCACTGGGGGGACAGCTGGACAAAAGCTCCTGCGAGTGGGTGTATGTCTTCCTCTTGCGTTTGTTATTTGCATGTTCAACTTACACTGCAGTGACACTTCTGCTTGTGGTCTGCATGGATCTAGACATTTCATGTAGTTCCATGCTCTGGCATTTCCTTCGGAGACCATTGGAAAATTTTACAAGGAACCAGTTGGCTACCGATTCTGTATTTCCCTGTGCTTGGCTAATACTGGCATGCCTCCTGCTTTGTGCACCTGTGCTACTTACAATCACTCATTTCCATTCAGTCTCCCCTCCATATATGTGGGAAAGAAAATAAGGCTTTCAGCATTTATTTCTAATATACCCCGTTTCCCAGCTGCATTTGTCTATTCCCCCAAGGCAAATGCCACACAGGAGAGACTGGCCTGTTCTTCAGCAGCAACACTCCTGCTGGCTCTAGGGGTGATCTCTTTCCCCCAAAAGCCTTGAAAGCATTCAGGCCTTACAAATCAATCAGTTAGTTTAGGAAAATTCCACTGGAGAATGAGAAGTAGGCTTGAAAAATGTGAAGTTAAATTTCATTAGCTAGTACTTTAGGCTTTCCATGGTTCTAATCTGTCTTGCATGAGACATGCAATTTACTCACAGAGAAGCTGCTTCATTTGCTTCAGCACTCACTATTTAAGAACCTGTGTTGAAGTGGTTACTGTTTAAATGAGGCTTTAAAACGTGACAGTTCAGGAACACACACAAAGAAACCAGTCAAGTCCTGAAACATCCTGCTGAAAGCTTGTTAATTTTTGTAAGAGACAGTATTTGGTATAAGAGATACCAGTGTAAAACTGTAGTGGTAAGTGTGTAACAGGTTATGTTTAACAAACAGAAGACACCAGGTTTCTGTAAGAGGAGCAATGACAGCAGTCAACCTTGAGAGGCATTCATTTTGGAGTCTGAGATATTTGAAAACTAGGCAACAGCAACGATTTAGCATCCTATATCCTGGTAAGCCATTTGCCAAGCCAAGATGTGATTTTCCAAAAACCTCAAGTTAGTATTTGTTAACACTGATTCTGATGTTATGATATAGAAGCAGGGTAAATACTATGCACCAGAAGAAGGGACTCCAAATCCATCACAGCAAATGGGCTGAAAAACGGTTGTAAAAAATAAAATTGTCGTGGAGAGACAGTTAAACAGAAGAGAGGTAATTTCCATCAAGGAAGTCCTCTGCGCGTCATTGTCTCACTCTTGTCAAACCAGAGAATTTTGAGTCTAAGAATGGCCACTGTTGTCTGCTAGATTGTTTACTTGCTTTTAGTAATGCAGTACATTAAATTTGTATCTTCTTGTTCTCTATCATACCTCCAGTACTTCCTACAATAAATTTGATACCTTTTTTAGGACTGTTTAGAAAGACAATTAAAACCAGTTATTTTGGCTATCTTTATATAATTAAACATTACCTATGCTTTTCTTGCCAGTTACCATCTTCGTTGTGTAGTCTGCTGGATAAATATCTCCCAATATATTTCAAAGAGAATAAAAGGTATGCTAAACTTTGCAAAAACACACTACACACTATCACCGTGATACTGACTTTATATTAATTTTGCATTAGATGCCTTCAGATACCAAGCCTATGCTGACAGAGCAAATAGGTATCACAGAATTATAGAATGGTTTGGGTTGGAAGGGCCCTTTGAAGCTCATCTAGCCCAATCCCCCTGCCATGGACACTGACATCTTTCACTAGATCAGGTTGCTCAAAGCCTCATCCAACCTGACTTCAAACACTTCCAACGATGGGGCTTCCACAACCTCTCAGGGCAACCTGTTCCAGTGTCTCACCACCCTCATTGTAAAAAAATTTCTTATGTCCAATCTAGATCTTTCAGTTTAAAACTGTTGCCCCTTGTCCTGACACTACAGACCCTGGTGAAAAGTCTCCCTCCACCTTTCTTATTGACAATGGCTTTAAGAATTGAACGGCTGCTGTAAGGTCTCCCTGAAGCCTTCTCTTCTCCAGGCTGAACAACCCCAACTCTCTCATCTTTTCTTCACAGGAGAGGTGTTCCATCCCACTGATCATTTTTGTGGCTCTCCTCTGGACCTGCTCCAACATGTCCATGTCTTTCCTGTGCTGAGGATGCCAGAGCTGGATGCAGTGCTCCAGCAAGGGTCTCACCAGAGCAGAGTAGAGGGGCAGAATCACCTCCCTTGACCTGCTGGCCACACTTCTTTTGATGCAGCCCAGGATACGGTTGGCTTTCTGGGCTGCGAGCACATGTTGCTGGCTCATGTCCAGCTTTTTGTCCACCAGTCCCCCAAGTCCTTCTCCACAGGGCTGCTCTCAATCCCTTCATCCCCCAGCCTGTACTGATATCGGGGGTTGCCCAACCCAGGTGCAGAACCTTGCACTTGGCCTTGTTGAACCTTGTGAGGTTCACATGGGCCCACCTCTCCAGCTTGTCCAGGTCCCTCTAGATGGCATCCCATCCCTCAGGCATGTCAACCGCACCACTCAGCTTGGTGTTATCCACAAACTCAACCCCACTATCTTACATCACTGAGGAAGATATTACATAGTATTGATCCCAGTACAGATCCTTGAAGGACACCATTCCTTACTGCTGCCCACTTGGACATTGGGCTATTGACTCTGACTCTTTGGACATGGCCGTCCAGCTAATTCCTTATCCTTACCTAGCATTACTTCCTAGCCCTGCACATGAAGATGAAGAATTTATAACAGAAATGTCTAACAAAAACCACTAACTATGGGCCTGCTCTGTGCCATACTGTCCTGTGACACTGTTTATATACTGACTCAGTATATAAAACAAGAAAATTAACCTAACAATTATGTTCATACGTCACTACAGAATGTAAAAAAAACCCAAATGGAAACCCAGAAACAACCTTCCCTTAGAACATCCAAATATGAACTTTATAGCTCCAGTCCATTTCACTAAAACTGTCTAGGGGGCAAAGATAACAGCAACAAAAAACATTTTTAAGGCCAGCCATCTGATTTGGTAGTAAAGGTAGTAAAACACGTTATATCTATAGCTTTCTTCCGGTCAAGCTTCAAGTTCTGGTTCCTGCAATCTAAGTTCTTTAAAAAAACACCAGGAAATACAGAAAGTTGTTGAAGCTATTTTCCCCAGTATCTGAAAAGCACCTGTACTGTTTTTGCTAGGGAGAATATGTCCAAACCTAAAGGCTTTCACAGCAGGAGACTGGGTGTTTAACAGAGCAAGACTAGCAAGCTAAAAAGCTTATGTACCTGCCTTTATTTTCCTCTGGATTAATTTCTTCTTTTTTTTTACATTACTGTGAGAATCTGTACCTTTCATGTTTCTGATCTTCCCCTTGCCTGGCTTGGATTACATTCTGATCCACTTCTGACTCAGCAATGCCTGTTGTTTCAGGGACTTAGAACCTTAAGTTCTAAGCAGCACAGTATTTTCTAAAAGTGGTCTTTCTAAAAGTGATGTTTACAAGGTATTACCACCAACCTTTTGCATGAATGGCAAAAGTCACTGTCAGACAAAACTCTCTAATGACTAGAAGGAAATAAAAAAATCAATTTCCACACAGTTTGGAGAAGCATGGGTTTCATTTGTTTTATTTACTAGACTAGAAGCAGAGGATTATTTTATTGAAGTCAAATTCAAAGCACTTGAGCACATTCATCACTTAGAAACTAAAATCAGAGTTGTTCAGATCAATGAAGCAGCAAAAGGCCAGCAGAGAGTTCAGGACCCTAGCAGCAAAGCACTTCTCTGTACTGTTCTGTAAGTCACAGCAGTACATCTTCAGGCACAAATTTGGCTTAGGCATTACCTAAATTTATTGTTATGAAGACATTAACTTGCCTCTATGCAGACCTTAACTTGCCTCACCACAATGTTTGAGACATTAACTCTTTCAGTCTCTCACACATGGGAAGCTAAAAAGTCCCTGACTTCAATTTTACTAGGGTAAGCACTAGTTAGCAACCACTAAAACACCGGTGTTAGCATTTTTCTCATCCTAAATCTGAAACACAGCCCTATGCCAGCTGCTAGGAAGGAAATTATCCCAGCTGAAACCAGGACACCTTTCTTCCATCAACTAAAAGATATCACTGAACAGAGGACGACAACTCACTACTGACTTTTTTCTTCAGCCACTGTCTGATCCAGCTTGAGAGTAAAGCTATTCTAAGTTTAAAACATACTCAAAATCTAACTGTAGCTATGTTATACGTTATAGAGCATGATACAGATTATAAAAGCTGTCTTACACTTTCTTATTGGTCAACATTTACTCCATTCTTGTATGCTTGTAACAATCTTTGAAGATATGGAAGTTCGAAAGTGATACACTCTTCCTTGTGAGGACCCAAACTTCAACATCCATGCAGGTTGTTACTGCTTTGGCAGGACGACCGAACACTGCACTGTTGCCTGAAATACAAAGTCAAAGTAGATGAATGCTTCCTCTGCCAACGCAGAGCAGAATTACTTTTCAGTGTAAAGGCAGACTACGTAGCTTCCACTTGGATTACAAACATGTGTAACTCTTTCAAAACCTATTTAAAGGTTTAAAGGACAACTTTTTAAACCTATGTAACAGGCTTACTGGTATTTAGAACAACAATCATATTGCAGAAACACTAAATTAAGGACTTTAGGCTTAGAGGCTACAAACGAAAAATTGCGCAGCTTGCTTTTCGTCCATGACACAACTTCCCAAAGACTGCAAAGGTGAAAAGTCAGTTACCTCTCACAAATGTACAGAGGGGACATGAAAGTAGTTGTTTCAGATAACCGGGTGAGAAAGAGTCATAAACATAATCCAAGATGTCCTAATAACAAGTAGGTTTTCTAGTGAGGAATCAGCAAAAGACTAATTTCAAGGATTTGGGTTGGACCCCCATGAACCTGACCTGGTAAAGTATGCTTAGAAGTCTCTGGGGCGATTTTTGCTTAATATGTCTTTCCTTTAACACACTGACTAAACTGGAGATGACAGTCACTGACAACAGAACCATATCGGAAACAAAACTGAAAATCTGATCCCAATCAGAAGATGTGGAAGATTTTTACAGCACATACAGTTCTGTTGATAGTTGAATTTCAGGGACGCACTTTCAGGTATATGAAGACATGACTTATGTCCTTACTCATCTTTCTTACCCATTCAAATTTCAGTCAACATAGTAATTTTCAGAAGAGAAAAAAAGAACCTAAGACAGGAGAGAGTCATCAGAGACTGGACTCTCTCAAGTTCCCTCAACAAGCTTCCTCCTTTTTAGACTGCTGCTGCTTCCACTAACAGAGATCCTTGTGGCCCACTTCTGTCTGCTCTCTGTCTTTCACATTCCAGTTCTCTTTCCCTGTCTCCCACACCATCTCAGTGTAATCCTCAGTTGCTCTTGTGCTTGACGCTCTTGTACTCTTGGAAGTGGCTAGTTGTCACAAAAAGCTTGTCAAGAAGATGGATAGACATCCAAACTATTTTAACATTGTTCTTTCCCTCTATGCTATAACCAGAATCTCAAGCATGCCTATGAAATAGAGGGGATGTAAAACATGTAAGTAAACTCTTGTCTAAGAAAAATTCTGCCTAAAAATTCCCTCACCAATGTATTTTGAAATGTTTTTCTTTTCCATTTTTTTTTCATGCACTGTGGATCTGAAACCTGTGGGAGTACACAGTTCTAATAATTTCAAACTGGTTATTACCCATATCTTCTAACAGACTCCTCTCCTTCTATGTATTAAAGAGAGCACAATGTTTTTGGTTTGGTTCAGTCTTCTCTGCTTGGCTCTTGGTTGTTCTAAGATCCAAGCTACAGCTGAGTAGAGGTACAGGTTTTTCATTTGGATACTCACACAGATTTGTATCTTACCTGTGCTATGAAGGGTACCACTTAATCAACCATATAACATGTCCTTTATTTTTTCACCTTTTGTAACACTTCCTGTAAAACTGAAGCTAGATGTTTGCAATAAAGCTTGTGAGAGTCTTAACAAATTTGTTTGCCTATCTGGAATGGATTTGGTTTGTTGAAGCATCTACTCTTAGGAAGTTATAATTTAAGCAGAAACATCTTGGAATGCATAAGTGTATTATGTGTACATATGCATACACTGTCCCCAGTACTCATCAGCGTCATGGATGTACTTACCTTCAGGGTGTGCAGGGTGTCGGTCCATTCCATGGAACCTATCTGAGGTATAGCAGTAAGGAGTATGCTAGTAGCCTTATTTGCATTCCCCTTCAGCGTCTTTAAAACTTTATCCACTGAAACCTAGAAATACAATAAAACTGAGTGGTGTCTCTCAATTTTGATGGCACAGGCCTTAAATACCCAAATAAATGTATTTAACTCGTACATCTCTAAGTGAAAAGATGAAGCCTTAAAATGCCACAATCTTTTTAGCCAGTAAAAACTTCTTTCCTCTGTGGGTGTATGTCTAATTGTATTTTACACAAATAGGAGAAATAAAGCAGATACATCGTTTTGCGCAGAGCTGCAAAAGAAAAAACACCAGACCAATTATGGGAAGACAAGCTCTTACACAGAGTTGATGAGCTTCATACACACCGACCCCCTGATTCAGACAAGAGGAGACAAAAGGTTTGGTAGTAGTGAGGCAAGTTTACGAAAATGAAAGGTATCAAAAATTTATTCTGTTCTTACTTTCACAATCATTCATCCAGAATAACTCCATGATACAGATGTAAGTAAGAACAGATTTAGTTCAGTGTTGTGGTTTAACCCCAGCCAGCAACTAAGCACTGCACAGCTGCTCGCTCACTCCCCTGCTGGTGAGAAGGGGGAGAGAATCAGAAGAGTAAAAGTGAGAAAACTCCTGGGTCGAGATAAAGACAGTTTAAATAGGGAAAGCAAAAGCCATGCATGCAAGCAAAGCAAAACAAGGAATCAATTCACTACTTCCCATTGGCAGGCAGGTGTTCAGCCACCCCCAAGAAAGCAGGGGTCCATCACGTGTAATGGTTACTTGGGAAGGCAAATGCCATCACTCTGAACATCCCCCCTTCCTCCTTCTTCCCTCAGCTTTCTATGCTGAGCATGATATCATATGGTATGGAACTTCCCTTTGGTCAGTTGGGGTCAGCTGTCCCAGCTGTGTCCCCTCCCAGCTTCTTGTGCACCCCCAGCCTGCTCACTGGTGGGGTGGGGTGAGGAGCAGAAAAGGCCTTGACTGTGTGTAAGCACTGCTCAGCAGGAACTAAAACATCCCTGTGTTACCAAGGCTTGTTTCCAGCACAAATCCAAAACATAGCCCCATGCTAGCTTCTATGAAGAAAATTGACTCTACCCGAGCCAAAACCAGCACATTCTCTATGTGATCTCTTATCAAAACCTACAGGTTCTCATCCAGATCCCTCAGGACAAGACCCAGAGGAAAAAAAGTTTCACTCACTGCTTCTTCATGTTCCTTCCAGCAGTCGTAATCTGTTGCCATGGCAATACTAGCATAACTCATTCCAGCTTCTTTCGCAAGAATCACTTCAGGCACTGTGGTCATGTTGATAACATCAGCTCCCCAGCTGCGAAACATCAAGCTTTCTGCTCGAGAACTGAAACGCGGGCCTTCGATTGTGATCATTGTCCCCTTGGAATGACACTGGAGCCCAAGCTTCTTGGCAGTCTCAATAAGAACCTGCAAAACATGCCAATATCAGGAAAAGGAAATAATTCCCCTGGTGCACTGCTTTTGCATGTCATCAAAAAACTCACATACAAAAGAAATTATGTTTATACAAAGCAGTCAAGCTTCATATGGCTACAGCTGTCAAAAACCAAGGATCAGTTTCAGTTTCCTCATCCAGCAAGAGAAATTAATAGCCCTACTAACAGGAATGATCTTGAACTCATCTGATTTTGCTAGTATCACTTGGATTACTGTTTTCAATGCAGACCAAGAAGATTAGAAAACAGAAATTTTTTTCATGATATTTAGGCTGTGCTTACACTGAGAACAGAATGGTGAAAATGCTCCACTGAGCACTACATTACCACATGGTGGAGTTGAGCTGGTGAGAACAGTAACAGAAAATTTACTTTTTGAAAGTAAAACTTTACAAGCATATACTTCAAACACTATCCTGCAAATCTGTAGAGAAATTATTACCACATTTTTCCATGCCAGTGACTGAGTTGTACACTTCACTTATACCATGTACTTCACATTAGTTGTAACTGTTCCAACTAGGACCTTGCATATGGCAGAATCATTATGACTTTCCCTCTTGATAAATGGCCTGGGTAACACCAGTTGATACAGTAGGAATAAGAGCGTACCAGCATGTGTAAATGGGACTAGGACACCCATAACAGTCCTGAGTAGGAAGGGGAAAGTAACTATGATGGCATCTGTTTAAAATGACCATCAACAGAGAAGTTTGAAAAGAAGTGTAAAAGCATCATGAAAAATTGTGACAGGACAGGAGACCTTCATAACACAGCAGCAGTGAAAACCTAGTCTGACACCACTAGAAGCTGCCTTGTCAGCATTCATGACCTTCACACAGGCCAGGTGCAGCAGCCTTCCTGCAAAACGCTGTGAGAAAACTGCACTCCAGCTGGTTGGCCAACCTGCTGTACATGGGTGCCACAAGCAGCGATACTTTGAGCGTGCTATGTGACCTCGTGGGGTGCCTCATCACCGGTGTGTGGATCAGTGGATTGTGTGGAGCAGCACAAGTACACGTAAAGCTGGAGTACCCAACATCTCCCACTGCAGACGCATGTAAACAGGTAAACCTGCACTCCCAGAAAAGGGTGGGTATGCATGTAACCCACATGTACTGGGGAAGGGTATTTGTGCAGGCAACTGTGTGAATATGGATGTAGGGGTAAAGCAGAGCTTCTGGGCACTAGCCACAGAAGGACACTTAGAAATTTGTAGGTGTTTATTAACATGCTGTAAGTTAATCTAATATTAATCACACGTAATATTGTGGTTTATTGCTGATATTCATTCTGAATGTATGATGCGCTGATTGCCAGTTAATTACACGTTGTTAATAAATCAATAGACAACTTCAATTGTGATTTGACTTGAATCACAGTTGAGCAGTATTTCCCTGAAACTCTTTACAAAGTTCCAACTTTTCTCCCTGTAAGATGATGCAGTAAGCCCCAGTTTCTGAAAGCAGTAATAACCAAGGCACCCTACGGTATTCAAAAGTTTGCAGTCGGAGAAAATATAAACTCCTTTCATTTAATTTACAGTGCATAAACCAAATAAAACAGAGTATTTTCACGTATTTGCAAAAATGCAATTTAATATAAAGTTTTCAGATGTTTTAATGCAAAATTCCTTAATTAGTTTATTACATGAATAGTTTTGGCTTTATTATTATTACATTTATCTATGAAATTCCTCTGAATTAGGATAAACTGGGCTGGAATGATCCCAACAATTCTCAATAGTTCCACGAAACAAGTTTGAGTCACTTTTATCTGGTATTTTCAAATTAAGTGAAAGTATCCCTTTTCAGCCTCGCTAAGAGCTCAAACCACATGTTCTTTAAAACATCTGTTACGCTGATTAGAATGCATAGGCTAATGAGATAATGATCACATGTGAGACTGGGAAGTACCTAAATGTTTTTTCTCTGTTTGAAAAAGAGCATTTCTCTGTTGGCTTTTCAAAAAATACAATATCCAAAGAAAACTGTCTCTAGCTACTTAACAATCGAATAAAAACTAGCCTTGGCATATGCTTCCTGCAACCTCAGGAAATGGCTTATGCATATCTACTTACCTTTTTTAAAAAATGAGAAAGAGACACAGTGTGAAGTACTGCCAATCACTTCAGTAATACCACTTTTTTGATCCATTTCAGAAAGCATAGTTAGCTTTCAATAAACTCCTTGTATCTGTTGTGACATGACATCATGCTCAAACTCAGTAAGCAACTATATGCCAACTAATCTTTGGTACGAGAATGTGGCTAGGCTCTTGTTGCATGAAAAATGAAAAGTATTTTGCATAATTTGCTGCTCAATGGAAGAAGGGCAAAAGCATGCGCATGTGTAATATATAGTGGTTTGTTTCCTCATGAGATTTAAAATGTCTTTACTTCATTGCAAAACACCTTGATACCCAGGGCACTGAAGCATTGTCTGCTATAAGTGCTGTGGACCTGCTGGGGGATCTCTCAAGACCACAGTGTGTCTGGCCAATTAACAAAAATAGCCTCTAATGACACTGAAGTGAATTGGTGACAAAAGCAGAATAGTTCAGTAGTACAATAATTTGTACATGCTCTGGGTACAGATTGGGCCACCTGCTTCACAAGTCAGCTTTGTCCTGCTCAGTGTAGTAACTGACTGCACAGAGAGCAAGTCTCTTAGATGGATATGACTGATTCTGTAAGCATTCCTGTGCCCCTAGAGAATGTACCTCCTTACAGCTTCTGATCAGAACATTCCACAACAGCACCAAAAGCATAGTTTAATCGTGAACTTCCCTTTTCCTCATGTCTAAGAATATGCTAAGGTGGCATATTTAATCACAGATACATTCCTCCCAGAAGCTTATAAAAGTGTTGAAAAACAGAGCAGTGTTTTACACTGCTTAGTCTAAGTAGTTTTGAAGCCTGGAAATCTTGAAGTGACAAAACTAAGAGCAACAAAACTAAGAGCAACAGTTAAGAATAAAAGGCTACTATAATTTGTCTTGTTTCATTTAAACTAACCCTTGACTCTCCACCACAATCCACTGCTGCAACACACACAGCCCAAATGCAATATTGTAATTTCTGTGAATGTTAAAGTACTATTTATTTAATTCTTTGTATTAAGTATGTAGAGTGCCTCTACCATAAGTACAGTTTTAGTCAGAACAAAAAGGAACTAATTCCTAATTCTATCTTCCTGCTTTGTCCACTTTGTTGCTCTCTTGGCTTGTTACCTGATGTCCTGGTTTCAGCTGGGATAGAGTTAATTTTCTTCCTAGTAGCTGCCATAGTGCTGTGGTTTGGATTTAGTAGGAGAAGAATGTTGATAACACGCTGATGTTTTAGTTGTTGCTAAGTAGTGCTAATGCTAGTCAAGGACTTTTCAGCTTCCCATGCTCTGCCAGGTGCACAAGAAACTGGGAGGGGGCACAGCCAGAAGAGTTGATCCAAACTGACCAAAGCAGTATTCCATACCATATGACGTCATGCTCAGTATAGAAACTGGGGGGGGTTGGCCGGGGAGCAGCGATCGCTGCTCAGGAACTGTCTGGGTATCGGTCGGCAGGTGGTGAGCAATTGCATTGTGCATCACTTGCTTTGTATATTATTATTATCATTATTATATTGTTATTATTATCATTACTATTTTACTGTATTTCAATTATTAAACTGTTCTTATTCCAACCCAGGAGTGTTTCTCACTCTTACTCCTCCAATTCTCTCCCCCATCCCATCGGGGTAGGGGCAGTGAGCGAGCGGCTGCGTGGTGCTTAGTTGCTGGCTGGGGCTAAACCATGACACCTGATAAATAAAGATCTTTTCTCCTGTTATTAAGACCCTGGGGAAATTCAAGTTGCCAGCTGATGTCTTCTGCATACCTCCCTTAGCACGACAGCTCCTATAGACACAAAATCTTTTACTTCCCATGTCTTCCAAATGTTAAATTTTTCCTTAATACCATGACATATCTGAAAAACAGGAATAAAAAAGATGCAGATTGCCTCTGTATTCTAAGAATCCATAATTCATAGAATCATAGAATACCAGGTTGGAAGGGACCTCAAGGATCGTCTGGTCCAACCTTTCTTGGCAAAAGCATGGTCTAGACAAGATGGCCCAGCACCCTGTCCAGCTGACTCTTAAAAGTGTCCAACGCTGGGGAATTACACCACTATATCACGAATAAGTGCCATAAAAATAACATTTCTAAATACCATTACAGAATTCACTGACCTCTCTGGTTTTGGTGCAGAATGGTTCTGCCATTGGAATATGACATACTCCTGGAAGAGTGGAATGCTGCCCATCGTATAAAGTACAATGTCTTTTAGTTGTCCTAGAAAAGGAGAAAACATACTTGGTGAGAAGAACAGGGAGAAAACAGAAGAGAAAGCAAGAAATTTACACAAACCCAAATCCAACATTCCTGAGAGGGAACAAAAGTATCAGTATGATATTAATGACCAAACTGCAATCCTGTTTTGCCTCTGTACAAACCTTTCAGAATTGAGCTCAAGAGTATAAAACTGTTACTCCAGTAGTACACTGTCAATCAATCAGAGAAAATGTATTGTTAACAAGACGCTGAAATGCTGATTTGTTCCTAAACAACACAAACAGCCACATTATGCTGCGATTCTACCCAAAAGAAATCAGTTAAATTTAATGGTCAGGCAAGTAATGTCTGAAAAAAAGAGCACAGTAAGCTTACAGGAAGGGAAGGAATCAAGTCTGAATTACCACAAAGCTAGTCAAAATAGAGCTTGTTCATATCATTGCTCTCCTACGCTGAAAGGATGGGAATTTATAAGAACAGCATCCTGAACAAAAGAGGTGTGAACTGAAATAGAAAAACCCTGGAACAGGATGTCTTCATGTTCTTAGAAAGATTACACACATGCACTGGCAGCTTGCAAGTAGAAGAATCCTTTTTCTCCATTCTTTCAATTGAGAAACTGTCTCCTTATATGGAAATAGTCAAACATGCTGCAGAAACTACCATCCAGCATACCATTTTGACAACTACTGGAGCTGTTACCTGCTATCACTTTACCTTCCAATGCACTGCTTCAAGCTAATTCAGCCAACTGGATGGCAAAAACCCTCTGGAACAAAATTCTTTAAGACATTCCCTTCTTTCCCACAGTGCGTCACATATTGTACTTTACAGGAGAAAAGGCAACAACCAAATTCAATCCATAATTAAAATAAAAAATTTCTGCTGGTAATACTGCTTGTAACAGTTCCCCACCCAACTGACTGGCAAATATTTAAAAGAAGGTTTTAAATACAAGTTACATGTTACATTTGAAACAGAAGAACCGACAGGGTAGCTTTAAGGACTTCAAGGATGAGATTATAAAATAGGAAAAGAGATCAGCAAATTAAAAACGTATGCAAAATGCGATACAGCTGTTAAAATCAGCTGAAACACTAATATTAATCTTTCCTTTATGGGACACTGAAGAGCTGCAAACAGCATGTATCTGATTTTACACACTTTTTTTCAGTGTATGCTAACAAATTATTTAGAATTGGAGGAAATGGGAAAAATCATAATCTATTTCCTGCATTACAGTATTTCAGATGTTCTTAAGTCAGGTCCTTTCACTCAGAAAAGCCCTGAGGAAAGCTCACATATGCACAAATATTAATCTCTGACTTTCAGATACCCTATGTTCTTTGGAGAGAACAGCCACATCACTACTTGGTCTAATAAAGAAATCCCACTACGTTTAGCACCATACGTACAAACCGCATGGAAGTAAGTAACAATGCTAAGACCCATGACTGCTCTGAGCAATGGACCATGTGTGTTTGCACTCAGAGTGCACCAATTTCTCTTCTGCATAGGTGGCTGCAACTCTGCAAAGGCCACGGCCATTCGCTATGGGGCCAGTTGATGTGTCTGTACATTGCTAGGCTTAGGGTGCAAATAAAGGCAGATTTGAACCAATCTCTGATTCTTGCTATCTAGGAAGTAATGGCTGGCACAGAGGAATGCCTTTTAGC
Source organism: Pelecanus crispus (assembly GCF_030463565.1). NCBI lineage: Eukaryota > Metazoa > Chordata > Aves > Pelecaniformes > Pelecanidae > Pelecanus > Pelecanus crispus. The sequence goes on along the minus strand of NC_134676.1, from coordinate 69,958,296 downwards.
CTCTCCTCCTTTCCGTAGCCCTGCTACTCAAGTGAGGAGTTGGCCATCCTGATCTGTTCCACTCACCTGTCTGCACGGTACAGGGCAGCAGCATGTAATTTTCACTGCCGCAATACCGTTCCTCTGTATCCCCTGCAGAGAGAATGAAGGTTACAGAATCACAGATGCCTTCCTGCCTTACTCCCCCAGAGACCAAAGAGCCAGAGAGCAAACGACAGTATCGGCCTAAGGCTCCTCTCATTACAGGGGTTTCAAGACCTTCCCCGTGTACCCTGAGTGGCTCCTTATGGAACCATCAGGAAACAAGAAATAAAGAACTCAACAGCCACTCTTCAAAGACAATCTGCTCCTTAGATCTCACAGTTTTAAATGTGGAGCAGTCCTCACGCCCTCCAGCAGAAGGAGAGCCTGCTTAACAACAGAGCACAACTGAATGTTATACAATTGCCTGATTGTTTACATAAAACCAGGAAGAACTCATCAAGTGCCTACCTAGAAACTAGCCACACTATTTGTAGTAGAAGCGCACAATCCAGACGGAACAAGGATAGCATGAAGGGAAAGCACAGAGATGCCCCCAGTGGGGGAGATCAGAAGCAGCACCTGAAAGCATTGGACTGGCAACTACAAGCAAGCGGCTAAGAGCCAGGGCTGCCTAGCTCCTGCTAGCCATCTGACCTCTGTAGGGTTCTGTGGAGAACCCCCACCAGACCCTCATGCTGCCTCTGTGCATAACAGTGGATGGTGGTACAGGAGAAAAGAGAATTCTTTCCCTGGGAAAAGGGCATGTATGTTTTTATGCATAACTGCTTGTGTATCAAGCTCAAGGATACAGTGGTACTCGTAGTGCAAGCAAACCCTTGCACTGTTGCATAGTTTTGCTGTGCCTGCCTTGCCCTTACCGCTTTTTCAAATTCAAAGCTGTTACATACTGCAATTTTGAAGGTGTGCCCAGAGTTTGTATTCCCCACCCTGCAGCAATAGCCACACTTTTAATCAGACAGTAAGGTGGCTTTCGCTCCTTTGTTTTGATTTTATCACAGTAACACAGTATTTTCTCGCAATGCTGACTATGACTGATGCTAGGAAGCAAAATACAACTCAAGTAAGTGAACAAACCAATCATTTCCATCTGTGATGAACAGTCCTCTACCACTTGCATCATCACCTTCTCCCTACTTTCAGTAGTGTTGAATTATCAACAGGCAATTAGTAAAGAGCAAAATGAAAATTCACACTGGCATCTGCTGTATAAAAAGCAGTCTCACCATGCTCTGCCTCTTCAGGGACACTGAAAGAAAATTCTCCCATGAAAAATTTTACAGAGTGTAACAATACTGTAATAATTGCAGCGGTGTACGTGACACAAAGAATTCAAACAATAAAGTTGGCAGCTGTTACAGGATTTCTTTTATGAAGCTATTTTCTGCATCTTCCCGACTGAGCTGAGTCATCTAAGTAAGCAGTTACCTTCTTACTCTTCTTTTCCTAGCAAACCAAACAGAAAGTATTAAAAAGCTAATCAGTCTGATCCAGCCAGGTGACTAACAGCACTGTAATAAACTAACAGTAGCCAAAGGCATAAAAAAAATTCTTCCAGGTTTTTTTTTTTAGTCACTTGTTTCAAAGAAGAGAACAACTGTTGTAGCCCACAATAGTACCTGTGGTTACTTCTGGATTTAGAAGTAGGGAGAACACCATGCAAATATTTTGGTACTTATTCAACAAAATATCTTTTATTGTTTAAACACACACACTAATAGATAAGCATAAAGAAAGCAGAGACCCTATATACAAAATAAAACACTTACTAGGAGTGCTAGTGATCTGCAGAATTAAGGTCTCAAAAGCTTGGAAATGCTATATAGTTCTAATTGCACCTATTCAGTGTTCCCCACTATAAGTCAAACCTATGCGCTAAACTAGGCAGAAGTCCTACACAACTCAATATATTGAGATCCTGTCATTAATGTCACAGTATGAATGCCCAAAGGGAACAAATTACAATTGTTGCCTACAGCTTTCTGCTCAGTTCTAGCTCTTCTCTCATTCCCATTCACTATTCCTTCTTCTTGCTTGTCATGGTTTTGGCTGGGATAGAGTTAATTTTCTTCCAGTAGCTGCCATAGTGCTGTGGTTTGGATTTAGTAGGAGAAGAATGCTGATAGCACACTGATGTTTTAATTGTTGCTAAGTAGTGCTAATGCTAGTCAAGGACTTTTCAGCTTCCCATGCTCTGCCAGGTGCACAAGAAACTGGGAGGGGGCACAGCCAGAAGAGTTGATCCAAACTGACCAAAGGGCTATTCCATACCATATGACGTCATGCTCAGTATAGAAACTGGGGGGGGTTGGCCGGGGAGCAGCGATCGCTGCTCGGGAACTGTCTGGGTATCGGTCGGCGGGTGGTGAGCAATTGCATTGTGCATCACTTGCTTTGTATATTATTATTATCATTATTGTATTGTTATTATTATCATTACTATTTTACTGTATTTCAATTATTAAACTGTTTTTATCTCAACCCAGGAGTGTTTTCTCAGTCTTACTCCTCTGATTCTCTCCCCCATCCCATTGGGGTAGGGGGAGTGAGCAAGCGGCTGCATGGTGCTTAGTTGCTGGCTGGGGCTAAACCATGACAGTCATTTTTGGCACCCAACGTCAGGCACAAAGGGTTTGAGATAATAACAGATTAACCAGAGTGTATTAAGGAATCTGTTAACAGTTGCCAGTCATGATATTAGTTCATCTGATCTGTACCACGTTCTTTTCTTTGCTGTACATGTTAAAGCTTGGTGTTGTTTTGTGCGGTGTGCTATGCTCTGCAGTGATTAATGATGTTTTGCTTGGGAGGTTCCTTATCAAAACCCTGACCTTGAGCATTGTTTGGTATCTGGGTTTCATACACAAGTCATTACTGTACTTCATGTACTACCTCATGGAGAGAGTTAGCAATTATACCTTTTCCTCGGAGGTTTGTTGTGGAGGAAGTACAGAATGGCACCTTCACTACCGTCTTCTATAATGCTTCCTCCCTCATTACAAAAACTTTTCAGTATTTTGAACATCCCTGGGCAGTTAAGATACTTCTATTGATACTTCTTGGGAATATTGTTTCAGTTTTGACAAAGGTTAGTAAGCAATTTAAGAATATCATCCAGAGATCTGCCCCAAGGCTGGAGAGTTATGAGTGGCAGGGTGTGTGGGATTGTATGGGCAAGTACCTAGGACAGTGGGCACCTCCAGTGTTTTGGAACTTCACCCCTGAACAAGTGCAGAATCCTGAAGAATTAGTAAAGTATTTGAAAAAAGTATGTTGTCACCCTGGCAACTCCAAAGAGACACAAATCATTGCAACACGCTGGGGGCTGGACCATGCCTATTGAGCCCTGTTCATCGCTATTCAGAACCCTCAAGGGAAAGAGAAGGTCTCTGGATCTGATGACAAAACAACAGGCACTGCAGCTACTCCAACCACAGCCACAGGTACTGCAGCTACTCCAACCCCTGTGACAGACACCGTGGCTAAAACAGAGAACCAACCCGTGCCAGTATCAGTTGCCCCTATACAGAAGACAAAATACACAAGAAAACCAGCTTGTTTAGTAAGGGATGAAGATGAACCAGGGCCTTCATGAGAACCAGAGGAGGAAGAACCCATAAATGAGATGGTAACCACCTAATCCCTATCCCTCAGTGAGCTGCAAGATATGCGAAAAGACTTCAGTTGTCATCCAGGTGAGCACATCATCACCTGGCTGCTCCGATGCTGGGATAATAGGGCCAGTAGCCCGGATTTAGAGTGTAAGGAAGCCAAGCAGCTGGGATCCCTTTCTAGGGAAGGGGGCATTGACAAAGCAATTGGAAAAGGGGCAAAAACGCTCAGCCTCTGGAGGCGACTTCTGTCAAGCGTGAAGGAAAGGTATCCCTTCAAGGAGGATGTTATATATCACCCAGGCAAATGGACCACCACAGAGAAGGGTATTCAGTAGCTGAGGGAATTAGGTGTGTTGGAGGTGATTTATAGTGACCTGAATGGCGAGCAGTTACCTAAAGATCCAGATGAAGTCAGGTGCACACGAAACCATGTGGCGGAAGGTGGTACAGAACGCACCAACATCATATGCCAACTCGTTGGCAATGCTGGCCTGGAAAGATGACAAGACACCAACGGTGGATGAAGTGGCTGGCCGACTCCGGGAATACGAAGAAACTATCTCTTCCTCCCTACGGGCCTGTGTCTCGGCTGTGGAAAAACTGTCTGAAAAAATGTGCCAAGCGTTCCAACAACTCAGAGAGGATCTGTCCTACTCCCCACCTGTACAGACCAGTGTCTCAGCCATTAGGAGTCAACATCCTCATGCTCAAGAGAGAAGGTACAGAGGATACACAGCACGGGGCACCCTGTGGTTTTACCTGCGTGATCACGGAGAGGACACGAGGAAGTGGGATGGAAAATCCACCTCGACCCTAGAGGCACAGGTGCATGAGTTGCAAGGAAAAAATATTACAAAAGGCTGTTCTCCCAAGAAAATCGCAGCTCCAGTTTCCAGTGAGCAGTTCCCCAGACAGAGTAAGAGGGCTAATTTTACTTCTGATCTTAATCAAGGGACTTTCGATTCACATTTACAAGGAGTGAACAACGAATACTGTGACCAGTGTTAGAGGGGCCCTGCCTCCTGCCAGGTGGAGGAAAGGGACAATTGGGTTTACTGGACTGTGTGGATTCGATGGCCTGGAACATCAGACCCACAGGAGTATAAGGCTCTAGTGGACACTGGTGCACAGTGCACCCTAATGCCATCGAGCTATAAAGGGGCAGAACCCATCTGTATTTCTGGAGTGACAGGGGGATCCCAACAGCTCACTGTACTGGAAGCTGAAGTGAGCCTAACTGGGAATGAGTGGCAAAAGCACCCCATTGTGACTGGCCCAGATGCTCCGTGTATCCTTGGCATAAACTACCTCAGGAGAGGGTATTTCAAGGACCCAAAAGGGTACCGGTGGGCTTTTGGTGTAGCTGCCTTGGGGATGGAGGAAATTAAACAGCTGTCCACCTTGCCCGGTCTCTCGGAGGACCCTTCTATTGTGGGGTTGCTGAAGGCTGAAGAACAACGGGTGCCAATCGCTACCACAACAGTGCACCAGAGGCAATATCGCACCAACCGAGACTCCCTGATTCCCATCCATAACCTGATTCGTCAACTGGAGAGCCAAGGAGTGATCAGCAAGACTCGCTCACCCTTTAACAGTCCCATATGGCCAGTGTGAAAGTCTAATGGGGAGTGGAGACTAACAGTGGACTATCGTGGCCTGAATGAAGTTACACACTGAGTGCTGCTGTGCCGGACATGCTAGAACTTCAGTACGAACTGGAGTCAAAGGCAGCCAAGTGGTATGCCACAATTGACATCGCTAATGCATTTTTCTCTATTCCTTTGGCAGCACAGTGCAGGCCACAGTTTGCTTTTACCTGGAGGGGTGTCCAGTAGACCTGGAACTGACTGCCCCAGGGGTGGAAGCACAGCCCCACCATTTGCCATGGACTGATCCAGACTGCACTGGAACAGGGTGAAGCTCCAGAACATCTGCAGTATACTGATGATATCATTGTGTGGGGCAATACAGCAGAAGAAGTTTTTAACAAGGGAAAGAAAATAGTCCAAATCCTTCGGAAGGCTGGTTTTGCCATCAAACAAAGTAAGGTCAAGGGACCTGCACAGGAGATCCACTTTTTAGGAATAAAATGGCAAGATGGACATTGTCAGATCCCAATGGATGTGATCGACAAAATAACAGCTATGTCCCCACCAACTAGCAAAAAGGAAACACAAGCTTTCTTAGGCGTTGTGGGTTTTTGGAGAATGCATATTCCAAATTACAGTCTGATCGTAAGCCCTCTCTATCAAGTGACCCGGAAGAAGAACCATTTTAAATGGGGCCCTGAGCAACAACAAGCCTTGGAACAAATTAAACGGGAGATAGTTCATGCAGTAGCCCTTGGGCCAGTCTGGGCAGGGCAGGATGTTAAAAATGTGCTCTACACCACAGCCGGGGAGAATGGCCCTACCTGGAGCCTCTGGCAGAAAGCACCAGGGGAGACTCGAGGTCGACCCCTAGGGTTTTGGAGTCGGGGATACAGAGGATCCGAAGCCTGCTATACTCCAACTGAGAAAGAGATATTGGCAGCGTATGAAGAAGTTCGAGCTGCTTCAGAAGTGGTTGGTACTGAAGCACAGCTCCTGCTTGGCACCCCGACTGCTGGTGCTGGGCTGGATGTTCAAAGGCAGGGTCCCCTCTACACATCATGCAACTGATGCTATGTGGAGTAAGTGGGTGGCACTAATCACACAACGGGCTCAAATAGGAAACCCCAGTCACCCAGGAATCTTCGAAGTGATCATGGACTGGCCAGAAGGCAAAAACTTTAGACTATCACAAGAGGAAGAGGTGACACATGCTGAAGAGGCCCCACTCTACAATAAATTGCCAGAAAATGAAAAGCAATATGCCCTGTTCACTGATGGGTCCTGTCGTCTTGTGGGAAAGCATCAAAGGTGGAAAGCTGCTGTATGGAGTCCTATATGACAAGTTGCAGAAACTGCTGAAGGAGAAGGGGAGTCGAGTCAGTTCGCAGAGGTGAAAGCCATCCAGCTGGCTTCAGATACTGCTGAATGAGAAAAGTGTCCACTACTTTATCTCTATACTGACTCATGGATGGTGTCAAGTGCCCTGTGGGTGTGGTTGCAGCAATGGAAGCAGAGCAGCTGGCAGCACAGAGGCAAACCCATCTGGGCTGCCGCATTGTGGCAAGATATTGCTGCCTGGGTAGAGAACCTGGCTGTAAAAGTACGTCACATAGATGCTCATGTACCCAAGAGTCGGGCCACTGAGGAACATCAAAACAACCAGCAGGTGGATCAGGCTGCTAAGATTGAAGTGGCTCAGGTGGATCTGGACTGGCAAAATAAGGGTGAATTATTTACAGCTTGGTGGGCCCATGACACCTCAGGCCATCAAGGAAGAGATGCAACATATAGATGGGCTCGTGATCGAGGGGTGGACTTAACTATGGACAGTATTGCACAGGTTATTCATGAGTGTGAAACATGCGCTGCAATCAAGCAAGCCAAATGGTTCGAGCCCCGCTGGTATAGTGAACGATGGCTAAAATATAAATATGGGGAGGCCTGGCAGATTGATTGTATCACACTCCCACAAGCCCGCCAAGGCAAGCGCTATGTGCTCACCATGGTGCAAGCAACAACTGGATGGCTGGAAACATATCCCGTGCCCCATGCCACCACCCAGAACACCATCCTGGACCTTGAAAAGCAACTCCTGTGGCGACACAGCACCCCAGAAAGAATCGAGTCAGACAACGGGACTCATTTCTGAAACAACCTCATAGATACCTGGGCCAAAGAGCACAGCATTGAGTGGGTATATCACATCCCTTACCATGCACCAGCCTCCGGGAAAATCGAACGATACAATGAACTGTTAAAGACTACCCTGAGAGCAATAGGTGGCGGGACATTCAAACACTGGGATACACATTTGGCAAAAGCCACCTGGTTAGTCAACACCAGGGGATCTGCCAATCGAGCTGGCCCTGCCCAATCAAAACTTTTACGTACTGTAGAAGGAGATAAAGTCCCTGTAGTGCGTACAAAAAATATGCTGGGGAAGACAGTCTGGGTTACTTCCCCCTCTGGCAAAGGCAGACCCATTCGTGGGATTGCTTTTGCTCAAGGACCTGGGTGCGCTTGGAGGGTGATGCGAAAGGATGAGGAATTCCAATGTGCACCTCAAGGGAATTTGATTTTGGGTGAAAATAGTCAATGAACTGAACTGTATGATGTTAATTGCTATATAATACTGTATGTTATCTCTTTACTGTATGTTATCTCTCAACTGTATGTTAATATAATAATACAGTATAATGTTAATATAATAATATAGTATGTTAACGTTAAGTATATAATACTGTATGTTATGGTTGCTGTATGCTACATCAATGGTATTACAGTAAGAATTGCCCAGCTTAACGAAAATGAACTTTGATGAAACTGTGTTGGAATGAGAACTGGCTTCAGCATGCAACAATCCAACACCACACACCACCTCTCCTGCTCTGAAAGACTGTGATGACAGATGGAACCCAAAGTCATGGACTAAATAAACTCAGTGGACATTTTAGAGGGATGGCCCATAGACGAAGGGAATGATATCTGTGTGTATATATCAAGGTAGGGAAACTGGTGGTGATTAATTAGCATGCATTGGAAAGGAGTAGGACCTGTGCATGACATAGATGGTACAGAATAAAGGGTGGTTTCGGCTGGCATAGAATAAATTTTCTTCATAGTAGCTGGCATAGTGCTGTGTTTTGGATTTAGTAGGAGAAGAATGCTGATAACACACTGATGTTTTAGTTGTTGCTAAGTAGTGCTAATGCTAGTCAAGGACTTTGCAGCTTCCCATGCTCTGCCAGGTGCACAAGAAACTGGGAGGGGGCACAGCCAGAAGAGTTGATCCAAACTGACCAAAGCAGTATTCCATACCATATGACATCATGCTCAGTATATAAACTGGGGGGGTTGGCCGGGGAGCAGCGATCGCTGCTCGGGAACTGTCTGGGTATCAGTCAGCAGGTGGTGAGCAATTGCATTGTGCATCACTTACTTTGTATATTATTATTATTATTATTATTACTACTATCATTATTGTATTGTTATTATTATCATTACTATTTTACTGTATTTCAATTATTAAACTGTTTTTATCTCAACCCAGGAGTGTTTTCTCAGTCTTACTCCTCCGATTCACTTCCCCATCCCATCAGGGCAGGGGGACTGAGTGAGCCTGGTGCTTAGTTGCTGGCTGGGGCTAAACCACGACATTGTTTCATACCTGAAAGGAGAATCATGATGTGCTCCCTAAAGCCCAGGTAACAAAAAGTACCTGGACACCTACAAGGCACTGATTTTAATAGCAGCTTGAGTAAATCCTTCCCATCTAGACCCAAGCCTCTTTCCTATGTAGTGCTTGGCATGAGTCAATCACTATACAGAAGCCAGGGTACCTTTCAACAAAAATAACCAACTGTTTTTGCAGCTTTAACCAGTGCCGCCTTCTTTCCAAGACTGCTGACATAGTTTGTTTGCAGGACCCTGATCTTTCATTAGAAGGTATTTCAGAAAAATTGCATCTTTTCAGACTTTGGTGGACAATTAATCTATTTTGTCCCATGAAGGTTATCTTCCTGTCAGCAGCATTGTTTTCATAATGATTTATGATATATAATGGAATCACTCTTACAGATGATACAACCCTGTGAAAGGCAAAAATGCAGACCCTACCTCCAAAGAACCAGCAGTCTAACACCCACTGGCAAACACCATCAGCGAAAAAGACTTATCACAGAAATCAAATTGTCAAATGAATCAGAAAACTGACAAGTCATAATAGTCTGTATTAAAGGGCAAGCTAGTCATGAATTTAAAATTCATATTAGATATTGTTTTCCACACTGAAATATTGTCATGTGCTTTTCTGAGAAGCATCTTGGTTTCCTGAAGCCATGAAACAAGTCCCTACAAGTTCCCATTCTTCTACACCAAAATGAAAACTTACGTGCCCAAATGAAACACTGCTCATATATGGGCTATGCCATTATTACTGGTGACCATCGGAATAAACTCTAAAGGAAGACACAGATCACACAATCACAGAATGGTTGAGGTTAGAAGGGACCTCTGGAGGTCATCTGGTACAACCCCCTGCTCAAGCAGGCCACTGAGAACTGGCTGCCCAGGACCATGTCCAGGTGGCTTTTGAATATCTCCAAGCAGGGAGACTCCACCACCTCTCTAGGCAACCTGTGCCAGTGCTTGGTCACTCACACAGTGAAAAAGTGTTCCTAATATTCAGAGGGAACCTCCTGTGTTTCAGTTTGTGCCCACTGCCTCTGGCCCTGGCCCTGGGCACTAATAGAAAGAGCCTGGCTCTGTCTCTTTGCAACCTCCCTTCCAGTCTTTGTATACATTGATGAGATCCCTCTTGAATCTTCTCCAGGCTGAACAGTCCCGGCTCTCTCAGCCTTTCCTCATAGGAGAGATGCTCCAGCCCCTTCGGTATCTTCGTGGCCCTTTGCTGGACTCTCTCCAGTATGTACGTGTCTCTCTTGTATTGGGGAGCCCCAAACCAGAGACAGCACTCCAGGGGTGGCCTCACCAGTGCTGAGTGGAGAGGAAGAAGGATCACCTCCCTTGACCTGCTGGCAACACCCCTACTAATGCAGCCCAAGATACTACTTGCCTTCTTTGCTGCAATGTAAATGACCCCTGTCCTTTCACTCATCTTCGCATCACATAAATACACTGATTTGTTCTACAACCGTTTTTTTTCCCTTCTTTTCGAAAGGGATATGTTCTTAAAACCCAAACTTAACCGAGCTGATTATTTCCTTTCCAGTTCAGAAGTTATGATGCATACTGGCAAGTGCTGGGACATTTCAAGCTGTGGGAGGATATTAGCTAGCTTCAAAATGAATTGTTCATTTTGATAATGACATTTTGGATGAAGGATGGTCTCGGATTTCATATCTGGGTTCATTTCCTGTCTCTGTTAATGTCTTTCTGCCTGACCTCTGCAAGAGTTACGTTTCTCCGTACTTCCACTCCTCATCCATAGCAGACAATAACGCTACAATCATTCCAACTGTTTCTTGTTTAAAACTGCAGGCGCTCTGACCCAGAGGCTATTTCCTACCATGCACGCAATTCACAGCTTAGCACAGTTAGTCTCGCCTCACCTACCTAGGAGTCTGACAGATGATAATGCTGTACAAATAACTGGTGCTTTACTCACAGCCATCCAAACCACATATCCAAGTATGTTTAATATCTTTGCTACATAAGTCAATATTGATACTAAAATTACTCATTTCTAAGTACTACTGGCAGAATAAGGATGATTGTGATTTAATCTGTATAAATGATCAGCCTAAATACTTTTAGACTTGAAAAAAAGATGAAAAAAAAAGACCATAGTCAGCAATACAGCTGCTCTCCACCCATAAATCAACTCTAGTATAACAGGAAGCAGTTTATATGGGGCTTGCTCCTGCAGGGGACTTAGTCATTTAGATATACTGGACTTAAAATGTACTCTCTTACAAGAAAAAGCATTTCAGTTACACACACAAAACAATGTCAGTAAGTTAAAACTTGAATAGCACTGCAGAGAACAAACCCAGGTATACATGTTCAGCTGACAATGAAATATTGCCAGCAGCCTCACAAAAGCGCAAAGAGGCTACATCAACTATTCCAAACACTTAAAATTGGGTGGAATACCAATAAGACTTTCAGATATAGTACACCTATACAGATAGTACTATTAATAAATTTATCTCTTAAAAATGTGCAACTGTATTTTTTAAATACTTGGGTGTAGTTGGTGATCTTTAAATGTAGCTTTTTCCCCGCTGCCATTTGCCTGAATTTTTCTAAACGTCAGATAGTCAAGGAGGGGAGGACTGACTGGTGTACACACACTTTGGAAAAATTTTACTTCCTTTTGGTTCTTAGCAAATAAAAAATGTCAGCATCTCTCCCTGTCTTAAAACAACCTCCTCTCTCTTCCCACTGTGTTGCATTTGATCTTTCTTCTGTAGAGCCTCATTATTACTGCATGTATTTTCCTACCTGACTCCTACTATGCCTTCTTGCACCCCTTCATCTCATTTCAGATTCTTCTCAAAACTTCAAACAGCCTGTGCTCTTATCCATGTTCCTCCCCCACACCTGAGAACAGGAGATCTCTTCTCTTCAGAAGACTTCCCAAGAAGCTATACTTTAGTTCATTCGAGGCCATTCTTCAAAGCCTGGTATTTCTTCTATGTCTGTTAGAGCTGAACTTCTTGTAATCTCATTCCTGTTTCCTGTCATGACTTCTTGTATGAATCTCACTTTTTGCCATAAGAACTGAGGTTATCACCTCATTCCACAAAAACCTAATTTAACATTAACATGTTATTATATGGTTTAACCCCACTTGTCCCCTTTTGTCTCTGCGCAAACTACGAACACAATTAAAAACAAATGTTACTCACCTGTCAATGAACTGGTCAATTATGACAAGATCACCAGGTTGTACTTCCTCTCGTAATGAACCACAGGCAGTAGTCACTAATACATGCGAACAATTTTCTTCTTTTAATGCCCAGATATTGGCACGGTAATTGACATTTGATGGCATAATTGTATGATGCCTTCCATGTCTGCAAAGATACATGTTGCAAGAGAGTAAAATAAATCAGACTGAAATTGCCTTCCTTCTCCCAGATAAAGAGAATTCCAGGAAATGTAATTTCCCTAACAACCCTGGGAATGGAACTGATCATTTCAGCTACTGCCAGTGTAGCTTGTCTTCCTAACTGTATTACTGTTCCCTCAGTTTTTGATTTAAGAAGTTGTGGTGTAGTTTTCTTCTTAAATGCAAAATTTTTAAGTTCAAGACTGCAATGAAAAGAATCTTGAAAACACAATTCAAATATACTTCAGCAGCTTCAAAAGTACAAAAAGCATCTTTCTCTGAATTTTGTCAGTTCCATAGATTCTGAAAACCCAGGTGTAGCAAATGAAATCTTCCATACACTACGACAAATTTGTAAGATTTACATACACCTCTACAAATTTTCTGCCCAGAAGTGCCATTTGTATTCTCCCACCCAGAAAAGAGCAGCACATCACAGGAATTAAAACTAGAAAGAACACAGTTTTAATCTGTTGTCTTCCCAAAGAAAACAGTAGAATCATCACATTTTTCTCTTTGCTCTTAAAATTATCTGACAGCTTTCATAAATTAGAAGAATGACTTCACACTGCTGCAGCATGTTTTTTCACTAAGACAGGAAATACTTAGTCTTACAAGCACAAGCTTTCATGTTATCTCTGTCATCGCTACAGAGGTACATCACTCACATAGTGACTAAACACATTTGAAAATTATTTTCAAATACGTAAGAGGCAAGGAGGAACTTAATTTCACAACTGATTCTTTCACAGTGACCAAGAGGTCTTGAGAACTTGATCAGTTGTGAACTGGGAGTTGCACACAACATGACCAAGCACTGTCAGGCAGGATTCCCATGTTGTCATTAGCATTTCTGATAAGCTACTAGGCATGTAGTTTTATTGTTTAATGTTGCAGTTGTTGCCATAACCCTCTTCTAGAATATACATGCCTTTTTTTTTTTTTTTTTTTTTAATCTGGCAATCATAAACAACTCTGTTATTTTTCTGAAAACACGAAGTGAAGCTGCAGGTACCTCAGCCCCAAAAGTAAACTCATGGGGGTGATACGTAAATGGTCATAAATCCCAGTGAGGATGTAAACCACAGCCAAGCTGCTCAGTCATCTGTAGCCCAAGGCCTACTTTGATACAGCACGTCTATAGGACCTTGGCTTAGCATTTCATTTGAGAAAATGAGAAAAATGTTGTCCACGTGTAATCAAATACATGAGCAAAGCCCATGCAAGGTAAGAAAAGTAAAACCACAGAAAGAAGTGTAGCTGCAGAGATGGTAACAGTCAGCAGCTTAAGGGAAAAATACTGGGCATGAAAAGAATTTTGGGGCCCTGAGTGCACCACTGGGTCATAATTGCTCTGGCCAGCCTCACCCTGGGCCTCCACCCAAACACCCGGTGCCCATGAGTCCAGGTGCTCCCGCCTCCAAGCTCAGGCCCCAGCCCTCACTCCTGGCCTGAGCAAAGTCACAGGTGTGCCTGTCCCCAGCTGCGTCTCCCGGATGGCCTTCAGACCTCTGCTGTCGTTTGTCTCCAGACACGTTTTCTGGATGAACTTTGGACACACACCGCAGCCTTGTCTCCAACCCTGTCTCTGGCCCCATCTCCTACTGCTCCTGCCTGGACTCCCTGGATGATTACCGGACTTGATTCATCACCTCGACTTGTCTGGGACTGCTGATGGACCCTGTTATCAGCACCTGGCTCCACCCGTGCTGTTCAGATGCTGAGAAGTGTCAGTATTCCTATGTCTAATCTAGTAGCACATTGGTCCTAGATATCCACTGTTACGTTAGTGTGAAATTTCCATGTGCTCATCTGTAGATCCTGTTTCGAGATTCTCTTCTGAGTATGGTAAGAGATGTTTCAATAAAAACGACCCAGGGAGGAAGAACGACATGGGATGCAGCCTCCTAAGCAATAAAGGTAACAGCCAGAGGACTCAATAATCAAAGGGAATGATTTGGAAGAGTCTGCAGTGGTACCAGAGATACAGTTCATCTGGAAACAGGCAATTTCCCAGTTTCACAAAGGAAATTTGCAAACACAGGGAGCAGACAGATTACTGAGGTTATCAGGCACAACCTACCTACCACCAGAGCAGGCAACCTTGCAGGTTGCTGTTATTCCTAGGGCAACAGCCCCCACTGGATTTCTCTTTCCTAACCTAGATGGTATTTTTAATACTCTTAGTCCCTGCAGCATCAAATTTGTTCAGCAAAAAAAAACCAGACTGCTGCTGGACTTTGCTAGCAACCACACAGAGCAAGATGAAGTCAGAGTAAAAATTCAGTTCATCTAATGTAAAAAGAAAAAACTTTTCAGAAAACTTCAAGACACATAATATAAAACCCCTTAAAACGTTCATTTACCTTGCCAACAGCACACAGTCCACATTTTTTATCTTTCCCAATATCAAAGCATCCGAAGGCTGCAAAGCAAGCAAATAAGAATGAGCTACAGCCTGACAATCACATTAGAAACCTTAACTGCTATTTAAAGATAAGCATGATAGTTATGAAAGGAAATACTGGTTACCACTGTTGTCTCACATTTTCTTCAGCTCAGAGTAAGCCTGTAATTTGATACGGCAGATTAGTAAAACAGTCTGGAACAGGAAGATCAAACTTGACACTGGAAGGATTATCACAGTTTTTCTGTGCTCATACCAACATAAAATATTGCAACTCCTTACTTTAGGGTTTGAAACAGTAACACTTTCAAATACTTTGAAACACTGTTTGTGTAGCACTGTTTGAAACATGAAAAAACAAACATGTACATTTTGCCTTTAAATTGGTTAGCACATCTCACTCTCTCCTGTAAACTTTAGTTGCTTTTTGCTAAACAGGTGCCATTCCCTATTAAAAGCCCTCTCCCAGCAGAAATCACATTTAATCTGTTCCTTTCCATAACACTCCCCACTCTCTTCTCTATCCTCTTTTTACCATGGCCCCCTAGCTCACACGCATGTTCTAGACTCCTCCAACCCACCCTTCATTCCCGCTCCAGCTTCCTGATAAACTCCCTCTTCCCTGCTGCTGGGTGTCCTGCTTTTGGGGAGTGAATTGTGATATGACAGACAACTTCTGGTACACTAGCGGCAGAAGTAGTGTCGGATTTGTTCAGCCCAGGGACCAGGAGACAGCATGCACTCTCCTCTCACAGCTACAGGAGAACAGGCATTCCTCCCGACTGACCAACCAGCCAGGAAGCTACAGTATTTTGTTTTTCGCTGCCCAGCTGGGACACGTGCCCTGCCTTGGAGATGGTCATACTGTCCCCGTGGGGCAGCCCCCAAGACATCCATCACCACTACAACAAATTAACTGCTCTGTGGGCTGTTCCTGGACTATATGCAACAGGGATCTGAAATACACAATGCTTCCAGCTTCCCTTTTTGTTAAAAAAATGCAAGGCCTCTGTTTAATTAGATGCTAAACTGTATTTGTGCTGAGCAGTGGTGCAGTTGGATGTGCTGCTTCTCATACCCAAAACTGTGTGCATTTCACTCTTTTTATTGCAGTGCAGAAGAAACTGTAAATAAGCTGGAAGCCACTCTGGAAATCTCTCCTTCCATGCCCTGGGATTTAAAGCAGAAATAGCTATTAACAAAAACTGCGATTTTTTTACTAATCACAAGTTTCTAAGTGTCTAGAAGGACTCACACATTTGCATTTAGAAACGTTCTGTTGCCTGCTACTTGATATTATTTTATTTGTATTTTAATGCTAGCTGCACGATTTCAATTACCATTTAGTTTTACAGCTGTTAATTCTATTACACACATGAAAATTTGCAGAGATCTAGAATAAAGTAGTAAGTTGAGTCCCACATAGCTGCATTTTGGAGATACTAATTTCTAATAAAAACACCACTTTCTATTCCCTATTGCACAGCTCTTTTTGGTCATTTTTAATGTGAAATCTCTTCAAAGCACCATGATTTACTCAATCACCTAGGTTTAAATTCTGCCAGACACAGGTTTACCACTTTTTTTTTAATAAAGGGAATATTCCAGAATATTTATTTTTAGAACTGTATTGTATTCTGCCTTCTTTTTAAAAGTCTCCATTTAACAGTAACCTATTGACATTCAAATGTTTAATCTATTTACCTTACTTTACACATACTCTTCTGAACCAGACACGGTTTTAAAAGTGAAATTTCACACAGGGCGAAAACCTTGCTGTCTTGTTGCCAAGGCATTTTGATGTTTCAACATTCCACAACAATGACAGTTCACAATAATTAGCACTTGGGGGTTTGTTTTTTGGGTTTGTTTTGGTTTGTTTAGAGATTGCACATTTGTTGCGTGAAGTAACGAACATGCAACTTAGCTCACAGCGGGATACAAAAATACTCTTAAAAACTAAAGAGGACTTCAGCTGAAATTCCTTGCCTCCTATCAAAATGAATCGTGAAGATCAGTAAGATGAAGACTGGATCCTTTGCTTTACAAGTGAGAGATTCAAGTTTATTGCAAGCGATGGATTCAAGTTTATATCAATTTCCAAAATATTTGGGGTAGAAGGGTACAATTTAACTGCTATTTGATACTCATCCCCACCGCATAACTGCACTGAATTCTGGCATATACCGCTGATGCAGCAAGAATTCAACTCCTTTGAAATCCAACAGGCTTCAAAATCTAGTTGCAGCAGCCAGGGTTTCCTTCCCTGTCTGCTGTCATCCTAGTCACTTCAAAAGGGTTCAGGGTGGCTGTGTAACAGGACCAGTTGTCATCTCTATACAGATTTCCACAGAACACATTCAGGGCATCTTCCAGGTGACTGCCTGAATACCCTTCTTGCCTGATTGCTAGAAACATGGCAGAGAGAAAGATTTGGAACAAAGAATGCGCTGCTAAATGATGAACTGACAGTTTAAGAAAAGAATTTGCAGATACTGCATCATGGGTCATTAAAAGAGAGGAAATAAGGATAAATCAGCATGTGTAAAGTTACAAGGAAGCGCAAAATACAGACATTTCAAACTATGCATTAACCACATAACAGAGCTAGTGGGAGAAAAAGAGCAGAACGGAATCACACACAAGTTCTTTCCAGTGCCGTACCTCTCTACTATTATCTCAGTTGTAGTGAGGAGCTTTGAAATGCTGGTAAAATAATAAAAACTTCCAATGGAACAATCTGAATTTAAAGTTGTAATACAGTATTTTTAAAGCAGGATTTTATAAAAGGCCCAATAAAAAGTTCTTGAACATTAGTAATTCATATAGGTATTTAACTACTTCCCCTTCCACAAAATCCCAGTCAGATATATATTACTCAGTGTTGCAAAACAGAAAAGGAAGCAAAGAACCCTGGGCAGTTAACCCTAAATTATGACAGTAACAAACAACTGAAATAAATCCCCTTTGTCTGCAACATAAATATGCATAAAGTACTATTCATGTGCTGCTTACAGAATTAATTTTTTCCTTGGTCTCACCTCAGAAGCAAGCTGGAACAGAAGAAAAGAAAATGAACAAGCCAAATAAAAGTCTCAGGAAAACTTGAGATGGAAAAGTATCTCATAGGTTCCCCAAGTCTTTATTTAACCTGTGATCTAGTTTAGGAACCAAACGACGTACATCGTTTTGGGGAGGCGGAAGAGGAGCTTTAGTGTTATGTCACAAGGTCTGATTTTCCTGATGCAAGCATACAAAGCTCATTTGCAAGGTGGATCCCTTCCCCTCCTCCCCTGCTTCGTTTCCCACATACACCCTATGATGAAAAAAAGAGGGGGGTACCTAAATTAACTTTCTAGAACAGGAAAATATTTTGCCGATTTTGGGAAAGGTGATTCAGAACCAACTTCTGTCACCCAGAAAACAAAACAATCTAACTGAAAGTTTATTCTGAACAAAATTTTGTTAGTAGCTTCAAAATTCAATGATGAAGGTAAATGCTGCTGCAAGCAATTTTCTTATTCTATAAGAAAACAATATTTTCCATATCTGGAGATGGAATGCCATAAGTTTTTAAGGTATTTGCCACAGAATACCGAATTTTTGATGCAATGAAAATGGTGCAAGTGGACAAGGGAGAGAACAAGGCTAGCTTATTAACAGCTGTAAGGATATTTATTTTTTAAAAAAATAACGTACTGCATCTTCCCTAGTATTACTAATGCAACTTGAAAGATCATGGGAGGACCAATGCCAATAGAGAATTTCAAAAATTCTCATACTAGTTTCCTTTAAAGTTTTCTGCATTTCACCTGAAAAAAATAGCCCCACATTCCCTGATGATGTAAGTTTTGTTATTAAGTAATTCTTGTGATTCAAGAAGGCCAAAGCAGAAGACAAATCAAGGACTCTATATGAACAAAATGTAAGCTATTATTCTGCTTCTAAAGGTAAAGAAACAGCATTAAAGAAACGTCTATTTTGCTGTTGTCAAATGTCACAGGTGCTAAGCAACATCACCACCAGAAAGGTGGTCAGTTAAAAGTCTTTTGGCTATGTCCTTGCCAAGAAACTTCAGAATTAAGACCCAGAACATAAGGAAAGTAGAATCATACACTTTGCATTTTTACAGGATAGAATGAAATGGACATATATTTTTTAACTATGCCTTGCATTTTTCTTTTGGCATTCAGACATTCATTTTCATTCTTCCTAATTTTGCTTGAACTAAATAGGGTTGATGTTGCATCTGTAATTTTCCCAGCAATGAAACAACCACAAAGTTCTGAACACTTATTTAGATTAAGCCCTTTACCTCTTAAAATTTCAGGCAGAGTCTCTCTCCACTGATGTCACAGCTCTATGAAAAAGCATCTTTATGGCAGAAAAACCCCAGTCTGGTTTTATTTCAGTAACAATCAAGAACAAGACACACCTTTAGAAAAAAATACTAACATAAACCACAAACTCCTGAACTTTTCCAAGCACACTTAAAAAAACAGTTCTCTTTGCCCTTTAGCATTCGCCAATAGCTGCTTCTCTCATCTCTGTTGTTCTAAAATGAGAGAGGCAGACTCTGTAACACCTCCTTCCTGAATGCTAGAAAGTCTCAGCAGCAAAATAAGCAAACACTGATCCACCTGATGATACCAGTTAAATTTATGAGGTTTGCTTCTGCTTCAGATTGAAGTCCATCAACCTGATCCACTCAATGCACTTTATGCCACTGTAACTTGTGGTCTAAGCCCTGCACGTCTTACACTAAGGCTGATCCACCAGTTGCTTCATGAGGGCGAAAACTGCGTTCAAACACTGAAGTTAATGCGATTCCATGCAGGACTGAATCTACATGAAACAACCATCAGACCAAGGGCCTGTGTTCTTAGGAGCTCAGGTCTGCAGGCAGAGAGAAGAGATACAGTCTAGCAGGGGTTAAGGACAAAAGTTCACTGTTTGGCTGTGCTCCCCTTCACAGATACAGAAGCCCTACAAATCATAGAATCATAGAATTGTTTAGGTTGGAAAAGACCTTTAAGATCATCCAGTCCTGCAGTCTTCCAACCAGGTAAGCTTAACAGTCCCAGTTCAGCTCACCACAGTATCTAGAATCCACGCTTAGTTCCTACCATGGCATCTCAGTTATACCTCTCCCCCCTTACACAGAGATAGAATATTCACAAGCTTTTTCTTTAAGTTCAGCCTATGTTAAATGCATAACACACAAGCTCAGACAGAGCCAGTCCATTGATCAAGGCTTCTCACAAACCACAACAGGCAATGAAGATTTATTTTCCCCTATTCATGTTGCATTCTGTGAAGAACACAGAAAAAAACCCAGCAGCTAAGCTGCTTCCTAAACAAAATTAAAAAAGCCTTCCATACTGACCAAAGGTGCAAGATCAAGGAAGCTTTTTCCACTCCCTTGCAGAGAACACATCCTGCAGGTACTCCTACTCTCCTCAGTAATACTAAACCCTGCTGTAGGCCACCTTACTGCACTGCAGTATTTGGGCCACCCAAATCCTGTTGCATCCCAGTGCTGTGACAGAACAGCCCTCCAAATGCTGTGCTGCCGCTGTGCCCTTAACTCTGACAACTGAGCAGGCCCCTGTGAGGGAGGAGAAGAGTGTCTCATCCTTCCTGGATACAAAGGCTTCAGTGAATATGTGCTACCAGCATAGTGCTATTTTTGCTTTGTGAGCAGTCTGCATACACAGCCATGCTGTGACCATCCATGACTCTCAAAAAATAGGGAATGCAATGGCAAGTGGTTGGGTTTAGCCAGTCCATTCTACTTCAGACCAATGCTGGCTACCAGTTGGAAAGCAGGGTATGGAAAATGGAGGAGGCAAGTTCCCTTTATTCTCTTGTGGTTGTTAGCAGATTTTGAAGGATGGTGGAAAAGTCAAATGTATTTTTCTGATTATGTTTTCTCCTCCCTTAATCTTTACCTCCTTCCCCTTCTTGAATGGCGCACACACCAAACTCTGCTTGCTCTTTACACTCTTACTTCTCCTTTAAACCATTTTGAATGGAGGCACGGATTCAGATTTTCAATCACACACCACAGCACTGAGCTTTCTGGCAAGCTTCTACCCATAAAATGGCTCTTGCTACCACATGCCAGATGTTTTATTGTATGTATACTAGCTTACACTGGTAGATTTCATAAGATCTAATTCTGACTGCAATTATAAAGCGTCCAGACTCCTCTGGTCTTAGGACATTACAGAATATCTGAGATCCAGTTCTTCTATGAACTTCCTGTGTCAACTAGAACTTCTCTCCCACTTGATTTCCTGCCTATAAAACCCTGTCTCAACCTTTGTCTTGCCTGTTCCGACTATAAATGCTTTGGGGCAGGAATTGTCCTTCACAACACGCTCGGCACTGTGTGTAGAGCAACACCCCCAACCTCCACTCCCTTTTGCTGAGGAAAAGGGCTGAAGCAATGTGAAGGAGAGTTGGTCAAGAATACATGTGCCACAAAAACAGTTTCAGAGCTTCATTTTCAAATCAGTTTAAAATTATGTGATTATAAGCACGACTGTAAGGAGACCATTGGTATGTAAACCATAATTCAGGGAAAATGGTGGCCCATATACCTCAAAGGACAGTTTTCTGCAGTTCAGAAAGGTTCCTGGGGCGATCTGACATATACTACAGGTCACACAACAGCACCAATTTGAAAGAGATGGTTTATTTCTCTTGACTGTAAATTCAGGACTGAGTTTGTAAATTCATCCAATGGACAAATGAGAAGAGGTATAGTCTCCTTTGCACGTCATCTTTCTAACACCTTGCTTCTACAAACTAAGAATCACACAATACATAGCAACTAAAAGGAAATAGTCTTGTGACAGTACCTCCTTTATGAATTCATTTAACAGTCTGAAAATTCTTAAAGCATACAAATGTCTTTAAAACCAGCAAAAAGTCTCAGTAATAAAAAAAAAGGTTATACAGACCTTGCCATAAGGAGTATCAACATATTTTTCTGTTCTTCCTTCTAAGATATCTGGATCATCCAGGCCAGTTCCACCAATAATTCCGATCTTACACAGAAAAAGTACATATTAGTCCTCTTGAGATTACGCTCCATTTAACAGCATGTCTGAAAAACTAACTAGGCAGCTACAAAACCTATCTTCTGCTTGAGATGGGTCTAGATTACAGATCAACAGAACATAATATGCCTAGCACATATTCCCAGAAAGGAAATTTTAAATGACTGATTTTAAACAACTGTATTTAACTTGCCAGTTTCATACACTATGATTCTCCTCTGTAAAGATACCCAATTTAAAAAGCTATGGGAAATGTGCAAAGATGTCCCAATTCATCATTTATTCCCAGTACAAAAATGAAGGGTGCTATTTGGGAATGACTCTAATGAGTAAGAAATACCTATATAATGCATATTATAACAAAGACTTCTTGTTTCCATGGGGAAAACCAGTCCTATACATAATGGCCATACTGAATACCAGGCATTACTATATAGTATTACACATACAAAATAATGACAACTTTTTTCAAAAATTAGAAGGTTTTTGTGTTGGCTTGCCAGGATCTAAGAACTTCCCTGTTTCTCTAAGTTGTCTCTCTACAGCTTCTGAAAAGGGGGACAGCTCAACAGCATCTTCACAAGTGAAATAAAAAGAATCTGCTGACAATTTCACCTGCTGTGAGCACTGCTGCGTTTCTTCACATATTTACAGTTAGCTTGTCTGGTACCTAAGAAGGTGCAGACTTCGCCTGCAGCTGGGTCGCTAACGGTCTCCTCTGTAGATGCACTGGTGTCAGGTTTTATTCAACTCACAACCTTTCCCTAAGTAGAAACTTAACAGACTCTTGTTCCTCCTACTTTTTTTAATGAGGTCTTTTCAAGTACTTTTTTCCCAAATTTTTATGAAATTGACTAACAGTTTCAAAGCATAATGGGAAGGGAAAAAAAAGGGGAAAAGGGCCACGTAAATAATATGTATTTTATTTCCTTAGGAAATCAGGCTAAAAGTCCTGTGTTGTGTTTTGACACAACTTTTAGTGAAGAAGCATGAAGTGACTCACAATTACCACCTATCTGTCATGCTTCACTAATCACCGATTTCTTGTTCTTGCTCATCTGTCCTAATTCTTTTGTAAAAAAGGGGAAAGAAGGAAAAATGGTAATTTGAAACATACATGCTCACTGAGACTAGACTCACCCGTGATTTTGCACTGCAATTAAAGAAAAACGCATCTGAATTTTCTTGTTTCTAGTTCATCATTGGAAAGTACCTTGTTTTGGTCATTCCAGGGATAATCCCATTTTCAATCACGTAAAGTTTTCTCTTGAGCTCAGAACACTTCTAGCTCTTTGGATGGAATGGGTACTGTCAGACCCTTCACAACCTCAAGTTTAGTAATGGTATTTAAAAATAATGTCACCATTTATCACACACAGAGAAAATGCTACTGGTTTTTTTTTTTTTTTTTCAAATGCAACCAGTTGTTGAAAAGTTTGTCTCACTTCTAAGTTGAAGAATTCTAATCATGGCTGAGTGCTTCTCATGGGAAAAAAAAAAATTTGGAACCATTCTGGTATGACTTATTACCGCAGGGTTCCACCATTTTTTTATTATTTTTAAAGACAGCAAATTTCTCAAGTAAAACCTCCAGACTTCAATGTGCAACACCCCCCTCCACAACACACACCCAGCTGTCTCTTACTCTAGTTTTTTCTTAACTCTTACATTCATAGAGACCTCATTTGTTCAACTACTATATTAGTCAGCTCATCAAGTATTTCATTTCAACAAGCAGAGGCTCTGTGGTCTTAGTTACACACCAAATAATTCTCGGAGAAAGCTTTCCACACCAGATGGTGTAAATGCTGATACGCTGAAGTAGTTTTGACAGATCTCCTATTTCCTTTTGCTACCCCCCTGTGGAGCACGAGGAGTAGTGCAAAGTAAAAACCCACAAACTCCAACCCTGAATATACTCAAGCATTAGGGAAGACCTAGATAATTGTTTGCAGTGGTATTGATGGGTCTGTTCCCATGTTAATCATGTTGTTTATTTATCACAAACATTCAGATTGTTAGATTGAAAAATGAAAATCCTGAAAACTATATAAATTTTAGGATGAACAATTTTTTGCCTTAAGAATCATGTAAGAAGTGTGCAACAGGAACAATCATAAAACTCAAAATCAACAAAAGACCACCTTTAACATTGTTCATACATGCATTCAGTAAACAGGGACGATTACTACATTAACAGAAGCCAGGACCAAAATGGTGACTTTTTTTTTTAACCTGGGGAAAAAAAAAAGAAAAATCCTTCAGTAACTTAACTAGTTTTAGTTTGGTATAATGCTCATTTTATTAGTTCCCTATGACCTAACATTGAGAATATTCAAAAGGGAATGCTTACCTGCCTGAATTTTTATGTCTGGCAAAGTGAAAGTTGTTGGGACTGAAAAAAACCAGTGCAATGCTGGAGATACCAGCTACAGCTACAAGACATAAAAGTTATTTTGGAACCGCAATGCTTTAAGGTCCTTACGAACACGCAGAACCAGCACTGTTAACAGGCTGTTCTTGTACCAGACAGCAGCACACCTGATCTGTAGCAGCACAGAGCTCAGTCTGTTCACGGCAGCACAGGCCTGCTTTCAGATTGCTCTTGGGCTCCCTACTCCTGCCGCTGCAGTGGCATCAATACGTGCTTGTGCTGCACCGCTCAGTTCCAGAGCAGGCTTTTACACCAACAGGCATGCTGTCAGAAATGGCAGTAGTGCAACAAGCTGGCAAAATATTCACAGCTCCCAGGGTGGAGAACCCACAGCATGGAAGAAGAGCTAAGACTACCTTGAAATTGCTCTTGCCTTCTTCCTCCCTGCAAAACACCTCAGCAGCAGTTTGGTCAACCTTAAAAGCCACCTTAGGCAACACTGGCTAGGGAAATGCTGGGCTCACTATAATTCACGGGGGAGCTACTGCAGTGGAAGGAAAGTTAAGCCAGCAGAGATTTGTTGAAGCAGCCACTTCTCCAACCACGTAATGCCAACTTGGAGATAACAGCTCCAACCCTAAAATTAATTTTATTTTAGAATTATTTTAGAGTTATTTTTCCTCTAGTTTATGTAATCAGCTACGTCTAGGGGCTAGAGATCCAAATATTCTGATTCTATATTAAATTCTGCCTTACAGACCTTCTAGCGAATTCTCAAAAGGAATGCAGCTCCTCTAGGCTCAGTGGGGAGATATCCTGCCAAGGGAGCTAAGGTCTATTTCCACCTAGCAGCCCAGGCATTGAAGACAAGGAACAGCAGAGAGGAGTCAACTCAGGGAGAAAAGTCTCACCTTTCCCCAAGAGGCAGAGACTGTCACATCTAGGAGTGGCCTCAAGAATGGAAAGATGCAAGACTGTATGCTCCATTCCAGACTTTGCATCCTACAAAGGGACATGAAGGACATGACCCGTAAAAATTAATGGAGACTGTAAGCTAAGGCTATCTGGAATTAAATTTAAAGTAAAACGACATTGCAGTGGAATGAATCATTAAGTATTTTACTACGGTATAGCCCATCTCAAACATTGGGATGAAGACCAACAAAAGTGAAACAAATTGCAAAATCAAAAGCATTTCTCTATGGGAGTCCAAATAATGATCACGCTTAAGTGCGTGCCTTTCTTCACCTGCTGTTTGGTGAAATTCCTCTAATAGGTTCAAGCACAAGACACAGAAGTACCAGTGCAGTAACAGTCTACACTTGTCCACCTGAGGATCTTAAACACCGGTACATGTTAAGCGTTGTCACAATCAGCTATCAGTCTTCGGGACAACTAACAACCGATGACTACATCTGTATTCCTCTCTTCTATTTTGGGGATAATGAGAAGGGAAGATGGCACTAAAAAGACTGTCACTTAAAAGGAGATAAACAGCAAGCCGCATACAATTTGCAGTTGAAAGAATAAACTTGCTGTCTCTGTAAAATAAAGACAGATTATACCGGACTTCTACACACCGAAACAACGGGGAGAGTTACTTCACCTCAGAAAACTAATTCAAATTTCGGTCAAAACACAAACCCAGAGTTTCAGCCCAGCTGGCCTGTCGCAGGCCGTCACCTTTTGGAGCCATTTTTTTTTAAGCACAGGGGACGGACACGCCTTAGGCGAGACTTGCTGCGCCGGCTCACTTCTGCTGCAGCTTCGGGACCTGTGCACCCTGCGGCAGCTGCAAACCCTCCCCGCTGCCTCTCCCTGAGAAAATCCGACGCACGGCAGCCGCGTCGTAAACCCTGAGCAGCAGAGGACTCCGGATTTCGTTTAAAAAAAAATAAATAAATAAAAAAAAATGGTCTCTTCCGGCACAGCCGCGGGAGAGGCACCGGGGAGGGCCCGGGCCGCGGCGCACGGCCGGGGAGGATGGCAGGGCGGCCCGCGGCAGCGCCGCGGCGCCCGAGGCGCGGGGGACCGGCGGGGGCTGCCCGCCCCGCGGCGGAGAGGCCCCGCGGCGGAGAGGCAGGCGGCCGCCCGGGCACGCCGCCCGCCATGGCGGCCCCTCTCCCGCCTGGCACTGCGGAGGGCCGCCGCGCTGCCAGGCCCGCTCCCGGCGGGCGGGGCGGAGGGGAGGGGAGGCGGGAAAGGAGCAGGGAGGGAGCGGGGAGCGGGGAGGGAGCGGGGAGGGCGCGGCGGGCGGCAGCGCCATAGCGCAGCGGCGTGGCCCGCGGCGCGGCCCGCGCCCTTCCCCGCCCGCGCCGCAGGGCCCGCAGGCGGCCCCGGCAGGGAAGGCGGCGGCAGGCGGGGACAACGGCGGGGCGCGGCGCCTCGCCGCCACCTCCTCTGCAACCCACAGCGGCGCGGACCCGCGCTTACCTTCACGGCCGCCGCGGCGGCGGCCATTCTGGCCGGAAAAGGGGGGGGGGGGGGGGGGCCGGGGCGGGGCGCTTGGCAGCCGGCCAGCCCGCAGGGCCGCTCGCCAGGCGCTCGGCCCCGCCCCCCCCCCCCCCCCCCCCTTTCCGCGCTCCCCGGGGCGGCGGAGCGGGGCCGGGGAGCGGGGGCGCCGGGCGCTCCTCGCTAGGTGGCAGCGGCCGCCCGCGCTGGGGGGCCCGGGGAGGGGCGGGGGGAGGCCCGGCAGCCCCGCGGCGCGGCAGGCCCGTGCCTGCGGCCCGAGGGGGAGAGGCCGGGAGCGCCCGAGGAGTCGGCGCCCCGGGCCTGAGGGAGCGGTCGGCGGGCGTGAGGCCGCCGCCAGCCGTTGTGCCGAATGCCGGTCACGCAGCCGGAATTCCTCTGGAAACGATTACGTTCCGTACGATGCAGGAGAGCCCGTGGAGTAAAATCCGGTTTATCGTGACTTTGTGCCACAGGATGCCACATAACTGCGTTGTTTTTTTTTTTTTTTTCCTCTCTTCCCCAGAATATCTCCTGTCCAGAAGTGGATATTGCTATTCCTTTATTCCTGGGTATTTCTGTTAATTCCTACACTTCAGCGGTGGCCTCATCAGAACGCCGCCAGCGTGCTTTGGAAACATCGCTATCGTCTGGTCGGTAAGCCCTGAAATGTTACTGCATCCTTGAAATGTATCCTTAGTGGCGTTTTTAATACTTTTTTAAAGAGCTTTCATCCTGAGAGTCCTTTCATTAAGTCGAGGAGAATGCTGCTATGTTTAACTACCTCTTGAAAATGCAGCCAGGGTAACCATCCTGCTTTCTTTTTAATACTTCTGATTTCTGTGTTTATATGCGACTCTTCGGGAGTCTTCAGTGACTGCATGTAAACGGAGCAATGCTGCAGCTGGTGGTATGTAAATATTTTTCTACTTTATGCTGCAGTTCCAGAAAACAGTATTCCACGAAAGTCATGGTATAATCAAAATACTTTATCTACTTAAATGTGCAAGGATGTGCTGAAAATGCTAAGCACTGGCTCAGTCTCTCCGAAAACTAACTTTCAGGTGGTCCATATTTCAGCTGGACCACCTACCATATTGCCAGAGACACTGTGGCTTATTTGACTTCCCCAAAAAATTTCTCAATTTATCAACAGAGGGTGGAACTAAACAGCACCACAAAATGCCTGGAGCACCCTATAAAACAGTGACACGAAGCAAAAAGTGCTGATTAGTACTGGATTGCAAAGAAATGGCAAAACAAAACCAAAATTCCAGCTCTAACCTGTGTGAAAATTCCTAATTTATAGTATTTGTAACTAAGTGGAAAAGGTTTATTTTCAGTTAAAAACCCGTTCATTTAGAGGTTTAATATGGTGTAAATCAAGGGTGGTCTTTTCAACATGTCTTGGGAAAAAAAAAAGGCATTTTATTTTCTTTCTGAAGTATGCATATATAGGAAGTAGAAAGTATATTTAGCTTGGAGAGCTAAATACAGCTTCAAGTGATATAAAAAGGTAAATGTTGTATCATTATATATTAATAATTACAATTTTCCTATTTGTGGTATTTTTCTTGTTGCCACAAGTCCATATATTCAAGCAGAATATTCATTTTACCATAACATGATACTACGTTTTGAGAAGCTTTAATAGTTTTGATATGTTTATGTATTTTATTACTGTAGATAGATAAAAATATCAAATGTAGAGCTTTCAAAAATAGCCAATATCTTGTTAATTGGAAGTACTTGTTTTTAAAAATTTTTGTTGTAGATTCTTTAGAGCAACTTTATCTGTCAGAGAGACCTCAGCCATCAGACATGCCATTCTCATGTGCCACTCAGTGCTACCTGTCTGTTAAAAAATGTCACATACCTGCTAGTAAATGCAGACTCAGATTCATCACTGAACATACGTCCTGGATTTTATCGCAGCTGAGAAATCTGCTGAGATCTGTGAGGCAGTTTGTTATATACCAGAAAAAGGGTATTCCTGATAACTTAAGGCAGTAGCAGCTAGTGCTGAACTTGCGTTTCAGCTGGAATTTGCTCTCTGTGCAGCGTTAAACACTATCCTCTTGTCTTTAGTGTATGTTAGAGATCTTTGTACACAGCTGGGATGTTTGTCACAGGGTCTGAAGACTTCTTACTGCAGTTCAAAATGTGAGACTATACTGATGAGAAATGGGCTTTGGAAAATCATAGTTTAATAAAGGGAGAGGGAAGGACGTGGATAAAGTTACGTGTTAACTTTTTCAGTGCTCTGTAGTATAGGCATAATACCATATTAAGACTGGAATTTACTATTTTTCTCATTCTAGGTTGGCCTTTCTATTGAAGGTATACGTTCTACTTTCAGTGCACAGAATCTTTTAGTGAATAATTTTTGGCAATTCCTTCTGTGTAATTCTACTACAGTTTTTCTCTGTTGAATTGCTTACAAAAAGCTGTGTCAATTGTATTGCAGTATTCATCTTTTACCACAACTATGTGCAATCTGTTTGCTTTTCTGGTTCTATTTTTTGCTTCTTTTTGAATATGAGAGCTCTCTTTGTTTAAATAGTATGAAAATACTCACTATTGGAACTCTCAGGGACTGTAAGCTAGAAGAGTCCTTTCTTACTCCCAATTAAAGCTTGTGCTAGCTGTTCCTGCGCAGGCGGTTCCCATGGTAGTTTGAAACTGTAGCTGTCCAGAGAGGTACCAGCTTTCCAACTTCATACTTACGGACTCTCTGTACTGTATGTATTTTGTAGGAGTGTTACTCTGTATAAAGCTCCATTATATCCAGGGTAAATCTGAACACAGAACAGTAAGCAGAAAAGCCTGCTCATGGTGAATTGTTAATGACATAGATACTTCAAGAAACGTTGAGCTGGAAGCTCAAAAGAAGCTTCATTAGATGGGCTTTCCAAAGATGTCTAGTCCTAGGCACTGTTCTGGCACATTCCAGACAGTAGGTGGACAGCTTATCCTCAGAATCAGAAAAAGGAGCTGAAAAACTGTGTTCTTGCATACAAACTAAGTACCTTTTCAAATTTAATACCATGCTAATTTCAATTTATCAGTTAACTAGTAAGGAAAATCTGTATCAATGTGCAATTTTGCACTTCTTCAAGTGAGCTCACTGTATATCAACAGCTAGTGAATTCCCATTACTTACACCAGCTTATAACCTAGGTCGAGCCATACATGCATTTAAGCCTTCACAATGATTTAACTATTCAATAACAGGTAAGAAACAGTGCTTTGTGAGATAAACATTTTTAAATGCTTTCATTTCTGCAGATAATATGCTTTTGGTAACTCGGTTTCAAATAGCTTAAAATTAAAATCGTCTTAGAGGACTGAGGGATGAAATCCAGTTCAGTGACTGTTCATCAGTAAACTGTAATCTAGAAATTCTTAACGCAGCATTTATCATTGTGAGAGTCAGCTTTCTGCAGTAGCCATTTGAAATTGGAAGCAGGTAATCAAACACCAGCGTAATAGTCAGGAAACGTCGTGAACATGGATGTTCAGGATGAACATACACTATTAAAAAGACACTGGTTACAGGATTACTAGAGAGGTTGCAATTTCAGTTCACAATTCCATTTATGACATTACAGAAAACCTTGAAATAAAATTATAGCTTTGTATTTTCCTAGAGGGTGCACTTTGTACTTTATATTCTAAATGGTGGCATGTAAATCCATTTATCTGAATAAAAATGAGTCATTCAGTGGAGTTTCACTTTTTCAAAAATAAAATCAATGCACAATGACTTGGAGTCTCTCGGCTTTGATTTCTCAGTATTTCAGGTGGCTGTGTCTCATGGGCAATGTTTCCTTGGCTTAAGTTAAAATAGTGTGTAAAAACTAAGTCTCACTTAAACCACTCAAAAAATACAAAAGACCTTTAGATGAAAATAAGTAATTTATACACCAGATTAAGGCCCTTCAAATGTAAATGTTTGAGAGAATGGTGGTGAAAGTCCACATGTAGTCCATACCTGAAGACCCTGTCCTTCTTAGAAGTGCTGGTGGGAAGGTCTGGCAATTTAAGGTCCCCACAAATATCTAACAGTTTGGGCTGTATGCCTGACAGAGTTGTGAAATCTGGGCCAAATGAACCAAAACACTCTTTGTTTGTGTAAGAAGCCCTTTAATTACGCAAATAGTATACTATTTAGTTAAATATAGAAAACAGTCTCTGTATAAGAAGATAATTCTTGACAGTGCAAACTAAGGTTGGGAGAAGAGGGTCTAATGTTGTGGGCACATAATTAGGACATAGTGACCCTTGAGTTTTAATCCCTCTTCTGACAAATACTTCTGTGCATTTAAGTAATTTAAACTCTGTCCCTCCTGTAAAGTCATAATCATGATGATAATCAACCTTAACTACATTAAAGGGGTGTTCAGATTAGCTGCAGTGTATTTGTAAAAATGCTTTGAAGATGAAAAGGACTGTAACAAGGTAAAAGGTCTTAGTATTTTTTTATTACAGCAAAAGTTGCTGTAAAGAAATAACAGTGCTGTGTACACATAACTGAGCTTTGAATTGCTTTTGGTAATGTTACTTCAAAGAAAAAAACATTTGCATTGAAGAGAGGGGAAAATAAAGGCTCAGCCAAGTTTCACCTTCTACATTCACACAGATCTCAGCGTCAGGAGTTCCCATTGTG
This sequence comes from Pelecanus crispus, assembly GCF_030463565.1. Classification (NCBI taxonomy): domain Eukaryota; kingdom Metazoa; phylum Chordata; class Aves; order Pelecaniformes; family Pelecanidae; genus Pelecanus; species Pelecanus crispus. The sequence goes on along the minus strand of NC_134676.1, from coordinate 69,927,008 downwards.
CTGTACTGCTTGTAGACACTGTTGTTTCTGTCCTACAAATTCACAAAATTTGTTTCAATAGTGATGGAATATTGCACACATGTTAAAAGAAGACCATCCTCTGTGTTCTTCTGTATCAGCCAACACTTGATCCAAAGAGGAAGCCCACATTTACTGTATGCTTGCTCTTACTGTGAAACTACCTTTCTCTTGCGCATTCCGTGTGTATTTTATGTTTTCTCCTGCACACTGGAAAGAATTTGTTGGACCCTGGCCCCAAAATAATAATTTAAGATTTCAACCGACTTCAAAGAAAAATGAATGTCTGTGTTTGGTGTTAGGACAAATAATTTTTAAGCATAAATAATCTTCAAGGCTACTGTATGGAAGCATCCAAGCATTATGTTCAGGAATATTTGAAAACCTGAGTTTCCAGCTGTTTATTACCATCCACTATCTAGTGTTTATTGTTTCTGCAACTCTCTTGTGGAGCAGGAAGGTCTGTAAACTCTCAAAAGCATGCCAGCAAAAGGCGACCAAGGAAGTTCAAGCAACCTTTATCAAAAGCTGAAGTGAAGATGGCTGTCTTTACATTGACTCTGCTCTGGGACTTAACACTTTACATTGGTCCATCCATCTGCAAAATGAACAGCTGGCTTTTCCCTAATTTGCAACAAGTGGAAGTATCTTCAAGGGACCATTTTAGCAACGCAGAGGCACCAGAAAATCCCTTCCCTAGCATGACTTTTTCTCAAGGAGGAACCATCAATAAGCTGACCTCATCAGCTTCAAAGCTGTGATATGCTCCCTGAGCACTAAGTAACCTTAATGAGGTGAAGATTGCACAGTCTGCAGACAGAACAACTCTGCCAATTGCAGGTGAAAGGAGGAGAATTTTTCACCTTACAGGTAATTTACTGATGTAGTGTTTCAGAAAGCTTCCATGCAAAGAAACAGACACAGTATAAGATCAGGTATATAAAATCTACTACACGATAAGATGGTCCAGAACCTTGACATTTGATGTTACTGACACAAGTTACTTCAGAAAATAAAATCCATACTGCAATTAAGCAGTCATACTTTTCTTCCTGATTGTAGTGTATGGCCCATTATCTTCAATGATGCCACAGAGAAAAGGGAACCCCAGATCATAGAGGAAATGATTACAGAAGATGAAGATTATTTCAATTGATAGCTGCAGTGGTCTGCTAAAATTAGAGGTGTGTGCTTCTCCCTAATACTGCCCCTGTACCAGTTAGTTAGTTTTTGTGCATGAAGTACATGAGAACATCTATATCACCTGTGCATAGAAGTGCTTATAAAATTAATCCAGGTAGCTATAGTATGAGCTGCCTCCTCATGTGGCTCTGCTGGAACTTGCTACCACACGCTTCTACTTCCAGCATTTTTTTTAAACATACGCATCAGCTTAGCTCTACATCCATCACACAAATATTAAAAGGGGAAGAATGAAAAAGACTGGCATAAATTTTCCATTGGTTTATGCTGAGGTGTAGTTATTTGAACCCCAGCTGGACTTTGTTTACCCGTAACTCCACTTTGACTGTGCTTTGACTTCAAGTGCCTTCCTTGGCTCTGCTCAGGCATCGCTTCTGTATGACTTTGATGACTAAAAGTTCGGTCCGGGTGATTGTAAACTGCACCCCAGGGGACAGGCTCAGAGGCACGGTGACTCAGAGGCGTCTGACGCAGACTGCCTCCCCGCTTCCTCCCGGCCACGGGCATGCAGGTACTCACTGCTGGCCTAATGCATCCTTCAGTTATTACATGCCCATCCCCACACAGCCTTGCTGTGGATGGTGAGTAACGGGAGTGGGGCCAGATCTGCACCTTGTTCATGCCTCTGCCTGCTCCTATTAAGTGGGCTCTCAGTCCCATTTCTCTATGGTTAGACCCCTGGTCAGTCAGGTGTTCTGTGGAGGTGAATAGGTACATGGGCATTTAACGCTTCATTCTGAGGTTTGCTGGTGCTTCTAGCCAACATCTGTCCATGCTATGCCAAATAAAACCCACATCACTCTTTCATGTGAGTCCATTGCAGGTACAGCAGTGTCCTTCAGCAATGCAATTTAACTCTAGTGGTGGAATAGCTCCTTTTCCTTGTAATGAGCGGCTGCTTTGTAGGCTGTGTGGCAACACCAGTTAAGCCTTGATGTATATGTCATCTTCTGGCTCATCATCCAGCTTTAAATAGCAATTAAAAATTAGGTCCATGCATGTTACCTGAAAAAAAGGAGTTTTATATGTCTTCTTTATGTTGCCATTTTCCAAAATAACTAAAGAGGCTTGAGCTAAGGTGACAACTTAAAAAAGAGTTTAATTCAGTAACAATTGTAAAATATTTGGATTGAAGCTAAAGAGGTATTTAAAAGTTTATACCTAATATTTTAGTTCATCCCATTATAGGGTGACTAACACAATGTAGTAAGAAGAGTAGAACAAAACCCCCAAATCAAAGGACATATTACTTTCCAGCTTAATAAAGGGACAATGCTTTGAATAAAGAGTTCATGTCTGCTGGTATCCATTATGTGTATGGCATTCATCTCAATTGTAGTTGAGAAACATGCAATATTTTAAAAGTATTTCTCCTAACAACACCCAAATGAGATGGGAAAACTACTTATAGATGACAGGCTAAAGGCTTGATAAAGAAAGAGGTCAAGGTATTGAAATACTGAAGACCTCAGCTGGTGCTCAGGTCTCTATGTATGTGATCAGTTAATGGGGAGAGCTGCACACCTTGTAATGAGATCCAAGTATCCCAAATGCCAAGAGAGACATCACCCAGAGCTTGCAGAGTAAATTCTGTGTTGTCCCTGCTACAGGTTGAGTCTTTTGGCAAACCTGAGCCAGAGGGCAGTGCAGTCACAGTGAGTAGTTCGGCCATGGTCATGTCTGCAAAGAGAAGAGAAAGAATTTCCCAAAAAGCCTTTTCCAGGAAAATTATCTGGGTCTGAAGTGAACACAGAGGTGCATCCTGAGACATCACTGCCCAGGCACCTGACTCTCACTTGAGCACAAGGAAAACAAATCGTTGATTGTAACAGGGAATCTCCATAAGACACTCAGGAGTTTTCAGAAACTGAAATTTTGTCTATGAAGCAAGGTCTATCTAATTTCCACTATTTGCCTTTGAGCAACATTTGAGAGATAGCTAGAAGGTAAAAATCACAGTTCTTGGGATCAACATCCTTTGCAACTGTTTTTTAGTTGCTGTAACAGGAGAACATGATTAACGAGTATTATTGTGTAGGGTGTCTCTTCTGAAACTATGCCTTGCTGTAGCCACCAGTGTACCTTTGCAAGGAAAAATCTTCAGTGTAGGCAAGCAAAACTGCTATTAATTGTGAGGGCAGTGCTTTGCAACTGCACAGTGCGTATTGAGATGGTCTCTGCTTCAAAGAGCTTACTATTTACACAGATCCAAACAGGCAGAGAGGACATGAGACATAAACAGAAAGAACTGAAGCTACTTGAGCAACAAAAATACAGAAACAGAATCCAGGTCTCCTGATTCCCAATCCCATATTTCTTCCAGTGAGCCAGACTAAGTTACAGCCACTGAGCTTCCACAAGCAATGACAAGTTGTAGGATTTGGAAATCCCAGTTCTGAGCTCATTTATATTAAGTATTCATCCTGATGCTGCTGTGTGCTCATTGTCCCTCCACCATCCTAAATAGCTCAACCATCTGCACCCCTCCCTGCTTAAGAAAGGGACTTTGCCAAAGCTTTCCCAGTTTTTCTCGGGAAAGCATAAGAACAGATTTAAATTTTAATGACCAGAGAATTCCCAAACAACTGTGGAAAGCAGAAGGAAAGCAGCAGAATGTCTCAAGAGTTAATGAGCCTGAATTAAATGAAATGGGAACAGTTTTAGGAGCCTAAACAAACACATGGATAGAATGAACTGTTTAACAGGTTTGTGAGCCCTGTGGAATCACCACTGTGCTTCTAAAAATATCTTTTTTCCTGTTTTCTGATTTAATAAGAGTAGTTTTATTTAACAAGATCATATTTTTCTAGGCAATTAGTATAAACCTTTGGATGAAGAAAGGGGAAGAGTTATGCTGGGGTAACTAATTTGTCTTGTAACTACAATGCATTATCAAAATAATTTTAGTTTAACAAGCTTCAGCACACTGTCAAAAGCTGTTAGCAGTGTAAAACCATGCAGCCATAAAGAAGCTTCTTGTGTTGATAGTCCTGCCATGAAGAAAAAGCAGAGGGCTAGAGAAAACAATGCACTGCTTAGACATACTGCAGGCCCCTGTAGGGATGTTCGCAGAGGGCCTGTGATTTGGATCTGTGCAAAATTAAGAGCTGTACAGTCTGAGATACCACATGGTTGAAGAGCATTTCTTGGCAGTCTTGAAACAGGATATACCACATTTTATAGATTTAGGTAGGAGCTAAAAGACAAAAATATTGCGGGACAATGCATTACGGAGGTGGATTACTTCAGCTGCTAAATGAAGAGGCATCTAAAGAAATAATTCTCAACGCTCTATTTAGAAAGTGCTTAAAGTCACTGCCTTCGGTGGGCTCTAAGGAAACAATTTTCAACAAGTATGTAGCAAAACTGCTTACGCCACAACAGATTGCGTGATCCCATGACTCATTTGAATTGTGGAAAGGAAGGTTGACTGGGAGAATAAAGAAAGATTGGCAGAATAACAAATTAAATATAAATTGATGTGTGAGCGGGCAAGACACAGTGCTATCCTGTGTGGGCGTACATACTGATGGTCTGAATGTGCTGCTTGCTATTGTTGTGAAAAAGTGCTGGTTTAAAAAATGGCAGGAGAGAAGTGGAAGATTTCAAAAGCTCTTGGCAAAGAGCTACTGACTCAGTAGGAACAGCACAACTTCAAGCCCATCTGAAAGCCAGCAGTAAGTGCTCCTTTACCTTCGGTATTATTAACAGCTGTGTCATAGACTTTAGAGTGAAGTTAGCCTCATGATAATACCTTTTTTTATAAGATGCAGAAAATAATGGCTATGGAAGAAAAAAACCCCAAGCAACAAACTAGTATACAGAGCTAATATGTCTAGCTACTTTGGCCTGATTATCTAATCTATTTTTCAGCTGATATTCTTGTTAGGGGAAATTTCTATTTAGTTGTCTCTCTAAGCCAATAAGGAGCCGAAAAGAAAACTAAGTATTCTTGCCATGAGTTAATGCTCTGCATTGTATATTCTCTGATGTCCTGGACCACAGCAGAAGATGACAAGTCCTATGGAAGCAGAGCTCGTGCTGGTGTCCTGTGAAAGGATCTTTGCACCATGCACAGAGGGAGAAAAGAAATCCGTCTTAGTGGATGAGGGAAAGGCTGTGGATGTTGTCTACCTAGACATTAGTAAAGTCTTTGTCACTGTTTCCCACAGTGTTCTCCTGAAGAAACTGGCTGCTCATGGCTTGGACGGGCGCACCCTTCACTGAGTAAAAAACTGGCTGGGTGGCCAGGCCCAAAGAGTTGTGGTGAATGGAGTTAAATCCAGTTGGCAGCTGGTCACAAGTGGTGTTCCCCAGGGCTCTGTTTTGGGGCCAGCCTTGTTTAATATCTTTATCGATGATCTGAATGTTGGGATTGAGTGCACCCTCAGTAAGTTTGCAGACGACACCAAACTGGGTGGGAGTGTCAATCTACTTGAGGGCCTAGAAAGGCCCTGCAGAGGGATCTGGACAGGCTGGACTGATGGGCCAAGGCCAGCTGTATGAGGTTTAACAAGGCCAAGTGCCGGGTCCTGCACTTGGGTCACAACAACCCCATGCAACGCTACAGGCTTGGGGAAGAGTGGCTGGAAAGCTGCCTGGCAGAAAAGGACCTGGGGGTGTTGGTCAACAGCCGGCTGAACATGAGCCAGCAGTGTGCCCAGGTGGCCAAGAAGGCCAACAGCATCCTGGCTTGTGTCAGGAATAGTGTGGCCAGCAGGAGCAGGGAGGTGATTGTCCCCCTGTACTCGGCACTGGTGAGGCTGCACTTGGAATACTGTGTCCAGTTTTGGGCCCCTCACTACAAGAAGGACATTGAGGTGCTGGAGCATGTTCAGAGAAGGGCAACGAAGCTGGTGAAGGGTCTGGAGCACAGGCCTTCTGAGGAGCAGCTGAGGGAACTGGGATTGTTTAGCCTAGAGAAGAGGAGGCTGAGGGGTGACCTTATTGCTCCCTAGAACTACCTGAAAGGAGGTTCTCCCCTTTCCCTCTTCTCTCAGGTAACAAGTGATAAGACAAGAGGAGACAGCCTCAAGTTGTGCCAGGGGAGGTTTAGATTAGATATTAGGAAAAATGTCTTCACCGAAACGGTAGTCAAGCATTGGAACAGGCTGCCCAGGGAAGTGGTTGAGTCCTCATCCCTGGAGGCACTGAAAAGACATGTAGATGTGGTGCTTAGGGACATGGGTTAGTGGTGGACTTGGCAGTGCTAGGTTAATGGTTGGACTTGATGATCTTAAAGGTCTTTTTCAACCTAAACAATTCTATGATTCTACAATTCTAAGCTTGTGATCCCTATAGACAAATACAGCCATTTAATAGCTTTCGGCCTTTACATTCCTCTCCAAAGAAAAGCAAAGACGGACAGGGGGATAGAAAAATTTTAAGTATGCTTAAGTGTGACATAGTTATTTCAGAGGATTTTCCTAGGGACATTGGCCATATTCAACCATTCTGCATCTGTGTGATTCTGCAACCTCTTTTCTCACCCCCTGCCATTAACTTTTGACATTACTGTCCAATGCCAATCCAATCCAAGAGGGAGAGAAGTCTGAAAGATACTGGTTCCTCTAAATATGTGAAAACATGTGGCTGGGCAGAAGAGGGAGAGCCAGTTACCAATCCCCTCTTTCCCCCCTCTTCTTCCAAAGGAAAAGGCTAAAAACCTGTCCTTTTATACTGTCAAAAAGAAAATCCTTCTGAAATACTGGAAACCAGGCTTCAGTGTTTCTGCTACTCAGGTGGCTACTTTTCATTTAGTTAGTTATATTCTGGCCAAAGAAGCAACTGGCTACCAAGACATATTTTTAAAATTCACCTATAAGTATGCAACTGAGTTAAAACACATTAAGCGGAAGACAGCAGCAGTACATGCATGCTTGTCATTAAGAATAGGGATAACTGCTTTGAGAGGGTGGGCCTGTTGGGTCAGGTTCAGTTTTAGAGAGATGCTTCCAGTCTGAATTCTCTTTACCCTTTCTCAACTGTGGTAATCTTTTTCATCTCTGCAGGATGTAATGACTGGACAACATAAAAAGAAATGGAAAGTCTGGAAATCTCATTTCTTATTGATTTAAACCACAAGCTAAGAGGCACTTGGAGAAAAAATGTAAACTTGGGCACAAGGAGTGCAGATTTACCACATTACTCTTTTTTTTTTTTTTTAATAGCACGTTTTATTCCTTTTTGTACTTTACCCCTTCTTTTTCATTGTAAAGCTTAGATCATACATTCCTATATTCTTCTCAATCTCCTTTGTTTCTAGGCTTCTGTTTTGCCCATCTCATTCTGTCTTCCCAATTTACTTGATGAATTCTTTTACCTTTATATTGAGGTTTCTGGAAAAAAAGAAAAAAAGAAGCAAGTAAAAGCCCAAGAAAATCAGAAAAAAACAAATAATCTTGTAACTGTTTGATGTCACCGTGCCTTACTCCCAGTACAGTGGCAAATACATATGTGCAGCAAGCTTTCTCCAAGAAATTACATACTGGAATAAGTTTTAGTTTGGATTGTTCACTGGAACAATTTCCTGTAACTTCGTCTTTCTGTGTTTATACAGTGCTGATATTTGGTCATATCGAGTCTGACTAAACAACTTGCTGCCTGACAAGCTTCCAGCAAACTTACCTGGCGTCATTTGACTGTCCCTTCCAGCCTGGGAAATGCTTCTTGTTATTACACAATGCCTTTTCTGACTAGGCTGAAGAAATGGAATTGACATCCCATTTAAATATACAGTCTGTCTCTCCAATCAGCTGTCAGCTGCATCACAATATCACAATATCATGTTAAACAGAATGTGTAGCTGCCATTTTGCTGATTAATTAGTATTTGCTGATAAAAGTTTGTAGAATGTAAGAAATTATTATTATTCATAAATGTGCATAACAGCATGTTACTTCGTGCGTGAGCCAAAAAACTCTTCTTAAGCAAAACTTTTTAAGGAAAACTTTTTTAAGGAAAACTGTTCCTTAAAAGGAAATTGACTCATATATTACATTTTATTATTTCAGTGGTTTTTTTTTTTTTCCTTTCACTAAGACCCAGGAAAACACTTGTTGTACTTTAAAAAAAAATCCAAAGGATAAGGTCTTTGCTTAACAGTTAAAAATGAGGCTTTCTCTAGTCAAGAGATTTGTTACAGCGGTGGTTAAAAAAAGTGTCAAATGCCTCTATGACCAATAAACTCAATCATTTTTATTTTGCTATACTAGAACAACTCTTTTAGAGAAGGGCTTATGTTAAACATGGAAGATGACAAAATTCCAGGCAAATTTGAAGGCATTTGTTGGGCAAAATGGCTGGTTATATCATAGAACAATATTAACCTAAGCAGTTAATTGGTTCATAACTTACATGTTGGCTAAATCTAAGATTTTTAAAGGCTAGTGGGTGCCAAACACTCATATCTAGCTGGTGGATAGTTGTAGGGAAGTTAGACATGTTTGGGGTTTTGTAAAATAAAACATGCAACCATCCAATATTAGCAGACCTTAAATGAATTTCACATTTAACTTAAATACTGCTTAGTAATGCCAACGTGACTGTATTCATTATGCTAGAATGATGGTTTATCAAACAGACACAAAGCCAAATCCTCCCAATAAATATAAATAATTTCTTATCTATTCAAACAAATATGGCACATAACTGCCATTCATTTATGAAGCATGGTTCAACTATTAACATCTGCAGCTCAATTCACATATGCAAAGAATCAAATGATGCATTAAGGGAAATCGGTGGTGTAAAGAACTTAAAGCAGGCTTCTGTCCCCGTAAATACAGTATAAATGCCATGGTAAAGACTTGTGGTAAAGAGGCTTCAGGCTATTTCTTTAGTACATAACTTGGTCTCATGCATATATAGCAGAGATAGAGAGTCCATTCTTAGTAATAGACTAGATTTGTGTGGGCAAAGAACAACAATATTACATGAAGCTTTATGAACACAGTCTATCAACTGCTTGTAGAAGGGAAAGCTGGTGTAAAGAAGAACCATGCTCTTTCACCTTTGAACTGAAGATATCTTACACTCAAGAAAAACTTATTACAAGAGAAATTATTAGCAAAATCATTCAGGACCTGCTTCTCCAAATCTTAATAATTTCTGTAAGGTGGAAGTACTTTGGTCCAAAGGGTCTGCCATGTTCAAAGTAGAAAACAAAGACAGAGTTGCCTTAAATTTTATTCCACAAAAAAAGAAAAATCCCAAAATATTTCACCTTCCTGATCTTTTGGCACTGAGCTCAACCCACTACATTTGCTAAGCATCCATTGGTAGTATTAATTTTGTAATGCTGTATTACTGAAAACAATCAGCATTATTTGCGAGTTCCTTTGATTTGATATCACAAGCAGTGGATGAGAATGTCATTCCTTCAAATTAGAAGCTGAATAATTCCTTCATTGACCTCTTGTGCAGCTTAAATTGCACACATATGCCTTACATTACTTTTCTTCAAGCTTAGTCACTGTAAAAATAATTCTTTTTATGAAATCTCTGAAATCATAAACACCTACAAGATTCAGATTAGATGTGTTAGCTTTTTTTCTGAAATATTTGGCACTTGTCAAGGATTTTGAAATCAAACTGGTAACAAGCATGGGAATCAAATTATTTTTTGCTTGCTTGTTCAGATGATTGTTTTATATGACTGAGTCAGCCCAAGTATTAAATCCACATCGATCTTTAAGCATGGAAGTAGTCATGTTAGCTTCAGCACTCAAAGTTATGTGCTGAATCAAACAGCCCCCATTCAAGCAATACATATTAATGCAAAATTGGAGAAAACCACCTATATAACTGCCACGCCGCCCCACTCCCAAACAGTATAAAATGCTTAAACTTAAAATAAACCCTGGTGGTTTTGGTGAATACCACTCACAGCTATTTGAGGACCAAGCATTTAATGCCCAGTTGTCAAGTAGATTAAGGATTTGGTGTGCACACTGAAGTCTGCTAGTCAGCAAACAAAATGAATGGTGCGGGAAGCACCACGGGTGGCCACCCATGGCCAAACTTTAACTAACTATGTTTGCCTCAGGAAATGGAGAGGTTCGTACTTATGTTCATTTAGCTGCTTTGCCATGGAATCAGTTTTTTTTTTATATTGGCTGATTGATCCCCATGGCAGCAGAAGTGGACCAAGGATGAAGGCATTTGAAAAATCATGTCTCACTTTACAAAAGTAGTAGCGTTCCTTACTGAAATACTGAGAAAGTGGCAGAAAGAGCCTTTCATCTCTTTATGTTGGTGGTTTGAGGTCCCGCTGGGTTAGTGGAAAAATATGGTGATGCACATGTAAAATGGTTTGGCAACAGCAGTTCGCTGCCAAGCAGACAGGGACCCCACTAAAAAGTCACCTCTCCTTTGTTAATGGCTACTTCTAGCAATGAAGCAAGTAATTTCTCATCCCAGTATAAGCTCTCCTGAAACAGCATCATGATATACTGCCATAGCAGTCAGCTGCTGACTCTGGTAAGCTTAGTGTGTGTATTAATAGGACTTTAAAGGTCTTAGGCCCATTGATATACTGCCATTCACAGGGGGAAAAAATCTCTAAAATAAAACCTGTTAAATGAATGAGTTATAACTGTGCTTGTGCTTTGAAATGTTTAAATTAACTTCCTAAATAGCTTGAAAACACTGTTCTGAATAGGGAGTGATAGAGCTTGGTAGTACTCGTGTATTACATGATGCTTTATTGGTCTGAGCATTTGCTTTGATTACCAAAGCACATGGTGAAAAACACCAACTGCTCAGGTCTAACAGTATGTGCTTGTTTTCTCTCCTTTCAGGCTGATTACAAAAAATTACTGTTGATTGCATAATTTCACAGGTTCTTTCTTTGGATTTCACTGGCAAACTCCTGATGTTTGGCTGATGCAGAGAAGGAACCTTTATACACTGCTGGGGAATCGATAACTGGCAGTACGCTTTATAATTGAAAAATATGTCTTTGAGAAACTAGTACAATGGTGTTTGTATTGTGTGGCCTCACTTGCTGCCCTATCCTGTCTTTTCCTTAAAGTAGTCTGACCCATACCTTTTTGATTTTTTACAGAATATAGTTACATTCTTTTAACAGCCCTAAAAAAATGGTATTGTATTGTATAACTGCAACCTGCAGAAAAAAGCAGCAGTATATTATGCAGGATCACCTGTTGAAATCCTGCTTACATACAGGAAGAACATAATTGTTTTACAGGCATAAAAGTCATGTCATACTACTTTTAAATATGAATAATTACCCACAGATAAACTATTCACCATGAGAAAGAACTATTATTTAACACTTCACATCAGTTAATGTTTGATCTTATGTATGTGAAAAACATTACTTAAAACATTCACCTAATAATTATCAATTGGTACACTGATCACTTTTCTGTTCAAATCTGGAAGGGCTTTTCCAGGCAGCAAATATTTCATAGCATTGTGGGAGCTTGACATCTGTGAAGGAAAATAAGAATGTCATCATAATTGAACTGCAAAACTAATACAAGAAAAATGTGCAATAAATATAAGTTACCTCTGTATTAATGCATAAAGCTCAAGAAAATGTGGAGGATTTGGAAGGCTTCATACAAGACCCAGCTATATGGTTGTTACTACTGCGATTTTTTAGCAGGAGTTACATGATGGAAGTGTTGAAATTATTGGTGGAGACCTATTTACAAATTGGTGAAAGGGGGACAGTGGTGGTATAGTGTTGATTTTATCCAATTTATTCACAGCTTGGAGGTCAGGTTATCGAGTCTGGTAAATGACTGGATAAAGCACTGGTAGAAAACTATTTAAAAAACCCCAGTCAATTCAGATTTAAAGCCAGCGCATTAAAGTGCTCATCTCTTCTCTAAGGCACCAAAAGAAAAAGGGTTGTTATCCAGGAAAAATGCAGTTATGAAGATGCATGCTAGAGAATTTGAGCTGCCACCACCACTAATATGGCTTTGGATTTTCTATAGTTCCCGGAAGGTCCACTCCCTCTACCACCAAAGTAATGCAAAAAAGTAACCAATGCTGTGTGACAGCTCATTCTGGTAATGCTGGCATAAACATAATCACTAAATTAGCAGTAAGTGCCTGCAAATGATTAATGGCCTGCTAATGTCTTCTGTGCAAATTGGACACAGACCCATCTATTAATTTATGTACTTAAGGCTATGAAATTGCCAGTGTTCCCAGGAAGAAATTATTATCGCAGGGAGACATTTCTACAAAAGTGTACATAAAACATAGTTATGTTATGATACTCTATAGCTGAAAAGAAAAGAAAAAAAGCAGCTCAAATTTCTTACTTTTGAAAAAAATTGGCTACTTCCATCAAATGCATCTTATTAAACAAATGTTTGAAGCATGTGTGCAATTCAAAATCTAATAAAGAAAATATTTCTATTTCAGGATAAGCTTAACTTTCTACTCTTCTGTATGTTAAGAGGGCTTACCTTTTTCTACTGATTTTATTTTTCATTTGATGGTTCTTTTTAACCAATTTTTTTAAAGAGTCCACTTCCCAGGGAGAAAAAAAGTTTTTATGATAAGGGGTAGAAGAGAGAATCTTACTCCAAAACCAGCTAGGCAACAGAGGGAGGCAGTCACGCAAGCTGCAGTGGCCCCAGGCAACTCAGAGGTGATGGGAGCTATAGGGCAGCTAAATTACAGGTTCTGCATGGACCAAACATACAATTTCTGGAGAAATAGGGGTAAAAAAAGTAGTTAGTTTTGGGGAAAACTTACAGTTCTTTATCTTACAGTTTCATTAGAAATACTACTGGGAAAAAAAAACCCCAAACATCTTTATATGCATACATTGAGGAAATTATGTATTAGATACCATATATGCCATATATTTTATTAGGTAACAAATATTCAGCTAGTATCCTAGAAACTGTATTTAGTTTCACACAGGGATCATTACTAACTACAACCTGGAAAAATATTAATTTCCAGAGCCTGGGAAGAACAAGAAAAATAATATGGGAATGCTGGAAGATCATGTACAGGAAACTAATTTCTCAAATGTTGTCTCCGAGTAACACCATCTGGGAGACAATTTCCATTCAGATTAGTTTATTTTTTTGTTAGAGAATGTCAATAAATGCATGCAAAACACCACCTAGAAGTAGGTGAAATCAGGCTTGAAGTCCCATGGGCCTTGCTGGGTTCAGGTAGGGTGAGGGAGAAGATACACACCAGCGAGTTCTATCAGCTGTGTCCTGAAGGGGTGATGGGGATGGGGGTCCTGCATCCTGAGCCCTCCTTCCCGCAGCCTTCAATAATAACCATCTCCTGGAATAACAAAACCAAGCTGATGAGTCATGACTCTGTTGCAGACGTTTGGCCCTGCTTAGCCACAACTCAGCAAATCCCCACTGATGGCAATTTATAGCAAATATGCTGTTAGCCTGCATAAGAACAACAGGAACAAATGAGTGGCTTGGACATGTGCCCAACTGTATAGTGCATGCATTAGGGCAGAGGCAACCTACTTAGTCATCTGTTCATGCTTCCAACCCTGGCTGGTGAATTTGCACATGCAAATATTATGGCTGATTTGAAAATCTCCCAAAGCTTTGAGTGTTTTAGAAATCAGATCACTGGGGTAACACTTTGTAACAAAATACAAACAGAATACAGCAGAAAAGTCATAAGAAAAGTTCTCTTCTTCCTTCACACCTTAAAAATAATTCTCAGCATTTGATAGGAGATGTAATGGGACAAAACCACATTGTGATGAAGAAACTAGTACAGACTACAAAATTCTGTGGCTACCACTTAGGAGGATCAGATCTGTGTCTGATTCATTATCAGTATTTACTCAGGGAAGAAGAAACTCAGCCCACTTTAAATGGTCCATGGTATGCCACATAGCACATAAAGTGATACATACCTTGCAAATTGCAAATGAAGAACCAAAGCAAAGGAACAATCCTTGTGTGAATTTGTAAGAGGAAACCCAATGGCTGTAGGGGTCTCAGACCAAAGCAGGGGAGAGGGGACAACTGAGCCATGATAAGGCCTTAATGTAACTTTGTTTATATTACGTAACAAACATAACAAATAAGCTTAGCATTGTGTGTGGTGAAAGACTAGTATACTAATGTACCATTGGCCCAGACTAACTATAAAGCCTTAGCATATTTATAAGACCACAGTAAAATTGTTGACGTGCATTGTCATGAAGAGATTTAGTGTCCTGCTCATTTAACATGATTTGTAGAACTTAGGACAAAAAGTGCAATAATGGCATGGTTAGGATGCCTAGGGCAATGATGAAAGGAGTGGTCACCTCTGAGCCAGTTTCAGGGAATGGTCTCCCTTAGGGAAGAGATGCAAGATGAAGACATGGTAATAGGAGGATGGTGTGACTGGTCACTTTTGGATCAGCTCAGCAAGTGACTCAGTCATGATGAATCTGTCCAGAAAATGGAGCAAATGAAGCCCAGAGGGCCATAGGTCATAGTGTCCTAAGCAGCTAAATGGACAGCCCAAGGATGACAAGGGTGGGGTCAGCAGAAGAGGGCCAGCATTGATGACACCAGGTCATGAGCACCTGCTGCTATGCTGGCTGACCTCTTTTCCAGATCACCCTGACCGCATACAACACCCTGAGGCCCCATGCCATCAATGTGGATGCTCAGGGACAAAAGCGAGATCTTGCAGACCTTGTAGCACCTGGAGAATCCAGGGATTTGGGAGCAGCCATCATAACCATAGCAGTGTACTGCTAACTCTTTTATGACTGCATGCTGCTAAGCTTGTTGTAGCTATCCACTGCCATCATCATAGTTACCTCATAGTTATCTTCCAGTTCAATACTGCTAAAACCATAACTGTAACCACTATTGTCGTTCTTGCATTATTATATTTATATATTATAGAAGTATAAACTATCACACTGCACATGCTACTAAACATCATTATACAGACCTGATACAGTCACAGTCTCTTTTCTTGCTGGGTAATACCTCTGCAGGCTCCTGCCTCCCTGCCACCAGAGCTCCTCTTGCTACTCCTACAACATAGTTAATTTCCAGGGCAAGGGGTGTAAAAATTTCTGCCTGTGGCTCCTCCACCCACCCCTACCTGTAAATTATATCTCCTTTACTATGTCAGCATGTGCAGTGACATTTCAACATGCCAGAGTGGGCAGATGGTTTGTAAAGAAGGCGTGCCTTTCCAAAATGCCCCAGGTGGTCTAAAAAGGAAAATATAAACCCATCAAACTTAAAGAAAAAAAAAATATTATGAAGCAAAAAGACTAATAGAAGAAGGTGTGCCGTGAATACCAGGGATGGACTTACTGTTTTGTTTCACGGCATGTTAAATTTACCAATTAATTCTAAGTAACTAGAGAAACTTGTTCTGATAGAGGAGTTGCAAATACTGACATGAACATGATGCTCAAATGCCTCTTCTCTGGACAGATGTGTTATTTGCTCTAATTTATGAAGAGAGTCTCTTGATGCATGAAGATAACTTAAAAATTTGCAATAATATGGAAAATTTTCTCTGTGCCAGGTAGAAATTTTAACAGTCCAGGTGGCTTTAAATTACTCTTTTCTGGGATAGCTATCTGGGGACTTGTAGCATAGCTCACCGAGTAGCAGACTGAGACTTTTTTACACCAATGTACAGTTCTGACTCCAGCAACAAAATTACCTTTGCTGAGTTTTCCACTTGCCTGAGAGACATTAAAACCCAAAGACATCTAGATGAAACCATTTCCATTCCAGTACTGACACAGATCAGAAGGGAAGGAATGAGTAAAGCTAACCACAGACTGTTTCATAGAGTAATGCCAACATCTGAATTGTTCCACAACCAAATCTCTGACACTTGGCATGTAATTTTGGCTCCATCTTCAACATGATAATGGAGTAGTGAGGTACTGATAATACCAGTAAACACTCATTCTCTGCCTTTCATAGAGAAGAGACAGTTTGACATTTGGGGATGCTCTCCTCTCCTCCTAATGATGAAAGAAGGGAGCAAAATTTCCTGACAGTTTGAGTGCTTGAGAAAAGTCTATCTCATGGCAAACATGGAAAACTGTTCACTGAGCAAGTGTTCCTTTGCACTTCTCCTGGATACATAAGATGTCCTACTGACAGCTAAGTAGTCTCTCCAGTTCCTCAGAGAACACTGAAGGACTCAGTTAAGCTTCATTTAGGATTCTCTGCATACTTGTGGCTTTTACTGTTCTTGTAAACTATACAAAAATTAAGGCAAAATTCATCATGCACCAGATGTTGCAATTGTAGAAATTCCTGCCTGAAGAATTCTCACCCAGAGATAAAGGAAGCCAAAAACAAATACAAAGGAGTCTAGGAAAACATAAAACAGAAAAGCACTTTGCCTACAGAAGAAAAAAAAAAGGGGGGGGGGGAGCGGGGAGGGAAGAGAGAGAGAGAAAGATTCTGAGCCATCTGGAGCTGGATATTATGTCTGTTCCTGCCAGACAGATTTAAAAAGTGAATCAAACCACAAACATTTAGGTATAATTACTGTTTCATCTTGTAAATATGTTTGCATTCTCAGAACTCATTTAGTCTTTATCATGAACCCCAGCACCCTTAAGAAAGGGCCTGGCTCCTCACCTGTATCCAGGCTGTGTCTTTCTACAGGGAGGGAAAGGAGGCTTGCCATTACTATCAGCAGCTGCAAAACAGAGGGTGGCTTCACCTCTCTGTGTCCATCCTTCCCAGGGACATCCCAGTTGCCCAGCCAAGCACTGCCACCGGGCACAGCAATACCATGGCTGTATCTGCTTCCTCCCAGCAAACCATCAACTTCAGGGGTGCTTGGCACTGCCAGAGTAGCAAAAATGGTTAGGGTATACTGTAAGGAGAAGTTAAGCCAAAGTATTTAAAGGCAGCAGTAAGGACCTTTTGATTTGTAAAAAGGTTGTTTTCAAATTGAAATGGCTGAGGGTCTATGAATTGGTGATACTGAGTTTCTCTCTTGAATATTGAAAGTATTAGACAGCCTCCTCTTACTTTACAAAACATGTCACATAAAACCCAACAATGACTGCACATTTACCAATTGTCTTGTTCCATGTGTGTTTAAATTTCTGTGATCTTTATTTATGCAGCAGTTCACTACCACTGCATATCATAAATGAAACATGTCAGCAATTGTATTTATCAGCTGGATTAGCTTTAGTAACGGGAATCGATTTAAATTCTATATCCTGCTTATCCTGGAGACATGTATTTCCAGCTCAGAGGAGGTGTTAGGGCTACTTTGGAGTGAATGATACCAATAGTATGATGACTGCAGATAAGTAGAGCAGGTGACAGGAGCAGAGCCCAAAATATACACCTTCACTTCTTTAGGAAGTTTGCTCCATAGTTCTCCTGATGGCCACATGTACACACATCAACATGTATGTGTGTCTGTGTCAATGCATACAGAATAAAACAATCATCTGTAAGTGGGGGGTCATCTTTGTATGCATGGGTTAAAAAATAATTTCATGATCAGTTGGTTTGCATATCCTACATGGCATATCAACAGCTGTTTTCTTCCTCTAAACCACCCATTCCCCAGTAACCATGTCTCTCAGCCACTGGCATAGCCTAGGGCATGAGCCAGGAACTGAAGATTATTTCTTTCCTTTTCTTGTTCTCCAGTACTGGACCTTCGTGGCATTAGCCTAACAGAGAAGGGGCTAGAAACATTTCTGTGAGCCATACATGCTACAGGGGTGCGGTTTGTTTGTGCTGTGGTTTGCTGTCTACTGGTGTCCACAGCCACAGATGTCCTCTGGCTTCTTCAGCCTGTTATATGTTCCCTCTCCGCCTTGCTGCCTGCCAGTATTTGCTGGCTCTCTTTGGAAGAAAGTCCTCCAGGGAGAAGGAAGATGAGTATTAGATTATCTGTTCTGAAGAACAATTACAGCACTTCACCTTCACAAGTTCATGCACGTGCTTAGGTTGCTTCTGCCTCTGTTTGCTTACCTGGCTCTCTCATCCACCAGGTGTATATCCATAGTGTATAACACTCCTGTGTGGCTGCTGGAAAACAGGTACAAAATGCAGTTCCATGAGTGTGCAAAGGGGCATGGCTTTGAGGATGGAGACTGGAGGTAGTCCTGACCTCTCAAATCTGTGCCAATTTGATCCATAATGATGTTTAGAATAAAAAAATGCTATTTGTTTTGCCACGGCTTTATGTGTGAGGAAGGGTGGTGAATTCTCCCTCCCCATGGAGGGTGGAGGGGTGAGCAGGAGCCAGAGGCAAACACCACCTCCTGAACCAGGTGAGTGGCAGGCAGCATGGAGCATGGCCCAGCCCTCTGAGGCAGTCACTCATGCGTTTCTGATGTCAATAATCTAGCTACATCAGATCTTCCAAAGCCACAAACATCTGTGATGTCAGCGCAGCTGCTGTGTACAGCAAAAATGTGAAGCACTACTGGGCTGAAAATTTCCTCTTTTCAAGGCTGTGTTCATAAGCCATGTGTATACGTGAAATTTATTTTGAACAGAACTTTGTACATTTTACTAGGTGCCTCTGAAAGTATTATTTCAATAGCATGATGATTGCAGATAAATGAAACTCATGACAGGAATTAAGTCTGGGACAGAGATATGGATCTGTTTAAAAAAGGAATACCTGGCAGTACATGAAGGGGTGGAAAGGGAGAGGGCAAAAGGTGGGGAGACTCATGACTGTAAGAACTGTTCCTCTTCTTTCGGAAGCCCTTGGACACCATACTGGACTATTTATAATAATGGGCTATTTATTTCTCCTGATGGCTAATCGAAGACCCCACACATGGTCACCCCACCATTCATATCAGCCCTGAAGCAGAGCCCAAGCCCCCTGGGGATCCTCACCCTTGTTGTAAAACTGCTGCTTGGGAGTAGTTGCCCTGTGAGCAGCACAGTTAATCAAGGCCAGTTTTGCATGGTACAGGGTGCTGTGTCCCCTTTGGTCCCTCCCCTCACACCCCATCCTCTCACAGGAGGGGACACCCCTCGTCCTGATGGGAGCCCCGCTCCCTCCCTGGGCAGAGGACAGTGCGTGGCCAGGAGGGCCCTAGTGTGTTACTTGCACAGCAGTGAGTGATGGCAGGCGTCTGCAATCCCCTCTCTGCAGCGTCACTGTCAGCCTCCCTCCTCTGCCTGTGTGAAAAAACTCTCTCAATCTTGCTGCATCAGCTCAGATTTGGTCAATGGGTTATTAAGGAGTGAGCAAAGAGAGGAATTAATAGAGTTATTATTAAGCAGAGTGGCTTCAGCTCTGTTTCCTGAGGGAAACCAGGCTATATATACAGAAGCAGTGCCTGCATAGCTAAAGCAAGTGAGTCTGGGGAGGGAAGGAGGTCAGAGAGCCTCTCCAGTGCAGTGCATTCATGGCCTCCTGTGAACAAGGACATGGTGCAATTCTCTGTCCCCGCTACACCTGCTTTGACCACGTCTTGTGTTAAGCAGTTTTGCTTCCAGTAGCATACAGGTTAATCTTTCCCTGGTTAAAACATCACTGAGCACCTTCCACTTGTCATCACTGGGTTCCTGTATGGGGTTACTTCACACATATGTCCTCAAATGAGTAAAAAGATGCTATGTCTGATTAGGACCACTTAGGCTGATAGTAGTCTGTAGAATTTTTTTTTTTTTAATGTTGTAAGACATATTCCTATTTAACCATCAAGGTTACACAAAGACAAGGCTACATGAGAGAGACAAGAGAGAAACCACAGACTACTCCAGGCCCATTTCACTCTCAAAAAATGAAGTCTTGTCCTGCCTCTCTCACATCTCTTTCTGTATGGCTGGCTGTTGCCTGAAGCTCAACAAGGTTTTGAGCCATCCCTCTGTCTTTGGTGGCTTTCTCCACTTTCCTTTCTTTATGCTTACCTGCCACACAGACTCTCTCTCAGTCTGTAATCTTGAATTGACAATCTCAGTGTCTGCTCTTATAAATCTTGGGCGCTTGTGCTGTGCAATGTTTTTTCTTTCTCAAGGATACGGCCATTCCAAACAACACATTTCATTTCTTCCACTCTCCAAATCCCATACCTTCATCACAACATTATCATCCCTGACTTTGGCAAGCAGGGGCTTAGATCAACCCTCTCCATTCCTTTTTGCTGCTGCAAAAGATCACTTTCTTAGATAGCAGCTTAGATATCCTCACTCTTTGTAGCATGATGCTGCTTCCCTCTTCTTCTTTCTCACCAAATACAGGTGACTTCTTGTCATTGTTAAGGTTCTTCATGTTCCAGTCTCTAGCTTTCTCTCTTTTTTTGTAGTGATAAGGTGATTGATACTGCAGAGTAGTTCACAGTGCCAGACTTTGCTCCATTTCATTTTCAGGTGAACATCTTCAGACTTTTTCTCTTATTGCTCTTTACACTCAGAGGAGGTGAGCAAACCACACCAGTGAGAAGTATTATCACCTGTCTCACACTAGTAGGATGATAGCTGCTTCTGTGTAATTGCCTTGCTTG
Organism: Pelecanus crispus; assembly: GCF_030463565.1. Lineage (NCBI taxonomy): Eukaryota > Metazoa > Chordata > Aves > Pelecaniformes > Pelecanidae > Pelecanus > Pelecanus crispus. The sequence goes on along the minus strand of NC_134676.1, from coordinate 69,906,319 downwards.
CTTTATCAGCTCTTAAAAAGGCTGTTGTTTCATTCCATGTTTGCACAGAGTACAACGCAACTAAGCTCTCTTAGGCTCCCTGACAATAAAAATATAACTCAGAACAGAAGGAACTCAGATCTCCTGAAGTTTTAGCCACTGGTGCTCACAGCCACTGGTGCTCCTGTGTTTACCGTGGGAAGAACAAAACAGGGCATTTTCATTTCTGGGTATGAATTACTATCTTATGAATTCAGGTCTGTGCCGAGATGACATATTACTCACATTATTAACCTTAAGTCCTAAGGCACTTTTCACGAGCTTAAAGCTGAGCGTGTTTTTAAAAGGTTTCAGGAATGTGCCTGTAATCTTTAAAATTGCCACTGTACTTTAGTTTTCATGAAACTTGTCCACATGGAACAAATTCACATTTCTAGACTTAATTCCAAGAACAGATGATTTCTTTTAAAACATCACTACAAAGGTTTTATTTAAAGAGGACTTTGGGTCCAGTACAAATTGAACGAAGAGGATACATAAAAAGGAAGCAAGTTACTTTTACCAACAAGAGCAAAAAGAAGGCTTTTTTTCTTCTGGCTCAGTTTTTACATAGATTTGTTTTAATAAAAGCCTTTATGTGCACATGTTGTCTCTTCATTGTGGAAAAAAAGGTATAGGAGCTCCTATGTGTGATAGAAGGCAGGAGGGAGCTGTGAATAAAAACACTGGATCTGTCCTACATGAATTTGGGCAAGTCATTTTACTTCTCTAGGTCTCAGCCTTTCCCACCAGAAAATGTCAATGCTTGCAAGGCACTATGGTCTAGAGAGGATGAACTGCTGCAGGAGCACTAGTTAGTATTACTGTTAGTAAGTTTCTGACAAGTCAGAACTTCTAAGGCGGCAGAGAAACATGGTGAATATACCGTTACATCCACAAAAAGGCTATGACTTCATCGCACAGTCATGTGGGAGGAAAGAGAGACTATCAGATAACTGGCAAAGGGGTAAAGAAAATAAGCAAAACCAAGGCATGTGAACTTTTGCACGTGCTGCTGTTGAAACACTCAGGAACAAACTCCAACCAACCTTTCAGGTGTTTCAAAAACATTATGTCAACCTTTCCATCTGCCCCCACACAATGCGTCACGCTCCTATGTGGTCTCTGTCCTCCTCCATAGTGCATCAGAAATATCTAATCACCATTGTTATCATCTTTTGTCAACTACAACATTAGATCAGTTCAATCAGACACAGACAGTGAGGTCAGCATAAAGCATTCAAATGATGACAGAAGCAGTTTGCTATGCGTCAAGGAGTTGGTTCTTATAGCACATGTTTAAATTTATAGGTTCTGTTCATCTTTAGCTAAATATCTAGTTATTTAACAGCTGTTATGAGTCAGCTAGAGAGAGGATTAGTTTAAAAAAAAGGTGGTAAGAAATGCTTTAATCTTGAGCTACAATAGAAGAGCAAGTCTGGTCAGGTCGTGTCGAATAAAGGTGGTTCTCCACTAGTACTTAGGAGGTTATCACTGTTCATACTAAACAGGAGATGGCTTGGTAGAGTTAATCCTGCCATCTTCATATTAACCCTAGCAATTTCAGAGATAGTTGGGAGACTTTTTTTTTCAGGGCATGATACCATGCTTAAACATTTTCAGATAAGATAATTTTGCACATGGGTACTAAAGTGGTTTGTCTTATGCAGAGCCTTGTATACTCATCATTCTGTCATGACTCAAGGTTCTTGGGATTTTCCATGATGGAAATATCTTAATGACTTCTTGCTAGTGTCTTCACGTCACCTGTCTTGTAAAGGTAATGGAGCCATTGAGACCTGAAGTCGGTGTTCCAGTTTTTGCCCATGTCCTTTACTTCTAGCTAAGAAGCATAAAAAGAATGCAAAGCTGTAAAGTGGTCAGAATGGCTATTGGAAGATACCCTGGTTTTGTGGGTTTCCAGTCTCATGTCTCCACACGATGGTTAATTCAGCTTGGCAACCACAGATTTAGACTGCTAGGAGAACAGGCATGGAGGAAAGGCATATCCAGGTACTGCTAACCCATTATTCCCAAGTTTCAGGTGGTTACCAATGCCACCAAGACATGTTAGAACAGCCAGAGAAGAGGACCTAATACACCACAGAAACACAGGTATGAAAATGCTGACTTTAACTTCTCTCCAGACTAGAGAAATAGGGTTAATAACCCTGGCCTGACATAGCTGTGATGGGTAGGTGCTAAATGTCTCTGAGCTGTAAGGTGTGAAAATAAACACAGCACCCAAACAGCTGCAAGGCTCTGGATCTGTCAGCCTTGAACCCCTGCAGCCCATAGCAGTATTGCTTCTGAAACCTGGAAAATCTGCAGAAACCTCCTCACACAGAACTGAAATTTCACTGCTGGGAAAAGGTTAACTCACTCAAGTCTGCATGGAAAAGGTGGGCTCTTCAAGCATTTCAAGCACTTACTCTAGACCCTGTTTGTTTGTTTGGGTTTTTTTTTTCATTTTTTAATTCAGATTACATAATACCCCCCCAAAAAGAAGCCAACATGTCTTCACAAGTATTTGTAAAAATAAAGACTGCTTAGCCAATGTTCAGGGACTTACTGAGGCACGTGCTACCTACTGGAAGTTAAATAAATAGAACTGAATTGCTAGTCACATTTCTAAGGATGTGTTAAACTCAAACTGTGGCTGTCCTAGGCAATTTCTGAAAACCCAGAGTGAACAAGGAGTCAATCACAAATCACACACAGGAACTATGAAGACAAAGCACTAAAACAAAGAGAAAGTTTTTGGGAAAGTACTGAAACTGTATAGTCTCTGTGCCACTTGTTCTTAGCTTTTCCATTTGCTAACTGGGAAGCAGGGTGGTAGGAGCCAGCAGAGAGCAAACTCATTTGCATTTGGACGTGTAAAAAAATTTCTGTAATAAGAATTCAACTTTAGTTCAAATGTGAGCTCCATTGATTTTTTTCTCTTCTCATTAATACCCCAGTGGTGTCATAAAAGAGATGTCACATAAGATCTGTCAGAAACATTTTTTTTCTGTAAGGATAATAATGCTAGAAACCTGAAAAAAAATGCAACAGACAAACAGAAAAACAGTGAATTAAACCCAGGAAACTTACACTGTTTAAGCAAGAAATCCAGATCTGTTCTTAAGTAAACTAGAAAGCCTGAGGGAAACCCCTTAAAAACTGTTCTAAAAATAGGATTACTTTTTTTTTTTACAAGAATGTATGCATGTTTCCTGTTTATAATTTTCTTTATTATTAAGAATTATGTGCTGCATTCAGCCTGATTTGCAGCCTTGAACAGTTTAGAAGGAGTTTTGGTATTGTTTCTTATCATCCAGTCACCCCCCACATGGAAATCAGTATACTACCTGGAAATTCAGGACAGTGCTGGAAGCTGATTTAAAAGCTAACATATTCCAAAGACAAGTTCTGTATTTGTGACTGAAAAGATGTTTAATATATTCAGCATTTTTTAACCTACCAAGTTATCATCTAATCTTTTGATGATGGACCTTCTCAAAGATAGTAGCCACCTCCATTCACACCAGCACCCAATATAAAATCATCTTTCACTCTTGACAGAGTTGCAGAAGTTATCTACATCAAGAAGGAGCAAGGAAAAAGTCTACACTGAGTTTTTGCTAATTTTTAAGGCATTAATTTTGCACCTAGAAACAAGGAGGAGAGGAGAGGAAAATAAAGAAGAAATTACTTGTGCAAAATTACAGGAACACATCCTTCAAGTAGAATGTGTACTTCTGTCCTTTTATGAACAGGGACAGAAATAAGGGTGCACTTAAGTGCTTTGCCATACTTTACCTAAAGACCAACTTGCTCCTGAGAGATGCTCGCAAATGCACAACTTCAAGCACACCCAATTTCAGTATGTTCCAAATTCAAAGCCTTTCCTAGTTTTAGTCCATTTATTTTTAAGACTGTAAAGAAAAAGATGTTATCAACATCTTAACTGAAAAGACAGTTAAAAGTAATAAAAAGAAGGTACATCCTCAATTCTCATGGAAATTTCCATGATTTCTTAGAGAAGAGCACAACACTAAGCAATTAAGTGCCTGAAACATTGATTCAGATCTCATGATTTAATTAGCAAATTACACCTTTGTAGAGCTTTTCACAGAATGATAGAGGAAAAGAAAGTAGGTCTTTAATTAGTCATTCTAAATTATCTCCGTATCGGAATTGTTATTTAATGAACACCTCTGATTAAGTTTGTTTCATTAAATTATGAGATCTGAATCATACTATGAGACCTGTATAGACTTATGAATCTTAAGAGGGAAGGAAGTTAGTCCAATATGTGTCAGCTTGACATCTAAATTATTCATCTTTTTGCTAATGTGCTTATGAGCTGTTGATTTTTTATTTTAAAAATAACCATACCATTGTATGGCTGCACTCCTGTTGTCTTTGTCTTTAGCCTGGCTTTATGAAATAACAGTTAATACATAGGACCTTAATTTTTAATCCCTTAGATGTACTAACAACCCTTAAGACCAAGTGATTTTCACAAAAAAGTGTTTGTTTTTGTCCACATGTTTTTTTTCTGATTGTATCTGTTTTGATTAAGGCTGCAAGTTATAGAAAAACACAAAAATAAAATAGTTACACAGTAAGAACCTTTGCTGTGGTGACAATCATAATGAGATAAAGATGGGTTTTGCTTTTCATTAGCAGAGTAGCTGTGGCAATCTAAGCACCTTTATGTCAGTGGAATTCTGATCACAGTCATATTGCTTTATCTTTTACACTAAGTGTTTAGACACCTTAAGTGTTCTTTAAAGATCAACATTAGGCAATTTATGTCCCAGGAATTAAATAGGAAATGTTACCACACAGAAAATTCAGGAACTATTGCATAGCACTGTAAGGGTAAAGATTAGAGTCATAAAGCTGCGGTATTCACAATAAATATGTGTCTTGAAAAGCAATAAAAAAAAAAGGCCCTTGATTCATTATCATCCTGATAGTTTTTCCTTTATTCATGCTGAGTAATAGTTTATCAAACTGCTTTCAATTCAGGTACTTCCATAGTAATGCAACGTACAAAATAAGTAAGGGTAAAAGAAGGAATTCTTACTGATGAAGTTATTCAGAGAAATAAATAGGTTTTGCTTTTTCTTTCTTGGAGAGATTTAAAATTTATCTTCCATATTGTTCTTTTACTGCAATAAACATTTCTTAGAATTACTGGAATTTACACCATTGTGTCATTAGAGCTACTAGAATAACTAACATTTACTAGAATTCCTAGAATTTATAACATTGTCACTAGAATATGCTCCAATGAGAGGACAAAGAACCTCTTCATTTGCAAAATAAAATATCTACAGTATTCCAAGTTCATTTCAAGAAGTGCAAGCTCAAAAACCCTATGAATATTAGAAAAATCTTTGTGAATATTGCTTCTTTAATTTAAAAATTATTTTCCTACCCAAACAAAAATATATCCCTAAACACAAGCAAATCAGATGATTCTCCATTCATAACAACACACTGAATGGGTTTGTTCATAAGGTGAGTTTATTGTCAGTGTCGTCACTGTCAGCTACTGCGAGAACAATATCCCAAATTTTCTGTCAAGTTTGGTCCTGTATGGGTAATTAGAGTTGTGTTCTTCTAAATGCCTTTGAGTCACTCTCATGCAACATTTGATAGGGCCAGCTTTAAATGTAGACAAAGAAATTACAGTGACAAAGAAGCAATTTCTTAAACTGAAGTTACCAGAGAAAACTGCTTCCTGTTGAAATTATTAGCTTAATTCATATAGTATTTTATAGAGAAATTTTAATGGGTGGAAAGGTGAAGCGTCTCCTATCCCCCCTGAAAATAATGTCTTTCTGGTCTAAATTATATTCACAAAAGGTTTCCTGACATACTGTGTATTATATAATCCACTTGGATTTGCTAGTCACCATTCACAGCGGTTGCATTTTTTTTGCTTCTTCCTGAACATTTTGGTTTAGAAGAAAAAAAAGGAGTTTACATCTAGTTCTAGACAGAATTCATAACAAAACCAATAGGCAATGATTCAAGTTTAATATCTATTCTATTAAAGATTAATCCATAAGAAGGTTATAAATTTATAACAGAAAAAGTGAAACTAAAAATTTCTTCAGGATTATATTGCCCCACACAAATGGTTTACTAGAGTTCACTGTATCCCCCGATACCCAAACTCTGTAGTTTGCAGCAGTAACCTGCTACACCAAACACTCAGCACTGGTTTTATCCCTCGATTAAGCAGCAAAGTAAGAGGAGTTAGCTGCAGTGCTGCAGCACCTCAACACTTCAGTAGCAATCAAACTCCCCACTTCCAGGCCCAGTCCCGGTACGCTGGAGAGGGCACCATGCCGGCCTCTGCAGATCAGGCTCACAAAACCCACTGCAATCTGGAGCGGCAAAAAAGCAGTTCCATTATCCTGGTTTACATATAAGAAACCAAAAATCCAGGCAAAGAAGGAAAATTATATGACGGGTCTTTGGCAAAGAGGATCTGAACTGGGATCACCCAAATTTGGCTAGCATTCGGATACACCTGTCCACACCTCCCTTTTATTACTGAACAAAAGCAAATACCTTTTTGTGACACTGAATGAGTGTCATCTGTACTGGACTGTCGGGCAGCCCCAGGTCCAAACGTGAGTTGCCACAATCCAACATGCAGACAAAGTTTTCCTTCCGCTAATCGGAAATTTAAAACTTCTGGGTAATGCCTCCCAAACTACTCAGCACAGGATTATAATGGAAATTTCCTCCAGTTTTCACTATGGAGTTATTACTGTAGCTCCACAACGTGGAGCTGAATGACCCAAAAGCATGTTAACGCTGCTGTAGGACACATTAAAGTCATACAACAGCATTTTCCCTGAGTGGGTGTATTGAGCTCATTTAATAAAGATCGTGAGTGACTGCACCCCTTTTTTGGCTACGACACAACTCAAGGATAGAGAAGTTTAATAGCATATTAGTCATCTGCCCAGAGGTGAAGTATTTCATAATGAACTGAAAAGCCAGAAAATTGTATATATATGTGTGTGTTTTAATATTACTCTGTTCCTACTAATGAAATTTATGCAAAACATCACAAAAACTGATGAGAATACATCCCTAATGTGACTGAAAGACACTGCAGGTTGCATTAGGGTGAGGTGCTAAATTTTTTATTACATGTCAAGTTTTGGTTTTTTCTTTTAATTGCTTTCCTGGTATTTTGAAATTATTCCTGCCAGTTAGGATGAAGCTATAGCATAAAGGTCAAGAAAAGGGTCACACGTTTTTTGTTTCTGCTGTACCGTGTGCCTTGCCCAATGAAGAAGGCAAGGTTATTCAAGGAATATCCCAAAACATCGGTAGGCAGCAAACTTTGATTTTTTTTCTTCTTTTAAAAAACATCATGCAAGCTAGGTGTGTGTACAAGTGAGGGGGAAGCAGGGAAGGACATGGTGATTCAGAGGACTGGCAGTGGAATAAAGGATACATGGAAAATTAGTTTTGCTTGCAGGCATAAGGATGAGTGATGGCATGGCTGAACTGCCTGCTCACCTTTTGAGCCCTGCTTGGTACACTCATGGCCCTGCGGTTTGCCCCACGTACCTCTCAGGTGTTGGACTTGGGTGGGGTGATGTGGGGGCTCCATGACCACTGCTGACCTTGCCCTTGGCTGTCCAACTTGCCCACGGATGACCGAGGTGACATTGCTGGCAAACACCAGAAAACTGGTTTTCCCACCATCTTGGACTTAGCGTAGCTGTCTACACTGCTGTGCCGTCGACCTGAAGCTGAGGAGAAATGGGAATGTGTCTTTTAGCCCTAGCTGGGACTTGAAATCAGCTCAGGGTCCAGCAAGCCAAGGGGGGCCAGCAGACCCACAGTCCTGGTTCCTTCACCGAAGAGGAATTTCTCCCATCCTGCCTAAGCATATGTGGTACTACTGCTCCTCAAAAACCTCCAGAAGAACTGGTCTCGAGAATCCCACATGCCTGGGGAGCCCCTAATTCTTCCCATGGAAACAGCTGCCCATTTGGGGTTTTGCTTAGGGCCCCAGGGACAAGAGACAGCTCCCTTCAGCTGGAATGCGTCCCCCGCCGAAGGATTACTCACAGCGCCCGGGTGCCAGCCAGGAGCCGGATGGTAGGGTGCTGCCTCACAGGTCTAGTGCTCCTCCTGCAAGTACAGATCTGCAAAAGCTGGCATGTTCCCTGCTGTTGCAAATAGCAGTCTCCAAGTTGGGTTGCCATTTTTGCTGGAGACCAAAAATGTCCACCGCTTCACCTGGCCTTCAGCTGAAGGTGTCTGATGCACAACCAGGGACAGGCTCACAGGATGTTTCTTGTGGCCATCAGTTCCCCATGACCAGGGAGAGAGAAAAATGGGGAAAAGATAAAAAGAGTCTTCTAATTTTGACTAAAAGTTTTTTAAAACTCTTTGTGAGCACCTTGGGCACTAAACTGACCTCTTTAGATTTAATTTGTCTGGATTTGTATTGAATGGTTTTTAATAGGATTTTTACCAGTAGGTGTATTGTTGCCTGAGAACCTAGTGACTATCAAGCATTTCAAAACCTACGGTGATTATCAAGTTTTCCTCCAACCATCTTCATGGCAAACTTTGTTCTTGTTGGCAGTGTGCAACTAAGAAGAGGGTAAGACTTAGCCTGGAATAGCCTTGTGTCTGTATTAGCACACAATGCTTTGTGATGAGCAGCTGCGAATTGTTTTAAGGAAAGAACAGTAAAAGCTACAGATCCAAACGAATGTGCAAGTATGTACTGCATTTAGCTCTGCACAATGCTAAGAGCAAGAATATCCTTAAATGCATTACTGGACTGAGATATGATGGCACAAATGATCTCCCTGCTACTGAATTTGAGATTCTTAAATCAGCTCAAGTCAGATGTTTGATGTCTTAAGCACAACAGTATCTTAATTTATTCTTAAGCACAATACTATCTTAATTTATTAAAATGGATCATATACAGACAAAAAAACACCATCACTCTCAATGATCTCCACAGTATACCTATCTATTTTTTAATTGTTCAGAATGCACATTTTGGCAGAACCAGGCTTGGTAAACACAGAAAACTTTTTTTTTTAGTTGATTCTGAATTTTTTTCTAAACCAGCTCTCCTCATCTCATGCTTTTGAGTCATGCTTAACACTAATGATCTTGTAAGGTTGAATGCAAACTTCTTGCTTTTTTTCAGGTTTTGAGGTTTACATAAAACCTCTTTGCAAAGATGATAGTCTTGGTCCTGGAAATGTCTCATGCACGAAATTTCAGAGTACTCCAAGTTTTGCTGTCCCTAGTGAGGGCAAAGCAAATTCACTCATGAAGGAGAAGAGGGAATTCTTTGGCTTGTTGAAAAATCACCCTTCTGAATGCATGCCTGGGCAGAGGTATGATATAAATTGCTCTTTCCAGAAACCAGTGGAAAAATCTGTAGCAGTATAAGAAGAAATTATTTCCTTTTCATGTTAGCGTGATATTTATGGAATTCTAACCCACCTGTTGTTGTTTTAGAACAAGTATATACAGTACATCTTATCTAACTGGAGGGAAGTTTGCTGTTCTGATTTTTAATTATTGTTATGTAGAAACAGTCTCAAAGACAAATCTGTGCAGCATCAAAGCATCGTGCTACAAAGGGCCTGATCCTGTTATGTATTGACTAATATCAGAGATAAATCTTACTGACTTCAAGTAGGATTGATACTAGCCTGTGCTTCTCTAACTACTGCTTACTAATAAAGCATTGTTTATAAATTATGCACTCCTATTACATAAACCACTTTCACTTCATGTTATTGATTCTTTTGCAAATCTCTCAGTTGAAGCTAACAGGGAAGTTGGCTGGCAAGATACTAGTAGGAAGCTCAGAGACAAAGTACAAGCCTCTAAATGTTTTTCTTCAGAAGTTAAAGAGTTATTTTCCTTACATTCACTAAACCAAAATTGTGGTTCCTGGGGCTTACACTTTGCATGTCAAAACTCAGTTTTCTATAATATTCCTCCTGATTTATGGTTTTAGGACTGATTCAAATAAATCCTATTTTTTTCCAAGCAGACATACAAGTGTGTGGTTCACAATTGTTTCAATCTTGTATTTTTTAATTTGTATCGTGTTGGTTTTGTTCTGTCCCAAAGTAGGTCATAATCACAAGACAGTCAAAATACCCTCCCTCCTTTTTTAAAAAATTATTTCAATGCCTAAGAAAAAATGTAATCATTGAGAAAGAAGAATTAATCCATTGGCATAGAAGTCTTCAAAAGCCACATGAGATAACAATCATACCTGATAAAAATAATTTATTAAAGAAAGCACATTTCCATTTCAAGCTTCCATAGAATTTCACTGAAAAATGAAATAAAATGGTGATGTCACATTGGGCTATGTAAACACCATTATCTGTATAGGTCATGTTATATTCATGCACACAGAGTAATGAGAAAGTGTGAACAAACTCCCCAAGAAAGGCCAAAGATTTTGCAGAAATTTTTGCATCTTACCCCACCAACAATTTATAAACAGGAGGGAAGAAAAAGACCGAAGCAAGTTGTGTAATCCAGATCTAAGACAGCCCCAGACATTACATACCATGACTTCTTTTATAAAGGAACCTATAGCAACATAAGCTACTTCTGAAATTTCCGTTAATATTGCTTAAAATGTAGGTTAAATTTAATGTCAGGTTTTTTAAGCATTAGTAAACTCTCATGAGTCATTCTTATTCATCCAAGCAACCTGTTTTTAGTGTAAAGTGGTGGTAGACTCATGCACTGCAATTGTACCTCTTTTGATTTTTTTTTTAAATAAAATTACTAGCTCATTTACCATGTACCTACTTGTTATAGGAGAGAGAATATGCTTTAAAATGTTATAAATTAGAGCAGGAATGTGAAGTTTAATCACAGTATTGCATAGCCTTATGGACAATTATGGAAGATCTGTCAAACCAGACAATATCCAGTGATTGCTCAGCAGACCACCTTTACTCCTACAGAGGAACGCTCTCTTTCATTACAACAAAGGATGTAAAATAATAAATGCTGTACTTCCTATGATATCAGAAAATGGGGAAATAAGGGAGACCAAGTATGCAAATGAAAAAATATGCTAAGTATGTCAGGAAAGGAGAGGATGCAATTATTTTTGCAAAGCCTTTGACCGCCCCTATAAGTGCTTTTACATATCTGCATTGCTGTGTGTAAGTCTGAATAATCTACACAGACAAAGAAAGCAATAAAGAAAACAAAATCCAACAAAATACCATCTAAACAAAGTTCTTCCAGGATCCAATGTCCTGAATTTGGGATAAGAAAGGGGAAGAACAAAATCATCTGCTTCAAATATATCAGATTTATAGGACACTGACATACATGGAAGAAGCAAGAGGTTTGGCTGTGGCATTTAGGAGAAAACACAGCCAACAAATTCACAACACAACCTATTATTGGGCAAACAACACAGGCTCCATCCTACAGCTATTTGGGACACAAAATGTGGACAGAATCAGGGAAGCATCTGGGAGCAGAACTAGACTTCCAAAGACTGGCAGGAACAATTTAGTCTTGGATACCACTCCTCCAAACCCAACAGCCTGTGGTGGCTCTGAGGCATGCTGAGTTGTAACTTCACACACATGGCTGCAGGCAATGTGTAGAAGCTGGGCACAGTCATTTCTGTACCAGACACTGGTGAGGAGGGTCTGATGGAGCCACAGCCTGCCCCTGAAGAGCAACCTACACCACTCTCCTCACACTGCAGTTCCCTTTGCCACTCCAAATGATATCCATCTGTTTGAAGCTTTATATGCTGCATTTTTCTTTGCAAAGTGCCTCTGAGCACTGCATAAGACCAGAGAAGCAATGGGAAGGAAAATAAGTTAAATTAATCTTTCAGAGCTTCAGACACTACTACAGGGGAGGACTCCAAAATGGCAAAAAGTGGTTTTGCAGCGCACAAAGTCCGTAAGTCTGTCTCACTTCAAGGAAAAGACAGACTTGTTTTTCGTAGTCATCAAAATGTTATTGAGCTTTATAGGCCAGCCTTAACTTTTGCTATTTTATGTATACTTATATATAAATATATATGTTTGCATGTGACTATTTCTGTTTGGTACACACACAGAAGCACAGAAACCTATAGGCTCCCCCTCTTTCCTTTCCCTATTCACACAAATAGTGATATAATAGCTTATAAAGAAACCTCTTACCATAAATCAATTTTTAGTGCTTTATTTAAATTGTTATCTAGAAATAAGGTGGTCAGCCAGTACCATATATGCATCCTGAGAAACCTCTGCAGGGACCTCTGGCCTTAAATCAATTCTGTTCCCTCTAAAAATGGCCAGAGACTGCAGTAACAAATACACTGAAAGCAAGGTAATTGGTATGAAATTTTAATCAGTGTGAAACAGGCTCTCAGCATTACTTCAGCATTGAATTAGCATGCTAGTTTCTTAGGTTTTAAATGCTCATTGAGCATGCCCAGGGAATGTGTGAGACTTTTCACGTTAGGGAAATCTTCAAGCCTGGTTTTTCTACATTTATACTTGAGGGGCTGTATTCATCAGGTAAAACCCTATGTAATGTTAAGTAGGCGATTCTAGCATTCAAAGTATGGCTGCACAAGTGTTTCTGTCCCAGCTTTATGGTGTCTCCCTGCCTTGTCTGAATTTTGCATAACATCAATATATAATTTATACATACATATATACATACACATTCATGCATGCATGCTCGTGCTTATATAAAAGAGAGGGAACATTCTTATATTCTCATCCTTGTGATTCCCTGCTCAAGAGGAAGTTTGACCTAGGACCAATGGTCAGCACACCCATGATACTTATTTCCAGAACATTAATGTCTGTGTTATTGACTTACATGAGTCTTAGATGATCACATATTTTTACTGCACTTCTGTCCACCATAACCAACAAGCAAAGTGAAAATCTTGTGAATTATTGTGACACTGCACATGTGCAAGATACAGTTTTCAGCACTGGGTACCTCTGTCAGTTCACATCCTCCCAATTTCCTTTTCAATGTAGACAAGATGTTCAATGACACCCGGTTTCAAAGTGAGCTTTTCAGACCAATGCCTGTTCTTTTAAAAGCAACAGGAGTTTTGCCTTTGACAATGTAACTTGCTTCAAATTTATCTCTGACATTAAAAAGAACATGAAAAGTGCAGCTATTTTTCCACCACACTGAGCAATTAATATAATCAAGTGGACTGTTTCAAGTCATACCAAAAAATAATGATTCTATTGCTCTTCAACTGATTTCTTGCCTGCCAGTATTTAGGGAAAAGCTTTAATTTTCTACAGCATAGCTCATCAAAAAACAAATAAACATTCTGTTACAATTCCAAAATTAAGCTGTGAATAGAACAACTGTGCACCTTTTGTCTACTCCTGCATATTTTATAAGCACTGTAAATGCAAATATTGCAGCTGTATACAGCTAATATTTACAGTTGGAAGTTGTCATATTTGTCTTACTATAGTTTCTCCGAATAATGAGTACAGCATCAGATTGGTAAGAATGGAAAAGGAAGAAGAGTACAGGCAACAAGAATCAGCAGTTAATTTATACCAAGCCTAAACAACGAAACTGTGGTATTATCGCAATAGTTGACTTTTGTCTAATTCATAGTAATTTTTGCTGTTAACCCTTGAATTATCCCTACTCTTTCGGAAGTATCAAGTTCTGCAGGGTGAAGTTCTGTGTCCAAACAACATGTCCCTCCCAGGAAACAGAATAAAACTCTTTTCACCAGCATGCCAACTGCACAGGTAACCTTGGAGTTAAAGGGGATCATTGTAACAGTAGTGAGAATATCGCCAGTGTCTCTCTCCCTGCTCAGTTTGTTCCACTCCTCAGGGCAACACGAGTCTCAGCAGACTGGCCTAATCTATTCATATTACGGAAGAGGTTTCATACAGTAAACATAGCTTTTGGGGTGAGTAAGGAATGGTGTAAGTTAAATGTTTTGGTACAAATTTTGTAAAAGCACGGTCAAAGTAAATTCAGGCTGCTGAAAGGATGTCTGGATGTCCTCCAGGAATAAGTACAGTGAAATGAGGATACAGGAAGAATTTTTTTTGCAATTTTTTTCTTTTCTGTCCTACAGTGTACAGTAACTAACACTTCCCAGCAAGTACATCTAAATGTTGCATTTCAGTAACTCATGTAATCCCCCCCAACCTTTTTTTTTTTTTTTTTTTTGAGAGTATGTTCTGTGAAATGCAAATTGCACTTAGGAAGAGGACATAAAACTCCAGTCAGTCCAGTAGTATAATTGAAGGAAATCATATAGGGATTACAGTGGACGACAATCTGAAAATTAGCCAGCAGGTCAAAGCTTTTGTCAACAAAGAAACAAACAAACCAACCCACAAGCAAAACAAATCAAAACAAACAAAAATCCCCTTCAAATTGCTGTCAGTGGTGGAACTAATGAAATGTGAAATTGCATTTATTCTCTTCCAAACGAACAGCTGCAGCTACTGCCTCTCAAGTTTCATCTTCCTCAAAAAATACTTGCCGTACACTCTCAGGTTTTTCAAATCCCCCTCTTTATGCTCCCTTTTCTGCCTTGTATGCCTAGGCAAGAGGAAGACAGATGTGAATTGTAATGACAGAGTGGACAGGACATACATGCCAACTCCCCAACCAGTCAGGTATCTCTAGGAGAGTAGCTGAGCTCTCTGTTGTCTGCCAAACCATTGATTTTCACAAAACTCATAAGAACTATGGATCCTCATGCATTCTTCTGTCAAATTTTGTTGACAGAAGCATTAATATTAATGTTTAATTAATATATACATATTAAGCATTTGTTCAGGGAAACTGGCAGATACAGAATGAGATAGGGCACAGCATAAGCTCCTTAGAAAGAATCAGGAAAAGGAACTTATCCTACAATGTTCTTCAGAGGAGTGGTATATAGCAGACTTGGGATCTAATTACTCTAACGTTCATTAAAGTGCTGTATCCTTGCTTGGACCTGGCTTTTTAAGACAGATGAATTGCAAAGCACTCAGAAAACAAGAATGATAACAGACTGGGGAAACACGATCTATAGAGTAAAAAGTGAGATGAGTGGATATGTTTGATTTTGATATAAAAAGGCAGAGATGGAAGGTTATATAAAAAAGATTTTAATGAAGTAATCAATTGCTCTCCATGCCCAGGAAAGAAGAGATTGACCTAATTAGCAAGAAAAAAGTCTGGATGAAACATTGGGAAAAAAAATGTTCTGGTGGAAACAAACAGGCTTTCCAAGGCAGTGCACGATCACCTGCCATAGAGGTTTTTAACAGCGGTTTACACGAGCACAATCTCTTGTAGGGACTTTCAGCTTTATGTTTCTGTCACTGTATCTTACACCTTTTCTTTTGTGGAGATCATGGGGATGTACTGAGGACCACTACAGTTACAGCAGCACAACAAAAATTTACTAGATTTCTTAAATGCAAATCTGTGGTCCAGTGATAAATCTGAGGAAAATCCAGTCAAGAAAATGTGAATCTTGCCATAGGTTTCAGTTAATTTAGGGTCAGGATCTGAATGCATGAAGACAGTATACTTGTGTATTTTAGCATCTAACAGGGAGATATGCTCTTTGTTCATGCTCTTTGTTTTACCAAACCAGTGAAAAACAAAATAAATTCAAATAAACTAAAAAGGAAATATTTCTAAAGCTTTCCCCTTCTGAGGATTCCAGTCTAAGGATTAAAGCAATGAAAATTAAGCTGTGTGTCCAAAGTCATGTAATCATTTCCCAATAAAGATTAATAATAAGCTTTGTTTTGTGGTTATTTCCCTCTTCACCCTCTTCCAAAATACTTTTTTTAAAACTAGTTAATGACTGTAGAGACACCTCTTCATTTATGGAGAAGTGATTTTAGCCAGTCCTTCCATATAGGGCAAACTAGTCTCAGTTTTGTTTTGTTTTTCAGCTGGGACACACTAAAGTTTCAGTCCTACAAATCTGTACATCTGTGGACTATCCTCAGTCACCTGAGGGCTTACTAATTTCAGGTGGGACTTTTGCATGAGTAAAAACCCATGAGCAAACATTTTCAAAGATCAGGACCTAGAACCACATTCTGAATATACGAATTGAAAGCAGACTCTTTCTTGCTTGTTATACTACAAAGAGTACTTCACTACAAAGTACTTTATAAGAGTTAAAAAATGCAGAATCTGGAATACAGTTGACATTATTTAAAAAAAAATGGATTGCAATAAAAGTAATGTATAATTAGCTTATAAATACTGTATTTCATTCATGCTAATTCATCCATTCATTTTAATACATAAATGTGTATAAAACTTGGATTTTTAGGTTTTTGAAAAAAGAAAATACCAGAATTATCCCTCCTTTTACATATACACTTTGTATCTAAATAACACATAATTTTCTTGTCCTTAATATATTAGGTCTGACAATAAGTAATTTGTGACTACAGTCCTGCAAACTGAGCTACTAAACGAGCAATCATTCCAAACTTTGACATAGGAGGAACTGAAATTGCTGGATATATGGGAGAAAGACATACGCACTTGCTGAAACAGCAAAGGAATAGATAGGAGATCTTATATGTTTGTACTCAGCATAGATTTTATTTAACATGGCAATTGAAAGGTGGATCAAAGGATCAACCAGAATGCATAATATCCCAATTGTCTAGTGACATCTGCCCACATTATTCTCTTAATACTCTGTTTAATTTTCAGGGAAGAAATCTATCTAAATCCAGTGCTTTGAAAAACACAACTAATGGTGCATCAGTCACATTGCTTGGCAACTTTCAAGTTGTTCTGATTGGTAATATAATGTAGCTATCTTAGTATGAGGATTTCAGGTCTTGTGGACTCAAAGTTCTTACCACATGGATTTCTCTAAGCATGTGAGTAGTCCAACGGGACCAAATATGATAACTCCCATGCGAAATGTGTGGCTGGATCTTAGGCCAAGGATTACATGTATAAGGGAGCAAAGAGAGGAAATTCCACAATAATGACTGGAGCACAGTCAGAAGAAGGATAGAGGTGCCAAAGCAGCAGCCGGAGAGATCCACCATTTAAAGTCATTATATTTGGTCCCCAATCCATTACACATAGGATCAAGGGCTAAAGGAAAACATCCCTAAGAAGACAGTGCCCAATTTGCACCGTCACAGGAAGACAAGGCTATGTTTGTGCCCCCCAAAATTACTGCATTGCTTCCATGTTCAGAAGATTTCAAAATCAGCAAATGTCTCTCTCTGCTAAAAATTCTGGTGCCAGAAGCCATACAATTGACTCAAAGCAAAAAGCATTTCAAGTGACTCATACATCCAGGCAAGCCCAGACAGGACACTGTTAAGTATCAATTGGGCATCATAATGGTTATCTCTCTTTAGGAACTTGAGTGTCAACAAAACCCCTGGCAAACGCAGACCGATCTCACATGCCGGGCCCGGACCTGTACTCTTTCCCGTGGTAAAATTCCCACAGGTAGCAGGGGAAATGTTACCTTAAGGTCTGTGCAGCTCTGCTGTTCATGTGAAGTTCAGAGCTGAGTCTTCTGTAGGGAACAAATAGCCACACACATCATACTGCTCTGCGTGGTGTCCTAGCTAGAGAGCCTCCAACAGAGTATCTGGGGAACAGGGGGTGAAGGAAGAAGAAAAATGTGGTCTCCCTCACCTGATGCAGTTTATGCACCAGCTTATCAACCCCTGCTTCCTAACCACCCCTCTACACCCATGGCCAAGTCACTCAACAGAAGTTTTCTCCAATGTTCAACATGTACTTTCTGCCATTTTTAAATGCCAAGAGGGTAATTTACAAAAATGCATCAGGAAAAATGCACCGCTCAGCTCTTACAGTTGGAGGCAATGGTTCCATGGCCAATACGGTGGGGATGAGCTCTCTGATTTACAATAACCCAAAACTGACAGACAGCTTGGGCCAGCACTCCTAGCTTATGGGAATATATCAGATGTCCACCCCTCTCCAGTCATTAACTAAAACTCTGTCCAATTCTCCAGTGAGTCAGGCTCTTCCACTAAATTCAGCCATAGGCTCCCTTGAAATGGAAGTCAGCTGATGGGTCATTCATTGCAGAAGCTGCTGTCCAAAATCAACAGAAGGAACTCGGACTGTTAATGAAAGCAGTCCAATGTAATCAGCACATAAACTCTATTTTAATATTTATTAACATTTAAATTCAGTCATAAAATAAAAATAAAATGCATGCTAGCATTTTAAATTAATGAATAATCAATAACTAAAAGAAAAAGTCTTCCATGGCAAGAAAGTAGAGATTTAGGATGAAAAAGCCATTGCACCATAAGTGTAAACAAAGCCAAGCCCAGTCATGGCGGGTCACCAAACTATCAGAAGAACTCTCTTGCTATGATCAAGTAATGATTATGTTTCATCTTGGGTTTCAGTGATTAGCCAATATGCTGGCTTTTGTAGAGTTACTTCAGTTAGGAAGATGAGCTGATAATAGGAATAATTTTCAGTTTTCTGGATATATATTTAACAAAAATATAGATATATACAAAGTTGTTTTTCCTGGAATCTAACAGAAATGAACAACAGCAGTAAATTCCAGTCAACAGTGGGTTCAGAGAGCTCTACATTTGAGAAGACTGTAGTCACAACCACTTCCTTTGCTGGCTTAGTTGACAAACAATTCCCTCTTCCCTGTGTTTTGCAACTAGTACCAGTTAAATACCTAAAACTACACAACTTATCTCTGCTGTAACTTTATAGCCACTACTACTCAAGGCTGCCTTTAATTACTCCTTCCACTCAGCCTGGCACAAAGGAAGCCAAACATAGCTATTGGCCCAAACCAAGTTTCCAGCTGTCTCTAGTTCACCTTCTGATGGCTGGCAGGCTTTGACTCTCTACAGAGTAACAATTCCATCCCCACCACTGCCTTTTCTTCCACTGAACCTGGCAAAACATCACTAGGTCTAACACTAGAAGTGTAGACATTCAAAACAGGTTCAGGCAGCTACATTTTACAGCCTGGGATGAAAAGAAAAACAATCAGGAAGTATGGTACATTTACAGGGTAATAAAACTATAAACGTTGTTAATACATTAATTTAATATTTGGCTTTCTCATCTGGGTGTACATATCCAATTTTTTCCATTTCAGGTTGGAAAACAGTAATTTTTTTGACTGATGCCCATCAGTAGATACATAATTTTTTCATCAGTGACACAGAATAAAAGATATCAGAAATATTACCAAGTGAAGCTCATCTCTTCACGGAGTAAGCAAAAAGTATAAAATAAAACCTCCTTCCATTGTACTGTAAAGATTTAATTTGTCTGGGTGTGAAAAAACCTCTACTGGAGGAAAAATATTTATAAAAAAGTAGGGAGGGCAAAATGTTACTGCTACCATAAAAACTGTCACCAACATCCAACTTTCTGTCTTCTTTCTGAACATCTGTGCTGAAATTCTGAAACCTTTGGAAAACACATTATTTCAGATGAAGCCCATAAAAGCACGATTGTCACAATTGTGCTGGCTCAAAACTTCTTATGCTGAAAGCAAGGTCTCCATAGACAACAGAGGGAAGATCATTCTAGCCTTACTTTCCAGAGGGGTAAGAAAGTCAGCTAATGACAGTGTGGCTAGTGAGCAGAGATTTGCTTTTGTCCCTTCTGAAGAAACAATGCTTGCAGGAAGGGACAGCGTGACACAGAAGATCTGTAACTCGTGGCAGGAAAGGTTGGGTGAGAGGGAACAGAGTTGAAGGGAGAGAGTGGGTGGGATGCAGGATTTGTTCCAGGGAAGGACTGAAGATGAGGACAAGAGGGAGACTGCAGGAAGCAGGAATGGTTACGTAGTTTGGAGAGGCATCAGACGATCATTCGCCAACTTCAGAGCTGGACCAAACCCTACTGCCAATAGAAAACTTGCAGGGGTTTGCCCGTTGGTGGTTTGAATAAAGTGAACAAACATAAACCTCTGAGAATACCAGCCATTTTTATATCCAGAATGAACCTGTGAACCTTGTTTGATTTGCTTAATTTAAGCTACCTCTCCAAAGAAGCAGCTGTGAGACTACTTGGGAACTGGACGCACTATTGCTCTTCATCTACTTTTTTTTTTTTTTTACTTGAAAAAGTACAAGAAAAAAATGCTTTGGGTGAAGAAACAAACACCAATAGCATTTAAACGGCTGATCTTGTGTGTCAAAGAGAGAGCTTGTGTGTCTTTTTCTTGTTACGACAAATGCAAAGCTGCCACAAAGCACTCCACCCCTTATATAAAGTGAGAGTTTCTGAGTATGAAAATCACCCGACCAAAAGCTGTTTATGCCGCCTACAGAAGACTGAGATGTTCCAAGTATGCTCCATATCACTTATCAACAATAATATGCCTGCAATTAACTCATGGTTCTGCTGAAGTCTGAAAAGTCTGGTGCAGTTTTTCAGAAAAAAAAAAAAAAAAAACCACCAACAACAAACCTCCTGCAAAATTATATTAAAACAATTGCATACATACACAGTACTGCAGGGGATTCTGCATATGCCTATTACAAATAATTTTGAATCACTGATAGGTAGGGCAGAAGCCTCTAAATGACAGCAAGTAAGATAAGATAAAAACAAGTAAGATTAAAAAAGCTAGCCATTACAGCAATGATGTTTAGTGATTACCCTGTGAGGTTTAGAGAGTTAATCCCATTTGTCCATGTGGGATGGAATGCATGTGCCCTACTGTGGATTTCACTGTGTCCTCCGAAGTCTTCATGTTACTTTTCTGCATAATTGCTGGTGTTGTAAAAGTTGATAACAAAGCACTATATTTTTCAGATGATCAAATGCCCTTCTGCAGATTATCACTTTGAAAACTCATTATTTAAGAATGGGCCTGATCAGAGGAAACGTCCTAAATCCCTTCAACACAGGCAGTAATCTTCTCACCAGCCATTTTACCCCAGATTTCCTTTGAAGAGGACACAGTGCTTGCCTAATTTTCTAACAACAGTATAATGTCAGCTTTGGGCAATATTTGAAAAGACTAAAAAATTGGAAAAAAAATGAAACAGTTCAAAAATTGCAATTTCCTAGGTAATGGCTATAAAATTTTTTCTTGTCAGGTATACACTTCCAAGTGTAACTACGAACAGGGTCACAGTGCCCTTTGCTAAAATGAATTATCTGAAAAAAGATTGTCACAGTTACTTGTAAGGATCACAATACTTTTCTACCATCCCACCTTAAAAGAAAAAGTAAACTAATTTTAAAAAATTCTACAGAGAATTCAAGTCAACAACATATTTTTATAGAAATTTCTCTCTGTATATATATATAAAATATATATACCCATAGATATATAAATTTATGTATATAAAAATTAAACCCCAGCCTTACCTACAGTGAAAATCTGCAGTCATATAAGAATGAAGTGAGTTGAAGCCCTTACTCATAATGAGAATCAGATCGTAAGAGGAAAGAAGGTGAAATCTGGAAGCTAGTTCCTACTCGAAAAACCACAACTGTGAGGAAGGCTGTAAGTTTCTCTATGAATCAGCCAACATCTGATCTCTGGGGATAATTAACTGCTGAAAATAAATGCATATGGAATCTTTTTGTGGAATAGGAGGTAGAAAAAAAATAGAAGCAACATAAAAAACAAAGCTCAGGAGCTTTTGGTAGATAACTGCTGTAAAAGATTTCACAATTCCTTGGTAAAAATCAGTGACTATTGAACACAAAGCAAAGAAAAGAAAAATTTTAGCAGCAGCCAGTACCTTTTGATCTACACAAGTAAAGTAAAAAGAAATTGTAGAATTACTGAAATAGTAGTATCACATTTTTTTACAAACAGAAGTGCTGCAAATTAACATGTTTGTATGCTTTTTTAGCAGACATAATGACCAGCTGGAGTGCAGGTTCCTGCAATACACAAATAGCACAGATGTTTCTTCACAAACTGACAACAGGAAATACAAATCAAAGCTGAGACACTATTTCTAACTTGCACAAATGCAGCAAAAATAAAAGCCTAGTCAAATTCCCCTAGGCAAATTTGGTGGTCTTGCTCTCCATGTGCTCTGTAAATACAGTCTAAATGATGATGACTGTGACACTTATATGTAAAAACAATAGGAAATATGGTGTGATGAGATGTTTACTTTCCCCACTATGTACATTGTAATATGTGTTTATGTATTACAGCTTTATCTTCTTATAGAATATTTAAAATTGCTTTAATTAACTCAAAATATGAGAAATAGTTAGAGATGTTTAGGTATTTTAACATCTTTCTGATAAACTTGCAGGCAGAGGTTGAAAATACTCATAGAAGGAAATACCCCTTTTATTGCAAGTTATTTAATTACTTCAAACTAAATTTAAGGGCCAGAGCTGCACCATCCCAGTGATGCACTTTCATCTAAAACCAAAAGCTTAAAGAACTGGGCTGTTTTATTGGCCCACTACCACCCTACAATGTGAATATTCAAATGCTACTCTCAGACTGGACGGACATTTGCATCCTTTAGAAAAATCAGATTCCTGGCAGTGAAGTAGCTATTCTTTGACTTCAGAACTTTCAATGCTGTCTTAAGGTACCAAAACCAACTAATAGCTGCAATGGCCATATTATTATTTTTCCTTTAATCAGCAAGTCACTTTAAAAAGTGTTGAAGACATACAAAAAAGGATTAGAAGGTACTGAATTGTAAACAGTACTTTACACGGTCCTATAAAAAGAAAATGAAAATCAGTTCTGACCTGCTGAGAATGTGAATGCTATGTTCTGGGGTTTGCTTGTGCTGCTAATAGATTTTAAGGGAAAGGCAGTGCCAAACACCGAGTAGCTACATGTCCTTATCCTAGAAACATATTACAGCAGGCAACAATCACACAGAAACAGAGTATGAACTAAGTTGTCACAGTTTCCAAAAAACATTACAACAGAAAAATCTAAGAAGAAAGAATGCAAAAAGTACTATGCAGAGGGTAAAAGTACACACGAAGAAAATCAGACTCTTCCAAGAGGAGATCATGAACCTTTGTCTGGGTGGTAATATAACATTTGTTTCTCATGTCCTCTACCTTTGCATCTCCCACCAGTTTCAGCCTTGATGAATGCATGGATGGAAGTAAAGCTCTAGTTTTGTGCACAGCATTACACAAAGACTTTCCTTGGGGTGCAAGTGAACTTTAAACAATTTTCAACTCCCAGCCATAGGACATTCATAGAAGCAGTTCTGCAGGGGGACGTTTTGGTACGGCACCCCTGCAGCCTGGAGGTGTCTCTGAAATACACCGAGCGCAGAGTAGCTATGGGATGCCACAACAGGTTGCTACAACACAGGGGTGCCTGCACCATGACCAGGACAGACGTTTGAGGTTAGCATGTCCTGTGGGACAAGGAGTGTTAAGTTTCACAACCTAGCACCTCCACAACAGCGTGGAAGGAGGACAGGGCAGCACAGAGCTCTGCAGTGGGAAAAATTATTTCAACAGCAACAGGATAATAGCTAGTGCCAAGGTTTTAGTGCACAAAAAAAGTGTTTAAATTTAACCCAAGAAATCAAACTTGAGGGAAACAGACTGAGCTTGCAGACGGGCTAAAATATATTTCTTTGGCACTTTTCCCTTGGGTAGCATAGCTGGAGACTGGTCCGTCTTCAAAAGCAGCTGGCATTGGGCAGCAGTGTGGCGTGGTAAGGGCATTATGGGTTATTGCTTGTGTGGAAACAGGGCAGTCACAGCTCCTTTCCTGGCCTCCTTATGAGCAATGCCACCTCTTGAATGTGGTCCTGCCCTTGAGGCATAATCCACTCCACCTTTCATTGATGAAAAGGTGATTTTCTTTCAGCTCTTATTTAGAAACTTCTTAGATCAAGTAGTTGCTTGTTCTCTTCTTGTACTTCAATCTACAGCTAAGGTCCATTGATGTCTTTAACACGTTGATTACTAGCCTATTAGCTAGATTATAGGCCCAGTAGAGTTGTCTGTTAAGATATGAAATAAAACCTTCCAATCAACATCTCTGACTGCAGGACTTCAGTCTGAACGTGCAGAGACCCAGACTCAACTGAATGCAAATGAACTCAGAGTATAACACATTCACCTTCGCACACAGAGTCCCCAGGTAGAGCTGTCAGTTGGAGGAGGCAATCCTTAAAAGATGGGAGTGGGGAATAAGGCTTCCCTGCTACAAATGATTAAAATTAAGGCAGTCCACCAGAGCAGGGCTGCCAACCATAGACCTTTCCATTCAAATATACAGAGCAGAATTGCTGGCTATTGGGGAACGTCTTTCTGTGTTTCAGTCCCTCAGCAGCACACAACTTGAGAAAAGCCTCCCTTGACCCCTCTACCGCATACTCTGAGCAACCCACCCCTCATGTGTCACTGCCAACTCAGTGCTCTGCTGTCACAGGTCCCACAACAGTGAGGAGGTTTGCTCTAACCACACCCTATTTCAATTACGGCTAGGCTGTGTTTTTGTGTTTTTATTCCTCATCAAAATGACTGTATGTAGGTGGATTTTGAAAGGTCCTGGGTTCCTCTCTGCTTTTAACAAACTCTACTGCTGTACACCAGTGCTCAGAGGTGCTCCTGGAGCTGATCGTGAAGCCAAAGCCAGTGCACGGCAATGGGGCTCTTTACAGATGCCCCTGGCAGAAGAGCTGCCTTTATTTGTGCTTTATCAATAACTCCTTGCACGTCTTCTCACCTCTCCCTTTTTGACTGTTTATATCTTATGTGGGCTGGGATTCCTTTCTACAATGGCTGCATAGACCCTGGGACAACAAAATGGGGCTTCCACGTATTTCTACAAAAGAGAGTAACACACATTTTTCTGCTGGATTTTTTAGAGCTAACTTACCACTTTTGTACTTACTGTCTCCTAATTTACATACCATTGTATCTATTTGCTTATACAGATGCAAATATGACTGGCAGCCGGAGGCCTCCATGTAGATCAAAATTTCATCTAATTTATGAATTTTTCTCTCTTACGCTCCCTTCAGTCCTTAGTACCATGATGATTTCCTTTTCTCCCTTTAAAAAGTTTTCATTGATGTGGAGAAAAAAATGTTGTCATTCCAGTGGCAGAGACAACCAGACATCTGTTCCATTGGGCCTCCTCTTTTAATTTCCCTTAAAATTGCACAGTCTTTGCTGCCTCATATTACCTCTGCATTTTTTTTTTTTTTTTCCATAAGGGCCAGCTATTACTAAATGATGGCCAAGAGCCAAGTCTGAATATGCTTTATATTAATTTTTATTCCTCTCATCTGATAAGCAGCCGTTCTGGGAAGAAAGCAAGGAGGAAATTTTGCACATGCTGGAATTTTCAGAAGTGTATTTACTGTGTGTAATGACTTTTGGAGATTTCTGACTTAACTGAAGAGATAATTATCTCCCTACATCTGGGGCACTGGAAATACTGCCTCTCTGATCACCTGCTGTTTAAAAAGAAGTACATGTTATATATATACATATGTATGTACGTACACAAAACCACAGATGGGATAGATTCGACTCCAAAAGACTCATGGTTCAACCCAAAGAACACCATGGCACATATCCATCACTCTGGAGGTGCTCCCATGTACTCAAAGCCACATCTCATGTAAAGAGACAAGCCAGGGCACAGAAGTGACCTTAGGTGTTTCAAAGGGTCATAGTCTCAGGGATCCCTTATGTCACCAAGATTCACCAGCCTATTCTTTCTGAATCATAAGTACCAAAATCAGCCATGTGTAGCTCCCCAGCTGTGAAGGAGCAGCACAAATCTTGATTTGGACCTGGTGAATACATATGGGCTGTCTCCTCAGGAGTGCTCCAAGGCCACTCTGAGGCCCAGATCGGCTACCTATGCAGACAGCAAACCTATCAGTGCAGCCCCAAATCCAGCCAAGAACTGCTTTCCTTGAGTCTGTCTGGTATGTGACAGATGGTCTTGTGCTGTCTGGAGGCCATCAGGTTCACTTAGATTGGCTGTCCACAAATTGCCTTCAAAACTGGTATGTGGAGAGAAAGATCTGAAAGACTTGCTTGTCCCCAGGCCTCTCTCAATCACCTGAAAGTACCATAATGACAAAAACTCATCTTGGGCAGCTGAATCTTTCTGGTAGCATATATTCCGGATACTCCTTGCTCTCAGCCAGGACAGTCAGGCAATTCTATTTGTAAAAAGCCTAGCAAACCACAAATAGGCCCTGACATCCCTTAAATAGCTCTGTCAATATCCATTAGCAAACAACATTCAGTAGATTCTGGGGATTTCTATAAGATTATTTCTGTTATTCTGGGCTTTCTCTTTAACACTTTCTGGCTGCCACTTTCTGCTCTTCCTACTTCATCCCAGTACAACTCCACTGATAACTAAATTCTAGCTAGAGACAGAAATGTTTTTGACATGATTCACTTTTCAGTGGTACAGAGTTAACAAACCCATTACCTTTCCACCACTGATATGCAACTGATGGGGCAGTTATTGACTGGCAACATGTAACATATCAACTGCTCCAATGCAATCGTCTGTGTCTTCTGACAGTCTCAGAAGAGAGAAATAACATAAAAAGAAGAAACACCCCTCTCACAATGGCGATTACTAGGAATACATTAATGAGTTTGTCCACGGTGAGAGAACCAGCATGATTACCAGTCTGAAAACTAAATCTAAAGAGCTGGATGTGCTTCAAGCCGCCTTCTTCTGTCCCAGGCCATGTACTCACTGCTGACAAGTCACAGACCCAGTAACTGCAAGGTTTTCTGGTGACTCATTTCCATGAAAATTCCTGACATGTAACATCTAATCAGTAAATCCTCAAATGAGCTTGGTCATGGTGTTGCCAAGGGGGAGAGCTGAGAGTTCTGAAGTGTGTGTAAGAGACATGGTCATGGACAGCAGCATATGGACATGGGAAAGTTGGTGAGATTTTACTTGATTCCTTCCATAGGGCATAGGAAAATGACTTTTCTTGATTTTGTTAGCTAGACCAGCTGTGCAAGGAAAAACAGTCTAGTTGGAAGCCAGAATCCTGTTGGAGGGTGGGTAGGAAAACCAGCACCTTTACAAAAAAGGGGGAGGCCCATAGAAATGGTCCAGGTATGATAAGCAACAGACTTATAAGGTGTTATGGGATGGGATGAAACCATGTTATGTCCAAGGGAGAGGTATCACAATATGGATGTGATAGGTAGATGGCTATTGACTGGAGGAAGGGGAATCTGGAGTTCCAGGTGATTAAAGGATGGCTTCAAAAACATACATCTTACACATATTTGTAAGGCAGCTTGATCAGGAAGGGACCAAGCTGAGAATTTTTCAAGATTCTGCTTTTTTCATCAGAAAATGACAGTTCATTGAAAACAAATATTTGCCAGGAAAAGGGCAAGTTTGTGGACTGTCTGTTCACACAATTTTCACCCAGCTTTTCAAAACATGTGGTTTAAAAGTTTGTAACTAAAAATACTTTATTTAACTTGGGAGAAAACCTGTATTGTAAGTAAAACTAAACTAAATTGCTTTAATTTCTTTAAATTTAAAAATCTTTTATGTGTAAGTGGTCAAAACCTGTATGAAGAGTTTCAGTGCTATTAAAACATCTTGAGTGACACAAACCATTATTGGTTTTCAATGTTTATTAATAAAATAAATCTATAAGCTTCATTTTTGGGAGGAATTAATTGCTATTTAGCTCGTTTGCCAGCTCATGCTCTTGTTAGAAAATGTTAGGGGGGGGAGGTAGCTCTGTCTGTTGAAGGACAAAGACACAAATATAACCTTTGTATCATTGCAAGTGACGCTATCAGGTTGAAGATCTTCTGAAAGAGAAGTCAGGCCCAAGTAATTTAATTTAATCACAACATGTCTACCCCATCTCACAGCCAATATGCCTTTAAACACCTGCCCAGCAAAAAAGAAAGAAAAATGAAAGAAAAATGAAAGAAAAATATAAATGCGATTAAGTGGCCCTTGAAATGGCCTAATGCAGGCAATTGGGGCTTGATAAATAAATAAAAATATCGAGCATATTTTTTTTCAAGGGGATGGAGGGGCAAGGAGGAGAAAAAGCCTAACGTTAAGAAGCATTATCTGAGTCATCATGCAATTAAATTCTGTGGGCTGAGCTTGGGTCTGTTCCACCTGCTTTGCACCAGTTCCAGTGGTATTACACAGTTCAAAACCTACCTCAGCTGCTCATCAAATGATGCCTTTGGCATAAGGAAA
Source organism: Pelecanus crispus (assembly GCF_030463565.1). Classification (NCBI taxonomy): domain Eukaryota; kingdom Metazoa; phylum Chordata; class Aves; order Pelecaniformes; family Pelecanidae; genus Pelecanus; species Pelecanus crispus. Next base: position 69,878,058 of record NC_134676.1, on the reverse strand, counting down.
TCCCCAGGAGTCAATCTTTAAACATTCCCTCCCGGGCTTTTGTGTAAGGGGCAGGGCCAGTGAAAGGGAATGTAGTTTGGGACATCCACAGGGTCCAGCTAGTCTTTCACTTCTGGGGTGGTCCCTTGGGGCTATAGGCAGTGGGCGTTAAATTCACTAGCCCATGCTACTTTAATTTACACTGGCGGCTGTTATCAGGTAGCACCAAAATATGGCACATAAATATTATGAGCCAGAGACCAATCCCAGGAAGAAAGCAAGCTGCACTTTGTGCCTGCAGGTAAGATAAGTTCACTGTGCATGAATGCAAAACTAATAGACTGATTCTTTTAAAGCAAGTCTCTTCCTTAGATTGCAAGGAGATATACAAAAGGAGCTGAGTTTCGACTGAATCCACTTAACTCATGCCGAGTTATGCAAGTGCAACACTCAGGGAAGGGATGTGAAAGACCGGAGGAGACAGAAAACAAAACCAATGAGGTTGATTGAACAGAATCTTTCTTAAAAATAAAGTGATGGTATGTAAAGGCTGGGATGGATCTTGTTCCTGTAAAAAGTTCACAACAGCATGAGTGAACAATGGAAAGAAAGGAAACAAGGAGGGCAGTTCTGCCTGGCCACCTTGAGGACTTTCTTGCAAACCCAGATTAGCATCCTATCAAAAGCCTTGAAAGATGTGTCAGAAGCTGCACAATAGCCTGTGGTATTGTGAAGGTACCGCAAAACCCTAAAGCCCATAGGGCATCTTAGAAAGATTGCCAGTAAGCCAGAACACTCCCTTACGCCCAAATTTTGAGTAGAGAAAGACCTTGCATTGCCCTCCCCCACCCCACCAACAGGTACAGCACAAAACAGAGTGCAAAAATTCCCTAAGTGCCATGCTCCACTGACAGCAAATACTGAACCATGCCTCTAGAAGGGAAACAAAGGACCTTGCTCCTCGTATTGAAGGTTTTATCCAAATAATAACTGAGAAAGATTACCTGAAAAAAAAAAAGGAGCTCTGTAATGAAAGCTGTATTCCAGTTTGCAGCTTTTGCTGGCAGTATAACACATAGGAGCCTGCAACTTAATGATCATGACTGCAATTGGTCAGTTTTGCCCATCTCTCACCACATATCCTGATTAATTGTTAATTCCTCATTCTAAAATGTTAGTCACCACATAAACTGACATATATCAGTAATCACTCTGAAACTGCATGTATTTTTCAAGTGCTCAGTTTACCCTGTCAGTGGCATGAATATCTGCACCAGTTAGCTTAGGCAAGGAAATACTAAAAAACTTAACATATCGGAAGGATAAATGTGTGTGCATGTGTATATATAATATTTTTATGTATATATTCATACATGCACAGACACATACCTGAAAATACTTCACTGAAGTGTAGTGAGTTTTGAAGAGAACTTGGCACTACTGAGAGATTCATATAAACGAACCTGAAAAATGGTTGTCAAATAATGCAAACCAAGGCAAAGAAACCATATACTATATTAAATACTTTGAGCTTACAGAGTTGCTTGCTTGGACTTGCAGGAGAAACCTGAAAACTGAGATATATAGTCAGTATGAAACAGCACTTAGGAGTACGTGCTTTGCCTCCTACTCCTGCATATTTTATCATTTATGTTAATTATGACTTTTAATGACAGGTAATCTTCAAAGAAGTATAGGAAGATCTCCAAGAGAGAGGTTGAATACAAGGAATAGAATGGGCACAGTCACAGATCAAGGGGTGGAGTGAGGAAACAACCTTGGACCTGTGGGACAAACACTCAACAGCATGAGGGGGCTAAATGTGGCAGTGAGTCAGAAACAAGGCAGATTTTCTCCTAGGGGAAAAGGGAGGGGAAGATCAAGGACTCCGGTACAGGGAGGCAATCTGGAGAGAAGAGTTTGTCTGACATGGAGAAGAAAGATTTAGGACATCTGTGGGTGGCAGAGCAGGGACACAAAGCCATTGCTGAAATGACTGGAAATTCAGATTTTGAACCTGCAAGTCATCCTCTGGAGGCTTGTATCCCTCATTGTTGACCATACGTAGCATCTTAGACAACATCTACTTCAAAGTTTCAGTTAGAAGCCCAAAGATAACTTGGAAAAAACGAGTTTGCAGCAAATCAACAGAAAAAACATATTCAGAAAAAATGGAAGAATCATCCTGGACTTCGTTGGCACAATGTATCCTAGGCTGGACCACTACTGTTCTAAAAGGAAGAGAGAAATGCCATCATAAGTCATTACACAAAGACAAAGCCCTGACATTTTATAAACTTATACTCTCTGTAAGTAGTATAAGCACTGTCCTCTCCTAGTTTCCAGCTGACAGATGAGAACGAACTGGAGAAGTAATGGTGATCTTGTTAGCAAAAGGAAAAGCCACTGGCTGTTTACATCCATCTATAGTTTGGTTAAAGAGCAGAACAACACTGGACCCTATTAAAGAACAGATTGCAACTGGCTGTATGTCAAAATACAGGAGACAGCAAAGCAAATTCCTTGTCTGAACACGTATCAGTGTTCAGAAATTATCACGGTGTGTGATGACTATGGCACAGCCCTGCTGCATTGGCTGGTGAAGTTGCACTGCAACAGAAGGAGGGCAGAGAAAGAAATTGGAGCCCCTGCATCTCCTGTGCTCTTAGAAATGCTGCTTATAGCCTGAGCCTGTGGGAGTTCTTGTTAGGTATCGCCTCCTGCTTCTCTTGCTGAATGTATGAATACTAAGGCAGATGGATGTGAACCAGAAACACTAGGCAATTCCCTTCTCACACTTTGGAATGACAATCTGAGATAACCCCATCTCACTTTAAGGAACCTAACTCAGAGCTGAATTTTACTGAATGCTTGTGTGTGAATATTCTTCATCTGTTAAAATGAAGTATATCACTGTTTTTAATTTATGTATTCGACACTATTAGATGACTCTTTTGATAAATAATAGCATCAAATAGTTCACTTGATATTTAGTTCTTCCTGACTTTCGATGCTCTTGCTGTTTTACATCAATATCAGAAAACCTTCTATCATATGGAGAAAATGTTATCTTTCTATATCCAGGAAATTTGGGGTTCAGAGTGAGAGACACCATAAACCATCACTGCTTTGATTCACCTTTTTTAGTATAATCAAGAACCCACTCCTGCAAGTTCCTAAGTAAAGGAGTCCTTGGGGTTTTCCATGGGAAGGACAACACACCCATGAGGGTTCCCTGTGAAGGACACTGGACAACGATGATGTCCCTGCTCTGAACTGACACCACCCCTCAGTTGATTTCTGATTAATTACTGATGATTTGGAGTAGTTAGAACAATCTCTGAAATCAAGTCCTTTGAACTGATACATTCCAAAGTGCTGAAAATAATATAGTTGTGCAACAGTATGGATTATCAAATGAATACAATGCATTTAGAGGTAGCCACTTTCTGTTACATACAACCCTGCAAAAAAGAAGAATCTCTGCTTGGCTTCTTGAAGAACAAGCACACACAAAAAAATTGCACATTCACAGCCCTAGGAAGCTCCTTCATACTCAAATTTACCTCATGGAAATGTGTTAATCGTGTTATGGCTAAAAAAAATGGCTGAAGAGGACTAAGGAATTGAAGTAAAATGCATAGATGCATAGCTTTCCTTGAGCAGATTAGGCAGCATTTGGGAACAGGGATCTCTATTATGATAAGGAATGCTACTAGTACATTTACTTGGCAAGAACATGCAGCAAAATAGCATCGAAAAATTTTCTGTCTAGTCACAAAAAATTGGTTTTGTACAAAAGAAGAAATAATTCTGCTGAAGAAATAGAATAATTGAGATAGGTCTCAGTGAAAGTGACCATTTCAACCCATTTGAATTTAAGAAATCTTTTAATTGTACATTCACTTCTGAGCTGTTGTGTTTTCTTGGCACAAATATTCAATTAAAGCAAATATTAAACTCCAGTGCTGGAATAGTAACTATGAGTAAAATACAAGCCTGAGCAGGGTCCAGCATTTCATTTATGCAATATTTGCACTTCCACATACGCCTTCAACAAGTGGGGTAACATATTAAGTAGGCCTGCTCTGCACAAGGGCAAACTTCAAAGAAAACACTGAATTCTGTAGTCCATATGAATATTGTTACCTCAAGGTCTGACTCTCTCCCTCCTTTTACAATTGGCACAACAGCAGTTTACCACATAAGTCTTTGAGTCAGCAAGGAGAAATAACATCACAGCAAGACAGTGCCCGTTCTGCTTGCAGGCTGCTTGTATGGAAAAAAAAAAATTTGCCTATATTTTAGTAAAGAACACAAATGTTCTGCATAGCACAAGCAGCTTGCTTTAGGTGTTGCACTGACTAGCTAAAAAGCTAAGACTTTTTTAAGTCTTAGCTTAGCATGGGATGAATACAAACTGCTCTCAAGCAATGGATATCTGACTTGGCACTAGGTGCTTGGTACCTATTTTTATGGGAAGAGAACAGTCACAAGATGGCTTTATTGTCATCAAGTTATTAACACTATTAGGCATGGATAAGTAGCACTAAACAACAAAATCACAAGTAAACCCAATCTTATTTGTATTTTTTGGAAAGCATACTGCACAACACACAGATTAAAGCTTCATATGTGGGCCTAAGTTTAAACATAAAGGAGATACTGTTAAGGTTGTTTTATAACATTGGTTTCACTGAGATTCATCATATGCTTAAACTGAAGGGGATACATAAAATCTGTGGGCTCTCTGTTACAACCTAGTAATTTTTCCCCTCCAGAGACTAATTCCTAGGTAATGGCTCCCTATGTCGGTGAAGCCTTGAGTCCAGTTAAGCCAGTTTTGTCCTTGACTTTGGTGAGGTCATAGTTTCTTACATATGCTCTAGATTTAGAGCATGAATATAAAAGTATACACCGGCTTTCACCGTAAAAGTATATTTGTACCTCACAAGAATTATGTTCACAAATTCTACCAATTTATCCTTTTTGTATGTATTTCATATGCATTCCAGTAGAAATGTCTCCCTTCTAATCTGTTAAAAAATATTTTTTCTTCCATTCCTTTGAGACAGAAGAATAAAAAACAAACCCACAATGCTCTGTTTCTGTAATGCCTGAACTCGGACAATTGGTTAAGACTTTGTATACAACTGACAGCTTATATACACAAATGTCACAATGCCTTAGGCAAGTAAAAATCTGTTTATGGTTTAAAGCAGAATCTGATTTAAAAGCACATATTCTCTCAGAGCATTTACAATTCAAATATTGCCACAAATGCATAAAAGAATCAGGTCAATAGCCTAGAAACTGTAGATAAAAATTTAGACTGTGTGTCTAGGTAAATATCCAAGCTGAGAGAAGCAAAAAGTAAAGAATTAACTAGAAGCAGTTTTATTATTTTTAATAGTTAGAAAGGAATATTTCTAACAAAAGGTATGGGGGTGTGGGTGGGTGGGGGAAGGAATCCAAACCCAGGAACACCAATGCTCATAAAAAAGGATTAATAAAAAAAGGAAGAGAAATTACTCAGATAGGTCTAAGGCTCCTACAACATACTTGTGTATTCAGGGATGAGGAAGAGATTTCTATATTCATGCTAAGAAATAACATTTTATTTCTACTCTGAGTGGAAAAGAGAACATGTGTAAGAAGTAAGACAACATATAGACTGCCATCTAGAAAAGACTACTGCCTACTCCAAAAAATTCATGCCTGTGGTGTGGCTTATTTAACATAATCATAGTAGAGCTATTTTTCATACATTGCGTTATCAACATTAGTAGGCTGAGAGCTGAAAGAACTGAAAACGATTCTAAAATTAGGCCCTGGTCCAGCAAAGCACTTAAATGTCTGCATAAATCTGGGGACAATAGCAGTCCAATTCACCACAGCAGCAATATGCAGAGTTATAGACATGCTTAAGGGCTTTGCTGGACACATTTCAGTCACACACTGAAAAACTTACACCTGCAAAGAAAATTACTATGCCATTTATTTCTTTATGCAGTCCTCCTATGCAGAGACCCTTTGTTAAGGAAAAGTGTAACAGTCACAAATAGAAACCAAATCAACCCCTATTTAAAAAGTCAGTAGGGACCCTTTTTAAAACCCAGAGCACCGTGACTTGTCAGAGGAAACAGGGTACTACTACCTTTCTGTTTTCTCCCAACCAAGCACTACCTTTACACCCTGTCCTGAAAAAAATCTGCTCATTTTTGAGGTGGCCAGTCCTCAGTGAGGTTCTGCTGCTGCACTGCCAAGGCTGCTGGCAGCAGGACCTGCTTCGAAGAAATACTTGCCAGGAAGCCCTAAAGCCTCAGATTATTACAGAAATCCCTGTTAGTGCATAATATGGCTCTTCATTTGACCAGGAGGATCTGAGAAGGGTTAATGTGATTTCCTCTAGAGCAGGGTTAGCTACCAGATTCTTCTATAGTTATTGCCAGCTTGGGTCCCATGTCAACTAGTGATCCAGCATGGACATTCTTTCAGTCCAGTGAATGCTCCCAGACCTTCCTCACCTGCCTCTTCCCAGCATGTTAAGATAGGTCACAAACACAATTCAAAGTACAGTGATGGGATTTTGCTTTAAAAAAAAAAAAATCACTAAGTGGAGCATGTTATTTCTTTTGATCTCAACAAAGAAGTATAAAGAAAACATAAAGGTAAGCCATGTGGGTAAAAATGTGTTTTAGAGCACACACACCTATTGCTCTTGGCACTAAGCATAATATATAAAACTAAGACAAACATTTACAACTTAAATAGGAGTTAAATTTATGCTGTGTTTTCTTTTGGATGTCATCTTCAACAGCAAAATTGTATCAGTCACATAAATTCTCATCATTTTAATGATAATATGTATTTAATTTTCACTTGCTAACAATGAACAGGAGTTCTAAAGTATTTGCACTTCATTGGTATGAAAACCTATATTTGTATTATAGTAATAAATAAGAACCTACACGGCTATTTCACAGACATTCCTTTTCTCTCTTTTTTCCGCAACAGAGCACCCCAGTTCTGCTAGATATAGTCAGATGAGAAATTTTGGTTACAAAAACAATGCCAAAGATATCCATTAATAAATACAGTTTACGTTTAAAAGCACAACTACAACTCAAATGAAGACAGCCAATCAGAAAAAGCAACAATTCTACAAAACTTTGGCTTTGTATCTCTTTGGCATTGTACCTCTCAAAGGTTTGAGCTTTGGTAAATTACTTGTATTGTATATAAAATGAAAATAAACCATAAGGATGCAGAACAAACTATAAGTATAATGAAGTCTAATTTTAAAGCTTTACTGCCTTGATCTTGCAAACTTTAATTTACCAATGCAGTTCTGCAAGTTTTTTTAAACTCCTAACACATACAGACCTTTCATAGAAGCCAATGAAATTGCTGCCAGGAGGGCAACTCAGGATAATCACAGACTGCAGAACTTGCTTATATGTTAGGATTTACAAAACAGCATACATATCACCATATACACATGATCCTATATATATACTGCATTGAGCTTCTGTTCTCTTCATTATAGTTTTATAACTAACACAACCTGTTACTAAATCTCCAAACTCTGCATTTTAAGGAGACATAGAATTTCTGTTTTGTAGAGAAGTAAAGAAGAAAAAAGGAGAAGTAGGCAGTTTTTCTTAACAGGTATCCTGATCTCCTTTATCATGATGGCCCCGTGCCAGCATCTAACAGATCATAGACCAGGACAAAGAGAAGTTAATTACTGTGTGTAAACCTAGTTCTTTTTATGACTCATTTGTTCTCAATGAGGTCTTCTTTATGCCAACTTAAAACAGTACAGTCATTGCATTTTTTACAATTAATACAAATTCTGGAGCTCTGCTGCCATCAAAAATGACAACACCCATCCAATGTTAAAACTTGAATACTTTTTTCCAGTTGTCAGAAGATACAGTGACATTACATTCGATGCTCGATCCTGCATTCTCTATTCACATAAGTGTTTTATCTCATTAATTATTTTGACACAGATGCCCTTGAGTCAAAACTGTTGCAATGTAATTGCTTTCTTCAGGGTGACAGAGAGCAGGGGTTCCCAAGCATGGTCTGCACAAGTTTGGCAAGCAGCTCAGAAAGGTACTTTATAAATCTTCGCCATCCCAAGTCACATGGCAGATACATTTTGCTGCCTACTCCCTAGTGTGATGTCCCATTCCCTATCTGGCCCTCCCTGAATACAGTTTCGAAACTCTGCTTTAGGCTTGTCCCTGAAATATGAGGAAGACATTCTGAACATTGTAAACTCTTCATACAAAAGCTATGCAGTGAAATGAGTCAACACGTGAAGGACAGAAAGGAACCATTGTGCTTTCACTATAACCAGTGTCGACCTCCCAACCCCCCCCCCCCCAAACAAACCCAAAGACAACAGCACCTACAGAAAACCTGTGTACCTAGGATGGTTGGACTCATTTTAAAAAGAAACAGATCTGTGGTTTTCCAGCAGGGAGTGTTCCTGATTTCATTTTGCCATGGCATTATCTGCTGTGGGTCTCTTGGAGGAGATACCACACAGGTATCATTTGTCAGAGACTCTCTGGCACTTCTGATAGAGGAGATGTGGCATCCATTGCCAAATTTGTTTTTTCTTCATGAGACTAATGTTCTATTTACCTCTCTTTTTTTTTCCTGCTTTCATGCCATTTGCACTGAAAATATTTTAGGGAAAACAGTTTGAAGACATGGAGGAAGAATCATGAAAGTACCTGGAAATCGTTTGTTTCTCACAACTATTTATTTAGTACAAGATGACCAGCTTGCATACCTTTGCATATCCCATTACCTTACTCCTGTCCTTAAGTTATTATTAAGTTCTTCAAAGACTATAATTTACATAATTTCCATGTTGCATTCTGTCTAGCACTGATGAAAGACCACAAGGAAGGCAGCAAAAACAATGAGTTTATGAGAGCCCCTATTTGTAAGATTCTATGCTATTACTGTACAATTGTAAGATTTGTAAGATTTTCTACTACTTTTGACAGTCTAGACAGCAGCCTGTAAAGCATCTAAAGATGTAACTTGTTATTTTATATATTACTTATATATGGAGAATAAGCAATCATCAAAACAATATACAAATAATTAAAGTATTTTTCCAGAGAAGGTCAGGACACTGCAACTGTCACAGAAATTAAAGGGACTAAAAAATTCATACACAACAAGCCTTGAATCAGAGCAAGATGAAAACAAACAAAAAAAATGGTAATGGAGTTATCTTACAGCTTAGAAAACACACTCTACCACCAAGGAATCCCTTTGTGATGCGGGGCAAGTCATTCATCAAGAACGCATTACAGACTCAGTTCCAAGGTTGCCGTTCCACCTTTTAGAAGGCTATTTAACCTGGTTTATTTCATTCACTGGCATAGAGCACGCTCCCCACAGGTTACTGAAGGTGATAATCTGATGAAAATCTTTAAACCAGATTTATCAGCAAGAAACCATACTGTGGAATCTCACCCTAACGTGTGGTGCTAATGCAGCCTTTTAAGAAATGCTGCTGGACAAAAATTGACAAACATTCCCTTTGATTTTAATTTACAAAGATCTCAAACAGGGTTCATGAACTTGGATGATGATCTCATGATCCTTCATGATGAAGGAAAACCATTCCTCTTATCTTCCAAACAGGAAGGATGGATGCAAAGAGAGATCAAAAGCATTGCTCCTGTTTTCAGTGCGACCTGTGGTAAAACTAGAACATTGAAACCATGAGGAAGTTGAATATTGGAAGAGGGCCAAAGGGCTGAACAGGTCTGACTCCCCTGACAAACTACATTTGAATCAGTGGACCAAATTAAACCAAATGGGACAGAAGAACAGAGGCCTCAGAAATACTACATTCCCACAGTTTTCATAGTAAGCAGCCAAGGACAGGAGAAAAAAAGATCTATTTGTGCCTTTCAGGACTAGACCTTAATCCTTAAAAGACTCAGTTTTGAGGTACAAACTCACAGGAAAACAGGATTCCTGATTTCTGCTGTTCACACAACTGTCTGATTTTTCTGTGGCCACCATACATTTTGGTAGTGGACTCCCAAAAATCTTTATGCTTTGAAAGGACATGATCTACAGCAAAACTTGTCAGATCCAGTTCTTCCCACATCATGAGTAGCAATGGTGATGTCAAGCTCTGAGGATCACTGTATTTAGTGTTGAGCACTCATCTTGCTGAGGATGTATTATCTCTCTGCTGGTCCTGACTCCCCACATCTCACATGTCCCGTTGAAAATAACCTTTCAGGACCGTGATTTTGCTAGGACCAGAACATTGTTGCAGAAACAACAGTGTCCCAAATAGTCTTTTTATTGATGAGGCCAAAGAGAACATGACTGAAATGTAAAATCAGTGCTATAATACCTGTAATAATAAATATGGGTTCCTTCAAAATGAGAAAAAAAATATTGTAGAATGAAAAAAAGCAAAAATACCCCAATACAATGTGGAAGCTGACTGAATGTATTAATGTTTCTTCAAAACTTAGTAATGCAATTGGCCCACTAATCCATAGTGAATGGGCACAGACAGCCTCTTCCAGAGGGCAATTCAGATACCTTACAACGAGTTTCTTACAAGGAGTCAGTCACCCTCACTGTCTACATACAAATATTCTTCACACAGCAGTCCATGAATGAAAAGTCACCTGCAAGTCACAGCCATTTAACGCACTGTCTGAGCGTAGAAATAAAGAGAGTCACAAAGACATCACACCCAAAAGGGAAGCACTTCTTCCATGGAAGAAGACAGACCCCAATTATATGTCAGCCCTTGTATGGATAACGCAACTCTATTTCCACCCTAGCTGCTGAGAGACATCATCCCTTGCTGAATAACTAATTCCCTAATTCCAATTCTACATTAACCCAAAGAGTCTTTAATCCAGGCAGTGTTCAGTTTTAAGCCTTGTCTTTAACTGTTCTGTTCAGATCTAGCACTGGCACAACCAGCACACACTTACGAAGCAACACCTCCTTCGCTGAGGGCGATACCTCCTGAACACAGCTCACCTGCACCCACAGCAGCACGTCTGACTAAGGGATGATTAACACCCTTAAAAAGCAATAGGCTTCCACTTGAATGTAACAGGGGTTTAAGGCAAACACTTAAGGGCTGTGACAATATCAGAGTAACCACCTGTACTAATGCATGTTAACTAGTATATTTCACAACCCTAAATCACAGGAGATAACACTTTGCCCAGGAACAGCTGACTAAATGAGGTGTAAAGGGGTGGAAAATTAATTTCAATTCATTACCTCGAGGGGAGAAGACAAACGTTCAGTATGCAAAGTGAATCCATGCCTTTCTGGCTTTGCACCACTTCCTTTGGCAGCATTCTTGCTCCTTTCATACACTTTGATATGGAGTAACTCTGATTCAGATTAATTCCAACCCAAATTTCCTAGGAAATTCAGTGCCTTTCTACTTGTTGCATGTCTCAGTCGGTTGCCAGGCCTCTCTTTCCAGAGCCAATTTGAACCATAATCACCAAATAAGAAAAAGTGTCAAGATTGTCAGAAACAGAGCCTTGCAAATTATCTCACAGTAAAAAGGGCAAGTAAATTGGACGACTCTTTCATGATATGGTTATCGTTTTGGTTGGCTCTGGAGAGAACGACGTGCCATAGGCATAAAGACTGTGACTGAGGAAGCAAAGTCTAATTTCTCTGTTATTTCCCTACTGTTGGATATACAATTTAGAACCTTGATTTTTGCCTAAAAATATCTGGTATCTCAGATTTTGCTTGATCACTTTCTCATCTACTCTGAAGCAGTTAAAATGTCATAATTTCACCATAATTTACGATGCTTGAAGGTATTTACTTCTCAGGTGATGTTGGATGGTCGCACCCAGAGGGTAGTGGTCAACAGCTCGATGTCCAAATGGAGACCAGTGACACGTGGTGTCCCTCAGGGGTCCATACTGGGACCAGTGTTGTTTAATATCTTCATCAATGACATAGTGGGGTTGAGTGCACCCTCAGCAAGTTTGCAGATGACACCAAGCTGAGTGGTGCAGTTGACATGCCAGGAGGACGAGATGTCATCCAGAGGGACCTGGACAAGCTGGAGAGGTGGGCCTCTGTGAACCTCATGAGGTTCAACAAGGCCAAGTGCAAGGTCCTGCACCTGGGTCGGACAACCCCCAATATCAATACAAGCTGGGGGATGAAGGGATTGAGAGCAGTCCTGCGGAGAAGGACTTGGGGGACTGGTGGATGAAAAGCTGGACATGAGCCAACAATGTGCACTTGCAGCCCAGAAAGCCAGCCATATCCTGGGCTGCATCAAAAGAAGCGTGGCCAGCAGGTTGAGGGAGGTGATTCTGCTCCTCTACTCTGCTCTGGTGAGACCTCACCTGGAGCACTGCGTCCAGCTCTGGGGCCCTCAGCACAAGAAGGACATGGAGCTGTTGGAGCGGGTCCAGAGGAGGGCCACAAAAATGATCCGAGGGCTGGAGCACCTCTGCTATGAGGACAGGCTGAGGGAGTTGGGGTTGTTCAGCCTGGAGAAGAGAAGGCTGCGAGGAGATCTTAGTGCGGCCTGCCAGTACTTAAAGGGGGCCTATAGGAAGGATGAGGACAATCTTTTTAGCAAGGCCTGTTGTGACAGGACAAGGAATAATGGATTTAAACTAAAGAAGAATAGATTTAGACTGGATATAAGGAAGAAATTTTTTACAGTGAGGGTGGTGAAGCACTGGAACAGGTTGCCCAGAGAGGTAGTGGAGGCCCCATCCCTAGAAACATTGAAGATCAGGTTGGACGGGGCTCTGAGCAACCTGATCTGGTTAAAGCTGTCCCTGCTCACTGCAGGGGGTTGGGCTAGATGACCTCTAAAGGTCTCTTCCAACCCAAAGCATTCTGTGATGCTATGAAATACATTCTTTTACCTTTGCTTGCAAGGTTAGATGTATAGCTTTCTTTGTAAAGGTGTAACTAGTAAAGATATAACTAATAAAGCAGCAGAAATATTTGTCAGAAGTCTCATTGTGTCCCTTACATGACATGATAGTTTTATATTTCTGCATACAGCTATATTTAACAACATTTATATTAATTTATAAAATCAGTTCAGAGGGATGAACAACTCAGCCTCCTCTTAGACAGAAAAAGCTGTAGAGAGGCTGTCAGTACAGCTTAAAGGATAAGGTTTTGACCATCTACCAAAAAAAAAGCTCAAAATGGAAGGGCTCGGAATGATGTCTTGTTTAGTCCTGGCATCACGTTTCCCTGTTTCCCTCCTCCTGCCTCCTAGACTGATGTTCAACAACCTCATCCCAGCCATGTCATTCAACTCCCTTCCTTCATTCACTCCTGATCTGGTGACGATGCCCACACATACACCACCACATTACCTACTGGGTTTGGGAACGCTAGGTTCAAAGCCACACTCAATAATCAGTGTTTTTAGACAGAATCTTCAACCTACCTCTTGCTGAAGGGATTCTTGGTGGCACAAACAAGTTGAATGTCATACTGTTGAAGCACTGCCTGCACTTTTCTCCCGATGCAAAGGCAAAAATGATAGCAAATTTAACTTTAAGAAAATCTGTTCTTGCTCTGTTGGTTTTGGGAAGACAGAACAGCTCTGGGAGACACCTTGCTCATATTACTTTGCATTTGGAATCTACAAAATAGCATACAATCACATGAGGCACACCAGCAGATCTCAGAGTCCTTCAAAGAGCTGAAAAGCAGAAAAGGCTTTTCTTAAGTAGAAAATGCTCTTCAGCTTTAAGGAGAGTAGGTCTACTTATCTGAGATACTGGAACCCATAAAAAGTTATTTTTCAATAGAAACTAAATATTAAAAAATGTCTTCTTCTCCTTGCCCAGTTAGGACATTACCTTTAAAAACTACAGCTTTTGCTAATTTATTTCCAAAAATATTCCATTTATAGGTTGCAAAATGAGGAATTTCATAACGGAGTTATAAATACAGGAAATTACATAAAACCTTCACAGGATGCAAAAGAGCTTTTGTAACCACTATAGTAAGTCTGTAAAGTGTTCGACGACTGTGGAGGTGAACTCACTGTAAGAACTGTGATAAACTACATATCTGGTAAGCTGAAGCTTCTCTCTTTGAAAAAAACATACGCAACAGTTTCATTTAAGACTGTGGTTTTGTAAAGAAATAAATTTGCCTTTAGGGTTTCTTCTACCACATGAAAAACACTGTAGCCACATGTGGCAAAGTGCTGATCTAGTATAAAGTCATTTTGCTGGTTCAAATTAGTTCAGAAAATTTTGAAGCTTTAATTTTGTTTGAAAGGCTGCAGTCAAGATCAAGTATGGTCAATCTGCACAATTCTAGTTTTATATCGGTATCTCCCATCATGCATAAAGGTGATGTACTCACTGTATTGAGTAGCAATCCCACAGAAATGCAGTTGTGTGCCCAAGAATATTTGGATCAGCTCCAAATAATAATAATAGGATTACATCCAAAGACCTTGGAACAGGTCTCATGAGTACTTACAAAGGCATCGGGCTTGGGGTTTTTTTGATTGTATCTCAACTGGACCTAATGACACATTGACATGAAAACATCTCTGGTTCCTTAGACAGTAGGTTCAGATTTTGTCATTCTAAAGATTGCATTTAGATGTAGGTGTAAAAAAAATGCAACAGTGAGGTGTGCCTGGCAAACCCAGGATATGAGTCATTTTAGCTGATATTTGCAATATTTTCTTCCTACGTAGTAATTACATGAAAGAGAGGAAAAAAAGAAAGGGTAACGGAAAAGGGTGGAAATATATTCCCTTAAGGTTGGGTTTTCCCTTTGTCCGTAAACACTCAGACTAATCTCCCTCATCAATTAACTAGAAGAATCACAAAAAGGATTAGTGAGAAGGATCACAGTAAATCAATCAAAAATGAGAGGACAATTTGTTGACTAAGAATTACGTGTCTCCAAAGACCACAGCTCAAAAGTTCTCCCTGTGGATGGCAGGACTCATTCTGCTCAATTACAAACCTACCTGATCTATCTGTGGTTCATATTTGTCTGGTCAGCCAAAATGCGAGCACGAAAGAGAAACAAAGCTGAGGAATATGTGTATTGCATGTTTTAGGAACTACCAGCATTAATAATGACATCACCTTGAAAGACACTCAGATGCCAGGCACTAGAAGGTAAGGGCATCATTTCAGTCATGTTTTTAATTTCTTTTTTCAACTGGAGCACTGATGGGCATTTTGTGCAACTCTGAAATGTTGATATCATATGTATTTGCATGTGGGCATTACTGTTGTCTTTATGTGAGTATGCCTGGTGATGGAAAGATTCTGGGCAGTGCTAGTAAACATTCAGAGATTACAGCCATGTTAGGACAAACTGGTTTGTACTTGAGCAAAATTTAATATACATCATAGTGTCGCTTTCAAATCTTTTATGACATGGGAAAACACATATACTTTGAATTAATCTCTAATTATCCATTCATTTATCCACCCTTCCAAGCCTTCTGTGGTGGGTTTTTCTAAAACACAGTACTATAGGCCAGTCCACTCACTTTATCCTCATGTAACATCCTAGGTTACTGGCCAATGGGTCCTTATAGACTTCAAACAGGTCAACTAAACAGCAGATATTTAAAAAAATAGCAACAGCTTAATGGGAAAATTTGTATCACCTGAGGAGACAGCAAATATTCTTGGTCCTGAATATTTTTTTAAAGGATGATAGCAATTTCCTCCTCTTCCCCATCCATGCCAACTACAGGATGTAAGGTTTATCTCCTTTACCTCTTAAACTAGGTTTACATCCAGAGGCCAGGATGCCATCCAGAAAACTTCAGATGTGTAAACACATTCAGAATGATTAAATATATTTTTTCACCCATCATTTCAACCCCTCCCTTTAGTTTAAAACACACAATAGAAATATTTCCTTTTTGCGTAGGATATTAGCTTGTGTGATATGGTCTAATTATACAGTTAGCTTGTAATCTCACACAAGGCTCCTCAGATTTAGAAAACTTTCTTCAGGGATATTCTGTGGTTTGGATATAATGTGATTCTGGTTACAAATTAAGATAGGTGCTTCTAAGGTACTGTTTACTGCTGTTGGCCGCCTAGTTTAAATCCTACTGAATTTAACAATACAAATGACTTGCTTGTGCAAATAAATGCCTGTGTGTGTTGTGACGTGTACTTCATGCTCGTTCAGCTCCAGCTCCATTTGCCTTCATATCACTGATGGTGTCTTTGTATATGCACCAGCAGAGACTTTTACAATTTTACTGCTGGCTTTGGAAATTACTCTGGCATTTATCTTTGAAATAACACCAATTTGTACATTTAAACCCACTATGGATCCTTTGAATCCTTTTTCTAAAAAGAATTAAATGCCTTACATTAAGCATGAACGTTATTCCATGTCAGTTGGAGTATTCACGTGGGTGAAGTTAACACTTGCAGAAGTCCTTCCATGGTCAAAGCCTGCTTAATAAAAGGGGAAAACCCACCTTGTTTTTAAATGAAGCTTGAAAATAAACCAACATTAAGAATCCAGGAAAAACTACCTGCAACACCTGAAGAATTAAAAATTTATCTGAAAAAAAAGCCACTCTTTTTTCTGTATTGAGCAACACATGCGGTACCGAAGTTTCCAATCCAGCAGTTGATTCTTTTTCTGGAGAAAAAAGAATATGAAAAGAAAACCTGCACAACTCTTCATGTGTTGCATTTTTACAATTTTTTACCTTTAAGTTTGGAACAGACTCTTTGGTACACATAAAGGAAATAAATGTTGCAGTATGCCACATTCTGAAAAGCATAACTTCACAGCAGTCTTTAGAAAAGCTACCACCACTCTAAATATATGAAAGATTGCATTTTTTTCTACAAAAATAACACAAAGGTAATAATACAAAAGAATGCAAATATTTTTAGAAGTTGCAAAGCTGTTTTAAAAGTTCAATAAGTAAAATAGCAAAATTTCTTTCTCTGCTAATGCAGTGCTTTTACTTGAGCTAAGTTACACCCTGATTTATCAGTTTAGCAATTGGTATTTTTCAAAATACTGCAGGCAACTTGAAAAATATTTTTATTCAACGTTTGAGATGTAAGTAACCTAATTACAGTAAGTGGTACAACTGTAGACCTCTGCTTTACTGTAAACCTCTGCTTTACCTTGAATTTCAGGACTCTCACCTTCTTCTATTAAGCGTGAGTTTGTACAATTGCTCGTCCAGTGTCTGCACAATAGATCTAGGAGTATAGGCAAGTTGTGATGGATCTCTGGTAAATGGTAAAGCCAGTATGGTAAATGGTAAAACCATTGGTAAATGCCAAATGGTAAAGCCATTAGGCTTTACCAGTGGAACGGCAGACACGTTGGGTCACCGTCATTATGTTCCAGATACCAATAATCAGGAAACCAGTAGAGATGTAATAAAAGATACATTGGCCTATAGTCACCTCCAGTCTTAAGAGGACTTTTCTTATGACAGTCATGTACAGAATAACAGCAAGTCAATGCATTAAGTCTTAAGTCAGTTGGAACAGGGACACCTCATTACTCTTCATGTCTTTAAAAACACCCTGCAGATGCCTTGCTTAGACCTTAATAAATTTAGTCTTACAGAATGGGCAGATATTGGAAGTAGGTGACAGCCTACTGAATTGATTGTAATCAATTTTGCAAAAGATGTAGAGATCACAGCAGATATCTGCAATGGAAAGCCACAATGAGTAGCTGTTCAAAGCAGGCTTAAAACTGGAACTGAGCAATATATGTTAACTATGGCTTTCAGATTTTAAAAATAGGTAAATAGACCAATCTAGCCTGCATCTATCGGCAGAATATTTTTAGGACATTTTTTTTTTAGCAGTCCAGGTGCTCAACCCTAGGCTAACTCAGTGTGGTAATTGCTATTCCAGCATGTGTGTCAATCATTCTGCAGCTGAAGCTGGGACAAACCCCCCCCTTGTCTCCTACAGCCCCACCAAGAACGTGGTACTTTCCAGATTTCCTCCAAAGGCAGAATCTTAAAATACTAATAGTAAAAAAAAATCTACCTTGAGGACACCACTGCCTCTAAAGTGCCTTTCTCCTGCTGCAGGGTGAAAGCAGAAGCATCCATACCATAAAGATTATTGCCTATCTAGCACGGAGGCACTTAATCAAAGGGAAAAGAATAAAATACAAAAGAAAGAAAAGCAGGAGGAGTTGACATCTGCCTTACAGCAATAGACTTAAAGCCAGATGGGACTTTCATCAGAAGTGTCTTGAGAAAGTGTACTGGTAAATGCAGAGAGCAGACTACACCAGGAACCTTGCTTGCTCCACTGCTAAAGCAAGAAAATGTAAGTCAGATTACTTGCAGACAATAGATAGCTTAAGCCAGGACTTGCTGCTAAGAATAAGAACAAACAAAGCAGAGCCTCATATAACAGTACAAACAGCTAAAAATTTTTAAAATATTCAAGTCAGTATCACATTTGCACAACCGGCACTACAAACTGCAGTTTATTAATTGATTTTAACTCGGCTCCACCAAGCAAATTCAGGCATAGCCTGCGATCAGACTGGAAGCATTAGGAGGAACCAGAGGCAATTCAGCACCCATTTAGGATGAGGAGTCTCACTGGTCAGCAGTGTCTTCACTGATGTGATTTAACAGAAGTGTATCACTCACTGATCAGTCTCAGCAGCTCCACAGCTGTCCAAATGTTTTTGATCAGATTGCTGACAGGAGAAGTAATGTTTTTAAAGTATTTGACCACTCAAGTCACTTTCTGAAATACTTTTATATGGTAAAATACTACTTTTGTTCTCTCAGCCATTGAGAACCAACACCACTCTGATTTTGGAGGGCGGAGGAATGACAAATGTTAGTAATCTAGTATCCTAAATCGTATGACTTTGTCTCTTAAACATGCTTTCAGTCACAGGTTCATAAAAGCAAGCCATTAGAATGCCCCTTTTGTACAAAAAGGTGCTCTTCTGATAGCACAGAAATACTTGCAAAGTCAGCCAGGGTTCCCACATGATAGACGACTTTCCACACTTTTATTCCAAGTGGACAAGACCCATTTAGGAGATTGATTTTGAGAAAACCACTGGACTTTTTCCTCAAATAAAAAGTGAGCATTTCTTAGAGGAAGCCTCTCTTCAGAAGCCTAGGCTTTCTGAGGGAAAAAAAAAAAAAAATTGCCAACTACTACTCCGTGCTCAAAATAGTAAAAAATTTCCTGAGTACGGATTAATCATTAGTTAATGTCTTGGAGCAAATATTTCTCTTCAGAAGGACTGTACAAGCACTGACAGCCCTTTATTCCCTCTGTTGTTTCCTCTAAAGCTTTAAGTCTTCCATTTGACCACAAAGTTTTCTCAGAGATCTCAGAGTTCACTTATCTATGACCACATTTTCCCTAGGTTTTCTAAGCAGTGAATTTCTTAATTTGTATCTCCCAAGTCACAAGCAGCACTGTGTAGAAGTCTAACAAGTTGAGGCACTTAAATTAAATTACAAGATTAATATCAGTATTAAAATATCAGATTTGACCAACCATTTATTTGACAGCAAAACACAAAACATGTGCAAAAGACTTGGGAAAAGGTCTTTGTACAAAAGAATGCTCAGGTATAATCACAAAGACCTCTATAAATCAAATTCTGCTTTATGCATTATGCTTAGCAGTTGAAGGGAGTTTTCACAACATTAATTTGCTGTTACTTTAAGGTCCTTTTCTGTGTTTGGAGAGGTGAAAACGATTTTTGTTGTAAACAGAACAAAACCCACTTCTAACTCAAACTAAGAATGAAATAAAAAAAAAATTATGCCAAACAATTCATCAAATTTAATATGATTTTCAGGGCAATCTAGGTGGTTTAGACACAGTATCCTTAATTAAGAAACACACTGAATGACTTCATTATTTCCAGTGCAAAAGTGTGCCTAGACAGCTTTGAAAATCTCTCTGCCTAGAGTAATCTGAAAATCACTATTAAACCATTTTGTTAGGTGCTGCATAAAGGAATTTACTGTTGAGAATTATAATAGAGAGTAAAAGCTAAACCAAACAGCAAAGACAGCCTTACTATTGATCCATTAACTTCTGTTTCCAATGTAGGGGTTGTGTTGTTTCTACCGGACACACAAATGATATGGCACTGATATATCAGTTTTTGAGTTTGTGTATAACTCAAAACATTTGTTGACATGCAGCATAAATTCTAGCCACAAGTAAAAGAAACGAGTAACAGAGGAACCACTGATCTCAATTCATAGTGGCATAAAGCTGTCTTGTTTGTCATCCTTGGGTTTGTTAAAGAGAGACCAAATTGTGTCCAAGAGATATGGCTTGTATAGGTGGGTTTACGTAAGGTATTTCTTTTCTTTTAAATTAATTCAGTCTGACCTTGAAAAACATTAAGCATCTCCTGTTGTCCCTAACCCTTCTTTTGTCCTGCAAAAACTTTTAAGGATTGAAGGTGATGGTGAACATCCAGCCAAAAACCAGCTATTATCTTTCAGCATTGGACACCATTTCATGGATTGTGTGATGAAAGCATTTGCCAGGTGTACGTAATATGCTGTTAATAACCAAGAGACAGTGATGAGGACTGCATCTCTGCAGAGTATATTTTCATTTCAACTGGTGGTTAACCTTTATGCCTTTCCACAAAAACCCACAAATACCAGCTCATAACAAAAATATTTGGAAATATTTAAATTGTGGGCCTGATCCTAATTTTGAAATCTGTTGGATTTCATTATACTTGACAGCAAAGTAGCTGCAAATAAAAGCTGCTGTATCAAAGTGTCCCAAGGCAAAGCCTTTGGTTGGATAACATGCACACACAGCTGAATCAAGCACTCCATAGCAAGCCATCCAAGCTGAGCCAGGTCTTTCAGAGAAAGGAACAATTCTAGGGATTAAAATAGCATCAAGAATAAGTCCTTTCTTGTACAATTTGTGTTAGTAAGAAAATGCATTACTGTTGCACACAGGGGAACAAAATCATCCACTTTCTTCAAGCAATTTAAATCACTTAGAAGTGGTATCTACAACACTTAAAATATGTAGATGCTAATTCTGTAGTCTTGATGACAATATTCTTTATCGTGTATCAACAGCTCTAGAAACTCTATGAATAAGTCGTTACAGGGGAAAGATATGCAAGACTTGATCTGCTTCTCCAATGCAGAAATCTTTCAGACACTACCAATAACATCTTTAAGAATATTTCCTATGGGACATGATATAAACAATAACCTTAAATCTCAGAAAACCTTGACTCTAGAGAAAGCAGGAAGGAAACAGAAAACCCCAAACTAAAAGTCCCTCTAATGACAAGTTATCAAATATATGATGTTTATTATTATGAAGGGTAAACACACCAACAGATGTGCAGATAAATCTTTTCCAGAAGATTATAAGCATAAACTAGATATGTTAAAATAATCATGTCTAAACAAGCCTTTTCTCATAGCTATCATAAATGAAACAGTGATTATGTCCTTCAACAGTATTTAAACAACTTGGAACCCTATTTGTTGCCCTAAAAAGCAACAAAATTTAGTTTATAAAGGAAAAATGGCAGCAAGTTAGGGTAAGGCAAGAACTACACCACGCTTTCTATAATAAGAAAATGTGTGCTGTAACCCATATAAAATACAAATCTGAGAAGATAAATATATGTATCGCTCACTTTATATAATACAGAAGTGAGGACTTAAATACGGTAGAAGAGAGAATCTGGTCTTCCTACTAATTGCCATGTGTTATAGAAGATGAGAATTGAACTGAGAGTGGGGACAACTGATACTTGAATAAGTTGTAAATGTGTATGTAAAATATTCCACAGGAAAACCTATTCCCCTGGAAGCACAGAAGACTCTGTTCATTACCTCTAATTGTGTCTGATAGTTCAGTACCACCAGCATAAAAAGACAGTGACCTTTTTTATTAGTTACCGTCAGGAAGGGTTAACCAATAAGAGCAAAAAATTGTAAATGAGACAACCCCATTCCCCCATACAGAGGAGTACGAGAGCAGAGCCACACTGTTAAAAACATGAACCGTGCACACTGCCACCAACTGAAGTCACCCTAGAGGGCTTGGCTGTGTGTGCTGTTTGGAAGTGCAAGTAATAGCTTGCCTACATGGGGAACTTACTACAAAATAAAGTAGGGTGCATTCTGCACATATTTTTTTTCCCTACCAATTTACTCTGGAATGGGTCTCAGTAAGGTTTAGCTCTGGGCTTACAATAGGAAATTGATGGCTACCTCTGTGGGCAACTAGCAGGGCAAAGCTATTCCATAGAAGAAGGTCGAAACTAGACCACCGACCCCATTTACTCTAATTTGCAATCTCCAAGGAAAAGATTGAAGAAACTGGCTGCCTTTCTCCTACACAATATATCTGCTGTTAAATGCAAGAGTCCTCTTCAGCTCCAGACTGCCCCACTTCACTCCCTTCTCTTGCTTCTTGGCTTTGCACTCCAGAACTTGTTCAAACTTCTTTATACACCTTTACAATTGCGTAAGGAGAAAAGCTTTAAGGGTTTTCCTCCCTGGTTTTGAAGGAAATAGTTTCTGATCTTTGTCCATCTGCTCACAGAGGTTTGTAAGCAGACAACAGGCATGGTGCAAAAAAGCCAGAATGAGAGGAACCACAGGAATGCCCACTGTGGTCTTTCAGGATCACTTTTAATGAGGACGATTACAGACAATCAATCAATTTCACCACTTCTTCCCCGCTTCCATCACCGACTGTCTTCATATTGCAGAAATGCCTAGAAAACACAGGGAGAGGGCCCAGAGTAACATTGTTCAGGTCTGTAAATTGCCAAAACTACAAAAATCTAATTTTCTTGTTATATTCTGCTTTTTATAGGAAGCTGCAAGCCTAGAAATACATTAAGAAATAAATAATCAAAATTCAATAGCAGGTATCAGCAATTTATTGCAACCCCTGATCTCTCTCTCAAATGCATCCAGCAACTTCTTATCATAGCAAGTTGTTAATACATTACAATAAATTGTTAATTAATTCATTCTTTTAATTTATTTTCTCTAACCTGCAACTCCTTAGCACCTTAAGTGCTATTGATACTACAAAACTGTGTTTACTTTTCATTTTGATCTCTAATAATAGGAGATCATGGGACACTTTGAAAATAAAACTGTGAACAAAACAACATGCGGGTAGAAATTTCCAGTGGGGTTTTAAAATAATAAGCAGCAGCCAGGCAGGAGGATGCATACCTGGGTATTTAGTCATTCCAACCAAAACGAAATCATAGGGATCATGGATGAAGAAGAAAAAGTTATTTATAATTAGTGTCAGAGCTAGTGGTTGGTTAAAAAGGCAAGAAAATTAGGTAAGACAGAAAAATCAGGCTATTTGGAAACAGAGAACATGTCACATGAACCATGAGAAATTACTAGGATAACGTTAAGTGCATGTTTGTATATTAATACTGGCTTTCATGCTTTCAGATAATACTTCTGTCTCCTTTTCTTTGAAATAATTTCATCTACATTGTACAGGCTTTCTTATTAAACAATTAATGTGCTATTTCACACAGGCTTTTCTCTATTTATTAATACAAAAGAAACCCTGAGTTTGATTTGTCGTCAGAACTATGTTGCAGTTAAACAGTGCTCATGATGGATCAGTATACCTCTAATTGTCTCTGAACACCTACTGAAGCAAGAACAGCAAATAAAGCTACAATAATTCTCCAGATAAAAACCTTGCTACTTTAGTTCTGCTTATCTAAGAGAAATCTGAGACTTGGCATGGCTTCCTTTCATCTGTATTTAAATTAAAGCAGGTCAGTTGCAACAAATATATAGGATGCAGTCAGACTCCAGTGTTTTCTAGAAGGTTCACACAGATTTACTTCAACTAGAATAAACCACGAGCACCTTAACCGAGGGTCCTTTGGTTCCTAAAGGTATGACACATTGTGGAAGGATCAAGCCACCAGATGCCCCCATCTTCCAAGATTTACAAACAAAAATAATTCATAAAGGAAAAGGGTATGTTCAAGGCAATTATCTTGCATTTATATATAGCTTGTTCCAATGATCTCTGCAAATGATCTGTGAAGTCCAGCTACTCCGTTCTCATAGCTATTATGAAACAAAGGTAAACCAAAATATTTTCGAGCTTACAAAATGTGCCTATCTAAGTGTCTACAACTTACTCATATTTGAGATACATCTTCAGTACTATTGAATTAGTTTCTTTGCTGTATTCTTAGAATCTCACCCACTTTTGTGTCAGACCTGGGCCACCATTTGAAACAGGTCCTGCAAGCAAGCTGGCTGATGTTTATGCACCAGACCTTCATCCAGCATTTACCTTTGTAAATGGACTCCACAGTAAACATGTTTTTTTCATTTCTTCCATACTGCAGTTGAGAATCCAAAGGTGTATAATGACAACACAGAATACAGACAAAAGGATGTCCAAGAAGGGTATTTCAGAATAAAGTGATACCTCAATCAGGTGAAACAGATTTCAGATTTCATAAGGACTATTGATTCAGGAAGTGGATAGACTTTCCCTAAGTACCAGTGATGCAGCGGCAATCCCACTATGACAAGTGGTTCTGCTCTCCTTAAACATCTACAATGCTTTAAAAACAAACCCAAAAACATTCAAAGAATAAGAGGTGCATATGTGGCACACTAATAATTATTTCTACCACCAAACTTGGGAGTGGTTACAATCCTACCGATGTAATCTCTCCATTCAGTGATACAAGTTTTATGAATGTTTATTTTGGCACCCACCTGTGGAAGCCACACTGATAACGAAAAATCGAATTACTTGCTCCCACAATGGGTGTGGACATCATGAGATCAGCAGATGCATGTGAAAAGAGATTGCAAAATACTTTTGTCCATCTTTTAGAGTCATGTTGAAGACTATGAAAATGTGGTAGAAACTTTGATCAATTTCACTGTAAAATTTAAATCTGGTAAGTTTCATTATGATTGAAATTCTGCTTGACAAATGTTACCACTACAGAAGAGGAGCCACTTTCAAAAAGTTATAAGGGCAGCACTTTCAGGAGCACCTAGGTAGTTTGTGGCTATCCTACATAAAATTATACAGCAGCCTGTCACAGGAAGCAAGCCAGCCGGTCAGCTCAACAGTATAATTAGTCCTTGAGATTAGGCACTAACTCAGGTCTCAGAAGCCATATTATTACATTATCATTGTTATGCCCAGCTAACTGATCCCATCTCTCAGAGTAATTGTCAAAAGTACTGTGCCCCACGGAGGTAGCTGTATGCCTGACGGGTTCTGCAACGTGCTCATTCAGTGCCACGTGGAGGATCTTTGCGAGCCATTTCAAGGCACTCTTTCAACATCTCCACAGTCTCCAAAGGAGACCAAAACCAGTTGCGTTGGACAGGATTTGTGCATCCACATCTCTTAAAACATTTGCATCCCGGTGGCAGTAGTAGCATGAAACTCAGCAGACTGCAAATCCTGCTCTCCAACAGCTGTGTAAATATTCATGCAGTGGCCTGCACCGCACTCCGTGCTGCAACAGTGGCTTTGCCAGCAGCATCCAGTTAGGAAGCTTAACACAGGTGTGTCCATAGGAGCTGCAGTGACCACAGTGTAAACACACGCACCAGCCCTTCTAAAAATGCCGCTTTCACTGAACTAATTGACAAGCTCAATCTGAAGCAAACCAAACTGCATGCTGAAGCACACAACAACTGTGTTTATTATAAGCTAGGCAGCTCTCTTAAGGATGCTGGTTGCAGCTGCTTTCTGCATGTATATGCACAAAGTGTTCAGGCCCTGCCTTTTTCTTCTAGTCTTTTAAAAACAGAGACACAGTTTATTAAGGCAATATCCTTGAAACTGCTATTGACAGTTTTCCAAACATCTGCTTCCTTTAAGACTTTACAGAATAATCTAAGCAGATACAGCACCCATATTGCCTTATAAATGGAGCCCTCCTTTTCCAACAGAGTTATAGCATTGAAATAAAAAACCTTCCTTTACATATAATGGTGAAGGTTCCCCTACTAAAATAATAATAAAATATATATTCTCGTCATTCTTATTACCTTATTCTAAAGTTTTCTTAAACGCTCTAATCTGGAAAATACATATGCCTATGGCTAGCTGTATGTGTGTGTAGTCAAATTAAATGTGTGCTTAGACAATGCAATTTTGAAACACAGGATCCATAAAAAGAACTCTAGAATAGTGTGAATAGACACTACAGTACTAGTTCTGTTCTTGACCATCCAGACACTGGACATTATTAAGGCATCAAATTTTAAAAAATCAGTTTATATGAACAAGATCCTTTCCTGTCTACCTCTATCATTAGCAATTTAGTATAGTCATACTGTCTAATCTCACACCATCCTATAATTAAAAAACCTTTCTGTACCAGACAACTCTGTCCCTTACAGTGCAAAGTTATGAAGAGACTCTGGGCTGATATTATGTGCCTTTTTGCATTAAAGTCTCTCATTTAAAGTCCCATATCAGAATTTAAATGTATAATTGAACCACTGTAGAGTAATAAACTCCACAGTCTTTGGAAAAATCCTAACTCTCTGAGGAGACAGAGTAAATGCATAGAAATAAATGTATCAGAGCTAGTAAAGGTCTGCTGCCCCAGATATCATACAAGATTTTAGGACAAGAACCACAAGCACATGTAGAGGGAAAATGAAGACGAGGGAAATAATCTGTTTTCTATTTCATGAAATGAAATTTTAAAAGCTGAACATGCTTTCTAATTTCTTGCCTTTTTAAGCATCATACTTTTTATACTGTACTCTTATTGAAGTAACTAAAGATTAGAGAGTGAAAACCAAGAAGATTAAACAACCCTTCTGACTCAGTGCCTTTGTAGGGCTTTCAGAAAGTACCTCCTCATTTGGATGCCAGTTCTCCAACTCTCCGAGCAGTAAGCACAAGCAACTAACAAAGCTGATCCAACATCACCACGGCTTAGGTCTGTGAGGTTACTGCAGGGGTAAATATGGTTGTAGGGCTGATTCTGGTAGCTCAGACTGCCATGTCTGCACAACAAACTGCTACGTGAGCTTCCTCGGTCTCTGCAAGAAGTCTCAGGTTTGCCTGCACGGACCTTAAGCTGTCTCCAGCCACAGCCTTCTCCCCTTTCTGTACAAGCACAGAATACTTTGAGTTGGCAGGGATGCTTGGAGACATCTGTTACGACACCCTGCTCAAAGCAGGGCCACCTGAGAGCAGGTCATTCATGGCCAGGAAGCATGAACAAATCCGAGGAACTCCCCAGCACCAATAATAACATTCGAAACCCCCAATGCCAATCATCCAAATTAAAACCAAATCTATGACACCCAAAAATCTCATTTCAGTCAGCAGCACTCCCAAGTTTTTATTCAGCTCTGACTTAATTCAGTACCCTTATTAAAAATGTATGAGATAAGGTAGGAACCAATCACTTATAAATTCACAGCTACAAAAAGAAAACTTTAAAAGGAGTAAAGAAAAGAAAGGGAGATTCTAGCTCAAACATGCAATCCTAACTGCCCTGTCTTGTCTTTGCTTTTAATACTGGTTGGCTACAATAGTAATACAACAGGCCAAGAGTACTCTAAATGAGATGAGACAATCTGAGCTCTCAAACACCACCAACACCCTGGAGAGAAAGTAAAAGAATAATTCTAAAGCAGTGCAAATGAGGTAAAGTGATCTGACACAACACTACCTGCCCAAAGAAAGAGATTCTGCCACATTTTAAAGTGTGAGCATTTTATTCCTTGTAGCAAGAGCTTTGCCTCCATCATCCTTTGCAATACTGCTAAATCAAACAAAAAATATATATATACTTCATACATATTTTATATATACTTTACATATGGCCTTATATAATTTACAGATATATGGAGACACTATTGAGAATAATCCTGTTCATTCATGGACACCAAATTTTGGCAGTGACAAAAAGGATCTGTTTTTGGATATCACAGTGCAGGGCACTCAGACTATTTTTCTTTTGTTCATTCTTACAGACAACCCTGTCAATAGTTTGGAATGAGTATAATTTTCTCCACCAAACAAGTTCTTTATCCTTTTCATATTTCTTTGTTCAGTGCTCAGAATATGCAAGACAATAAATTGTTTCAAAATAAAAAGTATCACTTCTGTTTTAAACAACTATCCAGGAAAATCTAGTACAAACATATAGAAAGTTTTCTCCCTTTCACTTCTGTCTGATAGAGTCTGCGCAAGAAATGATGTCTAGGGACTGAACAGTTCATTATTGACAATAGGCCTGGGACCTCACAGAGCTGCTGTGTTTTCTTCATCTAGGGCCAAGACAAGATGACTCAGCTATTTGGAAATCAATCATTCCTATTAACAGCAATAAAAAAATCTTGGGGGAAAAGGGGAGCTTAACATTAATTGAAATGACAAACCGACTAGTCATTAACTGCTTTAACTCTCTGCTTCCATAAAGTCCATATTCAATTAAATTCAAATGGTGCTTTTGTACTGGCTTTACATGAAGAAAATAGAGTACAGTAAAATACCCCTCTCCTACTCTTCTCCCCAGCGCCTAGAAGTATTGTGTACTGAAGAGTCTTTCTAACTATTTTTAACTGATTTACCTCTTACAGGGTGCTGTTCTCTAACAAGTGCATTTTAACTATTCCTCAGATGCATCTGATTAGAAACTTTATGTATCTCACCATGTTTTCTCAGATGCAATACCTATATTAAGCAGACAGATACAGTTTAGACTGGCTTTTCAAAAACAGATTTATAAAGTGAATGTGCAAAGGTATAATACATTTATAAGATAGAAAACAAATTTAGCACATTCCAACTGCATACAAAATGAGGGTTTTGTTATTATAGTAGCTGGTCTTCAGACATACCTCTCTCAGACATACCTCTCTCTACGAATTTAGTTCAGTCATAGAAAGTAAATAGCAATTTCTAAACGCATTTTCATTGAATGTTTTCAGTTTGTACAACCTTTCCATGCCACAGTTAAACACTTCTGCTTCACTAGGAATGGCTAATACCGGACTAGATAGAGAAAATCCTCATCAAAAGATGAGAGTTAACTTGATGTCTTAAAGCAAGGGTTCCAAGGAAACAGACCTAAGCATAAAAACCAGTTAGGTAGAAATATACAAGACACTCATGCTGAAAGTTTTGGAGTAGTAATTTTTTCATCCCTATCTACCAGAGACAGGTAGAGAAGGAAAATTAACTTATCCTTAATTAGCTTTCATGCTCTTAATTTAAATCACACATCCTTTGCACCTCGTTCTGAAAAAAAGGAGAGCTCTAGAACACACAGCATTTACTCAAACATGGCAGAAAGGCAACAAAAATTCCCCTCCAATGCTGCAAACTATCTCACCTGCTTCTGTGCAACCCACAAAACACAGAGGCAAATGCCACTCTGCATCTTACTTCTCATGAATGTCCCCTCTCATTGCTGCTTTGAGGACAGAGTTGAGAAGGAAGGGATAAACAGTGCCAGCTTTACAAACCCTAGGGATCCCCAGAAGGAAGTACCCCTGCACCCACAGGCAACCATTTGCCAGATCCAATAGCCGTGCCATCATTCTGCTCCCTTCTTTCTACAACATGTGGATCCCATACATGACAAGCTGCCATTGCATAGCTCCACCATTCCAGCAGATCAGTAGCAGCTGTGGTGTAAAGCCTGGCTCTCTTTACTCCCTTCTGACCTTGCTGCTTCCTGTAACACCATCTGCATAAAGCCCCTAAGGAGAGTCAGCCATGAGTTGTAAAGAAAGATGAACAGCTTTTAGCCTGTCAGACATTCAGTGCAGAGGTCTGGAGGGAAAAGGGAGACCAATAAAGCACAGATACTATGCTCTGACCTTTAAAAGCAGACAAAGCCTAACATAAGCAGAGATGGTAATTTTGCTCTGTAACTGATTTGGTTGAATTTGAAGAACCAGGAGAATCTTGCACAATATATCCTTCTAGGAAGTCTTTTCCTGATTAAACAGGAACAAGACTTCCCAAATCAGTAGTGCTGACAGGCTGATGAAGCCCATGCAGTTAAACCAAGTGATTTGGCTCAAAATCTATCATTGCCTTTTTTGCTCAAATCAGAGGAATTCCTTAGACACCTCCTGTGTTACAGTTTGCCTGACACCAGCAGGGGCCTCCTAAAACTGCCTCTGTGTGCGTAACCCACACAACAAAGTCACTTAAAAGGGACATCAGCGGTCATCGAGTGCACATGCAAGTTCACAGCAGCTGTGAAAATCACATTATTCACAGCAGGGTCAAACATGACTCTCCCCATCCCAAAACTTCTGTCCCTTAAAAGAGAAAGACTGGGATTTCTGGTTTAATGCAGAAAGTAGAAAAGATCTTTTTATGACACTGTATGTCCTCACCTGCATTAACTGTGTTCTCTGACCCTAAGCTTCCTCGTTGGTAAAATGAGGCCATAATACCTACCTACTTAATGACACTTATCAAGCACTTTGTGAGTGCGAAGTACTAAGGCCAGTCAGTAATACAGGTGAAAGAGAAGCACTTTTGCTTCTCATTCCTACCTTAACACTCTGGGCATTGGAACTTACAGTAACCTAATTTTCCAAAATTGCCGAAAACTGGTATCGGAATTTTACAAAGACCTGGATAATGAAAACTTATATAGATGGAGCTGTTTGATTATCGACCCAGTACTTCACTACAATAACTATTCATGTCAAGCCCGTATGAACAGATATTTACAAACTTATACGTGTACATATACATGTATCTTTCTTTCAAGATATACTGTGCTGTAGTGTATATATCTATTCTACATGCAACGTACCAAGAATTTATCAAACTATGGGCTGAAAAAACAGAGCAAGCACAGAGCTGGGGCTCTTATAATGAAGTAAGCCTGTGGAAATGGTAACCCGTAAGTTCCTCATTGAACTGTGTGAGGAAGCTAATATATATTCTAGTCTTGCTTTGTGGGAGAATTTCCGTTTTTAGTGGTCAGCCTTATACACACTGTTATTACATCTGACACGTCTGCAGTGCCTTGCAATGCTTCTGCATGGGTACAACGAAATATGTATTTATGAGGGTTTTAAACTCTTAATGAAGAACTAGCTGGTAGCTGTGAAGGAAAAACACCTGCCACTATTAATATGAATAATAGCACAGCTTGTTTTGACCTCCCTGAAGTCCTTCACCTTTTAGTGTAAGGCAGGGTAAAACCAATGAATGCTAAACACTGCAGCCCTTAGAAGAGGCAAAGCACCTAATGGAGGGCATTAATCAATATGCATATTACCAGAGTAATACCTATAGGATTTCATCTTGACCTGAAATGACACAGGGTCTCCAGCTCCCCTCTGAACACAGAAGCAGGGGTGAAAAGAGCAGACAAACAGTCAGCCTGCCTGCTGGACTTGTATCCTGCTCCCCAGGATGACCAATACTGCCATTCCTCCCGCAAAGCCCAGCTGGAAAATGGTTATTTTTTGATGTCACAGGGCTCAAAAGTGCCAAACCAGGTGCTCCTCTCCTCCTTTGTGCCAGCCAGCAGTGCCTGCTAGCTACACTAGAGACAGAATTGCTAATCACTAAGAAAGTGCATGTCCCTCTTTGGCCATTTCTACAGAGGAGGAGCTGGCAGCTGTTCCATCCAGTGGTCTGCTCGCACCGGGGAAAACGCTGACACCTGTTCAGGGCAGCTTAGTGACCCACTTGAGGGACTAGACAGGTCCATATGAGCCATAGCCTGGGCTGAAGCCTGTCCTCTGTTTCAAGCAAGAACTCATTCAAAGCAAACATAGCATTCATTCTGCGAACACCCTAAATTCCAGAATCTGCAGGTTGCTAATTAAGTTTGGAGAGAGCTTTTTTGAGGGAATTATTTCCTATACAAAGGAAGTATTTTCATTTTAGTAACTTCTGTACTTTTATTCGCATGGCTTTCTAGGTCTTGTGATATTGTGGAGCACTAGAAATTGTCTCTATTTCAGGTATCCACTAAAAAAGAAAGGAAAAGCTTCACTGCTTTTCTTCTGCCATGCAAAATTTAGTAGTCTGAATGTTAACGGTGCTTAACTGTTGACAACTGCCTTACACACATTTAAAGAGGGGGGGGGAGAAGCAGTAGCAAACTGATCTGTGTTTATTAAGTTCGATGTGAAGCTGTTCAGTTGTGTTTTGTGTTTGAAAGAAGTAAACAGAATTTACTTTGAGCTTAGAGAAAACAGTGGAAGTGTTCTTCCACTCTAAACCTATGTGAAAAGGTATGTGCAACGTAATGAATTGCTTGCATATTAAAGAGACACTGTGGAAAATTGGTTCAATTAGGTGCTCCTCAGGTAAGAGGCTCTTTGGTTTTATTGAAAAGCAAACTTTAAGAAAGCACCTGCCACTCTGCAGGCTGGCAGCACATTCATTTCAAGTTTTTATTGTTTTCATATTGCTACTGTGATAATTAACCAACTGGAACATTGGCCATTGAGACGTAGCTGGTATGTGCTATTTGTGCCTTTATCTTACAGGTAAATTAATTAATTTCACAAAGAGTATCTCTTTTACCCAGAAACAAAGGACAAGGATTATCAAAGAGACACAGCCAAACAAATATTTTACCAATACAGATCATACAGGGTTGAGTAGCTCTTTCATGCTCTCTGTATCTCTGTGTGCATCTTCTAGATTTCCTGATGAAGCTCGGGAGTTTGAAAGTTACTCACTTTCTCTTAAATTTTATTCTCCTTTTTGGCATGTCTGCAGCCTCAGTGGTCTGTCTGAAGGTAGTGATGAAGGGAGGTGGTTTGGGGCAAAGGAATAGGGCAGGTAAGCTGGCAGACAGAATGCTTCACGCTGTTTCTTATCACTCAGAAAGACCTACTATTGCCTCAAACTGGACTAGCATTTCCACAGAACTCAGGGTTTCTGGTATAGATGTGAGCCTCTCTGCATCTTATTAATGTCCTGTCTATACTATGCTTTTTATCACTTACTACTCTTCCCAATAAACAGAAAAAAAACCCCTGAAATCTAAGAAAAAAGTTAATTTCCATAAACCAGGAACTCTAAACATACAATCTCCTACACATTTTTGCTGACCCAAGGCTTTCAAAAATCCTAAGGCAGTTTTCCTTCCCTCTCCAAATCATGGGGTTAGGTGAAAAGAGCTCATACTAGATGAAAGAAACACTGTCTTTTCATTCTGAAGAAAAGCTCTCAGTAATTTTTAGTTCCCATATATTAGTGCTCTGAAAGTCCTTTAATATAGGAGCACAGTTGGCTAGAAAAACGGTAGAATTTTCAGGTCAAAAGAAGAAGAAAGATGCTCTTAAAAGAACTGAATTAAAACTCTAAACTAATAAGAATTTTTGATTCTCTAATAAAACTAATCAAAAGTTCCAGACAAACAGATAATTTTAATGAAAAATATCATTTAATCACATACTGAATTTTCTATCAAATTTTAAGGGGAAGTCAGCCCTGACCAGAAAGGATAAAACTGGGAGAGATGGTAGTGTCTTGGAGCTGCTACACTTTTTAGAAGCTTTCTGTACCATTCTGGGCTGCCTTCTTTCTTTCAAGGGACTGCATAAAATAAAGTCAGAGTAAAAGTTCACTTTGTGTAATATGTTGGTAAAATAACTATTTACAGACTGCCAGAAAAGCGACTGGAGAAAGTTTCCCACCTCCTATATGTTTGCCTTGTGCATGGGACAACAACTAGAATTTATGAATTCTGAGTGAGATCCTTACCCGTACTCTCACATTGTAATGCTGATGGGAAGGTGCCAGAATCGCGTAAAACTCCCAGTATTGCCTGAGAAAGGAAGATAGGTATGTCTGACCGTGTGAGTGGCTTTCCCCAGACCATCTCAGATCTTGATGCAGAGGAGATGGCATGCTGCAGAGAATCCAGGGAACCAAGGGAGAGAGCTGTAATTTAAGATACCATCCCCTCTGCTGACCTCACTGCCCAGAATTTCCAGATTCTACCAGGGAATTTTTTGTCTTTGAAGGAGGTCAGCATACAGGGCATGCAGTTGTCTGAGCTGAGGTGTCCTGTCACACCCTCCCAGGCTGCTCTGCTTTGTTTCTGATGAGTGAGGACAGAATCTTCTTTTTGGAGTTCCTTGCCCAGCTGCACCCCTGACTTGTTACACGACTTCAGCCAGCAAACTGAGCCCTGTTTCCTACCTGCAAAACACAGGTAACAGGTGGCATTTCAAAGAACTGTTTTCTTCAATGCTTATGTCCTTGAGTAAAAACAGTTATATGGGTGCAAAAAAGTTGCATTAATACATACTCACCAAACCTGGAGACTGGAATTTTAGAGCTCTAATATTCAACAGAAACGGGCAGAAGGAACTATGTGCAGTACTTCAAGCCACGCTATGTATATCAAGATAAAAGTTTCTGTCAGTGGATTTGTAGGTGCTTCTAAAAATGAAGTGCTTTGGATAATTACAGTTTTAAACATTAGGTGGACATACATGGCATTCAGTTTATTGACATATGTTGAAATCAAATGCAGGTTTCCAGCATAAAAATAGTTATCTTTTTAGTATATTCCTTTTGTTCTTTCTCATTTCTTCTTCAATTTTAAGTAGTCTGAAAGCTTTCAGGTTTTGCCAGATGGAAAGACATACAGAAC
The DNA here is from genome assembly GCF_030463565.1 of Pelecanus crispus. NCBI lineage: Eukaryota > Metazoa > Chordata > Aves > Pelecaniformes > Pelecanidae > Pelecanus > Pelecanus crispus. Next base: position 69,843,381 of record NC_134676.1, on the reverse strand, counting down.
CTAGCGTAGTTTTAGTTTGGGGTTTCATTTAAGATACATCTTTAAAACATTTAAAAGGTGAGAAAGCTGTGCTGTCATGAGCTTCTGAAAAAAAATCCAGAACAAAAAAAAGCGCTCCTGCTCAAGAGGAATGTCAGAATAACTATTAAAAAAAAAAAAAAAAAAATTTAGCTTATATCCGCAAAGCACTTTATAGTCCCTAACACGTCATCATACCCTGTGAATCAACAAGCACGTATCACCCCAATTTTACTACAAGGTAAGGAATAAGTTTGACTGGACTAGACATTAGTATCACAGTATGCAAGGACAATATAAAGTGTTTTAACAAACAGCAGCAAAATTAATGCACACACTACTTTGTAAACTCACAGAATCTGCAGTCAGTTCCTATTGTATCCCAACTCACTAAGCATAAACAAAACCATGGAAAATTATAAGATCAACTTGATACACCCCATTTTTCAGCCTTGTATTACTCTCATTGCTTTTCTCTTCTGAAGAATCCTATTGATATCTAAAATGTATGACTACAGTTTAATCATTAAAATAATTACAGTGCCACTCCTGCTAGGGGCCTGACTCTGCAATAAGCTGAGTATACTCAACCATCTTTGCAGAAACTAACTACCCTTAAGGTTAGAAGACTGGCATCAGTAAGCACTGCAGAACAGTGCTTGGTAGTCAGCAGAGAGCTGGCAAGAAATTGGTCTGGTTTGGTGGTCCCTTTCTCCAGCTGTTTGTCTTCAGTTGTTCCTACCCTTAAAAAAAAAAAAAAAAAAAGAGATTTTGCCAAAGGACCCCACAGTTGTAGCCCTACATCCATGACCAGGATATTTCTAGAAGACTCCTGTAATGTTACTTTTAAAGCAAGCAATTGCTGTGTTTCTTACAAAGTTACACTGCACATCAGCAGTAGTCTCAAACCAGACTGAACTGAGTTCTAATGCACTGACACAGGTAAAAAGGGATTTTGCATGTGGTGGGCAGTCTATCCAAGCCTTGCTTGGTCACGGAGTAAATTGGTGAGGGACTGCTTGTTTGGCATGTATTGCTTCCCTCCCTCACTGAGCAGAAGGTGATTAAAACCGGCATAACTTTACAGTTGGTAAAAAATCTATGTCCACTTGTTTTGCAAGGCAAAAAGCAGGGAACTAATGGCTATCCTGAGTCAGTAAGCTTTCTTCTGGAAGACCATTGGGCCATCTCTTACAGAGGGCATTAAGGAAAAGCAGTCCACATGTGGCATAACTGAAAATCCTCTTACCAAGGCACCTGAAGATTTCATCTCATTAGCTGCTCTGTCAGTTTTGTGGGTTTACAATTGCCTTCTTTTAATTTCAAAAGAATGTTTCAAATTGCTGTGAGAACACTGTATAAAAGAGCATGGCAGTATGCAATTAACTGAGCATAGAAGGAAATACTGAAAATTACTATATACAAAGATTTGATAAAAGTACAAAACAGAGCTGGAATAAAGAAAAATATATTTGCCTAATCACTGCTTTATAATGGCATGTATTGGAAGTAAATGTAGTTAAATTTAGAAATTAGCATGATTTTTAATTAGCAGCACGCTCCTCTGGTGTATGCCTGTGTACTTCTTGGAAGGAAAGCTCAGAGTTGACTATCTCATATGGAAGCGTTACTTTGAAGGTCACACTTTAAATTTTTTTTTAGCTTTTCTGTTTGCAGCTACTAGCTCAAACTTTCCAACTCAGACTGTGAGTAAAACACCAACAGAGAGAAATCATCAGGGTCCCCTTTTCATGAGTAACAGGATACAAAACCCAACTGTCTCCCTGCTGTGCTCCACAGGTATTCACTACCTTTACTCTCAAACAGTGCAAAGGAATATTTACAATTGTATCTAACCTTTATTTTTAATCTTGCATTTTGCTGCTTTTTTTCAGACATGACAAGGAAACAGGTCCAAAAATTTGTCTACGTTTCCCAGCTGTACTGGCAGGTTGTGCTGGTTTTGGTTGGGATAGAGTTAATTTTCTTCATAGAAGCTAGCATGGGGCTATGTTTTGGATTTGCGCTGGAAACAAGCCTTGGTAACACAGGGATGTTTTAGTTCCTGCTGAGCAGTGCTTACACACAGTCAAGGCCTTTTCTGCTCCTCACCCCACCCCACCAGTGAGCAGGCTGGGGGTGCACAAGAAGCTGGGAGGGGACACAGCTGGGACAGCTGACCCCAACTGACCAAAGGGATGTTCCACACCATATGACGTCATGCTCAGCATATAAAGCTGGGTGAAGAAGGGGGGACGTTCAGAGTGATAGCATTTATCTTCCCAAGTAATTGTTATGCACGATGGAGCCCTGCTTTCCTGGGGATGGATGAACACCTGCCTGCCGATGCGAAGTAGTGAATGAATTCCTTGTTTTACTTTCTTTGTGTGCGTGGCTTTTGCTTTCCTTGTTAAACTGTCTTTATCTCAACCCATGAGTTTTCTCGCTTTTACCCTTCCGATTCTCTCCCCTTTCCCACTGGGGTGGAGTGAGAGACTGGCTGTGTGGCGCCTGGTTGCTGGCTGGGGTTAAACCACGACACAGGTCTGATGAGCAACGTTTTTTCTACACATACAAAAACTAAGACATTTGAGTTAAAAAAAAAAAAAAATTAAGGTGTCTTTGTCTTTACTACCATAAGAACTGTAGAAAGGAGCAGCAGTGTTGATGTTCTGCATAGGCTGCCCCATCTTGCTGGTTGCCCTAAATTAAACTGAAAGTAGCAAATGTAAGATGAAACACTCAACGTTGGAAAGATTGAGTTTGAGGTGCATCTATTTGAAATCGTACATATAGTTGACAGTATACATATTCTTGTGCTTGTGTATACCGCCGGATCCGAACAGTCCGTAAGCCCACACCAGGAAATCTGCTCTCCCTGTTGTCAGCTGCTGTCGCGACAGAGTGCAAGAGCCGGCCGCACCGCTGCTCCTGAAGCCCGAGCGCCTGTGGCGGTGGCGTTCGCCCACGCCCGCGGTCCCGAGTGCCCCGCAGGCAGGGCCGCTCCTTGCTGGCCGCCGCCGGGGGACCTGCCGAAGGGTTTGGGAGCGAGGGACGGGGCTGCGGCCGGGGTCTGCGGGAGGAGACACGCTCCCGGTGGGGAGCCGGGTGCCAGGCGGCCGCGGGCTCCCGGAGAAGGCGCTTTGGGGGCGAGGCTGCTCCGCGGGCCCCCTTTGAGCTCCGCGGGCCCCCCTTTGAGCTCCGCGGGCCCCCTTTGAGCTCCGCGGGCCCCCCTTTGAGCTCCGCGGGCCCCCTTTGAGCTCCGCGGGCCCCCCTTTGAGCTCCGCGGGAGGCTGGGCACGGCGCACGAGTGGTAAGAGCCGGGACGCAGCGCGGCTGAAGAGGAGGAAGCAGGCAAACCGGCAAGGGGGACGGAGCGGGGGGGGGGGGGGGGGGCAGGACGGGGGGCAGAAAGGGAGGCGAGCGAGGGGGAGGAGGGCGGCAAGAAGGCGCTCGGCGGCCCCTCGCCGTCGGGGCAGAGCCCCGTCCCGGCCGCGCCCCCGCCCCTTCCCGCCTGACGGCAGGGCGAGGCGTGTCCCCCCGCGGGCGCGGGCAGCGAGCGGGGCCGGTGGCGGCCGCAGGTGTGCGGCGTGCGGCGGCGGAGAGGGCCGCCTGCCGCGGCGGCAGCGGGCCCGGCTCTCCCGCCCGCCGCTGCAGGTAAGGACGCGGCCGCGCTGCGGGGCCGGGGGCGGCCCGGGGGTCCCCCGCGGGGGCCGGGGGCGGCGCGGAGCGGAGCCCGCAGCCGACGCGGGCGAGGCCGGCCCCCGCTTCCCGCGGCCGGGGGCGAGCCGCGACGGCGAGCCCCGCCGTCGGGGCGGGGGGGGCCCTGCCGGGGGCCGCTTTGGTTTGGAGGGCGAGGGGCGCGGTGTCCCCCGGAGGAGGACAGGCTGCCCGCGGGCCGGTGGCGAGCGAGGCCCGAGCGGCCCTTGCCGACGCCCGTGGCCGGGGGCGAGGCGAGTCGAAGACTCCCTGTCGCGCAGCCGGTGTGGTGGGCGCGGGAGCCGGCGGGAGGGCGGCGGCTCGACCCCCGGCGCCGCCGGCGGGGTGGAGGTGCGTGGGGAGGGGTGCGGGCCCCCCCGGGCGCTGGGCTCCCTCCCGCCGGGGTCCCCGCAGGGGCCGCGGGGGGGTCGAGCCAAAGTGCCAAAAGTCACTTTCCTGATAAAGAGTAATTGCGCTAGCGTGAAACGGGCGTCGGGTTAGCTGGAATGTGCTTAAGGAGGGAACGGTAAGGAATAAAGAATAAATTCCTCTTACCCGCGGAATGGGGAAGGGGGCAAAGCCATAGCCAGACCCTGCCGTGGTTCTCAGGCGTGGTTTAAGATAAATACTTTCATACGCCAACTACGGCGTTTTACGGCTAGCGACTTGTAAGACATACTGTTTCAGCTCACGCGTACTTATGTTTAGCTCCGTGTAGATCTCTGAAGTATCTCTTCCTATAGGTACTGTCAAACGTACTGCTTTTTACTCACGTGAGGGCTCCTCCATCATGTTTAGCCGGATCCTTTCATTCTTATGACTGGCGTTGAGGCCGTAATACCATCAATTTCTGAAGGCTATTCTCTTACTTAGCAAAAACTTATAAACGCTACAAAATTTTGTACTGCCCTGCTGTTCTTTCTCTTGTATATACACTTCTTTTTTGTCTATGAGCTACTTTATAAATGTTTTTTAATGTGCTTTTTTTTTTTTGCAAGCCGGTATTTATTCTGTGCTAGGGTGTTTGAGACATTTCTGATACAGACTGCTGCAGACATCCTCATCAGACGAGATCTCTAATTCAGCAAATGGTGGCGGAGACTATGGACCTGCAACCCATGGTTTGCTGAAATCTCTGATTTTCATTTTTTGTATTAAGAAGGAACCCCTGAAGGCTGTTGCAGCATAACCTCATCGTCCGGCTTCCCTTTGGCAGTATATCACTTTAAGTCCACTAAGCTTAGTTTTTCAGAAAACTTCGTAAAATAAAACAGTAGCATTAAGATGGAGTTAAGCGTTTGCCCTGCACGTGTACTCAAGGACGCATAGTTTTAAAAGGGGATTTATTTACAGATTATTTCAAGACAGAACTTGTACTAGCAATGAATAAAATACTTTTTCAATACATTTCTAAAAAGAAAAGATTTCCGTGACTTTTAAGACTGAGGAGCATCTGAGACTATGTGCACTAGGATTAGGTATAAACAGGGGAAAAAAATTGTACTTTTACACCACCTGACTAGCCAAAATCTGTTCTGAACAGACATAATGTTTAATTCTTCGGTATTTGACATCTTGACTCTGAACTGGATCATGGTTGTGTGTAGCCATGGATTTTTTTTAATGCTTCCTGCATCTGGTCTGGGGAGGAGTAAAGTTAGACAGGCAATTATAATTAGCCCAGTTTATGATAGAATCCTTGATTTAAATAAAACTTTGCTTCATAGGGAATGAGTTTTACACCTTTAAAAGTCAAGGGTGGATTTTCGTGATCGAGTGAAACAAGGTAGGTGGTGTTTTCAAGGCAGTAGTCCACTCCTTGTAGGCAATAGCGTAACAGTATGTAAAAACAGAGAAATCTTTAAGTATCTTTGTAGCTGTAAAGGTTGGATACAACCTTGAAGTTAAAAGGAAGTGTGTTAGTACAACTGTTAAGCTCAGATTTTGGACTTTGTGCAAGTAGTTGCAGCAGGGGACTTGTCCTTTTTTTTTTTTTTTTACATTGAAAAAGCAGACAGGCTGCTTTAAATATTTGCAGCACACTCTGCAGTTGCAGAATAACTTCTACCATGGCAATAGAATCAGGATTTTTGCTTTAAGGTGGTGTGTGTCAGTGTATTGGGATGCAAAGAACGAGCCAGTGTTGTCTTGAGCTACAGGAAGGAGCCCTGTCTGTGCTTAGTTTTAAGCAGTCCGTTGTCTTGAAGTTTCTCCTTCTGTTTGACCAAAATTATTCCAGAAACGAAGTAAGCTGTCCCTTTTGTGGAGGCTTCTTACAACTCCAAAATCTCATATACAGGAATGATGTTTGTTCTAGTATGTGCAATTTTATTTTTTTATTTCTTGGTGCAAGAGTATTGCATAAAGGAGCTATGAGCAGCAGGAGAAATTGTATTTATGAGTGAAAAAGAAATCCTTGTGTAAATCCTAATTGTTGTCTTTGTTCGGGGTTCCTTTTCTTGTGTTATTTCCATTTATCTTGGCAATCCGTGGGGCTATTGTTGTGCCTCCTCAGGAAACCACTAGTTAAGCAGTACTACTTCTTAAAAATCAATAAGGAGGACAGTCACGTTCTGGCCAGAACAACAAGGCACAGCATCCCCTCCCATGATGTAAGAAGTAACATGTCTGGAGGGTGGAAGAGTTACCGGATGGGCAGAATTAAAGAATCTAAGCAAAGTTTTATTCTTGGCATCTCGAAACCCACAATAAAAGTACAGTTCAGTGAAGAATAAGACTGTGGGTTTGGTTGTTCTTTGTGGGGTTGAGGGAAGAAGACAAAGGAATTTGCCTTTACAGTATAGGTGAATTTAATGTCAGGCTCAGCTCAGAATAGCTGTGGCTGTCTCTTCTGCGTCTTGGTCTTCCCTCACTTGTTAGTGATGCTGCACAGTTGGCAGATGAACAGATGCTGTGAGAACTTTCCATCAGGGGAAAGGTTAGTGGCAGGAGGAATGTCTTTATGGGAAGGAACTATGAAAAGTTTGAGTATAGGGCAGATGAATGAGTTCTTAAAGTTTGCCATTTGCTTTTAAGAGAGACATGATGCTAAAAGATAGGATAGTGCTGTCCGACTGTACAGTCAGTAAATCTTCTTTCTCTGCATTTTGTCTTTTGCTGCCTGTTTTCAGCGTTAGTAGATGTGTTGATACAAGTTTTAAAATACTCTAAGTCAGATGCCATTCTCTTTTAGAAGGAATTACGTTTCTCTGTTGTGACAAAAAAAAAAAAAAGAAATTTATGACTTGCAAAGGCAAGAACCCCTGTTAAGAAATACCAGCACTGGTGTCACAGGCAGACTCATTTTATTCCTGCCCTGGATCTGTGTACATGCATTATAAACCTGTATATGTGTTGGCAAGCTTGACATTGCTACAAATTGACTTTTTTTTCTCCTATTAGAGTCCCACATTCATTTGGTGAAATAATTATTCTCTACTTTTTTAGTATCTCTCACCTGACTTATTTAATCAGGATTTATTATATATATATTATAAACTGGATTTATTTAATTTTATCCATTGTGCACCTAAGACCATTTTTTAAATTTCTTTGTGAATGTGCATTTAGTACAAGCATTATGTGTGATTCCTGAGTGTCTCATAACAAACTAATTAAATTTCACAAGACCTGCAAATCTTGGGTAGATACTAGGGCAAATACAGTCAGACGCCTGCTAGTTCTGGGTATCCTAGCTGGGTTTGAAAGAATTTCAGTGACTGTTTCTGCAGCAAAGCCGAGAACTTCTCACATCTGTTGGTCAGTCTCTGTGTATTTCATCCTGGCTATTCAGCAAACAAAGTGCTAACAATTAGTAGGCATTTGCGAAAACTTTGAAAGAAGTCCCAGCTTTGCATAGGAAACCTAGACTTGAGAAGGAATTCGGTTTGCCAAGAGGGCTTTCAATGTCTGTACAAGAAGATCGCTCTTTTCCTTTCTTGCACCCTTATACTTAATTCACATATACCCTGCAACTTCTGCAACTAGCAGAGCAAAGTCTGTCCTTTCACGTACCACGCTTACTGATTTTGCAGAACACAGTCTTTTGAACAGACTGTACGAGATAATATCTTTTCAAAAGTTTTCTATCTGAGCATATAGCTAGGAACTATTGTTAATACAAATGCAAATTTCTTTCTGAAAGTCAGTGGATTAAAAAACTAAGTTCATATTTGGCAGTAAATAATCATCTGTTGAGATCTGATCTGGTGAAGTACTATACACCAGTCATTTCCACAGACTTGGTTATCAAAATGAGCCCTGACGTTCAGAGAAATTGAGGCAATACTTCATGTAAAATACAAGAAGCAGTTGTTCTTGCAAATAATATTCACAAATTTGCAAGATAACCGGGAGATGAAAATTACCGAGGGTAAAATATGTAAGGTCAGATTTGTAAAATGGAGCAAATGAGCAGCGAACTATTACTCTCTGGATGCATTTTAAATCTTATTTGCACAAGCCAACAAACATACATTGGCACTTAAAATTCGTAAAAAAGAAAAAAAAGCAAACCCGTAAGATCAGAGTCTCATGTCAATATTTATTCTACTGTAAATAGATACAGCATTGATAGTTACTACTAGTAAGATGCCTTGTTTCTTGAATGCATCAGTACAACACAAAAGGGGTGTTTAGAAATCTGTTAGTGGAGATCTTAGGACCACCAAATCCTGGTTTAATTAACTAGTATGATTTAGGAAAAAAGGGCTATTTCTTCCTGTGACTGTGTACATGTATATAACCCACTTCAATACCTGATAAAATTAATAAGAAAATGTCAGTCCATTGTAGGCTTTTTTGAAAATATAAAATATATGCCTAAAATGACTCTTTTGTAGGTTTCATTCTTTTATCGTAGAATTTAAAACATCAGATAATGGTAACTCCCTTAATTTCTGAAGAACCAAACAAGGACTAAGTCAATATGCTTTCTGTAGATTTACTGAGGTAGACCGAAAAAGAGAAGGTAGTTCCATATAAGCAATAGAACGCCATGGGATTATTTTCAAAAACCACTTAGAGGTTAACATTCCCTGGCAGTAGCTATGTAGACTTTTCTCCAATGGGATACTTTAGGCAAGTATTTAGTTTTATTTGCCTACGTTTTAGGCGAATCTTTCTGTTACTGGGTGCAACAAATAAAGCAATTAATTAACTGCACAGACTTTGTGCTAAAACATTATTCTGGCAAAATTAGTCATGCTAAGCTATCTGGAAAACACTTATTGAGCATAAAAATCTTGTCATGTTTCTGACAGGTCAGGAAAAAAAATCAGTTTTCTTCCGTTACTGTGTTGGTCTTGACATCACTTGCCTCTCAGAGACCAGTTCAGTGGGTCTTCTCGAGCAATGACTGCCCAAGGAATCCTCCAGCAGAAACAATTGTTCCCTCTGGAAATTCTTCTGTAGTGATGCCTATAGTAGTAGTGATCCATCATAGATAGGATTCAGTATATACATCCACCAGCCATACTACTTGTGTTCCCCAGAAACATATTCTTTAGAGGCTGATGGGTTTAGCCAGCTGTACAGACGGATTGGTTCTTTAATCTATTCTGCATTAAGAAGAGTAATTCCTATGTGCTATCCTAACAATTTTTATTGACTAACCATGGTAAACCTTTCCTTTTCCCTACAGTTCTGCTTCAGAGTTGCCAAGTTATTAAACTATATCTATTTCCTTTAAAAACTCCACATTACAGAAACAGAAAACACAAGAAAATGCACAATTCCTGCAACAATTTCTATGTCCCTGTAATATCATCAGTGATTCACCTAAACTTCCAATAACCAGTCGTGTCTTTACTGGTGGTGTCTGAAATTTAGGTTGTGGGATGAGTGGGGAGAAAGGCAGTGGTGCAGTAGACATTGGACAGCTTTCTATGCGGTGAACTGAAAAGGTCTGAGCCCAAAACTGAAAAGCAAAACTTCCATGGGTTGGCCTGGAGCAGGATTAAACCATACTTAAAAATCAGAAATCCAGACCAACCCCAGTTAATTTGCAAATTTCTTTCCAATAAAGATGTTCTTGAGACAGTAGGGAGCTTTACTTAATCAGTGTTTCTTAGACCTACTTAGGAACATGCTGCCCACAGCAAGCTATTTTAAGAACATTTTAAATTGCAAGAACACATTTGTAAGACACCTGCCCCTGTAAGAAGTTACCCAGGAATAGTAATTAACAACTTTCTTTAAAATGCAACAGAGAATTTCAGATAGATAGGGTCAGGAACAGTAAAACTAAACAGCAAAGAACGTAGAATAATTGATTTCATAACTAGACTAATTAAAAAAAAAAAAAGTTGGTTGCAAAATCACTAATGAATAATGATGTGTTTTGAAATCTCCAGCTCCTTGTGAGACAGATAGATGTCTGCACCATCTTTCCATTCATTTGTAACAGGGTGCAGTTCTGGAAGTCCCAGTCTGTGAACTAGAAAAGGTGACAACAATCATTTGTATGTTGGGTAATACAAACGTATTTCACGAATGTTATGGCTAATATGAACCAATCATAATGCAAAGATAACTTGATGCATATTGTATACCTGCCTGAGGACCACACTGCAGTAACGTTCCTGACAACTTCAGTGCTTTCCTATGTTCAGGAATCAGTTTCTGGTTTCTACACTGAGTGGAAAAAAGGGGCTGAATAATTTGGACAACTGACAGACTGTGAGCTGCAGAACAATTTATACCTCATGTTGATGTTCCTGATTTATATTTCCAGACTTAGTAGTTCATTTGGTAAACTGGGGAGGAGCAGAAGGTCAATAACTAATGTTACTATATGCATGCAAGTTTTTTATAAATGCCTTACGGTACAGTCCAATTGAAACCCACAAGGTAGAAATAACAAAAGGCTTAGACATTCTTAACAAATCATTGTGTTCTGCTTCTTGGCTCTATACATCTTTTGTTAGTTATCATAACTTATTGATGAGAGGGTGGTTTTGTTATAAGTTTGATTTATTGTTCAGACCCAGCTGAGCCCTTAGTTCAGCAGTGATACATCACGGTGCAGTTAAATATAATTTTACATACCAAAGCCATTGTCAAGTATCTTACCATATTCCATGGCCATTCAGCATGTGCATCCTACACCATCACATATGAAGTGGGGATTTCCTTTTTAGGACGGCAGTAGTATCAAAGTTGTTTGGATGGACAGGACAATGTGGGTAACACTTCCATGTTGCTACAGCACATCTGAAATTTTCCATTGTGCCTTGAGGACTACTTCATCTTAGTCTATTTGAACAAATAAAGGAAGTAGCCAAGGCTGTTTCTTTGCCAATAGAGAATATACAAGTGTGTAGTTGGCTGACATTTTCACAAAACAGCATTTACCCTTGTCATTCCACTTAAGAGTGCTATCTGTCATTTATATCAAACTTTGTTCCGAGCTGAAAGGAAAGATGATTATCTTGCCAAGCAATGGGCAGGGAAGCTATCCATTAGATCCTCTTCACTGTGGAAGTATATAATAGCAGTATACAAGATACTCCTGGAAAAAAAAATCACACCCATTATTTTAATTATTAAAATACTATTAAAATGAGTCTTCCAGGGACAAAGCTAAATTTAATATGAGCTTATAGAATGCCCTGTTCCTGTTTAAATATTGTAGAATTTCCCATCATCACTGACCTCAATTCTAGCAATTTATTTAAGATATGTTTTATTGCATCTGGCTACACATTAGCTAACTGACTTAATCAGTTCTCATTGGAGAAACAGAAATATTCAGAGAATCTGAGCTACTTCCTGGTTTGTGTGGGGTTTGTTTGGGGTTTGGGTTTTTTTTTTTTGTGGCAACCTGTTATTTCCCATGATATACTAATGCCTCACAGAGTGTGCTGGAAAGACAGAATTTGTACAGGGGAGTGGAATACTGTTGCCTGATTCTGGTTTCATTCACATTCTGACTTCCAAACATAAGCATTAGTGTGTCCCTGCTTCTGCCCAGTCAGTGGCAAAATACCATTTACCCAGAAGGCTGATCTGTCAGCTGCTAAATAATTTGGATGTTTGCAGTTTTCACATGCAGTAAGGAGGAGAGATGTTCATGTAACACCGATTCGGAATTCAAATATAGGGTTGAGAAATTGAAGGACCCTGTATGCCAAAATTCTTCCTACTGTATCAATTTTTTAATCAGTTAATTTTTTAAACAGGTAAGAAGTTTAACATAACTGTGATAAACATCTTTACTGGATTTACTGATGACAGTCATTACTGTGTTTGATCTTAAAAAATTAGTGATTTAATTTTTTAGAAAAATAGTTTTATGCCTACTTTCCTGCTTGGTCATGTGACTTACTTTACTGGTATCTCCTATAATTTTGTAGTTCAGTTTTGGATAACAGGTATGATGACTTTCTAGCTAAACAAAATGAAATATCTGAACATGTAGTATCACTTTTAACTTTTAAAAGTTGACATAATAAATGGACTTTATAGATAAGCTAAAAAGTTATTTGAGGAGCTCCATCCATCACCTGCAGTGAAGTTTAAAACCCATGGCTTTGGTCCAAGTATTTTTTAATGCAAGGGCTGACATTAAAATCTCAGGGATTTCTTTTATAAATGAGGACTACAGCAGTATTGGTGTGTCTAGTCATATGTGACTATCAGTTCTAGCTGATTCCATTGAAATTGTATTTCTTCCCATCTAACTCATAAGCAATGTGGTTCAAAGTTGTTCTTCATGTTGCAGACTTTACCATTGGAACATGCCAAGTGTATTGCTTAATTCAAATATGGATAAAATGTGTATTTTATTTATATCTGCATAAATATGATTGTAAGTGAATGAAGTTAAACTGGAGTTACCCTGTCTTTAAACAAACTCACAGGTCAGTATTTTTTGAAAGTGAATATTTAGACACCTCAGTGAGGGCCAGCCTACTCATTATCAGGTGAAGTCAGAGGTACTAGCCTGTCAAAATTCAGTGCTGTGTAGTTAAATGCTCAGACAAACCCATCCAACTCACACACCTCAGTTCCACCTTTAAGATTGCCAATTCTCTCAGAGGCTTAGAATTCAGCAAAATCTGAGAAACCAGGCCTCCATGGGATGCTTCAGTCTGGGATCTTCCAGATAATCTCTCATTTTGAAACTATGCATTTTTTGGTATCCAGAGAAAGACAGAAAGCACAACATTTCTCAAAAGACATAGTCTAAAATATGTATTGTTATTCCCACAGCCACCTGCAAAAAGTTAAGACATTTTTAAGGACAAAAATTGCAATTTAAAAGAGATTAGTTCAGCTCTTGAAATAATGTCCACTGCAAAGATCAAAGGAACTCACAATTTTTTTAAAAGCTATTTTAAATTTTTTTTAGCTTGAGCTAAAAAATTATCAGAGGGATGAATATATTCAGTTGTGGGGGAAGATGAGAATCAGTCAACCTTTAGCCAACAAAAATTTGCACAACCAAATTATTTTTTTTATTTCATAGACACAAAATCAAGACATACCTTAAAAAAAAAAAAAAAAAAGCACATGTAGACCTAATAGGCTCAACTTAAAACCTACAGAAATTAACTGGAATCTTTTCAGCAGGCTTTGTAATCTGGTGCATCTTTTGAGACTGTGCAGGAAAATGATGTGGATTAGGCTCTGGAGTAATCTCATATATGTTGGGAACAGAGGAGAGAAAACAGGATTTTTAAAATTTAGCCTGAATAATACCCATGGAAAACTTAGTATGAAAGAACCCTGCAATTGCAGGACGAGGACAGTTCTATTCAGTCAAATCCAATTAGAACTAACAACGTTTTATACTGCAAGAAGTGAATAAATATTTCTGGATGAATAATTTATAAAATTCTCTATGTCCAAGTAATTTGGTGTGAGGGAGGAATGTGCATGAATCTTTTTTAAAGAAATATGACAACACTCAAGTTTTTCCTCAGTGTTTTGATCAGCTGTATGTGTTTCGGTTACTAGCTGCTGCTTTTTTATTGTTGATGCATTCCTAGCTGAAGCTTTCATGTGAACTGTGATTGCAGGATCTGCCAGAATCTGCTCATTCCTTTCATCATCTTCCTGGTGCAGAATGTTTTCAGATTTTCAGAAATCTACCAAAATTCTTTGGGAACCCAGTCCACAGGAGAGCTGCCACGTCTTTGGCCTCGGTCTCCCTACAATTTGGAGCACCTCCTGATTGTTCACCAGTCCTGTAGGATTAAGAATGTGATTCTTCAGCAGTGTTGTGTGTGCATATGTTGGGTTGGTCTCCTTCAAGTAAAGTATTTCTTTCCTTCAAAAACGTGCTTATTCTGCATTTAATGGAAAAAAATACTTCAGCCAGTGCAATAAATGAAAATTAATTAAAATGCAATTAAGTCAATTTATGACAGACTCTTATCTTCAGAAATTTCAGCCTATTATTCTGAGGAAATTAGGCATAGTCTCTCTATAATTAGTGAGAAAATATACTGAAATGGATAATGCATGTCAGAGGCTGCCAAAATACTTGTTTTTAAAACAAAGATGCTTCAGGGAATGTCCCAAACTCCCAGTTTTATGAAGCTTCAGAATTTGTTTGCAGACCTTTACATTACCAGGCCTGCATAATTATAGGGATTAAACTGTACCCGTAAGGCTGCCTGCTTTCTCTTTATGCTTTCCCTCACACACACACTGCTATTGCCAGTGCAGCTACTGGTACTGATAGTGGGAGCCCTATCATGGAAGAAGCTCCAGGCAGCTGCCAGCACTTTAAATATTGGTTGTCTAAACCTGCTCAGAGCAGGTCTATACACAATAAGCAGGTGATGCTGGGGGTTGGAAGGCACCTTTACGTTCTCTACTGCAAGGTTCCCAGTGAATCAGTATCAACAATGCTTATTTCTCTCTTTCTTTCTTCCCTCCCAAAAGCTTAGCCTGCAATGTTCATGTGGAGTTTTTCCTTTGTTTCAAGATCCTTTTGTACCTATGGCTTTGCTTCTGTGAGGTGCTGATTATTCATCTGATTCAACCACTTTTGCTGTCTCTCTTCCCTGCTCCCCTGTTGCAGCATGTTTGAAAACCGTGAAGAGCAGTCAGAGAGTGGGAGAGGCTTTAATGCATCAATGAAGTCAGCTTGTAGCCTGTTTGCTTTCCCCTCTCATATTCTTATCTGGCCATATTGAAGAGAAGTTGCGTACTGCTACTGAACTTTTTAACAGAGAGAACGCATGAAGTTGACAAGTTGTTACGAAAAACACACTGTCTGCATTCCCCCATCCCACCTCTGTCTATATCAGTTACAATTAAATTTTCTACTTAATCAGAAAATGTTTCTTTCAACAAGCTGGTTTGCTTTGTGCATGTGATAGCATTTGATGGTACCAGGTGCCAGGTAGTTAACCTGTTTGTCTTGTTAGCTAGTAGGGTCTCTGGAGAGATCTACAAAATCTAAAAAAAACATTAATTATATTAGTTTATTTACAGCTTCCTTTATTCTTTCACAATAAACTTTTTCTAAAATGAGCTGTGGCAGCAACGGTACTTTATCAGCAGATTGTCAGCATTGCCCTGTCCTGCAGTCTGCTCATGGTAGGTAGTTCTGCAAGCTTTTACACAGTTCTGCTTTCAGTTTCAGCGATGGATTTTTCAAATGGGATATTAAATTCCAGAGGCAGCCCGTTACTGCTGCAGAGCATGGCCTTGCTGGTAGTTTGAACTGATTAGGTTTTGGGTTGTCAACAGCATGCCGAACCCAGACTCTTAGTGCCACAGCTAGGGTATGCAGCTGTGAAATAATGCTTCCCTTGGCCTAAGTCCAGACTAAGCTGCAGTTCATACACTGCCCTCCAAAACAACAGGCTTTGTTAGGACAGAAGTGATTGTATGAGACATCAGATTGGCAGGTCAGAGAACATCAATGTTAACACACCCTGATCTTGTCTGCTGACACTGCTGTTTAGTTTAATTCTTGTTTATTATATGTCATGTCAGAGTATAAAACCCCTCTATTGATGTGAGTACACTTAACACACATACATTCTGCAGAATCAGATCCCAAACATAGGCAGTTTTCAATTCAAAAAAGTCTTGGAAAAATTGTTAGCATAAGCAAATGCAGATATATTGCAGAAGTTTTAACATAACCATACTCATTTATAAGAGATCTATAAGGTAATGGTAAAGAAAAGTTGTATATGAACATACCTGCTTTAAATATATTTATAACCTAAATTCTAAAGGCAGAAAGGCTTAGCAAACACAAAATAGGCAAGTAAACATGTTTTTTCTGTATATCCATGTCCTGTTTTCAGCTGGGATAGAGTTAATTTTCTTCCTAGCAGGTGGCATAGTGCTGTGTTTTGGATTTAGTATGAGAATAATGCTGATAACACACTGATGTTTTAGTTGTTGATAAGTACTGTTTATGCTAGTCAAGAACTTCTCAGCTTCCCATGCTCTGCCAGGTGCACAAGAAACTGGGAGGGGGCACAGCCAAGGCAGCTGACCCAAACTGGCCAAAGGGCTATTCCATACCATATGACATCATGCTCAGTATATAAACTGGGGGGGGTTGGCCAGGGAGCAGCGATTGCTGCTCGGGAGCTGCCTGGGCATCGGTCGGCGGGTGGTGAGCAATTGCATTGTGCATCACTTGCTTTGTATATTATTATTATTATATTGTTACTATTATCATTACTATTTTACTTTATTTCAATTATTAAACTGTTCTTATCTCAAGCCAGGAGTGTTTCTCACTCTTAGTCCTCCAATTCTCTCCCCCATCCCACCGGGGCAGGGGGAGTGAGTGAGTGGCTGCGTGGTGTTTAGTTGCTGGCTGGGGCTAAACCACGACAATCCACAATTTTTATGAAACAAGCATTTTGAACTTACAAATTGCTTCCCATTTTGAAGAATTAGAACTTTTTCCCATCCTAAGATACAATAACCTGAATGTAAAATTCTAATGGAATTCACTGATAATATTTCCAAATGGTAGATTTAAGAGCTTTTCCTTAAACTGGACTTTGAAATAATTCCAAAGGGACTTTTTAAAATGTAGTGTCATTCACATGTGTGTCGTGTCAACTCTGCACTGTTTTCTTACAAGAGAATAATTGGTGGAAAAAGAGACTTTCAATTGTGTAAGACGACAGCTTGCATGCTAATTGTAATGTTAATTACAGACACAAGTGTGAACAAGGACAACAAAAGGTGCTCTCTTGTGGTATTTTGAAATGTGATAATATGCTTAGTTCTATAATGGTTTCTATTCTATTTATGTAATATGGAAAAGTGTGCCTTCCTGTCCTCACTCCTCTTTTTGGACAGTTCTGGGTTGTATATTGTTAAGTGATTTGATCACTGATAGCACAGTAACACCTGAAGGAGGCTACATTGTGCAACAACCACAGCTTTGAAAGGCTTTACTGGAACACAGCTTCTTCAAAGATTACTTACAAAATGTTGTGCTACCAGGGTGTCTGGTGACCATGAATGCATTTGTCTTTTGTTAAAGATGTTGTAGCCAGTGTGCATAAATAACATTTCCTTTGCTTTTCTCCTCATCCCCAAAAATCCAGTAGTAATCTGGGAAAAAAAAAAAAAAAAAAAGCCCCAATACTGATATAACATTAAGGTGTCAGGTTTGAATACAGAGTTTGGAAATGAAAATTAAAGGTATAGTTGACAATTCCCACAGCTGACATCATCTGTTCAGTAACACGTATGTTTGGTGTTGCGAATGACTGACCTAGTCAATGTGTTCTAGATACAGTAATCAAATGTCCTTAAGCTTATTAGACTCTTACATTTCAGTCTTGCCATTTTGGCTACTGTACGGTACCAGGCACACAGTAACAGAAATATATTCAAATACCTCCCCGCCCGGCCCCTCTTTTGTTTAAAATAAAAAACTAAACCAACCACCAAACAGCAGAATTGTGGCACTGTGGGCAAAGTAAATTGCATGAGACTGTCTCCAGTTTTGTAATGACTACCACTTCCCTCCTGAAAATCTGTCTCCTTGGCAAATATGCTGCCCAAAAAAACCCCTCTGCAAGTATTTGTGCAAATGGAAATAGATTACAAGAAGGCGGCAGTGTGATTTCTAAGTAAGCTACTGATGTATTTTTAAAACAGCAAATGTTTGTATTTTAAATCTCTTCCTTTGGCATCACTCTTTTGTTTAGGTGAATCTAGGACAAAGAGACTGATCAAATCCAGAAAATGAGTATTTAAAATGAAGTCACTTGAGAATATGCTTCTACTACGGTATATAGGATACAGCTCTAGATCGACCATCCTCCCTCTTGGATTTTGTTGATGCGTTGGTAAGGAAAGTACTGAATACATTATTACTTTATGAAAAATAGTTAAGCAAACACTGTCCCTGCTCTGCAACTGTTATAGGCACAGAATTAAAAACTGGGCACTTTGTCAGGGCTTTTTTTTCAGATCTCATAGCCTAAGGGGTAAAAAACAACACACATTAGAGTTACTGTACACCATACTGTGAGATTGATATTCAGATGTTCTACATACTTGTGAATCTTCTACCTACATTTTGGGTTTCTGTTTCAGATCAAACAAATCACAGTAAAAGATTATACAATTCCCACAGGTGCCTTTCCAAGAAGTTCCTTTATGCAGAGCTGGAGGGGAGGCAAGATGTTGGCATAGCTGTTGACCTAAAAACCTGCTATGCCAACATATTGTCATCTTTCCTGTCTGTTTGCGGCAGAGGGAAATTCTGCATTGTAATGGGCATTTGAAACAGCTTTATAGATAACTTGAAATGCCATTTCTCTGGCCCTGCTTTTGAGCCCATGTGGCAAGTGTTTATTAATTGTATAGCTACCGAAGGAGGGACAGAACTGGAAAGATTTTTTTGTTACTCGAACAACAAACAGCTTAACTTGCTCTGAATAAGTTCGTGTAGAGATGCAGTAAGAAAGGGGCTGGGGAAGCTTGGGGAGGCCGTCAGGGCACGGGATAAGGACTGAATGCTTCATTGCCTGACCTGTACATGTTTGCAGAGAGATTCTGAGTTGTCAGTTAGCAGCCTGCACAGCAGTAATTCCGTTTACGTATTTTTTCCCTAATTCTGATTATGTATTCCTTCCCTATCTACTTTTAATGTTTGTGCTTTCTGTTAAGAGCCATTTAGTAAGGGGTTTTGAGCAATGAGAGTACAGTGGTAGGCAAAAAATGAACGAGCACCCACTAAAGAAACATTGTAGCTGCATTTCACTGATCTGTTTCCAAAACTTAAATCAAAATTAAAAAAACAGTAAAACTTGAAGAAGGTCTTATGGTTGCTATACAGGGAACCTGAAGAAAAACATAAATTACATGAATGATGAAATTGCTACACATACTTATTCTACATAAGATGTTACTTCACAAAATTAGAGTTTTGCTTAGAGAATCTAAAATTAGAGTCTTGATCAGGAGTGGTAGTGCTACTTAAAAAAAAAAGTAATGAAGCAGAAATTAATTCTAGGTTGTGTACATTTGCAGTAGTCCATTTACACTCACAACTCTTCGGGTCACTTAAATACTGAGTTTGACCTGTATATGAAAAAAAAAAAAAAGATAAATCTGTTATGACTAGATTGTGTCCTTGCCAAACCTAACTTCGGGTTAGTATCTGCACCCACCATAACAAAAGGATTACAAGTTAAATGTTCCTATCACTTTCAGCTATCTAGTATTCAATTTTATATAATCTCTATACTTAAGCCATGTATCTGCAGTGGGAGGTCACACAGCTGATCTATGAACTTCTCATTTTAGTATTCTGAGGCACTCATGATCACAAACATAGAGCAGTGCACTAAATACAGTTGTAGAAAATGCTATCATTCTTGCAAACATACAGAATTCTCCTCTCCTGACCCACGCTGAAATTAATCTGGTATATAAAGAACAAGGTCTGAAGGCCAAAACACATTACATTACTTTTGTTCTTAAAGCAGGGTGCAGACGCAACTAAAAATTCAGCTCCCCTCCTGCCCCAAGCCTACTGTGGATCCACAGAGCAGCTGTCATCTTTCTTGTGGCAAGATGACTTCTTTCTTGCTGTCGTGGTTTAGCCCCAGCCAGCACTAAGCACCACGCAGCCGCTTGCTCACTCCCCCTACCCCGGTGGGATGGGGGAGAGAATCAGAGGAGTAAGAGTGAAAAAAACCACTCCTGGGTTCAGATAAGAACAGTTTAATAATTGAAATAAGGTTAATAATAATAATAATATAATGATAATAATAATAATAATATACAAAGCAAGTGATGCACAATGCAATTGCTCACCACCCGCCGACCGATACCCAGACAGTTCCCGAGCAGCGATCACTGCTCCCCGGCCAACCCCCCACAGTTTCTATACTGAGCATGACACCGTATGGTATGGAATAGGCCTTTGGGCAGTTTAGATCAGCTCTTCTGGCTGTGCCCCCTCCCAGTTTCTTGTGCACCTGGCAGAGCATGGGAAGCTGAAAAGTCCTTGACTAGCATTAGCACTACTTAGCAACAACTAAAAACATCAGCGTGTTATCAACATTCTTCTCCTACTAAATCCAAAATACAGCACTATGCCAGCTCCTAGGAGGAAAATTAACTTTATTCCAGCTGAAACCAGGACACTTGCTCTCTAACAACAAGTAGCATCCCATTATTTGAGTGCCTAGCCTGTTGTTACTGCACCTTTTATCAGTGCTACTGTTCTAATAATAAAATAATCCTACTTGGTTTTCTGAAAGGAAAAAATGGTGGGAGGCCATCTAACCTGTTAGAATGAATTAAAGAGAAATGGAGAGGTGTTTGGTATAGGAAAACAATGACAATGATCTGGTCTTCATTTTAGTGACAATCAAGTCTTAAGTAACTACTGTAGAACCAGTGTTCTCTCTAGCACCTCACAAGCAGAGATGACAAAATGCCTGTTTCAGCAAAGTAACAACTCTTCTGTCTCAAACTTAAAAGAGAACTCACGCTTTTATATTAGTGACTTTTAAATCCTGTGTTTTGGCCGGAGCTTAGTGAAATCTGCTACAGTACCATTGTCCATTACTTTCAAGGGAACAAGTTTAAAGCATGAGTACACAATATTCCAGTCCTAAGCAAATTATACCACTAGTGTGATATCCGAATGCTAGCATTGGAAGTTGTTCCGTGTTTCTCTTTCATTGCCTCAGGATCATCGTAACTCTGAAAATAACAGAACGGATCATACTTTGTACTTACTGATGCAAGTTTTACTTGCTTATCCAATATCAAAGACCTGTTGTCTGCATGTTGTCTTACTTTTTACAGAAATTCTTTCAAATTCAGCTAAAGTATACCCATTTGAAGATTGCATTATCCTAAATGTAAAAGAGGTTATTAAACAGATAGTGTACACTTTGAACTTAATAAAATGGTACTGTCTTCAATAGATTCAGTAGAATTTAGGCTTGGTTTTTATCATCAAAACCAAAAATTCTGATCTTCTCGGTAGTTTTGCTAATGTTTAAAAGCTTAAGCTTTTTAAATTTAAAACATAAATTCATTTTTCCCAGCATTCATCAAAAACAAACACTTCTCCATTTAGAAAACACTTTTTCTGTGCTTTCCACAACAGCTATGGCTTAGAAGAGTAGCATACTATTCCAGCACAGTGGTGTTGACTCCTGTCTTAAGCCAGGGTAGGACTATCTGTATGTTGATTGCATACAACATACCTACAACTGCAGATCTGCAGGAAATTTACTTCCTTTCTGGTAAGTTTCTAGGCAATACCTTTTAAGTTTTTGTTCCTAATAAGCAGTGGATATAGCACGCAATACAAGTACTAGAAAAGCCCAGTTTTTGAGTAGCCATCTAAATAACAGGCCTAGGTCTTGCAAAATAAAAGTTTGTATTTAAAGGATAGTTTGCAAGTCCTAAGACAGGTTTGGTCACAATTCTTAAGTGTGGCATATACTAACAATATTTTTCCTTTCCCTCCTCTCCTCTAAACTCCCAAGATTTTCAAAAGCTATTTGTATTTTTTTTTCAACTTATGTTCACTAAACTTGTGACATTGGAATGGTTTCTGTATTTTTTTTGTATCAATTTAGGCCCAGATAATTCTTTAAAACTCATAGCACCGTTTAAGAAAGTAGTTGGTTTTTTTCCCTTCCTTTATGTTTATTAAGAAGTTATTTTATATTTGCATACTAATATAGGTGTTCCACAGCAGCTCTTTCATTTTGAACTCTGTTTATAATTAAGTTGCTGAATTGTATAGTCTGTATTATGATAGAGTGGTGACGCTCAGAATAGTCTTGCAGTTGTGGGCAGGCAGCCTTCTTTCTTCCCAAAACTGCTTCAGAGCCTTAAGTGTGTTGTGTGTCACCTCATGAACCAAATAAATTAGAATAGGTGTCAAAAAAACCCAACCAAACCCAAAAAGCCAGAAAATCACAACTACAAATTTAAAAGGAAAAAATTAACATAATTCCACCTGAGACTCCTCAAGTGTTTAGTAACAGGCCAAAGAAAGACAGGTGAGCTTTTTCTTTTCAAATTTGGAGTTGTTTTTTTTAAAGAAACACTCCATGAATCAAATACTCTTTGTCTGACCCTCCTCCCAAATAAATGTCACTGTCATAATGCAAACATGTTACTTCTACCTCATAACTTCAAGATGTTAAAAAAGATGATTCCAGGTAAAACAACCCAGGCAAGACATATTTGGATCTGTACTGACATGCAGACTATAGTTTTCTTATGCCCTTCACTCTGAAAAATAAGGCATTTCAACAACAGATCATGAAGATGTTTTGGTGTGGGTATTGACCAAACTCACTAAAGCCTTAACCAGTTAACTAGATGGAATGTAGGAGCATTCATTACAAAAGACAGCATGTTATAGGATGCTTTTGATGATAATCTGACATTATATAATGTTATAAATTTCCAGAGTTTATCAGAAGATACAACTGTTTAGGTATATTTTAGTATGTTAGGCATTTCCTTTTGTCTGCTGTTTTAAACTGGATTTCATTCAGGTAAGAATGGATTAGAAACCAAAAGTTGCATCTTGTGAGGTATTCAGAATTTTTTGAGGTTTGCTGGACTGGGCCAAAAGGTTAAATTTTTTTAAATATTCTGAAAAGTTTTGACTCAGCATTTCTGAAAAGGTGCATTTTGGATGCACTGAAACTTTTTGTTTCAGCTCCAACTTTACACAATGCAATGTTTTAGTAATACACCTGTAGAGCCTAAACAATACTGAGCCTTATCCTTAACCAACTACAGAGAAATCAGCATATTCTGTGAAGAGAGATGAATTACAGCAAAATCATATTATTTCTGTAGGAAACAACTGCGCTGTAGAAACAGTGTGTCTACTATACTCTAGATACCGTAAATCATATCTACTATATCATAAGAAACATTCTCAATAAGTGCACTTCAAGTAAAGGATAACTGGTTTACTTGTTTTGTGTGTGTATAGATTTAAAATTTATGTTAAAGGTGGTCTGATATGTTCAGAAGAATGATAAACAGTGCAGAAAAGAGCTGAACAAGAACAAAGAAAATGATCTGTATCTTTCTTGCCAAATACAAGACTGGGCAGAATTATAAGGAAGGGGAAGGCAAGGGCCTGGGGTGAGATTCTGACCTTGCTGGTGTCAGCATAACTACTGTTCCATCCTTGTTTAGGATGAAGATACAGCCATGGAATTAAGTCTGCTGTTAATGAGGTCTGTTTTATAATTTCTCTTTTATGAACTACAATCCTTAAAAATGCTCAGCTATTGTGCTTCACTTACCATCCTAACAGATATTCCTTGTTACTAGTGCTTATATACTCTGCTGCCTCTTTGAAACAGCAGTAGAGGGAACTTGGAGGCCTCTCTGTGTTACCAGAGAAGGAGAGAATTCGTCCAGGAAGGAGCTGGAGAATGCAACACATAAGCACTCCACCAGGCAGACCAGTGTGTGACCTTCATTAGTCAGCAAGATTCAACAGCAGTTGGCAAGCTCGGCTCCTGTGATCATGGAAATATACTGTAAATATAGCACAAAGGTTGTCCAAAATAGGAAAATAGCAGTGGAGGGAAAAAAAAAAAAAAAGGAAAAGGTAATTGACAACTAGTAACACAAAGTATCTTCATAAATAAGGGGAAGAGGAAGCAAGAAAACTTTGTATCTCCAGTTATCCCATTATCCTCTGGACTGCATTTGGCACTTAGAATCTCCATCTGATTTCACGTGACTACATGTTGTATACAGCATTTTACTCTCCCCTGCTACTTGATAATTGCTGCCACAATTGAGACATGCAGTGAGGCAAGAAAAGGCACAGAGCAAAGGTTTCTGTTCTTTCATACTTTTGTGATCACAGCACAAATAAAACCAAACTGCTTGTTTCAGTCTGCTGACTTGTCTGAAGAGTAACTGTCAGAATTGTTCTGGAAGACAAAGGCCTATCCTCACCCAGATCAACTGCAAAAGGGAGATGATAACTGTTCTGTCATAGCACAAGCAGACCTACCATGTAAGTCAAAACAAGAAATGCTCCTCAAACGAAGCACTGTATTGAAAGCCGTTTGTCAACCATTGTTTGCTTCTTACCTTGCAAATTGTTTCAGTAAATGACAAAGATTTTGCTGGCCTGCCATAATGATTGCAATTGGAAGTATAGAAGATGACAAGGTCAGGTTACACCTCAATTAGATAAATCAATTTGAATCTATGTTGGCTGTTGGTAAAAGTTTCTTAAAATACTATTCTTTCATAACCAAGTCATATCTTAGATTGTTTCCAAGAGTATACACATGCTAGTATTTGAAGAATACTCGGTTTTCAATAGCTCTGTTGACAAATGTTCCCTAGTATTAGGGGAACATATGTGCTTAGAAGGAGTTTCATTCATGGCTTCTGCCAACTCTGTAGAGCATGTCTGATCTTTAATCATTCAGGGATAAATTGCATTATTTCTGATAGACGGTTTCTACACTATTAACTGATTATTAAGATTAGTTACCTATTTAAGTTGTGGGAGATCACTTTTTATATTCATTGCTGCATTTGTGTTCTTTTAGAGCTGAAAAGTTTTCCAGTGCTGAAATACATGCCTAACTGGAGAGTATGGAAAAGGAAAATTGACATAATTGAGTAGGAAATGGAATGAAGCTGTCTACTTATTGCCCTTCAAGGAGAAAAAAGTAGGCTTACTTGGGAAAGACAAGACAACGTTAATAATGGTACTAAAGAAAGTAGTTCTGTCTGCTCAAGAACAAGAAGGAACTGGAGGAAAGCTGGCATGTACAGAAGGAAAACTATTTCAAAGCTCTTCCCTCCTTTTCCATCACCTGATGAAACTTGCTTACATCTGCTGCTGACCTGTGTGCATGTGTGTATACAGAAAGGTTTACTGAATGATTCATAGGTAGGTAAGTATGTGTGTGTGTGCACAGTAGCAATTCTGAAATGTCTTGGTAAAGGTCTATTTAATGTATTTTAACACAGCCCCAAGTCATTCTTTAGTTAACTTTCCCACCTCAAAATCAGTCTTTCTTGAACCATAATAAACACAAAAAAGCACAAAGACAAATAAACATCTCTTTCATTGCCTTACACAGACAAAAAGGAGTAGCTACAATTTCTGTGAACAAAGTCAACATTTCTGTTGTGGTTTAACCCCAGTCAGCAACCAAGCACCACCCAGCTGCTTGCTCACTCACCCCTGGTGGGGAGGGGGAGAGAATTGGAAGGGTAAAAGTGAGAAAACTCATGGGTTGAGATAAAGACAGTTTAATAGGGAAAGTAAAAGCTGTGCCCACAAGGAAAGCAAAACAAGGAATTCATTCATTACTTCCCATCGGCAGGCAGGTGTTCAGCCATCCCCAGGAAAGCAGGGCTCCATCATGCGTAACGGTTACTTGGGAAGACAAACGCCATCACTCCAAACGTCCCCCCCTTCCTTCTTCCCTCAGCTTTCTATGCTGAGCATGATGTCATATGGTGTGGAACATCCCTTTGGTCAGTTGGGGTCAGCTGTCCCAGCTGTGTCCCCTCCCAGCTTCTTGTGCACCTCCAGCCTGCTCACTGGTGGGGTGGGGTGAGGAGCAGAAAAGGCCTTGACTGTGTGTAAGCACTGCTCAGCAGGAACTAAAACATCCCTGTGTTACCAAGGCTTGTTTCCAGCTCAAATCCAAAACATAGCCCCATGCTAGCTTCTATGAAGAAGATTAACTCTATCCCAACCAAAACCAGCACAATTTCTTGCATCCCTGTTTTACAGTCAGAAAGCTAGTAAAATAAATTCATGATTCATAGGAAATTATTAAGAGCACAAGAAATTGTTTATGCCTATCTCTAAATGCCTATTCTTCTCGAAGTGTGCATCTGGACTAATTTTAATTAAGGCGGTACCTCTTCAGGCAATGTACTGGGTTTACTGAAGTAACCATCAGCTGGATCGTTGCTAATCTGGGCTCCTGGCTAGTCACTTATGCAGATAGCCCATTTTCAGGCATAATATACATAATGCAAAAAATTTATGTGATCATTACTCTACCAGTTACTAAACTATAGTCCAGCAGTATCCCAACAAACACTACACACACTCCACTGCTTCCATCTTTTGCTGAGTTTAAAAATAGGATGCAAGAATTTGTCCGTATATATATATTTAACAGTGCTTGGATGAGCGTATTCTCATAATGAGGTCATAAAGCAAGTCAGAAGGAAGTAGAAAAGCTCATCCAGAATTTGGATGGCATGAAAGGTCTCCAGTGCAGTGTTACTTCTGAGCAGGGATGACTTTGCAAAAGCCTCATCTGGGAGGGTTCTGCAGCTGCTTTATCCAAAAGTCCAGATCTGCTGTAATGATGCTACAAGATTGCATCCTTTTTTAATACTATCTTTCACTTTAGAGAGGGTAAAGAAAGGATGAAGAAGGATGCAAACAGCAAAGACTTAATACCCACACTTCAGTACTGTTAAGGAAGCTTATTTGAGTAACTGTGATTTCATGCATACTGCTTACCTTGATCATGTCCCTTCAGTTCCCAGCATATAGCTCTTCAGGGCAGCACTATTTCCCTTCAGCTCTTCCATTCCAAAACGGGGACAAAGTTATTTCCCACAGCAGAACTCTCCACATAGTAACCTGCACCCTCTTGTGTTTATGGTGCGCAGAGGCCAAACCCTGCCCTGGTAACTCTGGATAACTCCAGAACCTCATTCACTGCACAGTGCACCTTCTGCTGCCCTAAACCTGATGTGACAGCAGGAACCTGAAGGCTCACGCATGTTCCTCCAATAGCTGGCTGTTGCCCAGACAGGAAAGCAGTAATTAGCACAGCTATATGTACCTCACATGTTAATTTGCACAAACAACTTCAGAAATCTTAGATCGCAACAACTTTTGCCTCAGTATCTCTTTGGAGCTACCACTATCTTTTCAGGAAGCATGGAAGTTTCTCAAAAAAGCGTTTTCACCATGTCTTCAAGAGACAGAAAGTCCTCAAAGGGCTCTTCAAATCTCCAACACTTTGTAAATTGCACAAGAAATACTGCAATAGCAATGAAATTACATAAGTAGATCCAAGGTAGAACAAATACACAGTTTGGCTAGGGCACAGCACTAGTATCTGAATAAAAGCACAACTGATGCAACTACCAGTGGATCAGTTCTGTTATTTAAAAAATGAAAAGGACTGCCAGCCCCTAAACTGTCCATAAATTAAAGACTTTTTTCTGTTCAGATTACTTACACAGAAAATCAGAACTGCATATAGTTTGTAAACAGTTCTCTGTAGAAACTACTCATCAGCTGTACAGTGTAATAGAGAACTGCATGTTTTTGCAGCTTTTCAAAATCCTCCTACATAATTATGTAGCATATACTGTTCTTACTGCACAGCAGTGATTCTCCAAGAATCCTCCAGTATGATCACCATTTTCTGTTTAATTCTGTGGGTTTCTCAATGAACAAAGAAGTCAGTCCAAGTATGTTGCACATGAATATAACCATATTTTATCAGGTTTGTATTAATGCTTAGCAACGTGGATTTTTGTCACCTTTGCTAGCTGAGTCTTGACTAACTTTTCCATATAAGGATATTAGTAAAACTAGGTAAATTTGAATCAAATTTAAATTCACAAGGTGCCAGGTATAAAAAGATGTATAAGAGTTTGTAGTAGGTGAATTGAATAACTACAAAATATATTCTGAAGAATATGAGAAGCAACAGTAGTGCTGAATGCACTCATGAAGACACATTTAAAGAAAAAACTACCTCTGGCTACAATAATTAATTCAGCACCAGGGAGAAGCTTTCAATGAAATTTCTGGGCCTGGCACTGTCTCACGATTACCATCAAAAGTCATTAAAGCATCTCAAAAAAACAGCTTTGTGTCCTGAACCACAGTGTTTCTTATGTATGTAATGAGGGTGAACTATTACATACAAAAAACTGCTAGATCAGCTTAAATGAGGGCATGACATATTTCAAATTTCTGTCATCTAACGTGCTTCAGGAATACAGCGATGTATGGGTAAGAAGGGATGAGCAGCTGGCAGACTGCTCTTGCAGCTGAGGTGGGCCACAGTGTGCGCAACTTAGGTGGTGTGCCTTCACATGCACTAGCCTCCACTGGTGCATTGTGGAGCACTACCTGTATCGCTACTGTTTACAGCATACTGTCAGGAGAAACAAAGTCCCACTTTTTTTTGGTGTCACACGTATTGCTACAAGTAAATGAGCTAATCCGTCTTTGATTCTGTGCTTTAAGAAGACTTAGAAACACCATCTTTTGCCTACAAAAAGTAGCTTGAGTAACATAACACCCAGACTGTAGTGGTCTGTTCTTCAGGTGAGTTTAGTAATACAGTTTAAAAAAAAAAAAAAAAAAAAATCTGTGCTCAACTGCAGAAAAATATCCCCCCCTGCTGGACTTTGTAAAGATGAGTGTTAATTTCATGAACACAAATGAGAAGTGAATTTATAATGAGACTACAGCTTGTACAGCATCCTGCATGGATATGGCACACACGAAGTTATAATCTCTCATTTGCCTTTATGCTTTTCATTATACTCTTAATTTTAGTTGCATTTGGTTTAATACATCAGCCCATTGTGATCATTAGTCTCATTTCAGTGATCTCTATTTGGCAAGGATGTGCACGTTCATCTGAAGTGTTACCTGTTTTATAGATAAATGCAAGCAGACAACAACTGCCAATGTTGTCTCCCACATTCACAACCACAATTCAATTATACTTTAAACAACTCTGTAGATTAAATAAGGCTTTATCTTGGCCTGGATGATACTGAAGCAGACCTTTTAATGCTTAGTTATTGCATTTCTTAATTGACTCTGTGGGGTCGTTTCTTTAATTCCTTATAGATGTCATGAAAAGGCAATAAAAAGGAAAAAAAGTGGCAAACCTGTAAAGGAGAGTTCTAAAATCTTGTTGCAATTATTCCTAAACCCACTGACTATTCTGAAGGTAAAAAAAAAAAAAGAGGTGAACAAATGCATAATTGCTCTACAGATCTTTTTGGAAAAAGCAGATACAATTTCTAGCTGATACAATGCAGAAGAGTGTACCTGAAAATTGTGTGCCATTAATTAATTCTAAATCTCCGGAAATGGGAAATGGACTTTGACCAGATCAGTGCAAACAGTCATGCCAGAATTCCAGCTCCAGAGGGGGGGAAAATCAGTCCATATAGTGTGGCCTCCGGCATGACTAAGACTGTGGTGAAGAATGGTAGGGCATAATGTATTTTCATAGAATCATAGAATCAATTGTTTGGGTTGTAAGGGACCTTTAAAGGTCATCTAGTCCAAGGGACCTTTAAAGGTCATCTAGTCCAACACCCTTGCAACGAGCAGGGACATCTTCAACTAGATCAGGTTGCTCAGAGCCACATCCAACCTGACCTCAAATGTTTCCAGGAATGGGGTATCTACCACCTCTCTCCACAACCTGTTTCAGTGTTTCACCACACTCATAAAACATTTCTTCCTTACAGCTAATCTAAATCTACCCTCCTTTAGTTTAAAACCATTGCTCCTTGCCCAATCACAACAGGCCCTACTAAAAAGATTGTCCCTATCTTTCTTATAAGCCCCCTTTAAGTATTGAAAGGCTGCTTATTGCGGTCTCCTTACAGCCTTCTCTTCTCCAGGCTGAACAACCCCAACTCCCTCAGCCTGACCTCATAGGAGAGGTGCTCCAGCCCTCGGATCATTTTTGTGGCCCTCCTCTGGACCTGCTCCAACAGGTCCATGTCCTTTTTGTGCTGAGGGCTCCAGAGCTGGATGTAGTACTCCAGGTGAGGTCTGATCAGAGAGGAGTAGAGGAGCAGAATCACCTCCCTCGACCTGCTGGCCACGCTTCTTTTGATGCAGCCCAGGATATGGCTGGCTTTCTGGGCTGCAAGTACATGTTGCCAGCTTGCGTCCAACTTTTCATTCACCAGTACCCTCAAGCCCTTCTCTGCAGGGCTGCTCTCAATCCCTTATTCCCCCACCCTGTATTGATATTGGGGGTTGCCCCGACCCAGGTGCACGATCTTGCACTTGGCCTTGTAGAACCTCATGAGGTTTACACGGGCCCACTTCTTGAGCTTGTCCAGGTCCTTCTGGATGGCATCTCATCCTTCAGGCATGTCAACCGCACCACTCAGATTTGTGTCATCTGCAAATTGCTGAGGGTGCACTTGATCCCACTGTCTGTGTCACTGATGAAGATACTAAATAGTGCTGGTCCTAATACTGAACCCTGAGGGACACCACTCATCACTGATCTCCACCTGAACATCGAGCCATTGACCACTACTCTTTAGATGCAACCATCCAGCCAATTCCTTATCCATTGAACAGTCCACCCATCAAATCCATATCTCCAATTTAGAGAGAAGGATGTTGTGGGGGACCGTGTCAAAGGCCTTACAGAAGTCCAGACAGATGATATCCATAGCTCTTCCCTTGTCCATTGATGTAGTTGCTCTGTCATGGAAGGCCGTTAGGTTGGTCAGGCAAGACTTGCCCCTGGTGAATCCGTGCTGGCTGTCTGGAATCACCTCTCTGTGCTCCATGTGCTTTAGCATAGCTTCTAGGAGGATCTGTTCCATGATCTTCCCAGGCACAGAGGTGAGGCTGACAGGTCAGTAGTTCCCAGGGTGCTCCTTTCTACCCTTTTTAAAAATGGGTGCAATGTTTCCCTTTTTCCAGTCACTGGGAACTTCACCTGACTGCCACAACCTTTGTTGTTGATATTTGTATCATGGGGAGTGGCTTGGCAACAACGTCAGCCTCAGGACTCTGGGATGCATCTCATCAGGTCCCATTGTGCTAGACCACAGGTTTGTTTGTCCACTTCAGACATTCTTGAAGTGTGGTTTACCTTAATTTGAAGATCAAGAGAGCTGATGACAGTTCAAGAAAAAGATATTCCTGAAATCTGCTAAAATACCATTTTTTGCCATTAAACCAAGCCATGGCCAAAAAACAAACCAAAGAACCTTTATGGAATCTAAGCTAACATAAACTTAGAGGAACTAAGTGGATCTCTAACAAATTTGCAACATCTAGGATTTTTTGCACAGAAGTTCTTAGCTCTGATTTATATAGCTAAAAGCAAGTTTTGTGTGTCATATCTAAGTGCCACAGTCTCTTGGTTAAAGACAGTGTTTGGTTTTTTTTTTTTTTAACTGACATGGAAAATATATGCTTGGCTATTTTAAATATACCTGAAAAAAACACCTTTGAGTTAATCTGCAATTAGGAGATGACTCCCAAAGTACCTACTTCGTGCCCCAGTCCTCTGTTATTTAGCACAACAAATTTTGCTTTCATATGACTAAAAGCAGTACAGAAAGAAAACCACAACTGGTATGTATGTTAATCTAAACTGAGTAATCAAAGGATACATTCATAATGCTGTATCTTTAGAAAGGTAGTCTAAAGAACCAAAGGAAAGAAAACAGCTTTTGAGGGCAAGAGGTGGGATCTAACAAGAAGAAGGACTCTTTGCCAGGAAGCTTGCAGAGGGATGGCTGTCAACAGCTGGCTCTGCCCAGACTCAGGAGGCCAGGATTCACAGAAACCAGCATGAGAAGAAACTGCTCCTCTGCCTTGGCCCTTCCCCAGGACTCAGGTTTGGGGCCAGCCTTGTTTAATATCTTTATCAATGATCTGGATGAGGGGATTGAGTGTGCCCTCAGTAAGTTTGCAGACGACACCAAACTGGGTGGGAGTGTCGATCTGCTGGAGGGTAGGATGGCCCTGCAGAGGGACCTGGACGGGCTGGATCGATGGGCCGAGGCCAACTGTATGAGGTTCAACAAGGCCAAGTGCCGGGTCCTGCACTTGGGTCACAACAACCCCATGCAACGCTACAGGCTTGGGGAAGAGTGGCTGGAAAGCTGCCTGGCCGAAAAGGACCTGGGGGTGCTGGTTGACAGCCGGCTGAACATGAGCCAGCAGTGTGCCCAGGTGGCCAAGAAGGCCAACAGCATCCTGGCTTGTGTCAGGAATAGTGTGGCCAGCAGGAGCAGGGAGGTGATTGTCCCCCTGTACTCGGTGCTGGTGAGGCCGCACCTGGAATACTGTGTCCAGTTTTGGGCCCCTCACTACAAGAAGGACATTGAGGTGCTGGACTGTGTCCAGAGAAGGGCAACAAAGCTGGTGAAGGGTCTGGAGCACAGGTCTAATGAGGAGCAGCTGAGGGAACTGGGGTTGTTTAGCCTGGAGAAGAGGAGGCTGAGGGGAGACCTTATCGCTCTCTACAACTACCTGAAAGGAGGGTGTAGCGAGGTGGGTGTTGGTCTCTTCTCCCAAGTAAGATAACGATAGGACAAGAGGAACTGGGCTCAAGCTGCATCAGGGGAGGTTTAGATTGGATATTAGGAAAAACTTCTTCACAGAAAGAGCAGTGAAACATTGGAAGAGGCTGCCCAGAGAGGTGGTGGAGTCCCCATCCCTGGAACTGTTAAAAAAATGGGTAGATGTGGCACTTTGGGACATGGTTTAGTGGGCATGGTGGTGTTGGGTTGATGGTTGGACTGATGATCTTAGAGGTCCTTTCCAATCTTAATGATTCCTAGTTTTACTTTCATTAAAAATAATGCAGCCACCAAGCCAGGAAACATGAATTTATTTCTCTACCCTTAATTGGTTTACTGGTGGACTTGGTAGTGTTAGGTTAATGGTTGGACTGGATGATCTTAAAGGTCTTTTCCAACCTAAACAATTCTATGATTCTATGATATCCCTCACCCAGAGGGAAACACTCCTTGTACATACATACAGGAGGCCCTATTGTGCTCTGAAATACAGTGGCAGAAATGTAGAGCCCACCGGGCTTTTAGAGCATTTAGGGCAAACATGCAGTTGGTGTCTGAGAGCAGGCTGGACCATAGTGCTGGTATGGTTGTGCGGGCAGTGTTTTTCCTGGCTGAAGCTGAGATGCTGCTTCTCAGAAGAGGAAGCCCCACTTCTACTTCTCCTGCCCAGCTCAGATGGGTGGGAGATGGTGCTGGCCTTCCAGCCATTAGTACTTAGCTCAGGCTGTCCCTGAAACACCCCCCCCCAGCAGGGTATTTACAAGCCCCCAGCTGGCACAGTGGTGATGTGCTGCACCTTTGTTCGTACCCCAGCAGACCACACGGTTTGACATGCACCTGGCCTAAGTGTCCCTTTGCATGTTCTTAGCACCTTTGTAGGTGCGCAGAGTGTGAAGTCCCTGTCCCTGAAGTAACTGGGCAGTTACAAGCAAATGCTGGTGCAAGGTGGCTGCTGATATGATGAGTGCTGTGGTCTGGATGCATGTTTTGCAGCAAGGGGTACAGACCTTCCACCCACCCTGGCAGCAGCAGGGGCGTGTAGGCACCTGGCAAAAAAGACACTGGGTTTCACACTCCTGCTGCAGAGGAGCCTTAGTTTCTGGAAACACCGGATGCTGCTGCAGGTGGGAATGCAAAGCAGATAGGGGTGAGGGAAGAGCAGGATGTCTCTGGTCCTATTCATTCTCTTTCCTTTGATCTCAGAAGCACATTTTGACTTGCCCACCTGTAAGTCCTGGCTATTGCTTTTGCAGTGGTATTTTCCTAACAATGTAGGCAGGGGTTAGGAGGTAAACCATGTAATAACATAGCAAAACTGTAATAGCAATATGTGTCCATATGTCAATCAGCGCAACATAAAGTATAAAAACTGGATAACCAATAAAAGGAACTTTTAAGAGCACAATGGACTTCTGCTGGCTTCAGCCCATATATTTTCCTACCTAGTGACTGGGGATGCTCATCTCTGGCCTTGATGGCCTTCCATGAAATCCCTCCAGTTTGTCAATGTCTTTCCTGTATGGAGGGCCCAAAGTGGACACGGTACCCAAGTCAGGTCTGGCACACACTGAGGAGAGGGGTGTCGTGGTTTAGCCCCAGCCAGCAACTAAGCACCACACAGCCGCTCGCTCACTCCCCCTGCCCCGGTGGGATGGGGGAGAGAATCGGAGGAGTAAGAGTGAGAAACACTCCTGGGTTGAGATATGAACAGTTTAATAATTGAAATAAAATAAAATAGTAATGATAATAGTAACAATTTAATAATAATAATAATAATAATATACAAAGCAAGTGATGCACAATGCAATTGCTCATCACCCGCTGACCGATACCCAGACAGTTCCCGAGCAGCGATCGCTGCTCCCTGGCCAACCCCCCCCCCCAGTTTATACACTGAGCATGATGTCACATGGTGTGGAATAGCCCTTTGGTCAGTTTGGATCAACTCTTCTGGCTGTGCCCCCTCCCAGTTTCTTGTACACCTGGCAGAGCATGGGAAGCTGAAAAGTCCTTGACTAGCATTAGCACTACTTATCAACAACTAAAAACATCAGTGTGTT
The DNA here is from genome assembly GCF_030463565.1 of Pelecanus crispus. Lineage (NCBI taxonomy): Eukaryota > Metazoa > Chordata > Aves > Pelecaniformes > Pelecanidae > Pelecanus > Pelecanus crispus. The sequence goes on along the minus strand of NC_134676.1, from coordinate 69,808,804 downwards.
ATCAGCATTATTCTCCTACTAAATCCAAAACACAGCACTATGCCTGCTACTAGGAAGAAAATTAACTCTATCCCAGCCGAAACCAGGACAAGGGGGATAATCCCTCCTCTTGCTCTCTGGACTGAGCCCTATTCACACCGCCCTGAGTGTTACTGGCCCTTGTTGCTGCCTGGGCACAAGGCTGCTCCCTGCTCAGCTCACTGCCCACCAAGGTCCATGGCCCCATCCATGGCATAGTCCCATCACAGCCATGCTGGGGCCTGCCAGGGAGAGGCAGAACAATTACCCACACCCTGGGTAACTGCTCGCATCCATGCTCCCCACCTCTCTCAGGCTGCAACAGTGGAGAGTTATTTCTCAACGTCAAAATTACTAGCTGAAAGAAGGAGAATCACAGCTTACAGAGAAGCAAGCACCTACCTTCATTTCACAGTTGACCTCACAGTAAAGACTGGAGATTCATTCTCTCCTTCTTGTGAGAAGATGACCTTACACATTTTTGCCTCAGTTTTGCATCAGGACACCCCTTCACACATGACACACTTCAATGCAGTGTTTGTGGACCTCACATACCTGTCCTTTTTCCATTTCCATGACCATATCTGCCCCTGAGTCTGGGACGAGTAGGTGGTCTATCCAGAAATGCATCTGTTGTACACTCTGTATCTGCCTCTATTTTGCGGTCACTACACTCTTCTGAATGGAGCTCTAGAAAGCAAAAGCATGTGCAGTGAAGTCCACCTTAAAACCTATACGAGTTTTCTTCTAGGCCCCATTCTGATGTCCTGTTCTCTGTAATGTCTGCTGCACTGATTGGAAATACTTTGGAAAATAACATCTCAGTCAGCATATTTCAGAAGTCAGAGTCTAGACCATCAAGTTTCAGCTCACCTTGAAGAGTAAACAGTTCTGGATAGAGCTAACTGTGACAACTCAAGTGCAAAATGGGACACTGACAGCATTACCACTATCAGGTGTTACCAAAAAGCATTTTTCTTCATTGCATGTTTGTCCTGAGAGGCCATAGCAAAACACAAACTGCAGGATGAGCTGGGCTGAGCAAGCAATGTTCTGTTCCCACTAGAAATGCCCTTGAGCTAAGAGCGTTGTTCTCAGAGCCTGTGCTTAATGTGCATGTGGAGGGCAGATGGTTAACATCTGCTGTGAATTTTATTTTGTGAATTTTGTCACCAAACTTTTGAGAAGTCTTCCAGCAGGAAAACACTGCCATAGTATCTTGAGCACTCACGAACTCTTTGGCTTTTCACAGATGCAGTAACGCAGTAAGAAAAACAGATCAGTAGCCCCAGCCTGTGGTGATCCTCTGTCCAGCTCCATACCTGTACAGCTGTCTATGAGCACTGGCAACTCCTCAACTGAGGGACTTAGAAGGCAAGCGATCTCCTTTCCAAATACTCCCATGCAGCTGTTAATAAGGAACTCAGCCACTTTCACCTACACACATAAACCCACTGATTTCAGTCCAAGGGGCAGAAAACACATTGAACAGCCTTTCTGACTCCTGAGCCTTTCTTATGTGCAGAAAGCTGCAGCCATGTTGCTGCTCTTACGAAAAGCTCCTCCACAAGCATTCGAGAGGAGACAGCAAGGTACCACTCAACAGGAATGCTCTGATTGGCCCAGATTGCTGTAGCTGGTTGGTAAATTCAGTGTATCTTGTCTTTTACCTCCATCAGCACCTCCAGCGGGAGCAGGTTCTCCTTGCTCAACATATTTGGTCCAATGCAGATAGCAAGATTGCTGGAGTCCATCCTGCTTGTTGATGAGTTTTGCCTGATGTGGTGCTGCAGAGACAGCAACTGCTTGAGGATGAGGAGATTGGCTCTAGGCAATTTGTCAGCCACTCTAAGGGAACATAAACATAATGTAACACCACTTCAGTGGCTGGTACTTCTTTAAAAGTGTGTATTTCATTAAACTTGTAGAAATATTGACTTCTAAAGAGAGGAAAGCATGTGCTTTTTCCATGACTTAGCAGCACTACCATTCAAAAATCACCACCAGCAGCTCAGTAGTGAGTTCACTGTAAGATCTGCACTGATGTGCTAGCATTACTGAAGGCCATGTCTTTGAGAAGATCAACAACATTAATAAATTGTATGCTGCAAGACAAATCACTGCAGGCATTCCTAAGGCAGATGAAAGTCCATAGTTTTGTTATGTAGCTTTCAAGGTACGCTAAGCCAGCTTTCAAATCTACTTTTCAGGAAGGAAGCATGGTGGTGGTTGCCAGTTTCTGGTTTCACACAAGCCCCCTCAAAGGAAGACTTGTCTCTGCCTGGTTCACAGCAGAGGGACTACCTTCACTAAGACACTGCAACTGCTGGCCACTTCTTATGAGAGTCATTTTGTAGAGCAATCTCAAGTGCCTTAAGTAAGCGTTCTGACTAAAGAAATGCTTTTCTGTGCCACTTTCCCCCTAAATCCCACTCCACAGCAGCAATGAACAGCTGTCAGAAAGAACAGGATTTTACAGGAAACTGTCAAATTGCAGGGAAGTCCCAGGCCACTATCAGTCCCTCCATACCAGTGGCACTACTTGCAAAACTTACTCCTTCAGTTCTGGTCTCTCCTTCTTGCTCAGCTTGGCCAAGGGTCACATCCAGTCCTTGATAAAGGTCAGCCAGCAAGAGTTTCAAGGGGCTGTTTCAGAATAAGTTCTGCAATGCCAAGAGCTTCAGACAAGGCTTTGAATGATCCCTCTGATATCACAGGGAACATCCCAGTGACCCTGGCTTGGAGGAGTCAGGTTGGTTTCAGTGACGTTCTCTCAGAGCTACTCATGAACACTGACAGAGCAGGGAGCTGCCTGGGTATGGGCCAAGCAAACTCACACTAGCCTGCTAACAGGACTCCCTGCTCTTCTCTGCCCTCTACTCTCCCCTAAATCTCAGTGTGCCTCACAGAGAACACTCAGGAAGAGCAGGAAGTGAGTTTCCCATGGGTGAGCCAGAAACCAGGGGCAGAATAAGAGGAACAGAAAAGGAGACAGAGGGACACTCTCAGAAACAGAGTTTGGCTATGCTGTGGCTTTAGGATGGGCTCCCGGCTAGGTCAAAGCCAGTCACTGAAGTGGGACCTGCAGTGTAGCAGGGAGCTCTTGCAGCCCAAAATCAAAAGAATTCACCTTTGCAATCACTGCCAGCAGGTGCACAGTTTGGCTTTCCCAGTCAACATGCCCTCCTGTGTCTAGGGTCTCCTACAGCTCCTGGTATGCTTTCTTGCTGGCAGCTGGTCTGAATATCCCCTCAGCTGATGGCCTTTTCACATACAATATACCCAGGAGTTCCTGTGGGAATCATGGGCCAGGGTGGGAGAATGGGGACTTTGATGAAGATAGGCCCTGTGGCATGTAAACCTCTCTTAGAGACAGAGCAAGTTTGGATGGGGAGGCACGCTGCTTTCACTGGCTGGGATCTAGGTGTCGCTCCAGGGAGATCACACTGGGAGAAGCCTCATCTTCTGCCAGCACAGAAGTCATTTCGTGCTGGTGAACTCCCCTCACAGCCATGAAGACAGTCCTGCTTCCTTCCTAGAGGGAAACAGGGCACAGGGCAAGCCTTAATGCCCGAATCTCTCCCTGTCCCTTCCCAACCCAACCAAGCCAGGATGTGTCCCCCACAGAGTGTTAAAAGGTGAAAAAAGCCTGTCTTTTGGAAAAACTCCCCACAGGGAAACTGTACAAAAACCTTGTTAGCCCAAAGACAGTGTTCAGATACAGTTAGAGCTAGCCCATTGCTGAGCACTTTTTTTCTGGAAACACTGAACTCCCTGGAGGTTTCTGAGGCTGAGAAGAGTTCTTTGAAGGATTTCCATGAGACCACAAAGATTCATGCAGATGACCAGATCTACTTCTTATTCACAGCTCTGGGTTTTCTCCCCTGGAACTTTCTTCCAACAGAAGTGGTCTGGGCCAGACCAAGCCCAAGATGTGGCTCCTGCCATGTTTAGGCTGCAGCCTAACCTGCAGGCCGTGGCTGTCAGAAGTGTGTGTTGAGAGAAAAACACCCAAATCACCTGTCTCCTGAGGTCCATGGTATCTTTCCTCGGAATGCTGCCTCTCAGGAGAAGCCTGAGGGATGGATACTCCCTCACCAGGTTTGCTTGCCTGGATCAGCTTGGACAACGTGCCATCTTCTCCACGGCCACCAGAGGCTGGACAAAGGATGCCCTTTTGCAGCCAAATCCCAACCACCCTGGCACATCTGTAGTAGTAGAGGTCTGTCACAGAGCAAAGGAAGAAGGTAGCACCTTCCTTCTCTTTGTGGTTTCATCTGCCGCAAATGAAACCAAAAATCAGTTCAAAAAAACCAGGTGAGTGCTATCCTACCCTCCTACCCTAAGCAGTGCAGCACAAAAAGCAGGGAGCAACCAGTTCAAACTGCAGCTCAGACTCAACAGTGTTGGTGGCTCCTGAAAGGGAGCGTGCCATGACAGACTGTCCCAGATGTTGCCCTGTCCTGCTGACACTCTTCTCCAGGGTGTTGACAGCAGCAGAAGCTGCGTGTGCTCAGAGAAACAAGTTCAGCCACTGCTGCCAAGAAGGTTTCCTTGCTCTTGCAGGAAACGTCCTCACTTGGGGTGCCAGACCTCTCTTGCAACACTCCTGCGAGAAGTAAACACAGCTCCTCCTGCTGAGGAACATGGACCCACCTGGCTCTGATGACCAGAGCTGAGGGAGACACCACCTATAGCTCCCGGCACTGGTCTCCCTGCCACAGAGCGCAAGGGAGAGAGATTGGTCGGGTGGCAGGGACCCTCCAAGAGCTCAGCTCTCTCACCCTGCCGCATGCTGAGGGCTGTGACTTGCTCTGTGTGAAGGGCAGCAGGCAGCACAACTTCAGCTGAAGGGGAGGAAAGATGGCCGCTCCTCAGGTTCTTTTTTAACCCCTCCTGGCAGAAACCACCTTCACTGCCAGAGCATAGCAGCAGACGACACTGCATGGTGTCAGCCTGCAAGAAGCACGTGAGGGTTACAGAGCAGGAAGGGCCACCAGCCAGCTGCCTCGGCCAGGCAGAGGCCAGAGCCAGGCAGGGAGCGCAGAGACTTCCGGCGGCCAGCCAGAAGCCCCTCCCCTTCATAACGTCTTCTGTTGTGATTGGCTGCCAGGACCAGCCACGCCCTTCCTCTTCACCCAGTGGTACATCAGAACAGGAAGTCCCACCCCCCATGCACAGGGAGCCGCCATTTTGTTGCCACCACCATTTTATGGCAGGGAGCTGCCATTGTCTTGCCCTGCGATTGGCTGGTTGCGGTTCTACCCACGTGTGCTCTGATCTCTCTCTGATCGGCTCCTTGCTTCCTTTGGACTGGGAAATGCTCAGAAATGGAAATATATGCATTCATTTACAGTACTTGCAATATGGAAGTAGATATATGAAGAAGTGGACAAACATGCAGAAGTATATCTTATTTATTTATACACAGATACCCTAGTTTATATATATACATGCCTTCATTTATATACTTGTGTATTGGTGTATGTATATACGTATATGCCTTTATGAAGATGATACAGAAATTAAATATATATCTGTAAAAGCATAGGTATGAAGTAGGTAAAACATCTACTAACAGCTAATGGGACAAATATTAAAGTTTTAATATGAATAAAAAGTAAATAAAAGGCAGGTTTGTGTGTGTGTGTCCCCACACACACTGTGTGGCTGCAGAAGAAGCACCAACACATCAGGGGACACCAGAGGAGGGGGCATGACCCCTCCAAGGAGCCGACCAAGTGGGCCCTGTGGATCTGTAGCACCAGTGCGGTGTTGCAGAACGTTTCAGCTCAGACCATGATTATTTTGGGGCATGGAGGAGCAGCAAGCAGGATGGTGGTGATAATGGAACTGGTGTGGCTTTTACTTCTGGGGCCTTGGCTTACAAGCCAGCAAAACAGGAAAAACTGTTACAATAAAGTGCTCATTAGGAAAGCTAAATGAATTTTACATCGCTTCAAGTGTCTTGTTTTACATGGCTTCAAGCATCTTGTTGGCAAGGTGTTACGGGGACAAAAGGGCCCTTAACTGCAGACTGGCCCACGTGGTGGGCAGTGAATGTCCCACACTGGGGCAGAAGGTGACCTCAGGACTTAATACGTGCATCACTCTCAGGAGTTAATACATTCATCACCCTCTTATCCAAGGGGTAAAAGGGTTGGGGGATCTTAAAGCCAAACAACAGTCTTAGATATGCCAAGAGCAGTTTCCTCCTTTTACACAATGAACATTATTATGGTGTTAAGGATGTCAGGAAGGTATTTGGGGTAAGAAACCTTTGTGGGCTTTGTGATACACCATATTAGTATGGCCATAGCTGTAAATATTATTTACAGCTCTGTTATCGCACAACTGTGCAGTTAACCTGGGGACAAAGTAAGGTGCTCAGGCTGCAGGCTTCTGTGCAGGTCTGGGGAGTTTTTACAGAGACCCAAACGCCTGACTATTAAAAACCAACATGATTGTTTGGCTATGATTTTCTGTGAGATGTGTAAGGTCTGTAAAAAAACAAAGGGTAGTCAAGCATTAGAACAGGCTGCCCAGAGAGGTGGTGGAGTCCCCATCCCTGGAAGTGTTCAAAAAATGGGTAGATGTGGCACTTTGGGACATGGTTTAGTCTAGTCTACCCTTAATTGTTTTAGTGTGGACTTGGTAATGTTAGGTTAATGGTTGGACTGGATGATCTTAAAGGTCTTTTCTAACCTAAACAATTCTATGATTCTATGATTCTATGATCATGAATGTAAAGGCTGCAAGTGTGCAATAAGCTAGGAACAGGTCTATAACGTAAACAAGCACCAGTGATCAAAAATCATACCCATGACTGAAAATCCAGGAGCAGGGCAGGGTTATATTCATTGAATCATAGAATCATTTAGGTTGGAAAAGACCTTTGTCTATGACATGGAACATATGCAGGAAACTGGGACACATTTCCCAAACTGCGTTTTTAGATGGAGACAGCCCTGGATGACCCTTCAGCTGAAGAAGGGGCAGGAAAAAAACTGAAAGAAAATGGGAGTTTAAAGGGGACACATCTCAAGCACTTTATTCAGTTGTTTATTGACACACAGTTTGTGGCAATGCTTTTCTGTGCACAATGCCAAAGCCTTTGATGGCTACTTTATTGTTAGTCAGTTTCTGAAGGGAAAAATGGATGTACAATTAATCACCCAAGGTGCTAAACTCATGTATATACATGTACCCAGCCTGCATATATGTTTCATAGAGTCTTTAAATTTTTTACCCAAGCAGTCTCCCCCACGCTTTGGGTATTGAGAGCTGCAAAGGTTATTTACCCCATTTTTTCAAAACTGCTAAAAAGGACCACCTAAAGGGAACATGTTTTAACACATTTATGGGCACATGAGTGGGTCACTTATGACAAAATGAGCTGGGGAGCTTGCAGACTGCTTAGCCAGGACCTAACTGCCTACGCTGTTGATCCCCAGAGATGTGCTTTTTGGCAGCAGCATAAATGCCAATTGTTTGTATTTCAAAGCAGCCCCCAACGGAAAGCTATATTCCTGTCATTTTACTAGCCTCTATCCCTTCATCAACAAAGCAAAACCAATTCCCTCTTGGGCACCCAAAAGTTATTTTTGAGAATTTTGACACAAGCTACAGAGTATAGAATCCTAGCATCACAGAATGCTTTGGGTTGGAAGGGATCTTTAGAGGTCATCTAGCCCAACCCCCCTGCAGTGAGCAGGGACAGCTTTAACCAGATCAGGTTGCTCAGAGCCCCGTCCAACCTGACCTTGAATGTTTCTAGGGATGGGGCCTCCATCGAGAGGTTGCCTCTCTTGGCAACCTGTTCCAGTGCTTGACCACCCTCACTGTAAAAAATTTCTTCCTTATATCCAGTCTCAATCTATCCTCCTTTAGTTTAAAACCATTACTCCTTGTCCTGTCACAACAGGCCTTGCTAAAAAGATTCTCCCCATCTTTCCCATAGGCCCCCTTTAAGTACTGAAAGGCCACAAGAAGGTCTCCTCGCAGCCTTCTCTTCTCAAGGCTGAACAACCCCAACTCCCTCAGCCTGGCCTCGTAGGAGGGGTGCTCCAGCCCTCGGATCATTTTTGTGGCCCTTCTCTGGACCTGCTCCAACAGGTCCATGTCCTTCTTGTGCTGAGGGCTCCGGAGCTGGACACAGTGCTCCAGGTGAGGTCTCACCAGAGCAGAGCAGAGGGGCAGAATCACCTCCCTTGACCTGCTGGCCATGCTTCTTTTGATGCAGCCCAGGATACGGCTGGCTTTCTGGGCTGCAAGTGGACATTGTTGGCTCATGTCCAGCTTTTCATCTGCCAACATATACCTCCTACACCCACACCATAAGCACAAGGGATGCATTGAACACCAGGGAGACCATTGCCAGCCTGGGCTCTATAATAATCCATGTACATGGATGGGTCAAAACCTTTCTCAGATCTTGGTTTTGCTCTAGACACCCTGATGTGGTCTCGCTTTTCAAGTAGAGGCACAGATTCTTTCATTTTAAACACACCCCCCATATAGGGTTTTCCAAACCCTCACAGGGTTTGAAGGATTCACAACCACCTGTTGGGGTCTGGTAACTCTGCAGAACTTAGGACTATCCTTTATAAATGCAGACAACACATCAATGCAGCAAAAAGTGTTGCATGCTGTAAAATATCTCCATCTCTTGGTTTTGAGCACTCTGTTAAAATGCTTTGTGGCAGAGGTTTTTTACTTCATTATTTGCCAGAAAAAATGGTGAACATTACACTGCTTTAACAGCTTATTTAAAGGTTAGTTTAAAAATTCTTTTCTTGGGTCAGTCTGTAATTTCTGAGGCTAGCGCTCCCTGATAAAAATTGTTGTAAAAGCCCTGGCTATTTCAGAACCTCTTTTGCCTTGTAGACCAATGGCCAAGGCATGCTTGGATAATATGTCTGCCACCATTAATTTGCAACGCTGTTGTGTTTGGAAGATTGTTGTATGTCCACCAAGTCTGCCTGCTGCTGTGCATCCACCTCTGCCACAATCACCTTAATTCTATTAAAGTGTTTTCTTGCTGCCTTGTATAAGCTGTAAGAGTCCTGGTTTGCAAGCCAGGCTTCTCTTCAAATTGGCAATTCACCTTTTAGCAGCTTCAAAAAGAGCATTTATACCCTCACAGCTTCTCACCTCCTCAGGACCATCATAAATGCCTTTTAACAGAAGTGGTAGTGTAAACTTGTCTTCTGACATGCCACTGCTAGACGTGTGTACAAAATGTAACACTGGACTGTAACTTTAGTGCAAATACAGAGAAAATTTATTAACAGGGTGTGTGTGGAATTGATTGCCAGTCAGGATTCTCCAGGCTTTTTCCTTTTTTGCCATTGAACACCACTGTCAGCTCCATACCCATTCTTTTTCTTTGGCTGCTGCTGGCTTGGACAGGAACACCAGCAGCTCACAGCATGCTTCTGACTTCGTGCTCAGAGTGCCAGCCAGAGTTTTTTAAAATATTCAGTAGGGTCATCAGCCTTATAGGAAGCACATACAGCACCAGCCTGCACCCTCTCATGGTCTTACAGATTGCTGTAAGATCCACCAGAACCACCAGCAAGGGGAGATCCCTGCCACCATCTGCCCTCTCTGCACCACACCTTGAAATGTAATTTGTGGTTCACAGACCCACCAGCTGGTTCTCTGGGTTGGCTTTTTTGGGAATCCCGTAGGGTCCTACCAGCCAATCATGGTGGACCAGAAGAGGGGAGGGACTTCTGGGACAAAGTCTGGCTGCTGTGTGGTCCTTCTGTTGCTCCCAGTAGTGCCTGCAGGGAAGAAGGCATTCCCCCCCGCCCCTGCAAAAGGGGGATGGCAGGATCTCCAACCTCCCTTGCAGTCAATTACCACATACAAAACAGTATTTGTCATTTACTGGGGAGGAATTAAAAGGGCAATACTTGAACACTTAAACAGTATTTATGTTTTCATTTCTGATCTGGTTACAGCTGCCACTGTGGACAGACCACATGGAAGGGCTCCAGGCAGCTCCCACACCCCTTCTGCACAATCTTGCCAGAATCATGGATACAGCCACGGGCTGCAAGAGGAAGGGCATGAATGAGCAGATCCTCCAACTGGCTGTCCAGGGCTGCCAGGCTATTTCCCAGGTAAAGATACTGTGTGGGGAGCACCAAGTTCCCCTGGGCATGCATGGCTTCATCTTTTGGCTCCTCAACAAATGACCACCCCCACAGCTGTGGCAGAGCAGGGTCCCCAAGCCCCCACTTGCCACAGCATGGGGCAGCTTGTTGCTTACTCAAGAGCAAACAGGAGTGAGACTTAAGGCTGAGCAGCCTTAAGTCTTCCATGACTGCAGGACCACTTATTCATTTGCGCATAAGTGCTGTGCCCAAACATCGTTGCATCAAGGGCACCAAGGGAGGGTGAGCTGGGAGCCAAGGTGGACCCCCACACAGGCAATGCCCTCACCAACTGGGCACAGCTGGGTTCTGGTAACACGGTCCATCACCAGTCCCAGAGAAGGCAAGTGATGAGCCAGGACCAGAGCCCATCTAGGGAGTGCTGTCAGAGGAGATGGGGCTGGAAATGGGACTGGAGACAAACTAGAACACCCAGATGAGGGGTCCGTGCAGGAGGCAAGATGCCTACAGCATAGGTCTGAGCTGCCTCCAGGAGACAGGTTGGGGGACTGAAGGCCCATATGTGACCTGAAATGAGGCTCACACAGGGATTGGCAGGGGTGGGGTGGTGTGTGTGTGAAGGTCCAAGGCAAGGCTGCTCAGGTCCTTGAGTCCCTTTTTGTGCAGCCTCCCCTCCCATCAAGGGGTGTTGTGACACCTTGCAGAGACCTAGGTTTAAAGGTGACTTGCTGGGGGTTGTAGGGGGTCACAGATCCTCTAGACAGGCAAAGTATAGCTGTGTGCTCCTATTTACTTCATTAAAAAAAAACAAAACAAAACAAAACAAAAGCAAACCAACCCAACTCAGTCCCCAAAATCGAATAATCCAGCCTCCCATTCATCACAGTTAAACCACACTCATTTAGACGAGAGACAGCTGCTTGCGGAGAATTTTATTCCGTTACAACACTGCCACCTCTTGTTCATCTGCAGATTTTATTTTGCCCAGCTCCAGCCTGTGGTGGATCCACCACCAGTACAAAGGCATAAAGTCTCCACTACTTTTGTTAAAATGAAATCTTACAAGGAATAGCAACCGAGTGGATGCAACATCGTGTACTTCCATACAAGTTACAAGCAGGTAGAAAGCCTGAAAACATCCACAGACATGTTATATCAGTGTTGACTGGTACATTAACTGTTTTCTCTGGTAACTCAAAGAATGAGGTACCGAAAGAAAGGGGTGGGGAGTTGGGGGGTGGGAACAACAAAAAAAACCAGAATCCAAGCAGCCCACCCCAGCAGAAAATGTCATGGGATTTTTCCAGGGAGTGTGAAATGTACTGTGTCCACGCAATGTTACCTCCAAACTCTGAGACTTCTGCTGAGGTGAATCTGAATTGTCCTTTCAATACTTGCCACATCTGCTACCCCAGAGGCTGCCACCCAAAGGCTTACATTTTCCTGATGCTGGTTAATGAAGAGCAGCACCTATTTTGCCTCCACCAGGGACACCAAGTCTGTGAATTGTATGGAAACCTCCTGGAGAAGACTTGGCTGCAGATGAGCAATGTAAGTTGATCATCTTTGTCTTTAAGTTTCTGACTAGGTGGTTTCTGGGAAGAGGTTCAGCATGCCCTAGAAGAAGGTGGACCAGAAGATAGAGGATCACACTCTGTTCTAGCAGGTACAACATGGGGAAAGCCCACAGAAAGCAGGAAGAAGAGACAAACAGCACAATCCAGCTGGGCTGCTTTGTCCCGCTGCTTGCCATTCAACTAGCTCATTTGGTTGGGGTTATATTAGTGACAGAGATGGGTTTTCTGCATGGTTTCCTTGATTTCTAGCACTATAGTTCATTTTTATTTCCTTCAGGTGGATTTAGAGATCAGTAATAAATAGCACCACCTTGAATTAACACTTTTTTTGCTGTGTGTTTTCATGATGTCTCTTTGTGTTTCAGTCCTGGTGTGTACAGTAGTTGAGAAGGGGTGTAATGCATTTAACCAGATCCAGGTGCCTGGGAGCTGCCAGAAGCCCCAGAAGCTGATGAGGAGCCCAGGTCCACAGCAGTGATCCCCTGGGCAGTGAGGCCAGCAGAAGCTACTGGTCATCCCACCACGCAGAAAGGAAGGACCTGCCAGCCAGTCTGTCAGAAGTAGTTTTTTCTTCACAGCTCTTTCCAGCTGGAAGTTCCAATCAAAACCAAAATTATGATCTTGAAATGGAGTTGCCAGCAGGCAAGCATATTTACCATAGTTGAATCCTAATGGGCTGACACTTGAGGCATTGGGCTTTTTTTACTTCATACTCAATAAATACATTATTTCTGAACCATGGTGTTGAGTCCACACTCTTACAGCGCTCTCTGCTGCCTAAACCCTAGATGAACCCTCAAAGGCTGCGGTGCTTGTCTTGGGTGCTCAGCTAAGTGATGTGTAGGGCCCACCTTGGAAGTGTTAGCATGTTCCCTGGCCCCCTCACTGATGTCGACTAAGACAGCCTCGCTTTCTGTTCTCATAGGTGCCCCAATCCAGCCACAGGGCTCCATTAGCTTTTCTCCAGACTCTAGAGTCAGCAGAGTCACAGGATAGTCCAAGACAGGTTTATTCCTGAATAGTCTTTCCATGACAGGTCAGAACAATGGCAATAGGCATTTGGTCTCTCCACAAGCTCTCTGGGAGGCTGTCCCCCTTTCTGCTGTCTGCAAAACTGTCCTCCTGTTTCATCCAGCAGTCTGTTGAGGAATGTGTCCTTGATGTTGATCTCATCACTGACCTTGTACTCTGGATCAATGCCCACAGACAACTGGGTAGGAGCTGCTCTGCCCCCTCTCTCTTTCTTTTTGGTGGGTAAAAAAGTGATACCTGCAGAACCCAGACCCTTTGCAAAGAAGATGTGAAGCTGAGATGGCTATGAGGGCATTTTAAGTTCCTGTTGAGCTGCATGGTCCTCAGTGGTGTGGTAGGACCCAACTCTCCCACTTGGGCCAAGAGAGCCTGTCCTGGTGTGGGGGGTTATTCCTCCCCAGGGCATTTCTCTGTGTTGAACTGCATGGTTCACTTTGGACCATCATCCAGGTCATTAATGAAGACGTTAAATGGTATTGACACTGGTGTTGCCCCTGGGGTACACCACTGGCAACTGGCCTCCAGCTGCCCATCTCCCACAGCACCTCTGGGTGCACCCTGTCAGACGCTGGGGTGCGTCCTGCAGGGGCTGGTGCCGTTAGGGGCTGCCCCGAGGCTGGCAGGGCAGAGGTTCACAGCCAGACCCATCCCACCCCCCAGAGAGGGAGCAGGGCAGGCCAGGGGGCATCAGGCACCTCCCCAGGGATGGGGATGGGCCAGGCTGGCACATCAGCCCACAGGGACCATGGCTGAGCAGGACAGGGCTGTGGGCAGCTGGAGACCGGCACCCTATGGCATCAGTGGGGCGTGAGCTGAGGGGCCAGGCAGGGCTGAAATGGGGTCCTCGGTGATGGGCAGGGTGGGGAGAAGCCCTGGGGGGGCAGGAATGGCCCTGGAAGCCCATGGTTGCCCTTCAGCACATTACAGCCTCCTGTTTGAAGGACACTGGAGACTCCCAGAGGTATAGGCATTCCCCTGTTTCTAAAACACCACAACACAGCGTGCCCAAATGCCTCAGAAGGAAGGGTGAAATCAAGAGATCGTTTAAATGAAAAATGGTGTTATCTCACATCATTGATTTTTGGAGTGAAAAATAAGCAAACACCAACTCTGTCCTGACTGTTAGAGCACAGGCTTCCCTCCTCACTTGCTTTTTTCAATCTGTACAATAGAAATAACTGTAATGTAAGTGGTCATGAGCATAATCAAAGTGATAAGAGCGCTCAGGCTGGTGCACACACTCTTGCAGACAGTATTCTCATAATGACAGCATCATGCAAGTGAACCATAAATCCTGGTTTTCTCAAGTTAGGTTTTAGATTTATAATTTTGATCTTTATTTGAACCACATTTATAATTTTGAGCAGTAAGATCAGGGAAAACAAGAACTATAAAATTAACACATGAGCTGGATCATTCTTGAAATATTTTAGTCCAGTATTTCATGTTTCAGTCCAATTTTGTGTAAATAAACCTTCAGTAAAAATGTTACATGTTGAGATGATCTTCACTGGAGCTGGTTCATTGAGATGGCTGTGGTACCTGGGGCTGGACTCAGTGCTGAGGGGACCACTGAAAGCATCGAGCACCTGAATAGAAGTCCTTTTTGTTGTAGCGGTGGGAAGGGAATCAAACCCAGATGCTACAAAAATTTTCATTATTCCACAAGAAATCAACAGTAAATGCCTCTACACTGTCTCTGGGAAAGACCATAAAGACATCCAGAAGCACAGTTACCAATTTACAAAACCTAACACACGCCTCCAGCCCTGCGAATGCACTATCACACCTCTCCCCCACAGGCCAGCACCCACCCACGGGCATAAAAATTGCAGTCACAGCTGGTTGCCACCTCTGCCTGGAAAATCCCACTGCTCCATCCCTGCTCACTTCATATCCCTTTCTCTTTGTAAAGTCCTCACTGAACAGTGTTCCCACCATTTGCACCATGGCTCCTGCCCTACTTTAACACACCCCTCCTGCCCCTGCCAACATACACAGCCCCCCAGATTGCTACCCCAGCCCTGTGGCCCCATCCGCTCCACCAGCCTTCACACTCTCTCTGGATATTTCCAGCTGCCGTTTATTTTCTCTTTCTCTGGGCTAAGAAGAGCTCATCCCTGTCCTGGAAAATAACAACAACAACAACAACAAAGCCAACAATAACAATCACAGTGATAATAATAATGATAATAAAACAAACAGTGGCATATCTCTTTTTGCAGTCAGTTTTTCTGTACCTGTTTCATCCAGGCTTGCTCACATCCTCTTACTCTTCAGGGAGCAAAGCAAGTGCCTTACAGAAATCTCTTTTTTCTCACAAGTCTCTGGGTTTCTCACCTAAATTTGTGCTCTCTTCAGCACCAAATATGAAGCCTGTTTGGAGGAGTGCTTTTCCCCCACATCTGCCTCAGCCCATGTAGCCCCTCATCTCCCTGCTGGTAGAAATAAGAGCTGATTCAGGCACAGACACCCACAGATGAATTGTGACCCTGGGAGAGGCAGGAAGTTCCTTCAGTGGTCCTTCTTTTATGGGAATAAAACGCAAAACAGCAAAGATGATCCAGCCCACGGTGGTTGCCCCCCCTGCATTGTCTCCCCAGCCCAGTCCCGGCAGCTGGGATGAACCCTGCCCTCTCCCAAGGGAAAACCGGAGGTCCGAAGTGTCTTTGCTCATCACAGTCCCCCTGGGTGCCCATGGGGCAGGGAGCAGCCATCAACTGAGCCAGCGCCAGAAGACATGAACCTCATTTTCCAGCCCTGTCCTGACCCGGCTGACAGCCTGGCTTAAAGCATGCAGTAATGCAGGTGGCTGCAGTAATTTTGGAGTAACCATCAGCCTCTCTCTCTGAGTCCTAGGGATTCTCGTGTGCGAAATTAAAACTCCTTTCCAAAACACTGTCATCAGAACAGTGACTTTATTAACAGAGACAAAGGATTAAAACACGTTATGAGTTTGCTGAAACACACAGTGTACCTGTGGAGGACAGACATACTTATATACATCAGTTCATTGTAGAAATGTGAGCAATTTGGTCTAGATGACTAGGATATCCCCTGGTAGTTTGCAACGGATCCAGACAGCTTTCTCTCCGTGGTGGCTCTGGTAAAGCAACCGATTTCCCCCCAGCCCCACCCCGGCCAGGCTAGTGCCGGACCCCTGAACGCCGCCGGTACCTCACGCCGGACCCTCTCCAGCGCAGGGTGAGCCCGGCTGGACTCGGCCCGAAACTGGGGGTGTGGGTGCAACCCCGCCGCCGGCTGCGTGCCGCTCCCTCTGGGCTGTGCCGAGTTGGGCCCTCTCAGCTGCGGGGCAAGAAGAAGGGGGTCAGGGTGCTTTGAAGATGCCCCCCACCCCCAACCACCCAGGGGATCCCCTTGCCCCGGCCCCTCCGGCCAGCAGCGGGGGGACGTTCCCCGCCTGAGGGGCCGGGCACCCCGGGGCACGGCACGGGGCCAGCCCCGCTCCCGGGCACGGCTCGGCTCGGCGCTGGTACGACACTGCAGCTCCCGGTACCGGCACCGCTACTCGGCAAGGCACGGGCCGGGTTTTTCCTGGACGGACAAAATAAAACGGGGAAGGAGGGGAGGGCGGGGGGGCGGGAGGAGAGAAATAAACAGCTCCACGGATGTCGGATGTCACGGACGGCGTTACACGGGCGACGCGGGGGCTTCTCGCTGCGTTTCTCGGGCGGACGAGCCGCGGGAAGTCGCCGCCGCCGCCGCCGCCCCGGGCCGCCACGTCGGGGCGGGGGGACGTCGGTGCCTGCGCTGCCGGCGGCGCGTCCCGGGGCGCCCCGCTTACAGGCACTTGAGGAGGAAGGAATTGCACGAAGTGCCCCGGGGGCAGTCGCAGAGCTTCCCGATGCGGGCCCCCTTCCTCACGGCGCACTGCTCCCCGGCGTCGCACTGCGGGCAGCGGCAGGCGGTGAGGGGGCCGCCGCCGCCGGCCGCCCCGTCCCGTCCCGCCCCGTCCCGCCGCGGCACTCACCATGGGCACCTGCCCGAACTTCTTCTCGTAGTGCGGGACCCGCTTGCTCTTCAGCTTCTCCAGCACCTCCTGCAGCGCCTCGATCTGCCGAGAGACCCCACAGCCCCCGTCAGGCCGAGCCCGGCCGGGCGGCGCCCCCCGCCCCGGCCCCGGCCCCCCGCCCCACCAGCTCCTTCTCTCGGGAGGCGCCGCCGCCGCCGCCGCCGCCGCCGCCGCCGCCGGGGGGGCCCAGGTCGCGGGCGCGGCGCGGCGGGGTCGGCCCCTGCCCGCGGGCGCCCAGCAGCAGCGCGGCCGCCACGGCGCAGAGCGCCAGCGCCCGGCAGCTCTCCATGGTGCTGCCGCCCCGCCGCCGCCGCCCCGCCGCCGCCGCCGCCGCCTTTATAGCGCCGCGCCCGCCCCGCCGTGCGTCAGCGCCCCCCGCCGCCGCGCAGCCCCCGGCTCGGCACGGCTCGGCACGGCTGGGCTGGGCACGGCTGGGCACGGCCGGGCACTGCTGGGCACGGCTGGGCTGGGCACGGCTGGGCACGGCTGGGCACGGCTGGGCACGGCTCGGCACGGGTCGGCACGGCTGGGCTGGGCACGGCTGGGCACGGCTCGACCCGGCTCGGCACGGCTGGGCACGGCTGGGCTGGGCACGGCTGGTCACGGCTCGGCACGGCTCGGCTGGGCTCGACACGGCTGGGCACAGCTCAGCACGGCTAGGCTGGGCACGGCTCGGCACGGCTCGGCACGGCTGGGCTGGGCACGGCTGGGCACGGCCGGGCACTGCTGGGCACGGCTGGGCTGGGCACGGCTGGGCACGGCTGGGCACGGCTGGGCACGGCTCGGCACGGCTCGGCACGGGTCGGCACGGCTGGGCTGGGCACGGCTGGGCACGGCTCGACCCGGCTCGGCACGGCTGGGCACGGCTGGGCTGGGCACGGCTGGTCACGGCTCGGCACGGCTCGGCTGGGCTCGACACGGCTGGGCACAGCTCAGCACGGCTAGGCTGGGCACGGCTCGGCACGGCTCGGCACGGCTGGGCTGGGCACGGCTGGGCACGGCCGGGCACTGCTGGGCACGGCTGGGCTGGGCACGGCTGGGCACGGCTGGGCACGGCTGGGCACGGCTGGGCACGGCTCGGCACGGGTCGGCACGGCTGGGCTGGGCACGGCTGGGCACGGCTCGACCCGGCTCGGCACGGCTGGGCACGGCTGGGCTGGGCACGGCTGGTCACGGCTCGGCACGGCTCGGCTGGGCTCGACACGGCTGGGCACAGCTCAGCACGGCTAGGCTGGGCACGGCTCGGCACGGGTCGGCACGGCTGGGCTGGGCACGGCTGGGCACGGCTCGGCATGGCTCGGCAGGGCTGGGCTGGGCACAGCTGGGCACGGCTCGACCCGGCTGGGCACGGCTGGGCACGGCTGGGCACGGCTGGGCACGGCTGGGCTGGGCACGGCTGGGCACGGCTGGGCACGGCTCGGCACGGCTGGGCACGGCTGGGCAGGGCACGGCTGGGCACGGCTCAGCACGGCTGGGCTGGGCACGGCTGGGCACGGCTCAGCACGGCTCAGCACGGCTGGGCACAGCTGGGCTTGGTACAGCTGGGCACGGCTCGGCCCAGCTGGGCATGGTTCAGCCTGGCTGGGCACGGCTCGGCTCGGCATGGCTGGGCATGGCTCAGCTGGGCTCAACACGGCTGGGCACGGCTCAGCACGGCTGGGCATGGCTCGGCTGGGCTTGGCCCGGCTGGGCACGGCTGGGCACGGCTTGGCTGGGCTCGACACAGCTGGGCATGGCTCTACACAGCTGGGCACGGCTTGGCCTGGCTGGGCACGGCTCGGCTGGGCTCGGCCCGGCTGGGCATGGCTCGACACAGTTCGACACGGCTCGGCACAGCTCGACACGGCTCGGCACAGCGGGCACGGCTCGGCACGGCTCGGCTGGGCTCGACACAGCTTGGCACGGCTCGGCACGACACGGCTCGGCTGGGCTGGGCATGGCTCGGCACGGCTCGGCTGGGCTCGACACAGCTCGGCACGGCTCAGCATGACACAGCTCGGCATGACATGGCTCGGCTGGGCTTGACACGGCTCGGCATGGCACGACACGGCTCGCCTTGGCTTGACACGGCTCAGCACAGCTCGGCACGGCTCGGCTCGGCTCGGCACGGCTCGACTCGGCTTGGCGCCCCGCACCGCCCGGCTGCCAAAGTTTCTGCCCCAAAGGCAGCTGCTGCAGCAGAAGTTGCCCCCCGGCACGGCTCGCCCTCTGTCCGGCCAGGCACAGCGCAAGCAGCGGGGCCGCCTCTGAGGGCGAACGGGGGGACAGCGGCCTGCCCGCCCGCCTGCCCGCACAGCCCACGTCCACGGCGAAGGGCCGGGGGGGTCGCCCCGTGTTGTGCGAGAAGGGTGGGAGGCTCTTCCCTCGCCCGTGGGGGTCGGGAAGGAGGCGGGAGAGGGAGGCCGGAGGACGCCCGGAGAAGTGAGTGGAGGTTGGGCCATCCGGGAAAATGGAAATCAATGGGCTTGGAAATCAAGGCATCGGTCTGAGAGGAGGGGGAGTTAGCAGCCCGAGGGCTAAGGAAAAGCACGGTGTGATGGGAGGAAGAGCTGGGATGGGAGTCAGGATGGGAACCTGAAGGAGTCGGGGAGAGGGGGAACATACAGATGGCAAGCAACCAGCTGATGAGGGTGGGATGCTTGAATGAGGACAGGTGGGACTGCCAGCAGGGTGGGAAGGCTCAGGGCCACGGAGAACAAGGTAAGAAGCAGCATCGAAAGGCCCAGGATAACAGTAATTGCTGGTACTTGGAGCAGAACTGTGGAAGGACACTTGAGGCCAAATATCATATTCCTGAGCAGGTGCTCAGTGAGCATCCCCCATCCTGTGTGTGAAATGAGGCCTCCTCCTTTTGGGGAGAGAAAAAGCACAGTTGCCAAAAGGAGACCTAGCATCAGTGCACTCCTCTCCATTCAGACCTTCCCACTGATGTTTGGCTCTGCAAGCTCGGTGGCCTCATGTTCATTGACACTGTGGCCAAAAAGCTCCCTGGCAGGCCCAAATCTGCCCAAGCTTCATGGTCACACTGGGGGCAGGAGGAAGACGGAAGCAGCTTCCCGCACTAAGAAAAGCAGTGGAATGCTCAAGGGGAGTACGCAGGATGATGGGCAGTGCTCAGACCTCTCCAGGCTCACATCTCTGGTCCAAGAGTGGGGCAAAACAGGGGGGCTGAGCAGCAGCTCTGCTGGCAGGAGACATGCGGCCCTCTGGCATGATGGCTGCGGGGACAAGGAGGCAGCAAGCAGGGTCTGCCTCTGAGGAGGCTCCGCTCCCAGCTCCCGGCTCCGTGGTGGTGTGGGGATGTTCTACCCTCCAGCCATCGGGAGCAGGAGCTGGGCTGGGTCTCCCGAGGTGGAGGGAGGATCATCTGCAGAAGAAGGAATTTGGATAGCCTTGTTAACAAAACTCTCCTAGCTCGTTGTTTGTAGAGGAGGCAGGAACAGCCTGAAAAGGCAAAGCCATGTGAGCAAAAAAAAAAAAAAAAGTTGTTTAAAGAAAATTAAATAGGCCCAGGGACATACTTTTCCAAACAGGAAGGCAGTGTTGAAAAGGACCAAGAGGAGTGTGGCTTAACAAGTAATTTTCAACAGCACCATTTGGTTTTTTTGTTTGAGGCGATAAAAAGCCTCTGATCTCTCCGACTATCATGTTGCTTGCCTCCAGAGCTGCGTGTTCACCTCTTGCTGTTACCTCCTCCCACACGCTCCTATTGATCATCACATCCAGCAAAGGTCTCATTTGTAATTGCTGTTCAGAGTAGAGATCCTCTGTGTGTTTGCACGAATCCTCCAGTCTCCTTTTGCCAAAGGGAAGGCTAAGATGTCAGACATCAGGCTGGTGGTGAACCACTCATAACAAATCCCACGTCCCTGGCTGGAGCAAAAACACAGCTACGCGAAGTACTGGAAATAATGGGCTTGCTGAAGAAAAGTTTCTTAAAGCGGAGAAACAGGCTAAGAAAAATGCAACACTTCATATGGAGAGGCAGATATATGGCCTATTCAACTTTGAAAGCAGTGCCTGTGAAGCCTGACCAAAAATTCAAGCCATATTTTATGGTATGAGGATTACTCATGCAGTGTTGAAACCACCACAGAGATGCTCAGAAAACATCCCTGTTTTCTTTCCCCCTTGTACTTCCAGTAAAAAGCTGGATTTATTAGTTCCCCCAGTAAAAATATTGTTGAATGTGGAGGCAATTACAAATACCTATTCCCAAAAGTCGTTGTATCTGTCTGGCTACAGACACCCACAGAACTATGTGTTTCTGTGCCTGTTACTGTCTGTATCACACTGCCTCTGCAAATGTCACTGTACCCTGCTCCCTATTCAGCTGTTCTTGTAGTCTTTGTCTCCAGCACCAGGGGGTAAAAAAAGTCATAGGATGCAGGAGAGCTGACTATTAAATAAGAGTGTCAGAAGCTACCATGTCAAAGAGCCAAAAAGGGTCAGGGTATAAAAACATAAAATCACCGTTTACTGTTACAAAAAGGCAGGTACTTTTTGACAGCATCAGTAGCCAGTCATAAGACAACTGGCTATGAAATTAGGGGAGTCTGTGGCACTACAGAGCCCAGCTCCAGCTAATCTACATGAAATGCCATCAGACCTCAGAGACGGACAGCTCTGTTGTAGCTATGCATTAATTCAAGCTTCTTAAAGTTAACTTACTTTCTCCGTATTAATGTTATTGCAGATGAGGTACAAACAGGACACAGCCAATGTGCATTAATATCTCTATATCAAATTGATAATTTTTGAAGTTGTACATAGTATATGCTTTTCTTAATCACACTCTTCCATCATGATCAATTAATTGAATGTACTTCTAAAAGCGGGAAAATAATGGAGGTTTCTGTTGACGCTGGTGTCAAAATAAAGGAGTATCCATTGAGCAGTTCCAATGAGTTTATGTGTTCTAGTTTTGGCTTGACGTAGACACAGAGTTGGATGGATTTTATGACTACTAGATCGTAGAGATTAGTGTGAAGCATTTGTTCAAGTGCTGTACTGAATCAGAGCCATGAAAGTGGACATCTGGCTTTAAGTGGATGCTTTAAGGCTTTGCTGAAAAGCAGCAGGCTTTTCTAAGTGCTTTGTTGAATTGCCCTAATTTATAAACCTCAGTTTTTAAAAAAAAGTTAATAAAATACACCATCTTTGGTTTTCTGAATCAAGACATTTCTTTGGCTGAAATCTCAAACAGTGTGGAAAATGTAAGATAAATTAGGGTTCTGCCACATTTGAAGCAATAATAGAGTCCAGAGGCATACTTGAAAGATAACATCTGTTCCACCAGGAGATACCAATTCTTCTTGATGAGTAACAGATTGGAAAAATGCCATCTAAATAAAAGATGGGTTCTCACAAGAACAGCACATACACAAATGCCAGCACAAACACTGAGGCTACAATCTCCCCATTAAACTAACCGCAAAATGGGTGAAAGAGGGGTGGGAACAGGCACCCAGTGGCTTCTCAGAAATTACTTTTATAGCCTCTCCACTTCTGCAGGCAGGGATGTTGCAGAGGCTGTGCACTAGCCACATCTCATTTCAGCCTTGGAAGCAGGCACGCAAGCCTCACAATGATTGTGTACCAGTGGCTCTGCCCTTAACGTTTGTTATACGAACTGCTACTGATTTTGGTTGGTGACCACATTGTAGCTCCCAGTGGTTCCCAGCACCTTTGTAGTTGCCATAAGAATAAAAAAGAAAATGGCAGTGGGTAGGTTTTTATGATCCATCCTGAATTCACCACCCTGGTTAATTTGAGAAGCAACCTTGGTTACCGCAACAGTCCCTAGGGACATGAAGAGCAGCTTACCCACCTCATTCACAGCTTTCCACTTCTACAGAGGCGTTGGAAAACACGCTCAAGGTCACATTACTGGCCCTTTTGAACTCCTTGTACTCAAAGGTTGACGTCTTTTAAACAGGCCATGTCCAGCTATCAAAGAGAGCTGGGACTAGGCAACCTCTTGGCCCTGCCACTGCTCTGAGGCCAGAGGGAGGCACACGACTGATGAGAGCAATCCCCAAGGAGAGACCAGATGGGAGCAGAAAGGTCGCCTGGAAGTCTAGAGCACCGAGTTCAAGGTCCTAGTCCACCACAGCTTGTGCTCTTGATATGGCAAAGCCATTTCCCTTGCTCCTCAACTTCCATCTGAAAAATCAGTGTCATCCTAAGTATCATTCTTTCCGGTAAGTAAAGAGATTAATAATGGTTGTGAGCTGCTCAAATGCTACAGCGAATAGGTGACACATACCAGAGATGGGTAGCGCAAGTCTCAAAATAGGCACCCACAGCTCTTACGTTGCCTCTGCCATCAGGGATCTTACACCCTTGCAGTGGCAGCTACCTTTTATTTAGGTTTATTTAACATGGACTCCATTACATAGTCATTCTCACTTCCCATTGCCATTGCTCTGCCAGTGGGATCTCTTTTGGATGTTTAATGAAAGGAAATGTTAAACCTAAATAAAAGGTAGCTGCCACTGCAAGGGCGTAAGATCCCTGACGGCAGAGGCAACGTAAGAGCTGTGGGTGACTTTTGAGACAAGCACAACGGTATCTAGTAACATCACCAACTGCGGTACGAGCACGTGGTCCAACGCCTCACTCCTGGTAGGTCCACAGAGAACAAGGCTTTTCAGCAAACCAGCGGGCGCAAGAGGCCATGTCTGCCATCAGAGCGCCATCACAACGCAACGCGCATTGCCTACAGTCAGTGCCTACATACGAAGCACAGTACGTTAACCTGCAAAAAGCTTTTCCCAAATAGTCTGCTATGCAGCAGGAGAGTGATAATTGCTAGTGATTCCTTGAATCATTCGTCTGCAGTGAAGGTCCTGCTCTGTAACCTCCCCTAAACAGAACATGCTGATAGGATGCTAAGCCCGTGCTGATGAATTTCATTTAACAAGTTTCCAAAAATAAGTATTATTAAGGCAGAACGTTCTTATTCAGAGACTTGTTTTGACTTGGATTGCATTCATATTTAGAGGAAGAAATTTTGATAACCATAAACAACTGTCCTTTCAGATGTAGCAAGTGATAGGGAGTTACCATTCTCAGAAGCATGAATTGTCCCAAACCTACCTACTTCCATTATCCGTATCCGAGGATTATCTGTTGTTGTCTCCAACTCAGAATGACTGAATTACCAGTCTCATTCAAAGAATATATTCCATGCAAAAATACTATTCTGAAGTGATCAATTTTCTTAGCAGAAAAAGGCTGTACTCCTTATGGCTTTAGGAATAAAAGACTGGGGAAAGTGACCCCCATAATTTAGAGCAGAAAGACAGTGATTACTGAACTGTAGTAGGACAAAACACGGAATGTTTCTTTTTATTGGAAGCTGTTAATAGGAATCATTTCAGGGTCTGAAACCTTTGTTTTCTCTGGCTATATTCTATATATACACATTTAAAAGTAGGGTTTTTTTAAGGCATTTCAGAAGTCCAGCAACCATAAATTATGTCACTGTACTTTCAAGATAAAGAAATCCTGGGGCCACGAACATGTTTACAAATTCACATAGTGAGACAAGAACAACAATCAGTGCCACAAAAGCACAGCTCTGTGCCTAGTTGCCATTTAATGTGGTATTTTAAACTATTACTCTCTGCGAAATATGTACTTAGTATACTAAGAACATGCATGTGAGCACTACAGTGAGATTACATGTGTGCAGACCTGCAAAAATAAATCTTTCTAGTGGTGCAGAACACACCAGGTTTTGGATAGATTTCTTCTCGGTAAAATGAGAGAGAAAATTGGTCTTTTAGTACAATGTAGAGGTGTACCAAAGACCCCACAGCTCAACATACGCTGGGCTGCCTGTATTCTACATTGAAAATCTCATTCCAAAGAATTACTTTATTTTCACTTTTGCATCTGCCTGAGACACAACTGAGAGGGCTAGCAGCTAGCAGACCGTCCTTTCTCTGCCTGGGTCCAAGGGGAACTCCTCTGCCACTCAAGCCTAGGAGGACTACAGCTAGCATGTTATCCAGGATGACTACTCCTATTAGCAATCTTTCTTCTCCCCACAGGCCAGCACAGGGTAAGACCTCCATTCACGTACATTAACTCTTCCTGGATTTGATTCTCAGTCAAGAATATTTCTGCCAGTGGCTACCTGGGCACCTGTAGGGCAAAGCTAGAAAAATCACCTTCCTAGTCCCAGCTAGCACAGTATTTGCCTCCTTGTTCCAGGCACACCACATGCCAAGCACTTAGTTTCTACAAGGTGCAATATTTCTGAAGAGAACGAATGAAATGACACTGAATTCTTGAAAAACATTACATTGCAACACACTACAATAAATAAGTAAGATTAACCAAAGCACTACAGCATCTCAATAGCCCTGAAGTCGGTGGGATGGAGGCATGTGCTCTGGGTGAAGCATTGATCCATGTGGGGAGAATGCTCTGTCTTTGTGAAACTAAAATTGCCAGAAGGATCACACAGCAAGATGTTGAAACACCTTTTGCAGCCAACCCCCGTCCTCAGAAGTGCTCTCAGCAACTTGCAGCTCCCACAGGTATCAGCATACGCTCCCCAGCTCTTCTAGAAAACACTATGCATCCATCAGGTTCTCTTGTTGTTTTGACTTCAGGGAACTGTACAGAAGAGCAATGTTTTTTGGATGAAAGCCAGAGAAAGGCCAAAATGCCAACAACAGAGTGAAATCTGTTATTTCATGCTGTGTTGAACTCCCTTGCTGCCCTTACAGCACTTCTCTTTTGCAAAAATTATTTACTAGCAAATGTGGATTGTTTTTTTGTTGGACTGCAAAAATAGTTTGCATTTGTAGGAGATATACAAAGAAGAATTAAAAGAAATAAAGGAGCTGATATGCACCAAATATGTAGCTTATTTTGCAGATTTATTTACGTAAGAGAATCAGTGGGTTCTTGTCAAACATTAAACAAAACATGCAAAGTTGCAGTTTATTCATGCAATGCAGTGTTATAGAAGCACTACAAGTGACTGATCTCAAATCAATATCAAAACACTAAAGCACTGTGTGATGATTATTCAGTGAAAATAAATGATTACGACATTTCCATTAAAAGTAGCATTGTACAAATCTTTATTTTTTAACCACTTTAACATTGTAGTTAGTTTGCTCTCCAGCGCCAATTTAAATACACAGGGGTAATTCTGATGAGCGTACATTTAAGTTCACATCCTGAAAACCCCAAATTCTGTCTTCTTTGTAGGTGCATTTAACGCTGCACTGAGACTGAGGCCCAGAACAAGTCTTGTGTCAGCTGGATCAATAATTCCGTCATCCCATAATCTAGGGGGGAACCAAACAATAATAATTAAAGGAAATTAACACATACACCAAGTAGATTTTCAAGCACATGAAACTGGAAACACTTATAGTAAAGAGAGCAGACTAAAAAGCTAAATTATACTTGAAGCCATGGAGTTAATTCACCTTAACCATCGATCCAACAGACTGGTGTGTATCACTCTGTGAAGTTGTTTTCTAGAACAAAGTATAAATTTTGGATAAATAAAGAGCATAAGGTCTACAGATTTTAAATGAGATTCTGGATTTTTTTTTTTTTTTTTTACAGCTGCCAGGTGGGGATGATACAAGGCTTTATTCTTTCATCATTAAAAGAGCCAGGGGAAATGTCAAGTATTTCCAGTATTTGTTGTATTTATTTTTTCTGAAGTCTATTTCTAAACTGTAAGATAATACCCTCCTTAACCCAGCCCTGAAGGCAATTAAATTATGAATGAGCAATTACCAAATTCCCAAGTCCCCAAAATCACAAACACTTGTAAATAGTCTCTTTGATATTATCTAAAAATTGAAGTACTTGTGGCATCAGTTCTCAATCACAGCTCCATCCTACCCAGAATAAGAACTATGTCAAAATCTTTGGCAGGCCACAAAACTGTAAATATTGTATAACTGCTACCTCCCCAGCAAGATATTTAAACAAGATACCACACTGCTCATTGCAATCCAGTCTCGCTTAAATAAGCAGGCATTTTAATACGGGTCTGCAAAACCTATGCACATTATCTTTGGTTAAGTCAGTGATGCTCCTCCTCCATCCCGTCTTGCCCTAGAGACACTTATTTTGCATTCTTTTTTGAACTTACTTCAGTGTTAGCTAATTCTTTGTTTGTGGAAAATTTAAAAATACAAGAAAGGGTCATGAATAGGGAGCTAAGACTGACTCTGACACAAGAAAGCATAGCCATTCCTTTCTAACTGAAGTTTCCAGCTGCGAATTTCCTATTGTTTGAAGATTAATTGAAAAAAAAATCTATTAGACAGGAAACGATGTATTTTGTATTCTTCTCTCAATACTAAATGTGCCAACCTCACCCCCAAAAGAAAGAGGACTGCAAACTGTACATAAATACATGCTGGTAAGCTCAAGGCAGCAGCAGACACTTCTGACTGTTTTCCATCTTTGCTTTATTTCACCATTTGCTGTGAGAGCAATATTCATCAAATCAGATAACAAATATTAAGAGACTGACAACATATGCTTTTTATTTTACAACAAATACATGCATGTATCCTAGGGTGCACACAGTGGAATTGTAATAAAGGACACCTGTAACAAGATGAGGCATGAGGGTTCAGACTCAGCTTAGGAGCCTGTTCTCCAACTATCAGAGAGAGAAGAAAAAAAATACCCAACTCAGAAAGAATGTTCCGCTATAAATACATCTCATCATGGTGCAGCTCCCCATGTAGAGGAGACTTACCCTAAATGGGGCAAAAGAGCAAAGTTGACATACAAAGGGAGAAAGGGGTTTGGAGAAGGAAGACTTTGCTGTTAATTGGGCAAAACTACACTGTTTCTTTTTTGGAACTGAAAACAAAAGCTTGAGTAAAGAAATTTTACACCACAGTAGCTGTGGCACTCACTGACCTGGCTGACAGGTCCCAACCAGCATAGAAAGAAGTCTGGAAAAAAAAAGAACTTCTTTCAAGGGGAAAAAAGCCTGCTATAAACCCAAATAACAAATACAAGGAATCTGTAGCTCTGTCTAATCTGTTCTCAATTTACGATTCTCAGTGACCACCTCCTTTCTAGTGGGCTAGTAAGCTGTGCACTGGAATATTCTAACAGCCATGCTTGCGTCTTCACAGAAGTGGTTCTAACAGCAAATTCTGTTGCAAAAGACACCAAGAATTGTCTATATCATATTCCAGATAAAGTGCATGGTATAAGCTTTTGCAGCACTGGTTCCTGTGAATAACTCCTTTCCTAACTGTAGCTTTAAATTGTAAGTAATAACTCATTAAAATATTTTGGTATATTTTAACAATACTCCACTGAAAAGAGACTCAGAGTAAGTGCTTCTTACCTTACAGTAAAAACAATTATAAGCTTTTTTGTTCAAAATAACCAAAGGACTGAAACTTACTTAAAAGTGTTTGAATTCTCTTTCCCCAAGATAGTGGTTATACCTGTTCATATAATCTAGCATGACAGAATGGCCAAGATAGAGTATTTCCTATACTTTCAGCCTCGTGAAGTATGCATTACCAAAGTTTAATGCATATGTTGTTCTTATCTTCTTCTTATATCTTACATCTTGATTTAGTTTTGATGAATATAGTCAAATTAATCTGCTGAGCAGATTAATAAGATCCCTATTAACAGTGAAAAGCAAAGTAGTTTTGTGAGGTCAGATCAACGACAATACCTTTGTTTTCTTAGGACTGTGAAAAAAACAACTGTAAGAACAATCTCAAATATAGTCATTTCAATTTTTAAGCAAATTTGGGGGTTTTTGGACCGTTACAGGTTTGTTTGGTCTGGATATCAACTTTTTTTAATGAACACTTGCAATTAACTTTTTTATTTATGAAACATTTTGAAACTGAATGAAGGAATTCATACTCCTTAAAAGTGTTTAATAAATCTGCTGAGGGACTGGGGAG
Source organism: Pelecanus crispus (assembly GCF_030463565.1). Taxonomy (NCBI): domain Eukaryota; kingdom Metazoa; phylum Chordata; class Aves; order Pelecaniformes; family Pelecanidae; genus Pelecanus; species Pelecanus crispus. The sequence goes on along the minus strand of NC_134676.1, from coordinate 69,780,078 downwards.
GGTAGGGATGAACTGCATCAAAAAAAATCACCAACTTAATGCGGTACCTTCCAAGCTGCAACTTCATAGTGACTACCACTGTAATAAACACTTCCAAACACGAAACACATTTTAATGGCAGATTTGGGGTTTTTTGTAACAACACAATTAACTTATATTGACAACCACAACGATTTTATGTTGCATGGAAGTCAAGCTGCTTTCATATGGTCACCCCTGGCTTCTGCTTCTCTTTGCTTAAAGAAAACTCTATTCTCTGCTGGGATGTAACATTAATAATTAAACTATCTATTAAAACCCCATTGCTAGTACATGAGTCACAGCTACGCTCATAAAATATTTGTAACCAAGACACTGTGAGTAAAAGAAATGAAGTCCCCAAAAGTAAAATGCTCATGTAATTTGTTAAGATGCAAACTGCTGAAATCCTTTCAGAAACCTGTAAGCAAATTAATATAACTCATTAAAAAGGGTGCTGCCTAATGACTCCTGTTAATTAAGACTGCTCACTGTGAAAGGTTCTAATCAAATAATTGATTCAAGTTTGATTAGAAAATACAACTGCAGGGAACAGTATTGACATCCTGTACATATAACAAGTTATAATTTATAAGCAAAATTATATAAGCAAAGTAAATAGGGAAATTTGCTTATATTTTAAGATCATTAGGGCATCTTCCTTCTCTCTCATTATTAGTGCTAAAAGCTTGATTCAAAGCCTAATGAAGTCAAGTGGAAGGGTCACATAAATTTCAATGGGCGTTAGGGGTGAGGCAGACTGGTCCCTGTATCTTAGCAAGAGGACAGCATGAGGGAGCCTCCAAATTGGCTGCACCCGAGCAACAATACACAGAGCCATTTTTCTGTCCATCTATCATTCTTTCCTCTCAGTAATGCAAAGCTGTTTGTTGGAGTTTTGTTGTTGGTCTTTTTGGTGGAGGAATCTAGCTGGCATCCGACAAAACCAAAGCCGGCCAGATTCAGTTTCAATACAGTACCCTGACATGTGGTTGACGGTCAACTGGTTTTCTTCCCATGCTTGGGACCAGACAGGAAGCATCCTTTAGAACAAAGGGAACAGGTTACTTCTCCCTGACCTACTGTGAATGCTTGCCAATAAGCAGCTGCTGACATTGGCTGACAAATGGGTTGGCTCCAAGGTACAGGGTGGCTCAATTCCACCCCCCCCACCCCACCCCCCCCCACCCCCCAGGTACATTGCTTTCTACAAAAACTGTAATCCTACTTCATCTCATTGTTTCTGCGTGGGCAGCCTACTCCACAGTACTGAAAACTTTCGAGCTATCAGTCTGAGATCTTGCTTAGGAATCAGCAATAAATGAAGGAACAAAGCACACAAATGGTAATACTGGCAGAAGGCATGAAATCAGGGCAGAAAACATACGAATATCTCTTATATACCCAATTATCTCTACAAGACAGCAGAGAGCAATTAAGAGCTCCTAGACAATGCAGACTGTACCTACATGGATTGAAGAGAGAGAGAAACCAGCCTGGACTGTCTTGACCTGAGCCAGTCACACACTGTTCTCACAAGCACTCCTCTGAAAACGGGCATTTCACCTTCATTGCTTTTAGCCAGATGAACCTCAGCAGGATTTCAGCTCTGACATTTCACTTCATGTCTCAGCCGGGCTTATTAGCTTGAGTGCAGCATCACATGAAGCCAACCACATGCAACCCCGACCTACGCTAGTTCCCAGTCAGCTCACATCTATGCACGTCAAAGTTTCCCTTCCAAGCTACAAGCACAAGAAAAGTATGTAACTACCCTGTTCTTTTAAATGAAGGACAGGACATCTAGCATTAAGAGCACTTCCTAACCCCTAGGCTAAGCAAACTTAGACTATTTACTGAGGTGCCTTCTGGATTTGCAACCTAACTGCACAAAATGGCCAGATATTCTGGAAACATAAACTGGTAGAAGTTGCTCAGCAGAGAGCACAAAGCTAGTGTTAAATACTCAAGTTTCATGTCTAAAAAGCACTGGACATTATTAAAAATTTAGAATCTGAGTTTTTAAAATTTTAACCTTAATCTTAGATGTAAAACTACTTTCTTGCAGATTAGTAACTTACTGTTGTAAATACTGACAATGGTCTGTTGGTTTTTGGGAGAGGACAAATTTTTATGTCACTAATAAACTGAATACATTGAATGTTAAATAAATCCAATTCTTTTCAGTCATGAGTACAAAGAGACTATGACTGTGTTTCCAATGAGCATATCAAAACAAGTAAATGTAAAAAGAAAAAAATCAAACCATTATTCTCCTCCTCCATGGTAGGGATTAATTTTAAATACAGACAGTTTGACTCTTTTTTTTAATGTTATTGTATCAGTGGAAAATTCTTCTCCTTAAAATCCAGTTATAAAAGATGTCAATATGTGTTTTCATTTTTCCTTCTTGCCCCAGGACACATGGTTTTGTGACACAGGTACGAGGCTTGCTCTTTAATGGGTACTAAAAGAGATAGCACAAAAGTTTTTAACAGTTGACACCTCTCTCAATTTGGGGAAAACTCTGTGAAATTTAGATCAATTAAAAAGATTGAAAAAAAAAAATCAAGCCCAGCGTGCCACCAGAAAGTCCATGTCAATAACAATTCAGGATTTCACAAAAGCATCCTCATTGATTACATGTAAAAACCCCAATAAACTGTAGCTTACTAGCAGTGGGGGTTGTACACATGCATAAAACCTCAAGAAGCCGAGAATATCTATGACTCTCTGCAACACAATCACATAGGCCTCTGCCAGAAGCAGAGACCAAAGACTGGCAAGACTAAAACCGTCCCTAAATCCACCACCCACAGCCTTTACGACTGCAACACTGAAATCTGCCTAGATGACACCAAAAACCCTGTGCTACATACCCTACCAAGAATACTTATCCCATCACAGCACCAGCCAGGGCAAAATGGCAAGAGCTTCCATTTGATGAAGGCACACACTTGATTAAACATTAAAATGAGTATGGATCCCCTAGGTACAATTATTTCAGTTAAGTTCATTCTGTTATCCCAACAGAAAACAGAGTAAAAGCTACCATTAATTTTATATCTTCCTTCAGATCATGATAAACAATTGATCAAGGAGCTCACTGATGCTATGCTGCTGCTGTTGCTGCTGTATCAAATTTGTCATACATGAGATTAAGCAGGTATCAAGTTAGACAAGAAGGCCCCCAAACTCCTTCTCTTATTGGCATCTCTATGACATTGACAGAGTATCTTGCACCCACCGGTTCACATTATTTCTGCCCATGATGCCCACATCAAAATTTATCATATCTAACCACTCTGTACTCAGTCTGTTTCCAGACTTCCCAGCTTGCAGGTAAGAAAACCATCAGAAATTCTAATTCAGCTACATAAAAACATACATACAGCAGGCTCCACAGTTGTATGAGACTAGTATTCTTTCTGCAAAATGAGATGCCATAGAGGCACAGTAAAGCCCCATTATTATATGCTACCCTCTACCATCATTAGCAACTGAGAGCCTGTGGAGAATTAGCTTTTGGATACCACAAGCAGAAAAATGTGCAGGAAGATTAGTACAGACAGGATGAAACTAATGTAGAGTAACAATTAGAGGCCAAGAAAGTCTCCAAGCTAGTTTCCAGTGGTAACACTCCAGGATGCCACCTTGCTTCATTAGCCTAACTAGTTCCTGGGCATTTACTAATATTCCATTAACCTGAGTACAAAATGCTGCAAAGGACTTCTCAACAAACAGGAATATGCTGCACCCATCAGCTAATGCCCTATCCAAATTGCTATCATCCAATACAGTCACCTGCCAAGATCATGACCTGGGATTTGCAAATGGCTTCAGGTCTTCCTGAAACTTCTCCTTTACCACTGGCCTCTTCTACTTGCAGCATCACACTAAAATGATTTTTTCCTAACACATATGCAGCCACTCATTACACTGTTCAATAGGCTTTAGAAAGGTGACCAGATACCACGCCGGGGAGAATGATGTAAAACTTACCCAGAATAAAATACATAGAATATAAACTCCATGCTACCATATCATTACTTACAGAACCAGCAGAATAATTCCTGCAAGTGCTTGCCTTCTTCTGAAACAGTACATACTACAAAGTCTCAGAGACAAGACAGACAAAACATTGATTTGAACCTTGTTGTGTTGTATTCCTGCCCAGCAAATACAATCTTTGTTCCAGATTGGTTCTGCTGTTCTTCAACACCAAGATTTAGATGTTATTGTTACGTCCTGTGATTGCCATTAAGTTTTGGAAAAGTCATTTATATGTTACCTTGCACTGGAATAATAAGGGTTTCCTTCCTCCTCGAACCTCCTAATGATTGGCTCCTTCAAAGCTGCTTCATCTGCCTCAGATAACTAAAAAACCAGGCAAATAAACAAACACAGATAAGATATTCTTCAATATTTTCCTCCACAATGAAAGCAGAGCTTTATATGCAGCATCAAACTTGAAGAAACTGCCTAAATGATCTCCCCGAAGTTTTTCCCCCTTTTTACACACAACTATCAATTTAACATATTTGACAATGAAATTAAAATACTACTTTTCAAAACAGGTAGGTGGGAAAAGGAGAGTAAAAATATACTTCAGTGAGTATAATAATAATTGGGGATTAGCATCTGAAAAATTACTGAAGCTACTGTACCGCATAAACCCCATTCTGAGTTGCCTTTGGCAAGATTCTTTAATAAAACAAGTCTGTGCTATTGTAACACTAGGTTTCCCTATGACCCAGAGTGGTCACCACTATAATTCGCAAAATTTTCAAGTTTCTAACACGTTTTAAAACTTCTTTCTGGGTATCACTCCGTCCATCTTAGGGATTTGGGAAATTAAGAGAGAGAGAGATGAGGGTGAATATATTCTACCCACAGAAAGCCCAAGTAAAGTGCATTAAAAAGAACTGTTGAGATAACATGTACATACCACTTCATTATTCTGAATAACTATTCATGATAAATACAAGCAATTTTAAGACATCACAATAAAATTACTTCTTATGGGACCAAGGCATCAGTATAAACATAAACCATGTAATTTAGAAAACACAGCAAAAAAGAATGTACAGAGAAATGAGAAAATATTATTAGACAAAATACCACTGATTTTCAATTAAAATGTTGAAATGTGTCAAAACCTTTTCTAAACCTCTACAGACTTCTGCTGTTACAAGTTTCATAATTCTCAGTCACTGAAAAATTTGAAGATCAACTTTCTATAAAACTGCTTACTTCAAACATAACTGGAAAGACATTTTGTTCTCACATATTCTTCCTCATAGTCCCAAACCAGGGGGGATCCCTGGCTACTCATCTGAGGCAGAACTAATAATCTGGTGCATAAAACACAAAAAGATGATGACATGAGAAATACTCCTCCTTTTAAGCAAAGACTAGAAATGTCATGAATGATCTTCACATTTAGAAGATGTAAACAATAACATTTCACAAATGCTTCATGTTTGTCAATGCACTAGGTGGCATTGGGAGAATAATACTTCATTGGTGTCTCACTCTGTAGCATCCTTTCCTAGCTCATAAAGTGAATAACTCCAGTGAAAGACTGATATGACAATGACATTACTGCAAATGAAAGAAGAAAGATGTACCTGTTTTCCCTCCCTTGCTTTTTGGTCCTTAGCTATTGTAGCTAGAACAGTTGCAGCTTGTTCCCCTCCCATCACTGATATGCGAGCATTTGGCCACACATAAAGAAATCTTGGACTGAAAAAATACATATTAAGTATTAAAATAAATTATTTCCTAGTAAAGAACTAATTCTCACTCAGCTAAGAATTCATTTTTATGCATTACCATCTTACAATGTATTGGTTTCTGAAGAATGCAACTTAATGTACTTCAATGCTTGCAGCATTATGTTTGAAAATGTGAAAATTCTGTTCATTTCTATATTCAAGCACCTTAAAAATTTATTTCTCTCTTTCTTGAGTATCTTCATCTCACACCTCTCCCCAGGAATTTTTCTTTTTAAAAAATATCACTAACAACTTCAATAGTATCAGGGACCTTGAAAAATTAAAAAAAACATTTACAGGAGTCATGTCCAAAAAGTAAATCCTTAGGGGTTCTACAAACAGTATTCATAATAACAAGCTCATTAAAGTGAGTAAGGATTTTTTTACACAAGCTGGTACTCTTCATATGAATGCAGAATAAAGGACCAGCCCATACTGCCTAGTGATTGTTTAGGATGGCACAATTTTTCCTCCAAGAGCTAAAATGGGAGAAAAGCATGTCAGCACATTTACCTGTTAGAAGATCTCCATCACCTAATTCAAAGTTAATCATGAGTCTATCAATCTCTACAGGTTTGTCAGGTTGTTATTTACTTATGACAGTATTTTCTGAAAACTTTTTTTTCCAAATAGCACAACTTCTGCAACAGCTCAGACAGTTTTTCAGAATGGTACTTCACAGTTATGTTGTCTTAACAGTCTTATCTCCTGTCATAATTGGAAGTAATGCTTACCTATATGCTCTTCCACACATCCCATAGTTTCCAGCTCCATAAGAACCACCAATAATCACTGTTATTTTAGGTACACTGGCACAAGCTACAGCAGTTACCATCTTGGCACCATCTTTTGCTATCCCTCCAGCTTCATATTCTCTACCAACCATGAAACCTGAAGAATTAGAACACGAAAAAAAGGCTCACTAACTTTATATTTTTACACTGTGCTATATGTCATACTATGTGCTTTATAGCACATGCAGAAAAAACTGAAGAACAAATCATAAGGCAAGGCCTCCACCAGCTGCTGACAGGCTGATTTTGGAACAGGCTGGAGATGCCAGTACAGCAAAGCACGCAAGATGCTGTCTAAAAGTCATAGCTTCAACAGTTAAGAGCAAAGCCTACAACATAATGAAACTTCAAAATATTGATCTTATTCACCTGTAATATTCTGCAAAAACACAATGGGAATATTTCTCTGGCAACACAACTGGATAAAATGCGTACCCTGTGGAGAGGGAAGAAAAAAAAAAAAGCAAGCCATTAAAAGCTGGATCAGTGAAGCTATCACTACCAGCACTCTGAAGTCTGTGACAAGTCTCCTTCCACTGAAGTCCATGGGAGTGTTTGCATCATGAAGTGCTGTATTACTTCTGCTTCATCCAAAGTCAACTGTAAAATATGCATTCGCTCTAGCAGAAGTAAGAAAATGCCAAAAACGTGTGAGTCAGGGTAAAGCAGAAATAATATCCTTAAAAAGCATTACTGCTGACACTGAAAAGCTCAACTGTTTTGACTCAGCCAATATGTAGCAAACCACAGACAACTTCACAGCATGGCAACTGACATCAAGTTTTGTAAGATTCTGTCATGGAAATTAAGACAGCCAGTCAAAAAAAAGTATCTCCCCATTTCCTGTACAAAAGAAAATTATTCTACGAAACTGGGAAAGGCCTACATACACTATTTGCTCATGGCGCTGCCAATTGCTGTAACACTCTTCCCTTTTTCTCAGGGCAGATGCCCTCTCTCCATTTTCTAGGAAAAGACCATTTTCCTAGCAAAGATACAAACAGTAGATTCCAAGCTTCTGTTTCAACTAGAAATGATCTAAATCAGTAAAATTTCTCAGGTTATTTACACACGGCTGGTAAAAAGGTATGTAGCATAACAACTAAAAAACCTCTAACCTCTTCACAACACAAAACCAGCAAAATTTACGAAAAGAAAACAAAAAACAGAGAAAAATCATAAAGCATAATCTTTAACTGTTTCAGAGAAGCACTCTGAAAAGCATAGATAATCATGGGAAAAAGATGTCACAACTCATTACAAAAATGGAAAAGAAAAAAAAAAAGGAATATTGTTACATTATGATGCTTACAGAAGCAACATCATTGACAAAGGTGATGTGAAGTGAAGCGAAGCAAGTGAAACTAGACCATCTCCTTTTACAGGACTCATATGCCAGCAAAAAGCTGGCAGAGGAAGATTCCTTACATTTTTTTCATTGGTAGGAAAAAAGTTGCAGCACTACATGATCAGAAAAATACTGAAAGTATTAGAAATACTGAAAGAGTTATTTTCAACTTGGAAATAAACTGTGTTAAAACAAATGCTAGCCGAAAACAATGTCACTTACTGCAGTGCTCCAAGTTGAAAGTATTGCTTCAGTACATGAAACTCAATTTTGTGTATTATGTTAGTACAGCAATAAATCAAGTTAAATTACTTCCTTTCTCCAAATCTCTTATCAAGGCTTCCTTTTTCCTATAGATCTTCAATACTGATTTCCTCACCATTAGTTTGAGGAGTCTGCTAGAACAGAACTACCATATATAATTGCTACTACCAAAAATTCAACTGACAGTAGTTTCTTGAAAAAACAAAGAACTAAACTGAACAACATAGAACAAGGTAAGTAACCACTCTGCCATACCCAGAAACTCTTTATCATCACCAATCCCCCAAGCCTAATCTGTAAAGCACTATTAACTGTAATGTAATCACAATATTCCATCAAAGATGCCCTTTACTTCACAAAACAGGTATTTTAGTTCACAGATTTTATGAGACTGCACATGTTTTTACTCATTAATCTAAGCCAAGAACTGCTGCAGCAATGAAAATTACATCTCTGGTAAACCAATGAACTGAGTCCTGGAATCCAGGTTTGAGATTTTCCAGTTATTACAAAGACAATGATGTGATTTATTGTAGTAATTCACAGTACAGGCATTTTATGCAGTCAGCATGGACTTTTCTTGTAATAGCTGTAAGTTTGAGGATATCCTATTTCAACTGTGTTGTAGTCACACAAATGCAAATGCTGTTTTTCTAACTATATTTTCCTATTGGCCTATCTACTTCATATCAGAAAAATCTACACAACTCTGCTTCTAAAATACGGTAATTATTTTTACTTCTTATTAAGCTACTTCATGTTTACATGAAAAATGTGGAGCCAGTCCACTTTCATTATTTAAAATTCCTCATTTCAAGGGCAAGTTGTCCACCAGAAGTTTTGATTCTCAATGGCAAAGCAGCTAATAATCTATTTATTTACCTTTTTTGCTGACTCTGAGAAAAGAACTCCATTGTTTCCAATAATTCCTACTGGATAACCAAATATTCTTGCAAATCCTGAAGGAGAAAGATAAATTTGTAAATTTTCACATATATTTATTGTACCGTATCATATGAAGGTAACACTTTTTCTTGGTAACAGAAACTGCTATTCTTTTGAAGAAAAATGTTATTAAAAATATCAATGGCTGAGCCAAACGGAATGAATCCAACTATAAAACCAGTGGGAACATACACAGAATAATTATAATGTATTTCTAAATACCTGTAATTAAAGTATCCCCATACAAGGCTTTGAATTCATCAAATTTACTTCCGTCTACAATTCTAGCAATGACCTTAAGAAAAACATAGAAAAATAAAATGAAATTCCTAATCCTTCATAGTTTTCAATTTGTTTAGAAAGAAAGACTATGCTGACATATAACTTAAAAATAAATGCTTTCCATTTAGAGAACATAAGAAGCCCACCATATAAATAGTCTGGATGGCAGGCAAAGCCCACTTACTTTTAAAGTGTGATTTATCTATGTTTATAAAAAAAGGAATTTCAAGTTTAAGAATATTCTAACTGAACAGTTTAAATTATACAGGAACAAAGTTTTGCTGATTAGTTACATTTCAAAGACAAACCGGTACCTCTGGTTATATTAAACATTAATCAATAGACTCACATTTAAAAAGAGAAAAACATATACAGCCATGAGTCACTTTCTTTAAGTTTATTTTCAGCTTTGCTTAAGTTTGTGATGTACAAAAATAATTAAGACCTGTTCTGAAGTTTCTCTGAGATGCAAAGGAGCCATTTCATATAAGTAAGATCCATTGCTAGCAAGACATTTGCCAGAAGATATTTATTTTGATGTTAGAAGAACATATATCCAAGCTATTCCAACTTTAGAGAGTGTAGTGTGCGACTCAATGAAAGTGTTCACTTTTTTTTTCCCTTAATGCAAAGCAAATCCTAGTAATTTCTGACAAAGTATTTTAAGGTAGGTACATACTAAGAGTCTTCCTAAAATAAATACTTGGTTGGTAGTGAAAAAGACTCTGAATATGGGATCTACGCAAAATATGAGAAACTATGTAGTGTCGGATGAAGGTAGCAAGGCAAATAATTACACTAGACCTGCAGCAGAGTACAATAGTTTCCATAAGCAATTGGGAGAGCACTGAATTGTTTGGGGTGCTTATACTCCATAAATGTTTAAATATTTGATCTTTACTTTCACAGGATTAACAGAAAAAGCAAGCTATCACATCACTCAGCAAGTGTAAAGAATGCTTTGCCAACACAAAGTTCCCTATTTTCTGGCAGCTTTTTCAGAATGTTATCCATCTCTCATCCTTGCTCAACCTTCTTAAAAATATAACCAAAAAGCATTATATTTTCAGTATGTCATTGCCATTGCAATGGATCCACTGGACAAAAATACAGAAAAATAATGTTAAAAGATTTTATGAAATTTAAATATTCACTATACACCCCAAATCACGTTTCTTTAGACAAACTATGATGATATAAAGAATGATTTCCTGCAAGAAAACTGAGTGCATGCATGTATGGGCATGCGGATCTTGCATTTATATTCATACCTCTTTGACATCAAAGTTTCTTTTTAGCTGGTCGCCAACTATTCCATATATTTCATCAGCAGGAAATAAAGGCTCTTCTGATGGTTCTATGGTCATCTGTAGCAATTTAACAAATCAATTTACACAACAAAGGCATTATTAGTCCACATTATGACTTCAAAAAAACCAAACAACAATTAATTTGCCAACTGCTTTGAGCACAGTCTTTTCTTCATCAACCACATCAAAATGCCTGTACTGTCTTGTCCTCATTTTGCATAAAGATCAAGTTTCTTAAACTGAAGGTTGGTAACACTTTCTCACTTACTGTTATCTTTGTTTCTACTCCTGCGCATACCTCCATACATGCTCCACTTCTTCCATGTTATCAAAAATTAAGCACGTCCTCCCATTTGCTTACTTTCCCCCTGTGCCCTGCTAGGCAGGTATTATTCTGAAAAAACGATGAAGATTTTTGCCATGCAGCTGAATACAGTATTTTGCCTTCCTTCAGCTGCTGAGCTTTTATCTTCAGTTCACCCTCTTGCATCTCCTCCCAAAATAAATTAAGGCAATTCTTCCCCCATATGCTAACCATCCTGTTTTCTACAAGGAATTTTTAAATCAATACAATACCATTACATGATTTAGGTCTATCCCCTCAGTTTTATACCGTTCATTAATAATCACAGAAAATGTGTATTCAAAAAGATGCTTTAGCAGTTATCTAATTTTAAGTCCATGGGAATGATCATGTGGGCTTAAAATTAAATAAAGCACCTTGCAAGACTGGGTAAATCTTAAAGCACAATTCTGCAGTTCTGAAGCACTGTTCTAGTTGCTTCACTCTTGCATGTAGTCCCAGTGATTTTACTGGGAATATTGCAGCAGGAATGTAATTGTAGAACTGAAACATTAGAGAAATCTTTAAGGACAAGAACTATAACTTCCATTTCCAAAGTGTCTACAGTCAGAGACAAAAAATGTGTTGTATAAATCAGGCGAAGAAAAGCACTCCTAATTTAAACAATGCAGTGTTTTCAGATTCTATAGACTTACATCTACTTTCTTTTGGCGATTTAAACTTCTTACAGCTTTCCTTGCTAGATGAAGTGCATGACTGTCATCCAAAGCATAATGATCTGTTACACCAGATTTTCTGTATATAAATAACAATAGCAATATGAAGACTTTAAAAAAAATCTGACAATGAAAATTTGAGGTTTTAAAAACTTTTAAGACTTTAAAAGTTTTATATTTATCTTTAAAATATAGATGCTACAATACAGCTCTCCATGTTTTGTTATGAAATTACTTTCACAATAAAACCCATGCCTGAACTTTTCTTTGAAACAGTACATTCAAGTTATCAGACATGAGATAAAATAGCAACTCTAGGAAGTAAAAAGCTAAATGACAATACAAAAGATGACAAACATTGTTCAAATGGAAATTAAAATTAACTAGAAATTATAAAGAAAACATGTTTCCAGAAAAGTTAAGAATTACCCTTAAAAATAATTCTTCACTTCAGTAAATCAAAGTAAAAATTAAGCATTTATTGTACAGTTTTAACTTTAAATTATTTTTCTATTTATATTAATCTATGTAATATATAACACAAATAATACATTTTTATAAATTTAATTATTAACAATTAACTTACTGTACAGTAATACCTAACTTCGTTTACTATTCTTTTCATTTTAGAAATAGAAAGTGCATAGAATTCCTTGTTTTGATAACAAGTATTCTCTTACAAAAACCACAAGCTATTTTCATCTTGTTTGTATTAAGTTCTAACTGACAATAAGAAAGACACAATCTGGAAAATGTATTATCTTTCTCAATGTGTATTATTCTATTAACACTCAGTATTAAACAGTATAGAAAAGTCTCCATATTGTGTGTGATGCTGCAGTACATTAGACCGTTACATATTTTAAAGTAGTAAATCAAGGAAACAAGATCCTAAACTACAGTAACATAAGGTAACTATGCTACTCTAACAATAAAATGATTCATCAGCACCAGATAATTATACAGAAAATCTTAATTTTCAAAATCTAAATACAGTTTTAAAAAGATCTAAATATCAATTTAAAGATAAAATATAATAAAATAAAATAAACCCTACTAAAGTCTAAAGGATGGAAGAAATTAACTCTGGAAAAATACTCCTTTAGACCTGCAGTGAAGATCTGCCCCTCCAAGATCCTCTGCTGATACCTCTTCACCTGTTGCTGCTTTAACCTATCACAAGAAAAGGCAAATGAGCTTTAGAGTTGATACTTGTCTTGCATGAATATTCATACTGGCTTAGTTACAGCAATAAAAGAGATCTTTGCAAAATTCTTCTTAATTAATAATATTTTCTCATTTAATCTCCCTCAGAGCATTTAAAATGTGACAACACAGAATCTGGTCAAAATGACTTAATTTCTCTGACTTTGTATCCTTATTCTAGCATTAATATGTAGTTTTTACCGAGAAAGATTCTCCACTTACTGTAGTATTTATTGCTGTCGATTATTAGTGTGAGTATACTTAAACACCCTTCAGATTTATAAACATGCATTTTCACAGAAGTTTTTTTAGCACTTTACAATTTCAAATGTGATACTTTCCTGCATTGTTTCAAACAAACAATACCTCAGTTGAAACTTCACATTCTTCGATTTTGCTTTCTCTACAAAAACTCTTCTGTGAATTTTAACTTACTTATTTTAATAGTTACCATAAAACAATCATTAGCAGTTTTTATTTCCTAAATCTTCCATCAAACACACAATAATTCAGTTAGAATAATTTTCTTAATTATTCTTAATATACTTTGTAAAAGCCTATTAATGGCATAAAACTGCTTGGATCAAGTATGATGTCTCCATAAAGATACCTGGAATGCACAATCTAAATCCTAGATCTGTCAAATCTTAAACCTGACAGGGTAATTCGAGAGTGAGTGCACTCCTCAAAACAAACCGCTATAATTTATTGCATGGTGAAAAAACAGTTCTTGATGCATTTCCACTCTACTGTAACTGCTTTGACAAGAATTCCTTGCAAGCTGGTGAAACCATTATTCATCAGACACAGAGAGTACAGAGGTAGCATAAGAGACAAGGGAAGAGAAAACTATCATCACTTCCAAAATAGATTTCAGTTTCCAAGTTTCGTGCCTAAAACTGAAGCACACTAAATATATACATATTTAATTTTAATTAATATTTAATATTTAATTTCATTAATATTAATAATAAAAATACACACACTTCCAAACTGTCAAGTTTATAAAATAAAGTGTACCTATTTCTTCACTAGTAGGATTTTTGCTTTTAAATTTGAATGGCTACCCATGTAATATGAAGGCGTGGCATTCTGATACTAATTAATGAAAAGTTTCTGTCAGAGACATAATTAACTTGAGTCTTCACTAAACAACAAACAGAAGAACATACTTTTAAGAGAAATTAGGACAAATTTATTCACCAAAAGCACTACCAAGCACTGGAACAGGCTGCCCAGGGAAGCGGTACAGTCACCATCCCTGGAGGTATTTAAGAGACATGTAGTCATGGTGCTTAGGGACATGGTTTAGTGGTGGACTTGGTAGTGTTAGGTTAATGATTGGACTCAATGATCTTAAGGGGCTATTCCAACCTAAATGATTCTATAATTCTATTCCATGATTCTATGAAATAGTTCTATACATCTCTCTTTACGCATCTGACACAGTATGCAGTCATAACATACTGTGATTCTGTGACTACTGCAGAACTTTGAACAAATCTGAATAGAGCACTGATTTCTGTTAGCACAGAAATCTAGACACTGATTTTAATCAACGTTACAAAAATGGCTTTTTTTGTCTTCCACAGAGGTGACGTTTTCCTTCTCCAAATCAGGGTTGTGGAGTCTGTCAGCCACCCTGGGAGACTGTCTAGTTTAACTCCCCTGCTCAAAGCAGGGTCAACCAGAGGAGGTTGCTCATGACCATGTACAGTTGAGTTTTGAGTATCTCCAAGGATGGAGACCGCAACCTCTCTAGATGTGGTGGGTTGACCCTGGCTGGATGCCAGGTGCCTAGCAAAGCCGTTCTACCACTCCTCAACTGGACAGGGGAGATAAAATATGATGAAAAGGTCATGGGTTGAGGTAAGGACAGGGAGAGATCACTCAGCAATTACTGTCACAGGCAAAACAGACTCGACTTGGGGAAAATCAGTTTAATTTATTACTAGTCAAATCAGAGTAGGATAACGAGAAATAAAAATGAAATCTTAAAACACCTTCCCCTCACCCCTCCCTATTTCTCAGGCTCGACTTCACTCCTGATATTCTCTACCTCTTCCCCCTGAGCAGTGCAGGGGGACGGGGAATAGGCGTTGCAGTCAGTTCATCACGTGTTGTCTCTGCTGCTCCTTCCTTCTCGGGGAGGACTCCTCACACTCTTTCCCTGCTCCAGCGTGGGGTCTCTCCCATGTGAGACAGTCCTCCATGAACTTCTCCAACGTGGGTCCTTCCCATGGGCTACAGTTCTTTATGAACTGCTCCAGTGTGGGTCCCTTCCACGGGGTGCAGTCCTTCAGGAGCAGACTGCTCCAGCATGGATCCCCCACGGGGTCACAAGTCCTGCCAGCAAACCTGCTCCAGCGTGGGCTCCTCTCTCCACAGGTCCACAGGTCCTGCCAGGAGCCTGCTCCAGCATGGGCTTCCTACGGGCTCACAGCCTCCTTCGGGCATCCACCTGCTCCAGCGTGGGGTCCTCCCCGGGCTGCAGGTGGATATCTGCTCCACCATGGACCTTCATGGGCTGTGGGGGCACAGCTGCCTCACCATGGTCTTCACTGCAGGCTGCAGGGGAATCTCTGCTCTGGTGCCTGAAGCACCTCCTGCCCTCCTTCTTCACTGACCCTGGTGTCTGCAGAGTCTGTTCCTCTCACATTTGCACTCCTTACTCCGGATGCAGTTGTGCCTTCTCTCACGTCCTTAAATATGTTATCTCAGAGGCGCTACCTCTGTTGCTCATTGGCTCGTCCTTGACCAGTGGTGGGTCTCTCTTGGAGCTGACTGGTATTGGCTCTGTTGGACATAGGGGAAGCTTCTAGCAGCTTCTCACAGAAGCCACCCCTGTAGCCCCTGACTCCCACAACCTTGCCACACAAACCCAATACACTAGACAACTTCGTTCAGCATGACCACCCTTCCAGTAAAAAAAGTGTTTTCCTACTTCTAGATAGAACTTTCTATATTTCAGTTTGTGCCCTGTAGCCTCCTGACTTGTCACTGGGCACCAGCGAGAAGTCTGGCTCTACTACCTTTACTCTCCCCTGCAAGGTATTCATACACATGGATAGATTCCCCCTGAGCTATCTCTTCACCACACTGAAAAGTCCCAGCTCTCTCAGCTTCTCCTCATATCACAGATGCACCAGTCCCTTCACCATCTTCATGGACCTTCACTGACTCACTTGAGTATGTCCATGTCTTTCTTGGTCTGGAGAGCCCAGAGCTGGACCTACCACCCCAAACGTGTCTTACGAGGGCTGAGTAGGTGGGAAGGATCATGATGCTTGACTTGCTGGAAACACTCTCCATAATGCATGCCCAGGATGTTGCTGGCTGCCTTTGCTGCAAAGCCACGTTGCTGGCTCACATTCAACTTGGTGTCCTCCAGGACCTACAGTGCCTTTTCTGCTAAGCATCTTCCGAACTGGTTGGTCCCCAGCCTGTTCTGATGCCCAGGATTATTCCTTCCAAGGAGCATTTGCCTCCTGGGTTTAACTTCAAAAGGTTCCATTCAGCCCCTTTCTCCAGCCTGCTGAGGACCCTCTGAAAGGCAGCATGATCATCTGCTCTATTAACCACTCCTCAAAGGTTTTAATCATCTGCAAATTTGCTGATGGTGAACTTTGGACCATTGTCCAGTCATCAATGAAGATGTTAAACAGTACTGGTCCCAGTACTGACCTCCGGGGTACACCACTAGTGAGTGACCTCCAGCTTGAGCCCAGCAGTTCAGCCAGTTCTCAGACCACCTCACTGCTCATTCACCTAGTCCGTACTTCATCAGTTTGTTGAGGATATTACAGAAGACAGTGTCAAAAGCCTTGTCAAAGTCAACATAAACAACATCCACTGCTGTCTCTGCTTCCACTGAGCCAGTCATCTCAGCATAGAGGGCCATCAGTTTGGTCAGGCTTGATTTCCCCATTGTAAATCCATGCTGACTACTCACAGTCACCTTCTTTTCCATAGTGTTTTTGGAAACAGCTTCCACGATTATTTGCTCCATCACCTTCCCAGGTACTGCAGTGCAATAGAGCACTCTACAAACTGATGTTCAAACAGTACTAACTTTCTTAAAGTTCATTAAAGTCTAACAGACTGCAAATAGAGCCTTGACAAGATATGTGGGGATTTTCAGTGGAATCCCTGTTCAAGCTACTTCGGCTAGCTATCATCAGGAGAAATGAACACAAACTTCAAATAAAATTTGCATTTCCCACAGCAGATCAGGCTGGCATATAGAAGAGTCAGCAGCACATAAATACACCAGACTTCTACCAGACTTTCCTTCACTGCTGAGCACAGAAAGTAGCAAATTTTCCCTGGGGAAGGAAGAATCAGAAGTTTCTGGAATAGGATGGAGAAGCATACAGGTCAACATGGCATCCTGAGCTACCAAGCAGTATTGCCAAGGGTGAGGATATAGATTCTTCAGCTTGGGCAAGTGCAGGAGAATGGCCCTAGTTATTACTACTACTGTGACACTTCTCCTCTTACTACTGACATCTATCTGTTCATGAAGTCATTACTCCTCACATTTCTAAAAAGAAGGCCAAGGAAACTTGCACTTTAGACTTTGGACTGTACCTGCAATTCACTTTTTTTAGCATACACATCCCAAGACTAATTATAACTAACATGAGAGATTTTCTTTTGCTTCCTTGGGATGTTTTGTTTTAGGCAGGTGAACGACAAAATCAAATCCAATTTTTTTCATATAGGGAAGACATTTGGGGGAACAGAGCATACACAATAATGGCTACAGTATCTGCTACAACATGGAATGGAAGTTTCTATAGAAGTCGGAAGCAATCTTGATGCTTAGAGAAAGGCAAGTGAAGTATTTTCAGTGAGAATAGAAAAGCTCTACCAAACAGAAAAGCTGACAGGTAGTGATATTAAAGTTTGATCTATATGCACAAAGATAAGGATTGTTACATCTGCAGGTTGCTAAGGAACAAATTAAATTGGGGGATAGTTGTGAAATCATCCTCTGAAAGCAGTGAAAAGTTTTCACCCTTTCTAGCTTCACAACATCCTTGCAGTCACTGACTTGCCTAACCAAGTCTTCCCTTTCAGACCTGACTCAGGCCACCCTTTTCCAGCTGCCTATCCTGGCAAAAGTCTCCTGTGCTACATCTCAGTGATACATGTGTGACGTAAATTCCCTTCCAATGTTAAACGATTACCATCCTCTTAGAACAAGACACTCCGGTTCCCTTTCTTCCAGCTTCCTAGCCAGCTTCCTGGGTAGTACTGGGTATTAGCTGTCTTATTTTGTGCCTGCTTAATGCTGGAGCTTGAAAGAAACTGGCTTTGAGTAAGCTCTCCAGGACACATTACTCAGTGCATCCAAGGGGTCTCCCAGGGTCTGATGAACTTTCCAGCTCTAACATAGCTCTAAGCAGAATCACTCAAGGTGCACAGCACTCCCCAGCACTCTTGCCAATGGAAATGCCATGTCAGAAGAGCTGAGTTTGCTCAGGTTTTTCAGATTTACTACCTGAGCTTCTGCAACAAATTACTGTGAACCTGAGCAAGCTCCAGCGGCAGTACTACCACTTTATATGCCACTGGCTCTAAGCTAATGAACTGTGCTGGACCTAGAAACGGTTTGTACTTAGACAGCTCAGGTGTTGCTGCAACCTGGGCACTTACTTGCAACACAATAACCAAGCTAGTAACAGTCTGATGTAAAAGTTCATTTCTTTCATCATACTAATTTCCTTATGTCAATAAAAAGATGTATGAATCACCCAATGTTACTCACTCAAGTATTATTATTCTCATCTAACCTTCATTCATATTTATACCACTTTTCACCACGAAACTCCTAATATCTAAATTACAGTGATAAATTGACATAAAATTGCGTCATTTTGAGGGAGGATTTGTCTTTGTTTACCTATAAACAACAAGCTGAAAGAGACTACAAGATAAAAAGGAACAGAGACCTAGGTAAGACATTTGAAACAATTACTGCCGAAGAAATTCCAACAGACAAAAATTTCCAGAATTCTAAATTCTAATGAGCAATAAATAAATGAGCGTTACATGACATAGTTGCTATTAATGACTTCCTCTGCTTTTGCTGATTACTTTGCTCTTGACGTCAACTTGGAAAGCCTCCACTGAAATAATAAAATACTCCAAGCTAAATATGTTATTTTATTATGGTAGGCAAAAAGTATTCTTGTACTTATAGGGGTGTGTGTGTGCCCCCACTGCTTTTGATATGCCTGTTACATTCTGAATTTATTTAAGATGTTCTGGAACAGTAATTAGCATTTACCAGCCATAGAAAAGTATGTCTGCATAGATTATAAGACTTTTTTTTTTTTTGAGCTACAGAAGAATTTAAAATCCATCTATACATTGAACTTTGGAAGAAAAAAGGGTATAAAATGCTAAATCCACTTTTAGCATCAAGATGACACAGTAGGGAAAAAACACCCTGAAGTAAAGGAAAAGAAATGCAAAAACATACTGTGGAAATGAGAGCAGTGCTATACAAATAAACACTAAATGACATCAAAGGTAAGTTCTTCATGCTTTTAAGGAAATTAACACAACCATGCCTTAGGAACTAGTCAACCAAAAAAAAAAAAATTCTGTCAGTGGTTGTCTTCCCATAGTTTATGGGACCTGCTACATTTTCCCAGTATTTTAAGTGGTGGAAAGAAGTGACTTCCAGCAGGCTCCCCCTCCTCCATTACTACAGGAATTGAGTGGAGCAGTATCTTCATTAACAATGCTGTTACAAAATGACTTCTCCATTTAGGCCCGTTCAGGTTGGAAGGACTTTTGAGAGACATTTGATTTGCACTTGACTGTCACAGGAAGCACACCTAGAAGTTCCCAAAAGACTATAACCAAAACAGAGCCAATGTGCTGCCTCAGACCAGTTTGTTTAATGAGACAAATATTTGACTAGTTCAAAAAAGCAAGTTTATCCTGAAGAATAGCCACGAGCAGGTCGAAAGCTTATGGGTAAGAGTCAGAGACAGAGGCAACAAAGGGAACCTTGTGGTTGGTGTCTACTACAGGCCGCCTGATCAAGGAGAGCCTGCTGACGAAGCCTTCTTCCTCCAGCTCCAGGAGGCTTCACGCTTGCAGACTCTTGTCCTGCTGGGGGACTTCAACCACCCCGACATTTGCTGGAAAAGCAACACAGCGAGCTGTAGGCAATCCAGGAGATTCCTGGAATGCATAGACAACAACTTCCTAAGCCAGGTAAGAGATACCCCTACCTGAGGGGATGCAATACTGGATCCGATGGTCACCAATGCAACTGAGCTCATCGGTGATGTCAAGACTGGAGGCAGCTTGGGCTGCCAGTGATCACGTGTTGGTGGAGTTCCCGCTCCTGAGGGACATGGGAAAAGCGAGGAGTACAGTCAGGACCCTAAATTTTAGGAAAGCAAACTTCCAGCTCTTCAAGGAGTTAGTCAGAAGGACCCCCTGGGAGACAGTCCTCAGGGACAGGGGAACGGAACAGAGTTGGCAGATCTTTAAGGACACCTTCCATAGAGCACAAGAGCTCTCAGTCCCCAAGTGTAAAAAATCAGGCAAGGAAGGGAAGAGACCAGCATGGCTGAGTCGAGACCTCCTGGTCAAACTAAAGAGTAAGAGGGAACTGCACAGGCAGTGGAAGCAGGGACAGGTGGCCTGGGGGGAATACAGGGAAACGGCCTGGTTTTGTAGGGAGGAGGTCAGGAAGGCCAAGGCGAGGATGGAGCTGAATTTGGCAAGGGTTGTAAAGAATAACAAGAAGGGCTTCTACAGGTATATCAACCAGAAAAGGAAGGTTAAAGAAAGTGTACCCCCCCGATGAACAAGAAAGGCGAACTTGTATCAATGGATGGGGAGAAGGCTGAGGTACTCAACAACTTCTTTGCCTCGGTCTTCACTGGCAACCTCTCTCCTCATCCCTCCCAAATCGATGGACCAAAAGATGGGGAGCAGGGGGGTAAAGCCCCTCCCACTGTAAGGGAAGATCAGGTTCGAGACCACCTGAAGAACCTCAATGTACACAAGTCTATGGGACCTGATGAGATGCATCCCAGAGTCTTGAGGAAATTGGCTGATGTAGTTGCCAAGCCACTCTCCATGATATTTGAAAAGTCATGGCAGTCAGGTGAAGTCCCTGCTGACTGGAAAAAGGGGAATGTTGTGCCCATTTTTAAAAAGGGAAGAAAAGAGGACCGTAGGAACTATCGACCTGTCAGCCTCACCTCTGTGCCTGGGAAGATCATGGAACAGATCCTCCTAGAAGATATGCTCAAGCACATGGAGGACAGGGAGGTGATTCGAGACAGCCAGCACGGATTCACCAAGGGCAAGTCCTGCCTGACCAACCTAGTGGCTTTCTATGAAGGAGTAACTGCATCAGTGGACAAGGGAAAAACAATGGATGTCACCTATCTAGACTTCTGTAAAGCGTTTGACACAGTCCCCCACAACATCCTTCTCTCTAAATTGGAGAGATATGGGTTTGATGGGTGAACTGTTCAGTGGATAAGGAATTGGTTGGATGGTCGCATCCAGAGGGTAGTGGTCAATGGCTCAATGTCCACATGGAGACCGGTGACAAGTGGAGTCCCTCAGGGGTCCGTACTGGGAGCAGTGCTATTTAACATCTTCATCAATGACATAGACAGTGGGATCGAGTGCACCCTCAGCAAGTTTGCAGATGACACCAAGCTGAGTGGTGCGGTTGACACACCAGGAGGATGAGATGTTATCCAGAGGGACCTGGACAAGCTGGAGAGGTGGGCCTGTGCGAACCTCATGAGGGTCAAAAAGGCCAAATGCAAGGTCCTGCACCTGGGACGGGGCAACCCCCGATATCAGTACAGGTTGGGGGATGAAGAGATTGAGAGCAGCCCTGCAGAGAAGGACTTGGGGGTACTGGTAGATGAAAAGCTGGACATGAGCCAACAATGTCCACTTGCAGCCCAGAAAGCCAGCCATTCCCTGGGCTGCATCAAAAGAAGCGTGGCCAGCAGGTCGAGGGAGGTGATTCTGCCTCTCTGCTCTGCTCTGGTCAGACCTCACCTGGAGCACTGCATCCAGCTCTGGGGCCCTCAGCACAAGAAGGACATGGACCTGTTGGAGCGGGTCCAGAAGAGGGCCACCAAAATGATCCAAGGGCTGGAGCACCTCTCCTACGAGGACAGGCTGAGGGAGTTGGGGTTTTCAGCCTGGAGAAGAGAAGGCTGCAAGGAGACCTTCTTGCGACCTTCCAGTACTTAAAGGGGGCCTACGGGAAAGATGGGGAGAACCTTTTTGCAAGGCCTGTTGTGACAGGACAAGGAATAATGGATTTAAACTAAAGAAGAATAGATTTAGACTAGACATAAGAAAGAAATTTTTTTACAATGAGGGTGGTGAAGCACTGGAACAGGTTGCCCAGAGAGCTGGTAGAAGCCCCATCCCTAGCAACATTCAAGGTCAGGTTGGACGGGGCTCTGAGCAACCTGATCTGGTTAAAGCTGTCCCTGCTCACTGCAGGGGGTTGGGCTGGATGACCCCTAAAGGTCCCTTCCAACCCAAAGCATTCTATCATTCTATGATTCTATCCAGTCAGACTTCATTGAGAATAGAATAGTTGTACTGGGTGCTGCCCTACCTGTTAGCTCTAGTACTAACATAACATTTGCTACTGGAAATTCCTTTCTTCTCATAAAGCTTGAGCTAAGTAAAATAATCTTTATTAGCAAAGATTATTGGTATTGGTATAAAACTGAACCTACACTAGAACATACACTGGTACAGCTGTTTTTAAAAAAATAAATCCCACTGAAGCACTCCTTTTCCTGTTGGAGCCAAGCTACTATAAATTTAAAGCTGTCTTATGCTGCAATATTTTGCACAGTCACAAATTCCACTGTGAGTTCCACAATAAAGCAAGTTTTAATTCACAGGAGTTCTTCAGGTCACTTGCCTTAGAAACAATCTCCTTACTAAGAAGGTAAGGAAATGATGACAAACTCCATCGTAAGTGCATCTCCTTTGTAAACTGACATAAAATATAGCAGATCAGTCCTACTTCTGAAGTTCTCTGATCTTGACTCTGAGATATAACATACATGCCTGTAATTTTTTTTATTTCAAGTCAAACCTAGAGACTGCATAATTGAATATAGAAAACATTTTTATCATTTAAAATGTGCACAGCAATCTAAAAGCAGTACTATAAAAACAACCTTAACAAAGTCTGATTTATATATACACCTCTAATGGATAGGAAAGATTCAATTTAGGATATAAATCCTCAGATATACTTAAAAAATGCAAACTAATCTACAGAATACCTGGAAATATCTTGCCAAGAAAGGTCTCAATATTTTAAGCTGTACAATTGTCAGCAGACCAGATTTTTTGGGGACTATGTTACTAGAAAATTCTTACCAGTGGTGGCCCTCCCAAGAATATTGTTCCCTGTTTGCCAACAATAATACTTTCATCAGCCATCGCAGGTACGTATGCCCCTCCTGCTGTACAGGATCCCATTACTACTGCTATCTATTGGGAAAAGAAAAAACACAAGTTAATGAATTGTCCAACCCTTAAAAACAGCAAATGCACATGCTACTATTATATATTGTACTGATTTTGATATAGGTTCTGGGACAGCACTGCATGATTATTTTTGCCTGACAGAGCAAACTTTTCATTTATGTTTTAGCTTTTCTTCAAAAAAAATAGGGATTCACTCTAGTTTTCAACAGTCTCTCAAACTATGATCTTCAGGCCACCCTGCAGGAAAATTCATATATGAAGTACCATGAGCTATGGATGTGAAATGTTTGAAGAGGCGCATGTTTTACCGTGAAATTTGTTTTTACCAATGAATGGTAAAAGGTTGAAACCTAGAGGTTGCTCCTGGTATTTCCCCTTAAGTCAGAGCTTCAGTTGTTGCTTATTGGCACAATTTCACTCATGTTAACATCCTTTGAAGAAAATTCCTCACATCTACCAGTGTATAACTTCAGTTCTTGAACGGATCAACTTATTAACTCTGCCCCTTCGAGGCGTGTTGAGTATCTCATTATAGGCTTTAGCACGAATAATCTCTGCTTCATCCTTAAGCCTAATTTTGAGATTAACATCTACCCAGTGAACGTCTTCTACCAGTAATATTTTGGTGATACTTTTGCAAAACTGACTTGACCCCAGACGTGATGAGTACTGTAGCAGTACATGATCATGAAAGTGAAGTTTCTTAGTTAACTTCTCCTTCATGGGAGCTCCTCCAAAGACCCTTTCAAAACAGCTTGTAAAGCAGAAGAAATGGAATACTCATATAGAAAAGGCAGACAATAAGAAAGTAATTGTCTAATCTAATGCTTTCTTTCACAACCACAAAATAAAAATAGAACACAAAATAATGTTATTTTGTGTTAACTTTGGAAATATCTCTAAAGCAACATCAAGTAGCATTCTGTGTTAAACGATAATTTAATATTTGCTCTTAAAAGAAAACAACACACAGAAATAAAACTTCCAAATCTCATTACCTCTATCTAAAGCAAGAGTAGATGAACTATGTCAACCTTTTCAGAAAATGGTTGTCAGTATCTTAAACTATATTCAGAGTCACATGATTAATCTGCAGTATTTCTGTTGTGCATTTAATAAACACCTCCAGGTAAATACAAAGATAACATAAGCCTCTAGAAATGGGAGAAACTTGGGGGAAAAATTAATTTGATTTTTTTTTTCCAGGATTTGTGGTTTTTTCCTACTTTCAATTTTAGCATGCTCATGCTGAAAAACATGCCTGCATTTAAACTTTAACTCAGGTGTTACTCTTTCCAATACACAAATTGGAATATGTACATATTGGAAAAACCAAAATTTACTTGTCAAATAGCACAACCTCAAATTCCCAACTAATGTGCTAGTTCCTGACTTCATTCGTTGAATTAGTGCATAGGAAATTACTTGGCACAATAAAAATCAACAGTTCTGAATGCACATACAGTATTTCATACCCACTGATCAGCTCCGCACTGCATCCATGCAGCATGAGTGTGAGAGAGCTTAGGAAGCGGCTAATGAGAAGCTAATCACAGCTTTCTGATTCACAGCCATACAGACATCAACGCAATTTACAGCTGCAGTAGGAGTATAATAAATTAGTCACAGGTAAAAGTAGAGGGGGAAATTAAAAACACCATAGGCAACTGGGAAAAAAAAAAAAAAAAGAAAAAAAGCAAGCACTTTAAGGGCAAAATTAAGCAGGGCTGATCAACTGATGAAACAGACCTTCAGGCAGGCCACAACAAAGAACACCAGGTAGAAAACTAACAACATCCAGACTCCCATGTCCCAAGAATTAACCAGCATGGAAATCAGATAGAGGATAATTTCCTAACACCATTTCCTAATGAAACATCTCTCAGACAGGGAAGATGATTCTAGCTACCACAGTTTGTTAGCACAGAATCAATAGCAGATTTACAAATGTTAATAGTGCCTTTCTGAAATGAAACAAAGCATAGAAACATCTCACAGTCAAAATACACCTGTATTACATGCTTTAAATGAAGGAAGCACTTCAGTAAAACATTTTTCCCAGTCTTCTATAAAAATTTTAAGAAATTTTCTTAACTTTCATCACTGTCATACCAACTTAACTTTCATCACTGTCATACCAACCAGAAATGTGATTTATTAAAAGGCAAATCTTTCCTACACTTAGTGTTTATTGTATAGGAGTACAATGCTACTCTTGATGCAATACTATATGCTAATCAAAATAAAAACAAATTCAACTTTATAAGGAACTTTACAAATACCTTAAAGTTGTTCCAAGACATTCAGGAACAGGCCAGCACGACTTTAGGGCCAGGCATTTCCAGAAAGGTCCTGCCTAACGTCAGTAATTTCAGCCTTGCAAAATGGGTTTACATATTCATCTTTGACATAACATCTAAAAACCATTATTCCCATACCAGACGATTGGAGTCCCTAGCAAAAATAAGGTTTACCAGAACTTCTCCTAGAAAGATAATTCAGCAAAACACCTCTGTGACCATCTCCTTTGACACCCGCTGTTCCACAAAAATGCTGGGACCAATTTTATTCACATGTATAAATCTTAAGTACAACCTAGACTTATCAGTGACTCTGCAGGATGGCCAGCTTGTAAACTGTCTTTTTTCTTAAATATCTTTGTTCTAACTAAATAGCGCTTTTCTTCTGGAAACCTAGCTAATCACTACAATTGCTCCACTTTTATTGTTGGATAGAACTGCAGAAGTTAAATTATGTCAGACTTTCTAAAAAGATTTAGTGTATTGTTGGCATCTTCAGCCTTGGATTTCTCTGGAGACAATGGATTTCAGGATTCTTTGGTAGAGGAAAAGATGGTTGAAGATTTGAAGCCTGACTTGCTTCCAAAGTGTGCCAAAAAGGTATCCAGGTAACAAATGCAGTTTCCTCAGAAATCATGTAAAGCCAATGTCTGCCATGTAAGGAGAAGTCATATGGAATACTGTATCCTTGACCAGTGCATCTGCTTCACACTGAAAGAAGTATTAGCTTCTACTTCCTCCTTTCACACTAGGAGAGTCAAACAAGCACAGCTTCTCACAGAGAATAAATAAAAATTGCTCCAGCCCAACCATGTCTCTCAATGACAGATGTTGGTAAGAACGAGGAAAATCAAGTCCTATTTCCACTTCACATTAATGACAAGTTCAATAGTCAAGCATGTCAAAACAATATGGTGGTGAAATACTTCCATGACAGTACTCAGATGAAACAGCAAGTTAGCTAAACACTTACTCTGCTTGAGGATCCAACACCTATTTGTAAGCCTAATGTTCTAAACCAATTTTTCTTCTCAGGTGGAATATCCTGAAAATTCCTTCACCTTCTTTCATCCAGACAATATAAAGTGATAGGCATTGAATTGACAACTACACCTAGGAGCAGGCTCTTGAAATTAAGATAATTCAGCGAAAACACCAGCTCACTGCTCAGCAGTCAAAAAAATCAAAGATCTTAGAAACTACTGGCAAAGGAATAGAAAAGAGAACAGTGTATATCATTATGCTATTTTATATATATATTTATATCTCCATCATTACTTGACATATTGAGTAGTGCAGTCTGGCTTCTTCATCTCTAAGAAGATATAATGAGACCTGGGAAAAGGTTTACAGAAGATAAACTAGGACCATCAAAGGTCTGGAACACTTTCTGTGGAAAGAACAGCTAAGTAAGCTTGAATTCTTTGGCCTGCAAAGGGGAGTAAGAGGCTGGTATATGAGAGGGCTACCCAACCATATGAAGAGCCTGGGAGCTGACTGACTAGACAGCAACTCTGTAGGAATGATCTGGTTGTCTGCTTTCCTGGAGCGTTCCTGTATTTGAAGGAGGTTATCTTCAAAGACCACAGGCTCCTCCACCCTCCCTGGCAGTCTCTCACAGGTCCCTGCTGACAATTCCTTAACAAGCCTGAGACTACTCTCCTGAAGTCCAAGGTCTTTATCCTGCTACCTGCCTTCCTCACCTCCATTGGGACCTTACACTCTGCCCTCCGCTTTCACTGCAGCCAAGGCTGCCATCAGCAATCACATCCTGAAACAGTTCTACATTCTTCATGAGTAATAGGTCCAGAAGAACACTTTCCCTAGCAGGCCACCTGTGTCAAAAAACTGACCCCAAGGTACTCCTGACATACCCATGACACAAAACCACTTCTAAATCCAGGAACTGTGACTAACAGTAATTCTATGCATTATTAATATATTAGAAAATAACCTCATTGTTTAGGGCAGTTTTATCATACAGCACATCAGTGTATACAATGGATATATAAATATACGCATACCCTTGTCAGTAGAAAGTATGTCTCATTTACTAGCCATCATCAAAGGGGTCCTCACCTTTATAGCACTGATGGAGAATAATCAACTGTTCCACGAGATTTCCTAGTGCTTCCTCACATGGCCCTACATACCATGTTGTCAAGTCCCTCTTTCTCCCACTCCAAGCCAGGAGCAGGTAGGTCATGTCATTAACACTAAGGCCAAGAAAGAATACAGTCTCTTCAAAACTATAATGACTTTTTGTGGACAGTTACTGTGTTTACAGTGCCTCTAATCCCCAGACTGGGCCATCAGGTCAGCACAACACAGTGCCGTCAAAACCAAAGCGTGGGTACAAGCATTGAAAACAGATAAAGGCAGCAAGCATAAAAACTAATTACTACACTTCATTCTTAAGTAAAGAAAATTACCTGTGGAATTCCTTGTGAGGACATGACTGCTTGATTATAGAAAATACGGCCGAAATGATCTCGATCTGGAAATACTTCTGCTTGCCGAGGTAGATTTGCTCCTCCTGAATCAACTAGGACGAATAAAAATATATTAACATGTCTTTGAACAGTTACATACTTAAATTGTTCGTAAATTATCTGGACATTACTTAAAACTATACAATTTATATCCAATATACAAAATATAAAATAGCAATTACTATCACTAACACTGTATGTATTTCCATGAATCTAGGTATATTAGGATACTCTTCTTGAAAAAAAAGAGGAACACCACCCCCCCCCCCCCAAATAACATCCATCCCAATTATTCTAATGGAAGATAAATTCAGATGTGCTTAGAGATGCAATCGTACCTCCCTATACAAACTTCTAAACTCATCTTACTGCAAAACATTTAAATGACGAACACTTTCAGTGTACAATTTTAACTCAATTATTCTATTGCAATTCTGTCACAGGTTCTAGAAAAGGGCGAGACTAACCACCACTGAGTTCAAGAGGTACAGCATGTGTACTTTCATACCCTGTGATTATACAGATATACCAAAGACCTCATACTCTTTAGGAACCTTCAATTATTATATGTCCTTGCCTCATGATGTGCCCTCCAGCTTACAGGTCTCCAACCACAGCCACCTCTCCATTCCCAAATAATGAAAATACATCATGTTGTAAGACTCCGAAGAAGGATAGAAGACTAGAAGGAAATGCACAGGGAGGCCAAGCATCTTTGAGAACTCTGGCTCCTGGTAATTAATTTTTACCTATGAGCAACAGTCCACATGCACACTCTCATGCTGCATGACTGCAGCCAGTAATGCCCTACATTCAGCTTTACTGTGCAACAGTTTTGATTCTTTCCCCCGCCCTTGCAGAACCACTCTTCCAAACCAGCATCAACTCTGGCAACTAGACAAACGCCAACCTGGTCAACAAACCAGTGTAGTGAAATAGGCCATCCCTGAACACAAGAGAAAATGCCCACACCAGTGACTGACTCAGTGACAAATTGTATCAGGTGTCCGCATCAGAGAATTAACACCTAAGCAGCTACCACTGAGGGAAATGGCATTTCAATGTTAGGTTAGGTTAATGGTTGGACTGGATGATCTTAAATGTCTTTTCCAACCTAAATGATTCTATGATTCTATGATTCAAATGGCATGAACGCGACATGGTCAGCAAAGTGCTGACTGACTACAAAGCACTCTCTCTTGATCACACAATTGAAATGGACTGAAACAAGCCCAAGTACAGAAACTGCAAAGGTAAAATAATTCACCAGGTTTGAGTTACAAGCAGCATATATACAGGGGCTATATATCTCAAAGATGGAATAAAAGAATTAAACTTCTGTTTCAAAGGCATATCTATGTCCCACAGTTGCTCATTCCATAAGATCTTAAAACAGTAGAATCACACCTAATTCCTCACGGATGACTCACTAAAAAAGTAAGAGTTGTCTGAACAGATAGAATTTGCTGATATTCCAGACTAAAAATTCATACAGTTGTTTTGCAAACAGCAAAGGTAGGTTTCTTCTGGTTTTTACGACTAAGAGAAAATGTAGCCCTCCCCTTGCCTCCAAGACACTTTCCCTTGCAGTATGACAATCCCACAAAGTCCCTACCCACACTGTCCCTGTATCCACCCCACCAATACTTTCAAGTTCACATTTCTCCTAATCCTCCCCTCAGTATTCTTTGCATGTTTGGCCTACCAGCAGGGTGAGAAATTACAAACACTTATGCTGGCCAGGACCTACATTTATCTTCACTATTTAACTAGTACAAGCATCCTGACTGGCAAATCAATTAACGCCTCTCAGCTGCTATGTAAGCTGCTAAGCCAGGCAGAACAGACAAGGACTAACCCACCCTATTTTTTAAATAGAGACAGTAGAAGGGTCTTTCTCCTTTGATGCTGACTTACACAAAATCCACAGGAATACACACTCTCTTAAATCTGTCAAATTTTGCTGAAATTGGCTAATGGGTTCTAAAGTTCTAACATTGGGAATTGAGACTCAAAGACAGACAATGGCAGAAAGCTCTTGTACGAAATCAGGCTAAGAAAATACTGCCTGTAATATACTGAAGACATTTGGCACTCTGATCTTAATCTTTAATAAAGGTACACATAATTAAAACTTACATAAGGTTTGGCTAAATACTGATTTAACAGACTAAACTCAAAATGCAAAATAATATACAATGAAATTTCTGCTTCAGTAAAATTCATCCCAAATGGTAAAAATCTGCTGATCCAAACTATTATTGACACTTTTGGCACTAAGACTTTTTTTATTTCTTTGGTATGTTCTCTCACACAGCTACATGCTCCATCAAAAAGCAAGGTATCTTTTTTAAAACTGTAATTTGAATTCAGGCTGGATGAGACTACAGGATTGTGGAGTAATTGCTGGAAGTGATTTAGAGATTAAACTTAGATTCACAATTTTAGGAAAGGCACAGCATTGAAGAAGCTTCCAACGTGGAGTGCGGCTGGCATGCAAGGAATCCGTTTCACGGAAGTTCCCTAGGCCTGCAATCTTAGATGTTGGCAACACCAGGGGAACTTGGTGTGTTGGCTCTAAGAGGAACTGCCCGGAGGGTGGAGCAGTGTGGAGACACCGCGGCCAGGCTCTGTGTGGCACCCCAGATGGGACTGCTGTGAAGCATTCTGCCCAGCCGGGGCAGCTCCTGTGCCCTTGGTTTCCCCAGTACACTCCAACTCCTTCAAGCCTGGAGACTCGGTCTATCTACAGACATGGAAAGACAAAGCATTCATTGCCTTATTGCTGCTGCTTTTGGTCCCTGTATAGCCCTGACCGTCCCAGAACATGGCAAATGATCTATTGTAGATGTACTTACCAAAGGAACAGAGCGCAGTACAATGGAATGCTGTGAGAACTTGGGCAAACGATGGATGAATGAAGAAGGACAATAGGAAAGGTATAATATGAGACCCTGGGCCAACAAGCTGTCATGTTTTTGACAAAATGCTGTCCTTTGGTAAACCTTCTCATTATAATATCATTATAATACCAAAACACACCTCCACCCTAAAACCTACCTGCCTCTAAGATGCGACCGCTCCTCACTGAGCTTGCGCTTTGAATTTTTCCTAGTCTATACCTCTAAAGCGAAGTGAGAAAGTTTTATACCAATCATAACAAAAGTATGTATGACTAGAGTCACTCAAGCTCCACCTGACAGGTAGAAATAGTATAAATTAGCCTAAGAGAGAGGGGATGTTAGGGAAGATACCATCGTGTACCACTCTGACTTCTGGGATCAGTCGACAGGATGAGCCTCTCTTCCCCCCCATCGGGACGCCTTTGGGTAAGATTCGAACACTTGGTTATACCAAGTGCCTCCCCAGGAAACTCAGAAACCTCTACAGTCACTTTATATCTTTTGATGCATCTGTGTTATTCATGCTTTTTGTATTTGCATGTGCCTTGCAGTCAGTGAATTTATCACCAGTAATCCAAAGAACCTGTTTGTCTGTTGCTTTAATAAACTGCTTTGATTCATTGGTCTAGCCATGATAGTTCTCACTGAACGCGACCAGACTAGCTGTGGCAGTTCATGCAACGCAACTAGATGAAAGGTGCCTACGTTATTTGTGCATCTGTAATTGTGATAGTTCAGTACACCGAATGTGACCGGACTTGTAACGATAAATTGGGTACCTTCCAAACCCCCCGTGCGCAACAAGGATGGATTGCTCAAGCATCTGTAGAGGTAACAGTACGGATGAAAACGTATTTGAATATGCACGTCTAAAATACATAACTTGTTTAGTCAAATCTGGGGACACATCAGCCTCAACAACATTTATTTAAAGACGTAGTGTCTTATCTAGAGATCCTGAGCTGCCTTAAGAAAAGTCATTTGCTATTTCTGCAATGTGACTTACCCAAATATAGGCAAGGGAGATGATTTTGCATTGCAATTTCTTGAGCACGTAAATGTTTCTTAACAGTGATGGGATAATAGGTACCACCTTTGACAGTTGCATCATTAGCAACAATCAAGCATTCCACCCTAAAAATAAAAGAAGTTTATGAGAGAGAAAAATATTTCTAATGAGTAAGTATGTTTGTTGGTTAAGAACTGCAACATGCCAAGGACCCCTGAAAGCCCGATGCTCAAAAAGAGCCCTCCTCACCTGCATTCCCTCAAAGGCACACTGTAACAGCAGTCTCAGCACTACAATGTCCTGTTTCACAGTCCCTTAACTCCCTAAAATAATGCTGTACAGCATCATATTTATTTTCAACAATAGTCTTGGAAGTACTTTTAGTGAGGAAAAGGAATTCGTAGCCTAGAATACTGCCCTATTTTTTGAGAATTGCCTTACTGATGCACTAACCTCTTTCCTTCATCAGACACCAGAAACTCTGTGTGTGTTCTACTTTAATATGGGATACGCTAACCAAAAAAAAAAACAAACCCCAGCTGACCAAAAACTATTCCCTTTTAGCTAAGACTGAATAAATTAAGATACCAACTTTGTTGATTTTTTGGGTGTCAGAAACAAAACACTAAAAATACTACTAGCTTAGTACTGGAAACTAAACAAAATTATACCTTCTTCCTTTTCATATCATCAATAATGTAGATCACTGGTATCTCTCACCCAGATACTCGTCCAATGCCTGTGATAATGCCTCCTGCTGGTACCTCTTCATTACCATACAACTGATAACCGGCAAACTGGGAGAACTCCAAGAAAGGAGACCTGAATAATGACAAATAAAACACTATTTTTAAAAGGAATTGGCCATATTTGCCATTGAATCTCACTTAAAAGGTTAAATTTTTAAAAATGAGAAAATTTTTCCTAAAAAAAAGAGATGAGTATTTCAAAGAACGCTTCTGTAAGATTTCAACTGTTACTTGCCAGTGTTTATGGAAACTAAAGAGAAAACAAGCCTGTTGCAGTACTTACCTGCAAAAGAGAACCTGAAGTGTTTTTAAAAAAAGTACCTACCCAGGATCAATAAGCCTGTCAATTCTCTCTCTGGGTAACAGCTTTCCTCTTGATGTGTGAAGCTTACGAGCTTTTTCTCCACCTCCTGTGATACAATAATAAATTGTTAGATTTACTATGGACAGAGATAGATAAATCACCACTTATATTAAAACTCAGAATGGAAGCACTAATGAGTTCCCAGTTTTTGAAGTACGGACCTTAATAATGAATTTAATAAATAACGGTTTTCACTTCAAACAGATTTAAGGTATTGATAAAAATGCTTGCTTTTCAGAATCTACTCTATTTTCCCTCTCATTTTTTATAGTTAGTCTTGAGGTAAAGACTTTAATAAACACAGTCTGAAACTTTTTCCCACTGCCTGGGAATGAACAGAAGGGTTGAAAACACAAACACACAGACAAAAGCACAGCACTAAGAACTACAAAAAATACTATTCCCCAAAATTGGTTCAAAATAGTTATACTGAATCCAATCTTGAAAGACCCAACAACAATCTGGATTCATTTCCTTAGATCACTCCAAAACCGTAAGCAGAGTTCAGACACACAGCGTTTAATATCAAGTTTACCTTTGTTTCATTTCGACCCTTTACTCAAGCTCATCCTAAATCATAACTTTTGCTCTCTAGAGCTTTATGTCATTCAACACTTAAGACATGCTGACACACCTCAGCCTCTTTATAATAACAGCTTATAGAAACATTGTCTATGTGGACGGACCACTGATCCACCTCATCACTCTAAAATTGTCTCCCCCACCCAAAATAAAGAAGGTGCTATTTTGCTAACATTTCTCCTGAGACTTCAAGATTTCTTTGTCAGCTAAGCATCACTGAAACAGATCTTTTAAGCCTATCTTTCAAGCCCTTTCTCTTACCTCCTTCTTTGATCACTATGCACACCATTTCCTACCTGGTAGGCATGCCAGAAAGCCCACAATTTATTTCTGAGTCAGCCTGTTCAGGTCTGTGAGGTCTGTATATCCACCCTAAATCTTGTAAACTCTTTCTGTACAAGTTTCTTAAGATACAAGCTCTCTTATCCACCCACAGAGCTAAAACTCTCATTGAAGATCTCAACATCCCACACCGTGATAACTACAACATTTTCTCTGACCTCCATCTTGCCTTTCTCATTTACACCCAGAGTGATGCTGCAAAAGTAATTTTCCATCCTGTGATTTTTGTCATCTCTGTGCGCTCCCCTCTTCACATGCTAATCGTAAATGCTTCTTCTCCAGGCCCTGTGGCCATTCTATTGAGCTTTTCTCTTCCAAGACCAAGACATTCGCTCTACCCTATGCTAGCCTCCATTCTGTAGACCGCAAGAAGCAGCATCCCTGACAATGAAACAAACTTGGAGGCATTTAATTTTAAATCCCTTCTTTAATTTCTCCTTTACAGTAATATCTATAAAGACGTCACTGTGACTGCTGATGTGCTCTGACTGCTGCCAGTCATGGACACTAGAAGTATCTCAGTTGCTTCTTGTTCTTGTCATCAGAAATGTACCTGTGGTAACTTATCATAGCCTGTAAATTCTTTGGGGCAGGGACCATCTTCCTGTTGCACAGCTGGGGATTACTCAGCAGAATGGGATATGGATTCACAAAAGCCCTACCCACTTAAGTAACAGATAAAGAATGAAGCATTCATTACAAAGACATCAAGCAAGAGTTCATCCTCTGAAAGACAGCTCTTACAAAGAAAAAGACATTGCACTTATCCTTCAAGCGTATTCAACGTAAATATCGAATTCTTCTCAGACACCTAAATGACAGACAAAGCAATCTCAATCGATGTCTCTCAAAATGGTGTGTTAACATCCTGGTAGAGCTCCCTGAGATGGAGAAAAGATGAGGGCCATGTTCGTGTCCTGTTACCATGTAACAGGCAGGAACAGGAAAATGTGCAGCAGTGAAGAAGGCTATGATCATTAGCTCATGAGCCACATAGGGAATTGCTGAACAGTCTCTACACCCATAAAAGACAGGGGTAGTCCATGGGTTTCAGCACCTCCTCAAGAAATCCTGGAGCTTTGTTTCACAGCAAGCAAGAAAAAACACTAAGCACAAAATCTTAACTGTGCTCTTTCCAAAGCTGTAAAAGAAATTGACTAACATAAGAAACAGTATATGAAGAGACAAACAGTATCGTGACAGACACAAGAAGGGGACAATTAAAGCTGCATGCTTAACCTCTGGCATCACAGTTAAGCATTTATAAACCATTTTCATTTTATTGTCCCCGTTAATTATAGTCAACTGCAATTAATTCAGGTAGTCTTAGAAGTCAGGAAGATGAAACACAGATTTCAATCCTTTTGACTGAAACTATTACAGACTTGCTTTTGTTTGCCAGCACAACTACAGCTAGCATCTTTGAAAATCCTCTTTGCACGTGAAGAGGTTAACATGCAACCCAGAGGCACATTTGCCAAACCAATTTGTTATAAAAGCAGGCAGTAGTGGATACAGCGAAGAAGCAGGTGAAGTGGAAAGTGTATCAGTAAAAGCCTCTTATTAATAATCCTATCTATTTTAAAAAATACTGCCATTAGAAACATACATTCCATTGACTACTAAGATCTTAACAGATTAAAAATTAACCGACTCTGACTATCTAGTTTTCACTATCTACTTGCTTACTTTTTGCCCCTCTGTCAATGAAATTTATATTGTTTGACTAAATCAGCCTTGCTTTCGTTTATGTCTGCTTCCAGTCATTTATGGATTTCCTTGCATTAGCATATTACTCTGATATTTAACTGGCAAACAAAAAAATGTGTTAACACACTATATACTGTGCTAAACAAAGAAGTGCTAATGGTATGGACATTTTTCTTAGCTAGCTTGAGTTACTCAAAAAAAACCCTGAATTTTGAACTAAGTAGTTAGCTTGGATGTAAACCTTTTAAAATTTTAAACTGACGGAAGACGGTAAATCTAGATTTAAACAGATGAGCTAAAATTTCAGCATGACTACTAAAATCCAGCAAATATGTTGTATCTGAATGAACTGATTAATGAATGTACAGCCATAGGGGAAAAAAATCCAAAGAAGAAAACTGGGTTTTGGACCAAATTAAACAACTGTTCTAAAATCTAGACTATCATTCTTACCTAGTCTGATTTTTTCTGCTTGCTCTTGGAGTTCAGTTACCAGGGCTTTCATTCGTTCATAGTTTTCCTAAGTGGGGAACAAAACAGCATTTTAACAAAGAGTGACAGTATTATTTTTAATAAACAAACACAGAAAGCACAAGATTTCTCTTCCAAACTTCATTTAACCTTATTAAATACTGGCTATGTACTGTCTTTAAAGTAGTAACATTTCTACCTTTTATTGGCTTTCCTCAAGCATCCCAAACCATTTAATAAACATGCTTCACAAAAACCCTCAAGTGCATTAGGATAGTAAAAGACTAGTTCCAAATTTAATAAACAAAAATAGAATTAGTCACTACAGAGCTGAAGTACTATTTTTCAGGTTTTGTTAATTTTTTGTTACAGGTTTGTTTGCTTTTTTAATCTAACTTTGTAAAAAACATCAGGAGGATTCAAATTAAGTGCTGCTATGTCTCTTGTATCAAAAGATGAATGATCTAGACCAAGGAGAATTTAGTAAATACTTTTTACATTCCTGTTGTTTAGGTAGAATGTAAAGATAAAACAAAGCTTTAAAAAACCAAGAAGTCTGGTCTTCTTGCCAATATCCCTCTTAAAAAAACAAGGACTCTTAATTTTGAATATGAGTGATCCAGTACTGAGCTTACCACTTCTATCAGAATTATCCAAAACTCAGTGTGCTCATTACAGCAGTTTTTTACCATTTCTTAGGAATTAAAAGGTATTGGTCAAGCTCTAATTTGTTTTTTTCCAGACATATTCAGAGCTATGTTACCTCTCTGAAAAGTGTAACTGCAATAAAGGAACATAACAACTGCTGCATCAAAAAACCCAAATCATACTGTCTTGTCTAATTCTCATTTAGAAGATACTAGAGTCTACTTTGACAGAAAAAAAACAATCTGGTGACTCTGTATTCGGACTTGAACACTCAGAATTAAGGTTTCCCCTAGAAGCAACAAGTGTTGCAGTTAAGTTTGTTCAGCTCTGTCTTAGTCACTGAAAGGGCACCAAGATGCAAAGCAGGAAGAAAATAAAAACACATATACAGGCACCTCACATCCAAACTGTTTTAGCTGCATAGTAAGACTTTCAGAAGAACACGTTTCTCCCCCTTTGTAATTGCTACAATTAGATTAAAAATACTCTTTATTGAAAGGTAAAAACATATCAGGTGACAACAGGTCTTAGCAATTTTATCAGCTCATATACACAGTTAAGGTCAGCATTTAGAAGTCGTCCAGCAAGATCACGGGGACAAACTGAAACATTAAGTCCATCTCCTGTGCCTCTGTTGGCATTTGGGAAGGATTCCCCACATTCAAATGAAGTGCCATCTACAATACAGCCCACAGCCTGCACTTGCACGAATTCTGTACCACCCAATTGCTAGCCAACACCTAACGCATCTCAAGATACCAACCTCAGGTTAACGAAATCTCTCTGATGTGTGGTACCACCCTGCAGCCCCCTGACTACTGAGGACACGGGAGGTCATCAGACTTTGGCATCTCCTCCCTCCTTTGTAAGGCTGTATCAGCGTGTCCACCACATTATTCCCCTTTCAGTCTATTCCTTTTGATACTTTAATTCTCCCTCGCCCTGCCCCACCCACAGCACAGCTCCAACATCTACCTCTACAACTGTTTCTCTTCCCCCTAACCTGTGAAATTGCTCTGCAGTGACCTACTGGCAGTTTTAGCACTGCCACAGCACCCCAAGCCCCAAGAACAAAACAAGCCACGTCTTGTTAATTTGAGTCTACCGCTCCCAGGAGAGAATATAGACAGTAACTGCAGCCACACAACCACATGCAGCACTGAAGAAAACAAAACCTGCTTTCAATCCTTTCCAAAAGACTCTGTTTACAAGTTAACTTTTTTCCCCTGTGAAAACTCTGTAAAATAGCCATTTTAATTCCATACTTTGAAAAATCTGCAGTTGTCACAATACCCAACTTTCCCGTATGCATGAGTATTCACCTTGTCCATCTGGCTCATTTCGCAGCATTACATGTAAAGTATTTTCCCCATTTCTCCTGTTTTCTCTAAATACACTCACCTTTTGCACACAGTACTGAGCTTAAAAACTCACCTTTAACATCGGGGAAAAAAGCAGCTACAAATGGCAGAGGAAATTAAAAGAGGCACAGCAATCACGATCATAGGCTTGTTTATTAGATTCTGAATGAACAACTCACTCTAGCTACTCTAGCTATTCTACAAGAAAAATTGCGTAAAGGACTTTTTAGATCACCTATAAAAACTATGGTACTCAAATATTTGATTTGCTTAAATTCACTTAGCTCCTATCCTTATCTTTCATGCCTTCAACCAGAACACATCATCATTATACCTGACAAAGGGAAAGTAAAGATGCCTTGAAATCTTACTGTAGGTTTTGAATACACACAGAAAAGGCTCCTCTCAGAACCAAATGGGCTAGTTCTGCCCCATATTTGTCGGCTCTTCATTAATTGATGACAAAAAGGCCAGTGAAGTGACGCAAGTTCTTTCTGGAAACTGGCCCTTGCACCAGCAAGTTCTATAAAACCCTGCTGTTAATATGAGGGCTTCTACAAACTTTAAAGCAAAATCAAGACGCAAACCCTACAGACTAATCCTACAGTTATTGCACGAGCTAACTGAATTACTGCTGCACAAGCAAAGCGGCTGCAAGAGCTAATCCTTGGAATCTTTACATAGATTTTCCTTTATTTTCCAGAATTTAGACTTACTCATTTTTAAATTACATTCTTACCTGTCTGGTTTGAAAGACAGTTTACATTATGAAGGCCAGCCTGTCTAGCTGAATTCACAGCCAGAAAGGCAAACATTAGCTAAAGAAGGCAAGACCTTCATTACATATTGTTATGCCTTCTTGTGTTTGCACTGTTATTCCCTGTATTACTTTTATTTCAGGCGGTTAAGTGCCTCACAGCAGGGACCTCAGCACTTCGTGTCTGTAAAGCACTACATGCATTTACAGTGCTCTATAAATTATTTCTACCAAATACTAACACTATTAGCTATTTATTGCTTGAATGGCATACCACATGGATCCACATGGGTTTGTCTAGCACAGCTAGGCACTTTTCCTGTCGTGACATCCCATTGGGAACTGCTGCCAAAAATACATGAACATTAAAAAAAAAAAGTAAAAAATGAGTTCTGTAAAAGTTACTAAGCCTTGCTTTTCAAGATCAAAACGTACACACACACAAATGCAAATCCAGTGACAGCTTAGCTAACTAAGCACATTTATTAAAATATTACTTTTTGGTATACAAACTATGAATGTACACACATATAAATATATACACACTTCATATTCACAAGCTTTGTATGTGTGTATATATATACACATACTGAAATTCCACAGAAATTTCAGTCACCTAACTTCTATCCAAAATTTAGTTTCTGCAAAACGGAACACAGAACCGACGGAAATATTTCAAAAAGAATACATGTTGGTGCTTCACCTGCTGTTTGATATTTTACTTGAGACAAATCTGAAAACAAACGCATGCCCTCCTAGCAGTTTTGATCCACACCCAAAACTATGTTTTTCTCAGCCTAAATGTAAACACGATCTTGAGTTATGATGACGTTAATAATGCCCCATTAAAAATAAAACTGTTTACACCAGATGCAAGTACTGTTCTCTTTATAAAGACAACTGGAATTCCACCTATCCCTCCTCCTCAAAAGGGGGTTCTTTTTGCTGGTATCCTGTTTTCTGGAGACACGCCTAGGCCTGTGTGAAACTATTCCACCCGTCAACTCAGGAAGCAATTTGCAAACACAAGAAAATTTCCGACTTTGAAATCATCAGACACCGCTTTCAACCGCCTACAAACTCTCTGCCTCCACTTCATTAGTACGGTATCGACCAGCTCTTCAACACCGAAAATGCTGGCACTGATTAAAAAGCGTCAAAAAACCCATCACGAGGCAGGCGGCGGTACAAACCCACGTTGTTTTTACACGGTACCTTCACACACAGCTTGAAGGAAATAAAGAGCGCCTGGCATTTAAGAGATATGCAAGGGGGAGCGGCCCTGTGGAGGCCGGCCTGCGCGCAGGGTGACCTCGGGGCGATTCAGCGGAGCGCCTTTACCGCCTCCCGGTGTGCGGGCCGGCCGCCGTAAGCGGCCACCGCTCAGGGGCCACCGCTGTGCTTTCACCCACAGCCCGCGTCCCCCCGCCTTGGTTCTGTTCTCCCGCGGGCGGCCCCGGGCGGAGCAGGCCCGGCCCACGGCCCACGGCCCCGGCCCACGGCGACCCCAGGCGCCCGCGGCCCCGGGCGGCGCTCGCAGGCCGCGCCTCACGGGCAGGTTTGTCACGGCCGAGGCGTGGGAGCAGCGGGCGGCCGAGCCGCGGGCGGGGGCAGGCCGGGAGGGTCGGCACCGGCCGCGCCCCGGCCCGCTCCCAGCCCGGCCGCCAGCGGGCAGGCGCAGGGAGGGCCCCGCCGCGGCCTGGTGCCGAACCAGCCCCTGACTCCCGCGGGGGCTCGGCACCGCTGCCCGCCCCCAGCCCGCGCCGCACGGGGAGGCGGCGGCCCCCGCCCGCCGGAGCCTTCCCTCCGCGGCCCACCGGGCGGAGGGAGCCGGGCCCGCCCGGCCCGGCCTACCTGGTAGAGCGCGGAGCCCGCGTCGGGGCGGGAGCCCACCGCCGCCACCGCCTCGCCGCGGTAGGCGCGGGCGGGCGGGGCGGCGGCCGTGCGGCGCAGCAGGCGCCAGCGGCCCAGCAGCCGCGGCGGGCCCAGCAGCATGGCGGCCGAGCCGAGCCCCGCCGAGCCGCCGTCCCGGGCCCGCCGCCGCCGCCGCCACTCCCCCCGCCGTAGCCAATGGGCAGAGCGGGGCCCCGGGGCGGCCCCGGGCGGCGGGGCAGGGCAGGGCCGGGCCGGGCCGCCGCGTCCTTGCCGGCGCTTCGCGGTGCCCGTCAGGGGGTAGGTGCGGCGCCCACGGCCCCGCCAGCCCCGCAGCCGAGCCCCGGCCACGGCCGCTCCGTCCTGCCGCTCCTGCGGTGGCTGTTGCTCTGAGAATTAAACGACAAAGGGCGAACGCCGTTCCCGTCACAGAACGGTGTCAGTACACCACAACCGCGTGCTCCGTTCCGACCCCCTGGCCCTAGGTGCAAGGTAACGCTAAAGAACTCCCTTTGAAAGAATTGTGTTTGCACGCTTCACTTTTCTGACAGGATTACGTACTTGTGCAACCCAGAAAAGCCCTTGCCCTTGGGTTCCTGAAAGGCAGGTCCTGCTTGACCAACCTGATCACCTTCTATGACCTGGTGACCCGCCTGGTGGATGAAGGAAAGGCTGTGGATGTCATCTACCTGGACTTCAGCAAAGCCTTTGACACCATCTGCCAAAGCATTCTCCTTAGGAAGCTGGCAGCTCATGGCTGGGACGGGCACAGTCTTCGCTGGGTAAAAAACTGGATGGGTGGCAGAGCCCAGAGAGTAGTGGTGAATGGAGTCAAGTCCAGTTGGCGGCTGGTCACGAGCAGTGTTCCCCAGGACTGTTTTGGGGCCAGCCTTGTTTAATATCTTTATCAACGATCTGGATGAAGGGATTGAGTACACCCTCAGTAAGTTTGCAGATGACACCAAATTGGGTGGGAGTGTCAATCTGCTGGAGGGTAGGATGGCCCTGCAGAGGGACCTGGACAGGCTGGACCAATGGGCCGAGGCCAACTGTATGAGGTTCAACAAGGCCAAGTGCCGGGTCCTGCACTTGGGTCACAACAACCCCATGCAACACTACAGGCTTGGGGAAGAGTGGCTGGAAAGCTGCCTGGACGAAAAGGACCTGGGGGTGTTGGCTGACAGCCGGCTGAACACGAGCCAGCAGTGTGCCCAGGTGGCCAAGAAGGCCAACAGCATCCTGGCTTGTATGAGGAATAGTGTGGCCAGCAGGAGCAGGGAGGTGATTGTCCCCCTGTACTCGGCGCTGGTGAGGCCGCACCTGGAATACTGTGTCCAGTTTTGGGCCCCTCACTACAAGAAAGACATTGAGGTGCTGGAGCATGTCCAGAGAAGGGCAACGAAGCTGGTGAAGGGTCTGGAGCACAGGCCTTCTGAGGAGTGGCTGGGGGAACTGGGTTGTTTAGTCTGTAGAAGAGGAGGCTGAGGGGAGACCTTATAGCTCTCTACAACTACCTGAAAGGAGGTTGTAGTGAGGTGGCTGTTGGTCTCTTCTCCCAAGTAGTTAGCGATAGGACAAGAGGAAATGGGCTCAAGCTGTGCCAGGGGAGGTTTAGTGTGGATATTAGGAAAAATTTCTTCATGGAAAGGGTGGTCAAGCATTGGAAGAGGCTGCCCAGAGAGGTGGTGGAGTCACCATCCCTGGAAGTGTTCAAAAAATGGGTAGATGTGGCACTCTGGGACATGGTTTTGTGGGCATGGTGGTGTTGGGTTGATGGTTGGACTGATGATCTTAGAGGTCCTTTCCAACCTTAATGATTCCTAGTTTTTACTTTCATTATAAATAATACAGCCACCAAGTCAGGAAACATGGAATTGCTACTCTACCCTTAATTGGTTTACTGGTGGACTTGGTAGTGTTAGGTTAATGGTTAGACTGGATGATATTAAAGGTCTTTTCCAACCTAAACGATTCTATGATTCTTAAGGTTTTGCCTTCAACTGCAGAACTGCTGAGATGTGACAGTAATAGTGGCAGGTGTGGGTTTTTTTTTTTTTTAAATTCTAAGCTCTCTGCTTGAGTTGCTTCCCCATTTGAAAGCTTTGCTGTTTTCCAGCATTCTAGTTTTATTTTGTTTTTTAAACAAGGCTGTAGTATTTACAGAGAGAGAAGATTGGGAAGTCAGACACCAAGTAAATTAAGCTCTGTTCTAAAACAAAACCAAACAAGTGTATTCAAGTCTGTTACCTACCATACAAGCAGGCCTCTGTACTTCCCAGCATTCCAGCCAGAACTTCAGCCATTCATTCAGCCCACACTTTTGTTAACTTGCTATACCTACGAGCATTTAAAAACTGCAACTCATATTCTAAGAAATGGAAACACAGGTAATATAAAATAATTTATTCACATAATTTACATACAGAATATGACTACTTTCTTTGAAACAGAAAGCTTATATGCGATTATACAGGGTGTCAGACAACTCTACGCAAGCAGTGTTATGTCACATCTTTGTAAAAATGCTAAATAGGCATTGAGATTACACCAACCTTTTCTTACATCCTTCACTATTATAAAACTTTCATACACAAAACAGAACACAAAATTGTCCTATCTCTATTCAAATTAAATTTGTTCTTTAAAAAAAAAATCCTCTAACAAAGTGCATATGATTTCCTGCAGGGGAAAAAATGTGTTGCCCCAATTAACAAGGTAGATAAGGCACCTTAAATCTTGGTAATGAAATAGTTGTGGGTTTTTTTTCCTTGTAATATGAATGCAAGCTAAAATGTACACAACTAAATGTAGAATGGTTATCGCCTCAGAAAGTACTTAGGGCAATTATTTCATAGCCAATCCCCACAAATTTATTTTTAGGCTCTATCAGTGCAAGTGATTTAAACATGCCACATGTATCAGGAGCTAAACACTTGCATACATAAAATATCTACAAGATATACAGTACATGGAGCTTTATCTATAGATTAATCTATTTCATAATGTTTACAGTAAGACAATATTTGGATAAATATTTCAAGTTAAATGGATTAGGCAGAGCACAAGATACTGTCTGAACAGAAAATGGTGGTGGTGGTGGGTTTTTTGTTTTTTGGGAGGGGCGCAGAGAGGGGTTGACAGTATGCTTTCAAGTAAGTTACTTTACATTGGGACTGTTAGTCCCTTTTCCATCACCTCAAGAAGATACTGCTGCTAGCAACATCTGATTGACGGAGGCCCAATAATGTAGCAATTTGCAGTAACAGTAGCTTTTCTGTGTTTTTCCTTATTGACAAAATTTTAAAAGCTCCTTCAGAAGCCTCCCAGTAACCCCTGAAAAGGCAAACATTCTCAAACTTCATCAAGTATTTCAAAATTAACTAGATGCTTACATGAAAATATTTGCCAGTAAATGATTATCCAGTCCAAAGCTGAAGGCAGATTTCTTGAAAGCATAACAATACCATTTAAACATCAGTTTCACTTTCATAACAAATCATTTGTTTTGCAAAAGTACCTGCTGGTATTAAATTACAGGAGAAAAATTTAGACTACTTAAATCTACACACTCATTTTTGTGTAATAAGGAATTTCAGAATAAATATTGACTCTTTGAGTGACCACCTGACTTTGAGACTGTGTGAGCCTTGTTACCTCATCAAGACAACCTTTCTGATGAGGGACGTAAAAAGTTAGA
Source organism: Pelecanus crispus (assembly GCF_030463565.1). Taxonomy (NCBI): domain Eukaryota; kingdom Metazoa; phylum Chordata; class Aves; order Pelecaniformes; family Pelecanidae; genus Pelecanus; species Pelecanus crispus. The sequence goes on along the minus strand of NC_134676.1, from coordinate 69,735,330 downwards.
CTAAAATCTAAAGCTACACCAGCATTTTATAGCAAGTTACAGTACACGTAGACATGCAACATGAGGAAAACAATTCAAATTCAGCTGCTTCAAAGTAGCAAATCCTCAAAGAAACCACATTATATAATGATGGTTTAAATCCAATGTCTTTGTGCTACTTTGCGCAAGGGAAATGAAGTCAGCAGAGATACAAACACCAAGGAAAAGAAATGGTATCTATCCCCTTGTTTTCAATTTTAGAAGGAAATTAGCATTTATACTAGTAAACATTAACCTCTTCCTCCCACTCCAATAGGACAGTTGCAAAGATTAACATTGTGTAGCATCTTTTAGTAAATTGTGTTTTTCCCGTTGTTCTTGATACATTTTGAAGGAACTAAACTCATTTGGCTTTTCAGGTTAGGATCTTTTAGTTTATGTAATTAAAAACTCTTACAAAAATACATCATTTGGAGATGGTAATAAAAATACCTGCAGTGCTGAACGTATCTATATATTTACTACACTTCCAGTATTTGCACCCTGATCTACAGAGATTACACATAAAACTTTCATTCCTCCTTCTAACACACTAACATAACATACTTCACAAAAAGAAGTAGAGAACTTGTATAACCAGTACCACAAGCTTTAGCATTAAAATTCAAAGGGATATTTGTCACAAGATTAAGCATTTTTTCATTGCACTTTTCTGGAAGATAGTCATGCACCCATTATCAGCGCCTAAACAAGTGAAACTATAAGCCAGCAGCCGCTGGTCTGGTCCAATGACATCGACGTAGTGGTTCAGATGTCAAGATTTAAAAAGTATCCAGGTTACTTCAGAAGGAATCCGTTTCATCTCAATGGAATTTATTAACAACAGCTTGGCTGACAGTAAGTGTGGCATAATGAACATCACAACAAATCAGATACTCTTTTCCTGTTGCATTAAACCCTCAGATCCCAGGTTTTTATAAAGCCAATTTGCTATTCTGAATCATCCACTTCCATAAAGATATCACTGAAAAAATACTCAGAGATTCTGGTTGGTTCTTCTTCCTTCTCTTGATGTTTAGCACAAAGGGGTGGCTTTTCAGATGGCTCATTACTTGGAACCTAACAGAAAAAGAAAAGGCTGCTTTTAACAGTCTTAATCTCTGTGTGTGTGTATATATATATAAAAAAATATATATATATGCACTTGAGCTTCCAATTTAGATAAGAAGTTTAGACAAAAAATTCAGAGTTTACTGAAAAGGGGAAACAAGAATATACATGTGCAGAGAAAACACAACTTAGCTCCCTTAGAAGTTTCCTACGCATGCACAAGTCAGGATTTATTCACTGGAGTAAATATCTCTCTCAAAACATGAACACTGCATACCCACCTGCCCACTCCTGAAACAACCAATTCACTGTTCTTCATATCTCAGAAATGCAACGGCATTCAAAAGTAAACACATACCGTAACTGCAGCATCAGCAGCTACATTCTCATGCTCCACAGATGACGATGTGCTTGTAGAGAGAACGGAACAAGATTCCCTATCATCCTTAGTGGATGGAATGGGTTTTTTTAGACTTCGCTTTGGAGTCACAATCCGAGGCTTTTGGATCTTCCCTCTGTTCCCTTTGGTATCTTCTGCAGATTCAGAACTACTTTTTTTACAAATTAAAGATAAAAATCCCAATGGTTTTCGTCCACCCCTGTTCAAGACAAATACAGTCAGGATGTCATAGGATTGCTCCATAAAAGGAAGATAAACAGTATTACAGGAGTCCAATTCATTACAAAGGAAACAAATACGCACCTCTGAGATCTATGAAAATTCCAAGAAAAACACCCAGAAAGTCATTCTGAGACAGGTTTTTGTATTACTGAATATTCTGGCACAAGAGTTTTTCTAAGAGTTACAGAGACTCTTGACAATCTCCAACCCTGAGAACAGGAACCTACTATTTGCTACTAAACCGGAGCCTGTAACAAGCTACCAGATCTTCAGAAAGAGATTCCAAGAGGAATGGAGACATACTCCTAAAGAACAAACTGAAGAGAGCATCCTTCATGTAATCAACAGAAACAGAAACCTGATTCCCAAGGACAGGGCCACAGCAGACTCTCTTGAACACCAGAAAGAAGACTATTTGCTGCAGGGTTTCAGCCTATTAACAGCATCATACCTAGTACCAGTGAACTTACAGAAGTCACAGTGATGAGGGAGGTACAGAGAGTATATACTTTTCATGTTGTTAAGAATTTGCAATTTAGAAAGTAAACTTTAAGGCAAGGATTCTGATGTTAATGCATTACTACCCAATTGCTGTGGATGTCCCAGGTACAAATAACCAGTTTTAGTACTCACACAAGCATAATGAAAGAATAAACAACAGGATCAGAAGAGACCAGTGGAGCACCACAATCAAAATCAGTGAGTGCAAAAGCAATAGAAAGCAGGAACTCAAACACTTAGAACATTATAGAAAGGTATATTAAAAAAAAACCCCACAGTTAGATGGATAGATAAGAGGAATATCCTCTGACCTTTCAAGATTGAAACTCCTTTGGGGAAGTGACACATCTTAAGTTAGTCCTAAAAATGCAGGGTGCTGAGTACTACACCAGTAACAAATCTTACTGGCAGAAGGATAAAAATCAAAACAAGTGGATGGGTGTAAATATCACAGACTGAGCTGAGGAAAACAATAATTATCGTAAATCCGTACCATAGCCAACGGATGTTTGCCTCACAAGAGGCATCTGTCAGTGTCTAAATAGACACACCATAGGTCACTAGTGTCCCTTAGTCAATCTGCTCATTTAATGAATAAAGTAATTCAAATTTCAAAGCAGACAGTTTGATCCTTTCTAATTTGCTGAAGAGGATAGATACTGTAACTCTTAGCCATGTAGGTCAAACAATGGTACTGCCCTTCTTGTAATACTAAGTGGGAAAAGGATATAAAACCGTCAATACAGAAACAAGGTCTTTTTTACAGAAAAGGCTGACAAAATGTTATTGTATAAATACCTGAGTAATGGAGTTTTTGAAGATGATGCTAGGCTTCCAGTATGTTCCAACTGTCCAGATTCATGCACATCCCCCTGCTTTCCTTGTCCACTTATTTCTGCTTTTCTGTTAGAGGTTAATCTGGACATCACCTCCTCTTCCCGTTTGGATGCTGAATTCTCAAGTGGTGCTTTCCCTAAGTTCTCCAAAGTCTCAAGCTGGCTTCTCTCAGCTGGTGGTGACATAGACTCAGACACTAACACAGAGGTAAGTACTTTTTCCTTTGCTGAAGCCTCTGTTCTTTGAAAAGGATTCCCTGTAGAAAGAGTTGACAGTCATTCAAGGACTTCAGTGATAACACAACAGCCCAAAAGACATGTGTGATGTTAAGATGGCTTGCACCATTACAAGAGTAATTTTTTTTCTTTTTTTTTGTCATTTTCTTTTTTTAAGTCACCACTAAGAATTAAAAGTTCACAGTCTACTGTTGAAGTCTGTAAGATCTTACAGGTGTTATGGGGGAAAGCTCGAAAAGCTAGTAGAAGCGTGGTTTTACAGCATAACCCCTCCCCCCTCCTTTACAGCACACCACAGAACTTAGCCAAGTCATCTAGCTGTTTAAGCTTCCACAATTTCCCTTTAATGTCTTTTTCAGGGCCAAAAAATAGTTCTCCAAACCCTTCACAGGCTCAGATCACTGAAGACTGCATTGTCAGCAATTCTGCTTTCCCTCTAATTCTTCAAAGGCAGATTAAGCTTTCAAACAATTACATTGTGCATATATTTTTTTAAAAGACAAATACAACATAAAATAAAAATAAATTATTTTGGCATAGCATGGTTAAAATACCAGCTAATATGTTTGGTTATTAGCGCTCTCCAACAGGTAGAAATATTTGCTTAAGAGAAGATTCAAAGGTCCAAAAAATCCTCTGAAGTTTAGACTAGCTACAGAAATGTTTTTAGAACCATTATTAAATTAACAGCCAGTTATGTAATCCAACACACCTAGTTTATAGCAGGAAACACGGAATGGTGGTAGTAGGGTATTACTGGGAAAATTTTATTATACTTTGTTTTGAGTTTAAGTTTACCTACCAGAAACTATCATTGGAGCATTTGTGGATTTAATTGAATAACCCTGTATTTAAAAAAGAAAAAAAAAAAGAAGTTATTTCTCTACTTCTTTCAATATAGAAGAGAGAATAAAAGTTGATGAAGTCCTATCACACATGTACAGTTCTAAGAACAGGAGTGATACAGAAGACGACATCTTCAGTACAGTATCATTCATCACTTAACTCATTTCCTGAGCTGGCTTTTCAAGGTGTTCTTATGACAAATGACTCAAGACAAGTATGTCAAGATGAGAAGTCAAAGAAGGAAGAGGACTGTCATCCAGTCCTTCCTAGAAAAGCTCTCTGAATCATGTGGGGAATTATCACCCATTCCCTCACCCAGACACACTACACAATCTTAGCCTACTCACAAAAGTCAGCAGTAGTCACTGCCACAAGCTTTGGCATATTCTAAAAGCACAGAGCTGAAAACATGCTGGCCAGTTTTTATTTGCAGCTTGTTCGCTATGTTGAAAAACGGTAGGAATGTATCTACCACCTTCTTCATGTAACAGACACCATAAGGAATCATAACATTGTTCAGTGAACCTAGCCAGTCTGCCAGTCATCCAATATACATCCAGAGTTTCCCCTCCTACAATGTCATTGTAGGAAAAGCTGCGGTGAATGAACCAAGTACAACATATTGCCAGTCTGCCTACTAGGAAGCCTAATAAAAAAAATGGAGAGCCTACAGATTCTCCAAAAAATTAAAACTAAATCAACAGCCCAAAAACTGTTGTAAAGTTCAAAATAAAAAGCAATCTATGGGTGTTGATCTTCCTTTTCAGTTGTACAGGCAGTACATTTTTATTGTTTAACGATGTCACCTGCTTAAACATAATTAAAATGATCTACTGTGTGTTATGCATCTACACTATGCATAAAGACTCACTTACCAAATTACCACCTTACCTTATAAGCAGTTTCCAAGTTACCTTCCACTGCAACAGTAGACAGAGTTTTCTTGGCAGGAGGAAAATCATTCGCTTCAAGCTCAGCAGCTGACCTTTTTTGAGTTGTCCATAAATTTGGAATGGGCCCTGCTGATGCACTCTCTAGTTGTTTCGTTTCCATACTGCTGTTTGAAGGTGCAGCAAATTCATCAGCTGTAGTTGTCATGGATCCAATGCTGTTTATACATAAAGTCATTATTGTGACTGTACAAGAAGCCAAAGTTTACCTTGTATAACATTTCTGTATGGAAATTACACATGGATCTACAGTGATACTCTTTCTTGCTTAATGTCAATATTAACTTCAAATGTGCTACATATTACCAAGAAACATTTTGCTGCGCTATCTTGAGTTAGAAGATTGAGGTTTTCTAGTCATAATTGGATCTAGTTACTTTAGAAGCTGTTCTATTTGAACTCCATTTGATATTTTCATAAAATGTGAAAATTTGACAACTGATTAACTGCCCTAGAAAATCCTAAAATACAATATTATTTATATGCACAGTTGAATCTTCATCCCCATGCCCCCACAGCCTTCCACCACCCCCCACCAGGCATGACCTCAAAAGACAGCAAGACATCTAGGGAAGCAGCAGACACGAGGGAAATAGGGTAAAGAAGTAAGGGACAGTGAGACAGAAGATGTACCCTAACTCTGCCCGTCAGCAATTCTGTCTATCATCAGTAGTTCCACAGGAATTAGAATTCTTACATCGTGTAGCCAAAATTCACTCAAAGACCTATCCTTTCAATAACTAGGGAATGACATTAACATCTGATGTCACAGGGCAAGGTCCTCCATAATGATGTGGAATTGCATCACACCTCTAGTTATGATCTGAGGACTTACGTTAATATGGTAATACTTTTTTAACAACTTTGCAACACTTCCTATTCTTCAGAATGGTCTTTTTCCTTTGATGTTGGGTTTTTTCCTCCCAAACTGACCACGAGAATTAGTTCAACTGTAATGTTGAAACAACAATTTTGTTACATTGTATTGAGGAGTACTCCTTGTAAAAGAAACTCAAACCCTTTGTACTGCAGTACTGCAAGCCAATTATTATTCTGTTGAGTAATTAATTTGCTTGCTTTTTCAGCTCTTCTGCCTTTTGAACATGGCACAAACTCAAGAGAATGATATCTGAATTTATGTTGACTGTTTATCATGTTCTCCAGAAGACCATCTACACTAAAAATTTGGAAGAGCAATTAATAAACAGCTACTTTACAAAACTGTTAAATTACTGTAAAAATGCAAACATGCTTAGATTTTTCATTTCAATTACTTTTCATTCTAAGTATCCATGGCAGAATAGACTCAGGCTGGACAAATGACTTCTACTAAAAAGGAAGACTTGCTCTAAAGGATAAATCAGAATTAAGGTTCACACGAAAATCCCAGCTAACTAACAGTAACTTTAAACCACCGATGAGATCTTTCTCAAATCTGATTAGAGCCCTTTTCCCTTTCTTAATTCTCTGACCAGTCTGCCAAAATTATTTCCTCTTGCATTTCTTCTTTTGAGAAGTTCTAATCTGTAATGCACAAGGTTCCTAAAAAGGGTTTCACTTTGCTAAAAAAAAAAAATAAAATAAAAAAAAAAAAATTACCTCTTCACTTCAGTCACACTTGTTTCACTTGCATGTATTGGGCTGATAAGTATTGGGGCTGGTAGTAATGGTTCTGAAGTTTGTTCCAGCAAAGCAGATGCATCAAACTCTTTTGAGTCAGCTGGGATTTCCACCAATGTTAAAATGAATGTCTGTTCCTCCTCTGGACATCTATGATCATCATTCACTATGATAATTTTTTCAGGGAAATAAAGAAATAACAAAAATCTATTATTCAAGTTTGAAATTACACTGTTCTCTTCATGCCCTCCCTACCTTGAGTAATTCAATTTTTTAGGCACTCATTTCTCCATGGAAAAAAACACTGGGGATATTCTTGAGACAGTATGCTTCCTTTCTTCCTAGATAAGATATGCATCTTCACCCCCTGGAGCCTATTCATTGCAGTGGAGTCCTGATTACCATTCAGAATGAAGAATATTAAAAATGCCTGGTAGGGATGGAACTTTTAAAATGGGTGTTCTAGCATTAAAGAACAATTCACAGTTTAATTAAACTTGTGTAACGGTGGTCAAATGGCCCTCTCTCTTTAATTGCAACTGTCAGGTATTAAGAGTTACTTCTTTAAATGGCAGGAGTCTGCTGTTTTGCTGGTAAACACAAGGATTTTTTTCCCCTCACTGCGGACATGCAGAAGAGGACCCAAGAAGTATAGTCTTGAATTTAATAAATGAAAAATATAAATAATTTAATCAACAGATGGACATTAACAGATAACTGCCAACTGCCATCCATTAGAATGAATTTAAGGAGAGAACATTTGTAAAGTTTTCAAAAGATGGAAAACAGCAGTGCTGCTCCATTACTTAAGACAGCTCTCATTCCTGATGATATAAAGCTGCTGTTATTCCAACCTCAATTCACTTTGGTTCTTTATCCAATTAAAAATGATTTAAGATGCGCCATCCCAAGATCCTTGCAATAACACAGGCGTAACAACAGATGTCCAAGAAAAAGTATTAGCCCTATCTTTTTCACATGCTCAGGAGTTACAACTTTGGACCACAGCTTTCATGTAAAGTAAGTATTCTGGGCTTCTGACACAGTGATTTTTGCATACCTTAGACAAGTATTTGTTCCAAACCAGCTCCATTCCAATTAGGTTTAGGGAAAAGCAGCCATCACCTTCATACCTTTCATCACATCTAATCACTTAGGAGTTAATCTGCTGACTCACTACAGCTACAGAGGGAAGTCTGGTTGTTTTCTTCTTTTTTCTTCCCCTCTTCTCCTTTCTCCTCTGCTCCACACTTGCACAGTCCAGCCCTCCTACTCACACAACTCTTGACACTGGTATTCACTCGACAACTTCATGAGCCACTATAGTTCACTAAGCAGTGGAAAACTACACAGGTTCTCTCCCTCTGTCACATTCAATTTTTGATGGATAAGTGAGTCAGAGACTCATAAAAGGCTCTAACAACTGCTAAACCTAGCACAAGGTAAGCAGCAAGAGCTCACAGCAGGGTGGAGAGAGCAAGAAGCTTCCCTTCCACTGATATTTAAACTTAATGAAGTGCCATTCAAAAAGCTCCCAAGTCTAGTTTGTGTTAATGAAATGATGATAAGAGGCTAGGGAGGGGAATGGCACAGTGCTGTGGGTCATTATTTTTATTAATGAAATAGACTGATAATTCATGTCAATGAAAACATTTTAAATTTTTTTTATTCATCTTTGTGTAACTGCAAGATACACAAGTGTGGGCTTTTACTAACTTAGAATATTAGCACGTTATACCTGAAGTCTCTTCTGTGCTGCTTACACATTGTTGTCGAGCATCCTGAGCACAAGCTTCCTTCTAGAAATAACACATTTGAAAGTTAATAAACAAGTTAATAACAAGTTAATAAATCTGAGAAATAACTCTAGCAAACAGGAAAGAAACAAAGCATGTCAAACGCTGAAGAGCCAAAAAAAAAAAAAATCTAATGACATCATTATAATTGCATTTTGTCAGCTTTTACTTCTAGCTCTTCTAGGTTGAAGGATATTAGCCTGACAAGGACCAGAAACACTTGGGCAATATAAAATTCATATGCAGCTCATTGTCTGTATTGATTGTTTGTCAAAATAAATTTATATTTCCTACAGCACACCTCTGTCAGAGATGACTCACATAATAAATTGCTCAGTGACACTAAGAACACAAATTCCCCCAACCATTACAAAACCACTGAGTGCCAAAGAAAAACACCAAGCTCTGCAACTGATCTATCCTTTCCCTTTTATGGCATGTACCTTTGCTAAAACCAGGAATACTCCACTGCAGGTTGCCTCTTCTCACACTCTCTGCCAATCCTGTAAGACCCAAATCATTCTTGTACCTTGTTCTAACAAGAGATCAGCCTTGACACATCAACAGGTTGTACTGGGAAAACAAGCTACTACCCATCAGCTGTTCCACTGTAACTATATGTACAGTGATCTCAGGCAACACTAGAAAACCTGAGGGTACTGAGAATGAACCTTTCTCTCATGAAGAAATAAGATACTTCTTGTTTATACTGGAACAGGGATACACAAACCACTGCATAGAAATGGATGTAAAAGACATACTGTTTGTCCATGATAATACGCATGTAAAACTCTTCATTGAGTTTTGAAATAAATGGGAAAGAGTATAGCAAAGGATGAACTTTGTTCTAAGCAAAGCAAATGAAGGTGAAAATGAAAATGCTGCGTCCAACAGTGACATTTTAACTTAATTTTAATTTAAACAAATGTAACAGTAAGAGGTCAGACTGAATGAAATCGTAGGTAACTTCTATCAAAACTCTTCAAAGAAATTGCTCAAAGTTTTGCTAATATATTGATCACTTATTGCTGAAATGCTATAAACTGAGGCTTGCAAAGATTAAGTTTGTCTGAAAGATTAAGATTGGTTATGCCTTTGCAAAAAAAGAAAGTTTCATTCACCAGCTGAAGTACCAGGTCTTTAAAATGGGTGAGTACATTTGCACTGAAAACCTCCTCCTTTACAGAATTTCAGAAACTGGGCAATTCTAGACTGTAATTAAATTAAGTTCTTTACCTGAGTAAAGTTGATTGTGCATATATTGTGTTCAGGGGGACAAGGATTTTGCTCAGGAAGTCCATCCACAGAACTTTGATTTGGATGATCCTCTAGTACAAGGTGACATTTTTCAGGTTTTGGTGATGCAGTTACAGGTCTTAAATCTCCTGAATTTCCACAAGCATCTCTCATCTCTGTTCTGCAAAGTATATAGTTAATCTAGTTAATTTGAAACCAACTGAAGATATCGTGCACATGGGGTAAATTCTGTATAATTTTTTAATCTGAAGCTTATGTAGTTACAGGAAACAGGTCACCTGTTTAAAAACTACATCTTTCTACTAAGCAAAATGCATAATCTTTGAATAAGTCTACATTAAGTATTTCAAGAAAAAGCCTCCCTAACACCACTAATTGAGACTTTACTACTAAAAGCATGACAAAGCAAGAAGCCATACAAGCTCATTAACATTTCCAAACTGATCAACTTCTTAGCACTTCCTTTCAGACACAGTTTCATAGGAGACAATTAAGCAGCAAAGTGAGTACTAAGTTCCGAAACAGCAAACATAGGTTAATATTTTACCTCCAAAAGCTGTAGGACAACATGCAAGAGAGAAAAGCCTTAAAAATAAGTCTAAACTGTACACTTAACATGCATAAGCATGCACAATATTGGTAACCACACTGTTTCTATCACAGACGCATGCTACACGTGCATTTCAGCTGCATATTTTAAGAGACTTTAGGAATAAAGTTAATATTAACTGATGATTCTTCCTACCTCTCAGTTTTGTCTACTTGCTTGGTAAGTTCCACACTTCTAGTTGCAAAATCATGAAGAACTGAGGAATCATCTGCAGTTGGTCTGACCTGTTCTAGTTCTACCTTCTGCATTTCTGCAGTACCTCTCAGGGTTGTAGACTCTAGGGTATGTAAGAGTAAAAATTAAAACAGTTTTTTGTGTGTGTGCATGTGTGTATATATATGCACATTATTTTTTACACATAAGCTTTTGTATATTGAAATGTGTATATATGTAGATGTGTACATATAAACACACTACAAAATTATTAACAATTTTGCTGTATATGTACACGTGTCTTATATAAATGAGACATATACACATATCTCACCTTGCCTTTGGCGTGTTGTGCATTTTGCCAGTGATAGGAAGATAATTAAGAGTCTGAAGACCACCTTTTTTTGTAATTACTTTAAGAATACCAAAACAGTATATCTCGCCTTCTGGATTTAATAGAAGGGAAAAACAGTAATACTAGAAAAAAGTACACTGTATTGTACTGCATTTCTGTAATCGGCAGTCCAGTAATTTAAAGGCTTTCCAGGTAATTTAAGACCTGCACAGAAAAACTGCTATTCAGATTTCATTTAATTTTATATTGAAAGGTATACTCATGTGTAAGACTATACCATAAATGGATGCCCTACATTACAGTGGTGATGCACCACCTGTGAACATGAACAGAAAGTGAAGACTATGTTCAGATTAGTTTCATTTCATAAAGAGATGTGAATCCATCAGAAGAAACCATTTTCAGAAACCTAGGATAAGAAACATGCTTACCACTTTGCACTTGCTCTAGTTCTTCCACAAATACATTTGTATTAAGTGACTTCTGAGTTACGTTTTCATTGGACCTCAATACTCCAAAGTCTGGTTCAGGCTTCAGGAGTCCACCTCTTGTCAATCTCACACTATTCACCGCAGGTAAAGAGCTATCACTGCAAGTAAATAGGAAAAAATGCCATCAATATAGTACTTGATTTTTGACAGTTAGTTGTGAGATGAAATTAGTATTTCCAGCAAAGATCACTGTGCAGAGATAATAGAGATGGAATAGATGAGACAATGAAGATCTGAAATACAGGCTGGAGCTGGGAGAGGAGACAGAAGACTATTTGGCAGAACAAAAACCAAAAATCATCTGGGAATCAGAACAGGCAGGTATACTGCAAACTAGGATGTTCCCTACCTACAGAAAAAAATGAAAAATTGAAATATTTAAAAAACATGAGAAGATCAGAAATCTAACACTGATCACATGGTAGTAAGTTCTGGTTAACAATGTAATAAAAGAACTGCTGGACTTAAAGTATCTTTGATTATAATTTTTCTGGAGTACAATCTGATAGTTTGTTCAAGCAATCAACAAGTTAAAATAGTCCTTCAAATAATACAACATGATCACCAGCAGATTTTTTCTGAAAAGGTGTTCCATCAAGCTGTTTCAACATTCACAAATGCTTGAACAAAATTAAAAACCATGAAGCATTAAAAACCATAATGATAGAAGATCAACTGGTTCCTTGCCATCCGTTTGCTCTAAGTCTTTGATCTACATCCCACAGCAGCAATGACACTTAAGCAATTTCCTTGGCCTGACTAGCTGTAAAGTACTTTGGAAAAATGAGCTTGGTAATTAACAGTGATCCAAACTAAGTTTGAATATTCTTTTCTCCCTCACCAGAGTAAACTTAACTTCAGGAGTGAAGAACAAGTTTTACATCCCCCAAATTATACACCAACATCTCATAAAAGTCATAAGAAAGAGACAAGAGGGGGTTTCCAGATTACGTACCAAATTACATAAACTGAGAAACCTGTGCTAAAGCAAGACTGCTTGCAATTCAATAAAAATGGCAGAAAGAACCTAGCAAAAGTAACCAGTGTCAGAGGATCTCTCTCCCTAAAGAAAATGAAGTAGTAATTAATTTAACCTGGTATCTGTAGCATTTTTCTCAAAATATTCTTCGACACCTATTCTTGTGCCAGTCCTTTGATCCTCTACATCAATGTTGTTTCCATCCTCAGAAGGGACCAGCTCCTTGGTAGCAGTGTCTGAAGAAAGTAAATACTGACTAGGACTTCTGTTTTGTTTGGAGTAGGTGTGGGTTACAAGGCTATTGGCCATTTCCAACTCATCTTGAGCAGGTAACATATGTGTCCATTCTGATTAAAAGAACAGAGTAGAAAAGCATAATTTAAGACTCATGTTTGGCATGTACATAAAGCTGTTTTACAGGTGTTCAACTTCAAACCTCATTTAACAAAGGCTGCACTCTCCAAAGATGCAAATTCAAATCCCAGGTGAATGCAGTCCTAAGATAACACTTTTGATAGTAAGAATGCAGAAACTAACATTCAACCAATGAAAGCAGATAATAAATTCCAAATAAAAGTATATAAAAAACTCCACTAGAGCTAGGTAATCTCAGGCTGTAGCTAGTTAGGTGGAAAAAGCTATGCTTCAGGCTAAAGGCCTGAAAAGACCTCTAATAGTTACGGTCATTTAAGCCCGATTCCTTTCTTTTGTCCAATTCATGGGACCAGATAATTCAAACATATCCTTCCCCAAACAGGTCTAAGAAACATCTTTCTAGCACAGTGACACAGCTAGCAGTATCCAGTAAGGTGCCTTACTTTTTCCAGCCAAACTGCATTGCCTAGTCTCCCTATGCATTACAATTCATCAGGACTAAAAGCATAAAAGACTCTTGACCTCCTGCTATGCAGCAGTGTGTGGAAGAGCTTTGCTGCCACTGCTCCATCCCTCCTTTGGTGGACCCAGAAAGTACAAGCAAGGCTTTGTCCCATGAATCAGATCATACCTTCATTGCTTGTTTTTAACTGGAACATTGGATCACCCATTGCAAGTAAAGTCATGGCAGCTTCAGCACTTCCATCATTAATTCCTGCAAAGTCGTTAAAAGTGATGTTAAGTCACAAGCACATTACCCAGAAATCCAATTATCCTTATTCAAAAAGCATTTGACGCTATCATCAATATAGTGAAGGACGTATTTTTTTAAATTGTTGCCATTCGTGGATCACGATGGTTGCAGACAGACAGTGATTCTCATCCGCTAAATTCAAACTATTGTAAAAACACTGAGCAGCAACATTATTCCATTTAATGGTGTACTGGGTACAGGCAGCAAGGTGTTGGCAGCAGAGAGGGCTGCCCTGGACACAGCTGGTTCCAACTGACCCCCGCAGGACACAGGTGAGCCTGTCAGCCAAGATGGTGGCACCTTTGGGAAACATATTTACGAAAGAGGAAAATGTTGCACAGCAGTGAAGAGTGAGGGGAAAACTATCAGAAACAACCCTGAAAACACCAAGGTTGGTAAGGAACGAGCAGGAGGAGGTACTCCATGTGTGGGAGCAGAGATTCCCCTGTAACCTATGGAGGAAAAGTAGATATTCCCTGAAGAAATTGCACCCTGTAGAGGACCCGCAGTGGAGCAGACTTATCCTGAAGGACTGTACCACACAGGAAAGACCCCACGCTGGAGCAGTTTGTGAAGGACTGTATCCCATGGGAAGGACTCCCCACTGGAGCAGGGGAAGAGCATGATGAGGAAGAAGCAGCAGAGATGAAGTATTAGGAACTGACTGCAACCCCCATTCCCTGTCCCCCTGAGCTGCTTAGGGAGAGGAGGCAGAGGAGTGGGAAATGAAGGTGTGAAGTTGAGCCTAAGAAGGTGGGGAGGGGAAGGTGGTTTAGTTTTTGTCTTTGTTTCTCACCATCCTACTCTATTTTATTTGGCAATAGATTAAATTAGTTTTCCCCAAGTTGAGTCTGTTTTGGTAGGTGATCTCCTTATCTCTATCTCAACCCAGGACCTTTTCCTTTTTATTTTCTCCCCTCAGCCTGTTGGGGAGGAGTGGGTGAGCAGCTGGGTGGGCATCTCTCAGCTGGCCAAGGTCAACCCACCACAAATGGAAAAGAAAGAGGTAACAGTTTAATCACAGAAATCCACAACCTATAGTGTTGATCCATATCCCAGTTTAGACTCCCAATTCCTAATCTCTACCCAGAATACATCCCTTTGCCTGTCACTAGCTGGTCATATCAGACAAAACATTTCCATCCTTCAAAGCTATTGTAATGAAATAAATTGAAAGAACAAAGTAGGCTTCCCCTCCTTCAACTAAGACAGTAGCCCACTCGTTTCCAGTGCTTCCTAGGAATATGTATTGAGAATGTATTTAAAAGTGAAAGCTACTCTAAACATTAATAGATCCATAACAGTTGGTAAGATATCTCACATGGAAAGAATATCTGCTTCTGGAAGACTGGGATCACAGTCTGTCACACATGCTATTTTGCCAGTTTAGAATGTTAAAGTTGGAGACCGTAGAGATGACCAAGCTATGAATCTGCCCTATGAATCTTTGCATCACTCAGCCACACATCAAGCAAGCTGCCAAGTAAGCACTTGCAAAGCTTCCTCTTCTCCCAGTACAACTAACCACAACATAGGAAAGTGATAGACAGGACACACAAAGGGCACATTCTGACCCTGGGAAACAGAATCTTGCAATGCTTGTTCCCCCTACCTGATAGAGAACAGTAAGAAAGAAAATGGTTTAAATCTTCTCCAAAACATAAACGTCCAGTACCTCATTAGCAGGCTTTTTTATAAGATACATAAACCTCCAAACTTCCAGCAAGAATAACTACATATTAGTAGCAAGTTAACGGGAAAGATATGAACAAGATTGTTTCGTATCTACCTTTGTCCACCTCTGGGTTTTCATGTATGGTTGTTTCCTTAAATAAAAAGAAAAACAATATCAAAGTTCTATATAAAACGAGTCCACAATTTTAATTTAATGCTTACGGGTAAAGTCTCTGCCCAAAGGTTACCCTGCCTTTGAAAGGGTATTTTAAAGGCTGACAATATTTACTTACATAGTTTTGCCACAGCTGTGTCCCTCATATATATGTGGGACGGGTAAGAATCTATTAAGCTATACTGTTACAAGCAGAAATGGCAAACAGACACTGCCCACATAGTTTTGTATGTACTATGAAACGAACAAACAAAAACCCCAAACAAACAAAAAAGGACATTCTTACAGTTGTTGAGGTGCTTACCTTTTCCTCCTTCTGCACCACTGGCTGGACAGATGCATGAGAAAGACTTTCAACATCAGCAGCCACCTGCACATCCGGTATATTCACAGATATTTCCAGCTGTAAAAATAAAATTTTAAAAGTATTTCAGTTCATCAGCCCCAAAAGAAAATCTGTCAAATGCAAATTTTTATAAACCACATACTTAACCGCATCTTGAACATTTAGTGGGATCCTTCCCAAAAATCATGTCTTATACTACATACCTTCTGATTTCATCCTGTATGAAGAGGAGGCAGAACTAGTGGTGCTCCTTGTAACTAACTTGAAGCATCCAACAACCCAAGACCTTGTTTCTAATTGCTTATTACTCCAAACTAAGTTATGCAGCTAAGATCTTTCATGGTGGCTGTTTAACTAACAAAACCTATTTCAGGTTTCACACTTTTCCTGCTTTTTAAGTCTTCAGAAAAGAAAAAGAGTTCAGCCTTTTTCCAAAATAAGACTAGGGAATACACACAGACCCCCACACACAGACAGACACCCACCCACCATTCTACCTATAATTTTTTTTTTCTTCTTCCTTAACACTGTCTTTTCACAGAGAACTTCAAATTTTTAACATTTTCAGAAATGAGGACTTGAAATTTGGCAGAAAAGGTTACAATATTTCCACTGAAGTTCTTATGAAAAACACTGCTCAATCTGGGTAGCTTTCAAAGGCTTGCATTTTTACAGATACTTTCCACTGATCTATTTAAATTTGACAACAGCTGAGTCCTCAGGTATCTAACCACATCCCTTACTAGTACTTATGGCTCCTGTGTGTTAAACCAGGAAACATGGTCTTCATCCCCACACGTAATATGTTCCACATCTTTGAAATGAAGGAATTCAGCAAAAATTTCCATGCAACAACTTTCCTGTCCATTATTGTTCTAGAGAGTCTCCCTTGGTGTTTTGACTGAGCTTTAAGTTCTCTTGCTGTTTCACTCAGAGAAAGAAAGCGTGATTAATTCAGGAGACAAAAAAAGCAGGATTTCAATGGGAGAAGAGAGGAAGATGACTAGTAGTAGTAGTAAGCAAAAAGAACTGAAGTGAATGGAAAGAAGTAGTGATGAAGATCTGAGGCATGAATGGAACAGGTTGGATAAACAGATTTGGAACAAAGTGAAAAGAAAGAAAGAAAAAAAAAAGACTGTGAAGACACATCACTAAGATAAGACAGGCTAGAAAGGACGAAAAAAAAGCAGAGAAGTCATGTTGAATGATAGGGCAAAAAAAATAGCAAAATGTCTAAACCTTTGAGGACAATCTCCTTCAAGACTTTAAACAGAGTCCACTGTTCCCAAACGTCAGTTTTGTGAAGTTCCCCCATGACAAAAAAGTATGCCATTTCCTCTCTAGTGACTGGTCTTAGTAGATATGATACCAAGTCTTGCTACAGTCTTACAGTCTCAAGTTTTATTCTGGTCTAAGAATACAATTAAAACATAGGCCTGCACTCTAGGCTTAAAGTTTCCACTCTACAGATGGTCCATGGAAGAATTAAAACTTACAGCTTTTGAAAAAAAAATTGACAAAGATGCAGATGGTCTCTCATTGACAGTAGCAGGGACTGAGGCCCATGGATCTGCCCATGCCAGACAGAGCAGGAACATCCCTGAATGGACTGCAGCCCATGGAGGACCCATGCTGGAGCACAGGCAAGGAGCAGAGTCCATTGCAACATCAAACTCTACAGCCTGAACCAAAGGGACAAGGGCTGGAGATTTTAATGGATATATGATTAAACTTTTTTTAGCCCATTACTTGAGTTGCATGCTATAGTAAGTACTATAGCAAGAACAACATGAAACAAGGGAAGACAAGCCTCACAAGAAACCAGGCAAGTGCAGTAGTGACCAACCTGAGCTGGCTTTGGCACCCACAACACGCTGCCTCTCCTGAGCAACATGTAATACATGGAGCCCAAGGCATGGACCAAATAACTCACAGGACATTTGATGGACATTTTAAGGGGGTGACCCACAGACCAAGGAATGTATCTTATGTATATATCAAAGGACAGGAAGAGAAGTTGTGGGTAATAAGGATGTACTGGATAGTGTAGGCCCTAAGCATGATACAGATGGTATGGAATAAAGGGTGAAGATTGTACTGGGTGTAGCTGGGATTAAGTTAATTTTCTTCATAGCAGCCCACATAGTGCTGTGTTTTGGATTTATGACTACAGTGTTGATAACACACCAGCATTTTTGCTATTGCTGAACAGTTCTTGCACAATGTGAAAGCTTTTGTTTTCCCACTCTTTGCCCCAGCAAGTAGGCTGGGGGTGGGTAAGAGGTCAGGAGAGCACACAACTGTGATAGCTGACCCAAACTGAACAAAGGGATGTTCCATACCATATGATGTCGTGCTCAGCAATGAAAGCTCAGGGAAAGGAGGAGAAAGAGGAAGGCGTTTGTGGTTATGGCATTTGCCTTCCAGAGTAACTCTTATGCAGGCTGAGGACCTGCTTTCCAGGAAGTGCCCTGACAATGGAAAGTAGTAAATAAATTCCTTATTTTGCTTTGCTTTCACATGCAGCTTTTGCTTCACCCATTGAACTGTCTTTATATCAATCCATAAGTCTTCTTACCTTCTTTCTATTTTCTCCTTGACCCACAGGAATGGGGAGTGAGAAATCAGCCCTGTGTGTGCCTGGCTGCTGGTCAGGGTCAGCCCACCTCAGAGTTAAAAGTTTCTTGGTGAGGGGGCCACCTCATACAGAAACATCTCCCTCATTTCCTAACATTGTATGTAATGTAATACAGTAATGTAAAATTGAAAGGCTCCATTTGTTCCATCTTGGGCCTCAAAATACGTAGTAAGTGTGGTACTCTGCACCTACATTCAATCCCAATAAATAAACTGGTGAGCACCCTCCAGACCTATATACAGTTTGTAAACACAGCTGGACCTTAGACCGATGTAGTATTTTGTTCAAAATCAAGTACATGTGCCAAGTAACATTCCGGCTACTCTCAACACTGTTCTTAATGAATTAAACTGAACTGCAGTAAAATCCAAGTACTCAGAGATGCAGTTAGAGTAAAAGCTGTTTAAACAATCAAAACAAAAGTACATATGCAGAACCCAGCTACATGATACCTCCTCCATGGTTTCCTCTATCTGAACAGGAATAGGTTTTGGAGATCGAAGACCTATAGGAACAAACACTGGAGCTTTGTTTACTTCTTCTGGTGCAAAGCTTTCATCTTCATCATCAGGCTCAAAGTCATCTGCCTCCTCCTCCTCCTCCTCCTCCTCCTCCTCTTGAGAAGCCCGAAGGGTCACCAAGGTTGTCTTTGAACTTCTGTACTCCTTCCCAGATTTCTTTCTATGTGTAGTTTTCAAACTTTTGCCTCTAGCAACACTCAGTTTAACTTCTTGCCTTTGATTGCCCTTCTCGCTGCAATCAGCCCCACATTCAGAGGTAGAAGCAGCCGCAGTTCTTAGCTCCAAGACACGTTTTGTCAGCGCTATCCGTTTTGATGACCTTCTGGACTGCCTTCTAAAATACAGAACAAAAGCATGTTTAAAAAAAATGAAGTCCAAGGCATTCCAAAAAAAAAGGGATATCAAATCAAAACAAACTCAATGAATAAAAAAGGATCATTGTGACCAACAATACAATCTACTTACTTCCTAACATATAGTGACAAAAAAGCATCTGCACACCATTTAATCAGAAATTCTAATTTCTTCATGTATGCACAAAGTACTGATTGTAAATGTCTATTAAGCAATTTCAGTGTTGGAAAGCTGCACAATTAAATTTACAAGATACAGAATTCTTTGATTAGAAAAGGATGAATTAATTTTAATTCTGAGGGACATGGAAGTCACATGCTTTTTACGTCATGGGATATTTCCAGTTCTCTTTTGCTAAAGCTGTACTAGGAGCCTCAAACTATGACACTTTAGTAAGACTAATGTCTAGAAACTAGAACTGTTAGATGATAACTAATTATCTGCTCCAGTTTCTCAGACAGCAATCTCTTCAATAATCAGCTGCTTACTGTTTCCCTCCTCAAAGTGATGGGCACTACTACTTTGGGTACCAAAAGTAATTCCAAACATCCTCCAAGAAACATCCTCCTTGGTAAACTGGTGGGGAGGGGAAACAAAGAGCAGCACAGCACACTTCCAGCATGGAGTTTCTGTTTAGGTTAATCCCACAATCCCTGTAGCCCCAATATGGGTACTTAGTCGTCCACCCCCCTTTAAAATCAGGAATTCCTGTTGAAACCAAACGTGGGATGGGTTGGTGGGAGTGCTGGCTGTGTTCATTTTACGAGAGTGCAGGCACGGTAAGAGACATAGGGGTATCTGCATGCATCTGGTGGAGTTCAGATGGAAGACAGAAGGACTGACACCCTGCATGTGCTCACATAACACACTGCAGAACTACGGCTAATAATTAAATTTTAAAAACAAAAGCCAAAACCAATCAGTTGAGCTTACAAGCCAGAATTAGTTGTTTTACCTTGTGAGATTATCTGATTTTTTTTCCTGACAGGTAGAAAGCTGAGAATCATCATCTTGTTCTACTTGACTCTCACTCTCTGATGATATCTCTGGAGACTGAAGTCTAGTATCCTGCCTGATTCTTTTACAAGATGGTTCTTCAGCAGAGTCTGTAAAATTGTGTTTTCTTCTAGCCTCTGAGAAGGATGCAGCTTCCACTGTATTACTGGAGTTTTGCTGAACAGAGGAGACAATTACTACCATATTAACTGGTTTTGGTGACAAAAAGATTTAAAGAGCTAAGTTTGAGGTTCTTGAAAACATGTCCAGCTGTCATCTCTATTAGCTTAGGACATTTTTGCCCATTTTCTTTAATTTTGGGCTCTATAGCAGAACGGTCATTAGACGGTATTATCTACGATGCCTGAGTTCCCAGAGCTGCGGCTAGTTAATAGACCAAGGCCATGCTCAACTTATTAAGAGCAGCAACTCTTCAGAAGCTGGAAAGATGAATAATTTTCTAAAACTACCTATTAATTTGAAGAACAATTTGAAGGAAGGAAAAAAATTTTTTTTTCTGCCCTGGAAACAAACTAGGAAGAAAAAACTGCCACAGTTTACAAAACAGCATTTAAATATTATTCAAAACACACACACAGAGAAACATATTCCAGAACATAAAAAACATCAGTAAGCACAGTTCTGTCAACTATGAATGCTTGGCTAAAACAATATGTTAACTGAAAGACTGCAGTGATCCATCTAGAAAATAAGGAACACCAGATAAACTTGATTCAGGTATCACAACTTCAGACAGAGAAGGAACTAGTCTGGGCTAGGCCAGGCCCGTTCAGCAAATTTAAGTAGAGGAAGGTCTGAACTTTGTTCACATACATTTCAACTTATAAGTATACTTACATGGATTTTAGGTAGTATCTGATGTTAGACCACTGCTTTAATTTCCACTGTTCAATGAGCAACAGACACTAAATTAATTGGTAACAGTGTCAGCATGTTTTTATGATAATGCAGACTTCTGACCATATAAACTGTAAAACTTAAGACAACAGTGTACATTAAATATTTCCAGTTTTTAGATTCTAAATCCATCTATTCAGCATGATTTCCAGTAGTGAATTAAAAAAAAAAGAAAGAAAGAATCACATTAACCTTTCACAGCCATATACTGGATTCTGTGTCATCTATGGTTCTAAGAATTTAAACACAAGAATTGAGGTATAAATTGGCTCAAAACATATGATCAGCACCTACCATCGATACACTTGTTTTTTCTAACACCAAACACACTTCTGCATTTCTACTTTCAGTGTTGTCCTCTTCTCTGTTTTCACCTTCTTCAGGATAATCTCTTTTTCTAGTAACTCTCATCAGGTTTGGCCTTTGGTTCCAGAGGGGTTCCCTCGCTTGATGCAAAGGTTTTGTATCACTCCTTGTACTTTCTTCTCCAGAACTTAATTTATCATTGGACCTATAAAAATATTTTTCAACTTTTACTTCTCGGGAAAATTCACTCTACAAGCTTGGTTTACTATCAAATATTTAGTACTTCCAGCTAGAAATGAACTGCATTTTTATTTAGTTAGTTGGTGAAGTTTAAAAAAAAAAATAAAGGAAGTAAAAAACAATGCAAAAAGGAGGTAATTGGCTTTTCTGCTGTAGTGGACCTTTCCAATTACTTTTGGAAAAATCTTTTGGAAGGAGAACAACATTAAAAAGTCAGGTAGAGCAGAAAGTTTCAGCTATACCACCATAGGTCCCAAAAATTAAGCAACCACAGGAACATTATATTCATTAATTCCAGTGCTCAAGGTACTACTGCTTTTAAACAGGATGAAGTTATTACATCTGTTCACACACATTCAGATCAGTAAGACAGAAATCTTGGGCTTTTAAAGGCACGTCTTGGGAAAGGGCAAGAAAGAGGATCCAGGGAACTACAGGCCAGTCAGCTTCACCTCAGTACCTGGCAAAGTGATGAAACAACTAATCCTGGAAACCACTTCTAGACACATGAAAAACAAGAAGGTGACTTGGAGTAGTCAGCATGGATTCACAATGGGGAAGCCACGCTTAACCAACTTGATAACCTTTTACAATGAAATGACTGGCTTGATAGACAAAGGGAGAGCAGTAGATAGTGTCTACCTTGACTTCAGGAAGGCTTCTAACGTTATCTCTCTTAACATCCTCATAGAGGAGCTGATGAAATATGGGCTGGATGAGCAGACAAGGAAGTGCACTAAAAACTCACTGAATGACCAGGCTCAGAGCTTGGTGATTAGTGGCACAAAGTCTAGTTGGAGGCCAGGAACTAGGAGTGTACCCTGTGGGTCAATACTGTGTCCAATCCTGTTGACATCATCATTAATGATCCAGATGATGGGGCAGGGTGTACCCTCAGCAAGTTTACAGATGACTGAGAGGAGTGGCTGATACACCAGAGGGTCATGTGGCCAACCAGAGGGACCTGAACAGGCTGGATAAATGGGCTGACGGGAACCTCTTGAAGTTCAACAGTGGGAAGTGCAAAGTCCTGCACCTAGGGAGGAACCACCCCAGGCACCAGTATATGCTGGGGGCCACCCAGATGGAAAGCAGCTTGGCAGAAAAGGACCCGGGCACCCTGGTGGACAGAAAGATGAACATGAGCCAGAAATGTGGCCTGTCAGCAAAGAAAGCTAATGGTACCCTGAGCTGCATTAGAAGAAGCGTTGCCAGCAGGTTGAGGGAGGTGATCCTTCCCCCTCTTATTCAGCACTGGTGAGGCCACACCCAGACTACTCTACTGGAGTGCCCAGAACTGGTCACAAGAGACACATGGACATAGTGGATAGAGTCCAGCAAAGGGCTATCAAAGGTGAGCAGACAGAAGCATCTCTCCTACGATGAACAGCTGAAAAGACCAGGGACAGTTCAGCCTGGAGAAAGAGAAGGCTTGCTGGGAGAGAATAGGGAAATATCATCAATGTGTATAAACACCTGAAGGGAACGTGTAAAGATAGACAGAGCAGTGCCCAGTGACAAGACAAGAGGCAATGGGCACAAAATGAAACACAAGAGGTTCCTTCTGAACATCAGGAAACACTTTTCCACCGTGAGGGTGATGGAGCACCAGCACAGGTTACCCAGAGAGACTGTGGAGTCTCCATCCTTGGCAATATTCAAAAACTGTCTGGACATGGCATTGGGCAACCAGCTCTAGGTGTGCCTGCTTGAGTAGAGGGGTTGGACCAGACAACCTCCAGAGGACCCTTCCAACCTCAACAATTCTGTGATTCTGCAAAATTCCACCATCACAGAAGCCATGATGACTGTAAGGTAAGGCCCTTGTCTTGTTAGCACAAAGACCGGGGATATGATTTCAACATCAGTTATGGAAGAGATTTTAAGCAGAGGCTCAGAGACAGACAGGAACCACAAGCTGATTTTAGAAAACAGCAAAAGTAAATTGATTTGAGGCTGCTCTGTATCAGTTAAGATTGAGCAAAAGGTAGCTTATAACATAACCCAGAACCGTTACATGTAAATGCACTATCTGCCTCATATTGCATATACATAAAAAGTATCCCCTCCACCAAAGAACCTGGACACTGCACATTGTTCCATGAACTTCTCCTGCTGGAAAGAAGTGAAGAGACTCAGAATAGAACTTAGACACCAAGCTCATTTTATGTTACTCTACCTACCACTTCTCAATTATAAGTGAGTGCAAATGGCACTGCTCAGTCTTCCTTTCAACAGTCCACATTCATAGTGCACTGTACCCTAAGAATGTATTACTGAGAAATTCAGACAGCTACACTCTGATTACTTGCTTCTACTCTCACCTGCAAAATGCCTTCTAAAAAGGAAAACAGCCTGGAAAAAAATTCCGTTAAAAACTCTTACATTACCTAAGGATGCCACCTAGTGACCCTTACAGCGTGTAGCATATAACAACTAGTACAGTTCAGAGCCTACACTTCAAAAAGCAAGTGCTGTATGAAAACAACCGGACAAATACACAAAGTTTTCAGAGCTTTTTTTTTTTTTTTACTTTGTCAACAGGGAACTCTACCTTTCTATGGTATCCTGAATGCTTCCTATAGCATCTGTAGATAGACGTTCTTCTCCCTTGCTGTGGCAGCTAGGTGATTTTTTAGAGGAACAGAGTGTTTCTGACTTGATACTTTCTGGATTTATGTCTAGATTGTCATTCTTGGCCAAATTCCCCACAAACAACACCACTTCCATGTCATCCTTAGATTTGAGGAAAAAAAAAAAAAAAACAACAGTATTAGCACAAAATACATCACCTGTAAAGCACTGCAAGTTATGATCAAGATGTTAACCTGAGACAAAACTTTCCTTAAAAACTTTCAAGTACTTTATGGCACCCATCACTATTCCTTGTTCCTTTAGAGAAGATATTTATCTAATAAAAATAGATACCATAACAAATGCAGTCTTTCATGAGCAACAACCAAGGAGTTCAGAAGAAACCCAGCAACAGAAATGGCATGCAGGTAACTAATCATGTATCATGAACATGACCAAAATTTCAAAGTTTAAATTAAGTCTTTAGATTTATTAACAGAATTCTATATATTAACAATGTGTCAATAACAGAATTTTAGAAGACCTCATATTAGGGTGCAAATATTACATAAGAATGTAATTCTCACTAGTCCAAAATTAATTTATGCATTTAAAACAGCTTATTTAGATGTCTTAAAAACAGCTGGTGTGGAACCAAGGATCAGAAAGGAGAGTCAGAAATATCTGAACAGAATTCTCACTTTTGAGGAAAGAGGTTCCTCAGATTCTTCTGCCACAGGAAGATTCTCTCCTTTATTTGCTTCTTCCTCAACTGGAGCAGCAAGTTTTTGTGTCACTGGAGATTCTTTTTCGCTACATGCTCTTTCTAGGTTTGGTCTACTTCTCTGAGATCCATTCCTTATGAATTGTCCTGGTTTCAGAGCAACCACCATGCCTTCTTGGGAAGTGGATTTGTCAGCACTAGTGAATTTAAAGCAAACAAACAAAACCCAAAATTATGTCACTTGACTTTGGTTGAGAGGGAAAAAAGCAATTCTGCATTTATGAAGTTTTGAATCAACAGTTATACAAGAGGGTTAGAGACTGATACACTGTTTTGTTTAAAATCAAGAAAATTACCTTTTCAAATATGTATTTCTCATTTTGGGCATTTATGGTTAACACGTGAGAAGGAATAACAAGACTTCTTTATCAAGGCATTTTTAACATCAAGAAAAAAGTCGTGTTGCTAACCATACCAACATCAAAGTAGCTGCAGTCTAATACATACTTAAGATCTTATTTTAACAAGAGCAGCAGTAAAATAGAAGAGCACACTGGGATCAATGAAAGACAGATCTCTGACATTTTGCAAAGTTTGTATCTGTTACATGTATGATCACTGTATATGCAAACACAAACCCAATAAAAGAAAAGCTTGGTCAAAAAGAGCTATGAGCTCATACAGATCAAGTATGTACGACATAAACAGTGACAAGTAATTCATCTCAACTAAAAATGTGCTCTGAAAACGTGGGAAGAACCTGCCTGTAGGCATTCAAAATGAAACACTGGGGAAACACAGGTAACAAGGAACAAAAGAATGGACACTTGCAAAGGTATCTCATTATGCACCAGATGAAAGCTTTTCATATGCAATTTTGCTAAACTCTAACCTCACCTGCTTTGTTCACACAATATGTTTTCAGAAATACAGGGCACCTGAGGTGCCTCTTGCTGTTCCTGTTCCTCATTGCTCAATACATCTGCTTGACACAATACAGCTTCATTTTCATCCTTTAATTTGCGATTAAAAAAAAAAAAAACATGAAGAAAAAGAGAATCAAGCAAGTTTTTAAAACAGAAGTGTATTTTATAGCAAAAATATCAACTACAGATCTCTCTGCTATTTTCCCAATCTGAATCAAGAAAAGAATCATGTTATACTTATTAAGAGTAATCTGCCTGAGCACGTAATTCAATTTATAGGCAAGCAGGAACAGTCCTGGGCTACCTGGCGTTAGGCTCTTAAATACTATATGCACACAAGCATTACGGGTTAACACTTTAGCATTCCATCAACACTCTATTATATGGAGCACTACGGAAACAAAGTATTTTGGCAAATGGAAAAAACCTTTGAAAACTGGACTCTGCAGAGCACAGCAGACACAGGGAAGCCACTATAACATAACCTCAGCTTCAGAAGGGCTTATTAGTTTTACTTCTGTATTTGCCACACTGGTTCCACAGAAAAATGGTTCCACAAAGAAGCCACTCAAACACATCCCTCAGCGCTCCAGGTCTGTGACAGCTTTATTAGTACAGAGGAGCATCAGATCTGCTGTGGTTCTAC
This sequence comes from Pelecanus crispus, assembly GCF_030463565.1. Classification (NCBI taxonomy): domain Eukaryota; kingdom Metazoa; phylum Chordata; class Aves; order Pelecaniformes; family Pelecanidae; genus Pelecanus; species Pelecanus crispus. Next base: position 69,708,821 of record NC_134676.1, on the reverse strand, counting down.
AGATTTGCACAGCACAGGGCAGATGTACGTACACGGTCCACAGGCCACAGGTCTAGAGCAGGGAAAGCTGAACCGCAAGCAGCTATCTCAGTTAGGGGTGAGCTGACACTGTGGCGCTGAGAGGGAGACTACAGATGCAGTGCACTCATGCTCCTCTCTGGGAACACAGCACACAGGCACTCAGACCTAGCTCTACACAGGTTCAAGAACAAAACCAGCTATAACCACTCCAAAAAATGAGTCACTCTTACAAAGCTTAACTATGTTTGAGATCTAAGGCAAGTCTAGGCAGAGACAATTCATGCCCACATCCATGACATGATTCATCAGCATCCCACAAAATGGTTAACAGAGCATTCATAATACTGTAATGGCTTTTGAGGATTTCAATACCTTTTACAGTGCCTAGTAAAGTCTCTGTGGGGATACACAATGTAGGTGAATGACTAAGTTTTCCTATGTACAGTAGAGGAGTGTCAGGCACTGTAGTGGTCAAGCCAGTCAAAGCTATGCAAATTAGTAAGACTTTTTTTTTTTTCTTTCCCCAGAAAAATAGCTATCCCTCTGCCTTCTTTTGATACTCTATACTAGATTCCTCAACACAGATTTGATTCATCCAAACAGGAAAGATAAAATGAGCACAAAAGCTAGTTTTTATGTATTGCCATATAAAACACATTTTTATTCTAGAGTTTACCTTAAATGTGCATAATCCTTTTTTCTATCACGCAATCCAATCAAAATCAGATCCTCATTTTGCAGAAGACATTAATAGTACAAGTTGTAGACCTCACTGATTTCATACCCACAAGACCTCAACATGCCCGGGCTTTGGGGATTTTTTTCATCTAGTATGGTGTCTCAGCTTCAGGGAATGCAATTTCAATGTTCTAATTTAACTTCATAAAAATAGAACTTACAACTTGGAACCATACTTTTGAAGCCAAAGCGCTTATTCTTATTGGGCTTACCATGACGGTATTGGCAGACTCATCCTTTTGCAATAACAACTGTTCTGCTTCCAGCTTTTTCTCCCTCTCATTTTCTGATATTTGTAATTCCTTCTTTCCAACAGCTCTTCCCAAGTTCGGCTTGTACCTCTGGAATCTGCTACGCGCTAACTGGACAGGTTGAAGTGGTGCTTGTTTACTTACTTCTTCAGTGGTAGTTTTGCTATCAATGCTAAGTCAGACAGAAAAAAAAAAAATCCAAAACATAATACAAAAGCATGTCATTAACAAACACAGGTTCATTATATCTACTTATAAAAGCCAGCTGAATTTTTAAAAGAAACCATGTAAAGTTCTGCCAAGTTTAAGTTACAAACACAAAACTTTGTTTCAGCAAAAATTTCAAAGCACTGGTCTCCTAACTACTTCCACAACAGAATTAATTAACTCACTGGAGGCATTAACTTATTGTCTGCTTATTACTATAAAACCAAAGCAATTTTCACATGGTTTCTCTGCTAAGCACACTAGTATTCCTCTGCTTACATGAAAGGAATCTAGTGTTTCAGATGATGAAACTGTTGTAAAATGAATGCTCATTAATTTAATGCTTAGCATAGAAGTAACAGGATTTTTAGTATAAACTAGTGTCAAAACTATAAGAACTGAGATTTCGTTCAATATTTTTATTAGATTTTTTTTTTTGCCAGTTAGCAATCCATGAGCACAATGACTTCCTTTTAAAATACCTTCATTGTTGCAGCCAAGAAACAAAAGCAGCTAAGCCCTTACCCTGCATTAGTCATTGAGGCATCATCCTGGTTAATTTCAGGTAGACAAAACTTGAGTTCACCATCCTCTGATCTTGAAAGTGTCTGTGGAGACTTACAACTTGGCCTCTCGGAAACCTCCTGAGAGCCAAATGACTTCTCCTTTCCCAAGGATTCCAATGGTTGCAGGACTTGATCTTTTCCCACTTTCTGAAAAATGTAAACACCAGAAAAAGTCACGATACTAAACCAAAAGGAGACATTATGATGTCCACGAAGTTCAGTACTAGTCACTCTCTGAAGTGTTTCCTGCAAAAACCCATCTGTAGCTGCTTGCTAATAATTTCCCAGTCTTTCCAGAACAAACACACATTTGTTTCTTTTAAACAAAATAGCTTGAAATCTAGATTTCTTCTTTGCCATCTTTGCTATTAATACTTTTATTTTTTCACTGTCAACCCTACAAGGCCACCTCAGGTCAGAAGGACATCTGGACACATATCAAGAGATATAGAATGGATGTAATCTTTTTCTCCTGACATACAACCAAGTGGAAAGTACAGGAGTTTTCACATAGAAGATTTTAGCTTTTGAAAAAACTGTTTCAAAAAAGCTTAGCTTATATTTTTTTAAGTCATCAGTAGTTCATTTCACAAATCCAAAATCTCAAATATAACTAAAGAAAAAAAAGCCTTACATCTGTATCAGGAAGGACGCTACATTCACTGTCACACTGTGTCAAGCTTTCTTCCTGATTGGTATCTTTCTGTGATACACCTTTACTATTTACATCCAGCACCTCTTTTCTACTAGTTGTTCTTAAATTTGGCTTTGGTCTCTGGAATCGACTCCTCAGTAGCCGAGCTGATGATACAACAGTTTTCTCCTCTTTCTTCCGAGGACCATATTCCCTACAAAACCAAATGAACAGTTGAAGGCATGGGACAACAGTGGTTATTGAAGTCATGCATGACACACTTGTATGTAGCTCTCTTCAGTAGAGTAGCCAAGTATAAAAATCCCTAGATTTTTTAAAGCAGTAACAAAGTTACTGACATTGTGAAAAAAGATCCAATAAAAGCACAATGAACATCACCAAAACCCTGTGTACATTACAAATAGGTGAGCAAAGATCAGTTAAAAAAATACACCATTTCAGAACAACTGCAACTTCCAGTCACACGCTGAGAGGAATATAAACATTTTACAAATGTCTTTCCTTGTCTAATCGTGCTTAAAACTACCCAGTAGATTTACAGCAGTTTTTTTCTTTTTAAAGGACACTTTAATAGGAAACCAAACCCTGTACTCAAGGATTTACATAAGCATATAGGGATATACTGTTAAAACCAACATGGAGAAGATAACCACAGAAACTGAAAAAAACCTATTTATTTGAAAACCAGGCTCATAGTCTAAAGATCAAATTAACATCCAACAGAATACAAACTTAGTGCTTTTGAGCTCTTAGGGTTTTGTTTGTTTAAGTCTAGTATTGTCTTGATTAAACATCTCACTATAGAAATCAAACTTTTTAATGCTGGAGTTGAATGTACAAGCATAGAATACCTAGAGAGATCAATGGTTTTGAACCATCCCTTCTTTCCATTTAAAAAAATAACCTTACCCTGTATTGACATCTGAAACCTGTTTCGAGACATCTGATAATCCCTTTTCACTTTCACAGCTTTCTGCTTCTGAGGACTTTTCGTGCAAACACTGCCTTGTATGTACCAAGTTCACCTCGGAATCTGTAGAAACATCCCCTTCTAACATCACATTGCATGGCTGAGTGTCTTCATAAACCATCACATCCTAAAAGGAATAAAAGTTTCCCTCTATTAAGATGAAATATTTGTTCAACCTCTCTTCTAGAAGAGCAGGGGGAAAAGAAAAAGTTTACTTTAGTATCTCTTAGAAAAATACTCAAAAAGATCTTTCTTGCATCCTATACGTTCAACTAATATCAGTAGATACTTTAAAAGTAAAAATGTGTTATTTTTCTATATACTTTCTATCTGAAGTGGTCTCTCTTCCAAGAGAGACTGCACTTCTCTCTTCAGATTTGATATCACAAATAACACAACAAAGTGAGATATAATCCACCTGTCCATGGAAAACAGAACCCAAGTGCAAGCACGAGGAAATTCTATGACAAATTCAGTTTATTCTGAAGAATAAACAAAGCATGCAAAGGCTATCCTTACAAATTATGTGGTATGTACCTTGATCTTGTTTACTAAAGGTTTCTACTTAGGCCCCAGCAAAACAGTGTGCCTAAGTAACTGTGCAAGAAACTTACATTTTTGAGGCATAGATCATTGTTTTCATCCCTATGGTGTATCACACATTCTTCTACTTCTCCACCTCCAGTTTTCTCCTCTTCAGGATCTTTTTCATCTGTCAGGTCCTTTTGCCTTGCAATAGTTCTTCCTAGATTTGGTTTTGGTCTCTGCACTCTGCCTCTCTTTAGTGGTGTTTGTTTTAGCACACTCTGTTTGCTGTCTTCTTGTAAACCAGCTGTTTCATTAGGTCTGGAAAAATACATAAGATCCATAAGTACTTACCACATCTGAAAATGGGAGGAGTCTTGGAGAAGTGATATTTTTTCCTTATCCTTCTTTTAAACAGTTCTTAACATATACTTATCTAAAATGGAGCTATGCATTACTAACTTTATGAAACAATAATAGCCTGCTAGAGACTGAAAAAGTACCTGACAAATTTAAACTTATGTTTGCCCTGTTCTTTTTCTTTCCCACTGGAGACAGGATATCACACTAGACAGACCTTTTTCTGACCTGTAATGGCTCTTCTTGTATTCCTATCTGGTCTAGAGGCAGATGGACCTAATTTAATGAAGGGTTAAAAATCATAAACATTCAGAAAACACACAAATACTTCATAGTCTTACTAATGTAAAAATATCAGATGCATGTTATTACAACTATCAGATACTTCTAAGCCTTTTTACACTGAGCACCAAGTTACATAGCATGTTAATGAAATAAATAACCGCTAAAGCATTTTTCTGCCAGATTGTCAAACCCAGTTTACCTCTCCCCATCCTCTTCAACTATCCCCATTTAAAAACAAAATGTTGGGGTTTTTTTTCTGTTGTTGCTGTTGCTTTGGGTTTGGGGTTTTTTTTTTTTGGGGGGGGGGGGGGGGGGGGGGGCAGCTTTTTTGTTGTTTTGTGGTGGTTTTTTCTTTTCTTCTTTTTTTTTTTTTAAATAATCTCTCCTGTAAAATATATTCTTCCTCATACACTACAGCTGCCATTTCTCCGCTGAAGAGAAATACAAGACACTTAATTAATACATGCATTAAATTGCCCACACATTAGAATTTTTCCCCCTAACACCAGACACCTAACACTTAACTACACCTGAAGAACAAACACTTACTCCTATTGTTTAAATACTTAACACTTTCCACCACTGAAACAGACGCATTTCAGTATTAAAGCCAGTGGAGAAGGCTTGTTTGAATTTTCAAGGGACGAACTTTTCAGGTTTTTTGGGGTTTTTTTTGTATTTATCATGCCTGACATCTCATGTAAAAGCACTGCTTTAAAACCAAAAATGTTTAATGTGTTTCATGCATTAGAAAGATTCTTATTCTTCCCTCAATTTCTGCCTCATTGCAGAAGTTTCTGAAAAAACTTCTAGAATTACCACACTAGGTAGTACTACCAGAAGTGAGAAGAATGGCAAATTGCTGGAGAGCAGCACATGTCTTCTCATTTTTCACATACTTACTGAGACACTGGCTCCAGGACTTTATCATCTTTTTCTGCAGCTTCTTCACTGGTAGCATCAGACCTATTACTTTGGTCAGTATTCTGAATAGAAATAGAACATTGTAAATGTAAGAGACTTAACATCTTAAAGTACAGCATTACCTAACAGACCAGGTAACTGTCCATAACCGCATACAAAATGGATTGCTTATGAGAGACACAGGCAATTACAGGGTACATTTCATATAGTCAGAAAGGTGCAGTAAAATCTAGATCAAACAACTAAAGCTATATTCACTGCAGGACATGAAAGATTATTAGCATCTACTGTTTATGTGACAAGCTTCCAGCTTAGCTGAGGCCTCTAAGCAGTATCACACTGTCGCTGCAGGTTAAGTAAGTGGCTGAGCCCTGGTCATACTCAGGGGAAAAAAAGAAAAGGAAAAAAAAAAAAAGGAAAAAGAAAAAGAACATTGCTGTTGCATCCAGCAGCTTTTTAGCTAACACATTATCTCCAGTTACCTTACCCTATTAAATACCTTTTCGGTTTCTCCTTTAGGCTGTGGATGGGACATTTTATCATTTCCTGCATCTTTTCCAGGCTCCTTCCTTCCAGATGCTTTTGTAACATTAGGCTTAAATCTCTGTCGACATCCTCTAACGATTGCCTTTGCAATTCCAGTTTTTTCAGGTTCTCTGCACAAAGTATCCACAACAGTGACATGTACTCCATAATATTCAAACCTATGTAATATTCAATGACTTGCACAGCTTTCTTTACTGGAACTGGGTTGTCTTTGGAATGATTTGCATAAACTTATGCAAGTTTCTTCACATGAGAACCAAACTTTGTTTAGTCTTACAAAGTGTGAAAACTCTATTTACCTACCTATTAAAAAGATATGAAGTTATCACACAGGGAAGGAACCTAACTAGACTACATACCATAGCTGCTTCTGCAAGTGTCAGAAGCAGAGCCATCATTGGCTGGCAACTGAGGGTGGGAAGAAGGCGAAGCCATAGTTATCACTTCCCTCCTTTCCCCCTCCCAAATTCCAAGCACAGAATCACAGAATCATAGAATCATTTAGGTTGGAAAAGACCTTTAAGATCATCCAGTCCAACCATTAACCTAACATTACCAAGTCCACACTAAACCAATTAAGGGTGGACTACACTTAACCATGTCCCAAAGTGCCACGTCTAGATGGTACTTCATAAAGTAATGCCTTCCTCAACTTCCCCGAAAGGAAGTACGTACCTCCTACCATAGTACCACTTGGTATCATCCAAGAAAATGCCAAAGTCAAATTTAAGATTTATGTTAAAACTTCACAATTACTGTTGTCTTTTTATAACAGCACAATATAGAATAAATTCACAATTATAATCAGTTAATTCCAGGAGACTGGAAAAGCCATCTCAATACTTACTCTGATTTAGTATCCAAATCCATGTTCTCTACTTCTGTGGCTTCATTTCTGTTTCTTCTACTGTCTTCCTCAGAACACTGGAATTGAGGCAATAAATATTACTCTTGGACAAGTGTACAGATACCTCAGGGGCAGTCCTCAGAATACTACTTGTTAGACCATAGCTGGTCCACAGTATCAGCATTGTTCAGAATGGATACAGCATCAAGAGCATAGCATATTAAGCAACATTCCTCCTTCTGACCTTTTCATCTGCATTCACAAGGTTTGGAGAAGAAGTCTCAGCCTCCATTTTTTCTTGGGTTGCTGCTCCTCTCCTTCCAGATGATCTCACTAAATTGGGTTTCGGTCTTTGCAAGCACCCTCTGTCCGCTGGCTTTTCAGTGTTCCTTAAGATATAAAAAAAGGTGGTATATATTACTAACAAAGAGAAACTTAAAGTCTTATATGGTCCAAGATGTACTTCAAGAGCACCACAGACTGCATGGGTAACGCAGCAAAACAATAAACTGAAAAAAATTATATTACATCTTTTTGATATGAGAAGGTATGCTACTACTTAATGCAAAGAATGTCAAATAAACCTTAACAACTTTGCTGGCTTTCAGTGGAGTCTACTTAAAAATAACTGAAGGAAGTGTTTCTTGCTGTTAAATAAATAGGAATACCTCTTCTCCTAGAGATTCACAACTGATGTCAGTTCACAATCAGTGAACAGGCCTACTGACTTCATCAGAAACAGCACCAATCTGCTCCAAAGTAGAGCAGATTTACTTTATATACAAAATTTTGCATCCACCTCTCCTGTCCCTCCATCCCCTTTCAAAGCTATCCCACTCACAGAACTATGAACTGCTGTTTTCAAACACCTTGTCCTACTGCCAACATCCATACATTATTGAAGAATGGGGTACATACATCAATCTGTGTCCTTAACCACTGCAATGCAGTGTCCTGGGATTCACACACTGTTTGACAGAGCCCTATAGCTTATCAATAATATTCAGATTAGGAACTACTGCCTTTTCTTGTATTCTTCCTAGGACAAGACAAATAAAGCTTTGACAGTCTTTACTGTAAGAGTGAGCTGCTCTTCAGTAAGGGAAAGACAAAAGCACGAAAAACAATTTAGCATTAACTAGTAGCCCATCCCTAAATCACCTTTAAAAAATTGTATCATGGAATAGAAAGTTGCTAATCACACAAAAATGAAAACTTTAGGCACAAACTTGTTTAAACACCACAGCTCAGTTACAGCAATAAGTGTAAGAAACAGTCACAAAGATTAACTTCATAAAGGAGCACAGGTAAGACACGACAGCTTGGAGTATCTTCTAGAGATGTGTGTCTCAACTTAGACTCTTGCACTGAGTTCCAAAGCACAAGTTTCCAATTAGGAAGATATGAATACACCATACACATGATGCGTGCAGCTAATAAGCTCTGATGGGCAACTGCAAATTTCAAAGAATACAGTGAGGCCCTTTTAAAAAAAAAAATTAACAAAAAAAAAATCAACTTTCACAACCAAGGTTCACCCACAGAATGGCAGAGCTTCTTCAGAGAAATCTCTTGTTCTTGCTGACTATACCTTTCTCCTAAGCTTCCTCCTCGTTCCCATGTAACATTTTAAATCTGAGTCAATGCGTTGCTCCTCAGTGATCAAAATTTCTACCAAAAAACGTCCTTGATGAAAAAAAGTTATCATGATCTACCATCTAGTCCAACCTACTGTGGTCAATCACAATTATATCCAAATTAAGTAAATGCAAGTTTAGCTCAAATACCACTGCAAAGTAAAATAATTCTACTTACATGATTTCAGACTGAGAATCACTTTCTGATGAACTCTGCTTTTCACCTGGTCTATGTAAGTCATGTACATCTTTGTTCTGAGTAAGGAAAAAAAAAGTTGTAGAAATGAAATGATAAATGTAGAACTCTTTGCTGTAATATAAAGAAAAGCAGAAACAAGAACAAGATTCACAGAATGGCTGAGGTTGAAAGGGACCTTCAGAAGTCATCTGGTCCAACCCCCCTGCTCAAGCAGGGCCACCTAGAGCTGGTTGCCCAATACCATGTCCAGGCAGCTTTTGAATATTGCCAAGGATAGAGACACCATGGTGTCTTTGGGTAACCTGTGCCAGTGCTCCGTTGCTGTCACAGTGAAAAAGTATTTCCTGATATTCAGTAAGTCCATGTCTCTCATACCAGGGAGCCCAGAACTGATCACAGTACTCCAGGTGCAACCTCACTAGTGCTGAATAAGGGGGGGAAAGATCACCTCCCTCAACTTGGTGGCAACACTTTTCCTAATGCGGCCCAAGACACCATTAGCCTGTTTTTTTACAGCAAGGGCACATTGCTGGCTCATGTTCAACACGGTGTCCACCAGAAGACCCAGGTTCTTTTCTGCAAAGATGCTCTCCACCTGGGTGGCCCCCAGCATATACTGGTGCCTGAGGTGGTTCTTCCCCAGGTGCAGGACTTTACACTTCCCATTGCTGAACTTCAAGAGGTTCCTGTCATCCCATTTCTTTGTCTTTCAATTGGATTAAGTTGATAACAGACTCAGGCAGTACCAGCTATCACTACTTTCCAGTTCTAGTATTTAAATCGTATTCCTAGAGAGCACTGACTATCACTCTGAAAATGCAAAAAAAATTTTGACAACATAGCAAACTAATCACAATCACAGCAAAGATTTTATGGAATCTATTCAGTGAATTAAGGTAAAAGCCTACTGCATAAAAACATTATTTCTCTACTTTATTTACCTCTTCAATAATATTAATAGAACCATGTTTCACATCACTGGTGGCCCGAGTATTTCTAGTTTTAGGTCAGTGATTATGTTCACATACTTTTAAAGTAAACTAACCACAGCAGGCCAAGAGAATTAGAACTGACATAAAAGGTCTTTTGAAATTGTCAGTTTTAGAGATTATGATGCCTTTTTCTCATGTCAAACAGCCATAATTAATCAGCCAGAGAGCTTAGCTACTCAGACTACTGACACCATTGTAACAGGCTGGTGTATATAGCACATAGCCCTGTTCAGTTCATTGATTTTTTTTATAAATACTATTCCAACTAATATCAGGAGATTGTATTGTTATAACATTTCCAACTATAGGCATTTAGTATTTGCGAAGGTCCTAAGTAGCTGATTTTCTATTAAGATGAAGATGTTATTTTAGTTAATGGAATCTAAAATAAAAAGGCCAAAGGACAAATAATTTGCCCATCACATTCGGGAAACACTAACACTTAGAATTTCCTAATCTCTCACCACAAAATTTACATCATTCTTCATCTTAGAAAGCACAAGAGAAAGTAATTCATTCCGCCTTAGCGTAAGTCTTTAAACAGTATGTTATTAAGTTCCAAAAATAAAAAATTATGTAAGAATAAAAGGATGATCTCTATATGAGGAGAAATGTAAGATTCGGACTCTTCAACTTGAAAACAATATTGCTGGAGAGAGGATAAAGTGGCATTATAAACAAGAATAGCTTGGAGAAGATGAACAGGCACATCATAAAGGTGAACAGGAACATAACAATGGAAGTACAGTGCATGTTAAACTACCAGGCAACAGGCTTAAAACAATCCAAAGAATACACTTTTTTTATTAAGTGAATAATTAAAGGAATGAACTCTCAGCTGCAGTATGCAATTCATGACAAAGGTACAGATGGATGCAAAAAAGCAGTTACACAAACAAACTCATGAGTAAGAGGTGCATCAAAGGCTTCAAAAGAAGCAGACACAATCTCAGGAAGTTTCTAAACTGCTGGACCTGATTAGAACATACCTGAAGAAAGACCATTCAATCTTGGTCCAGATTCTTATACCTTTCCTGAAACACCACATGGCAGCCAGTACCAGCAGACAAGAGTTTACACAGGTTTCCACTCTGAGGCAGCACAAACAACCCAATGCTCATCCTGCTCAAATCAGTTTCTAACATCGCACTAGTAATAGTATGCCAGCAAAATCTTGCTCCAAGGTTTTACTCTTGATATTGTACTGCTTCACCTTTGAATAATTAAACTCTTCAGCTGTTTGAATTGTCTATGAGGTAAGCCACGCATGCACAATATACTCTCTGAATAAATTTAGTATAACAAGCCATTAAGGCCAGCCAAATTGATAGTATTTAAATTTTGGTGATGTTCTCAGGCTTGTTGCCTTTTTTCAACCTAGTGGTAAAAACATCACAAAAAAACCCCAAAAGTGGCTTTGATTTACAAAAATACTTCTAGTGGTGAAGAGGAAGATCTTAAAGTAGTAAGAATTACATAAAAAATAAAAATACCTTTGCTTCCCTAGTTTCTTCAGATTGTCCTTCTTTGCTTCTAATCTTTGAAACAGGTAACTCTGAAATCCGGCTTTCCTGTGATGTATCATCTCTAATATCTAGGGTTCTCAGTTTAGCTGATGCCGTTTCTAGTATATCATTGCTATCTTCAAAGCTGAAATCAATAAAAGCACACAAAAACATTTTTATTAGTGTATTTTAATAAAAAAAGCTAGTATCGTTTACAGGTAGATCAAGTTGCACAGAAAAATTAAGCAATTTTGATATTAAATAACTACATGTGTTTCAGAGAATCTGACAAGTTTTAGTATATTTGCAGGATATGAGCTTTAAAACAACTTTTGTACTTTTGCAATGCTTTTACAAGAAGATGTTAAAAACCCATCTGAATATTCTAGACTAGATACATTGTTACAGAAGATCAGGGGAAAAAAGCTTCTGTATACAGTGTTTATATTAGTAAAGTCTGTTTTAAAAAACTATGTTGAGTTCAAAGACAAGTACTGTTCCTTCATATGCTTCCAATGAGCTATTAAAGCACACAAAAGTTCTGGGAATCTGTATGAAATAACAATTACAGTACAGCAAATTCAACAATGAACATGCAAAATTCGTAAGTAGCACTAACAGCTTCATAATTACTTTTTAGATTTACCACTTTCTTGTAAAGAAGTTTAATAAAACAAACATTCACTTTGTAGTAAAAGAATGCCCAAAATTGAAACTAAAAGCTTGCCTCCCACCTAGGTTCTGCACAAATAAAGTCCAAGCAACTTTCCTTTCCCACAAGAACCATCTTATTAAAAACAGATATAAATTCCAAGTCTATAGCAACACTACTTAGCAACATTACCAAGCAGTGCTTTGAGAGAAATATTAGGAGTTAGGATAAGCCAATAGCCTTCATTAACACCCTAAAAAAAAAAAAAAGTGAAACAGTTTTGGATGGGATTTTAGTATTAACATATATTAACTTTGCAAGGGCAGCCCATCTGGGCAGAGAATATATTGAGAGTTTAAACTAAAACCAGCTTACTAAAACCCAGGACAGTCCTCAGAAACAAAAAATCTGCCCGTTCTGTGCCAGTAAACATGATGGTAAGTAGCAATAAATAAAACCAATATTAAAACTTCAAACTATTTTCTATTTTGCCTAAGCCGTCCATTGTAAACATTACCGGCATAAATTGATGTCACTTTCTCTCTCCATTCGGTCATCCACTGATAAACAGGACTCTGATCTCTCTTCTGCTGTAACAGCACTCTCATCTTGTTTTCCTTCAATCCCACTATCCAGTTCTTCTCTACAGGTAGTATGACCATCATTGTTTGCATCACATACCATTTTTTTTCCTGCTAATGAATAAGAATTAAATTAATTTGGACATTCAGGGCAACATCTTAGAATTCCAATACTCACATCCTAGCAACACTGAAGCAAGAGTTAATTTAAAACAAAAAAATCCCAGTAGAAAATGCCTAAGTATTAAGATTTAAGAGAACTGTTCTCAGCAAAAATAAAATGTTTAGATTTAGTATGAAAGCTGATTTTGAAAGGCATTGTTCCACAACCTCGCAAGGCAGATCAGTGATATAAATCAAAGCGCAAGTTGCCATTTTTAAGTTTGCAATGTCTCTATATAAACTTTATATTTGAACATTTGAAAGTGAGTATATTTGCCTCTTACTTTTCTCAGAGGATTTCCCTTCTTCAGCAATTTCTGAAGAGACAGCCATTTCTTCTGGAAGATTCTCCACTTCCTGTTCAAGATCATCTTTTCTCTTCTTCTTTCTCTTCTTTTTTGCTAACACTGGCTCTAACGCAACCTGTTCTTCTGCCTGTTCAGAAATGCCCAAAGATTCCTCATTTTCTTTCTCAGCCATCACAGCATCTGCTTCTGCATCAGAAATTCTGGCTTCCTGAAGATCATCTTGATCGTTAGCAGCTTCTGTGCTGGCAGCTTTTGCTATTAAGACAACATGGTTCCTGGTTAATAGACTGGTGGGGTATTGGGAACCCTAAATTGCAAAGGTATTTCCACTAGCAACATCTTGTTAATTGATACATCGCTGCAAATATACTGCCAGGAATATGAGCAGACCATGAGAAGTCAGTCACTGACTTAACAGAAAAGCTTTAGCATAGATTAACTTCAACACTAAATGCAAACCACATTCTGTACATGGGACAACACTTCACCAGGGTAAAGTCAATATAGGATGTAAAGCCAATTGAGTAAATTTTCTTATTTCTATACCTTTTATCAGGTTACAGAGTCACAAAAACAGGCATTGTTATTCCTGAAAAGAATTATCATACCTCTGCAGAAAGAGGTAACGATGGCTACAAAAAGCATGCCATGAAAAAGTATTGTAATTAATCATTCTTATTTACTTCAGAAGGCTGAATTATTACCTAGCGAATAATTCACAAGTTCTTTTCTGGGTTTAACAAATTTCTAAAAACCTCTTCCCTCCCCTTTTAGGACATTTTGTCTTAATCTTGTATTTATGCAGAACATCAACTACCAAGAACCTTTCCCTGTCCTTTTTATTATTCTTAAAAAAACTTGTTCCCCTGTAATTAAGAAATCCAATATGCAAGAGAAGTAGAAAAGCATACCGATGTTGCTTTACACATAAAGTACCTTTAATCTACCATTAAAGTCCATGAAAAGAATTTCTATGTGTAGCTGTAAGCCCTAATAGGTGGGACATTTTACTTAATCAAATCTGAAATCAAGGCTATAGAAAAGCAGCAACTATGTCAATTTTAAGTATTAAACAGCAATGTTGCTTCCCATATAGCATCCCCTTTAAAAAGGTTGTTCACTTGTGGAACAAACAAGTCAACAACCCAACAGAATTAATGGGGAATTTATGACATGGTATCAGTATAACTGTTTTTAATTTAAGCACATCTATGAAAGGTCCTTTCACAGGTACTGAGGTAGTAAGACACTATACGGTGATCAATAATAATTAAACTTAATCTTTATCCTTTATTTTGAACAGACCAGAAACTAAACCAACTTACAAGACTCTCTGAAAAGAATCACACCCTTCAGACTTAGCGAGTCAGACTACAATTAAAGGAGAAACAGAACCCTTAAAAGAAAAGGGTTTAAAATGTAAGAAAAATTTAAATTAGAAGTCACAGAAGAGCTTGCCAAAAATATGGGTTTGGCCCAAGGCTTCTAAAATGAATTTGTTAGCAACTTATGGAGATACTTACCAACTGCTAAATTAGAATATCCCATTTAGAATATCAGTGCTTCTGACTGTGGAAGCGCACTAATGTCAGTGCGGTCTCACATTCCTGCCCAGAGAAAACGAACCTCAGGAAACTGGCTGCTACCACTTATTACCACGCTGCACATCAGTAAACTACATCTGAAAAAGTTACGCTATGAAGCCAGGATCCTCTTGTGCTGTCTGGAACAGGGAAGGAAAAGATTCCCTATATGATCTTTCCTCCACTAGCAACACATTACTGACCGCTGCTCTGTAATGATCTCTGAAGCTTTCTTTTGAAGTACCTTTTGGCTTCTTCCGAGGCCTTGATGGCTTCTTTTCCTTTGGCTTCTGGCTTTTAACAGTCTTTTGCTTCCTCTTTTCCTCATCTGCTAAGACCTTCTCAAGCAGCTGGGCAAAGAATTCAAAATCAAAGGGCCGCTTTTCTTCTATCAGATTACAGCAAAGAAATAGAAAAGGTTTCCAAGTTGATAATTTTCCCAAGTTTCTGCTTTGTTAAATAATATGGTACATGTTATGATATTAAAAAGCAAAAGTTATATAAATTTAAACATAGAATTGTTTTTGAAAATATTTTCAGTATCACTTGAGCAGGGACTAGAGTTGACACATACATGGATTATGGTAGTTCGGGTTTAAAAAACAAGTAGTAAAAAGGATACAGTACTCAGTCATTTAGAAAATTTAGGAAGTGACAAATACACAAATTGTACCATAGTATCAAATAATGTATTAACATGTTGCTCTAGGACTTACGTAGCTCATTCAAATAACAAACAAAGCCTTTAAGGATTCTCAAAGTGGTTTATAACAAGTATCTATGCTAGAAATTCCCATGAATCAACATGAATCTTCAACTGAATATATACAAGAAAGTTTATATTAATCTCATTTATCAGACATACAGAAAAGCCAGAAATTAAACCTAAGATCTTTACTGTGAACCATGCTTGCTATAAAACCCAAAGATTACTCACCTTCTGAACTCACCTATGAGCAAAAACTTTTTCTTATAATTAATTCAAGCACGGCAAAGTGCAAAAATTACCATGGAAAAAGATGACTACCATTTAATGACTCATTGTAGGGTGGGGTACCTTTACTTTACTTACTGAAAGCTTTGTCTATCCTCCATCCATTAGCTTTTTCCTCACGTTTGAACTTGTTCTATAAGCAAAGGTACATTTGTCTTTTTCAGTAAGCAAGAAATGCAACAGTATATTGTACAAAATGGCAGATCAAGATAAGCCTTCTTCAATACAACGAAACTTTCTACCAACTAAAGCCGTTAAAACTTACAAGCACACCCACAGAACACAAGTTTGTAATTTTTTAAATATAAAAATCGACTGTCACCAACAGATACCACCAGTCACAATTTTTTATTATTTTCAGTGTCTTTGTCCTTACTTCCAATCTAAGCAGGGTTTGAAATATTGAAGATTTTCACAGCTGGACACCACGAAAGAGGCAACACAGAAGACCCTCACCAAACATCCACTTACATTTAGCAGCATTCTTCAATTAAAATAAAATCAAGACAAATTGTGTCTAGATATTCTAGATTTACTAGATATGTTGATCAGAATTTAACCCAGCATATTAATGTTTCAGATACTACCTCTTGGAAACACGTATTAAAAGAGCATTGCTACAAAGCCAGTTAGCATCAAAATTATCAATACTAATAGAGGAAGCATAGGAATAACAAATGAGAACAGAAAAGTGAAAACAGACATTTAATTGCTTTATTGAGGGCTTTAATTTTTACCTTAATTTCTGCTCTGGCTCTATGAGGAAACAGCCGTCCAATCAAGGAGAAGTCTGTTCCTACCATACTGATAGCTAAAAAGAACATGTCTGTTTCTAGAGGAGGTATCGGGGAAGGAAAAAAAAAGAAGACACACACACTTAAGTATTTAGTTAACCATCCTTCTTGCTATCTAAAATAAAAACACCTTTCAAACTTAATGCAACAAGATAGATAACTAAGGTTATCTACTGCAGCTGCAAGTTTAGCTGGGCTGGAATATGTGTGTTATTTTACCTAAGTACCTCTAATAACATTTGCTGAATGAACTACTAACAGAAAGAACCGTCTAATTTATTATAAAGCTGCAGAATGCGAAGTACATTTTGTAAAGCTAGTAAATCAAAGCTAACCAACTCCTAATTGCCAATGTTCATGTTTATTATGAACACAACCACAAACAGAAATCAGAAGAAAATGTGTAAAAATACCACCTCCATTAGTATCCGTTAAGAGGAAAAGAGTGCATTCCAAAAGCAGCATAGTAAATTCTGAAGTTCATTTTTCCATCTACAGTTGTACAAAAACATTTCCAATTGTAAAAAGTCTTGCACAGTGTTGTCAGCCTAGAGACAACAATCAGTTCACAACAGGCCTAATAAAAAAACCAACCCACCCACTCATAAAAACACAGCCATCCATGTGCACTGAAGTCAGCCCACATAGAGATGGCTTATAGAATTTATTGCTGCCTATGCTGAAAGAAGCAAGTAAAGAAGCTGTTAAAAAGTGCTAGCTGTTCCACATAGAGCTCAAATATCTGGACACCAGAATCCAAATTTATGCTTTTGATAAGGCAGACTAGCATTTCCACAGCATCTAAACGTCCATGACAGAAAAAATTCACAGGTAGCCTACATATCATAAGGCACTGGATTTTTTCAACATGCTGATTTTAAAAATAAATATCAGAGCTCTACTTGTTGTAAGAGTTTGGAGACTTGAGACTATGTCACACATAAGTAGATCCATTTACTCCACTGGAAATAAAATTTGTGGGTACAAAGCATAGATGGAAAACTAAGATTTTTCTGCAGACTCAGAACTTGAAACAAAAAATACGCTCACCTTTATTTGACCACGGTTTCGTGTAAAAACTTTTCCTGAAGCTGGAATATGTAGTTGTAGAGCCACGCTCAAAGATGGGATCATTTTCTTCTACAACACATGGACCTTTTGTTCTTAGAACTTCTACAGTTAAACTGGAAAAGCATACACACAGAGAGACTCACCTGAAAATATTGCTAACAAGACACACAGTAGGTGTTTATAAGCCAGCTATTCAGATTTTTCCTGCCATAAGTCAGAATTTGTACTGTAATCAGGTGTAATAATTACACTAATGGGAGAATGCAGCAAGAATTCATTAACTTACTCAGCCTATGCAAATAAATTTGCTTTTCCCTTTTTATAAGATATAGTACTGACAGACATAATTAAATATCTGGAAAAAAAAAAAGATTGTCTTTTTAACATTCAAGAAAATTATTTTGCAAAACCACAAGAGCCACTTCACATCCTTTTAGAATACTTTCAAATTCCTTTACCCAGACTGCTCTAGCCTTACACCTTGGCCTAAATCTCATGCTAAGAATACATTTGGGGAACTCAATAATTTGGTATTCTAATACTTCTAAAAAGTCATATTCTAAGCAAAGTTACTGAAAACACTGACAGCTGAATAAAGCAGCAACATGCAAAACTGGAGCAAATCATACTGACAACTGAATAACAGTAAGCAGACACATGCAACTGTGAGAAACGAAGTTCACTAAACAGAAGACATTCAGAAGCCTGACAAACATTCAGCATTCATTCACTGTAATAAAATATGACATCTTCCTCTCTATCTCCTTCTCCAAAAAACATTTCTCATAGCGAAAGTTTGCCACTGCTGAGATGCAGATAACTGCTGTGCATATTTTGCCACATATTCGCGCTGTTTCCTGAGGTAGGATAGCTCAATTCTCAATACAAATACACTCATGTTTCTCCCTGCCCAAAGTAACTGTTCTTTATTCACAAACTAAGCAGCAGTGCAGTATATATTGTCCTTGAGCCAGGCACAGAATTTGCTACCTTTCTTCATCCAGAATAATTGAGCCATCTTCTGCTACTTTCACACGAGGAACAAGAAGCGGACCGTCCTGACTCTCCTCCCCATTCTCTGCTTCTTCCTCCTCATCTTCTTCTTCATGATCAGGAGTACTTTTCTCTTCCTGTCTACAATTTTAAGAGACCAAGCAAAAAATATTAATTTTGTTAGTGTTTCGAATTGCTGGTCTGTATGCCAGGTGTTCAACAATTTAATGAACCACCCAGTAATGCAACCCACCAGCAAGTTAGTCAATACATAAACTCTGGAATCTGCTTTTCATTCTGTTGTAAAATGGACAAATCCAAAACCGTAATATTGAAAACAAAATGCTCTTTAACCACCCTCACCTCCCAAATTACAATTTGTTATAAATAAGGGCTGTGACATTGAAACAGTAAAAAAAAAAAACCAAAACCATACACCGTTAGTATTACCACAGAAACATGTTTTTTTTCCAACATGAGAAAACTTTTTGACGATAAGTACTTCTATCATGACAACTTACTCTTTCATCTGACCCAGTGTGGAATTTTTTTCTGCCCTCTTTTCTTCTGCCAGTGAAGACCTAGAATTTTATAAAAAGCTACAGATGAACGTTTGTACAGACACATTTCTGCTTCCTTCCACAAAACCTGCTTGTAGTGGATAATGAACAAAGAAATACAAAGCTTTTTTCCAATTCTTTGTACCACATCTAGACTTGAGTCTAACTGAACAACCATCACTGCTTAATGAGTTTTACACTTTTTTTGTATAAGCAAGGACAAAAAAAGATATTTCAAGCTGTAACCCATTGCAAGCATACAGGGAATACGAGAACATCTGGTTCATTACCTGTTTAAGGACTACTCAGTGTGAAAGAAAAAAATAACAAGGAAAGTGATAAATAAAACACACAAGCACACAATCATTAACAAGCACGTGATAACAGGCCGTAACCCAAAACTCATGTGCTACTGAGAGGAAGAACAGACTTGCACAGCTGTACTTATGGTCATGTAATTGGTTTTGGTAGTTGCAGGAAAAAGGCCCTGCTTTGCCTGTGGTAGCCTGTGCAGCCAGCTGCATTAGTGTTCCCTGTGTATGCGCACCTCTGGGATGCTCACTCAGCCCTGCTACTGGTGAAATCTGCAAAAGGAACAGTAGCAGCTACACCCATCCAGCTGCAAGGGAGAGACCTCCTGGGTCTTGCAGTGCATTTTGCACTTCAGCACCCAGGAAGGAGAAATGCTTAGCTTCCTGTAGTCCACCAAAGTTGGCAGGCAGTCATAACATCCCTAGCAGCCACCACTAAAAATTTAAGAGCAGCAAGTTTAAAAAAAAAAAAAAAAAAAATCTATTATTCTGTATTTGTACAGAGATAAATCAATACTAGAGACAGGTTCATGTTTTTATATTTCAACAAGTACACTAATCTCCATTCTCATTTCTGTATGAAGATTGAGTAGATGTGAAAATGTCTAGAAGCTTTTATTACCATTACAACAACACTACAACTGTGCTATACTGCAGATGTAAGAATTTTCCTTTTCACAATTATTAAATTGGTAGAAAATCATTGAACCTAAGGATAGAGAAAAAGAGTCATACTTACTTCATAGGATTGTTTTCTGGCAGATAGTATATCAAGTCTCTCATAGTCATTTTAGAACGATCTGGTGGAGAACGTCCTTCAATTACTGGAGGCCTGTGTTTCAACTGTTTCCATACCAAAAAAAAACAAACAAACAAAAAAAACCCCTTAAATTCACCTTGAAAGTACTTTATATTTCACAAAGAAGTATTTTTCTCTTTTAAAAAGTACCCCATGCGGAGACTTCTGTTGTTCCCCTGCCCCCAACAACAGAAATAAGTTTATCTTAAAAGTGCCCCTTTGTCAGAGAGGACACCACAGACCCTTAAGTGACTTACCCTCTCAGAGAAATTCAATACTTGGCACAAGTAAAAGTGAGAAGTTATTCAAAATTACAGAACTCGGGCAACAATCAAGTTGAAAAGATAGGAGAAACTCCAAATCCCAAGCTTCTTACAGCACACTTTCCTATTGTATTACCAACTGTGAAACTTTTAAAATTGGAATGTTGACTATAATAGAAGGTGTCATATTAAAAAGGCTTGTGGGTCTAATAAAATGAAAAGATACACAATTTCTCATGAAATCTGCATTTTGAGGGAAGACAGTGCTACTACTGCTTATAAACAGACTAAACCCATACTGAATTATAAGATATCACAGACTATTAGCAGTAAGCAGCTGATGATCATCAGAAATCACTACTGCAAAGAGATAACATGTCAGGTGAATCACGTCTTTGTCCTTCACAGATCAGTACTGCTCAACACAGAGGCCTACCATCCGCTCTTTCTTCAGCTCTTCTTTAAGCATTTCTCTTAACTTCCGAGCTTTGAGGATCCTTTCACGGTCAGAACATATTCGTTTCTCTTTTACAGGAACAGGTTTTGTAGGTAGCTTTTCCTCTTGTGTTCCTGATCTTTCCTGTGTTGGTCTCTCCTTGAGTGGGGAGGGTACATTCTTCTGCAAGGTATCATCATTTTTTTGAGCACTTACACATCCCGTTTGCTCCTTGTTCACCGATTTTTTTAGTGGGGAAAACTGTGGCACTTGTGGCACAGGTGTTTTCTTTTCAGGCAGCATGGGAGACTTTAAGGAGCTTTCAACATTACTCTTTTCTGATGGAGAGGAATCTTTCTGAAGTGAAGCACTGCCATCAGGAGCCTGTGATGCTCGCCTCTGCGGTTTTAATGCAGAACGCTGAGCAGATGAAGGTCCAGCTCTGGGTTTGACAAGATTGGGCATGGTGGAGATCCGCTTTCTTCTCTGCGTAGGCATCTCTGCAGGTTTACTAGCTTCTCCAGCATCATTTGAGCTATCAGCCTTGTCATCACTGGAAAATTTAAAAGAGTATTCTGAAATACTTTACAGCGACAGATTTGTAACTCTTACTTTCAAGGTACGTCTACGTGCCAATCAGTATAAATGTAGTGCTACAGAAAAATACAGTTATATACAAGCCACACTAGAACCAACCTGTAGCTGGTACTTCCTCATAAACAAATCCACTATAAGAACTGATATATTATTTTCTAGTATTAATTACTATTAATTAACATTACTGTTGTAAGCTAGCTGACCAATAATGTTCCTTTCCCCAGCCCCCGTCCCTTTTTTGGAAGGCTCTCTACTTCCAGCTGAGAATACCAAACATCATAATACAATAAAGCTTTATTAAAAAAAATCACCCACATAACATAGGTGACATATTAAAAACATTTTAATAAAGCTATATGCAACAAGTAGTTCAACGATTTTTATTACAATCGATCTGGACATTCCTCTTCCACATTTACAAGTAGATGATATGTAAACTGTGAATTGCAGAAAAACCTCAGCAGCAAAACTGGCTGTGGTTATTCTACTGCTCACACTTAACACGTCAAAAGTCACCTTTTAGAGGCTACAACTTTTAGCTTCCCTAGAAAGCTATTTAGGTATTTTTTCCAACCCTTACGCAGAAATAATTTTCAAAGTGCAAGCAAAATTGCCAACCATTACAAACTTCCTAAATCTGCAGACTCCTCCAGTTATTGGCTCCTTGGCTGTTGTTCACAGTAGGACTGCAGCAGAATTACAACTGAGTCATAGTTTTTTAAATTTTGCATTGGAACTATGCCTTGTTTCTGTACATAAGGACAACTGCACCCATGGTTCACTGAGCCATCTTCAAAAACAGTCAGAAGCAAATGCCTTTGAAGGAATATAAGAAAAGCATAAGCACACAGCAAAACTTTTCCAAATCCTAGTCAGCTACTACCTGTGACTCAGGCAAATGCTGCAGATGATGTTTTTGTATTTAACAGCCACAGCAGACTTTTCTGAATCCATTTGTCCCACACTATGAGTTCACATACATTTTTAGTACACAGAACATCCCTCAGCAAGGAGTTCAGCAGCCTTACTACATGGTGCCCATCTGTGTGTTTTGAATGAGATCCCTGCAAGTTCCATTCAACACCCTCTGTTTTGGTCCAGCAAGAGACAGTGGAAAGTAACTCTTTGTTCATCAACTCCATACCACCTGTGTTTTGTGGAGTTTTTAATCAGAATGCCACACCAGATTTCCGAACAGTTAAATACAATTTAGCATAAACTGTATTAAAAAAAAAAAAAATCTTATGCTCAGAGAATTTTCACTTCTCTGATAATCAACAAAACCCATTCAGCATTTAGAAAACAAAACAAAGGAAAGTAACTAACACTACAGATACAGGTTTGAGCAGCTGTGAAGGAACACTTTAGGTTGGAAGGATAAATATGCAGGGTATTTTCACATTTGCATTTACTTTTCTCCCAGACCACAAAACAAACACATTATACAATTGCTGTATGTCAGCAATTACCACACTCAGGAAATCAAATTGTGTGACTTCCCTCAAATCTGCTCTTCCTGAATCTTCAGAGACACCCAGGTGGCAAATCTTTAAAAACGCATCACCTAGAGAGACAGCTCTCCAGGAAGCTAATACTTCCTACACTGCAGTAAATCCCTAGGCCTGCTCTCTCCTATTGCATTGCTATATGCTTTTCAAAAACAACCAGAAACTTTAAGAACCAGCTGTTCAGTGGAATTTAGGGTGACCAAACGGGGGCAAGAAGGGAGCAGCTCTCACCTGCGCCTTTTCTACTTCCTCCCAGGACTAAAAGTCCCCCCGAAAGCTTCCCAACAGTTTCACATTGGATACTACCTTCTCCCTCCAGCTGAGCTGTGAAAACCACCACAGCACTCCAGTGGTCCACAGGTCTCTTCCAATCAGTGCATCATCTTCCAAAGCTCTACTTCTCCAAAGAAGCTCTGGCCTAGCCACACCCCACACATTTCACTGCATTGGCAAACTGAAGAGGTTTGTATGCTACATTCAACATGAACAACTTGCATCACAAACAGTCTTAAATTTCTTACAACTGCTCTACTTTTTCTTTAAAACAGCAGGATGTAGGTTTGTGGATTTGTTCACTTGCATATTTTCCACATTTACTCAGGAAAATATTTGATGAGCCTATTACTTAGATGGCAAAGGTCTATTTTTCAAGCCACATGAATAGATTCCTTGGAATATTCTCCCTTTCAGAACAGCATTGGTGTCTAGTTTTGAAACTTGCGATTAGATTACACTGACACACCCATTAAATTACAAACACAAAATCCTTAATAAATCTGCTAAATCAGCAACAGTATCACATAATTGAAAAACAGCAACTACATCTTCATTTAAGAAAAAAGTTCTGGATAACAAAAGATCCAGTAACCTGATCTCTGTAACACATAAATTTTATAAATAAAATTTGCAAGAAAAATATCCTTACAGCACATTGTAAAACAAGTTCAAGTATAAAAGATGGAAGATACAAGTTGAATAAAAGGCAGCATGGGTTTACCAAAGACATTTCATGCCAACTAGTCCGATACCTGTATTTCTAGTCACAGGAAACAGAAGACTGTAAGAAGACCTTGTATTATGTCATAAAGGACAAGTTTCAACTAAAAGAACAGAGGTATTCATACAAGATGTAAAATCAACTAGTTAAAAGAAGTGAGAAGGCTGTTCTGAAGAGCAATTATCAGACCAGGGAAATGTTGTGAAGAACTGGTCTGTACTGCTTTTGGCAGGGACAGAGTTAATTTTCTTCACAGTAGCTCACGTGGTGCTATGTTTCACATTTGTGACCAAAAGAGGGTAGACAGCACACATGTTTTAACTACTGCTGAGCAGTGCTTACGAAGCGTCAGGGCCTTTTCTCATACTGCCCTGTCAGTGAGCAGGCTGGGGGTGCATAAGACATTGGGAGGGGACACAGCTGGAGCAGCCGACCCCATCTAACCAAAGGGATATTCCATACCATATGATGTCATGCTCAGCAGTAAAGGCTGGGGGAAAAAGGAAGAAAGGAGGACATTCAGAGTGGTGGCATTTGCCTTCCCAAGTAACCACTACATGCATGAAGCCCTGCTTTCCTGGGGGTGGCTGAACACCTGCCTTCCGATGGGAAGTAGTGAATGAATTCTTGGTTTTGCTTAGTTTGCATGTGTGGCTTTTGCTTTACCTGTTACATCATCTTTATCTCAACCCATGAATTTTTGCACCTTTGCCCTTCCAATTCTCTGCCCATCCCACCAGGCGGGGTGGGAGGCGCTGTAGGGGGAGGGGGGGAGCGAGCAAGCAGCTGTGTGGGGCTTAGCGGCCAGCCAGGGTTAACCCACAACAGGGAGGTCCTGAAGGACTGGTCCTAGGACCAACCTTACCACGTATTTCCATTGCAATTAAAAGCACTTAAAGAAATAAACAATCAAAAAGGAAAAAGCCAGAAAGTTCTCCCTCGCTAATGCATGAAGTGAATACAAAACAGGAAGCGCTGTAAGAATGCAAAATCAAAGTCATTCAGTTATGGAGTGCAAAGAATTTTTGCTGTACACAGCAAACTGGAGCTCCCTGCCGCTGCAGTGCCAGAAAAACCGAGTATTGGACCACACTAGGCCTCTCAGTTTGCAGTCTTAACTTATATATTATTTCAGGGATCTGTACTTCAACTGCAGTAACGAAACGCGGGTTTTGCTTAGGTTGCAAATGCATCAAACACCCAGAAATCGTTGTCCAGTTACCGCAGACACAGCTGCCACTAGGCACCAACTGGAGGGCAGTGCAGCACCCCTATTTCAAGAGGTCTTCAAGACGAGACAACTCCAAACCAAAGCAGGGACACCCAGGAGGTGACAGGCTGTGAGAAGAAGCATTACTGGCGTGCCTGACAGCGCCACATCCCCAGCGGCTTCTGAAGGGCGGGGTGGGGGGGGAGGGGGCGGGTCCCCGCACCTCCCCAGGCCCGTCGCCCTCCCGGGGATCCACGGCCGGGCGGTGGCAGCGGCCCAGGCGAGACCCCCCCCCCCCCCCGGGGAAGCCCCGCGGCACGGCCCGCACCCCTCCCCGCGCCCTGGGCTCCCGCGGGGCCTCGGCGGGACTCACCTCTGGGCCCGCGGCGCGGCCGGCGGGGGCTCGGCCGCCGGTCCCGCCTCAGCCTCTGCTCTGGCAGCCGCCGGGGATCCCGAGCCCTGAGGCTCCGGGTCCGCCGCGCCGCCGGCGCCCCTGCCCGCGGGCCGCACGTTGGGCCGCACGTTGAGGCGGGCGCGGCGGAACATGGCGCCGGCGGGTGGCTCCGGGCGCTCGGCGCAGGCAGGCAGGCAGGCAGGCACGCGCCCGCCAGCCCGCGAGCTCGGCGTCAGCGGCGCGCGTCCCGGCAACGCCGCGAGCTCGCCTGCCTCACGGCATGTCACCCTCCTCCGCGCCCGGCGCGCCCCGCAGCGTCATCAGCGCGCGCCGGCAGGAAGGGGTGGGGCCAGAGGGGGCCGAGCCTGCGCGGGAAAAACTAACAGCGAGGACGAGTGCGGCGTCAAATCTGCTTTTAATGCCCCAGCAGCTCAAAAGCACGGGGTTTTTTGTTTTTTTTTTCCTTAATTCAGGCGCCCCGCAGACGGCTCCCCAGGCCTTAGTTGTGCCCACGGTGGTCAGTGATAACCAAACAAGGGAGGTTCCGGCGGCTGGGAAAGCGCCTTCCCGTGGGAGGGCTCGGGCAGCGTCAAAAATAAAGCACGCTCGGGCGGGAGGAGCGCGCTGTCGCCCTCTGTGCGCAGCCGGAGAAGGCAAGCAGCGCCCAGAGAAAGCGGCAGGCTGGGCCTGCTGCGCTCCTCCGCACTCCCCTTGGCGGCGGCAGCCGGCAGCGGCCCGCAGGCGGCTTCTTTTCCCACTCGTTCGTCGGCCCGCCGCCACGCACCCCCGCGCAAGCGCGCTTCGAAAACTACTGTCGTGCTTCCATGGCGTAAAGAGAGCCTCCTCCGCAGCCCGCTGCTCCCGGCCGCAGCCCAGCCCGCCGGCCGCCGCCTCCCGCCGCCGCCGCCGCCGGGCGCGGGGCTCCCCCACGGCCGCGCCCGCAGCGCCGCGCGGCGGCAGCGCGCAGCCCGCTGATTGGGCGAGGCCCGCGCGCCGCAGTGACGTTTGAGGCCGGTGAGGCTTTATAAGCGGCGCCAGCGGGGGGCGCTGAGGGAGAAGGTTCCGGCAGGCGGAGGGCGGAGGTAGCGGCAGCGGCGCTGTGCGGCCGGAGGCTCTCGCCATGACCCGTGAGTGCCGGCGGGTCTCACGGGGGCTGCGCTGGGGCCCCGCCGAGGAGCGGAGCGGGCGGCGGGCCTTCGGCCGCTCCCCCGGCAGGGCGGCGGGCCGCCCGGCTCCAGGCCAGCGGAGGAGCGCGGCCTGGGCGCCGCGGCGAGGGCAGCCCGACGGTCGGTGCGGGGGCGGGGGTCGGCCGCGGTGCGAGTGCCGCTGTCGGGTCTTGGTCCTTGCGGACTTGGCGTCCCCGTGGCGAAATCCCGCGGCGAGTGCGTGGGCCGCTGAGGCTGCCCACCTCCTGCCGCTGTCCGAGGCTGGAAGCAAAACCATCCTCGCCCCGTCCCCCGGCGTAGCTGTCTTTTGGGGCGGGGGGCAGGAGGAGGGGTGGTGATCTGCTAGAACAACGGCAACGCTCGGTTGCGGTCCTGGCCACCGCCCACTCTGTAAGCAGAGGGCTTTTATATCGCTGCCCAATACTTAATATTGCGTTGCTTAAATGGTGGTTGTTAAGGCTGTTGTTGAAAGGGCAACAGGACTTCCTAATCATCACCTTACTCAAAAGCAATGTTGGTATATTTGCTCTAACATGGCAGAGAACTGTGAACCAAACCTAGAATATTCTGGCTCACCTAACTGGTGGGGTTGCTGGGTTTTTTGGCTTCTGTGTATTATACTTTGCAATACAGCAACTGCCTGTGTTTAGCTGAGGAGGTGCTTTTACATTCACGCTTAAAATATGTACCGTCCAAGGCACTGTACTGCTGGAAGTGCAGATGAAGACCTGGATCATAAACAATTTGTGCACAGATCAGATGTCGAACGTGAGAAAGAGGTAGTTTTATGCCTTTTGTAGATATTTTTTCCCCATTCTGCATGATGCTACAATAAACATAGCTTAAGCTTAAAAAGAGGTACAGCATCCCATATCTGAGCGTGCCAGAATCACAACACTTCTTTTTAGGAGGACCTAGTTTAATACAGTGTTGTGGTTTAACCCCAGCCAGCAACTAACACCATGCAGCCGCTCGCTCACTCCCGTTGCCCCAGTGGGATGGGGGAGAGAATCGGAAGAGTGGGAAACACTCCTGGGTTGAGGTAAGAACAGTTTAATAATTGAAATAAAATAAAGTAAAATAGTAGTAGTAATAATAACAACATCATAATAACAGTAATAATAATATACAAAGGAAGTGGTGCACAATACAATTGCTTACCACCTGCCAAACGATACCCAGACGGTCCCCAAGCAGCGATTGCTGCCCCCCAGCCAACTCCCTGCAGCTTATATACTGAATGTGATGTCATATGGTATGGAATAGCCCTTTGGTCAGTTTGGATCAACTGTCCTGGCTGTGCCCCCTCCCAGTTTCTTGTGCACCTGGCAGAGCATGGGAAGCTGAAAAGTCCTTGACTAGCATAAGCAGTACTTAGTAACAACTAAAACATCAATGTGTTATTGGCATTCTTCTCATCCTAAATCCAAACCATGGCACTGTGGCAGCTACTAGGAAGTAAATGTAACTCTATGCCAGCTGAAACCAGGACATAAACTATCTGAAATACTAGAGGTGTGGAAGTTGTGGTGTGCTACCATATGGTCTAGTCTTAACTTGAGTACATGTTTTGGGAGTTCAGCGCTTCGTTATCAGACCCGGACTAGACATAGATTTCAAATGGACGTACAGTAAAATAGAATAAGAATGGACTGCTTATCAACAACTACTTACTGTGCTTCTGAGTTCATAAATTCATGGTACTTGTTGCACTGCTAAATTTCAGGGTACCTGAAAACTGAATGAATTTGTGAAGATGGTGATGGCTAGATGACTTGGAAGGGTATTTTGTCATCTGTCTTCCATTATTGTTTTATGCTTGCATCAGACTGCTCTGTTTACTTTTGCATTCTATTTTTGGGACATGGTGGCAGGCACTTTTCTTCTGCTTTAAGTTCTGATGTGTAATTAGATCCTTTGCTGCTCAGAAAGAACTCCAGGGATGATGACCTCAGTAGCCAATCCTTACTGCCATTCTCTTTCACCCCCTTACAGTAGAGATGATTACTGCTTGTTCCAGTGCTCTTCAGAGGTCTTTTGCTTATCTTTCCCTTCAAGAATACCTGGAACTTGGAGTTGGAAGAGCAGGGACAGGTTGAACTAAGGCATATGCCTTGCAGAGGCAGGCAAGGATGGGGATGCTCAAGCACAGGTATAAGCAGGAAGGGCGTATGGGCCTTTATGTGGCAGGTCATGCTTCAGTTTCACAATACAGGAAGGCGAATTGTCTTCTGTCAGGACTGGACCACATTTCATGGAAGATTTAGGTTGGTGTTCCAGAATGTAGAAAACAGCACCATCTCCCTTGGAGTGAGGGATACTTATTCAGCATCCCAGGTGAAGTACTGAGGCCAGACAGTCCTTGGCAATGTTTACTTGGAAGCAGGGTTGGTCCAAGTAAGTTACTTTTCAAATAGCTGTTTGGCTCTGTATGCTGTGTGTGCATGCTGTACGGCTCTACTTTTCTACCTGCTCTGCTTTGCTGTGTGGAGGTGGCAGCCAAGCTCTTCAGTGATACCATTCAGTTTGGTTCTTAAGCTTACAATCTTACTGTGTGTATGGAATGACTCTGCAGACACTGCACAATGTTTGCTTGGAAAGGAAGGAAGTGCATAAAGTTAAGGGTGGAGGATAACTGCTATATGAATTTGACTGGAGCAGTGTGTTTTGACTTTCTGCCTCTTTTTCTTCTTGGTAAAAGAAGATACTTCGTTTCTTTAAGCACCACAGAAGAGCTGTTTCATTGTTGCTGACTTGTTCATACAACATTCATGCCTCCTGAGCACCACAAAACTCAAGAACCATTTATAGCCTGGAATGTATCATCTGCTCATGAGTCATCGAGTTCTAATCAACACCAGAGATAGACAGCTGTTTTACTTCTGTTTCTGAACAAATAGCGGCCCTTCTTCTACATGGACTTTGGGGACAGGATCTTGCTGAATGCCAGTGAGGAGGATGGAGCAGGGGTTCTCTTAGCTTTGCAAAAGGTAGTACTTGATGTCCTGTCACAGATGAAGTGTATCTTCCAAGGCAGCGGGAGCCCTCAGGAAGGAGCACTCATAATATGCTGTTTTCATTTGGGCCTCTGGCATCTCTTGCCAGGCAGTACGTGTACTGGTGTGAAGAATGCACAGAACCCCTGCTTCTGCAGGGTTGCTCTTGCCTACTTGTTGACATGGCAACTCAGAAATGGGTGAGTACAAAGCTGTGGATTGTACCAACAGGTTGCTGTCTAAAATCAACCTAGTCCTAAACTGCTTCCATATACCTGAAATTACAGGCGCTTGCAGATTGGAGAGATCTTTGTCTTTGAGATTGAAAGACAGCTTAGGTAGTCTTAAGACTGGAGGAGGCACAACAGAAATTTTGGGGAAGTGGAGCTTTCATTTTTGAGCATAGAAAAATGTGATCATGTTTGTTCAACAGCACAAGTGATTATTCCTGGTGTATCTGGAACACTTGGAGTCCAAAAGAAGCAGGGCAAGAAGTAATACCAAGCAAGTGAACCAGCTCTGGCAGGTTAGAGCAGACTAGGAGTGCTGTAAGGAGGTGGATACTAAGGCAAGATTGTCAGCTAATGCAGAAGAGTTTGTAATTTGTGATGGCTGTGGCCATTGCCTGGAAGACCCTGAGTATTTAGGTGGAGAGTTGCATCTGCTCTGAGCAGCAGTTCTGTCGTGCTGGTTTTGATGTCATGCCTTCAGGAATGTTGTGTGATCAAAAAGATTGCATGCCTAACTTGACAGCAGTTCAGGAGGTGGTAGTCCAGGGGGAAAGCTGGCTGTCCCCTGAAGAGGTGTCCTCTCTACTGGCAACAGTGAAGTG
This sequence comes from Pelecanus crispus, assembly GCF_030463565.1. Lineage (NCBI taxonomy): Eukaryota > Metazoa > Chordata > Aves > Pelecaniformes > Pelecanidae > Pelecanus > Pelecanus crispus. The sequence continues at coordinate 69,678,386 of NC_134676.1, read as the reverse complement.
GTTTTGTGTCTTTTATAGATGTATATAATGTTACTCTTCTTCTGTTGAAAGTGAGGCTAAGCACTTGCTAAGGCCATGCTTAAGGGCTGCGCTTGATTTCAAATAACAAATCTTTAGAGTTCACCTCTTTAATAGTATTTGAGTGTAATTAATTGAATGGACTAAAAGTCCATCACAAGCAAAGTATGTAGAACAACTATAACTGTGCCCTTGCTGCCATGTGAAGGGAACACCTATGTAGAGAAACTAATAAAATGAGGAAGACTGAAAAATACAGATGTTGGTTTACAATGAAATCTAAAAAGCATGCATGGGAAAGAAAGCTATGAACACAAGTCCATAATAGTGCGTGGAAGGAACCTTCCTGAATTCTTGTTTGCTAATTCCTTCAATAGCATGAAAATACTCTCGCATGTGAACAGCATTAGCGTTGTCCACCCTGTGCAGGGACATATGCATGCATGCACCTGTTTTGGGAAATGTAAGTTGTTTTATTCTGAACAAGGTGTCTTGATGAGGAACTAGAGTTTTGGTTGTGTGTTGACTTCAGCTTTGTTGGCCCCACTTCTTTTGCAGGGGGCTCTGTGGTATATGGTAGGTAAACAAAATCTTGGGCTGAAGCTCCATAGCTGCTGTAGCCTCATACTGCATACATGTCCGCTGCCTTGGAGGAAAAAATTAATTAAACCTACATATAGCTGCATGTGTTCTAGTGGTGTTCTCTGCTTTCATGGTTCCCAGAGTAAGGCAATTTTAGCATTTGATAGTGCTAGCTGAGTTTCTGGGGTATGAGTGCCCAATAATACATTATGAATCCTATGTTAAGTAGTTTTGGGGACTTTATCCAGTAAAAAGTAAAGCCAGAGTTCCTGTATGTATTAACTATACTGGTCATCTTCTAAGTGGCATCTGCAGAAGTGTATTCTTTCTGCAAATAAATGTGAGGGCCCTAACTGCTATTACTAAGTATGAGCAACACTTAGAAAGTTCATGATGCTTGACCATGGGATGTGATGAAATCTGTCAGTGATTTTGTATGACAGCACTACAGACTGAAAGCAGGTGGATGTTTCTGGATTCCAAATACTTACAGCCATTTGCTTTTTGATTTCTTAAAGGGCCTTGGGAAGATTTTGAGGAAGTCTATAAAATCCCTCAGGCTGCCCTCATTTTAGTGATGTTCTTTTGGTCTAAAATTAATTTCTAAGCTATATTGGATGCTGGAATCTGAGATAGAGAGGATGGCTCCTCTCTGCATGAGTTACTGTCATCATTTTGCCTGGGATATTGGTGGAATGGTCTGCCTTCAGTCTCTTACAGGAAAATGCATTGTGTTTCTGGAAGGAATGTTGGAATGGATTTTGGTGATCTCTTGGATGCGACTTGCAGAAATGTAAATGTGAGAACTAACAGGCTTTCATGCCTCCCATTGTGCACTGGAGGGGAGACTGTGATGGAAGACACTGCCAGCTACAGAAGACACTGCCATACCAACTCTACAGATCGAGCCAAACCTTATCACCTTTATAATAGACTTCTACACAGACAAACTGTGTAAAAAGTGGTAGTACCTGTATAAACTGTATATTATCTTACAGGTGGGAACCAGCGGGAACTTGCCCGCCAAAAGAACCTGAAGAAGACTCAGGAGATCCACAAAGGGAAAAGGAAAGAGGATAGCTTGTCTGCTTCTCAGAGGAAACAGAGGTAAGATCTAGTACAGTCAAGTGAAATGGTTGGGCAAAACAGGAGAGGAAAATGGGTTAGAAAGAATCCAGTGTCTCAGCTGAAATGGCATTTAAGTACTTCGCCTTGATTCACGTGCCAGAGCATAAACTGTGGATGTAGGTTTACTGTATCTGCTGTTAAACAGTGAGACCTGTAAAACTTTTTATTTCTTTTGAAATGTTTTTTGCCTGGTACAAACAGGAAAAGATAGTGTAATACTTTCTTGAAGATTCTTGATCCATTTTGTCCTTTACTTCTAAAACTAAAAGAATTATGTAAGGTCTACTAATCAAGTAACTTGTCTACCTCATGGGGTACTGTACTGAAAAAAACAGGGTAATAAAAACAGTGTGCTCGTGGCTGACTGAAGTTTTATACAAATCTTTTTTTCCTTCTTAAAATGGGGGTTGCTAAAGGGCAAAAACAATCTGGAGGAGACTCTATTTAGAAAAACAGTGAGCCAGTATCTGAAATCCAACTTTTTTTCTTCACAGAGACTCTGAAATTATGCAGCAAAAGCAAAAAGCAGCTAATGAAAGGAAGTCTCTGCAGGCAGGCGCAAAATGAGCTGCCTGTGTGGAGAAGATGAGCGCACCGATGAAGAGAAGGGCCTAGAAGATCATTCATAACAACGTCCATCTGTTAAATGATTAAACATCTGTCTTGCAGAGTTGTTCAACCAGCATTAGTTTAGAGTATCTTCCAGTTAGCATAGGCTTAGTTGTCTGGAGTGCGATTTCAAAACTGACTACACTCTTCTGCATGCATATGAATAGAAGTACCAAGCAATAGCTTTACTCCAGCTTTTGCTGCATTTGTTGGTTTCACTTAACGGTTCCAGTAACAGTGGATTTTTGAATCTACCACATTTTGTCTTAATTCTTGAAGTACAGCTTCATTCAGAATGGAACACGTGTAAAGTGTGCTTAACTTTGCAGAGGTCTGAACTGTAAATCTCATCTTAAATGTATTTTTACAACAAAATGTTGCATGAATACTGTTGAATCTGAAATGGTTATGCTTGATAATCAGTTGATTTCTAAGAAGTTACCAAGAACACAAAGAATAGATAGAATTGTGGAGAAATGCAATGTAAGTATGCAAGTGTAATAACACAAGTATAAATAAAATTTGTAACAAATGCATATTATAAGCAATAGAATATGTAGTGCTATGTCTGTGCTATAGAAAAAGATGCCTGTTGAGTTGCAGGCTTCATTGGTGTACGTAACGGACTGTGAATCTGCTACTGATACTAACTTCAGAGAAGCTGCACTTGAAGTTGATGGGTTGCAGATGTGAGCAGATCTTGAAATTGCTGCATCACCAAAATGCTGCTTAAACTAACCTCAAGAATAAAACTTAGTGTGAGAAAACACAGCGCTGGCTTTATGGACACGCTTGAGCGTGTTGAGTACTGACCGAGGTGACACTGGTTTTAACCTCTGGAAGGAGAGAACTTTGAAGCCTTCACTTGCATAAGCTCCAAAGGATCTAAGTGCATTTGCTGTTAATGGGCCCGGCACAGCTTGAGGAGAGCCTGAAGGACAAGGTGGCTGTCTTTGGCAATGTAATGCCTGTGGCTGGTGAGAAATAAGGCAGGGGGGTTTTTTTTGTTTTTTTTTTTTGCTTGCCCTGGTTCCTGCTCTCACGTTTGCCAGGCTTTCCAGGGCGGGTTTCAGGGGTGTGAGTCCGGGGCACCTACGCGGCGACGACGTTCGGCCGAACGCCTGCAGGAAGGGGCAGCGCCTCCCCGTCGACGCCCACTGTTAAAGCTGAAGTCAGGCGCGTTCTGCGCGGCGCCTCGGGACCGGCGGGGCAGGGAAGCCCCGGCCCACAGGCCGGAGCGCGGGGCCCAGCGGCGACCGGCCCTTCCCGGCGACGGGGCGGGGCCGCGGCGCGCCGGAAGTGACGATTGTGCGCCTGCGCAGCAGGCGGCCGCGCGGGGCCGGGGCCGGGGCCGGGGCCGGCCATGTCGGAGCGGGTGCTGTTCCGGCGTGGGACCGGGCAGGTGGGCGCCGGCCGGGGTCGGGGCTGGGGGGCGGGAGCGGGAGCGGGGCTGTGGAGCGGCGGTAAAGGGGTCTGTGGCCTCCGCAGAGCGACGATTCGGACGTGTGGGACGACACGGCCCTCATCAAGGCGTACGACAAGGCGGTGGCCTCCTTCAAGGTAAGGGGGGCGGCCCGGGCGTAGCTGGACCCTGGGCTGAGGCCGCTGGATTGCCTTTTATTGTTTTTCCTCCTTTCTTTTCCCGCAGAACGCTTTAAAGAATGGAGAGTGTTCGGAGCCTTCGGACAAACAGGAGCAGCGCCTGGGGATGAAGAGAAAAAACAATAAAAAAAACAGAAATAGAAAGAAAACCAACACGGTGCCTTTGAAACAGGTCGCCTGGCCTGTAAATGCTAGCGAGGCTCGTAGGGCATGTTGCACTTTTCTGTGGTACTCAAAAGTAGCTTTTTCATCACCTTCAGAGTAGCATTCTGGGGGTGGGGGGATGATGACGACGTTATAAACCTTATTTATAGGTTGCACTGAACAATTTCACTAAATACAAAAGAAAAATGTTCTGGGCGGGAGTCATCTTTCTCGTGGTCGGGACAAAAAGTAGCTTAGGAAAAGGCATCTTTCTCTCTGGTCATTGGTGTAGGTATTTACTAGCCTCTCTTGCTTCTGTTGCAGTGGAAAGTTGGTGACAGCTGTAATGCTGTTTGGTCTGAGGATGGTAATGTGTACCTAGCAACTATTGCCTCCATCAATCAGAAGAGAGGCACATGTGTTGTTACTTACACGGGATATGGAAATCAGGAGGAGCAGAACCTGTCTGATCTACTTCCTCCAGCCAGCGATGAAACAGTAAATGTGATGGGGGATTCTGGGGAGGTGAGGGACACTTTTTCATCCTGCTGAAAAGGAAAGAGGAAGTGGGAGAATCAACTCTTTCAGTATTTCTGGTACCACTGTGGTGGTCAGAGTGAGAATCGATACCTGATTCCATTGTGAACGGACACAAGCTGGTGGAGGGAATGGAAGTGTCCCCTTACTTATTGAACTCAGCATGGAAGAAAGGGAGGGGACAAAAGAAATTCACGAGTGAAAGATAAGGTAGCTAAAATGGTGAGCAGATAAGATGATGAGGTTATAAGATCTTTCCTGAGTGGCAGTGGGAGGGCTGTGAGAGGGTAGGATGTGGATGGGGCTTTCCAGGCTTTTTTTCACTAAATTTGCTTGCTGTGAACTCCTGTTTAGTGCATCTCATAAAAATGTCATGGTCTTCTAGAATGAAAATGAGACTCCATATTCAACAGATGAAAGTGAAAAATCTTCCCAGTCACCTCGAAACAAAAACAACTGCACGAAAGCAAGATTCTCCCCTCAAAACCTACGTTTTCCTGCACCATCAGCAGCCCCAGGCCTGGGAAGGGTAAGCTCAGCCTTATCCAAAATAATTCATATATCACTGTTAAGCCTGGTATTATAAATTCTGAGACAATAAGATGATATTTATCATTGTCTAGAAACCAAATAACAGCATTTTGAGAATGGATATACAGATACACGTTAGAACCTGTTGGTATGTCATTTTACAACAATCGGGCCACAATGTAGCCCTTTCGCAGTGCTGCTGCCTGGTGAGGAAAGCCTTCTCCCTAGCTAACACTTGCTTTGCAATTCCCTGTAACTTAAAAGAGGGATGTTGTTCCCTGGACTGTGATAGTGCTGTTAATGATAGCACTGCTGATGTTTTAATATTGCGCTTTTTCTAGCCAATTGATATGTTTCACTACACAGGACAGTGAAGGCAGCAAAAGTCGTGTCTAGATGTCATAGAAGCTCTCAGCTGTAGCTTCTCTATTGAATTATAAGGGCTGGGGTATTGATATACTCTTCAGTTTTCCTGTTGTGAAGGAGTCTAAATAATAGCTCAGGTGAATGCAGCATTATGTTTTCTAAATATTACTGTTCGGGCAAGATTTCTTTGTAACGTTTTCTTTTATCTTTTTTTCCTTCATATCAATAGACTCGTATCTAAACTTACTTTAAAGACATTCACAAGCGTAATGGAATTTAGTCAGCATGTGCCCCCAGCCACACAGGAGCAGAGAAATTATCTGTTTGCCTGTGGGTAATATTAGATGTGTTTCTTCATGTGAGGGCGCAACCACTGATTTCTATTTAGAAAAAACTTTTTTAAATGCTTGTTTTAACTAGAACCCTGTTTCAGCACTGTTCACCTCAGTGGCATGTGTAATACAAGCTTTACTTTTCCAGTCATGGAGTGCTCCACAGAAATAGCTACTGTGTGTTGTTTTTGCAGTTTGGTTAAATTGCTGGGATGTGTTGTCTTTAGTGTAAGGTTTGTGAATTGCTTCAAATAATTCTCTTAAATAAAATCCTAATGCCTGAAAGTTCTTTTTAATTTGTACTATTCCATGTTTTCACTGTAGCCTGGATCAAAATTCAGGGCACCTCCATCATTTTTATCTTGCTGGCCCCCACCCTTCCCGGCAGGACCACCGGTAAGTGATAGGAAAATGAGAAAGAGAGTGTCAGAGATGAGTATTGCTGATCTCAAGTTTTCTAACTCAATGTGCTCGCCGCCTGCGTTTTTAGAACATGTTTCTGTGTTAGAGTCTGTGTTTTCCAGGTATTTGATAATGCTTTCAGTTACAGATGTTACAAGAATCTAATGCACAAGGTCTGATCTGCACTCATTTTTATGACAGTGAAGCTGTTGGAAAGCATATCAAGAGAAAAATTATTTGAAGAAACTGCACCGTGCATTTGATTAACAGCATTTTACTGTTGTGGATAAATGTTTTCCCTTAATAAAACTCTTTGTGTACAGTCAAGCTACAGGAATCCTATTTCTCCTAGGCTTTGGAAATTACATGTTTTCAGAAATGCCATCTTTTTTGACTCCTTTTCAGAGAATGCGTTGAGAATATTTTTGGATTTTTCAGTTTTATATTTTGATCTTTTAGAATTGGTTGCTATGTAACCTGGGATATGCCCTATTGAAACACAGACATTTCCTTTGTGATTTCGTAGTTGATTCCTCCTCCACCACCTATGAGGCCAGACTCTGCTGAGGACGATGAAGCGTTGGGGAGCATGTTAATAGCCTGGTACATGAGTGGTTATCACACTGGGTATTACCTGGTACGTGCCATTTTTGTCTGAAAATGTCTTTGTAATTTTGCTTTTGTGTTGCTGCTGCTGTTTTCAGCAAGACGTTAGACAGGAAGGACTGCCTTTTAGATCTGTCATTCTAATTTACGATAGCTAAATTCAAGGCTATTTTGTATTGTATAAATATTCTTGTCCTTGAGTAGGAGTCACGTGAGCCAGTATAGTCCATGTTGTTTTAGTTCTTTGTTCCACCGGAGGGGTCCCATTAGGTACTTTTATAGCCGGTGTTTTATAGCCAGTGTGAAACAACCAGTTCTGTCTTTGAGGACAGGTGGGGTAAATCTGAATATTTTTATTATTTAGTAGTCTTCTGTGTATTTTCTTTGAGCATGAGTGGTAGTATCACACTTAGGATCAGATCTGGCATTTCTACAGAGACTATTCATCAGTAATTGTTTCAGGTGATTGTGAAGGTCCAGCAGGAGCTGTCGTCATAGTTGTGAAAAATCTGTGACATGGAATATTGATTTCTGTTTTCCTTTGTACGCTTAGGAAGAAAGAAAATTACAGGAGGGATTAAACTCTTGCATTGGGGAAGCTGGAAAGGGGGGATTTGGTGCCATAGGGTATCTTCAGAAGACTAGTTTTGGAAATTCTCTCTTCACATTACATATAATTGTGGATTGCTTTCATTTACTTTTAATTGAACAAGAAATATATATTTAAGATTATTCTGTAAAGCCACTGATTATAAAGAAGACATGTAGTTTGGCTTTTGTCCTGTTTAAACCGCCCATTCTGATTTCCCCAAAGAGTTAAAAGCTATTGCTGATTTGTGAAGGACTGAAAAAAAATTGTCCAAAAATGTTTTTGTTCTGCAACTAAAGCTTTTATTTCCATGTTAGTAAAAACAAGATTTTACTAAATTGTATCCTGTAGGGTTTAAAACAAAGTCGAATGGAAGCAGCACTGGAGAGAGAAACACATGCAAAATAACTGAATATCCATCATTGTTTTGAAGGATTGTAAGTATCATAATTTTGTGCTAAATGAAGATACAGTGTCGCTTGACGAATTTGTTTGAAACGACAGTTCATTTTACAAGCTCTCAACAAGTTTTGAATTCTGTGCAAAAACTGAGCTTCGGGACTTCGATCCACTCTTATAGCTTTCTACAAAGACCACTTCTGCCAGTATTAATCCCTTCATTGCTTAGCAGCTGTGGAATATAGTATTTTCTTGACTAGAATGAAGAAAAGTATTCTGTTGCTCTGATGAGAGGTTTAACTACAGCATCGCTCTACATCAGGATTAACAGCGCAGCTTACTTGAATTATTAAGAGTTTTCTTATTTGTTTAGGGGCTGTTTCGAAAATGAAAGGTTGTTATGTGAAATGCAGTTTTTGCATGTATGTACACGTCTTCAGAAGTAACTGCTTCTTTAGACAGACTGGATATCAGGATGTATAGCTAAACTTTGTTTTCAGGACAGGATCAACATTTCAGTTTGATATTGTTGAGCAATTCTGTTCTCATTGCTTCAGTGCCTGTGCTTTTATTTTAAATCCTTTGTTTAGAATTCTGCAGTGTATTGTTCAGTTCCTTATAGGACAAAACTATATTCTCTTGGGGACTTGTTTTTCTGATTTTCTGTGATGATATGTAATTTCTGTGCAGCTGAGTAATTCTTGTTTGTTTGTTTAAAACCAAAAAGCTCTTGTATACTAATTTTTGCTTCTTTTTTAAAGCCAGGTACAAATCTTTCCCACTGAGAGGTGTATATCGCTATGCACTGATGGTTGATGGTGAAGATCAGTATTTTATCAAGACAGTTAATATTAACATTTTCTTAACATTGAACTGCCCCTGATAACAAGTAACTTGAGACTAGTAATTATATGTACATTGAAGTGAGTGATTTTTTAAAGACCTCTAGTCCAATGTATTTAGAAAGCACTGCAGCAATAAAATATTTTTTACTTCACTGAAACAATTTGAAGTCTTTTTACCACATGATAGATTTAAGTCTTTCAACCCCACATGATAGATTTCATTTATTTCTCATTTTAACACCTCTTGTATTCCTCAGTCGTCTTATCTGAGTGACAACACAAGGACTAGCAATTACAGTATATTCTTTTAAGAGACAGTTATGGCAGCAGTGTATGTTACAGTGGCCACTGGTGGCAATGGCCTGGAAAAGGGTATACCGTGATATTAAAAGAGGTATCTTATGGGTCTGATTAGAATCCTCAATCTGACAGCTGCATTTTTGTTTCAGATGCTTGTTAATAAACTTCTACTTCTCAACCTTCCAATTTAGGGGTGTGGTTTGTTTTGGGGTGTTTTTTATTTTTAGCTTCTGTAGGCATCTGTCTCTTGGATGAATGGCTAAAATACACCAGAAAGTTTTGCTGTGTGGCCTTTTTCTGAGTACCATTACTAAAAGCAAATGAGAAGCAGCAGACTGTGGAAAGGTTATGGTCAGAATGGACTTAGATTTCGGCCCTTACAGTCTTAACTCTTGTACAATAGAGGCTGCAGCCGTAAAACTCAACTGATTTAGTTAATGCCAGTGGCTTGCTTTTCGGGGAAACTAGCCAAATACAGACCTGAACTTTGCTGCGTTCAGTTCCTTTATCTGTGAGCGAGCATCAGAAAATCAGTTTTCCCACAAATAATTGAGCAAAAAGAGAAAGACAGAATCTCAACTTCCCTAAACGACTTTGAAGGCTTTTTCTTAATTGTCTAGCTGAAGTAAATTAAGATTGCTTGCAGTGATGCAAAGCTTCTAAATCAGCTGTTCAGCAACTGTTCATTGCTAAAGAGGCACAACTGCTGTCAGGTAGTCCTGTGTTAGTATCTGGTATTACATTACAAAAGTGGCCTTTATCAGGTTTTAACACTAGTAAAATCTAGCATCCCATATTACTTTTAGTGCAGTCCTGACCATAAAGGGGTCTATTGTTTTTATTTCATAAGTGATTAATGTAATTGATTTCATTGCAAGCAAAAGAACTGAATTGAAATAATTTATTTTAAATAGGCTTTAAGCAAAATTTTACGTTTTTCTTTGGAGGATATCACTTAGGTACAATCTTTAACCATGTTTGCAAAGCAAGTCAGGTTTTCGGAGTTACATTAATCCTGTCTTCTGTTCCTTGATCCTTTTACATTAACCTAACCTTGCTGTAGAAGAGTGCCTTGTTTCATCCTGGTAAAAATTTTACAATATATGTTTGTTTGCAATGCAGGTGTGTAATGCATAATACAAGAAGGAAGAAAAAAAAAAAACCCAAGCCCTAACACTTTCAAACTTTTCTAGTCTTGAAGAATTGGTGAAAATGGCAAGAGCCATTGCCAAAATAATTTTAAACTCCTAGACTGGGGATGTTGCTCCTTCATGATATCAAACATTTTAAGGTCCTCTGCATCAAGGAGCCAGCCCAGCATTGCTATTGTCACAAGACCAGGCAGTCGAGAAACACACTGGACAAATGCTGTCACTGTTGATGCACTGGCTTTGATCTGATGTGTGAACATACGGTTAATGTTCAGCTCTTTTAAAGCAGGCATGTTATCAAGTGTTCTAAAGAAGTTTCTCCAAGCAGTTTCTGTAATGTTATGATTTCCTGACAGTGAGAGCATTTCAAGCTTCTGGAAAGCTCCACAGTTTGCAACCTTAGCTGCAAAAATAAACAGACATCAGTAAGGATTTAAAGATGCTCTAAACCCACATGAAACATGCAGTGACACTGAGGTATTGTACATTGAAAATAAAACAAAGTTGTTGCTATTAGGTTGAAAAAAGTAGAACTTTGAACTCAACTCATTGAAGCATATCACTTGACTGATAAAATAGAGGATACTTCAGCAGGCACATTAATACCTAGTAGAATAAGATACCAGTGTGTTTACAAGTGTTCAGATACCACTCTTGCAGAGCAAAGTAAATATACAGCACTGGCTTATGCAACCACTTGAGGTCAGACACCGTATCAGCTTTGCACAGATGCGAGATACTGAGTTTAACAATCTCTTCCATGCCTGTGTACCATCACATATGTTCTTCAGTCTTGCCTTACAGTCAGCCTACTTACAAGATGGGACTCATCATCAAGTCACTATATATACTAAAATGTGTGTCAAAAATAAAGGAAGTTGATATGACAGACTTAGCATTTGCTTACAAAAGAAGATATTTTCCCTAGCCTATATACGAGATGGTGGTTTTAAGATTATACTAAATAAGTATTAAATTCAAGACATATTTTGGGTTTTTTTTTTAATATACATACTATATATATATATAAACACCACAGTTTTAACAGCTAGGGCATGTCAGCTAATATAACTAGGAATTAAGTTATGAATTTCTATTTTAAGTCAGTCTTTTTTCCCACTGATTATTTTTCTTGTAATTTACATTGCTTTGTAGAAGACAAGGGGGACAAAGGAGGCATTTCAAAAGCGGTTTCAGCAAAGTCTAGTGTGTAAGCAGTCTGGATACACTTTGACGAGCAAGAAATGCTTTGGACTGTGTATAGAACAAACAGGAAGAAATTATACCCATTAAAAATGACAAGTAATTTGAAATTGTTGTAATGTATTCAAAGAGAAGATTAATTTATCCTGAAGCAGTATCTTCTCTACTCAGAAATGTTATTTCATGTTTGAAGTTCCTCCTTTAAAAACTTACCTATCTCTAATAGGCTGTCATCATCCAGACATAGGCTAAATGAGAAGTATCTGAGGTGCAGCAGGTGTAGGCACTGCTGAACAATCAGTTTGGCTGCAGACTTTATTCCCTTCCCTGCAGGAAGGATGAGCTCCTCCAGGTTAAGAACACCACCTAAACTGTATGCTGCAGAGAGAAGATGACATTTCCTGTTAAGATTAAATAAGTATGCATTACCTAATTCTTGTAATGTCAATGAGTGACAGCAGCAGAGCCAGGTTAAAAAAAAAAAATTAAATTTAGATTCTGGGAAATAGGTTACTATCAGCTTTCTTTCCTCAGGTTCGCCGCTGCCATTGTTGCAAAGGTCACTTCACTCTGTAGCTCAATAGTTTGAAAAGGACATCAGCAGAAAAGGCAGAACTACTTCTCCAGAAAGGGTCTAAGAGGTCTCATGAGTCCTCTAGAGGTAAAAGGAATCTTCAATGTTGCCAAATGCAAGGGACCCACAGGAATGAAAAAGAAATGAGGGTAATCCTCCCTTCCCAAAATGCAAGCCATTTCAACCTTTCTCTGTTCCCTATAGACGTGATTTTTGCAGGAGGACCATCTTGGCTTTCAGAGGTGATGAACACCTCTGATTCCACAGTTTAGGACAACCATCCATCTCACTTGGCTCATCCCTCTCAGAAGGACATGAACACATGCCCTTCATCACAAACTGCTTTGTGAGACCTGATTTAACATTCTAGTTCTAGATACTCTCCAGTATCTCAAATGGCATTTAAGCTGTTCAAGTTATTTCTTAAGATCTCCAGAAGAACCTGAAGCAAGATAACTCTGTGAAATGCAACAAGTGAGATCAGCTGAAATGAAAGATATGTACAAACCAAAGATTTCACAAGCTTCCTTGTCATCAAAAGCCTGGTTTTCAAGATTCAACACTTTGAGAGAGACAAAATTGGGCAGAGCAGCAGCTAGGAGGAAAGAAAAAAAAAGTATACATTGTCATTCTTGCAACTGAAAATTAGCAGTTTCAACTATTAAGTTTTAAAAAGTGAGTTTTCTGTATTGAAAAAAGTTCCTACCTAGCAAAAGCAAATGTTGATCTCTCAAAAACAACCCAGTTAACTTGATTTCTGTTAATTTCTTGCATGAAGAAATTGCTTCCAGAAGGGATGCAGAATTGAAGCAGCTGGAGCAGTGCAGGTGAAAAACAGAGAGGTCTTGGAAGCTTTTAATAAATTCAACTACAAAACAAAGTGTTACAACACTGAAGATGCATTGTATAGTGAGCAAAGGTCAAAAATCCAGAAGGTTCTCCTAGCTCCACCTGCGAACTTTACTGCAAGCAAGTTTTGCTGTAGATTCATTTCTGGTTTCTTTCATGTGAAAAATAGTCTAGTTTTTCAACATTTAGTGGGACTGGAACTCTTTAGATGCCTTCCCCCTAGAGTTACTAGTTTTAGGTATGTTGTAAAACCCTATCCCATGGCCAGATATTGAGGGTACAGTTCACTGAATGTTGTTTGTACTGCATGTTTATATTGAAGTACAGCTGGGTAATTGTTATCATAGTGTACAAAAAAAAAAAAAATGGTTAATCTAGGGTTGCTGGACTGAAAAGTAAGCTTCTTCCTGGAATAAGGCAGCTGAAACAGAAGTCATGATCCACTCATCAGCCTGTCAGAACAGCTGTGCACATGATCTGGACTCAGTTGCCAACTGTGCTCCCTCTCTTCTTCCTCCCAGGGGACTGTGAGCAGTGAGAAGGGAAAACACTCACTCCAGGAAAACAGAGCACAGTCCTGATCATTCCTCTGTACTAACTTACGGAGGTCAACAAAGTTACAGCACTGAAAGGTTGAGCTACTCTTTTTTGTTGCAGTCATAAACTCAAGAGTAGAAGCTGTGGGGCAGAAGCAATGGGAAGAGAGATGCTACATGCCTGTTAAAGAAGAAATTAAAATTGCTACTCAGTATTAACAAATCATAGTGGAATACAGTACCTAAAGTTTTAAAGTGCACCTTACCCAGTCTAGAGCTGTTTTCAAGCTTGTTTCTGCTCACCAACAATTTCTTCATCTTACAGAGATTTTTGAAGCCATCAGGTATTGTATCAAATACATCGCAGTTCTCACATTGCCTCACTGACAATTCCTCCAGGCAGATGAATTTGTCCAAATTTGAAAAAAGTAGTTCTGTGATGAAGCCAGACAAATGTACAATGAAACTGGGTTGATCTGTTTAATCCCTCCCCTCTTTTCTTCTGAAAATTTGCCAAGGTTTTTGTAGCTGAACTTCGTTATCTCACATCCTTACATCTTTGGCTCCCCCCTTCTCTTGACTGCTGCTTCCTGTCCTCCTTGTACCACTGCCCTTCCCTGCCAACCCATCCTCTGCTGAGGCTTCTGCTGCTTGCAGCCTGAACATATGCCTGGCAGGATCCCATGAATTCACCTGCACTGGCCCATATGCTTCTATTTTGAAAGCCCGGTGCAGACCCACTCAGATTGCCCCAAGCAGAAAACGCACATCTGTTGGTGCCTGCTAGTGTGTCCTCCGTACTGCACTATCCTCTCCCGAAGTGCACTTCTGCCTCTGTAGTGACATACACCTCTTAGATCAAAAATCAGTATCGAGGTTGTGGTCTGAAATCAGGGGCCAGGATGGAAATCTGTTAATGTAGAATGGCTGCCTATCCCCTGAAATGCATATGGTAGAAAGGCAGCTTTATTATTTACGGATATGGAGCTGTTCAGTTGTCAGGCACCAAGGGGAGGGGAAGAAAATGAGAGAAAAATTACATCCTGCCAAAATTCAGTATGCTGTACCTGGCACTTCTTTTTCTTCTATCTCAAGACATTCCACAAAAGACATCGAGAGAAGTAATTCTTGCTCTGTTTTGCTCAAGTTAAGATGATGTAGACTACATTTTTTAAAATGTTCCTTGTACTCTTCAATAGCGGGTCGGATAACTTCTATGAATCCAGGACTGTTATTCAGCTGAAGTTCAATATAATCCGAAATGGAAAACAGTGTTGTCAAATTTCTGAGGTCAGCTTCCTGAAAAGAACTGATGTTGCTGAATGTACATTTTAAAAGCCGCATCTTCCCTGTTGTAAATAGGAAAGGACGCACAATGGAGTCTGGTAGATGTCTTTGTATCAGCGAACGAAATGTGTTAATTTGTTTTAATTCTTCTTCCATTTTTTGTGCCCTGTCATTACAATGTGTAAATGCAGGAGCATAATCTCGGTCGATTGTTGGAATCTCCAGTGAAGAATAGCAAGCACCTATTTCACGTATATCAGGATCTTGTTTGTGTTCACTTCCTTGTACTGAAACCTGAAAACTACTAGGTAGAGACAGCGATTCTGGGTAATCCTGAAAAAAACGCAACTTAGATTTTTGTGGTGAGAAAAATGAACTTAACGAAATATCTTTGCCTCTTAGGAAATTAAAAATGATTGGGGCACACGCAGAGACAGTATTAGTCTCATAAACTACAGAAGTTGCAAAGTTCAGTAAATACTGCATGAAAACTGGAAGAAGCAGTTTTGGATCAAAAAAACTTAAGTGATCAATTAATGACATTCTCATTGGAAGGTCTGAATGGTGCTCCAGGTGTTCATCATTTTCTGACTGGCTTTCCAATGACCCCTTGCAGTCAGTCAGTTTAAATAAATAGGATATAATTTGGGGGACTGCTTTGGAAGACAAGCTGCAAGTGTAATGCAATAAAAAATTATAGCGCCCAGCAACTTTTCTAAATGTGTTGATTTGCTGCAAGTACTGCAGCCCTCGCTCCAATTTTTCTTTTTCATCAGAAACCAGGAGCTCACTCAGTCTTCTCCCTGCAAGAAACTCCTGGAACAAGGGGTGAAAGAATTTGTAAATTGGATGAAGCCTTTGAGCAGTAAATTTGCTCAGTAAACCCAGCCTAACAGCTTCATCTCCATCAACTCCCGCTTCAGCTAGATCACGCTCAGTGAAATCAAAGGATGGCTTGAAAACACCGGTTAAGGCAAGCTCACCACATGAGGAAAACATAGCCAGTACATGTTCTCTGTTTTCACTGTATTTTAGTAAGTGATAGAGCAGATAGGCTTTAAAAATAGCCTTATCACTGATTATGTTACCCTTTGGGTGCTGTACCCAATACGCAGCGAGAGACACCATAAGAAGTGGTGTCTTTAGAATGGTCTCCATAGACTTTTCAAATGCCACCTGACGCAGAAGTTGCTCCACAAGGACAATATTGTAGGAGAACAATTTCTTTAGTACATACAGAGTGCTGGACAGAGGGAACTCTGCAATGCTTAAAGTGGTGGTTGCATACTTGCGAATTTCTCTCGTCCTGTTAGTACGGACAGCAACAACCAAACAGTGCTGGTAGAGATGGTTCCTTTGTATAAGTTCTTCTACAGTTTGGGGCACTGAATCCATCTCACTATAGTCATCCAAAAGAAATAAGACCTGGTTTTTCAGTGGCTGAATTACATCTCTTAGAGTTGTTTCTGTTAATGGTCCCACAAATCCTACTGGTTGATTGCATATAATATCAGCCATGCTCTGATCTGATTGTGCATTAGTCAGGGAGAGATAAAATACAAACTTAAACCTTCTCAGGATGGGGCAGCAGCCTGAGGCCCAAAGAAGAGCTATTTTCCTGAGCAATGCTGTTTTTCCACTTCCTGCTTCACCTTCCAGCACAATAGTGGAGTCAAGGTTCGCAAGGATTTCATGAAGAAAGAGATGCTGTATTGGCTGATCATTAATATCCTTTGAGACAACTGACAGGTCCCCATAGAGTAATTTCAAGTCAATAGCCAAGTGGTTTGAGTTCCCAAAGGAAAACAATTTGCTGAAGCTCTTATTGTTGTAAGCTTTTGCAAGTTGTTCAGTCAAGTTCTTTGCTTCTTCAAGACACTGACTTTCAACAAGTGTTGTGTCTGCAAAAAGGATGACATTAAATCCTAAAACGTAGTGAACAGTTGATTCTGTACACAAAAGTCAAATATAGTCAGCTGTCCATTAAACTGGAGTAATAAGAACCTGAGATTTTCTAAATAATGGAAAAAACTGGTATTGCTTCTGGATAAACCAAGTTCCCACAGTTTCTCCTTGTCCTACTCAGCTGGCGTTGCATCCATCTGGTTTAATGTGGGGTTACTTTGTGTGTAGCGAGTAATCAAGTGATAAACTTGAGCTAAAAAACTTTGCTGGACCTGACCTAGCTCTGTGCAGAGATACGCTGGTATCTCGGTGCAATGATCCCAAGCCTTCCGTGGTCTGGAAAGAATAATGAGCTTAGATGCAGCACTGTGTCGGTAAACAACTCACTTGCCAGCCTCGCAAGCACGCTCAGAGAGTGGTAAAGACACATTCAGTCGGCACCATCCAGACAAAGTAGTGTTAAGCTTGACTTAAACATCCTTTCTGGACCCACATTAGCTTCCTACAGAACCGCTGAGTCTCTGCACCATGCTCTCTAAAGCTGTTGATTTGCTAGGGTTTCTAAGTTCTGGTACAGAGCATCGATTCTGGATAGAGCCAGCTATGTTGTCTGTGCCCATAGTACAGTTTATCCACAAAATAGATAAACTGCCTCTAAATAGGTGTGTGGAGGCTGTACTTTGGTATTTCCAAACAGCTGAAATAAGGTAAATGTACTTTTACATTGATGTAATTATACAGATATGCAGTGTATGTATTGCCAAAAAAGCCCACAGTCATCTGTTATATCAAATGAAGCAGTACCATTTTATTCTTTGCATATTCAGCAAAAGTACAATGAACCCCAGAAATGCTCACTGGCTCTTCCTGCACTTCACTAGGAGATGACACCAGAGAGCTCCTTTTCTGAAGAATTTGAGACAAGGTAGGGTATATTTATGCCATAGCCTGGGGAACTAGGACTTCATACCAGAAGCATCCCCAGTCACTTTCAGTAAAATGGAGATGTACATGTTGGTGAATACAAAGAATGAACAAACATCTTCATTAATAAACCAGCAACTATGTCTTTTATTGCTCCCTCCACCATTTCAGTATCATGACACTTTCAGGGCTGTAAAATGTGCTTTCAGTGCCTTCAAAAATTACAAAACAGCTCATCTGATACATATATCCCAAATAATTTTGGCATTTCTGGGAGGCAGTAATAGCCATTTTTGGATTAACAGAGGGCTGCTAAAGAAAGCATCTGGGCAGTACCACTATAGCAAATTTACTTTTGAGTTATCAACTCTGTGCTGGCACATCGGTACTTTTCTGCAGCAACTCAGTGCAAACTCATTGTGTATGAACTCTTCCCTCAGAAATCCACACACATGTATCAACAAAACCACTCCCTTGAAATGGCCATAGTGTTTGGAAAAAGGAAGCATGAGAAGCAGAAGATAGTGGAAGGTTATCCCAACTTAGTTTCTTTTGTATCTAAAAGCGTGTACATGTAATATGTAGTAGACAGCTGACACATGTGTGCAATTTTCCAAAACATGAATGAAAAATATCATACCATATTGTGACAGAATAATTTAGCTTGCTTATATGCCTCATCTGCACAGAAGTGACTCTCGCCTGCTAAGGGATTGGTTTATATTCATAATTACAAAAGCAAGCAGTAGCTGATAGATTCTCTACTGTTTGTTTGTTTTGTCCCTATATATGGACAATCCATAAACCTTAACTCAGTCCTTACTTCAATGCCCCCTAAGTAAGGGGCAAATCCAGAAAACCATTAACAATCCTCTCAAACTAAAATATGGGGCAGCACAGTACTTACCAGCTCCTACAGGATGTAGCGTTGCTTTCTCTTCAAGATCTGCTTTACAGGGAGTTTGCTAGAAAAACAATAAATCCAGTTATACTCCCTTAAATATTTATTATTTAGTTCAAACTGAGTTGCTTAGGTACCAGCAAGCACCAGCAGCTACAAGGGCAATTTACAACAGATGCAGTACCAGCTCTGTATTTTTCAACACTAGCAAAATTCTTTCACTCCTCCCAGAAGCAGGACATCGGATGTAATGCCCCTCTATCGTTATCTCCCTCTCTCTCCCCTGTAAGCTTCTTCCATCCCAGGGTTTTGCTGCCTGCCTACCAAGGATACGAGGCCCAGCTCTGATACGACGCATGCATAACCTTGACACAGACCGCCGAGAGAAAGCGGTGAGACAGGCTGCAGAGATGCAGGGGAGGTACCGCCACAGGCAGAGGGAGCAGGGTGAGGCAGGGTGGCTGACGGCCGGAGCGTGGCTGATGGCCGGAGGACTCCACCGAGTGCCTGCCCAGCAGAGACCCTTTGCCTGGGCGCGGTGGTGAGCACGCTAATGCTCAGCCTCAGAGCTGGTGACACCCCAGCTCTCTCTAGCACGAGTTAGCGAATAAATAATCGCTTTGTACTTCTCAGTTGTGTACATCCTCAAGGTGCCTGAACAAACCGACCCAAGAGAGGAGCTGTGAGATCTCCCACAATAACACATCCTGCACAAGACCTCTCCACTAGCTTCCCCCAGTGCCAAACTGGGACTCAGCTTTACCCCTCCCACCAGCCTCTCTGCGCTGGCCCCTCGACAGCCCTGCGGCTCCCGTGGCTGTGCCTGGCACCCCGGGCTGGGGTACTTTGCTGCCAACAGAGCAGCCCAGGGGCCCGGGCGCTGTTGCAATTGCACACGTTACAATTTGCCAGCAAAGGATGATTGCTGTTAATTACCAAAAAGCTGATTGCTAGTAGCTGCCCTGTAGAGAGTTGGGTCGATGCCTGCAGGCAGACAGCTGCTGTTTAAGAGTGCGTGTTTGAACACCGCAGGTACCTGAGGCACAGGGCTCACACCTTTAAAGGTGTTTATAGGGCTCTGTAAACACCCCTACAGAGGCAGAGGGGAGCTGGTGCTGCCTGCACCACACCGGTGCAGGTCTCATACCCCCTATTCATTCAGCACCCTCCGAAATACGTTGCATTCAAAAGGTTGTCCAGGATGAAGAACTGCAACAAGCTGCCGATGCTGCTCATTCTGCGCACACACATGTGCAGAGACTCCCCGTAACTGGAACTATAATTTAAAATGGCAAAGCATAAAAACTGCAGACTGGTGCAAACCTGTGCAGACTGTAATGTTGATGGGCTCTCTGGTTGTTCTTCCAGTGACTTTCCAAGTACTTCCAAGCAGTTGGAACTAGAATGAAGTTTTCAAAAGACACAACAGTTAGTGCAATGCATTGCTTCAATTGCTTGCATTTGGCAGAAAGATGGAACTTTTTCACAAACATTCCTTCTGTTTGGAAACTTTTACTGTATTTCTACATTTAAACATTAATTTTAAAAAGGGTTTTCACAGAGGCACAACATCCTATACGCTCAAGAAACATATAGTTATTTATATACATTTAAAGTAGTATTAAAAAAAGAACAGCAAAAGTATATGGCAACGTTCATCACACAGCAGGAAATTGTCTTAAGATACTCTGTCACTCACTCAGGGAACCATTTTGCATGCTCTTCCATTGGATCATCACCTTCGTCCCATTCACGTAAGCAACCTGCACAGTTGAAGCACTGTACGCTATCACCTTCTCCTGCAAGCAAGAAATTATGCACCTTAAAAATGGTCACGTACATGATTTTTTTCCTTACTAACATGCCAGCAGCATAAAAATGGCAACAAATCAGTGGTTTCATGAGGTTACTTTGGTGATCTCTATCTGTTACTGGAATTACACGCTTTTATAAATCACAAATAATAAAGATTAAATCAAGGACAAGAAAATGCCACAGAATTGAGAGATGTGCCATTATTGCTCTTTTAGTGACACCAGACAAATGAATACACGAGTGCCCAGATAAATGTTTTCTCCTTTCTAAAAACATATCTTCCTCGCAACTCTTTGCTCTGGCTTTCACCTCAGACAGGGTCACTCCATTTCGATTCCCTTGCTCCAGCTTTTGTAAAAGGCATTCTGATTTTGCAGCTGCATTTCTCTCCTTAATGAGAGTGTCGTGGTTTAGCCCAGCCAGCAACTCAGCACCACGCAGCTGCTCGCTCACTCCCCCTACCCCGATGGGATGTGGGAGAGAATCGGAGGAGTAAGAGTGAGAAACACTCCTGGGGTGAGATAAGAACAGTTTAATAATTGAAATAAAGTAAAGTAGTGATGATTATAATAACAACAACAACAATAATAACAATAATAATAGTAATATACAAAGCAAGTGATGCACAATGCAATTGCTCACCACCCGCCGACCGATACCCAGACAGTTCCCGAGCAGCGATCGCTGCTCCCCAGCCAACCCCCCCCAGTTTCTATACCAAGCATGATGCCATATGGTATGGAATAGCCCTTTGGGCAGTTTGGATCAACTGTCCTGGCTGTGCCCCCTCCCAGTTTCTTGTGCACCTGGCAGAGCACGGGAAGCTGAAAAGTCCTTGACTAGCATAAGCAGTACTCAGCAACAACTAAACCATCAGCGTGTTATCAACATTCTTCTCCTACTAAATCCAAAACACAGCACTGTGCCTGCTACTAGGAAGAAAATTAACTCTATCCCAGCCGAAACCAGGACAGAAAGCTAAAGCAAGATTTCAATTACATACCAGGACTATCTTGAACCCCTCTCCTACCTGCATTGGAAAGTGTATCTTTTTACTTGTCTTGTGTTTATATAGCTAATAAACTTGGTTCAAACCTCTATAGAAAAACCCAGCTTTAGCAAGGGCGGTGGCTTCAACACGGGCTTCTGCTGGCCAAGTTTTAAAAGAGTCCAGTCGAACTCCTTCATCCTCAAAGATGTTCAAGACGAGATCACCTTTGCAACCAAAGATATTTGATTAGTTAGGAAAGCTTTAGCCTGCTATCAGATTCTCTGAAGCAGGAACAGAACTAGATTGCAAATATCTCAGGCTTACAGCAAAGCAAAAGCATAACTACAGAATCAGATCTTTCAGACAATTGTAAGTGTATATTCTTGATTTGTATAGATGAAAATCTCTGTTTTTCCTTTCAAAGCCTTCAGGTTTCATTTATTTTTCACCTCTCTCTTACACAGGCAAATGCAAGTGAGATTGATCTACTTAAGCAGCATGTTCTATATTTAGCTTCTATAGTGAACGAATTTTTATTTGCGGCAAAAATTTGAGAAATACAGGACCAATACTTTTTCACACATGTAATCTTCCTTAAAAAAAAAAAAAAGGCAACAAAAAAGCAACAGTCTGGAGCAGCTTTCGTTGTTAATGATGATGTACAATAAAAATATGAAGGCATTATTTTCTAATGAAACAGTCAATATATCTTATTTTTTACCTGTTGAAGTAGATAAATTCTCCTTGATAAAGGAAGCTGTGAAATGCCTCCCCTAAGTGGAAAATTAAAAATTAATACTTATTTCTATTATGCATTCTATTTTCATTTAACTTTTCAGCTAAATAAAAGAAATAACTATAATATATAAACAGGGTTAGTACGAAGTATCAACATTTAAAATGTTTTCAGTTTGAGAGAATTTTCTGAAGAAGAACTGATTAATGACAGGTTACTATCAGTGAGAAGAAATGTGTCTCCTCAAACAGTAGCAGCAATAAAGAAAGAAAAATAGCACTGCTGTTTTTAAGGTATCCAAGATGGTGTTTTCCAAGTGATACTTGCAGTCCTCTCATCTTACATCAGCTAATGGGTTTAGCTTCCAAATTTTTTTGAGATTTTTGTGGCATAGGCGTTTTAATCATGAAAGATCTTACACATATTATATTTTTTCTGATGAAAGCAAGCCCCCCAAAGAAAGATGAAGTCTTACAAGAAGAGCTAGCAGGGTAGAGTTCACCTAACCTGACTTCAGCCATGCAGAAGTGCTTAGTTTAGCATACTCACCTACAATCTTCCTAATAATCAATATATATGTATAGGTGCCATGAGGAGTTAATTAAACTGTCTGTCTTTGAGTAGGATAAATGCCAATTAGAGGTATGTTGCTTTTAATCAATGGACTTCCTAGGTACTGCCTAGGCAAGGAGCTTGGATGCACACATCAAAATAAACTTAGATGAAACAAATTCCACCTAGAGTGCATAGTGTTAATTTCATATGCAATTATATCTAGCTTTTGGGTTGTTGGGCTTTCTTTTAGGAGGAAGAAGGTGGAAATCAGGATCAAGGCCTAATTTGCCTATCTTCAAGTCCCAGATAGTGCCTCCTTGGGGTGTATTCCACAACAAAGGAAGATCGAAATAGATTACAAGATTACCACCACTCCAACAAATCCACTGTAGGTTTCAATGTAATTTTTAATTTCCTTGCTTGATTTCTTACTTTTAAGGAATTCACACCTATAAAAAAAAAACCAAAACATTATTCTTAAGCATTAATTCCAGTTAAAATTCTGGAAGCAGTGTTTCAGTCATTAAGAGGTGCATACTCAGGATTTTTCACAACAGAAAGACAACGAAACAAAGGCAAACTTTTTGGTGCCATCAGCATTGTTCACATGACATAGTGACTATCTGAGAGAACAATCAGCTGGCTTTTGCTCAATGAAAAGCCCATGGGAGATCTCTAGAAAGTACAGAAAACAATATATATAGAATAATTATAAGGTTAGGGATAGCAGACTTATACTGTTCAGTTCTCAGAAATAAAGATCTGCTGAAATCAATTGTCTGAATATAACAACCCTGAAGACAAAAGTTGGGGGGGAGGGGGTGGTGTTACTTTCCAGCATCATTGCTGAGGAAAAAAAGAGATATCTACACAAATCAACCTTTTTGTACATATAGAAATATTTCTAGAACAGTCAGTCAACTTACTCAGGAAACCATTTAGCATGTTCTCTCCAAGGATCATCACCATCTTCCCAATTTCCCAGACATCCACCACAAGCAAAACACTGCACTGTATCTTTCTTGCCTGCATGTAGAGAGTTACAGATCTCAGAGATAATTACACATTTGTGTGTTTTACTTGTTCACACTCTAGCCACGTGACCACAAGTAAACTGGTATATATCATTGGTCCAAAATTTGTAGCTAACGGAAGCCTTTTTCTTAGATTATAGCAAATGAAACTAAAAAGGTTGACAAAACTGCTTAGATTTCCATTTAATTTCAGTTGGGTCAGTCTGGGTCTAAACTTAGTGCAGATCCAAAGGTGAAAATATAAGGTAGATCTTTCCATCAAAACAAAACTTCAGAAATATCTGAGAAATTGTACAAGCTTGATACAATCGAGTTGTCTTTTTTGTTGGCTACTTTTTAAAATTTTGCATTCTAGCTAGTCAGTTTATTTGTAAAAGCTAAGTAAATTAATAATTCTAGAAACCAAGGGAATAGGGTGGGAGAACTAGAATTTACGTCCCGAAGTTAACATATTGATAAGTCAGCATAAACGTGATGGAAGAAAGACAGGTCAGTCAAATGGTGAAATGCCAGTATATAAAATATTCAAGGATAATTGAGTAAACAGTGCTAGAAAGAAAAGGAATATCAGATCTTAATGATATCTTAGAACAAAATCGAACTAACCAACAAAGAGCAAAGATTTTCTACAGTCTGGAATCTCAGGCCTCTATTGGAATAGTACAGTTCTTGGTCCATATTACCAGCCAACCAACCAGGATGACAAAACTGAGTATGTAATGCTCAAAGAAATGAGAGAGGCACTGTGGGCAAGAAATAGAATTGTACCCAGTGACTCCAGTTATACCCCAAGCAGACTGCACAAATACTGCCTTGAGATGCAAATTAGAGATGACTTTTTTTTAGAGGCTATCAGGCATAATCTCATGGGGCAGCTGGTTAGCAAGCCTAAAAGATGATGTGACTTGGTATTGAGAAATGCACCGGGAGGAGCTCGAAGTCTCATAGTGGACGTGTCACTGTGTAACCATGATTGCAATTTACTTATATGCAACATCCTCCACAGAAACAGGGAACCTACCAAGGCTGTGTTAAACTTCAAAACCAGGAACCATGTAAAAGTAAGGAAGCAGAAATAGCTGACTAAAAAACCACCAACAAAAAAAACCCCAAACCAAAACCCAAAACAAAACCCCCCAACAACTCTCTTACAGGCATTTGAGAGTTTCCTGAAAGATGATTTGCTGGAAGTGCAACACCAGCATTTTTTAAATTTATTTATTTATTAGAAAAGACTTATGAAAAGTTACGGGAAAGGAGTGACTGATAGGAAAATAAATCAGATTACAAGAATTAAGAAGGGATCATTCAAAAAGCTGAAGCTTTTGAGCACAGAAAACAGAAGGCTCAAAAGCTCTGAAGGATGAAGTGTGAAAATAAAATCAGACAGGCTGGGGGGGAGGGGGGCAGAGAGGGAAGTTCAAGAGTAACAAGCTAAAGGAATCTAAACCTTCTTCCAGATTGCAAGAACAAAAAGCCAGTGAAGAGAGGTGGTTAGCCAACTGCTAACCAGGCTGTAAAAGAACCATTCAAAAGGGACAATGCAATTGCAGAGGACTTGAAGTGACATTCTCTGCAACATTTGCATTAATGTTCACTGCAGAAGAAATCAGGCAGATACCCATTGTCTAAACCAGGGTGGGCCATGCAGCAGAAGGTGGATCCAAAATCAAAGCAATTATGCAGTATTTTATGGCTGAGTGCGGAAATCATAATGCCAATATTTAAAAAGCAGTCTGCACTTTTGGGGGAGAGGAAGAGACATCAGGTCTGTAAGCGTGGCATCTGTTACAGACAACTAAGCAGAAAAAAGTATAATTATCCCACTGTACAAACCCGTGATTAATCCACATCTTAAACAGCGCATGTGATTGAGGTCCCCTCAACTCAAAAAATACTGTATTAGAACTGGAAAAGGTGCAGGGAACAGCAGCAAGGATGATAAAAAAATGTGGAACACTTTCTGCATGAGGAATGGTTGATTTGCCTATGTTCTTCAGCCTGGGAAAGAAAACATTTATGGGGGACACAATACATCACAAAATGATGAGTGGCACGATAAAAAAAAAACGTTATACCCGTTCTAGTATTGTAAGAAGACTTGTACTGTTTTATAATCAAAACAGAAATCCCTCCAGGCATCGCTTCCAATTACCTGTAAAGAAAAACCCAGCTCTGGCAAGGGAATCAGGCTTTGTTCCTCTGGCATAGAATGGCCATCCGTCGAAGGACTGCAGCCTCGTGTCCTCTGCGCTGTACCTGCAGGCATGGCCTGCTGCGTTCTTTTCCAACTTCTGAACACGTACGTCATACTTTGAAATATTACCCACCTCTTTGCCCAGGACAAATTCACAAGTGGGACTAAATTTCTTGTGCTGTTCGTATGGGGTGTATCTAACCTTCATGGTAAATAAAACTAACCCACAGCAAAAACACTGCACACTGGATTTAACAAGCGTGTGATAAAATCCAGCAGCTGCCATTTCTGTGAAAGCCCATGATGAGTAAGACTTATAGGACAAGAAAGACTTTAATCTATTGTGTTCATTTCTCATGGCAGGGTTGTAACTCTTCTGCATCTGTTTGCGGACTTCTTGGAATTCTGCCTCTCTCTCTTCAACAAACTTGTGAATATCAAAGGGTGTATCCAGGAAATACGCTTGCAATGCAGAAGGATTCAGCTCACGTATTTCATTGTCATTCGTCTCCACTGTAAGCTCCTCTTTGGCAGACATTTTCTGAAAAAACCAGGAAGACTACCAAATTATATTACCTGCATCTTTTAGAAAACATTCAGTCATCTCCTCTGTTACCTTAGTAACGTATTTTCTACAGGTTATAAACATTTGATTTCACCTTACTAAGAAGAGATAAGGTAACTGCAGAGTTGATATAAACAGGTGTATTATTAAATCTGACTAGCCAAATTGAGACTTCTGCAAACTCTGACCACTGCCCTTATAATGACAGTAACAATTATCCTGAAGCCTTTACAACCAAAATGGAGGGAAAGAAGAGACATAAACAGGTGACATTTGAGCAAGATGACACAGGTGATTGGCAGATCCTAAGAGCTTCATCCTGCAGCTTAAAAACCTAGAATGGCCTCAGTAAACCAATATGCCTCTATCATCTCAATTCTTCCATCTCAAAGGCATGACTGAATGTCGCTAGCACATTTTAAATTTCTCCTTAAATTAGGAAAAAAAACAGGTGGCAAAACATACAATGCCAAATGGAAGGTGGAAGCAGAAATGAAAAATAGGGGAAAAAAATCAGAGAAAGCAATTGTTTTATTGCAGTATTTTTAAATTTTAGCTGTTTTCAATATAAGTAGTGACTAGCAGGAATTGCATAATCCTTCACAAACAGGAACTGTGATTTCATCATCACAAAATTAAATTAATTTGGCAATGAAATTTATTGCCAAACTCATAATGTCAATACTTTCCTCCAATGGAGTGGTTTTATTAAATGTTTGGTATTTACACTAGTCTTCTCAAATATAGCTTATCTTGTAGAAGTAATAACTTTTTGTTGTTATTAGTACTATGGTAAGACAACCGTAGGAAACATTTTGCTATGTGATGGTTCAGAACGCAGCAAACATGTCTACAGTTCAGCTCTATATAGTCAAATTCTGCTCCCCCCACCTCCAAAGAGCTTTGCTTTGTATTCTCAAATAATTGAGGGATCTTAAGAGATTTACAAAACATATCAAAACAAATTAATCCTTAAGAAAATGATTCTAAATCCAGAATCTCCAACCTGTTGTTTTTACTCTTCTTCACTGGTTATAAAAATCACATTCTCCTCTCATAGGAAAATTTGTGCTAAATAATTTAAGTGCTTTGAAATCCCAAGGCAAAAGGTGCTGAAAAAGTTGCAAGACTTTTTCTTCTTCAAGTTCTATTCTTTTTCAAGTTCTATTATATTTTGAAAAATTACTTTCGTGAATTGCACTATAGGCACCACATTTATTTTTCCTAAGTGTGGAAACATGATTCGTATTCAAATTTGATGACTTTTAAAATAAAATTAATTTACTCTCATTCCTTCAGCCAGGAGTCTGCACAATCCAGTAATGCTTCAGTTAGTACTTCATGGCATTTTTCATCCATAAACTACATCACAATCTAGAATTAAAACTGTTCCTCATATTGCATGAGACAGATCAGGATGCCATGCAAATTCTTCAGGAGTTGCAGTTGTTATGCAAAACTAAAACCAGACATTTCTTTTACTCATGCTTTCTATTTTCAGCAATTCCAGTCTTGTAAATTAGTTACAACCGTGAATAGATGGTAACTTTTATTCCTGCAAAGAAAGTACATAAAAGGGAGAGTACAGCAAGGGCACTCACCTTTCCAAAATTGCCTTCACTCCACAGGGTAGTGTGCTCTCTACTCTCGCTGTGCCTTCCAGCCTCAACCTTCTTGCCACAGTTGCATCCTCAGCCCCACCACAGCATGTTTTTGTCTTTTTGTCTCTTCCCTCAACACTTTCAGTCCGAAGCGTATTATGCAACATCTTCAGGAAGCATAAGAATTTCTCACAGGCCTGCTAATAACCTCACTGATTGCCTAATCTTGTGGCAGATCCGGTAAGTGAGAAAATACAAGAACAAGAATGAAACAGGTTGTATCTTCCCACAAGCAAAGGAGACTTGAGATCCAGTGAATCCCAATCAGAGTACAGATGAAGGAAGCATTTCCTCCATGCTGCTTTAAATATAAAGGCCACAGCTCAAATTACAGCAGAGAAATGTTGCCCCAACAGCGATTTTTCAGGACTTAGTTTGAACTGTTCTTTCTATCCAATGAGAAGGGTGGAAAAGTACGAGCCAGATTATTTCTCAGACCACAAGCACATAATGGAGTATATGGGCACAACTTCTACTTCCGAGTATGTTATTTTGGTATCTAGCAAGAGACAAAGCTATAACAGATTTAAAGTGTTTTGACAAAACCTTTTTTTGCATTAGTAAATGCTGATGGTGAAGGTGAAAGTATTATCAGGAAACATTGTATAAAGATGCTGTCACCAGTATCAGAATTCCCAAGAGCCAGATGCTTAGGGCATTCCTTTGGCTTGGAATGGCCTACTAGACTACACCAAAACCCATGAATATGTAATTTTTCTGCTAGCTTTTAGGACACCCTTACAGTAACAGGCACTGCAATCACCTGATTGCACAAAGGATTTATAGGGATTGACTCAGCACAAAATAAAACACAGATGCCAAAACAGTCATTTTTCTGCCACCACAGTAGAATTACTGCATTCCAGCCAGGCTGCAGGCATAAATAGTAGAAAAAGCACAGAAGGAGCTATGTTAACAATTGAGAATTTGCATATTTAAAGGACTTGAAACGAAAACTGCCTGTGAAAACTGAGAAGTAGCATGTATTATCTGTATGTGGTGAGCATGAAAAACAGGGAGCTAACTTAAGATGGGGGTTTGCTTTTTTTTTTTTGTTTGCACTTTTAAGATTCAGTGGTTAGGTTAGATTATTGCTGTTCCTAACCTGACAACAAAGCTCACAATTTTAAAAACTAAGTTGGATACATCAGTGACTGAGTTACTCTGTCATAAGGTGACTTCAGAAAACCAGATGTGACATACAGCCTTAGGCAGTGCACCATCACAACCTCCTCTTACTGAGGTGTAGCATGTTATATTCTCACAAGTTCAAACTGCAATCGCACTTTGAACAGACACTGTAAAAACATAGATCATAGAATCGTTTAGGTTGGAAAAGACCTTTAAGATCATCCAGTCCAACCATTAACCTAACACTACCAAGTCAATCGCTAAACCAATTAAGGGTAGAGTAATAATTAATTTCATGTTTCCTGGCTTGGTGGCTGGATTATTTATAATGGAAGTAAAAACTAGGCATCATTAAGATTGGAAAGGACCTCTAAGATCATCAGTCCAACCATCAACCCAACACCACCATGCCCACTAAACCATGTCCCCAAGTGCCACGTCTACACGTTTTCTGAACACCTCCAGGGACAGTGACTCCACCACCTCTCTGGGCAGCCTGTTCCAATGCTTGACTACCCTTTCCGTGAAGAAATTTTTCCTAATATCCAACCTAAACCTCCCCTGGCACAGCTTGAGCCCATTTTCTCTGGTCTTATCACTTGTTACTTGGGAGAAGAGACTGACATCCACCTCACTACACCCTCCTTTCAGGTAAGGTCTCCCCTCAGCCTCCTCTTCTCCAGACTAAACAACCCCAGTTCCCTCAGCCGCTCCTCATAAGGCCTGTGCTCCAGACCCTTCACCAGCTTCATTGCCCTTCCCTGGAGCTTCCCTTTCTCACCCCATGATACTGTCTGTTGCTCTGGGTGTTCAGCCAAGGAGAGAAGATGCCTTGCAGTTCTGGCAAGTCATTCTAGCCTCAGAATCAAAATAGCATCACTGTCTTCAATACCGTGACCATCAAACAATAGTTTGTAAAAACTCAGGTCTTACACCTTTGCAAATTCATTGCCTTTCAGTAACCTTAGACTCCTGCAAGAAAGTGAAACTTAAACCACACAACTACAGACACAGCAGTAATAAAATTCAGTTAGTTTTGAGCTGTACCATTAAAATGCGAAACAGGTTTTCAGCACATTTATAAACAGCTGTATTTGAGTTGCCTTACTGAAGGCCAAGGCGAACAGCCACAATACTTGAAATTATTTGAAATGTCCCCCAACTAATTGCTCAAAACCACCTTTGTTGAATTCTTACAAAGAATATTTTGATCTGTAGAACCCCACCATCCACCAAAAACAAGAGCTTATAACAATCGATATATAAAATATATTTTCAGGACTTCTTTTTTGAACAACTAATGAAACAAAGATGAATCGCCACATTATCATACAAACCAGTTTTATCACTTTCACATTTACAAATGTACATGTTACAATAAAATTCAGAAAAAGCCAGAGCTTTACAGATAAAAGCAAATAAAATAAAAGATACAGATAATTCAAGAATATATTAACAGTAATGAAGTCATTAATACATTAGATAAAAATTAAAGTTTGCTCCCAAGCCAGTGTTCATCCTTCTGTAATTATGTAGGTCCTCTTGTTTTGAGTGAAAGCTGTGGCTGAATAAGCAAAATAGATTTATGAAAGAATGACATAGATATGACAATTTCCAAAAAGAGATGACATCATACAGATATGGGAGCAGGATGCTCGTGAATACAGCCAGGACAGCAGTGCAGAGAATCATGAACAAACAAATCGCATTCCACACAAAATGCATTCTGACACACTTTACATACGTAAACCTGTGTGGAAAAGACAGAAAAACAGGTCAAATTAGGAAAAAATTATCACCATCATAGCACTACAGTAGGGCAACTGTTGTGTCAGCAAGACAGTGTAAACAGACTATATTACTAACATCACAGAAACCCAACTGAATTAAAGTTTCTAACAGCAAGTACATCCAAAGGGCTGAGCTCGAGTCACTGCAGATGCTTCCAGATGCCTAAGAGTGGAAGCTTATTTACGTAATTCTCTAGGAAACCCCTTCCCACACTTTTATAGACTTTGCAGTCTAAAAGGAGTGACTCTATAACAGCGAACTCTAGTTAACCATGAAATAAAAATTCCACAAATATTTTTCCAGTATTTAGAAGACTATGCTAAAGGATCATCTCTCTTTCTGACACCCTTCAATGCAAATTCCAATGCAGTTCAACATACTTACATTTTGATCTTTCATTTCTCCCTGGCAGCCTTGACAATACCTGAAAGCAAAATTGTGTATTTTAACTGAAAAAAAGTCAAGATTGTGTAACAATTTATGGCAATTATTTCAGTTATTCAGCTGAACACACAGGATAACTGTTAACGGAAACTGCAAATATTTCTTATTGTCAGAGGTGCCCCAAAATGCCCAAACATTCAACAGTGCCTCCAGCAGCAGAGAAGCTGCTGCCAGCTATTCTTACTTCTGTGACAAAAAAAATACAGGGTCGACAAGTACACTCATCATCACAAATATGATTTGCATACCGTTCCCCCTGGTATTCTTCCAGGGCAACTTCCTGAAAGGCATCCAATGGAAACAAATGATGGTAAGACCGAGCCAGATGAGGTGCAGACACTAACGTAAGACCTGCAAATAGAGAGACATCAAGATTATTACAAGAGAGAACTTACTGCAAAGCTTTTCTGTATTAAACAAAGCAAAAAGGAAAAAAGACTTTTCCATTAGTGTTTCAGAGCTTTTAAAAATTAAAAAGCATAAAATTATTTGTTAGCTCCCATAATCCAAACCTGTAATCCTTTCCAGAATTAAATCTAAGTATAAATTAAAGAACAAGCAATGCCTGAATTTCTAATTAAAAGGCTTAAGTCAGTCTTTAGAAGTACATTTGCAATGCAGAATTGTAAAGTTAGAAGTTTTTTATCCTCATGCCATAAGCAAAAAGCAACCATAGAAGAGTCATCCGATTAAATCTAAATGCACAACTTGTCTTTATCTCAACCCACAAGTTTTCTCACTTTTACGCTTCCAATTCTCTCTCCCATCCCACCAGGGGGGAGGGAGTGAACTGTGACAACAGGCTAGTGTTAGCTGGTGCATGGGCTAGCACAAACTCATCACTCACTCACATGCAGTGTAAACTTCCAAGCTCTTTTTCTGGTGACAGCTGCAGCTGTGGAGAATCTATTGCTGATACATAGGATTCTTCCAGCTACACTATTACTTTGCTGAAACGAAACTGATGCTGATATGAAAACCTTCCCGTGCAACTAGGACAAGGTGACCCAAAACTAGAATTATCTGATCCTCTTGCCAAATACATGCATCTTGGTAATACTTACCATGTTTCAGTCTGCAGAAGCTAACAGGAGGACAGCTGTTGCTCACACAATAGTAATACTATAAAAAAACGTTAATCCTCCCTCCCGCCCTCATTCAGGGCAGAGGGGGGACAGGCATCATTGGTTCCACAGTCCATTAACATTTGCAAAAGCGAAGGACTTTGTTTACAACTCTAAAGCAACATGTGTCGCTGCAGCCTGCCCTTGGGTTCAACCTTGAAACCTTTCATCCACATACTCCTGGAGGTGAGGGTGTACTTCTGTCCTTTTACTCCAAAGCACTATTTATCTTCATGACCTTGCACTGAGGAGTCTGAAACATTGGTGTGTCTGTTAAATCAGGGTTCTTGAGGAAATTATTACCATTCATATGTGTTGTGGTTTAACCTGGCACGCAGCTAAACACCACACAGCCATTTGCTCACTCTCCCCCTCCCAAGTGAGATGGGTGAGAGAATTGGAAAAAAAAAGTAAAATTCATGGGTTGAGATAGAGACAGTTTAATAGGTCAGAAAAGGAAGGGGAAATAATAATAATAATATACAAAGTAAGTGATGCCCAATGCAATTGCTCACCACCCGCTGACCGATGCCCAGACAGTTCCCGAGCAGCAATTGCTGCCCCCTGGCCAACCCCCCCCAGTTTCTATACTGAGCGTGACGTCATATGGTATGGAATAGCCCTTTGGCCAGTTTGGATCAACCATCCTGGCTGTGCCCTCTCCCAGTTTCTTGCTGGCAGGGCAGGAGAAACTGAAAAGTCCTTGACTAGCATAAACACTACCTAGCAACAATGAAAACATCAGTGTGTTATCAGCATTATTCTCATGCTAAATCCAAAACACAGCACTATGCCAGCTACTAGGAAGAAAATCAACTCTATCCGAGCTGAAACCAGGACAATATGTGATTCATCCTTCTTCCCCACTTTGATTTAGGGCTTTCAGTTTGTAACATTATACTGGTGAATATAATACAGCTTCACTGTTACAGGTATAGTCCTGAAAGTACCTTGTATGAAGCTGACACCCCAGGACACAGGAATGCAGGCTTCTTAAAGCAGAGCTGGCTTTCAATTCCTAAGTATAGTTGAATTTTTCTACCCCTTAACTCTCCTACCACTACCTCATAACTCATCTGCTCACCTTTTCTTGCTACTCACCACAGATTTTGCATTCCACAGGAAGTTCACAGTATTTGGCTCTGCACTGGGGACAGAAATAGCCACCCAGTGTAAGACCCGGCTCACTGTTGTTTTCCAGTTGCCTAGAGTAGAGAGAGATAATTTGATACCTAAGAGATAACACCATAATACTACATAACTACAAATATTACATAGCTCCCACACCAAATAGTTTAAAAAGATTCAGCAGCTTCCATGCAACAGTTCCATGTGTATGGAAGTATCAGAAAGCAATTGATAGGGTGAGGTATCAGTAACCACATTTCCCCACAGAAACAGAAGAAAGACCAAATTTTCCCACATAAAGGAGCCAATATATCTTTAAAAAATAAAGTTATGAAAGATAACAACATTAGTATTTCTACTTACACACACACAAATACGCTGTATTGACTTTAAGATGCATGTTAGTACTATTTCAAACAGCAGACACTGTTTCCTTCTGCAAATACAGACTCCCATATCACCCCTGAAAACTATGATTCCTTTCACTGAGAAGAGCACCAGTACACTAATCAAATGAAGCCTCTATTTTAAACTTCCCTTTAAAGTCACCTTAGTAAATAAGATACAAAATACTTTATTCCAGGTAATACCTTTCATCCTCATCATCTTTATAGCGATAAAAATACTTGAATCAAGAAATGCAAGTAAAATTGGTAGTAATTACTTTAATACCTTGTAGCACCCCTGAGTTCTAATCACTGTGCAACACAACTAAAAGCCATTTACTACCTTCAAAAAAAATTTAAATGTATTTTTTAAAAGGTATATTTAACAGAGGTAACTATGGCCACATACTGGATGTACAAATGGAAATAAAATTTCTACTGAGAATTTGCAAGTCATTACTCACTATTTTTTTTATGTTATTTTGCAATATTTTCACTGGCAAGCAGATTTTCTAAATATGACTAATTATTACTGAATTCTAATCAGCTCATCGAATTTTAATCAACTCTACTCACGCCATGCTAAAGGACGGCTTCGCATCTTGATCAGATAAAGAAGCAATAGTATGCTGAGGAAAACCTGAAGAGATAAACATCCCATATTACCAATTTCAAACATGCAATTAATCTTTCCATTTCTTACTTCAATGGAGAAGTTCAAAGATCATTCTAAACATTAAGGCCCATCTCTTTGTTTGTTTGTCTATTACAGGAGAAGTAATACACTCTTACTGGGTATCAAGTTCTTCCTAAAGGTCTCTACCTACATCCATCAACAAATCCCTCACTGTAGTTCCCCCAACTGAAAAAAAAACTTTTCACAGACTTCGTATTAACTGAAGCTCACTTGAAACCCCATTTTTTGAAGAACAGCTAAAAAGAAAAAGATGTGCAATGGCAGGAAAGCACAAAGAGCACTACGTGAATGCTCACTTGAACAACAGTTCCTAATTAAGGGGAAAATACTTTTATATGCAGACACCAAGCGTACAGTCACCTTCCAAGTGCAGTATATGACAGATGAAACTACAGCACTTTACGGAGGCTGTAACAAATACCATTCTTTCTACCACTTATTTTTAACAGCTCATGTCAAGTGGGCAGTTAATTTTTCTGACTGCTGCTCAGGCTTTACCTATAACAAGTAAATCTCCTCACTATTTAAATCTACACATAAAAATACATACATTCTTATCTGTGAGAACAGGTGGATGAAAGTGAGAAGTCAACGCTCTAATTTGTGGCCTTGGAGTTCCTATTCTGGTTTAACTCCAGGCTTAAATTTATTGAGAAATACATCAGGAGAAGAAAAGGTACCCAATCCATTTGTTGAAAGAACACCACAACAGTGCTCCTAATAAACATGCACTACACGGACAAACAGATGGCTCTTACAGTCAATTAAGCTTATCATAGTTGCCTTCTGCAGGAAAAAAAAAAAACAGAGGGAGAAACAAAATAGTTTTTCATCCTTCATTTCTAAGTATTGCATTTATACCAGTTACTGTACAAGCAAAATCATTCCACTTCATTGATTCCAACTGCAGTTGAGTAATTTGTCTTACTTGTTTTAATTCTTAAATTTGTTTAAAAGCTGACAACTTTGCAGGAACAATGTCAAGAAAACTGGTATTTAGCAAAATAAAAGTTAAAATAAAAAACCCAATTGTGCAATGTCTTTATTATGCTTCGAACTACTTGTATGGCTTTAACACAGAAGATGCAAAGAAAGATAAAGACAAGATTCACAAATCTTGTGCTAGGACTTTAACAAAACCATATCCTACCCATTCGAATAAGGGAGCACTCAGAACTTGAACTGGCAGGTGGAGGACTAACATGATGCATCAGCAGTTCCTTATAATGACTTTCATCTAAAATAACGTGGTATGTGCCTGTCATAAAGAAAGAAATGCTTTACTCTCAGATTATGAGCAGATAAGAATACAAACATTCTCCAAATGACAGAAAACAACTTGAGTAAAAAGAGTAATTTAGCCAACCCTGTTCCTAAAAAAGTCCTGTTAATGCTACTGAAAATGACAAGTTTTAAAATTAGTAACACCAGAATGTTTAATTAGATATGAAGGCCTACCTTTTTCTCCAACATTACACTGTAGTAATGATATTGTAAGAGTTACCACTGTAGTAACTGATATTAACATGTTACATTAAGTTCCACATCACATAGCTTTATATGTGGAACACTAGGTTTTAAAATGTACATATATATTGCTCCTCTCTAGATATGCAGCTACCAGCTGATAATAATTTCACTAAATACTGTGTATTTTGGAGATTTGGGAAACCCTTAAATTTTCTGCCAGCACAACAGTATATTCATCCTTAAATATCAAAATGCATTGATAAATATGACATATTTGTTGCTTAATTTAAATTTTAAACTTTAATTAGTAGTATAACTACTGAACTTCAGATACATACCACCAGTTTCTCGGGCAAGCACTGTACAAACTCGAACTTCAGCACTTAGGCCGATGACAGATACTCTGATCTTAACTGCTTTTAAACACTTCAAATGGAAAAAGAAAGCATACTCAAATTCATACGCAGAACAGCAAACAGCAAAAAGGTTCAAAGTTTTAAATGAAAATTAATTGACGATGTCACTGCAACTGTCTGGTTTTAGTCTAATAGCTTGGATGTTCAATGTAATAGTCAAACTTGACTTCTGTACCTTAATTAGATCATAGATGTTGGCTGGATCACATGTCGTCAGACTGCTGAAGACTACCAAAACCTCTCTGCTTGTATGTCCTGGCATGTGCCTAAAGAAAGTATATAGTTAATTTACTTCTGTACACTACACTACTTGTACGCTCAAGTTTCCAAGGACTTTAATGTACTAAAGTCAGAAGACAACATGATAGGAAGTCCCCTACAAATTATAAAAGACTGGTAAGATCCTTCTCTGAGCACCAGAATTTCACCTTACAAAAGCCAAACCTTTCCAGTGTCTAAAATACAGTATTTGATCATGTAGTTGTAATCTGATTGTTTGCTCTAATGCTTAAGTAATCCCTGTACCTCATCTGTACTCTCACAGGTAAAATTCACCTTCAAACTAGCAACACTGCAGTAAGTTTTCCTGACTTCTTAAAATAAAACTCTCTAATCAGTTTGTAGGTGTAAATCCATTAACTACCATGTTTTAGTTCTTAATGGAAAACTCTCTTCCAAATAGTCATTCAAGTAATTTTTTACGACATTGACTACTAGCTTTGTTCTGTCAGTGTCTCTAGCTATAATTGTTAAAACAGTCCTCCATAAACATTTATCCATTTATCCCATCTCAATACCTCACATAGCAAAAAAGGCTTTTTAATCTATCCTACCTGAAAATATATCTTTCTAAAGTATGCCAAAACTCCCACCAGATTGTTGCGATTCAATGCTACTTCTTTTCCTGTTCTCTTACCATTACCAAACCCTAACTCTGCCCTCTCTCATGCCTTAGTCCTCTAGTAAAAAATAATTGAAGGGTCTTTCATCACCATATTCATACACAACACAAAATCATCTACTTCATTTTAAAATATTGTTGCTTTTTATCAGCAGCACACCTCTGAATAGAAGCATCTTGTGTTAGAAAATTAACTTCTGCACTACTAGCATATTTAAATTCTTAACAGCTTGTATGCTAAGACGCCATAAAGCTGCCTTTTAGAGACTCAGGTCAGCACGATGCAAGATGCTACTTGTAAAAAATACTGTCTCTGCCCCTCCAAAAATTCACAATCAGCACTGTACTCATTATGGAAAACAAGAAAAACAAAAAACCGCCATGTATATACTAACTTTAAAGTCTGCATGGCCAAATTTAGGGAATTATATAGAGACGGCTCTCCACTGCAGTTCATATCCACTGCTTTCTTCAGAGCAGTTACATGCTTTTTTGAGTTACCTGTAAATGGAAAAAACAGTTCATCTGAAAAAACAAGTTAAAGGAATTGAAATATCTAAATTATATAATGAAGTGTACTTGTACAACAACAGTTTTCAGACTATGACTTGTAACTCTCTGTTTCTCCTTAGAAACTGACCTCTTGATCAGAACGTAGAAAACAATAAAACAACATATTAACAGAAGGACATCTACTCTACAGGCACTCAACTGTTAGAAACTTTAAGAAGTAAAAAAGAGTAAAATCACTGTTGTGTATTATTAAGCGCTTAACATGAGTGTGAAGTGTCTCACAAAGTGTTTGAGCAGAAACAAGAGTTTAGCTTCCTCTGTTATCCTCAAAGTACTGTTCAAGGATTGACTGATCCTCAAATTCCTCAACAAAGTTACCCCAGTTTTACAGGTAATAAAGAGAAAAAATTAAGACTTTATCTCCGAAGCCACACAGATTCCTAGTGACAGAAGGCAGGAACCAAAGAAACCTTGCTGCTTAACATCTGATCAGATTTCACAGAACACACAGGTGTCATAAAATACAAAATTAACAAACAGGATGAGAAATTAACTATAAGGGAAACAAAATATATTTTAGTTGCAATGTGGATAAGACTTGATCACCAACAAGCACACGATGCCAATTCTAGATCAAAACAGATCAAAATAAAGACTCTGGTTTCAGAAAACTTGCAGTGACTTCTCTTTTAAATTAAAAATATTATGTTAA
The DNA here is from genome assembly GCF_030463565.1 of Pelecanus crispus. Classification (NCBI taxonomy): domain Eukaryota; kingdom Metazoa; phylum Chordata; class Aves; order Pelecaniformes; family Pelecanidae; genus Pelecanus; species Pelecanus crispus. The sequence goes on along the minus strand of NC_134676.1, from coordinate 69,639,799 downwards.
TGCTACTTCACTTTCAGTGGTGTCATCAAGTAGAACTTCATCAATGCAAGAGGTGAAAACATCTCCAATTTAAAAAAAATATACTACCTCCCTACCTGAAAGTTCTGTCATTTTTTCAGCTCTTTTACTCTTGGTTACAATTAAGCCAATCTGGAGAAGGAAAAAAAAAAAAAAAAAAAAAAACACAGACAAAACTTTTCTTAGTAAGTTTAAAAGTATTTGATTTACATTTTTGCTATATTTTGCCTCATACTTCTTTATGGATCAGAATTACTTAACTATACAATTTTTCTTATAAGTGTAACAACAGCAGCAGAACACTATGCATCAGTTAACATACATTCCTCTATTTCCTGTACTTCTGCCACAAGGTACAAAAAGTAATCTTCTATAATTCTAAATGACTGAAAAAAAAAAAAATCATCAGGTCTTCTGTGTTAGAATCTATATTTAGGAAAAAGGGAATAGATGGGTTCTTATTTTCATTAGTTCAGGCAGAAACAAGAATTTCACCAGACTGATGAGGAAGGGATGGGAAGGAACACAACAACTGAAAACAGTTTACTAGATATTGTTAAAACTAAAACTAACTTTTAAAATAGTTTTTGGTTACTTGTTTCTTGCATGGTTGTACATACCTGGCTAATAGGATTTTGGTCAAAGTACTCTTCAACAAAATATTCCAGTAACTATAAAGAGAAGTTAAGACAGTTAAAAACTAGAGACAGTTTTATTCCACATGCATTAAGTGGGTGGTACTTGCAAAACATCCAGTATCACTTAAAAAAAAAAAAAAAGTTGGGGAAAAAGAAGGGGGAAATGAGCCCTTCCTTTCCATTCTTTCACCCTAGCCCTTCCATCCCTCTTCTTCCTTCCATGTTACCAATGCAATGTAAATTTCAGAAACCACCCACCCCTTATTTTATTCACTTCATATGTTAACGTTCTAGATTACTGTTGGTTCAAATGGAGGTTTACAATACACCAAAAAGCACTAATCTGTACAAAAGCATCAAAACCCAGGATTTAAATTCTTAGTGTTGTTAGAGAAGACCATATAGTGTAAGATTTACAGTTCAAGTCCTCCACAGTCTGAACCAGCAATCCAGTTCAACTCCTGTCTAGCATCCATTCAAACCAGAATTCATGAAAACACAACTGTAAGAAAAGAAAAATTCTAAGTATGTAATAAAAGCATATTTGTTCCTTCATCCCTTATTACAGGCAACACTTTAGTGTAATTTCCACATACTTTTCATAATGTGTCTTTCCATAATATGTCCTCACAAAGTGTTTTTACTGTATAGAAGTACTCATGCCAAGGCAAACTAACGTCACACAGATTTTACTATTCAAAAACCGGGAAAGTTACAGACTAGCAACAGAAACAAGGGGAAAAGAAGTAGGGATGAGAGGAGAGATGACGCTATGCATGTAATCTAGTCAGAGGAGACTGCTATTCTTTTAAATGCAAAATGGAACTGGTTTACAGAGAAACAGTGGATTAATAAGAGAAAACTTTTGACTACAGAAATACCTTCAAAGTGCAAGTAAGTCTGTTCGGTTTTAAATCTTGGTCTTCCATAGTTCTTGATCCATCAACAACCACATAAAGGTGACGCATCTGCATTTTCACCATAAGCGATAATCACTCACAGAACATAGATATTTAAATGAATTGCTCATTACTCCACTTACTTAAAAAAAGCAACTACTTCCTCCCTCAAACAGGGAAAATTCAGTGTACTGACCTATGCAATCAACAGCAACTGAAAAAGTAATGCATTTTTTCCACTCTTCCTTCAAAATGAAAAAAAGACTATTGTGAAAAATGCAGTTCTTTTCCTTCCACAATAAGCTACAAAACATGCATAGTACGCACCTTCACCTCTTCACCTGAAGAGCTCAGCATTGCATAGTTATTACTTACAACTCATTTAAATGATGCCCATTTTTCACATGAAGAAAAGTCAACAGTGCAAGCGTGTGATCTGACTGCTCTTGCAAAACACACCCTGATGCAGCAAACATGCCAAACCTTCCCCTCTGAATGCTCATGTTTCATACCCCATATTGCCGATGAACAAAGAATATTTTAAAAAAAAGTCTGGTGGAAAACACAAGCTTTGGTCTCAAGCACATTAAGTCAGCACAAGTATATTTCCGATTAGGCATAGTACCTCTATACAAGTAGTTTTGGACTCAGGACAGACAAGGGTTAAGACATTAACATACCATTCCAAGTCGAACTTGTCCATGGTGTTCATAGAGTCTAACAAAACACAAAAGGATTTAAATAAGATGCAAATGAATAAGTGGTTCCTAGAACAAAAGTCCAGAACAAATCCAGTACTAGAATTCTGGCAAACATAAAGCAATAACAAACCACAGACACTTATTTACACTGAAAAAAAGGCAATTCAATTACAAACAGATTTCATGCCTCGCAGAAGACAAACAAACAAAACCTATTTCTTACTAGGTTTAACAGAACTTTGAAATTTTATCCAAATTTTAATATTTTAACATAATTTGAAATAAAACAAATCTAGATTTTATCTAGCAATTTTTCTGACAATTTGAAACACAAATCCGGTGCCATGATACCAAAACCCAGCTTGAGGCATGATCTGTGTATTAAAAAAAGGTTGAAGGATTTTGTCTAAGCAGTGCAAAGTGCAACTGCAGTGCTTTGCACTGTGTTTCACCAGATCAAGACCTCACCTCTTTAGCTAGCACACATCTGGGGTATCTAGCCTGTACATGGTCAGCGTTAAGACTAAAGATAAAAATAAATTTTAGTATTTTTTCTGGCACAACTAATAAGTAGCAGGCAAGAAGCATGCATCTGGAGCTCTGAAGGGGTGAGCACACAAAAGTATATTGCAGGTGTGCCAATACGCTTACTCAACCTAGAGGACCCAGCTTCAGAACGATTAAGTCCTTACAGCCGACCAAACCAGTATTATTAGCAGACTCGTGGCAACACATAATACCTTTTCCTCTTTGCCTTGAAAAGAATGTCCTCGATGGTGGCTTTCAGTGATCCGGATTCATCTTCCTTAAGAATTTCCCTACGCAAAACAGATTATTGAGCAGAAGAGAGATTTTTCTCCTCGTTCACCAACAAGGAGGTGAGCAGGGAAAAGGAAAGTCTACCATGTTCTTTCGTAGCCTCCTTCCCAGCGCTTGGTCCGCTCGGGTTCGTCATCCATCTCCGCGGCTTCGCTCTGCCGCTGCGGAGGGCAACGAGGGCCCCGCTGCGGCCTGCACCCAAAGCACCTGCCCCGGCCGGGGAGGCGCAACTCCCGCCTGAAGGGAAGCCCCGTTACGGTGCGGCACGGCGGGTGAGGGGGCTCAGAGGAGGCACCGGCCCCAGGTGGGCCGCCGGCGACCGGGAAGGGCGAAGGGAACGAGAATGGAAACGGGAAGGGAAAGCGGACCAGCGCCCTGCCAGCTCCTGCCGTCAGGCCCAGCCGTCCCTCTGCGCCGAGCCGGAAACAGCAGCGCCCCCCCACCTTCCGCCTCGGTGCGCCGCCAGCCCCTCCCGGCTGCCGCCCGGGCCGCGGAGCGATCGTTCCGGGGAGGAGGGGCGGCACTCACCGGCAGCCCGGGGCCTGGCAGCCCCTCGCCGGAGGGAGCGAGGCGAGGCCCGGTGGCTGGCACCGGTAATGCCGGTTTAGCTTGCCCCGAGCTTCGAATGCTCTGAGGCCTCCCCCTCCCAGCCCGGTCTCACCGCCGGGCGGGAAGCGGAGCCTCGAGGGAGGCGGGGGCCAAGCTCCCCGGCCTTCAGCGGCTCCTGCCAACGGGCGACCCTCGGCACCTCAAACCGAGGGAAATATTGCTGCTGCTACAATTAAATACAGGATATTTTTCACAACAGCATCAAAATAGTCAAATTATTAAAAGGATGGTGGCGTAGTGAAGACGCGTCGCGGGTGCACCACTAGTGTGGGCATGGAGCCCGCGGCAATTTCTGTCAGCTCAAACCGGGCCTCGCTCATCATCGCTCAGGGATGGGTTCACGGGATCTAGGCACTGCCTGGGTTTACGTGGTATTTCTGTAATTAACTGCAATAATTTCAATAATTAACCGAAGAATCCAGGAGCCTGGAAAAAACATTGTTTACATATACTGTAGCACTGAATTTTAATGCACAATTACGCTTATCACTTACTTTACTGAAAGTAACTGCCTGTTATCCTGGCAGCAAAAGCACTGCTTTAACTCTGTTCTAAAATACAGAACTTGGAATTCATTCATTGCTGCAAAGTTTAAGGTATATCGTCTGTGATTTTAATGTGCTCACGAGAGCAAACTGAGTAGCGGAGGAATGCAAGTTTTTGCAAACGCACAGAATAATCTCACCGTATTCAGAATCACCCCTTTCAGGCTGGATTCTTGTTTCGCTGCGATAGCTTTCTTTAGGGATTTCTTTTAATAAACTGTCACTACAAAGCTGTGAAGAGTTAACTGGCAATTGCATTTAAAAAGCGGGTCCGGTGCTTTGTATTCCATTGAGTGTGTTAATTGCTCTGTCTGAAAGAAATGTTTTTTTTCATGAAATGTTGTGTACCTTCCATTTTTCGGATATCTTTAACTTTACTGTTTTGTCTCCTTTGCAAGCATACAATTTATTTTTAAAGGTGGCCAGAAAGATATAAGAAGGACTGTAGTTCATATCCAGCAGCTCTTGGTATTACAGATTACAGCAGAGAGATTTTGAAACAGTAATGCAGTAGAGCAGTGCCTGGTCAAGATACTGGCCTGGATGAGTTCTAACCATACATGCCAATGCAACTTTGAAAAAGTTTATTTTTAGTCTATAAAATAGCACAAGTCTAGACTAGAAGATGTTGTTGCTGTAATGTAGGGATTTCTTAGAGATAAAAACTTCCTGAAGCTACAGCTTTTCCTTTTCACTTGCTTTGCAAAATAGGGCAACAGGCTATTTCGTTTGCACACACAAAACTCTTTGACTAGACACTAAAAGAAAGCATCAAGAAGAAAATCAGTCACAGTTTTAACACCCAGTAGCAAAACTGGGTTTTCGGCTGATACGTAAGTCTGGGAGGGGCTTTTATTGTTCTCTCCAAAGAAGAAATCCAAAGCACTTGTGATAGTGATTATCTTCATATGCAGGAAGAAAACAGGTTGTGCATCTCACACTGAAAATGCAATGTTATATTTATAGATGTTAATTAAACACCTTTCACAACTGCTGTAGTAAAGATTATAAAACTACGTTTAACTATGTAACAGTAACTTTCTTCTATTACCCATATTTTGCTATGCCCAGAAACTGACAAACAGTTCTGCAGTAATACCATACCAGTACATGCCAAATGAAGAACATGGTCCCTACATCCAGGAGTTTACAACAGCAGCTAGCTCACATTGTTAAACCTAGAGAATGATTTGTTTAAACAGAAGAAAAGCATCTTCAGTTGTACGAATTAATGTTAGGGTACTTGACAAGGAGACATGGTGACAAAATGTTGCCATAGGATGGATTGGCCTTTGTCAGAATGAGGCAGTAGGGAAAAAAGACAAGAGTACAAGGGAACAGAGGGACAGATTTGTTAGCGGAACAAACTCACTGATAGAAAAACAGGATCAGAACTGTGAAACATTCAAAACTACCAAGATCTGAAATCTGCTGTGAAAAAGAAAAAGATGATTTACATATCATTTACACAAGCCTATATATAATTTTTATGCATCTCCAGAACAGACTACTACACACAGTGTAGAAAAGGAAAATTACTGTAACTGCTCAATTATAGGTAGACAGGAATAAACCCAATGACATCTACAGAGTGCACATATTTTAGGAACAGTAGGGAATAAGCAGTCTTTCAGGATGAAAGAATACATCATAGCTGTTTTACATGTTCTGGTAATTCCACAAGGGCTTTAGCTATATTTAAACAGAATTACAGTGCAGATTCTAGAACTGTAAGAATGTATCAAATTACTTATTTTGTTAGAGTGAAAACTACATGGTGTTTTAAAAGCTTGCAAATGTTTGCTTTCCCACAACACAAGCAAGAAGAAAATGCAGTTACGCAGAAGTGTACTCTCTCATGCGCAGAAAGCGTTTGAGATCTTTTCAGATTAACATCAAAATACAAAAAGAGGTAACAGATTAGTTTCAGGTACTTTGATGTTATGTGATTACGTTCTGCCTAAAATAATTCCAAGCAGCACTGATCCATCTCATGTCACCAAAGTTTCTATTTCCTAAGCATCACAGTGAGGATTAGCTCAATAAAGCTAGCAATAGTTGTAGCCAATTTCTCTGCACAGCAATCATACCGTAACTTTACTGGACATAGTGGAAGTGTGCCAAGGCTGGGTTTGACCCCTTGAATTACAGGAAAGTTGCCGAGCATCCGTTTCTAAGGGGTGTCACTCTGCATCCAAGTAAGACAATAAATGAGGAAGAAAACATTTAAATAGTAGTAACATTTCCTTAAATAGGAGCAGGGGAAAGCTCATTGCTTCTGTATCCTTCAGCCTGTTGCATTTACCAAGAGCAATTTATAAATATAGGGGAAACAGAGGAGAAATTAATTAGCTTTCAGTTAAACCATACCTGGGAAAAATCCAAGATGTTTTGAAGGAAAGCAATGAAAACTACTGAAGATGGAAAAAGGGGAATTCTTTAGTTTAAGAAGTCAAGTTTTGCTTCTAGGAACCAAAATAAAGTTGTAGTTTGATCACCTCCATTAGATCACATGCCATCCTTTCTTAAGAAGGAAAAAGTCCAATTTATAAAACATTATAAAACAATTTTAATAGAAGAAGAGAGAAATGAGACCTCTCAGAAAAAGGATATTTTTTATTGTCAAGGCCAAGAATTTCAATACTGGACAGGAACGCAGGTTATACAATCATTTTGTAGATTAGATTGTCCAAATGCTTCAAATCCCACCACAATTTTGAGCTTAATAAACTAAATACTGGATAGCTTTTTGTACAATTTCAAATCAATTAGGTTTTTCATTGCCAGGAGTATTTTTAGTTGATAAGCTGTGATGAAAGCTAGTCCACCCCGCTATGCGATACAAACTTTTGGTTACATTGGTTTTATGCTGCTTTACCTGTAAAAATGTACACATTAATAAAGAGTATGCAGATACTGCCACAGTTATCTTGATCAAGGATATCCAGCTGTTTATCAAGACAAAAAAAAAAAGCCCTTTTATTGATTTATTCAAGTCCAGTTTGAAAACTATTACATTCCTGGAAACTGTAAGTCTCTTGGACATTTCCCTTTGTAGATCTGTGGAGCCAGGCAGGCATTTTCCAAGAGGAAGACTGAAGGGTAAAAGTTCTTGTTACAGGCTGTAACTGAAAGTGGACCCTGTATGCCCATTGATGTAGGGCAATATGACTTGGTAACATCCAAATGTTAACTACCTTCTGCAAAAACCCAGTCACACAAGTAAGACCACATAGCAGACTGTTTACACGTATGTGCAAAAATGTAGATTCACAGAGTTGAGACCAGAGAGACTGCATAGAGAGACTGAGGTTATAATCATCTAATCGCTAGTTCTACCTGAAGCATACCTTCTATTCTTTAAGGATAAGAGACCACTTTCCCTGATACTGCTGGGCGTAACTAGCTCTCACTCAATTTTCTCCTAACTTCTGTCTTGCATTTGACTGGCTTCAACTCCTAGCCATTAATTCTTATTTCATTAATTTCAGTTTCTCTGAAAAATGAAAATGCTTCGTAAACTAGCATTTTTTCTTTGGCATGCTCAGAGCACTGTTGACAAGACCCTTTTCAGCTGTCCATTAAAAAGCTAGAGCAAAACCAGCTCATCAATTGCATGCGCCAAAAGTGCCTGCTTAGCAGAGTTGAGGTCCGTAACAGATCCGGGACTGAGCAAGTAATGTACTGTAATGGTCGCAGTGCGTTGCCCTGCTGGACTTCCCAAGCTGTGAAAGTAAATGCCTTCTCCTGGGGCTCCATGCTCTGTGCGCCCCACTGCCATGCACTGCACTAATCCCATCTGAAAGCCAAAAGGCTGGCAGAAGGGAGTATTCCTACATATCTTCTACACACACTGTCTCTGCTTGATTTATTTCCTCATTCCAACCACAGGCATGGTGTCCCCTTTTCCCAACCCATTTGTTGGAAACTTTGCAGGAAAGGAGAAGCACAATGGTTCTGCAGAGGCTATGCAGGCACTGTCTGAGGGGCCAGGAGCCAGCTCCTCAGGCTGAAACCCAGACCACTGTCAAAGGGAGCCTGGAGCTGGGTCTCAGTGTCCTACGGGAAGATGACCTATTAAGGGTGCAGACTGTGAATCTTCCAAAGAAAACGTCAGAGTCAGCTTCTTTTTAGCACTTTATAAACATCAGTTGATCCTTAAACTTGGATTAATCTTCTTCTCCTGGTACTGATGCAATGCCCAGAACTCCCACTGGGAACAAATGAGAAACAGCTGTACAGTGAGAGGTCATTTAGATTGCAGGGATTTGGACAAGGACCTCTTCTACAAAGAAAAGTTTAACAAGTAGACAGCACAATAGATATAAAACACTTGGCCCAGCTGCTTTATAAGGTAGAGCAGTTTCCTCTTTGAAAAGAATAGACACCTGAACCAGAGAGCAAGGCACCTGAAAAGAGAGGGAAAACAAGGGGTAGCACTGACTGTTGTCTGATTTCAGACTGATTAAAATACTCAGACACCTTCCAGGTAGATGAGACTGAAGGCTTTCAAATGAAGAGGTACCAAGTTTTCAAATTCTCTTCAGCATTCCTATAGTGTCTTGTGTTATTTACTTCATCCACTAACACTCTTGGAATTAAGTGGCTGATAAAACTGGAATGTCAACTTTGTAAGTATGAAAGTGGGTTTGTAGCCATCAGGATTGCAGCGTGAATGATAAGGGCTCAGAAATCAGAAGGGGTATAACTGCTAGAGCAAGGTATATTAATGCATTTCCAGTACTGAAGAACAGAGGTGGTACTAACATCAGTGTTCTGAACTGGAAATGGATTTCCTGATGTCTTGCCTTTACATTAAGGCAAAAGTTAAAAACTTTCTTTTAAAGAAAAAATGATTGCTAACAAAAATTTGAAATAACCTTAATCAGAGCACCTTCTTCTAGCAAAGTGCCTTTGTAAGCAACAGAACAACATGGCTACGCTGGTGGGTTTCTTTTTTCAAATTAAAATATATTTCAGAACAGACAAATTGCAGCTGTAGAAAACTGTACAAAGAAACTATCAATGCTTCTAACACTTAGGAAGTAAAAAAAGTAAACAAAGATGTGAAAAAGGAAACAAAGAGAAAATTTACTGGCTTATGAAAACATTTGCATATACAAAGTTATCCCCAAGATAAAATATAAAAATGCATATTGAATTTATGCAGATGTGCTCTGGAAAGCATGTCTATTAAAATATTTTACCTGGCCTTATAAAGGATACTAATAATTTATACTTTGAATGAGAATTAATTTTGCTGTACTTACTCTCTGAATGGTAAGTTCACAAACAGCTGCTGCCTAGACAAAAAGTCCTGTTACTTGCTGATGAAGAGTAAAGTGTTTTGCCTTTAAACCCATGGATTCCTACTAAGATGACCCAGAAAAGGTATGCAGAGCATACTGGCCTATAGCAACACTAATGGAACACTAACATGAGTCTGATCCCATACCTCTATTCCTTTAAGGCCATGTATAAATCTGTTGCATCACCTCTGAAGAAAGGAATACCCCCCCCCCCCCCCAAACCAAAACTCCACAACCACCCCCCCACACCACAGTTGCTTAAATAGGAAGTTATTTTGCACCTATTGTTGGGTGAAATTCCGGATTATTTCTCACATACAGCAAACCATTTGGAAATACAATACAGGAAGTCTTATTGAACTAATTTTTGACTTGCCAAAATTATTCAATATGATTAAGCACTCCACCAAAACCCAGCCAGAAAGAACAGCTCAATGCTTTCTAATATCATTAAATGTCACCTATAAATAAAATCTGAAATTGTTAATGTCATTTCTGTGCAAACTTTTGACATGGTATTTAGAACTGCTTTCTCTGGTGGGCTTTGCAAGTTTGCAAATACAGAATTTTCAAATAAAGTGTTCATATTTAAGAGGCCAGGTTGTGTATTGTCTAATAAAAGCAGAACGTTAGCACATGTTTTCTAAACTTATCCAGTAACTTCACTACATTGATTTAAAATTGGATCTGCATACAAAACCTAACGGTAATGTACAACATCTAAATAAGTGACAAAGTGATTAAGCAATCCCCATAGGTGTATTGTTCTGAGAGTAAATAAATAGTTTAAAATAAGCATATTGATTTAAAAAATAGAAAATAATATCCACAAAGTGAAGGCATAGCTAAGTTTCTACATTCCAATTCATAACTTTATCATAGTCCTGAATTCGCTGTTTTATATGAGAAAGCTTATTCTTTAGGTATTCACAACGCTCCTTTTTCTCCAGAAATGCAGGATCCTGCCAAAAATACAAAAACCTTTACATTAATATATTACACTTTCAGACTCTTCCAAGAGTAGTCTATGATCAGTTATGTTCTTGATTAAGGACAGTAGATAAATATTCTCCAAAATCACGTTCTTTTTCCCTGGCCACAATTTCTTATTTCCTGCTTCCCCTTCCTTCATGGAAAGCTGGAAAAAGAGGTTCTGCTTTTATGTCCTGTAGTTACTTAGTAAACAGAGTGGTTTTTCAACAGAAATCTGCAAATACGAATTACATTGTACTACATGATTTACATTTTATCCGTGTGCTGTGGTATGTCTAATAAATCCCTCCCTGCAAAAAAGCAATGAAGTTTAACATGGACACAAAATTTGAATCCCATGGTGGGGGGGAGGTATTTGTAATGTATTATGTTTTTAATGGAACACATGTACATATTTACTGCCCGCATTTAAAAATGACAAAGTGAAACCTCTTGGGTTACACGGAAAATTACTTTTTGAGAGTCTACGTTCCATGCAAAGAAAATACAAAACTTCTTTTCAGGGGTAAGACTATGTTTTCTGTTGTTAATTTATCTGTTGGCTGTGTCAGTCAGTGAATATAAATGAACTGGACCCCAGAAAGAACCAGTCGTCTGAATGCAGAATGCTAAGAGATGAGACATACTCTCAGAAGATTAAAATGCTTAACTGTTGGGGTTTCCCCCCCTATCTGGCTAATGGAATTATTATTCTCAAAAGAGGCTATTGACATGAGTGGAGTGGGTTGTGCCCTAACTTTGCCAAAGTTTTAAAAGACAAAATATACAAAGCCCTGTAGCAGCTACGGATACCCTGAGCTAGGAGCATTGCACCTAGTGTCAGACATGTTGGCTATTTACACTCTTTTTGCTATTCATTAGATTCACTAGCAATGTAAAGCTGAAAACACTCACATTTTTCTTCTTCTTATATTCTTGCAGAACTTTTGATATCCTTTCCTGTTCCTAATGAGAGAGACCACACATTTTAAAACATTTTGAGCGTGCTCCACATCTGCTGTAAATTCTACAAAATACTTGTCAGAAGTAAAATTCTCATTTGATCAATCCATTCTAGCTGTAACATTTCAGTTGTAAATCTCGTACTTGAGAAATAGTGAAAGTACCTGAATTGTGACTTACTCAAACTTCAAAGCTACTTGCATGAAAAAAGAAAACCCAATCCAGAAAAACAGGTATACAACTTAATTGCAACTTGGTATCCCTGACTGATGACCAAACAAGAAATAACATATTGGGGAAACCTTCTCTCCCACCAAGTCACCACCAGCATTACAAGACATTGTGCTCTAACTAAAGACAGTCAGAAATCACCTAATACCACACCTGTCTTCCATGAACCCATTTCACAGGTACTTACATATATGCTTTCAGGATGGTGAGGAAGCTGTCTCATCAATGCATCCAGCTCATCAAACTTTTTTAATACAGCATGAACTTCCACAGACAGTTCCTTATACTCAGCAAACTGATCATTGAATACTGCTTTGTACCGGTCTCGCATTTCATTTGTTTGAATTGCTGGGTATTTCCTTTAAAAAAAAAAAAGTTTTCAAGGACTAGTTTTAGAGATCGGACTTCAACAAACACATGGACCCTTCACCTTGATAGTGTATTTCTCTATAGTTTGCTAATCTCATAACCTGCTGAAATTTGCATGTATGTAAAGCATTGAAATCACAGAATGACAGAACGGTTGAGGTTGGAAGGGACATCTGGAGGTCACCTAGTCCAACCCCCCTGCTCAAGCAGGGCCACCTATAGCTGGCTGCCCAGGACTGTGTCCAGACAGCTTTTGAATATCTCCAAGGATGGAGACTCCATAATCTCTCTGGGCAACCTGTGCTAACCCTCACAGTGGAAAAGATTTTCCTAATATTCATCTGGAACCTCCTGTGTTTCAGTTTGTGCCCCAGGCCATGGCAAATAGTATAAAAATTAATTTATGATCTTATACTTCACCATGGAAAGGACTAGCCTTTAAAAGGGAACATGTTCTAGATTTAGCACTTAGAAAATACAAGAGCAGTCAAATCTCAGGGGCTAAAAAGACAAGTAATTTCCCACGTATTTTATTTTTTTCTAAATTGTCTGAGTGGTGGTCTTCTGTTCCTTTGGCAGTTGCAAGTAATCTAGTTGCTAGATTAAAACATTCTGCTTTAACATTTGAGGTTTGGGTGGTTTTTTTTTTTAAATTTAAGATTCTTTATTTATATTACTGTTTCTATGCCATTGATACCAGCCCCCGTTCTCTCTATTTTTAACATTAACTTCATAAAGAATTATGAGTTCCCATAGCACATGCATGGCAGAGAAACCATGAGTGTATATATGAGAAATGCTGAGCACAAAACATCATTCAAGTATTCTCCATGAAGTTTGTTCATCAAAGTCAAATCACTTACGCTAAATAGTCTGGCATCACTATAGGTTTAGGAATGTGGCCTGCAGGTATATGACCATTAAGTAGTTCTGGTTTTCTTTCCACTGATTTAAGCTGCCTGTAAGTGACCTCTTCTCTTGGTCTGTCATCACTTTCATACTGTTTTAAAAGAAAAAAAAAAAGTAGTTCTTAATGAAGTGAGTTTTACTTCAAATGCAATATACATAAACCACAAAATACCCAACTCATTTGAAGACCGATACACAAGTATTGAGCAGCAGTAGAAGCAAATCATACATATTTTACAGCCCTTATTATAAATTGGAAAATTAATAAAAAGTTACAGTAATGTTTCTCACACAGTATCCATCTTCAGTTTGTCCTAACAGTGGTACAATGACAGATAAATACTTCCAGGGGCTTAGAAAGATTTGTCTTGTATGTCTTAAAAAAATAATTTAAGGAAGTTTTCCTTGGATATCCATCTAATTTGTGAAAGAACAGGAATCACTCAGTTCTCTGGAGTTCCCTTTTCCCCTGGTGTTCTACTGCACAATTTATCCCATGATCCAGAAATAAGAGCACATGGAGTCTTGTTGGAACACATAAAAAAGGATCCCGATCCTGTACTGAAGCAACAGAGAAAAACAGTGGCAGGAAATTCACAGTATGTTAACAGGAGACATTTAAGACTGAAATAAATACACCATAAATTCTCTGGGAATCATCAATGTCTGCTGTTAAGATCCTATACAATCTTTGTAGCATATGCAACCGCATCTTTGAGCGGCAAAAGCACTAAAATTGCTGATACTTCAAAACTGGCAAGGAGGTCTTTGGAGCAGTCTGAGACACACCGGAATAAGCTCAACTCACAGGGCACCTACCACTGCACTTCTGCTGGCTCTCCTGCAGATGAAGCAGACAGCCAGGAGGAAAGAGTCTCCGAAACCTACAGCACATCAGATGTCCTACTGCTCTAGCCATGTCTGCCAAACTCTGTGGTAACTGCTACAGAACTTGTCACTTCATAAAAGAGGGTAAGAGCACATACGGAGGCAGTCATCGCATTTGCTATTTACAGTAAATTTTGTAACCTAACCTAACCTAACTAGTAGTAACTTTTTTACAAGCTTCTTCTGCGTCTTGTAGGTAGGAGAATGCTGTCCGGACTACATTAAAGAATTAAACCTAATCTCTTCCAAGCCAAATAAGTAAATAAATAGACAGGTCAATCAAAACAGTCACAAGAAAAAGGACAACCATTTGGAAATACCAGTAAACAGAAAAATAAATTCCTATTTCCTACCTTCTTTTCTGGAAAAGAGGACTGTGTTTTCATCTATCAAAAAATGAAAATAATTGTAAGTTTTATTTTCAGTAAAAACAGTATGCAAAAGCACAGACTCTTAAAATCCAAACTTTTTCAAAATCTTGCTGTACAGATAATTACATTTATATTTAGATATGAAGAAATTTAGCATGAGGAATGTTTTCAGATCAATTGATTTAAAGACTGTTTAAGAACAGTGGAACGAAAACAAACACCCAAATTTATGACAGGATCTCCCAGAGCATAGCTGTAAGGAACAGCTTGCAGGAAATACTCTGTCCACTTCCCAGTCTCCTTTATTATTTCACATTCCAGCCCATATTAACTCACTGACGCTCTGCAGCTGAATTCATTGCCTGGAAAACACAACAGTGCACTAACCGGTAGCTCAACCAGCAGCCTTTTTGCACAGCACTCTCCAGAGCCTAGCCTATATTACAAAAGTATTCCCTTTAGAAATATTAAGTAACTGGAATAAATGAACATGGATAGTAACAGGGAAGAGTGATTGAACACTTTCCGTATAATTCCAGCAATCACCTCATTCTTGCAGGACATGTTAAGAGTTAGTTAAAAACCTTTTATTAAAGGAGCTGCAATGTACTTTTCAAAAGGGGAGCCTCAAGTTTCATGGAAGATGGTGGAATGGAAACCAATGCTAAATGAAAATGCTGCAAATCAGACTGCAGTCACAGAGCAGAAGAAATATAAACTCACTCTCTCCTACTAAATCACTTAAATGGTGGCCCCTCCTTAAGTTAGGCTTATGTAGGCTTCACATGTTACATTTTTAATTTTTTTTTTTTTAATTCACATAGTAATTTTTAAAGGGTTTTTTTGGTGGTGCTTTCATGTGAAAGAGGTGTTCTACAAACGATTTTGATTTCTCTAGTTGATAGTGTTGTCTACTATGACAGTTTATCATTAATCAGGCAAGCATTGAATGCTTCTAGTAAGGACAAGGTCAGCAGCAATCTGAAATACTTGATGTGAAAAAGATGAAGTTGATTAAAATGTCACCAACTCTGTTATTTTCCGATACCTAATGTAAGGAAAACTGAAAAGACATAAAGAAGTAGCTTAGCGTTTTGCTTGCAAAGGAAAAATAAGTATTTCACATTTGTATGGTCATTTGCACTAGCACTTAATGTGCTGAAAGCAGAGTCTTCAAATACATGCTAGGTGGCTTTAAGCCTAACCCTACTGAACAGCTGAACAAGCACACTATTCATTTCTTCCTTTGTTTGGAAAATACACACTAGGAAGTAGTTCATCAGCTGACGCAGGAAGAGCTGAGTATTACAAAGAGAACTGAGCCAGCTCCTTACCAAAGTGAATTAAAATAAAAAAAAAGTCCAAGAATTTGGATCAGACATCTTAAAAGCGCCTTTCATTTGGTGATCTCAAATACTGTTAAGACTTGTGAACGTTCACCCTCAAAGGCTACGGAGCTGCTGCAGAGAAGACACCTGACACGACTCCGTCTACGGCATGGGAAGATCTTACAGCTGCTCCCCATCACTCCATAGTCAGTAGGTGCAAAATGGTAACTAATGACTTACCTCTCGCTCCATTAATTCCCGGTGCCTCCTAGCTCCTTCATGCCTCCATAACTTCAGAGCAACCACTGCGCTAATTAGATACATGACCACCGTGACAAACAGGAAGATGATTGCCGCCGTCTGACCTCCCTCTACACGGCAGAAAGATGCATTTATCGGCGTCTTAAACAACTGGTAATAGCAGAGCCCACCTCGGTTGGTATCATTGACGTACACTATGGCAGCCGACATGTACAGAAAGAAGAGGGCCACGTTAATTCCAAACTCGGTCAGAGGCCACCAGTTGGAGTCGAGGAGGATAGTCCGGTAGTACATCGACATGCCTAGCACCAGCAGCACTATCGTGACTATCCACGCCATTCCCGCCACCACCAGGATGAAGGGCGTTTTGGGTCCGCTGTAGGAGTAGCCTCCGTAGGCGCTGCCGGCCCCGTAGCCGTAGGGCTGCGAGTACCCGAACATGTTGTACCACTCGTTATCCTTGTGCACGTAAGCCGTGACGCAGGCAAAGACGGCGGCACCCAGCAGCAGCTCCGCCACGCAGAGGATCCTGAGCAGGCCGGCCCAGGACTTCATGTAGGCGTAGCGCTGGGTGTAGGCCTCCAGCCGCTCGCTGTACGCCTGGCCGGGGGCAGCGCGGCGCTCCAGCGACCCGAAGGGGTCCCCGGGCAGCATGGCTTCCGCCTCCTTCCGCGAGTTGTAGCTCCCGCCCGAGCCTCCGTAAGGATCCCTGTAGGAGCCGGGCACCGATCTGGGCTCCGGCTGCCGAGGGGCCGGCGAGGACGGCGGCGAGCATTCGACCCCGTCCGCGACGTACCTGATGTCGGAGGCCGTGCTGGCCCAGCTGGAGCCGCCGGCGCGTCTCCCTTTGAAGAAGTTCTTCCACGAGTCCGGGATGAACCGCCGGACCGGCTTCAGCTCGGCCGGCCCGCTCGGGCCGGGGCTGCGCTCCCCGGGCTGGGCGTCGGGCCCGAAGGGGGGCTGCAGGGGGAGCGGGGGCGGCGGGAAGGGGGCGGCGGCGGCCCCCAGCTCCGCGTCGCTGGGGAGCGGGGAGCTCTGGCCGGCCCCGCGAGGCAGCAGGGACCTGCCGGGCCGCCCGCCCTGCGAGCCGGCGCTCCTCGACATGGCTGGCGCTCGGCCCGGCGGCAGGCGCTCGCCAGCCCCGCTCGGCCCCTCAGCGTTCACCCGACGGGAGGAAGCTGCCGCGGGCTCCGAAGGGCGGCTGGCGCCGGGCGGGGCAAAGGGGGCGATCCCTCTGGAGAGTGCGTGAGGGGCCCGGCCCGGGAGCCCCCGGCGCTGCGGCTCGGCTCGGCTCCGCTCCGCTCCGCTCCCCGCCCGGCCGCCCTCGGCACCTGCGCCGCCCCGCCCAGGCGGCCGCACCTGCGGCGGCCGAGCGGCCTGCGCCCGGGAGGCGGCAGCTTCCGGCCGGCGGGGCGGTGGCGAGCGGGGAGGGGGCGGTGGCGAGCGGGGAGGGGGCGGTGGCGCCCCGCGGTATCGGTGAGCGGGGAGGGGGCGGCGGCGATGGGGCCCCGCGGTATCGCTGAGCGCGGTGGCTCACGAGAGGGACCGGCCTGGAGCCGTCGCGGTTACAGGGAAACTCCGAAATATTGAGCAGCCCCGCTGGGATAAATGACGGCCGCTTTTCG
The DNA here is from genome assembly GCF_030463565.1 of Pelecanus crispus. Taxonomy (NCBI): domain Eukaryota; kingdom Metazoa; phylum Chordata; class Aves; order Pelecaniformes; family Pelecanidae; genus Pelecanus; species Pelecanus crispus. Next base: position 69,622,344 of record NC_134676.1, on the reverse strand, counting down.
CCTGTCAGTCAGCAAACTGGGGATTACTCGTTCCCCCGGCACAGCTGAGGAAGAAAAGCGGCGTGCTGCGCTGTTAGCTTCCGCAGAACGCGAAGGGCGCGAGCACCGCTGCTTAATTGTCGCATTTCCCCCCCATAAATTAGGGAAGCGTTTTCAAAAACGGAGCCCATAATAATCTGTCATGCAACATGTATCCAGTTTGCGTTTTTTTAGTACATACTAGTACATACATTTATGTATCTTACTTATTTACTTTTATATTTCGTGTTCACATAAAGTATTCGCGGCAGAGTACAGAACAGCATTTATATGGCAGGAGTTTTATTTGCATCGTCAGTACGGGATATCAAACTTTTTACATATATGCGACAGTCTCTTCTTTCAGAAGGTTCAAACTTGCAAAGAGCAATTTTTTTTTAAGGTATAAATTTTAGTGAAACCTTCAAATGCTGACAGCTTACCAAATGCAGACTCCAGAAACTTGCTGTAGAAATGCAGATAAAAATGTGTGAAATAGAAAAATCATGGCAGAAGATCTCGAGTTAGAAGGGACCCGTAATGATCATCGAGTCCAACTCCCCGCTCTTTGCAGGACTGCCTAACACTGAACCAAATGTCAGCATGCTCCTTGCCATCCTCAGGCTCAGGGGCTTTGGGCTACAGTTGCCATGTACTGGGATGGGGCCAGGGGGATCATCCAGTTTGTACAAGTGGCACTACCTACCCACAGTCTAACTCTGTTAGTCTTAATTTATTGGTACCTCTTTTCATAAATATAGATAACTTTCATGGCTCAGAACAGGCAGGGAATGGCTTGTATTCAGCTCAGGTCTGATCCTGCAAAGCTAAGGGGAAGCTGAGGAAACTTGTCTTGATGCTGACTTGGCCTGCTAGCCTGCCTACATAGCTAAAGGAGTACTTTTGTGCAGACGATGCCCTCTTTAGCAAAGGTCTTTGCAGGGTATTAATTTGTTCTGCTGAGTTAGTGGTGGATATTCTGTTACATGCAGTCACTATCCTATTCCACTATTTTTAATTCATCTTCCTCCATGTTTGCCTGAGTTGCAGCAGGCAGGGGCTGACTGCAAGGCAGTTCATTTCCACTGCATTGTCTGGAAGTAAGAAGGAATCCATCCCATTTGTTCTCATTCATTCTGTTTTTCTGCATCTGTACAGCCATCTCCACGGCATTCATATCAGCAGGGTCCCCCTTGTAACTAATGAATAATTCTGGCATGCCATGGTCTTTATCAGTAAGTGTTTCAGACTTTAACCTGTAAAATTATCATACCAATGGTAAGTTACTGTGGAAAAAAAACTTCCCTGCTCTCTCAGCACAGAAACGGCAGTATAAAGGACTGCCCACACACTACGCAAGTCTCTGCCCTTCACTGATGCTGAACTTTTCTAGCGGTAATATCGTCTTTCAAATTTTCTGGCCATAATAACCTCTATTCAGCACCACTAATTCAAGCCTTACGCATTCTTGTCTTACATCACTACCGTCAGTGTTACATTTTATGGCTCTCTGCACATCTTCCAATTCAGGTATTTGTGCCCAGAACTCAATGGTATGTAACTTAGATGAGAACCCACAGAACATGTTGAAGTTCCTCTCGGATAAAGCTTGAAATGGTACACACCCAACTTATTAATGCAGATACAAAAGGTTTACCAGTATTTACATGTATGCTGCAGACAAAATTAAGGGCATAAGGAAGTCTACGATTAATTTGTGAAGTTATAAACATTTTGGCTTAGACTAGGGAGATTGCAAAGAAACACCACACTTTGGCATACCTTCCTTTCTTCCTGACTAGCAACCAAACCGGCATTTACTACACCTACTGGGGAACAGGGTGGTTCTTGGGTAATACAGCCTTAATCTTACAGGCCAGTATTTCATAGCTAAACTCAGACGGCAGTAGTACAGTGATAAATAGGAAACACTTTGTCAGATGCCCTGACAAACTCTCTCTTGTCTAAGAAAAATTAGTCTCATTTCAGTTAACTGTGATCACAATCCTTTATTAGAAAAGACCATCACAATTAAGTCACTTTTTTGATTTCAGAGATAGCAAGGTTATAGAAATGTAGCTGAGGCTCTACTTGTAGAAATGATCCCTACAGTTCAGAAGGCTCGCAAGAGTGACAATATAGCATGTCGTGCTGTGTCACCCCATTAGCACTATACAGTCTACAAGTAGAGCACTACAGTCTCAAAACTGAACAAAATTAGTATTTTTTCAGCATTCTAACATCTAAAACAGAGGCATTTCAGTAGCTGTAGTTTTATAAAAAACTTCATTCTAAACAAAGTTGTACTCTAAGTAGTCTGACAAGCAAAAATTACACAAAATAAAAATCAGTGCTGCTCTCTGATTTCCCAAGAAGCGCTCGTTAAAATATTTTTGTAGTTCCATAGGTGTACAACTGCTTCAAAGGAAAGAAGAACAATTTCCCACTATACCTTCTTTATTACACCTCTCACTGACACCACATGTAAATAGAGAACGTTCTATCACAGTTCCAGATGAATGTTTTGTGTCATGATAAACAATGGGCAAAGCACACCACACCATTTGTATCAGTTCAATTTTATTCTCACTTAAATATTTTTCTTTGCAGAATCAAACATTTTATCCAGATTGTGCACTGGACAAACGGACCTATGCCTAGGTCGGAGAACTAATATTTGATACAATGGAAGAGAAAGTTAAACGAGGATTAAAACCAAGATTATAGTTAAAATGTTGCTACTAACATTGTAATTCTAAGTAGATTTGAACTGAAAAAAGTTTTAAGAGCCAAAATATTAAATTATAAGGCTGCGAGTGAGGGAAAGTCTCACATTACAGATGTACACTAAAGATGTTTTTGTATGAAGGGATTCTTTTCCTTAATTTGTTAAGAAAGAAGGTGTTCTTAAAGAAAGTACATGTCAGGTTTACTTCCCAAAATATCTTTTCAGTGGTAGCTTCCCAGCATCTTGGATAAAAGCAATCTGAGCTGAGAAAAATAATCACCAGTATCATATTGGGTAGATCACAATCCACGTAGAATTAAAGACACTGGAAAATAAATAATTCATACATTTAGTTAAGTGGTCCTGCATATATTTGCATTATTTTGGATACCAAAACAGTTTATATATATTTGAAATGTTTATCACGTTACCATAACATATTTACAGATCGCCTCCACAGAAAAATAAATCCCTGCTGTCAACTGTGTATTTATTATGTAGCGTTATTATTACATAGCCTGCAAAATTAATTAATCCAGATCATAAAGCCTTAGGTAAGTCATAAAGCCTTTTACTAGAAGTAATTAACACAGCGTGGGTGACCAAGCTGTCTGAACAGTGATTTTTATATTACATACCATACACAGTAACCACCTGCTACTGGATTGCCTCGTGTTACACAAACCTTTTAAATGCACTAAAAAAAAAAAAAAAAGCATTGGTTTTGTTTACTTTATCTGTGAAAGGCTTTTTGAAGCCTTTTGAGTCTGTTGATGTTACTTTAAAGGGATCAGTAAGCAATGAAGATCTAGTTAATATATTCTATGGAATTTCCTAAAGGCTTCTCACCAAGTCCTCTAAAGGCTTTTAAAAGAAACCTTAAGCCTTAAAAGAAGCCTTAAGCCTAAAAGAACAACTTAATAGTAAAGTCTGATAAATAATTAACAGATAGGAAATGGGGGAGGGGAGTATGAGTTAATAACTAACTCCTGCAATGGAGGAAAGTTGCCCATACAGTTCTGCAGAGATCAGTGCTAGGACCTGGGCTATCCAGTACATTCCTAAATGTAACCTGTGAAAATAGGGGGTGAAGAGTGAGACTAGCAGCTTTGCTGATGACGCAATGTAGACAGCCTAGTAATGATGTGGGCTGTTGGAAGAACTGTGCCAGGACTTTATGAGACTGAATGACAGGGCAATAACATGATGAAATTCAACATGCACAGATACCTGAAATCCATGCAGTAAAAAAAAGGGAAGAAGGATTTAAAATACTGCAACATGAGGACCCTGACTTACGTATTTGTAGAGCATCACATATGCCTCACTTCTGGCAAGACAGATACTTGTTTAATTCTTTCACTTAAATAAGCTTTAAAGATGTTCTTGGTGGTGTTTCAAACCTACAGGAGAGCTTGAATCTTGGCTATGTGACTAGAAACATATTTATGTACCAGCTATATGCGTATACCATGTGTGTTTTTCTTTAGTTAGGCAAAGGGGTAGATAATATTGACATTTTGGGTTACAAAAATGTATCATTATGCTTACTGATTAAAAAAAAATCTAAGTGCAAGACTTACACTGATGTTACCTTGGTTTCTCTTTGGGTTCGCTAACAGCAACATAAGGCAATAGCTCCCTCTGAAGACACTGTGGTGGTAAACAGAAGTTGAAAAGAGATTTTGCAGCAAGACAGTTTTCTTGACATTGTAAGAGTTGGGGGGGGGAATAAATACATGAGTAAAAAAACATGCTAAACCATAATTAATGTATATATTCTATAACATAAAAAGCAGCATGATGAGTGTAATGATGACTGCGAACAAGCTGCTGAAGAATGAGTCCAGAAAAGAGATAAGCAGTTGGAATTAACACATACAGATCATAAAATGGTGAATTCCTTCATTTTTGCCTTCACTGGATATTAAAGTTTCCTGACAATTTTTATCCTTTGATTATAGATTTCACCACCAATGCAGGCCAACTTTTTTTTTTTTTTTTTTTTTTTGTTAGACTCTGCAAGAGTATTGATTCAAATGTAAAAAATTGCCAAGAGCTTTGGTATCTCATGAATGAGCTATTTCTGACAAACACATAAAACACAACAGCAGTAATTTGTTAAACTCGCACAACAGTTAAACTGCACAAACTTAAACTTACTTTTAGGAATATTTTGTATCCATGAATGTGGGATTAAGACTCTCCCAGAAGTATGGAGAGAGACTATCTTGGACATAGACAGCAGACTTCGTCAGAGGCTCGCAATTTCTTTTTCCAGTAAAGAAACAATAAAAATATATCTCTTCAAGCAAGCATTTTTTTAGAAGTAGCTTATAGTAAAATAAGATATTTTACAAGTTTAGCACTGCATGCAAATCTCATCTGTACCACTCACTTAGAATCACAGAAGCATGGAATCATAGAATGCTTTGGGTTGGAAGGGACCTTTAGAGGTCATCTAGCCCAAGCCCCCTGCAGTGAGCAGGGACAGCTTTAACCAGATCAGGTTGCTCAGAGCCCCGTCCAACCTGACCTCGAATGTTTCTAGGGATGGGGCCTCCACTACCTCTCTGGGCAACCCCTTCCAGTGCTTCACCACCCTCATCGTACAAAATTTCTTCTTTATATCCAGTCTAAATCTATTCTTCTTTAGTTTAAATCCATTACTCCTTGTCCTGTCACAACAGGCCTTGCTAAAAAGATTGTCCCCATCTTTCCTGTAGGCCCCCTTTAAGTAATGGAAGGTCGCAATAAGGTCTCCCTGCAGCCTTCTCTTCTCAAGGCTGAACAACCCCAACTCCCTCAGCCTGCCCTCATAGGAGAGGTGCTCCAGCCCTCGGATCATTTTTGCGGCCCTCCTCTGGACCTGCTCCAACAGCTCCATGTCCTTCTTGTGCTGAGGGCCCCAGAGCTGGACACAGTGCTCCAGGTGAGGTCTGACCAGAGCAGAGCAGAGGGGCAGAATCACCTCCCTCGACCTGCTGGCCACCCTTCTTTGGATGCAGCCCAGGATTCAGTTGGCTTTCTGGGCTGCAAGCGCACATTGCCGGCTCATGTCCAGCTTTTCATGCACCAGTATCCCCAAGTCCTTCTCCGCAGGGCTGCTCTCAATCCCTTCATCCCCCAGCCTGTATTGATATTGGGGGTTGCCCCGTCCTAGGTGCAGGACCTTGCACTTGGCCTTGTTGAACCTCATGAGGTTCACACAGGCCCACCTCTCCAGCTTGTCCAGGTCCCTTTGGATGACATCTCATCCTTCTGGCATGTCAGCCACACCACGCAGCTTGGTGTTATCTGGAAACTTGCTGAGGGTGCACTTGATCCCTCTATGTCATTGATGAAGATATTAAACAGTGCTGGTCCCAATACAGACCCCTGAGGGGCTCCACCCAGCACTGATCTCCGTCCAGACATTGAGCTGCTGACCACAACCCTCTGGATCCAACCACTTCCTTATCCACCGAACAGTCCACCCATCAAATCTGTATCTCCCCAGTTTAGAGAGGAGGATGTTGTGGGGTACCGTGTCAAAGGCCTTACAGAAGTCCAGACAGATGATATCCATAGCTCTTCCCTTGTCCATTGATGTAGTTGCTCCATCATGGAAGGACATTAGGTTGGTCAGGCAGGACTTGCCCTTGGTGAAGCCGTGCTGGCTGTCTTGAATCACCTCCCTGTCCTCCATGTGCCTTAGCATAGCTTCTAGGAGGATCTGTTCCATGATCTTCCCAGGCACAGAGGTGAGGCTGACAGGTCAGTAGTTCCCAGGGTGCTCCTTTTTACCCTTTTTAAAAATGGGTGCAATGTTTCCCTTTTTCCAGTCACTGGGGACTTAACCTGACTGCCACAACCTTTCAAATATCATGGAGAGTGGCTTGGCAACTACGTCAGCCAATTCCCTCAGGACTCTGGGGTGCATTTCGTTGGGTCCCATATTAAATGTACGTAAATTAAATATACATAAATTAAATATATGTAAAACTCATACTACATTCTGATGGCACTTAGGAAATCAACATCAAGGTGAGGTCTCTCCACAGTTTACAAAACATCACTGACTACCCATCTGTTATCTAACTGAAACACCTGAACCGCTGAACAATTTCTATTAGACATGGTCACCTCTTCTCATTAATATTTCTTAAATAAAATGTGAGATGGGAGTGTTCGGTGCAGTAGGATTTGAGTATCTGATTCTGAGATGTCATGTGTAGAAGCTGTCAGACTGTTGCCTTTGTTTTCTCCCAGGTTCTCTTTGTAACTCTCACGTTTTTATAGTTCAAGGTAGTTTATTTAAAATTTATGTTCTTTTAAGACTATTTAGAATTTCTACAGTATGAACAAGCTCTTTACCATCTACTAGTGAGCTACAGTGAACTTTTCTTGGGTATTCTGAACTGTTTACCCACTTAATGGATTAACATCATGCTTTTACTGAGAGAAACTTTGTATTCTTCTTCTGATGCACACAAAACAACACAAACTTATTATGCTAGAAGACACGACCAGAAGAATGTCATTTCCATGTTTACAAGTTAAACCTAGAAACATGACTCTCTCCCCTATGAAATACAGCAAACACAGCTAATAGATCCCAAGTATAATCCCAGCTCTTCAATTTATCAGCAGCTGTGGCCACTCCAAAGCAAAATCAGTAATTTCAGAAGTGCCATACACAAAGTCAATGGGCTATTTCAGAAATGATGGAAGTTTAGAGATAAGGATACAGAGAAGTATACAGAACTGAGCAAAGAAAATATCTCCTCCAAATTAAGGTTACATCATAAAAGCTTTGATCAGTAAAGACATACTGATAAGAAAGCTATCAAGAATAGAGGGCATCACATTACATTACATCAACACTTACATAACATATCTAATATTGGATTGGTATTAGCTAATTTTGAGGTTATATATAACAGACATAACCCCTCTACATATTCACCTTCAAAAAATATTATTCCTGCTCCAGAGCAATATATTAAAAATGTTTTTGAACAGCTCACTTCACTGAGCTTTGACAGTGAACAGAATACCTTTACAGCAGAACTGGTCAAAATGTCATTTAACTTTCACCAAAACCATAGGCATTTACCTTCCATAGAAGAAAATCGCAGACTGTTTATTGCACTTTGTATATTACCTGAAAAACCTCACAAATCACCTCCAGAGAGGTTTCTTCAGGAGTATAATTCTTATCTTCATTGTACAAGGAAAAGCAATACTTTACAACATCCAAAGTAATAAGAAAAATTAGGAAAAGGAGAATTTGGAAATTATTCTGCACTTTAATCACAGAATGACAGAATGGCTGAGAGACCTTTGGAAGTTGTCTGGTCCAACCCCCCTGCTCAAGCAGGCCACCTAGAGCTGGTTGCCCAGGACCATGTCCAGGTGGCTTTTGAACATCTCCAAGCAGGGAAACTCCACCACCTCTCTGGGCAACCTGTGCCAGTGCTTGGTCACCCTCATAGTAAAAAAGTGTTTCCTGATGTTCAGAGGAAACCTCCTGTGTTTCAGTTTGTGCCCACTGCCTCTGGTTCTGTCATTGGGCACCGCTGGAAAGACCCTGGCTCTGTCTTCTCTACAGCCTCCCTTCAAGTGTAGGGAAGATTGCCCCAAGCCATCTCTTCTCCAGGGCTGAACAGCCCCAGCTCTCTCAGCCTTTCCTCATGTGTGAGATGCTTCAGCCCTTTCAGCATCTTCACGGCCCTTTTTTGGACTCTCTCCAGTATATCCGTGTCTCTCTTGTACTGGGGAGCCCAGAACTGGACCAATACTCCAGATGTGGCCTCACCAGTGCTGAGTAGAGGGTAATCTTTCGCCCATCTTCTTCAATCTGCTCGCAACACCCCTTCTAATACATTCCAGGATACCCATCAGTAAGTTGTTCACCCAGTGTATTATGGACTTGTCTAGCTGTGTGCTGGACAGGTTATCCAGAAGGATACTGTGAGAGACAGGATCAAAAGCTTTGCTAAAATCCAAACCCACCACATCCACTGGGTTCCCTTGGTTGACTAGATGGGCGACCTTGTCATAAAAGGAAATTAATTTGGTTAAGCAAGACTTTCCCCTCAAGAACCTGTGCTGGCTACGACCAATGACCATGTTGTTTCTCAAGTGTTTTTCAGTAACTCCCAGAATAACCTTCTCCATAATTTTACCAGGCACTGCAGTGAGACTGACAGGCCTGTAATTACCAGGGTCTTCCTTTGTGCCCTTCTTGAGAAGTAGGATAACACTTGCCAGCTTCCAGTCAACTGTGACCTCTCCAGACTCCCAAGACTGTTGCAGAATAACGGAGAGAAGTCCCGCAATGACATTGGCCAGCTCTTTCAGTGCCCTGGGATGAATGCCATTGGGCCCCATAGATTTATGTGCATCCAAGTGGAGCAGCAGGTCTCAAACGAGTTCAGGGTCAGCTGGGAGTTGATCATCCTTCCAGTCACGGTCCTCCAACACGGGTCTGCAGGGATCCCAGGGCCCATCATAGGTATTGAAGACAGACGCAAAGAAGGCATTAAACGTCTCTGCGTTGTCTGCATCCCTATCTGTAAGGTGACCAACCTTGTCAAGCAACAGACCGTTATCTCGGATTCTGCTTTTGCTATTAACATATTTTAAAAAGCCCTTTTTTTTGTCCTTTACAGTACTGACCAACTTGAACTCTAATCAAGCTTTGGCCACACAAATTTTCTCCCTGCAGTGGCAAACGGTATCTCTGTAGTCCTCCTGTGGCACCTGTCCTTGCTTCCAATGTCCATACACTTTCTTTTTGCACTGAAGTTCTAGAAGAAGATCCCTGCTCAGCCAAGCCAGCCTTCTGCCCCATACTTCAGAAGTACTTTTAGCCTGAGCTTATTGGGAATTTGGGCGATATCAGTATGCGCCGTGGGTACCACAAGGATGGAGGGGTTTATCATTATCGCTATCTGAATATGGCAAAAGCTCTTCTGGGCTTCCTCTACCTAAACATCCTGAGTCAGTGAGGGCGTCCAGTGACAGTTTGTATTCACCAAGCATGGATCTCCTTACTGCAATTCAGTGTTTGGTTTGTCGGTAAATGGAAATGACAGGAAGAAACACAGTTCCTGCCGTGATTTCAGGCTGTTGAAATCCTCACGTTACAGCAAGGCATCCTGATTTCAGCATTTCCGAATAGCTTCCAACACAGAACCTGGCTCCTGCCACCCGTGGGCATTGGTTTTCATTTACCCATTAGTAAACAAGGTGTGTTACCAATGCATTCATTAGCACTCCTTGTTCTGAATGTGCCATCCTCACCTGTGTTTTGAAATGCAAGTGGATTTCTTTCTAAGGTGGAAGTGGTGAGAGGGTGGAAGTTCCCCTTGGTGCACAGCTCCACTTAATGAGGTGTAGCCCACTAAGAGCTTGACCCAGGGATTTGTACAAGTCATGAAACACAGCCTCCTTTTCTGCCCTGTGAATCTTCAGGGTTTGGGGGCTTTTGTCCTACAGAAGAGCAAGTGGGGTGTGGTACTGAGTGAGGCCTTTAATGTCTTATGCATCTTTGACTGTGAGTGAAAGGCATGTGCAGAATTGGTGGGCACCTGACCATCTTAGAATCATAGAATTGTTTAGGTTGGAAAAGACCTTTAAGATCATCCAGTCCAACCATTAACCTAACACTACCAAGTCCACCACTGAAGTGTAGTGTTAAAATTCTCTACAAGAATGCTGTGGGAGACAGTGTCAAAGGCTTTGCTGAATTCCAGGTAGATGACATCCACAGCCTTTCCCTCATCCACCAGGCGGGTCACCAGGTCATAGAAGGAGATCAGGTTGGTCAAGCAGGACCTGCCTTTCATGAACCCATGCTGGCTGGGCCCGATCCCCTGGTTGACCTGCACTTGCCTGTTGAGCGTACTCAAGATGAACTGCTCCATAATCTTCCCTGGTACCGAGGTCAGGCTGACAGGTCTGTAGTTCCCTGGATCCTCCTTCCAGCCCTTCTTGTAGATGGGCATCACACTGGCAAGCCTCCAGACGTCTGGGATCTCCCCTGTTAAGCAGGACTGCTGACAGATGATGAAGAGTGGCATGGCAAGCTCCTCTGCCAGCTCCCTCAGTACTCTCAGGTGGATCCCATCTGGCCCCATAGACTTGTGAGCATCCACATTGCGTAGCAGGTCATTAACTGCTTCCTCCTGGACTATGAGGGCTCCATTCTGCTCCCCATCCCTGTCTTCCAGCTCAGGGGGCTGAATACCCTGGGGATAACTGGTCTGGCTATAAAAGACTGAGGCAAAGAAGGCATTAAGTACCTCAGCCTTCTCATCCTTGGTGACAAATGTTCCCCCCCACATCCAACAAAGGATGAAGATTCTCCTTGGCTCTTTTTTTATTGTTAATGTATCGGTAAAAACATTTTTTATTATCTCTTAAAAGTGGCCAGATTTGAGTTCTAGCTGGGCTTTTGCCTTTCTAATTTCCTCTCTGCATGACCTAACGAGATCCCTGTAGTCTTCCTGAGTTGCCTGCCCCTTCTTCCAAAGGTGGTAGACTCTCCTTCCCCCCTCCCCCTGCCCCGAGTCGCAGCAAAAGCTCCCTATTCAGCCAGTCCGGTCACCTTTCCTGCTGGCTCGTCTTACAGCACATGGGGACAGCCTGCTCCTGTGCCCTTAAGACTTCCTTCTCGAAGAAGGCCCAGCCTTCCTGGACCCCTTTGCCCTTCAGGACTGCCTCCCAAGGGACTTTCCCAACCAGTGTCCTAAGAGGCCAGTCTGCCCCCCAGAAGTCCAGTGTAGTGGTTTTGCTGACCCTCCTCCTTACTTCACCAAGAATCAAAAACTCCATCATATCATGGTTGCTAAGCCCAAGATGGCCTCCAACCATGACATCTCCCATGAGTCCTTCTCTGTCAGTAAACAGCAGGTCAAGTGAGGTACCTCCCCTGGTAGGTCACTTACCAGCAGCATCAGGAAGTTATCCTCCACACACTCCAGGAACCTCCAAGACTGTTTCCTCTCTGCTGTGTTGTATTTCCAGCAGATGTCTGGCAAGTTGAAGTCCCCCATGAGAACAAGGGCTAGCGATTGTGAGACTTCTGCCAGCCACTTACAGAATGCTTCATCTATCTCTACATCCTGGCTGGGTGGTCTGTAGCAGACTCCCAGCAGGACATCTGCCTTGTTGGCCTTCCCCATAAGCACTCGACCTTATCACCACCACTGTTGAGCTCTATACAATCGAAATACTTTGCTTTTTGGCAATTTATTAAGAATAGTCATTTGCAGTAAGGAATAAATCTCCTGTCCCTGGCATCAGAAAAATCTGCATAAATAAATTCAGGAAAGAATACCCAAGACACGGATAGGAACTGACCACATCTCTAACAAGAAGGTTCTTGCTTAAACCAGGAATACTTGCCCAACCGGAGACCTCTCAGATACACAGCTGATCACTGACCATGCCTCATCACACATGGCCGGCAGGAGGTCATGACAACCTTCCTGTGGAAGCACACCAACATAATGCATTCAGCTACAAAACATGTACCTGAACAATGCAGGCTGTAGAAGGGATGGCATCCTGCTGTACCACGTCTCATTTGCTGCACTCTGAGCTGGCCAGTGTCTCACAATGAGAGATACAGGCTATGAAAATATTTAGAAAGTCATGTTCAATGGCCTCTATTGATAACCAGACACAAAATTAACACTGGTGAAATTGAGGAACGTGGTGTTCCTATCAAGACTAGTTTCTGCGCTCTGGTAAAATCATAGCTAAGGTGACTCATCAGCAGAGGACTCTGCATCTTGAAAACAAGAGGATGGCAACAAGGCTACAGCATAACCCGTGTCACTCCTTTTCCTGTTAGCCCAGCAGCAAAAACAGCCTGTAATGCTAAGAAACGCAAGACACAGATGCAGAAGGCAGTTGAATAGCTTAAAATCACTGTGTTGCACACCAGCGATGCTGACCAGAACACTTGCACATGTCTCCGGATTCATGTCAGCAGGTGGGGGAGAAGGCATCAGGGGGTCAAATCAATCTGCTTAGAAGAATCACAAAGTAAAACTACATTATGTTTACGTAAGACCTTGTCCTGAGGTTTGTAACATGGACTTTTTAATACAAATAATGAACCTTTTGAGAGCTGCTACTGTTTGGTAACCAGAGTATTTCCTAAGCCGAGATGAGTTGCTGCTTCCCCTCGTGTCTCACAACACTTACTCAGACAGAATCAGTAGCATCCTCCATATGCACACACCATAACCTCGCTTTTCTGGAACTTTACAACTGTAGAAGTCAAGGGGAGGAACGTGAGAGAAAGACTTTGCATCTGCCTCATTTAGTTTAGGGCCCATGTTAAACTCTTGGCTTAACCATGTCACCCTGGCGGACAGCTCCTCCACTGAGCTATACAGGAAAAGGAGTTTAATCTGGTTTTAACAAGAAGAAATCAGGCGATGTTGGAAGATTTCCATCACTTCAAGGAACACGTCCGTTGTCTTACTGACAAGTAGAATTAGCACTCATCAGCTGTAAATGCATAGAGACTCAGCGGCTGAGGGGAATAGCTCAGTAACGGTAATGAGGATTGCTAAGACTTAGTTTTAAATAACCATTGACATTAGATGATACCCTTACTGGTGGGTTCCTCCATGAGTATGAGTACGGCTTCTTCCTGTGAAGAGCCCAATTAGGCAGAAAGTAAAGGCATGGGACACTTGCACATCAAGAATAATGATTAGGAGACACACTTTCACGTGACCTGAAGGTAAATCTACACTGTAAATCTGAGTTCCTGATAATACGCAATAAGCTTGCTTTCCTTTAGACACGTAGAATATAACTGTAAGCTGTAAAAACCCACACTACTTAGGAAACTGGATCCTTATCACACAATGAACTTCACTCACACACCAAACACAGAACCTGTCCTAGAGTAACCTGGTGCGGGACACCAGCTTTCTGCACGCTGATGTGTTACACTGCAACTCCCCATTGAACTGCAGGGTCAGGCTTTAAAAAATGTCTTTCAGTAATTGTTGCCATGGCGTGTAAGTCATACAAAATCCAGGTTGCAGTGCCGCTGCTGCAGTTGTGCCCTCAGGCAGTCTGACAAACTGTTTAAAATGGGTTGCAGTGGTCCAGAGCACATTTCTACTTCCTCCTTGATAACATCATCATACAAATTAGCTGTTCTGCTGACTCATCTTTTGTCTAATTTTTTTTAAAGTTTTTTTTTTGTAAGATCATCAACTTTCAGTGGAAAAAAGTGCTTCAGACCACAACTTAACCTAAGCTACCTTCAAATCCTGGGTGCCAGGCACCTAAAAAATTAACTTCAGATGACTACTAGACCGTAACAATAACACATCACTGAAAGATTAGAACTTACCCATACTTCTAGACAAAAGCTTTTTTTAATCCAAGTACTGTAAATATTCTTGAAAATTTTTGAATGTACAGCAACCAACATAGGATAAAACACAAATAGGAAGAAAAAGCCATCTTGGAGGGTGCCCACACAAAGCAATGATGCCTACTCTATCTGTTTTTTAAAACTTAACTGGTACGTGCTAAGATTCAGAAAGAAGCTACACTATATAAAATATTTCCAATCACACATTTAGTTACTACATAACATTTGAAGTTTTTATCCCATCATTAGACACCATTAATTGGATGCACTTGTCTACCTCATCCCGTATTAACCTTGTATCTACAGAATTAATGTGAAAACATGCAGTAGGTCCCAAATAATTCCTGGCATCTGTAGTCAAATACTTTGAATTCCATTCCAATGGGAACAGATTTATGACTATTACTGCCTGCGCTGCTAACATGCTGAGCAAAGAGCCAGTAACCACACTATTTTGCTGAAACCTGAGTTTTTCCAATGACCTGAAAGCACAGCTAATTATGAACAGCAGTGAACCGGTACACTTCTTGATGTACAGAAATAGAAGTAATGTTCAAGTGTTAGGTGGTAGATTAACTGTGATGTGTTAAAATACAAGTTCACTACTCAAATTGTTATTCAAAGCTTTTTTGAAGAATAATGCTCCCCACTCCCACATGCAAACAAAACAAATCAGACCACATTCATATATTAATTTTTATTTTCCCATACAATATTCACAGGGTCTGCTTTTTGTCTTACTCAAACTAAAACTCCCTGCCCCCCTCCCCACCCCCCCAAACTAAAACAAGAACTGACATTTCAGGACATGAAAAGAAGTTCTGTAAACATAAAACATCCAAGTAATAGCTGAAACCCAAGGCCTTTAGCAATTAAAAACAGTTATATCCCCTTTAATGCAGGGTGTTTACTTGTGTATCACACCATTAATCAACTTATTCTCTTCATATATTAAAAAGATGCATCTTTAACCAAAAGTCACAACGCATTTCTTCACCCACTGCATGTTAGCATGTTTTTTATTATATCCTATTCAGTCACATATTTTAAAAACTATATACAGCTGTGTTTACACATGTGTATTTGTGCCATGTTTTTAATAACACAAAAATAAAGGCATTTTTAAGCTATGGCTGCATATTATGCAGCAGGACACCAGAGGATTGGTTCAGATACCTAACTTCAATGCAAAAGTCAAGTCCACTAAACCCCTGCAGTGGGAGTAATATTGAGCTGAACAGTCCCACTTCACACATTAAACTTTATGAAAGAATAAAGAGACATGTATGTGATGGCCAACCATTATCTGTTTTATCCCATTGTCTACCAATTTTGACAGCACACAGAACAACTCAGTGGAAAAAAAACCCAACATGTTTCAATCTTTAAAACAAATGCTTTTGTTATGATTAAAGGTACACAAGTGATATTCAAACTCTAGAAGATAATAGTGGACATTATCAAAACTAAATCATATTTTCATCCAACACTTGCACCCAAAATGTACCACTTGCTTCATTATTGTGTGCAATGCAGCACAAGCACTGAACATCAGTTGCTAAAACACAAGAATAAAGCATATAGGTACAATCAAGAACATTGTGTGCAGGCACAGATTTGTATCTTAAGAAGAAAGCACTCATTTTTTTGTTTTCTGATCTTTGTGAGTCTAACTATTTCTGGGAAGCTTGCATCCCAAAACGGAACTGCAGTATTTAAAATTCAGTACAGGGCAGAAAAACATTAGATATAATCCTGCATTTTACAGACATTAAGCTTTTTAATACACCCGACCTTTTAAATAATTGAGATGTTTGAGGTTTTTCTTCAGTTTCCAAAAGAGCAGTCATTCAGTTCACAACAGTAGGTGCACTTCTGTTTACCTTTTTCAGCCATCACCAAGATTTTAAAATCAAGTCATTTTAGATCAATTATTCAGACTGCTCAAGTGTCACCTGTACATGTAATTTCAAATTGTTGCTAGAAATAATACAGGCAATTAATAAGGGCTTAGCATTCTTTCTCGCTTGCTGAGAACTTGTTTAAGAAGCATCTTTTGAATTAGCATGTAACATATGACAAATTTTTTCACTTTAGTTTATTTTGTGTGCACTTAAGAATTGGTCAGTCTACTTACTCCTCCAGAGTTATTTGAAGTTTAGCCTTATTATCACCAGCTCAATTCAAGCTATTTGTAGGTACATATATTTACTACCTTCCACATCCAAATAAAACAAGACTTTACAGTACATAAGCTACTAAAGACATGAGCAGTGGAAACAATGTAACTATAACTCTACCAAAAAGATAACCTGAAATATTTAAAACATTTCCTGACCACTAGCAAAAAAGAGTGGCAATTAGATGCACAAGGCCATCAAGTATCAGTGCACCACACACAGGAAAGTAAAATTTACAGCACTCGTGCAATGCAGTATCAGTATCGAATTGGCCTCTTAACAGGAAAACGATTTAGTAAAAAGCTTTGTATGTGCCCAACACATAATATAACCTTGTCCAGTGCTGGTGCTGTGCTGCTTAACAAACCAAGCTACTTCTGGTCTTAAATCCAAAAAGCAGCAGCAGCATATATGTGTACAGAAACTGTACAGTTTCAGTGACAAAGTTACAAGTTTCCCTATTTTATTGCATGTTTTTTTAACTAAAGTTGGAGATTTGGATTTTTGAATAAAGAAAGTGGATTTCCTGAGTAGTCTCAGCTCACCATTTGTTCAGTAAAACAAACATTGTAAAAGAGGAAATGCATTTATTTTATTTATAGAAGAATGTATATTTAGGCAAACATACTGAAGTACAAAATTTAGCAAGTTTTGAAAGCGGAGACTTACCAGGCTGATGGAGAATTTGCACCACTGATGTAGTGTCAAGCTTGCAGCTATTTAACAAATAAGCAAGGGGCATCACTGGATTATTTTTTTAACAGCAAATCAAGACACACTACAGTGCGCTACAGTTAATCACATTTGCCTTTTTATAATCCAATACATTCAGCCTGCAAATTAAAATAAAATAAAATTTTCATATATATTGGCTCTCACATCAGACACTAGACTGGTGGGTCATTTTAAAGTGTTATATTGTAGATAGCTAATCTTACTGGTGAAAATCAAACTCAGTTTGGATTAAAATCAGTAGAAATGAAAAGAGGCTGGTCACTGCCAGATATTTAAAACAGGAATCAGAAAAACCTTAGAAGTTCCAAAGTATTTTTAAAATACTTCAAATCATATGTCCCTTTCATAACATTTTGGGTCTGTTTTGTGATTTTTAAGGGAAGAGGGGTAGACACATTTGAATGTTGCATATATTCAGATCCTTTGTACCTGCAATTAATTGGAGAACAGTAATTTTTACAGATGAGTAGCACACAATGACCTGAAGCATTACCACTACCAGTTATGATCCAACACGGGTTGTTGTGGTTCTTTTATCCGAGAAGAAGCTTTTGAGGAGAAATACCTGCCCGACACTAACGACAAGAAGAATGATTGCTTCCCCTATGGACCAGTAGGCGACCCTTGTGTTTAAATCCTCTGCTCTGCTGCGGCCCTGCGCTTCCCTTAAGCGGAAGTGAGTCTGATAATCGATGACAGACTTCAAAGCTTCATGAATTGAAACACACGCAGACTCCATCTAGAGAAGCAAACAAATAGATACCACTGAATTAAGAACCCTTCAGGTGCTTCTTCTGCAAAGTCTTCTGGTTTGATTTCTAAAATTAGGATTCATATAACTTTGCAAGCTAAGGATTAACTCAGTCAGACCGAATCGTCAGACCGAAATACTGTAAATGCAGTAAAATTTAATTTATGTTTATCAAACTCTATACACAGGAATGTGGCAGACTATTAAATACAGAAGCATGTAAAAGTACAGATCTAATAAAAGGCAATGGGCTCTGCGAACGACTATACAAATATTAAATTCATGTATATTTTGGTTCAAAGTGAACATTAGAAACACTTTTAAATGTCAGTGATCTCCCAGTTGTTAATTCCACACATACCGGGAAAAAAACCTAGTTGCTTATAACATTAAGACGCACACAGTATATATTAAATGCTTCCATGTTTCACAAGTATGACATTCTTCATTGCATAATTCTCACTCATGTAGTACAACATCCTAAAACTCTACGTTACTGAACTCAACATGTTCTTTTGGCAAGAGACCCTTATCTCTTATCTATCTTTATCAACGATCTGGATGAAGGGATTGAGTGCACCCTCAGTTAAGTTTGCAGATGACACCAAACTGGGTGGGAGTGTTGATCTGCTGGAGGGTAGGATGGCCCTGCAGAGGGACCTGGACGGGCTGGACCGATGGGCCGAGGCCAGCTGTATGAGGTTTAACAAGACCAAGTGCCGGGTCCTGCACTTGGGTCACAACAACCCCATGCAACGCTACAGGCTTGGGGAGGAGTGGCTGGAAAGCTGCCTGGCAGAAAAGGACCTGGGGGTGTTGGTCGACAGCCCGCTGAACATGAGCCAGCAGTGTGCCCAGGTGGCCAAGAAGGCCAACAGCATCCTGGCTTGTATCAGGAATAGTGTGGCCAGCAGGAGCAGGGAAGTGATCGTCCCCCTGTACTCGGCACTGGTGAGGCTGCACCTGGAATACTGTGTCCAGTTTTGGGCCCCTCACTACAAGAAGGACATGGAGTTGCTGGAGCACGTCCAGAGAAGGGCAACAAAGCTGGTGAAGGGTCTAGAGAGTGAGCCTTATGAGGAGTGGCTGAGGGAACTGTGGTTGTCTAGCCTGCAGAAGAGGAGGCTGAGGGGAGACCTCAGCACTCTCTGCAACTACCTGAAAGGAGGGTGTAGTGAGGTGGGTGTTGGACTCTTCTCCTAAGTAAGAAGTGGTGAGACCAGAGGAAATGGGCTCAAGCTGCGCCAGGGGAGGTTTAGATTGGATATTAGGAAAAATTTCTTCATGGAAAGGGTAGTCAAGCATTGGAACAGACTGCCCAGAGGAGGTGGTGGAGTCCCCAACTCTGGAAGTGTTCAGAAAACGTGTAGACGTGGCACTCTGGGTCATGGTTTAGTGGGCATGGTGGTGTTGGGTTGATGACTGGACTGATGACCTTAGAGGTCCTTTCCAACCTTAATGATTCATAGTTTTTACTTTCATTATAAATAATCCAGCCACCAAGCCAGGAAACATGAAATTGCTACTCTACCCTTAATTGGTTTAGCGATGGACTTGGTAGTGTTAAGTTAATGGTTGGACTGGATGATCTTAAAGGTCTTTTCCAACCTAAACAATTCTATGATTCTATGATTCTCAGTCATGTACACAAAAAAGTGGTTAGAGAAAGGACAATTCTGTCACATTTTGGTATTCCTGAATGGTCCATAACATAATCATACAATAAATACTTAACAAATTGTGCAACTTCATTGTAATTTTTCATTAAAAAAAGTATTACCGGTTTTCCAACTCCTAGATCATTTTTCACATAAACTTGTTCCACTTTCAGCTTCTCTTCCTTAAGTAAAAGTCAGTACCCCTTCACTGTGCTTTGATCACCAAGAGAGTAATCAACAGACCTTCAAAATACTTGATTTCTACTCACAGTTTGTTTTTCTGTTTTATGGCTTAAAATTAGTATTTCCAAGATCAAACAGCACAACCTATTACAAAAGCAAACATTTAACATCCTGATAGGACCACTCTCAGTTACTTATATCTGCGTCTAACCACCTTTTCAAGTTGATGGCTTTCAAGACAAGTGCCTGAACAAGTCTAAAATATTCTTCTCAACAAAATTCAGGAAGAGGTTTTCCAAACTAAGTTCTGCCACTAGTCTCGCTGATAAATTATAGAGGTCTCCTACTCTGCACAAGGGATTTAAACACAAAGTCACTCTGGTTTTACGGATTTACCTTCTACTGTCCCTGTGAAAGGCTGCACATTACTATTCAGAATATTGTAAAACCTCAAATCCACTGATTTTCAAAAGTGATGTAGTTATCTAATGTAGCTGAACTTGGAAAAACATTGCCTCCACCTAACAGCTGCTGTCAAACACAACAGCATTTTACCTGGGTAAGTGCAGTTACTCTGTTCTCACTAGGAAACAGTGGTGGATCTTCTCCAACCTGGAAATCAAAGTACACAGTTTTGTGTGTGAAAGTAGAGAATTCGTTGCTGAAGCAGAATTTGTATGTTCCATTTCTGGATGCAGTAAATGTGAAGCTATCGTATTGTTTCTTCATCTCTTTGTACAATACAGTGCCATCAGGATCTTCCAATCGACAGTCAACATCATAATGACCTCCAGTGATCACCTGAAAACAAAACACAAGAAATTGTCTTTTTAACAAAACAGACATTTATACATTTCTTCTGGGAAGTATGACTTGTCAAGTGGCACTGCAAATTTTTTTGCTTTAATAAATGTTTTAAAATATAATGCATTAATTTGAAAAACTTTGAAAGCAAGTCTGCAAAACTCTCTTCTTACAGAAGACATTCAAAATACTTTAGGTTCAGGATATATGTCAACTAATTTTTCAAACAGTTTACGAGAGCAATTTTAGTTACTTTGTTATAAATAATTGTACAACAGAACAGGCTACAGAAGATGAAATTCGATGGGGCAGCAAAGAGATTACTGCAACAAATCAACCATTTGCTGTATTCACAAGTCCTCTGTGGAATTGATACAGTCAGAGGATATTGCTAACATGCAGTAAGATGGCTCCTTCCTGTACGGCCAAGAGTGTAACTACCCTATTCGCTCAAGCTGCTTTAGGCTGCAGGAATGGCATTCGACCAGTAGAACAGGTATTTCAACCTGGCTGTCTTCACGTGTGCTTTTGAACAGAGCAATGTTCTGGGGAGGTCTACTGCCTCCCTCCTGCACAGTTAGGCACAGCATTTCTTCCCGAAACCAGCATATCCAGAGAATGCCTACAAGTGACTCAGAACTTCCTGATCGTCTCAAGGGGTTTTTTCACGCTGTGATTTTTGTTGGTCTACAGCACATTGTTCTGTAGACTAGCTGTCCCATCTCTACAGAACGACCAATCGGTAGCTTAGGTATTCATAACTTGGGTGTTCTGATGACTCTTAGGCCAGTAGTTTTACGCTTAATCCTTGCTCCAAGCTTTTTGCTTTTAAGATAAAGCATGCTGAAGGAGGAAGAGATTTTTATCTAAAGGCATGTCCCTTTTATATGTGTGCAGAAATCACTGAAGTATTTTAGTATCTGAGTATCTGCACTTCACATAGTACTATTTAAACTTACATTGGTTTATTTAGGTATCAAGTTATTAAAACGATAACCTTAATGGTACAACTGAAATAACAAGAGATCTGAGGAGCTGCTGCTCTGTAAACAGGAATTTTTAAAAGTACTCAGTTGGCAAACAGATCTTCACAGTTTTTCCAAAAATGACATGACAGGATACAAAGAACACAAATATTTTTGGGTGTCTGGATCTCTGGATATCTCTCCCTAGATGTCTGCATCTACTTGGGATTTTCATATACAAATGCTTACCTGGTTGGAAGGGAAAAAAAAAAAATTCTATAATGAAACGATGGCTCATTTTTGAAGTATGATCTCAAATTCGACAGGTGCGTGCTTTTTACCAGTTACATGAAAGCCACTCTGAGTTATATCACACACCCTGAAAGGGCCAGTTTACATATACATGATAAAGATTTGCCAGAGCTTTAAAGTTCCCCTAGGATTCCTTCCCACAGAGCTTGCTTGAGTCTCCTCTCAGCTCTTGAGACATACAGCCAAAAGACTTGCACACAGCATTCAGTCTACCAGAGGATGGTCAAATCCAGACTTTACTTTTAGCAGTACTACTCCTGTCCTGATCACCAACAAAAGTGACAACAGCAGACTTCTTTGTCCAGCAACATCCAGTGACACCCACTTCAAAACAGGGGGAAAAGTACTGCACAGAAAAGCCTTTATGAAACTAACAGGCAGGGACAAGAAACATTTGGGTTGGGAAAAAGATGTATCTAAGAAAGAACTAGAATATGTAGGACAGAGTAACAAGGACCAATATGTGGCAGCAACACTCCCCAAAATACAAAAGGCATGCCAGCAGCGGGGAAAGAAAAAACCACAGGACTTCAACAAGAAAAGTTGGACCATAAAAGCACACAGTCCCTTCAAAAGCCCCCAAAGGTAACTGTGACTCCCATCATCAAGGACAATTTCCCTCTCATGCTGCTGCTGTACTGTCAGTGACTTCACCAGCTGAAGTGACAGACTGAAAGGTTCAAACTCTGCTGATACAGTCAAAGGCATCAAAACTGTCAGGGCTGTTTGCTCGCTACATCTCAAAGCTGCACAGCGTACTCTACTCGTATCATGACAACTGCATGTTCAAACTGTTAGAAACTAGAAGAAATAAGAAAACTGTGCAGCCTCACTTAATATGTGCAATGTTAACCACAGTCTTCAATAAAATGTCAGTTGCCTACATTTTTTTTTTTTTGTAAGACTTCTGTCTGGCTATAGGAGAGGACACAAAGCCCAGGACGCTTTGCTAGTACTGCATACCTATTCCATCACTTTCTTACTGTTTGCTGTGTGACCCCCCATTTGAACCACACTCTGAAATAACCAGCGTTAGCTCCTTAAGTTGTATTGTGCTCATCGTGCAAACACTTCACAAACCGCAAGGAAACTACTTTCACGGCATCCTGTTGGGCGAGGGCGCTTTAGGTATTCTCCGCGCTGTTCAGATGGGACGCTGCATGACGGTGATGAGGGCAAGAGACACGGCCAATTTTCCGGGCCGGCTTTCTACGTCTTACTTAGCTCTGCAGGGGACTCAGGCCTGCCCGCCGCTCCCGCAGAGCGCTCGGCAGCGCCCAGCACTTCCGCAGCGGGGCTGCAAACGCCGCGTCGGCCTGCGCTGCTGCTCCCGCGCCGGGCGCTTCCCCTGCCCACTCAGAGCAGCCGAGCAGCGCAGCAGCAAGGGAGCGAAGCTGAGAGGCTGCGCCGCCAGCACAGGCCCCTCGGCCGCCGCTCCCCGGCGGCGCGCCGGCCTCCGGGATGGGGCCCAGCTCCGCCAGCGCGGCGCGGCGCGCCCAGGCCCAGGGCGGCGCTTCCCCGTCAGCCCGCCCCCGGCCGCCCGGCTACCTGGAACTCCAGGGTGCACTTGGTGCCCTGGGCGATCTCTTCGTAGAAGCACTGCTTGGCGTTGTCGGGCAGCTCGAAGGTGATCTCGGAGGCCCGCGCGGCGCAGGCCGCCAGCGCCACCAGAAGCAACGGCGGCAGCCGCCCCCAGGGCCCCGCGGCCCGGGAGGCCCGCAGCGGCATCGCCCGGCGCAGGGAGAGGCGAGGGGGGACGCAGAGCCAGCCGGGGGCGGGGGCGGCGGGCGGGCGGGCGGCGGCGTGGCGGAGGGGCCGAACGGGGCAGCGCGCGGCCGGCCGGAAGCACCCGCGCTGGGCGGTGCCGCCCTCCGGGAGCACTTCCGGGTGAGCGCCCCCTCCCGCCGGCGGCGGTGCCGACGTGGAGAGGGGCGGGCCCGAGGGGCGGGGCCTGCGCCCCCTCAGTGCCCCCGGCCCGGGTGTGGGGCGGGGCCGTAGGTGCCCGCTCTGGAGCGGAAATGGCGGGCGCTGGCCGCTGGGCGCCAGTGAAAAGCCAGCGCGGTACTCTTCGCCTTCCAGAAACCGAACGCACAGGAGCGAGCCTGGAGAGTTCTGCCTCACAGGCCGTTAAACATGCGTTGCTCCAGGGAGGTAAAATACCCCTCAAAGCGCTCGCGCTGACTGCAGGAACGTCGGCTTTGCGTTCTACTCCAGTAAACAGTTATTTTTACAAAGTAAGACATATTCCAGAGAAGAAATAAAAGATAACCTCAGTCCTTATATTCGTTTTATTGTGTTAGGCATAGTAGGAAAAAGAAAGCTCGGCTCCAGTCTCCCAGGCAGGAGAGTGAAGTTGCGGCGGGGTGGGTCTGACCTCCCGCTTTGCCCCTCTGAAGAAGGGGCTAGCCTGCACGAAGCGCCTAATGCCAGAAGGGGCACCGCACCGGGGTGCTGCTTCACCATCCTCCGGCCTCGGCCAGGCGACTGCAGTTAGCTTGTGGAGCCGGTGGACTTCGTGCTCGGCACTGTATGAGAAGCCTGGGCGTCTCTTTGAGGGCTGTGGATTTCACAGGACAGAGGTACCCACAATTCCTATGTTGAAGGCTCTGACAGATTTGCAGGTATAGATTAAAGGGAAATGGCAGATGCTTTACCAAATATCCACCCCACCAATGAGGCAGACATTATCCACCTCAAACATTAACCCTCAGATCTCCGCTGTTTTCATTTAAACACACTGGTTTTATTTCGGATAGCGTTTAAGTGTTGGCTGATAGTTGAGATAGCCTAAAAGCATACTATATATCTGTGCCATAGGAGGCAGCTTCAGCCATTTTGCTTAAGTTGGTGACTACAGGCTTGTAGGACGTGTATGCCTGTGCAAAGTGTTCCCAATTACTTTCTCCTTCATATGGCAAGAAATACATTTCAGGAAGACTCATTTTGTGATTTTTCACAGCAACTGAAGTGACCCTGTACAGCTTACAGTTTCCAAGTTCACTCTTCCAGCAATTTTCTTAAAGCCTCACTAAATAGGCAAAATCAAGCTTACCTAAGAAATGACAATTGGAAACTTGTCACCAAATAACCGAACAACAAAGGAGAAGGGGAAAGATGCCTGGTAAAACCAAGATAATCCTGCAGAGCAGGCAAGACAGGTCTCTGGTGGCACCTGCAGAATAAGCAAAACCCAGAACGTGTCCCGGTCCCCAAAGTCAGTCATCAAAAGCAGATGAGATCACTTCCTTTTTTTTTTTTGAATCGCCTTGGCTCTGGTAATTAAGGACCACCAAGGAACATAGCCATCAGCACTAACGACATAGCATCAGCTCCAGTGTTGTGTGCTCACAGCTCACCTGGGATAGATTTGTTAAGGACTAATTGTTTTGTGTATGTAGTAGTAACGATTGATAGTAATTAAGAACTATTGGCAAAATGAACTGCTTGTGAGCATCAGTACTTCTTTGGAAGCTTGAAACTGGCTTGTTTTGCCCATTTCCTGAACACCCCACTCACCGTAATATTCAATTCCTTAAATGATATATGGAACTGTATATTAATTTGTAACAGCAAGGATCTGAGCTTTCCACTTTTAGAAGAACATTACATATGCCTTTGTACTTGTCCATTTCATTACAATTTTCCTTGAGTTAGCCAGTTAAGAACTGGTAATCCTTACAAGGAATAAAAAAATTAATCAGGTTGCTGTTTTTCCAGGTTGCTGGTGCTGCTGTTACTGTTAGCAGATTCTTCCCAGTTTCTGTTGTTCTATCTCCATGTGTAACCATTCTGTTGGTGAAATACTAACATTTTGCATGTTGTCTTTATTATCTTACTGTACAAACAATATTTGAATGTTAAACCTAAAATAAGTTCAATAAATATATTTTGGAGGAAGTCATAACAAGAGTTTTCCTTTCCTACTAGAAAGCTTGTGATTTAGCCCCTGTTGGCAACCAAGCACCACAGAGCTGCTTGCTCACACTCCTCCCCAGTGGGATGGGGGGAAGAATTGGAAGGGCAAAAGTAAGAAAACTCATGGGTTGAGATAAGAACAATTTAATAATTGAAATACAATAATAATAAAAATTGTAATGAAAAGGAGGACAAGAGAGAGAAACAAAGCTCAGGAAAAAACAAGTCATGCAACTGCTTACCACCCACCAACCAATACCCAGCCAGTCCCCAAGCAGTGATTGCTGCCCCCCAGCCAACTCCCCCCAGTTTATACCCTGAGCATGATGCCATATGGTATGGAATAGCCCTTTGGGCAGTTTGGGCCAGCTGCCCTGGCTGTGCCCCCTCCCAGCTTCTTGTGCACCTGGCAGAGCATGGGAAGCTGAAAAGTCCTTGACTAGTATCAGCACTACTTCGCAACAACTAAGACATCAGTGTGTTATCAGCATTCTTCTCATCCTAAATACAAAACACAGCACTGTATCAGCTACTAGGAAGAAGATTAACTCTATCCCAGTCAAAACCAGGACAATTTATTTAGGGTGAGACTCAGTTTCAGATACTCTTCTGCATAGTTCTTGCTTGAGAAAAATCTTTATCATTTTTTCTCTCACGACACAATATTTGCAAGCAGACTTCTGAAGTACAGCCTTCCCCAAACATACATGCATAGCTAGATAACTTTATCAATGTGCTTTTTTACCTTATGTGTAAAATTAGAACATAGTTCTCAGTCAAAGACTAGGAAAAACAAGGATCCATTTTACTGTTAGTTTGACTTTGAGTTTGGAAAAGTATGGTGTCACTTTCTGTATGTGGGAAATTAAAATTGTCGAAGAGCAAGTGTTTCTTGTGCAGGCATTAATTAAAACATGGTCTCCTGAAGAATGCTAATGAACCATAGTGGTACAGGCAGTTAATTTCCTCAAAAACACACATGGAAGCAGCTGCAAAAAGACTGAAGAAACCTTCAAAGCAGAGGAATTTCAGGCATCTGTATTTCTTCTTCTCTGCTTAGTAGCAGAGGCAAGTTTCAAGTCTTTTCTCCTAAGGTAGTTAAAGACCTTTTGCCCGTGTTAGGGGCTGTACATATGGATGTAATTTCAGGCAGATAAAATGAGATCTTATGACTGAAATAACATTTCCTGTTATTTGAGTAGTAAAACAGAAAAACCTGTTCTTCACCTTTACAGTCCTTCAATATGCAATCCTTCCCACTGGAGGTTTTGAAAGGTGTTTTCATGAAATTCTTTAGTCTGCATGGCCATCGTGCCTTTCTAGAAATCTAGTTATGTGTAACAGTTAAAAAAATTCACTTCATTGTTGTCATTTAATTTTCAAAGTACATTCCACGGTATGCTTTATCTGGCTGTTCAAAGTCACCTAACATGGTAAAGCTTCACCATTTCAAGTCCCTCAGCTTTAAAAAAATCCCTCCTTTGGGCTTACTTTGACAGATTTTACATAAATAGTAGACACTATATTATCACTATAAATAGTGATATCCAGATATTAATTCCTGCTTACTTGCCAGTAAAGTGCTCAATTTTTGATAGATTAAAATGACTCAAATAAGCTGGTCAGGCTATAATACAAATTAGTGTTCATTTTTACTGACCTTCATACTTGAAGAACAAGCCCTGAACAACTTTGGCACCTGCAGAACACTGGAAAGGCAGTCAAGTATGCTAACTAATAACACAGTTTCAGCCCACAGTTTCAGTGTGATTTGTGCAAAGTCATGCTGTGGAGGAAAAAATCACTAGACCTTAAAACTGCTTGAATTTATCCTTTCTTTTAAGGTTCAGTGCATCTTCTAACATCTGTTCTCATGTTTTCAAAACTGCAGTGACCAAGAAATCAGTTTGTGTCTAGTAAGTCAGTGCACTACTGTCTATGCTTGTGATAGTTGATTATGTAAAAGCCAAAACACATCCAGACAGGGCACCCCAAGAAAACACCACTTTTAAATAAATGTTTTGGATGAAAAACAAATTCATCTGCACCCAAAATTAAGCATTTACTGTATTTCCACATGTACAGTTTCACAGAGGAAGAGGTTGAGAGCTGCTGCAGTACAAGGAATTGGCCATCATGGAATCAGAAGAAGGGAGATTACTGGGAAAGTTGTGACCCTTGTTACCTTCTGAAATACCCCACGTGCACTCTTGCACAGTCTCAAGTCTTATTGACGGGAAGAATTTGTGAACCTGTTTCACGAAAATACAGTACTTTGATTTTCAACATTGTTTTTTAAGACATATTTTTAAGTAAGAAGTTGAAATGGCTAAGAATTTGTTTCAAAATGTCAGGTCCGTTGTTGGTTTTTGGTGGTTGGTTTTTTTTTTTTTGACAAAATAATGAAATAAACAGGATTGCAAATGTTGCAAAAAGTTTTTTACATTACAGAAATGTACTTCCACGCTGCCACGGCAAAGCTCGGGGCATCCCCGGCACGGAGCTAAGCCGTGAGCTGGGGAAGCGTCTGCCGGGGGATCCTGGTCCCTCGTCCCGGTTCGGGGGCTCCCCCGGTTCGGGGGCCCCCGCGGCCTCACAGGTCCTGCCCGTGGGGCACGGCCCCGAGCGGACACGGCGGCGGGCATGGCCCTCTGCTCTGTCGGTAGCACACGAGAGGGAGCTCTTGTTCACAGCAGCTTCCTTCCCTCGTCTCCACTGCTGTCGAAAGCATATTCCGTGCCTAAGCTTTTCTTACTTTCAGCTGGGCTCTTTCAATTCGGTGATAAATCACAGAATCATAGAATGCTTTGGGTTGGAAGGGACCTTTGAGGCATCATCGAGCCCAACCCCCTGCAGTGAGCAGGGATTGAACCTGTGACCTTGGCTATATAGACTAAAAAAACAACAGAAAAATAGTGACAATCTCGGCCATACATTTTGTAGGCATAGCTCTAAGGAATGGGTTAGCGCACCCGAGGCTCACACATCAGTCAGGCTTCCAGTTCAGCAGTGAAAGCCACGTGTCGCTTTAGGTACCAGGACTCCCTATATGTAAGATACACAGATCTCCAGCAGCGAGGCTTACCAGCACCCACCCCCTGAGCAGGGAGCTGCAAAAGCTGCTCCGTAGGAGATGAAGAAATGTTGTCCCATGGGAAATGTCACTGTGTTCTGACATCCATGGCAAACATGGCCTGCTCTCAGCCATAGGCAGGAATTCACCTGTGATTAACATTCACAGCTCCCAGTCCTCTCCAGGGACAGGTGCCTGCACCAGCCCTGTTACGCAGCACGTAGCGCTGGGGTGAGGCAGTAGGGACCATCCCAATTAATTCAATTTCTTTAGCACTTGGAGTGCTCAGGATGTGCAAAAGGCCGGTTCCCACCTGTTCTCTTGCTGAACCCGGACTTCAGTGGACTGTGTGAAGGGGAGAGAGCTGAGGAAAGGCTGAAAAACCTCAGAAAGAAACAGTCAATGAAAGGTTGGCTGCACTGAAGTAGATGGGAACCCCAGACAATGCCCTGGCCACATTTTAAGTGAAGATTCTGAAGAATTCAGGCATCCTTCCCACAGCACTCCTCTCAGTGTCTCACTTTGTGTTTTGTTTTGTTTTTTCTACCAGTCATGGCTGAATTTTGATAATGCTGTTACACTTACCTAGTGAAAGAAAGACCTGTTCTTTCATATGTGCACTTTTATCCACTCAGATTTAAG
Organism: Pelecanus crispus; assembly: GCF_030463565.1. Classification (NCBI taxonomy): domain Eukaryota; kingdom Metazoa; phylum Chordata; class Aves; order Pelecaniformes; family Pelecanidae; genus Pelecanus; species Pelecanus crispus. Next base: position 69,592,982 of record NC_134676.1, on the reverse strand, counting down.
GTATTTACAATATGCTGCAAAACACTTAATAAAAATAGTCCACTCTATACCTATAGGTAATCAGCTGAAAAAAAGATACCATTCTCTCTACAGAAATTTTTTTAATGAAAGCATTTTAAGCAATATGGTGGCTTCACAAGTAATGGACAGGTTTTAAAAGACCAAGAATACCTTTATGCAAAAATAATTCTATATATTTTTCTTTTCTGTTATATACCTAAATGGTTCTTCCCCATTTGTAGTAATCCCAGCTATTCATGCTCATGCTGTAGTTATGCACTGAAAAATGAATATGTTGGTCTGTTAACCTTCTGTCATGTTGTAATTATTGCTTATAAGCAGCAGTCAATTGAACAAATAGAGACTTTAGCGTGACTGGCTCTCTAATAAGTATGCTACTCTTAATATTTCCCAAGGGAAGTAATACAGAATTTCATGTAAGTAAATAAGAATGCCCATCTGGTACACTATCTGGCTACCCAAGTGTAGTCTGTTGACTCAAAAAACACCTGTCTTAATCTTGGGTAAAAGAACACAAGATATTGAATATTTAAAACATACCAGATAAGCATTAGTATCTCAAGTGTCATTAGTCTAAGCAAAAGGGAGTTTCCACATTTCATCTTAGACATAGCCAACACAACAACAGCATTGTTAACATCTTGGAAAGAAAAATTATCAGGTACGCTGTGAATCAGCTGGTGTTTTGTTTTGTGGCTTTTCTCATTTGTTCTGTGTGCTTTGTTGCTTTTAAGATATGGGATGTATTGGTACATTCAGATATTCTTTCAGAAAACAGCACCATCTGGAAAAACAGTATGTTTTCAAGGTGTTTAAAAATAGGAGTCCGAGCCTGGATGTGGGAACTTGTAACAGATTAAGTCTAGGCAGAGATCATCCATTAAATAAATCCAAGGACAAAAACATGTAACAGTGTTATGTGTAGATAACAGAGAAGAAAGAATCAAATGTGTTGCTTGAGGTGGAATAAGAATGGGGAAAAGCAAGCATCTTAGGTGGGATTGAAAATAAGAACAACAAAGCTGCCGCCCAGGAGATCATAGCTGTTGTAAAATTGCCTTGCCATTCTGCAGAACAGGATACAGACACATGGATGTGCATTTGGGGACTTACAGTTAAATGAAGAAACATGGGAACTCTTTATAGTCCTCATTCTTCTCTTTTTAGCTGCAAAAGAAGAGAAGGGTCTGTAAAGCGTGTATTGCAGCAGAAGTCATGCTTATACAATTTTTATACGATTCTCCAAAGCATTCAATAAAAATAGCTGGCAGGTGAAGGCTGGCTAGGAATGCTCAGAACTTGGGTGACAGGTGAAGACAACTTCTAACTGATAGACAGGAGGGGTTATCTACCACTAAGAAAATGATAGAGGAATGCTCCTTGAACATTACATAAAATGCTTCACAAACGTTACACTGATAGGAGTGTGTCCAAAGAATTTTGGTTATACAAAGTGGCCCCAGTCTGTAGACTTGTGCAAAGACATTACAGTAACCATCTTCTGGAACTGGTAACAAGAGAAGTGGAAAAGGAGCAGGAAAACCCACAAAATCATTTGTCCTCCTGCATGTCCGCAAAAAGAAGAGTAACATGCTGACTATTTTAGAGCACAGAGCAACCTTGGATTTCATGTGATGAAATCATGGTTGTGACAGAAAATAAGCTGTTGAATCATGCATTTGTTTTTCAGAAAGAAAAATCTATGTGCACACCATTTCTTTCACCCATTTATGTAGAAATAGCAAAGGATTAATTAATTAATAGAAAAGAGGTACAAGAATACAGTGTGCCTCTGTGATTTGTTCTGTAACTAGTCTGCATAAAGAAATACATAGAAACCTAAGAATGATCTTATCTGCATCTAAATCCAAAGCCTAATTTGATGGAAATCTCAGAGAATATGCTAGTACAAGACTGATACTGAAGACCTTCTGCCCAGAGCACAGTCTTTCAGAAAATGGTTCTCTTTACTACAAATTGGCTCAGACTAGAAGCCTCTAAAAAAGAGCCTTACCACAGACACACAGAGTTTTCTCAGTGCAGATTGCTCAAGACTTTGGGCTGGGAGCCTGAAGTCAAAACTGAACAAAAGCCTGTCTGCCTAAGAAGAATTTATTTCCAGTAACCTCTGTTCCACAATGGCAAAGCTCTGCCAGCCACATGAGGCACAGCAAGAGGAAGAAGAGAATGTAAGAGGGAACTTGGCTTTATACCTATTGCAGCCTTAGTCATCCTTTTTGAACAGAATTCAGCTGTCAGCCATGTGGAAGACAAACACCTGCAAGGAATTACGGAAACAGCTGGTATTAGAGGTGATACTGCAATGAGCATCTGCTGCACTCTTTACCAAGTCCTGCTGTTCTGCTAGATGACAACAGTAGTGCAAGTCCTGTTATAAAAACTAATGCATTGGGATGAATGAGGACATCCAACAGGCAACTGGAGGAAAATTTTGTTTGAAAGAAAGAAAGAATGAAAGAACAAGGATGCCATATTTTTATGGATTGATTATTGTTGTTGCAGTTCTTTACTGTTTCTTGGGCACAGGGAAACAGTAACATTGATGGATAATAAAACTTGCTCACTTTCTTCCTCTTAAGGAAGTTTCAGACTCGTCGTTTCTGTTTCAACATCTTGTAATTTCTCTGGTAATCATCTCATCTAGCCCTTGAAAAAATATTTTCAAAGTATTTGCTTAGATAATCAGCCTAAACTCAAATTGTTTATTGTTTGTCTTTATAAGGGATACTATAAAGTCCATGGGACCTATCACAATGATGTAAAACAGGTAGCTATCACTAGGTTAATAGATAACCAGGGTTTATACCAGTAGCAACTATGAAACCAGAGAGATCTCCCTGCTTCTGTTTTGAATTACATGTCGAAAGCTTTGATGGTGGCTGGTACTTAATCACAGACTTGCAAAGATCATATGCTTGTGCCAATCTGCAAAATTAAATGCACACGCATGGCTGCCTTCAAAAGATCCTTCCAGTGATTTCTGTTGGCAGTTTTGTGACATACTTTGTGTCCCAGGAGCTCACAGTTTTTTTCAGTGCAAAGAGTTAATCTGTTTTGTCAGAGAAAGTGACAAATAGAGAATCTGACAAACCTGGTCTGGTGTGATACAGGTGTTTTAAAGCAGATAGGAGAGAATTTTAAAGTGGCTGTGGGAGGGAAGCAAGACTGAGAATGTAAGGGTTTGCCTCAACAGTTAGGTTTGCTTATGGGTAGAAGAAGAAGAAAGGTTAAGACACTGCTGAAGGTGAGTGAGAGGCTGTAGCAAAAGTCAGTCTGCTAGGACAGGTATTTATTCTACATTCTTAAGTGCCTGTAGATAGTCTTGCTGCCAGGAACTGCAGCTGTTAATTTCTCAACTTCTTTTTACAACTTACGATACTGTTACACATTTTCAGTACAGAAAGATAGACTGAAAGCTGCTGACGGTGTAGAAGTATGTAATAATTAAAGTTGTATATAGAAATTAAAAAAACAAGATTCTAGCTTAATGTTATAATATGTTTTTAATTTGCTTAACAATTTACCAAGGTACAGACAGGATTTTGACAAGGGCTTTTTCTACATTAGGTGAAACAGAAAGCTGACATGAAGAAACATTGCAGAGAAAATAAACTATTTCAAGGGATTCAGGGGCTTAATTTAGAATATGGATTCCACTTTTGAAAGCCACATGAGCCTGCATTTTAATTCCAGAGAACTTTAAAAATTGTACCTGTTATTACATTGCAAAATATTGATGTTGATATTGACAAACTTTGTAGAATGAGTCTGTATGGAGGTTGCAATGAGTTCATGATTTTTTCTGGAATTTAAATGCTCAAGAGTATACATTCTGCTCATTTGTCTAAGTTAGAACTTATGTCTCTGGGTTGACATTATTACTAACTAGTGAGGACTTTAAATTGTAGGGCTGCATCTGCAAAAAATACAGTAATCATCACTACTGCAGAAAGTCTGGACACAAATACATGTGGTTCTGGTGACAAAGAGAGTAGGTAGTTTCTTCCATTCACAGATACCTTTTGTGTTTGTGTACTTTTATTATACTAGAGGTTGCAAAAAGTGGGAGAACATGAGAAAATAAAAACACTCTGTTTCCTTCCTGGAATAGTAGGCATGTCATGTGTTTGCGTTCTTGAAGCAACTTTGGGCTTGGATAAGTGATAAAAATAAAACTGAGACTATGAGGAATACTTTTCATAGCACTAAGTTTACAAATTGGAGAGGGAACCTTTATAAAATTACTGTATTTTTTTTCCCCCAATATTTACGTCCTTTTCCTTTTTAAATATATCGCTATATCTCTGCAGATTATCACTAGTTGTTGATCATTCTTAACTTTCTGTGTGGGTCAAAGGATGTGTATGCATTTCTTCCTTGTGTTCGTCTATTCAGAATATTAGCTGTAACTTCAGGAGAAGAGGAATCCGGCATAGCTGTCTTCAACAAGACTTTTCTATTTTATCAGTGTTACATACAGAGTAGAGGAAACTCTTTAGTCCTGAACTCATCTATCTAAGAAAATAAAGGAATATAAGGAGGGAAGATAAACATACTCTTTTTTTCTTTCTCTAGAAATAGCTAATTTTTTCATTATGAGATCAGTTCTCCCCAGTCTGAAAGGATCATCTACTTGAGTGCGGCGATATCCAAAGTTTACCATGGGTCAATACATAGTACCTCTAATGGAGCTGCCTGATCATCTGTGCACCTACACCTACAGGTCACCCAGCTGAGGGCATCACATTCTGTCCTCTGTTACTTCTACAGTAGCACACAAATGTTACAACTCAGCACATTTCTTGGAGAGTAAAAAGCTGAACCAGCTAATTGGGCAGAGTGTCATTACAGACAAGAGCTATAGCACTGAGCACGATATATTCAGCTGCAGGGCACTGGTGTCTCAGAAATAAAGGTCTCTATCTTGTTTTCACATTAGTAGGTTTTTAAGTTGCACGTTCATGTGTATATTTGCCACAGTGATTAATATAGGAAGTATATGCAGTTATGTAATGGGATGTATGTGGTTGCAATTGCCAAATCATTTGCACCTGTGCAAAATGGACCAGGTTTATATAATAAATAAAAGACTGGGAAATGGATGTAATCAGAAATGGTGAGTTTGGGCAAAGGAGGATCCTGTAATGCTCATTTCCTGTAAAACTAAGTGGCTGGGAGCTGCCATTTTATAGACTGATGTGCCTAAAGAAGGTGTCTCTCTTAATTTGTGTTACAATATACTAATATGTAGGCTTCTAATGTTAAGAAAGTATTCCCTCCCATCTTCCCCCCCCCCCCCCCCCCCAAAAAAAAAAGAGAGAAAGAACTACTGCCTTTTTGGACAACAGAAATCATTAGTACAGCTAGAAAAGGGGATAATTATTTACTTTAATGGAAAACCACAGAAGATCGCTTCTTCCAAGGCTCACTTAAGCAAAACAGTTTCCTCTGTAAAGAGATGCATTTCAAAGGAAGATATATTTGAATATGTAAAATACATTCATCCCTTACATTCATATATATACACATACCTGTTCATATATAATATTTCCTCTACAGCTTAGCTATATCATTCATCTAGTCTTCCAGTGTATCAGGTGTCAGGCCTCTGAGTGTTAGTGGCTTATTTTCTGAAATGATGCTCTTCCATCCTGTTGATATATTTTTTGCAATTGTTGCTCCATACTAGAAAAGAAGTACAAAGCTTTCTTTCAAAACTCTAAAAACCTTGTTCTCCCCTCCACACATTTTTAGGCCTGTTTAGGCAGATCAACAGAGATGTTTGATTCAAAAAAAGCAATAGTGCTGAAAATAGAGTATGAAGGCTGTCTGGTACCATACAGTTTGGAAAGCTCAGTAAAAAAGACCCCAGTGATTCAAGAAGCTATGGGTGAGATCCAGGCTGTAGATTAAATCAGTGGCAAAATTTCCACTGACACCCTTAGGCCAGATTTTCTCCCTAAATACTCAGTAGGTAACCTGAGACATAATGCCTTCAGGTATTCATTGCTGTAACAGAGCAGTAGTTACAGCATTGCAGGGACAGATCGGAGCACAGCACTGAGACTCAGGTTGGTTAAGAGCCTTAACTCAAACTTTGATTTTAACTGCTTGTCAAACAAAAGATCACCTGTACTATAGCTGCACCTGTGCCAGCCAATTAAGGTCAAAGAAAAGGGTTTTGTAGTGGTTTAGATTAGATTGCTTACCTTCTATTTAAGGAAATACACAAATAATATGTATGTAAAATTAAAGAGAGTTTTTCCTTTCTTCTCATTCCTGCTTCTTGATCCTGTAAGTGAAGAAGAACACTAGGTTCTTGCATTCTGCAGCACCAGGCTCGAGGGAAGCCACAAAGTTTGTTTGTAAATTAGCCTATCATCTGCATTATTTCACTTCAGAAATTAAGATCCTCTTTACTGTGTGAGTTCTGAGCATGAAGAATAAAGGAAATAATGACTCCACAACGGAGAAGGGCAAAAACTGATTTAGTAAGACAAACATAACCTTTGTTAGGTTATTCCAAATGTTGGGGGTGGGGAGATGTTAGTCGTGGTTTAGTTGTTTTTTTTTTTTTTTACTAATTGCCATTTGTCTTCAATAATAAATTATTTTAATGAAAATTTTAGGGGGGGACTTATCAACATTGTGTCTGTACTTTGAAACTCGTGGTGATACCCTTTTTTCTTCTAAGTAATTGTTGAGCAAGCTCCCAAGTCCAGTGTTTGTATCTTACGCTTTTCAGGGTGGAATAACAAACATCCTTTCATTCCCATTTAAAACCTCTATAACAGTTAATTTTCTGAGCCTCTCTGCAGCCATATGGATGCAATATGATCCAACAGTCATTGCCTTCTAGTGCTCCATTGTACCTAATGCATCCACAGAATAACAACCTTCCAAATTGTTGGTGATCTGGACAACAGTCATTTTGCTCCAGTCTGTTTCCAATGAAACACTGTGCTCTTGCACACAAAGCATGCGTTTATGCTGATTAAGCACCGGTTTTTATCAGCAGGGTGTGCACAATCAGGCATATTTGACTCAAATACAGAAGCATAGATTGGTTTACTCAGTTAAAAGCTTGATCTGGCAGCTGCAAATATTAGGTAGAGCTAAAGGAATCCATAGTGCTTGTAGATCCCAGTTTGCTTTTGGCCTCTAAAGCAGTATGCTAAGGCTAGACAGGAATTTCTTCACTGACACTAACAGAGCACTTAGTTCCTGAGAGTGAGAGATGTGTTCTTCCTCCTAATAACTTTGCTTCGTCATACTACCTTCCCTTGCTAGTCTGACACAAATATGCTTTGGAATTATGATTATGCGACATGTAACTACAAAATTGACAAGCGTCCCTGTCTGCCTCACCTCAAGATTAAATACTAGCTGCAAGCTGCAGGATCTTTAGTGAGTCAGAAAAGGAATCCTACCCTTATTCAAGGGCATAAAATTTACTTTCAGATTTCATTCATTTCTTTGGGTGAGTGAAGCCAAAGAGGTAGTCATCAAAAAGGGTACATGTATTTTTAAAATATTCCTTTAGGATGTGCCTGCCATCCTGAGAATTGGAAATAGTCAAAATATTGTATTCTGTCCAAAGAACTGCTACAAAGGTAATATGAATTTTTTATGATCATTAACTTGAAAACAGTGCCATGATTTAGCTATAATCCTCAAAATTACTGATCAACCTTTTTCACCTAGTCAGCTATTTGCTGTGATGTGAAATGAGGAAACAGTTGCCTGGATGAGATAAACAAGCAACTTCTTATCACTGCAAAATTGAAGTGTGCAACTGCACAGGCAAAATAGCTTTTTACATTCTGTTTTTAGCAGTTACCACTTGTCTTATTGTTAAATTCCATCTTACCATTTCTGTATTTCTGCTGTGTGTTACCTTAAAAAAACAAACCAATTATCATCCCCCCCCCTTTTCTTTTTTTGAAGCATTTGCCACATTCCCAGCTGTTACAAGAAATTTAAGCATACAGATTGGTTTACTCAGGTGTTTTGGCTAACAAAGGTCAAGAGGATTGGGTTATAAATATGTAAATCATTAATTGTAGTGTGTGTTCCTTTTACTGTGTTGCTGAGAATTGCACAGGAGAACAGAGATTAAATACTTTCCTATAAGTTGTGGTTGTTTTCCCTCCATGCCAGAGTTAATTGTGCCCTGGTGCAAGGTTGAGTCTGCTCAATTGTACTGGTTCCTTCTGCCAGCCACTTGATCATTCACAAAGGAATAACATTATATAGGGTTTTATGTGATTGGAGTCCTTGCTTTTCCAGGGCAACAGAGCCTTTGTTTGAAGTTCTATAATATCAAATATTATAAGGGTGTCAATCTGCCATTTTGTCAGATGCTTTGATACACACAGGTTTATAACAGCCAGGTACTTTAAGCAGATCTGGGAGCTCACAGCCTCAGGTGACTGATCGCAGAGCGTTTAACATGTGACTACTCCCACTGAGTTCAGTGGGAAGATTTCTGAGCTTAAAGTGAAGTTTGTGATTCATTAGTTGCATATTGGTATCTATCTGAGTACGTGGTAAATAAAAGCCTATGTCCCAAAAATATGCTTGCAAATTATGGGTCAAACCTACTGCTGTTCCAGTGTGGTACTCTCTGAGGGTAGACATCAGCTGTGGGGTAAAGACCAGCAATCTAGGGCAGATCCCACCTGGCGCAGCCTGTGACTTTTCAAATTGCGGTGGTTAGTCACCGAGTGCATTCATACAGTGTGAACAAGGGTCAGGCTTTGGATAGCACAGACAGGGCAGTGTTACACTCAAACTTAACGTGCTCCATTTCTGAGTGGAAGTTCGGACATATTTTGGGGCTCTAAAAAAGGGCAGGCTGGGCCACCTGTCCCACTCCAAACATGCCTGTGGAGCATGGGCTGAGGCAGCCTCTCAGTGGGGCTTTGCAGGTTGCTGTGTGGCTGACTGGCAAATCCGGACCAAAGAGCAGGCTGGAACTGCGGATGTAGCCAGGGCATGCAACACTTGATGCATGTGCTTCCCGTTGCAGAAGAGGGACCTCCATCAACAGCTGCTACTGAAGAGGAAACTTTTAGTATGCAAGATGCTTTCTTACCAGCAGCAAGATTAGTGCTCAAGGAAAACTTGGAAAAGCAAGCAATGAAAGCTTACAGAAAAGGCAAAAATTGCAGAGTATCTAGCTTTGAAAAAAGATGTGTAAGAGCCAGTGGTGAGAGCTGTGCTAATGTTTTGGTATCCAAATGCAACTAACAACCTTTGACTTTATGCCAGTTCAGCACTGGGTGTGAAATTCTTGGCAGTTTGCCTCGACTTCACAGCATTTTTAGGTATGGAGACATAGAGAGAGAGCAGAGACCTGAATATTCAGAAGATTTTACAAGTCCTGTTTCTGTTTTTGTTTTCTACTTACAAGAAAGTATTCATGCCTTTTGTGACTGTGGAGGATCTAGCTTGCAAGCATCAGGTTAGGGAAAGAAAATACATGCCCCATTTCTTTAAAAGTGATATTTAGAAGTATTAAACTGTATTTTGTGCCCCCTTTACACAATAAATATTTCTTGTTAGGGAAAGATGTTATCAGATGTGATTTTCAGGAAGCAAGCTATCTTTCTAGCTTGAAACACCAAACTTGCTTGTTAAGAGACAGGAATTTTAACACCTTCCCCTCTCCCAGAAATATCAGAACTGCTTACAGGAAACAAATGGTCACAGCTCCTAAACATTAGAAAAAGCAAAAATATAAGGAAGTTTGTTCAATTATTTAACTTGTGTTTGCACAACAAATACACTACATCATGATGCTTAATCTGATGCTTCAACCAAAGTAATTTTAGATTCAAAGGGTGCTTTTCCAATTCAGTGGAATAATTTTCCTTGTGCTTGCAGGTGTGAGTTTACCCAAGTCAGATGAAAATATTATATATATATATAATGTGTGGTATAAAATCAGAAGTCTTTTCACTAAGCAAATAATGCTGTTTCTAGAAGTTAGTTATCAGGAGCAAAAGTGATAATTACGCATTTTGCTCAGAGGTCTTTTGCCTGTCTGCTGTTGAAGGCAGCAGTCCTCCTCTAACTCAGAACTGTGCATGGAAGGAGAGAGAGCGCAGCTGTGCTTCCCAGCATCACTGCCACAGACCTTTGCTGCAGAAAGCCTTGTCAGGCAGAGAGGGTGACCTAGAAGCAGCAGGGTTAGCAGAGGCAAAGCCTGCTAACCTCAGGTCACCGGCACGTGAAAGGATTCCACTGGCCCTTTCCTTCTTTGCCTGTATTACCATACAGTCATATACATTCATTTTGGTGCCTGTAGTACCAGCTTTATTGTCATCATCTTCTCCTATGGGCACAGCACAGCTCATGAATTTGTTACTTTGGTTATTCCAGCATCACTTTGAGAACTTCAATGCCAAGCATGACCATACTACTTCAAAGCTGTGATCCTGCAGGAAGATATTGTGGCAACTTTTACAGGCATTACGGAGAGCAGTAGTGTATCCCACAGTCTGCGAATACACATGCCTGTTTTTTCCCACGCTGCCTTGGAGAAGGAGGCAGAGCAGCAGGGACGTTCATTTCTCCACATTGGCAAATCCTATATACCCTGCTTTGTACTATTCATACTGTTTTGTTCCCCTGCATGTCTTGAATAGGATTAACAAATAGAGTTTTTCCTTTAAGCTCCGGTGAACTTTACTAAGATACTCAGAAACTGCGTCAGAAGTTTTAAAAGAGTCTTTCTCACTGGTGGTTCTCTTGGCACCATAATTTCTTGTCTTAATAGAGGCACTGACACTTTGTCAGTGACAGTTCTTGTTCTATATCACCGTCGGAGTGTGTGACATATTAACTTTCAAGCAACCTAGAGGTTTTATTTGCTGTCACAGATCTCTTTAAATATTGACCTCTTTAAATATTAAACATTACAGACAAACACCCCAGAATTGATGATGCAGAGATTGCAAAATAAATTACTGTTTAAACTGTGGAATGTGCAACATGACAATTCAGAGCAGCTGTCAGGGCCACGTCTGGCTACCCTCTGGAAAGAGCTCTCACCAGCTGCAATATTGGTGCTAATAGTGGTTTCAGACTTCTTTCAGGAAGCATTGTCATCAAATACACATACTGATTAATTGCTTTAATGACTTCAAATCAATGTCTTATTGTCTGTCCTCTGATCTGTGGAGTTGTTACTTTGTGAAAGATAAAGTGTCGTTGGTTGTTTGGGCACACCAAAAAAGAAAGTATATGACTCAAGAGGTTTAAAACTTCAGTAGTGAGGCTTATATCCCAGTAATTTCCTCTCCAGGTAAAAAATTATTGATCAGATCTTTGGTTGTTGAAATCACTTTGGCATTTGTGTCTGTATTGCCTCAGGGAGCTTGCCCAGGTCCAGTTTCAAGTTCTGTGAGTCAAACACCTCGCCTGAAAAAAGGAGCGCAAATTCTAAGCCATTACATGCTAAGCCTGTCTGAGTTTCCTGCCGGACTTGTCCCCTTTTCACTATACTTGAAAAATAAGAAACAGCTGTTCTCTGGCAAGCCTCAGAAGAGTGTAAACAATGCAGTGGTTATATGCTATACACCAGATATGTTTTACTTCAGCTCAGAAATAATCCTTTTGCAAGCTTACCTCTAATCCAGTAGGAAGACTTTTAACAAGGGAAGCACTCACAAGACTATACCCAGACTGTGCATTTATTGCAGGATGTACAACTGATGACCTGTCTTCAGGACAAAGTGAAAAACCATGCTTCTACATTGCATTTTAGGTGAGACCAAAGGCACAACTTTGAAGCAAACCTCCTGATTTTTCCCACGTACCACCCTGCAGAGAGGTCTTGAAGCATATTATCTGGAATACCTGTAGATAACATGAACACAGAAGATGTGCCCCTGGAGTGCTCCAACCACTAATGAGTTTTCTGTTCACAGGTCAGACCAGAACCAGTCTGAAATAAAACCTACTGAAATTAATAAATTGTGGAATATCCAGTCCTCAGCAGCAACTGTTTTGCTCTACAGATTCACTCCTACTGTGTTATCCTACTTGCCAATATATGCATAGCGCAAGTGATCTTCTGATACTCAGTTACCATCCATTAGGTTTTCCACTGGAGTATCACCTTTGGTAGGTGTTCACTAATTCATAAATAAACTAACAAATTAAAAAATAAACCAAAGCAAAACAAAAGAAATGGCCTCTGGTTCAAAACAGAAATGTCACTTCCCTCTAATGCTTTTTCTTCTGCTACTGCACAGCATGCAAGGGAAACACCAAGAGCCAGGGCTTCCAGCCACAGGCAGGATTAAGGCTCAGATTGTTTATGTCGGTGTTACTTCATTGACTTCAGTGGACAAAATAACTACACACCCCACATGAAGATCTAGACAAAACATATTTTGTGATAAGCACTGACTGCAAAGTCAAAATTCAAGGATAGATTTTAATGACTACAATAAGGATACTATGCCAGAACAAATAACAAGATCCACCCAGCTATTTTCTGCTCTTCATTCCAAGCCTCCCATTTTACTCTGTTACTGAGGACCAGGTGCCAAGGTCAGAGCCGTGGGAAACAACAGCTCCATCCCACACAGCTCCACAGAACATGAGCCAAAACCCTACACTGTACGCTTCCCTTTGGGTGCATGATGTTTCCGTATGTATCCCTCCATCTATCCACATACATATATTCTCAGCTCAGGCAGTATTTAGAAATTATTTCTGCCTCAGAAGTTTACGTTTGTTTCCTCCTGTTTGCGGAATCTTGTGTTGATCTGCTTTAAATTAAGAACAGGGGTTATGCCATTAGGTTTTCAACTGGAGTATCACCTTTGGTAGGTGTTGACTAATTCATAAATAAACTAACAAATGAAAAAATAAACCAAAGCAAAACAAAAGAAATGGCCTCTGGTTCAAAACAGAAATGTCACTTCCCCCTAATGCTTTTTCTTCTGCTGCTGCACAGCATGCAAGTGAAACACCAAGAGCCAGGGCTTCCAGCCACAGGCAGGATTAAGGCTCAGATGGTTTATGTCAGTGTTACTTCATTGACTTCAGTGGACAAAATAACTACGCATCCCAGATGAAGATCTAGACAAAAAGTACTTTGCTATAAGCACTGACTTATAACAATGACTTCCCCATTCACCATTTTTCCAAGATATTGGGGTTCCATTCATCTCCTGCATTTCCAGTGCTGCTAGGCCTTGGCATTTCCGATAATTTCTTTCTTTTCCCAGTGACCAAAGAATTGCAGACCTTCCTACCAAGTGCACCTGGAGGTAGGCAACATGACTGCTGTAAAGGGAATGTTGTTGAGTATACATAAACTGGAATTTTACTGGGGTTAGTTGAATTTTGAAATCTAAGTGGAAGGTTACAGTCAGCCAAACTGACCTTAGAGGACCTACAGATAAAAGACACAGGTGAATTCAGCTGTAAATCTGTGCAGAATGCCATAGCAATGGGATGACTGTCCAAAGGGGAACTGTTGATGTAACTTCAGGTAACTGCTGAGAATTATTTTCATGAAAACAGAACAATTCTAGAATAGACTTATACCCTTCCCAAGGAGGTTCACTGGTATGCAAAAGATGCCAGATGACCAAAAAAAACCCAACCAACACCAAACCAAATTTTTGTGTATGAGCACGAAGCAGTTTATCCTGTAAAAAAACCCCAACTTTCCCATAAACACAGGGCCTAGGACACAAAGCCTTGGGTTTAATTTTCTTGAGAGAATTTGGACTCCCAGACACCTCTGAACAGACTGACAGCAGTGGTGCTACTCTTGACTCTGCTAGATATTGGATGAGGTACTAACAATTCTCCTGACATCTCTGGCAGAAGTTAAAATCCAAGACAAGTTACAATAAAACCAGCAGATAAATTGGCAGCTTTAGCCAATGTGCCCTTTAATCCAAACAAGTCTGAATATTCAATTTTGCAAGTGTGATTGTGCAACTCAAGATAATCATTCCACTTCTGTCCCACTGCTTTTTAGTTAGCCACCACCTGCAACGTTTTCTGCAATACACGTCATTGGGACTATCGTATACAGATGATTATAAACTTATATGTATGAAAAATACATTCTTTGTGTAAATGAGGCTCTTCTTTTCCTACTGCCTCTTAAAAAAACCTGCTTCTCTTTCTTTGCCTCCATCACTGCTATCTGCACTTCATGTTCAGAAAGACTTTACTGCAGGAGTAACAGCCTCAGTGAAGCCGCTTATGGAGGACAAGCAAAACATCTCAGAAGCTGGCCATCAGTTCAGCAATTTGTCTTTCTCTCTTTAAACCTATGAATAGTTCCAGTCATCCCTGTATTTAAAGTTGGAGAAATGCTTACATTACTTAACTGAACTGGGACATTACACAGAAAAAGACTTTAAGCCTGGCTTACCTACTGCTTTCTGCTGGTAGTACCAAAGAGTCAGGCTGAGCCTGTGACACCAAGTGCAATCAGCATTTAAAAAAGAAAACAACACAAACTCAAATTCTGATTCTTCCAGGTAAGGATATCACTCATCTTGGGGATTTATTTGGCAGAACTTATAGAATCATAGAATCACTTAGGTTGGAAAAGACCTTTAAGATCATCCAGTCCAACCATTAACCTAACACTATTAAGTCCACCACTAAACCAGTTAAGAGTAGAGTAATAATTAATTTCATGTTTCCTGTTTTGGTGGTTGGATTATTTTTTAATATTTTTTAATATTGTTTAAATTTTTTAACTTACAATATATCAGATCTGACCGAAGATCTGGAAACTGCTCAGTGTCTTGCTAATGCCTTTGAAAGGGAAACTCACTCAAGATGAATACAATGACGACTGCAAATGCTTCATGAATGTGAATAAAAACGCAACCAACCAACTCACACTGCTAAGAAACGCTTTTCTAAGGCACACAGCTGCACTGTTGGGCTGCCTGATGGTCAAATCTCAGAACACAAGCTTTCCTCTGCCTGACAAAGAGCATTCAATTTTAAAGAGTTTATATGGCCAGCTTTCTAGCTGCGAAAGGCTGTTGAAGCATTTCAGTTTTGTTTTTCACACACTGTCAAAAGATTTTTTGTTTTGGCTTGTGTGCTTTGAAAGGCACAACAGAAATATCTACAAAGGCACTATTCATGTCAGTATTTAACTGTTGATTGACAACTCTCCTGCACGCTGGTGAAGGCTTGGTGAATTGTAGCTTTGGCTGGAAGGAGCTGACAGTGAAATTGAACACCTCTTCCTCAATCCCAAATATGTGCAAATCTAAAGGGCCTTTTGTTGAAAGAGTCCTGAGTTTCAGAAAGCCAGGCAAGAAAGGAAAATAATTCTTTTTTCAGTTCTTTCCTTGTGCTTATTGCTTCAGAGTCCAACTCTGACCCCTGAACTCAGGGTAGATATTTCTACTGTCCTCATCAGCACGCCATCTGACAAGAAGTTGTTAGCTTCTGTCAGGTGTTTTGTTTCCTGCCACATCAGTTCAATGAAAAAAGGACAAATTTAAAAATGTTGGCTGTTCTTATGTTTGAAATACCTATGGTAGAAAAAAAGTTGAAGAAACAGACCTTGTTAAGTAATGAGACCTTGTTTTCTGTATGTGTCACTGGAAACTTTGCCTTTTCAAGGCATGAGTTAAAAACTGAAGAAGCAGACGTGTATTTTTGGTTTCACATCTTTTAACACAAAAGTGATTTCAATGTTTTTAAGCAGTATTTACGCACAATTGTCTACTAAAAGAAATTCAGCAAAGTTTCCATAAATCAGCTGCCACTTTTAATTTTTTCTAATATTTTGAGCTTTCATTTTTAAATCCCCCCCTTTAAAATACTCAGTTGAGTGTTGCAGGACAAACATGTTGGACTTTGTCTTTCAAATACATGGAAAGAGCTTGGCATTTGAATGGGCCAAGATACTTATAAGAGTTTCCATTTCAGGAGTGGACTTTTTGAATGCTCATACAGCAAGTGAGAAAGAATCAGCCCTAATATTCTGCTGTATAAGAATATACCAGGAATAAGTGGTCTACATATACATTTGCATTTGAATTGTCTCTCTGGGATGACAAAGATTTATGAAATTTAATGTTTCAGAATATTCTGACATGTCAAACAGATGTGAAATAACTGAATCAACAGAAATATCAAGATGATTATTTTTAAAAAGAGATAAAGACAGTAAAAAGAGGAGAATAGCAGCAAAAAGATAATAGCAAGCTATTCATAAATGCATCTTTCCTTATCCAGCATTTTGACAAAATTTTGGGTGAGATTTTGTTCTTTCTGTGCCCAATACTTTTTCCACACTCGTAAGTGTGTAAACACTGAAAGAGAGTCACCTTTGTCTCAAGAATTTTCACCTATTCAGGTATTCCTCCGTTACTTGACACAGAACAGACTTTCTTGCTCTGCACATTCTTTTAAACTTCAAAACACATTATAGAGAAGATGACTGTGGCAGTCAGGCAGAGGAACTTTATGACAGCTTTTCACACAATCTATCCTAATATAAGAAGGTGTTTTCTCCCATTACTTTAGAAAAACTGCTTGTGTCATCAGCCTCTCAACACTCAGCATGTTTATGGATCTGTTTGCAACCTTACCATCAAGCTTGCATTTGCAAGTGCTATTTTATATTGTTCTATCAGCCTTTTATCATGACCTTAAAGACTACATTTCTCCAATTATTGATTTAAATCTTGAAAAAAAATCGATGACCATTTGCAGACATCTTACAGACAAGATTTTGGGAGCACAATGGTAGAAGAGAACTTTGAGTAGAAGGAATAGATTTAAATACCAATGATGTCTTCCACTTTTAAACTTTTTCTTACATAAACTTAAACCAGCAAATCTTATAAAGGAGAATTATTTTAAATGCTTTCAGAGGAAAGTCAGGAAAATGATCCTGCCAAATAAAATAAGAACTTTGCCTGAAGCTATCAAGCCATCACTTTGGTAGGGCCTGTGTACATGAAGGACCCCAAGACTAAAAAAAAAAAAAAAAAAGCAACCCAACAAAACTTCTTAAGAATTCAGAAAGGAAATTCTTTTCCTGTATATAAAAGGAAGCCTCTTCCAGCCCTGCCTCGTTAGATGGATATTGCGTTACAATCCTTTCTTTCTACTTTATATGCATCTAAGTCTTGTGCATACATTTCTAAATACTTAGGTGTGTGTATAGGCATCAACATTCTTTAAAATTCAATTTTCTCTAAGTTTTTTTGAAATTCAGCCTATTCCAAAGTTGACTCCCATGTTGCTGCAGGAAAGGACTACTCTAACGTCAGAAGCACACTTCCAAATTCAGTACAAGAGCCTTAAAAATTTATAATAAACTGCACAAAATGGCTTCTGAAATGCATACCTGTTTTATCAGCATAACGTGGGCTCTGTCACAAGCATTAGAGTATTTTAAATAGGCCTGTTCTGTGGTGCTTTCACTCCAGCATAGCTGTGGTCAGGTGAGCAAGGCTGTCTTAGAACTTCATCTAAACCCTCATAGTCTCTTTTTGCCAGCAAAATTGATTCCCCTCTTCCCCATGTCTGTACCAGTTCTGCTTCTGGAATTACCTAAAAGTTTGATCCAGGTTGTCCT
The DNA here is from genome assembly GCF_030463565.1 of Pelecanus crispus. Lineage (NCBI taxonomy): Eukaryota > Metazoa > Chordata > Aves > Pelecaniformes > Pelecanidae > Pelecanus > Pelecanus crispus. Next base: position 69,575,338 of record NC_134676.1, on the reverse strand, counting down.
TTTGGACAGCTTTTTTCACCTGCATTATTTGAGACATAGACACGCTATGTGTAGACATAAACCATCAGCTGATCTAAACTACTTCAATTTGTTATTATGTGTATTTATACTCTGCCATGCATCATGTTAAATATTAGCCCAAAGAGCAAAACACAGTGGAAAAATACTCCGGTGCCTTGTCCAGGAGCAGTGAGTGCAGTTCCTCAGAACGCCACAACCTCTGGTATCTTTGAGCAATTGTTCTTCTTTCTTTGCCTAAGGTTTTTGTCTCAGGAACTGTGTAGTAATACTTCCTTTCTCCCAAAACTTTTCCTATTTTTATCTTCAGACACTGTAAGCTCCTGGTGCAGGAAAACCCTTGCTGTGTGTTTGACTGGAACCAGAATGAGAAAACTCTGTCTCACCTTCAACTTTTTGTGCACTCTGTTGGAATGACACTAACATAAGTGCTAAAAATACTTGGACAGTTCTGTTGAGGCCATTCAAACTAACATTACTTTTGGCTGTTTTCAGCTTTTTCTCATTGTGCAAGACAGTGGTTTTAAATATGTTATTGCTAAATTAGTGTAACAGTTCCTGTATAAACATAACTAGTTACCATCTAAACAGCTAAAACACCTTTTTTCACGAGGTGCCTGGCTGGGGGGAATTTCCAGTAAGAACTGACATAATACTTCTGCTTGTGAAACAGACTGGCAGGGTCACCTGTGTCATCCCCAGGCTGCACTGCAAAGGCATATCTTTGTGTCAACAGGTCGGTATGACCTGTCCTCATCATTGATGCAAAAGTACTGGCAAGTTTGGAGAACTATAGCTGGCAAACTTAGAAGTTAGCTTTGTGACTTTCACTTGGTGTCGAATGACGGCAACAGACACCTCACTTTAGACAAGCAAAAGAAAAGAAAAACAAGTTTAAAATGGGCAATGTTTTTGACATAGCCTCTACATTTAGAGAAAAGCAAAAACTTATACATATCCTGACCGAAGGCCAAATGCTGAGCCTTGGCTGCATATGCTTGGCTCTCATTGTAATCAGCAGGAACTCTATGTGAGTATATCGAAGGTCAGAACTGAATCTTGATTTGAGCTCAAATCAATATAACCACATGATTTCACCAGCTCCACCTAAGTGTAATAAAGTAGAAATTAAGCCATCATATCACTGATTAATGCATTTCATGTTTAAGTAAAGATACAGAACTTCATTTAAATAAATGGCAGTCCAAGGAAATGAAAGTCGGTGTAAACCAAATTAATACCTTGCTGTACAAAATGTAAAAAACCTAGCCATTTATCAGAATGTAGTTTAATTATTCTGAATGCAAGACAGTAAATCTGTAGGAATAAGAGATGTGCTAAGAAACCAGACATTAAAACTGCAGAAGGAGAAGCAACTGATGGGTGCATTTAAATCAAACATGTCACCTCAACTACAGTGCACAAGTTTAAAGTATAACAAGCAATCTTTAACTGCTGGTGAGAACTGGACAATTCCAGATGCATCCAAAGGAAAGTGCACAGACTGTTCTCCAGTCCTTCTGCAACTGAAGAGAGCAGTATTTTCCCTTCTGAGACTCTTACTGCCTTGAATTAGCTTTGCATCGCCTGTTTCATCTCTGCCCACCATGGCGTCAGACTACAATGAATCTTCTTCTTCCAGAATATCATAGTTTTCATTCCACCTTCTGTCTTGGCTGTCCCTTAGGAAGACAACTGCATGAAGTGTAGGCTCTGACATACAGCATGAGTTAAATTGCCAGGCTGTCTGTTCTTAGCAAGGCAGGGTCTGACGTACAGGGCAGTTTCTAACTCCATTCCAGCAGAAGGCATGTGGGACACCTGCTCTAGCTCTGGTCACTCTTCCGTGCATCCTATGAAGGCAGCCAGGCAGGAATTGCTATTTAAATTTAGTTCATGAATAAATAATTCCTATTTCCTTGTTTATAAACAGGCATATATACAAGTCATGCGTACAGATATAGATACAGTTGTTTAGAGTTGTTTGGTTATATACACATAGATACAGTTGGTTGCGTATAACAACCTGTCCTAAACTGGCACATCTCTCATTGTAATTATTTTTATTAAAAAAGAAAAAACTTTTGGCAAAGAATCTTCCTCATCCATTTGGGATGCACTATTCAATTTACATTCTTAGAACAGGAAAAATTACCCCCCAGAACCTTCCCTTTTCTTTTTTGTGAATATTCAGTTTAGCTGAGTTTATATATTTAGAAAGCAGATTATATTTAGAAAGTAGAAAACTAGTACAGCCAAGGAAAGTATAAAATATTAAATAAATCTGAAGCATTTGCATATTATGAAACAGTTTTTAAATTTCGGTGATCCCAAGTGAGAATGCAGGTTGTGTATTATGGTGTGACACAATACGTGCTCTATTTTAAACTGTATTATGATTTTAAATATTTTACTACTAAAGGAGAAGCACTCAGATCTTAAACAAGCCAGGCTTAGAGTAAGAGCCAGAAGCAATAAAACTGCCTTCCAGCTGCTACTGTGCAACATACCAGCAGAGCCTTTCCTGTTAGCTGCTAGGGTTTATGTTACATTTAACCTTGAGCTGTTCTTGTAATGTGGGGCGTGGCTCCACTTCCCGACTCCATCATGGTCACACTAGTGTGATGATACTTCATCAACATGGCACAGCAATGAAGATGTCTATCGGGGCTCCCCCCAAGAAGGTACTGAGCATTTTGTTTGCACAGACAGCAGACCTGGCTCTTGAATTCTCTCTTCTTGTTTCCCTTAGCCATATACAACCTTTGAGAGTTTGGTCTCAAGCATTAAAAGTACTCCCAAGAACAGGTCTTGCACGTTATGGTGACTCTTCACTCTGAAGCGACAGTTGCTTTGTTATTTCAATAACCTCCTCCTTCAATGTCCCAATTGTGACCACAGCATCCTATCTGTTTGACTTAAAGCAGGAAGTCTTAATGCTAGCAAATATGAAGTCCCTAAGGAAACAGATACCTCTAATGTGCAGAGGCCTGTTAGCTTTGATATAACCACCACAGGCTAGAAGGGAGAGAGGCAAGACAGAGAATTGTGTCAATTTGGTATGTTTTTTTAGCAGGTTCAAGCCCTGAGGTAACATATAGTTTGAAGATGTTTGAAAAGAATATGGTCAAAGAGTGGAAGAAAAATCTAAACATATTCCACACTAGATGTGTCGCTTTGCCTGTCCATTTAAACAGTCCACTCTGCTTTGTCAGAGTTTCTCCATATAATCAAATTCCCCATCCTGGCTGTAGCCCATGATGTGTACAAAATAAGATGGGAGCGATGGAGGAATAAACAAGGATAGAAAGTCAGGAGGAAAAAGGAGAGAAAACAAGATGGAAAGAGGAAAAAATGAGGAAATAAAACCAGATTGTGAGCTAATACTACATTCCCACAGACCCAAACTAGTGAAAAATGAGGTACAAACCACATCAAGACTGTGCTTCAAAATGCCTGGCTTATTCTCACTGCTTTTACTCCAGTGAGATATTACTGGTCAGCATCCAGCAAAGACAACACCCTCTTAACTTGAGAAAACCTTCATCCATACTGAAAAATACAGCTGCAGACCAACAAATGTTCTCCAGTGAGTATGATGCTGCTTACTTAAGGCAAAAAGTGGAAAAAAGAAAGTATCTAATTGGAACTGTAGAGGGAAAAAAAGTGTCTGTGTGGAAAAAGGTAATTTCCGACTTGAAAACTAATCAGGAAAGAGGCTTGAAATAGTGGAACACAGTAAACAAATTCCTCTGAGATGAACTAACATTGTGCCCTGCAATGAAAAGTAATTGGAAAGTAAAGAAAACAAGGGGGTTTGTGCCAGGACATGACAAAAACCATCATGAAGTCTTGGATCACAGCTAGCCCAGGCACTTCTGGTGCTAGGCACCTCTTGGAAGAACAGTCTATCTCCTGTTTGACCCAGGAGAGTTCACAGGAGTTTAAGTGATGGCTGCGTCTGCCGACGGGGACCTAGCATGTATGAAGAACATTACTGCATTGGTGCTGCCCTTTCCAACCCCACAACTGCAAAAACTCACCATTACAATCATTAGGATAGAGATCAACACCCCTGAATCCAGTTCTACTTCTGTGGGAGACAATGGTAAAACTCAAGATTTATTACAAAAACACTTGTCTGAAAAGCTTTTGTGAACTTAGCCTTTGTTTTTTGGGGGTTGATATTACCCTTCTATGAAAGAATCCCAACTCCATCAGGAGCCTTCCTGTAAACCAGCAGGTTGCCATCTTAGACATAAATTTCTTCTGAGATGAAATCAATCGTATGTTCTCATTGTCTCCATGCAGGAAAAGGTTGTATGTGCCTGAAACTTGTCCATCTTTCCTATTTGTACTAGCTGGTCTAATGACGCTTATGGAAAGAAGTAATGTTTTGTTTTGTATAGGTCTCTGGGGCATTCTTCTTACTAATTTATGAATTATAAAACTAAGTTACAAGGCCCACCTTATCACAAAGCCCCCCCACCATTATCGTCTCTAAGTCAATTACCTTCTTTGTGCCTCTTCCAGAAATGTGATGCCAAAGGATGAGTGCATGGAAACTACTGACAAATCTGGAAGAGCCAGTGGTAAACTGAGAAGTTAGCTGAGAAGGAACCTGAGAAGGAACCTAGGAAGGCAGCTGGCAGTGGAAGTCCTGTGTCAACAGACAGGTACTTGGTAAAGAATCTGTGCTTAGGAGACATACCAACAGAGCTGCAGCATCCCAAAAGCATTTAAGAGCCCAGTGTGTACCCCACAACGGTGGTCCAGTGAGAGTGGTGCAGCAGACCTCTATCAATCAGCAAAAAAGAACAGGTCCAGATATACCCATGATTCATTCAAATAAGATGGCGATACTGGCTCCTGTAACCCATGATGTCCCCACCCTTGTAGACAAGGCCATGTACTTTGGCCCCTAATAGGAACTTCATGTACTTACTAAACAAAAATAAATCTCTTCTCAGCACTCTCAGTGTTTGGTATAAGCTATTTGCATCACAATAACATGAGTAGCAATAACATTGAATAATCAGCACTGCTTTTAACTGCTAAGTCATTGCCCTTTCACCAGGCAATAATTTCAGATCTTTTCTAAGGGAACGTTTTCCCCAGAGTCCTCAAGGGAATCTTACATGGGGAGATCTTACGTGATCTTAGGAAGCAAAGACTATGAGTTGATTGAAGACTTCTATAAAAAAATCATGTGATACCTGGTTTGTGTAGGCAACTCTGGTCTTAGAGCCTCATGATTACTGCCAGTAGGACTTCTTGGTTCAAAGTCATCATCTGTTCCTCTTTGCTTCATGGTTCCTCATGCATGGCTCTTTAAATTCTGTTTATTTGAACATGGGATTTCTTCCATGAACCCAGAGTGTGGGGTAGTATGCAGGTGTATCTGTGTGCTAACATAATGTGCTGCTGCTTTTCCATAGTGCCATGTGAAAGAGCAAGCTGAAGGTGCTTCAGGCCACTGTATTTCTTTAAAAAGGTTAGAGCATCTGTGTAGAGGGTTAAAGCAACCACTAGTAGTTCCAAGTTCTCATGTCAGGGAGTAGACCTGGTACAACACCAAAATGTTTTCTTTCTTCCCATCCTAAATCTGAAGGAGGTAGCTGACAGTTGAAGTGGTTGCTGCTTCACTGGATGTGACCTGACCACTACACCTTCCTTTCCACCTTGCACCAAGGACAGCCGAAAGTATGTGTAGGTCCTTATGAACTCTGGTGATTTACTACTGCGCATGTAATAAACCTGGCACCAATTTCAGTGTGTCTTAATACGCAAAGCTGGAGACTGTGGTGGCTCAGAAGCAGCTTCAGCCTGCTATGAGGCTCCAGCCTTGGGAAAATAGATGGGCAGATAGATAGCTGGAGGTAGCAACTGCTTGGCCTGTGCATTTTAAATCACTGGTGAGTCTCGGTCCTGAGTGCTCTTCACTGAACTGTACAAATATCTTCACACAGTTAATCCCAGGGAGTCTGCAGCCCATGGCAAAGCCTGAGCTTTGGAATCTCTCTGTCATATGTTATAGCTGGGTCTCAACAGGGTTTGCAAGCCCAAGCTAGTAGCACTGTGAACATGCAGTCATTTGCAGTCACTTCGTTTTTCTCAAGTGGCAGTCAGATATCCCTTATGGCTATTCAAATAATAGAGAGAAGCAACGGTTTCAAAGAAATGCTTATAATTAAGGTAAGCATTTAATGTTGCAATGACTGCGTGACTCACTCATTTAGTTGGGATCCTCTTACTAGCGGCTCCACAGGTGCAAATAAGGAAATTCGAAAGGCAAGTCAGTATTTGGGTCTTGTTTTGTTTAGAACTAACTGGTTTCCAAACCCCCACCTTTATTTTAGTATGAGTCTATGGAAAGAATTTTCCATTTGTTTTGAATCATTTTCAGCTCTGTGGAAAACACCTGCACAAGTGGTTGAGACTTTTTGATTATGAAAGATGCTTTTATTGAATGTTATGATTGTGACTTCAGAGTCAAAAAGACTACTACAAAATATCTAGTGTTACTTCCTTTGGGAGTGGACTTTCCCTGTAAAGGAGCATTTGATATTTCTAGTTCTTAGTTCAACTTTTTAGTCTTACAATAGAAGTGCAAGGTAACTGAATCATAGATGTTCTATAAGAACATTTTCTCTTCTTATATTTTAGCTGTCCATGGAAGATGATATTTTGAAGATGATAGGCAGCAACAGAAATACAGACTAGCTAAATGGACTGGAAACTGGCATGGGGTTTCCAACACCTTTGTAGAGCTATCTGCCCTGTCTGACAGAAGGTCACCAATTTCACTGTGCCTCAATTCCCTTATTATTAAAGAACTTAGTATTCCTCATCTGCCACAGGCTTGATACAGTAAGAATAAATATTCTTAGGAGCTCAGATGCTGCAGCAGTTGAGGCTATACAAGTTACTTAGGCATAATTTAGCTCCTTTAGTGTATCAGAGTCTAATTCTCTAATACCTATAACATACTTCCATGATCCATGGAGGAATGGCACTAGTGATGTCACATTGCATATATGAAGGCAACAATAATTTACATTCTTGCACCTTATGTATTTCATTTTCATTGAGAACCCTGAGTACTTTTCCTGCCTGGTTTAAGAAAGTTTACAATTGGAATATTGCACTGCTTCGCACAGTGAGCTAACCACTCTGTTAACAAAAATTCTGAGTTTGGAGAGTCGCCAGATGACTTAGGCTGATTTTTCAAGTGCTTTGTGCCAACAGAGCAGGGACCAGAATTCAAACCATAAACCTTAACCCAAGGGTTTTATTTTTCCAAGATATCAGAATCATTTGTAGGTACTGCAAATGAAAGGACTTCCTTAATCTGAATTTATGTTGCAATGAAGCAATGAAGTGAAGTGCAAAAGCAGAGAGGTGTGCTATTTGTTTTAACTAATCATAGAACCATAGAATCATTTAGGTTGGAAAAGACCTTTAATATCATCCAGTCCAACCATTAACCTAACACTACCAAGTCCACCGCTAAACCAATTACGGGTAGAGTATAATTAATTTCATGTTTCTTGGTTTGGTGGCTGGATTATTTTTTAATGAAAGTAAAACTAGAATAGAAACATTAAGGTTGGAAAGGACCTCTAAGATCATCAGTCCAACCATCAACCCAACACCACTATGCCCACTAAACCATGTCCCAAAGTGCCACATCTACCCATTTTTGGAACACTTCCAGGGATGGGGACTCCACCACCTCTCTGGGCAGCCTCTTCCAATGCTTGAACACTCTTTCAGTAAAGAAATTTTTCCTAATATCCAATCTAAACCTCCCCTGATGCAACTTGAGGCCGTTTCCTCTCGTCTTATCACTAACTACATGGGAGAAGAGACCAACACCCACCTCACTACAACCTCCTTTCAGGTAGTTGTAGAGAGCTATAAGGTCTCCCCTCAGCCTCCTCTTCTCTAGACTAAACAACCGCAGTTCCCTCAGCTGCTCCTCCTAAGACTTGCTCTCTAGACCCTTCACCAGCTTCATTGCCCTTCTCTGGATGTGCTCCAGCACCTCAATGCCTTTCTTGTAGTGAGGGGCCCAAAACTGGACACAGTATTCCAAGTGCAGCCTCACCAGCGCCGAGTACAGGGGGACAATCACCTCCCTGCTCCTGCTGGCCACACTATTCCTGATACAAGCCAGGATGCTGTTGGCCTTCTTGGCCACCTGGGCACACTGCTGGCTCATGTTCAGCCGGCTGTCGACCAACACCCCCAGGTCCTTTTCTGCCAGGCAGCTTTCCAGCCACTCTTCCCCAATCCTGTAGTGTTGCATGGGGTTGTTGTGACCCAAGTGCAGGACCCGGCACTTGGTCTTGTTAAACCTCATACAGTTGGCCTCGGCCCATCGGTCCAGCCTGTCCAGGTCCCTCTGCAGGGCCATCCTACCCTCCAGCAGATCGACACTGCCACCCAGTTTGGTGTCATCTGCAAACTTACTGAAGGCGCACTCAATCCCTTCATCCAGATCGTTGATAAAGATATTAAACAAGGCTGGCCCCAAAACTGAGCCCTGAGAACATCGCCTGTGACCAGTCGCCAACTGGATTTAACTCCATTCACCACAACTCTCTGGGCTTGGCCACCCATCCAGTTTTTTACCCAGCGAAGAGTACACCTGCCTAGGCCATGAGCCGCCGGCTTCCCTAGGAGAATGCTGTGGGAGATGGTGTCAAAGGCTTTACTGAAGTCCAGGTAGATGACATCCACAGCCTTTCCCTCATCCACTAGGTGGGTCACCAGGTCATAGAAGGAGATCAGGTTGGTCAAGCAGGACCTGCCTTTCATGAATCCAAATGATCAGGCTGGCCCTGGTTGACCTGCACATGCCTGTTGAGCGCACTCAAGATGAACTGCTCCATAATCTTCCCTGGTACTGAGGTCAGGCTGATAGGCCTGTAGTTCACCAGATCCTCCTTCCGGCCCTTCTTGTAGATGAGCATCGCATCGGCAATCCTCCAGTCATCTGGGACCTCCCCCGTTCACCAGGACTGCTGATAGATGGTGGAGAGTGGCATGGCAAGCTCCTCCTGATGCAATGATGTGGGAAGAAGTTTTCCCTCTCACACTTGTCTTTTGTCCAGAGACTCTAATTCTGAATACTTCTGGCCAACATGAAACACTGGATGGCAAAGCTTTTCTCAAGCAGTGAGAGAGTACCTTTTCACTCATAAATAACCGTGTTCAGGGATGGCCACAGTTCGAAGTCTCAGGTAATAAATGTAAACAGAATTAAGCACTCAGTCCCAGTAAAGGCTTAAAATAAAACCCATTGTTTCAACCAATGTAAAACATTATAAGTCAGTTGACGACAGCATTGGTATTCTAACCTATGTTGAATAAAGATCTAGCCCAAAAAGGTGATAAGTCTTCCTCTAGCCCCAGAGTTTAAACAGGACTATTTTGCACATTTCCTTTGAAGCAAGCTTTTACAAATGTTGTGTTCTTCCCTATGAATACGCTTGGTAAGTATTCTCATACCAGCAATCCCAGGCCCTTTCAGAGCCCTAGTTATGACAAAGGAATAGCTATATGCCACAGTTCTGAGTGCCTCCCAGCAGGTTTTTCAGTATTTCAGTGTTAGGTTCAGCCAGGGCTTTTATAACCGTATGTAACCAGACCTCAAATGAACTTGGTCTTTGCAGTAGCAACAGACCCTCAGCATTTACAGAGTAGTTCTCTAAATTCTGGAGCTATTACTGCTCCTCCTCAAGATTGCCTGTTCTTATGCTTAGGACACGCACTTTCAGGGCCATCGTCTAAGTGAGCAATTGACAGGAGGTCTCTGCACCTAGCACCCAGCCCTCACACAGCTGTTTTGCAGCTCTCTTAAGGGCAAAGTTTTGTGCCTGCCTGCACATAGAAACAATGGAAGAAACATTTTTCATGCTTATTTGATCAGAGTGCTGATTGCAAACAGGTGATGTGTTGCAGGGGCATCTTTTTCAGCTACAGCAAGAAGAGGAGGTTCATCTTTCTGGCTGCTGCTCTCAGAGCTTCCTGAGACAGTGACTTACAAAGAAAATCAAACACTTTGCATTCACGATGTGCTTTAAAAAACAAACAAAAATTAAAAACAGAGATACTGAGGGTCTGAGTCTGAATACTGAGTGGGAGCAGAGAGCAGGATATATCTGTTTTTTGGAGCAGATATTTTGCTTTCTGGTCATTGAACACGTTTTGCTCATGGTAGCTTTGTGATTCATGTGGATCCTGGGGACACTGGCCAGATCAGAGTAGCATGTGCCACACAATCCTCTTATGTCATTTCTCTAATTATTATGAATAAAGGAAGCAGGCTAATGAAGTTTCATCCCCTAAGAAATACATTAATCACATTTAATCATCATGTTTTAAAATGTTCTTCACCACCATTGGCCATAAGTCAGCCAGCTAGCTAAACTAAACCTGCGACAGCACAGGGCCCTGAAAGAATATAAATCTAAAACCACAGCAGGATGGGGATGAAAAATAAACCGAAGCATGGGCCAGTGAACAGCATATATGCTTTGTGGTTCAGAAAAGGATTTTTTTTCCTACTGAGAAATGAAGTGCAAATAGAGTTGATTTTAACATTATGTGTTCCTCTGAACCTACAATGAGACAGAAAGGAAGCACACCTCAGATGTCAAGAAGTTAGGCTTTAAGAGAAAATAATGTACTCATCTGTCTTTACCAAGGTTTTTAGTGAATTGGAGAGTAAAAGCAAAGAGGAAACAGGTCTGGAAAAGCCATGTTTCATTATTTGTTAAAAAAAGCCAAACATTTCTTGTATAGCGTGCAGGAATGATCAATTAGGTCAGAAGAGTTTGTGTGTTGCTATTTTGGGGGTCATTCATCCCTGAAGAAATACAATGTCATGTAAAGTACCCCCGGGATTCAAAGATTTGAGATCTAATTATTGAATAAAGCTTCCTATGAGCTACAAGGGTCAGAACTAGTCTTGAAGGCCTGCACAATTAGCCTGTGGTGATTTTGTTTCCTTTACTAGCCAGAGAGGTTGGAGCTACTCTCCATGCCTGGAACAATAAGACTCCCTGACATTTAAGGACAGCAAAGTCTTTCATGAGCTAAACCAGCAGGAGCAGAATATATAGTATGATTGAAAAGTACTGAGCTTCACGTCATCCTGCTTGTCTCTGCAAACAGTGTCACTGTAGGCAGGTCATGTCTTTTAACCTTGGGAAGGCTATATTCTTGCAATACAGCTTTCTCTTGGCCATGAGAGGAGTGTGAAAAAATAACTATAAGGATTAGCTAGTGAATAGCTCATCTCGTATCTTCGTGGTTTAGGGAAAAAACTTTGTAGTGGAAGCAGGGTTACATATAGGGTGAGTTTTGATTCTGCTGTGTTGCTCTGTACATCAACAACATAAGAAGATGAATAATGCTCAAACATCAAGAGACTTAACTGTCACCCAGGTTTAAATAACAGATTGAACTAATTCGTGTATGCTAAGATTTTGTAGTGAGTTAGACAGAAAGTAACTCTAGGCTTGATTATCCACAAGAACGTTAAGAAACTGTGCTTACGCAGCAAGGGACCCTCTCCCAGCAACAATTCCTGTTAGAGGCTTCAGAGCTCCCACACCTCAGCATGGGAAGAAAAAGAGCTGCTCACCTGCTGGTTATACATAGGTGGAAATCCCCAGAACACGTCCTGAGCTTCTGTGAATCTTGTCCTCATCAGCCATAGCCACACAGACAGGGATAGCATTTCCATTCTTGGAAGAGTCCCTGTTGTCAGCTTTTCCCTTTCATATGGCATATGCCCTCCCAGGCATTCTTTGTGGCAGAACCTTCCCGTGTAATACATGTGTTTGATAAACAACTTCTCTTCTTGCAAAATTTCTAATAATGACTCTCCAAAACAACAACAAAGCCACCAAACCCTTGCAATTTCCTGAATTCATGTAAATATTGCACTTCATTCCACTCTTGGCATTACTTTGCCTCCCTATGCCTTTGTGTTGAAGCTCCTTCACTGAAATCTTTGTTAACACACCAAACCATACTTAGACTGAGTTCCTCCTGCTGTTGCCAGCCTGAATGATTTCATAGTATTAATGGTTTAGGGCAGCACCTCTTACCACTTAAGGATCTTAGCTGTAACCCAGGTAAATGTTAAAGTCTCTTCAATTTACAGTGACACTGCTCAATAGCACCTTCCCAGAAGAAAGCATATGAAATGCTAAACATCTGCTCATTGCCCAATGAAAGGTAATTGTCAGCCTACAGCATATTGCTACCTCATCAACTGGCCGGTTAGCACTACTCCAAAGCTCAAGTACTTGCATATGCTAGAAGGTTTAATACATTGGCTGTTCAGCCATAATAATGTGCAAATACTGTTTGGTTGTTACTGGTTGCTATATTTTAAGCCAGCAAAGGTTATGTGAACATGTTTGTCTAAGTGAAAAAGTGACTCTATTTCTCATTATATTGCTTGATATTTATTGATGAAATATTGCTTTCGGTAGGTATTAGCTTTATGCTTGTGCCATACAGAGCACACGATGCACAGCTAGTGCTTAGGAAGTAGCAAAGGTGGCAGCTATGGTATGTGTTCTAAGAATCCTGGACTCAATTAATAATTTCTCTTGAGATTTCCTGTATTAGTGACCTTTATGTAGGATAGGCCACCCCTTTATGTTTCTGGTATGGCAGGCATAAGTACCTGGTAAGTACTTTGTTCTGAAACACTAAAATTCCTGTATTATTCTATGCAATGTTTGATACCATGTTTACTGTAGCTAAAAAGTGTTTGGGACAACTTGGGTAGATGTTATCTTTTCTGCTTATATTCCCTCTGCCTTAGTTGCTTGGCATGCGTGTGTCTAGCTGGAGCACTGCCTAAGTTTCTATATCAATGGATCGTGGTACAGCTAGCTGCTGCCATCACTGCTGTGCTTCTTGGCTGTCTCTCTGATCTTTCCAGTTCCCCTGACGCGACTGAACTTGTGATCTACAAGCTGTTGGGTTTGTCCTTTAATTTTACCTGTAAGGAAAAGCATGATGAATATGCTACATTTGAAGTTAGTTACGTGAAACTGCTCATGTCCTGTGAGAAGGGGGAGAGGGACAAGAGGCAGTGGGTGCAAACTGAAATACAAGGTATTTTGCCTAAACATAAGGCTTTTTTACTGTGAGGGTGGCTAAACACTGGAAGAATTTGCCCAGAGAGGCTGTGGTGCTTCCATCCTCAGAGATACCCCAAACCCAACGGCACACAGTCCTGAACCACCTGCTCTAGGTGACCCTGCCTGAGCATCTCTGGTGCTGTGACACTCTCACAACAACTTGAGCCATGCCAAATCAAGACGCTCAAGCCCAACATCTGGCTTGACAGGATTTTTCAGGAATTGGTTCATAGTGAATACGAAAGAAACATGCTAAACTCTGGGAGCCCAGGGAAAGCACAGGGGGTTCTTTACTCCTGTGGTGTCATTGGTCCTAATGATTCCTCCAGTTTTGGCCTGGACATTCCCTTAACTCCTTTTTGGCACAGCCTCCAGGTCCACCTCATGCAGACAGTCCCCACTTACTGCTGATGCTTATCCCTGTTCTTTTGCCTACAGGTCTGCTCTGTCTTTTCATTTTTTTCTTCTCCTTTCACGTGCCCTTTCTTCCTCCTCCCCACCTTCCACCCCCCCCCCCAAAAAAAAAAAAAGAATATTGCAAAGCATCTACTGCTTTCCCACTGGCCCTCAAGGAGTAATTGCAGCCCAAGGGCATATGTTCATTTAAAAACTGTTACACAGCTCAAACATTTTTTGAACATTTGACACAGCCTCCCTGGAAACAGGATCTCATAAAGTAAATATTTTCTGGGCTTGTCAGTATGGAGGGAAATATGTGACTGTTAAAAAAAAGGATATTGTTAAAACTTAAACTGCTGCCTGAGTAGCCAGCAGTCACCTACAAGACTAGCAGACTTGCTATACATTCTTTACTTGTCTTATGTACTAGCTGCATTAAATGAATGGGATAGCCTCAGTGTGGGCAGCTTTGCTGATTTTGGTATGTTTAGAGTTAACTTTTTTCAAGGTGGTTCTTTCCTTGTAACTGAATCTGGAGGATAAAACTAAGCATCAGTGAACTCAATGGCAGAACTCCCACCAACTTAATTGGGATCAGGATTATTCGCATGTTTGAAATACTTTCAACTTTTTAAAGCCTTTTCTAATAGTGTATTGCTTGGAAAAGGCTTAAATGTACAGGAGGAATGTGGATTTTGGTAAAGTGTGATGAATATTTTAGTTAGGAGAAAAAGGCTGAAAACTTTGAAATCTGTGCCCAAATCCAGTTTTATTTCAGTCACCGCCTTCAGTAGCTATACAGAATACTTTGGAAACTGGACATTAGGTGAATTAAGTGTGATTAGTCTAATTAAAAATACAGGTTTACCTAGAAATTTTTTAAATTTTTTTTAGCTCTTTGCTTTAAAACAACATCCGACAAATAAAATCGTAAAAAATAAAAAGTAAAAAATGCATAAAACTATTAAAATGGTCCAGAACATTAAAACCTAAGAGACTTAATTAAAAAAAAAAAAATAAAAGAGTTGCTGTTAGTTTTATCTAGTGTACTACCCATAGGGACATGTGACTGGAAGCGTAGAAGTTTATATAGTTATTAATTACATCAAGAGCATACATACATGTAGGCCTATTAAGTAGTGTCAGATGATATTTAAAAACCCTATTTCTGATATTCTCAGTGTGGTATCGGAAGTGAAATTAAATGGAGGCTAGAATCAGAAAACAAACTACTTAATTCTGACGGGAGCCTAAGAAAAGGCATCTAACCTCAAAGTAGTTTATGGCACTAGTTAGCTTACTGTCCCACAATCGGCATTCACTTGGGGGAATGGCAGGTGTCCTGGAAGCTGCCCTACTGTACTACCATCTACAAGGTATAGAAATATAGCTGGCTGTTGGCCTTAGCCAGGCAAGTCTTCTGTCCCCGGTTAAACATTCATCAGGTCTTATGCAAACACGTGCTGTGCTTCTCAGTTGTTTTCCTGCGGCACTCCTGTTACCTAAAAGGAAAGAGGAGAGGTTGCTGTTTTAAAGAAAGAGACAGTCACCACCTACTTCATGTTCTCAGCATGGGCCTTTGTTCCCATAGTAGCTCAGCACCTTAAAATACTTAGTGTATTTATTTTCAGTACTCCTTTCCAGAGTTGTATAGAGGGCACAGCGCACCTGACAAAATCACCCTGTCCATTGGCTCTGTGTGACCACAAGCAAGCCCACAGCAGAAGGCACAGCTGAGAAGTGCTTCCTCCTTCAGGCTGCCTTTTCTCCCCGATACTCTGTTCTACTTCATTTTGACAGAAACTGCTTGAAAGTCCAGCTTGGAAGACAGGCAGCAAAGAGAAACCACCTCCCACAGCAAAATTCCTGGCAGCAGAAACTGGTGTGCTGTGACACCCGAGACAAAATCAGTGTTCTCTCAGTGAACTTTCACTTTGGTATTCCCATGGTTTGTACCTGAACTGTGTAAACAGTTACTTCCACTGGCAAGTCCTTGCACATACTATATACTATTTTAATTATTAGGCACATATAACTTATTATGTATTTACTGGAGATTTAGTTAGACAAGACTTCATCATGGCCAGAAGCCACTGGGGGTTTACCTGTGTGTTTTACCTGCAGAAAAATTTAAGACAAAGAGGAAGCACTAAATGTGCTGTAGCTAGGCAGATCTCACTCATAAAAGATGCACAAGTGCACTTTACATTACTCTCTTGGTGTTTTTAACCTAACAACTCTCTGTCTTCCTATGTCCTTTTGAGATCTGGTAAACAGAAGAAAGTTTGATTTGCCAGTCAGGTTTCCAGAAACCCTCACTGAGACCGGAAGGTTTTTGTAGTGTGAAGTCATTTCAGGCAGCTGGATGGCCCAAACTTGCTACCACTTTCCCCTTTACTGGAGTTCCATTTACAGGAATTTCTGAGAGAGACACAATGATTAAGATTTATCTCTATCCTGTAAGCCAGATCCAGTTTCCCACAAAAGGTACAAACACTGCCAGATGGTTACACATCAAGGGCAGGAAAACAGTCCGAGTCAAAACATCTAGTGTCGCTTGTTATCTTATGTACTTCATATTCAATACTTAAAACAAAAATGAAAGCAAGCAAACACTGAATTCTTGCATGAATTTTGTTTAACATTTTTCCATGTTTATTTCCCTTTAAAATCTCAACTACAAAATTTGAGTTTACTTTCTCAAGGACCTTTCAAACTCGTGCAGGTCAAAGTTTGTGTTTCAGCTGTTTGGTAAATTTGTAATCACGTAATGTGACAAACTTCAAAGAAATAATTTACATGGTACTTTTCAATTATATAAAACTTTAACTGGATCTTACTAAGGGCTCACTCCAGGAAACTCCTGAGCACTGAATTTCTGGCTTCAGTGAAAGGTGAAAGTGTTCTGTATCTAACAAAACCAAATAGTCTTTGAACCTCTGTGGCTGAACATCAAGAATCTGTCTTTTCTCCCTGTATTAGTAGTTATGTTGCCCAATGCATGGAAGAGCACTAAAAGGAACCCTATTAAACTCTCCCAGATGTCCTAGCTTGGTTCCCCAAAGCTGATCTTACGATTTCTTTTCTATCCAAATAAAATCTCATGCCATTGCTCAAGAACACAGACAACAGCCAAGCAGCCTACTCTCACTCTCAGAGCAAGTCTTGCTGTGTCAAAGTTTTGATTTCAAAGAATTAAGTTAACTTTATTAAAGAATTCTGTACTTTGCAGTAAGCTACAAGGTTTAAAACAACTGGCTTGAAATGTGATCCTTTTTGGCAGAGCAGTTTAGGCAGGAAATGTTACACATGACTTAAGCTGGCCAAAACAATGTCACTGCTTCACAGGTTTCCATTGACTAGGTTGCATTTATCATCATTTGCTGCCTGAAGAGGCTTAGCTAGTAGCAAAACTCTCATTATTCCTCCTCTCTGCTCAGAAGTGATCTCCTGCTGATGAAGGGGAGGCAAGCTACAAAGCAGGGAACTCCACACGAGGGAAGTACAAATCGACAAATTGAGCGGTGTTTGGAAACGGGTTTTGTGCTGATGCTAGACGGGGATGCCCTGGGAAAGGTGGGGCTGCTGGACAAGGCAGGCAAGAGGGCAGCCCCTCGTGCCCGTCCCTGCAGGGGCTGAGGGCTCAGAGACCAGGGCCGGGTGGGGAGTGCATTATCTCATACTTACGCAGACAGTCCTTTCTCCAAACTGGCTATAGAAGGTCATCTTGACTTTGTGCTTGTGCCCAGTCCTCTGGTCAAAGGTGTTACAGCTGTCGAAAGGCGGGCTGTACAAATGAAGGCTGACGGCAGATTCTGTGTGGCTGATGTTCTCCACACGGTGCAGGCCAATGGAGTCTACACCAGAGAGGGCATGAAATGAGAGTTTGCGTTAGTGCGATGATTTAACGAGATCTCGGATGCCTGGAAAAATGCTTTCTGAACCGAAACTCATAAGCAAGCCCGTTAGGCATGCCCACACTTTCATGGGCAACAAGTTAATTTGGTACAGGGAATTTGACTGCTGTTCTCTAGCACACATTCATAAATACACTGGCAATTCAAAATTGCCTTCCACATTTCATGTAACTTCTGGATTACCTGCTACAGCATAAAGGCCAACAGAAATCCAGATAGACTTAAGGAAGGCCATGTTGTCAGTAATTTTCTAGCTATCACTCCCAAAGGACTTCAAGGTTATTTGCTTTCCTAGGAGATGCTGTTGTTACAGACGCTCCAGAAGCAGGAAGGTTTGTGTTTCTAAAAATTAGCAAGACATTTTACAGGGAAAAAGTTTTGTATTGCTAATTCTTAAGCAAGGATTAAGAGTCACATTAAAGGTCAGCTACATATATTTGGGGCATGGACTTATAGACAGAGCTATAGTTGTCTTCTACTGCAAGCATCTGTTTCCTAACAAATCCTTCCAATTTATTAGTTTGGAGAACGGGCTTTTCTGTCTGCTCTTTTGACTAAGGTGACAAATTAGTAGTGACTGGCACACTTCCAACCTTAACTGAATAGTAAGCGTAATTAAACAAGTAATAAAACAAGGCACTGTCGTGTGGTCACTGATGAAGTAATGGCACTTTCTGTGGCAGTGGAGTAGAATCAAGCTATTACATAAAAATGTAAGGTATGAAGAATCACATCGACAAAACAAACCGTTGCCATTTACACTAAAGTGAAGTTTTTGAGTTACTGAGACCTTGATTTTAAATGTATGACCCTGTTGTAAAAACAACTCAGGCCTTTGTACTTGATTAATGTTATGTAATACCTAGACCTGTACTGTGCAACATAGGCATGATACCCTGAGAATCACAAGTACACTCCTAACTCTGATACATTTGAAGTGTAAGCCCTAAGTACTGTTAGCATAGTTTCTCTAAAGAGAGAACGTGAGGGGAAAAAGTCTTAACTCTGTGCTCGTCTAATGGGAGACTCAAACAAACTCTGTTTAGCGGGTTCTAACCTTAAAAACAGAGTACAAGAGCAACCAAGAAGCATGCAATGGAAATATGAAGGTCACTCACTATTGAAGTAGTTAGGACAATCAACACACTGTCAGTGTTTTCCTTCTACTTGTTTTACCTGTTTCTTTTAAACCAAAACATCTGTTATGAAACATGGCAGAGATCCAAACCGCCTCAGAGAACTGGACACCAAATTTGTTTAAAACAACCAAGGAAGCTTTGGATCAGATGCACACAGGGTGCAATTGTTTGCATTGGAAAGAACGACATAGGTAGGAAAGCCTGACTGGGTCTGAGAACCCACGTGCCTGACATGGGAGCATCAGCAGACGTGTCAAGCTCCTTCTTGCATTTCCTGTCCTATGGATTTTGTGTTTTTACTTAATGTGGTATACCTTCAACAGAGGGCTGCAGAGCACTAATCTTTCTCCCCCAATGCCCTCACCCTGGCTTAGTCCATAAGCCAACATGACGCTCCCTTCACCTGGGGAGTTCTCAAGCTCAGCCCCACAAGGTGTGTGCTCCAGTTTTTAACTCATCACATAAAAGCCAGATGGCCCCCTTCTCTGATGCTTTGCCTTTCTTCTGAACTCACTGCTGTTCGGAATGATGTGCAATGCATCAGAATATACTACACCCAGTTGGCCACTCCAGGATGGCCTCCAGCGTAGCACAAGATGGTGATAGTTACAGATATGTGTAATGGCATGGATTTAGGTACCTAGGGAGATTTAGGTACCTACTGTTGGAGACTTAGTCGTCTCTCAGCATCTGTGTAGCCAGGCAATTTTTTTTTTGTAGATCGGGTAGACTTGAGCATTTGAATTCTGCTGACGCTGCAGTTCAGCACTACAGTCTTTTGTCAACTTGGGCAAGAAGTAGCACTGAGGATCGGGGCCTCTGCTCCTGGCTGATCAATTTACTCCATAGATAGCTTTTACATTTTTGACCTAGGATGCCCATGACTGATCAAAAGGATTATTTATTTGAAAAAAATCAAGGTGATTAAGCTGTCTAAACTTTGGTTCCCTTATTTCTCACAAAATACTGTTTAAGGTCTATGTTTACAAGCAATTTCAGACAGTCATTAGGGACACAGTGCTGAAGGTTGCTTGCTCTAGAGGAGATACCCAGCATATTTAAGTATCAAGCAATTGCTGCAATGTCTTCAGAGTGAGTTAAAAGGACTTTTTTTTGTTGTTTGTTTTACTGAATCTAAATAGAGGTTTGTGCAGAATCTAGAGAGCCACATTCTTAAACTGTGCATAAAGCCATTAGTATTACACTCTTAAAGGTAGGAGACTGGAGAGCAGATGAACTCCTGTGTTAGGAATAATACTCATGGATGGGTAGTTGTCAAAACAAGCTTAATAGCTTACCGTTGATGTAGGCGCATTGATTTTCCCTCAAAACTCGTTCTGATTTCTTTGTCATTTCACCATTCCCTTTTTTCTCAGGCCATTCAAACAGAGTCTCCTTGAGATTTCCCTGAAGGATCTTCATAAAGCAGTGTGAATCTGTGTGATCATGGATGCTGCTATATATGTAAAAAGAATAAACAAACTCAGTGTGATATACATATTTAATTTCAGTACAGCAAATAGGACAGATGGCATAGCATAGTCTGGACATAGCCCTAGAATGAAATGCACAAAAGTCTTAGGAAAAAAAGATTCACAGTGACTGTCCTGGTTTCAGCTGGGATAGAGTTAATCTTCTTCCTAGTAGCTGGCATAGTGCTGTGTTTTGGATTTAGGATGAGAATAATGTTGATAATACACTGATGTTTCAGTTGTTGCTAAGTCCTGCTTATGCTAGTCAAGGACTTTTCAGCTTCCCATGCTCTGCCAGGTGCACAAGAAACTGGGAGGGGGCACAGCCAGAAGAGTTGATCCAAACTGACCAAAGGGCTATTCCACACCATATAATATCATGCTCAGTATAGAAACTGGGGGGAGTTGGCCGGGGAGCAGCAATCACTGCTTGGGGGCTGTCTGGGCATCAGTCAGCGGGTGATGAGCAATTGCATTGTGCATCACTTGCTTTGTATATTTTTGTATCATTATTATTATTACTTTCTCTTCTTCTGCTGTCCTATTAAACTGCCTTTATCTCAACCCGTGGGTTTTACTTTTTTTTTTTCCAATTCTCTCCCCCATCCCAGCAGGGCGGGGGTGGGGAGGGTGTGCGAGCAGCTGTGTGGTGCTTAGTTGCTGACTGGGGTTAAACCACGACAGCGACTAAGGTATGCCTACTTAAAACTGCTACTTTAGAAGTGTATTGGGATAAGCTCACATGCGGCAGGACTTGGAGAAAATTCAGATATTGATCAACCTATGACTTTGCCACAGAAAAATACAAAGGAAGCCTGGAGGAGGGAGGACGACAGAAAAATTCTTCAGAACACAAAAACTGTCGTGGGCCAAGAAACAAAATGACACTTTCCACCGTGACCCCAGGCAGAGGCTGGTACAAACTTGCAAGTATACCTGCTATTTGCAGATCGCTCCTGAAACATGGGAGAAATGAGCTACTTCTGCTTAATTTCTATGATCTCTACTGCTAGGGTGCACAGGCATTTGTTGAAGCAAAAATGCTGTACCTCTCACTCTGATAGTTCAACCAGCTACAGTAAACTGTTAACTTCACTAGTTTGGCAAAACATGAACAAAACAGCAGGATCTGGTATGATTTATCTGCTTGCTAGATCTGTCTCCTTGCTCCGAAGTATGTTTTAATTGCTACATTTGGAGACATATGGGCTAGATAGGCAGTTTGGTGGTTTTGGGTTTTTTTTTGTTTGTTTGTTTGCATTTTGGGGGGTTTTTGTTTGTTTGTTTGTTTTTAAATAGAGGACTAACTGTTACAGAAGTCAATGGGATTAGGACAAAGGAAGAGTTCTCCACTCATCAGGTGTGAGGGAGAAGGGGGAATTCGACCCTCCCGGAAGTACAGTCCTAATGAGTTTCAATCAAAAAGTTGGTACTTGTAAGTTACTGTTTTCAGTAAACAAATGTCAGGGTTTCTTACTAACTGAGATGCCAAGCGAGCAGAGCTTGCTTCAGGCACAGAACAGTTCACAAATGCCACGTTGTCACGCTCCTTCCACAAGCCATGAGAACAATCTGATCCTCCTCATGTAGGAAGCAAAAACAACTTGTGGTCTCAGTCTAGCTCTAGCAAATGTTCGTCCAACTCAAACACAGTTTGACATAAATTACAGGCTTTGTGGGAATAGCCTGGAAGGACTAGAGGTGGTGGGCTTGGTTCCTACATCCCTCTGAGTACAACATTATGGCATCCCCTAGGGAATACTGTAAATGTTCAATTGCACGCTCAGTTAAAACAAACAAAATACAGCTCTGACATCGCCTTAGGTTTTCTATTTTTATGGAAGAATAATCAGTCAAAACCTGCAAGTTTTGTAATTCCGTATTTTGTTTTACCCAACATTTTGTGGAAGATCCTCCAAGGGACAGATCCTGCCCTCACGTTTGTAGGACTACACAACCCGGTGTGCAGTCTGTCTACTCAACTCCAGAGGCCACACCAGCAGTGTGGTCCATTTTGAGGAAGGAGATGGGATGCATGAACCTAAAGAAAGCCAAGTGCTCCTGGAAAGGGGCTCCCTCCTCACAGCCTGCAGTCCTAACCCAAACCTGCAGAGGTGGGATTTAAGCACCATGAGAGAACAAAGACTATTTAAACTGCACCAAGTCCTGCTTCTGCAACTAAGTGTCGTATGGGTCTGTTGCATGGGACAGGTTGAGGAGGGCCTCTTCAACCTATCCTGCCCACAGGACCTGCTATATCTCTGGGACTAAAAACTTCCTCTGGCAGAAAGGAAGCTTAGATTTTGTACAAAACCAGAGCATTTTAAAAAACAGTGCTCTAAAAATGTCCATGAGCTACAAACTTGCAAAAGATACAGGAAACATTCAGGACTGCTTCACCAACAGAAGTTCTGCACTGCTTAGTTTCCAGGCACTTTCTGATAGCTCACAGAGGGCTGATTATTTGTCTCTTTTTGTATGACAGTGAGAGATACAGTGGCTTTATCTCTGTTTGCTAAAACCATAGTCTTTGGATACAAACCTGCCATGCCCTTCACCCCAGCACAAGATCATCAAGTTGAACTTTCCATTTCCATTGTCCACAAGATTTCTTGTATACCTGAAATACAAAGTGTTTGCTTGTTAGTGTACTGATATGCCTATAAAAGACAAAATTATACAAACATGTTTATGAAGGGAGGTTGTGACACATAAAAATCCTTTCTTGAAAGCCAAGTTTTACTTGGAAAAAAAATGAAATTGTATTTTTAAGCTTTTTTTGGTAGGAGTTCTTTTTCTTCCCAGAAAAAGAATCGACATATTCAATATTTTATAATCATATTGTTTTTGAATTACATAGATGATTGAAGTTTGGGAACTGTGAGTTTGAGACTAACGTGGTAGACAGGATCAAATCAAAATAGTTATTGAATGAAGTCACTTCAGCAGCTGGCTTATAATTAGAAACAGGACTGCAATGAAACAAGAAAAATACATGGTTACATTCTTCTGCAGCTCCTTTTAAGATATTCTTGGCTTTCCTTCTGTTACGCAGCACTCATTTGCACATAGCCAAAGAAATAAGATGTCAGGTTTTCCGTACATGGTCCTCCTACTCTGTTCCCGAAAGTTCTACATCTTGTACTGTAGCATTCATATGTGGATAAAACACCTGTGGGGTAATTTCTGCCAGCATCTACTTCTAAACAAAGTTTATGAGAGCAAGATTTCTTAAAAAGATTTTTCACGTGCTAACTTACAGGTGGCACAGAATAAGCTTGCTCCTAAAGACATTTTATCGATACATGTGTTCTAGACTGTGATTTGCTCTCAGGGCTTGAAAACATCTTTAATAGCAGCATGTTATGTTTGTTTCTTTGTACTCTCCTGCAAGCCTCCCCAGAGCTGCTGTTCCTCTCATCCTATTGAGAAGTTCACTAGGCAAGTGGGATTTTCCTGTATACATTACTTTCCCTAGTGGGGCTCTTCCGATCTGGGGCTGGTGCTTGTAGACAGCTACGAGCAGTCTACAAGTTGTGGTGCAAGTAACCCAGTGGGACCTTCAGGTTTCATTTTAGCTTTAGTCGTGACTATTTGCACTTTGCCAAGTAAAGCAAATATTTATGCCGATGACAGAATGTCTGACTCTCACCTAAAAGGTGCAAGCAGTGGCACACAGAAAGTGCACTGATGTCAACTGAATGTTTTTTAATTAGTTTCTCCATAAGACCACTCTATTTTAATCAAGACAGGATGCTCATGATGAATTACTTGCAAAGCACAACATGCATATCTATATGCAGCCTCTCACTGCATCCACAATTTGTGCATATATTAGGTGGACATATTTTTCCTGTGATGTCAGAACATAAGCAATCAATGCTGGCTTTCGACTGAACTTTTCAAGTGCTCTTATTTCTGTACAGCAGGTCCGGCTGGCCAAAAAAAAAAAAAAAAAAAAAAAAAAGCTGCCATGCATACTTCTAATGTTAGCACACTTTGTTTTTCTGATGCTTAGTTTCCTATGTTCTCTTGCAAATTTTGTCATTTGTTCTGAATGGAGGATAGTCAATGCGAGGCGAAAGGAGGCTAAAATCAGCGAAGCCAGAGTGATGCTTTCGTGATAGCCAGGTTAAAAGGAAAAGGTTTGGGTTGAGGGTTTTTTTTTGTGTGTGTGGTGGTTTGTTTTTCTTTTTAAGGAATTGCTCAGATAAAACGCATTTATCTTGAAATTTAAGACGGGGAAGGCACTGGATGGCAGGAAAAAGTTAGTTGTTAGCAAAGTAGCAGCGACTCAAAACCCCAACAGGTATTTTCCTTCCATCTTGGCAAGCAGCAAAAAAACCCCTCGACCTGCACTAGCCCGGAGGAGGAAGGGACCCAAGCGTGGGGAGCAGCCGGCTCCCGACCCACCGGGAAAGCAGGGAATACCCGCACCGGCTCCTCTAGAGAAACAGAAGACCCATTTTGGCGCGGTCTGCTCCCCCACCCCCGGCGCGCTGGTGCCTGCTGCCGGGATGCTTTTCGGGGGCGTGGTTTTTTGGATGGTTTTTCTTTGGTTTTCTGTCTCCTCCGCTGGTTATCCCCGCGGGTCGGAGCGGCACCACGCAGGGGGGGGGTCCAGCCGCCCTCCCGTACCCACCGGTGCCATTGGCCGCCGCCGCCCCGCCCGCTCCCCGCCCCTGCCCGGCCCCGCTGCGGGACACCGCGATCCCCCCGCTCCCCTCACCGGGGGTCCTTTGCCCTTCTCCCCGCCCCCCCCCCTCGACGGGCTGCCGGAGGGGCTGTCGGTGGGGTCGAGGGGGTGGTGTCTGCTCTGCGTCCCGGCGGTCCCCGCTCCCCGTGGCCGGGTCTGCCCCGCTTGCACGGTGAGGGGCGCGGCGCCGGGGGCTCGCTTACCCTTTCTCTGTGTGTGTGTGTGTGTGTGGAGGGGTCGTACCTGTACTGGTCGAATTTGGCATACTGCAGCCACTCCTCGGCGTTGCTTTCGTACGACTCCATCAGCGCCTGCACTTCTTCCACGCTGACTTTGTCCTCAGCGAATATCCCATGGAGGATGCGGACCAGCTCCTCCAGGCTCCGCGCCTTCCACGTCTCCGTCTGCACCGGCAGCTCCATCCCTGCCGGGTGTTCCATCCTTGGAGGCTGCACCGGGCCGGCCCCCGCCGCCTCCCTTTATCCCGGAGGGGCCGGGCGGCGGCGGCGGGCGGGCCCGTGGCCAGCAGCGCCCGTCCCCGGGAGCGGGGCCACCGCCAGCCCGGCCGGCGAGCCGGGGCGGTGCCGCGCAGGTCGCGCTTCAACCCCCCGGGGGTGGTGGGGGGGTGGGGGTGAGGGGGGGGCGCATCCCCATCCCCTCCCGGCGCGGCCTGCGGCCCGCAGAGCCTGGCCCCCGGCGCCTCCGTTGCTCTCAAGGCAAGAGGACGAAGCTTCCAGGCGGATAAACTGCAGCGATGACACGCCAACTTGAAGCTGGCCCCGCCAGAGCGCACCTAGAAGCTCTGTTTAAAACGCAAAACAAACCACGCCGGTATCTAATTCACGCAGAAAATCGCTGCTGGAGGTTACGTTAACGCAGCCCGCCTGTGGAAAGTGCTGTTCCTCGAAAACCATGCACTCTGTAGTCACATTTCGGGCTGCTGCGAACCCGGCGTGACGCCCAGAAATGCAATGAATGGGACAAAGGAGGCCAGGCTAAGACGACAGACCACCCTCGCGCTCCTCAGCCTGTCAAACCTACATACTGGCTGCAGAGCGAGCAGATGCCACGCCAGCCATCTTCATTTCCAGTTCAGCTGTTAACAGGATGTTTATCAGTCATGAACTCTGGCAATGGAATTCGCTATGCATCATGTGTTTTAAAAAATCCATCTTTTCTTTCTAAAAAAAGTGAGTTCAGCTATTTAGGTCTGCCTGATGATTGTCAGGCTGGAAGTGAGCAGGTTGGTGTTGTGCTTTGCTGTAGCTCTGAGGCTTAAAAGCGGTCACAATACTGGCAGCTTGTGATTTCCCTTAGAGGCAGCTACACTGAGGGATTTCTAGCATGCCTGCTTTCCCTTCTGTCTTCCTGACCTGTGCATCGAGTAGGCATGAGAAAAAGCAGCACAATTCATACACTAGCTACAACTTGAGAGGCTGGATGATTTTCTGGCTCCACTGCAGTCAGGAATACATTCCCATAGATTTAAATGGGGCTGGGATCTAGTGCATTGGAGTGAAATACAAATGAATGTACTGAATAGATACATTGTCAGGCATCAGTCCAGAACCTCTCCTAGCACACAGAAAACAGACCCAACCTTTTGCTACTTTTTCAACAAGTTGCGTTTGTGTGTGTGTGAGAGAGAGAACAGCAAGGACTTCAAGCAGACTTTTAAAGGTCTGAAAGAACCCGAGACCATCCTGAATCTCTGAAACGCAACCAGGACACCCCAGCACTGATATTAACAGCCATGGTGTGGTTTTAAAGAAGAAAACATCCAGTCTTCCTGGGAGAACCGCAGGTAATGAACAAACACGTCACTTCCCTTGGTAACTTGTCCAAACTCATGGTTAAGAATGAGTGCCTTATTTCTTAATGAAATTTGCCTCCTGTCCATTTTAGATATTGGCTGGTGTCAAAAAATTGCAAGTAGCACCTCTTCTCAGTACTTGCTTGAGTGTTCCCATATAGGCACCATTAAAACTGCTGTAGGTTGGAAAGAGGTAGAACTGGTGTGAAACACCCTGTGCCATTTATTTCAAAGGCAGAATTCACATAATTTTAGAGGTTGTCGGAAACACTGCCCAAAGGAATAAGATATCTTACAAGAATAAGCTCCTGTCAGGATCACCAAAATGGGTGGTGAAATGAACAGTGAGATAAGCTTTCAAACATCTTTTTGTTTTGTTCTGATATTCCCAGAATCTGATTTAAATTATTTTCCAGCAGTTATAACACCTTTCTGCTTATTTGTCCACCTATGTGTTTGGTGATGTTCTGGTATTTAAATCCAGAAACAAAACAAAACAAAAAAGCTTCTGCTGTTAATCCCAGAAACCTCAGAACTTTGATTCCTTGGCCACACTGTTGAAGGGATCATTAGTGATGCCTTTGAATACTGCTAGCAAAAGCATAAGGAGATTTTATACTTTCCTCTGTCACAACTAAGGGATCAGGGTGGATCTACCCATTGCAGTTTCAAACTGCTGTTGTTTCTTATAGCTCACCTATATTGCTGTACCAATTTCTCATATTTTGTTCCTTGATTACCAAAAAATTAAATTCCTTAAATTTCTCAAATTTCTCAAATTTCTCCAGTAGTGATAAAAAATGTTATACTTTTATTTGCTCCTATTCAAAAGTGTTTACACAGGTTTTCATTTTGAATCTTTCAACATTACTTGTTGATCCTTAAAACTTCTACAGGAGTTGATTACTTGGTTGCATGAAAATCACTAGGAACCATATTTATGGCTCTTCAGCTTGTGTTTTCGCTAACACCCCACTGACAGAAATGGCACAAGGATCTGGGCACATACAGCAGTTAACAGATTCCAGCCTCAGTCACTGAGGGTATCTGTCACTGAAAATGTGAAAAAAAAGAAAGGAGAGCATTGTAATCCACACAGCATGGGAATTGTCTTCACATTCTCAGTTGTGTTTCTTATAGTGTACAGCATTTTACCCATTTATTTTTCTTTCTGAAAATCATATATTCATACACCTGTAGAAATTAACTATTGTGCATATTTCTCAACTGTTCTATAATTACAGAATAATACTCAGCCTGTGGGAGGCTTTATTCCAACAAGTGTAAGTAATGTTGTAACTTTCAATTTTATAGGAAAAAGCTTAGGTCCCTTTCAAGACCAATTACTTAAAGCTTATTTGAAAAATAAGTCCAGAGTTGAGGCAAACGGCACACTGAGTCACATCTAGGTATCTTACAATGCAAGATGCAACACTGCAGCTGGTGCTCAGTTCCTCAGGACCTGGACTGCACATCGGTAATGGTATCATGGATAGTCACACAT
This sequence comes from Pelecanus crispus, assembly GCF_030463565.1. Taxonomy (NCBI): domain Eukaryota; kingdom Metazoa; phylum Chordata; class Aves; order Pelecaniformes; family Pelecanidae; genus Pelecanus; species Pelecanus crispus. The sequence continues at coordinate 69,547,205 of NC_134676.1, read as the reverse complement.
CAATGAAGGTTAAAAAACTACAGAAACAATCATTTTTGATCAGAACTCTACTATACCAACATGCCTCATAAATTAGGTCTCTCACCCTGTCTTTGGGTAGCACTAGTTCTCTCAGTCCTTGGCTTTTCATGATTAGCAGGTACTGAGTACTATATTCCTATTAAATAATGCTGCAAGAATTACATTTGCTAGTTCCTGTCATCAGGGTCTCGTGTCTTGTTTCTCTGACAAACGAGCTATTGCGCTTTGCTTAACAATGGCACACCCTGGTGTTTCTTGGAGGAAATACATAATCACATTTGGTCCTCCCGACTCTGGATGATGCTATGACACCTACAGGACGACACACAGGTACCTCCTACCCATGTGTTCAAATACCACAGTCCCTGAATTGGATATACATTCTTTGGGCTACAGAGAAAGAGCATGCATGTAGCTTCAGGGAAGCAGCATAAAGCTCTAAGGCTTTTTCCTGTATTTCACATTATGCAGCCCTTGTGAAAAGCACAGAACTTCACAGGGTTGACACAGAAAGTCAATAATTCTTGCATTCTTCATGACATAACTTTATCGAGAGGCAGAGAGGAAACCAGTAAACCACTCCTGCTGATACCCTGACAGTTAAAACCTTGTCTTGGAAAACAGGAGTTTGGGCTTTAACCACAGAAAGTCTGCTTTACGGACAAATGCCCAACCACTCAACTATTATCCAAAACACAGGTGCAAGCACTTCCAGGAATTGTTAGACATGACATCTAATTCCAAGAGAGACGTACCAGCTGAAGTGCCCAAGCATTTATTAGCACCTCATATCCTATTGGGGAGCAGCTCACAGGGTTTTCCTCCTGACTTATTGAGGAAAATCTTCAATTAAGATTGATGGAATTAATGAACTCCAGTGTTAGACACTTTGCACCATGCATTGGGCCTGAGTACGTAGCCTGGGATTGAAGATTTTATAATGCAACTTGTCTTTCCAAATAAGAATGGTGGGCAAGTCAAGAGTGGGATCCAGGTGTCTGAATCCTCAAGACTGTTGTGGCAAACAACTATACTGGGTCTCTTTCGTCTGTTAGCCTGAACAGATAATAGTCTCTGTTCACCTAAGTTTCTTTATGTTTGTAGAGAGGGCTTTTTTTAAGAGAAAATCTGGATCTGCAGCTTTAGTGCAAGTTTGGGGGCTATGTGACTGAATGGCAATACCTCTCCGAGGAGGCTTAAGAGAAGAGAACATTTTGTCACACAGATCATAATACAGATAAAAGGTTAATAACCTGCACCAAGGAAACTTGCCTTACTGAAACACAACATTGTGTTGTGTAGTCCCAAAGCATCACAAAAGCGTTACTGCCTTTTCCTTTAAGCTTTGTGTGATTTAAGAAGGACTGCACCCTGCATCTGAAAACCTGAAGTGCCTCAGCCTATGACACCTAGAGTTCCATCCCTTTTATTTCACATGAAGCTCTTTGAACTCTTGGAAGGATACCAATCGCACAGAAGAGACCTTTTGGGTTATAATCAGGAGGAAACATAAGCAAATGTTTGTCGCAGATGTCACTCAGATTGCTATTTGGAAACAATGCACATCTAAAGCAGCAGTTCCCAAACTCTGATCTGGAAGACCAAGCTAAATGATTATGGAGCCCTGCATCCAAGTGAGATGACTCCTTCTGGGGCTGTGGAACAGCACTGCAGCTGTTCCTCAATCATACAAGCTGGAAAGTGAGATTGATCCCTCAGTATGCAACAGATTTTGCATGAGAACATGCTGCTTGCAGTGATTCACAAAAAAAGCCTGAGAACACATTGTATCAAACGTAGATCATGCAGTGAAACGTCACTGGACTACAAAATGCAGTAATCAATGAGTGAAATGAGGGCACCGCATACTAAGTTATGCCATACACTGAAAATGCTAACAGCTACTAAATAGCATGTGTACTGCTGAAGAAAAGAAATAAACCACACTGAAGAGCTGTGAGGCATTAAACCACATAGCACAGAAAGGACTTTTGGAAGAAATTGGTTTGATCCACTTTTCGTGGGACATTAGTACACTATGCATGTGTTACAAATAAAATATTGACATTTCCGTCTGTGAGAAAAACACTTTAAAGTAAGTTTCTGTTTCTTTCAATTTGTGCTATTTATATGAAAAAGCTAAAGTGCTGGCTAGTCTTCTCTGCACTGACAATATTTGCTGTGTAGTTTTCTGTTTGGAGCCCTTCTCTTCTTCGAGGTTTCCTGTTTCAGAGCTGAAGAGCTCTTAATACATTTTAGTTCCCAAGAGTTGCTAGGGTTATTAGTTCTGTTACCAAACTGGGTTTGAGGTAAAGACATTTTTGTCTGCTTTAATGTCATATACTGATTTTTGCAAATGGAACATGTAACTTGAACCTCTTTTTTTACGCTTAAGCCCTCCATGCAATTGTATTTTAACACTATATTCACTCAGTCCAATTGATCTATATTTTTTTATATACATATTATATACATAGGTAATTTTCACGTGGAATTATTCCGTAAGAAGATACAGAGCAAGGACACTGAGACTCCTGTACTTTTTCCTAAGCCTTACTAATTAATGTTCATCAGCTACTTCTAATAAGGAAAGGTATGAGTGAATTGAGATGTAGAAGTAGTACTTCTTCACCATCTATAATCTGCATCCTTAACAAAAAATGTTGCAGAATCTAGCTCTCAGTAGGCATATAAAGCAAGCAGGTATGTAATGATTACGTGGAGAGAAGCCTGGACAACCATTTAAAAAAAGTTCTGAGATTGCTCCTGAAGTTCAAAGAGGCATAATGTTTTTCTCCCCAGAGTTTAATCCTTCTCAATGTGCATACAAGGGATCAAATCACACCTGAAATTGGGACTGTGTATCCACTAACATATATCCCAAGGACTGCCCTCTGGCACAGAGGCCAACTTGCAAAGAACAGTTTGCATCCACATTATTTACCTTTTAACCTCCAGAACAGGCTGGTCATGTCCAAAGTGCCCACGAGAAATGGTGCCTTGCCAACTCCTGAATTGTCCACAGGCCAAAATCTGTGCCAGCAACTGTTCTACCAGCTAACCTTACAGATGACTGAACTACAGTGCCCCAGAAAATTTCCTGGCCGTACTGAGTCTATGGACATAGATGTAGTGTGACTGGCTTAATGTTAAGCTTTTAAAGTACTTATTTTGTTCTCTTTGGTCAGTAACGGGATGCATTCAGTCTTTCTTAACCACCTACTTTAAGATGAAACAACCTCTAAATGAGTTTTTGTCTCTAGATACTTTGGCATCAAGTCAAAAGTTTTCTGTCCAAAATACAGCAAGATGCACCTGACATCTCATGGCATTATGGCTACTGAAGCAAGCACAAAGCATGGACAAGAAAAATATATAGAATTTTATGATGTTTATTTAGCTTTGGGGGCATATTAAGTATGATGCTACCAAAGCTGAAGCATGGTCTCTGCAAATAAAAACAAATACATTTAACATGCTTTCTTGTCAAATCTTTTTGGTCTCTTGATGATACAACACAAGACAAGGTTGAAAACACTTTTTTTAAAATGCACATGGCATTTTATACAAGCTTGTAATAAAGTCATAATCATAACAAAAAATCCAGAGTTAAAGGCATTTTTCCCCCCTTTTTTGTCTCATCTCCAAGTATGAAGATGTTGTAGCACAACAATGCTTTGAGTAACCTTTGTACAACATCCCTGAAGAGTAATTAAGATTTCAGGATAGTCAAGAACAGTGTAAGCAAAAAGCTTGTGCAACTAAAACCAGAATTTGATCTGCAAAATGAGCATGAACAGCAGCAGTGGGATAAAGAGAAGCTGGTTTAGAGTTGAGAAGGAGTTTGCAGAATGGATGTGTGAATTTCCAACCCCCACCTTGACTTTACTGTAGATCAGTACACTCAAGATTATATTGTGGGGATAATTAACACAGACACATCTTCTGTTAATACCTTAGCAGTAATTTTTCAAGACTTAAAAGTAAAGATGACATTTGCTCAATACGCACGTAGGCAATATGACTATGTATTTTATCATTTCACTCTCAGGGTAACTTTGGTTTCACTTAGCTCCTTCATGCTTTCCATGTGCTTTTAAGACTAGTATAAGCTACAGATTAGAAATTTATAATTAATGCTAGTCTCTAAATCATTATCTGAATAATAATTCATATAAATAATGCCTCCCAGTTTAGAGGGTTTGAACTTGGTGATTGTTACCTTGGAAACAGGGCAACTGAATTTTGCATAGTGCTATTTTTTAGTCTCAGGATGTTGTGAAGTACTAAGCCTTTCATAAAACCAGTATAATTTTCCTTTCCAACACTTATCTTTATTTCTCAATCTTTAAAAATCAGTTTATTTACTGAATTTTTCCAATTTGCCTATTTTGTTAATTCAATTAGATAAAACCAAGTGAATTAAATTATATGATAAATATTGGTAGCTCAGTACTGTAGCATCTTTGGATGGAACACAATACTCTTCTGAGTCTACACCTTTTTTCCTTGTCTTATACCACTCTTGCAGGCTTTACTGAAAAGGTCAACCCTTACTTTCGTATCCTTTTCTCCTCCCACTGTAGCAACTGAAGTCACTTAAACTATTCAGTCAACACTTTTGCTCAAGACACACTGAATACAGAGAACATATTCCATGTTCTACTTAAGCTTCTGATGTTTCCAGTTTACTGGAATTACTCTTTTTAAGAAGATAAGTACACACATTTTAAAGCATTTCACAATCATCTATGATTTTAGATGCTGTAACTGTCACATTTTAAAATATGACATTTAACATGTCTTTTGCAAGCTTTGTCATTTGCAAATTTTGCAAGCAACATGCTGCTAATCATTTATTTGTTCACCCGACACATTATCTACTTGACTTATTTGCAGTCTAGTCTGTTATTTAAGAATATGCACATGGAAAAGTTTCTGCCACTTAAAACAGTCACACCCTGACGCCAGACAGAGAGAGCCCATGGTCCTTAAGGAGTTACCAGAGATAAACAAGCACTGACTACCTCCTTGATGCTAGAAGGTAGAAAACTACAGGGAAAAGTGTCAAAAAGAAGTCTCTCCATAAAGAAGGTACAGAAGCTATGGGGGGAATTAGTAGAATTGGAGCTGGCAGTCATTAAAAGGAAAGGAACAGAATAAAGGCAGCCACTTAGAGCATTCAGGAAACAGAAAGCAGCAGCTGGATCAGGTGAGTAGTCACTGTACACTGCTAAACGAGGGGCCAAGAAATAATTAGTTGGGGTTGGAAAAAAATTAAGAGCAGAAAAATGCTGGAGCAAACAGTAATAAATAAATATTGTTCAAGGAACAAGCTGAATCTTAAATAAATGATTCATTCAAATCTGCATGAGTGAGTTATCCAAGTTCAAAAATGCCTGTGGTGAATAAAAGAAATCCAAACCATTACCCATGTGGGTTTTATTACCTTAGAAGGGATCAAGGCAATTGGGTTTTTTTTTTTTTCCAACTCCAGAGGATAAAAATTATCTATAGATTCAACATGAAGGACAATCTGCTACCATTAGCCGGCAAGGTATAATGACCTACAGTCCTCCTTCACCTCGAGATCCTAGTGGGTTTTATTTGTTTTTTTTTTTAAAAAAAACCCCAACCAAACAAACCAAAACACAACTCCCCCCAAAAACCACACACACACACACACACACCCCAATCAACCTTCTTGCATCACTTCTGAAGAGCACATTTGCAGTAGTTTCATTTGTCAAGATCAAATGAGGTGAAAGGCACCAACAGAACATTCTTTAAAGAGATCCAGACTAGTAGCTTATCTTAGGTAAATGTACTGCCACACAGGAGAACAAACTACTTATATTTGTAAGGCCAGCAAGTGGACATACTACGAAAAAGAATGAAAAAAAAAATCTTGGAAAAACTACGCAAATACCTTTGTCCTTGTGTACCCTCTAGTGGCTGTGCAAGGTTATGCTGGCCTCACAGTAACCGAGCAGGCAATTTCCTCAAGACGACAGAATCAGAGTGCTTACCTCTGCAATAGTTCTCGTAAACAGAGAAAGATTCATGAGATCAGGGTTCTGAGCAGGCACAAGTATGGATTATTTGAAGCGTTGAAGTTTACAATCAATTCTGCCTTGTTAGCTTAATCCAACAAATCCAGGTTTTCCACTTAAAAAGTGGTAAAATATATCAAGCTATTCACATAGCAAGCGTTCTTCATCAATTCATTATCTTCATCAATAACATAGACAGTGGGATCGAGTGCACCCTCAGCAAGTGTGCGGACAACACCAAGCTGAGTGGTGCAGTTGACACGCCAGGAGGATGAGATGTCATCCAAAGGGACCTGGACAAGCTGGAGAGGTGGGCCTGTGTGAACCTCATGAGGTTCAACAAGGCCAAGTGCAAGGTCCTGCACCTGGGACGGGGCAACCCCTGATATCAATACAGGCTGGGGATGAAGGGATTGAAAGCAGCCCTGCGGAGAAGGAGTTTGGGGACTGGTGGGTGAAAAGCTGAACATGAGCCAACAATGTGCACTTGCAGCCCAGAAAGCCAACTGAATCCTGGGCTGCATCAAAAGAAGCGTGGCCAGCAGGTCGAGGGAGGTGATTCTGCCCCTCTGCTCTGCTCTGGTGAGACCTCACCTGGAGCACTGCATCCAGCTCTGGGGCCCTCAGCACAAGAAGGACATGGACCTGCTGGAGCGGGTCCAGAGGAGGGCCACCAAAATGATCCGAGGGCTGGAGCACCTCTCCTACGAGGACAGGCTGAGAGAGTTGGGGTTGTTCAGCCTGGAGAAGAGAAGGCTGCAGGGAGACCTTCTTGTGGCCTTTCAGTAGTTAAAGGGGGCCTATAGGAAAGATGGGGACAATCTTTTTAGCAAGGCCTGTTGTGACAGAACAAGGAATAATGGTTTTAAACTAAAGAAGAATAGATTTAGACTAGATATAAAGAAGAAATTTTTTGCAGTGAGGGTGGTGAAGCACTGGAACAGGGTGCCCAGAGAGGTGGTGGAGGCCCCATCCCTAGAAACATTCCAGGTCAGGTCGGACGGGGCTCTGAGCAACCTGATCTGGTTAAAGCTGTCCCTGCTCACTGCAGGGGGCTTGGGCTAGATGACCTCTAAAGGTCTCTTCCAACCCAAAGCATTCTATGATTCTACGATTCTGTGATTCATGGCATGTGCCTGTATTACCATGCCATATATGCAGGCTGCATGCAAACTGCAGTGACATCAGTAAGCTGAGTATTAGTTCTCCCGAAGCCCTCTAAGACTGGAAACAATCTGATACACAGGTTGCAGAGAGCACATAAGAACCACTTATACATGAAACAGCAACGAATGGCTCAAAAGTATTGTACAAGCATGCTTTAAACTAGAATAGGCTGTTTTGCCTGTATGTGCTGAAGTGGATTACATCAGGGACCAAAACTGTCATCCGGCATAAGAACACTCTGGAAGCAAAGAGCTAACATTTAATTTAGCACAGCTTAAACAAACATAAAAGATTGTACAACAGACATTTAAAATAAACCCACAAAAAACACTCCCCACCCCCAAACCCTCCAATAAATAAAAGCAAAGGTCAGTAGCCCAGTCAAGGTACCAAGTCCTCTCCAGGACGAAAAAAAAAAAATCCTTATTATGTTATGACTTAGCAAAGGGATATAAAGTGCATCTTATTTTGTTGATGGAACATGCAGCTGCTGAAACAGCCAAATAACAGCAGCAAAAAGAAGATATAGAGTAGGTTTTTAGCACCTCATCTCTATTTCTTCATCAACTGAAAGATGCAACAGCTAGTCACATCATTCAACTAATGATGCTAGTCATTAAACAGTGCCAGAAGAAATACCTTGGCAAATACTGAAGCATTCAGCCTTCAACAAATACTTACACTACCAACATGATGAAGGCACATGGTGAAGTAATGAGATTATATACCAATACCTACATATTAATTATAAGAAAAAAAAAACCAAAATACCGTCTTGAAATGACATGAGATACTGCATGTTCAAGATGAAGCCTTCACAAAGAACAGAGAGCACGTAACAGATGTACAACATGTCAGAAGTAAACTGAATCCCAGGCTATATGTACAATAGACATCCCTTTTAATAAAAAGGAACTTTTATCTTCCGTACAGCATATAGAGTGACAGAGCTGCCCAGTCCTCCAGACAACTATGAAATAGTTTCCCTTCAGATACAGCAACTGAGAACTAAGCAGCAGGAGAGGTGGCTCTACTCTGTAGATGTCAGATGCAGATTTTTTTTTCTGTACCCCAGATGTACATGAGAAAAAAGCTACATGATCAGATAGCCTAGATAGCTCTTCTTTTATGCTATTCATCTGCACTGTTTTTATAAATGTACAGTCATAAGCAGAAATGCAAAAAATCCTTCTTTCTGTGTGTTTACAGGTTGAGTTGAAGAAGGTTAGTCCCTTTTCCATTTTGAAGACAACACCTAAATAACTGTATTGCTTGTCATTCATCCCCATGCCTGAGTTTTGCAGTAATGCAGCACAAGCTTGCCATCACTTCCAAAGCACTGCAAGAAAAAAAAAAAGAAGAGCCATTAGATTATTCATGGGCTAGCAATGAAGCATGAACATGAAGCAAAACAAACAACCCCCCCTCACCAGATAACTGTCACAGGATACTGTTACCGCCAACAAAGCTCTCCATCATAATGGGAGGCATGACAACATACCGCATGTGAAGGAATGCATTTCCAGAGATTGTATGAAGTCATGTCTCTTTAAATCATATTCATACAGATCTGTGAATATCAACTACATAACATTAAATGCAAGATATTATCAGCATAGCTAGGGACAGTAACAGATTTCAAGTGCCAGAAGTGTACTGACAAATTCTTCTAAGCACATTTGGAAAGGGTATTTAAGATGAAAATCACCTCATAGAGGGTCCCAACTTCTTGGTCTGGAGATGGAGCAAAAGACTGGTTTACATATATGAACTGCAAAAAAAAAAAAAAAAACCACAAACCAGAAGATGGAGATCTCCCATAGATCTCATAGATCGTAGATCACATAGAAGAAACATTCTTCAGCTAGAGGTGGGTAAATCTGTCCTCTCTTCACCATTTATTTTATAACCTTTACAGCCCACAACAAAATACCATGAATTAGTATTTTCACTTCAGTGTGGAGGGGCCTTGTGACTTCCAGGAGTGACCTCTGACTGGCCAACCAGAGCAAGCCAAAGCAAGCGTGCCAGCTGCCTTCTCCTGCAAGTTGACCCATTAGTGTCCCACACAGCAGCACAAAGTGAACTCGCTGGTTTAGTTCTTGCTCTTATTTCAAGTACCCAAACCATTCCCGCTATTCCAAATTTGCTCAATTAGAACAGCAGTCACAGAAATTAGAATTATTTTGTCCTTTTTTAAAGTCATCCTTCTCACTTCCTGCTCCAAACATATATCTGCATATAGTAGTTAGTCCCTAACGTCAAAGAGGACCTCAGGATCTGCAGTGCAAGATGGCAATGTGTAGTAGGGTATCATGTGCTATTTCCAAAGAAGAGTCATAAAATTCCTAGGGCTTTATTCCCAAAGCCCTTAAGCCTTAAGCTTAAACCACATTGGAATATTCCATGCTCTTGTATTTTTTTCCGAGACAATGAGATGGCAGTTAATGAATTAAACTGTTGAGAACATTCATGAACAGTAAATAACTGAACTATTACTCTTCTTTGAGATATTAAGCCTTGGGAAAGAGAAACCTGTCATGATTTCCAGGTGAAAGAGAAGGCTAGTGAAACCGTTCATGCGTATATGCTTAAATAACAGCCTCCAGACCAAGAACAGAGTTATGTCATCTATACTTTAGCTACGCATTTGACTGTTTTATGAGTCGAGCTTTAATTTTCTATCTTAAATGAAAATTTTGAAGTGTGTGGATGCTAAAGAGTTCACTGCTAATCGCAAAATTAGTACAATCATATTTCTGATTCTGTTCCAGCTCTTGCCACTTGGGCTTCACAGGCAGCAACACAGAAACAGTACTGGTAATGTGCTGCCAAACTGCAAACATTTCCAAACTACCCACTTTAAAAGAGAAATCAGTCCTATGACAGTAATTAAACTGTTTGAGAATTAAGTTCTGAAGGAAACAGATGCTAAGATTCAGAAAGCCAACCCCAAACACTTTAGACTTTTTTCCCAAATACTCCTTCTGCATACCCGAATTCTACAGTTACAGTGTGCATGTGAACCTTTCACTGAAATACATCGCCGCACAACATGTGCACAGCTCTGTGTGCCAGCATCAGACAAGAAGACACAAAGACACCACAAAAAGCCCAAAGGCTGCAGCTGAGCACCCGAGCACATCCAAACCGCAGCGCTACGGGGTCATCGCAACGTTGCACTGCTGTGCGTCCTTTGAAGACTTTTTCTGGCGCCCCTAGGCCAAGCTCCCTGCTAAAAGCCTAGCCTCAAAGAGTCCCCCTGCAAGGTGTGACAGCTCGGACCCGGGGCGAGGCGAGCTCCCCGCCGCGGCTGGCTGCCGGCCTCCCCCGTGACGCGCCGGGCCAGGCCGGGCACGCCTGCCCCTACCAGCTGCTCGGAGGCCATCAGCTTGAGGAACTTCTTGATGAAGTCGACGAGGCCCTGGATGGTCCGGGTCCGCTCCACGGCCCACTTCTTGGTCTTCATGATGGGGGTGTCGCCCACGGCCTTCAGCAGGACGTCAACTGCGGGGAGGGGCGCTCGTCAACGCCGCCGGCCGCGGGCCCGCCCCCCACCCCCTCATTGGCCGGAAGCACCCGCTCCCGCCGCCGACTGGCCAGCGCACCTGCCCGTCACCGCACAAGCCCGCCCACCCCCGACAGCGACTTCTCGCCCCATTACTTTTCTTTTTCGTGTCGCCGGCAGGCTCCTCGGTGCCCGGGGAGCCGGCCGGAGGCGGGGCCGGGTCGGCAGCCCCCGCTGCAGCTCCACCTTCCGGGGCTTCCTCCCCACCCTCGCTTCGGCCCTCGCTCTGAGGCGAGGCGGGTGGCGGCTGCTGCTCCTCCGCTTCCGCCATGCTGCTCCCCGGGGGCGGCGGAAGTGACGCGACTCGAGGCGGCTCCGCCAGGGCCGCCTGTGCCTTGCGGCGCGCTGCCTTTCCGTCACGTGACGGGGCGGGGCGCGTCACGTGCGGCAGGAGCCGTTCAGCTGCTAACGGCTGCCCGTCGCCGGCGACGTGGTGCGCGCGACCTGCTTGCCGTCGCCGCCCCGAGAGAGGGGGGGAAGGGCGGGGGGGGGAGGAGGAGGGGAAGGAGGAAGAAGAAGAAGAGGGGCGCAGCGCAGGGAGGCCGGCGGCCGCTGCCGCCCCCCGCCCCACCATGATCAAAGCCATCCTCATCTTCAACAACCACGGCAAGCCGCGGCTCTCCAAGTTCTACCAGCGCTATGTACGGGCGGGCCGGGGCTGCGCCGGGCCTGGGGCCTGGGGGCTGGGGCCTGGGGCCTGGGGGCTGGGGCCTGGGGGCTGGGGGCTGGGGCCTGGGGGCTGGGGGCTGGGGGCTGGGGCCTGGGGGCTGGGCTGGGGCGGGGGGGGCGGCGGCGGCCGGGGAAGGGCAAGGGCAAGGGCGGCCGTCCTCCCGAGATGGCGCTGTTTCCGCCGTACAGCTCCGCCCCCGCTCCCCGGTTTCCTCAGGGCCGGCGGTTCCGAGGCGCGGCTGTGGGGGGTTCGTAGACGGGGACCCGCCGGCCGGGTCCTGCCCCGGCGCCTTCGGCCGTGCCGCCGGCTGCTCTGCGCTGGAGGTGCGGCGTGGGCCGAGGGCCTGGGAGAGTGGAGGGTGCTGAGAGCTGGCAAGAGCCGTCAGTAAGGAAAATGCGATTTCGAAGAAAGCGTTTTGCCCAGCCGGTGTTCTTTTCCCTGGAAATTGTCCTGTAGTAGTACCGAAGGTGAAGGAAGGGAGTCTTGTTCAACGGCAGACTCTGTTCGCTGAGCTTTTCATGGAAGCACTACTCTAAACTCCGCCATGCTTTTTAGCCTGACTTTTGGGGTCTCTGATGTAGTGCTGCGTGTCTCCATGCAGTGGCAGAGGTGTCAGAATTGGGAACATGACTTTATGGGACTCTTAGGTTCAATAAGCAGAGCCTTTTCCTTTGGAAACGTTCAGAGTACTGTAAAAATACCGTTGATGTGAAAAAGGAATGTAATGGAATAGAAAAGTGTATTCTCTTACATTGGAGAAGGCAAGTAGCAAAGCAGCTCTGAAAATGCAGCATGAGCACTTGATCTGAATGAAGAGAAAGTGCAGCCACAGGGAATTAAGAAACAATGTGGAAACAATTGATTTAATTCAAGGATAAGAGATTTTAAGGTAATGGTTTGATGAGGTACTGTTATTTCCTAGCAAATGGGCTAAGCTCTGCTGGGGCTGACCTTGGACATTAAAACACAAGAAAACAACTGATGTTTCCCAGAATTGTGTAACCAAAATGTTCTTTTTCGGTAGTGCTATTACATACTTGGATTTATGGCCACTTACCTGCAATTCCAGCTTTTACAGAAGTCATATTTAACTTTATTGAAAGGCATGTATCTTCTGCATCTTGGAGCAGAAATGATGACTGTGGCACTTCAGTTTGCACTGCCAGGCTTCTAATTAAAGAAGCGTAACTGATACAGATTATTGCTATGGATGACTGAGTTTGATCCCTTCTCCTTAGAAGAGCAATCTGGGGAAATTCTAATCTATGTTTGTGAACCCATTTTCTTCTTTCTCATCAATTCTGGGTTGCCAAGCAGATGTCTTTTGTTTATCATTTATAATTTAAAAATTAAAATGGAATATTCTCACATACACTTATTGATAAGCATTCCTTTTGTGTACATTCCCACTCCCCCATTGATAACTTGCATTGCAGAGGGGTTTTTTGTTTCTTTTCTTTTTTTTTCTGTCAATGTGGAGGTAACAATTAAATAGGTAGATGAAGGACTTTGGAAAAGTATGCAAAACTTGGGTCGATTGGAAACAGTTAACTTCCATTCTCATCTTCCATTCAAATGTAATTATCTTTTTGTGTCTTCTGTTACTGTTGTGTAATCAAAGTCCTGGGAGGGAGAAGAAGCAGGGGAAGGAGAGGAGTGAAAAGTAGGAGGATACCAGATTTTTCTTGTCAGCTCCACTCTGCTCTATTACTTTCATAACTGGGATTAGAATAAATCCTCAAGGATTAAAGTAGGGTAATGTGTCTGTATAAACAGAACACCTTGGAATTTTGAAAGCGTGCATAGCAAGTGAAACTAAGAAATTATGTGATGAGGCGATTTCCCTAAAGCTTTGTGGTGTGTGGAAACAGGTGCAATTGTCTTGATTATCTTTTCGTGGGTGACTGCAATAAGACAGGTTTATTTTATGGAATTTTTTAAACCCATGCATACTTTAATATCGATTGAACCACTACTGGAGGCAAGTCTCAGGTTTTTTCCTACAATCTCTCTAGAAAGCTCTGCTTCATTTGGTCAGGTCTGTGAAAGAGGTATTTGTTTGCTTCATGATACTAAAACTTGTAAAATGCGTGTTACTTTTTTCCCTGATATGTATCAGAATGGAATGAGTTTCTACTGCATAAAGTGGAGTTAATAATCTTTTGCATTAGGTAGCAAAATAGTAATTCATGGCAATTAAATAGGAAGACAGGTGTGCCATGGTTTTATGTTTCAGAATATAGACCTGTGGCCATAATTTCAAAGTTAAAAATAAATTTCTGAACAACTTTGTGAATAAGGGCAGATTCTGAAAACAAAAGTTATTTTAAATACTCAGTATATCAGTTTAAGGGAAAAAAAAAAGACATGTTGTCTTTTTCCTGCTACCACAGAAAAATACAGGGGAAGTAACTGAGATGACTGCAGCAGAGCAAGGCAGACAAAATTTAAGGAACACAAAGTATAGAAGCAGAGGAACCTGCATTTTCTTGTTCTGTGTTTTATGGAGCAACTTACTTCTGCTGGAGCTTTTTGCTGATATCTTTGTGGATTCTAGAGGTTGTTTTGTAAAACAACACATGAATTTAAGGTGATGAACACGAGCCACACCGATGCCAGGCTTTGTTTGCTTAGCAGTCATGCAGCATACTGCACTGTTCTGGCTGAAATCACTTTTGCTTGATGCAAAATGCACCAGTTTTGCTTAGAGTGTGTGTTCATATAATGGTTTAAAATGCTGACTTCCATGCTTGGGCAGGGATGGGGGCTATCTATGCTTGATAACTTTAGGGTTCTGTGCTGTAAAACAAATGCAGACTTTTAGGAATTGTATCTGAATTTTTTGGCTATGGAAGTAGAGACTTGTTAAAAATGAATTCACGCTTACAGAAGGGTAGCAAAAGCAACTGTGCAGGAATGATGAGTCGCAGTGGGGACTCAGGAAGAGTCAAATGAATTCAGACTTGGAAGTGATGTTTCTGATCTGCTAGAGGGAAAGTTAATGGCTTAGGAGAAGCTGTTGCTCATGATGCCATTGTATTTTAAGCTCTTTCTGAAAGAGTTCTGTGTTGTGGGATTTTTAGCTTCCCCACCCCTTCAAGGTTTTGAGACTTTGTTTTCCCCCCTGTTCATGGGTGAAAGTAGTTTCAAATCATGTCTGTAGCTGTTCAGGCTACGGTGGAGATACAGAAAATTCAGAATACTTGAGAAGACTTGCTGTTTACTTGATGAAACTATTTTTAGGTGGCGTCTTTTTAGAAGTTTCTTAAAAACAATCACGCTATTCACAGCTGTTTCTCAGTAATTTATTCTTCTGCAACTTGTAAAAATGTCTTTTTGTGCTGAAATGACAAAAACAATATGCCACATGTTAATTGGCAGATTTAAGGCAGATTTCAGAAGTAGATAGTCTGAGGGTGCTGATATACTTTGTGTTCTATTTCTTAGCAGTGTGTGCTGTGCATTGTTAATTAATCCTTTTTAGCTTGATAGCAAAATATGTTTTCTTTCATAGAGTGAAGATACGCAGCAACAAATTATCAGAGAAACTTTCCATTTAGTATCGAAACGTGACGAAAATGTCTGTAATTTCCTAGAAGGAGGATTGTAAGTATCAAGTTTGAAATAAATGCCCAATACTTATTGGCAAGCAAATATTATTACTGCTGCTTGTAATATAACTGTTTCTACAGTTGTAATGTAAATGCCACGTCGCTTGAGATGTTTTAATACACAATGAATAATACCGTATTGCACCAGGTATACATATTCTTTACTAACTGAAGCATACACATATATATATATGCATATGCATATTGATATATATATGCATGCATATGTATATATAGGGTCAGGTTACAAAATATTTTCATTTCTATTTGAGCAGGCCTCCTACTGCTCAAAGTGAGTTAGGCAATAAAACTAATTTTTTCTAGTGCTTTAACTGACACAGTGCCATATCTAGTGCTATAATTGTTTCATACAGAAGGTGGAGAAGAAGCAGGCAGATGATACCTACCGGTTTTCGTATAATTAAGCTAAAGATTTCTGGTCTCATTTGAACAGGCATTGGCATTTGCCATACCCATTGAGAAAATGAAAATATTTTGTAGCTGGTGCTTTGGCTTGAGCTCCTAAAATTTGAGTGGACAGCCTCTGATAGTAGGATTCCTCAGCCTTTTTATTAGGGTTCACGCTTGCTATATAAACTAGGAAGAAAAAAAAAAAGTAGGTTTCAAATGTGCTAACTAATGCAGTTTCAACGAAGATTTTTTTTATTAATATAGGTAGAGCAAGGTAGGAGGAAAGACAGACTTCTGTCTCTAGAAGACACGCACAAAATAGTCTTTCTTGAATCATCTTCGTTGTTTTTTTAATGTGGTCTTGCTTTAGTTGAAGAGAAGAAATTCTGAAATGGAAAACTGTTTTATTTTGAGCTATTGGTCATCAAGAGTAAATAGTTACAAAGCCACCTTCTAGGAAAAAGGGTCATAATTGATGGAGTAAACTCATGATCTTCAGTCTAAGCATAGAGATTCTCATAGCATGTTAAATATTGTAATTATGGAAATTTCTGGTTACTAACAGTTAGTATGTTAATGCCTAAATTTTCTGTGTGCAGAGTCAATTAAATGCTTAGCTGTACCATGTCAGTGATGATGTCTTTTTCCTGTTAAAGACAATTCCTGATTTTTTTAAAATTTTATTATTTTTTTTAAACTAAAATCATTCTCTTCCAACTACTGATCTGGTGATTCTGTTGTTAGGTTCTTGGAGATGATTTCAAGCTGAAAACATGCTGGCTTGAATTCTGTAAGTGAAAGACAGAAACCATTTGAGCCTTTAAAAAACAAATCACAGCTGTGCAACAAAAAACCCCCAAGAGAACACAATTCTGGCTTTCCTCCTACTGCTCAATTCTGAGTTACCATTTCAATATTTTTTTTCAGTATTTTTTTTTTCAGGACGAGGATCATTTCATAGTTTGTAGTTTACCTAAAGGCCTCAACAGTTTACATATACTAACTCTGTGTCCTGAAGTATTTGAAAGAATTGGGTAAATAAAGCACAAAAGAGGAAACTTTGCCATTTCTTTCCACTTTCACGTTTGTAATATTTTTGTTTGATACTTCTTAAAAGTAGTTCCTGCTCTTTAGGAACAAAAGGTTTCCCCTCCCCCCACCCAAGCATTAATGCAAAGCAATGTGCTTAAACAAAAGTGATCTAAAAGATTTCTTGTTCTTTTTATTTATTCATGTGTTCCTTCTCTATGATGAAGGCAGAAACTAAAGGGATGAGTTACAATACACCAAACAGGTGATCATCAAACAGGTGTAGGGAGACCTTATTGTGGCCTTTCAGTACTTAAAGGGGGCCTATAGGAAAGATGGGGACAATCTTTTTAGCAAGGCCTGTTGTGACAGGACAAGGAATAATGGATTTAAACTAAAGAAGAATAGATTTAGACTAGATATAAGGAAGAAATTTTTTACAGTGAGGGTGGTGAAGCACTGGAACAGGTTGCCCAGAGAGGCAGTGGAGGCCCCATCCCTAGAAACATTCCAGGTCAGGTTGGACGGGGCTCTGAGCAACCTGATCTGGTTAAAGCTGTCCCTGCTCACTGCAGGGGGTTGGGCTAGATGACCTCTAAAGGTCCCTTCCAACCCAAAGCATTCTATGATTCTATGATTCAGTTCTGGTACAGAATTAAGGGAGAATTATGATGTTCATAGCCATGTAAGTTCAGGCTACAAAATATTTTCCTTTCTATTGGAGCGGGCCTCCTACTGCTCAAAGCGAATGTCAGTGATCTGGAGAACATCTTTTCTTATGATTTATGTACCTTCTTTGGGAAGGCTTTAGCAGAAGAGTGGAAGGAAATAGGTGTTTAGATCTCTTCCCTTCTTGTTCAGTAACTTGATGATTAGTGAGTCCATAAAAATTTAATTGCTTCTGTGACTTTAACATTGCATCACAAACTATTGGTAGTACTACGGTCTTACTTCTCAAGTTATCAAACATTTTGTAGCACAAAAGTGTTACATGTTCTTGGTTATTAAGTGGACCATAAACCCAATTTAAGGCTTTTTCTGTAACCCAAATGCCACTCTGCATTATAGTTTTATTTTTCTGTTGACGCTGCTCTGAGAGGGGCAGGGAAGGATTCATAGGCATACAGTCTGTTAATCTATAAAGGAGATTAATCCTTGTACAGTGCCCACTAGTGTGTCATGGAAGTACATTTAATGCCCATTTTTTGGTGAGACTGCGTTATCTGTTTGAATTGATTTTAATAAAAAGGTGCATATGTTGATATAGTTACTATCCATATGGATAGCAATAACTGTGCTTGTGTGGTAAGCGTAACTTGGGCTGTCTGGGTACTTGGTATTCTTCCGTTGTAATTGTGTCACAAAATAAAAGTTGTGATATAGTTGGATTTGGGAAAGCTCCATCCAGCCATTAACAATAGTCCTCCTGTTAACTGAAATAACTGTAAGGATTTGCCCAGCTTATCCTGAGATGCTAACTAAGCTTTCCTGTTTTATTTTCTGTCTAGATTAATAGGTGGATCTGATAACAAACTAATTTACCGACACTATGCCACCTTGTATTTTGTCTTCTGTGTGGATTCTTCAGAAAGTGAGCTTGGCATTTTAGACCTCATACAAGTAAGTATTTTTGCTGCTTTCGTTTTTTAATGAGTGGAATTCTACTTCTAAGTACCTTAGAACTTCAATATTTAGCTTTGTCTTTTTCTGTAATACTTGGAAGTGAAGGTGGCTTTCATACTGGGAACACGCCCAAAGTGCTGAGTGGTACTTCTAGATTACTTGCAGTTTTCTGGACTGTCTTTGAAAAAGTTGTTTCCAAAGTTGATGAGAAAGGAAACTGTTTGGAACCTACTGAACACTCAGCAGGTATTTTTTGCTGCAGCTTTTCAAGGCCTTGTTTTGGCTGCAGGTAAAAATGGTGCAGTTCAAACATTCACTAGACTAGATTATGAGAACCTTGATACATAAAACTCTGTGTATGTGTGTATATACACCCACAGGCACACACATGTGTGTGTATATATATATGTATTCATTACGAATATATAATGGATTAATGCATCCAGAATCTCTTTGGATGAAATTTACCTTGTGGCTTAGCTTTTGGTCATATCTACCTTAGAAAATGAATGCAAATGCTGCCCTAGGCATGTGTTCTGCACTGGGAGTGGTGGAGGGGGAGAGGTGAGGAGAAAGAGAGCTGCTACAGGTTCTTTCTGGATCTCAATAAGAAAGGCTCAATGACAAAATGGCTTAAGACAACTGGTTTAATAAAACAGAATAAGAGGAGGAGTGTAGATAGTAAATCTTACATCCCTTCAAATGCTGGGCATCCCATGTTCATGCAGCTTCCAGTGGAGCCCAGGTGGATTTTCCCGTGGTGTGCTGTGCAGAGCAGATCCTGTCCATGGATAGAAGCTCTCCCTTTTTTGGACCTTGGAGCTATTATATAATTTCCTCACAAGAAAACAGCTCTATTCCTAATGTATGTTCTCATGAGAACTTCTTGCTGCACTTCAAGGTACAGGCAAGGCCATGCAGGTGGTGTAATCACCGGCACCAAGTGGGAGCTGGCTGCATGCTTCTCTGTTACAGTGAGCTGGCTGATTTTATCCTGCAGCCAAGGAATTTGTGCAGCACAGCACAGGCCTATGCCTATTGAGGCTAAGTGTTACATGGATCACTGACTCCTAAACATGCAGTGGTCTCTTGCTCAGGATCAATACAGTCCACTTCTTGATCTACCTACAGTTTACCTTTCCCAAAGACATTATAAGTTACAGATTACATTAATAAGATACAGGCTGCTTAAGCCAAATAGAGCAGACATGGCCTGTTCAAGATCACTTAACTCTTCAAATACAATGTCTTCTGCAAGGCTCCCAATACAGCATGTATAATTTAAACTCTTAAATATGTCTTTGTCAACTCAGCAACAAAAATCATGTCTGCTAATACGAACACTCTTATGTCAAAAGAACTCTGACTGTACCAGTGATTTTTTCAATTTAAAATTTGCACATAAACAATTTCACTGATGATTGTTAGTGTAAAGGCCAAAAGTAGTTTCACACACCGTGAATTGATGTATGTCATTACGTAAAATGGGTCTTGGAGATATATATATATATATATATGTATGATTCACTTGCTGTTAAGCCTCTCAAAAGCTTGCATATCAAGAGAATTGATTTATTACTTAAGTAAAATCGGTGGTATCCTGAGACATGGGCCTGTATCTATTGATTATTTCATTGCAGAAAGCACTGTGAGCATAAAGGCCTCACAATTACCTGCAGACCTTTCTTGGAACTGAATTGCTTCTTGTAGTTGCTTATTAGTGTCCAGAGCAGCTCTTCTGTGCTTAGTGCTCTTCTGGACAGCAGATCCAAATTGTCTTGCTGAGTGGCTGTGTGGGTAGCAGGGAAGGAGACTCTTCTTCTAGAATCTTCTATTGTCTTTGGTCATAGAAACATTCTGCTGTATCTGAACAGTGCAAGTTACTGAGTGAGGTGTACAATGACCTTACTTGTTCTTAGCAGTTTGCTGTACAGAGTTGCTTAGCTGCTCATTGCATAGTGTGTCTTCTTACTTGGAAGTGCTAAAATATTTACGAACCGAGAAAAGAAGCATGTCAATATTTCATGTGACTTAGAGATGTTTTTCAGATAAAGTGGATAATATAAATATCTTATGTTTAACCAGATAATCAGGATAGGAAAGACTATCTAGGTCAATCAGTCTGACCTGTTATGTTTTGCAGGGCCACTATGCAAGTTCAACTAAGATTTAATTCATTATGGTATGTTAAAAATGTCACATCAGTAGCTTCCAGTTATTTCCATTTTTTTCCTGTTACACTGTGTAGCCTAAATTTTACTTTAAGGTGTTGAAGCAATGGTTGAGCTTACTACTACCTGTATTTGTGTAGCCCTCAATCTCTCTGAATCAGGGAGATCTTAAACTTTTCTTTAAATTGTGTTGCTTCTTGTGTCAGAAGTACTTTCATGGATTTCAATCTCTCAGTCTTTATATTTCACACCTTTTCCATTACGCCCTGGTGTTTAATTACATGCCAGTATAATTATTTGAAGGAAGCAGAAATCATAGAAATGCTATTTCTATTTATAGAAATACTTTACTTTTTTCTGAACTGTATGAATTTGTTTATAAATACAGTCTCACCACAATACCTGCAGCTGTTCAGTATTCCCATTTCTCTAGATCATTCTAATTCAACCATTTGATTATAGTAAAAAATATACAGAGATTAATTAAACATTTTTGATTTCCGGTCTGGCTCACAAGAAGGATCTGTTTAATCTTCTTAGCAATAGCAATCAGAATTAAATGTATCTCACAACTGGAAAAGCGCCCTCAGAAACTTCTATTATTACACCTCAGCCCCACTGCAATGCAGACTGGCAGCATATACACATCTACTCAAGCAAATAAGCTTTGTCTGGTTTTTGTTGACAAGTATTGAACCATTTTTGTACATCTTTGTTTACTATAGTTCAGAGACAACACAGGTAAGAGTAAGCCATCAGGAGTTTGTTATGAATCGTACATATACCGAATTGTTTAAATAAGTAGTTACATAGAGGGCCAGTTTATGATCTCATAAAAATAAACTGGTTTAATGAACCTAGAACTCAGTCTAGCACTTAGAAGTTTTCTGTCTTGTAAACTGAATAAATCTATACTAGATTAGATTACACATGGCAGTCTGCAGTTCTTTTCAGCATAAAGTTTTTATTGTAATACTTAAGATACTTCTATGAAGGCCACTTATATCACCATTAGCTCAGAGCTGTTTCACAGGTAAGTCATCTTCGCTCGGGCTTAATGAATGGACTGTATGCGTTACAAATCGTAGACTGTGTCAGATTTTATACTGTGTCCAAACTAGATGTGTTTGAACGCCTCAGGCAAATTCATACTGTTAATTTTTGTCCATTTTCTCTCTCTTTTTTTTAATACAAACACAAGATTCTGTTCATTGGTTTTGATTAATTGGATGGGAGATAGGTCAGCATCTGCGCTATGCTTGGTAGGTTTTGCAGTCTTTTGGATTCAGTGTAAATGATGTCACAGGTTGTAGCTATTTTGGACTTTTCTTGTTAGCCTGTGAAGTGTAAGGTTATAGCGCATGGAAATAAAGTACATAAGAAAATATAACTAGCTGTAGACTGCCATGAGGAAAAATTGAGTGACATTTACAATGGTACCTAACTATCTTATGGACCTAGAAGCCTATGTCAGCTCTAAGCATTTTTGAGGATTTTAGCCCATTGCTGTACTTCCAAGACATGTTGACTCAGTAGGCAGCTAAATCTGTGACACCAGTCTTCCATGAAAAGTTGTATATACCTTGCAAGATAATATTGTTCAGTAAGATGTGTATGGGGAATGTAGTGCAGTTCATGAAAGATGTTTTTCTCAGTTCTTAAAGATAAATCATCCTGACCAGAGATGCTTTTATGCTAATTAAATAAAAAAGGGAGAGACATAAAACTGGGATACCTATTTTGGCAGAAAAATATCTAACTAGTTCTGAGTTATCTCTATTAGTTTATTTTAAGGTTGGGTGGAAACTAAAGGGCAGGAATTAAGGACAGAAAGAACATTTTGACGTAAAAAGCCTTGTTGGTAGGTCTGCTTGAAAGACGTAACACACTTCTGTTTTGACTAATCAGCAGGACTTGTACAGTCTTTACACTGTAATCTTGGCATTGTCTGTATGATCTATGAGTAGTTTTTAAAAAAAATTATTGAAAAAAAACTGGGATGTCAGTATAAGTGTGGGAAAATGCAGCGGCTGCTCCAAGGGTTTCCCAGTTAGAAGGCTGTGGAAACACTGTAGTTGATTTCCTGTGCTTGTAATGATAACGTGAACAATGACTTACTAAAGGTCAGTCTTAAAACAGAGGAGAAACCAGTCTTGTGTGTGGAGAGCTGGCTGTATGATCAGACTATTACATTCTAAACTAGTTGGAGTCTCAAGTAGCATTTGAACAGTCAAAAGCAGTAAAGGAGAGGACTCTCCATGGGCAGGTTGAATTAATTCTGTCTTAAGGTTTAGCACTGCTGTTTAGCCTAGGAAGAAGGATGGGATATTCTTGATATGAGTTACTCCTGTTGTTTATACTTCACTTTTTGTACCTGATTTTGTTAGTACTTGACATTATCTAGCATCAGATGCCTTTAATTGATTAGATATTCTGATTTTTCTGCTAGCTTTGTTATCTTCCCAATATTAATGTATGTTTTAATTCCTTTGTTGTCTTATTTGCCTAATTAAAAATGAGCCCTTCATGGTAAAGGTGGTGTTTTATATTTTGGCGTATTGCTGAGTATAGGGAGCTCCTGGCCTCCTGGCCTGTATATATCCAATAATACTTTGGTATTTTGATTTATATACTTTACTCTCCAGATGTGTATCTGGCTTTATTAAAGCATATTTACTACAAAAGAAAGGTGTGGTGTTTTTCCCTTTTTTTTGTTTTCCTTTTTTCTGTTTACTTGCATGGAGATGTACATGGGTTTTTCTTTGAACTGTAAAAGATTATGATTTCAAAAATGAAGCACAAGGGGGAGCTAGTAATTCATTGTGCATGCATCCTTATTTTCCTGCTATTTGACTCATTTATGTCTGTTTCTTTTCCAATAACATCACAAGGTACATTTGAACTGATGTGTAGTGTGTGTGTGTCCTGAAACAACTGGTGTGTTTTCTCTTCTGGTTATTTTGATCTACAAGTCTGCAGCATCTGAAGTAATTACTGAAGTACTTATATTCTAGCACTGCTTGCCATAGTGTGCAATTCATTTGACTCTCAGCTAAAATTACCATGAAAGTGGCTCTAATTTTATTTACCATATTGATTATTTGAAGACATCTTAAAATAGGTCAAGGAATGTTAGTGTAAAAAATCTAGTTTACCTTGTAGACCAGTTATTCATAATAAATGTGTGCCTTGTCAGTGCTGGTGTTACTCTGAGTGAACTCTCCATCATGAATGGAAGATTGGGGAAGTTGCTAAAGGTTCCATGAGAAATCCTTAGCCAGAGAACAGTGTCCCTGAAGAATACTCGGTGCCAGCTGATTTTCCTCAGATTAAAAAATATTTGGTATGCATTATCGGTCACACATTGCAAGCAGGGATCTGCGAGTTCATTTGGTGTGCGGTGTTGTCACTATGTAATGGGTAGATATTTAAAAGTAACCATTGTAACTATGTGTCAAGTGTTGTTACAAGAGAAGACCTAGTTACTGGAAGAAGGTCACAAAAATAAAACTTCTGTGTTGTCAGTGTGCAGGCATACATACTGCTACTAAATACATGTATGTATGGGGGACTTTTTGAGGATTTTTGCGTTGAGGATTCAAAAGAAAAATTATTTTTCACATGCTCCTTTGTTTCCCAAGGAACTAGATGGATGTCAAAGTCAGAAAATGTAAATTCATGTGTGAACTTGGTGATGTATATGAGGAATATTTTCTTTCTTTCAAAAATAGTGTCAAACTGTTAGCCTTTGTAACTAAAACCTTTGGATAAAGGTTTCGTTTACACTCTTCTTTCCAATCTTCTTCCTGCAGCTAATACCAAACAGCACTGTCCTTGTAACCACATTCTCCTAAGGTACAAGGAAAGTAAGAGAACATCTCTGGTCATTTGTCTTGCTGCACATAGTTGTGAACTGTGTAGTTTGTTCTGCTTAACATACAAGGTTTTTTTTGTTTGCTTGCATCCCTTCTTTATAGAAGACTGTTACTATCACAACAAATTAACAACTACTTGAAGAAAAAAAAATCTGCTTTGCTTAGCTTGAGTATAATTTAACAGAAGCATATTCATTTACTTCGTTAACTGTTTTCAGTGGACCTTACTGTTTTGAGTCTGCCTGTGAAAATGCTCTGTTCTAGTTTAAGTTGTGAATTGGTATTTTGGTGTTAAAGAATAATCCTTGTTCTAAATGCATGGAACATCAGTTAGATGTAGTTTGACTTTAAAATGCAGATGGATAATAGTAGTAATAGCAACAGCAGAGTGTGATCCTCTTCTCTTTCACAGTATAAGCAGGATCTGAGACCGGGGATTCAGATGTAAAAGTAATCTTTCTTGATATGCAAGGTAGACAACTGGAAATGGCTGATGTCAAGTAGACCTGTTGCACTGGCTCTGTAGGCATAAATACGTGTCTGTAGAAGCAGGCCTTTTATCCACTCTATTTTTGACAGCAGAACATGGCTTCTCATTCCTATTTCTCTGGGCCTAGGCAGTTTGAAGTCTGATTCAAAGACTAAGATGGGATTTATAAACCATATTGAAAAGAGAGGTCATCAAAACCAGGTGTTTAACTTCTTCCATATTGCTGCTTTGGGGTTTGAGTTTAGAATTTAAAAAAAAAAAAAATTACATATAGTGACACCTTAATAAATAATATTAATTGTATATTGTGGCAAAATGGCCTTGAAACATATAAAACTGAGATTAAATTTTCCTACAAGTTGCAGCTTATTTACTAGTCACTAATGATCTGTAAATTCTTACAGAAATTCTTTTAAATTTTGAGGACCCTAAGCTCTCAAACTCAAGCCTATGTTTAGCTTAGAGGTCTTGACACATCTCATCAGTCAGTAGGAGTTACCCTTGCGTAAAGGGAACTGTGCTTATACCTCTGTAAGACTGGGGTCTTTGTCAGCACTCACCGCAAGCACATGGTGATTGGCATTCAGGAGCTTTGGGAGTACAAGTACAGTCCTCTTTTCATTATCTGGCCTAACTGGGGACTGGGATGCTCTTAATGTGCCAAAACTGGCTAACATGAGTACCAAGGAATCTGTTACAGAAGTACCCAGAGCAGGGTAACGTACAGTCCGTATCTGGCAGAGATCATCAGTGGCTGGACTTCAGCAGCTGCTTGGATTTTTCTGCTTTGTGCACTTACATTCTAGATTCAGGGAGGGGTTATTTGCCTGGCTACAAACTGCTGGGCTTTTCTAAATTTATGTGGTGGTATGCCTGACAAGATCAGCAGGTGTGACATTAAGACATCTACCTTTTTCCTTGGTCAGTCCTCAGTTCGGCAGGTCTAAAGCAGGTGAAAGTTGCGGTACTGTTGCTGGAAGCTGTAATGCTGACAAACTTGCATGATGCTGACAGTTTGCATTGCACATGTATCTGTGTGGCAAAGTTAACAGTAATCTGGTTAACTGGGAGATGCCTGCAATGTAGTAATTGTTAAAAATAATAATAATGAAAAAACTAGCTGGTTTTTGCTTAATAATTGGGTTCTAATGAAATGGAAAGGAGCACTTTGAATCACAGCTGAGAAAACTGCAGTATAGATGATGTTACTATTTTTTTAAGATGAAACTATTGTCTAAAACTGTGACTTTCAGCACAGTTATAAACTGACTTGTGCATACAGTTTTGCCCTCTGCAGATAACATACTGTTGACATAATAATGTTAACCGTGTAATTTCTATAGATGCTTTCAATGCCTTAAAATCTGCCCCAGTGTTTATTTTCTGTATTTGCTTTTGTTAAATCTCACACCTAATGAAACTATTGAGTTTCTGTTAAAACTTGACCTCTGGCTTTTTTTTCCTCTTTGCAGGTATTTGTGGAGACACTAGACAAATGTTTTGAAAATGTCTGTGAACTGGATTTAATTTTCCATGTAGACAAGGTACTGTGATGAGCTCCTGTAATATTTCTTGTCAAGTAAAATGTTTGGTTCAATGGATACTTGGTATTAAACTCTGCAGTGATTCTACTTTTATTGTCAGTGAAGCCTAGACAGTTTCTATCAACATACTGTTTTTAGGACTTGAAAGCTATGGTGGAACATGTCTTTTTGAGGAAAAATAAAATGTGGGAGATTTACATAGTGGTGTTGCACATATAATTGTCAAATTGGAGACATCTGAATATTCTCAGAGTAAGACTTAGTTTCGAGAAATAATTTGTTCTGTTTTGCTTATAGCTAGGTGTTATATTACTCAAAACTGAAATTGTTATGGGTTTTTCCAGTTAAGGCTGCCAGCTGCCTTTCAAATGCTATGGTTATGTAATTTAAATGCTGTGTGGATCTTTCTTTTCTAAATCTCAGACATTATGTCTTTTTTCCAACATTTAGAAACAATCTTGTTTGACTATTCCCAGCTATCAGGAACAACTGTTTTATTTACTAATCTAGTTTTGAGAAGTGCTATTACTATAGTAATCTTTCATTTAAAAGGACTTTGGCACCTCTTGGTCTAATACCTAAAATGGTAACAATTGAATGTACAGAATTTATCTCTTCAGTTGCATTTTGTGCCTGCCGTTGCTTACTATGCAGTCACCTTTCTCCCATCAGTGAATTTTGCATCAACAGCAAAAGATGCAAAAGGAAAATAAGACAAAAATCACTAAAAGTGGACTAAAAATAGTAACAAGTTAAATAAATTAAATAACCATTTGGAACTGACTCTGTTTGTTTCAAAATCAGGAAGTTCTTTTGGAAGAAACACTTGTACCTTGACCAGACAGTGAAATGCAAAAGACCTTGAGTAGATGTTTGAACTGATACCATGATCATGACAAGTCATTAAGATCTCTAGCCTGGCTGGAACACACAGCTGTTTCCAGAGTGGCAGATTAAAGTACAAAAAAATTTGAGTGGTTTATATATTGGCTTCTGAGCTTAAACAACCCAAATACTGCAATCTTTTTGTGGCAAGGAGTTTGATCTTTATCTTTAGCTGCAGAATACTTTGGCTGCTATGCAGTCTAAGCTGTTGCTCTGAAGCCTGGTGGATGATGGAAAGGCTGTGGATGTCATTTACCTGGACTTTAGCAAAGCCTTTGACACAGTCTCCCATAATATTCTCCTTGGGAAGCTGGCAGCTCATGGCTTGGATGCGCGTAGCCTTTGCTGGCTAAAAAAACTGGATGGGTGGCAGAGCCCAGAGAGTAGTGGTGAATGGAGTCAAGTCCAGTTGGCGGCTGGTCACGAGTGGTGTTCCCCAGGGCTCTGTTTTGGGGCCAGCCTTGTTTAATATCTTTATCAATGATCTGGATGAAGGGATTGAGTACACCCTCAGTAAGTTTGCAGATGACACCAAACTGTGTGGGAGTGTCGATCTGCTGGAGGGTAGGATGGCCCTGCAGAGGGACCTGGACAGGCTGGATCAATGGGCCGAGGCCAACTGTATGAGGTTTAACAAGACCAAGTGCCGGGTCCTGCACTTGGGTCACAACAACCCCATGCAATGCTACAGGCTTGGGGAAGAGTGGCTGGAAAGCTGCCTGGCTGAAAAGGACGTGGGGGTGCTGGTTGACAGCCGGCTGAACATGAGCCAGCAGTGTGCCCAGGTGGCCAAGAAGGCCAACAGCATCCTGGCTTGTATCAGAAATAGTGTGGCCAGCAGGAGCAGGGAGGTGATTGTCCCCCTGTACTCGGCGCTGGTGAAGCCGCAGCTTGAATACTGTGTCCAGTTTTGGGCCCCTCACTACAAGAAGGACATTGAGGTGCTGGAGCATGTCCAGAGAAGAGCAACAAAGCTGGTGAAGGGTCTGGAGCACAGGTCTTATGAGGAGTGGCTGAGGGAACTGGGACTGTTTAGCCTAGAGAAGAGGAGGCTGAGGGGAGACCTTATAGCTCTCTACAACTCCCTGAAAGGAGGTTGTAGTGAGGTGGGTGTTGGTCTCTTCTCCCAAGTAGTTAGTGATAAGACGAGAGGAAATGGGCTCAAGCTGCGCCAGAGGAGGTTTAGGTTGTATACTAGGAAAAATTTCTTTACGGAAAGGGTGGTCAAGAATTGGAACAGGCTGCCCAGAGAGGTGGTGGAGTCACCATCCCTGGAAGTGTTCAGAAAGTGGGTAGATGTGGCACTCTGGGACATGGTTTAGTCTAGTCTACCCTTGATTGGTTTAGCGGTGGACTTGGTAGTGTAGGTTAATGGTTGGACTGGATGATCTTAAAGGTCTTTTCCAACCTAAACAATTGTGTGATTCTGTGTTTAATTCAGTAGCATTCCTTAACATAAGTATTCTTTTGCACTTTATAGGAGAAACATCTTTCTCATAAAATGTAGAGAGCTTAGGTGCTTCAAAATGTTAAATTTCTTGAAGAATATTTTCCTTTTTATTGGATATGAGATGATATTTTCTTCTTGAAATCTATTTGTCAAAGGGAAGCTAAAATTCAAGTGTTTCATTTGATTTACTAAAAAACTGCATGAGAATCCCATTAAATGTTTAGGCTAGAATTTTCAAACTCTGAGGAAGATGTGAACCCTAAATACTAATTAGATATTTTAGCAAAAGTAACCCATTTCCAAAATAAAAGATCAGTGAAACCTT
Organism: Pelecanus crispus; assembly: GCF_030463565.1. NCBI lineage: Eukaryota > Metazoa > Chordata > Aves > Pelecaniformes > Pelecanidae > Pelecanus > Pelecanus crispus. The sequence continues at coordinate 69,518,312 of NC_134676.1, read as the reverse complement.
GAGTTAAAAATTTTTTGAACATGGCATTAACCAGTGCAGTGATTTTTTTACTTGAGCATAAGTTGACAAAAGAATAGAATATAGAAAGCTGAACTTTTGCAGTAATGCAAGGCTACTACCAGCTGTACAGTAGCTTTAGTTGTGCAGTTGACACTAATCTGATGTCATCTCCATTCTTTTTTTTTTTTTTTTTCCCTCCAGTGGAATTGGTTTGTAAGACTTACTTTATACCATAACATAGGATCAAAACATTTGATTCAGTACATTTTAAGTTCATTAGTATTCTTGTAGATCTGTAAGAAAAAACCGGGAAGATGTATCTGTGAGAATGGAATTACAGCATTAAATTATCTTTAAACTGCTGATAAGGTCACCTTGTCAAGAAGCAAAATGCATTGGGTCTCCTGAGTTACAACACATTAACTTTCTGTTGTCAGATATTTGTGGTCTGGCTTGTTAATAGATTTCCAGTGTGCAGTAGGGAAAAACAGCAACTGCTGCTGGATGTTTGGTCTAGACAGAGCCTTAGTTATAGTGGATACCTGACCTGTGGGAGCTGTTTGGGGTGAAACATTTCAAATATTTGTATTTTGAGTGGTCTGGTGTTGAGAAAAGTGAGGACTGACTAAGTGATTTGGATGAGAGTTGATCTGTGTCTTCAGTTCTTGATGGAGTTGTGGAAGGTGATTTTCTTCCAATCCTCTTGCTAGAACTGCCTAAAAGACCAAGAAATACCTTTCTCGTAAAAGATGATGGAGCATGGAAAAGAGTTAAACTATGTAATCTCAACAGCTGTTGCTTCTTTAGTAGCATTTTTTGTGTCATTTCTATAAACATTTATCTTCATCAGGCAGCATCATTATACAGGACCTTGTGATGGCTTATAGTAACCAGGAGCCAAGAGAGATGCTTACTCAAGAAGGATATTGGTATAGTACCAGAAATTAATCTGGAGAATGGAATATAGGTGAGAATGAGATAGTGTTTCTTATGTGCTGTAGCAGATGAGGACTTGGGGTGTCGGGGAGTATAGTTTGTACAGGAGAGAATTGGGCTTCTTGTTTACAGATCAGCTGTATTAAAAACAAAAAACCAAACAAACTTGCTATAGCTGGAGCAAAATGTTTTCCAGAGGAGCAGGTTTATTTCAGTCCTGTACAGATTCCTACTCCGAGTCCAGGAGTGTAGTGCTTTCTGATGAAAAAGATGTCACAGAAACCTATCATAAGCATCTTTTACAACTAAAATAGTAGAACACATTCAGTTAGGCATGTAAGGAAATACTTTTATTTTTCCACAAGTTTTTGGCACCTATTGAAATATCCCTGGGAGTATCATGATCTCTTCCAAGAGTTTATTATCTGACCAGAACAGTGAACCCTCCAGAATTAGACTGCAGCTTGATGACAAGAAAATGTGTTTGCCAGATTTTACTGGGAGAGTTTTTTCTTGATGCCTTCCTTCTCCACATTTGTTAAAGCATGCATTCATGCTTGTCGACACAGCATGAAACAGAAGCAGGAAGCACTCTTAATTTTTATAAAAACACCTCAAAATTATTATTACAGCATGGCAGTTTCAGCTTTTGAAAAGTTGATGCTCTCAACAGTCTGATTTCTTCTAGAATACAAATGTAAGAGGTGTATTCCATGAAGGTGCCTTCAGTCTTTCACTTAAACACTATTTTGAATACACTGTTGAAGTGTATTTTGCACTTCATTGCCATTTAATGCTTTTTCAATTCAGAAAATGTTTTGTTTCTGTAGGAAAATAATTAGTGAAATTTTTAATTAGAAAAAGTAGAGAAAATAACATGTATTTGTTAATTTAATATGTAATTGCAATGAAAAAGAAGGAAAAAATAGTTAATATTAAAAATCTATGTCTTGCTGCTGCTCATATCTGGGCCCTTTAGAAGAAAAACGGGGCAAGCCAAAAAAAAAATAGTTAAGCTACTGTGTCAATCCATGCTTCATGAATGAACGTTTTTAAATACTGTGTGTTAGACTTGCATATTGGGTACTAAAAGTAGGAAAAAAGTACAGAGAAAGGTGAGAAGCATGATCCAAGGTATGGAACAGCTTGCATGGAAGAAATAGTTAAATATTCAAGCTGGACACAGAAGTAAGAAGTATATAAAAACAGGTGTTGAAGGGCCTGAAGAAAATTAACAACTGTGTTTCTCAGAAATAAAGAACAGTGGAATATCAGATAAAATTTCAGGAAGTAAGTTTGAAACAAAGAAAACATTTTTCATGATTGATAATTAAATTATGGAATGCCATTGTCCCATTTTATCATAGATACCAAGAATATTATAAATAGGTTCAAAAGTGATTAGACATATTAACCAAAGGAAAATCAGACAGCGACTATAAAATACAATAATATAGCAAGAAACAGCAAAGAGTCTGTGTTTCAGGAATCCTTAAGTTGGAGATACTTGGAAGCAGAGAATTTATATCAGGATAAATAGTACTCATAAGATTTCTTGTGTATTTTTTTTTTCAGTGTCAACTGGTGAATTTTTGAAACCAGATAATGAACTAGGTGGATTTTGCCTCTGACTTAATATTAAGCATGCTTAAGCATAAGTAGAAATTTTAACTTTCATGTTTTTTAAAGCAACTTGTATGATAGAAAGGTAAATGTTACGATGTACATCTTATGTAACGTGAAACACTGAACAGGAAACACTAAAAGAACTTCTCAGCAGTAATTCCTGGTGCTTTTATTTGTACTGTATACTTACTAGAGGACTTCCTGAGAACAAAATGATAATAATACAACCCTTTAAAACACCAACAGCTAGAGTACATGAAATAGTTTCTTTACAACCAAAAAGATTAAGGAAGGTATTTTCTTAATGTTTTGATGTAGAATACTAAGACTTCCTCTGTCGACTAGTGTGCTTTAGAAAGGAAAATACATCCCCGTTGTTCTTTCTGTCTGTAAAGCTTATTATAATATTTGTAAATCTGCATATGCAGTCTCAACTATGAGCAATTTTTTTTGTGAGAAGCTGTATTCAGAATTGTATTCATTCTCCTCCTTCACTGCATCCATCATAGTAAGGATAATGGCAATAACTGCCAAAGGCTCGATATTAATGCCAGTCATATAAGTATACTGCTGTTCTGTACAGTTATGGCATCAGTGCTACAGCTGGTCAGAAACCTGAAATTTGCCTTCTGCCCTTTTTTATCTGCAGATGGTGCTCCCTTGTCAATTACTTCTTAATCTGTAGCTTGCTGGCATGTTGCAGACTTCTTTCAGAACTTAGACCAAGGGGGAACTGATGCCTTGGTGAGATGCATTCTTTGAACCTGTAAATCAAATTCTTTCTCTTGGTATCATGCAGTGCTTGCCTTGTTTCATTGTTGCAGTTGGGCTACAACCTTACTTTTGTAATCAGCGGTCTGTGTGCTCAAGAGGCCTTTTCTTTTTTTTCTTTTCAATTTATAAAATAGTAAAACAGTTCAGCTTCTTTGTTCTTGGAATCATAGAATAATTTACACTGGAAGGGACCTCTGGAAGCCATGCGATCTAGTTCCTCTGCTCAACCTTGGCCGCTTCTTGAATTTATGTCTGTCTTCATATTATACAAAATGCATCAGATGGGTCATCTCATAGAGTTGTTCCCTGAAATGTCATACATAATGTGCACTTATTGTAGAGACCTTGCACCACTACTGTTTTAAGGTGATGTTACCAACTGGGCCTCTTACTGGCATCAATTAAGCAGTATCTCTGCATCTTCTACCAGGTTGGAAACAAAAAAAACCCAAACCAAAACCAACCAACCAACCAAAACCCCCCAAAACCAAACCCAGTCCACAGGCATTTGTTCATGCTTTCAGTATTTTAAAACCAGATGCTACTGCATGTGCTATGAATTCATAGTTGAAGGCATGTATCATTAAGTAATATGTTCCATAATGTCTAGTATCTCTTTCAATCCAAGTGATGATAGAGAATACTAGTATTAATGATACTGTTTTCTAAAACCTTTGGAGATTTGTTTGGCTATCTGTATAACTGTCTGTGATCCTTCCACAGTTATTCTTTAAAGCATTTACTACCCTTGAGAAGTAGTAAGTGTTAGTATGTTCCTGAGCAATTTCACAATCTGGCTTTTATGAGATTGGCTGACACAAAACCATTGTATTTAGAAATGCAACGAATTGGTCTTTCCTAATTTCTTATATATGTATGCATGATTTTTTTTTCTTTCCTACTCATATATATATATATATGTATAAGTACAGGCACTTTTCGTACAATTAATATTGCTGACATATGCATTACACTTGAATTGTCCCTAATTCTCTGCATCTAGCTTTTTCCAGAAATTTGGATTTCCTGCCTGTAATGGATAGAGCAAGTTTCTGGCTCTGAAGCATTTGTTTTTACAAGTGAAACTCTCCACATCATGAAGTACCATGTTTTTCCCCTAAAATCGTAAGATAATTCAGTTACAGACCTTGGGAGGTGCCTGGTGCAAGGCTCTGCTCCCAGTGGGGTCAGCCGTGGGGTCAGAGCAGGCTGCTCAGGGAGGGAGGGAGGCTGCACAGCCCCTGGGTGGCCTGTGCCACTGCTCACCTGTCCTCCTGGGGAAAGGTTTCCTTACGGCTGCTCCCAGCCTCACCTGTCCCTTGCTGTCGTGGTTTAGCCCCAGCCAGCAACTAAGCACCACGCAGCCACTCGCTCACTCCCCCTGCCCCGATGGAATGGGGGAGAGAATCGGAGGAGTAAGAGTGAGAAACACTCCTGGGTTGGAATAAGAACAGTTTAATAATTGAAATAAAATAAAGTAAAATAATAACAATAACAATATAATAATAATAGTAATAACAATATACAAAGCAAGTGATGCACAATGCAATTGCTCACCACCCGCTGACCGATGCCCCGACAGTTCCCGAGCAGCGATTGCTGCTCCCCGGCCAACCCCCCCCAGTTTCTATACTGAGCATGACGCCATATGGTATGGAATAGCCCTTTGGTCAGTTTGGATCAACTCTTCTGGCTGTGCCCCCTCCCAGTTTCTTGTGCACCTGGCAGAGCATGGGAAGCTGAAAAGTCCTTGACTAGCATAAGCAGTACTTAGCAACAACTAAACCATCAGCGTGTTATCAACATTCTTCTCCTACTAAATCCAAAACGCAGCACTATGCCTGCTACTAGGAAGAAAATTAACTCTATCCTAGCTGAAACCAGGACACTTGCCTTCCTGCCATGCCCTGCTGAGAAGACCCTGGCTCCCTGACAGCCCCTCATAGGCACTGTGGCTGTTGTTTGGTGCCGCCAAGCCCCTCCTTGTCCAAACAGAACCAGCCCTTGTGCTCCAGCCTCTCTGCCCAGGACGAATGCGCTAACCCCAATCATTTTGGTGGTCCTCTGCTGAACTCAGTCCAATTTACTGATGTCTTTCTTGCACTTGTAGGCCCCGTACGGGACATAGTGTTCTAGATGTAGTCTAATACATTATATATTTACCGTGTCAGTAGCACTCTAGAGGAAAAAATGATCTCTTTAGGTTAGGAGTGGTGTTGACAAGACTGTAACTGCTTACCTTTACCTATCGGGGGAAAAATACCTGCCAAAACTGGCATAATTTAACTACCTTTCTTCTTAAATGCACCTTGTAACCTATTTCAGAGAAACCAGAACACTTAAGAAGACATAATCAAATGCTCAATCTCTTCAGCCATTTTGGTGTAGGTTTCATATGGAGTTCAGCCTGTTATCTTAGAGCTTTAGTGTCTCTGTATTTCATATCAGTAAGCTGTTAGAAAGAGATTACCTGAGAAAAGAGGTTTTTTTTGGTTTTTTTTTTACTTTTTTGTAAAAACATCACTCATTATTTTTTGTTCTATTTTAAACCAGAAATGAATAATCTGTAAGGATCAAGACCTGCTCTTTTATGTTCTTTTGTTGTGTCATACTAGACTGCCACAGCTTGTTCTGTGAAGTTCTCTACTGAATAAGAGTGAAGTAAGCAGGAACTTACTGAGACGTCATTTCTTGCCTCTTCAGTCAGAAACGCATATGAGTTATTCCTGTGCTGTAAAAGAAAGGCCAAGTTCTAGAACTTACCAAAGTTTTCAAGAATGTTAAGAGAAAACTGAATTAAATTTCTTTTTCCTCTCCAGGAAGTAGGCTGGAATTCAGTCTCTTGTACTTATAAATGCACTTTCAGGTATCCTCCACTGTGTGTTCTTCAACAATGGAAATATTGTTTTGACTTTAAAGTGAATAGTTTCTGAATTATGGGGCTATTAGTTGAGGCTAAAGTTGCAGCTGGAGTTTCTTCCTTGACATCACCAGCTCTGCAAAAAAGAGCAAAGTGAGAAATGCTCCCTTAACATCTGGAGGTGATGACTGCAGGTGCTGTTTTGGAGCCAGGTGCATTTTTTAAAAGAAAATAAAATCCAAACCTATAATCTGCAGTAGCAAGTGATGGTATTTGCACTGTTATGCTGTATTTTTATTGAGAGATGGAAAAGAACCACTCAGATTAGATAAGACTAGCCAGAAGATTTTCCACTTGTGTAGGGAGACATGAATTATTTATTAGTCCTTCTGTAAGTCTGTTTAATTCCCATTCAGAAACTAGAAAAGAAAAAAACCCTAAATTTCACAGCATGGGAAAAATACTTGCTTAGTAAATTCTTGATAAAATAAAGTATAACCAAAACCGCCAGATAAATATGGTCTTATGAAGACCTTTGTAGTTCTTATGTTTAGTTTTTGGTGGCTATGCATATTGTAATAGCTAGTCTTTCTATATGCTCAGGATAATCCCACATGGCTTAAAAGTTGTGGAGTAGTCAAGAAGGCCAGATAAACCTGTGCAGAGGCTTAAAAACATTGCTGATCTTGGAAGGGAGTGTGATTGTGATTGAAGCTGCAAATCTGTCTACTTCTAAAACACGTCTCTTGTACCATCTCCTCACTAAGGAATTATCAAACCTAATATTGTGTTGATTGGCTTAAATGCTGGTTCTTTAGCCAGACCTTTTTAAAGTGGCAATCTTTATGCCCATCACCAGTGGTAGAGATGTGTTGTCTTTTAAATGACGTTACTGGTTATTGCTAACTTTTTGGTTAAGGGAAAAAAAAAATTGTCTCTATTTTAATATTCTTTCTTTATAATAGTTTCCATACTACCATCTTTGATATTTTCTTTTTGATACTAACAACATCTTAAGTCAACTTTTTGCCTTATCAACTTATGTTATCAAGCCTTCCATGTAAGTAAAATTGAGAATTGCCTTAAAGATCAGTATTTTTTCAGTTGATTTTGTTGAATACACTGTATCTTTCATGAGGTGTCTGTGAAATAATACTTTGCAAATTTGTAACCAAATGCAAATTTATGTAGGTTTTTTGGTTTTTAGTATTTCAGGTAGCCCATACAATGTATTTACTAACTCCTATTTTTGTGCAGCTGTAAATTGTTTCCTTATGCTATGACTGAAAGTAAGTTTTCAGTAAAAAGAAGTAAATATGGGTGAAATCTTTCAATGCATTTGGATTGTCAGTGTAGAGTAAATTAGTGTTAGATTACTATGTTTTTATCTTTTTTTCTGATTGTCGTGCTAAAAAGCTTTTAAATTCACCTACTGACAAGTCAGGAGAATTAATTTTTTGGCACCACTTTTTTATTAAGCCTTTTAGCTTGGTGTGTTATGAGGGACATGTATATGCCACGAGTAAGAGGGTGGCTCAGTAAGGAATGTTAATCTTTCTCATAAGCATTTTGATTGTTAAAGCTCTACTCAGCAGCAATAGGCAGAGAGGAAGAGCTATTGTCAGCCTCTCTAAACACATTCATCCTAAGTTTCTATTGCAGTATACTAATGATTTATCAGGGAAACAACTCTTCAATTTTGTTTTTGATGTGGGGCCCAAAAATGGAAAGTGTGGTGGTTTTTGATACACTACTTGCAACTCATCTTTAGAATTGTTTGATTTAGAGATTTACTTCTACCCTTGATATACAGGGGAATTGCAAGAATATCCAAAATAGTAGCAGAATTATGCTTTGAAGTATCAGTTTGCACAGTGTGTTTATTTCAGAAAACTAGTAAAATGTTCCTTGTCTCCAGAATTATAATGGGATTAAAATATTACACATTACCTATTAACTCTAAATTTTTACTAGAAAGTATGTGGAAGCATGCCTTTTTAAAAAAAAAAAAAAAAACAAACCCAAAAAGTCTTCAGATAAAGTGCAAATACGGACTCTGAAGCAGAGTTTTGTGAAGCAGGGCTTGCGTACCCAAATCAGGGTTGCAGGAAAGAAGGATGTTTAGACGTACCAATTTCATTAATGTCTCCAGCTGGCTTATGTAGTCCTTCAGTTTGAGTCCTAGCTGTCAGTCTTGGTCCTAGATGACTCCATGTTTATGGTGTAGCTCGGGTATGGGTCAGCTCAGGTATGTTAATTCTACTTCTAAGCCTAGTCTTGGCACCCATGGTGGGTGAGCATCACTGTGTCTCTCCTTCTTCATAGATGTAGCCCAAAGTAGTTTTTACACAATTTGTTTAATCTTGTAGAACCTGCCCATTAGAGGTATTACTACTGTTGATGCTAACTAGAACTTTTGTCCATAGTCCTTGGATAGAAAACAGGTACTGGAAGAAAGATGAATGTGCAAGTTTCTTTTAGCATTGATAAGCAAGGTGGAATAGCTGATCAGTTTGTAACAGAACTATGAGCAAAGAAGATGCTGGAGAAATGAACACCACGTTACCAGCTTTGTTCCCAAATGGTTTTAAATAAATTGCTGACATTAATTAATTGATATACAGAATATGTGTTCCTGTTTTGAGGAATCTAGATATCATCTGTCCAGATGAGTGTAGGACATTTTGCATTTTTAAATTTTCTTTTGGTCTTTTTTAGGTCCATAATATATTGGCCGAAATGGTCATGGGTGGAATGGTTTTGGAGACCAACATGAATGAAATTGTCACTCAGATTGATGCTCAAAATAAACTGGAGAAATCTGAGGTAAGAGGGATGCACTGTGTAGTTTCTAAACTAAAAACATGGTTGTAGTAAATGCATGCTATATAAAGCTGTTTGTCCGTCACTAGCAAACTATATACAGCTGCTTGCTTATAATGCTAAAATTGACAATGTATTGTTAGGTTAGGATGTCATACCTTTCATCATAAGTAATAATTGCTTAGAGTTGCTGCTGATTTAGTTTTTACTATTTGTATCTAATAGCATTGTGCGCCATTGCTATTGAGATACATCTGTAGTTCTCTAAGTTTCTCTTGCAGAAAGCATTTTATTTCCAATGTGTTTGTTACGCTGGACTAGTGACTATGACACTTAAATGAAGTTAGTTAAAGAACAAAGTGTGTATACAAAGACTACAGATTCCTGTCTGCTAGTATGTTTCTAGCACCTGAAATAAATGGCAGCATATTTAGTGTTACAATAATACTGCAACACAAAATAATAAATTGGACTGAAATGGACTAGATAGAATTCTAAGCCCAGTTTTTGACCCTTTAAAGTAAATATCAATTCTGCCATTTTGCTAATCTGAACATTTGGTCTTCAGTTGAGTAGATTTGAGTGGGGAAAATTATATTCTGTATATGCCAGTAACAGTCTGAGTGAGGGATACTCGCATAAGTTGTGGGAATCCCTTTTCAATTCAACAGTTGTTGAATTTGTGTTTAGGAAAGAAACTTAGACTAAGATAAGATTTTAGAATTACTTTAACTATGACACAGAATATGACTGTTCCTTTAACATCACCAGACATGCCTTGTAAGCCAAAATACTACTAATACATCTTAGCTAAATCTGTGATTGATTCTTATTGGTGAGAGTAATTCCACAGAAGAACACATCATCTGATTTTTCAAAGCATAATGCTCAAATTTCTAACCAAACCTTTGCTTGAATTGGAGACTGTTTCTAAGGTTGAAGTCAGCTGAGTAGATTGAAATACTGCAGGTGGCATAAATGTGAACTAAGTGACATTTTAAGAGAAGATGGAGGGAACTTCCTAGTTTTAACTTAAGCTCAACAAAGAAAGAAATTAATTCTTCAGCTTTTTTGTGGTACAATGTACACTGTTCTCCAAATTCTGCAATCTCACACTGCACCACTTCAAGTCTTTAAATACATTTAATTGTTTTGCACAACTTCCAAACTGTATGCAAGAACAAGACAACACTGTGAAAAACAGGAAGAAGCTAGGTATGCTATGGTACAATGCATGGCAGCCAGAAGGATTGTATTGTAGATCATGATGTCCAAAATGCGCATTTTAACATTTTTCTCAAACTCAGAGTGGGCCATTGATCACAGAGATGAATATTTGGAATTATTCTCATAATTTTTTTCTATATTTGAATAACTTCTGTGAACACATATTTTTCTTCATTTGATGAAAAAGTGTCCCAAAAGCTGAACTTGTTGAGCAGCTATGTTCTACCATGTATTATGTGCATCAGTTTTTAACTAAAAGCATTTCATTAAGGCATTTATTCTTAATTATGTGAATTCTGTTGCCAAATCAACTGTAGACCAGTCTCTGACTAGTCATCTGAAACACATTGATTTAATGCAGCCAGCTGCAATACTTCCTGTTTTCCATTATTCATCAGTAAGTCATTCTTCTAAGATGCTTTTAGTATAAAAATAGGTGGTAGAAGATATAAAAAAATCCATGTGGAGCTCAGAGCATATGCAAGGCAAATAGCAAATTGTTCCTTTACATTCAGCAATGAATTATAGAAGGTAAAGAAGTAGCAGTAATAAATTAAAATGCTTGGTGACTGGGATGGAGTGGAACATTTCACAGTCTGCTGAACACAAATTTTTTTTTTTTTGTTAGTTCAGTGACTGTTTCTTTTCAAATTTAACAGTTACTGTAATGCTGAGATACTTCACAATACCTGGTAACTACTTCCTCAGTTCATTAATCATTTGTTTCATGTATATCCACAGAAATTTCCTGATTGCTATTTCTTTTCCTTTTGTCTATTTGGTCAAGATTGTAAATCTTTCAACATGTCTTTCCTGAACATGTATTTTCAAGATACAAGCAAATCCAGTTCATGTAAATCAAAATCAGTAATAACTTAGTAATATTTCTGAATGCTGGTCACTAAGAAATCAAAACTAGTGGATCTTCTTAGTTTTCTTTATTTAAAAAAAATAGATTATTTTTAAAGTTTAGAAATTATTGATATGGTCTGCAGTTCATAGGACTGCCATCTATGCCACAGCACTCTCGCTTTAGTCTGTTTGGCTTGTTAGACCTCTGTCATCGTTCTTGCATCCATAAAATAGCTGCTTTAAGGTTAAATTGGCTTTTCTTTTAGAGCCAAAATGATGAAGCTAATAAAGTTGTAACTAAGCTACATTTTCAGAAATATTTTAAATTTTGTATTGTGCCCACCTGGCTTCCCTTAATATAAAAAATTTAGCCATTTGACATCAGGTATTTGTTTAGTTATGTATTAGGTTTCTAAACAGGTTTGCAGTTAGAATTTAATGAAGACAATCGAATCTATTAAATTCAAAAATATTTGAGCAAAGTTACTAACTCAAAGAATTTGTCAGTGCTTTCAACAGAGATTAATTATTTAAACCACTGTGAGGGAGTCCCTAGCTTTGATTTCTGATTCAGCTCTTATGTTGCTTGGATGGGCTACAAAGGAAATTCTATTTCTACCCTGAGAAATGTTGTCTTAAATGCATTTCCCTACCTTTCAGTTTAGTGTTTATCTGTGAATGGATTTCTGGTCAATCCTTCTAAAGCCAAAGGATCATTGTGATTAAGGGAGGGAGTTACTGGGAGAGGGGTCATTGGGATTTTATCCAGAGCCTCTGGAAGTATTGTAGGTAAACCTGGGCTACCTCTTCTCTATTTGGAGTGTTCAACTGCGTGTGATTTAGACTTTTAAGTTGGACCTCATTTTTTCCGAACCTCCTGATCTGTTCTAGCTCTTTCCATTCTTCTCTCTTACAGACCTTTATCTTTCAGTCTCCCAGACAGGACAGGTAGACAAAGGTATTGCTGATTTTTAGAAAAAATGTACTTTTAACAAAAAGGGAAAGCAAAATGATGTCAAAGGCAACAAATTATGTAGGCCAGACTCAAAAATTATGTGTAAAAATACCCATACTAGTCCTTGTAGCCTACTTTTTGTGCTAGTTCCTTCTTGTAGTTCCCTCATCTTTTTATTGGCTACAGTGTATTTTACTAGCTTTCCATTGACATCATATTTTTATTTCATTTCTCTTCCTGCATTTTAGAATTTAACTTTTCTTTGTATCATTGTTTAAGAAACAAAGGAATATGAACTCTTATGAATATTAAAAAACTGCAGAACTAATCTGAAAAAAAATTGAACACACAGATAACAAAATATGATCTGATGATGTAATAGAAATAGCTTCCTTATTGGGAGAAGTTTGTATCTGATAATCTAAAATAGGTAATTTTTTTTTTTTTTACTCTCTTGCTTCACCATTTAGTATTTCCAAATGAAAACAAAGAACTTTTACCTGCTTGCAAAGAGAAGTTTCAGAATAAGTTTCAGGTGAACAAAACTTTGGAAAAAACCCCAAAAAAACCCCAAAACCAAACCAAAACCAACAAACTCAAATAGTTTTATACATACAGAATACAATTATCAGTGCAATTTGTAAAGATGATGTAGAAATACCTCAGTTGATCTTTCAACCTTAAGCATATCAAACATAAAATGAGAAGGGCTGTCAGCATGTACTCAACTTCAGATGTACATTTGCTGCCCTTGCAGTCTGAATCACTGGATTTTGCTTTAAGATATCTTGGTAACTGCAGTCACTGAACATGAATATTAACAAGGAACTTAAAAAGGAGGAGGAAAATGTATGTTTGAAGTTTGGTTTATGGTCATTGTCCCCCATCATTTGCTGTTTGAAACATTTAGTTCAGCTCAACAGTTTGAATGTCAGTCAATGTTAATTGCAGTACTTCAAAATTCATTTCCACTCATTTTAAGTATCTGTGTATTCAAACTGCAGGTATTTTAAATAGCTGGAATCTTAAGCAGATGAAGTTTATTTAATTTATGAATAGTTTTGCTCTTTTTACATGAGCTTTCTAGGTAAAGTAATGTAATACCTTTAAGACTTAACAAGTATAATTCTGTAATTGGATTTAGTAGCATGAAGTTGTAAAGCATTAGCTAAAAATATTTTTGGGTAGTATGAAACATTTTACCTAAATTTGAAGTATGCTATAGCACATGAAGAAAATCAAGCAAATGACCTTCCTCTGCCTAATATGTCAACACTTGTAACATATAACCTGTATTTCATTGTAACAGTAGGGAGCTTGATTTCAGGTTCGTTGTGTTGTGGTTTTTTTTTCTTTTTATTTGTGCAAAGCTACTTTTCTTTTTCTCTGTTCTGCTCACACATATTCTGTTTTCATTTTTGGGTCTGGCAATGAAAAACAAACAAATAATTAATCATTCCCATCCATTACTCTCTTTGTGATTCAAGTGCTTAAAATTTCTAAGAGTATGTCTTAAGTCTTCTTATCTGTTTGGCCTCATTTTGATATACTTGCAGACTTCATTTTGTTTTTTCTCTAATTATGTTCATTTATTTAACTTCATAAGCAGGGGACATGATCATTCCTTTATATTATGTATTGCATCCTGTCATGATTTCATAACCCTGCTGCTTTGAAGTCATACTTGTTCTGGAAAGAAGCACTGGTATGAAACACCAGCAGCAGAGAGGTCCTAGTACCTCCGAAATATCTGGAAAAGGGTGGCTTATTTTGCAAAGCGTTAGCCTTCATTATTTTGTTTTCCAGTAGGCTGTATATTTTTATATGTTTATTTTAGTGATAGCTAGTTCTGTGTAGAGTTGTTTGGGATGGTGGTTTGAATCTTTTTTTTATTTGTATATGCATATTAACTACATTTGTGATGTGCAGTACTTTTTCCAAATGATCTGAATTTCTTCTTAAAGAGTAAAACAGTGTTTCTGAGATCACTTTCTTATAAGGTTATCGGTGGGGCATTATGAGAAAGGGTGACGATAAGAATGAAAATTGATTCCTATAGTGATAAATAATGACCTCAGTAAACTAACCACATCTCATATTTCTCACTTGATAGACTAGGACAAGTAGAATAAAAGTTGTGTTATTAAATGTGTCTGTTTCAATCTTTAAAATAGCATTATTGTTTTGCACATGTGGCATTGCTCTTTCACTCTAAAAGTATATGAATATGTTTACAAGTAATTTTTACAGTAACTGAACCTAAAATTTTAATATACAGTGTTTCAACATTAAAGTACAACCTTCAATAACAAATGAAATTGAGAATACAAAGCAGCTGTGGCAAAAATGTGGTGTATGGGCTTATTGTAATACTAGCTGTACGCAATTCGTACTGTATTTCTGAAATTTCATTAATACGTCTTAAGAAGTTTCATTTTCACTTGCTTAAGTCATTTGCTCGCTGTGACAGACAATTCATCATTCACTGCATGTTTAAAGCTTGCTACGTGTTTTGGTTTTTTTTTTTCCAAGTGGAACAGTTTTTTCTTTGCACCTCACCAACTTACCTGCTGAATTATTTGATAGAAAAGGCAGTTGAAACTTGTCCAGTTCAATGTTACAGTGATGGCTCTTTTAATCAGGTACCTCTATAAAACTCCTTAAAAGCACACTGGGCTGGAAGTACTTTTTGTAGTACCTTTGTGTTTGTAAATACAGTTCACTTTCTGTAAAATAAATTATAAATAAACAGAAGGACTGTTCACTGTTTGACATGCTAAAAAAGGAATGCTAAGGCATTCGGATATAATAACAACATTTGAAATAATGTATTAGTTATCCAGTTTGGGAGTTTAAGTACTTTTCAGTCATTTTATCCATTAGACATTTTTTATGAACTGTTTGCTCTCTCTTAGAAATACTGTATGACTGTATTGTGGTTGTTAGGGTTGACTTTACTTGTAATAAATAGCATTCTGCTATGCATATTATGTATACATTGAATTACAAACCCACTTAATATAGAGAATTCCAGGAGAAGAGAATGTAATAGTTTGAAAATCTCTACTCCAGCATATGATAGTGAAAGACAATCTCGCTGGCAAAAAAAAAGGTAATCTGAAATTCTTAGTACTTTTATCGGGGATCTTCGCTGATCCTGATGCAGAATGGTCCTCATGAAATGTGACTGTATAGGGGGGTGGAAGGGCAATGGTCATGTCAACTGTGGTATTTTAAATAATTCTCAATTGTGTCTCCATTGTATCCTATGCCATTGGGGCGGGAGGCAGGGACTGTAAGTCTGTGTAAAGAGGATAGCTGCAGGTAGGTAAAAGTAATGACCAGTTATACTAAAACTTTTATTTGTCCATTAAGAATAATTAACTTCCATTAAATTAGGGTAAGGAATCTCCATCCTAGTCACCTAGAAGGCATCTCTCTTTTGAATTGCCAGCCATGCCTGTTTGTGTGGACCATGTCCATCACTTACGATATTTTTCTGGTTTCCCATTGTTTCAGTTACAAATTGTATAATTCATTGCTTTTGTTACTGCTTTATTAGTACTTTCATCTTCTCTATAGAAAACAGTTTACATTGTCCCACTTCTGGTTTTGCTTAAAGAATTTTTCTCTAGTTACTGAATACAGAATTTAAAGGATAGAACCAAATAAAAAGGAAATGCATTTATTGTTTTATCTGATAAAACTTTACTGGTAGTTACCTTTTGATTTCAAATTAGTATTTCCAAGTTCTCAAATAAACTGAAAGGACAGTGTTGAGCAGTTTCGTATCTTCTGCACTGTTTTTTAATAAATAGCAAGAAATTGCAGTGTCTAATACTGCTCCTTTAAGATACTGCAGATTCAGGAATGCAAATTTGGGATACTTGCATTTCTTAATACTACTAGTGTTAGGTCCAGATTTTCCCCTTCATGAAGGTGTTCCAATTGAAACAGCCTCTGAAGTGAATGACCTGATAGACTTGGTGATGTTAAGGGAGACTAAGGAAAAAGAGGCCTTAAAAATACTTTTTTGCACCTGCTTAGTTTTACTTAGTCTGTACTTCTGAGAAATAATAATTTGGATTGTGTCAGGACCAAAGTGAGAGCAAATTATTTGGTTACATTAGAGACTTAAGATTTCCTGAGCTTTCTCTTCTACCCCCACATGCCTTTCCTAACTTCGGCATGTCTCATATGTGAGTGTTTGGTGGGGTGGATAACAGATGACTCATGGCTTTCTGGCTCTGTTCCTGGTACTGGGAATCCTCCTTTGACTAAAATCTAGGGATTTATGATGCTTTAGCCTTTGCACATGATATAAAAGGGTTAGTTCACAATCGGAAACTTTAACTGGTTTTATTTTGAGTATGGGTTGTTTTTGAAGAGAGAACAGTAAGTAGGATTTTAAGTGGAAATCCTATGTTAATTGAGCTTACATTTATTTCTTAAGAGTAGTAAAAGGGACAAATTTTTTTTTTTTTTGACAGCCTTCAAAAAGTAGAGTTGTTATCTGAGAAGCATATGGGGTATCTGTCTCCTTTTGAACAGTAATGCAGGTGGACACCATGGAAGTCAGGTTTACTCCTTAGTGATTATAACCTGTAATTGCAATGAATTTCAGTGAAAATCAAGAATCTGAAAAGGGTATACTTTGAGCAGTAGTCACCTACCAACGCTATTGAATAATCAAATATGACACAAACTTTTCCAGAAGCTTTTCTTCTTCTGTTTTGCTGTATTTCTTGCTGAGAATTATTTTATCTGCAAATGCACTGGTTTCTTTGGTCTTTGACACTCTTATAATGAAAGACCTTCCATTTCTACAAGTTTAGTCTTGTTTAACCAGTTCTTAGCATGTTGCTTTGTTTCTTGTGGATTGTTCCTTTTCACTGGGCCTGCAAGATGCTACATGCTAAAACTATAGTAGTTGCTGAAAATCACTTTGTGATTTGTACAGGTTTTTATTCTTTTTGAATATTTTTAATCCTACTTTTAAAACATAAGTTATTTTTTTACATATTCACAGAATTTGGAATATGATGTCTTTTTCTGCAAATAAGAGCTCTGTTTTTAAAATGTTCCAGGCTTCCCCCGCTCCCCACCCCAGCAAGAAAAAAATTATGGCAAGCCTGAAGTAAAACCACACAGCTAATTCTAAATACACATAGAGAACCTGAACATTTAGGAGAAAGACTTCCATACTTAAAATGAATAGTACCTTTTCTACACAGCATCAAACACAGTAACAACTTAATTATTAGCCTTTTTTTAATAGTCCTTAAAATAACAACGTTTTAAAGAGGTGTTCTTCAGAAGCAGTAGGGAAGGACCATGTTCTGATATCTTCAGACCTCTGAGCTGTAAATCATCTTTATTAGCATTTCAGTAGCATACCCTAGTGTGTAAGCTTGGCAGTTATTTTATCTAAAAGGCAGAACTGAATGGAAGTCAGTAATGAACTTACTTCTGTATTGTAAAACTTGCGTACAGAAAGGCTCTGGCTTTAAATGAAGAGAGACTACATACAGTAGAGAACTTCAATACAAAATAGGTACTTCAATGTTTAATTTGGCATAACCAGGTTATTATGTAATGTTCCAGTGTGCCTGGGGGCTGCAGATATGTTAGCATATAATTAGATACTGTGGGACAACAGATTACTCCAGTTGGTCTATAGAAATTATCTCTCTGCATGCTCTTTATCACCCACAAATACAAGGTGTTTATCCTTTTCATTTTAGGCTAAGCCACCTTGAAATACCTTTTTTTTTTTTAATATATATATATTCATTTAGATAAGTAACATGGTTAAACTGGCATTCAGTAGCTTGTTACTTTGAGGTTACATATTCTGAACCTGTAACCAATGTTAGTCAATTGTGAACCATGCGAACTTCTAGAGTAGGTAAGAGACAAAGCACATTGGACTTCAAATACCTCAAGATTGTCTTTCTATAACCTATACATTACACATGCTTGGATAAGCCTCCTATTCCTCCCTGCATACTTTTCCATCAAGTTGACATTACATGTTTTACCATATAAAAAGGAATGTGTGAACTGTTTTCTCTTTCTGCTTTAATATTTCCAAATAACCCATTTCATTCCAAACACAATTACCATCTGGTCTTTCTAATTGTGTAACCATGGAAATACTTGAAAAGTTAGTTGTCTGTGTATATTGCTAGTGAATCTTCTTGTGACCAACTTTGCCTGACTTGCATTTTTCCTCACTTTATACACAGGCTGGTTTAGCAGGAGCTCCAGCCCGGGCTGTTTCAGCTGTAAAGAATATGAATCTGCCAGAGATCCCAAGAAATATTAATATTGGTGACATCAGTATAAAAGTGCCAAACCTGCCCTCTTTTAAATAACATGGCTACTCCAGGTAAAACCAAGGAATAAATGTAATAGAGATTTACCGCATAATTGTTTACTAAATAAACAACTTGTCTAACTTTTACTGTTTGGATAAAACTCAAGGTACTGTATAGACATAATTTGAAAAATCTGTGTGTGGAGTTGAATGTTGCTTTTGTCTTGTTTGTGAAATTAAAGAAAATGGGTAGTTCCCGTGTGATTTCTAAATTACATTCCTATGCCCTTGTAAGGCATATCACTGTGTCTTGGCTGCTGCAGTATTTTGGGAAAGTATTTAACATGTTCTTTACTTTGTATAACCTATAATGCTGGTTTTTTTGTATATTCACTAAGGTCTATAATTAATGCATTCCTTAAGTACTTCTGCTGTTTGTCATGATTATTTAAGACTTAAGTGCAAATGTTGCATGAAAACATTAAACTCTTGTTTTGTTTAAATAAAATCATAACAAACTGGACTTCTAAATACCTGTTTGTCTGAAATCTACTCTTTGCAATAAATCACATTATTTCCTATTCATGGAGCCAACTGACTATATATAAATACTGTTGTAGCAAGCATTAATGTTGTAGTTTAATCTCTGAAGGAATTACATGGGGGTATTTTGTTGAACATACTGGCTCTTTACATTTCTCACAAAAGCTGTTCATTATTATTCTGAAGGAAAAACTGCCTTTACTGAAGATCCCATGACTTCTGTTTACATATAGATGCTGAGAAGATACTTACACAATCTGATAGACTTTCCCTGATGGTCTGACTTCGTTTTGGGAAAAAGGGTCTCTGCAGTTGCTGTGTGCGTTGTGAGCTGAGGAGATTGGGCAGCTCAGAACTGTAAATGTGAGTGTATCAAGCAATGTGATAAAGAAAGGCACTCTGGAAAGATAAGTGAGGATACTTTAATAGGGTCTCTGTGCCTGGTGACATCTGTGATTCTTGTGAGATCTGTGATACGTGGAGAATCAGATTTATGAGACAGTATTGTCAAGACCTCAGAAAAACGTAAGTGCTATCACCTCTGTGTAAGTTGCTCAGCTCTTAAACTCTTCCGTGATTAAAAAAACCCCACCTCTTCTGTGATTTAAAATAAATAAAGGGGGGTAGTGGTTGGTTTTTATAATCATGCTCCTAAGCTCTGTGTGATGTACAAGTCTGTTTAAATGAATAATAAAAATATCATTGGGCTATTTAAGAATGCCTGTAAAGTTTTCTTCTCCAAAAAAGTATGCAGTTAATACTGTATATGGAACATAAAATAATATTGTATCAAGGACAGCACATTTCAGGACTAGTCTGAGAGGTCCTGTGTTACTGTCCTGGTTTTGGCTGGGACAGAGTTAATTTTCTTCCTAGTAGCGGGCATAGTGCTGTGTTTTGGATTTAGTAGAAGAATGCTGATAACACACTGATGTTTGAGTCGTTACTAAGTACTGCTTATGCTAGTCAAGGACTTTTCAGCTTCCCGTGCTCTGCTAGGTGCACAAGAAGCTGGGAGGGGGCACAGCCAGGACAGCTGACCCAAACTGACCAAAGGGCTATTCCATACCATATGACATCATGCTCAGGGTATAAACTGGGGGGGGGTTGGCTGGGGGGCAGCAATCACTGCTCGGGAAGTGGCTGGGCGTTGGTCGGTGAGTGGTGAGCTGTTGCATCACTTGGTGGTTTTTGCCTGGGTTTTGTTTCTCTCTCTCGTCGTTCTCCTTTTTAATACAACTTTTATTACCATTATTATTATTTTGTTATTATTATTTCAGTTATTAAACTGTTCTTATCTCAACGCATGAGTTTTCTTACTTTTGCCCTTCCAATTCTCTCCCCCATCCCACGGGGCGGGGAGGGTGAGCGAGTGGCTGCGTGGTGCTTGGTTGCCAGCTAGGGTTAAACTGACAGTTGCTTCCAAAATTTGGATTTGATGTAAACCAAGCATACTTTCCCTTTGAGCTGAATGTTAAGACATACTCCATAGGATAAACTGGGAATCACATCACATTCTGTTTGATCTATAGTAACTACAATTGTTGCCTTTTGAGAGCATTTGAGAGTGAAAAAGAGAAAGATAATTTATTTTTGAAGTAGAAAATCTGATACAATCCAAGGAACTTCAATTTATTTCTTAAGGGGGGGAGGCGGAAACTTCATGTATATTGTTCAAGTGACATGTAATAAGCATCAAGTAACACTATTTTAAAAATGTTTTTGAAAACAGAATTGCCCTCTCCATACATCTTGAAAAGAATATTTATTCTTCCAAATTAACTTCCTTAGTTTGAGGCTTCAGGAAATTTCCGGTGCGGTTTAACTAGAACACTGCCACTTTGTCATTTCCACTGAAGAAACTGAGAGAATAAAATGTGCAGCATTTTTTTTTTCCCCTATGAAGTGGAGTATTCTTTAGTATTCCCAAGTTAGACAGCTTGGCTAGTACAAGTCTGTAACTGTTATGATTTCATCTGCTTTTGCCAACTTTTGTTTTTCTGCTTAATGCATAGACCATGTGACATTCAAAGTAAAGATGTTGACAATTTTCTGTGTTGTTCCCCCATTGAGGATTTAGCTAGTGCTGCTGCCGCTGGATAAATAGGAAATTTTGAAACATTTGGTGCTCTGACCTACAGACAGTTCTTCTGGCTGTTTGTGAAATGAGCTCACAATTTCAGAAATTCTTCCAAGTCCTCTATCTTTTTTGTCACTTTTTTCCCTCTGGTTCATTTTCAGATTTGTAAGCTTATGTAGTTAAAACATTTTTCATTCCTCGCAGAGAAACCTTTTCTGGGTTTATTTGAATAAAACATTTTCCGAAATCCTCAGAGAAAGTATGTCTGACATATGTCTTGATATTTCAGATTAATTTCTCACCTCTTCTCTGTCAATAGCCAGGCTTTCATTCATTTTAGTGGCTAGATCTTAGCTCTTAACAATTATAAAGCTTTTTTTTTTTTAGGCTTTGTGTTTTTCATTACTGTTGCTTATACTACCTTTCTCCTGCCTGACAACATGGCTTCTGCCAGAAAGGATTCTTCTCTGGACAGCTCATAGATAGCAGACTTTTCAAGAGACTTCTCTGTTTGTGACTGGCCAGCAAATATTTAATGCAAGGCTGTGACTAACAACTGGAGCTTCCTACTCAGAAAATCCTTGGATGGGAAGAAATTAATTATCAGATTTTCACAGTAAAATTGCACTTCTTTCAAAGAGAAATTTGCTCGCCCACAGAAGAGTTACCATACAGAGAGCCTGAATGGTAGTGTTTTTTTCTTAAATAAAAACAGATTGTATGACAATGTGGGCTTCCTCAGGGTAGCTGAACCTGTCTGTTTGCCACCCCTTTGCCAGAAGAGTGTCTTTAGCTTGCCAGGGGAGATATCCTCTTACCATGTCATTTGACACTGCCAGGGCTTAAACTAAAACCAGTCAGAGGAAGATGGGATACTTGATTGTTAGAAATGATGGAAGTGGTATTTTTACTCTTGACCTTCTAGGGCTTGCCTTGTGTTGCAGATATTCACGTTTTCCATGATGCTGATGCGGTTGTATTCATCACCTTCATGAGAACGATGTGCCTTTTCAATTCCTTCTCCTGTTTTCACCAGTGTCCTCTCAACTACTGCGTAGGATTTAAAATGGAAATAAGCTGTGGGCTGTAAAGGATTAAGCTCTTGCTTATAAATATAAATGTTTTTAATGCTTTTGTAACAACAAGAAGAAAAACCCTTAACATATATATATGTGTGCGCCTGTGTGTGTGTATATATATATAACATCAGTCTTTTGCATTAGCTGTTGCTAAAAAGGAGAAGTCATCTTGAGTCATCCTTTAGCTGCAGAAGCCAGGCAACTAATTTGCCATAGTCCATGTCCATACAGCCTGCCTTTTAAGTGAGGTTCATCAGGGTGCCAGCATATGTAAATGAATCACTGAAAGCCATTTTTCCTAACTCTGGGCATTTCTTAGAATTACAAATGAAACATTATTAAACAATCGCTGATACTATTTGGTACTTACGGTATCTGAGACAACACCTCGTGTTCATTTCCCACATTAGGTTTTCTTCCCTATTCAGTTCAGTTTCTCTGCTAGGGAAATTCCCTGGGGAGAAACCTTTCATGTGATCACAGCAATTTAAATGTAGTAGGTATTATCTGTACTACTTTTTGATAGTCCTGGATAAATAATGCACAGAGATAATTTTAAGGAGACTGTAGCATTAATAATACAAAGTAGTAAATAAGCCTTCAGGGTGTCTTAACTAATCTGTTTTTCTATTGTCAGAAGGTTCCTGTATCACAGGTGATTACTTGTCTCAATATTCCACAAGGTAAGTATTTTCCACGTTTGTTTGTGTTCTGGGGATGCAGGGTGAAGTGCCCTGAGAAAGCAAGTTTGAGGGTTGGGTGTAGTGGCTGTTCAGATTGCTTGTCTCCAAAATGTGACTGTCTCTCTCATTATGAATTATGCCTTTCAAATTCAGAGATTTTTACTGTGAAATTTAGTAATGGGGAGAAGATTAAGTCTGATTAGCCCATGAGAGCAACTGCTAGTTCTGGCAAGTAATTTTTTTGTCTTTGAGAAGAAAAATTATTTTCAGGGGTACAGATGCCCTCTCAGGTATTGAGAGGAAAGGTGTTGGAAGCATTTTCCTTTCAGAAGCCAAACACTTTCTCTGAAGGCCCATGTAGAGCAAGCAGACAGATGATTTTCTTCCTTCTTGCAAGATGGATTCTTCTAAACAAATGGAGAAAGGGCAGAAAGGATAAAAGTTCCACAGAGTGAGTGGATATTCCCAGCTGCCTCCATAGACTTGAAACAGCAGACAATTTTCCCACTGGGGCAGGGGCAGTGAATACTGCTGAGAAAATCTTTTGACTCTTTTTCACTAAAAGAGAAGTATCTCATGTTAGAATCAGCTGAGAATGCTGCTGCAGTATTGACAGCACAGACAGTCCAGGTACTGTGTCAATGCACTCCCTTCTCCTCCCTGAACAGTGAAGTACTATTTTGAATATATTTTGAGCAGAGGGAATATTTTGCCACATTACAAGTGTATACAGAATTCCTCCTCTTAAACAGATGTTGTTGCTCTGATTTATTCTGCCTGACAAGAATGGGTGGAGGAAAATGTCACTTGTTGCAAGGGAGGAACAGGTTCAAGCCAGAAACTCAAACTGGCACTCCCTTCCTGTGAGCACATTTGACCTTTTCTTTCTAGTAGCACATTCCAATAAATGCTAAAATTGGTCTTGAGTTTTACTTAGGCCTATGCTGACAGCCAAATGGGAACTTGCTAATGTTCTAAGGGTTACCTCATAAAGCTCCTTGATACTGAATTCTAGCGTATGCAGGGCATAAAATACTGAAGGAACTGGAAATTAAAATGCCTTAAATCAAATCATTGTCTGTTTATAACTGTTAAAGAAAAACAGAGCCTAAGTCTTGCACAAAATATATTTCTCAACATCTGCACAGAGCAGTCATAATTTTACCTGGAGGAAGGAAAGCAGCCAAGTACTGCCAAAACTGACTAAAAGTGAACAGTTGATTTCACAAAAAAATAAATCTTTTGTTATTTACTTTTATGATTATCATAACAAATCGTAAGTCTCTTCCTCTTTCATTTTATGAAATTATCTGTCCTTGCAATTTTGGTGTTCGGTTTTTACCCCAAAATGCTCAATGAGCTCGGGTACTCTTATTACCTCTGTTCCATGGGTGGAAACTCAAAGGCAGTCGTACTACTATGTCAGCTTAGCAGCCAGATTTCTTGTCTGCAGAAGTTTTGGCCTTGTGGTGCATTAGGAGTGCTGTGACAGTGTGGTCTGACCGGGTAGGAACTGCAGGTCAAGACATACCCTCTTTGTGCACACTGACCATGCCTGTGGCTGGAGTGCTAGAGGCGTTTGAGTTGATCTGTCATCCATCCTATGACGCAGAGTGACAGGCACACCTGTGCTATATTCCACTGCTTTCCTGCCCAGTTTGGCTCTTCTGAAACTCAGCAGCACGCACAGGCTCCAAGTGTCCCTTTCTGGACTGACTCTGCTGTCCGGCCAGCCAACAGCACTGCACCAGGAGTGGAGCAAATCCCCCTCCGGATTCTCTCTGAACAGGACTATAAACATGTCACCAGAGCTGGAGCTAAAAGCAGACCTGTAATGATGACTGTGAGCTGCTTGGATAGACAAGTGCATGGACTCCATGTTTTCTTTTGGCTTTCACAGTCCAGTCTGGACTGTCTTTGATATGATTTTCAGCACTCAGCCAGCAGAGTTGCTGTGGGACACAAGTTGAATTTCACAGCTTTAGATGTTTGCAGGGTACCTGCATGACCCATGTGTATGGCAGGATACCTGCATGATCAGTGCTCTCTGTGTGCATCTAAGAAAGTTTTGCCTTTGGTGTAGCCATGGTAAGTGGCACCCACATCTTCTCCACCAAAGGCCCATCCCAACAAATTTGACCAAGCAATCTGCAAAGGTGCATAGAAAGAAGCAAAACTGGAATGGACTCTGCATTCAAAATAGTCTTTACAATAATTTGTTGTGCTGATGTGTGTCAGGACAGCAGAGATCTTTCATGATTCAGCCAGCCATCTTGTTCCCAAGTGAGGTGCTGTTTTACTTGACATCAGAAATTGTTTGGGTCACCCTAGGACAGAACTCATGGCTCTGTGCCTCTCTGAGACACCCTGGCATCTGTGTCTCATAGACTAGCCTGCCTGCGTCTCTGTACAAAGTCGTCTTCAGCAGGGAGTGCTGGCTGGCTGTCATTCTTCTATGTCTTTCCAGGACAGGTATCATCACAGATACTTCCAGCAAAGGCCAGTAGGGCACATCCTGGCTGCCATCCCTCTGCAAGGTGTTGTGCACTGGTTCAAGAGGTGATTGCCCTGGCAATATATAAATACACTGCTATACAGAAATATGTTAATACAGGCATCTGCATCCTGGCTCAGGTTTCCCCTGCTCGTTTAAAAACAAGGACAGATAAGTGTTGGTTATGGACAAGCCCTTATGTAGACCTGCATACTGGAGTTGTGGTGCAGGCAAAGGAGGGAGAAAGTTAATATGAGAGCCTCTTGTCAGAGGGTGACGTGAGTTTGTAGTATGGGACTGGTTGTCTGAGGAAGCCTCATGAGGTGTTACAGTTCTCCCAGGTGGTACAAGGCTACACAGAAGGCCTGATTTGCAGCTCTCCAGCAAGAGAAGCTATTGCTGAGATGATCTTCAGGAAAAAAACAAGAGCAGGTAGGAACATCCAGAGCATTTTACAATTTAGAGTCACCCAGGAAATCTGTAGCAAGGTAAGAAATAGTACTCATCCTTTTCCTGCTGGCATCAGTGCAACAGATTCCAAAAGCTTAGAAATATCACCCCATTAAATGAGCCCCCTTGGCCCTGGAAATACCAGTTCTTAGGAATCTGTTACAGCCCATTTAAGTAGTTTAATGCCACTATAGGATCTTTTTGGTTTAAGTTAGATTGCGGTTTGCTAAAATACTCATATCCAAGCATTGTGGGTTAGCACAACACAAATCACAGCTGTCCTGGCTGTGTCCCCTCCCAGCTTCTTGTGGACCCGCAGCCAACTCACTGATGCAGCAGTGTGAGAAAAGTGCTTACGGTGCATGAGCACTGCTCAGCAATAACTGAAGCATGGGTGTGCTATCTACACTGTTTTGGTCACAAATCCAAAGCATAGTACCATATGAGCTACTTTGAAGAAAATTAACTCTATCCCAACCAAAACCAAGAAAATAGCAACACAAGTAGTAGGATGAGGGAAGAGAAGGTAGTAAGGTAGTAACTCAATAAGGCTTTGCATTATGCATGAAGTCATTATTTTAAATTAATTTTTTCATAAGTATGTATGTGAAGGGCTTCCTGCTAAATCTCACTTGGGTTTCCCTGGAGGGAAGTATTCAGGAAAGGGCTTGGGTGAAATGAAATTGGTAGTTTACAGAGCAGCTTAAAAACAATGCTGCCCAAAAGAAAAGCCAGAAGGAAAACAAGGGGTAAGGAAGGTTGTAAAAGAAGTTGCTAAACAGGTTATTTTATAATCTAGGGATAAAACTGTGACAGAGTTGTGAAATAATTTATTAGGTTAACTGAGATATATAGGAAAATGGACAAGCTTTTGCAAACCCAGATCTTTTTCAGGTAAAGACGAAGGCAGCAAGATTTAAACTGAACTACTTCTAAAATATGTGTGTGTTTTCCTGACCGTTGCTGGTTGGTCTAATTTTAATTTTCTGACAAACATTTATCTAAAGCTGACATGAGCGATAAGGAAGCAGTAACACAAAAAGACACAAGAAGGAAGCAAATGGATTTGAATATGAGAAAAGAGAAAACTTGCTGTTTCTTAGTAAGTGCTACATAGTATTAAAAGTGTTTGCAAACATAAGAAATTACTTTCACCATATTTATGTGCTTTCTGACACAAAACAGGTAATAGGGCTGCTGGTGGGATGAATATTCAAGGTGTGTAGTGGTAACAGATGAGTTCCCTAGCCTCCCCTTTCCCCTAGCCCCCTCCTAGCAGTACTACCTAATAAGTTAATGACAGGCTAAAAGGAGAGGAGGGTTGGATTCCTTCAGCATGTATGTTAATTTCACTGCTAAGAGTCTGAGATTCCCAAGTGATATTTCCATTTAAGAAAATTTCTCTCCTGTCCACCCAAAGGATGAACAGTATTCCAAAGTCACTAGGTTTCCTTGGTTTCCAGTTTTTCAAGTTTTTAGATATTATTTAGATTTCTAAGAACTGAAATATAAAAGCATATAAAGCAACACGAAGTCTTTTGATCAAAAACAAGAGTGAAAATAACAGGTTGTTTCATCCTTTAAAGGTGTATTTAGCAATTCAGCTGTTAGGTCTTCCTCTCCGAGTTTGCCTGTAACGGTGTATAACACCCACTCACTGTTTGATGTGCACTGTGGCAGCCATACCTGTTCTTAGGAGGACACACTTGTGGAATTTCAAATGCCTCTCCTGGTTGTTCCCACTGGCCTTCCTCATCATTTTTTAGCAATGAAATTCCCAATAGCAGTTCAAATATATTCAAAAATAATGTTGGGAAGGTGGCACCATTTGAAAGGGCTAGAATCACTGCTGGAGATGAGAAGGGTTATAAGTGAGTTTTCAAAGTGAAGGCACACACTTCCTCCCAAAGCTGATCCCGTGGATTGTAACTCTGTTAGCTGGAGATGGCACCATTAGCGCCAAGCCAGGATTCATTAGCAGAACTAAGGAAACTGCAGCCTCTGATGAGCCCTACAATGCATAGCATGTGCGTGTGTGTCTGCTTTGTGTCGTTCAGTCATGCAATTGCCGTTCCTTCCCCGTTCCTTCCAGTTTGGATGGGGACTGCGTGCAGCCCCGCGTTGCTGAAAGCCCTGCAACGGCTGCGGACGTGCTACCGTGGCGTCGGGCTGCAGACCCACCCTGTGGTGGATGGCAAAAGCAGAGCTGTGTCTGGACAGCAGTGGGGAGGCTGAATGTGGGATGTTTCAAGTTAGAACAGTAAAGAAAAGAGAGACAGTCCATCGCCAGAAGATGTGCTGCCAGTGGCTTTCCACTTTTTTAGTCTTTTTATTACATTTAAACCTTATGCTGAAGGTTTGGGAGTTTCAGTGACTAATGACCAAACACAGACCTGTTTAGCACACAGAGTTTCAGCACAGGGCCAGTGCAAATATATTATAATACGATTTTATGTTGTCCCCAAGTTAAATATTACACCATGTGTTTCCTTTGCCTTAAAAAAATTGTTCTCTTTTCTCCTCCCTAAGAGTTTCTGGGTTTCAGTATAAAAAAAACCCTCTATCCCTTCCTTCAGAGTTTTCACAGAGATTGTATTCTTGGTAAAGATTTAGCAGGTGAGAGTTTTAGGGAGGCAGTTCAAGCAGAGCGTTTTTTTATAGGTGGTCTGATGGACAGCTAGGGTTCACAGCCTCATGTTTAGACAGATCCTCTAATCCGCTGGCTCACAGCGCACATGGGGAGCTGCAGATCCCCCATTTAGCTGGACAGGAAACTGTAACTCCAGTTTTTCTGCATGAGGTGCTATTTAGCTTCCTTGCTTGGAATCAGGCAAGAGTCTGTTTGTGACAAAATCCATTAACTTAATGGATCAAAAAGAAAGAAATACGAAACTTGGGGATGGGAGTAGAAACTGAAAAAGGGAGTTTCTTGGCAAGGAGAGACTGGGAGTTGAGGACAGTTTGGGAAAAACAATTTGAGAGAGAATTGGTGGAGAAAGTCATGGGAAGGAGGACAGGCACACAGAGGGCATATGAAGAAATTTCTGAAGAAAAAACAGAAAGATGACTCACAAGTGTAGGATGGGAGAGTAAGAATCAAGATGCTACTGGGAGGTTCTGCTGCACAGGGTGAAGTTCGCTGGAGGACTGCCAGATGAGAAAATCAGGAAGGGCTGTGACTTTGCTGCGGAGCCGTTTGACTGGATAAACAATATGGATCCTATCAAGCCACTGGGGAGGTCTATGGGGGAAATTTTCAGACTGCTCTGCAATGTAATCTCCAGGTGGACAGACTTTTCTACCATAAATAGAATATTAATACCAAACCTGCATCTATTCTATTTTGTGAACAGAGTAGTTGCTCCAGAATAAAATCAATTTTATTCATGCTAGAGAATTTGCATGCGTTATGCTAGCATATTTGTCAAAGTATACAGGCCCAAGTGAGAGCTATAAAACTTCTTGGTCTTGGAGTGAATACATAAAAGTTGTGTTGTTTTTATTAGTGCATTGGTTTAGTATAAACTTACAGTTAAATGGTATTGCATGTGCCTTTCTTGTTATGAAATTGTTTGGGTGGAGGGACTAGTAGAGAGAGGAATGTGAATCAAGGAAGGGCTCTAGGGGTTATTGCTGATGCTTATGGAGGAAAATGGGAACAGAGATCTACTAGAAATTCATTAACTTGTGAAATTTCTAAGCTAGTGTGCACAAGTAGCCTCAGGAGGGAGATTAGATAGATAGATAGATAGATAAAAGTACAATAATTTATTTTCCTACTACTTCTCTAAACTCTTTTTCTAACCATGAAAAGGTACTTTGTCCAAGCAGAATAAACCATAGCCTTACTTACATGACAGTTTTGCCAAGATGACTCTGCAGCATACACCTGGTCTACCATTACATGGTGATTGAGGAATAATCACAATTGTCATAATTAAATGTAATTTATCATGCTGTCTCTGCAGTTTAAAACAACAATGCCCATCCCCCAACACAGATACCCACACAAAACTTCTGATTTAGGTAACCTCTGTTCTCTTTCCTGTGTTTTCCTAATGAACGCAATCTTACAAAAGTTAAGCAATCAGGAAGTTAGAGTTGTAGCTGTCTAAACTGCACTTCTAATCTGAAAAATCATATGCCCCTGGTCAAGAAGTAGTAGCCTGCAAAATGTTGATCCATAAGAGGTTTTGAAGACCATCATACTTGAATCCCTGTTTTAAAGCTTGGGGTTTGTTTAAATGTGTTCTCTTTTCTGTCCCTTTTATTATGACAATAGCCTTGAAAAGTAGATTTTTAAATGTTTTTGAGCTTGAGGTGGTTTGAGTAGGTGTGACTGGGATGTTTTCAGATCTATTTATGTAGTAATAAACTTACTAAGCTCCACCACACACAGCACTCATACCACTTCACACAACCAGCAAAGAGGCAGTGTTACTTCCTTGTGTAGCGCTTACGTAGTGACAGTATAAATGTCCCCGTATAAAGGAGATTAAGGATTGTGACCTTGGCTGTGATGATGCACTAATGCTGCTTAGTGATCGGCTGTGCTTGTGGAAAGGAAAAGGGACAAGCACACTGTTTTTTGAAGAGGTTGACGGGCTTCAGGCACATGGAAGTATCCTATTAATTCGCACTCTACTGTGACTCACTGCTATAATTAGAAACACACTGTGTTTTTTCATATCCATAAAACTAATGAGCTTAACTTACTCCTCCTTTAGGAATATGGAGACCCATCTTGTGTTTCAGGGGATCACAAACAAGGCTGGCATTTTCATAGTCAACATCATTGTTTATTTAGAAATGTCATAATTTCCTACCACATAGTATTCCCCAAATGCAACCACTCATAAATCAATACAGAGCAACTTATTTATCTTGGGAGAGAGGCATCAATTCAGCAGGTTAGGAATTTTGCAAAATAAGAGTTTTAGAAAATGGTGATTAGTTATGACCACAGCTGTTAATGAGTGAATCAGAGTTGATAGGAATTTTTGCTGAGGGTGTTTACTGCATGCAATTTTTGCTTAAAACCAAAGGAGCTTCCAAAGTAGCACTTGTGCGTGGACTGCTGATGCCCTGCAGTCAAACAGTAGTTCCAATAGCAAAATGTTATTCTCTACTCTGAGCTTCTCATTCTCTGTTTCTTTGCAGGAAGTCTTGAAGGATCTTGGTTTTCTCCCTGAATGGAACAGGATGAATTTTCAAAGTTTGAAAAGTTTCCAGACACTCCTAACTGCTTCTGAACTGTAACTGTCTTAAGATGCAATCTTTTTTAATTTTACTAGTAAAACTTACAAAATACCTGCTAAGTCATATTCAATAAAGGTGACGTACAATGTTTATTTTTATTGTATGTTTTCCTAGCGAAACACAAGTATGGGAATTAAGGTAAAACACTGCATCATGAAGACCTGGATTGTGAGGATGTTAGTCGGGTTTAGCACGACAGGATGTTTCAAATGTAGTCATTTGGAATGACCAGTCTGAATTAGACTCATGTAAGAAAGTCATGTATGATAAACAGATTTTCACTATTAGATCCTAGTGATATGAAGGTTTACATCAGAATTCAGTGCAGGTTTTTTTTCCACCTTTGTATTTTATAATTTAGAAGAAAAAGGTGTGTTTTTTCAAGTTTTCACTTTACAGAATTGTTTCCAGTTTTTGTGATTGAGACTGATTTTGTTGGATGTCAGTACATTCCATATTTTATAAATATATGATTCTGAAAGGCAATACATCACAGTGCTTGCTGTAGAGTAATATGACTACTCCACCATAAAAACAGTGTGTTCCCCCAAGATCCAAGCAAACAAAACGTGTTCTGTATTTACTTCATGGGTTCAACCACAAGAAATTTGACCTTCACTTAATTTGCATGTTTTTTCGCCGTTTGAAAACATCCAACATCCAACACATTCATCTATCTTGTATTAAAACCACTATAAAAGATTATTGTTTCAGTATGTAACATCTCAAACTAATACAAGTGGAGCATTTTTATTTTCTGTATAATGCAACAGCAAAAATCCAGTCTTCAAAAGATAGAGAAGATTCTTAGTTTCAGGTGGCAGTTAATGCTTTACAGGAAGAAAGGTGCCTGTGTTTATGATTACCATTATTTGTTTATATAAAACATCATAGCTTTATATCATTCTTCATATCCCTCCAACTTAATTTACATTATGAAGGTTGTAGGGTGAGGTTACAAGCCAGATTATTGATTTTGCTAGTTTATACCACCTGCAGATTTTTCCTCTTTAGTCTTTGGTACAAGGAAATGGTGGGATCAGGAAATATAGAGCACTGACCACAGAGAATGTAGGTTTCAAAAAAATCATGCTAGTTTTAACAAAATACAAAGTTGAACTTTTCAGCAGTGCCAGCCATTCAGGACTTCATCAGTGGGAGCCATTAGTCTGTATAGCTGCACATTGGGAAGGAAACCAACAAACCTGCAATTTACATTTCTGAGAGTGAGCAGTACTGATCAAACCAGCTTCCTTGACATCCTTGCACCTCAGTACATAGGACTGTGACAGGAACAATGGAAACTGAAAGCTATATCTTGCTGTGAAGCCAGACTAGCTTTATTTAACTGAGTATTTATTTAACTGGGCTAAGGGGTTATGCAACTTTCATAAAGCGTCTTGAAAGTAGGATGGGGGGGAGCTGAACACCGTGATCAAATTTGCCAGTGTTGCTCCATGCATTTTTGTACTCTTTTGTATTCTTTTGGGATCTCTGTAATTCTAGAAGCTTCTTAGATGTTACAGTTTGCACAAACTCCTCTAAAGAGTGCAAAGATTAGCAAAGACTGGCAAAGAATGATCTAAACAAATCCGTCTGTCTCTCCAGGGTAACCTCAGTGACAAGCTCAGCATCATTTTGAAACCACAGGCCATATCAAACCACAAATCACAACATTCCTAAGTGGTTCAAAATACAGCTGTGTGTGCAAAGACAAGAAGGTCCATGTTTAGAAGGCATTTGAACACCTAGCTACTGTTGCCATAAGCCTAGGTTCATAAGGTAGCTTTGAGCCTCTGCTTTTGGTGTTCTTTTTTCTAGGTAGCAGTTTCTGTTTCCAAACAGTAAAGTCCTCAGAGAAGCAGTCTAAATTAAAGTTCTGTCTTCACACAGCAAAAATCCCTGCCTATAATCTGCCCATCTGTAGATAAATGTACTAACAAGAGGGTCTGCCTTAATATAAGGAATTGCAGGTCTCCGTCTACCTACTTACGTGAATTGGCTTCCAGAGTTCAGAAAAACCAAAATGTGGAACAAGATTTAAAATAAGAAAAAAGGATTGGAGTGCCTTCCTGCTGCCTAGATTTCACAGCCCAGCTTCTTCTCCAGTGGATTTGGAGAGCTAGGCTTGTGAAAGTCTATCCACCAAAGCATGGTAATGCGTAGAAAGATAATCACTAGACGTGCTGAGGAAAGAAACGAAGGTTAAGTGTTAAAAAAAGGCCAAGAACCGATGCCTAGGTGGATGTGTCTTCCTGAGCATAGCACATGGTCAAGCGTACCCTTATTACCCACTTAGTGACAAGATGCCAGCATCTGTGACACCAAAACAGGTGATTCTGGAAGGTTCTGTATGCCCTGAAGCTCCCACTGACCTGGTGCTTTTCAGGGTTCACTAAGGACCAGAGCATCCTGACTTGGGATTTGGTCCATCGCCAAGCTGATTGGCGGTTGTGAAGGCAAACAAATCATAGGTTGGTTGGAGTGTCAAATGAGTACCTTGGATTCTGAGAAGGGTAAAGGTGTACTAATGTTTCTAGTCCTAAATTAATCTGAATAAATCTAAATTTATTCCAGCTGCAAGGGGAATGCAGACAGCTGCATGGTATTCTCAGATTTCCTGTTAAATAGAGGTAAACAAATGACTGCAAAAGGGAGAAATTATCTGTCCGGGGTTTTTTAAGGGTGGGCAGGCAGTTACATGTTGCAACAGGGACATTTTTCCAGTTGAAGCCTTCCTTATTTGGAATTTGTAAATGCATTTGTCTCCTCCTTTCCACACAGCTGGACATGTGTGTTGTCTCCTGGAACTGGAACGATCACCCATTCTTATCCAGCTTTAGCTGAGCATTACTTTTGAGTGGCAATATCCCATGACACCTTCATCTAATGCATAACAACTAGAAAAAGGGAACCTTTAGAGGTTAGAGTGCAGTTCCCAAGTATTTGCCCAGCTCAGAAGATGCTAATAGTTATGTTCCATATGCTTGCTGAAACATGAGAAGTAAACCAGAAGGGAGGACAAGTTACTCCACGAACAGCAGAACTAATGAAGCCTGATTTCCTCCAAATCTGTATGCTCTGTCACCCAACACCTCTCCCTGCAACAAGCCAGTTTCCCTTCCAGTATCCCGTGAGATCTGCATCTCAGTAACTTGAGATCTTCCTGTGCTGGCAGCGTTTCCAGTTCAGCACTTGCCTCTGTGTTCTTGTCTTTTCCCCACCACCCCCACCTCTGTGTTTCCGAGGTGAGGAAAGAAACGCAAGCTAGACTTAGGAATGAGCTAATGAGCTAGGCAGTGCCACGTGCCGGGGGGGTCAGCCAGTGCAAGTGGGATGAATGGCCTGCCACCCCATGCCAAACGGACTGGGGAACAGCTGTTCCCCAAGCTTTGCCCTCTGTAAGACTACCAGATTTTGTTTTCTCTTTCTGTAGATACATAACATCCGGGTAATTAAATATATTTGAGATGTCTGGTTTTGCCACACAGGCTGAAATGGATCAACAGGTTCAAAAGTGAGAAGAAGGGGAGACTGAAAAAGCTTTCTTCCTTGGACAGGTATGCTGATAATACTAGTAAGAATGTCTGCCTTTTAGCAGTGATAGGCATAGCATAAGCTATTTGAGACACTTGAATGGCTTGTAATGATTGTAGCATAGAAACGCCAATAAATAAAAAAAAAGAGTAATCTACTGGAGTTGCGTAATTCAGTGGGTATGAAGTTTAGCATTAAAACCAACAGGCTGCCCTCCCATGCCATTGAGCTGGAGGGTTCATTTGTAAATCAGTAAATGGACTCAATGTCTGCTCTTAGTTCCTTAGCCTTAATTACATGATGTATAAAGAACAAAATTCAAGCTCTACAGATCCTTTTCTTGAAGTTTTCACCCTCTTTAATAGAGTAACCAAAACTATCTCTGACTTCCCAGATGAGTAATTGTTTAGGACTGGATAAATATATTTAGGGTTTGGAAAGGTTTTTTTTGTTTTCCATCACCCCTGCCAACAGTATTCTAATAAACAAACAGTGGTATATGCAGTCATTTAAAAAAATTCTAATAGATTGTGTTTATTGGAGTTGTGATATCATAACCACATTGTGTATGTTGCTATCATGAGATCTTCATCTACAGAGGAAAAAGAGAAGAGTACTTTAACCCTCACATGAATACTAACTTTGGTTCTTCTTGTGTGAATTTATTTCCTCCCATTCTCTGTAATTTTTGCAGTCTCTATGGATCCTCACACAAGAAAATGGTTTATGTGAAGTCCTTTCTACTATTTCTTGCTAGGATTTAAAATTTTACTCCTATGCTTTATATAATCGACATCACTGTAAGTGATGCAACTGGATTAACTCTCAAGAGGTCTTTTCATGCTGATCACATTGGGAGAGCTTTCTTCATGCGGCTAGGGCAATTATATTCAAGTCTCAAGGAACAAGACTGTCCGCTTAAAAAGGTGACTATTTTAGCTGGATCCAAAAGTATAAGCTATTCAGTACAAGTAAATACCATGTAATAGAAACATAAAAACAACTAACTTGAAAAACTCAAAATTATATATGTATTTCTTACAACTCACAAAATAACTTTTAATAATTGCTGTTTACAGAAGTTACAGATAAAATGTATTTCTGATTCAGTCACTTGTTAATGCAAAGTTACTTAATAGACAGCCCTTTGCCATCAAAGGAGTTAAAAATTATGGACAATTAAATATCTATGTATCTGTCTATCTATCTGTCTGTCTATCTATCTATCTATTTATTGTGGAAAGCACTGAGTATCTATCTATTTCAACTAAGATACTCAGTTCATCAGAATAAGACTACAGCAAAACCTACTACTTTGTGCAGGTGAAGAATTCTGATTGCTTTTTCTAATGCTCAAAACCCCTATTTTCTGCCCTTCTCTTTCCTTTTGTAGCAGGCATTTTCTGTTTGGCAAATGAATGGACCATCCATATCCATTGTGCCATTTTACTAGCCTTTAGTAGTTGTTGCCTCTACTTGTTATTACCTTGACATACCTGCCTGGAGAGGAGCAGCTGCTTACTCTGTCCATGTCATAAAATGCTCTTCAAAATCAGATAGATTTTGCCATAACACATGACATTATTCCTTTGTAAGGGCTCCTTCTACGTTTTGTCATTCGTGCATGACAGATTGCCAGATTACTCATCAGTCTGAGGATCTATGAGGCCTGGTTGTGCCAGAGTGTCTCCTGCCTCTTTTCTCCAGTCTTGGGAGGATTCAGCTTTAGCAATCCATTAAAAAGCACGAGGGTAAGGCAGATAAGCTGCAAGAAAAAGTGGAAATGAAAAGGGGGTCCTGAGAGGAGATGCAGAGGGAGGTGCAGTATAGAAAGTGTGAAAGGGTAATTCAAGACAGCCACCTTGTGCTGCTCCTCAGTTTTTTATAGGACCTGGAGCACACTGATACACCCTCAAACAGTTTCTCTGCTTTTCCATGACCCTAGAGCATAGAAAAGTGTTGCTGGCCTGGGAAAGACAGTGTGCCTTGTAACTGTATGGCTTAGGTATGTTTTGAGGGGTTTGGCTTTATTGGTTACTGAATAACAATAACAGAATGTAAATCTTGGACTCAACTTTCTCCCCAAGACTCTCTATCCCCATGATTTCCTGTCTGCAAAACCTCCTGCTGCATCTGACCACTGTCTTACTCTCACCTGTCAAACCCAGATGAATTAACTGTAGCATCGCTGAGCCCAAAGGGTCCTCTTGTCTTTCCTGGTATTACAACTGAAGGGGTCTGGTGATTACATTAGCCATTTCACCAGAGCAATTTTTAGGCGTTTTTCTGAATCTTCACATCTGCCCTGTGACGTCCATTTTAAGCAACACCAAGTTAACACGTAGAGAGCCAAATGGCGGGCTGCCTTCTGATGCTCCTATGGCAGTATATGATGTATAATCTTTCTAAGAAGTTTGGGCATGCAGCTGGTTTATTTAAATATAACTAAGACTAGGTAAAGTGCTCTCTGTTAAACAGCCTGAGATGATAAATGCTAAAGTGAGTAAAACACTGAAGTGAATAGGTCTGGGACCAAGGGTCTCCAAACACATGGTAAAGTCAGAATTGTGTCTCCACCGACTGCTGTGTTTTTCTTACCATGTGCTGGCAAAGAGTCTGTGGCTGTTTCAGCATAGCCTGTCTCGTGATCAAAAGCAAATCTTTCTATGGCCTATGCATTGTGCAGAAGTCCTCCCAATCATTCCATAAATCCTTTACATTTTTTCACAGGCAGATGGTTTACATTTTCCATTCTCTGTTATATCTGCATCGGGATAAAGTCTTTTATCTTACAGTGACTTCAACTGAAAAATAAACACCCATCCATTACACCATGTTTCTTCAGTTGGGAAAGATTCTGCAAAATGCTCTTCAGGCTTATTACCTTTGCCTTAGAAATCTTAGGACTATATAAACCTCTTTGACATGAAGTATTAATTGTAGGCTTCATAACAGCATACAATAAGTTAAGAATCAATGATAATTTATGTGGGATTCTTACAGTGCTTCCCAGCCAAAGACCTCAAAGGTGGAGAGCAGCGTTTTTTCTTGACTTTTCTGGGCTGAGGAGAAATAGCAATATTGATGTGGCTGAGAAAAATCTGATTCGGTTCCTTTCCCATCTGCTCCTCTGAGAATGCTTTCTTTGTTTTAATGTTATTATAACTGACAACTGTCTTCTTCAGCCAATGCTGCCTAGAAGTGGGTGTAACCCCCATGCAAGTCATCCATTTGTTAATTCAACAGAGTCTAAACACAAAGTTTAGGACGCAAAGTCATATCACTGTCACTGATTTGGCTTTATCCTGGTACTCTTGATAAGAATCCAGTTTTGTTACGCTAACCCAGGGTTCACTCTGGCTTGTCAGCCCTTGGATGTCTAGATTTTAAGTAGGAAGAGTACCATGCCATATGGTCACTCAGAGAGTGATACTGTACAGGATTGACAATATTTACATGGACTTTAGAGAAGCAAATAATTAATTAAATATGAGTGGAGCGGGCACAATCAACACTCTATTATTGCTTCCCTTCTTCCTCTCTCTATATTTTCTCTTTAAGGGGATGTGTGGGGGGGTTCATATTCTTTCCCATTGCTCTCACAGACCATAACATTGGCTCAGCACAGGAGGGGGTGAACAGCTGCATGGGGGAGGGAATAAATAGTTAAGACTGAAGGAGGACAGGAAACTTTAAAACCAGTGATGCCACTAGAGACGTGTAAGTTGAAATTGCACCCTGCTTGATAACTCAGAGCTGATGATTTGCTAATGTACCAAAAGTCATGTGGTGACATTCTTGCCTGTATGTATCACATCCCCAGAAAACATAGAGCTAGCTGCAGCAATAAATCCAGTTGGTGAAAAATTCCAGCATTTCTACATATTTTTCGTTTCATTTTAGTTGAAGTGTTTTTGCTGAACTTCAAATGCTTCACTTTGAATTTAGAGCTTTGTAGATGTTTTTATTCCTTATTTTTTAGTATTTATTTTTAAGTTATCATTTTATTATATACCTGTTCATAATTACTTTTGTTATTACAATTAGTGTAGGTATATTGGTATTAAGTATATTAAATTTTGCTCAGTAAGTTATGGAGTTTAGGAATTTATATTCAGGTATTTCATTGTTCACTGTTTTGTAACATATTAAAAAAAGATAATACAAAGGAAATGACTGTATAAAATTAAAATTAGAATAATTTTGAAATTATACAGTCCAATACTTCTGAAATGTTTTACTTCATATTAACCCAAAGTGTCATTTTTGTATTTTTCACTGAAATTAATGTTTCCTGTTTGCTACTGAAGATATACACATATTCCACCACTGCTATGTAGCAAGATTTATCTCAGTAGGTGTGCTGATAGCTGTACCTATGAACTTCTGTCTACAGTTGGCAAGAGTAAAGCTAAGAATTCAATCTTGAGCATGCCATCTGAGTTGTGAGAGTCTCTTGAAGAGTAAGCAAAGAAACAATGGAATAAAAATAAATAAATAAACAATAGAAGAAAAAGCTGCAATACCAGCATGCCAGATACAAGCCCCTAGTATTATTTTGTTACTTACAGCCTGAGCTATTTTGTACTTACTTATTTTGCTGGAACCTAGCAAGCTCTCCACTTGCACAGCTTTTCTTCATTTCACCAGATGGTCCCAGTGGATTGCATGGTCAAGATCTGATTTCTGAGGCTATTGGAGGGGGTGGTCCCTTCTGTAGGATAGGATGCTTAGTTAGCTCTATGTGTGCATTTTCTGGTACTGCATTTTGTTGTGTTAATCAATTTTACACAAAAGACAAAAAGTAAGATAGTTTTGGAAGCAACCATAAAGACTTTCAAGGTTAACTAGAAAGGAGTGTGTTGGCATGGAGTTTTTAGCATAAAAGATGTAACATTAGACCTTTACTAATTTCTTCTTTGGTTTTGAGGCAACAATCTTTCCACACATATTAAAACATGTAATGTAAATCAGTGAGCAGAATTTTCTCTCTTTTTTTTTTTTACCCCTCCTGTTGGAAATCTATTGTCTCAGTTCTCTGATTGTTTGGACCATTCCTGGAATACTTGTTTTTAACTTAAAAATTCCAGAAATGTTGTCTTGCTGTTTGTCTGACTCTTTCTTTTGCAATTGCAAACAGAAGTGCTTTGCTGACAGTATTTACAATACAGAACAAGAGACTCTTTAAATGCCTGTAACCAACGATGTATGTTCACATTCAATGTTTTTCTTTTAAATAATCAAGTGTGTGCAAAAGATGTGGCATTTTGTCAAGGTATCCTGAGATCTATTTCAGGATCAGCCAGCAGAAATGTGATAATGGATATATACTTAGAGCAGTGCAATGATAAACTTTTAAAAAGGGGTTCTCAGAAAGTTGTGCTGTCTCAACTAGCAATATCTATGACATTCCTTGATTAGAGATAAATGGACACCTTCCTTTTACCTATAAAATTCATACTTTGCAGCGCCTTCATCCCACACTTCTTTCCAAATCCAAATTTGTCACACAATTCCCACTACGGTACCTCTTTCCCCTTCTGCTAATTTTGGGAAAGCTGCTTTGTTTGGCACAACAGTCATGGCAATAGCAAGTGTTGGTGTGGCAAACAACTATACCAACCACACTGGACACCCTCAGATTTCTGCATGTGAGATGTTTATGTGTGATTAGATACCATTTCTGTGGCAGGTTTGATGGTAGGTGAAGCAATAGGCTCGTTTTGGTTCCTGACTCCTGCCGGTTGCTTTGGACTGCTAGTGGGTATCGTTATTTCACAACTGCTAGACAGATGATAAAGATTTTGAGATGCTTTTTGGTACTGGATATATAAGCAACACTCTAATGAGAGTTCAAGCAAGGAAAACTGATGGCTGTGCAAGTGGAAGATATCTCCTAGATGAACTTTCAGCTTGGCCCTATCTTCCCTGTACTGTGGTAGCAACTGCTCCATTGAGGTGTTGGGGTAGTGGGGAACCTGTATCTGAGACAACCCTCTCTGATGGTGGTAAGGGATACAGCATGGCAACAGAGATGGCAATAACAATAAACACAGTTGTGGGGCAAGTCAGCTTGGTTGCAGTTTCAGAAGGACAGTCATAATGTTAAAATGAAGTCACCATCCCCCATGGTGAAGTTTTAGTTCTTGCCTATTATGATCACATCACTTTGTTTAGGGGTGACACAATGAATTTGGGGAGAGTACCATGATAATTTTTGGGATGCACTCCAAGCTTCATTATTTCTGCTACATACTACCCACAACAAGGAACCGTTAAGATATTTGAAGCAATCCGGATCGTCATTTTATGGTACAATAAAATACAATTATGCAACTGAAGTATCTATTATGTGAGTGAAGGAGAAGAATGATTAAGTAGTATAACAAAAATGGCATGCTGGCAGGGATTTGGCTTACTTTTTTTTTAAAAAAAATACAATTGTGTTTACTAAACTTTGAAAATATTTCCAGTTTGAGAAATAAAACCCCTCAAAGTGAATATATGCAGTTGTTCTATCCAAAGGTAGAGTCCTGTATAGCTGCATTTGGTCCAGCAAGTTTGTTTGGAATATTTCCCCTAACATTCTTTTGAAAAATTGCTCATTGTCTGAGAAGCTTCTCTAGCAATGGGATTGATCCCATAATGTACAGAATGTGAACAGAGGGAAGTAAAGAAACTGAGAATGGAGTAAAACACTGTAAGTTGTTGTGCATTACCATTCAAACAGAATTATTTAAGGGAACCTGAATTACCAAGGGGAAAGAAAGTGGCCTATGTCAGGAGAGGTAGCTCCTGAAGGGGTAATGGAGGGAGTAAGATGAGGGCAGATCTTTCTTTGGAAGGTGTATTGTCCACTGTGCTCTATGTTGCTTTTTCCATTTGACAACATCTTTCTGGCCCAGAGAAGCAGTGGTTAAATACTGTATACCCATATAATGTTGTATTAATTGCACTGCTGTCTATTCTTGTTTCCTGACTAGTTTGCACCCACTCTCTATCTTATGACAACATTGGCCAGAGATTACGATCCAGAGACTTGTGGGAAGAACTCTGTTGATGTGAGGTCTGTGTTTTGCCCTTTCTGCTTCCCAATCCAAATGGAGACAAGATGTTAGGGTTCAACATTTGAGATTTCTCTGTCTTTTGAAATGAGATTGGAAAGATTGTTGTAAAGGGTTAGGTTCTAATGTACTCTTGATGGTATCCAACTTTAAGAAAGAAAACACTCACAGCCCTAACAACAAAAATACAAAAGTGGAATAAGGATGAAGGAGAATAGAGCCAAATTTGGCAGAAGGGTCAAAGGTTGCACCTGGGCTTATTAATGTTTTGCAAATTCAGCTATCCTGGGAGTTGAAGAAACATCTGTAATGGCTAATCCACACTATATGATGCCAGTAAACAAACCCAGGGAAAAGAAACTGGAGGTTTTCAGATCGTGGCTTACGGACCATGTTATCATGATTCTTCAGCTCCACCTATGAGTTCTGTGAATCCCAAGATGTCCTCCAACAAACATGGGCAAATGGTGCCTTTGAAGAGTTCATAACGAGCTCTCTGCCTAAACAAGTTCTCAGGGCCTAACCCCTCAGTTAGCAACACACTAAAGTGAACAGCGTGAAAAGAGTGGTGGAGAAAGGGGATGAATAAACTGGAAAGTGATTATTTTTGACGAGTGCTTTTTCATCCTTTACAGAATCCATACTGTTCTTGCACATCAGTATAGAGCAGAAATTAATCTGATGGAGTAAATGGGATACATATGTCTAAATGAATATAAGACAAGAAAAGTAATACTCTGTGGTCAATGTAGGTGTTGCGGTTTAATCCAGCAGGCAGCTAAGCACCACACAGCCGTGTGCTCACTCTCCCCCTCCTCAGTGCAATGGGGGAGAGAATCAGGAAAAAAAAAAAAAGGTAAAATTCGTGGGTTATGATAAAGACAGTTTAATAAGACAGAAAAGGAAAATAATAACAACAACAACAACAACAACAACCACAATAATATACAAAGCGAGTGATGCACAATGCAATTGCTCGCCACCCGCTGACTGATGCCCACCATGTCCCTGAGCAGCGATCGCTGCTCCCCGGCCAACCCCCACCCAGTTTCTGAGCATGATGTCACATGGTATGGAATAGCCCTTTGGTCAGTTTGGATCAACTATTCTGGCTGTGCCCCCTCCCAGCTTCTTGTGCCCCTGGCAGAGCATGGGAAGCTGAAAAAGTCCTTGGCTAGCATAAGCAGTACTTAGCAACAACTAAAAACATCAGCGTGTTATCAACATTCTTCTCCTCCTAAATCCAAAACACAGCACTATGCCCACTACTAGGAAGAAAATTAATTCTATCCCAGCTGAAACCAGGACAGTAGGTGAGAAATCTCAGCCTTTGCCTGTGCAATATTTGGGGGAAATATTTGCTGAACATGCTTTTATGTTATCCGTGCAGAATAGGGGTGTCCCAACTACGTGTTGTGCATCATCTTTACTTTGAAATATGTTACCTCTGGTTTGATCAAGATGCAGAGAAAACAAGGGGAGTATCAGCAAAATATGAGTGATATTACTCTACACAGTGGTATCCAAAAATTTGCTGCAGTAGAAAACCAGTGCTGGTGTCACTTTTTGTCAGCCCTGGAATGACTTTCTTGCCTTCCACAATTCATGCCAAAATCATTCTGTGTTTTTATACTTTTGCTTTCCTTGTTACTCATTCCTCTGCATTTTGAAATGTCTTGATCTATGGAAAAATACCCTATCGAGGCTCAAGGTAGCTATAAAGTCAAGATGTTGCTGAGATGTGAAGCCATGTACTGTCTATGCTGAGATTCATCTTTGTGTATCAACCACAGCAGGAAAAAAGCCTTTGCTGTGACGTGTCTGTTTATAACCTCTGAGATGCCATCAGCTGAAGTAGAGCATGGAACAGTAGCCATCTGAAAGGGAAAGAGAACACTTTGCTATATTACAGAAATAAACCCTTCAGAGTTCACATTTTATTAGCACAGGCATCATTTTGAGGGAAGAAATCATGCAATGAGGGACTGAGGGAATATTAAATGAGTAGGTGGATTGAGAGGGTGCTTGAAAGGGGTAAGCAAAACTAGGAGGGTTTGATACTTCCGAAAAGGAAACACTACAAAGCGTAGACTGTTCATCCTGGACTTCAGTTGGAGCATCCATAAAATGGGTGTGGGGTTGGTAATAAAAACTGAGCTTGCTTGAAAAGCTTCCAATAGCTTCCCAGGAGGTCCCCAGAACAAAAGTTATTTAAAAATTCCTTTTTGTAAGTGAGCCTGGTATAGTTATGTTGGACATCTTTTTGGGCATTGAGGTTTATCTCCTCCTCAGGGTCAGCTTCAGGGGGTAGGACATGGATCTTGTGGGATCCAGGTTTTAAATTCCAGTTAAAATTGCAGTTGTGATCATAGAGTTACTTCATTCCCATCAGGAGTG
Organism: Pelecanus crispus; assembly: GCF_030463565.1. Taxonomy (NCBI): domain Eukaryota; kingdom Metazoa; phylum Chordata; class Aves; order Pelecaniformes; family Pelecanidae; genus Pelecanus; species Pelecanus crispus. The sequence goes on along the minus strand of NC_134676.1, from coordinate 69,474,354 downwards.
ACCCCGGCAAGGAAAATAATGTTGGGGGCAGGAACTGAAAATGTGCGCATATATCTGATTGCTGTCCATTATTGTTCTTATGCAAGAGCCCTTTCTTTTGTCACAGCACTGGACCCTCCTCTGGAAAGGCCTCTGTCCATTTTCTTCATTTTGCCATGTACTTCTCTAGATCTAGGCATTACATTGATGCTGTTAAGTCAGGATGTGATCCCCTCCTTTCCCCAAACCATAAGGAAATATATGATCTGTGCAGTGGTCCTTCCAGAAACACGTGTGACTGATGTAAGGCCAAGAGTGGTGTGTGATGCTAGCAATAAAACCTTGAAAAAGAGGGAGATCTAGTTGCATGCTGGTATTTATAGATGTGATACTGAGTCAGTATGTTACCAGAGCAGTGAAGGAAGTATAGTGAACGAAAGAGGTCCTTCAAGATATGAATGAAACCAGTTTGGGATAGCTGTGGGAAAAGTGCCTTAAGGGCTAAAGTTCATAAAAAATACACCAACCATTTTTCTCTCCAAGTAACCGGGTAGATTATACAATTTCCCAGAAGTCACTAGCTGGGAATTTAAGAAATAATACTGGTATGTGATGTAGACAAGCCACAAGAGAAGGACAGGTGGCTTATGCAGTTTGTCGTTGAACAGTTTCTCTTTCTCCACATCAACTCCAAGAATGCAATTTGCTAAAACCTGTCTGACTGGCTCACTGTGTGAGGTCCAGTCACCACAGCAGAGCATCCCAAAGGCTTGCCAGGCAGTGGGGTGGGAAGAATCCTGGGGACACCCTTCTTCCGAGTGGCTAGCACTACAAAACTCTGCTCTTCCCCAATGTCAACATCGAGCTCCTCATAGCCTGAAGCTTTGAATGCTTTCCCAGAATGTACTTGCTTTGTCCTTTGTATTTGTTTTGGTTTATCTGCCTGCTAGGCTTCCCTCTCTTCCTGCCTCACAGCTAGATTTGCTAATTTCAGAGTGAAGAGTGTGGCTAGCAGTCCATTTCTGTACTTTACTGATATAATTCTTTCTGTTTTCAGAACAAACTAATCACATATGTTGTATGCACTCAAACTTTCTCAGGTGGAACTTGCCTTAGTCTTCAGTCGCTTCTCTCTCTTTTTCTCTTTTTTTTTTTTTTTTTTTTTTGAGAGAGGGTGGGGCTGTGCTTCTGTCACCCCTGTAGCAGACATGAAGACTTTGGGATCCTCCTTTTTGTGACATGTCTCTCTGTCCCTCATAGAGATTTGATAATTTGATGGTGTAGATTGATTATAAATGGCACAAGTTCCCCATCTTGACTTTCTAGTAAAACTGTAGCATTCCTGCAGCTAGAATCTAATCAATCAGAAACTATCCCTGGAATAAACTAGTAATACAGCCTGCTGCCTTCTAAACCCTGTGGCTTCCTACTATTTCTCCTCACCTTGCCATCAGCTGGGAGTTGTCTTCTCACTGATCTTCATATCACCATCTCCATCTTCCTCAGAAGTGCATCTTGACTGTGTTCTCCTAACACCTTTCCAGCGTAATCTCAGAAACCACCACAGCATGCTTAGGAGCTGGTGGCATGGATCAGCCTGCAGTGCCAGCTCTGCAAAAAAGAAAGATCAGAAATATTTCCCCAACTCTATTATTGTCACTGAGCTATCCTCAGAGGCGCCTACTGTATCATTAGTCCTGCAACAAGCTCTGGCTTTTGTAACTATAGTTTTTAAAACACAGACAAATGCACTGAAGTGGGTTTTTTTTTATTAATGGAAGGAGCCATTCAGAGGCTGATCCACATCCTTTATTCTGCTATGATCTTTTCTGCACCACAGACAGGGTGCAGTAGCCAGCAGCATTATTGTTTTACCCACATTAATTTAAGGTGAAAACCTTATTCTTACCCTATCGTGAGTAGGGATGTCCCATTTCCGTATCCTATTCTATGTCACATTCTCTGTAGGAAACCAATTTGTTCAACAGCACAGGGTACATCCCCTCCCCAGGTCTAGCCACACAAAAGATTTATGAATTATATTTTGTAATTCATGCATTTTGAAACACTTCCATGACTTCTGTCACATATAGGTTTTCTTGTGCCATGTTGCATGCCAAGTACAGAGATTTGCCAAAAATATTGAAACTATTTGCCAGCCAATCACACAGGCCTCAGCAGAGATCTTCCTCTGTTTTGTCTGAATGGATCAGAGCATTTAGGGATCAGATGAGATCAGATTTAGGGTTTGTGAGAGCAAACCTGGCCAGCAGGAACACAGACCTGCAATGGGATTGCAGGCTGCACCAAGACAAGAATGCTAAACAGTCACTGTACTCTGAGACTCAAGAAGAACATCCTAAAAGGTTAAACTGGAGACCTGTTTTATTCCATTTATAAATCAGGCTCAAGCCAAAGATCTGCCAGAAAGAGGCCCTGGAAAACAGGCTCTCTAGAGTCTGTAGGGATACACAGAGCTCTGGCCAATTTGATCACAAGTTGACACGTAGCCACATTCTCCAATGAAGCACAGGTTTGTCTGGCTGATAAAGATTCAGGGAGTGTTTTGTGTTCTTCAAGAAATGTATCTTGCAAAATACAATACCCGGATGCTGGGAATAGGGACTACCAGTAAGCTTTAAAACTGTTGAAGTCTTGGGTGTTTAATTATCTGCCAGTATGTGAATTCACACCAGTAATTTTCAGGTGTTCTGTAGTCTGACTGGTTTAATGAAGATTTTAATATGAAAAAAAGAAAACCAAACCTGTGAGGAAGCAATTGTCCTAATTTGTCAGTAATTCTGGAAAATTTGGCACATCACAAAATGTAGCAAAAATCTTGGTTTATAAGCTAAGAGGACAGATTTAGAAACAATCTTTCAGTACCTGAAGTGTATTTTTTTTATGATGATGAGCCAGTGGTTCTTGCTGTAGATGTGCAGTAATAATGCTCTGTTGCAGAGCTAACTCTCAGCACAGAAAAAAAAAGCAGGCAGTTTCCTAGGACAATTGGGTAAGAAAGGTTAAGCTGAGATAAACAGATAGAGTGGGCCAAAAGGAGTGGATCTGCAGAGCAAAGCAGTTGGTACAGAGGACCCAGTCCTCAAAGTGTATGGATTTCCAGGGAGTTAGCTTCAGATTATCTGTGGTGTCCTGGACTTCTCTCTTCTGATGTCCTGGACTGAATGCCCATCAGTGGTTGGAGCACATGAGGTGCACCAGGGCCCTGACAAAGACTGAGCATTGCTCACTGTTCTGGACAGCCACACTGGCTGGCACCTGCCTAGTGTGGGAAAAGAGGTTATTTCCAGCAGGAACAGCCATTGCTCTCTCTTCTGCTATCCTCCTCATAGTAACAGGAGAGCAAGCGGGACACTCTAAGCTTCTGATTATTTCCCTTTCAGCTCTCTGTGCAGCTCTAGGGCTGAAGTAAGCTTCATGAAGCATTACCTGTACTTGGCTATTGCAATCTCAGGCTTGCATACTATCCAAGAACCCTACTTGCAACAAAAGTAGATGAAACGAGAGGAGACACATGTGCCCTTGGTCCAACTCCGTTGGTCCAGCTCCATGGGTGAGAAATAGGTTACAGTATCTCAATATGTCAGTCCTTCAAACTCTAACTTGTTATTCTTCCTAGAGAGCTGATAAATCTCAGTATGACTAGCACTAAAAAGACAAATACCACATTTGTTTCAGTGAAGCTGCCAGAAAAATACCAGGTGTCTGAAAGCTTGTAAAACACTTAATAAAAAGGGCCAACAACTCTAAAACCGCCACCATTCATCATATTAAACAATACCAATCTACTGACATTCAGTGCCATTTAAAAAAAAATCCACTTGCAAGTTATTTTTGGTCAAATGTTTGCCCACTTTCATACAGTGTCACCAGGCACAAGCCTGAAAATGTTGGCATACTTGGAGAAAAGCTGATACCTATTCAAGTCGTTTTTAAGTGCACTCACAATCAGAAAACATTGAACTTTGCAAGAGAAAAAGTTAAATTCCATCTGGAACAAAGCTTCACATGCTGCAAATGATTCATGCATTCACTCATCCTTTTCTTATTAAATCCTTAAAAATTTCTTTTCAAAACTTCATTCCAATTAAGAGTGCATTGTTACAGTTTTTTTTCTTGGTAAGAAAACTGGTGAAAACATGATACACTTCCTTCCAACATATCCTCAGTGGCAAGACTTTATCAGTCCTATTGATTGCCTGCCACAGCTTAGAAGCCAACTGACAGAGTCACCAACTGACAGAGTTACTAACTATAGAAAAAAATTACTGATAAAACTTCAGCTTCCTTAATTACAGCTATGGTGTAATTTTCATCTCCTGCTCATATTCTGGATAGTGGTTTTTACATCTGCTGTGGTTACTTCTTGGTTACTTTCCATACTGTTCTGTGGATCTCGCCCTGCTCCCTGGAGATGCTTTCCTGACCCTCCCCCCCGAGGAGGCGGCTCTCCCAAGTATTGTACCTTCAAACAGGGCTGCAGGCCTCTCTTGCTTCTCTGAGCACCCAGAGCTGTTTAGAGGGAGTCTTCTCCAGCTCTGCGTGCAACTCTGATCACTGGACACATTGACCATTTTGTTAACGCCCAGTTCTATGGTTCATCACTACCTCATTCTACCCATACCATTTAGGGATTACTCTGTTGTCCTCCAACAAGCAGAAGTACCCAAAGAAATTGCTGGGGCTTGGTTTTGCCGCAGTTGCTGTCTTTTCTCCACTGGTGAGAACTGTTGCTCCTACCCACTGTTTGCTGTGTAGATCCAAACCGCCGCATTGGTACACAGCTCCACAGAGGCAGTCAGCGAGGCCCCGGTAAAAAGTCCACAGCTTGTACATCGAACAAGAACAGAATTTAAAACCAAATTTTTCTGTGGTTTGGTAGTCTGTGAGACAGAGAATTATCAGTGGCTGTTGGTCTGAAACATCAAGGAACATCTTTTGATTAAAGCACAAGTGAAAAATTACTTCAATTACAGTAACAGACATCATTACCAATAATGGCAACATTTCAAGCATGATTTCCTACATGCAATTTTTTAATTAGATGCATGATACTCTATGGTGAAGGCGCCTTCCTTGCTTGCACAGTGGCTACCATGCAATGACACCTCACTCCAAACCGTTAATCTGAGTTTTCAATATCATGTTTTTTGATGATACTCCAATGCTTGGTCAAATTTGACCCTTTAAAATTGGAGTTCTTCTCCACATCACGTTTCTATACTGGCCAGTTAAGACAGTCTTGTCAACACAAATACAGATCCATGCTCAGTTGCTACTGTGCCAGCTTGTAAACCTTATATCCACTGACAGGTCTATACAGGGAGTGTACAAAACCTCTTTGGGACAGAAACATTGAAACAGAGGTTTTGGTGGTGTGGTGGTTTTCTTTATCATTAGGGAAAGGAAACCTTTTTCTTTCAAGTCTAATTCTAGTTACTTGGTAACTACTATCACCTGTTGAAGATACCAGAGTCAACACAGACTTGATCAAAGAGAACATAAAGTATTCATCCTGAGCCTGTAGAAAAACTGTGTACTTCTTTGACATGTCCAGTAAAAAGTGGTCCTCAACTGCTCATACTTAGCTCATGTGTATTGCACTTATTTGCAGCTATGCTAACTACGTATGTCCAACTATAGCTCACACTTCTTATTTCAGACGGCTGGGAAACGTAAAATATCCACTAAACCAGATCTTCAAAGCAATAGTAAAAGTCTGCAACTTCAGCATCTCCTATGGAATAGCTCCTGCTACAGATACTTCCAGGCATTACAACATTTTCAGGTCTGATACATTATTGGCTCTGTTAAAGAAGGAGAATAAATGATGCAGACCAAATTACAGTGCATAAAATGAGCAGACAAAGTTAAAAAAAAAAACAAACCAACAGGGATTTCATGGACATAGGTGGTGCACATGGATCCCTCATTCTTAGAAGGAGCATTGGTCTGACTTTGTAAATACAGAAAAAATCAGGCACCTCCCCAACACCTGAAGAAGAAACAAGATCTACAGTTCCGTTAAAAATGTTTCAGCAGTGCTGATCACCCCCAACTCCCACTGCTGGAATTGCCATACATACAATCACTCAGAACTTCTCAAATTAGGTTGAGCAAATCACTAATAATATGATTTAGGGAATCATCTTTCAGCTTAACAATTATTTCACATTACTTAACCATGTGATTATCCTTTTTCTTAGCATCTAGTATATGTGATTTATGACAACATCAAAGTATTTTTTATAAAAACAATACTATTAACCTGAAAATCTTGATGAACTTTAAGGATGGGTCATAGTAATATTTTGCTAATTGAAATTTCTTGTCAAATTTCCTGGCCAGCTGCCACAAGAAATGCCGTTTACTTTACTGCACCTTAATAGTGGGATAGTAGATCCCATGCTGTCATATCCGACCTTTTTCTGTTGTTTAAAATTCAGTGGACACCAATGGGACTTTGAACAGCTAGTGAACATGGCACAGACCCCTTTGTCTGGAACAAGATAGTAAAGTTTGTCAGATGCTTTGGCGTCCTTCAGAGTGGCAGAGCTGTCTGACTCCTTTTATAGCAGGTGATTTGTTTCTACCTTCAGATGTGTACTAGAGGCTTCTGCTAACTTAAATACAAGCCTCCTGTTTCCATCCAAGGTCAGGATTTGGGCTGAGCTATGGCTTGAAAAAAAGACTGTGCCTCACAAGTTGTGGCCAGAGTGCCTGTCCTGGCCCAGGACCTCCTGCAGCTTCGGCTTCAGAAACATGTCGTTCAGACATCTTAACTCCGCAAATAAGTTCAGCAGGATGGCGATCTGTAGTATTTGCAACAGAAGCTACTCACACATTTTATACTGCATGCAGAGTATTTTCCCATTTTAAATGCATCAGTGTGTGTGTTCCCACCAGGAGGGGAATCCACAGTTGTGGGTTGGTAAAAGCCTTCACCCATCAGTTGCTTTATAAGGTAACAGTTATAAATTATTTGGGAGGAAAAAGTAGTTAAACAACGTTTCTTAAAATATTTATTGTAAGTTGTAACGATTGTGTTTTTATTACGTGTTAATTGAGGAAAGGAGCAGGTTTGAATTCTTCACTGCTAACGAGAAAAAAAAAGTATGTTTTATGGATATGAACTATAAACTTTAAAACTTGTCCTGCACCATGGGGGGTCGGCACTACTTGCAGGCTTATTACTGAGCTGTTCTCCTTGTTTTCACAGACAGAGAATGAAATGCCTCTCAGTTTTGATTTTGCCTGTGCCTTGTTTTGAGGGGTTGAGTGGACAAGTATGGTTTTACCGAACAATGTGTTGAGGGTGTATAAAAAACATTTGGAAAGCAGGGCACTGAAATCCTCCATAATTTTCTACAATGTCTGGGCTCTTGCCTTAGAAATAGTGGTGCAATTCTGTGATTTCTTCTTCCTGTCACCTCGTTCTTTGCAGCACTGTCTTTTCTTTCCTGATCTTTCTGGAAGCTCCTGATCATTCATCCTACCCAGCCTCTGTAATGCGTCAGTGCTCCCATGGGATAGAGCAACTCTGTGGACTAGCACAACAAACTTCTTCCCAAACTCACAGTGACAATAAGAGAGGAAAGATACTTTCCTAAACACACACACGCAGCAGGTCATACTTCTTTGAGGGCAGTTAGTTCAGGGCTGCTGTGTGGCTGCAAGTCCAGCGACCTCCAAGAAGTACGTTGGAGATTGTTGTGAAGTCTTAATATGAAAGCAATATAATGGATGTTGCAAAACATGCTAGGAGAAAAGGGAGAAGCTGCTGATGTGCAAGATGAAGAGTAAAGGCATGTGAGGCATGTGAAAGGACAGAAGGGTGAAAGGATGGGTTGAGTGGAAAGGGTACAGAGGCCTGAAATGGAGAAAAAGAAACAGGTCCCAGGGCGTGGGTGGGGAAGGCTGAGGTAAATGAGAACAAAATGAGAAAAGAAGCACAGAAACAAACATGCAAGTCAAACTGTGTGAAAGAAAACAGCAGAAGATGGGCAAGTGCCAGAAGACAGCCTGTTGGGAAGCTAATGGGTAACAGCAGCAAAGGCATTGGGGCAGGCAGCAGATGAGAAGAGTGGGAGAGCCCACAACAGCAGGACAGGCTGGCAAAGGGGAGCCCCTCCGTTCCTCAAGCAACAGGCAAACAACAGATTATGGTCTTCTGCTGGAACTAGAAACTTCCTTTGTTCAGTGGCTCAGAGCTGTTCCCTAGACCTGTATGTAGCAGCCAGCCCTGCTGTGCCCAGTGTGAGGAAAGCAATAGCTGTATTCTGTACAGGATGACAGAAAAGGCATCTCTCTCAATTAACAAATAAATTAGCAGGACCTACCCTTTAGTGCTAGGTCATTGAGGTGAATTTACTTTAGCTGGCTTAGCTTTAACTCTGGCAACAAAACAGACTGCAATACCTCATCCAGTGCCTTGATTTTGCAAACAGAGCTATTCAGTGTTGAGGGTGGCTGTTGTGTGAACTACAAGCCCAAGAGAATTGACTTGGGGCGGGGGGAGTGAATTAAAAAAAAATGGAGGGGGAAAACCTGCTTGTAATCCAGATTAAAACGTGTCCGAGGCAATGGCACGCAAGGGCCACTGTTCCCAGCTACAGCTCTTGTGAATGCATGGCTCATCGTGATTTAAAAGAGGAGCTGCAACTGAGCAAAACCAACAGGCAAGTTTTACAAGGTGACAAAGGTTTAATTTTGCACTCTCACTGGCCTCACCTTGGCAAACCTTTTAAGTATGTATTTAACTGGGAACATGGGATTAATCCTACTGATTGTAATGGGGTTAACTATGTATGTACAGTGTGGTGGTGTTTATAGCTCCAACTCAACCATGCAGGGAAGTGAGGCTCTGAACGAGGACCGTTTATCAGAAACTCACCTTTTTTTTTTTTTTTTTTTTTTTGTACGAAGCTTGTCGTGCTTTTTTTATGTACGAAGATTTTTTGCATTCGGTGTCTTTCTCCCAAGTTTTGTAATGTGTAGATTTCACTCGAGAGCTGATCTGCGCTACCCTAACGCTGCACACTTCAAGCAGTGAATCCCCATTTTCTCATCTTTAGTCTAGTCTTTTCTCATCTTTAGTATAGACTTTTCTCATCTTTAGTCTAGTCTTTCCTCATCTTTAGTCTTTCCTCATCTGATCCAGGGGATCAGGCCCAGCCAGCATGGGTTCACAAAAGGCAGGTCCTGCTTGACCAACCTGATCTCCTTCTATGACCTGGTGACCCGCCTGGTAGATGATGGAAAGGCTGTGGATGTCATCTACCTCGACTTTAGCAAAGCTTTTGACACCGTCTCGCATAATATCCTCCTCGGGAAGCTGGCAGCTCACGGCTTAGACAGGCATACTCTTCGCTGGGTAAAGAACTGGTTGGGTGGCCGAGCCCAGAGAGTAGTGATAAATGGTGTTAAGTCCAGTTGGCGGCCGGTCACGAGCGGTGTTCCCCAGGGCTCTGTTTTAGGGCCAGTCTTGTTCAATATCTTTATCAATGATCTGGATGAGGGGATCGAGTGCACCCTCAGTAGGTTTGCAGACGACACCAAACTGGGTGGGAGTGTCGATCTGCTCGAGGGTAGGATGGCCCTGCAGAGGGACCTGGACAGACTGGATCGATGGGCCGTGGCCAACTGTATGAGGTTCAACAAGGCCAAGTGCCGGGTCCTGCACTTGGGTCACAACAACCCCATGCAACGCTACAGGCTTGGGGAGGAGTGGCTGGAAAGCTGCCTGGCCGAAAAGGACCTGGGGGTGTTAGTAGATAGCCGGCTGAACATGAGCCAGCAGTGTGCCCAGGTGGCCAAGAAGGCCAACAGCATCCTGGCTTGTATCAGGAATGCTGTGGCCAGCAGGAGCAGGGAGGTGATTGTCCCCCTGTACTCGGCGCTGGTGAGGCCGCACCTGGAATACTGTGTCCAGTTTTGGGCCCCTCACTACAAGAAAGACATTGAGGTGCTGGAGCGTGTTCAGAGGCGGGCAACGAAGCTGGTGAAGGGTCTGGAGAACAAGTCTTATGAGGAGCGGCTGAGGGAACTGGGGTTGTTTAGCCTGGAAAAGAGGAGGCTGAGGGGAGACCTTATTGCTCTCTACAACTACCTGAAAGGAGGTTGTAGTGAGGTGGGTGTTGGTCTCTTCTCCCAAGTAGCTAGCGATAGGACAAGAGGAAATGGGCTTAAGCTGCGCCAGGGGAGGTTTAGACTGGAAATTAGGAAAAATTTCTTTACGGAAAGGGTGGTCAGGCATTGGAACAGGCTGCCCAGAGGGGTGGTGGAGTCACCATCCCTGGAGGCGTTTAAAAAACGGGTAGATGTGGCACTTCGGGATATGGTTTAGTCTGGTCTACCCTTGATTAGTCTAGAGTGGGCTTGGTAGTGTAGGTTAATGGTTGGACTGGATGATCTTAAAGGTCTTTTCCAACCTAGATGATTCTATGATTCTATGATTCTATGATCTTTAGTCTAGTCTTTTCTCATCTTTAGTCTAGACTTTTCTCATCTTTAGTCTAGACTTTTCTCATCTTTAGTCTAGTCTTTCCTCATCTTTAGTCTTTCCTCATCTTTAGTCTAGTCTTTTCTCATCTTTAGTCTAGACTTTTCTCATCTTTAGTCTAGTCTTTTCTCATCTTTAGTCTAGACTTTTCTCATCTTTAGTCTAGTCTTTCCTCATCTTTAGTCTTTCCTCATCTTTAGTCTAGTCTTTTCTCATCTTTAGTCTAGACTTTTCTCATCTTTAGTCTAGTCTTTTCTCATCTTTAGTCTAGACTTTTCTCATCTTTAGTCTAGTCTTTTCTCATCTTTAGTCTAGTCTACCCTTGACTGGCTTAGAGTAGACTTGGTAGTGTGGGTTAATGGTTGGACTGGATGATCTTAAAGGTCTTTTCCAACCTAAACGATTCTATGATTCTATGATTCTATCCTTTCCCTTCCCATTCCTTACGGTGGTGAATAAGTACGAATGTTTGCGTGCTTGGGTCTTTTTTTTTTTCTTTTTTTTTTCTTTTTTTTTTTCTTTTTTTCCGGCCGCCCCCCCCGCCCCGCCGGGGCGCGGGGAGCCCCCACCTCCGTCCCGACGGCAGCCCCGGCGTTACCGGGGCTTTGGGCAGCCCCGAGCCGCCGCCCTGCGCCCAGCCCCGGCCAGGGCGTGCTGGGGGCGGCCCGGGCCCGTCCCCTGTGTGCAACGCCGTCCGTCCGGGCGGTGCCGTTATCACTCACCCGCGGGGGTCCAGGGGCACGGACCGCCATCCGGCATCACCGCCCTTTAAAGCCATCGGGCTTCAGCAGCCGCGGCTCGCCGGGCCGTCGCAAGCGCCGGCCGCTCGCTTAGCGGCGGGGAAGGGGGCGGCCGGCGGGCGGCCCCCGGCCCAGGCCGCTGCCCCGCCGCGCCCCGCGAGGGGGCCGGGGTCCCCGGGCTGCCCGCCCGGCCGGAGCCGCCCTCCCGGCAGCGGCCTCCCCGCCGGGGGGGACCCCTCTCCCCTCTCCCCTCGCCCGCCCGCCGCGGCCCGGCGCCTCCCCTCCCCCGAGCCCCCTGGGGCGCAGCGCGGCGGCCATGGGCGCCCGCGGGCTGTACGTGGGCCGGCGGGCCGCCGCGCTGCTGGCCGCGCTGCTGCTGGCGCTGCTGGCCGCGCTGCTGGCGCTCGCCGCCCTCTACGGGCGCTGCCGGCAGGAGGCGCCGCCGCCGCCGCCGCCGCCCCCCTCGCCCGCCGGCCCCGGCCCCGCCGCCACGCCGGGGCCCGCTCCCGCCGGCGGCTCCGGCCGCCGCCTGCCGCGGCACCTCCTGCCGCTCCACTACGACCTGGAGCTGTGGCCGCGGGTGCGGCCGGGCCAGGCGGGGCCCTTCGCCTTCAGCGGGCAGGTGAACATCACGGTGCGCTGCCGGCGGGACACGGACGCGGCGGTGCTGCACAGCTCCGGGCTGCGGAGCCGCGGGGCGGCCGCCGTGCGCGGCCCCTTGCCCGAGGCGGGCGCGGCCGTGGAGGTGGCGGGGCTGCGGCAGGAGGCGGCGGGCGAGGTGGCGGTGCTGGAGCTGCGCGGCCGGCTGCGGGCCGGGCGCCGCTACGTGCTGCAGCTGGGCTTCCAGGGACGGCTGGAGGAGGACCTCGACGGGCTCTTCCTCACCCGCTACACCGACCAGGGGCGGAGCAGGTAGGGGACCCCGCGCCCCTCCGACGGCCGCCGGCGGTCCCCCCGGGCGCCGCGGCGGGGTCGCCCGTGGCGTGGGGGGGCGCCGGCCGCAGCCCCGGGAGCCGCCGCGTCCCCGCAGGCAGCGTTCGGGGCGGTGGCGGGGCTGGGCGGCGCACCAGGCGCTCGTCGGGCTCCGCACCTGTCCCCAGGTGCGCGCCAGCGGCCGCGGAGGCCGCTCGCCCGGAGCGCAGGTTTGGGCTGCGCGGTGGCCGCGCTCCTCTCCGGAGAGCCCCGGCTCGGTCGCCCGGGCTTCCCTCCGCAGCTGGCTCGCAGGCCGGCCCGTGGTGGCTTGCAAACGCGGCGCTGATGCGGTTTGCGGAGACCTCCGCGTTTGCAGAGGCTGGCGAGGGGCTGCTGCTCCGGAGTCAGTCTGGGAGGGCTTACTGAGGGTCTGTCAGGCACAGATCTGTCTTTGGCAGAGGAAGGAGGTCCAGCAGCTCTCAGCTGGCGCAAGCAACGTTTTCTGGACAATTTCAAGCCTCTTTCTGCGCCTTCGACTGAGAGCGAGGGGTCAGGCAATACCTACGCCCAGTTCCTGGGAGCCACAGTCCAGCTCATAGCCTTCACCCTGGCCCCGCAGATGTCTGTGTAGCACTGACAGCTCCTCACCTCCTCTGTCTGCGTCTGTGGGGAGCATGTCTTTATCTCGAACCCGGGATCTTGGATGTGTATTCAGGCATGAGTTTAGAGACCTTGACCACGTGCAGTTTCAGAAGAATGGTGGAGTAGGGTGGGTGGCCGCTTTAGACAGCACTTTGTAGGTGCTATTGCACATGAAGTTGTTCGGCTGTCATCAAACAACCAGTGATTTCCTCAGTGAGTGCTATTAGGATGCTTTCCTCTTTATTTTCTTCTGCACTGCAAAATCAGTGCTGGGGCAGTGTGAGCTTAGCAAGCAGTCAGTCATCTAAAACATATTTTCACCCTCAAAATAAATGCTTGCTTATTTATTTTTTTATTGGGAATCTTCTCAAGGTGAATTGCATTATACACTTCTGGATGTGAAACTTGCTAAAGAAAAGTGAAACTTAAGATTATGATTTAAATAGTTCCAGTGGAAGACAAGTTTCTCAAAACAGGTGCTTAAAGGAGAGTCAGACAAATTGCTGATTTTAAAGTTACTTCGTTTTTAATAATTAAAGATGTAGTGAATTGCTGCGGATCAGCAATCAGTGAGCCAAAAGGAAACCTAGAGTTAAAATTCAAGTGTTCTTGGCTCCCAGCCTATCGATGAGTCCACTAAAATAAACTGTATCTCAGCAGTTCATAGACTTCTTGTTCAAGAAGGTGATACTCAGTTACCTGCAAGATTCATACATGCAAGTCCCTATATGAGTAGTAATAATAAGAAACCGCAAAATGAAGTTAATAGCTTTTATTGAAATGGAGGAGGACATTGGTCTTTTGCTATGAGTTGGTTTTTCAGCTGCCAGCTCTTGTGTAAATCTTTACAGATACCATTGTCTGCCACATCTGGAAAATTTAACTTATGCAGACTTTTTTTTTTTTAAGAAAAAGGAGATAAGTTGGCTAGCCTTAGAGAAAAATGCAGTATGGTAATAAATATTTAGGAAATATATTCTGTTTTTCTTCAGTTACTATTTCTTCATTCACTAATTGTCATTCATAGGATTATTTGTGCAACTTTCGAGTTAAGGAAGATCTAGAACACTTTGCTTCATTTACATAATTTTAAAAAATCCAAATAAGTAAGAAAGGAACAAGCATTTAGTTACTTAATACTGTATCAGTGTGCTTTCTGATGCTGTATTAATTAAGTCAAGTCCTATCTAAGAAACACTGAATTAGACTATGACATGTTTTGATTCAGACTGTGTAAAATTCAGAGTATCTGGAAAAAAGCTATTGTCAGCTGTGCTGCCACAGTAGAAAATAGGGGGAAAAAAAAGGTTTTTAAATTATTAAAAGAATGTGTACAGGTCAATTTCCAATTGTTCAGAAGATTTATGACAGGTGTTCCATTTCATTCTTAGATCCTCACGGATCACTAATGAAATGTGAGACTGCAGTCTGATTAAAGGGATGCCAGTGGTGTTCAGAGACAGAAATAAATCAAAGAAAATCCCCTGATTGCAGATATAACGTATTGTTTTGGTTACTTGTTCCTGCCCACGTTCCTGATATTCTTGAATGGATCTTGCATATCTTTTCTGCTTTAAAAAGGCTTTCTCTGAATCAAGAGTATGCAATAGTATCTTGTTATTTTTTCCTTCACTAAGAATAAAGTCATCACTTTACCAGCTGTTTGCCATCTGATGAGGTCCAGGTACACTGAAGGGGTTTTGCCCTCCTCTTTTTTTGAAGGAGAAGGCGTGTTTTGAGGGATATAGTCTGTAAGCTCTAGCGAGCTGTTAATGATGGAAAAAGTTGAATTCTAATGGATTGTATAGATCAGGAGCAATTTAAAAACGTTCAGTGCCCTTCGTCTGTCAGTACAAAACCCATTACTATGCTGTGAGGAGACCACGATCTCCAGCAGACTGTCCTGTTGCGCTTCTAAAGTGACTTGTACCTTGCTCCAGCAGACCTTCAGGGTCTGATTCCTGCATGGGCTTCTGACTTCAGCACCTAACTTAAACCACCAGCTGGAACAGACCATTTATCTGTGGTCATTCATTTATCTGTGCCATTTATCTGTGGTCATGCAGGCTCCTGTATTTCTTGCATGCACTACAAGTCTTAGTGGTTTTTGTAATTTGTGCTTGTGGAACCACTAGAGATGTCTCCTTTCAGAACAGTTTAAGCAGAAAAGGGCAAGCTTTCAGTAGACCCCTAGATCCTAAAGAGAAGCAAAGTCCTTGAAATGTTTGTTCTGGCTGGGCTTTGGCACCACCTCTTTTTGTGGTCAGCTATCCACATTGCTCTTGGCAGGTTGGCAGAATTAGCTAGTTGACACAACTATCGTTCCCTGTCCTCTCTCCAAGTTGGAGCTGGAGCACACTGGCAAGGTGGTGAGGGAAAGCTGTTCACAGACACAGCTATTTTCAGAAGCGCCAACCTCACTTCTGTGGAAAACAGAGTAAGCCAAGGCCCAAACTTCACTGGATTTCCAACACGGAAATTGTTTGTTGTCAGTTTGATCAGTGAAGACTGTTTTTACTGTTGTTGACAATTTGTACTACCCACCTGATCCAGTCTTAAAAAGAAAACCCTGAAAAATGGGAGCAATTTGTACTACCCACCTGATCCAGTCTTAAAAAGAAAACCCTGAAAAATGGATAGCACACAGCCCATGTCTGCAGTGCTTGCAGGAGCAAAGGAAGTAAAAAAGGACGATGCTCCCATTTCACCAGCGCTAAGTATCTGAAGGCTTCCCTGTTGAAATGGGGAATCTGTATTCTGCATACAACTGGGAGAGCCCGTGCCAGGATCTGGGTAGGCAGAAAAATACAGAAACTACATTTGCCTTTCTTCTGTAGCAGCGCTGGCTCAAACATACACGATGCAGGAGGCTTGTTATAGCATCGTTCTGTGCATAGGTCTTGCACTGCTGTGAATGAGCTCATGTATACTACTCCAGGGTTAGAGGATCCCCATGGAGTGTGCCGTAAAGTGCAGGCTGTACGTCACTCTTCACGTCAGTGTTTCAAAATCCTTTCAGAATTTTGCTTGGTAGCCACTCTGCATATGTCCTATGCAAATTCTGTAAAGTACTTGACTGCATAAGGCTTGTATTAACAGGCATCCCAAAATGTAATTGAACACAATATTTGTGCTGATTTTTATCAGTTGCTTCTGCTCCGGTTACTTAGAACGAGGGCAAAGGGGATTAGAACAGCACTGGTGCAGTTAATTGTACCTCAGAGCAGGGGATCTTAACTTCTTCTTAGCTCTGTTTTGTATGAATCTGTGGGTAAGACCATCAAAGGGCACGGGACAGAAATCAGCAAATAACGGAGTTGGTGTTTTCTTGGGCTGCATTTTAGTATTGAGCAACATTCACCTGAAGGAGGGACCGGGTGTTGGGGACAGCTGCTGCACAGAACAGGGTTCTGCTTACTGTAAAACTCCCTTACTTCAAGCCACTGCAGGGTTTGTTTTACAGTTTAATTCTCATATATTTTTCAAGTGGAAGAAATCAGATATAAAAAGTGTTAACACAAAACCCCATTATTCTATCAATATTACAAATAACATTTTAATGAGAAGGCATTTTTAGAAGAATAACCTTTTTTGTATCAACATAAAACATTTCTTCCACAATGATGCTGTTTTTTTATCAGGTGAAACAGAGTCCACTAGGCATTCATGTGCTATACAGGATGCATTCTTCATTTTCCTTTTCTTGTTTTCAGACACTTGTGTAGTTTAAATTGCCAAAGATTTAGGCTAAGAGATCCTGTTATCTATTTGTTTCTCACTATTTAAAAGTATTGTGGCTTTGATTTTGTTTCACTAGAGGAAGGAGGCATTACATGATACTTATGAAAAAAGAAAATGAAACCTATGCACAAAACTGTAGGCTTAAGAGAGAAATTGATTTGTCTGCTTAGGTAATGTTAGGCTTTTTTAAAACCTAATTTCCTTTTGGGTAATTTGTTTTGTGATAATGTTGCAGTGTGGAAAAAAGTTTGCTACTAATTCAGTTCATGCTAATGCCTTCACCTTTTTAAAAATAAAAAACCAAGAAAAAAGCCCCAACAATGACTCATTCTGACAAATGATATGAGGTAATGTGTGTTTGAAACACCAGTTATTTGTGTAACATGCATGAAACATTCCCATTTTTCTTTTTTATTTGGCAACCTGCAGAAAAATAACAATCCATCTTCATATTTCTTTTTTATCATGATGCTTTTGCCCAATATATGCTATTTTGTATTCCTGAGCTACACTTTCTTGTGGGCAAATTTGCTAAGAGTCTGCATCAGTTTCTGCTGGTGCAGAGCCTCCTGAGGCAGTAATTGCCCTGGTGTGCAGGAATTTGGGGTTGCTCAGTGTTTCCTAGAACCAACCTGTGACTGATTGCACAACTGAATGCACAAAAGCATACTTTGCTGCATGGGAAGAAGGTGATAAGAGTATTTTCAGTGATTGATTCCCTTGATGAAATGGCCTGTCACTTTTGTTGCTCCTGTGCAACCCTTGCAGAGGGTTAAGTCACTTTCTGTCACTGGACAGGTTAAAGGAGGGGAGGAGGTGATAACTTGTCTCAGGCGCAGCTTCAGCTGTGTTCAGCAAGGCAGCTGATGGCTGGCACAGCACACACTTGACTTCACAGTGAATCAGGTCCATGAAGAAAATACGTTGTGCTGCTTTCTCTTGAGCCAACCCTCACTTCAAAATAGATGTCATGGTCCCAATAGTCACCATGCATCAGCATGGGTTCTTTTAAATGTCATAAGTTGTGTTATGGTACAGCATCAGATATGTCTGTTAAATGCCAAATGTACAATGTTTTGAGAGTACAGTGCTTTTACCCAGTTGTCCTGTTCATATTAACTCAGTTCCCCAGCATCAGCAATGAGGATGACATAGTGTAGGTGAGCTGCTGATGCTTTCAGCACCCGGTTGATTAGATCTGCCTTGAGTGGGGTTAGGTAGCACAGCTATTCAATTGGCAATAGCCAAACATCTTTCAAAAGACAAGGACTCCTGGAAAGCTGGCCTTGAGAACTGGGTGGAAAGCATTGCTGAGTTTTGTCAGTGGAAGCAGGAAGCTAATGACTCTGTTCCTTGGGTCGAAATGCACACAATGTAGTACGTCTTCTGCAAAGTGACATAAATATCAATGGAAAGCTAAACCATTCATTTCAGGTACCAGGAAAAGGGAATCTGGAAACATGCAACCTTAGGTTTCAGACATGGTTCAGTCCTACAGTCACGATGTGCTTGTACAGTAGATCTGACTCGTTACATAGTGTTACTCAATGTATAGATACTGTCCTGATAGCTCCTGGCTTGTTTGGGATGTCTCTGTGCTAAGCGTATGCCTTTTTGAACCTGGTATGAATACACTGTTAGGGAACACCCCAACTACAGCTGAAAAATATGAGCCCTGTCATAGCATCAAGGTCGCTGACACAAGAGATCGTGCCATTCTTGTATGCCCAGCTGCTGGCAACTACTTGGCTGACAGGTATGGAGCTTTGAGAACCATTGCATGTGTATTTTTTCTAATTCCTGGTAAAGATGCCCTAACGTGAACAGCTCAGATGTACAGCTCTTTCTCAAAACTTTGGCCACGGGACATAGTGATTTATCTTTTGATTCCAGCCAGTGTGTCAGAGAGATCTGCCACAGGTGAGGCAAGGCTCTATAGCGTAAGGTAGAAAAGGATCCTCTTGACGGGCTTGGCAATGCACTGGGAGAGCACTGGTGCTGCTTTCGCTGGACTTCTTCTCTGTGTGGTTTGATGGAAGTGTGCGAGTGCATGTATGCATGGTCACCTAATGGTTACTACAATTTTTTATTAAAATGTGCTGTTAAAATAAGAGTGCATGCATTAGAGAGATATAACGGGTGAACAGAGAGATTCTAATTATGAAACTAAAGTTGGGCATTGTATCATTTTTGAGCACTGGCCTGCCATGTGCAAAACTTAAATCAACTGTCTTAATAAACAAACTAGAAAAGCTCAAATATTTAAAATACGATATCTGGAAAAGGCCTGTGAGGAAAAAAACCCCCAACCTAATTAAGAAAATCTGCTTTTCTCTGGGAGCATCCAAACTGAGCAGTCTGTTGGGCATGGGGATTTAATCATGGCTTTAAATAATAACCAAACCTTTTCCAAATCCGCATATCTATGTGATTAATTTCTTGATTTTTCTGATTTGATATTTTTATGCACTATATATTGATTTTGATCAGCTGTAGCACTGGATTAATCTGAACTTGTATTTTTAATACAGTATGCTGATTGCCTCCCAGCTGGAACCAACGTATGCCAGGACAGTGTATCCATGTTTTGATGAACCTGCCATGAAGGCCACATTTAATATCAGAATTGTCCATGATCCAAGCTATGTGGCTCTTTCCAACATGCCTGCTATTGGTAGGTGAACAACAAGTAGACTTATAGGCTTTTTCCCCCCTAAATTACTTTAAAAAAGGGTGTAATTTATCTGAACAGACTATTATCAACAGTGTTCTGTTGTCCGTGTGCTAATGCCTTGAAAATGCACAGCAAATCTGTGCCTATGAACTTAAAAATTTGGAAAGAGTTATTCATAATTAATGCCTCTGATGGCAATAATTCCATAGTTTTGTCAGATACGATGTCCTCTCCTCTGGTTGCTGGAGGCTGGACAGGTTTGATTGCTGGCATTTATCGCTTAGTCAGTGTGTCTGTTGTACTGCGTGACATCTGCTTAAAACAAAACGGCAGCTCCAGTATGCAAAGCCTGTAATTGTGTTATTAAGGGATTCCTTTCATTTTAAGTAAATTTTAGGATGTATTTACCACACACAAAAAATTGCTTTACCAGACAGAGACACTATAGCCTCCTGTGTATGTGCAGAATAAGAACAAGAGGACTATAATTCTCTGGAGATGCTCTTCCTGTTCCTTGCTGGGATCTCGTATGGGATGCATATGGGATATAAGATTCCAAACAAATTCTGAAGATGATTAGTTCTACAGGAATCTGTTGGACCTCTTGCCTCCTTCTTAATGTCTTTTTTCTGCAGTTCAGTGCCATGAATCTTTATTTTTCAGCTAAATAGTTTTCAGCCATAAAAAGGAAGGTTTATGAGATGGAAGCTAAGTAACTTAGGAATTATAATAGATGGGACCTCTGTGAGAGTCGCTTGAAGCATTTTTTTTTCCCCTGAGAATCATGTCCATGTCTCTCTTATTTAGAAGGAAGGTATCTGATTAAGTATTTCATAATTCTCGGGCACACATGACCTATATTTGAATCATAATAGATTGTCCATTTTAGAGATATGCAGCATGGAATAAATTGTCCACAGTTTGCCCACATCCTAAATCTGATGCAGTTTGATATCCTTCCAAGACTCCAGTTAAGAAGCTCAAGAGTGGATTTTTGGTGTTTGCATGGAAGGTCACGACTCTGATACGTGGCAGTGGCAAGGAGTCTGGCTGCTTGCCTTCTACCAGAAACATAGGAAGTTAGCGCAGAAATACAGCATATTGAAGAGAGGTGTAAAGAAACATGCAGAAAATACAAAATTCCTTGTTTGTTATGAAAAAGCAAAGGTTTGAATATTTCTGTAATATTTTTTCTAGATGTATCTGAAATGAAAGATGAAAATGGAAGCCTGTGGACTGTTACCACATTTAACACTTCGCTGAAAATGTCAACTTACTTGACTGCTTTTGTGATTTGTGATTTCGATTATGTCACCAGAACCGAGCGGGGAAACGAGGTAAATATGAGGCTGCATAACACATTATAGGAGTTTACCACAGAATTTGGCTCTGTGGTACATCATGTGCTTTAGAAGATATCACAGACATTAACTGTGCTTTCCATTCCAAAACTATTTGCTTATGTGGCAAAACTGCAAACATTCATCCTGCAGATTTTTCTGCAGAAAGCTTTACTTTAGGACAATTAGTTTATTGTCCTGTCCTGATCATTTCATACAATTCCACAAGTAGGTATGGGCTCTGTATGTTAAAACTTTAGAGGCAGCTACTCTGCAGAAAGTACTGGTCATAATTCAGGGTCTTCTTATCTTCTTAGCTCTCTTAGTTGGAAAAAATATCCATTTCCACTCCTGTGACAAACCACTGAAGTTCAGTGCCTTGTTAGTCAAGGCCCTTTGAGGAGCAGCGTCATGACATTCATTAGTAGGTGCAATACTGTGCTCTGAGCATTTTGTATACTCTAGTATGTTAACATTTTATTCTGCAGTGGACACATTTTTTAGCCTCCAAAAGTGACTGCTTTGTGTTTGAAGCTTCTTCATCAGTGAGTATTCAGTTTTGCTCTTACACTACAATGGGCAAAGCTTCTTGAGGGAAGCTGTAAAAAAACATACTCCGTTGGCACCAGTCATTTCACTTTCCTTCTTTTGTTGAAAGTCAACAGAGAAAAGACCTAACAAGTTGTTCCAAAATAAATAGTAAACTCAAGCATAAAGCCTTAATACTTGCTACCCTTAATAAATGAGAGCACCATGTTAGCTTCATGGTCAGTTTGCTGTCATCCTACTGGGGAAGGGTGAGGCGAGGTGAGAAGACAGTGCAGAGGTGACCTAGGACGCAACAGCAGTAGCTCCTTTTTAAAGTGAAGATTGGACTTGGTATGTCGTACCTGCATATATACCCTGTATAAAACATGTTGGATGCTTATGGCTTTGACTGTGGTGCCTTTTTCTTGGGCTGACATGTACTGACAGCAGTGAGCAAAGCAAACATTCAAACTGGTGTTTTTCAGAGGGAAAAGCCACCACCACCCATCTTCTGTGAGACAGAGGGGCAAGGGTTTTTCACCCCTTGGTTTCAGACAGAGATGCTCAATTTATGCCTCCACAGTATTTGTGTGAGCATGTTTGTTCTGTCTGTTTTGTCATTTCTGGTAAGTATTTTACAACCCAAAACACCAGTATGATAACTCAAAGCTCATACTAGGATTAGGATTTTAAGTCTGCCCATTATGTTTAGATTTTGCAAAATGAAGTGATCTGATCTTTGAATCTCCTCTGAAGCCCGAGCTGAAAAGAGGGGCTCAGAGGCTGAGGGTAGTCTGCTGACTGAATATGATTTCTTTTTTCCCTTTTAAATTAAATCCTGATGTTTCCCCAACTTTGCTATTAGGGTTTGGCTGTGCAGCTTCTTGTGAGATGCAAGAATTGTGGGAATTTTGAGCTGCTAGGCACCCGGGGGGTCTTGCATCCAGAGATACCTGATGGAGACATAAACCTTTCCTCAGTCTACTCCATCACCTTGGGCAAGCAGCTGCCCTCTGCCGTACCATGACAAAGAAAATTGGCATGGGAAGGAAAAGCTTTGCTTGCTGCTGCCGTCTCTGTTACTCAGAGGTACAGATGTCATCTGCTCAGATGTCATCTGCTCTCTTTAGCAGCGGTGGGAGGCCAGTGGTCTGTTTCAGCCTGTGATAAAGTTCAAGAGGAGAGATATGTATGTTTGCACAGCAAATGATCTCTAAACATCCATTTCTCTCTCTTCAGGGAAAGAGTGGTGGGCTGAAGGAAAGTTTGTGTCCTGGTATCAGCTGGGATAGAGTTAATTTTCTTCCTAGTAGCTGGCATAGTGCTGTTTTGGATTTAGTATGAGAATAATGTTGATAACACACTGATGTTTTAGTTGTTGCTAAGTAGTGCTTATGCTAGTCAAAGACTTTTCAGCTTCCCATGCTCTGCCAGGTGCACAAGAAGCCGGGAGGAAGTATAGCCAGGACAGCTGACCCAAACTGCCCAAAGGGCTATTCCATACCATATGATGTCATGCTCAGGGTATAAACTGGGGGAGTTGGCTGGGGGACAGCGATCACTGCTCGGGGACTGGCTGGGCGTTGGTTAGCAGGTGGTGAGCTGTTGCATCACTTGTTGTTTTCTGCTGGGTTTTGTTTCTCTCTCTCTTGTTGTTCTCCTTTTCATTACAACTTTTATTACTGTTATTATTTTATAATTATTATTTCAGTTATTAAACTGTTTTTATCTCAACCCACGAGTTTTCTTACTTTTGCCCTTCCAATTCTCTCCCCCATCCCACGGGGCAGGGGAGGGTGAGCAAGCAGCTGTGTGGTGCCTGGTTGCTGACAGGGGCTAAACTACAACAGTTTGTCACCCAGACTCACTGTCTGGAATATATTGGCTGAAGATGTGTGGATCTAAATAGTTTTACAGCATTTCCTGTTTAATAAAAGAAAAATTACAAGTCCATTTGTTCCAGCAATGTATAGTTGGATTCAAGTCTTGGCCCTTTTGAAGTGCTGGAACTCTCCTAGGTTTTAGCAGGATTAGGCTCTGTGCCACATTTTGTTAGGTCCAGCAAGACTTGGGCTGGGATTTTTTTCATTAAAAGCTTCACTGCATGATCTAGTGTGGACAGACAGCATTTTCAAACAATGATTCACGGAAGAGAAGCAAAGAAAATGAAAATATGAGGGTTCTCTAAAATAACACTTCCTTGTTTTACTGCAGATACGTATTTGGGCTCGGAAAGAGGCAGTTAAAAATGGGTATGTTGACTATGCTTTAAATATCACAGGCCCAATATTTTCATTTCTGGAAGACTTACTTAACATCAGCTACCCTCTGCCAAAGACAGGTGAGATTGCTCATTTTCTTAAATGGACCAGAAATGGCTGCTGATAATGTAACATTCACAGAAGCAATGGGTTCTTTCACAGTATTCTCTTTTTACATCTTGCCACATTCATGGAATAAAACCCCTAAGCTTTAACTCACTGAATTCTCCTTTCTGCATCTTGGTTCTTATTAACCAGTAACTCAGCACTCCTACCTTCACATCACACTCATTCTCTTAAAGCATCATTTCCTAATGAAGGGGCAGATGGGGCTACAAAGTGGATAGAAAGAAGTTGTTCAATCGCATGGCCATTTCTGGGATGCATAGACCTGGTATAGGCAAGTCCCTACGTCCTCCTAGTAAATCCATGCTTGCTATAACCCACGTCTCCCCAAAGCATTCCTTGCTTTCTTCAATATGTCCCTGTCTTACCTGTGAGTTGGCTATATATATACCTCCCCAGAAAAGGATTCCTGCAGGAAAACATTGCTTCTGCTTAAAATGGACATCAGGTAAGTTAGTTAAGTCAAGCTTCAGCCAAGAAAGAAGGGTGCTGTGGTTCACTGTACAGTTTGTCCGCTACTTGTACTTGGATTCCTAAGGGTTTCAGCATTAATATTAAGGGGTAACGTGCTCTTTTATACAAATTGGTAGAATACTGAGAGCACAGAAGGCAGTTCTTAAAACTAATTTTGACCTGCCCATGATCTTAGCAGATTGCAGGATTGTGGAGGAAGAGTTTCCCTCCTTTCTTGGTAATTTGTTGATTTGCCAATTCTGTAGTTTGGCACTTGAAAGAAACAAATTTTCATCAGTGTAAATGTGTTATCTCCCAGTGTATTTAGAATAACACTACACTTAGGGAAAATGTAATATATGCAATTGTCACTTTTAAAATTTTGTTATCTTAGTAATCATACGAGCTACTCAAGGGCTGTAGACAATGCTGCTTCATGCTTGTGTTCTGCTTAGCAGCACTGTCAATATGTTAATTAATTAGTATAAGAATATTACAAAATTGAAGTAGATGAATGGTATTGCAGGCTTCCTGTTAGGTAAGATTTGTTTCACTGAATGCTGTAATACCATTACAATCCCTGCTGTAATGTCATCCAATACCAACTGCATTTCCCAGTGATTTTCTTTGATGTTTTGCTTAAAAATCAGTAGGATTAGATCAACCAAGAACGGCTTCTTGTAAATGCTAGAGATTTCTATTGTGAACTCAAAATGTGAAATTAGGAATAAAAACACATTTAAAATTAGAGGTATTTAAAGGTTTGTCTTCACCTGATTTTAATGCAGTTATAAGGGACCTCTCTTGCCCCAGGCTGGCTAGATGAGGGCTGCCTCACCAGAAGTGAAATACCTTTGCTGTAAGCCTGAGGCGGTAAGTCCCACTGAGATGCAGTCTAGCTTTGCTTGGGTTCAGCACCACACTTAGGCTAAACGTGTTGCTTTTGGACTGGAACCGGCTCATGGTCAGCTGGTTTGGAGTACAAGCTTGTGTCTGCTTCCAAAATGCTCCATATACCTTTTGCGAATTTTGCACTTTGCTGCTGAGTTTAAACAGTATTATCTTTGATACCCTTGATGTTCATCCAAGGCCCATCTCTCTTTCGTCCTACTCTCACATTTGAACTGGAAAACTGCTCCCTGTGCATAAAGCAGAAGGGGAGTACAGAGGTAACAGCCCTGCTGTAGAAACAAAGAGATGATATTTTTAAGGCATCTTTCAGATAAGAGTGGAAAGGATCACTCCACTCACAGAGCTGAAAGAGCAAGGGGTTTTTTTTTAATCAGTGGCTAGGCTGAAGAAAGAGGTAAGTATGATCCTTTGCAAACACATGAGAAACTCATACAGAGAGAGATTTCTGAGAGCCAGAAGTGAATATATTCTCTCCTAGCATTGGTAGAATACAGCCTTCATTTTTGTTCAAAACATTTATATGTACAAGATGCAGTACAGATTCAGGAGAATTTATTATGTGGCTTCTGGAAAGAGTGGCAATCATAGAGGAGGAGTATGACAAGAAGAAACCTCACAGACCATTTGCAAGAGTGTTGCCATAATACAGCAAAGAACCACTAACAGGTAGTGTCCTTTAATCGCACACTGAACCAGTGTGAGCATTAAAATCATGTGAGCATTTTAATTCCAAAAATTTTAAAGTTACCTTTTTTTTTTTCTCTGTTTGAATCAATTTAGATCTGGTTGCACTGCCTGATTTTGGAGCAGGTGCTATGGAAAACTGGGGGCTAATGACTTTCCAAGAATCATCATTGATGTACCTCCCGAGTGATAAATTCACAAGCAGAAAGGCAATGATTGCCATAATTGTGTCACATGAGCTAGGACACCAGGCATGTGGTAAAAAATTCTGTACATTTATTTGTCTATGAAGCTGTTTCCTTCCAGTTGCTGATGATGCAGTCACTGATTAGTAGAAGAAAAATAGTGACTTGACAGTAGGTGTGAGCACTAGAGGACTGAAAGATTATTTGATCATATGTTCAGCTGATAAATCAATATTAAAAGCAGATTCCATCATATTACATACTGGATATTGACTGCACAGGGCTCATTGATACAAAACTGTTAATGAGCTCCTTACTTTTTTTCTTACACAGTACCTGAATGCCATACTAGAAAATACTGTAGCGATGACACAATTCTCTCTGTATGCAGTATACTTAGTACTTCAGTGGGAGAATTAATGGACTTTATAAGCATTATTTTGTAGTGGGAGTGCATGTACATATTGCAAAAGGTATTTGTTTTTCTGTAAGACACAGCCTTTAGTATGATAGAACAAACTTAACATGAAGACATTTTACACGGTAGCTGGACATTTGTCCAGTTTTCATAGAGATTTTAAATTTTTTTCTTACTTGATTTGGAATGATAATATAGTTTCACTTTTTTATTGACTATGTTTAATTTACTGTTGCTTGCCAGAGCAACAAGTGTTTGCACTTAGTCAACAAAATTAGCGAAAGAGTTTAACTTGGCTAGTGCACTTGTAGGCCTTTCTGACAAGGTCTGTAACTTTTCAGACCTTTAGATGAGCGGAGTGTTTTTACTGCAGGCCAATAAAACAAATGTCAGTACTTTATTTTAAAACAAAGTTGTAGTTCAAGTTTTTAAGCATTAACAAATAAAATAGAAATCCACAAGTGATCAGTTTTTTGTTAAATGTGAACTGCCAAATATGAGTACATAGCAGCTGTTGTGGAAGTTTTATTGCTTGCCAGGATAAGGATTTGCTGATTTTGGAAATGGCTATTTCCCCTGTTCTGTTTATCATTCCCCTGACAATTTCCTTTTGTTAAGAACATGGAAAAATGTTTTTGCAATTATTTGATAAATGCCCTACTTTTAATCATAGCCTGATCTTTTAGATCATTACATTTTTTGGGGAAGTGTTTAAATTGAATAGAGTAAAAGAAGACATAAAGCACTGACATCCATAATCATGGTATGAAATTGTATGTGAAACAATTAAAAAATAACTGCCCTGAACCTCTGACTTTTTCCAAGATGCATCTTTTTCTACTGAATTTTCACTATTTGAAAGAATATCCAGCATTTTATTCAACTGACATGTACATATTAAAGTTACTTCAGCATAGGGATGTGTGTGTTGAACCTGCAAAAATGAACCCAGCAGTCCAAAGAGATGTTGAGACATTTTTTCTTTCTATTCAAGTGGTTTGGAAATCTGGTTACAATGAACTGGTGGAATGATCTGTGGCTTAATGAAGGACTGGCATCTTACTTTGAGTACCTGGGAGCTGCCTTTGTCGAACCCAAGCTTTCACTGGTAAGTACTAAAGCTTACTGAAGTAAGTAAGTTAAAGTGGCAAAGTTCCAGCATGTAGAAAGACAAGGAAGGTGCAGGAGATGGGATTTAATCAAACCATGGCATTAGTAACTTAACTGCCCTGGGAAAGACCAGCAGGTCTTGATTCTTCCCTGGAGGGTTTCCATCTGCTGGGGGCTGTCATCAAACCCAGCTCTTCCACAGCTGGCGCAGAGGACAGCTGGACAGCTGTGATTCTGCAGTAACAAGGAGTTGGTATTTTGCCCTAGATCTGTCATTTAACAAACCAAGCTTTCTCTCCTGGGTTCTGCAGCTGATGGTTTGCCACCCTGCCTGTCCAAGCACTTTTCCAAGCACCCCGTACCCAGGTACCTTTACTGAGCAATGAGTAAGTTGGGCCATTTTGAGTCTGTTTACCTCACTGGGTCCATGGATGCCTGGTTGTGGATAGGGCAAATATAATGCACATAGCTAATCTGAGAGCAGCGTAAAACTCCTTCCCGTTCCACCCAAATGGGAATAAGCATAAGTTCCACAGCATATTAGAAAACTCCATCCATCATTAAACTCTGAGACAGGAAGACGGTTGCTGCTAATTGTAGCCATGGGATGAGATGCACTTGCCTGTGCAATCATAAATGTCTGTGCACAGTGCCCTTGGCTTCTGAAGAAAGGAGAAGCCTTTAGCCTGGGCAGGCCCGAGACTGCAGTCAATCCAGTCTGCTTTTTATTTGGCTCAGATGAAATACCATTTGTCACTTTCCTTCTCTAATTCACCAAGTACTTAATTACATGCTTAATTGGAAACTAAGGCATGTCAAACAAATTCTCTCAGAAGGATTTTTAGGTCATGGGATATGCTAACCTCCTGCTTTGAACTTAACAACAGCTCACTTTATTCTCTGTAAAGCAGAGTTTTAATATCATTGAAAAGTATAAAGGCCACCAAATTTTAAATTGGAAAAAAGACTTTGTCTCCTTTCTAATTTTAATCTGTTTGTTTAGAAGCTTGTCTTTCTAAAAATCAACAATTGCGATTTTATTTATGTCCATAAAGTAAATTTTAATACTGGGCAGCAATTCCATTTGATAAATTACAGTTATATGATTTGCCTTGGAAATCCAGAGTAAGTTACACAGGTGCAAGAATACAGTGCAGTTTTATGGACCATACACATTCACAGACTGGCTGAGGTTGGAAGAGACCACTGGAGATCTTCTGGTGCAGCCATCCTGCTCAAGCGGGGCCACATAAGTCAGCTGCCCAGGACCGTGACCAGATGGCTTTTGAACATCTCCAAGGTTGGAGACTCCACAACCTCTCTGGGCAATGTGTGCCAGTGCTGGGTCATCCTTACAGTGACAGAGTGTTTCCTGATGTTCAGAGGGAGCCTCCTGTGTTGGGCAGTGTGTGCCCATTGTGTCTTGTCCTGGCCACCACTGAAAAGAACCTGGCTCCATCCTCTTTGCAACCTCCCTTCAGATATTTATATACATTGATGAGATCCCACCCCTGAGCCTGCTGTTCTCCAGGCTGAACAGTCTCCGGTCTCTCAGCCTTTCCTCCTGTGTGAGATGCTCCAGTCCCTTCAGCATCTTCATGGCCCTTCACTGGACTATCTCCAGTAGCTCTGTATCTTTTCTCTACTGGGGAGCCCAACACTGAACTCCACACTCCAGGTGTGACCTCACTAGTGCTGAGTAGAGGGGAAGGATCACTTCCCTCAGCCTGCTGGCAACACTTCTCCTAGCGCAGCCCTAGATACCATTGGCCTTCTTTGCTGCAAGGACCCATTGCTGGCTTATGTTCAACTTGGTGTCATTCGTGTCCCCAGTTCCTTTTTTGCAAATCTGCTTTCCATCTGGGTGGCCCCCAGCATGTACTGGTGCCTGGGGTGGTTCCTTCTCAGGCGGAGGAGTTTGCACTTCCCCTTGTTGAACTTTATGAGGTTCCTGTCAGCCCATTTCTCCAGCCTGTCCAGGTCCCTCTGGGTGGCAGCAGGACCCTCTGGTGTATCAACCACTCCTTCCAGTTTTGTGTCATCTGCAAATCTGCTGAGGGTACACTCTGTCCCATCATCCAGATCGTTAATGGTGTTGAACAGGACTGGACCCAGTATTTGCCCCTGGGGTATACTGCTAGTTACTGGCCTCCAAGTAGACTTTGTGCCACTTGACCACCTAATTACAAATTGAACCCTGATAATTAAATTTACTGGCTGTTTACAAAAAGAAAAAATCAGTCAACAGATTTGATCTCATTAGTTGGAAGCCTGTGTTCTTCTCCTTGAGAAGTGTTCAAAGGGGCCTGCAGTGTTTTAAAAAATTTAGGTTTTTTTCTTTATCTTTGTAATTATGTCATTTTCCATCTAGTCTTAGGAGAGATACTCAGCTGGAGGAATGAATCATCATTTGATAAAAAGAGAACTTCACTGATTTGCACCAAAGGAGCCATTTTCCCTCCATATTTCTCACTGGATGACAGCAAAAATGCTGTATAGTTAAGCCTTGCTACCCTTAATACCTTAGTTTTTAGGTTTATTACTCAGGGTTGCAGCAGGAGAAACAGAGAACTTAGGAAGAAAATGCTGCCATATTAATGACATATATGTAAATGAGATACAAGTTTTCAGTATTTGTTCGTTTGCTGTTTAATATAGTTGACTTCTTTTTCCCCTGAGGATTACACTGTAATTGCCTTTGTCAGGCCCAAGCCCACAGTCTTCTCAGATGTAAAATTTTCACTGCCCTGATTAGTAATGTTGCATGTGGAAAATGTTAGGATCGGGTGTAAGGTCCCTTTTACTTTATGGGAAAGTCAGGGAGTGGGAAAAAGGATCATTCCTTGTTTATTGACAGACTATTTCTATTAGTGCTAATACCATAATTACATTCTTTGCTAAGAATAAGTATTTTCTCTTCAGCTTACTTAAATTTGTCTTCTTCTTGCAGGATAAAATCTTTTATGATCACGTTGTACAACCTGTCTTAAGGGAAGACAATGAAATAGGAGTTCGATCACTGTCAGAGAGTGAAGACAAGATCAAAGGATCATTTTCTTTAATGTCTCTGTTTGACAGCATCACGTACAACAAGGTTAAAAAATATAAAATTCTTCCTGTTCCTTGCATATTCTAAACTAATGGCAGGTTAAACTAAGTAGGTTTGAGAGGAACAGTGGAATATTCTGTTGAATTACAATGCTTTTTGTAGGTAGTTTTGTCAGTATTTGTTTCTGCTGCACACACAAATATATTGGATGTTGCAAATCTATTTGGCTATGAAAGAAACAGTGAAAACATTTCTAACCTCCATGAAATATGAAGCATAGCCTGACTAACTTCTCTGGAATATAGTTTGAAAAAATACCACAACAATAATCGCAATAATAATTCATGTTTTCTCATAGCTTTTTTTCTACTTCAGGGGGCTTCTATTACTTGGATGCTTTCTGGTTTCCTGACTGAGAAGTTGTTTATCAGAGCACTCACTGTAAGTCTGAAAAATTAACATTTTCATCTTGATTTGGAAGCTTGAAAATTACAGTTGCACAAATTACTGTTTGTCTGTTTTTCATTGAGCCCTCATGAATTCTGATGCTTCTGTTTGTTTCTGTACAGTCGTATCTGAAAGAATTTTCCTTCTCAAATGCTAACCAAGATGATCTCTGGACCCACATACAGATGGTACTCATTTTACCTGTAGTATTCTTGCTCTGGTGTTTGGCACAGTCCAAATTTAGGGTATATACTGTTTGTAGAAGACTGCACTGGAATTTGGCTATCCCTAGTGCAGTCTTTCCCCTGCATAAAATTTGCTTTGCTGGCTCTTCCCACTAATGTCTTCACAAGTGTTTATTTGGCTGCTTTACTGCCCCTGAGGTCAGTGGAGCTAAGTACAAGGAGTAGAGAGATGAGATGCGAAATCAGGGCCATGGAGTTTTGGGTTTTATGGAGATAGCCTAAGCCTGCATGAAATTGCATAGCCTATTCTTCTGGAGCTTAAGTTTCACCAGATCAGTGCGTGTGATGCTCTGCGCTTGATGATCCAAGATGCTGATATGTCACAGATTCAGCAAAGTCTATACCCAGGGTGGTAGCTCAGCAACTCACCCTTGGCTGGTGTTGGCAGAAATCCGAATAAGAAAACAGGTGCTAGTAATAGGTTTACTTTTGAAAATTCCACTTTCCTGTTCCTCTAAAGAAGGCTTCCATTGTGTTGCAGACTCAGTCTTAGGTTAAGAACAGGAGTGCCACAATTTCAGATATACAGGGCTGTCACATCTTTTAAGCCAACAGAGACTGTACCAGTTCATACTAGTTGGGACTCTACCTTAGTTTCTTTCTCAATTTGTCTTTACTATTCAGTTTGTTCATTAGGTAGTCTAAAATTAAAAATCTTTGTGTTCTGGCAGCTTTATTTGAGTGAAATTAACAAGTTCGGTCAGTCATAGCCATACAGGGGTGTAAGTATATTAACACTAAAAAGAGAAAGGTTAGCAGTCAGGTTATAAGAATGAGAAATGTCATCTCAGTATTTCGTAATTCCTAAAAAGGCTTATGCTGTCTTTGTAATAACGTCAACAATATCCTTTTCACTTTGTTACATAGATTTTTTTGCATGAATCAAAGACCAGAAAACTGCTTCTAAGCAGTTACATTTTCTCTAACATGTTAGAACAACCCCTGGAGTGTTGCTGAAGCAATATCAGTAAGTACCTGTTTATCATAAAAAATTGTAATTCCTGTTTCTCTTGCAGGTTGTAGATGCACAGGATGAAGTTCAGTTGCCAGCATCTGTAAAGCAAATAATGGATTCCTGGACATGCCAAACTGGGTTTCCAGTTTTAACATTAAATCTAACCACTGGCACAATCAGTCAGGAGCAATTTCTTAATAAAAAGAATGAAAACCGTACTGATTCTTACAAGTATGTTTAGCTTGTGTTTTTATTATATGTTTATACCTTCTTTTTTTTTTTTTTCAGAAAACCCTTCAGTTAGGACATTATGTTTTGACCATCTGATTATTTAAATTTATGTTTTTTCATGTCATGAGCTGCCAAGTAAAATCTGTTTGAGACTAGATTTTGCAATAGTTGGGCAAGCCACCTGTTTTGCCAAAAGGTTGCTTTCTTCTGGTGTAGTGACTTTTCCAGCCACGTAATGGCTTTGTAAGGACAGACATAGGCCATGAATATATTGCAGGGCAGGGTTTTGCCTGGAAATTTCTTCTTTCCCCATCCCTCAGTTGTACAGACTGGGGACCTGGGTGAACCATACTGTAGCTTCTTTCCAGTGCACATATTCTCAGTCTCTTCTGCTTGGCAAGGGCAAACAGATTGCATTTAAGTACTTACATAAATGACACCTTTCTCAGAAAATGCTAAGTATCTGACATGCAGCTCTAAAGTTCCTGTCAGCGAGCATTGCCAAGCTCTAAAGTTCCTGTCAGTGAGCATTGCCAAGTCCCTGGTGCTTTTGCAAGCTGTGCTGCTTATTTAGATGCCTAAAAACAGTGATAAAAGGAGCTGCCTTTGGTCACCCACTTCGGAAACTCATGGCTAGAGTTTGAAATGTCATGAAATTCAGCAGCTGTCATGAGTGTTGGAATGCATGGACAGGGCCCATGGGATGCGTTCTTACCCAGGGAAAAAGTATAAAGGATGGCAAAGCCCAAAGCAGTTTTTCCCTGGCTGCTATTGCTGGTCATACAGCCAGAAGAGAAATTTTGACAAGTACCACAGAGTTTCCTTTGCTTCCAAGCTCCAGGAAGTGCAGAAGATTAGTCCATTCAGCATCTTTGGTTAGCTAATATAAGGAGTTCCAAATTACAAATGTTAAGTCCTTTACTGTAGTCTCAGCAAGAGGCAATAGCACGTGAATTTAAGCAAATCCAGGACAAATATTACAGAATTTTTCATTTTTGTGAGCAACTTCAGGGTTTTGTAGCTTTCATCTGTTTTCACAGAGAGGTTTACATTCCCTCAGAAAGGAAATTACAGTTGTCAGAATGACAGTTGTATTGCTTGCCTGGAGCATTTTTTAGTAGATACCCTTCTGAAAAGGAGCTTTATGTTCTCCAGAAATAGCGTGAAGTGTAATAAGTGAGGAGAATAAAATTCTCCTTCCTGAAGAAGGAAAGCCAGATTACAGAGATACAGTCGTATTCAAACACCTAGCATCGAACAGTAGTCTAGATATGCGCGCCTATTTAAATCCATGCTAAAACTCCCTTATCTTTGCTGAACCTAAGTGCTGATCCAGCAAAAGTAGCACCATCTGTTGAGGTTTTGTGTATCAGAGAGGAGAGAAGGTAGATGGGAGATTCTTGTAAGAAGGAACTCATCTGCAGTCTAGTTTAACATCAGCTGAGAGGGTTTTTTTTTAAGAGGAAGAACTAACTATATTATATCTTTTTTGTTAAGTAACACGTGGATTATTCCTATTTCTTGGATGAGAAATGGATCATCACAACCTTTAATGTGGCTAGATAAAAGCAGCAGTAAGTAATGTATTTGTTCACACATGCTAAAACCATCTGATAAAAACACACCTAACACGTCTAAGAACAGAACTTGAATTGAATAAGGAGATAAAACTTTATTACAGAAATGTCTGTGTTTATCTATTGTGCTAATTTTATGTTAAAATAGCAATAGATTTTCAAATATGTTAATATATTGGGTTTTTCTATGTTGCATCAAACTTCAGCGTGTGTTTTTAATAATATGGTAGAATGCGTATTATGAATAGAGATTTCCACAACAATTTTGATTTTGTCATTTTGTGCACAAATCCAAACTTCTAGCTCTTCATGCTTCTGTACTACTCTTTCCCCAGCAGATCCCATTGGTGTTAATGACAGCTTTTGAGTATAGGTGGGATCTCAGCTGTGATGTATCATAAAATGATCAAGCTCAAGTAGTAGATATGAAGACTGAAAAAGATTAATACCAGCTGTGTGAAGTGACCCAACATTGTCACACATGGATATCTGTAAAAATAGAAAATTAATGTTTTCAATGCTGTGTGATTTCATTTCTTTATGCAAATTAAATGAAAAAATACTTTTATCAAAAGAGTACAATTTAAAAAGTTTTAAAGGCTTGTAATAGAAAAATGAGTTTATGGCCATCTCCAAGCAAATAAAAAATTCAGTTCTTTCTCATCTCAGTGCTTTCCAATAAACAGCTATATTTTTTGAGAAAGATGAAATGTAATCATTAGAATGGGGTAATTATTTTTCTTTGGCAAGTCAGCCCTGAACTCTATCAGGTTTGAATCAGTTACAAGGAGATGCAGAGGCTGATGTGTTTGTGGAATGCTTAAAAGCAAAAATACAGTATGTTGTGTGCATATCCCACCTCTCCATCCTCTGTTTGTAGTGGTTAAAAGCTACTTTCCCTCTTTTTGAGGCAATAAGATAGCTTGAGTGATCATTTCACAGTATATGGACAAGTAAACAAGCAAGCAGTGGATGTTTATTCCTCTGAATGCTTTAGATTTCAAGTTAAAGAAACCAGTGATTGCTAAGTTGAAAAATTAGAAAATTTGCAGAAAAGAATTGTTAGGCAGCACTTTCTTGGAAGGACTAATGTCATGTGCTAATTTTTTATTACTGAAGTGATAACAGTTCCATTTCCTCACCCATCATGTCACTTAAGAGCTACAGAAATGATGTAAAAAACTCATCATGTTGCATCTGCCTGAAGGGACTATGATAAAGTAGTAATTCAGGATTAAAACATGTTTCACTTGTATGTGAAAGCAAAGTATCAAACTTACCAGAGACTATTCAGTCAAGGAACTTGCATTCACATTTTAAGATTTAAAAAAAAAAAAAAAAATCCTTTTTGACTTTCTGAAGCATAAATAAACCAAATGATTTCTTACAAAGGTAGAAATGTTAAGGGTAATTTTAAATTCAGTTACCATTTTGTTCCTGTGAGGTTGAAATGGCTTCTGGTGGAGAACTGTTAATGTAGTCATTCAGAGGTATTAATGAGAATGGTTTTGGTAAATGAAAATGAGCGATTTGGTGCAAAGCACAATTTCAGCTTGAATTTTGGAATAGTTGATGCAGTGGCATAACAATGCATAACGAGGAAAAATCTCAAAAACGATTTTGTGTGTGTGTATTTTCACTGCAAATAGCTCTGCAGGACCTAATTTATCTTACTTCTGAACAGATTAAATTAGAGTCCAAGCTACAAGCTGGACTGCTACCGGTAGCCAAGCATGTTCATTCAGCACTGCACTGTGCAGTGTTAAAAGCCTGTCCTGTTCATTTAGGGCTCCTCAGGCAATGTCTACGTACTTAGCCCCTGCCCATACAATTGTCCCTGAGTGACACATGTCTGTGCAGCAAAAGAAGACACAGTAGGAAAAGGGTGCTGTTATGGCAGAACATTTCACTCAGCCTGGGGAGTGGAGCAGCATAGTTTTTGTTATTTTAGCTGGATCCGAAAGTGCTCTTAATGTTGAGCAGAGTGTTGAATCAATATGCCATTATAGGGGGAAGTACTGCTAGTCCATATTCTAGCCACCCATGCT
The DNA here is from genome assembly GCF_030463565.1 of Pelecanus crispus. NCBI lineage: Eukaryota > Metazoa > Chordata > Aves > Pelecaniformes > Pelecanidae > Pelecanus > Pelecanus crispus. Next base: position 69,438,575 of record NC_134676.1, on the reverse strand, counting down.
GTTTTTAAATGGTTAAGCCAGTATCTGTCATGTGCCACTTTTGCCTCTCACTTAACTTGTGAAGATGACTGAGGATGAACCCTGTAGTACTTGCTCTGTCAAAACACATTGAAGTTTCAGTCTTCTGTTCAGAGTAGAGCAGTGCTGGGTCTAGACTACTCACCAATATTGATTTATTGTCTTAAGAGGATTTACTGCCTTCTTAAATCAGGATGAGCATAGCCAGTTAAAGCAGCATTTGAATCCTCTTCTGATGAGGCTGCATAGAGCCTTCAAGGCTGCACTGGCTCCTTCAGTTGTACTGTAGGATATCAGGAGCAAGTAATCGGACAAGCACACATGAAGTAGGTAGTAGTGAGATGAAATGGGACTACAGAAGGAGGGCTTTAGTGAGTGATGGAACTCAAAAGGACTACAGGATTTTTATTTAAAATAAAATTTTTGATTACTTGTTTCTTGCATGAACTTAGCTGTTTTGCTTTCCTTGATTTGTGTTTATGTGAATACTGGTAAGCAGTCAGTTCTTCTGTAAGGTACTGTTGGCTCTGGGTTTTTTTTTTTGGTTTGGGGTTTGTTTTTTTTTTTTAATTGTTTAGGTTGGAAAAGACCTTTAAGATCATCCAGTCCAACCATTAACCTACACTACCAAGTCCACACTAAACTAAACCATGTCCCCAAGTGCCACATCTACCCGTTTTTTGAACATTTCCAGGGATGGGGACTCCACCACCTCTCTGGGCAGCCTGTTCCAATTCTTGACCACCCTTTCCGTAAAGAAATTTTTCCTAATTTCCAACCTAAACCTCCCCTGGCGCAGCTTAAGCCCATTTGGAGCAGCACTGGGAGTGGCAGGCATGCTGGGGATGCATGCCCTGCAGCAGGCATGTAAGGGTATTCCTCCTCATGTAGACTGTTTATTCTTGGGTAACATCTCTGAACTCTTCCAGCTGCCTATGCGCTAAAGGGTAGGAAAAAAGTGGGTCTTCAGACTCCCCTTTGCCATCTCAAGGTGCCCAGTACCTGAGGGGTCAGTTGCCTGTTGAAGTTCTGCTGTGCAGAGCAGAGATCACAAGTGCACTGAGCTTTTGGGGGATTCTCTTTGAGTCCAGCCTGAAACTTGTGTCTCAGATCTCAGAGGAGCACTGAGTCCAGTGTTGATAAATGCAGGAGAATTTAGCAGTGCACAGAAAATAAAATGATACATTTTAATATCACTTTACAGAAGTGTTTCCTGAAATGCAAGTATCGGAGTCTGAATATGACTGGATCCTGCTAAATGTAAATTTAAGTGGATACTACAGAGTGAACTATGATCAATTAAACTTAAAAAGATTAGCACACTTGCTTGAAAATGATCCAAAGGTAAGATCGTATTTGTTTTCTGAAGCTTATAAACAGATTCTTTCCACGTATTTCTTCTTGCAGTTCGTACCACTAATCACATTGATGAAAACCTGGAATAATGAGAAACTCATGTATAACATAAGAAGAAATGATCCACCATTGCATCACTAAAGTCACTGGCAGCCTTCCATAGTGGAGGAGGAACAGGCCCAAATAGTTTCACATAAGCACGAAAAATAACTACATGAGATGGCATTCTGTCTTCAAAGTTGTCTTAACAGCTTATGGTTCTTCCAATCCCTTAAATTTGGCTCAAAGGGTTATTGGTATGGATGTGTGACTTTATCTGCTGTTAGGTAACCTTGGAGAAGGAAAGCTGGGAGAAAGCTTTTTATTTCCACATTTCCTCAAAGCACAATATTTCTGCCAGTGCAATTTCAAAAAAAATCATCTGACTTGGGTTTTTTGGTTGGTTTGGTTTTTCTTTTTGGTGGAGATTTTTCTTAGAAGTTCCAATCAGTTCTACTCGGGCTCTTTCAGTCCTCTGTAGAAAGTATAACTCAGACTAGATTTCATCCCACGTCTGACTTGCCACACCTTGGGCTGTGAAAGCGGTACAGAACAGCCTAAACATGTGGCTGGATATGGGGTTGCATAGTATTTAATGTTGCCTAACCCTAGAGTGAGTCAGAGGCTCCAGTAGTAATGTCAGCTCATTGGTTTTGGTAACAACAGTGAGGAAGTTTAAGCTTTCAGCATAATAGTAATCAGTGCAGTCAGACAACTTCTCCAGAAGGTCTGGACACGAGGCTGATCAGAGCACGCAGTGTAGTTAAACCTTTCTATGGCACACTGGATTCCTTTCTTCTAGGCTTTTTTCTTTCACAGCAAATCTAAGTCAGCAGGAAATTAGGTGTGTGCTGGCTTGGGGCCGTTTTTTGGCACCGGCCAGTGGGAAGATTTGCTCAAGTAGTGGCCGAGCTGAAGGGGCGTGGAAGCAGGGAGGAGACAAGGAGGGACCAACAGTCCTTGCGAGAGCATGAGCTGTAGGCAGGCGTTCACCCATGGCTCTGCCTTGGTCATATAATTCATGATAGTGCCACGCACTCTGCTCTGGACTAATCTGAGTACGTACTCTGAACTGAAGCCTCAAAAGGAAAAAATGTACCAAAATGATATAACCAGGATATTTTTAGGAAATGCAGCATTTCCATATTTTAATTTTCATTACAGCACACAAGTAAGAGGGGTCTTGAAATTCCGTGCTTAATGTATTGTAGCTGTATATTTATATATATAAATATATTATGTAGCTGTATATTTGTATATATAAACATCCATAAAAGCACATACGCAATTTCAGCTTAAAATGCAGGATCCATTTTGTGATGTTTTGTGGAAGATTTTGGCTTAGAAAAAGTGTTAGGGACTTGCCTTATCTGTCTGAAGCATAGTAAAGCTTTTTTAAACTCTTAACGACATGTTTAGATCTATTAATGCCACATGAACGCTTTCTGCAGGCTATTCCCGCTGTCAGCAGGTTCCAGCTGATAGATGATGTTTTTGCACTGACACAGTAAGTAAGTTTCAAATATGTCATAGAAAATTACTAAACTACATGGCTGCATTCAACATTGCTACTCCTGCTTTTTCATTCCTACCCATATGTGCCTCAAAAGAACAGCAGCTGTTTTAACAAAATGGTGGGGGAGTTAAGTATTTAATCCATTCTTCCGTCAGTGCTGAGTGATTTCTTTCAAAATTTCTTTTAACTTTTGTTCCAACTCTTAGGAAATATTTTAAATAATGGCACTGTCCTGAGTTTTTTAGGGACTAACCTATATTTGTTGTAACAGAAAAAAAGATTCTGCATGAACATGCTGAATTTTCCTTAATTTATTCTCCGCTATCTCAGCTATGCTGTCCTGCATCACTCTTAATACCTCTTTCATTTCCCTTGCTGATGGATGACTCAGTTGTTCATGTCGGTGGTGCTAGAGAGGTCAGCAGTACTGTAGGGAGCTGAAGAAGCAATAAATATGTCTGTGCCTCAAACATACCAGAGATCCCCAAAACATCAGACACCTATGATGTGGGAGCTCAGGGAGAAGGTGGCCAAAGCATACCGTCCCCCCTCCGCCAAGCCTGTGGAAGTAGCTCTGAGAGGAGGAAGTAGTAATTCCCATTCCTCCTCTCATACAAGTGTCCTTTCTCATAAAAGAGCTCAAACCTAGTACGTAATAAGGAATGTAACAGTAAGTATAGAGCTGTGCTCCTGTGTAAGTACACTAGAAATGGTTCGGAGGAGAGGGGCTTGAATTGGAATTTTATTGGGAAAGAATGAATTCCTTGCTAATTCCACACTAAGGCACAGAAATTCCATGCTGAAGCTGTTAATTCCAAGAATAGTGTGTATGTAAATTAACTGGTTTGGTTTTTACAATAATGAATATTCCACAAAAGAACCTGTAATGAAAATACATTGTTTAGTAATAAAAATACAAATGTATTATTATAACTCAAAACAGTGCTCTTTTCCTTCATTTTGTTCTAGTGAGACTGGTGCATGCTGTAAGTATGCCTATAGTGTATCCTGCAGACACAAGCAGAATACAGTCTGCATATTGCCACACTTAGTGCCGTGATTGTCCTATTACTTTGATAGTGGCACTGTGCTCTGTAATAAATGTTTTCAGAGTTCAGCCCTTAAAGGCACCATTGGTTTATATTTATTTTATTTTTCCAATGTCTTTTCTAGGTCACTCTCCATGCAGTATCCTGATGTTTTATTGTCAGTTTCATAAATAAACAGAAATTCATGGTAGGTAATTAATGTGAAGAGGTATGCTCAAGTATGAGGTTTTTTATCTTCAAATAGGTTTGGATACATTCAGATTGAAACAGCACTTGAACTAACAAAGTACCTTGCCAGAGAAGATGAACTCTTCATATGGAATGTGGTATTGTTAAACCTAGTACCCGAGAATTTGGAAAGTACTCTGAAGAACTATGAAGTATATCCACTTTTAAAGGTATCACCTTTTTTTTTAGTTAGCAAAGATATTAGACCATTTAAATAAATCAGACTAAAATGACTGTAATGATGACTGTGATGAATCAAAGTTCTTGTCATTCCCTTTGCATGATTGTCAACTTTTTTTTTAGATAGGAGGTACTTATATACATTAGTCAATGATAAATATCATTGAATCATAAGCAATTCTTATTGTAAAGCAGAAATCTATTCACATTCTTTATATTAAGCTTGATCCTAGGTTTTTGTAAAACTGAGTATCTGGAAAATACAGCTATCAGTCAGTAGTGAATAGTCAGTAGTAAGTAACGGGAGTAACACTGCTATGTATAAAGGCGATATAGAATGTACATGCTCTGTGGTTTGTACGGCTTTCCAGTTCATCTTCATGGAGAGAAAGAAGGAACTGGGTTTGGATACTAAATGAGATGATTCTCTCCTATATTTGAGCTACCTGAGATAATATTGTCTTACTTATTTCCCTGACTTCTATTTGAAGATTTCACTTTTGTTTAAAGTGCAAGCCCACAATAGTAGTTCTCTTAAGTTGTAAAAGTAAAGGTATGTTTAAAATATGTGAGAACTTTCTGTCTTTTTGTCTGAGAATGAGCATTTTTTTTTTCTTTCACATTGAATTCAAAGGTCCTAGTGATGTGAAATGGTAACGTCCCAGTTTGAATAGATGTACAGGTGTATTGTATTTTAGACACAATTTATATAGTTTATTTTAATGTGCTGTGTTGTCAAGAAATTGATAGTGGTAAATTTTTAGGATAAATCTGAGTAAGTAAAGAAAAATACAGTAAAATAAAAACTTGCATCTAAATTAAAGTATTTTTTCTTTCCCTTCTTCTAAAAGAAATACCTTTTAAAGAGAATGTTGCCAGTATACCATTATTATGCAGGTTTTATTCGTCAAAATGTCAATGCTTTGGAAGATGACTATTTTGCTCAGTAAGTATTCTGCTTTAATTTGAATGTAACTGTATTCTTATTTTTACTGTCCTATAAGTGTGTGTTATTTATGATGACACCTCCAATGAAACTGCAGTATCGGGATAGTTTGGGATATTTTCAGTCTATTCAGTGCACATAAAAGATGATACTTTAATGATCTGAGTGGTAGCTTTTGTTTATGGGAGAACAGGCTCAACAGGCTGCTGCTCATTGGGGAAAAACTGACAAAAAAATGATCTTCAGATATAATTTATGGATCAATCACTAGAACTTTAAAATAGTTCATTTTGCAAGGCTACTGAAGCCACAGTCTTGCATGTCAGAATGATTGGAACTAGATGCAACTAGTCTCTTAAAACTACCAAGAGCGATATAAAACAAACAAAAAACTAAGAAAAATTGTAATACATTGGTAGCCTCACTAATTTCCATGAGTACTGATGCAGGAACCTGTTATTGGTAGTTTAATTTTTTATTTTTATTAAACCTCAACTGTTTCTAGTAGAGGTTCTCCTGGGTTAATGGCATCATGCTGAAACTGTGCTGGTCAAGCATAGTTCAAGTACTCTTGATGTAGAATACATATCTTTTATTCTTGCTATTTTGGCTTCCCTTCAAGAGTGTATTTGGAAAAACTTTTTACAACAGCATGCTGGCTGGGCCTCGAAGACTGTTTGAACCTGTCATCTGAACTGTATGCGAAGTGGATGGACAACCCTGAGCACAAGTAAGAATGTGGCCTTAGAGGTGTGCATGCGTAAGTGAGGTGGAAAGTTAAAGGGCTCTTAATGGGGGAGGCAGAATGAGAAACACTTCTATACGCTGCTCTTCTTTCTCGACAGAGTGACAGAATTTAAGCCTAACTACGCCCCTCCAACCCCTCCTCTTCCCCAAATCCCAACTTTGTGATGATTTTATAATTATTGCTTTTTACATAGACTTTACAGGCTGGAGGATGCAGATTTTGGCCATGAAGACCAAAATCTGTTTAGCCACATAGCAGGTGAACCTCAGATTAGGGTTAATATCCCATATTGTCCAGTCCCTTTGTTGCAGTACAGCCTTAGGGCTGTCATGTATGCCATCTCAGTTTCTAAGCTTCTCTTAGCAATACTGAGTGAAACAATGTTTGTGTGATAGAGGCATCTGCCCATGATGAGCCCATCAAATTGCCTTGCACATTCTGTATTCACGTAAAGAGGGGCTGGGAACAGCTGTCAGTTCTTACGCTGATATTGGAGCCCAGTGGTCAAGTTTCTGGTCTGTGAGGATGGAGTCTGGGCTCTGCCAGGATCAGACTTTCTATATTCGAGTATTGCATTGTTAAAGAAAATTTATGATGTATTGAAATTCTTATTCTCTTTTCCTCCCTCTTTCTTTTGGTGTTTTTCTATGCAATAGTCAAATAGCATTGGCACTGGTGAGTGAATATTTAAAGTTTACTGTTATTATTATTTGTTGTAATTGTAATAAATCTTTTGTTCTTACTTGTATCTCTGTTGATATATGTAGTTGGCTAAGTACACTGAACTTGTACTTTTATGTTTGTGGTTTTTTAAATAGTTTCATAGTGATCATCCTCATAAAAACCAAACTGTGCTTTGCAGTTAAACGGAAAAGTTTAAATAGCCTAAATACATTTTGTTATGTTCCAGAGAGAATATTCTTACTATACCACACTAAAAGCAACAATGCTATGCTGAATTCACAGGCTGTTTTCAAAATAGTCACCTATCTTTCCCTATTAATAATATTTGAAATACTTTTTTTTTCCTGGTGGAATATTACGTGCCTTATATGAGTTGAAGAGCTGTGTTGTGGTTTAGCCCCAGCCAGCAACTAAGCACCGCACAGCCACTTGCTCACTCCCCCTGCCCTGGTGGCATGGGGGAGACAATCGGAGGAGTAAGAGTGAGAAACACTCCTGGGTTGATATAAGAACAGTTTAATAATTGAAATAAAGTAAAATAGTAATGATAATAATAACAATATTATAATAATAATAATAACAACAACAACAACAACAACAATAATAATAATAATATACAAAGCAAGTGATGCACAATGCAATTGCTCATCACCCGCTGACTGATGCCCAGACAGCCCCCAAGCAGTGATTGCTGCTCCCCGGCCATCTCCCCCCAGTTTCTATACTGGGCATGATATTATATGGTATGGAATAGCCCTTTGGTCAGTTTGGGTCAGCTGTCCTGGCTGTGCCCCCTCCCAGTTTCTTATGCACCTGGCAGAGCATGGGAAGCTGAAAAGTCCTTGACTAGCATAAGCAGTACGTAGCAACAACTAAACCATCAGTGTGTTATCAGCATTATTCTCCTTCTAAATCCAAAACACAGCACTATGGCAGCTACTAGGAGGAAAATTAACTCTATCCCAGCCAAAACCAGGACAAGCTGAAAAGTCTGTGAAATATATTAGCTGATCTGGTTTTGAATTAGGTGGAGAAGATTAATTTCACTGTCCTTCCCAGCACTGAGATAAGTTCAAAAGGACTTTACAGCCTCGCACTTCACATGAATCATAGAATGCTTTGGGTTGGAAGGGACCTTGAGAGGTCATCTAGCCCAACCCCCTGCAGTGAGCAGGGACTGAACCCGTGAACTTTGGTGTTACTAGCGCCACACTCTATCCAACTGAGCTAACTGGTCTGGTCATGGCTATAAGTGTGGAAAAAAATGCAACTATGAATTTCATTAAGTGAAGAAAAAGATCACATTTTAGGGAAAAAAAAACATAGGAGATAGGACACTTCTTAGGTTTCAGATGAACAGTTCCTGTTCAGTTAAAAAGAAGGCTTTTCATATGCTGGATAGAAGAGGAAAAGGGCACAATAAACTTTTGACTCATATTGCACAGACAGATCCCTTTAGATGCTCTTGTGTTCTCCACTCTGAGAGCACACTATAGCTTTCTGCCACAGGTGGAACCCAGTAGGATTCTGCCATCTGTGGAAGGGTGTAATGCTCTTCCCTTTCAGGTAAGGTGATCAACTTTTAGCTGAACATTTCCAAACAGTTCCTGGCAGAACTTAACTGGGCTTGATACGGTGCATTTTCATCTGTTCCATGGAGATAACAAGCCAAGAGCCGTGATTCCCAGCCAGTTTCTCAGTTTTACTCTTTTTTGCTTATAGGAGTGAAGCTGAGCTAGCTAAATTAATGTATTCTCTGTGGTGCTATTACTGGCTTGTCTTCTTTTAAAAGAAGGAGATGAGTCTGGAGGAGGGACAATGTGGCTATATATTTTAATTATTTGCTAAATGTAACCATATACTGCTGTTGTCCTCAAAACTTAAGAAATCACTATGTCGCTTCTGCATTGGCTCCAGGAAAACATGAAACAATCTACCCTTCTTCCCAGCAGTTTTTTGCACCTTCCCGAAGATCCAGAAATGAGAGAATCCTGGCAGGCCAGTAATATTAAATCACACAACCACTCCCAGAAAAAAAAAATCAAGATTAATAAGCCCCACCCTTCATCTAATATAACCTCAAGCTCCTTCTGGACCACAGTGGACTTCCTCTGTGAACTATACAACATAAACCACTTCAGGGACACCATAGATGTCAACGGCGAGTAGACCATTGTCCCATAGTAGGCTGCCCATACAGCTTGCCTTGAATGCTGAACATCAGAGCTGCACCCAAACGATACACAGAGCTTGTCTATTTACTCTTCACCCACAACAACTTTACACTCAGTAACCAACATTTTCTTGAAGCTGTTGGAACACCTGCAGTAGTGAAATAAATAGCTGTATTTTAGCCAAAGCAGCCTTACCCTGTTATCACCCTACCATGGCCTCTTTCTGCAATGTTATGAAATGTTTATGAAACATATTACTAGACCCTTAACTCAAATAAGATCTGTCATAAAAAGATTCCTCGCAGGACTATTCTTTACCTTGACATAACCACTCAATCTCAGTAAGCGTCATTCTCAGTGGCAAATCCCTCATGTTCCAGCACATATCCAGGTAAAAATTAATCCAAACTAGTTTTCGCAGTAAATACAAAAGATGCCCACACTTTCTGTTATTATGCCAGTGAAATCCCCCACCCACAACAGGACTATCAAAATCCCTGCATCTGGCATTTTCACTTCTTAACAAGTGATGTCTGTCATGCAAAACACCCGACTCTCTCCCTCATTCCCACTAGTTCTTGTTAGTTTCCACAGTTTATAACTTACTTGTCTCTACCTTTTGCTTTGAAGATTGCTGTCATACAGCCTTCTGTCTGACTAATACTGTCTCTCTTTCTGCTGGTATCATCCCTGTTTTCTCTAGGACGGTCTACTAAAACTCAGAGGAATTTTTCTCAAATTATATTTAAATTTGAATTTGCTGCTTCCGTTTTGGGCCTGTGACCCAGTGTTGGCTTTTGTGACCAGAAACTTGTCTGTTTTTCCAAGTCTATCTCCTGATCTAATGGGAGATGGTTTTTACACCTCTACTTACAATCTTGGTCTTACGTAATGCTAAGCAGATTAATAGTATGCCATTGGGAAGTTAAACATTTCATTTGTAGCAATGGGACCCATTCTCCTACAGAGAATTAGTCCAAAATACCACGAATTTAAACTGTTTTCAGATAGCCTGCATAGTAGAATACATTGCTATTACTGGAAAGCATTGACAATGTCTTAATGTCAGGGACACATCATTGCCACAGGAGAAATTTTCTGTTTGGCCTTTGTACATGGAGTATTACACTGATAATGTTTACATTTAGTTTCTGCTATGAAATTCATCACCATGTCGAGGACTCTTCCCTGGCGTGGGAGTAATAGGAGGGTGCCTGTTGCATGGAGAAATGTCCCTTCTGTTTCCATTTGTGCTGCACCTGGCTCTTCCTACTGGATGCATTCACTGAAGAAACTTTGAAAAGGCTTGTCTGGAATGATCATAGAATCATAGAATCATTTAGGTTGGAAAAGACCTTTAAGATCATCCAGTCCAACCATTAACCTAACACTACCAACTTCACCACTAAACCAGTTAAGGGTAGAGTAATAATTTTATGTTTCCTGGCTTGGTGGCTGGATTAGCCTCCTCTTCTCTAGGCTAAACGATCCCAGTTCTCTCAGTCGTTGCTCATAAGGCCTGTGCTCCAGACCCTTCACCAGCTTCGTTGCCCTTCTCTGGACACGCTTCAGCACCTCAATGTCTTTCTTGTAGTGAGGGGCCCAAAACTGGACACAGTATTCCAGGTGCTGCCTCACCAGTGCCAAGTACAGGGGGACAATCACCTCCCTGCTCCTGCTGGCCACACTATTCCTGATACAAGCCAGGATGTTGTTGGCCTTCTTGGCCACCTGGGCACACTGCTGGCTTGTGTTCAGCCGGCTGTCGACCAACACCCCCAGGTCCTTTTCGTCCAGGCAGCTTTCCAGCCACTCTTCCCCAATCCTGTAGCGTTGCATGGGGTTGTTGTGACCCAAGTGCAGGAGCCGGCACTTGGCCTTGTTAAACCATCTACAGTTGTCCTCGGCCCATCGATCCAGCCTGTCCAAGTCCCTCTGCAGAGCCATCCTACCTTCAAGCAGATTGACACTCCCACCCAATTAAAAAAAAAAAAGAAGCTTATATGCAGTATTAGATGCTTATATGCAGCCGTACACTCTTTAATGGTGTGATCGATGTCGTGGGCTGTGATGTGAAAGTGGCTTTGACACTGTATGTACATAAGATAGCTTGATCCAACTGTTCTAAAAAACATTTTTGGTTTGCCTTTAAACTGCATGCTTTTTAAATGTTTAAATCATGAACAAAGCAAACAAATTTCCTAGCTTTATTTAGATTGCTATTTTGTATTTCCTTTCTTGTGCATCTTTTAACTGTAAATAAACATTTGTTTTCAGTTATGCATTAACTGCTGGTTTTGACTTTACAACAATACAGTACCTTTTAATAATATTTTATATGATTAATATAAATTTTAATATAAAGTATTTTTAATAAATAATAACCATATAAGAATTTTACATTATTAATATAAATTTTCAATATTGCTTTGCAGAATTCCCTTTTTAATTAGGAGAACTGTCTGCTGCTATGGTGTTGCAGTGGGAAGTGATAAAGAATGGAGTTTTGCATGGGAAATGTATAACCATACCGACTCCACAAAGGAAGACAAAGACATCCTGCTCTCTGCCATGAGCTGTGCCAAAGAGTCATGGTTACTTTACAGGTGACCTTGATCAAAGTACATCTTTGTGTATATAGAAGTAAATCAAAAGAACACAAATACTGTACTGTGCAAAGCTGATGGAGGTTTGCTTGCCCCAGAAGCATGTGTCTTATAGACCACTGGAAAAATCTTAAGAGTTTTCTTATGGAGAAAGTGTGATAAACAGGGCAAACACAAATGATCCTTCTGCTGGTATAACATCCCAGATGCTAGTAATCACTGACAAAGGGATTTCCTGAGCTGGTAACTAGTATGTCATGTCTAACACTGGGCCTGTCTTCTGTCAATATATCTAGTGACCTTTTTGAATGAAAATTATACCTTCAGGCTTTATAGCAGACTATGGCAACACATCCCATAACATAATTGCATGTTGTCTGAAAACAAGCTTCCTTTTGGTTTGTTTTAAACCTGTTTTGTTTGTTAACTTGGAACTCATTGGCTGCCCTTACCTTCTGCACTGAAAGAAACAGTAATAGTCATAATTTGCTTCAACATTTTTCCCTACCATTTACAATTTTATATAATTTCCTCATACTCCTTCTCCCCTGCTTATTTTGTTTCCAAACCAAAGTGTCATAGTCTATTTAGCCTCTGTGTGGAAGCCAAACCACCCAGGTTAAGGGTGAGAACAAAAATAGACTTACTAGCAACCTGTTCATCATTTGAAATGCAGACTTACATTGAAAAGTATTTTTTTTCAAATTTCCAGCTTCATAGAATCATAGAATATCCTGAGTTAGAAGGGATCCACGAGATCATCAAGTCTAACTCCTGACTCCATGTGGGGCAACCTAAAAGTTAAGCCATATATCTAAGAGTGTTGTCCAAATGCTTCCTGAACACAGCCTGGAATACTGTATTTAATTGTCTTGCACTGGCATTCATATAAAATCTTTTCACTTTATCAGCAGAAAGATGTTGAAGCTGAATTCTCTAATCTGTCATGTCCACATTACCGAAAGGATTCGTCAAAGGACAGAAATTTGCCAGTGATGGCCTAAAGGATGATAACTGGCATAAACTCAATGGGTCTAAAGCTCTGAAAGTAGCAGAGATGTTTCTCCTGCCAGCCATCTGCTCTTCTGATGGTGGTCATTTGAGAAGACAGAACAAATACACCTGAGAAGAAGGCAAGATAGGTTGCGAAGAGATGTCCAATCAGCTATGCTGATTTTCTGCCTAACCTTTATTGGTCCTTTATTGACTTTGTCATTGGCACAGGCTAGCACTGGTCCCTGAAAAGCTCAGGGAGTTGTGATGACCTCCTTCCTCCCTGTGTCTTAGTAGTTGATAAGCCAATATTTTTTTTCTGAATGCCACCCTGAAAGTCTTTTGGGATGAGGAATGTTAAGCGGGGCTTTTCCTGGCCCACAGTATTTTTTTCTCTTCTATTAAGCATGGTGGTGGCATGCAAATGGGAGAAACCCAGCTCATCTACTCTAGCCATAAAGCAGCTGCCTGCAAGACCCTATGAGAATATAACTCTTTAACAGTGCTCCTTGAAAGGAGGAGCATGCAAGGTGATGCAAGATATTCAGGCAGTCACTGCCGCTGACATCACTGGCAGGTAGTTCCTTAGATATTTCTGAAATCATGCCTTAGCCCCCATGGAAGCATCCAAGGCCCCTTGTTATTGGGTCTTGTTATAGGGAACCCTATAAACAGGTCCCGTTTGCATAACAGAGCTATGTTCTTGCTGCTGGCTCACTCTCTGGGGCTTCATCTATGTCACAGCAAAGTGAGTCTCCAGAAACTGGGAAGCGGTTTGCCCTTCCACAGGATTGTCTGGTAGGAGTGGTTGTCTTTCTGTTACACAGATAAGAAAAGCACATATATCCACCTGATGTGCTACACCCTCATTTTACTGAGAAGTGGAAAGTCAGTATACAAGAACAGGGGATTTCACCAACATAAGGGCAAACACTAAGCTGAACACACAGCTCAGAGTGACACCAATTTTGGTATAAACTTCCACATTCTGGTATTTGTTGAGACAGGAATTTTCCTGAACTGGGTATTTCCAGATCATCACTGTTAAAGAGCAAGTGATAGGTACAATTATTACCTTCTTTTCTAACAGATACTTGCAATATGGACTCAGTGATACATTATTTACTTCCAATTGTACTTCAATCATCATCTTATATGTGATGACTAAGGATATTGGGCACCGTATAGCCTGGGAATTTGTTACAGAAAATTGGCCACTTTTAAGTCAAAGGTATGGTAAGCAACGAGCTTTGGGTTCCCTTTATTTTTGTGGCTCTTTGGTTTCTTCCTCCATCTTTATGTTTTAACTGTAAAATCCAGGTGCGGATTTTCCTTCCAGAGATGGCTTTTTTGTAATGATTGATGCAATTCCTTAAGTATGCAGAACAGGGTTTTCAGAGGATTCAACTCTGATCAGGGCTTGATGTCAAAGAAGACCTCATGTCAGACACAAAAGGCTTTAAAAATTAATCTGTTCATGACTGTTTCAGTGCCCTTAAGTGTTGAATTTCCTGGAAAGTCTGACTCTAGAAATGGGTTTATCCACTAGCATTTCACAAGCGTGGGTGTAAAATGCTGGAGTAAGATTGTAACCTCTTTTCCAAAGAGACTGTGGAGAGATGGGGGATTGGAGCATACAGGTTTACAAGCACTGCAAGGACCAACTACAGTATTATTCCTGACTTAAGTCCTAACCCATCTCCAGCCTACCGGCACTGATGTAGGTAAACTGCAGGTGAGCTTGGGCTATCTGGCTTGAGCAAAGCAAGTATTTTGATGTCTGTTTGACAACTTCCTCTCCACTTGGCAATGGTGAAAAGCAGCAGGGCTGTGACAGAGTACATTCCTGCTGCCTTTGGTGGCAGAGGAGTCCATTGGGAGCCATTAGTGACAGCATAACCAAGACCAGCTATCTGGGACTGTTCGAATGTGCATCTGTATTGCTAACGCTAGAAAAGGCAAGTTGTAGCAGGTTTGTGTCACACCAGTTTGTTCCCTTACAGACCGTTTCTGTGTTCCATACTGATGAGAAATCTGCTGGGAAAATGACCCATTATTTTCGAACTAAAAGAATAGTATGGGCGTTAATTTATACGCCATCCTCAGGATACCAACAGATACATCCAAGTTAGAATCATTATTGGTTAGCCTTTCTAGCTCAGTTTGGCTGTATGGGCTCACAAAGATTATCTGTTTTAAGCAAAGGATTCATGTTACTGAAGTAGAAATACCAGATCTTAGTGGGAAGTGAAAATGAAGGGTAATTAGTGTGCTTCATCCTGCTCAAATGTCTAAATTGAATGTTAATGATATTTCTTTAAAAGGGGAAAAAGAGTACACAATTGCAAACTTCAGCTTAGTTGGTATTTTCAACATGGTAAATAATAACTAAATAGCGGAAGTATTTTCAAATAAGATGCAATTTAGTATATTTGCTAACATGCTGTTTGAAGGACCTTTATCTCAATTTTACAGGTATGGAAAGGAATTGTTACATGATGTATTAAAAGTCATGGGAAGATTTGTGAATACAGATGTACAGATCCAAGAGGTAAATCAGAGAAGCAGTTAGTTTTAACTTTATTGCCAGTTTTTAAACACAGGTTTTTAAATCTCTTGTTTTTAAAGAAATCATAGAAGGTATTGTATAATGTTGCTATGTTGAGACATTGAGAAGAATGATACTTCCTCCTCTGTGAAATAAACATATGAACATGCACCCACAGCTCTGCAGTCCGTGTGTGCAGTTGGTTGTTAAGCATGGCATGAAAGTGAGCTTTTCTTTAGGGATGGATGTTGTCCTGCTCTGTGTGGTTGCAGCATAGGAGGTTGTCTGCCCATGTGCTGAACAGATGGCCTGCACGTCTGATACAGTTCTTTCCTTTTGATTGCATGGCAGCCCAGAGGAGCCCATGAACAATACTTTCTAATTGGGCTGCTGTACATCTGGAAAAAGGGAATGGGTTTTGGGAAACCTGCTGAAGGGTGGGAATCTGTGGGAGGTGGCTGTAGGCTGTCTTATTTTATTCCCCACAATAATCCATATGTTAACGCCTGGGACAAGTTAATAACTATGACTGCTTGTTTCATTCTCTTTTCTTGTTCTTTCACCTCCAGTCTGAGTCTCCCTAGATTATTTCCCAAAATACTATTTTCTTTTCTCAACAGCTCAGCTTTTGTGCTGTCTGCATGTGATCCACATCTCTCTGTCAGCCCCGAACTGCTACTATCTATCATTACAAGAAAAAATTGACTTTTCTTTTTTGCTGTTGTTTGATGCATACGTACAACAAGTAAACTGAGAAGGGGTGCTTAATGAAGAGAGCAATTCAGAGAGTCAGATCCTAAAATCAAAGAAATCTCTCTTGAACATTCATGAACTATAAGTTTTTCACCTTTTGTTCTTTAGGGACAAGTTGACTCACTGGGATGGCACAAGCAATAGCCCAGTGCCAGCCTATAAATTAACCTTCAGGTTTGGAACTGAGTCCCAATAAATATTACCAAAGATGTCTCATTTTCCTCTTTAAACTCTGTCTGTAGAGATCACCTTTGCTGTGATGTCTACAGGAAATGTACCAAAAGGTGGGCTGCTGGCATGTTAGGTTGCTGGTTGTCATGCTGACTTCTATCTCATTTCTCTTCTTGCTCATTTCCTGCTCCCCCGTGTATTTCCTTGCTATTTTTCAGTCCTCTCTTGTGTTCTGCTCATTAGACTGATAGGAAAGACTTCTGTGATTGTAGAACAGGCAGCACAAGAGGATTCTGCTACCCAACTAGTCCTAGACACTGTGTGGTATCACCAGCACTAGTGAAGTTGGCTACATTTGAAAGGATTTTCAGAGGGATGGCAAGAGGGCACATTCCTGACATGCAAGGAGCTTTCCCATCTTAGTGTTAATCAGTAAGCTGGCCCCGTTCCCTCCTTACTCCCTGCCATCTCCCCCTTTTCTATGCAGTTGTCAGAGGGACAGTTACTTGCTGCAAATGAAGTTATGTGAACTAAGCTCATGTGTTTATTTCTTCAGCTGCAGGTTTTTTATAATACTACACTGGAAGAGGATGAGAGAGTGGCTACTACTCTACTGCTGGAGTTTACAAAATTTGAAAATACGGAAAGGAAAGAGCTGCTAACCAAAGTTGCCAACTGGTTACAGAAAAATGTAGATGATTGACTTGGAAAACAGTTTCCAGTGTATTTTAGAGTGTGATTCACTAGCGTTTTGGTATTCAATTTAAGATACAATTAAAGATAAAGCACATTTTTATGAGTCCTGTGGTTGTCTTCCCAACTGGAAATTCAGGCTAAAATAATTCACAAAGAAAAGAAAGATTCAGCAAGAAAAGTAAGAGATATATTTTCATATTAGATCTAAGTTAATTTCCTACAGGATGAGTTGTTAGGAGGGATGCATTGCTAATAATAATCTAACATATAGATACAGTCCTAAATCCTTTGTTTTTTCTGAATATCAGAATGAAAGGTGTAGTACAAGTTTGTGGCAAAAACACATGAGGAAGCTGGAAAAGTTTTATGTTCTGTTTTGCTTATGATTTGTACTGTGACCTTGGGCAAGTCATTTAATCTGTCTCTTTCCACTTCCATGCTTGTAAATTGCAAAGAGGATAATAATTTAGAACAGTGCTGTGAAACATGAACTTGGGAATGGCTTCAGAGCTGTAGGGAGGAAGGGACTAAAGAAACCTCAAATTTTAATTGTCATAAATGAATGTCTTGTCATTCAAACTTTAATTTTCCTTAGCAGATCTATACTTAATGTGTCTACATTCACATCTGTGTTTGATTAGGAATGTGCTTTGGAAGAGACCCTCCCAGTTGTCTCTGTTAAGTATGATTCAACCCCCAGGACAGTCTTGGAGTGTGTGAACTGGGTTCATTTTGGATGAAATTTATCTAGGAGATTATGAGCTCCTGGTATGCAACTGGTAGACACCACCATCCGATGGTCATTTTGTCCATCTAGTCTAAACTAACGCCTCTGGAACATCCCCAAGTGTTGCCATTCTTACTGCACTGAACTGCTTGCTGATGTAGACATAGGGTTACATAAGGTTACGTCTTGCTTACACAGCATTTTGGAGGTGACAAACAGAATTCAGTCCATTAGTATTAGCAAACCATAGTAGCTTGTGGTTGCAGAAGTATGGGATCCTCAGTCACTGCAATTTATTTATTTGTAGGGTAACAATATTAACTCAGGTTAACTTAGAAAACAATGTTATGTGGGAATTCAGGTAACCCAAGAAGTTAGAGTACTGCACTATAAGGAGACAAGGTATAAAAGCTAGAGTTGTTAATACAAAGAATTTTTCACTGGCACCTTCTAAATACACTTAAGGAAAACATTGCCATGTTGGCTTCAGTGAATCTCCTCTGGTCCCCATGGCTGCAAAGAAAAATTGTAACTATTTTGGGACTACCTGAGGATCCCTTTAGTGTTTGGGAATTACCAACTGGTGCAGCCAGGTTTGTGCTGGAATCATCTGACCTCTTTAGCATTTGAACCAGTTAAGGGTAGTGCCAAAGAAAATTGTGTGCCTTCTTGACAGTCTTCATCAGGCTGATTCAGAAAGCAGAGGAAGTCATCGAGGCTATGATGAGTTAGAGGGGTTTTGTTTCAGTGTTTCCTGTGACTCTCACTAGTTAGTCACTGGCTCTGCATACCTCATCGGATGGGCTAAGCAAAGCTCGAGAAAGTAGTTGTTGCAGGAGTTATGGACTAAACTTCCTGCAACGACATTTTACCCCTAAGCCCAGTAGGTCCAAACCATTTCCTTCCAACCATGAGTAACCACTCTTCCTTTCTAACCGCTCTTCCTTATTATTCTTTTGTTATCCTTTTCTTCTTTCTACTGAACAAAAATCTTAATTAGAAATGCCAATATATAAAAATTACTAACACAATTTTTAATAAGAAGTTATTTTCAAATAATGGCTCCTGACTAATGTGTGCCTCTTGGCTAACATTCTGTATTGCAGGATAGCAGCACAGTTTTCATGGCAGAGGCAAATGGTGAAGGTGATTGCTAGGCAATCTGCCTAAATAGAAGCAGATCTGAATCACACTTGCTTCCAGTGTCCACACATTTGCACTTGGTGGCATGTAACATTGACAGCTGTACAATGGCAGTTCTTGCTGCTGTTGAGTACAAGTTGAGCACAGAGGTTTGGAGAGTGGCAAATCGGAGATGCAGCACAGGAAGGAGAGGTGGATGGGAGGAATTCAGGGCAAGCTAGGAAAGCTGCTTTATTGCAAAGGGAGTTGGCGTTAAAGGAAGTTCATTGAAAATGAGGATGAGGACATGGATGGACTTTAGAAAATGAGCTTTTACAGTACTTACAAAGACTGTGTAGGTGTTATGTGGCATGTAATTGTGAAGTTGGGGGGGGCAATTTCCAGTGAAAGGACATGTCATTGATAGACAGGACGCATTTAGTAGGCCCTGAGAGGAAAAAAAATGTAGATATGACAGGAAAGACCAGCTTTTTGCCTTAAGTCCTGCTCTCTGCCTTGAGAGTGTGGAAGTCAAAAAGTTACACTTGTTCTGCCTTTACAGCATGCATGCGTGACAGGGCAGGAGACTCAGGAGCTGGCATGGATGGGGAAGAGATTGTGCAGTGGAGGGAGTGAGGGAGAATTAGGACCTGCCAGAATAGTTGGGAGGGGAGGATGAAAAGAGGTGAGTGGACCAGGGGTCCAAAGACTGAATGAGAAAGCAAGCAAGGAAAGCTGCAGGAGCAAGGGAAGATCCAAAGGGAATGAGGAGATGGGCTAAAAAGGGACAAGTTCTGGCTCCTGTTGACTGCATTGCTTGCCCTGCTTCCTTTCCCCAAAGAAACTTGACCTGAGGTGTTTTGAAGGATTATGTTGTATTCTTTTGGATCCTGTGTTATTCATCTAGAACAGGGCCGACATCCCCTCACGTGTGTCCCTGCCTCAGTGTTGGTCATGTGCAGTTCGTCACCAGTGTCCCTGCCCTGGCATAAGCTGCCCACAGGCCACAGTCACCTTGGGGGTGTCGTTCCTCTGGCATCAAGCACCTTCTCCCAAGTGTGCATCTCCAGCTGTGTCCCCACATCTTCCATGTGTCTTCTCCAGTTTGTTTCTTTTGTTTTCTCCTGCCGCTCTACTGCTCTTTCTTGAATATGTTTGAGCAGTGGTGCCATGTGTTCCCCTGACTGCAACAGTCCTCCCTTTGTTTTTTTTTTTTTTTTTACTAAGCATTCCTGCTTAATATGTCAGACAAAGGTCACACAAAGGTTGCAAAGTCTTTCAAGATGAACAATGAACCTCCATGTTCTTATATAGAGGATAATCAGAAGTACCAAACACAATAACGCTAAGCATAATACTATTATCATGGGATGTAACGTGTGGCTATGTATTCCAGTGGCTGTAGGGGACCATCCAAAAAGGGACTCCCACTGATGGTGGTCACCATCCTTTTTCACCCTTTCAAGGACACTGGATTTCTTCTGCATCATGATGGAAAGTGATAAGGGTCTTTTGTCCATTGTCTTTTACTCTTTTTAACACCTGCTTCAGTTCTCTATGGTGTAACAATTTTCTTACCACCATTAGATTTGTTCTGATGGAAGTGGGTGACAAGTCCTGATATAAGGAATATGCTGATTGTAGTAATTGATGGGATGTAATGGGAGCTGAATAATGAAAGTCACATCCGATGATCATGGTAAAGTTGCAAATACAAATATTTGAATAGTTATTTGTACGCACAAAATTATCATCTACAAGTATAAAATTACAGAGAGTTCTTACACAGACACGTCCTCTCCTGATATATACAAGTTTAGTTTTTGTGGTTTCACTGGGATATATTTCAAGCTGACAGACATTTTGCTCAGTATCCAAACATATATCTTAGGCTTCAATGGTATTGCTTTCACAGATAAACTCTTGTTGTTCTTGCCCTATACATGCGTCTACATTGATCGTTTGCCATATATTCTCTTTTTGTTGGGCCCATACTCTATGTTCTATTGGATAAAGTACAGTTCCTCCATGATTCAACCCTAATGCTATGATGGGATATATAGTAAGTACTGATGCATTATATATTGTTAGAACAAAAGCCATGGCTGATGGGGTTATAGGTGAAATTAACTAAATACCACCACGACTGGAACTCTTTTTCAAATTCAGTTGGATGCAGCTTCTGCTGATGGTTGTGGCTACCTTATCTCTCTGATTTGCACCAGTTTCAGGGCCTTCATTCATGTAGTTAAGTAGAAGTTCAGCACAAGGTCAGCCTATCTAGGTGCAAGTTCGCAGTTTGCAGCCCAAGGCTTTAACAGGCCTTGCTACTAACGCTGTGTATGACTGTTTGACCTAGGTAGTGCCTACTGCAACAACGTGGCCTCACTACATTCCCGTTGTGCAGTGCCTCACAGCACTGTCATGTCCGCATCCCCTGGCCCGGAGGTGCAGAGCCTCCTCCAGAGCTGGGTGTGATGGACGGACCCGACTCCTTGACCAAACTAGTGGCAGTTTGGTTCAGGCTCCGAAGGCAGTAAAGGCCTAGGCCATAACTGGGCCAAGAACTTCTCTAGGTCCAGCCTGTTCTCTGAAAGCCCACGCAGGAACAGGGTGACATGGTGAGCATTGATGCACATGAGCTTGGAAACTGGAACACCGACCATGTGATTAACACAAGAATAGCAGGTGGTGCTTCCAAGACTCATTTGTCAAGGAACAAAGGACGTTGTGGGTACAAGGAGTCTCGTGCTTACCTTTTCCATCACATGTAATTTGACTGCAAGCCAACAACTTTATTCCATAAATGCGACAGCCTAAGCGAGCCACCTTTGAGCTCTCTCTGCTAAGCAGCTGGCTGCGCGGCAGTGATCTCCCCTTGAGCTGACGCACCTCTCAGGGTTACTCCTCGAGGCTGAGAGGCCACTTACCAACTGCAGATCTTTGGTGAGCGACCAATATTATGTATAACCTTGTATCATAGGGCACTAAGATTTTGTATTGGTAACTTTGAATCGTTATTATACCCTCCGTGCAGTAAGTAAGAGTGAACCTTGCCATCTGTTAAGTCTCACTTTTACAATATCTCACTTCAACAGAACCAGTCGCTGCTGCCTTTGGTGGTGGTTCTTTAAGCAGTCAAAATCTACCCCGCAACAGAGGGACAATGGGCTCTGTCATTCTTTGTGATGGGATGTTCTCTGAGGCAAGAACCTGAGCAGGGATGGTGAGCTGACCTCAGCCAGCTGCGGGATGCCCATCCCAAAGCTCCCCCCGCTCCTCAAGGGTATGCAGGGAGAAAATGAGGTGAAAAAGCCTGTGGGTTGAGATAGACAGGGACATCACTGACCAGCTACCATCATGGTCAAAACAGACTTGACTTGGGGAAATTAATTTGATTTACTGCCAATTAAACCAGACTTGGATAGGGAGAAACAAAAATTAGAACACCACCTTCCCGCCGCCCTCCCTCTTCCCCAGGCTCATCTTCACTCCCGACCCTTCCACACACCCCCGTACCCCGCTCAGCCCAGCGGGAAGGGGGAGCGGGGGCTGGGGTCGCCCCAAACCCGCTCCTCTCTGCCGCTCCCTCCTCCTCACGCTGCGTCTCTGCCCCAGCGTGGGCTCCCTCCCACGGGGGCCGCAGTTCCGCCGGGGAACATCCACCTGCTCCGCCCTGGTCCTCCCCGGGCGGCGGGGGAGCCGCTGCCCCCGCCGCCCGCCGCACCTCCTCCCCCGCCGGCCTCGCTGACCGTGGCGCTCGCCCTGCTCTCCCTCCCGTTGCGCGGAGTTTCTTTCCCGTCACCCCTCTGCTCGCCTGGCATTTTTGCCCGTTCTTAAGCAGGATTTCCCAGAGGTGCCGCCACCTCGGCTTGGCGGAGGGGCTCAGCCGCCTCCGGCCGCTGGCCGGGGCCGTCGCGGGAGGCACAGGGCCGCCCCCGGCCTCGCCCGCAGAGCTGCCCGCGGCCCGCGCTGCCAGCGCCCGGACACAGCCGGTACCGGCGGAGAGGACGTTTGAAGAGGGAACGTTGTCGTAACGTTGTTGTAGCCTGTGTGCGACAGCCGGGGCAGAGGGAGGAAGGGCGCGGGAGGCGAGGGTGGGGTAGCGGGGCGAGCAGCCACCCGCAACTGCAAGAGGAGCGGGGGGGGCCCGGCTCCCGCCGCGAACACCGAGCCCGTGGGGGTGCGGGGAGGTGGGATCAGACCCCGCGGCCGCCGCAGCCCTCCTCAAAGCGCTCCGGGACACGGTGAAGCCGCACCTCCGGCCTCGGGCTCGCTAACAAAGCGGCGGGCGGGCGGGAGCGGCAGCGGCAGCTCCGGCGGCCGCTCTGTCGCCGCTGTGGGCGGGGCGGCGGCCGCGGCCTCCTCTGGAGAAAGGGTCTGCCCTCCCCTGGTGCCCCGCACAGGCCTTCCCCAGCCGCTCCCCCTGGCACCTCAGCCGCTGAGATGATCTCTGCCTTTCCTGTGCGTTCTCCCTGCCAGTTCCGCCCCGCCCCCGCTGCTGCTGAACATCCAGAAAGGAGAAAACAAAAGGGCAGAAACACCTGATAAACCTGGCAGTTTTGAAAAAAACGGGAGGGCGGGGGGCGGGGAGGGGGAAATGGCTTATAAAATGGGAGGAGCACCACTAAGACCTCACTCTGTGTTAACTTTTTAACAATGAAATCATAGACCCCCCCCCCCCCCAAGGAACTGTTTCCCAATGGGATAAGAACATTACAGATTAATTTTTAACATTGAAAGATGAACTTTTTTTTTCTCTTCAGCTGCCCTGTTTGTACTGGCTGCGGGATGATACTGGGCACACTGTGCGGTGGAGTGCGCTAAGGTGTACAAGAAGCAACCAGCTTGACATTGGATGATGGCCAGGAAGCTTAAAAGAAGTTTAATGAATCTGTAACCATTTATTTCCTTTTCTTACCACCACCACCCCCCCCCCCCCCCTACAAATAGTAGGGACATTTGTATCATATTTCCCGAGGCGTATTTGCAGTCACATGCTCATGGTGGGGAAGAATTGGAAGAGGCTGCCCAGAGAGGTGGTGGAGTCCCCATCCCTGGAAGTGTTCAAAAAACGGGTAGATGTGGCACTTGGGGACATGGTTTAGTCTAGTCTACCCTTGATTGGTTTAGAGTAGACTTGGTAGTGTAGGTGAATGGTTGGACTGGAAGATCTTAAAGGTCTTTTCCAACCTAAACGATTCTATGATTCTATGACTTGTCCCTGTAGGAACCACTAGGAGTTTCACCACCAGAATCAGTCTTTCTAAAAGTCACCTAAGATTTTCATTGACATGTACATCCTCACTTACTTGTAGCCTAACACGCACTCAGTAAAAACTATTCTGAGTAGATTGCAGGCTGCATGTTATCATGTATGCCATGATAAAAAAAATCATAACTTGTGCACAAACAATTCAGAAAAAGTTCAGATACATGTACATAAGTATTAGCAAAATAGAAGAAAAGGAGATATTAAGCATAAGGTGGTTTAATTATAGATTCTGTATTTACAGAGTTAATAATTCCTGTTTTCTCCATTATGTAGAACATGAAGAAATCAAAAGAACATTGGAAAAAATATAGGAGAGTAAGCCAGGTTGTAGGTTTTTGTTTGTGGCTTGCGGTTGTATGAGTACCTTGGAGATTGTGAATTTTTTTCCCTTGAGGGATTTCTGTTTTATTTTTCATGACAAGGAAAACAGTCTGTGGAAGAAAATGAAGGTGCTTTTAACTCACCTAGCTAAGGTCTGCTGCTAGAATGTTACACAGCTTTTGGTTTTAAAAGTGTTTGGAAGGAAAGAAAATAGTATAGTAAATAATAAATTTACTTGCACTCTGACAACGGTTGTGAAATACCTCAGAGAATAGATGGATACAGCTGATGAAGATAAAAAGACACATTGGACTCTTTGTGTAAGCACAACAGGAGAATTTATAAGACTTGACAGTTTTGGATGTTTATTAGGATTTAGCTGCATTCTAAGGAAGAGTAATGAAAGCCATAAGTGATCGCAGCATACTGGAAATTGGCATCTGGAGGTATCAGGAGGAGCCTGAGTTGTTTCCACTAGTGTAACAAACAATCCTGAAAGGCAGCAAGCTGAACCATGAGGTTGCATTGTCACTTTAGCTATTGGGGAGCATATTTGTTAGATGACTTGACTGTTGGAGATGGTGAACAGAATCCAGAATATTTTGTCTAAAGTGGTAAAATATTCCTTTACTACATCCATGTCCTAAAAAACCTCAATTTTTGTACAGTGCGGTAGTTATTACTTTTTTTTTGTTTACTTACCTTTAAGGAAAAAAAGCTCTAAGAAATACATTTGCTCTGTGAACGATCCACGGATGCAAGTAATAAGTAAGGACTCTCATCCCAGTTTATATCATTTCTCTATTTCCACTCTTTGTGCTTAGTACTGTTTAATAGCCATAATTAATGAGACAGAAAAGTGTGAGGTCCTTTAAGACAGTTACCTGGCACTGTCTTCAGCCTGCTTCTCTGGGGAGCACTATTTTGATTATTTGTCTTCTGTTTCAGTCACCCCAGGGCTGATGTCATACTTCCACTATCAGAGGAATTGTGCAGCAGTAAACCTATGCTGCGCCAGCCCTTTCCTTTGGTAAGTACAATTTAAAATTCTGGAGAACCTCCTTTCTGTCTTGCCATCTGCTCTGAACTGAACACACACCCTTCAGAACTGCAGGTTTTCAAAAGGTAAGTCTGGCAGATCTCTTCTGCCTATTGCATGACAACCAGAAGATGCACATGATTTTATAATTATCTCTTAGAGTTCAGCTAAATGATCCCTCACTACCAGATACGGCAGAAAGGCTCTGGGTTTGGGAGGGAAAACTCATGAGGATTTGTTTTATTTTACTGGGAGAGGGCGGGATTTGCTTCTCCAGACTCCTGTCACAGAATGGGCCATTGCTCTGTTACCATGTTTATCAGTTTTCTGGGAAACCAGCTGAGTTACAAGAGATAAGACCTATTTCTGGTCTGTGTTTCCCAGGTGGCTTCAAGGCCACCTTCTGAACATAAATGTACATTTGGGGCTATGAGAGAAGGCATGGACTGGTTGGTAAGTGGTCTTTCCACATCTTTACAGCTCAGCCCATAGCTGATCCTGAGGAAGATTAATATATTCTCTTTCTTAATTTGGCTGGCACCAGCTGTCTTCTAGAGATTTCAGGATGCATACTTGAATGTGCCACAAACCTGACTGCTGGCTTCTGAGCCCACAGCCATCTCTGCAGAACTAGGCCATAAGGAAAATGGGATTATTGCAATGGGTCAGTCTAATCCATGTGGCATAAGGGGATTAAAGCCATAGGGACGGCATCTTGTCATGCCCTGGGGAAGGTGATGAACATGCTTACAGATCTCAGCCAGAAAGTCTCCAATGGCAGGAACAAATACAATCTGAAAACAATGTGTATTCACCCTGGCAAGCCCTGCAGAGATACCAGCTTTAAGCTGCTGAGATCAAGCAGCCTGAAGTATCTGGAATGCTGGTCCCCACATTTCACACCAGCTGAAATATTTAGCAGTGCAATCTACAAGGATCATATATAGGAATATTAAATTCTTAAAAGAGCAGATACAGGAAAATATTTCTCTTATGAAAATCATAAACAAGTGCAGTTCCTTCCAAATCCCAACATCTTCTGAAATTGTTCTCTGAGCAGAAACATCTGTCTCTTGGATAAGACCAAGTCTCTTTTAATATAACACAGCCTCTGATTTTCTTCCTCCCTTAATCTGCTTTTAGCCTTGTCATCTGTGCCAAAGGTCTGTGCTGAAATTGCCAGCTCTCAGCCATATGCTACGGCCACAGTGGGATGTTGAGATGTGGAAGATCACCTTCAGGAAGTTCTTGCTGTATTCAAAAGGTGTGGGAGAAAACAAGTTTTGGTGGAGGAAGAGTGCAATTGATGGTTGTCCTCAGAGATACAGTTTTTATGGAAGAGACTGGTGTCCAATGCATTACCCCTGGATTATCCCTACAGCCAGACCAAAAAGAGTAGATGAAAAAACTCTGCTTCAGGACCAAGAATACTTTCCTTTGGATAATTAGGTTCTGCAGGCCTGAGAGTGGATGTCTGAGTCTCACAGTCTCCCTTGTTCCCCTATCCCCCTTCAGAACATGCTGTGGATGATAGTCAGTCCTGTGAGTCTCACCAATGTCTGAATCTTGCAGTTTCCTAATCACACTCTGCCTCATTTTTTAGTATCTTTCCTGGAGATTAAAATTTAACACTTTATCTTCACAATACATATGGAGAAAGAAATGTGCTACATTTTCTATGCAGGATATTTTCACTGAGGTGCAAGGGCATTTGAAACACATGTTTGGAACAAGATGCTTATTCTTATTATATACAAGATGCTTATACTTATTATACAAGAAGTATTTAAGAAGTGGCTTCTGATTTTGGGTGTTTGGCTCCAGATAACTGCTAGGACCTAGTTTCCAAAGGAGTCAAGTATTTACACCACCAGAAGACACATGGGAATTCTTCATGCTTACATTGGTAGCTGCTGATGGCTGTTCTGCTCCTGAACCCTGCACGCTGTAATAAAACAGGCACAGATGATGGTCATACATACTCATAAAGTGTTTTAACAATGCTGGATGCATGGTTGGACACAAGAGGAGATGTAGGAAGCAAATCCTTATCAAGAGTCCAACTGGAGGGCAAATGAAGAGCAATACTCACTTTTTCTGGAGCAGTGGCCTTCATTCTTATTTTATTTGTAGGTCCCTAGTGAATTTCCAGTAGGAAAGCAGGATCCTCCATACAGCAAATATTAATTGCCTGGTAATAGATTTCCTTTTCTAAGCCTGAAAAGGTGCTCAAGTCTCAGGACTAAAATTGTTGCTGTAGAGCATCCTGTTGTGAGCAGTGTCACAATCCCAGTCATTCTTTAGGTCACTGAAGAGGAGAAAGGAAAACCCTCTCTAAAACAGGCTGAAAGCTCTTCTTTTCACCTCTTAAAAAAGTGTCCCCTCCAGTTACTACAAGGTCTCTTCCTTCTCATTGCTATTTGCACTTTGACTGTCACTCTGTAGGGAGGAGCTGCAACAGAGGGAGCGAAAGGCTTGGACCCCTCTCCTGCTTGTCTCAGAGAGGTGCTGGCCCTTGGGCAGTGGTGAAATGAAGATCTTCTCTGGGACAGGGTTTGGGCAACAATACTAAAGTGCAGGGTAACCTGGCAGAGACCACTGCACTACCTTTCAGAGGCAATGGGAGAGACTGTGCAGCACCTGGCGAAAGGCTGGAAGAACTCCAAAAAAGCTTAAATATTTCTGGTGGTGTTTGGGGTTAAAGTCTGAGGCACTGGAACTGCAGGTATTGCATAAAAACTTTTAACTAAGTAGCTTCACATGATGGATAAGAAGTAGCTAACACCCATCCTGAACAGTTGCCACTGCCATTTCTGTGTGATGGGGGAGAGATGCGGGATGGCATTTGTAGGACAGACTTGCAGAACCCATAGTCCTCCCTGGGTGCTTTGTTAGCAGAGTGAGTGATGCACTTTTTTTCCTATTAAACCTAAATGTTACACATTCTAGCTATACACAAAATCTTTCGCAAAGCTAAGGGCTGAGATTTAAAAGCCAAGAAGTTTACTTTTAGTCCATTGGTCGAAGTCTTCAGGAGGAAAATTGTGAATCTGCAGGGAACAGCCTAGTTGTGATGGACACAGCTCTGACACGCTTTTGGTGTCTGTGAGTAACGTCAGGGAATATGCCCAGGCCCCTCCTGCGCACCCCCCACCCAACGAGGCCGCTGTTTTTTGGAGCCTTGCAAAAAGAAGCGCAGCTGGGACAACAGTGTCACCTGCTGGTACGCGAAATGACTGCTCCTGCGTGCTGTTGCCTTCATTTCCAGTGCTGATCGATGACTGCTTTTATGTGTTCCGGGAGAATACCGCTTCTCACCTTTACGTTAAAGGCGACAATGCAGTGAAGTGGTGTCTGTAACAGATGACAACATTTCTTTCAATTTCTGTGTTATTTAAACACTATAGAGATTTTCCGAGGTTTGCTTAACGAATAATAGTGGCTTTGGTGATACAGCTTGTTTTTATGTTAGTTATATTATTTTAATACTGTTTTAAAATCGAGGCTCATACTGAGCCACATTTTGTTCTGCATTTGCTGTTGGTTAGGAATACATAAAAGTCTAGTATGGATATCGCCTGCTAACCTTAAAATCTTCACTAAACATCTGTGGTTCTCACAATTCTGTGTATGTCTAACACATATGTATGTATTTCACAAGAGTGGTCAAATGAGTGATCGTGTGGAAGAAAACTGCAGGAAAAGCGATTCTGCCCAGGAAACATCTGCAGAAGGAAATGTCTCTCCTGATAAGGACTGCTCAATAACACAAAAACAATTGGTATGACTTCTCCAGTACCATTTTATTGTCAGGATACTTACCATTGCCTTCAATTTCTTTCATAATTACAAAAATAAAAACCTGGATTCAATAGGGAGCTATCAGTAATAACAGTGAAATGAGTCAAGTTTGCACTGCAGTGATTTAGAGGGCTAAGAGCACTTTCGAGCGCAAATGAAATAGTTAGTAGGGAAATAGGAGAGCACTCTTAGAGGGAGGACTATCTCCATAGCTTATTATTTGTTTCCAACTTGAGGTTGCATAATTTGTGATCATGGACAATGATGATGATGAAGCATTATTTTCTGCACTGAAAATCCACCCCAGGCTCAAAAGCAGAAATGTCTGAATAAAGCAGGTGCATGAGATTGCCCTATAGGTTTTCAGGAGGATGCAGCTGAAGATGCACAGCATCAACCACCCTGTAAATAAGTGCACTCAAGTGCACGGATATTTCTAAATCACTCTGTCAGCAGATTGGACTGAACTGCCACTTCTTTCCCCATGAGAAGCAATGAAGGCACTTACTTGTTTGTGAAAAATCCCTGTAGACTTTGAAAGGAATGACACCCTCCAGGGAAGTTGGGGGGTGGCAAGTCAGCTCCATTTACCTAAGAGCAGAAGATAAATTTGTACGTATGTTTGTGCCTTTGCATAACGAATGACATGTATGTTCAATGTCCACAGTCATTGTCCAAAGAGAAATTGTTTGACACAATGCCCATGTTTGTTTGCATTGACTTTAGATGTGACTGTCAACATACATGGACTATGTGGAATGGCAATACACAGAGCTGATGTTTTAGCCTCCAAAACTATTCAGCAGGTTTAGCTAATTGCAAACATGAATTCTGTAAAACAGGCAAGAAAATGCTCCCTCCTATTTCTCAAAAACTGTGCTCATTTTAGCTTCATTATGTCTGTGCTTTTTTCATGCTCCTCGCTTGTGCAAATGTTTCCTTCCTGCACTAGTTGCTCCTCCAGACATTTGTCTTGCCCTCAGACTGTTTGGACAAAGACGGGTTTTAGGCATCTGAGGGAACAATGAAGATAAGGGTGAATCCAGTTGAGATGCTTATAATCATAGTACTTGTTTTTACGTTATGGATAATGTTGAAGAAAAAAATACACGATTCCACCTCCCACAAGACAACTTTCAAACTCCGTACCACTGTACCAGAGTCATGTATTCAGAGTCACACTTCCCTCTCTTGTCAGGATGCATGGTTAGTCAAAGGAATACTCAACTGTTAGACAAGCAAACATTTTAAACAATGTGATCTTAATTTATGTTGAGTTTTGTTTCGTTTTCCTACCTGTGTGGTTTTAAGTTATCAAGAATGTTAACTTTAATGTCATTTGAAAGCCAGTGAGGACATTTGGCAGCTAATAAATATTTGTTCCAATTGTACTAATTATAAACTTTATGTTGTTTATTTATAGCAACAACTTGAGAAACAATTAAAATGCTTAGCCTTTCAAAATCCAGGACCTCAGGTAGCTGACTTCAATCCTGAAACTAGAGAGCAGAAAAAGAAAGCGCGCATGTCACAGATGAAACAAGATTTTTTTTATAAGCCCAAGTAAGATGTGCTAATTTATTACACATTTTACTGTTAAAAATGGCTGGTATGCTGTTTACTGACTATAAATGAAATGAATAAAAGCATTAATATTTTGCAGAGAGATTTCTTATTACACATGAAAGCCATGCTGGGAAAACAAGCTTTTTCTGTGTGACTTAAGAGAATTCTGATTTACTTCTTTGGCACAATTTCATTTTTAGTAACAGTGGCTTTGCAATTAGTTTATAATGCTGGTACTTCGTAATGCTGTGAGGCTGTTAAAGAGGAAATACTTGTTCCTGTGCAGATGTTTTCCACATTTGTTTAGTTTAGTCTTTGAACATGTTGAAGCATTCTCTGAGAATCACTTTCTCTTCTCTTTCACAGAATTAAAAGGAAGTACGACAAACATGGCAGGCTGCTTTGTAATAACATCGATTTGTGTGATTGCCTGGAAAAGAACTGCCTGGGTTGCTTCTATCCTTGCCCCAAATGCAATTCAAACAAATGTGGACCAGAATGTCGCTGCAATAGGAAATGGGTTTATGATACAATTGAGACTGAAGCTGGGAATGTAATCAGCGTGTTGCCATTTTTTGTCCCTGACTGATTTTGTTGTGGAAGTTTTTGTACCTGAGCAAAGTTCTTCTTACTTCACATTTTATTAAAGTAAATCCTGGCTTTATGAATTGTCTCTAGTGAAGTGCCTGGCAGTGGTGCTTGTGCTTCTTTATTGCTGCCTACCTAGCAGACTTTCACCTTCCCCATTAAGTAAAAGTATGTATTTCATTTTTCCTCATCCTTGCGAGCTTTGCTGAGGCATCTAGTCAGTCCTCTCTAAATCCTGACATTCTAAAACTGAAGGTGTCTGGACTGCTGTAGGAAGACAATTTTCTTACCCTGGGAAGCTGAACTGCATTACTTGTCAATGAGTTTTTTTCTTGCTGATTTCTCTGCTTGTTCATTTACTCAGATGTGTGACATAGCTTGCTCTTTTGTGAATGCTTGTCCAAGTGTCTTTTCCTTCTGATGCATTCATGTCTTGTATAAATGAGGCAGGAGTCATTTGAGATAACACTATTCTTTGAAACTAGGTCACCACTTTCCACATCCTTTCGTATATAAAGCAGAGGAGAATGGAAAAGACTGCAATTCTTTCTTGCTGCTCAGGCTGCAAGACTGAAACCGACATGTTCAGTCAGCATTTTTTTTTTTTTTTTAACAGCATATAGTGCACTCAACCTTGATCACTCATTAATTATATAGCTAGAGGTAAATGGATTGGATATTTTTGCCTCTGGACAGAAAAGTCTCTTCAGTTCCAGGAGTTTCCTTTTCATGCAAGACATGACAGATTTCAAATACCATAACTTACACCCAGTCTTCTTACAAGGTAGGTGTTCTCATTCATGATGGGCACTCACACCCTTTTTGAGTAGTGAGGTTCCCTCTGGATCTTGAAGGGGGGAAGGCTGCAGATTGCCACAGGCGATCTCTAGGAGTGTCCTCCTATTGGGGAATCATTCCCTGGGCCCAGTGCTTGTTGTTTTTGAGGAGACTCTCCCAACTTTCAATGTGGCACCACTTTTCTTCCCTACAAGAGACCATTCTTTGTGGACAAAGACCTCCTGCTCCAACGCAGAGATATCTCCCAGTAGAATAAACTTCCTGGAATAGATCCCAGGAATCCCTTAACACCACAATCTCCTTCTGACTTTATACCTTGGAAACATTTGTTGCTCCTCTCAACTGATGATAATTCAGTACTTAAGCTTGTAGCATAAAAACACCCAGTACCAGAAAACTTCATAGGAATATTTGCTATGGTGGTTAAAACACTCTCTGTTTGGCAGTTGGATCTGGTGCTGTTCTTTTATATACCTCACTGGTCCCAAAGTATCCTTTGACTTCTGCCAGGAGTCCAAATAGCCCACATCATCTTGGAGTTATATTTCTTAAGGTAGGTGGAAATCCTGCCAATGTAGTCAGGGATTGGTTTCTTGTTCCAGGTGTGCCACAGACTCATTCTGGACTTGATTGAATAAGCAGCTCTTCAAAAAGATAAAGCTGATTTACATGGACAGGAAGATGGCAGTTTTCCTTTGTAATAACCTCAAGATCTGAAATGGACAGGTTTGAATTAGCTTCACTTTCTTTCCACTTAAAGGCAAAAATCCAAATAGTTTCTCAAGTGGATTCCTGTGGTAAGGCTACACGTTAAACTTTTTGAGTAATGTGATTAAACCCAGATTGGTGTAAATCTTTAGAACCCCATTATTGAATTCATTGGTGTTACTTTGTGGTTTTTAACATGGACTGTGCTTCTGTCACAATCATAGCTAAATGCAAAGTGTAAGAGAACTCCATCACAAACACACTCAGTGCAACCTTGGAAATATAGCACAAAACTGGAAAAAACAGAAGTCAGAGCCAAGATAAGGATAATGAAATAAGAGGATGTTGCAGAGGCAGTTCTGTTGTGGTTCGAGAATGACTCTCTATCATTGCAATGATCCTGCTAACTTCTCCCCCAATTCCAAATAAGCCCTATTAGGGCAGTTGTACATGGGGACAAAAAAAAAAAAAAAAGACCAGTGTCACACATTTGTTTATACTGATTGTGAAACTTAGTGGTAGATATGTGTATATAAAAACAACAACAAAAAGCCCATATCTGATAGTTTTTGTTAGGCAATCACATAAATGCCACACTGCATGACATTATGGTTTTAAATAAAATCTCTTACCAGAAAAGACAGAGAACATTTCTTAGTCTCTTACAAAATTGGCCACTCTCCAGATGACACTAGATCATCTTTTTACCTTATTTCAGTCTAAACAGAATACATTTTTCCCTGTGAAGTAAGTTTGCTTTAGAAAGCTAATGTTTAAAATAAGGGGAAGCAGATCAATGAATTGTTCCATAAGGTCTGTGAGTCTTTCTTAGCCCTGGGAGAAGTCAGATTTGTGGTTCCAGAAAGTCTAGATATTTCGGTCACAACCTGAGACCACTAAACTGTTCCTCCTGGCTTAAAATGAACTTCTGCATGTGGCAAGGTGCCATTCAATCCCGCCGCATCATTTAGAGAGAAATAGGTCCATGCTGTTATTGAACTTATACTAGTATGTGCCAGCATTTGTCGATTTAAGAACTCTGCAGTTAGTATTTGTCCAGCCCCTGTGATTCATACAAACACAGAAAGGCATTAAAAAAGGGAGAAATAATACACTTTGAACTCTTTTCCAGACAATTTTCATGATCCTTGTAACACCTCCTATTACAGCACAACTGAACTTCCTCTATATACACCCATGCCAGAGTAGAATACAGATTTGATTCACTTCAGTGGGAAAACCAGAAGAGTTTGACTAACAAAATACAGATGGATACATTGGATAAATATTCAAATATGCCTTAGGTAAATATTTGCACCAAAAGCATTACAGTTGCTACAGCTCTATTGAGTTTCTTAGCTAGTGACAGCAATATTGATTGTAGCTTCTCCTTTGACATATTGTTAAAGGAGATATTAAAATGTGTTAAAACATTTTAAAACAAATTATGCATGCTTCAGTGGATTATTTTGTTTGATCCCATTCTATTTGGAAAAAAGATATATCAAATCTGAGCTAACTGCAACTTTGAACATTAGTTAGAGCATGATACTTGCATTTCATTAACCCTAATTTGTAATCTTGGCATGCACCATAGAAAGATTTCCTGTCCTATCATTGCAGAGGGCAATGCATTTTTTCTCCATTGGCCTGGCCCTGCAACGTACTGACCTGCTCCCACCTCCACTCAGGTGCAAATGTATGAATGCTGGTCCCTTATAGGATCATTATCCATTTGTGTTGTAATAGAATAAATTAAGGCTTACTGTCCACAGCTGAATGTCCTGTATGCTCACAGATGCCTTTGATTAAAGGAGTAGGCTATGCAGCCCTGATTTCCATTGTGAAGCACCGTGTCACTCAAATACTGTGGCTCCCTTCACATGACTAGACGTAAATAGCGAGTGTTTACATATAAGCACAAAAATAGCAAACAATAAACCAGCATACAGAACCAATAAACTAAGAGTCCCCTGCCCTTACTCTCTCTGAGCATGAATGCAAGTAGTCCTGGTGATTTTAATGAGATTACCCATTCAGTGGAACGCAAATAACGACACAGAAAGAATGCCAGATTGTTTCATAATGGTAAGTCACAGACAGCAACAGAGGAGTATTTATTTCTGATAGATGTAATTTAACTGAAACACTTAGAACACACTTTAAAAAAAACAATTATTTTTTCAAAAAGATTTCAAAAGTTGAGCTATTTAATACTAGGTAAAAGGCACAATTCAATCCCTGCAACACAAATCTATAGTTTGCTAACTTCAATTGCTTGGGCCACTTGCAAGTTGCAAGTGAAACACTATTGGTTTATTTTCATTGAATTGTAGGACAATTATTTAGTCAATAAATATTGTCAGGGATATTGTATAAGTCAGATCTTGAATAAGTTCAACATGTCCTTTTCTGTGTACCTTCAGAAGTAAGGAAAAATAACGGATGAAGATGACAGAAAAAGGAAAGGTTTGAGTGTAGACAGAATGGCATTGCAAATAAGAGGCTACAGAATAAAAAGTGGATCAAAAGGAGCCAAGAAAAAAAGAGAAAATAATACATTCAGAGAAAACAGGTCCTGGTGGGATCTTGAGAGCCTGTAGTCCTCAATGCTGCATCAGCTTTACTCACTTTCTCCATATTTACTACCCATTTTTCATGTCAGATATGTCTCTCTGTGCTTTAAAACATCTAATGAAAGAGATTCTTCAACTTACTCATGCAATTTATTACAGTGCTTAACTAACCTTGTGTAGAAAGTATTCTGTAATTCCTAACTTTACATCTTTTTCATGCTCTATATAATCAGTTTCACCTGATAATGGTAGAAGTATTTTAAAAAGCAGAGCCTAAATGAATTCTAACTGAAGGGCTGGGTGATGAGAAAAGTCTGTAAAACAAAGCATAATCAAATAACATGAAGGCTTGTTTGGTCTTTGTGACAGAACAGAATATATAGTTCCATTTCTGAAAATGAAAAGTAGGGGAGACTGAGCTTTTCAAGACTGTTGTAAGGCAGTAAGATTCCTAACTTTCATTAGCAGCTAAATGATCTAAAGTTGCAGTCACTGATGCCTCAGATTTTGTCATAGGATGTGAGCAGATTAATCCAAAAGCACATACGACATCCATTTGCATGCCTAAGTGGAATATTTTTATTCAAAATATGGGTAACAATTTCACTCAAAATATGTCTTAACTAGATGGATAGTTAAGACAACTGATAGAGCATGTTAAATTGTGTAATATCATTAGGCCAGTGAAAAAAGCTATTATTCACATGGGAAAAATGGATCACGAATGCAAGTACAAAACAGTAAGAAATGAATGGATGTATGAGAAGTCACAACATTTTATAATTCTTTTTTAGGAACCGAAAAAGTATTAGGAAAAAAATTATTTAATTGTGCACTTGACAGCACCTTGTCAGGTTAGCTTCATTATTTATTCAGGTGCTCTCTCCCCTGTCTTTCTTCAGTGAGGTTTTGATGACAGAATAATACGGGGTGGAAGAAAGCTCCAAAAGTCTGAAGTCAAACCTCCTGTGTGAAGGAGGTCCAGCTGGAGCAGGTTGCTCAGGATCCTGCCCAGCTGAGTTTCTCATGTTCATTGTTTTGGCTATTAATTTTGCATATTCATTTGATAAAGCAAAGTGTGAAAGAAAACACTATAAAATAGGTCCGCATGATTATAAAACCAGAGAATTGGCAGGGAACCTGAGTGGGAGTGGTGCATCCAATACCTATATCAGCTGGAACTTTTTAAAATAAGTAAGCAATTGTCTAGACTTCCAGTCGCCCTTGCTCATTCGACTGAACAAGCTTTATAAAATTCTGCTCTCCAGGGAGATATTTCCTAGAACAAGAAGTTACATTATTTCAGCATGGAGTGAAACACTCATTTTTCTTCCCCAGCCAAATAAATTTCTTGCAAGAATGTCATCTTTTCATGTTTTATAAGCGTACAGAAAGGCAGATGAAATAGTTGAATGTAATTATATTTCACTCCCGAACAATAGCTTGAAAAATGTAGCTGCCTTTCATAACAGTGACTGTGGGTCCAACTTCTGGTAAGACGTATAGTACAAATGTTGTTAAAGTCTCAGCCAGGAATTCTCTGCTTTACAATTCCTTTTGGGGTACGGCCAGGTTTGTCACTCTTTTTTCCTGAAGTTGGTTCTTAAGGCTGACTCTATTTAAGCAGACATTATCTTTTCAAATGTCCTGGCTGAAATCCTGGCCCTACTGCAGTTAATGACTGAATTCCCCTCACTCCAAGAGGCAAGATGTCAGCATCTGTGTTTGTAAAACATTTCTTTACAGTACCTCAAAAATTCCAGCCTTTTCCCACCTGCCTCTTGAGCCTACCGTGATTTATTACCATACACCTAACCCTTCAGGCCACATCTTATAAATCTTTACAGCCACATTCAGAAGTCTTCTGTAGACTTTTAGTATTTTTAATTGGGTTCCTAGGAAAACAAGGTTTACACAGTCATGCTGCCCGTTCCTCTGTTTGCTTGTCCCATTGCCTTTTAGCCCATTTTTCAATTTCAGCCAAATCTATTGGAAACTAGAGGTCTCACAGACATTATATCCACTCAAGGTAATACCCATGGAGCAGAAGCACCCAATTCAGCGCCGCTTCCCTGTGAGCTCAAGCGTCGACGCTTCCGTTCGCGCCGTTTGCCAACCAGCACGCACTCGGCCTGAAACACGGCGCCGCGCGCTCCGTACCTGACACAGGGACCTAAGCAGCGTTTGGGGCTGTTACCTGGAAGCAGGTCATTCGGGGAAGGCGGGAACGCCGCCAGCCGCTGCGAGTTCCACGGCCTCTGGAACAACTTGCTGTAGTGACAACTTTATTACATGTTTGTGGCCTGCGAACAACAAGTTTGCTGACCCGTGGTTTGGGGGTCTGCGGGGCCTGGAGGGGTTTCATGCAAGCCACACTTCAGTGGTTATGATTTCAACTACGAGCACTGACGACACGTGGCAGAGGAGGGA
Source organism: Pelecanus crispus (assembly GCF_030463565.1). NCBI lineage: Eukaryota > Metazoa > Chordata > Aves > Pelecaniformes > Pelecanidae > Pelecanus > Pelecanus crispus. Next base: position 69,400,919 of record NC_134676.1, on the reverse strand, counting down.
AAACGCCGCCTCCCGGTACCTTCTGCTGGGCAGCAGCACGACTGTAAAACTTTTAAACGCGAGGATTTCAACTGCAAGCTTCCCCACGTTTGCAGGGTGCCGCAAACTCGTGAGGGAGGCGCTGCCGGTTTGCTTTCACCGCTCCCCCCAAGCCCCAAGGCCGCGCCCTGCCTCCGCCCGGGCCGTAGCGCAGAGCCGGCCGCCGCCCGGGCCGTGCCGCGCCGCGGCGGGGCGAAGCGGCGGCGCTTGGCCCCTCCGGGCTGCCGTCGGCGGGCGGGGCCTAGCGGCAGCCATGGCGGCGCCCGTCGTCCCGGAGAGCGACAGGTACCGGCTGGGCCGGCGGCAGGGCCGCTGCCGCCCCTGCCCGCGGTCCCGCCGCGGCAGGGCAGGGCAGGGCAGGGCAGCGCAGGGCGGGTCGCGTCGCGTCGTGGCGGGCCTCGCCGCGGTGCGGGGGCGCGGCGGGGCCCGGGCCGCCCTGACCGCCTCCTCTCCTTCCGCGCAGCATCCGCAGGGCCGTGTCGCTGCTCAACGCTGTGGACCCCGGCCGGTTCCCGCGGCTCGTCTCCCGCCTTCTCCAGAAGCTGCACCTGAAGGTTGGCGGGGGGCGGCGGCGGGGGGAAGGCCGCCGCGGCCGCGTTCCGCAGGCAGGGCTGCCCGCCGGGCGCGGCGCGGCGCAAGCCGGGGCTCCGCGCCTGCGGGAGGGGCCTTGGGCCTTGCGGGGCCGCAGGGCTGGGTGTGCGAGGCGCGGTGCCCGCAGCAGACAGGGCCGCTCCTCGCCCGCCCTTTTCCCTGCCGGCAGCGGGGGCAGGCGGCCTTCCCTGCTGCGGGCGGGAGGGGAGGGGAGGGGAGGGGAGGGGAGGGGAAGGGAGGGAGCCGAGCCAGCAGGAGCTCTGGCCCTTCTCTCTCGGCAGGCATCTCTTTGGGACAGGTGCGACACTCTATTTTGCTACAGAACAACTACTTTTTTTTTTTTTTTTAAATTTAAGTATGTTTAGTGTCAATTTCATTCATCGCTAATTGTTGAGAACTATTTCGGGTGAATGAAGTGAGAATCAGTGGCGAATGGCGGAAGACCAGCGGGGTTAGCTCAGTTGGTTAGAGCATGGTGCTAATAACGCCAAGGTCACGGGTTCGATCCCTGCTCACTGCAGGAGGGGTTGGGCTCCATGATCTCTCAAGGTCCCTTCCAACCCAAAGCATTCTATGATTCTGTGATTCTAAGGTGCATGGCGTCATGCATGTTACAACCTGCTTCCATCGCCTCCAGGTCCTCGTGTCTCTGAGAACGCTCTCAGAGGAGACACAAGTTCTTTGCCTTTTTGCACAAACTCTGCTCTTCTCCTCACAGGGGAAAAACTAAATGTCCATATATATATATATATATATTTTTTTTTTTTTTCCTATTTCTGTTTGTCTATCGACCAAAGCCATCTGTGGAACTGAGGTTAAAAATAAAGTCCATAACTTTCAGTGAATATTTTTGTCATCTTTACAGAATTTTTTTTTTCAATTGCAGAATAAATAATAAAGAAAAAATGAACTTTCAGTGAATATTTTTGTCATCTTTACAGAATATTTTTAAATTGCAGAATAAATAATAAAGAAAAAATGAACTTTCAGTGAATATTTTTGTCATCTTTACAGAATATTTTTAAATTGCAGAATAAATAATAAAGAAAAAATGAACTTTCAGTGAATATTTTTGTCATCTTTACAGAATTTTTTTTTAAATCGCAGAATAAATAATAAAGAAAAAATGAGCTTTCAGTGAATATTTTTGTCATCTTTACAGAATTTTTTTTTAAATCGCAGAATAAGTAATAAAGAAAAAATGAAGCAATAAAATCAGTAGTCAGTTTCATCATACAGTGCCAAAAAATTCGAATGGAGACTAAATCTAACCTTGGCAGTAAATATTGCAGGGGAAACTGTAAGATAAATCCTAAGAAAGAAATTATTTTGTTGAGTTTCTTTATCTTTCAGTGCCAGATTCTGTTTATTCCCTTGCTTTGTGTTTAGAAAAAATGTAAAAAGAAATACAGAATTTGTTTTCTATATACATATATATGCAAACTAAACATTAAAATATTACAGGTTAGGAGCAGCATGGATAGAAAATACAAATGTATTAAAGGTCATAATTCTGAGACTGTAAGGATTGTTTTGATTATTTAATTCAATTGCTGATTTTATTCCTACCAAAATTACTAGTTTGCATGCTGCTCCTACTGCAGAGGGTTTTCGCAGTTGTTTTGCATGGATATTAACTCATTGGTAACTGGAAAGTGTCACCAACCTTTTTTTCTTTTAAGTACTCAATAGTAGTTTAGTAGCTCTTTACAATTTTAATCAGCATTTACATGAGCTGTAGTGGTCTTTTTAATTTAGCCCACTCAGTCAATCTCATGAATTGTTCAGCTGGCATTTCCAAAGTATCTGATTCTAGGGCATGTTAAATCGTTGGAAACTTTAAATAAGCTTATTCGCCTTAACAAACCAGATACTCAGAGGTCTGTGTTTCCTTCTGACAGCTAATGATTCAAATAATGTTTCCATTTTGTTACTCTTGTTACAGACATTGTGATCATTGAAGTTTCTGTGTAATTGCCTCATTTTCTTTATTCTGACAGCTCAATTGCTTTTTTGTGTAGCTTTGCAGTTTTGGATTACTAAGTGGTCTAAATATGGTGTTTTGATGCCTGTGGCATAGATTTGTTAGTAATTACATTTTAAAAGATGGCAATATCTGCATTTAAATTGCTACTTAATTTGCTGTAGTATAATAAATATAACTGCTGTATTTTAAAAGTACAGCACATTCTCAGTAATCTTCAGTAATACAGTAGGCTAGAGATTGAAATCTGACTTTCAAAATAAGCATACATTGGGCCTTCATTTCCTTTATAACAGCATGGGTGATTTTCTGAAGCGTATCTGCAGTGGAAGAAGCATACGTAACTAACTTCACTACAGTTTTGCCTTCTGTTTTCTTTGGAGTCTGATTCAAGTAATACACTTCGTACTTTTCTTATTTTTATTTGTAAAAGGTTGTTGGAGATGATCTGATAGTTGAAAGAAAAGTATTTCTTTAGTGTCTCTCAGGTGTAAAGAGAAAGCATTTTCTTGTGATGTATTTCAATTAATCCTGATAAATTCTCATGTGATACTTGGCTTTTAATTTTGATTTTCAGTGAGAGGAATTGCATTGTATTTTTCTTGTATTTTCTCTGTTGGAAAAGAGCTTTACTTTGTTACTTGTGTTTAGAAACAACCGGACAGCCACTATTTTTACACAAATCGGGAGAAGGTTTTTGTTTTGACAAGTATGTTCTTGGTTGCTAAATAGAATGTTAGGACTAACTGTTTTTGTGCTTCAGGCTGAAAGTAGCTTCAGTGAAGAGGAGGAAGAAAAACTTCAAATAGCTTTTTCGTTGGAAAAGCAGGATCTTCATCTAGTTCTTGAAACTATATCATTCATTTTGGAACAGGTACCTTGATTCTATCCTTCTGAATTGATGAATATTTTTTTTTTTAATCCGGTTGTAGGTTTCAAACATATAAAAGTCAAGTTAAAAAGAAATTAATGAAAACATGTATCTGTAGTATGTGTGTTTTGGAGGCATGATTTTATTGCTTTTGTTTGCATGCCTTCCTGATTTGGATTGGACTTACTGTGTTTGTGGAGTGAGTTTCCAGCCAATGTAAATATAGGTGGTGGAAGTGAGCTCTGCATGGCTTTGAGAGGAGTGTTGATAATTACGAGATATAGTCTTTCCTCTTATTCATTGTAAGCAAGACACCCATGCATTTTTTTTTAATTCCTGTAAGGAAGATATTAGATAGCATTATTGAGCACTGCTTAAATTACATGAAGTGTCAGTTACGGAAAATTTTCCTGCACAGAAGCAATCTGTACTTAGGTGAACAGGCGCACCTGACATAGCTCTAGTATCTGAAAGAGTACATGACTGCATGTTGTAGAGCTAAGCATCTTGTAAAGAGAGGTGGTTTTCTGGTTCTACAGTCTGCTGCTACTGAGGCTGGGAAGCCAATGTATTACCTGGTAAATATGGTAACTGTCTTAGAAATTGTCACAGCCTCAGTGTTATCCATCCAGTTCATGCAAGTATAGTAAATGTAATCTGTGCAGAGGGCATGCACACTGACGGTCTGTTGTGGGATTTGAATCGTGTCCTTTCTTACACATGTCAGTTTATGATTAGTTCACTCAGTTAACACATTCCACAGCATTAGAAAGCAGAAAACAGTCCTCCCCATGGCTCCTGTCCACTGAAAAATCAAAATGAAACCTGAGGTCGCCTCCAGACTGGAATTTTGAATTTTCATGTCAACCAAACAGCAGAGTTATCTGTTTTACTTCCGGGTCCTAATTTAATCAGACGGCTTCATGTATATGATAGTTATTGAAGATGAACAGAAAAAGCAGGTCAGTCTTCACTAGGACTTAGTTGTTTTGCATTAAAAAAAAAAAAAGAAATTGAAGGATATTAATATCTGTCCAAAGAAGAGTCCCAGATGGAATACATGTTGTATGAGGACTCTTTTGTGTTCCTGACGATAGCTACACTTTTTAGAGTAGCTGCTTGTTCTGTCAGAGCATAATTTTTTAACAGCCTTTTGGTCTATGGACACATTATAGACAATAAGACTGCTGCATGTTCTTTGCTGCCTGTGGTGTTTCTTTTTTTCCTTTTTTCTTCTGCCCTGGTGCTGACAGAGTCCTGTTTTGAAAGTGGAGACCAGCATACTATGGAGGGTGTTTACTGCAAAAATTGATGCTAATAAGGAGGTTATATCTAACTCACCTTTTCTGGCAAACTGTTCCTGTTTTTCAGAATATTACCTTGTAGTTCAGGCTTGCTTGAACAGTGTGAATTTGGAAAAGTTGTCCTTTCTTCACGGTTGCAATTGACTTCAAAGCCCAGGTTTTTTTCAGTAATAGCTGCTTTGGCAGTGGAAGCATATACCTATACTCAGATCTAGCTTGTGTATGCATTTTCTCATAGTTTGTCTATCTTGAGAAGAGTAATTGGTAATACTGCATTTTGAGATAGAAAAGTGTAACTGTCTTCTCAGTCAAAAGGTTAAGATGAACAGAATGCTTGCAGTGCCACAGTAGAGTTGCTAGTAAAAATCTTGTCTGAGCACGGTGGCCGTCTGTGGTAGAATATATCTGGCACAACTTGTAGAGCAGCAATCTACAACAGCAGTTATTTTTCCTTTTAACAGGCAGTCTATCATAATCTGAAGCCTGCTTCATTGCAACAACAGCTGCAAAGCATTCACCTAGATCAAGACAAAGCTGAAGCATTTGCCAGTGCGTGGGCGGCTGCAGGTCAAGATACGATCGAAAAGTTCAGGCAGAGGGTTTTGACCCCTCAGAAGGTAATGTTTTTTTTCTAAGAGAGAATAAAGCTGTGTAGGTTTGTTTTAAAGCAAGGAGTTTAAACTAAGATACAAAGTTTGTGACAAGCCAAGGTACAGGACAGTAAAAAGGGTACTTACTAGGTAGTAAATAAATGTGATCAGGGCAGTGGAATTCCATTGTCTTAAAGAGATGTTACATGTTAGCTGAGCTGCTGTAACTGTTGGAATCTGATATATGTGCACTGTTAGCAACGTAAAGTAATGCAACCTACATACTGTTTGGAGGTGGTTGTGAAAATGGTTTACAATAGGGCAAGGGTAAAATGTGCTCGTGAACACTTGCAGTGGTTTAGCTCATCAGCTTATTGGTTCTCTGTACTTAAAGTGTGTCTGAGCTCCTGCTGTCTTTAATTTTGTAAGCTGGTTGGGTGGTGCATTTTGTGAGATACTTACTATGATTTTGAGATACTTGTCTGCGATAGCATAATAATCTTGCTTCATATGTGCCTGTTACCAGTTAAAACTTGGTACTTTCTGTGGAAGTCTCATTGTGTCTTTAGGCATAAATGGCTACCTCTATGAGAAGGTATAATAACATCCTTCTGTTGATTCATAATAAGCCTTCAGCTGCATTAGAAGATGTGTACAGAACACATCAGTGTCAGCCAGGATCACGTGGTTCAAAAGAATAATTGAAGAATTGTGGAATACTGACTCAATTATTCTTGCTTTGTTTTTATCATTGCTATATATCTTGTTTGGATAAGATTCAGTTTGTTACTTTATGATTTGGTAAAATATATGTAGAAAGTAAATTTTATATAGAAGGTAAACATGATACACGGACAGAAATAGAACAACATAATTTATACCAGCGGTTTACAACTAAACAAACTTAGAATTTTATTTAGATGTAAAATGCACATTTTGAGAAGATGAGATATGTCTATGGAGCAGACTAAAGATATTCAGAATTGCATCACAGGTCATTTTTTCCAAAGTATTTAAACTTGATCCTTTGTAAAACTGTGTAATTTTAGACACAAAACTTGTACAGTTTTTTGTGGAAAATTATAGTAATTCATGAACCTAACCAAGTAAATGACTGATAAAGTAAGTATGAAAAAAAAATTTGAGTTGAACAAGACATTTTGGACTTCTGTCTTTTTGAGGTAGTATTTACTAATACCAAGCATACAAGTCACATGACCATTTAAATGGTCAGCGATACAGTGAGTGTATAGGCAAGTATGACTGTCCATTGAAGGAGGTGAGTAATTGGAAAACCAGGTGAAGTCACAAAGGGTTATAAGGCTAACTTTTCAGAATACAGCATATGTGTGCAGAATGGAAGGCAATTCTGAAGATACCATACAAAGTGGCTGTCTGAGAATTTTCTTCAGACAGACTCTGCACTAATACATATTTCACTGTTGGGTCTTCAGCATATGAGAAACTAACAAACACCTTTGATCATCTTTTATTTGGGGCTTGTACCATACACACCTGTGGTCCTTCTCTGACCTAGTTTGGGGATGACATTGCTCCGTTTCTTGTCTGCAGTTTTGTGAACCCTGCAACATACAATGCTTCTGGTATATGTTACAGCTTTGGAGATTCTTTGTGACTTCACCATAATCTCATATAATGGAGTGGCATTTTGCTAATGTAGTACCTCCCATATAAAATAGTTTTAAACTGTCATTTGTAATTAAGCTTGCAGAAAAGCAACTGCCAAAATACCATAGTGCAACTTCCTTGTTTTTTAGTATAAAAGCAGGTTTAAGTGTAGGTGTGTGCTTTTATATATGCTCAAAGTATCATTTCATCCCCTTTTTTCTTTTCTTTTCCTAGCCTAGATGACAAGTTGAGTATCAGTTGAGTGTAGGCTCTAAGGGGTGTAATTTGAGTTTGAATTTGAACTTGCTTTCTCAGCTGGTTTTGAAAATATCCTAAGCCTGTAGACTTTAGTTGAGTGAAAAACTCAAAGTTCAAGAGAATCTTCCCTTAACCCAAAGCCTCAATTCACAGAACTAATTGCCAAGTAAAGTATTTATTCTGCTAACAAGGCACACACAGGTAAAATATTTTCAAAATTGCATGGGATAATGGAAGAACTTGCCATCTCCTTATAATCTCATGAATCTCCTTGTAGTGTCTTATAAGTGCAGTAGATGACTGCATGATCCTTTCATTATTTTCTCCTATATTCTGTAAGTAATTGTGTATCAGCATATATTTGCTGTATTATCTTTCTATACCTTGAGAAGTAGTGGGCAAAATACTCTTACTTGTGATGCATTGTTGTAGTAGCCAACTTGCTGTAAACTTTGATCGACATCTTGAATTACAGTTAAAAAAAAAAAAGTTAGAATCCTGAAAAATACTTAGACCAGAGTGCTAGCTTTTTAAAGTAGATTTACAATTTAGGTTTTTAGATTGATTTAGAGATTATATTAACTTCTTTCTTTGTAAAAAAGAGATGTGTATCCAGTTATTAATATTCTGTGCAATGTGTAGATATGGGTATAATATTTAAAACAATTGACTCTATAAATGTGCCCTCTGTATACGTACTTCTTTACGTGGTCATGTATAACTTAATGATTTGCACTTTTCTCACAGAAACAATATTAGGTACATCAAAAGAATATGACCGTTCCGTTGTCATAATTGTCAGCAACATAATCACAGAACCACAGAGTGGTTGACGTTGGAAGGGACCTCTGGAGGTCATCTGGTTTACCCTCTCTGCTGAAGCAGGGCCACCTCGAGTCAGTTGCCTGGGACTGTGTCCAGATAGCATATGAACATCTCAAAGGATGGAGACTTTTTACCGGGGCCTGTAGTGGCAGGACAAGGGACAATGGTTTTAAACTGAAGGAGGATAGGTTTAGGTTGGATATAAGGAAGAAATTTTTTACGATGAGGGTGGTGAGACACTGGAACAGGTTGCCCAGAGAGGTTGTGGAGGCCCCATTGTTGGAAGTGTTCAAGGTCAGGTTGGATGGGGCTTTGAGCAATGCGATCTAGTGACAGATGTCCCTGCCCACAGCAGGGGGGTTGTACTAGGTGATCTTCAAAGGTCCCTTCCAACCCAAACCATTATATGATTCTATGAATACGAATTTTTTTTTTCCTGTACTCTTTTAAAAACATAGATGGGCTTTTTGGTTGTCACTGCATATTTGATAGGGGCTTTTACTGACCTGTTGAGGTAGTGTGCAGGGCTACATGTTAATTTAGAATTCAGAGTATGTGTGATATTTCATGCTTTCGCTTGCCATGTACTTTTCTTACACTTATCAACTCTTGAGTTTCCTTTATAACAGCTTTAGTGGGCATATGCATGGGATTGCTCATCTGGATCCAAGTGCAGAAGCAGGGTCATGATCTGTGTGCACAATCAGGGTGTCCCTGAGATCCCGAGAGTTCTGTTCCAGCATGAGAGAGTCTTCAGGGAAACTGTGTACAAGATAACTAAGAAAGACAGTGTAACTAAGAAAGATCTAATTGGAATTTTATCTTCATTTTAAAGTGTTGTACTAAAATCCAAGTGGCAAAATAATTCTTAGTCTCTCCTGGCATGTGGTACTTAGAAGTTGTATATTTTGGAAGTACTGAAATGCACTGTCTGTTTTCTGTAGCATACACAAGAAGGACCAGGCACTAATCTTTCATTTCTGTTTTAAGAAAACATAAAATGGTTAACAGTTTTCTTTTTTTATTTAGAGGTATAGTTTGCACATCACGCAAACGTTGGAACCTTTGGGCAAATTGAAGGAAGAACTGAGGATTGATTAACTTATGACCAAAACTAGTGGGTAGCTGATTTCCAGGATTATTATTTCATAATATTACTAATTAATTTGGCTCATTGCCATTTTTGAGAGAGTAGGCCACTGCATCTTTTGGCTTGCAGCAGTGCTCAGCTTTGGACTCCAGACACTAGTTCTTATAAGAAGTAATTTCTTACAGATATTTCGCTTGCATTGACATATTATTTCTCTTAAACCAGATTCTCTTCTCACCTGCAAACTATAACTTGGTAAAAACTAGTATTCTGGGTTCTGGGTCTGTCAGTTCTATGCAAGAGATGTAGGTGGTAATGCGCTGGCTGATAGCTTCATTAGGGTGACAAGCCAAATTGAATTTGTTAGAGCAACAGAACAAGTATTTCCCAGAATACTGATTAGGTGAAGTTTTCTGTGGCATGTTCAATACTACTTCTAACTGTTAGAGAAAATATGGGGTTTTTTTTTTGATCATAGGTCTTTGAAATTTTTTTGATGCAGACTGCTTAGTTGATAGGATGTTACTGTCTTGAGAAATGAATAAAAACCACAGAGTTAAACTAAAGCTGTACTGTTTAATAGTATTTATTTTCTCACTTCATCTTTTCATTTTTCTTCACTCAACTATAGGCAGCCTTCAGCTGCACAGAGTTATTAATTATGTATATTCTCCTGTTGCATTAATTGGTTCTTTGAATCTTTACTTGTATGGCAGTCCCTTTATTACACTATTTCTGCTGTATAATACAGTCCTAGTCAACTAGAATGATGGTATCTGTATCAGTTTTTTTTCTCTGAATGCATTCTTCATTTGGCCTCTAGAATGATAGGCCAGTGATAACAGTCTGATATCAATTTGATCCAGTTTTTAAGTCTTTGCTTGGTAATGTATCAGTTTAGAAACCAGGACACGTATTGACCAGATTAAAACATATTTTTTCCTCTTACAGAGAAGAGCTAGATTTTTAGTAGGGTTCACTCTGAATTCTTACGGCAATTTTTCATCAGTTCTTTTGGTTTTCTTCCCCTTCCCCTATATCATGTTCTCTGTATGGTTTTTGGTACTCTGTGTAATCTGTCTGTTTTAAAGGCAGGTCAAGCTAAATGCCTCATAGCTTTCTTGTTTTGGAAAACTATTCAGCGTATCTTTGAAATATATATAATAAAAAAGATAAGAGTCCTATGTTGCCAAGCAGGAGAAGTTTTTTATAGCCTCCAGACAGCATTACTTAATATAATGATGCGTGGGAATGTAACTAGTGAAATTACATACCTAAAATTCCTGACAGAGCTGTCAATTCTGTATCTTGACTGGCTCTTTGAAGCCATATGGGGAAAAACTCTGAAAGTAGTTTTCTCAGAAACTGGCCTTCTTGCTAAGGGGTGTATACGTAGCATGAATATGCCTAATTCTCCTCTGCTAAATGCTGGCAAATCTACAGAAATATTCTGAAACACATGCATCCTATGGTGGTTATGAGAAAAAAGAGGAGAATTGGCGAGCTCTCTGTGTGTGTGTGTGTGTGTGTGATGAGGGAAACATTCTTTCTGATACCAGAAGAAATGAAGAATGTGGAGGAATACAGCTCAAACAGAAAGAATCTTTCAGTCTCTCGGTAGCGTCTGTTAGTCATTCTTACAGTGACAAAGAGAGGTCACAAACACTGTGTCGTACCTATGGGCATTGTCACAATGAATTATGAACTAATTTGTGTTATATGATACCATCACAGACAGTGGCAAAGACAATGCAAATGATGAAAGATGTAGTAAAGACACAGTTTTATACCTACTGAGATTTATTTTAATAGCCAACTCCAGCAGAACTGAGTCTGTTTAATCTTCCACTCACCCAGCTTTGTTAGTAGGTATTTTAATTGTTTACAATTTTTAGGTACTACTTCTTGAAGATTTATTTAATGAGTTTCTTCCTATCCTTCTTACCCTCTTCTGTCTTCTACCAAGAAAGTGTGAATGACAAAGGTTGGAAGAAGGTACATTTTGAGAATGTTTGAAAACATCTGAAACATTTGTTCTTTTCCTACATATAAAATAGCATCTTTTTAGGTTATAAAAGAGTACCATGCTTATCTTGTGTAACTTCCTGTGTAATACAAACCATAATTTTTCTTCAGTATGTAAAAGAGCTTTTGAAACAGGGGTCTGGTTGTGATTTCAAGGCTTGAAATGACAGGTAATTCGTGGGGTATTTTTTACGGTTAATAAAAAAGCCTTATCTCTAATTAAAATCTAACTTCATCTTCCCACCATTGGATCTTGCTATATATTATTCTGCTAGATAAAAGAGCCAGTCAGCTATGACTTTTCCATATAAGTGCTGGTAGACTGGTGCGTATTTTTACTGCAATTCTGTGCCCACAAATTTCCCAGAGGGAGACAGAGCACAACACCACTTTTGCCTTTTGCACAAAGTGAATCCCTAAATGCTAGGGTTTTGGAAACTTGAATGCTGTTTCTAATGTTTGTCATACAGTGCCTTTCTGTTAGCTTTCAAGCTAGCTGCTTATCAGCTAAAATACATGTAAAGATGAAAACCTGCCGTAACTTCAATTAGGGAAAAGTCTTCTGAAGTTATTGCGTCTTAGCACTAGTCTTGCTCTACCAATTTCATGTCACATTATTTCTTTTGTTTCCTCCCTTTTGAAGTACGCTGCTACTTTTTGGTGTGTGTCTTTTCCTTTTTAAAATATAAAGATTAAAGATGTGAGGGGTTTTGGTTTGAATATTGAATTAAGTAGTCTGAAAAAATCACTTTTCCTGGCACATGTGCTAAGTGAGGTTTGCTGAAGAGACATAGGACTCTGTTGTTGCAGACAAAAATGGGATGTCAGGGGAAATTAAGCCCCCAGGAGAGAGCCAGTCTCGGATGAAGAATCTAGTTCATCTTACATGTTCACCAAATAAGATGGCTTTAGGTACACAGTTTGTGCAGATTTTCCGTTTAGAGTTTTTTCTTTTTCTGTTTTTAATATGCTCTTAATATTCAAATCCTCTCTGAGAGGTAACTGAGGTACTGGCTTTTTGGCTTTCTTCCCTCACTTTTTCTAGCATTAATTGCAAGCTGAAACTCGCAGTTCACAAAGTTAAAACACTTATTGCTCCTCATTTTATTTTTTTTCTGCATGCTAACGTTACTGATGTCATTAGGGAAAGTTGTGGTGAGGGATCAGAGAGTTGCACAGCAAACATAATGCATGGCCTGTGGCTCTCCTCAGTGCCTCTCTATCCCACTCGGTTTAACCACTTGACCGTGTCTTTGGCCCAACTTATCTTCAGTCTGTTGGTCGTACAGTGCCTTCTTTTGAGGCTAAGATACAAAGCCACATAAATAGTGTCTCTTTGTACTTTAATCTTTCTGATTTTTTTCCTTTGGGAGTTGTGTTCTATTTGGTCAATCTTTTTACAGGATTCTGTAAATTCACTGTCTGTCTGCCTGACCCAATCCAATACTTTCCTTGCCCTTATGTTAGAGCTACCGCTGTTTCTAGTTAGAGGCAGTCATAGCATGTGGTACTACTTCAGAGCCTAGAAGATTATTCTTGTCTACCGGTGAAAAACATAGTTGCTGCTTTCTGTTTTGTTTTGTTTGTCTGTTTGCTGATGGTCTTGCAATATCTGCAAGATTAAGGCAGAATCAGATTTGACATTGCATTCTAGTAATGTGACTAGATAAGTAAGATCCATCCAGTGATTCTTATTTTCTTATGACTACGTGACTAAGATACATTGCAAAACTATTGTTAAGGTTGCAAAGTCCGGTCTTAAATTTAGTAAGAGGCACTGTAGCTGACTGTGCAACCTCTGCTTAACTTGGCTGTGCATATAAGTTATGACTTTAATTACAGACTCTCATGCTTTTTTAAAAAAAATACTGTTATTCTGACTTTGTTTTATGGTGGGTGGGTGTATGTAAGGTTTTATTGACAGTTACATACTGGTTTTGTGGTGCCTGCTCTGGGTCTTGGGTTTAATTTGAAGATTTGCCTACTAGTGTCAGCTGGAGATGCTGGTCGTTCAATTTGTGATTCTCATATCTGGATAAAAATTGATTCTTACAGATTTTAAATCTGCCACTGAAGAGTACTTTTCACTGAAACCGCAAAATGCCTCAGTAATCCATTTATAAAATGGGGACACTGAATTGTATTGAAGTTGAATAAGTTTGTACAGTAGGAGGGCAGATTTTGAAATACTGTATGCTGTCAGGTTTTTCCATTGCTATGCAAAATGTGGTAGAGGACTGTAGTCAGAAACTTTATGAAACCAATGTGAAAATCCAGCTGTTTCACTGCAGGCTTCCTCACCCATGGAACAGTTGTTACAGTGAGGCCTGCTGAAAAGAAGCTGCAACATCCAGAACTTCCTTTCAAAGATACTATGCCACCTTAATGCAACTGAAGTCAGTAGCAAAAATAGAGAACAGAAATCAGTGTGTTTATTCAGTCATCTCCCCTGCCCCCACTGCTAGAGTTTCCCATCAGTAGGAAACTGCTGTTTGATCTGGGGCTTATCTTAAAGGAAACACTCTCTTCCTGATTACAGAGTATTTCTGTGGTGAATACCCTACCTGTGATGATTGGCCAATTGTGCCTGTTGCTCATTGCCTTCCTCTTAAAAATGTGCACCTTTTTTCCTATTTTAATATTTGTCTGCTATATTGAGTACATTTTTGGCTTCATCCTGGTGGTGTCTCCCTCTGCACTAACATTATTTTCTTAAGCAGACGGTTTTTGAAGGAGTTCACGATCAGACATGTTTTGTCATCCTTCTGTTGGCCTCTTACCTGAATTATTTTCATCATCACAGCAGGCAAAATTGACATTTTTGTATCTAATTTGGAATTTTGATTCTGCAATGCTGAGTGTGCTGATGGAGAGCGGAACTGGCATCTTAGGCTGTAAATTTTGGAGAGCAAACTTAATGGTTTGCTCTAGTTTTATGTTGGTGTGATTACGCAGGTCTGAAGTTAGGCTAGTGCATTGTAGACCGATGCTTTTCTTAACATGTAATACACCTTCAGTCCTCTCCTATCCATACAAGACTGATATGTATATATATATGATTTTAATAAATTAGCTGTGTTGCAGTACTTTGTTTAAATGAAAGGTATTAATTTATATAACTAGGACTTTGAACATTTTGTCTAATTTGATAGTTGAAGGGTGAGGAGAGGGGACCCCCAAACTTCAAAATGTGAGAATTCTGACTTTCTTTTTCTACAATGAAATTAGGAGTACTTGGTCTTCAGTGGAGGAACTACAGGAGTTACTCTTTCAAGAATTAAACTGAGTGAAAGGATAGCCATACTCATTTTCCTCTAGGTTATTTGTTAGAACAGCCGAAGTAAGCGTATTGTAAGTGAAAGATCTGCACCACAAAAATTGATATGTTATGGATTATTTATTTCCTCAAAATATTTTGTTCCTTGGAAAACATTCTTAAATGTTTTGTGTCAGTGTGAGATATACTATTGTAATAATATGCAAAAAAATTTGCTGAAGAGGTCTTTCATATCCCATTATCTCTCACTTCACTGTTTGTAACAGCTTCAATGAGAGTCATACTATGATGTCTTAAAGTACATAAACAGCTCTTTCGGGTTGTTCCAGGAAATGTTTTCATCTTTAAAGTTGGAGTATTCCTCTGAAATTAGAGGGAAAAATAGCTGAAATGAGTGAGTGAGTATCTGAGTTAAAAAGACAAAATACTGATTTCATTTGTTAAAACAGGATTTAATTTTTCTCTTTCTCTAATTGTTGCCTTTGGGGGCAGGATAGGTTCCTTTTTAAGGTACATGTGGGCAGAGACATCAAGTTGTTAATTTTCCCTGTTAGTGTAAGCAGCCACATCATATAATGTACTTTCTGAATTTGTCAGGCTCCTTCTTTAAAGTATCTAATAGTTTTTGCTCACACTGGTGCTATTCGAGTGTAGTTCTTGAACCTTATTTCTCCAGCTATCATAAGTCTACTTCCTCAAGAATGGACTGAAGGCTGGGTTTTTGTCTCCCTATTATGCACTTTCTTACAGTGTTAGTTACTCACTCTCAACAGTATAACAGTACAAGTTTAGACTTTGGAATCTTAAGTTATCAATATTTATGTTAGACTGTAAATTAAAGTAGCCTTTTAACTAAGTGAGCACTCCAGCATTGATGTAGTGAAGCTGAACTTGCTTCCAAGAGTAGTTGCTGTGTGTAAACTGATACAATGCTTTACAGATACACCACATTTGGTAGAAACAGATGAGCAGAGTGTAACTCTGAAAAATAGAATCACAGAGTCATAGAATCATTTAGGTTGGAAAAGACCTTTAAGATCATCAAGCCCAACCATTAACCTACACTACCAAGTCCACCACTAAACCAATTAAGGGTAGAGTAATAATTAATTTCATGTTTCCTGGCTTGGTGCCTGGACTATTTTTCAATGAAAGTAAAACAGTGCCACTACACTTGCATATTACTTTGTTTTTTTACAGAAAAAGCTTTATAGAAACAAGCATGTAGATTTTTTTTCTCAGGATATGAAAGGCATAATCTCATGTGCAGTAACATTTAAGTTATCACAAATACCAGATCTTTTTGAACTGAATGGCCTCTCAAAATAAGTATTAAAGTATTTGAACATCAAATGGGTGGGCCTGTATACCAGTGGAGCATGAAACTAATTTCTGTATTACTGTAACCATCCTACTTTACCTGAAATAGTTTGTTAGGCTTCTGCCTAACAGAAGACTATTTTCTGTGGTACCTGTAATGAATGAGTCAGTATGAAGTCTTTTGGTATTCTGTTTCTATTACACAGTTTTTAAAAACCTCACAAAAATGAAGTCAATTACACTGCTTCAGCCTGTCCTCAAATTAATCAGACTGCCTGTGAAGGAAAGTAACTATAGATACACTTACCTACACTTAAAGTACCCTGAAGTGGTTCTGTGAGTGTTGGCTCAAAGTCAGGAGGCTTGGATGTTAGTTCTCAGCTACGCAAGTCTAAACCATTCTAAACCATAAAATAAATTCTGTGCCATACGAAGCTGCTGGCAATCAAGAACAGGGATGTCCCTATTACGTCCTTCAGTGCCACCAATACCACAAGAGGTAGTACTATTAGAAGCACTCAGTTTTGTGCCAAGACTTGAATTTTCAGAAGGGATGTTACGATTTATTTTCAGCTGTTCTCAAGATTGTAATGTCACTAGAGGCCAAATTGGCTGAACTGATAAGTGCATTATGAACTAGATGAATAAGATTTAGTATCATGCCATAATTTCCTTAGTACACATTCTTCTTCTCAATATTCACAACATGTGACCTAGTTATTCTAAAGGTTACTCTTACTGGCTTTTAATTCTGACTGTGGGGCACAAGCTCAGTTTGCTTTAAAATTCTCAAAAAACTGCTGTTGGAATGCTTCAACAGCCCCGTAGCAACTTCAGGGTAATGAAAACCTTTTGCTCTCTAAAAAGGCACATGATGTTGGGGGGTTTTGTTGCTTTTAAAAAAAAGTCCAAACAGACAAACTAAACCATAATGCATTGACAACAGGGGAAATACCCAATTGAAATAATACAATTGAAAAATTGTATTATTATATAGTTGATTTTCGAACATTACCAAATATAGTGGCAATGTTACCACTTTTTTTTTTACTGATACCTTTTGGCAATACTGAAAACATTTGTTGTAATAGTAGTAGTAGACTTCACAAATTGCATGTGCTACTTTGCTTATGCTATGTGTTCTTTTCCCATCCAGGGTTTTCATAAGTTTCCCCCCACCCCCAAACATAAAAGTACAGAACACTGCTACTAATTTAGAATTGCTTCCACATTCTCTGCCCATTAGACTTGTTAACAAGTGTTCAGCCCAGAATTCTGTTTTTCTTAGTTTTTTGACTTTAAGATGAAACTCTAATTTTGAGAATTCTTTTTCTTGCTCTTTGCTAAATGGTAATCAGCATTTCTCTCTCTCCCTGTATGCATTTCTATGCAAAGAGTCATTTGTTTGTCTGAGAGGCTAATAACGGATATGCCAGGATCTTCATAATCTTTCCTGTAGCCAGTTTATCTATAGTGGCTATAGAGCTGACTAATTACATTTGCACATGTGTTCTGAGTCGTGTATGTGTTCTGAATAATATAATTATTCTCTCATTAACTGAAGACTATGATTTTATGTTTTAGTATTACACAGAAGTGAAGTACATATTCTGTTTAGGGAAAGCTAGGTGTTCTGAAAGCAGCAAATTTTGCCAAGAGAATGGAGTGCAAGAATCTGAATGAAATAATGAGATCTTCGTAATACATTAAATTTGAGCTGTAAAGTGATCGGCTATTTCATAACTGTCTAAATGTCCAGTGGTTGTAAAAACCTCAGTCATGTTGTTTTTTATGTGTCCAAGCAGTATTTCCATACTGCAATTCTTTCAGGTTCAGTACTTTGTTTACTCATTGTTACTCCTACTTTCTCTGAGGCCAATGTTTACAGCACTTTCTGAGGGACAAATAGGTGCCAAATCATGGATTACCCATGGAGGGCAGATAGTGGTTTGCATGGTATTATGGCATCCTGCTTGCACTGTGGTAAGTAGTAAGCTGTTTGTGCCACATCAGTGAGTTCTGAGGGCAGTAATACTGATTTTCTACAGTTCCTGTAATGATTTGTTACGGTATTAGTTGACCTTCTGAAGGCTTCACCTTCTAGAGTTGGGTAATTTATATGAAAATTCTAGTTTTCCATTTAAAATTAGAACAAGTTTCCAGTCTTCATGGGTGTAGAGACAGACAGGAGATGTGATCTCAGTATATCACTCAAGTCCAAAATAAAAAAAAAACCCAACCTTTCCCTGCTTCAGTACTGACTGAGCATTTAAACCCCTTTTTCCCCTCTCCTCCCTTAAAAATACTGGACCCTTTTCCAGCAGTTTGAAATGGCTGAAGTTGGAAGTGTTAGGGAAGACGCTTTAGGTGCTTATGTGTTTTCTGAAATTCTGTTTCCACTTTTAGTTTTCGCTTTTTTCCACAATATTCCCACTTATTTTCTTTTCTCAGATTAAGGTCCTTGCCAACATTTTTTCAGTCTGAGTTGCTCAGTCACTTTGGCTCTGTTCTTGGTCCTTCAGGTTGGAGCCCTACAACATGCCTGTTCTGGATATCCAGTCTGCCTTCGCTCTCAGATTCGTAGTCCTTTGTTTTTGAGTCTGATAGACTGGTTCTTGTATAGCTAAGATGATTGGTTTCTCCTTGATGTTTTTAGCTTGAATTTCTTCTCCAAAAAACATTTATTTGATTCCTCATTGAAGAGTATAAGATAAATATCTTTATGTAGTTGAAAAGGGAGAAGTATTGTGATTTTTTGACAACTAATAAAGAAATCTGTCATGTTTGTCTGATTTCTTGAATTTCTTCTCAGTTTTGGGTTAATTTGTAGTAATGTTTATGGGCAGTCAAAAGAGAAAGTAAGGAACTGTGGTGCAAATGTGTGAGAGAGACAATAGTATGTAAAAACATAATGGGCTGTAAGTGATGAGGGAAATGGTGAATTCTGTGGAGGTTAATTCTGGCTATGTGAAATCTTTATCTGGTTGGAGAGTGTGCTTAAAGTTCATATCAGATAAGCTGTGAAAGCTGACTTGGCATTTAGTGTACATGGGCTTTTTGCAGAGGGTGACATTCACCCAAGCATTTTACCATGGTTATGTTATATTGCTGATGATCTTGTTCTAATATGTAAAATACTATGCTCTACTATTTAGTATGGAAAGAGTCCGGTGGACAGGGCAGTGGGCATGAGTTGGAAGCTCCCATGTTTTCCACTGGAGGAAAAGGACTGTGGATATCATAGACTTCGAGGTAGACAATCCAGAGAGGGTGTATTTATGTACCTGTAAAGGTGTTAGTGATCGACAGAGGAAGGGTCAGATCCTCTCATATTAGGGGACCTGGCAGCTCTCTAGTGTGGATGTGGCCCTGGGACAGACGTGGATGGCCACTGAGAAGCACTACCTTTGTAGGGGGCACAGCGCTGGTTTAGCAGGTATGATACCTTTTTTTTTTTTTTCTACAGCTAGTACTAAGTGAGCGCTGGAAGGGAGAAGTGCATAGGTTCTTCCATGCCTGTTAGTTCTGGCTGCCATAGCATCCTCTTCAGAGGCCTGAGTGGAACAAAATGGACACGGGAACTGAAGATTACAGGGGTTGTCGAAAGCTTCCTCATATCTTTGTTGCCCTGAATCATTTGCCTCTGGTTCATTGAGCAGATCTGAAGCATTTTCATACATGCTTACTATTGGTTTTATTTCGTATCTATGTTTCTTCCTTTCCCTGTTTTCCAGCTTGCACCTGTTTTTTGTTTTCCAGACATAACCCTGAGGTTAAATAAGTGCTAGAGATACCAGTGAGAACTTAACAGTGCTGAATAGTACATTTTCAACGGTGTTTATTGTTGCAGCAACAAGGTAGCTTGCACATCTCTAAACTGCTGATAAGAAATTGTAAAAAGAAGCTAAAGGTCTACAGTAACTAAACCCATGGCTTTATTTTCTTGCTGGTCATGGACAAATTACTCCCCAGTAAATGCTTTTCAGGTAATATATTGCAGATTCTGGCACCATATAGTTTCTCCCAATGTTTTGTTTTCTATGACAAATGTTATATCAGAAGTGAAAATAATTTTGTAGTCCTTTCATTTTTGACAAAATTGGCCCTAAAATATGTACCACCACTACCAAATACTGTGTCTTGACACAAATGCAATGCAGAAACATGCCACCATTCTCAAAAGGTTAATTGATATTTCGGGACGTTGAGTGTCTTCTAAGTAAACATGACCATAGCCAAATGCATGTTACATTTTTCTTTCAAGAAAATAATAGTCAGACCATTTTGAAGCTTTAGGCAGCGTGCTGTCTGTTAATCAAAACCTGTTCTCGTACAACGATATTTAAAACAGAAGAGACACATGAATTGTACCGGAAAACAAAGTAATTTTAAGGTAAAGCAATATAGAAAAAGTTACGGCTGCTGTTCAGCTATAAACTCAAGCCACTGTACTGTCACATATATTGTATTTGTTTTGAGCCCTCTACGATATTCCTGCATAGATATGTATTAAAAGTGAAATAGAAGACATAAATTTGAATTTCTTTACTTTTGATCGTTTGTTTTTCATGCTACATACAGTACACTATTTAACAGCTTTAGAAAAGGCTTGAAAGTCAGGCTTCCTAGGATATTGTTCTTGTCTCTAGTGGCATTGTTTTATAATCCTGGATAAGCTGCTAGCCTGTCTAAGGCTTGGTTTCCATACTACTGTAATAAACTGTTTACGTAACTGATAGAAAGTCCTTTCTAAATTGAGCAGTGCAGGGCTTGAACCTTAGTGACTGCCATATGAAGAGCCATCACATTCCAGAGCTTGCTCACTGTCTCTGTGTTTGACCTTAGTGATTAGGTGTTTTATCAAAATAAGTGGTACTGTTTCCTGTTGCCTGCTTTGGGCTGCTCCCATGACTAGCCCATAAGTCAGCATTTGGGTCCTTCTCTCTTGACCGTTATCAATTTTGATAGGGTTCTTGAACTGAACTTCTTTCTTGATCTAAAACCTAGAGTAAGGCAAGATGCTAAGATCTTTATGCTCCTGAGAGAACAAGAGTTAACTTCTTTACTTAGTTTTATTGAAGTTTGTGGAGAGAAAAATATTTTCCAGCTGTGTCATTCTGGTATAATTTGCTGGAAGATTGCAGATACTGGCCAGCACAGGGGCTTAGCAGCCTTGTCCATTAGTGTGATTGACTCGAGCACATCCGCAGAATCCACTTTAGATTGCGCTGTACTTTTGGGTGGGATGGGCAAAGCCCTATTATTTTCATCAACCAAGATGTAATCAGGTTAGAGGAAATCAAAACAGAGGGTTATGATTAAAAATTAATCTGCTTTTAGAATTTATAAAACTTGTCTTTTAAAGCATCTTTAGTTCATAGGCTGTGGGCATACTGTTACTAAAGCTATGTATACCACAATATGAGCTAGAGCAGATTTCCAGTGTTTTCACTGTGTCCGTTTGTGTTGTATGCATGCTTTCATCGATTCGATTGATGTGTAAACTTCCTTATTTTTACCACAAAATGAAGCCTGAATAGGGGCATTTATTGCAGAGCAGCTGACAGACTGCAGGCTGACCTGCTGAAGGTCTTCCTACTGTCTTGTTTCTATAGCTGTACACAAAGTCATTCTGAGACTGTCTTGTGTCTTTCCATTAACTTTGGCGTTGGCTAAACTCCCTAGCTATCTTGGACTGGCAGTGGTGGTTAATAGGGTAAGGTATGTCATTTTCCTTATGGCTTTCAGTGTTTGTTACATAATTGGTATAATATTGATGCAATATACAAAGAAATGCACTGTAACACACATCAATGTGTAAATGTAAATGGTACGGCTGCAATAAATTTTGGAAGTTCTGTCTGTGAGCTGTGCCCATGGAAGATGTTTCTGCCTTTCTCACTTTCTCTCCTATCTTTCATCTAGAGATTACTGTCACTGTAGGAGGCAGGGCATGTGTGGGCTTCTCTGCTGTTCACAGTACAGTGCCTCTGGGATGGCTTTGTGCTGTTGATGATTTAGGTGAATTGTTGGACTGGTAAGGGATTAACTGAGATGTGGCATGCTCTCACTTTTATTGCCGGCCACAATATTTACTAGCAAAGGGAGATGCTAGATTAAAAATAACTTGTATGCAAATCAATTTGCCAGATGGTAAGACTTTATATTTCTACTTTTCTTTATTCAAGAAGGCCAGGTATGTTATTTTGTGAAAGACTTGTCGTTCAGTTCTTGAGTACTTATTTATGCGTGAGGTGTAGCTTGATAATGTTTGAATATCATTTCAGATTAATGATTAAAAAGCAATTTGAAATGTATTTTTGTGTTGCTTTCTATTAAAAATTCTGTTGCTCACATGCTTAACCGGTTTTTGGTTTTTCAGTAGTAACCATTTAAAAAGCAGCACAGAATTATTTTTGTCATTAACATCTGTATATGGTAGAACACACATGAGTAGATCTGTTGATTAAGAAATTACCATTTTTAGCTGGTTTACCATTTATTGGTAATTTTCTCCTTTTTCCTAAAAGAAAAATAAATACAAATAAAATTGCATCTGCAACTTTGCTGATGAACTTCCACAAGGATGGGGACCTTGTTTTGGATCCTTAGTTGTGTTTTATGGATTGGTTTCAGCAGATCTGAGGCATATGAAGTCACTTTATTTTGGGTGGTCACAGGCATCTTGAACCGATAAATTTGGCAAGAGAGAGAAGCAAATCTGTCTTGGAGTCCAGGAGAATTTGCAGAATGTGCACTGTATAAAAATGCTTAACGTTTGCAGAGCCTGACATCGTGTTCACTGACACAGACCATTCACAATATTGGAAATTGCCCTGAGTGCTTCTGTACCATCTGATTGTAATCTAAATTTGTGTTTTATAGCTTGAAACAATTGGATGGCAGCTTAATCTTCAAATGGCAGAGTCCATGCAAGCAAAGCTGAAGTCTCCTCGAGCTGTGCTAGAGCTGGGAGTGAGCAATGAAGATTCCAAGGTAAGAAATGCATGCCTGGCAGAGTTGGAATCAGTTGTCATGATGGCCTTATGTTCAAAGTTCTGAGGTATCAGTTGGAACTCTTGATTGTTGTTAGTCTCACCAGTGTTTTCATTCTTATATTTCATAAAATTACAGTAAGCACTTGGAATTGTGAAGTACTGATGTAATAGCATAAATACTAGGTAGACTGAGAGCTGTGTTACCAGCTCTTTGGGCTGTAACATAATAGAGAAATATGGAATATGGTTATTTTAGGTCTCTAAAATTAATCTTTGTAGATAGTCTATTTTTATCGCATAGCATGTGATTGGTACTTCTTACACTTCTAATGTCTAGTAGCTTGCAGCCTTCTACCGTGTGTAGTTACGTAAGGAATTACTCATCACATGTGGCCTTTCTGTGCTAATGATGTATTTATACAAATGATGACATAGTATGTGAGGCCACAGAAGGCCAGTATTTGGAGGTTTTAAGGTAAAGTCATATGTTCAAGGATTTTAGTGACTGGTGGTGTTTCAGTGCCAAAACCCACTAATGAACATATTTTTTTATTCATAAAATCTGTATCTTTTGTTAGCTAGCATGTTTTAAATTAAACACTTGAATTGCTTTTAACCTTATCTTCCTAAAGGAAATTAGAGTCTTTTTTGACAAACACCATAGAAGTATGTTTATCTATGAAAAAGTCAGTATAGAAGATTTGAGGGGAAAAAATCAGAACTCAGTTCTGCTTCAGCATTGCATTTAAATCACAGTAATTTTACTAATGTGAGTGGAATTTCTGATTTATGGTAGAACAGAAGAGAATACACAGCTTGTGTTTGTGCTTCTCACCAGGACTTGCAGCAGTTGTATTTTTTTTTCAGCAGTTCACTGTAATCTGTATTTTTAAAACGCAAATACAGGAACCAGGCAATATTTTATGTCCAAGCTACACTGGGCAGCACTGCATACAGATTCAATACCATGGAAAAATCATTAAAAAAAAAAAAAAAAAGAGGAAAAAATGTCACTTGCATGTGACACAGGAAGTTCATCTGTTTCCTTTACAAGCAGAATTCAGCAAGTGGATTTCTTTTGGATTGTTTCCTCTTTGTTTCTTTTTGTTGGTATAATTAGATACCAAGATCAGAATTATTTTGCAATAATTATAAGCCTAGAATAGACTTGTAACTGGCATTTAGACAGAACAGTGCAACAAGAAAAACATACTGCTGTTCTCACACTACAGACACTAAAATTTAAAAATCTGGGTCGGTGTGAAGGTAACTACAGGTTTTTTTCTGAATGATTACATCAGTATAGAATAGGTTTAAGATAGGCTAATATCTGCTTATACACTGACAGAAATGTTGGAACATAATTTTTGTGCTGTATTTTGCATCTTCATGATCCCTTTGTGCACTGAGTATTAAGTTACATGAAAATCCTAGATACTAGATAATTCTTTTTTTTTCTCCCCAAACTTATGTGTTTGCCTTTCATGGAGAAATTTGGTATGAATTTAGCATAGATGGTCTTAATGATTGTCTTCATTTCTCATTAAACTTTTTTTTTTTTAAAATAATTCATGGTTATAACAACTTGATTTTTTTTTAGGAAAGACAAAACTGTTACAGAGCTGGGCTGGCTCATTAGGGGGCAGTAGTGCTCTTTGTCACACTAGCATATTGCTTTTTTGAGATAATACTTGGAATCAATTCTGAAGTCAGTCGTTGCGGGAAGTGTTAGTGTTTACATTTCTAATCTGTATGTAACAATAGAAGTTTGTCTTGCTCATCTGCAAAACTAAAGGCTATTAGTAAAAAAAACCCATACTGAGCAAGGTAGATGAAATTGGCCATTATTTCCACTTTTGCTAACTAAAAGTAATTGTACTAGTACATTAATGTTTACTACAACTCACTCCACTTAAAGATCATTTAAGCAGTTCTTTGTCAGCAGGTGACATTTAAAATTAGTATTTAAATGATCTCTCCAGGAGAGGTAATCAGAAAACCTGTGGATATATGAATGTTATTTGTGCTTCATGAAATTTTTTAAAAAGAGTCAGATGATCTGATATAGGCTGTATAAATATTTATAGAGTATATTTTGTCAGCTTCAGATGAAATGAAGAGTCCCATAGGTATTATACCATCAAAATTCAAAAGTAAGGTGGTCTTCGGTTCTTTCCGGTGATTCAAGCTGCTAGTGACATTTGCATTGCCCAGGAAATGTGCTTCTTGTGAATACTAGTAATTGTGATCAGATCACATAATTTTTGGTAAACCGTTTTTTCCTGTGTTTTGTTACAAATTTGCTGTTTGCTTATACTCAGACTTTGAATTATGCTTGATTTGGATCTAACAAATATTTTACATATGCCATGAATAGTTCTTCACTGTGGGGGAGATTAAGTATGGGAATGAGTTACCTGGAGAGTTTGCAAAGTTGCCAGCCTTGGAGATACTCATGAGTCAATGGGACAAGTCCCTGAGCATCCTGATGGAAGTGTGGAGTTAGCCTCACTGTGAGCAGGGGGCTGGATCAGGTGGGCTGCCAAATGCTGCCTTCCAGCCCAAGTTGTCCTGTGATCTAGGCTGCTTTGCAGCTCGGATGCTGATGGTGTTTTGTATGAGGAGGAGGAAAAAAGGAGCTTTCAATTAAAAATCCAGTTAACAGCGGCTTCTTACAATGATTCAGAATGTGAAATGTTTAATTGCATTTCTAAATCTGAGGGAATTTCTATGAACTAGGCACACAAAACAGGCTGGTATGATAATGAAACATCTTTTTGAGCTGCAAGATCCTTTTGCTTCCATTCTGACATTTTAACAAGCTAAGGTGACATTTAGAAATGGTGCATAAGATATTGGCTGTATATAAGGGTTTTCTTTAATAATATAATTTGGTTTCAGATTTTTTGGGCTGTTGAGTTGCAACACAACAATCTGGGTATTTTTTTAGACTATTATTATTTTTATGGCTCTAGGGTTAATTAACCAGTAGAGGGAGCACAAATTAACAATCCTGATAATCTGTGCTACTAATTATGATTTTGATTTGCAAACAAAGACTGATCCCCAAAAGTGGTGCATTTACTTAGTATGTTTCCTTTGGTAATTTATTTAATAATTATTCACATAGGCATGCACTTGCACATTCTTTCTCACCGTTAATAGCAATAATTCCTTAGGCCATCTAGTCCAGACTTTTCTAAACAACTGTGACCATTTTCTATAACTACAGGAGCCATATAAAAAAAAAAAAAAAAGTAATGAAGGCTATAGAAAAGGTCTGAGGGCTTCAGAAATGTCACATCATTGTTGCCGAATATCTCCACAGAGAAATGTGAGAACTAAAGGTGTGTTCTTGAAGAGTTTTTGTTATGCCCCTTCACTAGGAAGGTGCAGTAAGGTGCATTACTATATAGAGTGTTTATTATTAATTTTTACATGTGATCTGTAGTTAACATTTATGCTTGAAAATTGTTAGGATAAATAAACTATTCTTCCCCAGTGCTGTAACTCAATAGTTACCCAATTTTTTTCTGTAAATCCATTCCACAGATTTCATTAGATTCCGTTATTTAATTACAGTTTGTCCTATGGAAGGATTTGCCCTTTTCTTGGTTTTCCTTCTTTTTATTTCATCTATGATTTTATTCTTAACCATTAAGGACTTCTTGGGGGGCCTCTTCTTTTTCACGATGAATGCTATGTATAGATTCCTTGTGAGAATTCAATACTATGTGTATTTTTTTTTTCCCTTCCTTATACGTGTATTTGAAGAATTTTGTTACAGGATGTTGTCTGCCAATGCAAGACAAAAAATAACTGATAAATGTGCTGTTTTGTTAAACCTGCTAATGTAATACTTTTGACAAAAGATAGATAATATTGAAATGTTACTATGCTAATTTAATTCTGTTTCCTTTTAATTCATTTCCCGTAACTTCTAGATGCTTTAAAAGGGGAATATAGCAATGGAAATATTTTCAACTACTTTTTCTGCAGCCGTTTTTTCAAAATCAAAATGGGGTCTGACTGCATTTGAAACTGAGATTGTAATACATACTCATCATCCTACAGAGTAAATAGAACTCTGGAAATCTTAAATTATTATTTTGTAGTTGTTAAAGTAACAGGACATGTTGGGTTTTTTTTCTTTTTCCCCTCCTAGTTTTTACAGACTCTCTGTACATTTCTGCACTGTGAACAAATCTAGACCTTAGACTTTTTGTTCTGTTTACTTCAATAAGTATGCCGTTCTGCTTTCTAAGTTTGCCATTGTGAATACTTTCCCCATCTTTAACAGCAAAGCGGAGTAGATGAGAAACAAAACTTTTCTTCTAGCAGAGCTGGATCAGTCACTCAATTCAGGTTATAGATTTTGTGCAGCCTGTACGGCATGCAGGCAGGACCTGTGCTTGGATGGATATTTGAGGAAGTGTGGTGGTGCTTCCCCTTCCCCCTCATTTTAGCCCGTTGTTTCCCTCTGAAAAGAAGTTACACTTGTGAATTGGCGTAACAGTGAGAGCTGGTGGATGCTAGTGGTATGTTCCCACTCCAGAGAGGTAGGAGGTGGCAGAGTTCAGCATCTATACTGTGATGAACCCCCTTCATTTGCCTTCTCAGTCCTCAGCTTTTGGGGTGATGCATTTAGGTACCATTTGGTTTTTTCCACAATAGAGGAGTAATATGTGTCTGTAGGGCCTTGAAAAAAAGAGGACAATTAAAAGATACGATGCTGGAGGAACTGTGGTAGGGTACAAAGACTAAACAATTGTAAATTCCTTCTCACGTTCATCAGCTGCCTCTCAAGCACTTTCTGCTCTGATGAGGACATCACCCTTTTCCTTCTTGGAACATGAACAAGCTTGCATGTACACCCTTACACTGAGTTTAGTCTTCTCATCAATCAGATTTGTAAGTCTCCAGCAATTGCAAAAAGTAAATAGGACAGGTCTTGGAAAAATGTTTAAGGATGAGATTGAGAGAAAAGGGGTTTTGATTCCTATTTAGAGGAGATAATTGGAGGCCTGGATAGCTTCAGATAGCACAGTCCTGGTTCAAGGTCTTTTTGAACTTCTGTATACAAGCAAGGTTGCTGCTTTTGGCAAGGTACATCATGAAACCAATTTGTTCTGAGAACTAGAATCTAATAAATACTGCTGCGGATAAGAAAGCAGAAACTTCCTTAGGAGGAGGTTTCAGAATATTGAGAAAAGTCCTCATATTTGTAGGAGATGTAGTAAGAATGACTGTATAATCTTGACTGTGTGGAGCAGCTCAGAAAAATGAGCCTGAAATTTATAATTTGCTTCCAGGCTGTCACATTGCTACAGAAAGCTGTCAGAAATTTCATTGCTCAACCGTGAAAGCCAGAAATTCTGGACTTGCAATGCACAGCAATTCTTGCATTAGACTGTTTTTGATCTGTCGTATCTATTATCTCTGACTAAATCCATTTAATTAGAGGAAAAAATGAAGCTGCAGTCCAGAATTTTCAAGATGCTGAGAATACTTTTGTTTTCTTACCAGCGTAGAAACGGATGGCAGAGTAACCCATGTCCTGTAAACTATGAGTAGTTTGACATTTTACTTAGAAACTGTTCACCAGATGGTTTGACTCCAGGAGTATGCACTCACCACTGGCAATTGTACTGCAGGGTGTAGTTAATTATCTGGCTTCATTTGTGATCTTACATGATTTAATTACTCAGCTTATAGTAAGGATTTCTTTACAGGGATCTCTTTACAGTATTCTTATGTTTCACCTGGCTATATACACAATTTATGAATACAATCTATAACATCAATTCAGAAACACTATAACTGGCTACAACCTCTCTGCACATGCACTCTTCCCACTAAAACACTCCTAACGACTTTGTCCATGTGTCTTTGTGTCTGTATTGGGTTTGTATGGCAAGGTTTTGGTAGCAGGGGAGCAGGCTACAGGGGTGGCTTCTGTGAGAAGCTGCTAGAAGCTTCCCCTGTGTCCAACAGAGCCAGTGCCAGCTGGCTCCAAGACGGACCCGCTGCTGACCAAGGTTGAGCCCATCAGAGACAGTGGTAGCACCTCTGGGATAATGTATTTAAGAAGGGGAAAAGGGAAAAAAAAACCCAAACCACCGGGACGCAAACTGTAGCTGGAGTGAGGAGTGAGAATATGTGAGAGGAATGACTCTGCAGACACCAGGGGCAGTGCAGAAGGAGGGGAGGAGATGCTCCAGGTGCCAGAGCAGAGATTCTCCTGCAGCCCGTGGTGAAGACCATGGTGAGGCAGCTGTCCCCCTGCAGCCCATGGAGGTCCACAGTGGAGCAGATATCCACCTGCAGCACATGGAGGACCCCACGCCAGAGCAGGTGGATGTGCCCCAAGGAGGCGTGACCCCATGGGAAGCCTGTGCTGGAGCAGGCTCCTGGCAGGACCTGTGGACCCGTGGAGAGAGGAGCCCACGCTGGAGCAGGTTTGCTGACAGGACCCTGTGGAAGGGACCCGTGCTGAAGCAGTTCGTGAAGAACTGCAGCCCATGGGAAGGACCCACATTGGAGAAGTTCATGGAGGACTGTCTCTGGTGGGAGGGACCCCATGCTGGAGCAGGGTAAGAGTGTGAGGAGTCCTCCCCTGAGGAGGAGGGAGCAGCAGAGATGATGTGTGATGAACTGACCGCACCCGCCATTCCCCGTCCCCCTGCGTGGCTCGGGGGGGAGGAGATAAAGAAGTTAGGAGTGAAGCTGAGCCTGGGAAGAAGGGAGGGGTAGGGGGAAGGTGTTTTAAGATTTGGTTTTATTTCTCATTACCCTAATCAGTTTTGATTGGCAATAAATTAAACTGATTTTCCCCAGGTTGAGTCTGTTTTGCTCGTGATGGTAGTTGGTGAGTGATCTCCCTGTCCTTATCTCAACCCACGAGCTTTTTCGTTATATTTTCTCTCCCCTGTCCAGTTGAGAAGGGGAGTGATGGAGCAGCTTTGGTGGGCACCTGGCATCCAGCCAGGGTCAGCCAACCACAGAATTAAAGAAAACGGTCCCAGTTGACTGTGTACAGTTGGTTGCAGCCTTGGGCAACCTCAGCCTATAGTTAGTACTGAAACTGTTGTTTTGTAAGAGTAAATGGAATTGTCCATAATGTGTGACTTTACCATTGTTAGTCCAAATAAGCAGCAGCAAAGTAGCTGAAATACTAAACTTCTAAGTTTAAACTTGGTGACCCATTTCATTGCCAGGGAGGGTTAAATTTTAAGGCCTTAGAGGGCATTTGAAAAACACAAAGATCTGTTGAGTTTTTCTCATTTAATGCAGTTGTGCATGCCACCTTTTTTCTTACAAAATTTGTTTCCCGTTTGGCTAAAACTGGTTTTGTAGGCTTGGTCCTTCAGTCTTTTCAGATGAAGAAAAAACTTCCATGGGATTCATTGCAAATTCTCAAGCATCTGTATACTTTCTTGCCTGCTATTCTCAGAAACTATGCAGTGTTTTAGCAAATGAACTGTTGTCTTCATTTGTGCATAGCAATGGAAAATTACCCTATTTTTTCAGTACTTTTGCTATGCTTTAGTTCCTGGCAGTACCAATCCCCCTGCTTTTACTTAGGCAATAAGGTCTGCGGTCCCTTCACAAATGTGTTAAAAATTGGCATCCCTCCCTTGTCTGTTTCTTTCTGACTTCCAGGTAGAAAGATAACGTAGTGTAAGAAATGGGTGAGATCAGGGACAGTTAAACATGAAAGTTGAACTTTCTTTAACAGCAAGGCTCAGTCTTACTAACATAGCTCTTCTGCATGTGTCCTTCATTACAATGAAGTTGACTGCTGCCGTTGAGATTTGGAGGCGAGGGCAGAGGAAGACGTGTAATCTCCAAGTCAGCAGCTTTCTAACATGAATGTTTCGTCTATGTATAGATACATAAACCCCAAAATTTCTCCTGTGTGTTAAAAGGTATAAAATTCAGAGAGTCATAAGGCCTTTAGATAGGAGTATACCAAGTGAGTAGCATTTTATGGCATTTAACGGCACTCGGGTAGGAGTGGTTGTCTCTTGCATTATTTGACAATTAATAGCAAGCAGAGAAGAGGTGGAATATGTTCTTTATAAAAGTAAGAGATTAACTTTTTATATATGAAAGCTTTGGTGTTGGGGAAGCTGTGCAGAACTACCTATAAACATGTGTCTGTATGTTTTCTGAGTACCACTGGAAATGCTGCTCAGTTTTCCATCTTCAGCTTCTTGGTTCTTCCATCTGTAAAAAGGTGAACTTGTTACTGCTCAGCAGTTGCAACTTGGAGAGACTTACTTGTGGAAAGTTTTGTTATCTATTAATCCTTTGCTTTTCCTTTGAGGGGTTCTAAACGAGAAAAGTTGAGAGACATGGAATTGTAAAAAAGGAATTTCATGTGTTTTTCTCAATAGACTTACACTTCAAAATACTTAACACCTTTAAGAGCCAACAGCATTTTATTTTCCTGTAGTTGGTTCCCATGTAAGGGATACCTTCAAAACTTGTTGGAAGAAGTAGGATTGTCTTCTACAGTCATGATTACTGCCTTTTTTTCATTTATACTGACACCTCAGAAGTGTACTGCCTTGCTCCTCACTACTGTAGCAGTAGCTTGGGAACAGTCTGTGCTTTGCTGTTCACTTCTTGGGTGGGAATGGAAGAGGTGCACTCAATACCTTGTCTTCTGGTAGTGCATGCTGTGTTGGAGCCACTCTGTGAATATGAGGAGATCTTTAGTCAGAGAGAAGCAAAATAGAAAAAAGAGGGAGTTAAAAGTAGGATCTAAATCTATACAGAATGTTTTAATGGAAGTTGTGAACTTGCCTATAAATGCCTCTAACTTTTGTAAATGCCTCTAACTTTTGTAGATGCACCACAGAAATGCATTTTTTGGAGACACTCCAAAAAGAGGTAGGCTAATGACTTTGGGGTATCCAGAAAGAACAGTATGGAGTGTTCAAAGAAAGCTTTAGGTCTTACACAGCCTATTTGTAAAAAAAAAAAAAAACAGAAAAGGTGATTAAATAGCAGCCTTGTAGGAGAGACAGAGTATGATGCCCACACCTGCCTAGACTGCAGCGTTCCATCTTTTCCCTACATAATTTGCTGATTTTTTCAGGCTTACTGTAGTTGGTTGAAGTTTCTTTTCTCACCACTGCATTTTACTTCTGCAGCTGTGGCAGGATGGGCAGAAAACAGAGGAAACTTTCTGCCTTCCATTGCTGTGTTAAACAGTGCTGTTTGCTGAAACACTGCTCAGCAGGCTCTACCATGGACATGGATAGAAATGGCATTCTTGTGTTGTAAGCAGAAGAAACAAAATTCTGTGAAGAAACAGAAAAACATTCTCGTACAAATGCCAGTGAAATGGAGTTTTACTGTCCACCCTAAGCAGTTCTTCAGTAATTTGTGTAACTTTTTATTCCATTTTCTTCATAGAGTAAATAATGATACTGACTCCCTTGAACTTGAGCTGCTGAGAAACACTGGCAGGAGTTTTATTTCCTTCTTTCCCCCAATATTTCATCTGCCTTTTCTTTTATTAGTGCCACAAAAAAAGCATACCTACACAAACTTAAACTTCTTTTTTAAGATGTACTTGATTATTTTGTCCTAAGTTGGGTATTTTTCCATTGAAAGTTAAGTGGATGGATTAGCTTGGAAACTGCGATATTATGTTGCTGTTAAAATTATATGAAAAATATTCTAAGAGGAAGGGAGATGAGCAGGAAGGTGTAAGAGGCATGGAGTAGTCACTCAGCCTGTGAGTGTCTTATTTATGTTGACTCTCTGTGCAGCTTCTGAAAAGCCTAGCTGCAGGCTGACATTTTTTTAACCTGTCAGACACTCCAATCTTGCTCTTCTCCTGTGATAAGTCTTTGTTATCTTCATAAAAAAATCTTGCAGACTAGCAGTCCACTATAGCAAATTTCTAATTTGTAAAATGCACAATTTTCAATCAATTTTTCTTAATTATTGCTGTAGGGCAGGTTTTACAGGCAAATTTGATAAGAACATTATATAAATGCACATATTTAGAAGTACCATAATATTTGAGGTATTTGTTTTCTTGCTGAGTGTCATGTTGCCTAAACAGCTTTTGCTGTGTTATACCTTCATGCACATCAACATCAAATCCAGTTAAGACATGGACATTTCTGAGGCAGTCCTGACACCAAAGTTGTGTGTAATATCTACCTTGTACAGGCTGGAATTGATATTTAAAATTCTAGAACTCCACTGCGTATTTGTAAGCATTTCATTGCAAGCCTGAGTATAATCACATGCTTTTAAAATCTGTTTGACTGCCCTTAGATTCTGGAAGATGTCTGTCTTAACAGACAGAAGAGCTGAAGATAAATGACATCTAACAAGTATGATTTTGCCTTTTTAAGTTTCTGAAATGCAAAAAGGAAGTTGGGACAAATGGATTAAAAAATCTCATAGATAATTCACAATATTTAAATAAACTTCTAAAATACGGGAATATTTAGCAACGTTAACTTTCATTGTTCCTTAACTTTCTCACATGTCAAACTTTAAAAAATTCATTTCTAATTTCTTTTGTCCTCTCCAACAAGCTTTTCAACTCCCTTACCAGAGGATGTACTCTGGAACAGGCATGCAAAGCTGCATTTGAGTAGCTAATATGTTTGCATGGAGGAACATCAGCATCAGCTTGAGGATCAGCAGCACACTGCTGGAGTGAGGAGCTTCAGGTGGGCTGTCTCCTGCTGTTGAATTGTATAGTGACCTGTTAGAGAGGTAACAGCGAGGTCCCGGTCCTGGGGGGGAGCAAGCCAGGGAGCTGTCCTGGGAACGGCTGCCTCCTTTACCTTCGACATCTTGCCTGCAGTGGTTGTAACTCCACCTGCACTGGAAGGGGGAGAGATACTGGTTGAGTGAGGATAGAGGTTTCCAGTCCAAGTATCTGCACTGGACTTGGGAGACTTGGTCATATCCCTTAAATTTATATAATGGGGCAGTTTACCTTTCTCCCAGAAGAAGCACTGCTCAGTGTCTGAGGGCAGTGGGATGGTTTTGGTAAATTTACAGGGGCTTTACCTGTATGGTCCATGAGTACTCTTAGAATCACAGAATCATTTAGTTCGGAAAAGACCTTTAAGATCATCCAGTCCGACCATTAAGCTAACACTACCAAGTCCACCACTAAACCAATTAAGGGTAGAGTAATAATTAATTTCATGTTTCTTGGCTTGGTGGCTGGATTATTTTTTAATGAAAGTAAAAACTAGGAATCATTAAGGTTGGAAAGGACCTCTAAGATCATCAGTCCAACCATCAACCCAACACCACCATGCCTACTAAACCATGTCCCGAGTGCCACATCTACCCGTTATTTGAACACCTCCAGGGATGGTGAGAACAACACCTCTCTGGGCAGCCTGTTCCAATGCTTGACTACTCTTTCAGTAAAGAAATTTTTCCGAATATCCAACCTCTTGTCAGTGTGAAGTGAACAATTGTGAGATTCTGCTTCAAAATATGAGCATTTTCCTTTCAGACTTTCTCTGTAATCTTTTCAAGAGTAGGGCTAGCCACAGAAACAAAATCCGAACTGTTTGAAGCATTTGAACACAGTGTCTCTTTTACAATACTAAAAAGTGAGGACATCACATGTGAAGCTGTTTAATTTGGGCTAGGAAACTACAAATTCTATTACCGTATTTTTGCTGTGCAGCCCAAAGGAGAGAACCTGATCTGTGTCAGGGCATTTGCATCTTGCCCAAGGTCAGGTCCCACAGCTTACTATGAGACCACTTCAGGGCTGTGCATCCTGCACCTGGTCACATTTCCTCCGTCCTCATTGTCTCTATACACTACCTGTTATGCGTCTTGTTGAACGACACACATGCATACCTTTTCTTCCTAACCATGTCAACACTTAACATCAGAAGAGACTGTTTGGGGGTGAAAAGGTAGCAAGGAGCAGCTGCCAGACCAATTCACATGCCATGCAGGTTGCACCTTGCTTTTGGCTCATGTACCTTCATTATGGTGAGGAGAACCATATCCAGTTACCATATTGGTTCATACCTTGCTAGCAGCTCTGTATTGCTTACTGTTACACGCTAATCAGGTATTTTATGTGACAAGCATCTTGCCAGGTCTGCT
Organism: Pelecanus crispus; assembly: GCF_030463565.1. Classification (NCBI taxonomy): domain Eukaryota; kingdom Metazoa; phylum Chordata; class Aves; order Pelecaniformes; family Pelecanidae; genus Pelecanus; species Pelecanus crispus. The sequence goes on along the minus strand of NC_134676.1, from coordinate 69,365,995 downwards.
CAGAGTAGTAGAGAAGGAGCCTGCACCATTATTGTGATTCTCTCCTGTGCTCTGCTTTTTGTTTGTCAGTTCTTCAAATGCGTTGTTTTGTGGGTTTTGGCACAAAATGGTACTGTCAAGGAACACTGATTATGACTTTCCAACCATGCTGCTTTGCAGGTTAATAGCATGCTTTTGAATTTAAAAGCAATCGATTGTTTTGTATTTTATGTCCGCTTTGCAGAATTGCTGGGCTTACTTTCCTGTTACTTTTGCTAATTTTTTTGTCAATGTGCAAACTAGTGAAACTGCCAAATCTGGCTTCCTGGAGAAGTAGTATGTATGTTCTTGAAAGAGTACAAAGTGAGTATCTTCTGCGTTGCTAACATCTGTCCTGCTTGAGGCAATAAATATACAGTACATGGTGTCAAACAGTATCAGTGCTGTGCATTTGACATTGAACAGGTGTCTGTAACAATGCTGTGACACCCTTTCCAGTTATGCTTCAGGTAGAAGAGGGTAGGTCATCACCTCAATTATGTGCACGGGCGGCAGTTTTCACTCATCTTGTTTCCTGTTGTTTACAAATGACAGGAGTCTGGTATCTGGAACTGTGTGGCATCTAAATTTGTGCCACTTGGCTCTGTATGAACATTTAGCAAACTTGAAAAGCTGCTATGACAAGTGACCTTTTTCACAGGTTAAAATACATGAAATACAACCTCTTTCACAGGAAAACCACAACCCACAGCATGGCCTACAGCTCCTGAGCAAATCTTGTTCAGTATGATTGTATAAAATCACTCCTAATGAAATAAATACCTATTTCTAGGAATGCACACTCACTGGCAAGGCAGTAAAAGAAAGATATTTCAAGGGGGAAAGGAAAATACTTTTTTCCATATCGAGACAGATCCTGTTACTAAGAATACACTTTGAAGCCTTGTAGTAATGAAAGGGCAATACAAAACCAAAAGTAGAGCCAAAGCTAATGAAAATGCTTGTCTAGCTTGAAATTTATACGTAGGGAAAAGCTACTTCTTTTTGACCACTTGAGCAACATTTTTGAACTTGTGTATACATAGTCAGAGTAACTAAGTTGTACAGCCAGCCCATGAGATGGAACCACACCAGTGGGACAAATGGAAGAGGAAGTTGCACTGTGATGCTTTCTTGGTGAGTTTATAGCTGTCTCGATGTAAGGGGATAACAATTTCTGCTGTGCATGTAATCAAAATATTACAAAAATTGCTTTGTAAGTAGTGTTTGTAAATGCTTTCCTTCAACAACAACGTCAGGATTAGGCACTGAGTTTTTCAGTAATACCTGATTTGAGGCTTTCTGGATTACTTCTGATGCATAGAGGCAGGCAGCAGAGTTTTAAACAAGGCTGAAAATGCTAGATTCTTTCTCTGTCCTCTTTTCCAGCATCAACAGAAACAAGGAGCTGGGAGATGCTCATGCTTGGGAATAAGTCATGTTATGGAATTGGGAATTTGACAGCAAAACAAGTTGCCAAGGGCCAGATTTGTAGGCAGCTCTGGTCTGCGTATGTTTTTTTCATTAGGTACTTTAGTGCTAAAGGGTGCTCTTGTGTCCTTCATGAGATGGAGAGATGTATTATCCACTGTGTTGGCATAGGAGAGTTGCAGCCTTAAGCTTTTTGGAGAAGCACTGACACCATACCTTAGGGGGCTGCCCACTGGTGGCTTACGACTGCCGTCATACCTAGTAGTCCTGGAGGGTTTTGCAGCCTGGAACTGAGTATAGGATTAACTGCACAGAAGAGTTCAAATTCATACTGTCTTTCCTCTTCTCCTATTCTGGATCCTAAATAAAGTAATTTAAAAATCTAATGGTACACACTTGAAAACAAATACATATCTTTGTTCAAGAACAAGTGTATAAACATTACCAATACTGCCTACAAATACCTAAAGTCATTACTAGAAAGGAAGTGCATTTTATTATAAGATCTTGGAGTACTCAGGAGGAGAAGGTTCATTGGAAGATGCAATTTAGAGGCAGGAAGAAAGGTATCTGTAGATTCAGAAAAGAATTTGTGACAGCAGAGAAACAGAATTCCTGAGCTGTTTTTTCTTGTCATTTCTAGATCACTTTGCCTATTCAGATTCTCATTCCTTCTTTCTTTCCATCATCCCATCTTCACAGTAAGAAGCACATTGTGCTCCTATCAAAGAAATGCTACAGATTCCAAAGTATCTTTGAAATTTCTTAAACAGCAGAGTTGCCATCAAAGTAGAACAGAATTCCTAGGGTTGGTGCTATGTGTAAGAAGTTCTATATACACATTTTTAAATGCTGCCTTCATATAAATAGTATCTTTTTTTTTCATTGTTGCTTCTGTTTCTTTTCTTTTTGAAGAATAGTTGATTAAATAATATATCATTATAATTCTTTAATAGATTGGTTTTCTTTGTTCTTCAGGCTTTAAAGCCCTTCTTGTGCTGTAGGGTACCTTCTGCCCTAAAGGGATAGCATGGAATGATAGAAATTCAAGAAAGATGTTTAGGCAGTGTTTAGTTTCAGAGTTCCTGGATGGCAGCATATTTCTACCTGTACTTTTGGAGGCTAACATTTAACAAGTTCTTGAGTGAGCATTTTGGTTTCCTCTTTCTAAATTTGTATCATGTTGAGTGAAAATGAAAGTCTTTCTGATGAGGACCAAAATGGTTTGTAGGTAATATGGATGAGATCAAAAATAGTCAGTTTTTAGTATTGAAATTGATACTATTTGATCTCTTTCCAAATGCAGATGTATTTGAGACAGTATACAGGAGGAAATGTTTAATGCTAATCCTTTTCAGGAGAACTGCTTTGCTGCAGCAGCAAGGAGCTTCTCTGTTGGAGTACATTGATTTGCCAAGGGTACTGTAGCTAGGCAGACTCAGGTAGGCTGGCACAGTGATGTCTGAGAACGGTATAACACAGAGCAGAAGTGCATGAAACAAATATGGGGAGGTGAAGGCAATAAGGGCGATTAACAGCAACAGTGGAGCAAGGAAATGTTGTTCATTGAGAGCTAACTGAAGTTGAGTTGAACCTGTAGAGATTTTTTTGGGTAAGGCTGAGGTTGATTAACATGCAGGGAAGTGATGTACTGTGAGAAGTGTTAATGCCACATGACACAGTGCTTTGTTCTCAACCTGGTACCTGAAAAGTCATTCTGAAAAGCTCTTGAAAATTCCAGTGTAGCATAATTTGTATTTATTTTTTAGTGGAATTCCTTCAAAATTCACATTAGCATTTTAAACTGCAATTGTACACTCCTGTGGCCTTGAGGGAGTCACAAAGAACCTGGAGCCATCCTTGACCTTAAGATTGAGGCCTGCGATGCCTGTCTAGGATAGAGTACACTTGTGTTTGCTGCTTTTTGAAGAGAAGACCTTGACACATCTTTAACTGAGGGAATGCGATCCAAGGGTGAGCCTCAGACCAACAGCAGATACTCCAAAGACGTGTGGAAATAGTAAGGCAGAGAAAAGATATAACAAAAAAAACGCCAACCAAACCCAGAAAAGGCATTTAGTGTATCTGTTCTTTATGGATAGACTGATGAAACATGTTTGTCAGCACTGAGTGTGAGAGGTGCAATGCTGTAACTTAAGCACCACAGTGAGATGTTACACTGGGGATACTCATTCTAAACCCTTTTTTCCCTTCTTTGCAATAAAATAGTTTGTTTTCAAAACATTCTAATTCAACATAACCCAGCTTTGAATTTGTTGAAGTAACTTAAATGTTTTCATTAATGTGACTATTTTTAAGATGCTCAAAACTTGCAAACTTGAGAGACTACTGGCTTTTTATAGTGGTGTGGACAGACAACTGGAAAAAGAAAAATGAGCATTCTGTTTTTCCCACTGTTTTCTGAAGCACTTCAGTAATGTGCTTTCAGCATTAGCTTTTTTAAACTAAAAGGAAGGAAATAAGAATTGTGGACCAAACATGAGTCAGCCTATAAAACTGCAAAAAGAGCTTTGCAGCTTGAAACCAAAATACTATTTTTTTAGTATGTGTCCTTATATAAAAATAAGCGCTTCCTATTTTCAGAGTTGTGTGGAATTGGCATGTGTTTAACTCTTTCACAGAAAGTTACAGGGGTAGGGAGAGTGTGAATGTTAGGAAGACTGCAGGTTATTATTGCCACTGGAAATGATATCCAGCAATGTGCTGTTCTGCCAACAGGTCTGGAACAGGTACAAAATTAATCTTCTGCCATTTTACATGTACAACATATGATAATATCTTCATACTACCTCAGAGCTTGAGAAAATTAAATTACTCCTTGGCTTTGTGGAAATAAAGTTTTTTAAAAAAATCTAGTTACGTAGAGCCACCGTTTCCTTATCATGTGCATCTAATTTTTACACTTCCATTAAAATACTCTTTGCAGGGTTTTTTTTTGGGGGGGAGGCATGTTAAAGAATACTAACATCTTTACAGAGTGTAAAAGCGTTTGGAATATATTGAGAAGAAAGCCTTTGGGCTGGAAATGTGTCTTTTAGTTTGTCCCACAAAATCCCTTTCAAGTTTAATTGACTTAAACTGTGTAAAAATTACCATTCCATTTTTGCTGATTGTTTCTCATAGCAGTCCTGGATTTTTGCCCAAACACTAATTGATTATGAGCATTCTGATTTCAGGTCAGGCTTTGCTGTCATTAAGCACCAAGCAGATAACGCTCCTGGGCACTGTGGAGAGCACGCAGTCCAGGTGCTGAAAGAATGCACCTGGGAGAAGGAGAGCGCTTGGCTGGGCTTCCTTCTAGTTTTGAATCTAGTACAGGGATTCAGCTGTGTGCTCTCCACTTTCTGAAGGTGGCGCATAAAATAATGTAGAAGGTGACTGATCTGCCCCCAGGTAGATGAATGCTCTACAGAAAATGGAAAAAAACTTTTCCAGAGAGTATAAGATAGTATAGACTCATGTACTAGCAGAAAGATGGGTGAGGTGACTGAAAAGATTTTTCCAATAATTCTTTTGATTGTAATAAAAATTCCTATTTAAACTTGTAAATTAAAAATATATATATATATAGTGAGGGACTGCAGATGTGTGAGTAGCAGTAAAATCTGTTTTGCTTAGAGTTATGTTACTTTGTCTGTGTGCTGCTCAGAGCCTGGAATTCAGTTTGGAAAGGGGCAGGAAATCCTGGACCAGGAAGGAGGAGAAGGTTGCCTCTGGAACAAGCATTGCGGGGAATAGCACAGCATGGGATTTAATTTCCTTGTCTGTTCTTGTTTGAATGTTGGAGATGTTTTTATCTTGAAGTTACTGATACAGATGCTAAACCTTAATGTTGCTTAACTTAAGTGGGATTTTTTTGCAAGTGAATAGATACCTGTGTCAACAGTTGTCAAGTGTCCTTCAAGGCAAACACAAAAGCAGTAGAACAAACTGTGCCTGCAGAGATGAACCTTGGAAGTAAAAGCAAAGCAAACCAAACCAAACCACTTCCTCCTCTGGTTTGGCTGGCTGTTGAGAAGTGCATTGATTCTCCCTCTAAATCCATCAAAACCCCAAGTGTGTGTTTTCTTCTGTAGCAGGTGGAAGAAAGGCTGGTGAATGAGGTTCACCACTCTCTCAGTTGTGCAGATATGTTTGTAAAGCTACACCACAAAATGGATCCCTGAAAAGAAATAGAAAATGAAACAAAACCAATGTCCTGGAGGTTTCTAGAAATCATGAGTGCTTAAGTTTCCAGTGGGCCCTACAAAAAAATTGCATTGGTTCAGAAGGAAATACTCTGGTTTGCAGGTGGTTGTGAGTTGTTGGCATGGGGAAGGGTGTGACAGAGTGAAGAAAATGCAACTTTAAATTATGCCCTGTTCTTAAATGTTACGCTTCATTTTCATGGTTGCTGGACTCATGCTTTCCAAAATGGCAGTCGTCTCCCAGATTTTAGCAGACATCTTAGGACTAGCATTTTGCTTGTAGATAAAAGTGAGACTCTTCTATATACATGTTTGTGCCTTTAGTATTGCTACTAATACAAAGATCAGGAAGATTTTTGGTAAGCTTGTAAAACTTACTGTTTTCAGAGACAGGAAAGAGAAATGACTTGCTTGGAATTTATTAAGGTTGATACATTTGCATTTCTTGTTAATGAAATCAGTGAGATGGAGAGACAATTAAATATTTCAAGAATTCCTACAATTTTAAAAAGCAGGAAACTGCTAAGCATTTTGTTTTTTTTTTCTTTTTGTAATCATGTTTGTACATGTTTCTCTGAAGTGCTATTTGATTAGATTCATTTTCTGTTGTTAGTAGTGTCATTCATATGCTCAACCTTAAAATAATATAATTTTTACCCCAAGCAATTCACAGTCTCAGAGAGCTTTATATATAAAGTTTGCATATAAAGTTTTACAGATGGTGAGCTTATCTCATGCTACTGTAGCAGTTTTAAAATAATTTTCTCTTGTGTCCAAACATAAACCAAAGACTGTAATAAGAAGATTTTGATTTGTAAATAAAGTACAGATAAATAAAAGGTACAGGCATGAAGTAGCAATGGTAAGAAAGCTACCTGGTTGTAATCAACATGCATTATGAAAGAGAAAAGAGGAGGGGGAGAAGAATGGAAATTATGGAAATGTCAATATGGACCACATTTAGAGTAGATATTGTGCACATTAGTAACAGATAAGATAAAATTGTCAAAATAGTTTCGGTTAAAGGATCAAGAGTGATGTGGAATGTATGGAATTGACTGAGGCAGGAAATGAATGACTGAGGAGCAAAACCCTCTTTGAGCTGCAGGAATTAACCTACCACTTTGTTTTCTCAAGTAATAATTGATGTGTAGCTAGCTAAGGAAATTACAGAAATAAGGGGTGTTGCTTGTAACGTGCAGTGATACAAAAAGTAAAAAATGAGAAAGTTATGAAGAAAAGATAAAAAGGAATACAGTGATTAAGGCAACCACAACTGAAACTCAGAGATTCTTGTCTAAGATGATAGTCATTGTTATCAAAAGGATTTCAATGTATTCAGTTAGTATTTTAAATATGATTTTCGAGTTGGAGGGGACAAAATAGAGAACATCACTGAAAATGGCTGAATTAAATTTGGAAGGAACAGTTTATGTTGTTCTATATCTGTAAAGTTTAAAAGAGATTTAATTTTCTTGCTGTGAAAGTGCTGTCCTCGAGTAAGATGTCAAAGTGGACATTTTTGGGGAAGCTGTATGTTGAAAATTCTCTGTAAGGCAAAATACTTGGACTTCCAGAGTTACTCCTGCCTTTGATCAGGGGGTTAGGGGTGGTTGGGACAGATGACCTCCTGAGGCCCATTTCAAGCTAAATTATTCTGCAGTTACAGAGAGATTTCAGTTATGAAGGTATAACTAGACTCTTCTGCAGAGTCCTGAAAAAGAGGCTGAATAGAGTCAGGACTAAGTTAGTATTTAATCTGCTTTGTTTTGTTTAAACAAGAAAAGTAAGCGAGAGCATCCAGGTTCCAGAGAGAGTCAAAGGTGAAACCACCCTTTTATAGGAGGAAAGCAACAGAGACATTAAATCCATAAATCAAAGGGTCTCTTTCCTCGTCAGAATTGCACTTAGCTTTTGAGAAAGGTGCCTAATGTGTTTTGGCTCTTTCTAAAGCCCACATGATTCTAGTCAGTTTGTCACATTTTCCATTCTGGGTGCTATGTTAAGCTGTCCAAGTGAATTTTCATTAGAAATGATACTTAATGGGAGGTGTACAAAAGTGCTGTAGCATCGCAGATGAGTTCTTCAATGAAATTGATTCCCATTCAAATCACTCAATCTCTACTAGATAATGGAAAATAGTGAGTTGCTCATAACCTGGCAGACTTGGGATCTATGTCAAGCATTAACCAATATTGCTGTAGTTAGCATAACCTGGCATTATATTAATTATGTGAACATAGAATCATAGAATCACAAAATCATTTAGGCTGGAAAAGACCTTTAAGAACATCCAGTCCAACCATTAACCTAATACTACCAAGTCCACCACTAAACCAATTAAGGGTAGAGTAATAATTTCATGTTTCCTGGCTTGGTGGCTGGATTAATTTTTTAATGAAGGTAAAATGAGGAATCATTAAGGTTGGAAAGGACCTCTAAGATCATCAGTCCAACTGTCAACCCAACACCACCATGCCTACTAAACCATGTCCCAAAGTGCCACATCTGCCCATTTTTTGAACAGTTCCAGGGATGGGGACTCCATCACCTCTCTGGGCAGCCTGTTCCAATGCTTGACCACTCTTTCAGTATGCACAATAAGGAGCTGTTTGACAAGAATGAAAGCACTGAAATGAGGCAAAAAGAATAGACAGGATAAAAGACCAGAGGCAATAGCAGCTCTGTGCCTGGAATGCAAATTTTGTGGTATTCCATATTTAATATTATATTAAAATAGCATTTGGGCATATATTTGTGGTTGCAGTTACTCTGGGCAAGAAGCAAACAGTTTGGGACCTGAATTCTGATCTCTTGTCACTCTTTATATTTATTGACTTAGTTTATTTTAAGAGTAATACTAGTGATTTAAGCTTGTTTAAGACCAGTAAGCAGAGTAACATTTCAAGGAAACTTTTTTTTCTATTTATTCTATGAATCTGTAATCTGACTCCTCATTTTGCAGTATAGGATTTGGTGAGTGGGACATGAAGATTATACATTAAAATTAATTAATAGTGCATCTCTGAAAAGCTTCAACATTTTAAATGACCTTAATTTGCTGCAGATTTCTTTCTAAAATCTGCAGCGTTCTGCATTGAGAAAGTACATTATTGTGATAGGTAACTTCTGTGCTTAATTTCCCTAAGAAGGTCTGAAATTAGTGGTGTGTTTTTTTAACTTGTTGCTTTGTGTCTGAATAAAATATGCATTTATAAATTCTTGCAACAGGATCCATTTTTGCTGTACTTAAAAATAGCATATTTTTGCCACAATTTCAGACTATTGCTAAATGCAGTTCTTGATTTTAATCTAGCACTTTCATACTTCCTCATATCAGTGTTTTAACCTGTTAACTGATACGCCTTGTAATTCTGCAGTGCTTTCTTTAGATAACTAATTTTAATACAGTGCTAACGTTCTGTAGAAAAATGTTCTGTGGAAGCGCCGTGGAAGATTTTGATTCCTTGTAGCTTTGCCCCTCCTGTTCACAAGTAACAAACAGCAATACTCTTTATTTTAACGCACTATTCTGCTAAAATCGCATATTGCCTCTACTTCAGTGTGACAAGCCATGTACCTAGTTACACCTACACCCAAGCTGATGTGTGACACAGGAATGACCATAAACTTGTGGTCCCTTGCCGGCTCAACGCTGCTTTCCAAACGAGTGTGTAGGCAGCATGTTGGTATGCTAAGCCATCATTAGGATGCACAGCCCCCAGTACTTCAAGATGTGCCATCTTGTGGCATCTGTGGCTGCGCCTCTATGTTAGCAATGCCCCTGCAAGCGAGTCCGGTGTAAGCGGTGTTGGTGTGATTTTCCTTCAAGGTATAATCAAAGCACTTACCTTCTTTCAGTCCACTGCAGACACTAGCGTGAGAATGGTGAATGAGCGTGGAGAAGCTGGACAGCTTGCTAGGGAAAGCGGAGCAGTGGATGGCTGCATTTCTGTGGCACTGCTGTCTTGTATGGTTGTTTTTTAAACCTGTAGAGAAGGTGAAGGTTTGTAAAACCACAATGTACAAGCCAGTTATTAGACAGAATTCACATTTATTTTTTCTAAGGTGTAAGGAGCAGAAAGATGGTTGCAAAATGTTATATTGCGATATTTAATAAATTGAAAAAGTTTATAGAGAGCATATTATAAAATACAACATATCAATTACTGTCAGGCTAAGCCTGGAAGCAGGGTTTTGCTAGGACACTTTTTCTTTTTTTGACAGTGGTATTCTGCGAGTGGAAGGTACTGTTCAAATTTCACATGAAACTACATCCTAACCTGCAGTGTTCACTGGTCATAAAAGTATGTTGTGCTTGTTACAGAACACAGCAGGAGTAATAACAGTGTTGCCGTTCTCACTTATTTAATCTAAAAATTATGCTTTGTTTAAAGGAAAAAAATAGTTCACTGAAATGTTCTAGCATTTGCTTCTAATATGTGCCTCCTCCCCTTGGGGCCTTGTCTATTTTATTGATTCAATTCTTAAATTAGACTTCTGAAAAGTTTTGGAAATGCAAAAGTAACCCTTTCTTTACCATAATGAAATGCAGTCTTTGCAGTGAAGTAGGTATCTGGGTATTTTTTTTTCCTCGGTCAATGCTCTCAAAGACAAGACAGACCTTTTAGGTGTAACAACTTAAACAGTAGCAGGCAATTGTGAATTAGGAGTCGAATTACATTTTTTAAATAAAGTATTTTTGAATAAAGCCTGGAATTCTGACATACTGTTTTTAAGATGATTTCTATTTGTGAATTGTTAAAAGCTTTACAACAAAAAAGAAATATTTGAATTCTTTAATCTGAAACAGACTAATGCACTTGGAGGTAAAATATTAGCAAAAGGTCATGCCGCACGTTGACGGTAAGTTCAGAAATAGAACTGAAGCACTGTCTACTGGGAAGCAGGGTGTCTTGATTCTGGTTCTGATGAACAGAGGGGAACAAGGATATTCGTAATGTGTGTTGTAACAGTTGACGCAATCTGAACTATTCTTACACTGCCAGATACTCTGAAGTAATAAATAAGTATGTCTGAGACATGGCCAATACCTCAAAGTGAGAAACCCACACATTCTTTTATTGTCCTTAATTTTGTGCTGTAACCATCGTGCAGGTCTGGACTGTATTACTGCAGTTTACTCCTTCATGTTTTTAGTTTTGGCAATACAAATATGGCACACACAGCAGACTGGTGGGTGAGTGGATGAGTGGGTTTTGACAATTATGATGTTTATGGCATAGTTAAAAACAGTGTAAGTGAAACTTCAGATATGTGTCTCAGTATGGCTATATTCTGTAAAATAAGGTTTTATAGATATAGAGAATCTAGAGAAGTGAGGGAACAGGTGGATAGAGGATGGAGCTGGGCTAGTCCTAAAGTCGCTGGGGTGTGTCACCTTGCTTTCTCAAAGAGCTACTTTCGCACTAGCCATTTGTGCCTACATCAGTGTGGCAAACATGCAGGAGATGTTTTAGAACTTCTTGTGGCGTAGGAGTTCTGGTGCCTTCTGACATAAATGAACAACTGGACATAATTTTTAGAGTAGATTTAACCAAGTATATAATCCTGTCTTTCAGGTCTTTGGATCCCAAACATAGGCATTATTTGAATAATTTATTATATACACCCTCATCAGGATATCAAGGCTATAGGAAATATTTCTTATGGAAAAAGAATCCCTATGTAATGGGAATCTTTTTGCATTATTATTGGTCTTACATTCTTGGTTTGGTCATTTTCATGTTTGCCAAGGCTCTCTGGCCAGATTCGATACTTACAATAGAATCACAGAATCATAGAATGCTTTGGGTTGGAAGGGACCTTTAGAGATGATCCAGCCCAAACCCCCCTGCAGTGAGCAGGGACAGCTTTAACTAGAATCATATTCCAGATATGTTCAGTTACCAGTGTGATGAGTTTTCTGTATTTCTGCTAGTAATTTTTTTAACCTCATCATCTGATAGACATCTTGCTTGTTGAATGCAAAAAGCTTGTGTATGTTTCTTCTTTTTTCTTGATTAATTTTTTTTGTGAGCAAGGGAGTAATTCATTCCTGGTGCTACATCAACCCAAATGGTCTGGTTTATTAAATCAGGTCCATGATACCCATGACCTTGGAAAAGTCATAAACATTTCAAATGCCCTCTGCTGTTCTCCCATGCCACTTTAAAGGACTGTCCTAATGGGATAAATGCCAGGAAGCAGAAAGAAATATGCCACATGGGTAAGTAATTTTTTTTTTTCTTCTTGGTGTTCTTTTTAGTTTAGAAGACTTCATTTGTATTTTGAAAAACCAGGTTTTGTAATTCAAATAACCCGAGTAACCTGGATTCTGCATTTGGAACATTGGTTTTAATAATTGACATTTATATTCACTTCCAGACTACATTTTGGCTCTTTTACAGCAATCAGAGAAATAAGACTTCCTCAGTGCAACAATTATTATGAGTACGGTATAAAATCTGAATATATTTGTGGAGGTGGTGTAATACCTATCTGTTGAGGGATGCTGTTTTACTTTGTCCTGAAAGATACTTCTAATTGGTGTTCAGAGGGGGTAAGCCCTTGTTTCACAAACAAGGGAGTATTTGGAAACAGGATTTCTGATTAAGAAGAGCTGTGAATAATGTGGCAGACAGTTAGTGAAGTTCTGGTGAATTTAGGACTTTTTTTTGGCTGAAGGACTGTTTGGTTGTTTTTTTTGTTTTTTTTAAATACACTTTCGTTATCAAGGACCCATAGAACATGGAGGGAAGTCAGGGCAGAATTTGTGTGCACAATGGAGATACCCAGATATAACTTTACTTCCCTCCAAAATCATATGAGTAGTCCATTGAGCAGAATAATTGCATGCAGCATTGGCTCAAAAGATAACAGTTGTCTCTTGTTTACCCCTTCACTGTGGCCTCTTCTTTTCAGCTGCAATTAAATAATGTGTTAAAATCAAGTGCATTACTGGAGGACACACACAGAGATTTTCGTTCCTTAATCAAATACTAGAGCTTAACAACAAAGACTGCATAAAAGATTTTGGCATGACACTGTTTCAAATGTAATGTTTTAGTTTTTCCTGGTTTATGAGCACCAGACTTTCTACACCTTAGTTTTTTTGTAGTAGTGGTAATGTAAAAGGTTAAGGAACATTTTCACCTAGAACTGTGTTTCTGATGAACTCCCATGTTCCCCTAGCAATTTTAGTAACCACACGCTGTTTTACTGGAAGAGTGACTTGAGGATATTGCCTGATCTCTCTCCACCTCCCATGGTAAACCTTCTGTTTGTTTTGTGAATTTAGTAGTCAGAGGTGCATGATAAAACTTGCCATCTCTTACCTAATGACACTTCACAGTCAGTTAGACTGCCAAACTGCTATACAACTTTCCTTTTTACTTCATTAAGCAACACAGAGGAACAGATCACAACAATTATTTTCTATCCTAATGCCTCATATTGACTGAAACATTTAAGTCTAAAAATAGATAAGTACCGTAAAATAAAAGGCTTAAATGGGGGAAGGGACATCTTCACAGCTCCAGATGGGTCTAAAGAGAGGAAAAAGTGCAGAAAGACCCAAGTCAAGAAAATTGAGCTTTTTTAAATGAGTGAAGCATGAGTTGCAGGAGGGGAGAAAAGGTTAAGCTATGCTTATCATAGTAGGTTATGTTGGAAGTAAAATTTAGGTGGTGTTTTCAGCAAAACCACACTAGAGGAACAAACTGGAATGAAGTGTTTCTGCTTTCTCTGGTGGCAGTGGTTAAACTGTAGTGACACTTGAAATAATCTGTGTGCTATTTTGCAGAGAACATTACTGTCTCAAAAGTCCTTTAATAACTGGCTGACGGACCTGCATCTTTGATGCTTTTAAGCGTAAAGGAGCAGTAGTCTGATACTCCTCCTCACATACCAAAATGACTTGCAATATAAATTGTTTTCTTGTGGTTATAGAGTTTGTGATTTCCCCTGTGTTTTTCTGGTTTTCAAGAGTTGTAAATACAAAAAAGCAAACACATTTAGTCCTTTCTCCCTGCCTTCTCTCCAACAAAAAAAAAAAAAAAGAAAAAAAAAAAGAAAAAAAAGAAAAAAATACCAATTCATCTGTAATAGTGTAATAGTGGTTTGGCATATGGTAGTGTATTAGTTAAAAGGCAAATAGACTTGATGTTTATATTACCCTAGCTTCAGGTTTTTTTTCTGCAAGCAGCAGATCAGACAAAGTTCAAGAAAAGGAGGTGAAGTGTGGTCAGCGAAAGAGAAAATGTGCTCTGTGTGCAAACCATTGTATCCATGGAAAAGACTAACGTGACCTTGGAAGAAGCCTACAAGTCAGTAAGAATAAACCTTGATCCTCACAGTGCATGGTTGCAAATCTTTAGTATGTGTGCTAAAAAAAAGTCTGTTTTTTCTGTTGTGGGTGGGCATAGACCACACTTTATGGCTAAAGACTGTGGTGTTGATGGTGTTAACTGAGCTTGTGTCTTACTGAGAACTTACTATTTTGCTTATAAGTTCAGATTTCACTGGAAATTCAGCAATCGAGATGATAACGTTTGCAGAAAAAAATTTGCCACTTCAGTAGGCATACGGCGTGACCTCACAAACTGTGGACAGCACTTGGTAGGGGGGAAGATAACCTGCTATAGTTTATACTATTTTTACATTGCATTGAGGATAAATAGTTTGTAAAAGCAGAGGATATATATGTAATAACTTTTTTTTTTCACTTGTCCTGTAAGGAGAATAAGTTCTGGAGCCTTGTATTTATACTTTTTCATTGGTCCTTCACTCATTGCAAACAAACGAAGACCTGTGTTACTTCTTAATTTACATACTGATGGAACCTCCAGCCAGCTGCCTTCAGTGTAAAATGGGGAGCATACAGATTACTTCTATAATACTGCCTGAAAATACTCCAGAATGCGCTGCTGTGGGGTAGAACACACTGAAATAATCTTGCACTTGAAAATTAGACTTCTGCAATTCTGATTATTTCTGTCCTTCAGGCAAAGTGGGACAAAGACAACATCGGAGATCTGACTTTTACAGAAAGTAATTGTGAATTACTGTCCTGAATTTTTACTATTTCTTTATTTGTGTTTTTTGTTATTTTAACCTGCTTATCAGTTTAAATTTACGTGATGATTTCTTAAGTGGTGTCTAGGTTGTCAGGTTCAGTTATGACCTTTTTATAAAATACTGTTACCTTTGAAAATTTGACATTGTCTTGTCTTGAGATTTCCTCCCTTGTTCTGGCTTCATAAATCTTGCCCTGAATGTCTGGCCAGTTCGCCTTATTTTCCTAACAGAAATCTGAAATACTGAAAATACTAAATTGAAAATACTGAAATGTTTGAATTGAAAATGCTGAAATTGGGCTTTGTGTAACAAGCTGAGCCACGATTTGATAAGTGATAGATTTCCTCAGTTCTACATTGAATTAATCTAAGGGGAAACCACTGGAAATTCCCCTCTGCTGTATTTTGGGATTCTCCCTGAATGATTTCTTATCAGGATCCACAGAGATCACTTCAGTGAGCGATTGGTTAATGTAATTAGTTAAGTAGACATAAATTCAGCTTCTGCATCAGCACTAATGAAACTGCAGAGAGGCTGATTGTATTCTCCTGCTGCAACAAGAAAAAATGGGAAAATTTTTGTTGTGATTTGGAAGAAAATGTTAAGTAGGTGCAAAAAAATCATTACTGTTACCATGATAAAGACGTTACTGATGCTGACTTCTTGTTTTGGGCACATTCCATAAATCATATAGGTGTGTCTATACCTTGTGTGCTGACTGACCCAGTGATAATTTGGAGTACTCACACTGGAGTACTCCTGCAGCACCCCAGCGTTGCAGTGGATACAGTGGATGTGGGCAATGACAGTGCGGAGCACAAGGGAGCAAGATTTGTGAATAGAAGATGACCCATGAGGGTTCTTCTGTTAAAATACTGCATGACGTTTGCATACTGTGTGACTTAGTCCAATAACTTAGTTTTTTAGGGCTGCCAAATATTCAGTCATGTTCCTTAAGAAAATAAAAAAAAAAACCAAACCAGAACCAAAACCACCACCAAACTTCTGGATTATTTTTTTTTCCTTGCTTCAGGAGGTTAAAAAAACCCAGTTACTCCCACTTCTGCACCAGGAAAGGAACGTATTTAAACAAATACGTGGGGAGCCAATAATAATGGTTGGCAGTGCTTCTTTAAAAGACGCACAGTATGGTCTGCTAATTGACTTGAGATGTCAGACTGAAAATGTTAAGCTTTTTAAATAGGACTTTTATTATCCCATCATCTTGGTTCTTAATTAAACTCTGAATCAGGGGTTGTTTTAATTACCACTAGAGGTTTAAAAAAAAAAAAGTATAATCTGATACCTTATTAACATTGCAGTGGTAGTCCACAGATCTGATAGCACGAAGGCCAAGTTGTAGAACCCCATTCATTGTTGAACACCAACTTTTTAGGTCATAACACATTATAAACAATCTAACATTTTCCTTCATCATAAACTTTAAATGTATCCACTGTGCATGTTTTAGAAGTGTCTTGTCATTAATTAACTCAGCCTATAGGAGGAAAGAATTGTAAGGTAAAGGAACAAGTATACAAATGGTTCCTCACAGTTTCCAAATTTTACTGTAAGTACTAAAACTTGCTCTTGTATAAACTCGCAGAATAAAACAATCATGAAGCAAAGCTTAAAAATGAAGGCAAAAATTTTGTCTTCATGTTCAGCTATGATCAACTTAAGTCTCTCTCCTCAATTTGTTGTGCTGAGCTCACAGTACTTCATGTTTTTACAAGATACAAAGTTTTCTTTCACAATTTGCTGAAAGATTGGAGCGTGGAAGTACTTTTTCTTAAAAAAACAAACCCCTGAAGAGTAGTTGAACATTGAGGACTAAGATAGCATTTGCATCTGTGGCCTTTTACTTCCATTTGGGTTTGGGACATTTCCAAAAATCGTCATCATATCAGAGAATCCTGGAACATTTTGCCCTAATTTGAGATCTGTTCGTGGAGCAAGTTTACCTTGCTGTGCTTGCAGTGTACCACACTCAGTGTGAGTGGATGTGCTTTCAGAGACCGATGCCAACACTTGCATTAAGTGCTCATAGTGCTGCAGGCTTCAGTATTTTTAACATGAATTTTTAATTTTGCCTTTTTCTCTCAGGTTTTGTGTGAGAATCTTCGGTTTAATTTCTTCTAAAGGAGGAGTGAGCTCTTTCTGAACTGAGACCTAAGTGCCTCTCCTTGTTGTCCAAAAGGACAGCCTTCACCATGGTTACCAGATAGAAATATGAGAACTTGCGTACTTGTTTGCAGGGTTTCTTTTGAAAGCCGACATCCACATTGCTGTTACCGGATTGCTCATAAAGAGTAATTCTTTGCTGGAAAATAGTGAATCTTTTCTTCTATGAAGAGAATGGTGGGTAAAAAAATGGTAAAATTCAGGTCAGGATTTATGCCAGCTTTTAAAATACTGAAGTTTTCAGATCAGAGATTCTGTTTGCCATGTTATCTCTGATTTACTTCAAGAAAGAGAGAGGTTATTAGAATGTGTTTATAAAGTATGTTAATAAATGTTTGATGATTTGAGCTTTGTGATGTCTGCAAGTTGGGTAAAATACTTACTGAAACATAGTTGGACAGCTAGTCAAACATTCTTTTGTGCAGGTCCAGCATCGGTTGATAGAACCATCTATTTTATTTTCATTTATAATTTGAAGTGATCATATTTTAAAGTGCAAATAATCTACACAGGCAAATCTGTTCCGCTGGGATAATGTAGTCTTTTTAGAAGAAATACATTTATTGAAATCTGTCAAGACGGTATTGAAAAAATAGCCCCCAGCCCCCTTCATTGAAAAATAAATAATAAATCACTCAGTCTTAGTATTTTTTTAGAAGTGAAAACAAAAACTTAAAAAATGCAAGTAGTCACGTCAAAGTAAGGTTATGTGGTGCATATAGCCTTCATAATCCAACAAGCATCCATGCTCTGGTTTCTTCTGTGTATTAGAGTTTCTTCTACTTTCTTGTATTTTGCATTTAATGAGGTTTAATCATGTGAAGTGTACAACTATGGTTAGGTCTAAGGGACTTCTTGGGTTCTGTAAGTTTGACCTGCACATGGGAAATACTGAACAATACATAAAGAAAACTGCATGTACAACCCATTCGCTTCAGTGCAGCTAATTATTTGCAGATACAGTTTCAGTCTGAAGAACTGGTATTCACACGTGCACTTTTGTGCAGCAGAGAACTGTCTGCTGTTTCATTAATGCCTGTTTAGCCAGGGATTTGTTCTCCTTGTTTAAGCCATTACTGTCACTAGCCTACAGGTGGTAAAATGTAGAAAATGAACTTCATCATCTAGAGTCACTAAATGTAGGAAGGAGAAAATGGCGCATTTAAAATGCTCCTGTTTAAAGTATGTTCAGCACAATTAAAAGTTGGTTGCTAATCAAAGTGTAAGGCTTCAGCACACAGAAAATAAAACTGACTCCAGAAAAAAAAAGCAATATACGAAGCAAAGCCACTTTCAGGCAGGTTTATTGGCACGCCTAAGCTTCTTATCTTGGGTGTCCGTTGTTCGCAAATGCATACAGTTGTGGCCTACTTACTTCTTCCAGTTACTTCAACAATTTTCTAAATGCCCGTAAGCATCAGTTGCTATATGAAAAAAAGTATTCTCCCACAGTATGCCCAGTTGAAATGCAGTTATAGGTTCATCAGCTTTTCCTATTTTAGCATCTTCTACAGTATTTCAGCTTAATT
The DNA here is from genome assembly GCF_030463565.1 of Pelecanus crispus. Lineage (NCBI taxonomy): Eukaryota > Metazoa > Chordata > Aves > Pelecaniformes > Pelecanidae > Pelecanus > Pelecanus crispus. Next base: position 69,347,547 of record NC_134676.1, on the reverse strand, counting down.
AGTTTCAGAACTCTGTTTAAAAGAACACAGCTAGGTTTCATGTCCAATTGAAGCCTTCACATTGCTTTGAAGTTTTCACAGTATCTAAAGAGTGGCAAAGGGAGTGCTTCATGAAGTTTTGCAACAAAAATAAAACACAAAAAATACTTTATAAGCTCTGTAATGACAGCAGAAAGGGTGTTTTTGCTGGTTGTTTCAGTTTCATGTGTGTGTTTTAGGATTATACCTTTGACTTCCACAATACTCTTATTAACAGTGAATCATGAAATATCTTTCTGAAATACAGCAAGAACATCCAGTGTTCAATACAACACTAATTTTAATACTAGTTTTATAGTGTTCTTATTGTGCATCTTACTCCAGCTCAGCTTCTTATTAATGATGTATTTGTTGGATATTAATTCCATGCCATATTTTTGTAGGGAATATATCGGCAGCTTAAACATACTTCTGGTTTTAGGGGTTTTTTTTGTTTGGTTTTGTCTGTCTTTTTTTCTCCATGTAAGGGACAGCGTGTTGCTCATAGCCAAATTTCACGGCTTCCAAGTTAAATTTCACGTTACGTGTAGGGAGGAAAGATCATTATGGTGTTTATGTTTTCAAAAGGAAGAATCCTAGGAGGGAAACCTTTCTTAATGGCATCCAGAAAGCAGAGGGTATTGAATGTATTTTTTTGGTATTGTTTGTATTGTGCAGTATACCTTTGTGCTGAGGTATGTGTTATCAAACAGCTGTCACTCCATAAAAGGTTATGGTTTAGGATTACTGGTCTGGATGCTCTTTGAAAGACACTGTTGATCTCCATTCTCTGCTATCTCAAAAGTGTCCTGCAAGTCTTTACATCAGAGGGATAGTCCTAGTCAGACATCATAGGATGCATCATGCTGTCCAGCCAACTGCCTTGTCCCAGTGAGGTTGCTTTACTGGTGCTTCCTGTGGTTCAAGTGATGCCCTGGAGGCTTCCTCTGGCTAGTTGTTCTCTGTGCTTTGAGCCAGTGCTGTTTGCAGCAGCTTTCCTGCTTTTGGGATGAGTTTTCTTCCTTTTATATTCCATCTTGAGAAGAAGGAGTATTACAAAGGAAGAACAGCATTAATGTATGTTTTACCTCAGGCTAAATGTTGAACCACATTCTTCGTAGTAATTGAGACTTGAGCTTTACCACAGGTAGTCATGTTGGTCTTGCAGAAAAAGGACATTATGAATTTTTCCTGGTCATGTGGTGTGCTGAAGTTATTGAAAGATTCCTTTGGGTAGAACAGCAGGAGAGCATGGCACTTCGCTGGGCATTTCTACTGCTTGTAACAGACTATCATTTTATCTGTGTCATAGCTTCGTCTGAAAGTAAGTAATATATTTTGCTTAAGCTGAGTATTGAAGTGGTATACATAAGGTGGTATATGATCAGGGACCTAGAGGAAGGCATCGAAACTTGAAAATTACAGTGGAGATGTATGCGTAGATAGTTTCTCACAACTTATTAATGGTGTGCTTCAAATCTTGGTTTTGAAGAGAACAAAATTACATCTAGAAAAGAGAACAGAAAAGGCAATCTGTCGGAAGGCTGTCACCTTGGGATACATATTTTTAGGGAACTAGTCTGAGATTGTGTTTTACATAGCCACCAGTAGTTGGTGGATATTAACAACTTGGACATTGTTAACAGATACTGTGATCAGATAAAGCTGTCCTGTGGTTGTGTTGCAGTTCTCACATCACTTAGAAATTGAGGCACGTGGAAGAAACTACCAGAGGGTGGAGCTCACTCCTGATACTCAGCAGATCCATACTGTGATTTAACTTGTAAATGCCTAGTTGGATTTCCACATGGCAGAGCACTCAGCCTGTGTTTTTAACCATGTGGTTGTTCTTCTTCTGTAAATACTAATTTTAAAAAATGTATTCTCTTGTATTAGTATCTTTATGTTTTCTATCCACAAATACCACAAATTCCTGACAGTCTCTTGGAATTTAAGGAAAGAGCTACACAAAGAATTACTAGATTTACAATGTCACATTTGATTTAGAAGTTTGCTATATTATTTTAGCCATTTTTCTCAGTAGTCTTTTTTCCAAAGACTGTGCCATCAAAATAAAAACTATTTTCTTGATCTGTTTCAAAACTAATGAGCAAACCCTACACTGAGAAAAATAACATACTGTCTTTTTGTAGCTCTTGCACTCACACGAATGTCTTCCCCAGGTCAGCAGCAGGAGGAAAAATTACAGTGAAACAGAAAATCAGTGGTGTTATTGTTTTTTAAAGATAATTTTAAAGTGGAGATTTTTAGAAAAAACATGTTCATTTAAATTATCATTATATCTTCCTCATTTGTTGTCACAGAAGCCTTCATAATGTTAATTAGTGAATCAAGTAAATTTAGTATTCATATAATTCTTGTTAAATGAGTGATTTTTAGAGAACCAGTGAAAATATTGGTGCCTGCTGAGATTATTGTATACTTCCAAGGAAGACTAAATATGTTTAAGCAGAGAATGCTATTAAGCGTATAAAAACAAATCATACAGTGAAAGGTCATTGTCAAAGACACCTAGTATGCCGGTTAGAGGTGAAGGGCTGCATGCCCGCAGAGTTGAAAAGGAATCCAGCACGTATGCTGCTCAGTCTAATTATAACGTTACAGATGGCCATTACATAAGGAATGCCTCCAAATCAATATCGTCCATGCAGAGAGACTTCTAAGTATACCTGATCCTGAAAGAGCAGCAGCTCACTGTTTCTCTCCAGGAATGTAGCTCTCAAAGCAGCAAGGTGCACCTTTCCTTCCAAGTTACCTTCTCTCTCATACCAACTCAGTATTTACAGTCAATTTTCTGTTATTATACATTATACATTAAAATTTTCTGTCCCTGGTCACCCTGCTACCCTCCTTAATATGCTTTTCTTTTTACTGTATGCATGCATCAGGCTGGACCGCATATTAGATGGAGATGGTTACATTTTATTAAAAATTAATGACATATGCCCTGCTTAGGATCTTTTCATTAGAAGTAAGAGTACGGTGATGCAGAGACTGAATTTACCTGAAAGGGAGTAAACCCAGCTAGTAAGGGAATAACGTACAGAAGCCATAATTGCCCAAGCCAAATTTGGCTTCAAGTGCCTATGAAAACTGGCACTGAGTTTGCAATAACAGCAGTAATTAGCATCAGTGTGTTAGCAGAGTATCTGCAAGTGCAAGCTCTAGCAAACTGGGACGAAAAGTACTTCCTAGCAGTTTGTGCGATCAGTACAACAGTGGTTGAAATTGGGGGGAAAAAAATATGCAATTTAAGTGAAGTTGAGGACTAATACAGGATTAGACATTAAATATATCTATCCTATTTTCATACTGAGTGGGAATGCTTCCCTATCCCTAGGTAAAGGGCTCATCATCTTTCCTGCCTGTCATGGACAGTAGCTAAAGAAGAGGCTTGTGGTTGCATCACTGGTCCATAGTTCACGTTTTTAACTAAGCATGCGCTTCTGTGGTTGGAAATGTCCAAATTCTATTACTGTCCACTTTTAAAATACAATACGGCTGAGGGAACTGGGGTTGTTTAGTCTGGAGAAGAGGAGGCTGAGGGGTGACCTTATTGTTGTCTTCAACTACCTGACAGGAGGTTGTAGTGAGGTGGGTGTTGGTCTCTTCTCCCAAGTAGTTAGCTATAGGATGAGAGGAAATGGGCTCAAGCTGCGCCAGGGGAGGTTTAGGTTGGATATTAGGAAAAATTTCTTTACAGAAAGGGTGGTAAAGAATTGGAAGAGGCTGCCCAGAGAGGTGGTGGAGTCACCATCCCTGGAAGTGTTCAAAAAACGGGTAGATGTGGCACTTCGGGACATGGTTTAGTCTAGTCTACCCTTGATTGGTTTAGTGTGGACTTGGTAATGTTAGGTTAATGGTTGGACTGGATGATCTTAAATGTCTTTTCCAACCTAAACGATTCTATGATTCTATATCAAGCTGTTGTCTGGTCTCTGTTCAGGTGCATGATCTTGCTGGTTGTAATTGGTGGTGAAAAATTACTAAGCAAGTTGAAGAGAACTCTTTTCAGTTGTTACTGCTCTTAAGCACCCTTATTTATTTATTTATCTTCAAATTGGAATCTTATTTTTTAAATGCATTAGCTTTTTAGCATTAAAATACTAGAATTTATTATTGGCATGATAGAATTTTTGTGTTTGTATTTAATGAGGTGTTACATGGCAAAGTTACATGTTTCTTTAAAGATTGAAATCTTTACGTAAGTTGCTCAGGATGCCAGGAGCTTGCTTACATTAAATAGCGTGGTTAGAGTGGTTGACTAGTTGATTTAGTTTGTTCTACAATGCAGCATGGAACAGATGTTAGTTTATTACCAGCTTTCTGTGGGATTACAATATAAGGATGGGGAGAAAAAGCTAGAGTTGGCAGACCGGTTAATTGTGCAGAACAGCATGATCTATGAAGTTGCTGTCTGGTGCTGCTGTATTGGGATGTATTGCAGACATTAAAAATACTCTGGGTTTTTATTTAAGGGAGAGCCTGACAAAACTGCTTCTACACCTTTAGGCACACTAGTGGTTATGTCAGAAAATGTTAGCGTTCTAGCCTTTGGACTAGAGTCCCTGAGCTGAGGAATACCTCAGAGCGAGGAGGTTTTGTAAGGAATTGCATGCAAATAGTCTTGTGCTTCTGCACTGTACATAGGAAAAGAGAAAACGTGAGAGGAATGACAGTCAAAAAAGTGGCGTCTGAGCTTGGAATATGGGTAAGGCACAAGCCTGTAGAAAAGAGGACTGCTGGGATATTCTGGCCTTCAGCGACAGTAGTATTGTGTATAGCCAAATAAAAATGCCTCTCACTCCTGTGACGTTTCTTCCCCCTATTAGGCTGGTAAAAACTGTTCAGAATATTGTTGACAAGGGCTTCCAGTTCCCAGCTCTGCTTGTTAATATCCACTTCTTGTGTGCCAGTGTTGTCTATAGCTTTAGAGTTTTTCTCCTTCCCTTTTCTTACATCCCTGATTTCTTTTATAGAGAACACTCTCATTGCCTCTCAGCCTTCATTTTACTAGGCTAATTAAACCAGGCTCTATTAGTATGCTCTTTGTACTATCCTCTCCTTGCTTCCCTGGTTATTCTTGTAGCTTTTCTCTGCACATGCTTCAGCTTAAATCATGTTTTTTTTAAGACAGGTGACCAGAAATGTTCACAGAGTTCCAGTTGAGATCTTACCAGTTTCTTGTAAAATGGCTTTAATGTGTCCCCACCTCTACTGAAAATTCTTCCTGTGATACAGCCAGATTACAATTGCCTTTTTTGCAACTGTATCTCTCTGTATTCATCCTGATTGATTAATGCATCCAAGTCATTCTCCGTTATTTCCAGCTGATGATCCTCCAGCTTACAGCAGAAATTCTTCCTGTTCCCAGAGTGCTTGACCTTGACTTTGTGCTATTGCATTTTGTCATTACTATCACTTTGGTCCTTGAAGGCTATTCAGTTCTTGCAATGTGATGTTCTGATCTTCCTCTGTATTGATAGTACCTCCTTTTTTTTGTTTTGTTTTGTTTTACCGGCATCAAGTGTCATTATTGTGATCCATTTTTTTTTGTTCTGTTTTTGCTATAAGGTCGGTTCACAGAATGGTTTATAAGGAAATCCACTCTTAATCTCATTCTAGTCTAATAATTTCCTTCCACATTGTAACCTCACTTTTTCTTAGTAAAGCCCTTGCTGTTCTGCATTCAACTGGTCTTTTTCTGTCTTAATTACTAGTGTCCATACAGTTTGGTATTGTAGGACTTACTGAAGTACATATTTTTAAGACATTCATTTCAGTGATCTAAAATTTTAGTTACGTCCTCAACATAGGAGGTTAGCCTGGACTATCTGCTTCTCGATGTGACCATATCTAAATCCAGCCTTTTTTGATTGGGGTGAGAATCTGTCCATTAAAACACAACATGACTTGATGAAAATGCCAAATGAAGGAAATTAGGTTCTCCAATGTCAAAAGAACCATTAGTGACTCTTAGCAGTCTCTCTGAATTTCTTACGAACTTTTCTGAATGTAAAATATGCTTATTTAGAAGCTTATCTAGGCCTTTTTTTAAGACCTTTATTTAGAAGACTTTCTAGGACTACTTTTCAAAAACTTATTAGGCAAGTAATTGGGAACCCTGGTGATACTTCATCTTTGGATTCTAAAATTAATATATAGACTCAGAACTACACTGAGTTCCACTTGATGCTTGCTGCATGCTGTGAGGAGGTGGTAGAGGATTTTATAAAAGTTTTTGTGAGATACTCAGTTTTTGTCTTTATGAGAGAGAATTTCAAAGATATTACAAAAAATTGCCGTAATAGTTCTCTAACAGGCCTGCCACGGGATTAAAGAACATCTTAATGAAATATAGTATTGAAGCCTGTTTTTCTTGCACAGAAACATACTCTGCAAATCTGCTGGAAGAGGTCTGTAGTGGTGTGTGCCTTCCTTAACCAACATGATTGTTAGACATAAATCCAACCTGTGTCAATCTTGCTAGACTTCATCTTGGTAATACCTGACGGTCTCCTTTGTATTTAAAACCAGAAATGACAGTCTCTCTCCCTCTGCCTTTTTAGCTTGATTAGTTCATAGTTGAAAGTGTGAGACACTTGAGGGAAAAGCTAAATTGAAGGGTTGAGGCTCCCATTCTGAATGTGGTTAAGATCCATTGTTCTTCTTCCAGGAGCAATTGCTGCCGTATTTTGTTAAAGTCATGTGAAAGTCTTCATTTCAGTGCTTTTTGTGGTTTGTCAGTTTTGCTGGTGCAGAGGAGCATAGCTGTTGTGGTGACAGAGCAGTGAGCAGCAGGGAGGGAAATGACCCTTCCAGCAGCCGGTGCTGGTGCCGTAGGGAACGCTGGGTACTGGGAGATGCTTAGGGTTCTGCTCAAAACACAGGACAACCTACACCAGAGCAATGGGTGGTGACCTTCCTGTCATTTAGGTGTTCTACGCTTAATTATACGTGGACTGGATTTTTGTTTATGTGCTCACATTTGTTTTTCACCAAAATGATTTAAATAATTCAAGGAGGTCAGGCATATGTGATACAGTATGTTTTTGCTCTATCATGGGTAAGGATGGAGTGAAAAGTTGCTGGTTATAGATGGCTGTGAGTTATTTCCTCCTGTTTCTATCTTAGAGTTTAGTGGCACTGACACCATCGACATCATGTGACGCTAAGCAGAAGTAAAGAACACTTTCTCTGCTTTGGAGAACGTAGATGTGTCTATGAAACAGCCATTTCAGTGATTATTCAACAAAAGTTGGTGGGATAGGAGTTGTGCTAAGTAAGAAGGCTCAGATTTTGTTAGGACTGAATATTATTTAAGGGGAAAAGCAGTAGGACTTCTTAGGGGCATGAAAATACCTCTTCCTTCCATATACTGTATTGATCCTATCCAAGGAATACAAAGCGCGTGCTTTGTCCTTTCTCATGATTCCTTGTTCTTATTTTTTAACACTGGAAGTAACGCTTCTAATTACTCTCTGTATGACTCTGGTCAACCTTCATGATTGCATATTTTTTTTGTGGGGGAAGAGTGCTGTGATTTAACATACTATTAGTAGCAGCTTATGAGGAAAGAGAAGAAACAGGTAAACTGCTGATAAACTTACACATAAACGTCATTAATATTTTGAATTCTCTGTATTGCCAAAAAGTAATGCAGGGTTTTGTATTTTTTAGTAACTAAAGCTATTGAAAAAGATGCATTTTCACCTTGGTACCATCAGAGGGGTGCAAATGCAATATGGTGAGCCTCAGGTCTTTGTGGAGCTTGGGGTGCATGGAGGGAAGTGTTTAAAAACAAGACAGTTCTGAGAGAGAAACACTGAAAAAATGCATATGTATCACTCCAAGCTATGTATATAAATACAATCTGTGTATGTTCCTCCTCTCTCTCAAGCAAATATGCTGTTTTCTAGTGGCATCAGAGGGTCTTTAAGTAGCTGTTTATCCCTGCACCTCTGTACTGAGAATTTTTCTACTCAGTAGGGGCAGGTTGTGATGCTTCAGTGCTGTGTTAGCAATTATGAAATGCAGTCCAAAGAGGGAGAAGATAAAAGAAGAGAACTTGTACATTTTCTCATGGGAGATAAACCCAGACCACAAAGGGGAAGGCATTACAGTGATGCCATACAAACTTCTGGGGCATTCAAGCTCAATTTAACCTCCTCTAGTAACCCGCTTTTCTGAAGATACTCCAAAGTGTAGCAGGGAGTGAGCCTGGCCAACCATGTCTTCAGACAAGTTTGTTTTAGCCACTGGAATTGAATGTTAATAGATTAATTTGGAAATCTACTCAACCTGAAATTTCATTTAATAGAAAAAATGCAGAACTATAATATGACTTAGGCTGAAAATGTTTATTTTGATAAACTTTTGCAGATGCTGCACCCTAATAACTGTCTCAAAGTGGTGTATCAAAGCCTTGTATATCTAGGTTTCAGACTGTCATAGGCATTTAAGTATAGGGTGGTCCTGCCCTACAGAAATGCCCCTGTGTTGTCAGAAACGCAAGATAAAAAAGGGAGTTTCCTGAAGCCATATTATCAGTGAGTTGTCTCTGTCTTTTATAGGCACAGAGAGCCTTTTTTTTTTTTTTTTTTTTTTTTTAGTATTTTGGAAGCACAGGATGTTGAGGCACAAAGATGTAAATATGGGGTTCTTTTTTGGGTTTTTTTGTTTCTTTGTTTATTTTGGGTTTGGGATTTTTTTTAAGCTGTGAAACTTGATGTCTGTCTCTGTTTCTATCTGTATTTTTTTTCCCACCTGAAAAGCCAGTAATTGCCTTAGGCCTAATTGCCCAAAGATCTCTTACATTATTTTTAAGAGATTGTTTTCTTTTTTGTTGTGATGGGCTTGAAGGCAATTATTTTTATTATTATTATTATTCAGATATGCTTGACCAGTGAGAGCTTAGTTCATCCCATTTGGTAGTTACCACTGTTTGCAGTGAAAAACAGAGTGACTGTATATCCCTTTTTATACAGTAGCATCTTGAATCCTGATAAGTTACACCTAGATCATAAAATGAAACTCAGGAGAATTGTGGGTGATGAAGAAAAAGGAAATTAAATTAAGAGAGCTCAGGAGTAAAAGTGGTGGGTGCCTAGAGGATAAGGCTATCTCATGAATAGGAGGGAAATAGGTGTGGCAGAACTGCAAGATTTACTTCTAATCAAACCCCATATGCTTTGGAAGAACCTAGCTCAATGGGTAGCTTGCAAAATTCAGGGGGTTAGTTTAGACCTCTAAGAAATGTGAGAGGTATTTGAATTCCCCTGAAAGCTTGAGATTGTAGAACACAACTGAATTCTTAGAGTTACTTTACTGTTGTGAGAAATTTGTACTGTTGTAACTCAGAGAGGAGGCCAGTTGTGTTTTTCTGTGAGATGAAGGACTGGTTTAGAAAACCTAAGTGCTATCACTCTTTGTGTAGCTGGGGAAGATTGAATTATGTTTCTGTCTAATCTAGACAGATAGCAGAGCATAGCATTTAAAATATTGACCATCATAACTATATTCATAAAATCCACCAAAAAAAGCAGTACAGCATGTACTTACATTTTTATTCCTCATTTGGCCAGTCCTGGCATCAGTATTGTGCTTGATCTTATTTTCCAGTCACCCTTGTAGTTGTTATTTAGTATATTCTTTACATAAATATTTGGTAAAGAGAAATACATTTCAGTGAAATTGCTGAAATATAGCATTTAAAGTTAGGAGACATACAAATAGGTTATAATTGTAGGTTTGTATGGTTTTGAATTAATCTAAGTTTAATTTACTGTAAATCTGATAAGCAGATAAAAGAAGTCCCCACTTATACAGAAGAGTTAATAAGAATCAATCTAGCATCGATGTATTAGTTTTTAGGTAAGTATTAAAGGTATACTTTGTGTATGCATTCTGGGCTGACCATATGGCTCAAGTATTCATTAGTAATTTAGATATTTAAACACTTGGTACTTGTAGACACTGTTAAACATTCCTATATAAACATCCTCCTTGCAAATGTGGAGGGGGAAAAAAAGACTAGCTTCCAAGTTGCTCACTAAATTATTGGAATTAATCTAGTTACGTGTTACTTGCTGATCTTGCAATGTACTGTAAAGTTCATGTCATGATTACTGTCTGCCATTTGGTTGCTGCTGCTAGCAGTGATGTAATTTCATCTTTCTGTCACGGCATCAGATGCAACTACTTATTTTAATTGAATTAATTGCTTGGTATAGCTGAAAAGAGCTCCTAGTTTGATTGCAGGGAATTACCTACTTTCTAAGGTTTTATTTTAATACACTAATTTGAAAGTTCATGTGTTAGCTACTTGAGGACTGAGTTATCCTGAGTGAAATTACACTGATGTGGTATGTTTTTTCATGCAGCAATTAGAAGCTCATGGCTTCTTACCCATGATTTGCAAAAGCTTCAAAACTGCTCCAGTCTTATTGTTTCCTTGCTATTGTCTTTTATTGAAGTATTCCTTTAAAAAAATCTACCTGAAAGATTTGCCTTAAACCTTCAAGACTTTAAAATCTACTTCCAAATTTTAAAAGTTGTCTTTGTGTTACTCATAAGACAAATATCTTTATGCATTGCCTGTATGTGACATTGGAAGAAGAGAAGCAATTTTTTTACAGCTATGATTCATTTTTGTTTCTTTTTTTTTTTAATTCTGAATACAAAAATATTGATAAATTATGTTTTGGAGAGCACCAGCAGCTTTTTGTTCTTAATTGCATCTCTAGATGTGTAGCTTTACAGTCAAAACAGAGTCAATGTTCAAGGATAATAGACTGGTTATCAACAGAAGATGTGACTGGCCTGAAGGTGGAAGAGACTTACATTTTAAATGAATGAATGTAAACTAATTTGTCCTGTATTTTGTGGTCTCAATTGTGACATTTGTTACAGCATTACCTATATTTATTATAGCATGTTAGCAAATGTTTCAGTAGCCTGATTGGTGATGCCTAGGCTTCCCTGCTACCATCAGTTTCTCGGTTCAGAAAAACAGAGTTTCTGTTTTGCAGTATCAGATTTCTTTACTACCTCCCCCTCACCCCCAACAAAAATACCGAAGTAAAACTTAGTCTTCAAGATTCATCATTATTTGCAAACCAATAGGAACCAGACATTATGCTGGGGCAAAATCACTTATGAAACTCAAGTTATTTTTTCACTATACTAATTTGATCTTTTATAGATATCAGCAAGACAAAGGAGAAAGTAAAATGACACATGCAAGATGCACATATATGACATAACAACGATGGCAGTTTTTTCACCGTAGATGCTCAACCTTGAGAGTCAGTGCACTCATTTGAAGTGCTGCTGTTGTAAGAAGGAAGATTCAGCTGTCGTTTCAATGAATATCTAATTGTAGATTGATGGGGGAGAAGTCTATGGAATCAATGGATGTTTAATAAATGATCCAGAATTAATTACTTGTATAGCATTATTGAGCTTAAGGGTACAGATTCAAGCACAGAAGTTAGAGGATGTGTCTGCTTATAACTATCATCATCCTACATTCTTTGACTACAGGACAATGCGCTGGTTTTTCATAGCATTTCTCCTTTTGTTGTAGAAGCTGTATAGTGAGTGAGGCAAAAGGTAGCAGGAAGAGAAATAACAGTCTCATGAAAAAGAAATTGGGATGTTCCTTGAGAATTCTTGGAAGAAGCTAAATCATTTTTGCCAAAAACTAATTAAGTAAATTTAAAAGCAAAGTCCGAGGCAGACACCTGCATGGAAGATTTTAGCCCAAGTATTATTGTTCTTTTTGGCAGCATTGCCAAAACTCTCCTTAGAAGATAAATAAAAATAAAATTATATTTATATTCCTGTGAAAACTGGGATTGGATGAAATGATGCAGAGTATATGGAGACAGGAGGTATGTGTAGCTTGAATGTATGGTATATAGTCTTAGAGCAAGTTGGTTTATTTATTTCAAAGGTCAGGAGATCTAAAGTAATTACTAATATCTTGGAAGTTTATTTTAAGTTGTATGTAAGACCTTAAATTAGAAAGTTAGAAAGAAACTGTGTTTCTGGTCCATTCCTTTTGAGTTTACGGTGTTGTTTATGTATATGTCACTCTGACCATTTCTGTGTTAGTTAATATCTGAATACATCTACTATAAGAATTTTTTTTTGTATGGATGGCACTAATTGGTTCCTTCTGAAAATCAAACTACCTTTCTTACTCCCTCTCTCTAAAAATACAAATTCAGAATTTTAAGTACAGCTCTGTCTCTTTGGAAACTATCCTTTTTGATAGGTTCTTTTTTGTTTACACCTTTCTCAAAATTCACCCATAAAATAAAATGTGCAAGCTAACAATGAACAAAATTTCTAGACAATAAATACTTTTCTAGAACCACCAAATCCTGAGGTGAAAGGTAGGGAAATATGAAAAATGACATCAGCATTCTCTGTTCTCAGTGCAAACCCCAGCAAGCATCTTGCCTCTTAACTGTTACTCATCTGAACTGTGTATACATCACAAGGAAAAAGCTTTCTGGAAGAACTTATTGGACACTTCTCTAAGGTTTACTGTAATTTGACCAAATATGCAGTTTAGAGGGAGAAGCTGTTACTTATGGGGGACAATGCATCATGTTCTGCTGAGATTTAATGCTTTGTAGCTAGTGACTAAATTTATGGCACTTCTAAACAGCTTCACAAAAAGTTTCAGAAATACTTAACATCCTGTTTTTGCCACTTCAAATATGTTTTTTTAGAAAAAAGGGTACAAGGCTCCTAGTTTTAAGTTGTAATCATGTTTTATTTTTCTTTTATTTTTAGAATGGCAGGATTTAAAAAAAAATCTAATCACGACATCGTTTACTTTGGGTTTTTTTTTTCTCTCACAGAAATAGTGGTAAGAATAGAGTCTCAGGTTTTGTAAGTTGACTTAGTAGAGAAGAGGTTTTAGTTTGCATTCTGATTTGTGAGATGTGGGATTTTAATGTGGTGGTTGTGGACTATGCATTTTAAATACAAGTCTAGAATAGATTTGAAGTTGATGGTGATAAAATATTGCCTGATTATTAAAACACTTCTTAATAGATACACACCTATAAATATAGTTGCTTTTCATTTGTTTATTTCATAACTATTGCATCATTCATTTTTATGACTTTTATGGAACAATAAATAACAAAAAGTTTATCACTGAAGCGAGATCTTCCTCTAAAACTCTCTCTCTGCACATTTTAAGATAATTTAATCTTTGTTCTTGTCCTCTTTACTCTTTTTTGCGTTTTTTTTTTTGACAACACTATTTGTTATATTGTTTTAGAAAAAGACTAAATTTAAAAAATAGTGACAGTCTCTCCCTACAGAATTGAAAACCCAAATAAATTATAGATAATGTATTGAATAGAACAAAATCAGTGATACCTTTATAATCTGTACATTGGCATTTTCAGCTGCCCTGCCTTTTTTTATTTTGGATTTGAGACCAGTGCTTAGACTTAAATTGTATGACATCACTTATCATAATTTTGCAATTACATTTTACTTACAGAGATATCCAGAATTGAATTTGGTTAGCCAACCTATATACATGTTTATCCTGTCAGACAAAAAAATAGGCTTTCTTATTTATCTAATTACACTTGTTGTGATGCTTGACCGCAGTGGTCTTATTGGTGTGACCATACAGCTCTTACATCTCTAGAGGCACTATTTGGGTATTTAAATCACTTACAAAAGAATGGGTGAATTGGATGATAAATTAGACTAAAAGTCTCATAATAACAACAGCTAGATAATGGGACATAGAAGGATACATTATAAGAGAGAGAGAGCAAAATATAAGGGGACATCCCTAGGTAGCAGAGTATTACAGGAGAGCGAAAAATAGAAGCTGAGGCAGCTCATCCACAATACAGTTTATATGGTGATTTATAGAAATGCAAGCTATGTTTTTGGTCTCTAAATTCTAATTGATGCAGGCCATTGTGCTTGCAATATCTTTGTCCTGAGTAGATTTACAGAACATTAAGTTTAGACTTTCTTCATTATTCCTTCATAACCTGTTCTTTCAAAACTAAGATTTCTCTCCCCAGGAGCAGAGACTCCTTTGTGTAGGACAAGGTGATATATATCAGAAAGATACAACACTTTCTGGACAAGAAGTCTTGAAAGTGCAAGGCAGCTTTTCTACTTTCACTCAGTTACAGGTAGAAAAGCCTTTAGGATTTTTTTTTTCTTTATTCTGTACTAAATTCTGTGGCTTCCGTACCGTGTATGGTAAACGTGATCCTGAACAAATGCCTAGTTAACACTTACTTTATGATCATCTCGTGCATTGCACCTTTCTGTATTTGCAAAATGGGCTGCATAAGCTTAGATGGTTATTATGGTTTTGAATTGATCTTAATGTTCAGAAGGAGTTTGTGAAGAGGATTGTTTCTAGTGCTGCTTTGTACTGCATTTTGTTGGAATATAAAAGGAATGTTATTGTTCAGTTTTTTTCTTTTACTACGTAGTCATGATAGTATGTTTATTTTTTTTCTTTTAGCTACTGGTCATTCATTTAATCAAATGTAGGCTGAAGTTATGGTATATATGAAAATGTATATTAATTTGGGGACAAGGAAGATCTTTCTCATAATGACTCTTAGTTCTTCATACAGCATGTTAATAAATAATTTCTAATTTATTAACCAAATCCTTCGTTTATTCAGCAAACTCTTGTTTGCTGCTCCCTGATGGCAGGTCCAGACCTTCATTTGAAACAGGCTGGGAGTGACTGAATATGTTGAACACTCAGATCAATCCATTTTCCAACAGGTGGAAGGGAGAAGCTTTGAGCAGGGAGGTTGGACTGTATGATGTCCAGAGGTCCCTTCCATCTTCACCCACTCTGTGACTCTGGAGGCTTGTTGTATTGCCTGCTTAGATGAAAAAGCATAAGGACGTGCAAAGTGGGATCCTGCTCAGTATTGCTGGATTTGCATTTATTCTGCATTACTGGAGAAAGTTTTCTGATGATTGTTTCTGTAGATACAGGTATAGGTGACTGCAGGCGTTTTGGGTGCATCGTGTAGTGGGCTGGCCTAAAGTGCTGCAAAGATCCTACAGGCAGCAAGGTAGACTTTGGGCTGGATGTAAAAATAGCTATGCTAACTGTCCCGGTCGTGCTGGAAGCTAGCTATGGTACCCTACATTCTCACACTGCTCTCAATGCAAATAGAGAAGGTGGCAAATAGGAAGGAGTCTCTGGTCTCACTACCTGCATTTGTCCTTTTGAACTTACATTGTAAGTGACAAGCTGGAAAGCAAAAGCAAATTGATGCAAAGATACATTGTGCTTAAGCCTTCCCCAGGAGATATTTCTTAACTGTTCTTTCAGTTTCTTGCATACTTTCTACTGGGGCATATTATCCATATAGCTGGAAACGAAATCTTTCCAGCTATATTGATATTGACACTAAATCTCCCTTACTGCAAGTTGGCCTATTTACTGGCTTTTACAGTGTGAAGTGGCCAGGGAGTACAGATCTGTTTTATAACAGTTTTCTGAATATGTCAAGATGCGAAGTATATGCCCTTGATCATATCTTCTATTCTAAACAAATAAGTTTTTTCAATTTTTTAGTAAGTCACGTTCTGTGAATGTTACTTCGTGCTGCTTCTTTTTGCCTGAACTCTTTTTCAGTTTGTCTACATTTGAAGTAACTGAAATTGGACACAGGTGATGCCTCATTTCTGCCACCCCCCCCCCCCCCCCCCCCAAAAAAAAACCCCAAAAAAACCTTCATGTGTCTTGTATACAACACTCCTGTTAATGCACTAGAGAGGGCAGCATCATCCCACTGTTGATTGAACTTGTGGTCAGCAGTAAGTTCAGAATCCTTTTCTACAGATTCAGAGGGGTCACCTCTTGAGTGAACGTTTCAGGATTAAATTTGTTTGAGTACTGCCATAGAAGGCATGGTGGTGGCATGGTTCCTTTGTTGGTGATGGTTTTGGGTTTTGTTTCCTCAAAATCTGGAACCATTTTTCATCCCATAGCAAAGGAAAGGGAGAGGGAAACTATCTACGTTTGAAATGCTCAGTATCAGAGTTCTGAGAGGTTGGTCATTTTCTTTGTTTTTCTTCCTGTTTCCTCTTTTCTCCATCCTCATTCCCCCCCACCTCCCCAAATCTGTGACACTGAAAAAGAGGAGATTAAAGAACAGCATAAAGAGCTCTGCCGAGACTGACTGCAGAGGTCACTCTTCTATAGAGAAAAAAATTCTAAGACCTTTTTTGTTTTCCCAAGGATAAAATAAAAAAGAGCTTCAGGAAAGAGTGCCATAATGCAAATCTTTCCATTGGAAAGTCTCTGAAAAGAACAAAAACTGGCTTAGGAAGATCAGAGAATTCTTCGTTCATTTTATGGGAGCAAGGATGGCTCTTTAGTCTTGGGGTCAGAGCTTATGGAGGAGCCTCCCGGTTTTGAATTAATTCCTTGGATTCTGTTTCAGATTGTATTTCCCAAAGAAAAATATGAAAAGGAATGAATACATCTACATATAAATCTATCATAAGAAGTTGTCACTAAAAATAATAAGCAGAGCTACCTCAACAGTTTCCAGAGCATCTAGTATTTTCTGCATCTTGTGCAGATTTCATCTACTGTGAGTAAATGATCCTCTATGGCAGGAACCTTGGGAAAATAAAAGTGATAAAATGTTTGTGTGTTATATGGATACTGCATGAGAGAGGGAAAAAGCAGAGAGGGTGGAAATTGCTCGTGTAAGTATCTTGTCTGGATTGCACTTCAAATGTAATATAACTTTAAAGTAAAAGCAGTGATACAGATTTGTTAGCCCCAGTAAAAGCCATATGCGATTGACTTTACCTGCGTGCATCATTGTATTAACTTCCCAAGATGCTTTTCCATGGAGGAGTGATAGTCATGAAACAGTGGCTACAAGGTATATGTCATTTTTAGCCACTCACATTTGTGCCAACCAAGTGGCTGAGACATGTCAGTATAAGTATTATTCTGTCTGGGTCCTCATCAGAAATTTCTGATGAAAAAGATCTCTTTAGAACCCAGTCTGGATGAATATGGCATAATGCTAAGTAATGGTTAACTTAGTCTGGATAAAAATGATATGTACTTGTGTTTGGAGTTTTCATTAAACTTGCAATAAGGTGGTACACCTCCTAATATTCAGCTTGTTGCTTTCTCTGTGGCCACGAGCATAGGATTGTGTGAGGATGTAAAATTGCTCATTTTTTACACGAAAAAGGTCTCTGAATGCAGGCCTTTTACTGAACATGCAAGTAGCCTTGTTTTTATTTCCCCCTTACAAACTCTTTGAATTTCCTATCCTTTAAAGCTTGTTATCTAGCTATAATCACTTTAGAAACTAGTGTTTAGAGGAGGATAAGGAAACAATGGCATTGTTATTCTTATGAGAGTAAAATTGTGTTAAGAATCAACATGGTATTTATTGCAAAAATAAAATGAGTTACAGGAAATGCCCCCCCCCCCCAGCTTTTTCCCACATGCAAAACAGATTTAAAATAAGTAAATTAATTAATTGAAATATAAAGCAAACAAACAAACTGACATATGCCTCTGGCACACTTTTAAGTTCAGATGAGTTCTGAAATTCCAGATTGAATGCAGCTTCTTTTCCAGAAAATCTCTAGCTATGCTTGTTTATAACTCATAATTTATCATTAGTAACAGCTGCCAGGATCTGAATTTTCATACGCCCTGAAAGGTACATTTTAGGTTTTTTGTAGGTTAATAAGAGGTGTTTTTCTCTTCAACCTTCATGCTCTTTCATTAAAAGCTATGAAAACACTCTAGCCTGAAAGACCATGTGGAACGTATTTAAAACAGTGGTGAACAGACCCTCATGGTGCTATTCTGCATTTTTAGTTTGCAAAAGGGAGTATCACTAGTCTTTCTCTCTGAAAGCAGTATCAGTTTTAAAAATCAGATCTTTGTCTTTTTAATCCTTTGCTCTCTTTGATGACACATTGCTGTTGCACATCCCATCAGGATGGAGTTAAATGCTTTCCCTACAAAGTGGAAGAGAAATACTATCTTTCTTTTCTTAAGTATGTTTAATGGAGAATATTTATGGATCCATCTTGTTCAGCAGGGTAGGCTAATTCTGAAGCACACTGGAATTTTCTCTTTTGGGATAAGCAATGCTTTTCTCCATTTTTTTCTGTTTTCCATTTTTCTTTTTATTCTACCTATTTGTCATCAAAATAATTTGCTTGAAGAACAGCGTTGTCCATAATTCCTCTCTTTCAACTCGAGTTCATTGTCAGATCTTATCCTGCTATTCCACTGTCACAAGAGCTTCTGTTACTATTTCTGAAAACAGGTTCTTGTACCGAATCAGTAATGCATAGCCTCCTGCCCCAAGAGGGGCTGTCTCACCTGGTGCCGCTGCCTGGGACAGTTGGTTGCTGTGGGCAGTGAAGTGACCATGACCTTGCTGTGTACCTGGCCAAGGCCAGCCAGCTGAATGCTGCCGCTGCCCAGTGAGTTGGCTTCTGCTGGCAAGCAGGAATATTTGCTCTCATCTACAGAAGTTGCTGTCACAGTTCCCGGCATCGCTTCCAGTGGCAGCATGTAGGTTTAGTACTCTACTAATAATGAAAACATGCAAAGTATAAAAGCTGCATGCATTTTAGTCGTTTCCTAGTAATTGTGTTGCAAAGATTTTTCACCTCTTTCAAAAGCAAGTTGAAATAAGCTCTTTTTTAGGAGTTGCTGAATATTACAAATCCAGAACGTATATGATGGTCCCAATAATGGAATGATTCAGGTCAGAGCTCGAACTCCTGGAAATTATTTCCGTCACCAGCTACTGTGTACACAAGTGTGAGAAAAAGAGTAATACCTTTGTCACAGAGCGCGGAAATATACACAGGAATTGGACAGACGGGAATGCATAAGAGGGTCCTCAAGGTTATTATCCAAATCTTGGCCTCGAAAGTTTGTATTTCTTCACAGAAGCCGACAGCAAAGAGATTTCATATGGGTTTCTATCATGACAGCTGCTACGCTTGTGGTTTCATTTTGTGAAGCCTTGCCATTTTGAACAATACCTTATTTTTTGGTTCTTAAAGTTTTACTCAACAGTGTATATTTAAGGAGTTGTTCAGCTTTTTGTATGAACTGTGCCATTCCCAGAGGAGAAGAGTTGGCTGGTATATCAACACCATATGTATTACTTCTGCTGATTCATTAGATCTAAAATAGTTCAGGTGTTCGAGTAACACTTCTCACTGCTAATGGGTGTATGTTCTGGAACCTAGTCTGAAAGAGAATCATCTGAGAACTTTGATATGTATTTTGGGGATTGCTTCGTAGAGTCCCCTAACCTTTTCCCATTTTCTATGTTTAAAAAACAAGCCACGCACTTTTTAAAATTAATTACCGAAGTCAGATTTCTCCCCCCTGCCCCAAGTTATTCAATACCTGTTATTTTTGTTAATGTTATTCTGGTTTAGTAATCAGATTCAAGAGTTCCTAAATCATATATCCAAATAAATTATTTTCATCTTTGGGGCTAGTGGCATAGCATTTAGTTGTTCTATTGCAGAATCATAAACTGTAGAAACTGAGTCCATAGTACTTCAGTGTATTTACCACTGCAACTTTTATGGCTGCATATTTGAATGTTTATGCTAATTATGTGATATACTTTGGCATATTGACAACAAAGTGTCACCTAAGAGAAAAATGAATAGGTGTAGAATGAAACTGACAGACATTTCCTAGCTATGTGATACAGTTGTATGTGTCTTTACTGCACTTAGGTGGTTTACCTTCACTGTTGCTACTAGATGTTTGACCAGAATCTATACTCTGAGGACAATGAAACTTCTAATATTTGGTCTCTGTTCAAAATCTACCCTCTTTTTTTTTTTTTTTTTTCTTGTGTAAGGGTTATCTTTCATCCTAAGAGAGTTTTTTATGACACTTCCTCTGACATTTAAAGAGCAGTCTTATTCCCTAATTTCCATTGTATTGCAATCCTTATGTAAGCCAAGCTGGTTTTGTTGCTAATATAAACAAGCGTTCCATTCCCTGAAATTCCTAGCATCCTTTTCCTGTTCTTGTGCCAACTTGAATCATATTTCTTGCAAATGGATCAGCAGATTTGCATGTAGCAGTTCTGATGAGGTCTTACTGGTATCCAGTGTTGTGGCTTGCAAAGTGTTCCAGCAATTTAATAGCTGGGTTCCTGCTCTTGTCCTGATGAGTCCCTTTCTCTAAAGTAGTAAAACTTGCATCATCTGTGTAATCAGTGTTTGTCTTCTCATCCCCTAGCAATTTGAACGTATTATTTTTTTTTTTCTTCTCTGTTTGGGAAAAAGAGCAGAGGTATCAAAGGTAATTTCTTTCCTGCTTATTTCGAGTGCAGGATTTACCACTCCCTGTAAATCCTTGACTAAATGAAAAGCTGCAGAATGAGCTGACATAGTATCTGACAGAAAGAGTCCATATAAGAAAGAGAAGTCGTAAATGGTTCAGTCTTACCTGGACCGCACAAGTGTGTGCACACAGGTGCACAATCCATTAAGAACCATACTTAAATCAGTTCATTATTTTTTCAAGTCTTAGTTTCTCTACTTCTTGAAGAAAATTACTTATTCACTCAACAGTATGAAAGATCTGTTTTCCTCCTTTGATTGCCATACAAGTTCTCAGATATTTTGCTTGTTTTCCTGATCTTTCTTAAAGAAATGTCAAGCTCTTGCCATTCAAGTCCTGAACTCTTAAGTAAGGTTTCATTGTTTTTTTTTCTTACATGTTATTGTGTGGGAGCTCTAGTCCAACAGACCATTTACATGTGCTTAGCTTTGCATCTGTGATACATCTGTTGTCTTCCATGGGACTACTCAGGTATTTAAAAGTGATTGAATTTGTTTACCCTGTTCCAGGATCAGAAGATAAAAAGTATTGCATCTGCCTCAAAATTGCATGGAAGAAGGAAGTTTACAGAATATGGAAAAAGGGACAGGCTGCTTGGGAGGAATATGGGGACACTGTCAGGGTATGCAGGCATGTGGTGAGGAAGGCTAAGGTCCACTTGGAATTATCTGGGATGTCAAGGACAACAAGAAGGGCTTCTTCATCAGTAGCAAAAGGAAGACCAGGGAAAATGTGGGCCCACTGCTGAATGAGGTGGATGCCCTGGTGATGGAAGATGCAGAAAAGGTGGAGTTACTGAATGCCTTCTTTGCTTCGGTCTTTACTGCTAAGGCCAACCCTCAGGAATCCCAGACCCCAAAGGTAGGAGAGACGGTCTAGAGAAAGGAAGACTTTCGCTTGGTTGAGGAGGATCGGGTTAGAGATCCTATTTAGGCAAACTGGACACCCACAAATCCATGGGCCCTGATGGGATGCACCCACAAGTACTGAGGGAGCTGGTAGATGTTATTGCTAAGCTACTCTCCCTCATCTTTGAAAGGTCATGGAGAACAGGAGAGGTGCCTGAGGACTGGAGGAAAGCCATTGTCACTCCAGTCTTCAAAAAGGGTAAGAAGGAGGACCCAGGAAACTACAGGCCCATCAGCCTCACCTCTATCCCTGGAAAGGTGGTGGAACAGCTCATTCTGGATGTCATCTCTAAGCATGTGGAGGAAAGAAAGGTTATCAGGAGTAGTCAACATGGATTCAGCAAGGGGAAATCATGCTTGACCAATCTGATAGCCTTCTATGATGGCATGACTGGCTGGGTAGATGAGGGTAGAGCAGGGGGTGTTGTCTACTTTGACTTCAGTAAAGCTTTTGACACTGTCTCCCATAACATCCTCATAGGTAAGCTGAGGGAGTGTGGTTTGGATGAGTGGACAGTGAGATGGATTGAGAAGTGGCTGAATGGCAGAGCTCGGAGGGTTGTGATCAGCAGCACAGAGTCTAGTTGGAGGCCTGTAGCTAGCGGTATTCCCCAAGGTTCAGTACTGGGTCCAGTCTTGTTCAACTTATTCATCAGTGACCTGGATGAAGGGACAGAGTGTACCCTCAGCAAGTTTGCTGATGATACAAAACTGGGAGGAGTGGCTGATACATCAGAAGGCTGTGCTACCATTCAGTGAGACCTGAACAGGTTGGAGAGTTGGGTGGAGAGGAACTTAATGAGGTTCAACAAAGGCAAATGTAGGGTCCTGGACCTAGGGAGGAATAACCCCATGCACCAGTACAGGTTAGGGGGTTGACCTGTTGGAAGGCAGCTCTGCGGAGAAGAACCTGGGAGTCCTGGTGGACAACAAGTTGACCATGAGCCAGCAATGTGCCCTTGCAGCCGAGGTGGCCACTCGTATCCTGGGGTGCATTAGGAAGAGTGTGGCCAGCAGGTTGAGGGAGGCTATCCTCCCCCTCTACTCTGCCCTGGTGAGGCCCCATCGGGAGTACTGTGTCCAGTTCTGGGCTCCCCAGTTCAAGAAAGACAAGGAACTACTGGAGAGAGTCCACTGGAGGGCTACGAAGATGATTAGGGGACTGGAGCATCTCTCTTATGAGGAAAGGCTGAGAGAGCTGGGTCTGTTTAGCCTGGAGAAGAGGAAACTGAGAGGGGATCTTATCAATGCTTACAAGTAACTTAAAGCTGGGTGTCAGGAGGATGGGGCCAGAATCTTTTCAGTGGTGCCCAGTGGCAGGATAAGGGGCAACAGGCCCAAACTGAAACACGTGAAGTTCTATCTGAATCTGAGGAAAAACTTCTTTACTTTGACGGTGACAGAACACTGGAACAGGCTGCCCAGAGAGGTTGTGGAGTGTCCTCTGGAGATATTCAAAGCCCACCTGGACACCTGTGCAACCTGCTCTATGCGAACCTGCTTTAGCAGGGGGTTTGGACTAGATGATCTCCAGAGGACCCTTCCAACCCCAACCATTCTGTGATTATGTGATTTCTGTTCACATTTTATATTTTCTTAAATGGGCAAAAGCTAATCCATTGATCACCTCAGTGGAGTAATGAGAATAATGACCTATGCTTTCTGGTTTTTTGGGCTTTGTTTTGTTTTGGGGGTGTTGGTTTTTTTTTTGGGGGGTGGGGGGTTCTTTTATTACTCTTGTTGATACTTAGGATGGTATCATTACTTCTATACGTGAAAGCAACAGACACTTGGATACTAAATGTGTATGCTTCAAAGCAGTTTAGGGTCAGCCGAATTGTTAGTCTAAACAAATGACTATTAAACAGATACATACTTTGCTAAAAGTAGCTTACTAGCTGTTCTTTTAGAAGTGATGGGGTGTTAAAACCCGTAGTTAATATACAATAGTATTGCTGCAATAGAAACTGTATCTATTGAGTCCTTTGCACATTCTGGCACTTTTCAAGATGATCTTCTGAAAGCACACTAAGCATTTGCTGCATTTCCAAAAAAACTGTCTTTGAGCTACATCTCTCTTGACAAATTCCATTTGTGTGTGAGACTGCATTGACTTACCAGCCCTACAGAGACTTGGTTTTCCCCCTGGAATTTCTGAATGAATGAAAAACACAGGTGACACTTTTGTTTGGGTTTTTCTTTTTTTTTTTCCCCCCATCTTTTACTCTAATAAATAGATCAGTATGTAAAGTCCACTTTGAGTATATTGGAAAAGCAGTCTAATTAAAGAAGTCAAGCTATTTACTGAAATGTGATTGAAGCTGTTTCCTTGAAGAACAGACAAAAGGAGTTATTTTTGGTCTTAGGAAAACAAGCAGTGCGTTAGGCTGGCAATTTTACAGAAGTGAAGTTTGTGAACAATAGTATTACAAGAATTCCTCTTACAAGACTAGCATTAAGACATGTTAGCACATACGTCTTTCATGGATATTGGAATGCTTAGGGAATGTTTTAAGCATAAATGTAAAATCAGTGTTTTAGATTTGCCATGGTGATAATAGTATTGCAAGATCTGTGCCTTACTGTCTTACTGAGGGGAAAGTGGACTAAAAGTATAGCCCAGTTTCTCAATTATTTTAGATTTAAAAATACATACAGTGTCCTTCAAGTGGTTTTATTTTTTACTCTTAGCATTCCTTTGTATTCTTTATTCTTATTTGTATGTTTAAATGATATTAAAGATATTAAAAGCTGGATTGTTGAGAAACATGAATTTACCTTACCTTTATGAAGCTCTTACATTCAGAAATAAAGCCTTTCTTTAATATCCATACAAATCAAGGTCACTTTTTTCCTAATTTCTAACATTTAAATTGGCTTTCACTCTGCTTTTCAGCATGTTGCAGGTCCCATGATTCTCCTGAGATACTATGTTTTATTTAAATCTGAACTGAGGCTAGAAGGCAAAACTATAATTTAATTTTATTGTGTAACATTATAAGAAGCTGAAGCAGACTGAGTAGATGAAGTACTATTGCTGCTTGTTCCTGAAAAAGATATCTCTTTGGTTCTGAAGAGAAAGATACAAGGGGTTGCAAATCCAAAGAAGTTCACCTGTGCGAAAGGAATGGTGTGAGTGATTGGTGTCTGTTATCATTTAACTTTTCCCTAGACACTGACTGCCTTTCTAAGGATGTTTCATGAGAAGGGCTGTAAGTATTGTGATAGACAAAATGAAAATGGACGAGAGCCAAGAACTCCTACTAAAAGTGTCCCCTGCCCACGTGCGGAAATGCTTGTTTCTGTTCAGCCTTAATTCCTCTGGAATCCCCTTTGCGATTCTCCTGAGCAGCTGCAGAGGTGCGTGGCTGATGGCAGCAGCCTTTGGCTGCAATCCTGCTGCCTAGGAAGATGTCTGACTTCATCAGATAAAACAGGAGGGGCAGTATTTCATAAATACAATTCTGTTCCTGCGTCAGCAAGCCTGAATGTCCCCTTCTGTACAATTCCTTACTCTTCCTTGCCCATTCAGCACTCCCAAGCCTCCACTGAGTAAACTCACGCACTGGGATTTTCATCTTTCTCCAAGCCACATGGTGCTGTGTGTTGCTATAATGAAGTAATAAATGATGAATTAAATCCTTTTGCATGGAAGCTTTTTAATAAAAGTGAATTTTAGACCGTGGCTATCATGCGGGAATGGAGTGACTGTATCTCCTGGAGATCACAGGAGAGTAATATAGAAATATAGACAGGACAGTAGGGATGGCTGAAAATAGGCAACTTTGCTTATATCTTAGGAAGATGGTATCATGGAAGTAAAAGGGAAGTATTCTGGGAGCAGAAAAATTTCCCCAAATTGGATGAAAGAACAAGGGAGGGCGAAACAATCAGCATTTCCTTAGCGAATTACATTTTGATGAGAAATTTTGCATTTTTATCAGTGTGGCTTGTGTGACTTACAAAAGGGCAGTAATCTTTGAGAGATGAGATTCAGTAGACACCATGTTGTGTAATTTTTTTCTAGAATTGTGCCACTTGTGCTGACCAAGTGGCAATCTGCTTTCCCTAATGTCATTTTATAATGGTAATGATAAAAGTTTTCTGGAAACTCTACAAAAGTTATAGTTTGGATGAAAGTGCCATATTTTACAGGAATTATTCTTCCTTATAAATCTCATTTGGAAGTTCAAGGATGCTGCATCCTGCTGAGCCATTGGGTGTTTCTATTTTCAGTACTTTGTGTGCTACTTGAGTCATATTGATTTCCAAATAGTATAAAATTGTACAAAACAGGAAGAGTGTAATAGCCTTATACAGTAGCTGAGATGTTTTTTCCCCCTAATTAAAGTATTTATTAAAATTGAACAGGAATAGCTCAATGTAATAAGAAGCTGCATTTTCTCTGTTTGCAACCCAAGCTACTGTCTGAACTGATTCCAGTTGTTTCTTGTTATTGTTCAAGTGTAAGCTTTATCCACTGTGGAAGAAAAGTAAGGGAGAAACTTTCTTTTAATGTCCTCTCAAAAGGTAAGCACGTACAATTTGTGAAGGTCAGAAGAGATGAAGTCTAACAATAACAAATTGTTGAAGAAAGAATGATTTTCCTTGTGCCTGTGTTATCATTCTGATTTATTTATCTGCGTTTCATTACAATAATTAATACTCTAGAACACTAACTTGCTATAATTAAGCTGCTTTTTGTTTCACTTACCCTGAGTGATCTAAAATATGAAACTTGGATAGACTTGTGGTTGTGAAATTGCTGGCAGTTCATATTAACTTTTTTTTTAAGTGAGGATGCCTGCAATATTTTTACTTTTGAAGTAAGTTGAGAAATATGGCAGCAGTTTTTTCTGCTTCTAATATATACAGGTACCACAATACTTCCCTTTTTCTTATGCAAAAAACCCACAGAGTACCTGTTTGGTTCCTCTCTGGAGGTTTTTAAGTTCTGAGACTTGATGGTTCCACGTAGCTGGTCACTTCCTAAGAGCGATCAACAGTCTGCCAGATTTCCTGCACAGACATTAACTTGTCTGGTGGAAAGCATCCAGTAGGATTTATTTTTGTGCTCTTAAGAGACTTTATTCATTTCTTCCCCTCATACATGCCTGTGCCGTTCTCTGAAGGACAGGGACAAATGTCAGAGCCTGAAGTCAGCACCATCAGTGTGCACCTCCCTCCCGTAGTGCAGAAAGCCTGCCTTCTGCTGGTTGCATGACCCCACACTGGGAGGGAGGGCTGGGATCACACACGGTGCTCTGTGTTTTGGCTAATAGCATTTTTACAAACGTCCACTCAGCCTCTGGTTTTCATGTACAGCTTGTACACCGAGTCACATGTGTTAGACAGGCATTTCAGATGTGAAGATGTGCACCTGAAGGCACTGGCTGTTAGCAGTTTAGGTCCCACAGACATACCCTTTATTACTACTGGTGAAATTCTTGGTTTAAAGAAGGAAGATATCAGCGAAAAGGTTATATTTGTCAATATAAAGGCTTTATTAATCTGGGTGGTGCAGGATGTTTTGGACCTTGTCCAAGCCTTGATAAGATGACTGGGTTATTTCTGTAGTTCCTTGTAAACCTTAACAGTAGTGGCTTATATACAGGCAAATCTCAGTATAACTTCAAGTATGGGTAACTGTTAAGCAGTTTGCCCAAAACTGCATAATAAACTTTCAACAGCATAATATGAAGTTGGAATTTCCCAAGGCCTAAGTCCTGCCTCTGTCCATCTTCCTCTCATACTGCTGGTTCCCGCTCTTTATAAATACTGCCTTATAAATACAGCCTTGTTCCAAACTGGTCCTTTGCTGTTCTTGCATCCTCTGCTCTTCACTTCCACATATCTTTACTAAGCTCCGCCTTTCTGGGAAGATACCTCAGGAGTGTGAACTAGGCTGTGCTGAAGAACAGAGAAATGGGAGGATGATGTAAGTGCAATGAAAGGAGTAATTAGAGCATTCTGTATTCAGAATATCTCCTCAAAGAATCCAAATAAATGGATAGAAGGATTAGGCCTGTGAATTAAGGGCCTGCCAGGAAATTTGTTGCTTTGAAGACCAAGGAAATAAATGAATAAAAGCTTCACTAACATGGGGTTAAGATTATTCACTGGTGCTCTGTAGTCTTTGAGCCTCCAGAAAGTGCATGATTTAATGCGTTCAGCTTCCACTGCGGGATTTTAATTCTGCTTTTCTGGAATGATTCCTCACTGTATCTTCACATGGTCTTGCACAGCCTCTACAGGTGCCCCGACAGCTCTGGGCACAGAACACCTAGGCTCTGTAGGGCAAAGCCCTAACACGTCCTTCTTTTCCTGGCAAAATTTGGTTTTTTAAATAGGTATGGCAAGCAGGGGCTTTTCCCAGCGCTGAGCTTACTCTTCACAAATTACACCAGACTTGCCTGGGGTTTCATTCTGAGATGCTCCTTTCACTTACCCCTCACTACACTTTCAGGATTCATTGTCATATATGCCAGTAGGCTATTAGTAATTCCATGACACGAAGGCATTTTTGTTCATCTCTAGGGAACCTTTGTAGCTGAATCATTCCCACACAATCAATTCAGTTCAGCCCTGAAAGGAGGCATTCTTGATTCCTTGGGATAAATATATACTCTTTTCAAATCACAAGATGCAGCTCTTCCAGGCTGCTCTCACTAATAACTCCACTGGTCGCCACACTGAGCATTAACATAGTGAATGCAGCTGGAGTGTTTGCAAATATGTGCCGGAATGTAAATGTGTGAATACAGCATAAACAATAACACATTGTTCTAGTTCATTCACATATCTATTCATGTATCTTGTAGCAATTTTCAGGCCCCTGAGAACCATCATCTAGTCCGGCCTCTTGGCTATCCTTCCTGTATGGGTTTCTCAGACAGTAGCTTTCTTCAGGAGTTCATCTTCGAGCTCCAAAGAAATCAAAAGATGGACAACCTCTACTAATTGCAGAGGTTTTCCTATCTGTGAGCGCTTGTCACTGAACCATTCCCAGGGACTGCTGGCAGTTCCCTGACTTCATAACCAAGGTCACATTGCAGAGGTAGTAAGTACATTATTTTTCATAGCTTAAGGCACAATCTAAAAGCATGTGAGACACTGCTGGCACACTCCAACTGCACTAAGTAAGCTTTGGGACATTCAAAACATATAGTGTTAAAGAGTGAGTTTTTTCCGTATTTTTTTCCATCTTTACTTTTCATAGGAAAACTTGGAAGAGACCACTAGGATTCTTTGAATAAAGCTTTTAGGTCTAGGTGTAAAATTGCTGAACTTTTCTTGCTTCATTCCTGTGTACAAGGCTCAGCAAGTCCTTACAGGCTGTAATTCATATGAAGAAGTATCTAGGAAGGAGTTAGCACATGAGGTGCGTTAAGGGGAAATCTTAAGAATAGCCAATTGAGGAAGAATACTTTTGCTGAACTTGAATTTTGAGTACTTGGTAATGCCAAAACATAACAAGGGTTTGAATATTAACTTCTGGACTGTGTTTTTCCAGAGTCTCAGATATGCCCTTCCTCTGTTCATTTTCTGTATGTGATTGAGCTGTGCTTTGGGACAGCCATAGTCTCTAAAGCTTTACTATTTTGTATTACTTTATCCGTGGTACTTTGCTGGCTTATTATGAGGACAGCGCTTGCCAATGCTCTCTATTAACTTACATAGTTATCCTTACAAACAGTAATTGATCTTTTGGTGAATTTAAATATCCTCTTCCAAGGCATGCTGGGAGATTTTTTTCTGTAGCTGAGTGATAATCTTCTTTATTATATTTACAACTTTTAACAAAGCTCTGGTTTCTCAGCTAATTAAATTGTGTGGGTTTTCTTTCTTTTTTTCTTTTGATAGAAATTTTTTCATCTTTAATGCTTTTTCACCTCTTGAGATATTTTGAAAATTAAAATGATAATATGAAAAAGCCACAAGAAATATGTTATCCAGTCTTGGTTTAGACATTTGTAATGGATTCTTGAGCCTCAAGTGAGAATATATCAAGAAAAGTTTAATTCACTTAACCAGAAAGACGAAGGAAGTTTGTTCAGCATTATATTTCATTTTGACACAATTCTATTCACATTTTAATAGAATTAACTCATGATCTATGTACCCATGAGTTAAGATTGTATTAATTTCCACTTCTTTATTCCATTTGCTGCATTTCAAATACAACATTTTAAGAACAGCTGTTGAGGGGTGCTACATCATGCTCCTGTTCTGTTATCCCCGGAATGCTGCAATGTAGATTGCATTAGTAGAACTTAGTTTATTTGAAATATTGTCTGAATATATTATTTTTAGTAGCATATATGTGTTTCAGAACATGTAATATTTATACATTCTTTTAAGTCATTGCAGTGATCTATACTGTCAAGCTGGGTCGAGTCAGCAGAAGTTTTTTTCAAACTTGTTCTGGGACCCGCAAATACATATACGCTATGTTTTCTTCTTGAGCAGACAGGGGGTTTTTTTGGTTATATAAAAAACCAAAAATGCACAGGAAACGCTGTTTTTCCTAGTGCAAACATGAGTTCTGTCTCACTAACTTCAATATTCTTATAATGATCGGTTCTACATGGATTCACTAATCTGAATGCTTTCTTCAACAAAATGAACCAAAGCATTTTAATTAATAGGCTTTAGGACTTTTCAGTATTCTGTCCTCCAAGTTATAAAGTGGAAGGTTTTTGCTGGACTTTCTTTAATTAGGAAAATTAATTTTTTCTTAATCTTACAACACATTTCTCCTGTGAGATACTGTGCAATGCCATTTTTTACTGCGGATAAATGAAATATTCTAGAAATGTGTTAGTTAGACTCATTTTGCTCTGTCAAGCTAAATACTTTGAACATGTCAGTATGCTCTTTGCTCTCCTTGATGCTCGATATTTTGAGGACACCTAAGTCAGCCATGAGCTTCACAAAGTAGAGACATTTGGGGGGAGGGGGGTGTTCTATGTTGGGCAGGGCATCAAGTTTTGGTTCAAGCAAGTGGAACGCTTGTATTTTAAGGGTTGAATTTTTCTTTTTTTTTTTGTTAAATGAATTATTACAAGAGCTGGCTAAACAGTAAAAGGATGAAGGGATTCCCTTTCTGGAAGTTGTGTTTGAGAAATTTAAGGGGAAGATGGGAGCTTTACAAGTTGGAGCGAAGTCTGCTTTTGTTGGAACTGGTGGAATAAGATTTTTTTGGTGAGCAGCATTACTAAGGGACAGCAAATAGTTACACTGTATTAGAGGCAGGGTGCCAGAAAGTGGACTTTTATGTATATGGTCAAAACTATATTGATGAAAGCTAAAGTATGGTAGAAAAGAAGGGACCCAATATTGAAATGTTTGAGATAGGTTGCGCTTTGTCACTGCATTTGAGGTAAGTATGCTTGCTAAGGACAAGAATTCCTATGGTATAAATAGAAGTGTGTTGTAATTAGAGAGGCAAATGGTTCTTTGTGATGGCCCTGGACTCTACAGTTCATAGTAATAAATGTGCTGTTCTTGATCATATGACAGTGGTATGGTTCAAAAGTTTTTCACACCTGTCTTACAGAGTGGTTTCTTTTACAACTAGCTAGAATTAATTGTTCTTCTGCAACATTTCTTCTCTTTAGTGAAGGTGGGATTGAAAATACTCGAATGTTGAACCCAAAAAGAAATCAGTGTGAATCTGGTATCTGAATTCCTTCCAAAAGGAGTCTGAATATTCCTGTTCAGTGTCTGAAGAGGGTGGGACAAGCAGTGAAGGGACCACTGCTCCTGGTTTGGTTGTGGGTTTTGTTTTTTTTTTTAATTCTGGGTGATTAGGATATGAAGACTGTGTTATGACACAGGCTGTGCATAGGCTGCTGAGAGTAGCAGGCTGTATGGCTTGTGCGATAAGCAAGTGTACCTGTGTCTCAGGCACTGATCATACTTTGTAGAGTGTGTGGAAGTCTACTGATGGAGAGCATGCTGTGTCAGTGTGAACATGCACGATGCTTTAATGGTTGTATTTTTCCTTAGTTTTCTCAGAAAAAGAAGAAAGACTTTGTCCATTTTTACAGTCTTTATCCAGGAATATTTTTAGGAAAAATGTACTCTCTCTTCAGCTGTCATCTAGGCAGCATACAGGAATGTTCTCATCCATTTTATGGATTTAGAAGAAAAGGAACTGAAACTGAGGGAGACTTTGAATTTTAACACCGCAAAAATATTCAGCAGTTTTTAGTCAGTGTGTGCTTTTGAGCTGCTTTACTCAGTTTGATAAATTATTCACAGATGACTGCAAATTCTAGCCAGATTGCTTATTTAAATGCACCATTACTGGACACCTCACCAGCTTCTCATCCATTTCAGCACAGTGTACTCCTACTTCATTTCAAAGCTTATTTTACTTAAGAAACCAATTTATTTTTCCTGGTTTACTGGCTGTGCTCAGACAACGATTATTTTACTACTCTTTTAAACCCATTTATATGTTGCTCACATTGTAACAGATACAATGTTTGACTATAAGGCTTTTTTCCTGCTTATCTGGTCCATTTCATATGATAATGCCTAAAGTAATCTATTATTTAATGAATAGTTGTTTATTCATCAATTCTTAGATTTTACCCTTCAGATGTGGTTGCTGGATATTTCCTACAGAGTGGATCAAGATTTCTGGATACAACATGTCATATTTTATATAATGCCTTTTGCTATTGAAATGTTTTAACTGCAGTGTAAGTAAAAACAGACTGGATTTTGTGTCCAAAACCAAATTTTAATTGGCAGACTGGTTCCCTTGGGAGATACCACAGTTGTGGTTCAGTCTGCAGCACTGGAGAGTAGGAAAGTTACTTTATTACCTCTTCTTTTATATTATTTTTATATACTTACAAAACCCACCAGCAACACAAAAGAAAAACAAATACCATGCTTTGCCCTTTGCAACAGAAGACAGTTGTCTTTGCCAAGCAGGCTGAGGACTGTAGTAACTGCAAATCCTTGTTCAGGTCTAACAGTAGGTGTGGGAAAATCACTTACAGATAGGGGTCTTGGTTTCTTGCCAAGGAACATATCAGACTTAGAGATAACCTGGATGACTTTGTACCCTACCCTGTATGACAGAGGAGCAGATGTTTGGCCAGCTGCCACCCAGAAGCACTGGTAGCCTTGAGGATCTGGCTGGCCACCAGACAGCCTGTTGGCAAGATCTTGGAAGCTGAAGCTTCCAGTAGCCCCTGATGGTGCTGCTATTAGGCCTGGAGCTCAGAAACCTCAAAATCTTCATTGTTCATCACCCAGGGATGGCACTGGTTTGGAAATCCCAAACTGTTGGTGTCCTGGTACTTACGCTCTGTACCAGCCCTCTGGATGGACAGATTGGTGAAAAATGGGAGAGCCTCATTGGCCTTGTGTCCTTGACAGTCTTTAGGACCGGGGAGGCAGGCAGAGGAGCTGCCAGAAAAGCAGAGAGGTGTCTAGCTAAGCTTTTGTTAGAATTAAAATTTTCTGCAGGAACACGTCAAATTCGGCATTTTCTAGCAGAAAGTTGATATACTGGAGCAATCTTAACCAGCTTTATTAAAAACTTAAGTTCTTTCAGCATGAAGAAGAAAAAAAAATTGAGGAGGTTGGAAGTTGGTGATAGCTCCTTTGCATCTGTGCAGCTATGATACTGTTCTGGTGAAGTCTAGATTAGGTCAGAAATCTGAAACAACCAGAATATCCAGAAAAAAGTAAGGGTTTGGGTGTTTGGTTCCCAAGAAGGAGCTTGAAACAGTATAAAAGGTTTGGCAGTTCATTTAGGAATTTTTTGAAAATTTGAGGGAGAAGAAAGATAGGAGGTTGTGCATAATTTCTTAGCCTCTTCACATTTTAATCCTGATTTACCCTGTGGCAGATCACAACAGCAGTTTAGAAGGTGGTGTGCCACCCAAGAGGTTTTGCCCGTATTTAGCAGTTGAGATCTGAAACATTTTTCATGCTTACATTTTTATTCCTGAATATTTGTTCAACTTCTGAGCTCCTGGTTTTAAGTTTTTTAAAAATTACAGAGTTTAATAATAAAAATTTGATCTCAATTAATTATTTGTGTTTTAATTACTGGCATACCAGAGAAGGGGAGAATAGTTTGTGCTGTATCCATATACATTGTAAAGCTTAATGAGACCTACTTGCAATTGAAGCATGATTATGGCACATGTTCCTGACTGAATTTTTACGATTACCTGGAGCAGAACTGTTATCTTTGTGTAATATTAATTAAATGGTATATCCCAAAGCACATAACAGTGAACAAATAAAAACCCAAGTGGATTGCTACTCTCATTAGATTATCTCCCTTTCTTTCTCCTCCCCTGTCTGCCTAGAATTGATATTTCTATTTGGAAATGCCAGATCCCAAAGTGAATGTCTTGAAAAGTGAGTTCTGTAATGTGGTAAAACAGATTTATTGTTCAAAGAAGGAAAGATGGCCAAGGAGGAGGAGGAAAAGGCAGGTGGCCAGAGAGCAGAGGCCCCTTTCCTGTTCTGCTTCATCCTTTTTGTGCGTCTCTGTGCAAGTCCAGTAACTTTTTAGTACTAAGAACATGTTGGTCTAATACTACATCATTAATTGTCCTATGAGTTGAGGTGATTATGTAAACATCCACATCTAGGGATTAAGAATACAGTAAATTTTGATTTAGAATGGACGATATTGAAATGTCAACTATATAAAAGTAAAAATAATAATAAAAGATCTTGTAAATCTTTCACCAGCAACTGCAAATTAAACATCCTGACCATTTCAAGGCATGTTCAGGGTTTTGAAACTGAATTGTTCTCACATGCTGGTACTGTTCCTTTCTTCTGTATCAAATCTATAATGTGTATTTTACACACATTGCTTCTTTTGCATCTGTTATTCTCAATAGAAAGCTCCTTGTAAGTAGTGTATAAAGCTAGGCATTTCTTCTAGTGGTTCCACATAGTGTTAGCTCTTGCCCTGTGCTTAGGAACACTGCTCCTTTCCAAATATTTTTGAATGCACAATGTCCCTTTTATTTTTCATCCTTTAAAATAAGTTATTCAGGCTTGATCCTAAGCTGTGGCTTCCATGAACCGCTTAGCTTGAATTTGCATAGTGTCTTTTTATTGCATTTTTCTTAGTGCTCGTCCTCCCAGATACGTGCATTTACTACTTACTCCATGTTTGTTCAAACAAACATGCACCTGACAAGAAATTCGCAGCAAGCTTTGTCATTGTTTTTATAGCTCCTCTTTCTTCTAAACAAAAAATGTAAAGATGCCAAAGATACTACTACGTTAGTTTTTTAAAAGTTTGCTTTTTAGAAATCATAATGTGCCTCAGTCAGTTTGCAAAGTGATTTTTGAAGAATGGGAAACTTTTCTTGCTATTTGAGGAAACTTTCATTAAAAACAATGAAACTTGTTTTCAGTCAAGTACAGATTATTTAGTTATATACAATTACTGGAGTGTGAAAGGTTCCTTCTACAAAATCTAAATTCAGCAATACAGTTAAAATGTTCTGTATATATCCGTTAGTAGAATGAAGGCACAAGAAGAAAATTAAAATTAGTTTCTGTTGTGTATCTGAAACAAGCACCAGAAGACTGCGTTTAAAGAAAAATTTGAATAAAGAAAGCTTCAGGGTTTTTTGGTACACAAGCAGTAGGCTGTAAGAGATGAGATCTTATGGAAACAGATACAAAGATGGGAGATTTTCAATTCAGACAAGAGCTGACAAAGAATGTTGTCTTTCTGTTGTGTGGAGATCAGTCCTATGGTGGTAGCAAAATTAAATGTTCTGCCTGTGTTCATTTAGCTACAGATTGGCCCTTTTGGGACTCAGCTGAAATGCAGGAATAAAACTGAAACTACCTCTCAGAGTTTTGAAGACTTTTTCTTTCCTCTGCACCCAAGAGACTTAAAGGAAGAAAAGTAAAACATAGATCAATGAACTCTTTTTTCAGTTATTTTACAAAACAATACAGATTGCAGAGAATGAATCATCTAATGATATTTTACTTCTTAAAAATTTAATGAAAGAGATTATTCTCTGAAGTAACCTGCTATGCCTGTTTCAACAGTGACAATATACAATATTCCGTGAAGCTATTTCTGACATCACTGAGTCTAACATGGTTTAGGATGTTTGATGGAAAATTAGGTGTAGGAGAGTTAGAGTACCCAATAATTTCAGGGATACTACAGTAAACTGAGAGTCTGTGCAGAGTGGATTTTTATCTTACCAGCTGTCATAAATACTAAAGCAAAATAAACAAATGGACTGTGTGACAATCTGATATGCTATTCTGTTGCTTCACAAATGTACAAGGCTGCTTCTGAGATTTTGTAGGTTTGATAAAGTTAAGGTACATGTTGCTATTTATGATGTGTTGGATGTAGAACTGAAAGCTTTATGTCATGTTGGGGCATATTATCAACAGCACTGCAGACAGTGGGCAGAGAGCAAGGCACATGGGAGGCTGCTTGCTTATTAAGTTTGGAGCTTCATGATTTTAAGATTCAAGGGAGGTTTATGGCACTCTCTGACCTTAGCTGTCAATATACAATGGATTTTTGGCTTATTTTTAATGTGGGTTAATATTTAGCGTGCTTTGAGAAACAAATATTCTCTAATACTTCTGAAAGTTGCTTTGTTCTAATATATCCAGTGATATAGTGCTCAGAAGTGACTTCTGATTTTGGGTGCATCACTCTTTGGATGAGAATTTAAGAATCTGGAACTGAAAGTGATACCTTGTGGTACTCTGTCATTGCTTTCATTAGATTGCTGTGTCATATAGCTCCTTCACAAAGTCTGTGATCTTATTATAAAATTAGTTCAGATTTTTGGCCCCATTACTTTGATGGGAAGACTCTTCCAAGGCTTCTCTGTCACAGTGTTTAGGAGCCTTCGTTTGAATTTGAGCTGAGTATTTGGCTAATTTTATGTCCGTTTGTTTTCATTCCAATGTTCCTTTACACTGACAGCTTTCTCTCTCAATAGCATTTAAACTCCTGTTCTATTTAGGCTCTGTAAGAAACTTAAGGAATCCTGGCAGTATAAAAGAATTTGGAGGGCTGATGTAAACCATCTTCAAGCATCTAAATCATTAATTATGTTTGATTTCTCTCTGCCTTTATACATGTCACTATTCTCTACATTTGGTGTATACAGAATGAAAGTTTTAGTGGTATACGATTATACCAGCGATGTAGTATTAAATACAAAGCGTTCAGTACTCTTTAGGATCTGTATTCCCTTTCTCTTTTTAGGTGCCCTGCACAGCTTCACGCTTGACGATACAGAATACTAAATATAGTATTTCTCTGCATATATGGGCACTAGATTTACAAAGACCATCCATGAAGGTTGCACGTCCTAAATATTCAAACTAGCTATTGCAATATAAGTCTGAAGTGATACTCAATGCAGTGGTAAAATTACTTATTTTACTTTTGAGGGAGCACTAAATTTTCCAACTAAGATGACGTCTATGTCATCATCACAGATTGCTGTTTGTTCAGTTCCTTTTATTTGGATGAATCTCAGAAAAATATGTATTATGCATGAACTCTGCAGATGCAATATGAAATCATAAGCTGTCCAAACGTTGAGCTGTTTTGTATTACCCAAATGCCAGTAAATTTGCAGTTACCAAATACCAAACTACTTCTGTACACAAGGACTAAGGCAATATGTGCATTCAGCAAGTTCTTTGTTTTCTTCATTACTGCAAAGACAAAAAGAAAAAAACAAAGCTGTCAATGAAGAAAAGTTTGCTAAACGAAGAGCAAAGATTGTTTCTGCAGGCTGTGTTTGAGATTGTTGCATAGGCAGCTGAGGAGACACAGCAAGATCTTCAACTAGAACTGTGCTGCTCTTGTGTTGAATTTTATAAGCATAACAGGCATGAGTCAGAATAAATTTAGAGAACTGTTAGCTAACAGTAACGATTGCGTAAGTATAGATACTGTTTCTGAAAATGCCGCAATAGATACTCAGGGAGAGAAAATCACTTTCAGCATCTTTAAATATTATCCTATATGTAGAATATATAAACTCCAACTAAGACTGAGAAATTTAAATAGTCTAGTCATTTGTTCTTTACATAAAAATTTTAGGTGCTCAGGTCCTGTAACAAACAAAAAAAACCCAATAAAAAAAACCCAACCCAGTAATAAAGTGTCCTTGATTGTGTTAAAAACATAAGGCATTTTAATGGGTACTGATGCTCTGTGTGCTATAAACAATATTTTGGATTAAATACTTTTATTTTGCTTTCAATAAATATGAATTTACTTTCTAAATTCAAAGAACTTGTTGCTTTGTTATTGAAAAATTTCTCTCCAACATTTTGGTAGAGGAAAGAAAAACGATCTGCAGTACATTCAATTTTGGGGTGGCTACGTGACAGTACTTCCTACCATGTGCTGGTGTATCAACTTTGTAATGATTAGAAAAGACTAAGCTATTACAAGAATGTAACATCTACATGCTACCAGAAAGTCTGCATTCTTCATGGATTTGAGAAGTTTACTCACATTACCCAGTTTACTCATTATGGATAAAAATATGTCAGCTGAACTGCTCTGAATTAAGCAGCTGTAACCAGTTTATATTCAGAAATCAGCTGGGTTTTTAACATAAGCGGATAAACAGTTGGCAACTATTGCTAGTCATTACCAGATTTGGCTAGATGGAAATCCTTTTTACATTAATCTAATGTGCTGTCACCTAAAGACATATGAACTTTTGAAGCTTATTTAGACATGTTTCAGCAGAGTCTAGGGTTTTTGTAGCAGGTTGCTGGGAGGTTTCTACAGTAGAGCAACAGGCTACATTTTTATGAAATAAGAGACTAAGCAGATGCATTGAAGTGATAACCTTGCATAGCGGTTTTGCACAAGGAAGGAAGAATATTTTACTGCCTAGAGATGAGGCAGGTGCTTTGGCAGCAAAAAAGAAATACCAATTACATCCTTTTTGAAGTCTGACTATGATTTTTAGTAGTTATTCCTGCTACTTAAATTTATTATTTTTACTATCAATTTAATAATAAGTTTATTAATAGTTAACACATTTGTTATTATCCATTATTTGATAGACAAATGAATGATTTGGTTCTTACATTTGCGAAGTGTAAGTGTAAAAGAAGTAATATGTACTTACTCTGAAGAAACTGTAATTGAATCACTTACTGCACTTTGTAATTCATAGAATCATAGAATCAGTCAGGTTGGAAAAGACCTTCAAGATCATCGAGTCCAACCATTAACCTATCACTGCCAAGCCCACTGCTAATCCATGTCGCTAAGTGCCGCATCTACACGTCTTTTAAATACCTCCAGGATGGTGAACCAACCACTTCCCTGGGCAGCCTGTTCCAATGCTTGACAACCCTTTTGGTGAAGAAATTTTTCCTAATATCCAATCTAAACCTTCCCTGGCACAACTTGAGGCCGCTTCCTCTTGTCATGTATCTGCACGGTGCAATCATTTTCTGGGACATCTCCCCACAGCCTGAGACAAGCATGTGGGCCTCAATTCCTGCTTGCTTACCAGACTTGCCCCTGTCCCCTCTGCCCTGATGGAGGCAGAGCTGTATGAGATTTATATGAGATATATGAGAAATTTTATTGCAGAGGCTCGCAATCCATGGCACAAGTCTAGGGAAGACATGCTCAGTGGAGGTGAGGAATTACCTTCACAGGTGCCTGTTGGAAAAGTGGTGGCTACCAGATAAAAGATAAGGTAAATGGATCTAGGAGGTCTGGAAGGAATATTTCCTCTCAATAAAAATGGAATAGTTAATTGCATTCAAGATTTAATTAAAAAATAAAAGCAAATAAAAATTGTGTTTACTTAAAAATAATGTACTGAAATGCCTAACTATAAAGGACAACAACCTTTTTGTAATAAAAGGGTGTTTCAGCTTTAGAAGTGGGAATGAAAAATTGAAGGAATCATCCAGGTGTTGAAAAAATAATTAAGAAAAGAATGGATGTTTGCGAGATGGTTGATGGTGAGTAGTAATTCTGTTTCATTACCAATGTAATTTCATAATAATAATAATTAAAAAAAAATCAGAATCAACATGTGATTCTTACTTTTAATAGTTGTATATTGTTTACAACTAAAAAGAAGGAAATCATGCTTTTCTAAAGTTGTATTTCCATTCTGAAGTTATATTTTGCCTATTTCTGGAGTTAAGCATCTTCTATTTAGTGAAAGGAAATAAGACTCCCAGATTGTGAGTTCTGTGTGTAGAGAAAACTGGATTCTTCAGTGAAGAGAAGCTGGGCTAAAGGTGGAGAAAAACTGAACTAATGGATAAGGTGCTGTGGGAGTTGAAGCAAATCCCTTATTCTTGCATTATAAAATACATCTTTCTAAAGATGAGTAGATAATATGTAGTAT
Organism: Pelecanus crispus; assembly: GCF_030463565.1. Lineage (NCBI taxonomy): Eukaryota > Metazoa > Chordata > Aves > Pelecaniformes > Pelecanidae > Pelecanus > Pelecanus crispus. The sequence goes on along the minus strand of NC_134676.1, from coordinate 69,307,780 downwards.
AACCTTTAAGTAGCATCTTAATATATTCCCCTCAATTTGACAATAGCATGACAATTAACAGATGGAGAGAGGGCATTTACTGAGATTAGCAATACAACTGTCATTGACTCATACTAACTTTATAAAGGGAGCTGATATATCAGGATGTGTTTTTTTTAATTGAAGCTGAAGTGTTGATACGTTCATATAAGAAGTAATAGTCCTTTGGAAAGCCTTGCCCAAAAATGTGGGTGCAAACATTTTAATGTAGGTTTAAGGGAAGATGGGACAAGTTTGTGAACAGAGGTCCATTGAAGGTTATTAGACAGATAAACCCACATGAGGCTCAACAAGTCCAGGCAGAGTCTGGGAGGGTGTTTGATGGGGATGGACATACATTGCTACCTCTAAAGTCATCGGTTTCAGAGTGCTCACAGTAAAACAGAAGAAATCTGAAAAGGAGATTTTTTTTTTTAGCTTCTTTTAAGGGAAGCTTTGCCTGCTCATTTCAGCTACCTTTCTCATTCCAGATCTTTGTTCCATAATTACTGGTGTTTCATCCGTTGTGTGACTTGCTTGAGAATTTATCAGGTGTTGTGTTTTGTGGTAGAATTAAACTGAAGGGCCAGTTGGGTCTATTACTTTAACGCTAAACAAAAATTGTAATGACGGAGTTTCCAAGTTTGTTTTGTCAGTTAAACAGACACTTATGCAAGGGTTCTTTCCATACTGGAGTTAGATTTGTTAAAAATGAATTAATGGTTGATGACTTCTGAAGGCCAAACACCCTGTTTCAAGAGGCAGTTGCAGGGACCTTTGACAACAATCCCAAAGTGTTTGAAATACTTAACTGCAAACAGATGAAGGGAGAAGAGAAAGTCTGAATAGAGGTTACTGATGGAAATTGATGGAATATAAACGGAGTTGAAGTTATGGACAGCAGAGTGTGACTTTTGTGCTTCCTTCTGGAGTGTTGAGGTGCTTTCAAGTTTGAGAAATTTTTAAAGAGAGTATGACTGTGGCTTTGGGATCTCCTTGGATTAGGAGCGGAGTCTAGCATTAAGTATGCCTGTGTTTTCCAGATCCTTTGATTTTGTGGTATTGCAACAGAAAATAGCTTCCTTCTCCAAGGTTGTATCTCTGACTTCCATGGCAATACTAGGTATTCCTATAAGCATACTTTAAAGTCTCTTGTGAAGTCATTTGTAACACAGGAAAAAACTGCATTTTGTATCTTAGATTTCTTTAATAATTTTTTCCCTACTTAATTTATTTTTCTGTCTTCTGCCAGTTCTTCTTCTTGGGCAGAACAAATACAGGTTTGTGTTTTAAAAATAATACTACTTGTTTTCTCACGGCTGCATAAAATATGTACGTCACAATTGCTACAAAAGTAGGTTGGGGCAAAAGGTTTGCATATTGAGAAAATTCATATTGTCAGTCAGCTTGCTGTACAGGTATGTGACCTGCTCGTGTTAAGACTGGCATTCTGATTCCATGCTAATAGCCCCATTGTTATTAATATATGCTGGTTGGTTCTGACCTGCTTTGTTTAGAATGCATGTTGGTTTTTAATGTGCATGACATTTAAGGGTTATGGATTAAAAAATTAAATTTTCCAAAATAAAAAATATCTCATACATTTTTAATAGGGCTTACAAAAGAGCTACTCTACATTTTCCCTCTAGCAACATGGTACAGTACCGAATTAAGTGTCAGTAGTTGTGTGGCCATGTAAGATTTAATATTCTGGGCAAAGATATTAATTGTCTTTTGGAATGGACAGATGGATTTGCCTAAAACCTGCTTGTTAATTAATTGGATTTTTTGAAAAACAAGTGATTTTCAAATGAGATTTCAGACTTTTAATTCTTTGATAGAAACATGTTTACATTGTAGGCATGTCTTTTTTTTTCTAGAAGTATATAAAGAGGTCTACAAGAAAACATTACTTTGTGTGATTTATACATCTTCTATTGGAGTGTGAAAGTAGAACCTAGGTAGCGTAGAAATTCAAATCATCTCTCATGCAAAACATGTCCAAGCTTGGATTGAAAATAAATAAAAATATCTCAAGAGTCAAGCTGTTACTGCTTTTCACTGCAACATGAGGGAACTGAATTTACCACTCATTTATACAAATCTGCACTTTAGTCCTAATAAAAAAATACAAATTGCCACTACGAAATTATGTATGAGGCAAGTTACCACTCTTACAGTCTCCTAAGCTTTTTCAGAAGTGCCACTTTTAAAACTTCAGCTTTTAGTGTTGGGGATCAAGAGGAAAATGAAGTCAGCAGAAGCGCTTGCAAGACATTTAATCTTTCATGAAAAGGAGAACTGAACACCGGAGCTGTGCCTAGGTAAACGTATCAAGAAAGCATTAGGCTGTGTAGCCAATCTAATCTCATGCTGTGCTATAGATGATGCACAAACCTGTGAACAAAGGTACTATATATTTGGTAAATTCTCAGGGATGCTGGAAAGCTCAAATATATGTATTTTTGTAGACTTCCATTTACCACTGCAGCTCTTTCAGTCTACACTAATGTAGGATTAATTCAATGCATACATTAAAAGCTCTTACTTTTCCCCTGCTCCATTCTTCCCTTTCGTCCACTGAAATATATCTTAAACATATAAAAGTCTTTTGTTGCTAATCATTTACATAAAGTGTATATGCCCATGGGCATGTTTCATTTTTGTTAAAAAGGAAAATCTCTAAAATCAGTTTACTTATTTCAGGTGCCTTTTTCCTCCCTGTTATTCAAAAGAGCTTGAATTGAAAAAAAAAAATACTTAAAAGGACAGAATACAAGATTTTAAATAATGAATGCTGCATATGTGCACCCAATATTTACCCACAGGTTTTAGGACAAGTTTTTTCCTTTGATATTAGATTTTTCTACATTACAGTAGTGTGGAAGGAACCATTTCTGATACAGGAATGATACAGCAATGAATAGGCTCTCTGATAAGGGACCAAAAAAGAAATAAATTAAAAAGCCCAAATAATAATATGTTCACTGCAATTCTCTGAAAAACAGCTACAAAAAAGCCCAAATAATAAAACATTCACTGCAGTTCACTGAAAAGTAGCTATACTGGCAAAAATATTGGGCATACTTTGAGACTTTAACATCAAGTGAATGAGAGGTGTATAGACTCTCAAAATTGCTTTACTTAGTTGAAGGCTTTAAATAAACTTATTGCACTGATGGAGCAGAAATTTTTTACCACTGCAAAACATAACATCTGTATTTAACTTTTTTGAAAATATCTTTTTTTTTAAAATTTCTCTATGGTACTAGTGAACCACTCTGGTCAAATCCTTATTCAATAGGAATAAGCTGATTGTGGGTATATTTTTTTAATATATGGACTTTATGTTGGTCTATGACCATAGTCCATCAAAATCAGTTTTTAGCAGTAGAAAAAATCTGCTGGTGGTTATATGCTGTTGTCAGTGCCTTGCGATAAGGAAAGCAATAACCTTTTCTTACTATAAGAAAGGTCTCTGTTCCATCTTCCCTGTATTACATGTTGTTATTTTGCAGTTCTGTTGTTCCTAATACATAACAAGACTACCCTCCTCTTCATGCCCTGGTCTTCAAACATCCATATGGAAGAACAGTGTTTATTTCCTGTACTAAGACTCTGTCTTGTCTACTTCTTTGGATGAGCAAGTAGTTTACTTCTCACTGATTAAGTGTTCAGACCGATACAACATGTGAACTTCAATTGCTTTTTTCCTCCATGCTGTGGGTTATGAGTGAGTCCCCCTACCTCATTTAACACAGCTACCAACATAGTAGTTTAGAAATACAGGGACAGGCTGTTATTGAAGCCCAAGTATCGCCTCATTGGGAATTACAGGGAGGGTGGAAGAAGGACTGTCTTTTCCTCCTGGCTCCTGGAACATGGAGTGATGATGGCAGGGCTGGACAGCAGCCACTGTTGCAGGCTCTTGATCCTGAGGACCATCTTTTCCAAGGTCTGCACTGATTTCTGGATTGATCTGCGTGAACTACTTTCTTTGTAATCCTCAGTCGCAGCTGATCTCACACATTTTCTAGGCTATGAAGCCGTTGTGTATTTAAACCACTGTGGTCAGGGTGGAAAATAGGATGTGTGACAAAGCTATATTTTGTTTTAAAATTCTTGTGTTATTTTGTGCTTTCAACTGTAGTCATTCAACTGGAGGGAATTTAGGAGCTTTTTGTAGTCAGTGTCTGTTGCGTCAAGAGAGGCTTTGGAAGGTACCCAATTTATCGTTATAAGTCCGGTCGCGTTCAGTGCACTGAACTATCACGATTACGGATTCACAAATAACGTAGGCACCTTTCGTCTAGTCGTGCTGCATGAACTATCACGGCCACACTTAAAGCTCTGGTCGTGTTCAATGACCACTATCACACTAGGCCAATAAATCAAAGCAATTTATTAAAGCAACAGACACACAGGTTCTTTGGATTACTGGTGATAAATTCACTGACTGCAAGGCACATGCAAATACCAAAGCTTTGGATAATACAGATGCATCAAAAGACCTAAAAGTGACTCTACAGAGGTTTCTAAGTTTCGGGGGTGGGGAGGCACTTGGTATAACCAAGTGTTAGATTCTTACCCAAAGGCATCCCTATGGGGGGAAAGAGAGGCTCAGCCTGTCAACTGATCCCAGAGGTCAGAGTAGTACACGATGGTATCTTCCCTAACACCCCCTCTCTCTTAGGCCAATTTATAGTACTTTTACCTTTCAGGTGGAGCTTGAGGGACTCTAGTCATACATACTTTTGTTACGATTGGTGTAAAACTTTCTCGCTTTGTTTTAAAGGTACAGGCTCAGAAAAATTCAGAGTGCAGGCTCAGTGAGGAGTGGTCTCACCTTAGAGGCGGGTAGGTTTTGGATGGAGGTGTGTTTTGGTATTATAATGATATTATAATGAGCAAAGTTTACCAAAAGGACAGCATTTTGTCAAAATCATGACAGCTTGTTGGCTCAGGTTATTAATTTTGCAGCTTATTGGTGCCATGGTCCTCTTCTGAGTCCCTTATCACAGAGCTTGGCCGTGGTGTCTCCACACCACTCCTCCCTCTGGGCAACTCCCCTTAGAGCCAGCGCACCAGGCTCCCCTGATGTTGCTGATACCCAAGGTTGCAGGCTTAGGGAACTCCCTGTGGGATAGATTCCTGGCATTCAGCCGCATTTCATCTGGACAGCTTCTTCAAGGCTGTGTTTTTCTTGAAATTGTAAATCTAAGTCTAATGTCTAAGTCACCTCCAGCAATTACTCCACAGCATCTAGAAGCAGTGGGATGCTGGGATTTTATGAAGTAACCAATGTAAATTTTCTTAAAATTTCATTAATTTGTGTAGGTTTTGAATGTGGATCTCTGTCAGTGTCTAGTATGTCTTGGTTTCTGTAAATACAGTGTTAGCAAAATGCATTGTATAGGAAAATGCAACTACTAAGGAGATGATGGCATGCTGCATTAACCAGAAGTGTAGAAAATGCAGCGTTTGCTAGTAACCCATTATTATTATCTTCTGAATAATGCCTTATGAGATTCCTTGTGGTACGGCTTCACAGTAGTGAAATGTTCCAGGGAGCTTTTGGGTAAGAGCTTTCAGCAGAGGTAATTTACAGCCCTGTTTTGATATTAATCTTCACCTCCTCAGTCTCATGTTTGCTTGGAAGTATTGCCACGTACTGGTCTGTAAATAGCATTTTCAGTTCAATTGACAGCGCCTCAGTACCTGGAGAAGAAATTAAGTCTAATGCCATGGTTTCACAATTAAGTTTACGCCATGGAGTCTAGGCATCATTTCACAATCATTAAAACTGTATGTCTGCACTACTGGATTGCTCACAGAAGAATTGTGATGTTGGGTACATGATTGCCATTCTGTCACATTATCTAAAATATATGCAACTAATACAGAGTTTATGCCAGCCTTGCATTTTTATGCTCTCTTTATTCTGAGAGAATGGGCTATGCAACAACTAATGCAAAATTAACTTATTGACTTTCTATTAAACACATTTTAACAGTTGAAGTGAATCTAGCACCTTTATTGTCTGACCATAGCATTTTGCTTCTACACCAAGAGCCCTATGGCTAGGTGATGCTCTGAGTGGTAGCGTCTAGAAGTATAACTGATGAATAGCGGCAATTTTTTATCCAAGAGCTCTGGACCCTTTGGGTGTTCAGTCCTATCTTTCTCTTTATATATGTTTTATACTCTTTTTAAAGTTTCAGAGCTATTGGAGACTCTGCTGGAATACTTTTGGATTGTTTAAAAATCATTAGTCAGAGTACAGTTGCAGCACTTTGGTGGTGGTGATAGACAATCAAGAGGTCAGCAAAGGTTTTGGATCCCAAGATGACCATTCAACAGCCTTGTCACTTGTGAATTTTATTGGCCTACTACCAAGTTATCTAGATCATCTTTCTGGCTACTGTCACTGCTGATCAACCAATATCTATTGAAATTGCTTGGGCATCCAGTTCCACATTTTCTAAGAGTGAAGAACAGTGGCCATCTAAAAGGTGTGATTACCAACTTCTAGATGTTTCATTTGAGTTGACTCCCTGTGCAAAATATTCAGAGAAACTGAATCCTCATGGATGGATTGAAATTGTATTCCTTATCAACTCTTCAGCTAAGGGATGGTTATTATTTATTACCAAATATAATTCTTTGTTATGAGGTGGGCTGTCTAAACAGATAAGATCTGTAATCTTTGACAAGATAAACTAAAATCACCTGTCATAGAGGTACAATTTAATGCTAAAACTGTTACAGGCAGGACTACACTTAGTTTCCTGATTCTTAACCCTGTTTCAGACTAAGCAAACCAAGCTCTCCTAGTATCTCTTCACATGTGGATCATCCAGATGATAACTATCCAGATGATGCTGAACTCCCCCCAGTTTCTTAACATCTGTCCTGTGCTGGGGGTGTGCAGGACTGGATGCAGTGTCTCAGATGAAGCCTCACGAGTGCCAAGCAGAGGAGAATCACTTCACTCTGCCTGATGGCTGTGTTCTTGCTAATGGAGGTAAATACTCTCTTCTCTTCTTCCTATGATGAGAGATGTTTTAAGACAAGAACTCTCTTGTCTTGCATGTAGAACTATTGAAGGATGTATTTCAGAAGTTCAGAAGGAAAAGTTTTAGTTTCCAAAGAAAAAAGAAATGGAAATTCTTCCTGGATCTTCAGTATCCTAAAGCTTTCATTCATTGCTTGTACCAAGTGTAGTTAGTATTGAATGGCTTGCAGCTTTTGACCTCTCATAGGTTTGCTTTCACTTTTCAAGACTCTGAACACACAGAAAACGTGAACAATTCCTGGAGAAACATTTCAGTTCAAATACAAAAACTCACTTCGTATATTTACCAAAGTTCTCGTTGATATGGAGGTGCAGTTTATTCAGTTGGTCCTTCCTCTTGCAGTCTCAGGCTGTGTTCTAACGTTTTAGATTTTAATATCTCTGTAGGCTTCAGCTTTAGCAAAACCAATGCCACAAAAAGACAAGTACCGCATTTATCAGTTTGAGAGCTGGATTGCCAACCATTAAATTAACTGTTGGATCTACATATTCCTTAGACACCCTTTGATCCCACACTGCCTTTGCCAGAGTTCTGGCTAGTTTATGGTTGCAGACAAGTTAATCTGTTTATCTCCAGGATAAACAAAACAATCCAAATAGAATTGATTCTCCTATGCAGTAGTGCTTTAATCCTTTTAAAATAATGGTCTCAAGCGTATTGGACTGTTTGTTCTCCTTAGAGAAACTGGTTTGCAATTTTGGTAATTCATTCCTCTGCATAGAGCTGTGGAATTAGTCTCTTTTCAGCAGTGGAAAAACTTTTCTCATGTCTGGAATCTAATGGCATCTCCCTTTAGTGTCTGTTCAGCTGCTAATTCTGTCACTCACCAGTAAGAGAGCAGAGATACTCTTAATATGCTTTTTCATAAGACTGCTGTTACTGTGAGGCCTCAGCCAAGTACCTGACCGGGTTAATCAGGGTATCTTTCTGGTTCATCAGTTAATCTGTCAACCATTTGTTTTACCAGTTCATTTTTTTGCTGGTCAGTGCACAGTTTTACACATTGAATACAACTAAATGTTGTACTAAATAGGAGGAAATCAACTAAGTCTGCAATCTCCATTTTGTCTCTGACGTATGCTTAATTTGAACTTGAGGTAGTTCAGTCCCCCTTACTTCCTCATTTTTCTTAGGAAAAAAGTGCAAAAAACACAGAAGCTTGCTTTAGATAGAAGAATATGTCAATCATGAAGATTAAAGACAAAGCAATTTACTGTACATGGATAGTCATACCCTAAAGGTGTATAACAGTGAAGAATGTGGGAGAACGTATATTGGGTTCAAGAGAGGTAAGTTTTCCCCCAGATTGTTGGAAAATACTTCTGTTGCATAAAGGAAAGGCAGACTTAACAGTCCCCATTTAGCCAGTGGGGAAGCAGCTATTACCAATTCCCTGGTAGTACTCTTCACCATCATACTCTTCTCTCTCTGTTTAAGCTAAACTCCCCAGTGTATGTAAAAACTGCATTTATATGTGTCACATTATATGTGTCATTATGTCAGGTTAGAAATCAAATTTTTTTAACCTACTATACCTGCATATCATTCTTCTTCGTTGTTCCCTTTACTATCACCTCATTCCTTATGTTTTAAGAGAAAATCTACCTAGTTTGGACTTGAATATATTGAAAGTCAGTATTAAAACCAAGCTATTTCAGTATTAAATGACATCATTCTAATTTGTCTAAGTATTATAGTACAAGTATTAAAGTGTATTTTTTTCTGTAAAATAATGTCCCATGTTAAGAAGATACATATCTTCGAATCATGGAATGGTTTGGGTTGGAAGGGACCTTTAAACATCACCTAGTCCAACCCCCCTGCTGTGGGCAGGAACATCTGTCACTAGATCACATTGCTCAAAGCCCCATCCAACCTGATCCTGAACACTTCCAGTGATTGGGCATCCACAGCTTCTCTGGGCAACCTGTTCCAGTGTCTCACCACCCTCACTGTAAAAAATTTCTTCCTTATATCCAATCTAAATCTACCCTCTTTCAGTTTAAAACTGTTGCCTCTTGTCCTGCCACTGCAGGCCCTGGTAAAAAGTCTCTCTCTCTCTTTCTTATGAGCCTCTTTTAAGTATTGAATGGCTGCAATAAGGTGTCTCCGGCGCCTTCTCTTCTCCAGGCTGAACAACCCTAACTCTCTCAGCCTTTCTTTAGAGTGGAGGTGTTCCAGCCTTTGCATGATTTTCATGGCCCTCCTCTGGACCTTCTCTAACAGGTCCACGTTCTTCTTACGTTGGTGGCTCCAGAGCTGGACACAGTACTCCAGGTGAGGTCTCACCACAGTGGAGTAGAGGGGCAGAATCCCCTCCCTCGACCTGCTGGCCACGCTTCTTTTGATGCAGCCCAGGATACAATTGGCTTTCTGGGCTTCAAGGGCACATTGCCGGCTCGCGTCCAGCTTTTCATCCACCAGTACCCCCAAGTCCTTCTTCACAGGGCTGCTCTCAATCCACTCATTCCTCAGTCTGTGTAGATGCTGGGGATTGCCCCAAGCCAGGAGCACAGGTCCTTGCACTTGGCCTTTTTGAACTTCATGAGGTTTGCATGGGCCCACTCCTCAAGCCTGCCAAGGTCCCTCTGGATGGCATCCCTTCCCTCTAGTGTACCAACTACACCACTCAGCTTGGTGTTATCCACAAACTTGCTGAGGGTGCACTCAAGCCCAATACTTGTGTCATTAATGAAGACAATAATGAAGATATTAAATAGTGCTGATCCTAGTGTGGACCCTTGAGGGGCACCGCTTGTTACTGGTTTCCACTTGGACACTGAGCTATTGATTGTAACTCTTTGGATGCTGCCATCCTGCCAATTCCTTACCCATCTACCAGTCCATCCGTCAAAGCCATATCTCTCCAATTTAGAGGTAAGAATGCTGGGGGGAACAGTATACATGTTGAAAACCTTCTCGTGACTAAAAGGAGGAGAAAAGTTGTGTTAAATTCTTTTGCATAGTAGCATATAAATACTATTTCAAGAGAAAATATTTTAAACCATTTCCTTTATTTATTTTTCTTCTAAATTTAAAACCTTTGTTAGTCAGCAGGTGTATTCTTAGCATTGTTTCCATATGTAAGAGATGTAGGAAAAATCTGGAAATTAGGATCTGGAAATTAATGTTAGGTTATTTTAAAAGTTTCATAACTTCTTACACTGAAAATCTAAGTATCTATGGCTAACCCATATATTACACTTTTAACCTGTGTTATAATCAGGGTAGACAAAACATTAAACAAATCATGCTTTCAGTGTTTTTTTGGAAGAAGTGACTTAGTATCCTAAACATAGGTTTAAACATAATTTTATAAAATCATTTATACAGCCAAAATAGTGTTTGCAAACTGACCTGTAATGCCTTATTTTTTCCAGTTTTCCCTTTGAAGAACATGTGTGTTAAAAAGGTAAAAATCTGGAAGACATTAAGCATAGCTTAAATATTAATATCATGTCTATCTTTAGGAAAAGATTAGACCATATAATATCACTTTTTATTACTTGCTTTACCATTTCAGTTTCGCATCATGCAGTGCTGACTTGAAAGTGAAAAATGTAATTAATTTGTAGCTAAACAGATTCGTTTTGAGAGAAAAACACAAAACATATCTTGTTTTTGATACTCACTGAAACCATTGCAGCCGGCCTGAGTACTGCATTGTATTCCATCCATCTGTAGAATAATCCAAATCTAGTACTGTATTCCTTCACATTGCTCCCTCTCTTTTAAACCAACCTGTATGAACTGTAATTCAATAGCACACAGACTTGAAGAAAAGGGATTTGTTACCCTCTTTTAAATGGCTTATGTTAGCCAAAAGTTGGTTTTCTTTCTTCCCTGAGAGGATATCACCTATATACTTACATTCATATTCTGGTTTGAAGGAAACAGTGGGTGAGTGGTTTGATTTCATCTTCACTGTATGTAAAAAACCACTTACACAGCACTTGTAGTACTTTCTGTCCTTAGCACCCTGTCCAGTTTTCTTTGTGAGTAACGAGAATTCACACCACACCACTGCATCAAGCTTTAAATAACTTTTCAGCAAAAGTAACAAAGCAAGAAGATCACTGAAATTACATTGTCTAACATCCAAAATAGTTTTTGCATCATTAGAACATGTGTAACCTTCACCACAAACTGAGAAACTGGTGGATTGCTTCATAAGTGGTTGTTTCCACATTCCTCTTAATTTTGCAGAGTCATAATAAGAAAAGATCACCTAGTCTTCTTTTTTTAAGTTCTTGTAAAAAGGAAAAGCTTTTTTGTCTAATTTGAGAAACTTCACTTTTAAAGACCTCCTCCAGTTTTGCACTGTGCTGTGTTGCCTGAGAAATGCTGGTGTTTGCTTGTGTCAGGGTGGCGATGTCTTTTTCATCACACTCTGACATCGGTATGTCCTTGATCCAAACAGGTGGCCCAGGTTCAAGGCCTTTACTGGGTTGCTTCTGGCGAGGAAAAGATACTGGCTAGGAGTCTGGTATTTATTTATAAACTGTGAGTATTGTAGCAAAAGCTGTACATCTGTTCTGTTTCTTAGAATACAGTAAAAATAGTAAGTGACTTCCCAATTCAAAGAAAAAAACAAACAAACCATACATTCCTTCACAATCTTATTCCCTAAGAGCTCTGTCTTTGATCCTGCTGGGGACTAGACCGCTAGTTAACACTCCCGCACGGATTTCCAGTCTCTTTCAGCAGCTGAGACTTGTGTGCAAGCACCCAGTTGCTAGCTTGTGGAATGATTTGCCCGCTGGAGATCCGCGATATGCTTGCTGACAGCCACTAACACCCTTTCAGCACAGCAAAAACCGCAAGCATTTTATCTTTGCCTATCTGCCTAATAAAATCGAATTGGTGATACTCTGAATGACCCATCCCAAACAAAAGAACTAATTTACAAATTATCTAATCTTGACATTCAGTAAATATTTAAACAGATTTTTTTAAAGGGTATTTTCACATCAGTTACATTAATTTCACATGGATCTGAGCTTCCTTAGATCTTTCCTCTTGCTGCTGGCATCTTTTGTCCAGCCTCTTTTCTTGTGCCTCAGTAGAAACAACAGATACTTCCAGGTTTTCTGATGGTGAAGAAAGGCCTTTCAAGGAAAACGAGTGCAGTGTTGCCGTATCTTATTGAACCAGGTAGGCTCAGAAGCTGCAAAAAGATGCCAGCTTCCTCCATTCATCTGAAGCCTTCTTAAAGTGTTACTCATCTGCATGACTACACCATACAAAATTCCTGTTGGGGCAGTTCCTCTCAATGCGGATGGAGATGACAATAACCCAAGTTTCTTCCCCTGGATAACAGGAGGTCTTGTCTGGCTTTTAGTTGAGACCAAAGGGGTGGCTTCCTGAGTGGTTTAGATCACAATTTGAGCTTTCTCTAAGTCCAGCTTTCTTCAGACCCAACATTAGAGGTATATCTGATTTGAAAATAAAGGATTTTCAACTCCCAGTTAATTATATAAGCTACAAGCAAGCTGTGTGAGAAGCTTTTTGAAACACTCTGTCCATGTTGTTGAACTGCTCTTCTTGCTGTAGGAGGTTTTGACCATTGTATATCTACATACAAATCTATCTCAGTCTGCCTTTGATGGTGTAGGGCTGAGCTTCACTGTCCAAAGTACTTACCCAAGTTGCACTGTTTGCCATTTGAGTGCATAATTTTAAGTTTTCAGATGCCAATGCTACGCTAATGTTGCACTTAATATTTACACTCAGTTCTCTTAGCTTCCTAGAATTGGATTGTTTTCTGAGTACTATAATGGAAATATTTCATAACCATGCCTATGTGACATCTTTTTCATGCGTAGTTTGTAAAAAATGAATTTGGCTGTGATCAAATTTGGCAAACGTGAGATCAGAAAAGGTTGAAAGCATTTTTGGAGCCAGCATGCTTACTGCTGGATTCTCTGTTTCTTCAGTGGTAGTTCTCTACAAGTACAAGCATAAGAAGAAAAGTGAATTCCTTACCATTCAAGGTGAATGTAAGACTATTATGTCAGTCTTGATGTGAGGTATCTTTAGAATAGAAGTGTGAACCCACTGGCCTTCATGGTGTTTGAAGACTTACATGATAGCCCTGGTGGAAGTAAATGAAACACAGAGCTATAACTCCCTGTTTTTCCTTGCAGTGTTCATGAACGTAATTTTTTTTATATCGTAATTCTTTGCCAAATAAGCTGTAACCAAAACATGAAAGATCAAAGAATTTAATTTCATCTCAGGAATAAAATTATTTAGTCGTCAAAATAGAGCTCTGCCTAAACAAGAAAGCTGTATTCTGATACTTACAGACTGTACACTGTATAAGCAATATGCAACAATTAGTGTGTATGTGCTTTCCCAGAGACTCTTTTTTCCATACTTGATACAGTGAAATTTAATAGGAAGAAAAGGTATATTTGTTTTAAACTTTTAGTGAGGTTACTTCTTCAGAGAGCTTTCTCCAGTATTAGGCGTGCAGTATAATTTGCAAAATTATGAGAGATGAAATAGGGAAGTTGTCATTATTAGGACCTGTGTTCCTTATATTAATCAGTGGTAATCTTACTAATTGTGTGGCAGCCTATTAGTGAATGAAACTAACAATTTTCAAACACATCTTTTCCTGGATACTATATTTGGAGATTACACCTACACATTTTCCTATTGAATCCTGAAATTACAATGGCACATTTGTGCAGATGGATGCTTTATGTTGTTAGTGACTGATCCTGTGCGGAGTCTAGTCAGGAATCAGTAATGAACTTGAACTGTGTATAGTTGTCTTCAAGGAAGGGAAGGGCATATACAAGGTATATACAAAATACAGAACAGGCATAGAAGGAAGTCAGCCTTTCAATAGATCTTCTATGAGCCATTTTCCATACATAGAATGGACAGGGAGGTATCAGTACAAAAGACCTGCTTTTAATTATTTCTTGTGATAGGCATGCAGTGATACACATTTACCAGCTATTTCCCCAAAAAGCGTGTTTGTTCACTGTGATGTTTTTGTAACAGTGTATTTAACATAATCTTTGCACAGGAGTGACAAGCCTACAACTCTAGATTTCTGTTTTTGAGAGGTTTTCCATGCAAAAGTATCATTAAAAGACCAACAAACCTAATGATGTTATTTATAGGAATGTAAAGTCCCAGTACATTCAAGGCAAAGGAACCTTCTGCCTGGGTACAGCTTTTGGGGAAAAAAATGTGCTTTGCTGTTTTCTTTAGCAAGATGGTATTTACTCTGACTAGGTGCATTGAAGTGAAAACTGTAGTTCTTTGTTTCCAGATAATTGTCTCAGTTTTAAAAGCCTTTTTCTCCCCTACTGTGAAGGAAGGGGCCTGCCGGCCTCTAATGGTCTATGACCTTCCCAGCCTATGTGGTCTTTTAGTAGTTGTGTCCCATTTCTTGTCTGTAGCTTTGCACCAGTTCATCCAGCCAGTAATGGATATTTTCATGAGGGTGGAAGGGGACAGGAGGAGTGAAAATGGAAATGACAGACAGTTCTTGTTGCTGACTGGAAGCATATCAGGTCTTCTGCAGGTCTCCAAATGCCTGCAGAGCCTGTTGGCTCACTACCGGACTGGACAATGAATTTATTCTAGGCACTTTCCATGAAAACATGCTTAGATGATCCTGTATCTGCTGGAGTAAGATTATCTGTATATATCTCCAAACCATCAATTTCCAGCAACACGTTGATTAGATCTCAGGAATCAACACAGAGCTTTGGGTAGGGAGCTTACGAGTACATTGCAGAGGGAAGGAAAGACGTCCTTAGTGTGCTGCTGATTTTGATCTCCCTAAATACCACAGGGAATTTGAAATTCTTAAGCTTATATGAAAAAGAAATGCAACTTTGAAAGGCAGAATGCAGTATATGTACAAACTAAACATTAACATACAGATCAGAAAGAGCGGGTTAGTACGAAAGATGTTCTGTTCTATAACAATTGCACACTGAGACTTGAAAATGCATGTCATTCAGTCATAAGGCACGCTTTTTTTTTCCTCTACAAAAATAATTATTTGGTATTGCAAATGGAAATAAGCTTGGAAGAGGAATGAAGTTTGAAGGTCACATTTTCTGATAATGTGAAAGAAGTGTAATTAGGAATACATAAGCCTGTATTTAACTCCCTGTGTTCTGCTGAATGCCTTAGCTGAATTATATCCATCTATTGCTGTAAGAATATAAAGAAGTCTTAATCGCTGTCTCTTAGCTGCAGAGAGTTAAGGAACAGGTGTGCTTCTAAGTGATGCTGGTCTGTTTTAATGCATCTGCTTTTCTTAGCACACTGAAATTCATCTTTCTGATGAAGCAGCTTAAACTTGCTGATAAATTCTGTGAGGTACAATTTATGGCCCTCTTCCCATCTGTAAGTGCCGAAGTGAATGCATAGTTCTCCAGGGTCCAAGGAAATTTAAAGGAAGTCTGAACTGATGTCGCACAGACAGTGATAGGTCCAGAGGCAAATGTAGGCTACTAAGAATCAGCTGGGGTCTGTTTAGGAATGCACCTGAATTTGGGCATAAGCTGATTAGTTTAATTATCCATATCCTTCCATTATATCTGAGATTTTAAGGATATCTAATAGGAATAAATAGGGGAATGGAAAGCAAATATGAAAATATTCTTCTCTGAAACCTAATTGAGATGTGGCTCAAGATAGTGTTAAAGGTTATATTAGAATATGGAGACTAGGATATGTGTTGCTTCAGCTAGTTACTATTAACAAACTTCACTGAATATACTGTAATTTTTTACATGTGCTCAGTCATAGAACATTATCATTATCAGTAGACATTTAGATATACAAACCAGCCTGTCCCTCCATCTGTTTGCTTCAGAATACTTGGCATTTATTTTGCAACGTCGTAAAGTAGTTACAGCTTTGCAGTTGAGAACTATTACAGCAATATCAATTTTTCATATTCAAGTTAGCTTTAAAACTGGAAGTTTGTCTTTTATTTATAACTACTAGTGCCTTGCTCTATGCTTATGCATGGGGTGGGGAGTTAAATGTGTGGAATACAGCTGGGCAATAAATAAGGTTGCAAAACTCTTGTCATTAGTAATAAAGCCTTTTGCAGTAGCACATTAAAATAGAACTATCTAGAGCATTGGATTAAAAAAATAAACAAAACCTAAATCCTTTGATTATGACCAGGAATTTGCCTCTGCTTTCTGAAGTATTTTAGGGAGACATACTTTTTGCATCGTTTCCACAGAAACATTTTGCAGCAAGAAGGTATTCATGTTTAAAATAAATTGTTAGCTGAGGCAATGGGAAATTGGAGTCTCTTTTACATCTTGTGTAGTTGAATCTTCATCATTTTATGCTGATGTTCAGCTAAAAATTTGCCTAATTGTTTGCTGGTGGTTGTAAGCTAAGTGTATATTAAATGATTGTGGCTATTTTGTAGAATTAGCCATACGTTCAGAATGGCTGTTTTGGATAGAATAGCATATTAATGTTGACTGGGAGCAGGAAGATTTTATCTTATACCCCACCCCCACCCCCCCAAGGAAATTTGGTTTTGAACAACTGTTTTAGAGACTGGTGAAGATGTTATGTTTTTTAAAATTGTACCAGACAATAAATGAGAAGATAGGTACAGGGAGAAAACAACCCTGATCAGTTAAACTTACTCGAATTTCACAGAAGTTCTCAGGAGGCTGTAAATTGTAAATTGATACAACCCTGGGGTGAGAAAAGAGGTAGAATGAAATCAGATTCCCTCTAGATCTGTAAAGGCAAAATGGCACTAAAATTTAATTTTAATACTTAAAAGTACATTCAGTAGTGATATGTGGCCAAATATGTTAAAGCATACGTTTCAGAAAACTTATTACCATATTCCTTGTGTTGGACTCGGAATGATATAAAGGTTTGTCTTGGGCGACACCTGCAATTCACACAGACTTTTCCAGTAGTAAATGCAATGTTCTGTTGTGCTTAACAGCAGTCGAGCACGTTGAACTTAACAGCAACTTTATTTAGCTGAAGATGCTGCACATCACCTCTTGAGCTGTGCTCGTTGAGCCTATCACTCCAGTGCTGCCCCTGCCACTTTTCACGTGTGTTGAATCAGACAAATGTCTCCACATTTTCAAAGCTGCCCAAAGAATGAATGTTTGGTATATTTTAGAATTCTTTGTCTTTGTAAGAATAACATCTTCAGCTATGTTTCTCCGATGCTATGAAGCTGTCACCCTCAAGGCTAAAACTCTTAAAAGTAGGAGCTAGGACTTCTACTGCCACAAGTGACAAAGTTTGGGATGTAATTAGAAAAATTATTAGAGTGACTGAGTGTGACAATGGGAATAAATTCAGTTTAGTTTTCTGGTTACTCTGTTTAGTTTTCTTTCACATGAAGATGATAACAGCAAAGAGAAAATGACACGCCAGAAATGAGGGAAAGAGTAGAGTGAAGGTGAGGAATGGGAGGAAATTTATCAGGAAAGAGGAAAAGAGAATGGTATACTTGACAGAAGGAAGAAAAAAGTTAGACAACCAGCAAATTACTGTTTTCTTATTTATGTTCTGGGAAACACATACTAGGTCAGAGACAGCATCTGAAAACCTGTATGTGTAGATAAAAGAAGGCAGCTTAGCTGCACTTTTTGTAAATAGGCTGAGACTCTATCTGCACACAGTGACATTTAATTAAGTCAATAGCTGAAAGTGATTTTTTTTATCCTATGTTTTAGTTATGGCTGAAATATTGTTGCTGTTTGTGATTTTATATCTTCATCTGAGCAAAATTCCATAAAGTAGGTTAGGAATTTGCCTACTCTGGGGGCTTTAGCAATATTCTATATATACAGTCATTTTTAATACTCTTTTACTGAGTTCTTTATTTTAAAGAACTATATGGTAACCTAGTCCTGTGACACATTGTTTCAATTACATTGTTTGTGTTCACACAGAGTAAAGCAAATAAGTGAATAATGGATATTTCAGCTAAACATGGGGGGCCACCAGCCTGCTCAGACATAGCTTTTTCTTGTAGGGACGTAGTTGTGATATGATGATTTTGTACTCTACATAGGAACTCCTGATCATGTAACAGTGATTGTTTGGCACCTTCCTCAAGAGACTCATACTAGTGAGAAATTTAATGTTGTAAAGATAATATTTTTAAATGGTGCCACCCTTTGGCATGGTTTTTTGTGACACTGCTCTCTGCTGAAGTGATGTAGTAGATGTACCAGGTTTTTACACACAGAAACAAATTCTGTTTTAGCAGAGGATTAAGTGCAGATAAACAACATATTTCATTAAAGATTGTTATATCCTCACTCACCCTGGCACTCCCACCCCCACCCCCAGATCAGAAACATAGCCTGGGCAGGGCATGCTTTCTTTTAGGTCTACACAGACATTTGCCTGCCACAATGCAACATAAATTTTATCTTAGTTATCAGACTGTGATTATTAAATAATAATGGGAAGAGAGATCTCAGCCTGTTCTTAAGCATAGTGATTTTTTTTAGTATAAAAAGAACCCGAATTAAAAGGACCATGCTTTTTTTCATTTGCATACCCTATCTTATAGCTTACAGTAATTAATGTAGTTAGAGGAAAACACAAAAGACAAGCTTTTCAATTTCTTTTTTCTGTGTGTGTGTGTGTGAGAAGTTGATCTTGCTTGCTGATCTGAAGTGGTACCAGAAGATGCCCGTCTTGACTGAGACATAGAGCTTGGACACATGAGGTCTGGTGGCTGAACGTGTCACACACCCACTGCCCCTCTCTGGAGGCGTTGCAAAACTGTCATAGTGAAATCCAGCAGACTCTTCTGGCAGAAACCATGCAAGAGATGACCCTGACCATTCATTGTGACTGATAAACTTTTAAGATATCATATATCTTCCTTTTATTCTGAGCCTCCTCTTTTCAGTTTCTCTTCTATTCAAACACCAAAATCCTTCTGGAACAGCAAATGCCAAACAAACATCCAGGCTGAAATGGTAGATCCATTTGCTATTAGTGTATCTTTCTTCTTTCCTCTACCCCCTTTCTTTTCTGAAGAAACCACTTGTTTGCTTTCTCTTTGTTTCTTAGCTGTTAGAAAGCCTTTAAAAATGCTTTTACTTCCCTGTCACAGCATTATGCTCTTTGGAGGGAGGATCAGCTGGAGTCATGGCAAAGAGAACTGCTGTCCTGGTAGTTTTATTTTGTATTCACCATACAATTCCCAGAATTGCATTGTTCCTTCCCAGAGGGGGAAGATTGGTCTCTCATGCAAATCACTGGTCCTTTTCTAGGCTTTTGTAGCCTTCCTGAAATTGTTGGAAAGGATCCTTCTTTCTGCAGAGCAGGGAGGAGGAATTGCACCAGACAGGCTGGCCCCAGTCATTTTGTCCCTTTCCTGTGTCTTACAGCTCCTTTTGAGGAGCAGGCACCAGGCAGTACCTATCCTGAGTTCCCAGGGCTTCTGCTGCTCTTCCGCATTTGGTGCGCCAAATTCAGCAGCATTATTTTACTTAAATCGAGACTTGCATGGGTATGAGAGTGCACATAATCTGACCCACAGCCTTGTCTGTATGCGAAAGTATCCTTGCTCATTTAAGCTGAATTGATAAATAAGCATTTTTCTACAGATTTAAGTGGTACATGAAGTTGATCCCAGTTAGAAAAAATTAGCGTGTGTACGTCATTTCAGCTGGTAATAATTTGTGAGTAGAGGTGTCCACAGAGTCAGTTTTCCCAGAGCCTTGTTAGTGTTTATGGAAGTGCAGATGTTATCCTCAGGAATGCCTCCAAGCCTTGGAAAGTCTAGCAACAACAGAGAGAATGTGCAGCAATAGTTGGAATTTATTTTAAAAGAAGTGACAAAGCAAAGTAGAAGGAAAAAGGCTAGAAACAGTCTGGATAGATCTACACTATTATTGAAAGTAGCAGGCATTAAACTACCTGTTTCTTGCAAGTGAGTTAAGCAGGACAGAAATTTTAATTTAACCCCCATCTCCACAGACATCAACACATGCATGCAGAAGATTATTACTGTATTCTCCACATAGTTTCCATCAGTTGTGTTATTTGCTTTTTTAGTGTTTAAGCACTGCTTTGAAGCTGTTGTGTTGTTAACTTAGGCTGAATCTGTGCATAGATGCCTATAGCAGTGTCAGCATGCTAAGATCATAACTGTTAGATTAATGAATGGAAGTATTAGCTCTGTGCTGGTGCAGTACATTAATAGCTGTGCAAATTCAATCAAATACACTACTGACTTTGTCATTGTGTAATGGCATTTACCAGATCTTAGATGGACTGCTGAGAAAGACAAATGTAATCGTGCATTTTTATCTGACTTAAAAATAAGGTAACAAAATAATTTTCATAGAATGTTTTATTATTCGTCTTCGCAGTAGGAGGATAGATGTACCTGCAGACTTGAAATCTTCGCTGAAATGGAATATGCATATATGGGAGACATTGTAGTGAATGGAAGGAAAACTAACTGTTGCAACAATTACCTTTCACGTGGCTTAATCTCAAATTCTGAATTATCGGAATGAATACCAAAACAAAACAAAAAAAAAAAAAAGTGTGCTTATTCCTTCCTTTTTTTCGTTTTTCCTTCACAGAACCTGAAGAAAGTGTTTGTAGAATTTAGTCATCAGGAGCTGTTTGAGTTCTATAACAAGGTCTGTAGATTTTACAATACTATAGTTTCTTTGTAAACACCTTATGCTGCTCAGCAGGAAGTGTTGCCTATATGAATTAAATCTAATGAAACTGGAAGGAAAATGGATCCAACTTTAATTAAGGTTGTTGGATTTGTTTGATCACATAAAGCATTTTCAAAAAGAGTCTGTGGATTCAAAGCAGGGCTTGGGTCATTGTAAGCATACCTGGCGGCTAGATTGAGAGGAGTAGCTGATGATTAACAATGAGGAGCTCTCTGGAAAGAGCATCTTTGTGTTATATCTTCAGTCGAAATGCCAGGCTCATAATCCAGTCAAAATGAACTCTATTATTTTTTTACCTTGTTATTATGCATTGGAAATTCACAGCAAAACATCTGTGCATGTAAAAAAGGCAGTATTTAGACAACGGTTTCTTTAAAATTTGAATATTTAAACTGCAGCAATGAATTCTAATAGCTTCATGTAAAAACAAATATTCATGAGTACAGGATTTTTTTACTGCTATGTGAATAGATTTAGTATGCATAGTTGAAGATACTGGAATGTGGGTTTTTTTCTGTTTGCATGTTTCTAAACAACATTTTATGTGAGTGGAGTTTTTTCTCTCTTTTTTTGTTCCTTTAAATAGCTGGAAACTATACAAGCACAGCTGGATTCCCTTACGTGATGTTTTTGAAGACTTATTTCTCCATCGCACTCCTGCCACCTCATTATTTTGAATTGAAGATAGATTGCCAAGCTGTGTTTGCTGAAGGATTCAGTGGGTTGCTTCCTGTAAAATTATATGGCTTATCTCCTTTTTAGACCAGTAACATTAGCCAAGAGCCTTTGTTAAGAGTCTGAAGATTCTAATGGACTTTCTCTTGTTTTCTGAGCAATTGTGAAGAATGGCTTTACTTGCAGAAAAAAAAACCCCACACCAAAAAAAAGAACCCTACCCTGCTTCAGCGATTCTTTTTTTTGTCCTGTTACATGTGTTACTTGATTCTAGTAGAAATTTGCATACTAGTGAGGGAACAGGAATAAAATCTATTTTTTAGACATAAAAGGAATATAAAAGTAGTAAGAAAATACACAGCTAAGAAAACCTTGATCCTTTCGAATTCTTATTCACATGATTGATAACGCTTACTGCAAATTTGTCAAAATAAATTCAGAATTTTAAAATGGAATGGTTTCGTTTGGGCTGTTTTAACTACATTTCATTATCTTTGTTCCTTTTTTTTCCCCCCCTAAATAATCAACAGTGTCACTGATTTCAGTATTTACTTTTGGCACTGAGAATAAATATGGCTTCTTAGCACTGCATGCATACCAATGAATCTAAGTAGTATGGTGTATAACTGTGGGGCGAAATCTCAGAGTATATGACAAAGAACACCAAAATAGTCTGACAATCAGATTTTTCAAGGCTATTTGTTGATCCTTCCTAACGTTGTCTAGCACCATTTTTACACTGAACAGGAAAAAATAAAGTACAGTGACTTAAAGGCCAAGTTAGTCATATTTTCACACATTAGTTCCAGATGAACGGAGGATCATGAGCAGTATAAGAAGGTAAAAGTTATCTTAGTTCTTGTTTGTTGCCATTCATTGACAGGCAACTTCATTGCTGCACCTTGATAATGGGCACAGTGTACAACTCTCTACACTGGGCTAATAGAAGGTGCAAGGAAATAAAAATCTTTGGCATTAGCTTGTCTTTCTTCCTCCTTAAGGGATTCCCTGAACAAGGCTTTTTTCTGCCAGATGACTGAACCAGGGATGGTTAATACCCAACCAGCCTGTTTTCTTTTGAGATTTGTTTGCTCGTGACACTAGATACAAGTATAGCCAAAAGGTATGTTTTGAATAGCTGGTGCTTAGGTCCTCCTGTGCCAGATTTCTTGCTTTGTTGCTTTTGGGGGGTTGTTTTGGACTTTTTGTGTTGCTTTATTAGGGATTGTGCTGTCACCTCTAGAATGCTGAAGGGGTTTACACCGGTTGTCTAAGCTGTGAGATAATAGATTTGGAAGATAAAGTCATTAATAGCCTATGTGTGAGTAAAGGGCACTGAAGAGAAAAACCACATTTATCATAGTTCTTAACTGAAATGCCAGATGATACTGTACCACTCTGGTAAGGTAACACTATTACCCTGTTGGAAAGAAGAAATGAGTCACTGTTGCACGGCAGAATCTTACCCTGTACACCTTGCGAGGCTGGCTGCCAAAATCAAGTCTTGTCTCAAGCCACTGGCAAACACGCCTTATCGTCTGGGGATGTAACACTCCCACCCACAGACATCACGTCCTCAGTCTGGCTATTCAGCAGCAGCTTGCCGGCTCCCTCATCTCAGGCTGCACAGGTTGGTGTGTGTCTGCAGGCGAGCACATATCCACCATTCCCTCTGCCTGCCAGCCTTAGCAGTGCTTTGTAGTTAGCACAGCTAGGAAAATCCCCTTCTTGACACTTAGGTCCTTGCTTCTCTACCGGTCCTGTGGGACAGTATGCCATGTGCTATGACAGTGCTCTTGAGTGTTTTCCCCGGGTTTCCAGATCTTAAGTTCTGGAAGTCAGGTCTGAAGCAAGTTGAAGACTCACCTGTGTGGATGCAGGACATACTAAGGCAGTTGTCTAAGTGTGAGAGAGGGGTTAAGTTACCTTTGTGAATATAAGCAGTGACTGGTGAATCCTGGAGGAGGGAGTGAAGGCAGGACCAGTGTGGACTGCAAGAAGCATTGGACAAATTAGCAGGCACATCTGAAAAAAAGAGAAGTCAAAGACAGAGTAGGAAGAAACTGGGCATGGGAAAAAGGAAGGAGAGGACAGAGTAATGGATATTCCCAAGGGTGGAATTTGGGAGTTGGAAAACTATAAGGAAGAGAGGAGGAATACTGGAAAAGATGGCAAAAGTATATATACAAAGTAAATACTAGGCAAAGGGGGAGAAAAACCTTACATAGTAGGGGAGTGGGAAGAAAAATGGGGAAACAAAGTAAACCAGAGTTAGCTACCAAGCTGAGTGGTGCGGTTGACACGCCAGAAGGACAAGATGTCATCCAAAGGAACCTGGACAAGCTGGAGAGGTGGGCCTGTGTGAACCTCATGAGGTTCAACAAGGCCAAGTGCAAGGTCCTGCACCTGGGATGCAGCAACCCCCAATATCAATACAGGCTGGGGGATGAAGGGTTTGAGAGCAGCCCTGCGGAGAAGGACTTGGGGGTACTGGTGGATGAAAAGCTGGACATGAGCTGGCAATGTGCGCTTGCAGCCCAGAAAGCCAACCGAATCCTGGGCTGCATCCAAAGAAGCGTGGCCAGCAGGTCGAGGGAGGTGATTCTGCCCCTCTACTCTGCTCTGGTGAGACCTCATCTGGAGCACTGTGTCCAGCTCTGGGGCCCTCAGCACAAGAAGGACATGGACCTGTTGGAGTGGGTCCAGAGGAGGGCCACAAAAATGATCAGAGGGCTGGAGCACCTCTCCTGTGAGGACAGGCTGAGAGAGTTGGGGTTGTGCAGCCTGGAGAAGAGAAGGCTGCGGGGAGACCTTATTGTGGCCTTTCAGTAGTTAAAGGGGGCCTATAGGAAAGATGGGGACAATCTTTTTAGCAAGGCCTGTTGTGACAGGACAAGGAATAATGGATTTAAACTAAAGAAGAATAGATTTAGGCTAGATATAAGGAAGAAATTTTTTGCAATGAGGGTGGTGAAGCACTGGAACAGGTCGCCCAGAGAGGTAGTGGAGGCCCCATCCCTAGAAACATTCAAGGTCAGGTTGGACGGGGCTCTGAGCAACCTGATCTGGTTAAAGCTGTCCCTGCTCACTGCAGGGGGGTTGGGCTAGATGACCTCTAAAGGTCCCTTCCAACCCAAAGCATTCTATGATTCTATGAAAACCATGGCCAGTTGTGTATCTAGGATTTTGAACTAACCCATAAGTGTCAGCCTTGGTGCAAATTTGGCCAAAATCAAATCAAAGTGTGGAATACAAAAAAGAGCATTTTAAATCTAGCTTGAATAGGAAATATTTGAGGTGATAAAATGTATGTTAAAGGGAAAAATACAAAAAACAAAGTCTAAGATTGCAAGGATTCTGTAAAATTTACTAAGTGTTCATCCTTGTTTGCAGATAGATGAAGAGATTTATGATTCCTTTAGCGGTGGTTGCCTTTTCTTTTTTACTAAATGTACTGAATTTCTTACTGTCAGAAGTCATAATAAAAGCTGTAGTATACCTCATGGTAAGAAGTACACTTGTTATCTTTTGTCAAGGAGCATTCATAAATAAACAATTTAGTAAGACTTTTCTGTAGGTAACATGGACCTTTGAGGTTGTACATTATTAGGTAGCGATGGCATAACCAGTACAATCTTAGAGAAGAACATTGTCACTTATTTAAGTGCTTATGTATAAGGAGAGAAAACTGACTAACTGTGAAAGAGCACAACTACTTAGGGGTTTTTTTGTTAGGTCTTGCAGAAAAGAAGGCTTTTTTTCTGGTTGCTGCTCTCTGGCCTGAGTGGACCTGGAGAGGGGAAGATTAGTCTTCCCCTGAGAACAGCTGCCCTGCTTAGTTTGGATAAAGTCCTCCTGTCACAGCAGTGTCAGGGAATGAGAGACAAACAAGCACCATACAGACTGGGGGATGCCTGAGGACAATGGGAGATCTGCCTGCAGCAGGGACTAAACCCAATGCCATACCTCAGAGGTGGTGGAAAGAAAAACATTTTCCTGGGAGGAAGAAGGTATACAGCCTATTCAGAACTGAATATATGAGGTTGGTGTGGGAGCATATGCAGGTATGTGCATGCTGAAGGTCTTCAAGCTTTTGTTTTGTATTCTGGTAAAACATAGTTTTGAAGAGTGAGTCTTGCGGGTATTTTGGAATTTTTACTGCAGGAAAGGAAAGGGTTATGTCCCTGGCTGTTTTCAGTTCAGGGTCTTAGTAAAGCATTGGCCTGTAATATATCTTGGGCATGATCCAGAACTGAAATTACCAAGGCTTCTGATAGTGTTGAAGATCTTTGCAGAGATTTATTGAGCTCTAAAACTGGGAATTTGAATGAGTAAGAATTACTAAATCTACTTTCAGATCTTTCAGTGCATTTTAAAAAGATTTGATTCATCTTTGCACAGACATTAAAGACAGTATTTTCTGTGACTGTACTTCTCTCAAAGCTATAATATAAAAATCTGCCTCAAATGGACCATTGGCAAAAGAAGGAAATCTTTTGGTTTGGGTGTAAACAAGCATCAGTATTGTTTTGACATGAAGACTTGGAGTTCTGTGCCTACAATGAAAACCAGTGTGAGAACTACCTTGAAAATACCAACTTACTGGTAAAGAGCAACCATTTGTACATCACTTAGCAAAAACAACACTAATAGCACATCAATGCTTGTTGAATACAAATGTGTTAGATTACCTTTGACCAATTCAGCCTTAGGCATATACTTTTTGTTTCTCAACAAAATATGAGATGTATGTAAGTTTCTACATTCTATTTTTGTTGAAGTAAAATATGTAGGTAGATAGACAAATATAACTTTACTATCTCAAATTTTGACTAATTGCCAAACCTGCTTTGGCTGTCCAGAGGAGGCTTTCAAATTCCCCTTTAATTCCTGTGTTTATTGACACATCAATTTTGAGCTATGACTTGCAGCTTCATTTCTTACAGTCTGTGATTTTAAAGGCTCTGAAGTCTTGTTCTTTCAAAGCATAAAGAATTTACTGAAATGCTAAGTCTTAACGTTGGTCAAAGGAAGAAAAGTGTTTATTGTGATAAAATGGTATCAGCTCCCCATCACA
The DNA here is from genome assembly GCF_030463565.1 of Pelecanus crispus. NCBI lineage: Eukaryota > Metazoa > Chordata > Aves > Pelecaniformes > Pelecanidae > Pelecanus > Pelecanus crispus. The sequence continues at coordinate 69,281,228 of NC_134676.1, read as the reverse complement.
CTTGTTCCATCTCATATTCTCTGATTTCCAACAGCATCAGTAACATTTCATTGTTTGGCCGTAGTGGCTTATCATATCTTCATAGATTATGAATTCACTCACATTACAGTAAAGAAGTGACAGAGCTTAATAATGCCTGTTGCCCAGTGACTAAGTATCACATCATTTTGTGACCCTTCTATAGCTTGACTAACGAAAACGAACAACATTTTGAGCCAGTGTGAGAAAGCTCCTTTTCTATGGATCAGCCAAACTGGCCTTCCGAGTAACAGTGATTTCATCTAGGTGGATGAACTACAGTGCTGCTGTCTGATACACTGTTGATGGTGTCTCATAAAGATAAGCTAATAAGATGCTTTTATCTGCAAATCTTGCATAAAGTGATTTCTAATTTTGATGGTAATGAAGGCCTTGGCCTTTTCAATTGTGTTGATCAGACCAAATTATATGCTGTAATTTTAACTGAAATAAAGTGTTTAGATGATCCCTTCATTCCTTCATTATTGTGTTTCTCAAGAGACAGGAGAAAATACTGGTCTGTTAAAATTCAGGTGCTGTCCAGCTGTGTTGAGCTATTTATCCAGGAAGCACTTGTCCCTCTCACTGACAAGATCAGGTCCTTCTCTACTGAGGCCAGAATATCTTCCAGGGTTTTCCAAGGTTTTCTCTATTTACTGAAATCATACGAAGGCAATGTGGAGCTCTGCACATGTTGGAAGCATAACTGTCTTGACCGGTTGTTCAAATGAGATGATCACCTTGTTAGAGCAAATTCCTCTTCCAGTGGGACACTTTTAACTTCTTGTCATCACCGATACCTTAACTGTCCCTCTATGCTAATGTACAGCATACATTCAAGGAGATCTGGATGAATGTAGTTATCTGTCTCTGAGATGGCTGTACAGATTCACATGCCCAGGCAGCTGGCCTCTTCTGTAGAGTACTAGTTCTGGGCTTGGACATGCTGGAGCACCAGATCATCTTTTTTGGAATTCACCCTCTGGTCATTTAGGACAAGTGAAGGAAGGGGAAGCAGCACTCCCTGGTCAGTGCTAATGAGACTCCTCACATCTGCACTGTGTCAGAAGGTTTGTCCTATGAGGATTAATATGAAGAGCTCTGTGTACAGGTGAGCTGACTTTGTTTCTTCTCATTCCAATCCACAGGTTCAATAGTAGGGCAACTTAACTAAATTGCATTTCATGGGCAGCTTGAGAATGTTGCGCTTTTTCCATCACCCACTTGTTTGTTTTTCTGTCTCCAGGCTGTTAAGAAATGCAGCTTTGTTTAAAAAAAAAAAAAGAAAACAAACCCAGTTTGAGTTAAGAAATTGTACAATTGATGTATACAGTAAGCATTTTGAAGAAGGTTTGCTTTCTTGGATTTGTTTCTACTTTTGAAGTGTTTGCCATAGCCAATATCCTTGTAGGCAGCAGAGAATGAATCTGAGCAAAACCCAGGGGAGTGAGGAAAGAGCCATGTCTCCTCTTCCACCAGCTGCTCCCTTTTGAGCATTGGGGTGCCGCTTAGCCTATGAGCTTTGGTTTGCACCTCAGACTGCCTGTTAGGTGAGCTCTGCCTCTTTCCTGGACAGCAGTAAGTCAGGAAAAGATTAGAGAAGCTGACTGCATTGGGCAAAACATAGCCCAGAGTGAATGTTGTTAGCTTAGCTCTTCACTCTGGAAGGGATGAGAATATTTCCTTCATGACAAGCAGCACTTTTGCCCAGATCTCTTCCATGTGAGGAATGAGGTCAGAGGAGTAGCACTTTGCATCCCAGATGAATCCCTAATGTCTCCTTTATGCCTTGTGATGGTGAGTCTCTGCCATCTTCTCCTAATTCCTGCCACATTCCTGCCAGTTCCAGCTCATACACAGCCTGGAGATAGGCACCACAGACCTCAAGAACACAAAAAAAGGACCTTTCTCCTCCCCTGCTTCATCTCCGCTCCCAAGTGGACCCCTTCTCCTATCTCAGGCCAGCATTCAAGCACAGCTCCAGGTAGGGTAAAGCTTCTGTAGAGGTTGTCCTAGCACCCCAAGTTTGAAACTCACTTTGAGAGAGAACCAGAAAAGATCTATATGAGAAGGGAAGTAAAATAAGACCAGCCTTTCAGGACAGGAGAATTATTAACCATTTGGCCCTTCCTGGAGCAAACTGTCAGTCCAGCGTATGACTGGTCCAGTTTCTCTTTGCAGCCAAACTCCCTACATAAATAAAATCATCCCTGTTTCCCCACATCATCCTTACAGATTGCAGCAAGCTAAATCATCCTCAGAATCTGATTTAGGGCAACAGAAGTGAAGTACATCAGGTAACTGTAGAAAAAACAAGCCCATAAATGTGAGCTGATCCCTTTGGAGCTGGGTGCGCTCACTATCTCTCACGGGATGAATGGCAGTGGTCCAAGTTTCTTAGAAAACCTGATACTAAAACATGATCTTAAAAAAAAAAAAAAAGTTATAAAGAGCCAAAAAGCTAAAAATAGAGCAGAGTCTCCTTTAAGCAAGAGAGCATAGTATATCACTGAGGACACTTGCAGTGAAATGGAGTTTTCTCAGTTCTTATTTGGGCAACACAGACCGCATGCACTGTCTATTGCAACACCCAGTAAGTGACTTGGTGTCCTTTTATTGTCCTCCTACCACTGAACTGCAGCTTCCCATACCCTGTCAGATGTCACCCCTGCATCCGCCCATCGAAAGTCTGTTTGGTAGCCTACTGGTTGATTCTGTGGTGTCTGTACTCAGTAGGTGGAGTGCCCTGAAGCCCTTCTGTATGTCAGGATGGAGGATACAAAGCCCTGGATGACTTCATGCACAGCTGAGCAGTGCTGCTTTTACCTGCCTCTGCAAACAGCACCCAACCGTGAAGGCAAAGCACCTTAGGTAATGTCTTTCTGGCTGAATAGGATATGTTTTAGGGTTGACAGACCAAGTTTTAGATTGGTGAATGTCTCTTTCTCATTGAAGTCAGTAAGTTTTGAGATCAGTCTTCTCTCTGGGAACAGAGGTTTTAAATGAATATTTAGTTAAAATGGTCAATGTGAAAGAGAAGCCAAAGGTGGAGCTTACTCTGGTGCCTGGAGCAAAGTTCATGGTTTAACTACTTTGTTAGATGAATAAAATCTACCCTTGAGTTCCTTCCAGGAGGGCCTGGATATGAATGTGTAAGAGTATCTGAGCAAAAGGTCATGTCCCTGTGGTATAATGATTTCAGCATGTTAGAAGAAAGGAAATTTCCTATTAATCAACCTTATTCCAGCGTGCAAGGTCACAAAGCATGAACTTGGAACCTCATTCTGCGTTTCATAGCTCTGCCTAAATCAAACCCAGGCTGCAGACATAACTATTTTTTAGTTGCCAGAGTAGCCCCTTCGTCATGGCTATCTTCAGTCAGGTGATTTCAGTGGTCTCAAATCAGCTAGTGCCTTCACCTGCTGTGTTAGCCCACTTCTGCATCAAAGGTACTAGTTCCTCCCTTGAAAATCCGGCCCTTGAGAGCTCTGTCAGCCTCCAGATAAAGTAGCCATATCTCTTGTATAAAGAGATACAAGAGATCTTCATATCACTTGTATGAAGATCTGTTCTGCCTCTTGACTGTTAATACATATATTCAACAAATATCTTGGTTTTGGTTAAAAGCATTTGATGATTTTCTTTGGTTTGACAGAATCTTTCTGATGATTTGGTGACCAGGCAAAGGTGCTACAGATTTCTTTGCATAATCTTTTCTCCTTATTTCTCCCTTTTCTCCTTATATTTCTCCCATATTTGAAAGCTGATCCTTTTCCCAGTCTGGGAACACAGTGCTGCGGTAATCCACTGGTAACCGTTCAATGGGCATAAGCATGAGGAAGAACAGGAAAACGCAACTGTGCCAACCTGTAGCAATACTCTGTCTTCAAGGAAGAGTCTGCTTGGAGAAAAAACAATTGGAAATTGATTTCCAAAGATTTAGATTAACTAATTTGAAATGGAATGGCGGTCCATGGCTGTCCCCAGGTGCAAGCTGGCTGAAATCCCACTGTTGTGAATCCTACTAACAGCACATAATCTGAAAAGCACAGATACCTTTCCCTAGTCTCTAGTCTTTAAGCCATCAGATTTTATGAACATTATCTCTGAGGACAGTTCTGAAGCCCAGTAAGAACGATGTATCCCACTAAACCATGAACTGGAGTTCTGGTGCTCCCTTGAATTTTGTGAAAACCTTCCTCCAAACTTGCTGGTTTCTTCTTTGACCTCTTTGCTGGCAGATTCTGTCTTTTTCTGGTTTTACCCTGGCTCACTGTGCATCTTGAACTGGTTTTGCTTGTAATTTGCCCCACGCTCTTAAGTTGTAATTAACATCTTGCTGTGTTCTTTCCATGTTTGTAACATATGTACCCTGGCCACTTTTCAGAAGGAAGATCAGAAGATGCCATTTTTCTGTCAAGAGTCCTCTATTGGTGTGCACTTTTGAAGGACTCCATAAGGATCTTAAAGCCAGTAAAACACCATTCTCAAACGGATTATATTGTGTAAAATTGCACTGTTCATCATGATGACACCCAAGGTCAGTACTGCTGGTACGGGGAAGTGACTAAATAAACCAGCCAAATAACAGAGAAGATCAGGGAACAGTAAGATACAGAAAAGCCTGTTGAAAATAAGAAAAGTAAAAAAGAAACATCTCCAGATACAGGAAGTACATTTCTAATCCACCTTTATTAGAAGGTCACTCCTGTTAAAACACAAATGTTTCCATTGCTTCCTTAAGTGATCACATAAACATTTTCTTTATAGAGGTTTTGCTGCATTAGCAAAAAGATCTTACTGTTAGCTGCAAATACAGTCTGTTTATTTGGGTATTAGTACACAGTAGTTTTCAGGCACTTAAGCAAATAGGTCTGAGCTTATCCTAGAGGATATGGAACAGCCCTGTAGATTAATTTTACCATCTATAAGGAGTCACAGGGGCATTGTGTTCAAAGGGACAGAAGGTTGAAAACATGATGCTTCAGAAGTACCTATATCTGAAACAGATTTTTATAATCGGAAGAAAAAGTCTAACGTGTAACATAGGATGGCAAAAACCACTCAGACTTGTCCACAAGTCTGATGAGATTTATGATCCACGGTCCTGGCCCAGGCATTTTTGCAATGCTGAAAAAGCAAACACAAGGTAATGGAAAACAATTATGAGTCATTCCTTTGCTTCAGAGGTGATTAATGTGACACAGTCAAGTTAAATCCTCTGAAGAGACATCAGCAACACTTTTCACTGATGTGTTTTGTAAGCATGGATTTGATACTATTCCACAAGAGATTTTAATTTCCTGCTAAAAGATATGGTTCGTGATCAAAACCAAGATATACATAAATACTAGCTGCTGAGCTTGCAAGACTGATGCATTTCTTATCAGCAAATGATAAGAACATAGAACATCTTCAGTTTTATGATACAAATAATTCTATATTACCAAAAACATGCAGAACTGATTTGAAATATTCTCATGGACTATGCTGCAAAGGATCTGAGAGTAGCACAGCAGACTACCAAGTAGCCTCTGCCTGTATTCCAGAGGGTCTGTGTGTACTCCTGATGTAAAAACTGAAAATATTTGCTCCTTTAAATGAAACAGAGTGGTACTCAGAAGTTTGAATGGCTTAGTTTTCTAGAGTGAATTTGGGACACACTGTCTGATTGCTGGGCTTTGAGTCCTTTGATGTCTAGTGTCATGCAGTATGAAGCTAGTTTAGGTGCACATACACATTTTCATGTAGGTACTGCGTATCGACAGTTTTAAGTCTTAGTCTCAGCTTGCCATTGTTCTGATGCTTTTTACTGAATGCAAATAAACCTAATAACTGTCAGGATACAGAACACTGAGAAACCATCAAATTTTAGTGCTTCAGGTATCACAGCTAGTTACATCAACTGAACGGTGCACTGGGATATTCCTTTTGACTGTGTATTGCTTACACAGGGGCCTTTTTACAGAATAAGATAACTGCTTTACAGAATAAGATAACATTTTAATTTGGGGGTTTCCATGCTGTACTATGTATGTTTGGCTCAGGAGGCAATGGAGACCAATACCCTGCTGAAGAATTTGCGGTAAGCACCTCCAGATAGGCACCCCTTTTGTATCCACAGACTGGTGGATCTCAGGTTCTCCCCTAACATACTGTGTCTGCAGTTTTGCTGTGTGTGGTGAAGGGTCCATCCTACTGCTTGCAGTAGAAGTGTTTCTTCAAGTATTAACGTAAAGTGCTCTGTGCCCTGTTGTGCAGTAAGTAGTATATAGCGCTCACGAGGCAGAGGGCTTCACACTGTTGTTTTTCAGGATTAAAACAATCTCAATAACACGGGCTACAACAAGGACGAGTTCAAAAATATAGAAGTTATTCAAAAAGCTGCCAGATGAAACTGTCTAAAGCCCAAATCTGCACACCTGGATTGCCACTTTATCACCATGCAATATTGAACCCTGATCTGACTTTGCGTCTATTACCTACCTACTGGTGTGACTGTGAAGTGGACGAAGTTGCATTTAGTCCCTCACTAGTTTCCCGTGATGCATATATCACTTAAGGTGCCAATCCAAGAGCTCAAGACTGTATTTCATCCAGTTTCTAATGGGAAGCATATCCTAGCTTCCACAAAGGGATGCTTTGCCATCACTCCCAGCACTTCAGTCCTAAAACTCCTCCGTTCAGACCTTTGATTCCAGTTTTGTGTGTACTAGGTTAGCCCAGCTCTTTCATTGCCTTCCTCAGCTTCAGCACATCGTTGGTTGGAGCCGCCTGTTGGGATGACAGCTGAGCCCAGAGGTTTCTCCCAGTGTTACTGAGCCTTGTTTTGTGGATATAGTGGCGGGAAGTGTTTTGCAAGAGCTGCCTCAAACCTTGTCTTCTTTTACCTGTCATCAGGATGTCAAATCTCAGCTTACTCACATCCCATTTTCTTGCTCAGGAAGGCAGAGAATTGGTCACATGAAACTCAGTTTTGATGTACTGAGTGCATTTAAATTCCTCTAAAGTCACAATATCAGATAAGGTTTTACTGTCCTACCACTCAAAGCTTAAAGTGGATGTTTTCCTTGGGACACTGAATGTCACCCAGGCAGAGTCTGTTCACTCCTTATCTCCCTCCATTTCACCAATATCAGAGGCAAATGAACTCAGGGCTATGGACATCCACACACACAGATGCATCCTGGTACTTTGTCATTCTCAAATGGGATCCATCGGTATTGAATTAACCACTGGCAGAAGAATTTAGTATGTTTATGGTCAATTTGTTCCTAGGGGAATATTGGAAAAGCTCAGTGATCTCAGTGTTTACCTGACACTTAATGAACTGCTTTTTGGACACAGTCATTTTGGCATTTGGAAATGGATGATTCATTTAATAACAAATTTTTAAGAGCACTTCAGGAACTTGTTCCCCACCTGGTCAGCTCTGACTTTATCATTCTTTCTGTCTTCACCTACTCCACTTTTCACAGTTCATCTTCCCTTCCATCTTTTTTCCAGACTTCATGCCACAGCTACCTGTTTCCATATTCACCATATTGGTACCTGTAACCGAGGAAGGGTTACTTTGGCTTCAGAAGGTCAGTGCTGCCCCACTCTGTGTGGCATATGAGCTGTTGCTGGTGCTTCAGGAGCTGAATTTGGGGTTTGGCTGCCCTGGAAAGGAGGGAGCCAGCAAGTGGGTGGGGACTCAGCTCCTTCCAGCATTGTTCTGTTGTGTGAATGGACTGCAGTTGTGTGAATCACTCCTGCTTAAAGCCCTGGCTAAAAGCTTTTGTTTACCTGGTGGGTAAATTCCTTTTCCAAGTCACCATTTCTCACATTGCTTTCTGACACCTGCTAATTCTTCATCCCCACAGAGAGCTGGTGACTCTTCATTTCTCTCAGTCGAGGCATATCATTTAGTACATTCCTGTATGCAGCCCTGAGTTTATTGTGTCTTCACCTTGTCTTGTTCTCACATTACTCATTTACATAGATAGTTCTTATTTTCGATTAGAATTATTTTTCAGGAAAGCAGTGTGACAGATTTCAGGGGATAAAAATTCTAGGTAGTCCTCCAAGATTTCCTGGTTATCCAGTTCCGTGTTGTAAGCACCAAACATGCTAACTGGGATACAGTGATTTTTCTGAGGTCCATGTTAATCTTAGCTCTTGGGCAAGGATTTCTTGCCTTGTTGAGAGAGGATAGTGGGAGGAGGGAAGTGTGTTCTCCTTTATTCACCCACCTATTTCTCGTATCTGTTGCTTTTAGGATCCAGGCAGCATAACTGGATTTTTTTTTCCTATCATCATTTCTCTTTTTTGTTTGTTTTGTGGGGTTTTTTTTACCAGCTTCCAGTGTTAGTATTTATACAACCTTTATTCTTAACTTTTAATCTGATTGCTAGGAAGGTTGTTCTATTTTTGCAGGATCCCAAGTATCAGGTGTTAGACTGTAGTTATTCCTTTAGTACTTCTCTGTTATATTGGAGGTCCATAAAAGCAGGATTGCTTTAAATGTGCTGCCTACTAAAGATAGATATCTCTTAATTCACCTTTTTCCTGAGAGACATCTTGAGGCTGTGAAAACTTTTGCAAGGATATAAAATGATAGCGAGTTTCACATAAAAGAGAGGCCAAAGGCTGCTTGAACTAAAGCTAAGCCACATCACATTTCAGTCCCAAAGATTTCTGCCTCTCCTTGCAAAAACCTGAAACAAAATCAAAGGATGAAGCTGAATCTTGAATTTATAGCACATAGTTACTCACAGCTTGCGGACAGATCTACAGAAAATGCCCTTGTTGATGAAGTTTGAAGATGTCCAAGAAGCATCCATCTGGTGGGATGTCCAAATGGGATAACTTTTATGCATGAAGAGTGTTTGAAATTGCTTTGGAGCAGATCTAAATTTCTGTCTGTTGTTCAAGGGGCAGATACTTTCCTGTTGTGCTCACTTAAATTGTTTTTTATTTCTTTTCAAATTAATAGGTATTCAAAATCTTAGTCCTTAGGGTCTGTTGCTGATTTGGAGTTGGGGGTGGGATCAGAGGTGTGAGGATAGAGAATTTTTATTTGAGGGGAGTTCACCACAAGGTGCTATCAAATTACTTATCAGGTGTTGCATATAAAAAGTGCAGAGAAATGAATTGTAGTGTTACAGGAGTCTAGCAATCTCTAAAATGGTGACAGAAAGCTAATGACTTGGACAGAGAACTAAACTATTACAGCATCTTGCCTATTGCCTCTGTTAAGATCCATTTTAAAGGCATTACATCAGCTTAAATAGAAGTAGTACTCACTCACATCCCCTGTTGGATCAAGAAAGTCGAATGGTCAGCAGAGGAAGGAAGCAGATGAAAAATTATTTTCTACTTTGAATTCCATCAGGCTTCATCTGTGGACCCATCTTAACACACTGTAAAAACCTTAAAAGTCAGTATGTGACAGTGGTGTCTAGTAATATAAGCAAAAAAGAACAAGAAGAACTATTCCCTGACAGTAATAAAATCCACATGCAAGGCAGTATTTATTCTTTGATCCGTAAAAGCTAGATATACAAAGTACAGCTTCAGTGCCTGCCTCATTAGATAAAATGGAGCCTAAATTGAAAGGGAAACAAAGTGTTTGTTTGCTTTGGTACATGTTTTAATGCAGACAAACTTTTTCAGGGAAAATGACCAAGCAGGTTGGCTTCTGGGTAGCGGACTTGACATCTGAAAGGAACAGCTCCAACTTCCCAAGACTTCTGTTTTAAAATTGTGCCTCTCCTTGAATGCTGTAAATGTAGCTAATGGTATTTAAAAAAAAAAAAAAAAATCATACCTAAGAATTTACATTGTTACAATATGAATCCTAAGACCATGACACTTAAATTCAGTTGAGGGCCAGATTTGGTATGTAGAGGTCATTAATGCAGAAGGATCTATTTTTCTAGTGTTCATTAACGTCATTTGCATCCAGTCTTATCCTAAATAGGGAACCTGGGGTGTTACCACATAGGATTTCTTGAGGACAGGATACCCAATGTGTGTTCCACAGCAAATGAAAGTGAAAAATGGGTGCATGGGCAGGTGCAAGCAGTGGTATGTACAGATACCTGGGCTAGCTGAGGTGCTGAAGTAGCCACAAAAGAGCAGCCCACTCCCCAGGCTAATATATTTTGCTTCTCAGAAGAGTTTTTTAGACAGACTGAGCAACATGGAAACACTACAGAGGCAGGTGAAGGTAGCTCTGCATAGCCCTGCAGTGGGCCATGAAGATGTGGTCCATTAATTGCAACCTAATAAAACCCTTTTGTGAAATTGTTTCCTGTGCTGTGATGATGTAGAGTTCATTTAGTCTTGGCAGACTGGAAGATGTTGTTGTTGAAACAAGAATATTTTTTTATCTAAAAGAATGGTTTAACATCACCATTTTTTGGTGACAAGTGGTGACAAACGGTTCATCATTTAGAACTTTGCAAAAACTATTTATATTCTTCTTCCTCCCACTGCTGGCTCCATCTTCTAAAGGATATATAAACCCCCTCTAGTACTTTAAAAATAGTTTTAAAATAATTTCCATTTTTTTTTTCCTATAAAGCTTGTCAGTCATTCAGGATTCAAGGTGCTGTGTGGAGCAGTTTTTATTTGCACTTGGTTTTATCTGATTTGTAGTCTTCTTATGGCCCTTGCTTTTTTTAACCTTTGGGATAGGATTGCTTGTACAATGACAGAGCAAGGCAGTCCTGATTCTGAAAGGGGCCTGTGGGTACTACTGTCTTGTGAACAATACTGAAATAATTCTGTTTTGCACTGAGACTGCTTTCTTATTTGTCAAGCTTCCCAGAGGGAAGTGGCAGAAGCAAAGGCTCTGACTGCTAAACTTCAGCTGGATGCCATTCATCAGGATAACGTCGTGCTAAGAACTGCCACAGAGCTCACTCTTAAGGTGAGTCCTGTACCCATTAATCTCCAGAACTAGCACTGTCATCATGTCTGTCTGGATCCTACACACATAGCAAAGAAAAATCTAAGGTGTGTGTTGGCTATTGGAAGACCCTTAAGTATATCTGCAGATGTATTTAAAGAAGAAAGCTTTCAGACTTTCAGAGATTTCAGACTTCCACTGGCTGTGTTTGTGCATCTGCGTGCTAGATATCACCCACACTAGACAGTGACTTAAAACTCACCTATCTGAAGCTTGTAAGACAGAAGAGAAATCGCCAACAGAAGTGATCAAAGCCCCCACCAGAAGTTCATTTCCAGCCTCCCAGGCTGACAGAACAAGCTCTTCTGCGGAGGGAATGTGAAAGGCAGTTACCTGTTTTAATAGCCTGACTGTTTCATAAACCATTATAAGGTAAGTCGGTGATCTTCAGCAGATGTGGTGTTTGGAAGCGAAGACTCCATGCTGTGATGTCTAGTTAGTCACTGTACATTTAACCAGCAATCTTTATAGGGTGCTCACATAACTATTTATGCGTATCTTTAATGGGAGGAATAACAGCTCCATTTCTTCTCACTCTTACCTGACTGTTAGCTGTGTCTAAACCTACAGGCTATTACGTGGAAAGAAGGCAAGTGAGGAATGCAGATGAAAAAGTGCAGGAGTTCTTCTAAACCGCATTTTTTCCCCCTCAATCTATTTTTTTAAAAACTTTTTCTCCTGGAGAGGGGCTGATGTGCATTGTCATTAATATTGCATCTCTCAGCATTGAACAGGAACTTGGAGGAGGCTCATCTGTCATCTCCCTCACAGATCGCAGTGAAAAGATGATGTACAGTTGTCTTGGCCATCAAGGGGAAGGGATGCGCTTCATGCTGTGTAACTCATGGGCAGCTGACAAGGTTAAAAACATGGTTTCATATCTGCCAAGTTGATTACAAATTTGATAGTCACTTATTAGCTTTTAATCCAGAGCTTTAGGGGAACTTTCTTGAGTAACTTTGCTGTGAACGTCCTTTGGACTTGTTATGCCGTCTGGCAGCCTAAGTCAGACATTACCCTGTCACTTGAGGTAATGGGCACATTAGGCGGAGCAATGCAGTGAAGGAGTAAATGTATTTTTGGGTCTCTGTTTACTCTGTTGTGATGTTTGCATTTTGTTCTATAAGCATTCTTTTCACGCAGTCTCAGCTGCATTTTCTTGTATAATATAAAGATTAGAAAGCTGACTTGTACTTAGATTCTTTGTTGGAACCAGATTACCCAGGTTATTTCAGAATTTCCAGAAATTAGACGCACTCCATTTGTTTCTTTTCAGAACAGATGGTGGAGTAGAATTTGAATCACTGAAGTGATAGTGGGAGAGAAGTTATAGCAGAGAAAAAAACCCAGGGAACTAAGTGAAACTTTTCACACTTTCCAGTTTTTTGCTGATTCCCAGCTTTTGTTTTCATATGAAGAGTTTAATAGATCCAGCTTTCAGATTTGTCTCCATTATTCAGATAACTATAAAATCAGATGGATAAAATCTGGAATATTCTGCACTTTTACTAGATACTTAATGGATACTCAAAAAGCATTAGACTTTCACCTCTCTGACTTGAGTTCAAATCTATTTTAATGGGCTGATTTCCTTATTGGTGTACGTTCTCTGAAGTGACAGAGCTAAAATAAGGATTAATTTTCCCACTCTGAAATGAGATGGATGTATGAATTTAGCATGGTGTCTGAAGAAGGCACATCAAAGCCACCATCACTGGCAAAACTGAAGTCTTGGGTGAGAACTCAGTCTATTTCTAGATCATCTGTTTAAATTATTTCTGTGGAGATGCTTTTTATTTATGCCACTGTATTGTCTGCTCTTGCGGGATCACGAACCAGGCTAACCCAAGAAAACAACTGGCACAGGGCAGTCCTGGAAACAAGAGGACTGTACTCCTGCTCCCAGGAGAAAAGGCAAAACTGAGCCCTCAGCCCCTCTGCTGCGCTTGATTTCTTTTTAACAGTGGCTCTTGTACTCGGTGCAGGCTGTCCCAAAAGTATAGAGGGACATGAATTAGTGTGCCTTGAGCCTCTGTGCCTGCAGTTGTCTCACTGACATCAATGAGAAGCCAGAAATGCATTGCTGCAGATTAGATGGATGAAAGATTTCCCCAAGCCCCCATGCCATAAACTAGTAAATGTGATGGGGTTTTTTTTTTGTTGGCTTTTATTATTTCTGCTGTATTGAATTGCTCCTCTTAATGTACCATGCACAGAGGCTGCAGAAGGCTGAGCACGGGGCACATGTCCCCCGGTGCAGGAGGTTACAAGCCCAGTCATCCTGCTTTTCCACGGGCTCCCTTCAAACGTATCGCAGGTGTGCTCCGCAGGCTGGGCTGTGCCAGCCATTCCCTGCTTGCTTACTGTTTTCTTCATTTTGTGTTTTCATGTCTCAGTGTGCTCTCTCTGCTATTAAGGGCCAAACTCCAATACCCCAGTTCCCACTGAATATCACCTTACCCCTGCAAGGGTCTCATGGAAGCCAGCTGGGCTACTCGTGGCATAGGCATTTGATACAAGGTTATCTGAATTTCATCCTATGGGAGCTTTTATCTTTCTTCACTTGATCTGTCTTTACTTCCATCTGTGCTTTGAACTGTGCTTCTGGGTCACATAAGTGGTGGTGGGGTTGTTAATTAGACTTTGGCAAACTGTTGTGTGGGGTAAGCAGTCTAAACATGGTTAAAAAAAAAAAAAAAAATCAATAAGCTCCCAGGGACAGATTCAGAAAAGTACTTATGGAAAATGCCTAAATGGAGAGATGTGAATAGCCCTGCAGATTTCAGTGGGATTAGGGGTGCACTTAAAATTACACCTATGATAAAATACCTGGCTGCACTGGAGTCTAGTCAGGGGATCGTCAGACCTTCGCCTGGCTTTATGCAGCCCCAAACCCTCTGTGGTTTCCCGGGGCTAGGCTGCAGCCCAAGTGTGGTGCAAATGCTAACGGCTGCGCTGTGCCACCAGCCTCTCCAGCAGCCAGATTTCCTTTCAGAAACCACAGATCTGGGTTGGGAAACAAAGAAAGGTGAAAACACGGCTTTGCATGTGTCTCTCCTCTTTTTCTGGTGGCTGAGCAGCGCTGCCAGCTCTGTGACCTGTGACGTGCTGGCAGATGCAGCCTCGGGGCTTGAGATCTGAGTCAGACCCGCTTGTCCCCTGCCACTCTTCCTAGTGATTTTCTGGCAGGGAAGCAAAGCCAAGTTAGATCGGTAAACTTTTTGGAAGTGTTCACTGTAGCTTCAGGAAACATGGCTGTGGTCAGTTTTATCTTGGTGCCATCTGGTACACGAAATGGCATGAAGAAAGGGGGGGAAAAAATGCATTGGGAAAAAATGTGGCATGGTAAGAGAAAAATGTAGTAACAAAAAAGGGCAGAATTTTTTCAGAGAAGGAAATGCATATGAATATAAAAATAAAGGTGTCACGTTTCATAACTCTGAGGGTAGAAAGATCACATTATTTAGTTTTACCCATTGTATCCTACTTACATGATTTTCCACCTCCCAGATGCTCCAGATAGCCTTCCAACCTATTTTCAAGCACTTCTAATGATAAAGCTTCAATTACAAGGCTGTTGTCAGATTGCCCTTACAGTTAAGAAACTTTCTTACTGTGTTATCGAAATGCTTCAGCATACCACTGTCACCTAAAATACCCACAGTGCATTAAAATGTAGGTGTTTGTGGGATCCTGTAAATGTCTCTGAAAATGTAAGCTCAAACAGCTTTCTGTTGATTCCCTAATTTAGTTAGCAGAAACCCCTGCCTCCTCCTCCTCCTCCCGTCCCTGGTCTCTCCAATTCCAGGCAGCCTCATTAGTTACTAACCTTTAAATGCTACCACCCCCCCTAGGTCCGGACCACTTTCCACTGAAAGAGACAGAGCATGAAATTGGAAGCCTTTTGCAAGAGATGAAATTACGTCTTCAAGTCCCCTAGGTTTCATTTCCACTTTAAAACCCAGCCCAAAGACACGGAAGTCACCGGGGATCTTCCCGTGAGCAGCGGGTGGCGTCTTAGGTGCACGTGGTTGGGCTGTTAATGGCACTCCTGGCTGGTCATTTAGGAGACCCAGGGCTTGGCTTTTCCACTGAATAACGCAATACCTTTGTTTCTGTCTGCTCCTCCGTTCAGAGCAGCAAATCATCTCCGAGGAGACCAGTCTAAGACCCCTAGTTCACAGGCGTTTCCTCAGTATCTAAGGCAAGGAGTTAGTCCCACTTGATATTTTTTAAATCAATATTTCATTAAGCAATGCTTTTATGGCATTTCAGTATTCATCTACAATAATTAATATAAGCCCTTTATCTGTGTATATCAAAGCACTTTGTGAAAGTTGGAGAGCATAAAAACTCTGTATTAAAGACGAAAAAAATATGAGGCATGCAGAGGGATTATGTGCTTTGCCCAATTGCCCAGCCAATTAACGGATTAATTCTTAATCCAGTTCCATTTCCGCTGGGCCACACTGCCAGATTTTATCTCCTAAATGTAAAATATTCTACATCTGAAAATATCTAATCAAGTTAATGACATAGTCACTTTGCAACTGAATTAATATTCTATTTTTAATTAACTTAACAAAAATAAAATAAATGTGTTTGATTAGGGTGTTTTTCTGAAATTTCTGTATTTCGCTTCAGCATAAGATTTTCAGTTAATGACATGTTTAACACTCAAATGTTTGGCAACGTGTTTAATTTTCTTTCTTTTGACATTTCACTCTGGTTGTCTGCACATACAACTGGGAGAGAAGTCTGTGTCACACAGAAGCATTATTTCTAAGGTGTTTTGTCACCAAGACTTAAATGAAGAATACAAGTGGAAAGCAGTGTTTATACAAACTTGAAGTTCTCTGATTTCCCTGTATTTTTTTTCAAGAGGTTAGCAGCTTTCTATTTCATAGCAGGAAAGCAACCAAACCAGAGGGACCTCACCTACACAAACACATTTTGTGAGATAATTATTCGACTGACATTACAGAGCTTAAAAACACTCAGACTTCATCGTCTCTGAAGACTGAATTCATTATGTCTTAAACAAGACAAGATTCTCCTTTGGGAATTTTTTGTCTGTCTGTTTTTCTTGTATATATAGTTTACCTGCTTAGGAATGAGGCAAGAAGAATAGATCAGCTCTGCTTAGTTGATACTTTTGACACTTTATTTTTTTTCTTCTTGAGAAAAAAAAAAGAAAAACGTCTCTTGCTATTCCAAACGTAACCTACTTCTCTTTATGTAGGCAGGCACATGCTTCTCCCCTCAGCTGAGACACGAGGCCCTATTCTTAGCTCCACTTTCATTTACGTTGTGCCTTGAGGCAAGATGCACAGGATATAACAGCTCTGTAGTTATGACTGGTTTAAACTATGCAAAATCAGAGCTCTCTCTAACATTATGGGCCATTTTAAGGATATGTGAAAGGATGTTAGAAACCTGTTATAGAAACCCTATCCAAGGATATGTAACCCTGGCAAGCAAGAAAGGAACATTAAAATTGTTTCGAAATATTTGGAAAGAGTCACCCAAACGGGTACATAACCAACCTGCTGTTTCATCCTTTGGCAGCGGAGAATCAGGAAATCTCTGCAGGGAAGGGGTCAGCTCCCCAGCGGATGCGGCTTACTTTGTTTTGTTGATGTTGACTTGCACAAATCGACAAACTAGCCCTCGCACAGTTCACCACATGTTATTTCTCCAGTGTTGCTTCAGCACTACTTACTGCCCTTTTCTTTCAGTTCTGCACCTTACCTCTCCCTCCCATCTCTGCACACAGAGGAAAGGAGAGCAGAGTAAGTGCTCTCCTGGTGGAATGACCTTCATTATCCTAAGAAAAAAAGAAATTAATTCACAAACATCACAGAGAATTTGACTTTTGGTAAAACAGTCAATCTTCCCAGTGAAAATTCTGTCCATACAGGGTTTTATTTTAAATGCCCTTGAGTAACCTGCAAGGTGTTGAGCAGAAGAAACAATATGGAAACAGTTCTTTCCAAATCCAGAAAACTAGGTGTCAGCGTGACTGGTCATGGCTTTGCAGTTCATCCTACAATGTGCAAACCAGGGGTTTGCTCTGCAGGAGCTCAGCTGGTTACTGGTCGTGTTTGGGAAGTGTCCTTGGGAGGTAATGGGTCACTTCTTGGTTGCTTTGACCTGGGATGTGGGCAGGAGGACACATTGCTCTGCTGGTGGCAAGGCCAGGCTGTGCTGTGGAGGTGCAATCTGTTCCACCTAATGCCAGAGCAAAAACTCGTCAGCTTTGGAAGCTGCAGATTGCTTCCCAGCCAGAAATGGGCAGGAAGATCCCTCTCCCTCCCCATGAAGATCTCAAAGCCCTCTGTGAAGCTCCTGAGCAGAGGAGCACCCCATGGAGTCTGTGGGGGAGCAGGTCTTCTGGGTTCCTCGAGCAGGGCTCACCCCATCATAAGGAGAGGACAAAGCAGAAGCAAGAGGAAATTATTTATTTCTCTTTCTCCCTCTCCACCTCTCCAAGTGCACCGGGGCGTCACGGGGAGGCTGGCTGGCAGTGGATTGGCACTGGCCCCATCAGGCACAGCTGCTGCAGAGCTCAACGTAGCGGTGGGAGCAGGGGCCAGTTTGGCTTGACCTGCTGGACTGGTTCAGCCCTGGTGCCAGCAGCAGCTATGCTGGTTCCTCGTTTGGGAATTTGGAAATAATTTCCCCCAGGTGAGGAGTCTGGCAAAAAGATGTAATATTTTTTTCTGATGGTTTTTAGGCCTTCAAATGACAGGCAGCTGCACTTTGAGTGTTGGGTGCGTGAAGAGTTGGAGAGGATCTAATCCGAGACCACGTAAATCAGAGGGCTGATTAAGCAAGTTGGTTTACTGCAGTGGCATATGTCTCCATGAGAAAAAAAAAAACCCTCTGGCTTCAAATCAGTATCCCTGGCTGTCCCTAAGGGTGAAGAGAAAGTGTGGATTTCATCACTGCGACAAGATTTTCAGTAATTAGAACTATTGGTGTGTCTTGCAGCTGGTGCTGGAGCAAAACTGCCAGAGATCTGGATGTTTCCGTCCTCTGGGTAACAATGGTAGATAAAGATGTAACTTCATAATTGACCAGGCGGGGATTTATATACTCACTGGGCTTTGCTCAGGATGTTTCTTTGCACAGCACAAAATTATCATCCGTCATCTGCTTGCTCTTTTGCTTGTTATGCCTGAAGAACTGTCTATCCCATACAAATACCCTACGCTGAAAAGCAGCAAACAGAGCAATACTGTTTCTGCAGCCAGGGCACATACACAGAGCCTGGAGCAGCTACATGGACTGAGTCAGTGATTTCAGATGACTACGTGATGACAAAGACGTCATAGACCTCCCTTCCCCAGGACTTCATTTCTTGTCTTGTGTGAAAGACCCTAAGTAAAATCTGGCTGCTGTGGTGTCTGTTATTCATTAAATAGCTCTCTCCCTTCTATGTTAGCTCTGATCCAAGATTTCTGAATGGTGTTGGAGGAACCATGACACTAGAAATGCTTTGTTTGGGATATTACCTGACAGACCAGAAAAATTAAAAGACCCTTTCATAGCATAAGTGCAGAGTCAAGGTTTGGGATATCAGGTGAGCTAGTATCTGTCTACCTCATGGCACTTTTTTTAGGTTGGTGGTTTCAGAGTCTGCTTTGGATGTTAAAAATAGCTGTACTGCTGCAAAAATGCGGTCTTTGGGAAGTAATTTTATAAAGCGTTAGAGTACAGCTCTGCTCTGAAAAATAACCTTGGAAAAATTGTGTTATAAGAGTCCGTATTTATTGTATTTCATAATTACTTGGGATCTGTACGTGAAGCTGTGGCTTCTCATTGTCCTGCATTGTCCCTGGTAAAGTAAATGTTGTGAAAACTGATGAAATAGGGAGAACAGTCCACTCCTCCCTCTCTCTCTCTCAATGGTGTTGGTTTTATGCAACTAACAAGCAGAAGGTAGTAAGAATCTATTTCAGTCACCTGAAGTCAGGAGATGTGACAATTCACAGAGTGAGCAGGGTGGCTATGTGAGAAAGTGCTGCGTTTGCAGTCAATTTTCAATGCAGAACTTCACTGTAATTTCTCACCCCCGGGAACACATGACTATTTGGAGGAAAGGCATGCATTTTCTCCCTGAGGAGTAACAGCTGTCCAGACACAGGGAGATAACTGCTAAGGACCTGACTGCTCGTATCTGGTGGCTTTTAGGTAAGGACCATTTACCGCTTGCTAACCCTCCCAAACTGGAACTCAACCCTTAGGCATTGCCAGGCAGTCTGTGCTGGGCAGACATTGTTTCTGGTATAATCATTCCCTGAAGGCTGTACGTCAGATGTCACCAGAACACTGCAAACGTGTTCCCCATCATCACCCATCCCTGCATGTCACGGATCGGGAGGAAGACTCTGCATCTTTGCTGCATGCTTTGTCTCAAATATGAATTTGCTTGCATGGTGGATCTTCTCAGTTGTTCAAAGAGGGAAACTCCAGGACTGTCCTTAGGAATTTGGAGCAGTGCAAAAGAGTGGAAGGAGTCTGTCCCAGGGAAGAGCAGCAGCAATGAGCCTGAACCACAAGTTGAAGCAAAGCTGGACTCATTCCCTTGGTCTAAATGGTATGACCACGCTGGCAGGTCCCACCTGGACAGTGCACCCACTGAGGAGCACAGGTTGCTGTTAAAAGTATTGCTGCAATTTCTGTGATATTTTATGGCTGTCTTTCGCACCGTGTGTTCTGTTAAAGCAATCAGCCCTTCTCACT
Source organism: Pelecanus crispus (assembly GCF_030463565.1). Taxonomy (NCBI): domain Eukaryota; kingdom Metazoa; phylum Chordata; class Aves; order Pelecaniformes; family Pelecanidae; genus Pelecanus; species Pelecanus crispus. The sequence continues at coordinate 69,261,505 of NC_134676.1, read as the reverse complement.
GGTTGCTGCCATCTTTTCACATGCTGATAGCACTTTACTCCACTGCGGTAACACTTCAGCTCCTTGCAGCAGTCCTTCTCCCTTGGGCAACCCCCGTGATGAATTGAACTGCTCAAGATGGAAGTTACAGGAGGCAAAAAAGTCATTAGCCCTATCAGGCAAAAACTAGCCAGCACAGGCTGTTTGCACCCTGTGCCTTGCTGCTGGTGAGTCTCCTACCAGGCTGCCCACCCTCTGACGCCTGGCAGCACACGCTTGCACCACGCAGCAGGAGCATGCTCAGCACTTACGCCAGCCCGATTAGAAGAAACCTCGGTGTGATTCGGGCAGAGCTGGGGTTAGGGAACTCCTGCTCCCAGGTGACCACGTTTGAATATGGCTCAAAACAGGTCGCAAGAGGTGGGTGAGCAGTGGCTCCAAAGTGCTCGTGACCTGCAGGCAGAGGTGGAGATGCGATGCCAGCACTGGGTTAGCTCTGGCTGTCCACCGGCATTGACCAGCATTGACCATTGACCAGCTCAGTCCTTGGAGACCAGACCCCAGCTTGGGCCGCAGCAATGTGGGCTCCCTCCCCCCTCTCACTTACAACTGAGGTCTCGTTTCCCCTGCTAACATCCATTCTGCAACAGCTGGCATCATCTTGGGGGGTGGCACGGACATACCATTATTTCTGTAGTGCCATGGGATGCTCCAGGAAAAAAGAAATCACAGGCTAGTACCCCGTGAAAAATTTCCAAATTAGGCTGCAAACCAGGATTGGGCAGGGCCGCTGGTAACGACAACTGGAAAAAAAGGCATTCTGCTTCCCTGTGTGTGTAACTCAAAGTGCTGCCTCTTGGAAAGTAATTATATTTATCCAGGTGATTTTACTGTTCCTCAGGAAAAAATGTTAAAACTCCTTAAAAATATGTTTTGTGTACTAATCTGGCAGTGTGGCTTTCCTGAAAAGAGGCAGCCAACTCCAACATCTTTTCAGCAATGAGTTGCAAAACACCTTTTTTTCTCTTTTTTTTTTTCCCTTTTTTCTTGCTGGTGACCAAGCAAAATGGTTTTAATGCACACAAAAAATAAGCCAGTACCTGGAATTAGTTATTGGTATTGCTCTTGACTGTACGTTTTATTAAGCCTAATTAAATACTGATACCATTAGGTCACATTTAACTGTAATTTTGTCATTGTTAAAGATATTAAGGTTTAGTAAGCGGGGTTTTTTTGTTAACTATTACATGCAAATACTTCTGTGAAAACTTAATTATAATTTTCCTGGCAGTTTATCTTGAGGCATCTCTATAGGGCTGAATACTACAGCTGAAGTGACCACTCTGTATATTTGCTCTTATTATTCTTGATAGGTGCTATTATACCTCGATAATGAGCCTGGTGGGAAAGCCTGGCGAATATGAGATAAACAGGTCATATATATATTGTCAAGATTGAAGCTGAGAAATAGCTCATTAGGCTTTTCCTTCTTTGCTAAAAAGTGCTGTAAAATTACTGCTTTATCCTGGGCAATAATTGGTACTCTTCTCAAAAACCAATGCCAGCTGAACTCAGCATGTTATGTCTTAGTGAAGAACTAAAGTACAGGGTGTGTAGAGGAAAACTACCAAAAACTGAAGCATTCTTCACCTTGAAAGAAAAGTGAAAGGCTGCACAGTTTAAAGTACTATACTGACTATGCTCCATTGCTGCTTCATTGATAAATATCTATATTCTAAGTGTTTTTCAAGCAAGAAAACCTTTACATGAGTGAGATCTCTTTGGACTAGCAGCCAAATTAACTTCAGAGTTCTCAGACCAAAAATAAATACCTTTTGAAAGGAAGCTGAGGCAAATGTGCCACTTATTACCACCAAGCAGCTTGACACCACTTCAGTCCAAATTTCAAGCCGACTATCCACTCAGCAGGAGATATATTCGTTTTAAATTAAACATGCCAGGAATCGGACTTCAAAGGGAACAAGGCGAGTTCGTTGTTTCCACACTGGAAATCTCTATGTCTGCATCAGTGAATTTTGGCTCCCTGTTTTTCCTACTGAAATTAATTGCTATGCATGCTAAACTAGAGCAATTAGGGCCTGAAAGCTCCCGCGCAGTGGTTCTTGGTGAGGGAACCGGGGAGTGGGACAGGGGAGAGAAGGGTAACTAGCAGTGAACCAGCCTTTATCAGAGATGGAAAAATAACAGAAACGCAAGAGAGCTTAGGAAAATGAGGTCTGGTGTTTTAGTGAACTGACTATTGGACTAGGATACAAAACAGTTTACTGTGTGTGAAAACCTGGGATTATGCTGTGGGATGAGGGAGATGAGCCTTGCTCCAGCACGCCTCTCGCAGCTGCAATGGATGTTGTTGCTAGAGAGGTATCCGCCAGGATGGTATCTGTCATATCCATGTTTACAACAGGATTAGGAACACCCATTTTAAGGGGTCTGCAAATCAACTGGAAAAATTGGCTCAGATCAGGAGTCTGGCTGACAAAGCTATGCTCTTAAAGCAATTGTAAAAAACCAGATGATCTGCTTTTCAAACTGAAACAGGAGAGCAAACAAATGGGCCTATTTTCTGGGTCTTTTTTTTTTTTTTTCCTAGTTGTAGTTGCAAAACACAGGGTATTTCTTATGTTTTAAATGAAACCATTGGTTGTTGTTAATTAGAATTTGAGATATGTGAGAAAGAAGTGTGAATGTATTAGTAAAAAGTAAATTGATTGATACTACAGGGTAAGCTTTTATAAATATGGAGCTATATTTTGCTTGTCGTACACAGATTGCAATATAGTATCAAGGTCGACATCGTTTGAAAACATCCAGATAAATCTGGAGCAGAAATTACTGGATGAAGCTCTTTTCCCAGGGTATTTGGAAGATCACACTAGATGATAAGGATGGTCCCTCCTGGCCTTAAAATGCACATTTCTCTGGAGTTTCCCTTCCTTTGCAGAGAGCCCTGCAGCCCAGAGGACAGGTTGGGTCTTGGGCAAGGCGGTGTCACGCAGAGCAGCCCCCCTCTCCTCCCACTGCCGCGGTGGCTGGTCCACAGCAAGCGCATCGGGAGCATCCCCCCGCAGACCCAGCCCTGATCCGCGCCCAGGGCCAGGGACTCCCCTTCTCCGCTCAGCAAGGGGTGCTGGTTCTCCAGGTTCCGCAGGTTCTCCAGGTTCTCCACCCTGCAAGGGGTGTGGGCCAGAGGAGATGGTGAGCCTGGTGAAGCCCGCTCACAACACCCCAGCACACCGGTGCCCAGGTCTGGGGTTGCAGCTGAACTGGGATGCTCCACCTTTGCCTTAACTGTGCTCTGTAAGCCTAATATCCCCGGAGCGCCAAAGGGCTGGACATGGCCCCTGGGTGGTCTGGATGGAGGATGTTATCTTTCCTTGGCCATATGCTGGGCAATGAGGTAGGAGTGGCCGCCAGTGCTGTCCAGCCAGCCCTACAGCTCCTGCTGCAACCTCACCTAGGGCAAACACCCCTATGAATATGCACTAACCTGTTTTTGCAGCACAACAGGTATCTGTAATCGGGTTATTTTTTAATGAGTAATCTCTTTGCTTGTCCAAATTGTGTGACACCTCAGGTGGGCTCGGGGTCAGGGGGGATGCCTGGATTCAAACAGGGTCTCATGGCACCGCTGTGCGCCTGCAGATGGATGTACTTGGGAGTCAAGTCTCCTGGTTGGGTGAATTGCCTCACCGAAGCTGGCAGATCGCTCGGTTACTTGGTTTGGTTCGGTTGCCTGTGGCAGGGTGGAGGTCTGGGAGGCTGCAGCTTGCGGCATAGCAATAGTAAGAAAGTCTCAGAGGGCCACACATCTGTGAACTCAGCATAGCTTATGCAATTACCAATACAAGTGAAATCTGGGACCTTGAAACAAAGCCAGCTGCTTCTCCCGGTTGTTGGCCGAGGCCTGTTTGTACAGGGAGAAGAATGGCAGCACCAAATGAGCAGGGTTATTGAGGAAGAAAACATAGCAACAGCACAGCCTCGTCACTTAGTAACAAGGTAGAATTATGATGAAGAAGGAGTGAACATATATAAATAAAATATTCAGGAACATACATATTCATTAAAATGATATCCAGAAAACAGAGAGGAGAAAGGCAATAGCTAAGCATCTAAAAATGTTCTTTAATGAAAAAGAATTTTAAATATCTGTCTCCACTGTTCAGAGCTGTGTGATGGTATTATCTTCCCACATGAAGCTATGCTATTTCAGGTTCTCCTGGGTTCCTCCCCACATCACCTCGACTACCAGAGAAATCTGACAGATGAACTTGCAAGGGTTGCTTTATGTTCCCAGACACGGGTTGCCAGTTTATTATCCTAACCACGTCTATGTGAGTAATGTTCCTTATGTGTTGTCATGCCCAGTGCTGATGAATACACGGTGATATATATCAGCTCTAAACAGCATCCCAATTAATTTGCCTGCTACGGTCTTTTGCCCCAGGACCAAGAGCATGTTCCTCATCGTTATGATTGCTTTCCTTACCTCCCGGACCAGCAGAAGAGGAGGAGAAGATGGAGAAACTACGCTAGTTAGTGAATAAAACTCTTCCTGTCCTTTCCACATCCCTACACTTAAATTTATTCCAAAGACGTCAGCTTTAATTTAGAAAAAAACCCCAAAATCAACACCTCAATAATCTGAAATTCAAATCTCTTTCACAGAAGAAAGAGTGAGAGCTTGGAAGTGGTTGCAAAACAAGATTTTACATTATTAGATGTTGTTCTCCTACCTTGGATATTTAATCAAATGCCCAAGTCTGTTCCCACATAAAGTGAAAGATTAATCATGGCACTTATAAATCATTCTCCTCATCTCCCTCTCATTTGCACTGAAGCCGTTCTCTTCTCTTCCAATGCTGTAGAAGCTGCTGCCCCTTATCTTCAGGTTCTCTTTTTCTAAGGGCTTAAGTTGGGATTTTAAGTAAATGTTAGGCAGTCACCTTTATTGCTTATTTTATGTATGACAAACTGATCACAGGGATGAGCTTTTCTCTTCAATCCACTGTTTTTAATAAATATTTTACCTTCCACTACTGAAACACTCGTTATGAATTTTCATGAGCAACTTCACTAAATCTCCTTAACAACTCTTCACATAAACAGGGGCTTCAAAAGCACTATGCCTGGCTATGCAAGGGTCATCTTGTATTTGGTTTCTCTTTCTCCTGTTGAGTACTTTCAGGGATTGAATGGAACATTTAACACAAAGAATGGTGCTGTTCCAGGCTCCATTCATCTCCGTCAATAGCAAATGTTTGACATGACTGGAGGCTACACAATGTGCTTGTGGGCTGGTTATCAGTTAGTTTTGGTAGATCCCTAGGATAAAAATTGCTCCTGTTTGGGAAATACCCATAAAAATTCACATTTGTGTTTGGATGTGCACCAAGATCACATTTGGTGTTTTCCATCTGAAATTTTCATAGTAAACTTAGCAGCATGCATTTGAAGTATAAATGCATTTAAAATCTATCTTGATGTATAAATATTAATGGGATCAGTTTGGCTGTGCAACACCAGTCCACTGTCCATAGAGATGATCAGGAGCTGGTGGGGCCAATAAATGACCCCCATGTGAAAAGATCTGCTGGCAGACAGCAAGGGCATTGCAGAAAAGCTGAGCAAATTCTTTGCATTGGCATTCACCACGATGGAGACGCCGTGAATGGGGAGGAAGTCTGAGGAACCACCTCAAATGGAGGTGTTGGGAAAAGGCATGTTAGAACAAATTGATAAACTAAACATTAACAAATTCTCAGCACCAGATGGTGTTTACCCAGGAGTCCTGAAAAAACACACACCGCAAATAAGAAATTTCTGAATTACTAACTGTGTGTAATCTAGTGCTACAATCGGCTCTGGGTTTAGAGGGATGGAAGTGGGAATGCGATGCCAGACTTTGAATGGGGCTGCAGGAGTGATCCTGGGAGCTAGCGGTCAGTCAAGGCTTTCATTTGTAGCGGTCATAGGTCTGGCTGGAGATTTGAGAAGAAACACGAGTGTTGAGGGCAAGATCAGGCCTGACAGCCACAAGAACTCTTGTAAGGATTTAATGAGCATACAGATCATGCTTGTCTGGGCTACGTAGCTTTCAATGCAGCCTTAGGGAAGCAAGAAAGGCTCCTGACAAATGACATTTATTATGGAACAGGAGAGGTTACCCTCTGGGCTAACCCAGGAGAGGTTACCTGGGGGCTAAACCCCAGAAAAGAGAGGGCTGGAAGAAACAATCACCCCTTACATCAGGAGGAGGTCCTACAGACACCAGTGCTGGGCCTGATGTTCAGCATCTTCCTAAGTGGCCTGGAGAAAGCCATGCAACCAAATAGTGACAATGTCTACAACCAATGAAATGTTTTTCAGGATAACCAAAGCTAATGCTGACTCTGAAAAGATGCTGAAATAGCTTATTGCACTAAAATGAAATTCTGTGTTGGGGATGTGAGGGGAAAAGTGACTACATATACACAATTATGATATCTTAGCTCAGGAAAAAAATGAAAGACAGTTTGAGTCATTGTGGAGAGTTTGCTAAAAGCATCCAAGTGCTGCTCAGTGGGCAAGCTGGTTATCAGATTTGAAGCAGAGAGAAGGAAGTGTTTTTTCATGTGATGCAGAATGGCACTGTTGCTCCTGGGTATTGGGGATGCCAGAGTACCGATGGGTGCAGGGAGTGGTAAGTAAACCAAAGGAGGATGAATGCAGGGGGCAAGTCAAACAGGGCAGCATGGCTACACGCTCCAGCACAGCCAGGTCCCAAATCATAGAATCATAGAATCGTTTAGGTTGGAAAAGACCTTTAAGATCATCCAGTCCAACCATTAACCTACACTACCAAGTCTACTCTAAACCAATCAAGGGTAGACTAGACTAAACCATGTCCCAAATTGCCACATCTACCCATTTTTTAAACACTTCCAGGGATGGTGACTCCACCACCTCTCTGGGCAGCCTCTTCCAATTCTTTACCACCCTTTCTGTAAAGAAATTTTTCCTAATATCCAACCTAAACCTCCCCTGGCGCAGCTTAAGCCCATTTCCTCTCGTCCTATCACTAACTACTTGGGAGAAGAGACCAACACCCACCTCACTACAACCTCCTTTCAGGTAGTTGTAGAGAGCGATAAGGTCTCCCCTCAGCCTCCTCTTCTCCAGGCTAAACAGTCCCAGTTCCCTCAGCCGCTCCTCATAAGGCCTGTGCTCCAGACCCTTCACCAGCCTTGTTGCCCTTCTCTGGATGTGCTCCAGCACCTCAATGTCTTTCTTGTAGTGAGGGGCCCAAAACTGGACACAGTATTCCAGGTGCGGCCTCACCAGTGCCGAGTACAGGGGAACAATCACTTCCCTGCTCCTGCTGGCCGCACTATTATATAATATATATACACACACACACATATATATACACACACACACATATATATATACTATATAGTATATATATATACTATATACTAAACTGGGGGCATCACAGGAGCAAGGGAGAGGGGCTTGCTCTGTTTCATATACCCCTCTGAAGCCCTCACTGCCGGCCTTGCCTGGCTGCCATTTGTGGGCTAAATGGGGCTTTGGCATGACAATTCCTAAGGCAGTCCCAAATTACGGGGCTTTCAAGGGTTTGAGATGTGTCATTATTAGACCCAGGAGAATAGAAGCAAATTGGTGGTGGGTAACAGGATGTCTGGCACAGCTTGTACCCGTAGCTGGGGGGCTATGGTTGAGGGATTGTGAGACATACCTAACAAGCTCCTAGACAGAGGGGTTTTTTTGCTGGTACTTGTTTTATATGCTGGGACTTGAACCTAGATTAGGTGCACTCCCAGCTGTCCCGTCTTATCTTCCTCCCTTCCCCATCTGAGAATAGCATTGCTTTTCTCCCTGGAGAAGTGAGACTGGGCTCTCTGCTGTCCTTGTATTACCTACATGAAGTAAAAAAAAGATGAAAATGAACAATGAATGTAGCTGCTTTTTCCAATTATTCTGTATATGATTTATTGCCTTATTTTTGAGACATGAAGAATGCTGTTAATGAGGGTATATTGGTTGCAACAGCTTATTGTTTTTATCCTGGTGACTTTCTCTTTTTATCATGAGAGAGAGCAGTGGATTTGCATCTATTTGACATTTGAAATGTTTTGCCTTTGGTTGATCTGCAGCTCTGTGCAGCATGATCCAGACTAAGAAAAGCCCATTTCAGTCCTTAGGACAGGTGCAAGATTAAGCATCAAGCATCTCACTTCTAAAATTGCTTGTGATTGTTTTCTCCTCCACAAATGTCTGCATAGCTAGCAATTAACTGCATCCAGAGATCAAAAGCTAAATTGTCTCAGACAGGAATTGCTATATCAGAGCCTAGTGCTACTTGTACTGTACTTTAAGCAATCAGGCACTTCCACTGATCTTTCTTTGCTGAAGGTGAAACAGCAGGCTGGGCTTGCTCTGCAGCCGCAGACAATAGAAAGGGAAAAGACTGCATGGCAAGATGGGGAGAAGCATGGGGTTTATGGTGCCGGATTGTAACACAACAGGAAAATGTTGCTGTTTCCTCTGTAGGGCTAGAAGAGTGAGAGGGGGCTCCTTGCTAGGAACGCAGACTGTGGCCTTGGTGTAAATGCCGGAGATGCCCTCAGAATGGTGGTGGGGTAAGCCCTGCACTGGCTCTCCTCTAGCACAGCACAGTGCCCGGGGCTGGGAATCTCCTTGCAAGACAGGCGGGCACGGGGGAGGTGACAACTCGGTCTGCCCAGTTCGGGGAAAAATGGGTCCCAGCAGGGAGAGGAGGCCTGAGTGTGCCCCCCCCGCCGCCTCACACTACGGGCAACGTGGCTCAGGGAAGCAGAGGGCTTGGTGCCTTGGTAACTTTCTTGCTGTGATTTGGAGGGAAGCCCCTGATGCCTTTGCCCTTAATTGCCTTAATTAGTCCATTACCCTCCTCTAGGGGAATTTTCTCCAGAAAGAGAAGACGTCATCCCTTGAAATGTTTGACTGGTAGACCAGAAACTCCACTGTCAGCTTTTTTCTTTTTTTAATATATTCTAAATTGAACTATCATATTGACAAATTAACATCTAATCCTATTGCTCTAATTCTAATTCTATTGCTCTAATTCAATCATTTGTCTGTGCATTAGGATAAGAATGATTTGCATAGCAGTCTTCAGTCTTCTGTTTAGAAACAAAATATTTTGATATTTGCTTGCACTAAGTGGGATCAAACTGCGAACAGGCTGGCAAGTAAACCCAGGGGATCTGCACTGACTCTGGCACTGCTGGGCAGCCGCAGCTGCTCCCCTTCCCTGCAGGCTGCCTCGCAGGGAGTTGGGGCCTGCTGGTAAATGTCCCTCCTTGGGAAATTTGAAAAAAAGAAGAGGAAAATGGCTTGTTTGCCCGAGTCAGGAGTGGTTAGACTCCACTTGCCTGCATTTATCGCAGGCTGCACCACTGATAATGATTGTTTTAGCAAGTCAGCCTTTATGCACAACGTTTTCCTTCCTCAGAGCAGAATAAGTCTGTAAACGAGTTGTAAACCTTTCGTTGGACTAGCAGGACTGACATTTTTTTGCTTTCATGGGGACCATCGCCAAAGAGACTGCTGCACCAGATTTTCCTGCCGAGAGCTGGAAGTGTTTATTCCCTGTCCAATGACTGGAGGACTTGGTGTGGGTCAGAGTTGCTGCAGGTCCCCCATGATGCCTGTTACTGGGCTGTGGATGCCCCTGCCCCATTGCCCGAACAATCCTCCCACAAGCTTCATTAAGCACTAAGCTAAAGCACGGCTCTCACCCCACCTTCCCTGTACATTGCTTCAAAGTTCTGTAGATGCCATTCTTCCACTTCACACACTTTTTCAGTTTCTTCCACTAGGCATTTTTATTTTGTTTAGTGGCTAGATTTTATATATAGCATGGAGCACTCCATAGAAATTTTACATTCGTTTCCTGTGGCTGGTGGATAACATTTTCCCAATTGATTATGTACCCAGACTCTTACAAAGGTAGAGCTGCCATGCCACATGCCGTGTATGACTTTAGGCACCTGCAAAGTTGTAGCCCCTTGTGGCAGATCAGTAACTTCAGATCAATAGGAAAATCACTTTTCCTACTCCCTTTTTGTTATACCCTTTTTTTCCAGTGTCCAGATGCTTCTCAGGGAGGCATTTTCAGAGAGCTGTCATTCCTCTAACACAAACTTGTATTATCAAAGTAGTTCTGCAGGTAGTACTATGAAAATATTGAAATGAAATGCAAATGTAGACATTAAAGACAACTTCCTTAATAACTAATGTTAGACTTCTTCAAGCTTTCCTTTTTTAAATTGCACTTCTTTTCCTAGGAAAGAATACGGAGATAAAGGAATGTTTCTACAAAGAGCCTGTTTTTACAACCCTCCCTCGACTTTGGTGTATCTCCTCCTGTGAAGGTCAGTGAGATCACATTATTTGTGGATGTCCACACCGTGTGATGGTCTCCATCGTATTTTAATAGATATCTTTTTATTAGGATGTGTTCCATGTATTTAATTCAAATTAATACTCTGTGAGGGAAAAACCTCTGTGGATGTTTTAATTTTCCAGAGGCTGTCAATAGCCTGGGGTTTGCTTGTTGGAAGAATGTATTTCAATGTTTTCTCCTCTCTGCTGCTATATTGTATGCAAACACTCCTTCCGAAGCTAAGTAACCGTGCTGGGGTGTCTGTCTGCATGTCATCCCTTCCATGAATTCCTCCCTGCTGGTGTTTTAGCATCTGCCCTGTAGGGTGAGGTGGGGGTAGTAGGAGCCGCCAACCCAGCCCGGGGCCGGGCAGCGCTGGAGCGGGGAGGCTGGCTCAGGGGCTCGGGGGCTGCCTGGTCCTCCTGCAGTAGCAGGGGTTCAGGGCTTCGCCCCACTGCTGGCTTCCTCTGCACTCCTGACTGAAGGGAGGAGCAGAGAAGGCGATGGGTCTCTTCTGAAGCCCTGGGTCTTTCCAACAGATATTGTGGCATTTAATAACTCTGTCTCTCATTTAATACCTCTGGTGCTGTCAGCTGCGGGAAATGCCATGCCCCCACAGTGGGGAAGCCCTCTCTGCAGCAGGCTCTGGGTGTTCACGGTGCTGATCCCACTCATTACACGACTGCCGACAATGGCATGTGTTAATACATCTCACTGCCCTGGGTGGGAAGCAGCCCGGCCCCTGCCATGTCCCTGGCTCAGGCATTTAGCTGCGTTACATTAACCCCGGTGCATGGATCATGCCATTTTTCTTCTGCACTAGAACCTACACAAAAACACAAAGCGGTCCCTCTGGCTCATAAAGGGTTAATCTTTTCAGTCCCAGGCCCTTTATTTTCATAGCCTTAGTCAATACCATAAAGCCCCCAAACCACTGGCAGTCTTTACCGAGATAACCACACAATGAACCTATCTGCACATCAGGTAAAGCCGACAGTAAATTTACAAGCACTCCGTGGGACATGGGGCCTCGTTGCTGATAACCAGCTCTGGCATCGAATAGGAGCTGCACATTTATGCCTGCTTTGTTGTGTTTTTTTTTTTTTCCCTGTAGATAACAGCTCTTTGTGGGAAAAGGCAAGGACTACTGCCGGAGCACGCTCAGTGCCCTTGAAAACACATCTGTACTCTGTCTCAGCTCTCCTGCCTAGTTTAGTCTGCACTGGTGTTCGTTCCCCTCTCTTATTGTGCCTCTCCTCCCTTGTCTCAGCTAATCCCTTTCACAGCTTCTCTGTATCTTATGGGCCAGAAATAATTTCTATTGAAACTGGTTGAGTTGCACCAATTACAAGATGTTTTTCCCCAGCGCCCTGGGTTTAATCTGCATTGATGTTAAGATCTTCATCTCTGCTGAATGCTTGCTGGGGTGTGAAGTGTCTGCTTAGCTGTTATGTAAAGAAATACATATTAAGGTGGTTAGTGTAATCACATAATCTTGACAGACATCGGTGGTGCAGTCACAGTTCCATATTTTGTGAAGACGGAGGGTACGTAAACAGGCAGGCAGCAAAAGGAAGGCGGGCGCGTTCCTGCTGCTGAGGGACGTGTTGTCAGGACTGTGTTTCCAAAGTCGGTTTTTGGAAACAAACATATGGGCATTAGCTATCTGTGAGTGTAATGATGGGCTGGAGAGGGGGGGGGGATGACAGCTCTGTGTCCAGTGCTTTGCAGCTGAAGGGGCGGAGGGCGGCTTTGCAGGTGATGCAGTGCTCAGGGCAGGGCAGGGCCAGGGACAGGGACAGGGCTGGTGGGATGCAGGAATGTGCTCTGAGCTGGTGGGAGGTGGTTGTGTCTGTGTGGCGGGCAGGAACCGTCCCGCAGCGTGGCCAAAGCTGGATGGAGTTTGGCTGGAGGACCAGGGGACCCCCAGAGCAGTGCAGGGAGGAGGGTGTCGAGGGGAGTTTTGGAGCATCCTGGTCGAGGTTCTCGGCACTGAGTGGGGGGGGATGAGTGCATATGGGGAGACCCCTGTGGATGCACCCTTTGCAGGAGTCCCTCTGCCTGCACTGCCCAGCGCTGCTGAGTGGTGGGGCCGGCAGGTAATCTCTTCCACAAGAGGAAATCTGAGAGACTTGAGCTAATTGTGCTCAATTGCCCAAAGGGGAGGACTTTCCTCAAATCCTTTCAGTGCAGAGAGCTGGCCAAGGCCACAGGCTTGCTTTGTTTGTCTCCATACATGCAGGGGCCGGGTGCTGTCACCCCCAGCTCCGTGGATTCACTTTGCCCACGGAGACGCCAGCCCGGCAATGGGAATAATTTGCATTTGTGGGAGAGGTGCAGGCTAGAAATCTCTCTAAGCATTTTAGTCATGCAAAACTGCCACCTTTGATTTTCAGAAAGCTGCTACCCCCTTACCATCTGCTCCTGGTGCCACTTCCCTCCCTGGAGACACCCAACAAAATAATAATATGGATTTTTGCATGTGAGGATGGAGATGATCAATAGCAATCCTTCCCACGGCAGCGGCACAGTACGAGAAGCACAATCTATAACATTACAGTACTGGAGGCTCAAGAGAGGCAGGAGCAATGCCCTAAACTTCCTCGCTGCCCTGCTTGTCCTAAGATAATCCCAGCGCACCAGCAACCCAGAAACTCTTGCTGCTGTGCCTGCAGTGTGTTTCCCCTGATGCAAAATGAGAGCAGAAAAGGCTGACCTATCCTCCTGCTCTGAGGAAAGTGCTTGCTTATGGTGAATATGCTGGAAAAGAGTTTTCTTTCCGTTTCTTCTATTTCTTAATGACTTCTGTTATACTGTGAAGGTCTGCAGTGATTTGCTATCTAAGTGCCAGTCAGGCCAGCTAAATCTATTGCCTACTTTATTGTACACATCCAGGATGTCCTCCATGCACAAAGGATGCAGGCAATTTGTATAATGGAAGTATGAGCAACTTCTTTGGGCCAGTTCCTTTATTTAGATATTTCCGCTTCACCCAAAGTCCCAGTATACATTGCCAACATTTCTGAGATTTCTGGAAAGGATAACATCAGCATTGAATAATTACAGTGAAAAGCCCAGCGTGTCTACATATTTTGTCTAAGTTATTCAAGAATGCAAGAGTGTTTCGTGCAGCATGAGCGAGCTCTGAATTTGTATGTGTGTGAGCCTGCCGGCATGGTGGAGTAACGGTGCACAGAGCTTTTGGAGGAGTTGCTCCTATTTTCCTTAAGCTGTCACTGTTGATGATGAGAAGGCAAAAATATTTCTAATTTCTTTTTCACTTTGCTGGTGGTATAAAACAAGCCAACCCACCACCCCAAGATGCTTTTTCTGCCTCCCCTGTCACAACAGAGGAATGGAACTGGAATACCTCAAACGGTTGTATGAAATAGTCTCTCTCTCTCTCCTGTCAGAAGGGAGTCAGAGATGGCATCCAATTCTTTCCTCGCACACCATATTAAGCTCTTTTTTTGTGTTTGGAATTAATTGTGATAAGTTGACAGAGCTCCAGAGATTTCTGAAAAATAAATCAAACATGTTGTCAGTTTGCTCTGAATTTTCCACACCTCTCCAGTGCATGTTGAAGCAAAGACCTTTTAAGTACGTTGTAATCTGGTATCAGACGTTTCTCAAATTAGCATTTTCTGTAGCATTGTGTATGAATTAGAATTCTGTTGACACATATTTTTATAACTAAGTCGGTTATATGTTACATTTAGGTGCATGCCATTGTGTCCATTTGTGTGGATTTATTTTCAGCAAGTAAAATGGATGCAGTTTGAAGGATTTTGGTAGCTGGTGATGTTCACTTTGGTATGCATGGATGCATAGTGGGGAAGGTGCCTTCTCATTTAAATGTATTACCCTTTGGGTAGGTCTTAATTTGCTTCACTCTGTATACAGAGTTTAAATACGTCTCAAAGTAATTCTTCCGCCATTGAAATCCTCTTCACAGCACAAAACCACATAATGAAATAATGGTTGTTTCAGTAAAATTATGTTAAAATTAGCATTAGCATTTCTAGAATGCCTTAATATTTTTGTGGTGCTTAGGTGTCACACTTCATGCCCTTATTTTCCACATTCTCACTTCCACCCTCACAATAACATGTGTTCTTGTTTTAGGGAACTTTACAGACGTGTCACAAAAGGATCTGTACTCTTGGTTCACCTACCACATGCTGGGTAATAACATCAAAACAGCCTATGCTTGTGGAAATAAACTGACTTTCTGTTTAGAGCAATATTTACAGAGATGTGAAAACTGCAGCCAGCGCTCTCACCATGTGCGAGAGGATGGGCTTTCTGCTGCCTCTAGCTTCTCCCCTCTGGCACTTTCTGCTCTGTCCTCCAAATTTTATCCACTGCTCCAGCAAGAAGGGGGCTTTCCAGCTTTTTGAGCATTGTGCATGTTTATGCTACAGAGGCACAAATGTTCATTCATCCTCTTGCCTTGGTTTGGCCCGAAGAAAGCTGCTGTGGGAGGGTAAGCTCATGCTGCTGAGTGGCTGATTACAGCTGTGGCTGGCTGCAAGCCAGCATTGTGCTGTACACATCTATCCCATATGGATATTGATATTTGAGTGCATTTGCAGACATATGGACTAGTTTCGAATTTAAGGTGCAAGTGGGGAGAGACACCTCAAGCTGAGAAGTGAATGCTTTGGGGGCTGGGGGGTGCCCCCTTCTTTACCCAGACGAGCAGCTGATCAACTGGCCAAGTCCAGGAGACAATGCTTGGCGTTGCAAATCTGTGTTTACATCTCCAAGGAGCTGAACACTGTTTGTTTGGATTAGAGGGTGGCAGGACTACCTCAGGAACACATCAGGGTGAGGAGGAAAGAGGCACAGATGTATCAAAGGGAATGTTAGACCCCCTTGGAAGAGATTAACTGTAGGAGCTCCCATGTTTTACCAAGGTTGGGTGCCCTCCAGCCAGCTCTGGAGAAAGGCCAGAAAAGAGGGAGAAACAGAGAGACCTTTCATATTTTACTAGCTGTATGTTAAGCACATTTTCCCTTCCTTTCTTTACCCATGTCATCAAAAGAATAAACTGCCTCATCTATTTTGAAGGTTGTGATTAAATGTTTCTGTAATAATGCAGCTTGATTTAAGGGTGTAATTTTGAGAGTAATTGGACAACAAGCTGTCTTCCACCAAAGGGCTGCCAAATCCATACTGGCACACGGTAGCAAGTGTCCATCTCCCCTCTATGTGTCTTTCGCTTGGTAACCTTCATGTTAGCAGAGTTCAGGAGAGAGGAAAGTCCCACCCCAAGTGTGGTGCCTAGGAAGGCTTTGTGGCACACCTCCATCTCCCTGTGTGTGTATATGCATCCATGCCCCCGTCACGGCATCGCTTGACCATGGGGTCTCTCCTCAGGACAGAAACAGTGAGTTTCCTGGGCTGGCAGCCCCAGAGCAGCCAAGCCTAGCAGAAATCTTGGCTTGTGGCTAGATGTCATGCCTGTGCCTCGCACTGGCTGCTGGAAACGTACAGAAGACCCTTGCTATGGGAATATCTGCCCTCTTCTTTGGCTATACCTGGGGATGTGTGTGGACCCATATGAGGCTCCAGCCGCCCTGTGGGGAGCTGAGGGGCAGATTTAGTTCATCATGGGGTAAAGGCAAAACTGCACTGGATTCAGCAGAGGAGGGCTCACAGTTTGATCTGAGGAATGTATCTGGCTCATTTTCCTTTCACAAGTGTGTCTCAGTATGTATGGTATTTGCTATGTCACTTAGTAGTTGTCATTGGCAAGCTAAAATCATGGTCTACTGTGGAGCAGATGAAAAGATAGTCAGACAAGCATCTGGCAAGCGATGGGCCCAGGGTGCGGGGTGAGACTCTGTGGGGTAGGTGGGAGAGGCTCCCTGGAGCACTCGACAGACTCGGGCGTCACTGCCTGGGGGCAATGGGGTTCTGGGGAAGAGCATCTGGGGACTGTGCAACACTTGCTATGGGATTTTTGTAGGGCAGCTGTAGGGATGTGCAAGCCTTATGATTGGGGAAGGACCCAAGGCAGAGAAAGGGAGGGATCAACGTGGTTGAGAAGGAATAGGGAAGAAGGGATAAAAGGGGCCAAGTGTATGTGAACGGGAATGGTGAATGGACTTTTCCCAGGTGACTGACTCCATTCTGCATGCATGTGCATGCATGGGGTGTGAGTGCCAGCTGTGGGAGTCAGACCATGGTCAAGGGGTCACCTGCCTGGCTGGGATGCTGGCACCTGGGGACACCAGAGTGTGTGCACCCTTCCTTGGGGAATTTGTCTGTGTGTCTGTGTGTGTCTGTGCATGAGGGGCTCTGAATACCAGGAGTTGGAGTGGGACTGTGGCTTGTAAGGCAGCCAGGGAGGCTGGGGATCCAGGACCAGCTGCTGCAGAGCCTGAATGTCTAAGGCCACTTACCGGAAGGAGAGGAGGACCATGATCAGGCCATCTGCATGCTTCCTATTTGGATGAGCACTCTGTGCCTATTGGGACTACATGCTCAGCCTTGCTGCTGGGTGGATCTGGGGACACAGAGCAGCAGCAGCCTCACATCTGTTCAGCTACCAGTTCAGCAGCTCTGAATACTGGTGCTATTCAGTAACTCACTGATTACCTGAGTATTGGAGTAGTGATCACGCTTATCAGTGTTGCTGCAAGGAGGCTGAAAGTCTGGATTAGCATTCCACATAATGTTGACAAATTAGAGATATGCACTGAAAAAAATAGGATATAGCTCAATAGGGATGAATCTAAGGTATAACATATAAGGAATAAACCAGCTGCACAAACAGCAGTGGGGGAAAATATGTCTTTCAGTGGAAATAGACAGTAGTACGCAGACATAGTGTTAAGTGACAACCCATCTGCCTACAGTACATGAACAAGACTGTAAAGAGGGAAGGCACATGATACACATCTGCTTTACACAGAAAATAGTTCCTTGAACTACTGGGTCCAATTTTGGACACTGCACCTCAAAGCCAGGGTACTTTACTTGATTAGAGCCAAGACTGGGACTAGTACAGTAGAAAACATGAAAAAATCGGACAAAACGTGCTTCTTTAGCCAGAAAAGAAGAGCCCAACTGGAGATAGGATAGCCTTGAATCCAAAACCAGTTTGTGGTGAAGGGACTGTTTGCACTTGATGTTCTTGGACAGGCAGGAACAACTTGACTGCCACAAAGCTAAACCTTAGAGGGAAGAGAAAGAGGAGGACCGCTGAAGCCATGGGGCAGGCTGCCAGCCCATGGGCTGGTGGGGTCTCCAGTGCCTTAGGGCTGATGCCGCCAGGCAGGCATCTCCCAGCAGTGGCCCTGGCGCACAACGTCCCTTGCAGACTACTGTCCTCTGCAGACATCTTGAGGAGGTCACATCCTCCAGTCTACACATGCCATTGCTGGAAACACAGGCCAGGTGTCCCTGCCTTCACAAGCAGAAACGTATGGACCACAGCAAGACTAGTGCAGGAAGCACCAGACCTCCCAGTCTTGCCAAGGTCTGGGCTCACCACCAGCTGAAAGTCACACCTTCCCTCTAAAACTCTGCTGACCTGATGCCTTGTGGGAAAGAAAGGGCTATTGAAAACAGCTCCTAGCAAGAGACAGAATCATAGAATCGTTTAGGTTGGAAAAGACCTTTAAGATCATCCAGTCCAACCATTAACCTAACATTACCAAGTCCACCACTAAACTAGTTAAGGGTAAACTAGCAACCCCATGCCTCCTGGCTTGGTGGCTGGATCATTTGAATGCATAAAAGTGTTTGTCGCCTCCAGACTTAGTACATACATCGGGTACAAAGTACAGAGTTACTAACCCTTTGTAAATAATTAGGGCACTTAATGTAATTGAATAACATAATGAATAGTAGCAATAGAAATGAATTGCAAAATATTTCTGTCCTTCAGAGAAATGCATAGGTACGCAAAAAGCATTTGCTGGTATATGTTACCACGTTTGTGAGTGAGAGTAGTTATCAGAGAGATGGAAAGAAATCCTAGGTTTTCCACTCTGGTGTCCTGCTGGGGCAGATTTGGTTCCAGCAATGCACTTTACAGTATTTTGTTACAAGAACTATCAAAGGTAGATGAAATATATACTTTTTAGACATAGGTCCAAGAGCTTCGGTGGGTGTAGACTGACAGAGCGCCGCTGAAGCCAGCAGAGGTGTGCCAAGTTACGCTGGCTGAATTAGCTAATGCACACAGGGGTCAGATCCTGCTGCGTCCCCCATGACTCTGAGAGCTCAGCAGACTTTTTCAGCGGTAGGAAAAACCGGTGGCAGGTTAGGGCTGTGTCCTGCCTCCAGCTCCCCCTCCGGCACCGCCCTTCCTTTCAGTTTCTCCCTGGCTTGCTCCCCTGCCCGTGTAATGGGGTAGCATTTTCCTGCCTCAAAAGCTGTTGTTAAGGGTCAGTCCATTAAAAGGATCATGAAGTGATTGGGTACCATGAGGACAGAAACCATTTAATTATCTAATGTGAATCTATTGGAAGTTGTTGCTGAGTATCAGAGGGTTAGTTATAACTTAACTTTTGTAAGCTGAAGTGTAAGGATATGACTCCTGGTATGTAACTGATGTTTATAGAAGTTTCATGCACATAGCTCCCAAATTACTATGAGAGCCAAATATTCATGAAGTACAACCCTAAGGAAAGCAGAGTGTCTGGATAGGTAGCCACTCCACCATTTTCTTTAATTAAAAATTACCCTTCTTCCCATTAATATTTTGTCTTTTGTGTTTGCTGAAGGCCTAATTCAGCCGCTCTTCAACTGTATAGCACACTGCTCATGCTTGACGGTAATCAGTGTAAGGAAGGATGGGGAATTTGGTCCCAAACGTGTCCTTCTGGTGGAAAACCAGATGGTCCTTTTACCTGCAGAGAGGTCATAGCTGAAGTTACCCCTCAAGCTGGGGCTTTTTGGACCCCCCGGAGCTGCTCGCCAAGCCTGTGTGTACTCCAGGAGCCCAAGATGTTGCTCCTCACAAGGACTAAGAACACTGCAAATGAGTTGGCTGTAGTACCTTTGGAGCTGTACTTTATGTGCTCATCTTTAATACAGTTCCCTAGGGTAACATATGTAATAGTAACATATGTAATACTGGTTTATTTTATGTATAATATTCTGTGCTAACTACAGTTACAGATTTCTGTACAGTTAAATAATGCAGTTGTAAAGCAGAACAATAAATAATATCTGAGTGAGAAGTTAAGAGGTACAGGTGAAGGAGAAAATATGTTTTCAGATAAGATTTGAAGAGATGGGGAGTCAGTGTGGCATGTAAATGTATTCTTTAATCTTCATAAAGGAACTTATGCTCCAGAAGGATTTTACCAGTTACTAGAGTTTCTCCTTTGGGCTACAGAGGATCAAAACCACCTGGTGTCCTGGGCCATAGCCAGGCTGCAAGCAGTCATCCCACAACACCGTACGTCCTGGGGTTGCACAGGACCAGAAGCAGCTTAAGAGATTTCAGAGCAGAGCAGTATATAAAAGAGATTCCTTGAATAAGAGATGCAATTTAGGGCAGAAAACCTCCTCCTGCTGAGTCTCTCCTTTCCCCAAGGTGCACTCTCATTGCTGGGAGTGGTTCCCAGAAGAACATCACTCTTTCTGGTCTCTTTGCTCTGGTCTCTAACAGCTTAGCAGGCAACATGAATGCAGCAGCTCAGGTTGCGAAGATGGGGGGACGCTCAAGCTGGTGTTGGGAGTGTGTATACATGCACATAAATCATGCACACAAGTCCTGAAGCATATATTGAACGGCAGAAGATCAAAGAATGAATTTCTACAATTCAAATAATGACTATTTTAATTTTTTAAAAATCTAGGTTACCTGAGGCTTATTTGAACTAAGCTTAACAGCCAAATAAAATAATACGATGAAATAAAATTAAGACTGCTAAACACAACAGCATTTGGCAAATAGTCTGTTTGGTAAAACAAAGGAGTGGGTAATTCCTGTCTGACCCATAATTTTGGTCTAACAGGAAAGACTCAGTTGATTTAACAAAGAGCTAATTCAAGATAGTTGCGAAGTGTAACAAACTACGAATAAAAGTAGGGCTGTTTCATGGAAGTTTTCAAAGGAATTAGTGTTTTTTTCTTCCTTCTCTTCAACTTTTATGTGAATGTTGGCTGAAGTATTTCAGGACTAGGGTAAATATTGTTTAAAATGTCCTTTTTTAAAGCTCTCCGTCCCTTAGGTTTTTACTGTCCTGTCTTTGAATGAATGCAGTTTCTGCTTCTAAGTAAATGAGATGTCTTTGAACTGCTCTTGTTGCATGGCTTGTTTGTGTGCTTTTATAGGTTAAAAGCTGTCTGCGTTCACATCTAACTGTGCTGGAAATGTATTATTTTCCCTGAAATAAGCTCAGACAAATGCCTTCTGTCCTCCCAAGCCTGGAGTCCCTCAGGTATTTTATCCTTTAAATAATCCCTCCCAGTGGATGAAAAATGCCTTGTAGCTTCACAGCCAGCGGGGATGGTGAGATCGCCTGGGGCGACCAAGGCACAGGAGCTTCCCCCCGACCTGTGCCCCCTCCCCACCACCCTTGGGTCCCCAAGGACAGGGGAGGACTGTGCCCCAGCACTTCGTGCAAGCCACGGCTGGTGTCATGGGGCTTTGAACACCGCCACCCGAAAGCCGCCGCCAAAAGGAATGCGGCGACCCAGACGGAGCTCCCGCACGGACACGCGGCCGTCCAGGTCACTGGCTGCAGGGAGTGCCTGGGCCTGTCGCTTGTGCCAGACGGCAGCGGGGACGGCAAATGTCTGTGGTGTGAGCAGGTGGATGATCTGCTCAGCCTGGGGGCAGAGCTGAAGGAGGAGGTGGAAAGGCTGAGGAGCATCAGGGAGTGCGAGCAGGAGATAGACTGGTGGAGCCGCACCCTGCCGTCCCTGGGGCCAGGGCAGCAGGCGGAGGCCCCACAAGGAGCAGAGGATCCCCTGCCCTCTTGCCGGCAAGCAGAAGGAGGGGATCCAGGAGACGGGGGGGAATGGAAACAGGTCCCTGCCCGGGGAGGCAGGCGAATCCCCTCCCGGCCTCCCTCACCTCCCCAGCTGCCCCTACACAACAGATATGGGGCTCTGGGAGCTGAGGGCCAGGCAAGTGGGGAGGGAGGTGAAGGGGAAGGTCCAGCCAGGGGGTTGCCGAGGGCCAGTCAGTCACCCCCACCGATTACGACTGCCCCTGTTAAGAAAAAAAGGAGGGTGATTGTGGTGGGTGATTCCCTCCTGCGGGGAACTGAGGGCCCGATCTGCCGCCCGGACCCATCCCACAGGGAAGTCTGCTGCCTCCCTGGGGCCCGGGTTAGGGACATTACGAGGAAACTGCCTGACCTCGTGAGGCCCTCCGATTATTACCTACTGCTGGTTATACAGGTGGGCAGTGACGAGATTGCAGAGAGAAGTCCTAGGCCAATGAAGAGGGACTTCAGGGCACTGGGGCGATTGCTCGCAGGATCGGGAGCACAGGTTGTGTTTTCCTCTATCCCGTCAGTGGCAGCAAGGAACACTGAAAGGAATGGGAAAACTCACCTGATTAACAGGTGGCTCGGAGGCTGGTGCCATCGCTGGAATTTTGGGTTCTTCGATCACAGGGAGGTCTACACGGCACCGGGCCTGCTGGCGGCTGATGGAGATCGGCTGTCTCCAAGGGGGAAAAGGATTCTCGCCCAAGAGTTGGCGGGACTCATTGAGAGGGCTTTAAACTAGGTTTGAAGGGGGAAGGGGATATAAACAGGCCCGCTAGTAAGGAGCCCAGGGGCGGCATGGCAACATTGGGGGCAAAATCGACAGCCCAGCTTAAGTGCATGTACAGCAATGCACGTAGCATGGGCAACAAACAGGAGGAGCTGGAGGCCCTTGTGCAGCAGGATGGCTATGACATAGTCGCCATCACGGAAACGTGGTGGGACGACTCTCATGACTGGAGTGCTGCACTGGAGGGCTATAAGCTCTTCAGAAGGGATAGGCAGGGTAGGAAAGGCGGTGGGGTGGCTCTGTATGTTAGGGAGTGTTTCGACTGCATAGAGCTTGACAGTGGTGATGACAAGGTGGAATGCTTATGGGTAAGGATGAGGGGGAAGGCCGGAAAGGCGGATGTCCTGTTGGGAGTCTGCTATAGACCACCCAACCAGGAGGCAGAGGTAGATGAGGCATTCTATAAGCGGCTGGCAGAAGTGTCGCAATCGCTAGCCCTTGTTCTCATGGGGGACTTCAACTTGCCAGACATCTGCTGGAAATACCACACAGCAGAGAGGCAGCAGTCTTGGAAGTTCCTAGAGCATGTGGGGGATAACTTTCTAATGCAGCTGGTAAGCGAGCCTACCAGGGGAGGTGCCCCGCTTGACCTGCTGTTTACCAACAGAGAAGGGCTTGTGGGAAATGTCGAGGTCGGAGGCCGTCTCGGGCTTAGCGACCACGACATGATAAAGTTCTCAATTTTGGGTGATGCTAAGCGGAGGGGCACCAAAACTATTACCGTGGACTTCCGGAGGGCAGACTTTGCCCTCTTCAGGACCCTGGTTGGGAAAGTCCCTTGGGAGGCGGTCCTGAAGGGCAAAGGGGTCCAGGAAGGCTGGGCCCTCTTCAAGAAGGAAGTCTTAAGGGCGCAGGAGCGGGCTGTCCCCGTGTGTCGTAAGACCAACCGGAGGGGAAATCGACCGGCCTGGCTGAATAGGGAGCTTTTGCGGGGACTCAGGGAAAAAAGGAGAGTCTACCGCCTTTGGCAGAAGGGGCGGGCAGCTCAGGAGGAGTACAGGGATCTTGTTAGGTCCTGCAGGGAGGAAATTAGAAAGGCAAAAGCCCAGCTAGAACTCAATCTGGCCAGTGCTGTAAAAGACAATAAAAAATGCTTTTATAAGTACATCAGCAATAAAAGGAGAGCCAAGGAGGATCTCCATTCTTTGCTGGATGTGGGGGGGAACATTGTCACCGAGGACAAGGAAAAGGCTGAAGTACTTAACGCCTTCTTTGCCTCTGTGTTCAACAGCCAGACCGGTCATCCCCAGGGTACTCAGGCCCTTGAGCAAGAGGATAGGGATAGGGACCAGAATGGAGCCCTCATAGTCCAGGAGGAAGCAGTTAATGACCTGCTATGCCACCTGGACGCTCACAAGTCTATGGGGCCGGATGGGATCCACCCAAGAGTACTGAGGGAGCTGGCAGAGGAGCTTGCCAAGCCACTTTCCATCATCTATCAACAGTCCTGGTTAACAGGGGAGGTCCCTGATGACTGGAGGCTTGCCAATGTGACGCCCATCTACAAGAAGGGCCGGAAGGAGGACCCGGGGAACTACAGGCCTGTCAGCCTGACCTCGGTGCCGGGGAAGATTATGGAGAGGTTCATCTTGAGCGAACTCCACAGGCAAGTACAGGTCAACCAGGGGATCAGGCCCAGCCAGCATGGGTTCACAAAAGGCAGGTCCTGCTTGACCAACCTGATCTCCTTCTATGACCTGGTGACCCGCCTGGTAGATGATGGAAAGGCTGTGGATGTCATCTACCTCGACTTTAGCAAAGCTTTTGACACCGTCTCGCATAATATCCTCCTCGGGAAGCTGGCAGCTCACGGCTTAGACAGGCATACTCTTCGCTGGGTAAAGAACTGGTTGGGTGGCAGAGCCCAGAGAGTAGTGATAAATGGTGTTAAGTCCAGTTGGCGGCCGGTCACGAGCGGTGTTCCCCAGGGCTCTGTTTTAGGGCCAGTCTTGTTCAATATCTTTATCAATGATCTGGATGAGGGGATCGAGTGCATCCTCAGTAAGTTTGCAGACGACACCAAATTGGGTGGGAGTGTCGATCTGCTGGAGGGTAGGATGGCCCTGCAGAGGGACCTGGACAGGCTGGATTGATGGGCCGTGGCCAACTGTATGAGGTTCAACAAGGCCAAGTGCCGGGTCCTGCACTTGGGTCACAACAACCCCATGCAACGCTACAGGCTTGGGGAGGACTGGCTGGAAAGCTGCCTGGCAGAAAAGGACCTGGGGGTGTTAGTAGATAGCCGGCTGAACATGAGCCAGCAGTGTGCCCAGGTGGCCAAGAAGGCCAACAGCATCCTGGCTTGTATCAGGAATGCTGTGGCCAGCAGGAGCAGGGAGGTGATTGTCCCCCTGTACTCAGCACTGGTGAGGCCGCACCTGGAATGCTGTGTCCAGTTTTGGGCCCCTCACTACAAGAAGGACATTGAGGTGCTGGAGCGTGTCCAGAGAAGGGCAACGAAGCTGGTGAAGGGTCTGGAGCACAGGTCTTATGAGGAGCGGCTGAGGGAACTGGGGTTGTTTAGCCTGGAAAAGAGGAGGCTGAGGGGAGACCTTATCGCTCTCTACAACTACCTGAAAGGAGGTTGTAGTGAGGTGGGTGTTGGTCTCTTCTCCCAAGTAGCTAGCGATAGGACAAGAGGAAATGGGCTTAAGCTGCGCCAGGGGAGGTTTAGACTGGAAATTAGGAAAAATTTCTTTACGGAAAGGGTGGTCAGGCATTGGAACAGGCTGCCCAGAGAGGTGGTGGAGTCACCATCCCTGGAGGCGTTTAAAAAACGGGTAGATGTGGCACTTCGGGATATGGTTTAGTCTGGTCTACCCTTGATTAGTCTAGAGTGGGCTTGGTAGTGTAGGTTAATGGTTGGACTGGATGATCTTAAAGGTCTTTTCCAACCTAGATGATTCTATGATTCTATGATTCTACCCTGTGTGTTTAGGCATCCTCCTCCCACCCATCTTCTGCTTTGTTTTTCTCCTTGCACTGGGGCACCCCGAAAGGCAGATGGTGAGCCTTCTCATGACCCCAGCTGCTTGGCAGGGGCTCCCCCGTGGGCTTCGCAGCACCCAGCTTCTGCTGTCCCTCCAGTGCTCACAGCGAGCAGCCATACAAAGCGTTTCCCTCCGGCACAGCCTGCAAGGAGGGGGCAGGCTGCAAGCCTGTCCGGGCAGGTGGCAAAACGCACCCAGCAAAACACATTCAAGCCCTCCGGGGGACCGGAGATCTGGTTACAAGAACCGCATAAATCCCCAGGTTTTCTTATCAGGAGCCTGGCCGCAGCTGCCTGTGCCTACTCTCGCCGTCCCCCTGGGACGTGGGGAAGGGGGGGTGCGAGGTGGGGCGATGGGGGTCTGTGAGCCTGCCTGTGCCTGCCCACGCGTGTGATGGTGGGGGGCCGTGCAGGGATGAGACCCATTAACAGCACGGCCGCTGTGCGGAGGGCTTGCTTTTCCAGTGATGTAGCCCAGACAGTGTGATTCGACACAGAAAGCGGTGCCTCACCTAGATGATGCTTTATTAGGCACTTTCCCAGCTCGGCTTTGCATGGCTAATCAGACTTTGAACCCTATTACGTGACCTCTCGGGTCCTTGCCTGTCAATTGAGTTGCTTCCCACATGCTGCTCTCCACATTTACAGCTAGCGCCAGACCTTGCCCTCTTCGAAAAGCATCGTGTGAGTGTGACCTACTGCTATTTTAAGTGAAACTTGGCTGTTACCAGCTATTCCTACCCATACCCCTCATTTACTGAAAGAGCAGGCAAAACCAGATGTGATCACAACCTGCATTTTCCCTCCCTTCCCCAAAGTGGCCTGAAACCCAAACCTTGGATTTATCTCCTCACCTATACACATACTGAGAAAGCGAGATTATTGTTTCCAAAGTAGTCCTACCTGGCTTAGTTCGGCTTGCACCAGTGTGCAGCACTCTGTCAACCACTATCTAAATTCAAGGCCATCTGTGCAGGCTGGCTGGGGGAGGAAAGCCATAGGTACACTTCTCCCTCGTATCTGTCCCTGGGATATTCAGGCCATAGGTGTTTGCTCCCAGTGTGCAAAGCTGTGGAAAGAAGAAAGGAACCAGCTAGGAGACTGCTGGGGCCCCATCCTCCTCTCCTCTCCTCTCCTCTCCTCTCCTCTCCTCTCCTCTCCTCTCCTCTCCTCTCCTCTCCTCTCCTCTCCTCTCCTCTCCTCTCCTCTCCTCTCCTCTCCTCTCCTCTCCTCTCCTCTCCTCTCCTCTCCTCTCCTCTCCTCTCCTCTCCTCTCCTCTCCTCTCCTCTCCTCTCCTCTCCTCTCCTCTCCTTGGGAAGTTCCCCCCTCGCTCTGGTGGTCCCTGGTGTCCCTGTGCCGGGAATCACGCGCCGATTGTATGCTTTGCATTTCTGAAGGGCTGATGTTTGCATTATAAGGTCCTTCACGCCCTGCTGCAATTTACATGTTAAATAGTAATAAGATAATGAATTAATGATGCTTATTCTTCCTATTACATGCAACACAATCATTCAAAAAGACCTAAGCAAATAAAGCCCTTTAATGTGAGAAATTATAATTACATCAACGTTTGAAGTGAATTGTGCTTTTTTCAGTGAGTCTGGCAAAGGAATCTGAGAATATTTTGGATACATACAGGCTTTAGCTTTGAAAGGTAAAATGAACAAGCCTCACAGTCATGTTGATTGCTTTTCCTTTTGCACAGCTGAAAGATGTTAATGGTGAGTGAAAATACTGTTGATTTGAATACAAGTAGGAACATTTTTTCTGTTCTGGGAACTGGTTCATTTGAGATGCACAACAAATGCCAAAAGAAAGTAATCTTTCATCAGGAGAATTCCTGTTGAGGGATCTGCAGTATCTAAGCTTTTGACCACAATCACTGTTTGTATTAATGCACGTTACAAAATAAAGTCAAGAGCACTTTCACCTACTGCTCTGACATAATAGCATTGCTTGTCCACCCCACAAAATGTTTGGTGTGTCAGAAGGATGCAGCTGTCCAACTCTGGGATTCGCTCAGCATTGTTCCCTGGGGAGGAAAGCCTACGTGGCGAAAGCAGAGGAGACTGGTGTTTGCATTGCTGTGCAATTTATTGCCTTATGTTCATGTGATGAAACAAAGTCCAGGGTTAACCTGTATATCAGTGCTGTCAAAAATGTCTTCTAAAGGATGCTATTTTTTTCTTTTTTTTTTTCTTTTTTTTTTTTCTTTTTTTTTTTTTTCTTTTTCAGCTGCATATTTTGGGAAAGGGGAACATGAATAACGCAGCTCCTTTGGGTCTGAAATGCCCTGGTGCACTCCTGGCCCCTTTCACAGGCACTGCTGCTGCAGCCAGGGTCTGGAGCTGCAGCTTTCTGTGTTTGGAGGAGCCCCTCCTGTCCAAGGTAGAAGGCTGGGTCACTGGCTTATTTTAAATGAGCTGGCACAGTAGGCCTGTGTGGACGAAGAAGCTGCAAATCTAAAGCTTTCCGTATATATATATAAAAAAAAAGAAAATATCAACAACAACCCTCTTAATGGCAAAGGTAACCTTGACTAGCAAATGAAGAATTGCTTTACAAGTTGCTGAAAACTACCATTGTATTTAAGGAACCCACTTGATTGCATAAACTTCATTAAAAGCTGTTTTTCTGTTCCAGTGCTGCTGCTGCAAGAGCAAGGTCAAAGGCTCAGCCTGGGTGCAAGACTGGGGGCAGGGGAAGTGGGTTCTGCTCTTGGCTTGGCCATTAACAGGATATAAAACCTGAACTAAGTCCCTTCATCTCTGTTTTGCCTTCCACCTCCTCCGATTTCTGACCTTGGTGGGTGCAGCTTTGATATAAGCAACATAAGCAATATAAGCAGAGCCCCACAGAGTTTAAGTAATGAGTATTAAGTAATCTCAGCCTGGCCCCTGGTAAATCACAGGCTATTAAGTTGTCTGATGGCATCCCCTGTGCATCCTGGAGGCAGAGGTTTTAGCTGGGCTGAGCCATCTCATACCCCAACAGCCACATCCCAGCAGCCAAACAGCATGCAGCCCAGGCTTTGCACGATGCAGAGGCGTTGGGACGCTGCTGTGACATCCCTGGAAGCTGGACCGTGTCCTTTGGCAAGGCCAAAAATAACCCCACTCCCTCTCCTGCATGCACAGACCATGACCACCTCTGTGTTTTCCTACAGAGACACAGCTCCTGCTACCTCCCTTCAAGGTGGGGTGCACACTGAGCCCGTATGGCACATGGGAGCCAGCCTGTCCCTGCATCCCACCTGAATTATCGCAATGGGGTGGTAGGTTCCAGCATACCCAAAAAATCATTGAAATGTGGCATTCAGCTCAGCTCAGTGAGCAGCCACCACCCATCCTGCTCGCTGCTCAGTGCTGGGCAACGAGCACAGTATCTGCAGACACTGCTGTCCAAGACTTTATATCATCTTTTGGAATATTGATTAAAAACAAATTAAATAATGTTGACCCAAGACTCAGTCCTGTGAGAACCCTGCTGGATCTAGCCCCATTAGAAACCATACCTTAGGATCTACCAAAGAGCCAGTTTGTAATTTATCTTCACGCACAATTAATGCAATATTGTTTTGGAGCCAAAACGTCCATGTCTAGACTTTACTGGTGTTTGAAAATCCTGGAGGACAACACCTGCAGATGGGAACTTTAGCATAAATCAGAACTCGGTCTCAAGGCGA
Source organism: Pelecanus crispus (assembly GCF_030463565.1). Classification (NCBI taxonomy): domain Eukaryota; kingdom Metazoa; phylum Chordata; class Aves; order Pelecaniformes; family Pelecanidae; genus Pelecanus; species Pelecanus crispus. Next base: position 69,232,642 of record NC_134676.1, on the reverse strand, counting down.
GACCTCCTTCCATGCTCTCATTGCTCTCACAAAGATATGTGAATGTAAATATGGCAAGTGCCTGTGTCAGGTCTGCTAACAGTCACAGTGGTCTGTGCTGTGGTTAAATGAAAGCCAACTAATAGAGGGAAAAGCCCACTGCTTCTAAGAGTTTGTCGGAAAAAAGTGTTTTCTTTCAGGCTACTCCTTGGTACCTTGGTCTGACCTAAGAGATGCTGAAGGCTGGAATGATACTGATGTAAGCCCTACCAGGGACATTCGTGGTACAAAATGTGTTGCCTGTGTCTGTGGACAGGGAGAGCAAAGCCGCGCAGCTGGCTGTGATAGTCTGGAAGCTGTGCGGGACATATGGGGCAATGGGGGGACTTACGGGGGGGGACACATGCACAGAACAGTGGGGGGATGCAGAGGGGCGGGGGGACCCTGCAGACAGTGTGAGAGCAGCGCAGCAAGAGGAGTGTGAACCTTCCTCGCCTGTCTTACGCTTACAGCGTAATTAGGATCACATAAATGCCAGTGCTGTTAACAAGCACAGTGATGACTGTTGTATCAGAAAAATCCCCCTGCCGCCCGCCTCCCAGGTGTTTGCACTTACATATCACTTCCCATTAAAATGGTCTGCAGCAAGTGCCGGGGGTGTCAGAGCTGGGTGATGGAATTGAATTAGTTTGAATAACTGAATAAGTTTTAGGTCTTGGACTGACAGCTTGTTCATATACATTTTAAATGCCCACCAGCAGCTGCATAATTTGCTTTACCCAGGCACGGTTGTTCAGAGCGTCACGGCAGGGCTGTTCATGGCTGCCGCTTGCTTTTAACCTTGCTGCCCTCAGGATCCCTTCCTTGCGGGGACGCTCTGAAAGACACAAACTCAAATGGTGTAACGGCAAATAGTCAACTTTTTTTTTTTTTTTTTTAAATTGAGAGAGAGAACTGAGAGGCCTGTAAAGTTTCTCAGTACAGGGTGGCTTCAGGTCACCTGGGAAGCGTCCCTGCAGAAAATGGCACATATTGTGATTTATTCCGATTCTGCCTCGGACCGCACAGCACAGGCACGATGGCAAGGAGGGGAAAGTTTCATAAAGGCCTTTTGTGTATCTCGCTCTGAAATCTGGTATCAGTAGATGAAACAAAGACAGAGCAAGCAGATTTTGAAGAAACATTTAATAATTTATGATGTACTTGGCACTTGTATAGCACCTTTCATCCATGGTTCTTAAAAGACTTCAGAGATGTCAATAAATGATACAAACATAATAATGTCTTATTATAATAAAGCCATTTTGCATGTCCATAAACAGGAAGAAAATGCCTTCCTAGCAAGATGAATTGTTTTATCTATAACCAAAAAAGGGAGTCTGTAAGAAAGTGGGACATAAAAGCAAAAATCTTTGTTTCCATCTCTTCCTTGTAAACTTTTTGAGGAAATTCATAGCTTTAGGCAGAAGAATTACTTCATAATTTACCAAAAATACCTGCTTGACTGGCATTTATTATCCACGGTGCTTGTAAGGCCTCCTACACATAGTGGATGTTTGCCCTCCTGCTTGATAGCCTGCCAGCAGGAAAGGTTCTACCTCTGTATAAAGCAGCAATGTGAAGTCTCTGTCTCTGTGCTTAGGGTCATCTGCAAATATTTTCTTTTATATGTTACCAATAAATAAGATATTGTCTGCAAAGTCTTTTTCCCCCAAATGCAAAACAGGTGATGGATGGCCATGAAAATCAGAGCCACTGTAACCTCAGCCTCCCCTGGAGTTTCAGTTTGTTTTAAAAATTGCATTATTTCCCTCCATCATCTAAAGTACATATAGGCAAGTGTTTGAGGTTTTGAAGCCAAAATTTCCAACAGGTTTTTCAACTTACAGACAGGAGTTTAGGCTGTAATAAGGCATGAAGTAACACAGAGGGAGGAAGGCTGAGGCTCAGTGCATGGTACTGCCCAGCAGCGTGCACTACCCAGAGCAACTGGTCTCATTCACTTGGTGCTGCTGTATCCTACAGAAATGTCCTTTAACTGATGGCAAGTACAACAGCAGTTCATCAAGTGGCAGTGTGGTGGATGTAGCTATGGAGGTGGCTTCAGAAAAGGTCTAAAGCAATCCAAATGACCTTCAGTGAGATTTTTGAGACCATTTTACTGTAATCCTTCACACTAAGCAGAGGACAATAAAAACACCTGACTCTGGCTTGTGCGTATTTCTACTGCACATCAAATTAAATGAAGGTGCAGAAATTAAATGGAACTATTCAGAAGGAAAATTCCTTAATGCACAAAGGTCTTCGAGTGAGAATGTTACATGCAGCACTTACCATTAAAAATATTGTTATTCACCAGTGCTTACCACATAGTGGCATCTGAGATGTTATTCTGATAAGCAATTCTAAACAGATGGGTTAACTGTGGTTTCTTGGAAAATGCACGGTTTTTAATTGCAGTAACATTACCTGCATTAATGGACATGGTAGGATGTGGGTGAATGTGTACTTGTACTTAATGGCTGTCCAATATTTTCCACTGCAAGAAGCTGTTTGCTGCTGTTTATAGTATCACCAGGCTTTGTTCAGCAGGAATGCAGGAGCCTCAGGTAGATGGGTGTTTCAAACGATGTTGCTTCTGAAGTGCCAAGAGCAGTGGTTTGTGCAGCCATGGTGAGGCAGCTTCTCCCTGCCCTATCTGAAAGCCTCTAATGCCTTCTCATTTTGAAGTTTCAGATGTGCTTTGCAATAGCGCAAGCTTTTGAAATGTAGTAGGGGATTAGGGTGGTGTGAGCCCAGTGAAAATCCTTTTCACTCTGTCGGAAACACACACTTCAGGGGATATATAAATATATGATCCGAGGAAGTTTGTTACCATCTGACAACAAATCTTCTTGATGCTCTCATGTGCAGACAGACAAGCTAACTACGTATTTTACCATATAGCTTTGCATTCCACTTTTGCTTTCCTGGCAGTTTGCCTCTCTACCTTTATGTGTTATTTGGCTCAGTTCTTGCTTCAGTTACAGAAGCCCTCTTTTATTTTTCTATTAAACACAGAGTATTAAAAAAATACATACAAATATACAAATACCTGATGGGACGAAGCCAAGCTCTTCTTAGTGGTATGCAGTGACAGGACAAGCGGCAATGGGCACACACTGAAATACAGGAAATTCTGTTTAAACATAAAACCTCCTTTTTTCTTCTGTGGAGGCGATCTAACATTGGAACAGCTTGCTGAGAGAGGCTGTGGTTTCTCCATCCGTGGAGATACTCGAAGCCCAGGTGGACACGGTGCTGGGCAGCCTGCTCTAGCTGATGCAGGGCCTCTGGAGGTGCCTGCCAGCCTCAGATGTTCTGTGAGACTGTGAATACATCTGGATTCTGTAACACGCACAAATATACATTAAAAAATTATGACTTCATGATGTGGTCTGGGGACCCGGGCTTATCTCCGTCAGCCCACGCTGCTGCCCAGCAGAGCTTGGCCAGCCTGTGTGGGGTGTTACAGCTCTCCAGCGCTTCCTCTCTGGCACAGCCAGGGTCACAGTGGGGATCAAAAACATCCTGCGAAGAGAGGAAGGAGGAAAAGGATGTGGTCCAGCTCCAAGTTGTTGGGACTGAAGATCTTCCAGGCCTCCTTGGCAGAGCTGCTGGTCAGGGACGGCAGGCAGCCTCCTTCCTGCCCCATCGCCGAGGCAGGAGGCTCACCACCACACACGGCAGCAAAGGAGAGCAGGAAAAGAAAGGCATTGCCATGTGCATCGTGCCGGTTCTGCAGATAGCCGGCTGGCACTTCATCTGTGGGACCTTCCCGGCCCTCTCTAGCCAGGAGTGCAGAACAACCCTGGGAAAGGGACAGCAGCTGAAATAGCTGTGCATGGTAGGCAGCCCTTCCATTCTGGCACTAGCTTTCACTTACTTAAAATTAAAAATAAACCCATACAAATCCTCCATAAATAAACAGAGAGAAAGGCTATGTGAAGACCATCCAAGCTACTTTGACAGCAGCAGTACAGCTGATGACTGATTAGAGAGGTAGCTCACTGAAGCCCAACTATAATTTAGTGTTTAATTGCTCCTGGCCAGCACCAGCCCCCTGGGCAGGAGGCAGCTGGCTGCCTGCAGTCCTCATACCCTGAAGGAGAAGGGGAAAAAACTTTGCTGGCTCTGTGGGTTTTTTGTCTTTGGCACAATTTGGAAACAAATCACTCGTCATTTTTATTGCTGTAAATGTTACGTTTTTTTTTTTTCCCTTTACGTGAGGCAACCTTTAATTAGCTGCATGAGTAAGACCACACCATCTCTCTTAAATGACTTAAATTCTAGCCTCATAAGGTTATTTCTTTTGTGGGAAGCTAGTAGGTTTTTCAGTCCCATCTACTCCTACCGTCCTTGTGGAAAAGCCTCCTCCCATGCTGACCCCCAACATTGCTTCCAACAATGCTGCTCCCTGGGGACGGAGCCCCCACCTTGCTCCTGCCACCCCTGGGCTGCAGCACTGGGGCAGCTCCCTGCTGCCCCCCCAAGCAGCTCTTTGCTTTCCTGGTAAAGCCATGTGGAGCTAAAAAAGGTGCAAAGGGCTACTTTCTGCCAGATTTTCTACAGCTATCAAACCTCACTTTTAAAGGGATGACGAGAGGAGGGAGAAAGGATTGGTGATTGTCAGCTCTTGAAAAATGAACTTCACAAATTACCACTGCTGCAAACAATTTGCTGTACCAAGAATTGAATATATGCAGTTAATTTGTTGTATACTATCAAGCTGAGTATTGTTTTTAAAGATATATAAAATACATGTAATATTTATGTAATATAATATACCTTATATACCATATATGTAAATTACAGAAATATTGGTATCTATATGATAATATTTTTTTATATATATATATGTATCAGTACAGTTGAATTTTTATGGTCAAATTGCTGCAGGATGGTTTCTGAGAGCAGAAATCCCATGGTGCTGGAGGCCTTGCCTTTGCCTGCCTGTCCCCTGGCAGCTAGCCGTGCCGTGAGTGCCCAGGCAGTGCGAAGGGCAGGGCAGGAGCTGCGGGGCACATGGGGACTGGTGCGAGCTGGTGGTTCAGCCCATCACCTCTGGGTGGAAACGCACCTCTCCAGGCAAGACAGTGAGATGCTCTGTGGAAAACCCCCGAAAGGGACCTGCAGCCCTCACCCCCCGGGGCAGCACGCTTCTTTCCTTCCCTGCTCTTACACCAGCAGCTTCCCTTTTTTATTTTTCTTCCACCATGTGGGAAGGGACATCTTTTGTTCCTGGCTCCTTTTGCTTGAAACAGGAGTTCCCACGTGCCTGCCCTGTTTGGAAATTCTTGAGAAAAGATAATTCTTTTTCTTTCAAACCTCTTTTGTTTTTTTCTCTGTTTCTTCCACCTGACTCTGTGGGCTCTGGAGCTGTGCCTTTCCTCAAAGCTGCCAGTTAAACCAAGCAATTTGGAGAACATGGATGAGTGACCTGGGACCTTGTGACTGCTCCTTGTCCCTGCTGCTGGCTTGCCAGTAGCCTTGGACAAACTGGCTTCAGTCCTCACTTTGCCTGCTCATAAAATGCATCATCCAGCCTATTCTGCATCAAAGTAGTCCCAGTTGGGCAGGTAGCAAGATAAGGGGGGAAGGAGAGGAATGAACAATTTAAAAACTAACAGCCTGATTCAAACCCCTTTTGAACTATGTGAAGGCTCCCTGTGTTCTCCAAATCAGGTTGAAAGCACCCGTGGATGCGCACAGACTTCCAGGCTGGAAGGGAGCAAGAGCCACTTCTGTGTGACCACTGCAGAGGACTGCGAGAATCTTTGCTGATGGCTGATCCTTGCACCCACAGCCATCACCCTCCCTTCAGTCCTCGTAGCACCCGTGTTTTGCAGTGCCAGCCACAGGAGCAGCGGTGACTCTCAGGTCTTCCCCGTCCCATGGGGTGAAGGTCCGTCCCACAGACATGCCAAATCCTGTTGGTCATGACTGCAGTACTGGCAATACATAGAAGTCAGGAAAGACATCACACTAGAGCACTGCCTGGGTGATCAGCGCTAATGGGACAGCTTTTCATTTCCATTTCTAAAGCAATGGGGAAAAGCCACACACGTCTTTAGCTAGACTGGGGTGTAGTTTACCCGTTCGCTTATATATGATGTAGTCACAGAATCCAAAGAGGATCCACTGTTTTTCATTGCTTTTAGGCCAACTAATTATAAGCAAAGTCCTTCCCAGCATTGTACCAGCTAGCAGTTCAATCTTCAGGCCGACTTGTTTTTCTTACTTTCATTGAAAAATTGAGACAAACAAAAAAACCCGACTGAGTTGCATTTGTTCATTTAAAAGCAAATACTCTGGATACTATTTAGTTTTCTGCCAGTCAGCCTAATGCCTTTCATATACTGTGTTCGAATATCAGAACAGATCTTGTATCATCTGTGATTAAGGGTGAGACTGGCTTCTGGACAGTCTAAATAAACTATGTGGTGAGCTGGTTACACGGGGAGACAAAGCCAAAGCCCTGGCATCACAGGCTGATGAACTCATGACTCTTCACCATCTCAGAAAGCCCCTGCCTCCAAGTCAGGTTTCCCTGCATTGGCTAATATTTAGTATGAATTACTTACATCAGTAAATAGTGTTTGTCTGGATAGGGTTTTTAATCTCTAAATGTAGATGTACTGCAGTTAGGAGATATTTAAATGTACACATTACAGCAAAGGAGAGCTGTCTGAATGTAGATGTGAATTATTTAAATCTTCAGTAACTGGGCACCCAGAATAAACAGTTTAGGACAGTGGGGAAGCAGGATACATTTCTACTCAGAAAGTGTTTATATAACCATAGTGCACCTCTGTGGGCTTAGTTACCTGCTGATCTTAAAGATGAAATCTCATTTAAATGCATTTTAGTCCTATTAGTGCAGCAGAGCTAGTACAGCAGATGATGCACAAAACAGCATTACAGGCTGCAACAGCCAAGCCCTCTTCATCTGTAGCTGGTGTTTCCGACATGCCCGTGAGGACAGCTGGCGAGTACCACACAGGGTAACCAGTACGTCCAGACAGAGTTAGTGGGACATGAGCAAGGAGAGCGGAAGCAAGTCCCGAGTCTGCAATTTACCTTCATTGGCACGGCACTGCTTTACACCCATTCAGCTCTTGAGGTTTCCTGGCTTGAAGGGCGGTTGTTCTTATGGAGGATGCATGGCTGCCTGCTCTGGGTTGGTTTGGAAGAAGCTCGGCACCATTCTTCATGTGGCTAGCATGTTTTCTTCAGGAGCGGCCCTGGGGCCCTGCCCAGAAAAGCGGTTGTTCGGGCTCAGTTTTAAAAACGGGAGGTCACTGGATGAAATCGCGCTTAAAGTTCAGCGTTTCCCTGGGTCAGCACCTGTGCTGCTGGAGGAATGCACTCCAGCTCTTCCAGGGTACACATCCGGATCCAAACACTGCTCTCTCCTTTGCCCCCTGCTCACCCTGCCGAATTCAGTAGTTCCCCAAAGTGCACATTTCTGCACCGATAGTAAACGTCAGCCCTCAATCCACCTGCTGCTTGGCCTACACCATGCTTATAAAGATGTTCTGTGATTTTTTCCCCCCCCGTTTGTCAGCAGCACAGAAACACTCCAGGGACCTTTCCCAGGGCCAGATCCAGACGCACCACCATGCACGCTCCAGCTTGCCACTCTCCCAGGCTCTGCTCAGAAGCACAAAGGATCAGCTGCTGCAGCGAGGTCGTAAAATTTAGCACAGCTGGGGTGGGAAGGCAGCACTGGGGATCAGTACACTGGGTGTGTCCTTCTCAAAGACACAGCCCGGTTAACTCAAGGAGGTTTGCTGGCTGAGGCTGCCTGGGACAGACGATGCTGCCCCTGTCATCAATGAATGATGCTCTGCTTAAACTAAATGCTGTTATTTCTGAAATACTGGCTCGCCCTTTCTCCAAACCAGGTAAAGGAAGTCCTCAGACTCAGTTCCTATCCTCAGCCCTGTTCACATCTTTTATCTAGTGATGGTCTATTGCAAACCAACTTCTAAAATGTCTTGTGAGAAATTAGGCATGCCCTCACCGCTAGCCATGCTGGGGCTTGGGCCCTGTAGGTCTGGCTCTGTTGCCATGTATGCACTGTCATAGTGCTTCTGCAGTTGGGCCAGTATGCTTTTTTATTTGGGCATAATGCTGGGCAGAACTGCATGGGTCTGGGTGCCCAGGTCGCAGCTGGGCGGATGAAAGACAGCACTGCATAGGGTCATGTATTGTCTACCGAAGGACTTCAGTCTATTGAGGTCTTAACAGTCAGGGCTGGGGGAAAGGGTTTTTATACATCAATATTTCTGCAGTCTCTTAACATGCATAGGAGATGCACCTAATGCTATATCACTATTATCATCTATGAGAGTGGTAAAACTAATGAGAGGCCTGCAGTCAGGGAAATTCAGACATAGTTACCTATTGTTTGGATAAACAGCTGAGTTGTCCCAGTTAGAAGCTTTGCGTTTCTGGGGACACATTGTTTGCACATAGGGAAGGGCAAAGTGCTTCTCTCAAATGGGAAGATTTATTAGGCTTTAATTAAAAGGACGATCGGACATGTGTCTGCTCTTCCTATAACATGTGGCCAGATCTCTGATTAGCATTGCAGGGTGTTGGTTTCTGCTTTACTCCTACCAATTTATGTTGTGTAGTATAGGCTCCATACAGATGAGAAAATACACTGGGTCAGGCATGGAGACTGTCTGAAACTTGAAATTTGGCGCTGAGAATTTTTAGTCTTTGTTTTTTCCTTATTCTGAAACCATGGTGCTACAGATGAAAAAACTTGGTTTTGATCAAAAATTTTCTTTTCTGTTTAGGGAAGACATTTGATTATCAAAGAGAAAAATGTCCTTCAGGTTGTGGGATGCTGTGGTACAGGCTTGTTCGGTTCTTGTGATACCATCAAAAGGTAAAATTGGCCAGCGATACCATACACCACACCAAAAAGAAAAAAAAAAAAGAGGGTCAGGAGAAACACAGGCTTGCACACACAAGTCCTTGAACTTCCACAAAGAGATATCACATTACATTTTGCAGTGTTTCCTAGGAAACCATTTTAGCGTAAAAGGAACTCTTTGTCTCCTGCTCTTTGCAAAATTGTTTGAACCACCATATCTCATAAAAGGTTGCTTCACAGGCAATTTAAGCAGCATTAAAAAAGCTCAATCTGCAGTTTGCTGCACCATCAGAGGCAATACCTTTATCAGCAGCCCGAATACTTTAGGTTGTATTTGTTGAGGATTGATAAGATTATGTCATAATTTCAAAACGTCAGAGAAATAAAATCTCCTTGTTTTCTTTTTTTTTTTTTTCTTTTCCAACATGGAGTGCCTTTCTCTACATAGCAAGGCAGTATTAACAAAAAAAAAAAAGTAGATATTGTTTTGGGAAGCTCTTATCAGCACCTTTCTACTAGTATGTTGGCTGAGCCAAAGGTAGATTTTGATTTTTTTTCCTTTGACCACAGAAGAGGCTGGAACAGGATTTCGCAAGGATGGCTCTTACTCCTTGGTGTTAGCTGTGCCCACGTGCTGACGTGTGCCACCTGCTAGCCCAAATCCAGCAAGTCGGAACGAAGGACTCGCCCGCCCCGGATTGCCTGTGCCCTTCACTCCCACAGTCTGAGCTCCCTGGCTGTGCAAGGTGCTTCCCCAAAACGGGCTGGTTTCTCAGCTGGTGCCAGGGCTGGCAGTTTTGCCACCCCGGGGGCAGCCTGGGGCTGCCCTGGAGGGTGTAGCCGTCCCGGTCCCAGGCTGCAGATGGGGTGAAAGTGGTCTGTGGGGCTGAATGCTAAGGCAGAGCTTGCAGGCCAGAGAAAGAGCTGGGTTTCCACTAAGCTCTTTGCCAGTTACCTTTCATTATTTATCATCTTCCTTTAAATCCAGCACTAGACGTCTGCTATTTCATCTTAAGGAGGATGAATGTGAGGGCACGCACTGCCTCCACTGCTGCCGGCAGGCTGGCCTGCGCTTCCCCTGCACTTTGCTTAAAGAGCTGACCTAATGAGTTTTGTTCCCTCCTGCAGTCCCTGTCGTTTATGGTTGTTATAATTTCCTGTCACAGCTACTTTTTTCCTCCCCCTACTTGCGATATTGCAGGGTTCAGCTATATGGCTGATGTGCTCTGACTGCAGCCTGCTAGATTTGTCTTCGTCTTAATATATTATTTATGATGCTATTATTCCTTGCAGCGGACTGCCAGCCACGCTCTGCATACAGTTGCTGGTCTTCCAAATGCATCATGGCCAGCAAAGGAAAACACTGATCTAATTGAATTAACAGTGGTGCTGTTAGCCTTAATAGAGTTTGTCATGAAACACTAAGCAGATGTGACAATGATCTTGGTTAGTCATATTTTTGTCCCTACTCCCAGACACGGTAACTGTTAGCCAGATCAGCGGGGAGGATAATTCCCCTTTGCTGATCAGTAATTGTGCTTACCTAGACACGTGTCAATCGCTTTGGACTGATGGCTGAAATAAGCCAAGGACTTGAGTAGCAGAAAGTTTTATATTCTGATAATAAACTTGGTTAATTAAAACAAGATGCAGATGGTACTGCCACCTAACAATTTTCACCTCACTTACTCTGACTCCAATTATAGCCTTTCCCTACTGACTTACACTGTTTAAATTACAAAGTCAGGGGATAGATGACTATTTACCTGTTTCTATTCATACAAAGAACTCTAACACATCATCGTTCTCCTGCACAAGGCATGTGATGATGGTCTTAGTACTTATTCTGAAAAGTATCTCTACTCTTTAAAACAAAGGGAAAAAGTAATAAAAAGACTACTTAGAGACTCATTAGCAGACACACGCATCAGAAGGAAGCATATGAATATTACATACACAATGTGTTTCTCTAACACTTGTTGGTTGGAGCAGGTGCCATACTTCTGGGAAATTAACTTTAATTGGATAAAGAGAAAACGGGCCTTAACTAAGCCAGTCCAAACCACTTTCTTAGCTTATTGTTTTTTTTAGACGCTCTGAAACACTTGGCATTGATCCCTTGGGTGACTTCTGCTTCTTCCCAGAGTAAATCATGTTTACAAGGAGCGGTTAGACAATCAGTCATGAAGAATGGGTTGGGTTTGCTTGATCCTGTCTCAATGCAGTGGGGTAGACAAGACTACCACTTGAGGTCCTCCACATTGCTTTAAACAAGCTTTATAAGCAAGCTCTGGGGAGCAAGAATCCGTGTCCAGCCCTGGGAGAGAGCTCAGAGTAATCCTGCCGCACTAATTCTGTGACAGAAGAATGATCTGGAATTGCATCCCAGAAATTACTCTGGCTATCAGCTGGACCAGTGTGTTGTTCCTACTGTCGATGCATTACTGTTCTGGCACTTCATTCTGGCACCGCCTTTCATGCAAAATCAGCCCTGTGTATTGCCATCCTGCTGGAAGTAAAAGTGCCCATGCTTTGCCTGATTGTCTACATTTTTTTCATGTGAGGAGCTTTCAGGTGCAAAATAGAAGATGCTGTAGAAGCTACAATGGAGTAGGATTTCCAGTTATCCTTGAAAAGACACTTGCGTAGTTTGAAAAGGTACGCCTATTGGAGGGAGACGGGAGGAATGGGGCAGTGGACCAGGATTTATTTATGGAGACCTATTACTTTGAGTCATTCAGCTGGGTTCCATTTTGTGTAAAAATATATATGCAAATTAATGCTGATTGGAAAGGAACTTCCATGCATCCTCGATGACATGCTAACTGAGGTCAACATGAGTACCATTATTACAATGAATAAGGTGACATTCACTTGACTGAAATGCTCGAAGCACCCCTGCTTTCTCCTGGGTATCTTCTTTGCCCTGTTCAGCCCCAGGGAGTTTCTGTGGTGTGGCACCAGTGGTCCCTGCAGGGTATGGATCTTGTGATTCAGATAGACAGCGGGTAGCTCAGAGGTTTCCTTCCTTGTCAAAAGCCACCATACTGGAGGCTGAGGGCACTGCCTCTTCCTCGCGGGGAAGAGCTGTGGGTGCTCAGCGGAGGGACCCTTGCTTGGTGGGGTGCTGCTGTGGGTGCCTGCACTGCACTTGGCTGGCCAAAACCCTACCAGGGCAGTGGGGTCTGATGCACCCCGTTTCCTTCATTTCCTTTCCTGGTCATTTCTGCACAGCAGTATGGTAAGACAGGTCTCTGTCAGACGCTATGTGTGTGCCAGCGCAGAGATGCACATTCAGGGAGGTGTTGTGAGGGAAAATTGCTTTAAGGGGCTAGGTTCACACCTTCCCTTGGGCAGCAGTTTGTGGCCACACAAGCAGAGCAGTTACAGACCTCATATGGTTCTTGCATCAGGGCATCCCCCTTTCTGCCCTCACTCCTTCACGCCCACGCTTTAAATGGACCTTCCTTTCACTGGCAACAGGTGGAGGAGCTCTGCAAAGGAGGTGGCCAGTTCCACTGCTAGAGCTGTTCTTGGGACCTGTCCTCCAGGCAGCAGCCTGCAATTGTTTATAGAGGAATACGAATATTAATGTTAAAATAGAGGTCTATTAATCTTTGAATAGCTTCCCTAGGTGCTGCTTATATGACGCATTTCAAACAAAGCTGGACAAAGTAACTTCATAGAGGACCGGCTGCAGGACTGGGAATGATATACATTTCCAAGTACCCGGAGGGCATTCTCTTTCCCTTTTGTTGTGACTCTGGGAGCACACAGGTCAAATGCAGCAGAGTGTGGAGTACTCTGTGACCATACAGTGCCCCCTGTCCCCAGGCTGGGGGTCCCTCAGCATCACTCAGGGCAGCCTACCAGGTCCCAGCCATGGCAGACATCATCCCCATGGCTACATCTGTGTGCCAGTGTGCCTGGCTCAAAGGAAGCCTGCACCAGAGATAAAAAAGAGAGACATGTCTGTGGGGAAGGCACTGAAAAACCATGTTTGCAATGCTGTGCTCTTGCGTGTCACTGCTACACCAAGGCCACCACCTTCAGAGCTCTGGAGTCCTTCAGGGCAGAGAGGGGGAGACGGAGGTGTAGAGGGGCCTCCCACTTTCCACTGAGGAGAACGTGCCAAGGCTTTGTCACAGATTATCTTTTTAAATCCATCGTGTCCCTCCCACTCCTTGAGGAAAGCTAGTACTTCACCACTTTCTGCTGAGCCAGTGTCAGGACTATTTGTGGTGCGAGGTGGGAGACTGGCACATGTTGGTAAGGCTCTAGGTCCAGAACAGGGTGTCCTGGCAGGCCAGGAAAGCCCAATATGACCTGAGCAAGAGTGAAGTACTGGATCCGATCCCTTGTTTCTACAGGGCCACACGAAACTTGTGTCACAAAACAAAATCGCCAAGCCCCGCAACTAACGTAACCAAGCATTTACCTGTACTCTAATGGCTGAGTGCAAGTGATCCACAGTTAGACAAAATCAATGTTGAGAATGCAGGTATGTTTTAATGACTCCCAGGACTAGGGAGATTATATACTCTCTTGTTATTTATCTCTTTACTACCATTTTCTTGCAGAATTAAAGTCTCAGGCAACATCCTCTAAAGCAGGCCTGTGAAGCACAATAGATTTATGCCTGCTAAAAGAAAACACAGGCTCCTCTGTTACTAATATGTAAAGCCTGGAGATGAAGTCACATCTGTATGATGATCTATTTTGGTGGACCACGTGTGCTTAAATCCCAGCCTTGATCTTTTAAACTATCAAGTCTGCCATAAATATTTGATGATGAACAAGCTCATAAAAAGAAAATGCAGAATATGAATAGAGGAAGAGAAAATGTGTGATTCAATTTTTAATTACCATCACCTTACTCTAAAGTCAAGTTCATCTTCTGTGAGAGACAGAAAGTAACAAATTTCTTCCTCACCATTAATCGGATCTAAATGATCAGCACTGCATTTGTTTGCATTTTTTAAGGAAAAGGATAAGTCATTGTAGAAAAAAAAGAACCAGGACACAAGAAATAAGGTAGAACAGTCTGGTTTTATTACCATATGTAATCAAGAGCTTTTATTTCTCCTTTTCTCCTCCTCCCTTCTTCTTTTTCTTTCTTTTTTTTTTTTTTTTTTTTTACAACATACATTAAGTTGTGAATCAGATGTTAGGGGGATGTGGAAATGAAGGGAAACTGGTGACATCACAATACGTTACAACTTTACAACAAATGAGAGTCTGAATTTGTTGCATCTACCAGTGTATAGCAAGGGTGGAAAGCAAAGGCACACATAGGTTCATGAACCCCTTGAAACAAAGGGTGGAAGGGAACCAGGAGTGGGAAAGGATGAAAACAGAAGACCCACCAACTACAAAACGCGTGTTTCAAGGTCAACCCAGTAACTGGTGTGGTGTACATTGTGAAGGCAGGTTACTGCACAAGCTGTTGCCATGATTATTTGTGTCTACATTTTTGGGGGAACGCTTTGTGGGGTAATACCAATGGGACCTGTGCATTTGGAGCTTGGTAAAAAGGTTGTGAGTTATTTATTTAAAAAAAAAAAATGACCTTGCTACCTACTGTTTTCAAAGGGTTTTCTGTTTGTTTTTATTAAAACAACAACATTGCTTTGGATACAGAACTACCTACTCCAGTCTGCATAGTTCACTAAGGGTGAACAAAACTGTTTCATAAAAGAAGCCATGATGAAATGAAAGAACATGCAAGCACCCTTGTTACACACTTTGGTCTAGACCATCCAGACTTTATATATACCATCTATAAGCTAATGGACTTAAAATCTGTCTTTTCAATCATTCAGAAACAAAACCAAAACCCTGAAAAACAAATGGAAGTATAAAATTTTAAAAAACAAATTGAAACAGAAACCACCTTACTCAAACATACTGTTCAGTAGATATATATATATATAAAAAGCTTAGAAGCGATCCCCATCATTTTTCTACAGTATGTTGACACAGTTATTGTAACAGATTAAAAACACATCTACGTTTTTGCATAAACTGAAAGACCGGAAAGGAACTTACACACCTGCGCGCGCACACACACACACGCACACACCTGTGCGCACGCACTCCCACGCTAGCTACATGCACAGTCACACAAAAGAAACAAAGGAAAAAAAAAATTACATTTTTCCCCAGAGAAGTACATGCAGCATCCTTCTGGAGCAGCAGGTAGCTACAGCAGGAGCCTGCCTGCCTGTCCTAGCTCCATGTGCCCCGCGTGCCGCGGGACGTGCAGCTGGGCTTTCTGCGGGGCTTGGCCCCTCTCGCCGGCGCTCATCCCCAGCCAGGGGATGCCCAGCCCCGTGGACAGGGGTGTTGGTCACTTCCCTGCTACCTGGTGAGAACGATCCCCATGCTGACGTGTGGTAAAGGTGGAGCGGGAGGCGGGGGAAGACAGAACGCCCAGCATGGTGCCTTGGGAGCATCGCCGCTTGTGGGTGGTTTTTGAGAGAGGACTTGGCACAGATAGAAAGTCAAATTGAAGTGGAGGGCATGGTGCTAGCCTAATTTCTTGAGGGACACGGGGTTATGATAATAACCACCAGGTTCTTCTTTGAATGTCTTTACTCCAGTTCTTGAAGGGGCTTGGAGGAGGAAGGATCAATAAATATTTGCATTACTCAAAGGGGAAAAAGAAAAAGGTTTTACATACTACAGCTCACAAGTATACACAACTGAGGGTGTAAGGCACAAATTTACATGTGGAAGAAAACAGGCTATTCACAGATATATTCCCACGAAAAACCCGTGTGATAAGACCATAATTTATGCATGGTAACAGCCGGCATATTAACTAGTTCACACTGTTTGAGGATTTTGTTTGCCGTCTCACATGCAAGGTGAAATGAGATGGCACATCACAAGCTGGTGCCTTCACAGAAAGTATTAGCTACTGACAAAGCCATGTTGATAGCAATGGTGCACAAATGTGCAGCTTTTAAGAGTTTCTCTTGCAGTTGTGTTAGAAGTTATGAACTTGCGGTATTTGTTTGTTGCTGTCTTAGGTCAGAGGCCCAGCCAGCTAATTAGCTGAGAGACTTAAATAGATATCCCCTTTTTTTTCAGCTAATCAGGCAGTCCAGGCACAAAGTTCAGAATTCCAGCTCCAACTTATCTAACTCAGTGAATTCATTGGAAAAATAAAAAGAGTTTTAATTACTCCAGTTAATGGGTTTCATGTTAAATAGGTATAACTTTCAAGGTACTTCTGAAGAGCTGCTCACAGGTTGATACGCAGAAGTCATCTTAGGAAAAACAAAAGTTGAACAATAAATAAGAGGAGTTATTTGCGTTAACAGTCATGTGTTATTCATTAAAAGAGAAGGGTAGCAGAAATCTATGACATAGTTTGCCCAACAAGGCATTTAACTGCTGTAACCAAATGGCTGTAACACTGATGGGCATCATTTCACAGTACCTGCACGTAGTAAACTTCTGCCATTGTTAAGTCAGAGTTAGCTTTATCAATGGATTCTTTTTTTTCATTTTTTTTCTTTTTTAAATATGTTTTTGTAATTATTTGTTTTGCTTTTCAGAGTACTCTTTCTCAGTTCAGGAATGCGCTGTGCAGCTGCAGGGCAGGGTGAAATGTCACAGTCATCTTTCACCTGTGTGCTTTTGGCTCAACGTTTGTGATGGAGGGTTAGTCTTTCGAGCAAAGAACTGGCGGGTTGTGGGGGTGAGTCCTGCAATTGCAAACCTTCAACCATGGGTCATATGGCTCGGGTTTAAAAAAATATTCCACTTTTCCCAGAGAGCAGAAATCCGACACATCTTCAGCTTGCAACAACCATCTTCTCAGAGGAGTGAGTGATAACAGTTGCAGAACACTGGCTTTCAAGGGCAACCTCTGCTTAATTGCTGTCCTCCCCCCCACCCCACTCTGATTATGTACATGCGTCATTGGGCTTCATGGATGTGGAGAGCGGAGCAAAGGAAGGTTTGGGAGGTACATCTGGCTTTAGCGAGGGCGTACGTTTCAACCCTGACCTCGTCAGTGAGTTGTAGGCGGTGAGACTCGGCTGCCGAGTCACAGTCACAGCCTGTGCCTGAGCAGCGTGGACTTGTATTGAGTCCACTCGCTGCGGGGCCGGTGGCGGGTTGTCGCCCCGGCCGAAGCTCTGATTGCGAGAGAGGTGGGACGAGTTAGAGGAGTTAGTGTTGTTTCTTTTGAGGGTTGATGTCTGGTGACTTCTTGTGAGTGAGTTTGTAGGGTAGCTTCTCTTGTAGTCCACGTTGTAAGCAGAAGAGTGCATCTCTAGCCGCTTGCTCAAGCCACTCTGAGACAGTGAGGTGCTCGGGGGCCCAAGGGAAGCTTCCCGCTGGGGTACTTTTGGTGGCATGCTGTCGAGATTTTCCACCAGGTTAACCCCGTGGCTGGGGCTTTTGCTACTGAGATGGTCCTTGATAGTTTTGTACTCAAGGGTAGCATTCTGGTCCTCCACAGACATCTGAGCCCCATCGCTGATTTTTGGCTGGTCAACGTACTCATGCTGGTAGCCCTGCTGGGCTATGGGCAGGACCACAACACTGGGTATGTGGCTAGGAGAAGCCCTGAGCGGCAGGTCGGTTGGGATCACGGGCGAGGCCATCGGGGGGATATCTTTTGTGCAGGCATTGATGAGGTTCTGGTTTCTCTCCCATTCCCTGCTGCCACGGCTGGGCTTTCTCTTCTGTTGTAGGGTTGGGGTGGACTCAGGGGTTGGCAGGGCGGCCAGGTCCAGATGGTGCTGGTCAGCTTTGATTAGCATCTTGGCAGTGCTGCCTGGGGTAGCCAGCTTGCCATTGTGCATCAGAGGCGTGAGGATAGCTTCAGGCTTTGGCTCCTTGGACTGAGCGTCCCCAAAGAGGCCACTGAGCTTGGTAACACTGCTCATGGAGCCACGGCGGGAGTGGGTCAGCTCCTTCTCCTTCCTCTGCACAACAGCCACGTCTCTGCGGCGATGGTCGCAGATGCAGTACACTATGATTCCCGAAAAGATGGCCCCCATGACAAAAGCAAGAATAACCGCAATGGCCAACAGGGTGACGGGCACCAGCTGATCATGACCCTTCAGGTAACTCTCACGAATCACTCCTGCAATAAACAGCACACAGTGGTTAAACAAACTAAGGATGGGGAAAAGCTATCATTAACTACTTTGTTGAAAGGCACACCCTGGGAGATTTGCTTGTGTTTTGCAAGGTGATTTTTGATCAGCTTGCCCAAATTTGGAGACAGACTGTACCTGCCAACTATATCTTGCATGTGCAGCCTTGGGCTGTCAGTACAGCTTTCAGATCTGGAGCTGAAGACTACGAATTCAAGAGGGGAGAGAGGATTTACTTGCAGGGCAAGTGCAATTCGTTTGAAATCCTGGCCCTGTGCAACTCACGCTGGTCTCAGCAGGTCAGAGCTATTATTTCTCCTCCTCTGACATAGTGCCCAGTTCTCCCCTCCCTCTATCCAATCTCTCCTCAGCTAGTATCATCTTATTTTTACTCCGGTAAACCATTCACATTGAAAAAAGGAAGAGAGGAGACAGAAGCTCTGCAACTACCAGGGGGGTGCATCCCACATTGTTTAAGGCTTCTTTCTCTGCTTATCATTCTGTTATCTTTGTCATGTGTTTTAAAAGTCAGTGTCACATGCCTGAGCTTCAGCAGGATGCTTAAATAACTGTGAAAGAGAGCACAGTGCTGAGATCTATTGAGCCTGCTAAATGACTGTCCTTGCTATTTTAATTTTAAAAACTCTTATTCTGAACACATGAATAGGTCAACCTCTGTGCTGAAGCCTACGCTTTCTCAGCTGAAAGCCCTGACTCTGAGGACCTCCTCTTGCGGTCCTGTGCTGTGAGCAGAGATCACTGTCAAATCTTACTTGGCCGTCCAAGCGCCCACTGTCAGAGAAGGCATCTTTGGCAGTGTGCGCCTCCTCTATCTGAAGTCCCTAATACAGCATTAATCAATACCCTGAATTTCTGAAGAAAGTCTTTTTCTTCTGACATAGTTGGGCACCAAGCCAGCAGCACTAATGAAACACAAGCACAGAGCCTCTAGTTTGCTTTTTTTTCATTTCTGATTTTGTTCTTAGTGCTTAACAAGGAGCAGCCACAGCCTGACAAGGAGCTGAAGGAACACCTCTCCCACCTCTTTCTCCACAGAGGGTCCAAGTGTCAGGGCATTAAAAGCTCCACATACTCTAAGGAAATGTAATCCTTGTCCTTGTTACAGGAGAGACAGCAAGACAGAAAATGTACCTCCCAGGCTCTCCTGAGACTTTGTGAAGATACAAAACTTTCATGTTGTAAATCAACTCCTTCTAGAATAATGTCTTTTCATGTATTTGGCAGACAAGGTATTAGTGGCCCAGAATTAGAACCAAATGCAAAATAATCCTCAGCAAACTATGTTAAAAGAACATTGAAAAGTTGCCACTATCTCACAGAAACCTTTGACAAGTATTCTGGCTAGGTACAGTACTGCTTCTATAGCATATATTTTTCTGTTCCCATTTAATTGCAGCATTTAGGTGGACAAGGGGTATTTACTTACAAGATACGAACTTTATATTTAAAAGCAAAACAGCTCTTGAAATCATAAGCCGCTATGTGTGACATCACAGCTGGTTGCCAAGGAAATTATTGTGCTGTGACAAATAGAGGATTATGATTTCACGAGCAGAGTAAATAGCAAGAGCAGATGATTGCTTAAGAAAATAAGATCCTGCATTCATATAAATGTCTTAATAGTAAAAAAGTAAGGGGAGGAAAGTAAATCTCAGAAAACAATATATAATTAGAAACAATCTTCAAATTAAGTGTTTCTAAGAGAACCCTCTTTTAAAGCCCAGCAGCTTTTTAAGAGGCAGATTTTTCTACTCTTTGTCATCAGCACTTAACAAGTGGTGGTAGAACCTACCCCTGTAATTTAAATCCACATACAAAATTGCTGTATACAGACCAGAAGCACAGTCTAGTGGTTATGGTGCAGTCAGCAGTAACTGCATTTCACTGCAAAGGTGTTGATCTTCTGTGGACCTTACACCTACTGGTATTTACGTGCTAGACTCTGCAGCATTTTGGGACCAAATTTATTTACACTTGTAAAACTGTCTGTGGTTATTAACTGGAGAATTGGAAATAGAGAGTCTTAAATGGGTGGGAAGGATGGTCAAGGAATGTTAAGGCTTGTCCAGAAACGCACTGCTGGGTGTGAAGTTAAGGAAAGCTTTGACTTAAAGAGCCTAGTTTCATGGACACCTTCCATGCACAAACTTGTCGAGATATGCCCCTTTGAGCACTTAAGTCCAATGTTTTTTGCATGAAAAAGACTCAGAATCTCTGCTCAGTGCCTACCTAAGGGTGTAAGCACCTACAGTCAAAGCATGGGTTCATGAAGGGAAAGTCATGCCTTACTAACTTAATATCCTTTTGAGTATAGACTGGAGGCCGAGAGGCTGGAGTGCAGCCCTGCAGAAAGGGATCTGGTGGTTTTGGTTGATGGTAAGCTCAATACAAGTCAACAATGTGCCAAAAAGGCCAACCACATTAGAGTATGTCCAAAGGAGGGCAACAAAGATGGTGAAAAGACTGCAGGGCATGACTGATGAGGAGTGACTGAAGATACTCGGTTTGTTCAGTTTAGAGGAGACATCATTGCTATCTAAAACTTCCTCATGCTGGGGAGTGGAGAGGGAAGTGCTGAACTCCCTCTCAGGTGTCTGGTGATAGGATGCAAGGGAGTGGCTTAAAGCTCACGTCCATGCCTGACATTTATTACTGGCTAAGTGAGGTTGTTCTCCACCTTCTGCCTTCTGCTTTAGGCTAAGTCCTATTCCGTGAATGATAGTCTTAAGCACAAACCTGCATCACTGCATACAAAAGCAACATGAAATCTTCAGTTTTACATTATCAATGGATATTGAATCATTACAACTCATGTTACAAAATTACCACACAGTTAAGACTGAGTGACCATGTGTGTTCAAGAAAGGGGTAGCTGAAATGATGTGTTGCTCATGCTGCAGGTTTTTTACCAGCAGAAATTTATGAGGGCCTTAAAAAAGCCTTATTCCAGCAAGTTCCTCTTGAGCTCAAACCTTCCTGATGTTTGTTTTCTATACTAGAGTTAAAGGATATTTAATATTAGTGTCTTTGCTCTAGGCAGGTGGATCTTCTCTGGACACAATGTCAGGTTAATGATATAATTTATTTTTTATCATGGATGACATCCATGTGTCTTTAGCTATGCAACCAATCCCAACAACTTTGTAAGATTTGACCCTGCATTCATGTTTATGGAATAGATACAATTAAGTAATGAAAAAGTACAAGGAACGTTCAGCATCCTACTGTCATGACCACAGCAGGGAAAAACCTAATATGAAGTAGGCTGATAATTGCAGTTGATGTCAATCAACATCTCAAGCCCCCACCATCAGTAATAACTGCATTCACAGACGAGGATGAATAAGCAAGTGTGTGATCCCAACTATGTCCCCAAAACAAGCCAGTTTGAAAGCACACAGATACGACAGTGTTTGTGCCACTTTGCAGACTGCATTGTATGTGCTTTTACCTATCCTGCAGTTCTTAAAGAAAAACACGGTCCCCAAGGTTCCGTTCAGCACCATTCATGAGCACTCATTATTCAAAGAATTAAAATAAATGGAGAAAACAATCAGAAAAATGTAGGGCCTACTTTTTTGAAAGTCAAGTAAAGTATCTGGACTCCCAGCTTTGAGGAAATATCTGCTATTGAAAAGTCTTATAGCTATATATTATCTGACATCCTTCGAAGACATTAGGTACTAGGAAACTGACTGGGCTGGCTGCATAAAATGCTATGGAACCAGTGTAAAATATGATTGATATAAATATCCTATATAAATTTTATCTTATATTTAATAATATAACAATCATCCTTAATTAAATACTTTTACTTTTAAAATATTATGTCTAGCACTTTCCTGTTTGCAATATGTTCTTTCCAAATGTGAAAATACATTGCTTATTTCATTTTATGTGGTCTGAACTGCTCATCCATACTTGTGACTGTCTTCTGTAGTACATGGTGACATATCACCATGGGTAATCACCAGCTATTCTTTGCAAAGGGATATTGCTGACAGAATTACCTGTATTAACACTGTACTTGGGAGAGGTCTGGTGGTAAAAATAATAGTAAAACTGAAAAAGCTTCGAAGACATAGATGAGGTTAAATATTTGCACCTTCAAGGATCAGAACTGTACATGACATTAATGCCACAAACATGCCGACGCTTAACCTATCTCCCTAAAGTCTTCCAGTTAAGTCAAGCTCTGTCCCTTGCAAATCACAACTGGGTTTATGACTTCAGGGTCTTCCCACATGTGATGCACTATTATTTTTGGCTACTAAAAGAGCCAGGCTAGTCACCTGATATCCTCCACTTTTCATGGTCATTCTGATTCCTGCAGACAACCTGATCCTTCCTCCTCCACTAACTTTCTGTAATTTCATGCCATGTCCTTTTGTCTGTATCTCCTAATGTCACCATTCATTTTCTCAGTCAGTATGCCCTGTACTGAACAGTCTGGAACATGCAAAATCACCTCTTCTTACTCATCTAATGAGAGGGAAGACCTGATATGGTATTGTATTATCCTGCTATACATAATTCATTCTTTCTTCCAGCAGAGCTTGTAGGTAAGGCACACAGTGTTGGCTGGCTGGTTAGTTAAGAGGACATTAAGAAAAATGTTTCCAAACCTTCAAAGTGTTTCAATTCTGAAATGAGCTAGTGCTTGGATAAATCACATGAGTAGAGTATTGATCTAGCTTGTTCACTAGAGGTAGTTGGGGAAAAAGCAAGGAGAGGTTAAGTTTTATGTCAATAATACATATACTTTTTGTAAACTTCTGGAAAAGGTTGAGAAGCAGACTTCTTGAATGTCTCTGGGTGAAAATAAGAGAGAAAAGACCAGAGGTGATACAATGATATACATCTGCTGTATTCTAGATCATTGTAAGCAGGAATTTTCACCAGTTAACAAAAGTATTCAAGGATTAGGACTATACCTCTATATCTGTTGAAAAACAAGTTAAAAAGCAAGACTTTCACAGTGCTGAAAGAGGATTTTGTCCCTGACTGCTTAAGAGCTAGCCAAAGCAATCTCTAGACACTGTGCAGTATCTTGGACAATGCTGGAGCAAGTATGAGCATCAAGAGGTCTGGGAAAGGACAAGTGTATTACCAGCCTTTGAGATGAGCCAAAGGGAGGTCCTAACAAATGACAGATCTGGCAGTCCAGTTTTTAGAATGGGAATGACACTACAACAAGTGATTAAATAATCAATTTTAAGAGCATACAAAGGATGATAAAGGAATTATAAAAAAAAAAGCCAAAGCAAATTTGCCAAGAATAAATTACATTAAACCAGACAAACTTCCTTTTTTTGACAGGATAAATGGCTTACTTTTAATGAGGAAACATTAAGTATGATACCCTTTGACTTCTGTAAAGTCTTTGACTTATTTTCTCAGAAGCAAATGAAAGTGAGCTAAAACCTGCTGAAAAGCTGCATTTGAAAAGCATTGCTCAAAGGTCTACCTGGAAAGAGATCTGAAGTAAGGTGTCTGTCTCAGGAGAACAGCAATTAACAGGCATCTGCAGAAAGGAAACCTCAACTCCAGAGGCCCAGCAAAAGAGCTGTGTCCTTTTAGCACATGCAGTATAAAAAGAAACCCCATGATAAAGCCTAAATTTCTTTGTCTCATCTGTAATCAGGGACAGGGATGGCAGAACATCAAGAAGAGCCCCACAGTCACATTCCTCTAAGTCTAGGTTCTGGCATGCGCCTTGCAGAGAGCACAAACTGCTGGTATAGAGTCATTATGAATGGAGTTTTTTTATGGGCTTCAGAATATCTTTTTAGAATACCACTGAATAGGTTTTCAACATATGTCTCCAGGTGTTAGAACTGTGTTTACACGCAGCCTCATGCTGCTAAAAGACTATTTCAGCCTGGAAAATCCCTGCAGGTATTAACAAGCATTCTTCCTCCCTTTTAACCAGCAATAGGAATAAAAAAACCCCACAGATGAATTTAGACTGGACACCCCGATTTAAACGATACCAAATTCAGGAATGACCAGAGTCTACCACGCATTTCTGAGATCCTATCTCACTGTTTTTCTTGAAGGAATAATTTCAAGGTTTGACATAAACCAACCACATTATAATCCAAATGATTTGATGTTTGCCACTTTATTGGAACTGCTTTGTTGAAAACAGTAAGTAAGCTTTTTCCTTCATCTTCCTTCTGGCTGCAAGGAGTTGTTCTGCTGACTCAGTGCAATTCTACCCAGTGTTCGTTTTTCTGGACTCTCAGTGTCACCAGCTAGAAAAAAACAGCTCAAACATTCATAGTTAAAGCTGCTGGCAAATGCTTTTTTCCCTCTCCCCTCACAGTAAAGCTGTATTGTTGATTTGTAAAGGTCTGCAACTGTAAGTTTTGCATGACTGTGCTGAGAAGAGCAATCCATCTCCCCCCAGATTCTGCCCTACGGGTCTCAAAGCCAGCTGCCCAAGCGAGCAGTCTGAGATATCCAGCAAACAAAAAGAGGATGCATGCACTTGGAAAGAATGAGTTTGGTAAAGAAAAAACCTTCAGTTACAAGAGGCCTGGGGATCATTAGAGGTATGAGAAAAAATCGTACTTCGAAACCATGAAAAGAAAATCAATATATAACGTGCCTGAAGTAACACGTAACAAAGCCTGAAAAGGATCTAAACAATCAGATCAGCCGTAGTGGCCTCTGTCAGGGTTTTTTGGCCCTTAATCAGACCTCTTTCAGAAGCAATCCCTCCAGGATAGGTTCATCTATTGATCTCTGAGGGTGGTTTTATTTCTCCTTTCAAATGGTCCAAATTATATCACTTCTCTCCACTTTTGATGAATGACTGTCAACATGACTCTCTGTCCTGGTAAACCACGACACTCTCTATAGAAAAAAGATGGTTGTAACTTACTAAAAGAGGGAAGATCAACAGGTGGCTTTGCTCTCAATGGGAAGATGGAGAACTTTCATTGCATTTTTTTTCAAGCTAGATATATTAAGCAAGAAAGGTGAGAGAAATGACTCCACCATGTCCATATGAGATAACCTGTGCGTCTTGAAGTAAGATTTTCAGAACAGATTTCCATTATCTGTTTTAGTTCCGTTATGAGCCTACAGTCCATTTTTTTTCTGCATGCCACAATGGCCATACAAAACCTACACCATGGCCACATTTGTGAATTTTGAGAAATCAGAAATGCTTCTTCTTTGAAAGGGATTGTTATAGATGGAAATTACAAGAGCTGAACTAGCAAATTCATGCTCAGACAACTCCCACCCCCACTGAAATGAAGGAGAAACAGACCTGAAAACGACTGGAAGAGCAAGCTCTTAAAGCTTTTTAAATTGTGTTACTTCTAAGCAGTATCTCTGTAAATAAACCAGTTTATTAAGTTTGCAGGTATGGGAGAAGATTTGAGATACACAACCTCCTGTATCTGTAATATAATGATGAAAGTCATTACAATCCTGAAGCCAGCCCAATTTTATTTGTCCCAGTGGCTAGGCTCAAGGCCAGCTCTTGCACTAGAAAGTGCTTGACAACCTTTCTCCCACCGGCAGGTGCTATGCAGTGGCTGATCATTTTGCACTTTCCTGATTTCAGTACTTTCCTTCACCTCTCACCCTTTCCCCGCGAGCAATGATAATTTTAGATGCCTCTCTGTGATAGGGAATAAGCAGACATAGCAGGTCCTTTAAAAAAGTAAAATACAGGCATTCACAGTAGTTAAAACAAGATGTAGAAAATCCAAATGTCAAGGAAAATTAATTCTTTTGTAGCTTGTCTCGGCAGAGGCAAACTTTATGCTGGTTTGCATCTTAAAACACAAGTTTTCTTTAAAGTCTGTTGCATTTCCTCTAATGATGTAAAAAAAGCTCAGTGCACATTCTGGGACCTTTTTACTATGCCTGGAATGAGCTTAAACATATCCAGCTGCTTTTTGTGAGTTTACTTCAGGGGATCTTTCACAGCTGGGTTAAACCAGATTTACATATGTTTGGCTCAGTATGAACCATAGAATCATAGAATCATAGGATGGTTTGGGTTGGAAGGCACCTTAAGGATCACCTAGTTGCAAGCCCCCTGCCATGGGCAGGGACATCTTCCACTAGACCAGGTTGCTCAAAGCCTCATCCAACCTGGCCTTGGAACACTTCCAGAGATGGGACATCCACAGCTTCTCTGGGCAACCTCTTCCAGTGCCTCACGACCCTCGTAGTGAAGAATTTCTTCCTTGTATCTAATGTAACTCTACCCTCTTTCAGTTTAAAACCGTTACCCCTTGTCCTACCTCTACATACCCTTGTAAAAAGTCCCTCTCCAGCTTTATTATAAGCTCCCTTCAGGTACTGGAAGGCTGCTATAAGGTCTCCCTTCTCTCCTCCAGGCTGAACAACCCCAACTCTCTCAGCCTATCTTCATAGGGGAGGTGCTCCAGCCCTCGGATCACCTTTGTGGCCCTCCTCTGGACCCGCTCCAACAGGTCCATGTCCTTCTTATGTTGGGAGGCCCCAGAGCTGGATGCAGTACTCCAGGTGGGGTCTCATGAGAGTGGGGTAAAGGGGGAGAATCACCTCCCTTGACCTGCAGGTTGCACTTCTTTTGATGCAGCCCAGGATATGGTTGGCCTTCTGGGCTGCAAGTGCACATTGCCGGCTCATGTTGAGCTTCTCATCAACCAACACCCCAAGTCCTTCTCCTCAGGGCTGCTCTCAATCCGTTCTCTGCCCAGCATGATTTCAGGGCTCCAGAGAAGTTGTTGTAGCCTGCAAAGTGAATCTCTCATCTTCACAGTTCCCATTTCACTGCATGGAGCTCCTCTGATGGCACAGAACAAATGCTGTATTTTTTTTTTTTCCCCCTGCTGTGGGCATTATGTATTCTGGACAGCCCAGTGCCTTTCTGGAAGCAGTTTTTATGAACAGTGTCAAGGAAAGAGAAGCTGTCACTGAGAAATTCTGTGGCTTTTCCTCTCCTTTTTTACAGCCTATTTTGAACTATGGCCTTTCTGCACAACAGGGAAAAGTGAAGTTTGCTGAATGTCAACATAAGCAGCTCTGCTTAGCAGGCTGAAGCTCAAAGCAGCCTTATGGAAGAGCTGGGGTTAAATTTCAGACACTGCATACGACCTAAAAGCAAAAATTGTTTCCTCATCAGCTCTGATCTTCTTTAAAGACACAAAAATGGAAATGCTAGTTTTGAGCTACTAGTGTGACTGAACACATTACGACTGAACTAACAAAGGAGCCATCTTTTAAACATCCAAGACGTTTAAATAGTAAGACTGTACCCTATATATCCTATTCCATGTGGTCCCTGGAAATGATTATTAAATTGTTGAAAAACTATGTGACCAAGCTAACAATGTTTATTCATGCACACAGACTGTATTTCTTAGGGATAGTCCTTCTGCCCACAGCTGGGTTGCTGGTGCACATTAGGAACATGGCTGGACCCCACATTAGGTCTGCTCTTAACACAGCGGGAGGATGAAACCTCTTCTGTCATTAAAACACCAGCACTGTGTACTTTCTGACAAAAAGCAAACACTATGGATTAACTCTTCATTTCTCCTGCATTCATGAACACTGCAGGTGTAGTCAAAAGACCTGGACTTAAGAATTAAAACATGCCCCCAGTGATCAGTAAAAGACAAGACTGCTTCTTCTAGAAATATTTGCAGGGCTGGTGCTGTAGGCAGAAAATAGCTTATACACGTCTGATGTTAGGTTTATCACTTCCCTCCATATTGCAGTCCCATAGCCTCATCTGCCTTTGAATACATTAACTAACTGAGGAATTGTGATGAGTTTGAAACACTGGCTGTAACAGTCAGCAAGACTAATTTTACTGTTAGCTGTTTTTCTGTATCTCACTACTCTTCCAATATAAATAGCAGAAGCCTTTTTTCCTCTCGGTTACATTCACTTGAATCTGCATTATCTCCAGTAAAGCAAGCAGCGTTACTCCAGCCACATTTTGAGGTAAAAGACAGCATTTCCCTGATGGACTTCTTGTCCTGGTGCTGCTGTCATCTCTCACTTACTTCATTTTCTATCTCCAGTGGTGGCTTCCTTGATGCATTTTTCTGTCTGTCAAATTTAGAGTTCTCTGCATTTTTTGACCTATTTTTTTTTATCACCTCCCTACCTTGCAGGCACTGCATGTACATTTTACACATTGATACCATAACTTCACTGATGTTTCCCGTCTGTGCGTTTTTTAGCATGCTTGATGATTAACTCCAGCCAGTCTCCTTCCCCAGATCAGGTGAACCTGTAGCTTCATCTGAGAGGACATAGTTCAGCAAGCAGGTACCTGACCCACCTCCAAGAAAGCTGCCCAGGGGCCAGCAGCAATCTAGCCACAGTACTGTGTGCAAACCTGTGTCTTCTCTGACATACATTCAAAGCCCATCTAGACACCCTCTTGACTGTCCAGCAGCACGCCAGGCAGATGTACCTGTATATTTGCTTTATCACACATCTCACAAGCAGCAGTGTTTCTGCAATACAACAACTCCCCTAGCCTTCCACTCAGTTCTGGTACTGGATCAAATCTCCATTTTCTGGATTTATGGTACTGTTGCTTCAGTTTCTGCTCATGCTCTTTCTTTAAGCCAGTATTTTCCACTGCGGCAGGCAAACCTGGCAGCTTGCACAGATAGTTAAGCAACATGAAGGTAGATGCTATAACAAGGAACATGACTACCTTTTTTCATATCTGTAGACTAGTTCTCAAGATATGTTTACTGATCTACAGATATGCAAATTCCCACGTGAGAGGTTAAGGTTAAAGCCTCATTTTTTTCCTAGCATTGGGACCCTAACAAATTTTATCACAATCTCTTTTCTCTCAGTAATATATATTTATTCTCTTTCCTCCCTTCTACACACAGTGTAGGTGAGACCAAACCCTTTGCAGAAGCACAGCTGATGTTATCAAGTTGTCTTGCCATGAGCAAGTAGAGATAAACTGTATTGTCTCTCCAGGTCTTGATGCTGGGTATATGGAAGTACCCACTGATTTGATATTACTAATTTAGTTCAATGAGTGAGAACCGCATGCTGAGATATACAAAACCCCCTGGGTACAGAAAATTAATTGGTCTTACTGGATGAGTGCCTCAGGGCATTGCCTGTAGCTTGGTCATATTTAGACAAAAAGCATATAAAGTGCTGCAGGACTCTAAGACCTCTTTAAGAGACTGAATAGAGACTAGTGTTTTGTAGAGATACAGCCAAACACTATCTGTAAAAAATGAGCAGTGCTCTTTATGTTCCTTACTATGAGCTGCGATTACCCAAACCTCTGGGCAGGCTCTGTGGTGAATGCAAGAGGTTCTAGTGGGGAGAGCAGGCAGAAGAAGGGACAGAGGGCACTCCTGCTCTGTGCCCTCCTTTGAGAGCCTGTGATTGGGACTCTTTCAGGAACGAATACACATGGAGAATTGTTGAACTGTTTGATGGGAGCTATAAGCTAGTGGCAGGCATTAAATTTGTCCAGTGCTGACCACAGGCGCAAAGAAACTACCAAAGGCCTTTTCTGCACCACATGACAAGACCACTTCTGTTAGCTTCTGTAAAAACAAGTAGTACTCAGTGTTTACCCAGCATTATGGCTTCTCACTCACCCTGCTTGCTTCCAAACAGGAATTCAGTACGGTTTTCTGATTTAAAGAATAAGGAAACACCTGGAAAATATGTGCTTCTTAAAAGATTTTTGGAATTATTTTAATGAAGACTTCGGTGTGCTGCTGTTCAAGACCAGCTGCTTCTGTACATGCTTAAATTCCCTGTCTGTGCTGGTACTGCTTCTGTTTAGTAATTGCAGATCTTTCATACTTTCCAAAAAAACCCCTCTGTTTCTTTCTACAAGAACATGATAGTGAATAACAGTAGCTTTGTAGGGCTTTAAAAATGTGCCCGCTTCCCCCTCTTTTTTTTTTAACAGCTGTTCTTTTATTTTCTATCACAATTGTGGGTAAGATGGGATGGAGCATGAACAAGATGGCATATTAATGACAGCATGCAGCTGGTGTTATTTTCCAATTAAAAAAATCCTTGTTGGGCATATGAAAGAACTGTCTAGTTTATGCCCAGTTGTGACAATGCTATCAAGCTGCACCTTCATCTGAGATTTAATTTCACAGAAGATACCAATGTTTGGTTGCTGGTGGGAGAACTACAGTTTAATATCAAGGGCTAACCACTTTGGTAGACGTGGGAGGGTGGAGCTGGTCTGGAGGCTATCCACTGGGACTCACTATTTCAGAGTATTACAGGTATTCTTCCCAGCCAACAGAAAGTTGGTGACGAATGTCCTGTTAGCCGTTTCCAAAAGTTTGCTGTATTGTACAGCTGTGCCAGGAATGCCTCTTAATGCTTCCCGAGCAACTTCTCTATAAACTGCTCTAAGCTCTTCTAATGCCAATGGAGCTGTTAAAATCTACTTCAGCAGGGTCTCTGACTTACTCTGATCTGCTGGGGCAGGCAGAGCTGTCAGACTATCAGCTGGTGGTTAAAGTGCTTATCAGTCACAGCACCAGCGCCCAATGTCCATGGAGCTGTCTGTGTATTTAGTTGCATAACTGTGACAAATCTCTTCTGGATATGAGGGACTGAGATTTTTCAAAAACTTGCAACTTGGCCGGTGAAGCTCTTTTTTTCATCACAGGGACGTCAGGATGCACATTTTTGATATAATGGTAAATTTGCACTGTCTGCTTCAAAACTTCTCAATAAAATGCCCTTAAGACTCTTTTTTGTAACATGAGAATAACAAAATATTTTTACCCTATCCTCTTTCTCAGCTACTGGCACAGAAAATCTTAGATCACATGATTAAAATCTAGCAAAAGTCATAGCAACAGTAATCGGATACCAGAGACTACAGTGTCTCACTAAATGACTATTGAAGAGCTCAAAGTAACACCTGCTTAAACACGTGACTAAACTAAGGTTATTCATAGGAATGACTACTTTCCAAATGCAATGACATTTGTTATCTGTATTTAACGTTCAATAAAATTAACATGGCAAAATCTAAATTATGCCCTCTCCAGGTTTTTCTTTTTTAAATTAACTACATGCTGTTAAATCAGTAAGCACCAGCCCATCCTGACATAAAGAATTAAGCTTGCCTTTTTTTCAGTCTTAAAGAAAACTAAGAAAAAAAGGAAGAGAGTCAGTCAGGATCCTTCCTACATACTGAAAGGGATGTTGATACCATTCACTAAAAGGTTATCTATATGAGAAGAATGTAGGTGGTGTTTTGTACAGAGGCATGTAATTAAACAGTTCACAGTCCACAGATTATATTAAAAGTGGTCTGAACCAGGACTGTCAATGTTTAGGTCATTGTAAAATTACTACAGGACATCTTACCTATTAATACAATTATTGAAACTAGGCACATCCTATATGAGAAAAATTAATTATTCAAATATCTTTAACAGCATATTGACATTTTAATTGTACACTGGCGTTAACACCAAAAGTCACTTTAAGCGTCTTTCAGTTACTAGATTTTCCGCTCTTAAACCCCTTCAAATTTCGAAGCAGTTTCAGAAACCTCAAACGGCTAGGTTGCCCTCCCAATTCAGCATCTTTCTATGGCACGTCTCCCTGTACTCCATATAAATACCACAAAAATGAAACTTGGTGTTATTCAACATCCTGTCCACCAATTATGCTTTGCTATTTCCAGATAGAGCAGTGGCCCTGTGGGGCCAGCACACCCTACAGCAAATTCCCAGCTCTTGATAAATATGTCAGTGCTACAAGGGTCAAACAAGAGCATGAGGCAGTCTGTGTTCCTGCACCAAGCTGTCCTCACTGGGTGACTGTGGATGAATGCAGCTGGGGATCTAGTCCATCACACAATAGCTCTAATGCCCTGAACCCTGAGCAGCTGCCTTGACAAATTAGACATGGCCTCTTTTATTGAAAAAGCAGATCAAGGTCCTGGGGCAATGACAGTTTTTCCCTCTTTTAGTAAGACAGGCTTCTACTGCACATTGCAGCCTGCAAATGGATAGCCTGACTTCAAATCTACACAGGCGGACAATTACAGGTCAAGGATACCTGCTGTTTCCTGCAGCCACATTTGACATTTGATGAGGTCTATTTTAAACTTCACCCTTCTTTGTAGGATACAGTAATTTGGGGACATTTAGAAAGAAAAGCTTTGTTGATAGTTTTCATAACCAGGAGTTGCGCATCGACACAACCTCTTCTAGGACAATGATATCTTCTTTTTGGCTACTAAATAGCAATTGTTTCTTGGTTCTAATCTTGCTACTCACGTTTCCACTTCTGCTAGTTAAGTCTGAAATCCAGATTCTTTGCAAAATGTAGAAACATTTTGATTTCTGAAAATTTTAAGTTAGTGCCAGTGCTGTAGTATAGCCATTTCTTTAGGTGTGCCACAGGCATCTGGTGTGTGTTGGAATATACCCCCTCCATTATTTTGATTACCTCATCCTTGACTATCTTTTGCAGTGAAAACTGTTCCTCTCCTTACATTTTCAGAAGGTTACTATAGAAAATCTGTGACTATATGAGCTGGGGCTTTTTATGTAAGGTTTGAAATGAAGATTTAGCCACAGAGAAGACACACTAAATCACTGCCCTGTATTCTATTACAATCCCCATTTTTTATTAAAATTGGCTTAAGGATGTGGCTCTGCCCAGGGTCTTAGTTTCTGTCATCTTTTCTGCATGCCTTGCCTCCCCTCTGTCTCTTCGCTCTTATTCTCATAGAAACTTACGAAAACATAATGAAAACAACTTTGAAGAAGGAATGTTGTCAGAAACATCCTTCCAGCATTCTTCTTTCATCAATTTTAGATACAATTTCCATTTTATTAATTAGCATCTATTTTTCTACTGCCACTGTTTGAACTTGAGGATGCAATCTGAGATGATTAGCTATCTCTAGCCCTGGGAGCAGACAGTTGGTACACGCAAGGCAGAACAGAGGAAGGATCAGTGTCATTCCTCTGGACAAGTCTGGTGTGTTCCCTTAATCCTGACTGCACAGTCCTCTGATGCATGTCACAGGATACCAGTGACTCCAGAGTGGTGAGGTGGTCAATCCTCTGGCATGTTTGCTAGTTATTAGCCTGGTCTGGTGGCGCAGGTATCTGGCCATTAAAAACCCTGCTGAGAAATTTGGTCCCATTTAACTGCTAACAGTGGCTTTCTGGTATTTACCTGCTACGGAGCTAAAATGGCGCACCACAGCAGGTATGCCGTGATTACTCTCTGGGACATTCAGTTCTTGGACAAGCTATTCATGAGAGCAATTCTAGACAAATATAAGGTTGTTTGTTTGTTTTAAAAAAGGGATTTTTTTAGTGTTTCCCCCAAGCAGCTAGTATATGTGACAAATGTGAATAAGCCCCCCTCTAGAAACAGGGATGTTTACAGTAAGCTGATGCTAATTTACCATAAGAACATTGTAGAAAAAAAATCTGTAGGGCTTTGTTTAGCATAGACTCATCCAACCAACCTCTGTTTAAATCCTAATGGAAGAAGTAAGTAGGTTTTAATCTAGATGTGGATCTATGAAAGTTTAAATGGACTAAGTCCTGTGTCATCTTGTCTTGTGTAGGTGAAATCCCTCTGCAAAGCACTACAATTCCAAGTAACCACACCTCTCACTTCAAACCTCACAAATGCTACAGAATCATAGACAGAATCAGGACAAATTTCCGACTCCCTTTCTCACAGCACTCTTTTACTAGACTGTGGGCAAACGACTTAAAAGTACAATAAGCGAAGGATCCAGTTCGATTCCATCTTCATTGGTTCCTCAGCACTTGAAACTGTTAGTGAACTGCAAAGTCCTTGCAATCTGCTTTACGTTTGTGTGTACAATGGTTTGAGACACGGGAAAGAATACCAGTGTTTGTGTACCTTCCTCCAGGCATGCATGCTTTGAGTTTATAGCTCTTCCCGAGCCCCAGCCAGGCAGAACCAACTATGGTGCAACTCCTCCCATTAGCCTAACACTTTTTTTATGATCAGTCAGTTCCTTCTGACAGCACCAGGATGATGATACAGATCAAATACAGAGTATTTCCTTCACCTTGAAAATCCAAGCCCTCCCCCTCAGACCTGCAAACACTGACTCAAAAGATAAGTTTTGACAAATTTTTTGCCACTTCAAATCCTCTTCTGAATTATTACAAAATGCCAGCAAGATAATAACAACTTCTCCCTGCTTCCTCTGATAAAACACAATTTGAATGTTTTAGATCCTTGCGCATATTAGCATATAACAACATTTTTGTGTAAAAACATACTCTGCAAATATACTTTGGTGCAAAACTCAGCCTTCCCATGATGAACACCAGTTGTTTAATTTATGCAAAAAAGAGTCCAAAGCTTTGCTTTGTCACAGATTTTTTTTTCTTTCGTTTCATGTCTACTTGTAAAGTACCTTGTTAAATCAGCACTTTACATTCTTTGTCATAACTGTACCTGAAGTTTCATATAATTCTGTCTCACTGCAGCAGAATCTGCCTGAACATTTGCAGACTCTCCAGAGACAAGCATTGTCAGCACTTGGCAAATCTTTCAAGTAGCGATAATCACAGTAAAATTTAGTAACACTGCCACTTGTGTACAATATAAAATACCTTCTGGAGTCAGGTTTTGAAATGAACAGCCCTTGGGCTCCCCAATAGCACAGCCCTCTGCAAATAGAGGAGTTGACTATTGCTAATGATGAGTAATTCTGTACCAGAGGAAGGGCTGCAGTTATTAATAATAAGAATATAAATTCTACAATCTATACACTAATAGGTTCTACCAGATCCTGTATCTACAGGAGCGTTATTGAGATCCAGATATACCAGCAACTCTTAACTCTGTAAAATTCCATCACAGCCCGCTTCTAATCAGCTTTTTACCATTGTTACTTGGATGTAGACAAAAGGCTTGTTAAGGAAAGGACATACCACCTCATAATCTTCACTTAATGAGTGTCGAGACAAGTAAGAATACAAACATTAAGCCTGCTAACAGCAACACTATATTTTTGTCATTCAGTGCCCAGCTCAGCCACATCCACCTGAATGCTGTGGCGGAGAAGCTGTAGCAGAACCACAGAACTGTAAGCTGAATTTGCAACCAATTTATCAACATTGTGATTAAAAGGCAAGCTCCAGGCGTTTAGGGAGTGAGTGAGAAAACTGAGCAGTTGGCTGCATTTGTGCTAATGAACCCAGACTTGAAAGGCATGAGGCATTTCTGAAGGGAGTCAGGAAGGACAGGAGGCAGCAGAGAAGGGCAGCAGGGTAATGAGGGGCAAGGCCAGTTACTCCTGAAGAAAATCACTTTGTTTTCTTCACGTAGGCTTCTCTATGAGCGGTATGTGCCTACTCCCACCTTCGTTAGTAGGACGACTACAGAGAGACACAGCACTACAGCACTACTGGGGTGCAGAGGGTAAAGCCTTGGAGCGCTCCACAGGAGGAGCTTCGTGACTGTGGAGGGAGGGAGACCAAATACAATGGCAGCAGGGGGGAAGGTTAGACAGCGAGGTTAGGGAAACTGTTTCGACAAAGGTGAGAAACACACAATTAAATTAACACTAAAGGAAGAAAGGAAACAAAACATAAACATACTCTAGAACATGTTTTTTTTCTTTTTTTTTTTTTTGTCTGAGGAGGAGACAGAGGAGAAGAGGAAAGAGGGGTGCAGTTTGCCCAATCAGAGCTGATTTTTTTTTTTTTTTTTGGTTGTTCTGCAATAGGAAGGGCAGATTCCTTAATGGCCAAATTGAAAATGCCAGTGGGATGGCAACGCATAGTTCCCACTCTATGGGTTGCACTACACATTTTTGTCTTGGCAAGAAATGTGATGTAGCTCAGGAGCAACAATCCCAGAGTATATTTAGCTACTAAAGCTGTGGCACACAAATGTCACATTCCCATGAGTCAACCCTTTTAAAGAACCCCCTCTTCACGCCCCCACAGATATTCCCCAAGATGCCTGCACTGAATTAAAAGTGAAGCATATGGATGGATGTGACATCATCAAAGCACCCGTGTTACAGAAAAGAAAGCAGCAAGTGGATTCTGTACAATTAGTACAATCAGTAAGAAGTTGTTTGTGAGCACAGGAAAAGAAAGAAAACACTGTCCAAAGGATTAGACACAACCAATGAAGAACACCACAAAGCACCTTGCAAAATAAAGAGAAAATGTTAAAAAAAGAGTATTTCTTCTCTGTGAATGTGTGAAAGTAAAAGAAATTACAGCAAAAGTGAAAACAAAATCTTGATAAAAGGATAGTAAGCGTAACATTTTCTGATTTAATTTTGTATAAGAACTCTTTCCTTTGCCCTTTTAAAACAACAAATCAATAGTAATTTTGGAGCCAACCGGCTCTGAGTGGGCAAGGCAAGGAGTAACAACACACAAGTAGATGGTAATGGTAAACAACCATGCGGTCACCTCTGCCGCCATTGTTTTGATTGTGTGTAGACTGCTTCCAGCTTTGTCAATATTCATAATTAGGCACCAAAGAATGCATGATATTTAAATGACCCTGTCAAGTGCTAATAAGGCTCTCTGGTAACCATCACTCCCTGGGGAGGGAACTATTGAATGTAAGCCACCTCATCAGTCAGTGAATTGAAGCGAAAATGATTAGAATCCAACAGCTACACATTTATTAATATTTTCACTCCATGCTCTTCTGGAAGCTGCTACTGGCATACAAGATGTTTTAAGAGCTAGCTTTCCATCTATTAAGCATTGCTTTGCAAAAGATTTGTTAAGTAGGGACCCACACATAACAAATAGTGCCATTAAAATGCATACACGTCTCCACATTCCTCTAGGTATGTAAAGGGCCAGATCTTCCACTACCAGTGCTTTCTGACACTGCTCCCCTGTCTGACGCCAGCAGAAGAGCTGAGTTAAGGAACTCTTCCTTCCTTCCTCATCAAATCTGCTTAATGACATTCCCTCCTCTCAGGGTAGAGCAGAAAAAGACAGCACTTACTTTGAGAAGAGGGAACACTGGATTTTCTCACCTCAAGCATTTTGAATACCAGATGTTACTAACAGACTGGACAGAAAAAGAAAAAAGCCTTATTTTTTTGCTGTCAGCATTATCATTGATTTCTTGCTGAGAGGAAAGAGGAGTGCTAGGTAAATCACATGCCATTTTTAGAAGAGCATGCAGGCTTCCCTCCTCTACATACCTGGTACCCAGAAATCACTTTTTCTGAATTGCCCTTCTACAGCTGAAGAGTAAGGGCTGAGGAATTAAGAAATGAGGTTGGTATCTCCAACTGAGCTTAAGCAGGAATTAGGAATCTGAGCTTTCATCGTCAGCACCCTCAGGCCCTTACACCCTAAGTTACAGTTTTGAGTACTGCAGCTGCCTGAAATTCTTCCTCTGCTGAGGCTCAGCAGCCCACGGGTTTGCAGGGTGCAGAGGAGTTCTGTGCTTAACTCACATGTAAGCCTGATCAGGTTCTAGAAATTCATGTTTTTGCTTTAGATTTGTAGTTATTCTCCCAGAATGTCTACAGGATCAAGCCCTTTAAAAAGAATGTTCAAACGGGCCACTCCTAAAACCCAGTTGAACGAAGAAGAACAAATGGCATTTTTTCTCTTTTTTATAGGAAAAGCTCATTGCTGGGAGGTGGGAGACAAGTTCACATCCTCTGCCTGAGGGAATTCAGATCTTTGTATTCCACTTCCTGCCATCAAGCCTAAAAGCCAGGGCTACTAGATTAATGTTTGCCATGGCATCTCAGGAAATTTTACCGCATCTCCTGCCTAATTTGACTGGCCTCCTCAGCTGGAAAAGCGCTTCAGGCTTTGTCTCTGCTGGGCCAGCCAGGTGATGCCCATTGCCTTCATGGCTAGGAACCGTGAAGGCTCTTTGAGGTCAGTCCTGGGGAGTTCAGTGAGAAATCCAGGATATCCCAGGACATGGGAGACACATTGTCTGGGGCTGTTGTGAAAAACAGGCGCTGCGTTCAGAGTCAGAGTCCAGACTGTCACCAGCTGTTTGTACAGCCCTGCTGAAGATGTGCTCATTACCCCCTGCTGAAAGTCTCCACAGCCAATGCAGAGAATTCAAGATTCACTGGGTCAGATGGAGGGGATGGAGTATGATTTAGTAACCTACTAGCTTGGGCAGACAACGCAAAGCAGCAGGTCTGGCATGCCAGTAGTTTCTCCAGGAACAGCTGATGCTTTTGTCTGATGAGTTTTTCATGTAAAATGCATGAACAATAGAGACTGGAATCCACATTTCAATTAATATTTTAAGTGTTTTATATCAAGTATTCATAGCAGAAAGGACTTACGCTCATGTGTGTGCTTGCCCCTGGTGAGTGCCCTAACCACTCAGCAAGTGAGTTTTTCTCATACCCATCCTCCTCCTGGCCCACTGAGTACTTAATTAGTCCACACAGAGCGAAACATCTTCAACAGAGAAGAGATTGAAAGAAGTGATCTAAGAACACCCTGGAGAAGAATAACAAGGACTCAAATCTCTCAGAACCATTTCAATCTCTTTGAGACACAGATTAAAAGGAGCTGGGAAAACGATGGAGTGCCAAGATGGAACGAGGGGGCACTATCATCCTTACAGTGTAGGAAAGCTTCTCCTTCTGTAAGCACGTTCCTGGCCTTTTGGTGCTTTAAAAACACAACACAGAATCTCTCTCCACCAGCAGTCACCTCTGTATCTTTTAAAATACACGAGTGACCTCCTCAGCCCCCACTCTGAAAGGTATTTGATGCTCAGGTCTCACTGAACACAGTGGGACTTAGGCCCAGTGGCTAGGACTAGTGTCAGTTTTACTTCAATGGTTAAACTAGAGCAGACCTTCAGTACCTCTGTCTGCTGTCGAGAGGCAGAAATAACGTGAAGTTAGCCGAGATCTGCCGTGCTGTCCTGGGAATTCAGACAAGGCGGCAATATAAAAGTGCACCCTTAAGAACAATGGGAAGCCACAGATTTTCCTGTGCCAGACAACGGTGGAGATCAAGTTTAAAGAGAGCTAAATCCCCACTGTTCCCCTCCTTCCTGTACACATGCACAACATACACTGCAAAGGCATACACTTCTGTTTGTTTTGTGTGGTTTCCTCAGGCAGTGAATTATCTAGGACTGAGTCTGAGATTGGCTGTTTAGTTTCAGGCTTTACGATAAGCTTTTAATTATAGCACAGGAGTTTTATTACATGTTACTCCGAGCCAGCTGGAAGCAGTTACACTTCAGTCCTCCCCTCCCTCCCTCCTCACCACAGGATGTCATTTCCAAGGCCTTACCCTTCTTGTCTTGATGATTATGGGATGAAACTGCCACATATGGATCTGTATTTTCAGATGAACCAAGCGGATCCTTCCAATCCAGCATGCGTCCCCTAGCATCATAACCCTGTCGAGCGCGAGAGTCGGAAGTGGTGGTGCTTGGGACTAGGGAACTGGAGTGTCCTGTTTACATTATAAATACAGGTAGGGAAGACAAGTCTCATTAGTCACTTACCACGCTACCTCACCACGCTCAGGAATGCACGCACTGCTTTCTTCCGTGACAGGTGAACATCTCGTCTTAGGCTGAGCAATGTTTCAAAAGTCCTCCAAAGCATTGCCCCAAGGAAACAGGGGATTTGAACCTTCCAGATCAGTCAGGCAGAGGGTGTTAAGATGTGTGCACACAACTCGGGCCACTGCTGAGCTCGCAGTTGCGTGCTTCTACTCAGCAGCGTTAAAGGGTGAGCACACTTCATCCGAGTCAAGCGTCCTTTGGCTGGATTCAGTGCACACGCCTGGCTGACACTGAAGTGTCAGCCCATGCTGTTTGGTACTGGCTTACTTAAAAAGCTATTTTAAAAACAAGTTAAAATGGAACAACTTCTATTATGGACAAAACTGAAGGGGAATGCCAGCAGAGCTACAAAACGACGATGTCAGTGGCTCTTGGCCCTGTGCCCCTGGGGGAATGAAGGACTGCCCAGCACCGGCGTGCTTCCACCGCAGCATTGCCCTCTGCATGGCAAACATGCAGGGCCTCTCAGCTGCTTGCACCCACATGCACCCTCGCCGCTAGTCCTGTCTGGGCTGATGGTCCAACATGGCTCTGAGATAAGCATGAAACCGAACATCATTTCTGCTCAGAGTGACAGTGAAGACAATGCCTTACTACGTGGATCTGCCCAAGAACCCATGACTCCAGCAGCTGCTGCCACAGCCTCTTCTTAGGACAGAGGTCTTGCATGCCCTTTTTCCATTACAGCTACTCTAGACATTGTTACTGCTGTCCTGGATAAGGCTGACAAGATCCTCAGCAATTAAGCACACCCCAACAAACAGCATGTTCACAGGACATGCCCCACTGGAAACACCACACAATTTTAACAGTGGTTTGGCTGGGGCAGAGACATGTTTCTAGATTCATACATCCTTTTCAGCTAGATCCTAAGAAGTACATCAGCACCCAAAATGCTTGGAGTGCTTGGAGTCTACGGTCTCTGAAAGACGGCTCCAACCTGGACTTCACAGTGGCTTGGCCTGTTGCGTTTCTGCTGGGGAGGGAGCACTGAAACTCCATCCACACCACAACATTTTGACCTGAAAAACTCACACGTCTCTGAAAGTTCCCTTCTGGCATATGCACCGAAATGAGTTATTTTCAGCAGGACTCGAGCAGCTCTGGGCCTGGTTAATTTGACGTGGAGTAACTGTATTTCCCTTTACCTACTCTCCTGAAAGAGGTCATCAAAAGATGGGTTTTTGAAACATGCTCAAACACAAACTAACAGAATTGGATCATTCACAGATAGAATGGCAGATAACGCTTTCTCTTCAGACACCTCCGGACAGACTGACAGCAGCCCTCCTTTCACCTGCCTCCTTTTTAACAGCTCTGCAAATTAATCTTCCTTTCTTAGATGTGAGTCTTCCTTGGAGAGGAGTCCAATCACCAGGCTACAGACTGCCCTAGCAGGGACCCTCTGCCTGCTCCTTCCCTTGATGTTGTTTCCCTGCTCAGAAAAATAATTTGAGACTCACTGGGGCAGAGACAGAGCAACACAAAGAGCCCAAATTTTGAGCCTCACAGCGAAGGAACAGAGCTGGGCAGGTAGAGGCTCTGCTTCTGTATGTTATTTTAAACAATCACTGGATAAGCATAACGCTTTGGGAAGCTGCATCTCAAAAAGGCTGCTTTAGATGCCTTCTAAAGCCATCCAGCCCCAACTCTCAGAATCGCACAGCTGATGAACCTAGGTCCCCAGTTTCAGTCTAGCAATCAAAAATCTAAATGTTGGCCACCAATGCTCCCAAGGTTTTCAATGCACCCATGTACTTCATTTTATCCAGCCCTTTCACCAGCTTCACGGGGTTGAACTACTGATGAAGTCAGCAAAAAAGCTGCAGCTTCTACTAAGATGATGCTATGATTTAAAGGACTCCTGCTGAATATTAATCATCTTACAGAGGATGAAAATGTCTGTGCTCCTCCATATATTTTCGAGGAGCTCTTTTGATTTACTGCACCTGATTATATATGGCAGCACTTTGGACTGTGTTTTGCATTGGACATGGACACAACTAACAACTAACTCCAGTGACTGGTACACTTAGCGGGGAAAATTGGGCAGATTCACAGCATTCTCACCATGGAGCCAACCTTCAGCTACTACAGCTAATCATTAACACAGTTTAGCTCTGGACCTCAGGCTGAAGGGCTGTACTGACAAGGGCACTGTATTATTTTTCACCTCTCATGACAGGAAGTGTGGTTTCCCACAGCCATCTTTCTTTAACACGGCGAATTAGAGGCCGTGTTTTGTTGAAGACAGAGCTTTTAATGTTGCTCAAATAGAAAAGAGAAGCCAAATATTATCCACTTCTAAAAAGTCTCCATAAGCCACGGCATGGCTGGGAGCATTGGTAACACACAGTTAGATGGATGATGGACTCTGATCCAAATGTGCTGCCTGCTCCGCAGCAGTCCTGCAGCAGGGCTGCCTGTTTCCAAAAGGACAGGTAGAGGACAGCAACTGAAAACACCTGCCCTCCTGCAACAAGAACACGTGGGAGCGTGAAAGCTTTCACCCCTATACCATTATACATTTGCCAACTCCTGTGATCATCCCCAAGAAATAAGAGAAACAACAGGACAGAGAACAGGCCAGAAAATGGAAATTATGAGATTTCCATGTCTTCTTTTCCCTAAGGACTAAACCACAGTGCCAGCATTCATGGAGTTCCAGTCTCCAAGTTAATACCTCATTCAGCAACTGCAACAATGTGTACAATATTTGGTCAGCCCACAAATAGTGCTGCACTCAACAGTAAGAAAGCAATTAGTCATAGCTTGATAAGGAGGTAAAAGAGAAGAAAATCTTGCCAAGTAGCAATCATATTTTATGCCTGTGTTTGATATGCATTTATATGCCCATATCTCTGTCCAGACACTTGCACTTTAGGTGTGCTTAAAGGGGGAATTCTAAGGAAAAGCCAGAGGTATAGTTAAAGAAAAACGTTTCTTAATACAGTAATCTAGAGGAAATATATGCCTAAGGGACACATTTTCTGAAAAAAGATTTCCTGAACCATATGCTGCAAATACATAGAACTCCTTCGTAAATGGAAAGCTAAGGCTTTGTGAAGATATTAATGTGTACCAGATGGTCGTTAGGTAGAGAAGGGTTTCACACAAACACAAGAAATCCATCTATTCACTCTGCTACTAATGTGTTAGTCTAGTACACACTGAGAAACAACCTTCCACATGTAATTGAGATAAACTTTCTTCCATTTGATTTTGAGGAAGCAGGGCAGGAGCAGATTAGACCTTAATAGCCTGTCCCACTTGTGTTAGAGCTGTATTTTGCAAACACTTACTACTGGGCAGTGGCTGCTCCTGTAAGCAGAGCAGCCACTGTGTCCTGTAAGTGCCTCAATAGCCAGTCCCGCTGGGTGAATTTCACCTCTGAGCAGAGTGGCACCACAAACGTATGAGCTAGTTAAGTTTCTCTTATAAACAGAGAAAAGACTGAAGTGGCAGGCAATCCAGTCCTGGCCCTCTCACACACAGCCATTATTAAACCTTTACAATGTGCTGTATAGTTTGCAACATGTAGCATGCCTTGTTTTTCCATTACACCATTTTTACCATTCTGTGTAAATAGGCTTCAATGCAATTTAAAGAGGCTTTAGCATATCTTAGATGTGGCCAGTATCTCTATGTTAATATCAGTTAATACCTAAACATCTAAAAAGACAATACTGCCTTTGTTTTAAAACAATCAATCTGAAAAACTGCAGACACAGTGCTTTTGAAACTTTTTTGGTTAAAGCAAGCATGTAAAAACCAAAATAGACACACTTTTAAAAAATCTGTTTTAGGTGCTTCCATTGTTTGCAAAAACTTTTCAGTTGGAGTGCTGTAATCAAGTAACAGAAGGAGAGTAAAAGCACTCAGTGTCTACGGGCATGGGTAATGATTCAGAAGGGCTGCACTTCTGTAACTACAGCTCATTCTGAAGTGCACTTGTAAAATATAAGGAGGTTTTTCCAGGTTTAAAACAAAGACAGGGATTCAATACGTATTTGATAGTTACTCTAATATGCACAAGTCACTAGGAACTCAGAGGTTAAGATGTCTGCACACTATCCTATTAACAGCTATAGCAACCTAATTAGACAATTAGAGGGAAAGGCTAAATCAATACTACAGAGGGAGAAAGGACTATGGCTAGGGGGTAAAATAAGGGCCCAATTCACTAAGAATTGATGTTTCCAAAGGTAATTGAAGCTGCTTACAATTTTTGCAGAGGAATCTAGCCTAATCTTGTTTAAATACGTGACTCTTGCATCATTTCTCTCTGACCTTCTGCAGCCAGACCTTCAGCCTACTATCTTCTCCTTGGGTGTCAAGGGGATGCACTTAAACAGTCACCTGTGTGGACTTTGCACTTTACTTGTTTACAACTGATCATGTGAGACTGACCCAGAAAAGGGAGCCCATCTGCCAAATTGAGGAGGAGGCTGATGCCAAGAATATGAGATTAAGGGCTTGGTTCTCCTTTCATTCCCACTACTACAGATTGGCAGTAAGTCTGTTGAAGTGAGCTGATTTATAGTTGAGTAAATCAAGGGAATCAGGCCTTAAGACTTCTTTTGCAACTGAAGTTTCAGATGCCTTTGGATATATTTAGCCCACTGGATCCAAAAGCACCCTGAGCATTCACTTGGTTGGCATTCTGGTATATCCCAGAGTTCTGAGATTTAATCTATTATGACATACGATTTACTTAGGCATTTAACTGTACTCAATAACATTAAAATGCACCATTTATAAAATTTCAGTTCTCTCAAGAAACAAAATGACTTAGAGCAGTCACTACAGTTAGCAAACATGAACTTGTTTACTGAGACTGGTTTACTACCTCATGCTGGAATTTTTTACCCTTCTCACGTGGAAGATCAATAGAGGTGACTAACACATTTCCTTCTCTATTTTGCCATGGTAGGTGTAAAGAAACACTGGGTATATCAGAATGGGTATTTCAACTAAACTCAAGAAGGGAAGAGATGGCTTGCCTGGAGACCATGCTATCAGGATGCACCTGAGGAGGGTCAATGAAATAATCTGCAAAAAACAGGGCATGAATGCAAACTAATGTTAATGCTGGCTCAGCATTTTTCCATTGCATCTGGCAGTAGGGTCCTACTTAAAGAGCTGAGTGAATTCATGGAGTCTGTCTTTATGCTTGACATGCTGGGATGGTAGAATGGACCCCTTTTGTAATCTGTACTCCCTGAGACTGCAGCTTTTT
Source organism: Pelecanus crispus (assembly GCF_030463565.1). Taxonomy (NCBI): domain Eukaryota; kingdom Metazoa; phylum Chordata; class Aves; order Pelecaniformes; family Pelecanidae; genus Pelecanus; species Pelecanus crispus. Next base: position 69,187,785 of record NC_134676.1, on the reverse strand, counting down.
TCACTCTGCTGCTCACTTGAACTGTTTTTATGCTTTCTTGGTCAGATTAAAATAACCAGCTTTTGCTAATGTCCCTACTAATATGGTGGCTGATGGGATCCAGAACCACAGCCTCACAGCTATAACTGTGCAGTCTATGAATGCACTTAGAAGCAGGAAACCTAGGACATTTCTGGCACATCAGCACTATGCCCAAGGCCATTTTCTTTTTCTTTACATTCAACAGTACGGATTTTATTGTTACTGTTCTTTAATTACTACTCTATGCATTGGAAATATAGCAATTTTCAAACGAAAGAAAGTACAAGCTGTATATGCAGATGAAACTATGAGTCTTCTATACATTATGAAGTCTCAACTTGTCTTTAATTTTGTTATTTTCTTCACTGGTTTTCATTATCATACTTTCAAACAAGTTTCACCTGCACATTTTCCATTTCCTGGTAATAAGCAACATGGGGAATTTGATTTTATTTTTACAAATGTTGAACAGTATTACAATGCCTCGAGTTATTTAGATTTTGCTATACTGAGCTGTCATTGGTTTTGCTTTGTACCTACAGATTTTGCAGGCATGAGATGAAGGGATCAAATAAATGTTCATCGCAACTGCACACTAACCTACCTCTTGCTACATTCAGCCAAACATATGGTGAATTTGCCCTAGCTCTGATGAACTGCTAGTATTGTACAGCCTGAAAGCAACTTCACAAGCAAGCTCCCATCCTACATGGAAATTTGCCATTGACTTCACTGGGAGCAATACCACACATCCTCTTAGCTTGTGAGTACTTGTCTTTGTTCAGGATATCTGTATAGAGAAACTATTGCAATATAAGTCTAGGTTTGAATTTCAAGTGATTATTTATTCTGCAATAATTCCTCATGAAGACATTTATTCTGCACTCCAAGTACCAGTATAATCCACTTCTAAATATACAGAACAAAGTGGTGGAAAGTACTGCAAGCAGAGACTAACAGCTGCCTCATAGGAAGCTATTACTCCAGGCTTGCAGAAATGCTCCCCTTCAGCTCAGGTCATTTAATTTGCTATGTGAATCCCTTTTTTTTTTACAGACCAAGCACCATTCAGGCATTAAGATACTACAAGCATGGACAACATAAATGACTCACCCTAGAAGTGACAGGAACTTTCAGGAATCAAGGCATAACCCAGTCTCAACTGACATGGGTAACAGGTTAATTTTCCTTATGAGAGATCTTTCTGTAACCCAGAGACAGTTCTGCTCCTTTCCCTAAGGTATTTCTGACTGGCTGCTGTAGCAGTCATGACACCAGCCTGGACGACTCATGGGTGAGATGTGAGCTGCTATCTTGTTTTTCCTGGCAAACAGATAAGATGCATCACTATAGCCAAGTGTTCCTTTGTCTGAGTGTTCAGACAAAGCATGCTCTTAATCATGTCTGCTGGCGTGCCATTAAAATAGGCCATATCTGACTTTAATTCAACGGAGACAATTTTGAGGGAGGACTAGAAAAGAATGATTGAAAATCAAGAGGTATGACTTAATCCTAGTTGTGATTAGTGAATCAGGCCCTCAAAACCAAGACAAAACAAGTAAAAAAGTGTAATGGCTATTTGAGTACAGGAACTACCAGCTAACACAAGGATCTGGGGAGAATTTTTAAAAACACCCGTGAACTGACCATACACTGTGTCGTAAGACATTTCATGATCAGGTGAAGCAGTTGAAATGTCTATGAACAAAATAAATTGGGAAGAAACATTAAATAAAACAGAAGTATGAAAATACTTAAAAGTTTAGTAAAAAGTGATTCCTCCAAAATGGATTTGCTGTCAGTAAATAATGAAGCTAAGAACTTCCTTACCATTCAGGGCTACGAAGGAATCTGAAAGACAAATAACACGGGAAAAATCATTATTTCTCTCTCGTTTTTTCTTTTTAATAGTTTGCTGCTAGCAACCTTCTATGCTTCAGCTGATATTTATATGTATGTGATTAGTACCCTAAGGACCCAGCAAAACTAATATTCAGACATACCCAAAAACAATGCCTGGCTTTGAAAGTGTTCATGACCAGTCCTGTGCAAGGGATACCAAGTGGGAAGGCCAGTGTCCTCCCTGCCATGGCTTTCTTTGCAAGATGAAGTCCTAATCTAATGCAAGGCACTACAAGTGATGCAGCCAGCAACGTGAGCCAATGAGGACAAAACTCACATGACCCAATACCACATGAAGTAACAAGATCAGCTGGGTTAGCAGGGAGTGACATCTACCCCTGTGTAGTGTCAAGGTTCAATGCATCATTCAGGGCTGAAGAGGGATTTAAGCAGGGTACGGGCTTTGTAGCGGTGTGCACAGGAGCAGATCTCTCTCCATGAGCACAATGTGCTGTTTCTGAATAATTTCCTACCCTTCTTCTATATTTAAGTGGTATCAGGTACACTCCACTCCTGTCTAATGTATTTGTTCAAGGCAAGCAGAACTGGCTGAAAAGGGCAAAGTTGCACCAGCTGGGAACTGACCTGATTTTGGTGCTAACCCATTTTACAGGGAGCACAGGAGGGACTATGTGTACACCTCCTTCAAAAAACTTAGAAACAGCCTACATAACCCTATCTTAGGTCAGAGGCAGAGGGAGGTGTAGCTGAGATGGAGTGCATGCAGAGGCTGAAATCCTTGTAGTCCCTCAAGCACAGTGATCACAGTAATAAAAGGCTCTTGAACAAGGACACACAAGGCATGAGAAGGCTCTTGCTTTCTTCAGAGCAGCTGGCCTGCACTGTATCCCACGGCACACTCTAGCCCTCCATTATTTTGCTCTGTATTCTAGAAGTAACGGTGCTCTCACTGTACATTACGTCCTCAGCTTCAGCAGTTTTATTGCATCTACAGGCATCAGTGCAAATTGCACCAAAAAGAATGTGATTCTTGATTTCATAAGGTTTATAAATAATATTTGGGGCTCAGAATTAAACCAACCTTGGCAAGAACCTTTGGAACAAGAGCTGTCCTGAACACAGATGCTGGTATTCCTGAAGGCTCAGAAATCAGCATGCCAGGTTTCTTTGCATGCAGTGCAAGCTGTGCACTTTTAAGCACCTCAGTGCAAAATGTAAATGTTTAAAGACTGTGTTTAAGCTTCCAACTCATGCTGTCAGTACCTAAGGTTTACCATTAAAATTTCTTAGGCAGGGTCAGTAGTGCCTGGCCCTTAATACCACTGTGTTGTCCAGCCTATGTGTAAAATCCACTAAGATTCAAAAACTAAGTAGTTCCCACTTCTTGATCTGGATCCAAAGCTGAAGATATATTTCACTGTCTCCCAGTCCTGCATGGGAATGTAGTCCAAGTCACAGGCTACACCAAGAAACCACCATGGCTAATAAAGACAATGAACACCAAATTCATTATGTTATTGCTATAATTAATATCCTCTGGAACGGAGGTTTTCTCACTATGTAACTGCTTTGAAGTCTGGTGTTTGTACAAATCACACCAACTGGGCTATTTTCTTTAAATACATTTAAACAACCGTTCCTCTTCTGAACCTGCATCGCTAGCTGCAGTTGCTGTCCCTGTTGTGGCTTACATTGCTACAAAAGAACGCCCAACAGGTAATGGTGATTTGAGGCATTCAGAAGGATGCTGTGACACATGGTAAATAGATGGTACAAGCTTTGCTTACTTTGGCAGTCACCCAGGCCATCTGTATTGCCATGTTCTATGTCCTGTTCAAATGCCAGTCTAAATAATAGAAAGAAACAAAACAGTATGAATAACAACAGTCACAGACACTACCAGAAAGAAATTATCACATGTGCAACTGAAATAAAGCCCCGGCATGAAACTGGACATTTCTTTAGAACTTCGACACAAAGGCTGAAAAATTGCCACATAGATGTTTGAGTTATTTGTTGTTGCTTAATGATTTCTTGGCTTCTGATGATGCTCTGTCTTTTTATTATTACTTTTTTAAAATCCCCTGCATGCCTCATTGTCAAGGGAGGAAAATAGATTCATATTTTTTAAATTGTTAACTCTATAACAGATGACATTATCAGGAGCAATTATGATCCTACCTTAACTTGTCCATACAGTAGACAAGGTGCACCAATACTTTGATGTGAGAAGGAAGCTAACCCATTGGGTAAGTACTGTGCTGGGCGAAGACAACCTGCATTTCAGCAATCATTTATGTTACTGCACTGGACGAGGCTGCAAGGCATAAGGTCCAGTCCACAGAAGGCATTCCACTGAACTCAAGGGGCTCTGTTGAAAACACTCACAGGCTTTTCTAGCTGACATACCTAGTTTACGCTCCTAACCTCTGCCTGTGATTTTGGATAACTAGTGAAGCTGTTCTTCCAAGTTCCTGTACGGTGAACGACAAGAGCCTTGGAAAACCATCAACACAAGCCCCTGTCTACATTAGTTAGGAACCTGCCCTTGAGGCGTAATTGCCTTTGCATGCACCTCCTTCCCAACTCCACATTCTTAAAACTCCTGCTCAACTGTTACTTAACCCAGGAGGGCACCTAACATCTCTGCCTCCTGTTGGCTAGTTTCAAAGTTAACCAGACATCTTCACAGCTGATCTGGATCCCCTTCCTAAGGGCTATGTGCTGGACAGAGAGCGACATGCATTGCTTGTCTCTGGACTGCACCACTGCAAGCTGCGCTGCCTCTGTCTCGATGAATCTATTGATAAACACAGGAGCTGCTTTTAAGAGTAAGGTACAGAAGTCACCTACAGCTTGCCATGGAAGCGCAAAAAGACTCAAGCACCTTGGGAATGCTGAGAAAACCTGATATAGACACAGGTGCATTTTAACATTATTCTACCAAATACCTGGTCAGGAATAGCCCACACTCTCATAGTAAAGCATATACAGACAGATATAGCTATAGCATCCCCAGCAGACAAACAATTTGAATTGAAATAGCAAATTAAGAATATGGCACAAGCACAGGGATGGTAACTCATCCATGATGTAATGAAGACCTATACAGAAGCAGTGTTAAGTGGGGCTGGCTGTGGGGCTATCGAGGTTGTGTGATGCTTGCGCTACACTTACACCGCTACCTTGAGGAAGCATAGCTGTACCTCAGAATGGGCAAGCACAAGGTGTGTCAGATGTGGCCCAGAAATGAGAGGTCTGAAGTGGGTCCGCTCCCTGTAAGGAGGCTTTAGTAACCACATTTAAACAAACCTTCACAGACCTTCATTATTATAAAATAATTAAATTCTACTGTTAAGCAAGGGGAGATCCAGCACTTCTGTGAATCTGCTTTAAGCTCTTACTGTGCTCTGTGATTCCTCTCAGTAATGCACAGTAAATTAGAAGGACTGGTTTTGTTTTCGGTGGACAAATTGCTTCAGTAATTTAATTTGGATTCTATTGCCTCTTTAATCAGCTGTGATGGCTCCAGTGTGGGCTGGTCCAGACATACCCATCCAGTTCCCTCCTTTCAAAAACAGGCGGACCTTAGTATAGCTCTTTCATTTTCTTCTTCCTCCTCTTTCAGCAAGAGTTCAACCAATCAGCTGAGAGTTCACATCAAAAAATTTGTGAGACATTTCAGAGGTGAACGCAAATAAGGTAGAAACAAACACTGCTCACATTTTTCCTTCCTTAAGAGCCCCAAGTTTCAAATAGCTCTGCCCAAGACTGCCCGGCACCACCGCCAGAGCTTCATGGCTCATCCAGCCAGAGTCCTTACTCACTTGGAGCCCAAGACCAGCTGCGTGCATGCCCCGCTCTCCTTCACCCATCCGCAGTAGGGGTCTCTGGATGCTATGCAGGCCCTTGAGAAAGAAGAGCACAAGGCGGCATTCATGAACGCTCCTGCCTTCCCCACACCTGGCACGCGGACTTCTGACAGCCACCAGAAAACACATACTTTTTGCATTTGCCGTGACGCTCGCAACGTCCCAGGGGAACCTTGATGACACAGGTAGAGAAGGCGACATACAGGGCGCTGCTGGGCTTGTCAAGCTGCATGCCCACTATCCGCTTGTCCTCCACACCATCGTAGCTGCACCTGATTTGAAAAAATGTGAGGTAAGGTTATAAAGGAGTTCTACTGGGAACCCAGCTGAAAATTTAATGATTCCTCAAGCTGAACCCCCCCCCCCTCCAAAAATCCCACAAAAAAACCCTGAGAAAGGTACAAGCCAAGGAAAAAGAACACACAATAGCCACTTAAAACACTGATAGACGTATAAGTGAGTATTAAAAATGCATGGTACAGAGGAATAAGAAGTGGAGAGAGGCAGCACACCAGACAAGCTTTCTGAGGGCCCTTCACTTTTTGTGTTTATTCTTCTCCAGCACTCAAAGTAGCTGAAATTTCTGCATGATTATGGCCCACTTCAAAGCCCCCTTAAGCACATTTGAGGAAGGCTGAAATGCGGGAAATTTCCCTTGGAGAGCGGCTGGCTGGTTGTTGAGTTATTTGGAGAGGAATCAGGTTTTTCATAGGATTAGAAAATTAATCTTCCTTTGCAGAATTTCACTTTTAATTATCCATCAACTGCTGCATAGGATGGGTTATTTTCTACACATACTGAAAAAAAAAATCTTAATGCAATGTAGAGACTGATAAGCAGACATCCCCTCCCCAAACAATTTAAAATTAATCAAAAAACTTGGCTTCTCTAACCACTTCCCTTTTTGTGGGACAACCTACTCTCTGGGAAATCAGAAGTTCAAAGTTGCTGATACATGAGTACAAAGAATCAGATACACACTTTTCAGGATTGTAAACGTTCATCTCCTCCAGGAAAAGGCTATCATTTAGGAAACCACTGTTTCCTGTCCGTGCCAAGAACTTCAAGATGATTCCCTTCTCTGATCCCAAGAAAACCGCGGTGTAGTTCTGATACGGCCCAGCAGCAGAGTCCACGGCAATTTTGGTCAGGCGGTATCTAGAATAACAATACAGCATTTTGCATCACTTGGGATTAGATTGCCATTTATTTTATCACTTTTTCCACTTCAGATAACTGTGTGGTAGCCTTCTAGCAACCATGTAACATATTTAGAGCACTCTTCCTAGCTGAATAACCCTATAAGTCAAAACAGACTGTACCAGTTTGGCTCCCCAAATGGTGGGAAATTTTCATGTGTTTATCTGCATGTCCAGATGTCCAATAGCTAGCAGAAGTGTTTGCAGAAAGCTGAAGGGATGCTAACAGTCTGAGACCATTTAGTAATTATCCTTCCAATCAAAAGCAAACTACTAGCTTGGTGACTTCTTTAGGCGGGGAAAAGAAAATCAGCACAGTGAAATTTTTGATAAATTTCAAGCACTGTCACATTAACAGCAGCAATAATGGTAACTGATCTACATTCAACTTTTTTGGCCAGAAAAGCTGTGCAAGTGCAACAGTGAGACACTAAACACCATTCTACCTCACTAAAAATAATCACACAACCACCACTAAGTGAGTTCAGTGCTGAGATGATATTGAATCTTGGGATGACACAATTTATTGAAAACAAGTAGTGGTGATTTGGTACCAGTTATCTGGTACTGGTGATCAAAGGAAAGTGCTCTGCAGAGCTTCCTGCTCTCATCTTTGGTTGGAGGTACAGAGCCTGACATAAAAACCTGACAGAATATACATTACTAAAACTAAGTCAGACCCTTCTGGAGCTAAACATTGCCTGGCACAAAACTCTACCCTTGTATGGAGGAAGAGAAGAAAATACAGCAAAAGTTAGTCACATTATTCTTTTCACAGCTGGAGGGTAGATAAGTAGTATAGTGACCACAGCACAGTGTGGGAATGTATTTTAATAGGAAGGGGACGGTGTATTTGAGGCTTGCTGATTTATGAGTCTTTGTTCAAATCTCTTCATTATTATTTTTCTGTTGTTGCCATAGAAAGATTATGTGATTCTGTCTGTGTGTACTTCTGCCTGTACACTTCTGTAAACATAAAACATACCAGGACATATCCTGGCAGACACCTTCATATCCGCTGAACATACCCTGGCAGGCATGTTTGTATCCTGTGTACATATCCCTGGGCTGTCTGCTGATCCTTGCCCAAAATTTTCTACAGAGCTGTCTCAAACACTGACCCACAAGCCAACAGGCAGGTCAACCTTCCCCACACAGCACTTCCTCCAAGATCCCGTTTCAGCACAGCATGGTTGGAAAGGACTGAGTTTTTTTTCCTATCTTGAAAGCTGCTCAGGGAGTTCTGCCGCATTTGCTCAGCGCTGCCATCATTCCTAGCTGGATTCATGCCCAGCACACCAAGGATGTTTACAGAGTTTGAGAGTATTCTGAGCAAGACTATTAGCACAACTTGAGAGCTACGACGAGGACAAGAGTCCACTTGGAGGTACGTACCTGACCATCGTTCTCAGGAACCAGGGTCGATTGACAATGGAAGGTACAGCCTCATCCATCAGTGGATGTGTTTTGATGAAGTTCAGAGTATCATCTGGGAACTCGTTAGATGTTACATATTTTTCTAATGATGTAGAACCAGCACAGCTACCAGGCCTAAATAAAACAAAAGGGTAAAGCCAGAACACTTATTTGATGCCTAGTGCAAATCTCCTTTTGTAATAAGGCCCTCAGTGAAATCTGTGCATTACAAGGGTTTAAATGGAGGATTGAGAAATCTGGTGGACTTGTTCAGCCCCTCAGGGGAGGCATAAAATCCTGCTCTATGCTCCACTAAAAAGGACTTAACACGTCACCTAAAAGCACAAAGACATTTCTTCAGCAGGCGTGTGACACACACAGTTTGTAGTTCATCCACTCACATGGAACCTAATCACTGCATGTCTGCATTTGGCTTGATGCTACCTGCTGGGCACAGGTGCTTTCTGATCTGTAACTTGCCTAGTTGACTGCTCTTTCTGTAACTTGCCTAGTTGACTGCTCTTTCCTGGAATAAAAGCAGTCTCTAACATACAGAAGGAAGTTGATTTTTTTAGCATGGGTGAAAGAACGCTGCTTTCAGTCCTGTCTGGTAGAAAGTGGACTATTGGAGAAGACAACCCAGCAAGTATCCACATAAGCATTGGTTTTACCCTTCATGCAATTTGGATGAGACCATTTAAGTATGGTAGCACATTGAGGACCTTCACTGAAAGGTTATCTAATTATTCTTTTACAACTTAAATGCAAATCTGCTCACCCTATTCCTAAAATCTACCCTGCTCCTCAGAGGTAACTTAACCTTCCTGCCTGGGCAAGTCACCTTTACACAGGAAGCAGCAAAATGCTTTGCCTGTTATTAATATTTGGGGGTTATTTTCTGCACCAAAGGGCCATTTGTTCCCATTTCCTAAAGCATTACGATTCTTCAAGCCTTTGAGCCACTGTGAGACAGGAACATGAAAGATGGACCACCCACTCATAAACATGCTGCAGTGTCCAATGTTCATCTGCTCTGACGTGGGTAGAGCCACTTACATCAACAGAGTAATGCCAACTTGAACAAAATATAGCACTGGTCCTGTCATATCTGTTGCTCAGATTCAGATGAATATTCGAACCTCAGGTAACTAAATGTTATGTAGAAAGCTAGCACAGGACTGGAGGGGACTAGCTGGGTCAATGAGTCTGGTCCCACACAGCTGCACAATGAACACTATATGCAGAGACTGTGTGCTCTGCCTCTTCGTATCCAAAATATTTTGGTTGTCTTGTAACTGCATATAGAATTAGCAACAGAGGGAGAGAAGGAGAAACCAAGGGCATCACTGGTCTTCTAGGTCTTTGCGAGGGCACTGATTGAGGAGGCGGCATTCCCAGAGAACTCTAGGGAGCAGCCTTCTGGCACTGTAGGGCCTAGGGTTTCTGTATATCTAATCTGGAGGCCTATTTCCTCCTAAATCTTAATCACATGATTGGATTAATCCTGCTTTAATCTCAAAACTGGTTTAATCAAGTAAACATAAAACCAAGTAAACCCTGCTGTGCACCTCAGCCAAAAAGGGAAGCACGGCCCCTGAAAGGCTCCAGTATGTTTCTGAGAAACGTTAGGATCAACAGGAGCACTAATGTTTCTGCACCATACCAAGATAGCCAAATAAAAATGGCCTTATTTCAAAGGCATCTTGTGCCTCTCATGCATTTCAACATAAGTAGAAGTAATGATTATTTCTATTAAGCAGACTGATGGCCAAATGTTACATGAAACAGTGTTCACCAATTCAGTTCATGTTATCTCCTGCTGGATTAGAAGGAGCAGTATTATCTTCATCATAGCTGTTAGCCTGCTATTGGCTCATCCCACAAAGTCACAATGCAGTTTTCTCTTCCTCCTTCCTACTGAAAGAGATTTCTCTTTTTCCTCTAGCCTTTCCCTGCCAGTACTCTTTATCTGAGTCAATTCCAAACAAATGACATTGGAGCCCTCGTGCAGCCATGCACTACCAAGGCAGCCCATCATGTCAATAAGTTGTTGAAACACTGCAAAAACGAGAAGAAAATCCAGCAATAGTGCTAGCAGGGGCCTTACTAAGGCTCAGACCAAACAAAAGACACAGAATTTACCAGATTTTCCAGTTACCTCCAGGCTCTTCTCTTGAGTGACAACCTCAGAATAAAGACAGAACAGGAATACTACACTCAGCAACTCTAAAACATGACGGGCCAACTTTGGACTGAGGTAGAAGCTCAGTTGGCACCACAGAGCTTCAGATGTGTTTTTCTTTTGAAGTTATGCAAGATATCACAGGCAATGTAAAACATACATTGAAGTGGTAGAGCTTGACTGAGATAAATTAATTTGCTTTATCTACATTCAGAGCAAAATGCCACTGGTGTAAATGAGTTAACCAGTGGCTGCCAACAGCAACTTGTATGAAATGGGTGCTTGTAGGAAATACAAAGAGAGTATAACAGAGGAGCCACATGCAAACAGGAGGGAAGTGGAAGCAGGGAAAACAACTTAGAGAAGGAATGAGGAAACTGAATCTCCGTTTTGATGGAACGCTGTATTTTTCTCCCTGTGATGCACCCTCTGTGGCACATAAATTGCATGTTAACTGCAGAACAGCAAACCACAGAACTTGTCCAGGCTTTGTCATGAGATATATCCATTACTGAACCAGTTTGCAACAGGTGTGTAACTCACGCCGCTCTTAAGTCATAGATTATTCTGATCAAGCAGATCTGATGCTGGCCTGATTTATGTTACACAAATCTTGTTTAAGTGGAAAAATTCTCACTTGCATACCTTAGATCCAAATGCAACTCAACTTCTATTTTACTGTTACAACATGTATCTTCAATTGTATCTGCACCTTACAAGGCTGTTCAAATTGTCAAAAACCTCTGTGCTGTGTGCAGGAACAGAACAATATCACTGTACATGAAACGTACCTCGGCTTGGGCACTCGTTCATCCGGAACTGGTGTCCATGTGGAATCCGGAGACTTTTGTTCTTTGAATCTCCCAGTAAATACATTGGCAACGTCAAGCATGTCATAGGCACAGACTGCAGAGCCAGGGATGCTACAAAGTGACATTTCCCAGAAATTGTTACTCATTCTGCAGTTATGCATAAAATCTTGAGTGAAAAACATGCTGTATAGAAGTCTTCCTGTCACAGGCTACTCAATCCTGAACTCTGTAACCCCCAAGTAGTGACAAGAAAAGCCAGCCCCATGGAAAAGCCTGAAATACACCAATCAGCAGACAGCTCCTGCCAGCACAATTTGTTTCAAAGCCTCTATAGAAAGAAGTAATTGCAACAATCTTGAAGAAGGGAAAGAATCTGGGAAACCCTCCGTACCACTGGCGATGCATGAGGAGTAATAGCCAGTCTCATTCAGAGCCCATTATCTGGAAATTTAAGTTCTTGTAAGTCACAACATCTCTTGCTATTAATTCTCACAGTCCCTGTCATGCCTCAGAAACACACTGCACACAGGTCAGAAGTTGGTGCTGATCAAAACTGGGAGCATGCTGCAATGTGCCATTGACCTGGCATTTACATGTTATTACTCCATCCTCCCACAGCCTGATCTCCACCAATTTCTCCCAGTGGAAAGGCGTTAACTATGCTCAGGAATTTGCTTAACTCAATGAGGTGTAAAGAGCTTATAGAAGCAAATTCAATTTTATTTTTAGATGATGAAGTTGTAAATTTCAACTTTTTGATTATTTGCATGCAACTGCACGATAGCATTGTCTAAACGTAATTATATCCTTACCTACATACTTTCTGAAAGGCTTAGGGGTTTCCCATGGTCAGTCACTTGGAAGCATGAATTATTCATTTACCCACCTTTCATTTTTTTTACACATGAACTACTGTATTTGTGTCTGACTTTCACCGCTTGATTTTATCGGCTATATAGCATGAACCCAGCTGGCTGAGGCTTTCAATTCTGATTTTAGCTAGTAGGTTATTATACACCAAAGAAAAAATGTAGACACTGTAATACTGTTACAAACAATAAAACTAAATTCATAAAGGTATATAAATTGATAGGAAAATAACTGTTTGAATATTAAAAGGTTTCAAAATGCTTTTTACTGAAGGAAACAATAAGTAGGGAGACAGCATTGGTCTTACTTTGATCTCCACAGATTGTGTTTTTATATGGAAGGAAACTTCAAAGCCCTATACTAGTGTGATACTACATAGCAAGAATTTTAAATGGAGGCAGCCACAGGTATGTCAACATAAGAGTTGGTCATGGGTATATTTGGCCGCACACAGGACCTCACCCTAAAAGACACCTCAAGAACCACTCCAGCTAGAAGATTTTGCACTTTGCTGAATTAAGCCCTAAAGAAAAAACAGCCCTAAAATCTTGACGTGTACTATACAGAACTAACAGTGATGATAACTATGCTCAACACATAACTCCACAGTGATGGAGGGATCGCTGCGGTGAGAAGACTGCCACAACTTTTACTCTTGAGGATGGCAATTTGCGGGTCCACAGTGCGATAAAGCCATGCAGATCATAGAATCATAGAATCGTTTAGGTTGGAAAAGACCTTTAAGATCATCCAGTCCAACCATTAACCCACACTACCAAGTCTACTCTAAGCCAATCAAGGGTAGACTAGACTAAACCATGTCCCAAAGTGCCACATCTACCTGTTTTTTGAACACTTCCAGGGATGGTGACTCCACCACCTCTCTGGGCAGCCTCTTCCAATTCTTTACCACCCTTTCCATGAAGAAATTTCTCCTAATTTCCAACCTAAACCTCCCCTGGCGCAGCTTAAGCCCATTTCCTCTTGTCCTATCGCTAACTACTTGGGAGAAGAGACCAACACCCACCTCACTACAACCTCCTTTCAGGTAGTTGTAGAGAGCGATAAGGTCTCCCCTCAGCCTCCTCTTCTCTAGGCTAAACAGCCCCAGTTCCCTCAGCCGCTCCTCATAAGACCTGTGCTCCAGACCCTTCACCAGCCTTGTTGCCCGTCTCTGAACACGCTCCAGCACCTCAATGTCTTTCTTGTATTGAGGGGCCCAAAACTGGACACAGTATTCCAGGTGCGGCTTCACCAGCACCGAGTAATGGAGATGGAGTCCTGTGGGTCACAGTCAAGCCATTTCCCAACCACTGGACTACAACCCATCACCAGCTCCTACCCTGGGTGACCTCAGGTTAGACTGGGGAATCTCTTCTGGCTCACTCCAGGGGGAAGCTTTGTTCCAGAGATCAAAGATATTTGTTGCAGCTTTTCCTCAGTGGAGGAGGAATAAGAGAGATGTGTCCATGTCAGAGGTAGGTCTGTTAATGAGGTGTCTCCAGGCCTATGGGCCCTCCTGTCATCTTCAATGTCTGGCAAAAAATGGGGCCTATAAAAGAGTACCTTAACACCAAGTATTCAGATTTTAAAATGCAGGGTTTAAAGAAAAGTATTATTCATGACACACCACAGGAAATACTGGCAGAGCTAGTATTATAAATTTTGAGATAATCTCAAGATACAACCTATTTTCTGATGCTGAATCTCTTGTTTTTATTAAGCCAGTTTAAAAAGAGATCAACTTAATTTAAGCCTGTATTCCTTACTGGTGGCATAATTACTCCATTGCAGTTCCTATCGTTTTGATGTCAAAAGCATCGATTACGCATTACAGGCCCGGGCTTACTCTCATTTGAAGTCAGTTCTGTGCACGACCTCACTGAGGTCAGGCTTTGACAAGAGGTGGTGAGTGTACAGCAAAACCAGGTGAATTTCAGCAACAAAGTTCCCCTTTCAGCTCAAATATTACTCTGTGAAACAGTAATGTATTTTTTAATTAGAATGCTACTATTTTTTTAACTTCTCTGGGAGACCTCACTAATTAGATACAGTTACTCTTTTAATAACTTCTGGAGAAACATGTTATAATGCATAATGGTAATAAATTCTTTGCAGATGAACCGATGCTTTTGGAAAATCACAACAACAATGAAATACAGGTGTTCTGGGGACCCTCCTTCCCAGCCAGAACGACAGCATAGCATCTTGGCTCTCCCAGGAGAAAATGCAAGAGTCAATAGGGATGCATGAAATAGAGGGAAGGAGTGCTAACATGGTTCTTGGGGGTTTAGATATAAATAGGACAGACCAAGTCCTTTGTCTGTGAGAAAAAAAGAAAAAAATCATATTTTCTCTTTGAAATAACATTCTGCAAGTTACACACTGCAAAATTTGTTCGTGGCTGGTCTGAATTATTCCCCTGTAAAGAAAAGTACATCCAAGGAACATGTCCAGATAGTAAATGGCTGAAAGCTGCTCTAAATTATCAGATATAAAATGAAGTAAGCAATACCAGGGTATCTTAAAGTGAAACACAAACTATCAGTAAGTGTGCGGTACACAATAATTACATTGTATTAGCAATCACTTCTTGTACCTTCGTAAAGTAAAAAGAAACTGCAATGAAAAGCAAAACATAAAGGAAACAGAAGGTAAAAGGTTATTGTGCCTATTACCTATTATATGGAGTGGAGAAGGTTGCTAAAACAACATCCCGGCCATTGAAATGGATAACATCTGTAACTGCCTGCAGTATGTTAAAGTAGAAGTGTGAATCGCCAGGCACTGAGCAGTTCAAACGAGCCTTGAGAAAAGAAGTCCACTGTTTCTCCAGCACTCTCTGAGATCCTCCCATGTCGTTTTTGCAAACCTGAGCCACCCTTGGGAAAACTACCTGGAAGGAATAGAGCAAAAATAATGGAGAAAGTGAATGCTTGTTTGAACTAAAAGACTTTGCTGAAATTCTGCTTTTAAAACATTTGGAATAACATAGTGAAGTGCTTAATTTAATCCCGTGTTTCCATAATCTGTGACAAATAAGAAACAGAGAAAAACTCGGCTTTGGAACAGTGTGCTATGAAAGATAAGGCTGCGGCATTTACTATACAGCCATAAATCCTTCAGGAGATCTGTTCTCAATCCATATAAAACTCATTTCCATACAGACTGCTTAGCTTTCTATTTCCCCAAACAAAAGCACATTTTATATTCACAATCCCTGCAACCCACGCTGCCTGCTCTGACTCCTGTGTTTTCAGCACTTAAAAACTATGCAAATCTTGCTGGGCTTTTATTCCTGCCCTCCACCTTTGTGACCTTGGTCAGCTTTTCTGACTGCTTAGTCAGACAGCTATTGTGAAATTAGCAAAAATGCAGAAAGTGTTTAATTATTCTTTGCGGAACGGCAGAGCACAAAATTCCTGCCCCTGTTTACTCAGCACTCCAATTCAGATTTCTTGAAGAAAAATATCTCCATGCTTTGGAATCCGTTTTTAACAATTACCTACTACGCTGAACTAACTACATTTGCCTTGTGCTTTTTATGATTTGAGAAAAGAGATTCCAGCATACACCATCACTGTAAGAAACCACCCTGTTTCCTTTCAAGACAGTGCAATGTTTCACTCCAACCAACCTTTTGGCTTGAGCGATAAGAATCTTCTCAAAATGATGACCTTGTCATCATGATTTATGGTTCTCATTTCAAGGTCACTCCTAACAGCATTGGTCCAAGAATAGCATATGTTTTCCTCCTCCTGAATCTGACAAAGTCATTCAAGGCAATGTTTTTGCCCTTACCTTTCCCATGCTGTTGTACTCCACTGCTATTTCCCGGAAGAAGAAGTAAATATAATTGCCATAGTCCACTGCCTGGACAAAGTATGGTTCTAGAAAAAAAATCAAGACGTCCTATTTAGGCACCATGTACACCATATAGCATGCAAAGAGAAGCCAAATACATTCACACTAAACATCCAAAGGTGAAATGCCCTCATTAGGCAAACTTGCTCAGTTTTCAGAACTAGCAACATCACCACTGCAGAAGAATCACTGTCTGGGGACAGGACAGCTGGGGACAAATCTTTGCAACTTCCCTGCAAGGTAGTTAAGAGTTTGCCACTAATACATCTGCCTTGCGTGGTGTACGAGGAAAGCTAAAGAGGCAAGATATAATGGTATGCCTGAGGAGTCCAAGCAGTGCTCTTTATGGCATGCAGGCTGTGTGTGGAGGGAATAACAAACCATGTAACTGTTTCTGCCCACACGTGTCTGTAGCAGCAAGCAAAGTGGGACAGCTAAAGTTGACACCTGGCAAAACATTTCTGCATGCGGAAAAAGACTTCAAACTATGGCTTTGCTCCCTGTTAAAATCACTCCAAATGCTAACTATTCATAACGCCTACATGAAGCTAAACAGCACGTTCTTAACAATGAGGGCATTTAGAGCACAGAAATTGCCTAATTCAATGGCAGCTGTACAGTCCCTAAGAACCATAAAAGAAAGGCTTTGTGCAATATCCTCATAATTTTATTTTCATTGATGAATCTTAATGTTATAGGACAAACCCTCTATACTTTATGAAGCCTCGACTGCTACCTAACACAGGAATATTTTCAAACACAGCCCAAGCACACTGAGCCCTGCAAGTTCCAACCTTTACATCCAACAGCTGTAAACTGATGGATTTCAGCTTAGAAAGCTCGCTGGAATATATATTCTCATCTACCATGCTCACAGTTTCTGTCAGGTCCAGTAACTTGGCTCAGGAGAAGAAGGAAAGAGATAAACAGATCAGCGTAAGTGAGAGATGTAATCTAGTTCCTTCTTTCTGCCAGAAAGCATTGGTGAAATGAAATGACAGAGAGGTCTGTCAGGAATCCAAGACTCTCATCAGAGATGCCACTTTTTTCGTTTTGTTTGTTTATCTACCTTTCAACCACTTTGAGTCATGTTTAACTGTCCGCAGAGTTGGGCTGTCTCCAAGGCTCCGATATATGACTGCATCTATTGCAAGGAAGTCGGTCACTGTGGCAGAATACAGCTTTCCCTCTGGGGAGGAAGGAAAAAAGAAACAAGAGGGGAGGAGCATTAGAAATAATATAACTGCTTTCTCTCATCAGTCAAATGAGATGGGGCAAATGAAATCATCATAATCTCCTTAGGAACACTGAAGGGAAAAAATCCAGCTAGGTAAATGGGGCTGAGCACTGAACATGCAACTCACCAGTTTTCAACATAATAATTTCAGAGGGATGCTGTGGGAGAATAAACCTTACGGAGTAATTCTTCGCCAGTTTAGGTAAGTCACACTGAACTACCCTATCCAGTTTCCCTGCACGTGCCTCTGGTTCAGTGCTTATAAATTCTGCCTACATATGTGAGCAAAACAAATATGGGGAATAAGCTGCGACAGAACTGTTAGTTTTAACCAGGAGAGCAAACCAGACAGGTCTTAGGGACTGTCAGCTAATTGACACTTATGCAAATTTCTCCCTTTGAGAGCACTTCTCCTCTGCCAAAGCTCACTAGCAAAAAATTAAATAGTGTGTAGGAAGCCCACGTGAAACAGGGATCCAAAGAGATGGAGGAAGATTGCCTATCTATGTTTCTTTTCTAAATTGTGTTTTAGGCATTTCCTACATGAATTATGCATTCCTCTCTCTTAAAGAACTGGAGGACAAGCAATAAGAAAGGGTCTACAAAATGGCACCCCAAGGACAGCCAAAAGATGCAAAACTATCAGGAGGTAAAAGCATGAGCTCCAACAACATTTTAAAACTATATTTTTTGTCTAATCTGTTTGCAGGTCATATTAACTGTACAGGGCTGTTTTCATGTGTGAGACAGATGATGTGAACATGATGTCTGATAGGAGCACAAGCATCATGGCAAGAGGACAGCAACCTGTGTCTCTGTTGTGTCTACATAAAAATCAGAATGGCCTACATCTCCTTTGACAGAGATTATGTTGGGTCCTGGTCCTTGAAGGTACCGACACTGAGGACATACCCAGGACAAAGCAGAGAATTTTCTATTAGTCAAGCTCTCCTCATTGCACTTACAGATAACATTTAATTTCTGCTCAAGATTTAAAAATCAGACTGTTTTTCATTAGCAGGACTGTACTCTTTGTTCTGAGCCCCACAATTCCCATCATTATTTGGCTATTTAAAAATGGGCTTTTTTTGGTAGCAAAACCAGAAAAATTAATTACAAAAAAAGCAGATACTAAAAACAATTTTAAAATAGAGTAAAAAGCTGAATTGTTTAGATATGGATGTCTGAATTCATGTTAATACAATCACACGTTTATTTTCTTTCCTGCCAAGTTCCTGAAGACCATGTGACCAATTACAATTTGCACATATCAGCTGTAATAGCTACAGGCTGCAAGAAGAGCCATATTCATGTAAGTGCACCCAACAGACTCCAATGAGCTGGATTAGTGCCCGAAACTGCTCTGAACCTGCTTTTTGCTGCACTCTGAGAAGTTACCATGGGTATCAATATGTATGACATATCAAACAGTGATTTTCTGAAGCTAGCAGATTTACAAGGTATATTCTACAAGAATTTATTTGAACAGTATCCAATTTATTCCAAATCATCATGAAAGAGTACGATAATTTCTATAAATATTCCTTTTATTATCATATAATGCGAGGACTTCTTCAGTGACAGAGTGGGTAGTCATCTTACCAAATTTCAGCTGCATGCAAGGTGAGTGTTTACATTAAGGTGGTCATAAACGCTTTCTTGGCCAGTATAGTGAGAAAGGCCCTTCTGAAAGGTGATTCAGACTGCCCTAAGGATAGGGAATCTGAGACACATGCGATAAATCTTTCTCCGAAGGTGTCTCTCTCTTTCCATGGTTTATGAATTACCTGCTACAATCAGAGAATTTTTACTTTATGTTCTTTTGACTGTAATTAAGAAATTACATACTACCACCATCATCATGACCATTATTTTTGAAATAAAAGGACCTGTTTGTTTACACTATAGAGAGTAAAAAAAAAATGTAACCTGCTATAAAATCTCTCCTTTGTAAGGCAGATGATGCCACCTGAAACACAGCGGTACTTAATACAGCCCTTCGGTCACAGACTCAGTTGAGAGTGGCTGGAATACTTGCACACTCTTAAATCTTCAGAGGAATAACTAAAGTATTTCCACATGAGCACCCAGGCTCTGCTTTCTAGCATTGCACCTGCTGAAGAGGACTGACATTATCATGGGTGACTTCTGCATTATCTTTACCACCTATTTTACAGCCAAATCTAAGAAAAGATCAGCAGGGTTCACACTAAGAGAAGTTCAATGAAGAAACAATTTTATCAGGAATTCATGGAGAGGTACAAAAAATATCATTTCACAATCAACAGCCAAAATTAACCCCATTAATAAACACTCACTTTTTTAACTATTGTAGTAGGAATCAGAGTTAACTGTATTCTGCTGCATACAGGATAAATCATTATTAACCAGCATACTTCTCTCCTTTGTCTACAATAGCTGGTAACACCATATTGAGATGTTTTCTGCTTTAAAATAAAATCACCTTCCCTCTCCTTCTAGATCTAAAAAAGGGGACATCACAGCATGTTCCCTGACTTCCTTTGATTATGAAGGTTAACTTAAGCTTAGAATTGTTAAGGAGCACATCCTGCGCGCTCCTCATTAAAGTTCACAAAAGCCTTGACTTTCCTTGACTTTCGCAGAAGCCGGATGCAGTGAGAAATGGTGCCTCACACTTGGTCTGGCATCATATTATCATGAATCCAGGAAATGCTGAAATATTGAACCAGGAAACTGAGGCTTCAGGCAATGTTTATGGTAGTGAAGTTAATCCTAGAGAAGGGAAGGCTTCTGTGCTAGTGATTTCCTTATGCCCCCTGTATTTTTAGTCATTCTTCACTCCCTTTGCCACCTTTTAGATTTCGGCATTCTGGACTCAAGAGACGCAGTGCTATGGCAAGCCTGGGCTGCAGGACAGAAACCAGAAAGTTTATCTCCATCACTTTACCTGCGAACAATGCAACGTTGGCATGCTTTGCATCATAGGGGCACCTGGCCATTCCACTGAATTCATCTCCCAGGAACTCCAGGGTATCCATCTGAAAAACGGAAGGGAGCTCCTCAGATAGAGAAACAAAACTTCTTACCCAGGATGAGGCTTATGAGAATGTTTTTTTTCTTTTCTGGGTGGGTAGGAAGGTCCTTTCTCTAACTGTGCTCCTGACTATGAATGAAGAAGCTGACAAAAATCACAGTGTTAAATAAAATCAGTCTGAAGAAAGTGCATCCAGTAAGTCAAGCATTCTTTTGGAGCTAATCACTCTTACCCTAACACATTTTACAAAAGTCTTCAGTCTATATTCTATCTGCACACAAGCTTCCTGTTGAACTGTAGCAGGCTATGTGGTCTGTGGTTCTGGCCAGGATTCAAAATTTATCCTCAACAGTGATCCAACAGAAGCGCTCTTATATACAGAAAAGACCGCAAGCCACAGCAGTCAGAAGACACAACACTAGGACAATTATCTGTGTGTGCATTTTTCTCCCCAAAGTCCAGAGATCCTTCTGCTCTAGTCTCAACAGTGGTGCTCTCTTCCTTGATTTGCATACTCAGAAGGATGCTCTCCAAGTCTTACTGTATCAGTTGAGTCTGTGTCACAGAGAAATCCTCTTATCATCAGGCAAGAATTAATCTGGGCAGGAATTATAAAATCTGAGGCTTAAGTGTAACTCCTGGGAAATAAATTCACCCTGGGCACTGATAATGACACAAATACACAGATCAACTTTACACTAAGTTCAAGAGGGCTTAGTGAGCTACGGGCGAAAGGTACAGTTCTTCCCTCTTTAAGATTTTTACACTACCATATTTTGGGAATGAGATTTTTTCTAGCATATTCAAGTAACATGAGCAGCTCATATTGTATAAATCACATACAGTACAGATTCACAGAGCACGAAAAATAACCTACAGGGCACTGTCAACTACTCCAATCAACTTTTAGCTTGTATGTTACCACACCCAAGTCCTCCAGTGGATGATTTGTCATCATTTGTTTTTCTGTCATGTATCCTTCCTGTCAAAATCCACTCTGAATGGAATTAGTTGTGTTTACTCAAGGGCTGAAAAACATTTCACATCATAGAGGAAACAAGTTACAGTCCTGAGCAACTTTCTCTGCACTGAGCCCCATGCCTCAGGCTCATCCACACTTCCGCTGGCACTGTTGAGGGACAGCCCTGTTTTCTGTTTGGCACATCTTTAGTGCTCTCTCTATATAATGCAGAAATACATGGATGAAAAGCCAGGGCAGGTGTTGGAGAGACCTTCTGCTGACTCCCAGAGGTACCACCATCCAGCCCCGCCCAGCTCAGCAACAGGTGAGGCAGTCTGCAGAGGCCATGCATCACAGGGAGTGAAACACCTGCAGTAAGGGTAAGGAAGGCCATTATATCCCTCACATCAGGATGCCAAGGAAATCTGTATTTGTATTAAAAGACATCTTTCTAGCAAGGGGACTGGTTGATATTTGTTAGCCGCATTATTGGCACTGAGAGCTAAAAAATTACAAACTGTGCTGGAAGACTAAGTACAGCACTGAGACCGAGAAGCTTCGTTGCATGCTAGGAGGAAAGGAAGAGAAGAAACGGCTGTTAATAGAGCAGCTACCTGTACCACAGTTACCATGATGCAGGCTTGTATTTTTATTCAAATTTGATTCTTCTTCCACAGACTGAAAGAAAGGACTACGCTCAGCTTCTCTCCTGTGTTTCCTAGACTATAGCCACCACAGTGGCTAAACAAGGTAAAACAGTATTGCAGAAAAAGCAAGGAAGAGCAGCAGGCACAGCAAATACCACCAAGGAGGTTGTTTTCCTGGATGTTAAGGTCTTTACTCTGTTTTTTACAGTAACACTGAACCCAATGAAATGAATGAGAATTGTGTTGTGACTTTATCGGAAGCAGCATTAGCAAAGATGAATTTTCTTTTTCCTGAAGAAGGATGAGAAATGACCTGTGGGACATAGCAATGCCTGGAAAAGCAGAGTCGGTATATCAAAGGCCTTAGTGAATTCATTTCAAAGCTACTCCAGAGACATCCACTGTTGGGGGATATATCAGATTATACTGGTGTAATTCTGAGAAAATGGGGAAATATTTTAATAAATGGGTCCTGTTAAAATGCAGATGACAGGGACACACTGTGTCAAAGGAAGAAATTGGGGTCAAGGAATTAATATCGAGTATCCACAGACCAGCACAATTTTCAACACTGCTCTAGATAATGTTTTGGCTTTGCAGACCCCCAGCTAGTGAGGAATACATCACCCTCCTGCTGTACCTTCCCTGTGGAGATGTGCTGTCAATCACTTTTACAGCACACAATGCCATAGGATCTCCACAGCTTCCATATCTGCTGGGTCTCCAACACTAATCTTCCAAGGTTTTGCTGTGCTAAGCCCTCAAGTGTCTTGAGAACTGGCTTTGGGATTGAGAACAGTACGACAGAGACATTTAAAACATGCTACCCCAGAGGTAACCCTCAGCATCAGTCTATGACTTGGTGTGGGTGTCAGTGACAAGCTGAGGAACTTTCTGAGGAGTGACCACATCCCCAGGCAGGGATCTGAAGGACTCTGCACCTGTGGAGGGCAACACAAAGTGGCAATAAACTCTGATGTGCAGGAGTTGCAAAGAAGTAATCAATCCATGCAATCCTCAGAAACAAAATCAACACTGAGCTCTGTAGCATCGAAACAAGCTAGGATAAATGCTACAGGTTAAATGACGCACTGTTGAACGACAACCTCATGCTGTTGCCAGCATAGTCACAATAAATCCAACAGAAAGACACGGCATAAATGAAATCCCACAAACCGACCACGTACCTTATAGTTCCTGCAAGAAGGGTTGAATGCGTTTGTTCCACAGATAAACAATGTATCCTCATTCCTTTTTAGGAGAACCTTAATAAAATTATGACATTCATCCTGAAGAAAAATAATAAAAAGTATTTCAGCTCCTGCATTTTGGGTGTCTGGTTTTATTTTTATGCCATGATATTTCATTGTCAGGTCTAAAATGAAATTGGCTGGTAGCCACTGTGATATTCTGGGCTTTATTTCAACTATGTTTAACTGACAATGAGCAAGACGCAACTGATTTATATTCTAGTGGTTTAAAAATGGTTACAAAGAACTGAAGATATGATATTCATATTATAGCTCAGATTTTGCTAATTTTCACATATGTGAATTTTGTTTGAATACTGTTGCTTTCCTCAAAAGTGAAAAATCTGATAATCTTCTCATCTATGTTGCTGTAAGACAGTAGCATCACCAATGCAATGTATTGCCATAAAGCATCTGTAACTAGATGAGGAAGCAGAAGCAAAGAATCAAAGAGTCTTCATCTAACTCTGATACCACTTGTGCTAGTCACAAGCTACAGTAGGGTAAAATTGGTGTGAGAAACAGTCCTTCTACAACTGTACACATTCATGCTTTCTGATGCTTTACACAAAACTTCTCAGTAAATTCCTGCAGGAGGATGGACAGCAGCATTTAGCTTTCGAGGCAATGGTAAGCAAAATCAGTACGCTAAGCATTATGTCCAAAATCCCCAGTGCTTCAAGTATTTCAGGATACTGCTGTGGCTCCTGTCGTAATTTTTATCACATTAAAAGTAAACTATTTTTGCAAATTAAAGCCTTAAGTAAGTTGATGGAAAAAACAATTACTGGCAAGATGTGAATGGCATGATCCATTCCACATCGCAGACAGCAGTCCAAGACAATAGTGAAGCAACTAAACTAAAGTGGCAGATGCAGAAGAAAAGAGAATTGCGTACCTTATGTTTTCCCTTCATTCTGCATGTGTCTACATCAGCTTGTCTAGATTTCCATGTCAGTTTCTGCAAGGATCAAGAAAGAAATCAATTAGAGCCCAGAGGTTGTTGTATTTGATTTCAGAAGTCCCTTAGGGGAGACTAGCTGTTGAACATACATTTATTGAAAGCTTTCTGCACCCTTTCTCCATGATTAATTCACCACAACAATGAAAGGAGCATTCACTTAATTTTGTGTTGCCATCTATTCATTAGACTAGAAACCTATCGCCTTTTTTTAAAGCCTAAACCAACGGAATTCAGCAATAGGCCAACTTTCAAAAATATGTGCACTTTTCTTAAAAGTATGAGATGCTGTCTTCTTTTAATTTGATATCGTTCTGCAAATCAGAATAAACATTTATGGACTATAAACCCTAACTGGATTCTAAGTGAAATATGTATTCTGGAAGATGACATTTTAGATCAGCAAAGAAATCAAATTCAGGTAATTCTTGTAACTTCAAGTCACCTAACAGGCTCAGAGAGCCCTCCACGTATCAAGATGCTGCTGACTTTATCTGCTAATACTCTTCCTCCAGAACATTTACAGGTAAATGCCAGTCTGGACTTTTTTGCAGCGAGTTTCAGGAATGGTCAAATGTGGTAGGCTGATTAATGAAAATAAAACTTTATTTAAAAACATATAGCCTAAGATAGTAACACCTTAGACACTATAGCCACGACAGTCCTGACAGTGTTTCCATCAGTAAACTGCGGCACTGTGCATTCATGAAGGGTCCCAAGCTGAAAGAGTAAACATGAATATTCATTTCCATTACAACTGTGTGCCCTCACTTTTTGACAAGTAATTGTTCATAAGCTCATCTTCAGCATCATTCATAGTTATAATGAAACACCCTCCACTCCTACAGAGGAATTAATCCAATTCTCAAATTTGTATGACCTTCTGCTGGACCAAGGCTTTGTTTGGCACATATTACACAATGTGTATGCAATGCAAAGGAGCTGAAGGAAGATTATTTCTAGTATGTTTATGTTAGCATACAACCTGGTAATGCAGACAAAGCTCTTAGTTTGAATGTAACTTGCCATGGAGATACTGTAAATACATCTACAAAGTGATGTTATAATAAGATTTTATTAAGTACTTGCATGAATGAATAAAATTTGTGTCCATGCAAATATGTAAATATTACTTGCTTCTTATGATGAAAGTTTCAGTATACTTAATTGGGATAGTATAGCTGTTACAGAAAAGTGCTGAATATAAATGAATAGATGTTTGACAGACGTTTCACCAGGGACCTCACTATATTTCAGTATGGCTAGCTTATCAGCCCAGCTAAATCACTTATCAGAAATTCAGAGAGGACGTGATTGCTATTCTAGCTTTCCCCAAATATAATTAGCAATGCCATCTTACTTGCTTATTACGGTTTTTACAGCAGCACTGGCAAGTTGTTTGAAACAATGTCATCTTCCTATTTATTTGAAGCTTGTTCTAGTGTCCTTGGTATCTGGTTGATGATAAAAGCTACTTACTTTGCTGAAATAAATTTCTTCTGTATGTGATGTGTCCATATCAACAGTATAAATATGGTCCCTGTAAACAAAGGCAAATGAATGCAAAGTCAAATGGAGCAGTCAGACAGTTCATTTTCTATGAAGAGAACTATCTATCACAAGATAATCCATAATCCATTCAAAAAAAGATCACAGGTCTTACCAGGAAACATAACTGACAGCATCGCCTGCTTCTCCCAGAAAAGCACTTTTATATATAAACTATCTTCCTTCCCATTAAGAGAAAAAGAAAAATGCTACAAAACTTCAAAGCAAGATTCTTTCCCAAAAGCAATTATTTGAACAAATGAGGTTTTGGAAAGGAGATGAGCCTCATTTCATTTCTGCTCTATAGGTCCTACAGCAGATGCCATCATCTAGCATGCAGATGTTTTTGTGTATCCTGAAATCAGCTGCAATAGGCAGCCTTTGCCAGATTCCTGGGCTAGCAGTCACTGTGCCACATTTAGCCATTCAGGGTTAAAAAGAGGTTAATGCTTCTTTCTTTCTTTTTTTTTAAATTATGCGTCTAACCTCAGCTGCGATAATTTGATTGACAACATGGTAGGCAAAAGGCTGGCAGCCACAAACCTATTCCCAGAAATCATTCTTCTCTTCACACACTGGTGGCCAAACTAAACTG
Organism: Pelecanus crispus; assembly: GCF_030463565.1. Taxonomy (NCBI): domain Eukaryota; kingdom Metazoa; phylum Chordata; class Aves; order Pelecaniformes; family Pelecanidae; genus Pelecanus; species Pelecanus crispus. The sequence goes on along the minus strand of NC_134676.1, from coordinate 69,161,471 downwards.
TAAAATACTCCTCTGAAAAAAGTTCACATTTGTTGCTTGCGTTTACTTTCCTGCTTTCCTGAGAACCTGTCCCTCTCTACAATTAGCTGCTGATCCCTCTTTGGAAAGAGGAAATAGACTCAGCTACTCAGGTAAAGAGATATTTTCAAACATTCTTCTCCTTGTAAGCTGAGAACAAGGACATCTCTGTATGGAACCTAAAATTTGAAAAAAACCACCAATGCTGTAGTAACCACCACATCAAATTGGGACTGATCATCTCATTTTTCCTTGAAATACACTGTTTTTTTTCAAAATGCAGCAAGCTGTGCAGCTGAAGCATGATCCACAGCATTGGAGAGGCCTGCTGAAAGTAGGATACAGACTGTTTCCATTTCAGAAATCCCTGCTCTCAAGGTTAGCTTCATTTTATTGGGTTTTGGGGAAACAGTGCTAGTCTCTTAATTAAAGCAAACACAAAACACTGCTATAAGAGGAATACGCAACACCTCTCCGACATGGAGAAAAGAGGCAGCATTGCTGTGGGGAACTGGCTTTTAAAAATCTACTGTCTGCTATGGTGCTTGAGGCTGTTTGCTTTGTAAGATGCCAAACTGAGGAGCTGTGGGTTTTCTTCTCCTCCAGACTCTGTCAAACCAGAACTGTCATTTACTTCCAAGATTGGTTTAATGCTTCAGTTTATTATTTGCCTGACTTTACTGGCAGAGCAGTGGTCAGGGTTGGTGCTGGACTAAAATTACCTATTAGCATGATATCAGCTTCATAGATTACTGCACGGTTCCCTTTTTATGTACATCACTCTTTGTTACTGTCACTCCTACTATATAAAAGTGGGAACAAAATCTCTTGAATTGCAAATTAGGTGCGGCTGGAGCTCTGAAAACCTTCTTCCAGCACAGCTCTTGATTTTAATCATCAGTCCTGCTTTCCAGTGGTTATGATTTTTTCTTTTTAAACAAGACAATCAGAGAATACAGTGGTGGTATTCAGAATGAGGCTTGAGTTGTTTAGATCCACTCTCAATAAAACAGCTTTCAGGGGACTGACTTTCTGGTTCAAGAAACAGTTCAAAGAAAACTCAGATGCTAAGTTGTGGGATCATCTGAAAGAGGGTTAGTATCAGGCAAATTACGTATAATTTTCTCATGCCGTACGTTAAATGTAGCTGCTGACAATGTCAGCAGAGAGCGAAAGAGCTGTCAAATTCAGGGGAGGGCTCTCTAACCACAGACAATGCGGGATTGTCCTTGCCCTCCTTTTCCCACTGCTGCCCAACTCCTGCTATCTACTAGCTGTGGTATGCGTACAGCTCGCTGCTAATTAAGTTATTCTAACACAAATTGACTTAATCCTAGAGCTTCCGTTTTTCCCACCTCCAGTCAGCAGAACCAAGTTTTGTTGCCATGGCATAATCTTGTGGAGGAAGGGAATTTAAATAATGCCACCGGCTGTGCATGACCCTTGGCCACTCCGTGCATCGTCTGGCAACGTGTATCCTGATGCTTCGCGGGCTCAATAAACCGTTTTGTACATACACTTGAGGGGTGACAGATAATGTGAATAAAACCTGCCACCGCACAAGACAATGGGAGGAGGAGACATGGCAAACTTAGAAAAGGGTGTGTGTGCGTGGGTGTGGGCGAGTGTGAGAGAGACAGCGAGGGAGTACCCTTCCCACGAGAAAAAAGAAAACAGAGCTGGTCCTTTGCAGACTGCAAGCCAGATATTCAGACAGTGTGGCTTCATAGACTTCGGCTGAGTTATTCTAATTTATACTGGCTGGATATCTCTGCCTGATAATATGAAATAAAGCCTTTCTGAAGCAACACAAAATTTTATTTGATAATAGCTAGTAGAGGAGTCACGTATCCTGTATGACAAAATAAGCAACAGACAGAGAGAAATTCTGTTGTATGCCAGTTGCCCAGTAATAAAGTGTTAGTGGTTCTCAAATCTGAGTTAGTCCTCTCCTGCGCAAGGAAACTGCAAAGTAAATGCTGGATTTTCTAAAACAAGCAAACAAACAAAAAATCCAACCCAAATCCAACAACCCCAAAATAAAAGCACTTAATATGTAATCATTTGTTTTGACTGTTTTTCAGATAACTGGGTACAAACGTAAACTTGGCATGGCTATATTTCAATGTTTTAAAAAAAACAGCATGAAAGCAACATCTGATATGATAGCTAAAAGATCTATGTTAGCTGCAGTTCTCAATGAATCTTGTTACAAAACTCTTTGAGAAACACCTTTGATTGTGTACACATTTGCTTCAGTCTCTAGATTTATTACTATCTCTAAAGGACATGCGGTATTGCAGTTATAAAACTTTCATTCACACTAGTTATCAAAGGATGACTCATTTTCTGAAGTATATTACTTAAAGATAAAAATGACCTTTAAATTTTAACTTGTATCACATAGTCTTCTCAGCCCAGCAGGGATTTTATTCAGTTAAGATGTGAAGGGGGGAAAAGAATATGTCAAAGAGTTTTTGAGTTACCACATGAAAAAAGTGTAAGAAGATTTCTTGGGCTTGTGCAAGTACAAAACAGACCAGGTCTTTATTCTTTTTAGTAAGTCACTAGACCCTAGGACTATATAAGCACTCTCATTGTAGTAAACTGTTTTATACAAATATATAGCCACGCAGTATGTAAGAAGACATATTCACATACCAGTACACATACTATCCCCCAAGTATTAGCATTCTTTATATAATTTGTGCACACAGTGGTTTCATATCCCAAACTGTTTTACTGGGTTTTCCTGCTGTAATACTGGTTGCTTGGGCACTGCGACAGTCTAATCGCGTCAATCTCAGTCTGGGAACAAACGATGAATACAGCAGAGCGAAACCCACAAAGCGGATTTACCACCTTCTCACTGTAAATGACTTCCTAATTTAAAGGAAAACAAATAAGGAAAGCAAAGGAAACTCAGCCATGAAAAGGAGGAAATCCTGCCACCACCTTTCAAACCCTTCAGCCCGCTCCCCTGCCCCGCTCATTATCACACTAAATGCAGCAAAAATACTAAGCCCTGAGCTCAGGCGAAGCACAGGGAGGCCGTGCTGGGGGGCTGCCCACTCTGTGCCCCACAACCAACGCCACCGCAGCTCCTTGTGGAAGGATGCATGCTCTTTGTCTGGGCTTGGTGCAACGGCTTGGCGCGAGTGAGAACGCAGAGCTCTGCCGCCCAGATCCCTTACAAACTGCTGTATGTGAGAAGCCCAAAGAAGCTGCGCTTAGCTGCTAAGGCTGCAATGCCTGGGTAGGTCAACAGGTAGAAGTGTGGTCTTCCTGCAGCCAGGGACACAACTATATAAAAATGGCACTGAGTGACTCTGCTGGTGTAACGCAGTTAATTACTTGGTGCCGAGTGGAGATCGACAGGGAGATCTCCACCAGAGGACACATCTGACCACCCAGAAGATGGGGAGTGGTTGTTTGAGAAGGAAGCCAGGCAGCTCCTGGAGGCTGCCAAGGCTTTGAGGACAGGGCTGGTGGCGAGAGGCTGCCTGTTCAGCAGCTGTTCCCTCTCAGCTCCTGGCCATCCCACCCACCACTTCTCCCATCTGCAGCAACAGCCTGGCTCTATGGCACACGCAGAAGGGAGTGTATTTCTCTGATTGAGGAGAAGGACCAGAAAACCAGCAGGAAACAAGCTGCTACCGGAGGGGCAGCTTGTGGGGAGGTCCCAAACAGGATCTCAGTCCAAGAGCTCCTAAGCTGGACTACGCACCCTTGCTAATCTGGACCCTTCTTGCACTTATCCTGCGTCCATCAGGTAATTCCTACTCTAAGATCATCAACCTCCTTCGCTAACAATAGGCAGGGAGAGGAAGTGTTTATGTCTGATCTGTGCCAGGTTGGCAGCTGTATAAATTTGTAGCTCCACTGAAGCTGATGGTGCCATGCTGAGCTATGTAAACTGAATAGGTGGCTCTATATGCAATTTTTATAAAAATGCATGTGATTGTATCTGCACAGTATAGCTCTCCAAAAAAATCCAGACACCAAATCCAATTTACCTTGCTGAGTATATCAAAAGAACAGCAGCAAACGTTTGCCTCTTTTTTTGTCTTAAGATATTAAAAACATGGCTAAACCAGCAACGTTACAGTTTAATAACTCCTATCCGAACATGCATTTGTGCACCAGCAGAATCATTCTCTAAAATATTTCATTAATGGTGTGCACAAACAAAATTGCAGGATGAAGACGGACTCTCTCCTCAATGGGGCTGAACAATTTCTCTGGCAACTTCCCTCTGACTGGACTCAAATGAAGGCAGAGGTGTGTAGTCCTGAAATGACTGTCTCAGCACCTCACAAAACTGAACCTTAGTTGACTGACTAACAAGGTTCCCAATATGTCTTACTAACAGGCTGCAAAGCTCTCTCTGAGTGTGAGAAAATCCTAAAAATAACGTGCCCAGCAGAGCAGAACTCAGAATACCCCTTGTCTTCTCCTTCCTCCTCTGAAACCAGCAAGGGAGGAGTGGCCAAGCAGGGGACTACTGACCTAGCAGCAACGTAGAGGGTCCTGTTCATGACCATGACCAGCTGGATGTCCAGCCGGTGCCTCTGTGTGGTGTTCCGCCCTGGTTTGTGACCCACAAACACCGGATACTGTCTTGTATCTGTGGGAAGGGAAAAAAAAAAACAGGGTAAAAAGAGAATCACAAACTGAAACTGTGCTAACAGTTGTAGCACTATGGGGCCCAGCTATGGCCAAAATCTGTTGTTTCTGTTCTGCACCAGCACCACAGCCTGGGCTTGGAAGGCATGAGCACAGAGGGCTGGAGAGCTGTTCAAGCTTACAGTCTTTGCAGCTGCAAAGGAGAAAGTCATCACCCTTGTAGAAGACAAAAATTGTGAGTTTTTTTAGAGCGTAAAGCTGTTCTGGAGCTCTTGGCACATAGGTACATGGCACTTTCTCACAGTTTTTCTTTCACTGCTTGCAAAGCTTAAATGCTTGCTCCTGGCTGCCAACGGGTGTCTAGCAGGACAAAGCTGTTTCACAGTGGCCCATCAATCATCACAATGACTGGACTGGTAGTGGTTAAAGCAAAAGACTTGGCTCTCCTTGGTTCAGACTGCTGGCTCCCTAGGTTTCCTACAGGATTGGACTGCCATCGTAGAACAGCTGTGGGGATTTCTGAGAAACAGTGGGAAACCACCACTTGAACTTTATAAAATGGAAGTCACTGCATATTATTTTGGCAACCAGTCTGATACTCCAGTTGTTCTAGCAACTGGACAACAATACTGACTAGAAGGTCTGTGCTGAGCTTATGCTATCAAGAAGTCAGCTTTCCCCCCTACTCTGTCAGTCAGCAAGAGCATTTATTCACTCTATTCCCATGATTTCTTTGGTGAGATCTCAGCATATTCATAGTGTGCTGCTGCTCCCCAGATGATCTGTGTGTACAACGTACAACACTGAACACTTCTGACCAAGGGCCACCTTGCTTTTAGACTTCACATGTATGCGTGATCATGACATCTAGATGCACAAACTAGGGAGCTAGTTAAGTAAACAAAACAACAGTTAGAAGACAGGAGAAGGATAAACCTCTGATGAACATCATCATCAATGCAGAACTGCTGCATGTGCATCTTATACACAGCTGAATAGCATCTAGCTATGCCTGATCCTCTTCCCCATCAATATGCTTTCCCAGAAACCTGGAGCTGTTTGAGGGAGTCTAGTTCTTCAGAAATGCAGCTACTGCTGTAGAGTTTTCAGCTACTGTCCTCTAAAAGTGTTTTCCCTATTAAGCTTGGTCAAAGTATTGATTCACACCATAGCTTCAGCAAAGCAGTTGAGAATGCCGTGTATCAGAAAGCCTGGTGTTAAAACTGTACAGAAATGGGAACTTCCCTGCAAACCAGATACTGAGAACTCCTGGAGAAACAAATTAAGATAGCCCAGGCAGGATTTACGTTCAGAAGCTTAATCCGTCTGACCAAGTCCTACATGCAAAATGCCAAGTTTAACTTTCAAGCTGTTCTCTGTCCAGTACTGCTTCCTCTGTAACTCATGGATCTAGCATGAACTGGGGGGCTTGTATATTCAAGTCCATTTCAGCATGCCATGCCGCAGAAGAAGTTATCCCATGTTCTATTTCGCCAAAAGGATCAAGACTGGCCACTTCTGCATTAGCAAGGATGATTAGCATCACCCTTCTGGAGGGTTAAAATGTTGGTGCTGAAGACCTAGTGTTCACACTAGACATGTTTCAGCACGGTTTGCTTCAGAGCAGTTCTGCCCTATTCTTGTATCCCAGATGCCTATTAGCATTTGGAGGTGTTAGCATCTGGAGCTATTAGCGTCAAGTGCACTCCTGGATTCTGTCTTTCAGCTTGGTCTTACCCAAGAAAGACAAGTTTATGGGTGCCAAGGCCACCTCAAAGCACAGTAAGCAAGGACAATCAAGAGATTCACTTTAAATTCAAATTCCTGACCCAAAATAGGCTTAAACATAAGCCTACTCATTGCTGACTCGCTACTGCTTAGCATATTTTTACAGACCCAGGTGCTATTTTGGTGCTATTGCTTTTAAACATCAGAACCTTTGCGACTTTGGAAGACTTTTCTTTGCAGGAATCATAACTGAGTTGAGGTAGATGTGAAAGAATCAGTTATGCTAAGCCTGACTTGCATGGCGAAATGCACAGGAAGCTCTTCACCTGTTTAGCCAGGAAATCTCAATACTGACTTGCAGCTGTCTGTGTTACCCTAGATTTTGCAGAGTTTGCCAATTAATGCTGGTAAGAAAGAAAAGAGATTCTGTTACAAAAGATTCTTTGTCTTGATTTGGTTTTTAGCTACATTTCCAGCTTAGCAAAAAATGCCTAATGCTAAAGCGGAATCCATCAGAGCTTAAAGAAGTAAGTTCAATTATAGAATCATAGAATTGTTTAGTTCGGAAAAGACCTTTAAGATCATCAAGTCCAACCATCAACCTAACACTACCAACTCCACCACTAAACCAATTTCGGGTAGAGTAATAATTTCATGTTTCCTGGCTTGGTGGCTGGATTATTTTTTAATGAAAGTAAAAATAGAAGAGAATCGTTAAGGTTGGAAAGGATCTCTAAGATCATCAGTCCAACTGTCAACGCAACACCACCATGCCCACTAAACCATGTCCCGAAATGCCCCATCTACTCATTTTTTGAACAACTCCAGGGATGATTAGTTGTATTAGATGAATAAGTTATGTTTTCAGAGCTCAGTTACTTTAGCGTGCTATGCTTGATACTCTGAGGTGCTTCACTGGTTATCCAGAACTGTATTTTCAGAAGTCAGGTGAAGGGCACTTTGATTATGGGGTGGGGTGGGGAGAAGGCTTCCTTCCTTTGCTGCTGGATAGAGCAAGATATTTGGTTTGATTGTGCTCCTGAAGTGTCCCTGTGTTTGAGAAGGAGAAAGGCTATAGTTTTGGAAGATCAAGAAGTTTACCACCCGGTAGTCACCAGTCAATGTGAAAAAGTCATGTTCCTACATTAGTATCTGAGAATGTAAATTGGCTGATCTGGGAGACATCAAGAAAAAACTTCATTCATTGAAACTATAACAAAAAACTGTTGATGTGAAGTCCCCTGAACATTATTAAGCAAGTTAAGTCGTCTGGCCTCTTATACTTACAGTTGCCATGCGAAATACTGATCGGCTCAGAATCTTCTGGGAAACCAGCCCCAGCAAAGTATAGCAGTGTGAAATATAGCAGCAAGGCTTCTGACCTCATAGTAGTTCAGCTGGGAGGCTTCACTTCTTCACTTCACCCTGTGGAAGACAAACAGAGGACTAAGCACCTTCTCTCTATTTAGTTGTAATCACTGCATACAGAAAGCTAATAAGACTCAATGGAAACTAGAGGGAGCTCCCCTTGTCCTCAAGCTTCTTGCCGTACCTGAGGACGTATGTCGTGTTTCTAAGCAGAAACTGCCCTACCAGGCCAGTTTACCTTTAGGCCATCCTCCAGCAGTGCCACATCTTGCTCGAGGACAGACTTATCTGCGAGTCACAAAAACTTTTCTGCCTCAGCTGCTTATAAGCAATAAAGAAACTTCGTCTCCTGCACTGATCAACAGCTGACAAAGAGTTTTTCGGGAAATATTTTGTTTTCCCTTTCTTTGGTTTACATAATTAGATGATGAAATGATGACACACACCATAAATAAAAAAACCACACTACATTATTCTGGTTAAAAAGAGATTAAGGGTTATACTACGGGACTGATTCATACCCTGCAGAGTTGTGAATCAAGTGAAGAAACACTGAGAGAACTTGATGGAGCATGCAGAAGATGTCATTGGGCTTTACCATAAAAATATGTACCCATAAATTTAGGTGCCATAAAACCAATACTCCAACTTGTGATAAAATAATGGAGAACAGAACTGTCTAAAATCAGTGGTTTTTCCCTATGTTCCACTGACGCATACACTCATTCACATTTCATGTACAAAAATATCCCTAAATCTTCAAGATAAAAGGAACCACAGGGGCCTTTGGATACAGTGAAAGAAAACAGCACATTATACAGTAAATAGCTCATAATTCCCAGGCAAATTTCACACAGACGTAGATCTGCAGGGGAAAGCAGTGTAAAAGTGGGGTTTTCTTTTCATCCCTTCCAGAGTTTCAAACCTTTGATGCTGCCTGCCAAAGATTCCTTTTGAACAAAGCTATTTTACAGTAGTCTGTCAGTCATTCAAGATTTACTGTCAGAAAGTCAAACTTCATAACCTACATAGTCTTTGAAACTTAATTTGGCAAACAAAGTGCTAACTTGCCCTTCTGCAACACCATTTAATATTAGATACCTATGTCTCCTTTCTTGATGCCAAAAAAAAGCATTAATAAGTCTTGAGTGTTGCGTTTTCATTTGTAATTTCACAGACACAGCTGATTCCTCATCTTTTACCCAATTGAAAAATGTCACAATAATTAATTTGCCTTATCAGATATTTGCTTTCAAATAATATTTCAGCTCCTATAACAGGATTGGAATAGGACTCTGTTGCAGGGCGATATAGTCCATAAGGACTAATGAATTATTATACTCTCTGTTTGCCTATTATTATTCAAGCACACAAATTGGAAACTTGGCTGATTCTCTATTTCTATTAACAAAATAACTGACAGACCGAGTTAGACTGAGACTAGAAAAAATAAAATTTAATGTAAGGCAATGACTGATACCTTAACTGAACAAAGTGTCAGATGGATGGCAAAGGATAAAAATAGCAAGAACAAATGCAACACAATGCAGACACTATCTGTCTATTATACCTTATGTGAGAATGCATACTAGAAGATAGTACATACAAGCCCCAAGAGAAGCATTTCCATCTAGCACTGGTCAGGCCGATAGCTGTGCATGATTACTGACACAGCCATGTCTGCCTGCAGACACTTTCTTTACCTGTTTCCTCCATTTGTCTCTTTAATCACCTCTTACATTTTCTCTTGACTGTTAGCTCTCTAGGGCAGGAACTGTTTCTTTCTATTTGTTTCCGTGCCCAGTGAAACATCATTTGGGGCCCTTAGGAATGCCCAAAGTAGAAACAAGCAGCAGAAGTAAATATAATACTTGGAAACAGTTTCCCTCAAATGGTTTGAATTAGAAGTAAGATATACACAGTAAAGAGGTTAATTTATTTCTCTCTACACAATTTTTTGAAATGTAATTTTGCCGCTTTAAGAATTTTGCCCCTGTAAGTACACTGCAAAGTGACAAAACGAAGTGCATTATCTTAATACACAAATAGAATGAAATTCTTTCCTCCTTGAGATTGTTACAGTCCAGTGCGGAAGTCTTTTCTGAAACACACATGAGGAGCAACAGTTTAACAGGAAGAAACTTACCAAGCAATCCAATTCTTCCCCTTAAACCTTATTCATCAGTTTCAGTATCAGTCTGCAGGCTGACAATTCAAACCACTTGGCTCACAGTGAGACTCCAGAGCATAAGAATAGCTGCTTTCTGTTACTCTCTATCAGCACATCATCCACTATCTAACAATGTGCGTACGCTATGAGGAAAGCATTACGGTACTGCAGACATATCACTGCCTCTCCACTTTAAAGCTTGAAAAACTTTTCCCATGGGCGATTCTGCACCATCATTCCCTGCTTCTCATTCAGACATGTGTACCGCTCCATGTAAATATATACGGGAGACAGCTTCCAGGAAAATGAACAACGCCCAGCATGCTTACTTTGTCATTTTATGTACATGTTATCGGGCTAGATCTTTTTTCTTTCACGTGAAAAGAATTAACAGACAAATTAACTAACATATTGCCTTCTAACAAAGACTAGATTAGTAGGTTTTTAAGTATATTAAATTATCTGTCATTCTTAAGGGTGGCTTCTGAGGAAGAAAAGAGGGAGAAGAGAGGAAAAAAGCATAATTCTCTGTTGCTCTAGTGCTAACATAGTTGTTCAAATTCATACACAGTAAATGCAAAATGTCTACTTTGATCTGTCAACGATTCGAGTGGACTACACATCTGTATCAATGCCTGTGCCAATAAAGTAACATTGAGTAGGTCTCAAGCTGCATCCAAAGACAGTTTTTTAATAGGAGGTAATTATTCAAACATAACATTACTTTTGCTGTTCTTACAGTGGTGGAAAGAGCCGTACAGTTTCAGTGGAATTTCAGAAAAGTGCTGATTCGAGAAGGTCACACTTATTTTTAGTACAAATTTCTTTTTCAGCAAATACTCAGCCCTGGTTGGGCTCCTGGGAGTGATGCAAAATGTTCTCACTTGCAACTGTGCTGAAACTACTTTCTAATCAAAAGTGCTTGTGAACGCAGTGTCTGATGAAGCATGAGTGGCTAGACAATGATGCCAAGCAAGTACAGGCACCGTCTCCAAATAAAAGCTTTGCAAACATCAACGGAGAGATCTTCAGTCAATGTAGACCACTGCAGTTCACTCTGGCCTGCATCAAGCCATACTGGTTGAGAGAGAGCTGGCTCTGAGAACTCCAGCTGTCCCTGTTCAAAACACGGTTATCGCTCCTGCTGAAGGAAGCTAGTGGTGACAAGAAGAGTGAGTTTTGCTGGTGTTCTTTTATTAGCAGATGTGCTAATAAAATACAGCCTTGCAGATGTTTAAGAGCATGTTTTATAATCTATGTCTAATGCAATGACTTGTAGCCATTGAGTTGGTGCAGTAGGTCGGATTTCTTCCAAGCTTCGAAAAAAACCCAACTAATCTGCTTCTTGCCTGCATAAGATGAATGCAAATATAACTTTATGCAAGATACTTTGGTGCTCTGATTCTTCTTTCTTAAGTTGATGGTTTCAAATACCTATGTAAGATGACTTGTGCTGGTTAATTCTGTCTTCCCTCCTTTTTGTCATATTATGATTAAGTATAAATAAACCATATGATCTCTTAATGTATACAGAAATCAAAATTTTGCCTTCCGAGATGGAGTAAGTTTTTCTGCTTGTACACTGCAGCCCAAAGATGAACCACCTCTAAGTAAGACATTTGGATACTAGTGAAATATAGTTGCTATTACTATTGTATTTACTCGCTCAACGCCTATGTCCACATACAAATACACATATTTGTATTCATATCCATATTCACATTCATATATGTATACCCCCCCCAGATGCTTGACATAGGGGCATTTAATTTTGTAAAAATCATGCTGCTGGCATGAAGGCATTTCTGAAGCTAAGAAAGTAACAATCATTCCAAATCAAGGAGAAAAGTCTGATTTTTCTGTGCCATGTGCCCTCCACTATGGCTATCCATGGCTATCTGAGCCAACAAGAAGCCATCATGATGAGTCCTGCTTTTTGCTGTCTGATATTTTTAGCACTTAGTGAACAACAGTCTGGGTGGAAATGCACATAATAGCTGCTTGGCTAAGGAAATGATTACATGGCTGCTCCCATAATACCCTAGTAACCAGGTTATTTTATCTACAGCTTGTAAGTTCCAGAAAGGTTATACAAATCACATGAAAAATCCTAAATGGAAGAGCTAACTTCCTGGTAAACATAAAATCATAAGGCCAGATTTGATCTTGAGAACACATTCAACAGCAACAGCAATGACTGCATAGACACATCTATAAATAACTATTGAAAGGGATGCTCTTCCATGTTAGAAAACCTCCCATCTTGTTGCTTTGGCCTCACTGTACATTCCGCTAACCCCAGCGTAACTCCAAGTAAAATCAAAGTATGTAACCATGTCAGAATTTTCCCATGACACAGTAAGCCTGCTCAGTAACAGACAGATCTTGTTATATTCATTTATTACAAACCTTCTTTATACCATGATGGGTCGTGTTCATACACGACAGCTGCACTTCGATCCACAAATTATTAAGCTTTATGTGAGAATTACCAGACAAAATTCAATAGTCTGTTATGCATGAAGCAAGACCAGAAAATCTAATGGCCATAAAAAACCATGACTGTCTTAAACAAATTCTTTTGTTTCTACAAACATGTAGAAATAACTCATTCTTCAAAAAGACAGTAAGTCTAGTAAGAAGGAGCAGCATTTAACCAAACAGTGAGGAAACTAAAAACTGAAGCCAGATGAATTTGAACTACTGCATAAGGAAAAATGCATGACCAGAAAAAGTAGCAGCCTCTGTGAAATGACCCTGCAAATACTCAGCAAATAGCCCTCCTCATCACCATCAGTACTTCTTACCCTGGGAAAAACAAAAGGACCATAAAAAAGCAGGGAAGAAACTGATTTGAGTTGCATAACAGAGGTATCAAAAAGATTTGAGATTATTCTGCTGTAAGAGCTTTAAAGACATGCAAGTGAATCAGAAACCCAAGTCTCACGTCAGTGTCTCATTGAAAGAGACTTACAGAGCTTATCTACCCATACATAAAAAAGCATGTATTGATCTACACAGCACATGCTTTGCCACGCTGAAGGCAGAGCGCAGAAACCAGTCGTCCAACCTGACTGCTGTTCCCTGCTATGGTACAGACTTGCCATGTGATGCTGGCAAGCATCCTTCATCTCCTTTGGCTAAGCCTTTGGAAATCTTTGAATGGAAGATGCCGTTACTGCTATTTACCCCTTTAAATTCACAGTTCCTACAAAGTGAAAGACAAGAGTTCTGTGCAAGTCAGAAAAAGGGAATTAGGAATAATGCAAAACCAACAACAAAAAGAGAGAAATACAACCTGCAGGCTGCAGCTCCCAGAAAACGAGGGAAGTTAGGCTGGCACAGCGGAGCTGTTCAGGAGAGCATCCTTTGTCTACGCCTGTTTGGGTGGTGGGCTAGCTGCTGCTCAGCCACCTTGCACGGCTGCACCTGGCAGCAGAAGGGATCATGCAAAATGCCCAGGCTGAGCGGTGCCAAGGGGATCAGGCAGATGTGAGTGAACAGAAGCTCAGCGGGTGCTTGGGGAGCTCAGGAGAGAGGAGACACAAGTGGCTATCGGCAAGACACAGCAGGGACTGCCAGACATTACAGCTGAATTGGCATGTGGCAGGACAGCGCCTGGGATGGCCAGCTCCTTTGCTCGTGTTGTCCCTTCTCTAACGATTGCTGCTCAGTCACCTGAATGGCGGTGCAGGTGGCCACAGAGACTTAATGCCAGCTCTCTGCCCATCTCATCACTACCAACCTCCAACATCTTTTTGTGACCGATGGTGCAGCCATCATTCATCTTTCCTTTGCTGTCCTGCTCCTGTTGACTCTACAGCTGGCCGTTCATTTCATGTGGCCAAAAAAGCACTCTAGCACTCCAGGTAGCTGGCCTGTATGCCAGAGAGTGTGAATGCATTGGGGTAATCACCTGTACTCCTTCAAATCACATGGTAACAAGGGGTCACTCCTGAATGCAGGTGGGGGGAGGAAGGCAGTGCCCAGGGGAAGCCACCACCTCTCTGGCATCCCTGTTGACCTTAAATTACATGTACGAAGCACACTCCATCTCATCTTTTGTGTGTATCAAAAAGTTCTCCCTGACTAAGAGGAATGCATGGGTGCCCTCTGCTATGCACGCTTTACTACCATTTTAATTGGATTCAGCACTGCTTACTCATTGCCCAGCTGCTGTGGGCTGCATGCCAGACGTGACGATTAGACCCAAGGGAAAGACACCAATGAGAGCGATTTTGCCTCATATAGTAAGCAACAGCATCTACCTTCATTAAAAAGAATAATACAAACCTCATTACTAGTTTGACGAAACACAGATAGATACAGAGACCATGCGGATCTTCCCACTAAGACTTGCAAAAATTTCAGCCAAAATACAAAGTACTTTTCCAGCAAGTTTCAGGGGTACTTGCTTATTTTGTTCAGGTTTGTGCAAACATGAGTCCTTACCAGCTTTCCTCTCTCCTCGTTTGCAACTTTACAAGGCCATACATCACGCACAATAATGTCAGCTATGATATGTAACATCACTACCTCCTGCTTCAGTAAGCGATAAGCTGAAAAGATCTGGACAACCCCCAGGCAGCACTGATGAGCCTCGGCCTGCCGAACGGTAGTAGCAGGTGTCAAGTCAGTAGGCAAAACTCAGCATGCTTAATGCTGGCAACCTGTCTTGTCAAGATCAACATTACTGCTTGATCCAGCGCAGTGCAAAAAGAAAACGTAAAGAACAAATGGAGGCCTAAATAGGAGAAACCTTCTGCTGACCCGAGTGAGACATCCCCGATGACTGCAGCGTTAATAGGATGCTGCTGTTCAGAGAGGGAACAGTCAGATGGAAGATGAACATCTCCCAGATGGAATTAGAAGCATCTCAGGCCTATCGATTTTGGTTGTAACCTTTACTGTAAACAGTCCACGGGGGCCTCATCAGCCACCTGTTCAGTGATATTTGCATTGAAATATACAGCCAACGCAAATGAGAAAATGGCCACAGTTCCTTGCTAACGCATCTGCTCTATTCCATCCCTCTGTCTGTGCATCACCAGCAGCAGCAAAGGTACTGGTTTTAGAGGAAGGGGTGATGCAGTGGTACTAGCTCGCTCACACGGCACCAGAAACAATGAATGCTCCATTTGTCACGATGTTGATGGTGGTGGTAGTGGTATTATATCATGCAATATTTCACTTTCTAATAATTGCTCAGTTTTATACTGAAATCAGGCTTGCCAAAACTGGGAGGAAAGCCATCTGTGCCTGGAGGATGACTGCCAGAAACATTTGCAATTTTATTTTGGGGTTATAAACCTGCAGAATGGAACAAAGGCAATGCCTAAATAACCCCTTTCACTCACCACCCCCAACCATGCAGAGCAACAGACCTAACCCTGGAACAGTTTGGTCGGTCATTACAAAGATGTCTTTATTATTTTTAAAAGCCTCACTCATTTAAGAGATAAAAATAGCTCTATTGATTATTTGTGGGACTTAGCAAACCTCTGTCAAGATTTTGAATTGATTTAAGAGCTAAATGTAGCAATCACTGCCTTTTGACAGGAGAGAACGCCATCTCTAATATATACTTTGCTGTTTCATCTCAGCATGCTTAATAGAAAACAGATACACTACCAGCAACACCATTACTCTCCCCAACCCTCACTTTGCCTGGGAAATATCAGTGCCAGTCAACTGACCTTCCATTCTCTCATCTGATGGATGGAATAAAAATTATGTAGCTGCAGGTGACCCAAAGCTGTAACAGGAAAGAAATGTGGCCTCCCTTTGTTTTCTTCTCCTTTTAGATAACAAAGGTGAAACTCAAAGCCTGGTATGTTTTCACAACACTATTGACAATTGTCACTGATTAAAAGTTTGACACAGCCCTGCAGACATTGTCTCAGCTGTCACATGCCTGCTGTAAACATAACATTAGGATCAGGCAGTAATCCTAAAACAATCCCTACATCTCAGCCAACTCTTCAGGTCATATTCCCTCAGATACTTAGCATTTGCTTCCTTTCACTGCTGGTACATACTTAAATGGATTGCAGCCCTTCTTCACCATCTAACCAGGAGGAAAAACTTAATTTCCAGTCCTCTTACGTCTGCATAACAGATCAGATCGATATACAAGGGCATAGGTTAACTTGGAAGAAAAAGTTAGGGTCCCATAGAACATATCACTATGTTTAAAGCTCAATGTAATGACAAACAATTCTCCTTTGCTTTTTGTTAATGCAAGAAACATTCATGCATTGAATGCATGAGCCCTGGTTGTATTCTTAAGGAAACTTGTCCCATTTATGTGAAACGAAAGTGTCCATTTTTTAAGGTGAGAAAACAGTAGAGAAATGCAAATCCTCACATTTAAGTCAGCTGTTAAGTAATCAGAGCACACTGCTTAGCTTTCGTGCAATTTGGCCAGTTCTGGCCCTAAATCCATTTATGCAAAAATTGACTCATTAACCTAGCTCCATTTACCTTGAGTGAAACAGCAAGTTTTGTCAGAATATTTTTTCAAAAGGCACCAATCAACTTTGGCATGAAGTGGTTTGATACAACATCAAACGATGCCTCTACCCTCAAAATGTGAATGAAATCTACTGCAACACTGCGAAGGCTAAGAACAGACATTACCATTTACCTATTATTACTCCAGCTGTGGACACCATACTACCCAGAAGTGCTTTACCCCGACAACCACCTCTGGAGAGGCCAGCACTTGTTCCACACTGCAACAGGTTAGTTGTGGCAGCAGGAAAACTCAGGCCAAACCTCAGCATCATATTCTGGGGAAGGCTGCTCAGGCAGAAAAAAGGGTAAGGCTTTTCCCTCTGGAAATCAGGCAAACTCATCAGGTTAAGTTATGTTTGTCCCCAACAGATAAAAAAATGCAGGTAAGCAAAGAGTTCTCAATATGTATTTATAATTTTAGCCCCTAATTTGTTTATGAAATCAGTTTTCTCAGGTTTCTCAGCACCTTGCACAAAAGCATGAAATAGATTACTGCAAAAATGAAAAATGTCCACAAAACAAACGTAATCCCTGAGGGAAATTTTAAAAATGTGTATGGATAAGCACGAGCAGGTAAGGGAAAAAACCAGAAGACTCCGAGTGCTAAGAAAACAATCAAATTAATTAGGAACATTGTCTCTCAGCACTACCTCTGACATCTCTCTCCCTCAGACATCCATCCATTCACATGTGCCCATACACTCATAGACATTCACCCAAATTTAAAAGGCTCAGATACCACAGGAAAGGTTTTTTGTTAAAACTTTACAGAAATTTCATAGATCTCTATCTTTCATGATTACTCGTTGTTGCCCAACGTTTTTTGCTGATATTTTTGGAAACTGTAAAGGAGTAGAATAAATCTCACTCTGAGACAGAAAATCTATGTAGTTTGCTTTTCCTCTGAGATGAGCATGATACTTGCAATAATCCAGTTCCTGCAGTTTGCTAGTAATTGCTAGCTGCAAGTGGCAGACTCTGAGCTTTGCTCTGCCTAGATTCATGCCCAACAAATTCCCAAATTTTACACCATATATAATCCAAACAGCTTTATGGACAAGTTAATACAAGAAAGTACCCTATCCTCAAGAATGCCTTTTGAGTAAAGGGATCACCTCAATATGCCAATGTGACACATTCTTCACTCTTCTCTTCATTCCACCACTTCAGGGTTATGAAGAAAACAGAAGGCAAAGCAAGAAGCCAACAGATACATAGGAAAAATCCTACTTCCAGGATACTGCTGAGACAAATTATATTGTCTGTTAACCTGGACATAAGGTTAATGACTGTAATTCAATTTATTTTAAGAGAAAATGCTATATGCAGATATCATCAATTAACCTCTGAATATAAAAATCACAATTCCTGTAATTAATAGAACAGTGCAAGATCACTCTAATTACTGGGGGTCTGTTACTGAGAGGAAACATGAACTATCTGATGTGATTTCAAGGGCAAACTTAAAATGGAGGTGGTGTAGGTCAGAAAAAGTGAAAAAAAAAGATTACAGTTAGACAGAGATGAGCCCCTGCACCACATAAATACACCACTCTCTTCTCCTGACACACATGCACCCACTACTGAAGAATACAACATCCTTACATCTGTTCACACCTGCTTGTTGGCACAGTATGAGGGAATTAGAGCAGCATAGAAAAGGAAGTCAAAGCAGCATTGACAAATGCCTGTAGTACAAGTTAGAAAAGCAATAGCTCTGTTATTATGTGCTTTACTTCTTTGGAAAATCTGTGGAGAAAAAGGTTCAGTGTAGCAAGAGAGAACAAGACCACTGAGTATGACTGCCTGAATGAGGCATGATGGATGAGCTTCCTTGCGGATAGGAAAAGCCTCTAATCCGTTCTCCGGCTCATTGGTAGAGCAAGGCAAAGTCGTTCTCTTCTTCTGCAGGAAATATCCTCTGCCTTTTCGACACCACGTGCAGGGTTTTTGCAAAGGACAATCCAGACTATCACCCAGATGAGACAGCAGCCTGTTTCCAGGTCTTGTGCTAGGGCAGGCTCAGCTATGCAGCCCAAAAATCCCACAGCAAGACAAAGACATTTCTATATTGCTCGCGCTTCCTACGGCTATTTTAGGAATGATTGGCTTCATTCAGGTTCCAACTGCACATATAATGAGATACACGGGAAGAGAAGTCATTTTCACGGCACAGCACACAGCTAATGACTGATGCTGAAAACATCATTACTAATATTCCAGCTAATTTTGTGGAGTTGGAAAAAACCACGCTGTGTGCAACAGATACAATGCAGGCATCATCCCAGCAATGAAATAACACCCACCAGCACCAGGATGGGAAGACCGTCGTCGCTCTGGGTCTGAAGAAAGTTTGGCTCTGACTGAAATACTAAGGTTTTCTCAGACAACCAAAGACCTATTCCCAAACCTCCTCCTCTTCTCCCCCACCCCCTGCAACTTAGCTCCTTAAAGGCGGGGGACACAGGAAAAACGACGGTTCATTAGCTGAGTACATCTATGTGAATTCAGCAAGATTGCTTGATGAGTAGGCACACACAGTTATGGGTTTTTAACAAGTCTGCCAGGTGTTTTTGAACCAAAATGAATCCTTCCTAGCTTGCCTGACAGAATAGAAATTCCTGTGCAGGAACAGGGAAGAAGACAGTGTAGCTGGCAAACTGCTGCTTTTATTTCTTACTCTGCAGTTCTGTTGCTTATGTGATTTATATCAAATGCTGCAGAGAGAGTTTCCTCTAACTTTGTGTTGCCCTCAATAACGTGGACATTCAGCTGATCAACTGCCAGGAGCTGATCTACAGCCAAGACCCAAATTCCTGCCAGTAGAAGAGAAAAAAAGCAAGAAAGACATTAGACCAGAAAAATCAAATTACTTTTTAATGAGACTGAAGGCTGTACGCACGGACCGTGCTGAACTCGCCAGAAAAGCTTGAAAAGATCCAGGTTGGCATCAAGGTGTGACGTTCTCACCTGGACTCCAATCCCGCAACCCCATGTCAAGGCTTGCCTACGTGTATGAATGATGGCTCACAGATTAGGCTTCCTTGCACCACAGAGCAGTGACTCTCCAGCTTGCAGCACAGTCACACAGTTAGCAGTTACAACTAAAGGGCATCAGCTTGTTTTTATTTATGCTAGTGGAAATGCTGACGCTGGCGTCTGCTAGGTTGTGGAGTACTGATTCCCACTGGACTTCAGAAAGATCTGTAGCTGCTCTACAGCTCATACCATCTGCATCAGCTCAGAGGTGATGCTGCTTTTCCTATTTATAAACCTTCCACTTATAAAGCACTGTATATATTTAATACTTTCATCCTCTTAAAAGTACACATCCTTACATAAAGACTCAGTTAAATTCTACTAACTTTATATTGCTTTTGGGCAAAGTCTCCCATCTAATGTGAGGAAATGGAAATACCACATCCAAATTTCCTGTGAAATTTGAGGTTATACTTAACCTTTTAAAAGAAGAAATTCTTCTTTTGGTTTGAATTCTTGCTTTCTTATAGTAAGCAAATTAGATGCTCTTGGTCATATTCCACGCTGTATTTCTTCTTGTTAAAATTTGCCTGTGAGCAATCCAAAACAGAATCTCATGGGTATTATTTTTCTGTGGTAAATATCACTACATCAGCTTTAAGTAAGAGACTATTCTTTGCACATGCATGCCCCTATATTCAACCTGTGCTTGTGAAAATGTCAATTTTGCAGTGTCTATGACTATATACATTGATAATTTCTGGTATCCTGAACAACAGGAACAATACCACCTACAAAATGGTCTGTGATGGCTCAGTGAAAAAGCTTTTTGGAAGAAGACCTCTCCCAATGACTTGCAGCAACAAAGAGATCCTAAGGACATCCCTTCAGGCATTTCCCCTCTTTTGATGGAAAAATGTAACTTTGAAAGAAAGCACTTAACCTACAAAATGTTTTCTGGAAGCTCTGAGGGACCCTGTTACCTGATATTTGCTTTACCTCAGGGTTGTCAGCAACAGCTTTTCCTAGACACTAGCCATGGAGGTACCTCAGTGCGACAAAGAGCCCAGAGCTTCTTTCATGCTCTCAGAAAACTTCCAGAAAGAATAAAACTTTATTTAGTTCACTTACAAGTAAGCTATGCTTACTGCACACGGAGTCAGAAACACGTCCAGCCACAGAACAAATGGCACTCTCGGAACACGCTAAAGAACAATTTTATTTGAAAAAAATTGAATATTGAGTATGTTCTCACATATTTAAAAAACAGGGGAAAAAAGGTGGAAATTCACTGATAATTTATGATTAACTCATTGAATGCTGGTGCCTACCACAACTCCCCGCCTTAATTTAGAGCTAGAAACCAATTTTTTTCCCCTCAGCAAATTACCATACTTTTTTTTCCTGCTGTCCTAAAAGTATTCCGACCCAGACAGGACGGAACAACCTGCACAGGGTCTGCATGGAGGCAGGAGGGCAACACGAACCTATGACTAGCAAGACGAAGTCGCAAACTGGCAATGCTCTACAATAAAGTGCTTTTATAAAGAATGGAATCAGTTTGTGAGACTGAAAACTCGGATGCCTCCCTGGTACAGGCTGTGAGAAACACTTTTACGCTTCCTTTCTGAATCCTAAGGAGCTCCCCACAATCCCTTCCCTTCCCAGCACTTATATACAGGGACTCTCTCTCGTAAAAGGACTTGGCTTTCCTCATGCAAGAACAGATTTGGCTTTCCTTACACCAGAACAGACGACCCCCCCTTACTCACACACACCTTTACATTCCCCGAAAGCCGAGAACATTATTTCTGCTGCAAGCTCATGGGGACAGATGGTCTCTTCCCTCCTTTTTTGGACAGCTTTAAGAAGATCGCTAGTGCTTCACATAAATAAAAAAACAGCTCTTGAGGATCAAAGGATGACTGAATTTGGCATATACCTCTTAATGTACATTTTAATAAAGCTGTCTTGTGACATTATTTCTTTTAGCTGAATGCTGCAAGATCTGAAGGCAGGTCTTATACAGAGAAACCAGGCTAGAGAGATGCAGTAGCTTTCTTCCAGGGGTTGGAAAATGAAGAAGATGGAGAGGAAGCTGCTTCTTCCTGGAGCTCACCAGATATGTACCTTCTTTTTCTGTCATTGAGACAGATCAACTACCACACTCTTTCTCAGCTGACAGAGCTAGACACCCTCTTTTTCCTCAACCCACTAAACCAAGACAACAGTTTCCCTCTGCCAGGAATGAAGCAGGTCACCCCTCCTGTGCCTTCCTCAGGGGCAGGGGACAGTCAACCAAGAGAATTTTGCCTGACTGGAAATGCAAATGAGGACAGAAATCTTTTCATAACACACTTCAGTCTCTTCTCTTGCTGTGTACACTTAGCGATGCACAAGACCAAACACATTAGGACAGAAGTGCTAAGCCACATGTCCTCCATAGGGTCCTCCTGCCTAGATCTCTCTCAGGTAGGATTAATTGTACTGCATGAACCAAAACTCTATAAAAAACTTTCATTTCCAGCATGCTGCTTTCAAGGTATTTCTAATATAAACTCAGAGCAAAGGTATGCGCTCTTTTATGACAAGCCTGAAACAAAGCAGCTCTAATTAGCAAAACCAGATACAACTTCAGCGGTAGCACAGTTTTGAATACGAGGAGAAGAAACCTCTCCTCTGAACTTACTCAGCAGCAAGCAGTCTCCCACCTTTCCTCCTTCTTATACCCTTTTCTCTTTGACTCTGCAAAGCTATACAATAAGTGAATTGTATTGTGATTTCCTACAATAGCTATTTGATTACTGATTACTGCTTTGTCACAAAGCAACCACACATCATCTACAGCCAACCAATGTTCTGCATCAGCTGAACAAAGCAGTGCACTAAGCAGTCCTGTCCACACTATTACTTCTATTGCTGGCCTGACCCAACTATAAACCAGAAGACTGTATGCAGCCTAGTTTCTGTCTGTCACTGGTGCGATTATAAAGTTTGGGCTACAACCCCAATAGCAAAATACTGCTGGGGATTAAAGTAGCGCTACCAGCAGAAAGAAAAAAAAAAATATCTTCACCAGTTGAAAATACGACTGCATTGGAGCTCCCTTTAGTTATTTTTTCCTAAACTTGTATTTTACCCCATGAATGCTAGGTGGTGTGCAATTTTTAAGAAAAAAAGAGCTTGCCCTGAAAAGTTTACAATCCCCACAGACAACACATACATAGGTGGATAAAGAAGGGGTTTTTTCAGTTTTTACAGGTACAAGAAAAACTGTTCCCACCTGCAGTTCTTGATTCAAAGACACAAGTCTTCTTTGGCCCTGTTCTTTACTGAAGCAAACATTTTAGTTACCAAACTGTAAAAATATTGACAGCATTTCTATAGTGTAACAGCCTCTGTAATAACTGACTTCCAACATCCCAAACTGCTCAAATCAATGTTTTGGGCTTGAACAAACACATTCAATTGCTGACCAGCACCAAGTCCTTAAAAATTGAACCACTCACACATGCACAAACATGGGATTCATTTCCCAAGATAGATGAGTTATCGCTTGCAGTTTCTGTTTCAGCAGGGACACAGCTTTGGAGCACAGTTTTGCAGTTCAAGTAGCACAAACATCATTCATCTCACTGGAAATATTCAAATCATAATCTTGCATTTGTTTAGTTTTTCCATCATTACCAACTGGTCAGGGCTACATTTTTTCCTAGCTATACCTACAAAAGTTACCCAAATAGCAAAAGAATTGTTACCAAATCTTCCTAAACTGCAGACTTCAGAAACATTTATGTCTGAAAAGCCCTGGGCAGGGTCTGGGAACAGGCTGCAGAATTCACCACTCAGTCTTGGTTCAATGATGCCCCACATTTTTTTTCAGTTGTCTTATGAAAGTTTTCCTTCATTCTGTCTTATCAATCAAGTTAAATTATGTTTAATTATTAGACTCCAACAGCTGGGCTTAACCAGAATAATCTAATCATCACAACAAATTCACACTTAAAAGCAAACCTCAGTCACAATGTCTTGGACAAATTGAAGGTTTAACATGCAAACAGTTACCAGATGATACAACTAAAAGAATATGGTTTCACTCAACTGTCATTAAGTTTCAATTCTAGCAGTAATGAAAAGGAAGATATTAAATATTACCTTTCTTTTTTAAACAAAGAAAGAAAGAAAGACAAAAATTCAGTACTGAAGGAGGATACTGTCATGAGCACCAGGGACAAAACAGAAGAACAACAGCCACCTCAGCACATTACAGCTTTCTGTTAAAGCCACAGCCAGATCTGGTATGATATAAACAGCAGCAGTAATTCCCTCAGGACTGCAATGTTGTGTGAAGCTACACACAAAACACTTCACTGATGCCTCTCAGGGACCAGAGGAGGCTGAAGATCTATTTTAGCTAACTATCTAATCCTCCCATTGCCTCCTCCCAAACCAGCACTTACCCTCCTCTTCAACCACAGCAGTCGCTAAAAGCCTAACTATGCACTGTTTTGAAGATCTTGCACTTAATAAAGCTCTGTAAGTTTGATTTCTAAGTAGAGGTTACTAAAAGTAAACTTTATAAAGCTTACTAGTCTGCATCTTTGGTATCCAAAAGCAATGAAAGCTCCTCAGAGACTAGCAGGTATCTGTGAAAAAAGGAATAACCACCACCACATCTCAGTCTTGCATTGCTTACCATTTACTCCTCCCCCTCCCCTTATTTTGCTGACAGCAAGATGGACAATACATGAAAATTTGATTCTTGGTAAGCCGAGTCATGCAAATTAGCTTAATGAAATAGATGACTTTGTGTATGTCCCTTTGATACTGATTAAGCTCAAGTATCCACTCAGCTAATGACTAAAGCAATACCATGAGAGCTCTTGTGGAGGTGTCATAGCTATACTTCTTATTTTTAAACAGCCCTTTACTCAGCACTTATTTCTATCTCAGATCCCTCTGGCCAGCAAAACAGGCCAGCTTTCAAACAGCAGACAGAAGCAGTTAACAGCTTAAGACACGACTGACGTACATAAAAATCTGCAGCTACTTTGCACAGCTTGGGCCTCAACATATAAAGAAGATATGCCTTTGTGCCCCCAGTTTTCAAAGCAGATTACCAGTGCACTGCAAGGGGCTGCTTTGACTCTGTAATTATAGCCATCTTAATAACTATCTGTTTGATGGCTGCCTACTGCTGGTGCCCAGACAGTTTAATCACTATGCATTCAGCTGTAGAGAACTAGCTATCCTGTCATTTGAAACATGGGACATGTTGTGTGAAGGCGGTGTAAATGAGCTTCCCCTGAACTAGCTGGTTAATATACTTTCATCATTTAAAGTCTAAATTATAAAACAGACCAGCAAAAGTGATAATGCATTGCCTCTTATTACAAAAAGATGTTTCACCTCAGCTGCACTAGATGAACAAGTGACTCCTTACCAAGCCTACACATATATTATTTATTGAGCACCAGCTGTGTGCTCGGCACTGTACAGACACAGAGAGATGTGCTCCCTACTCCTGGGAAGCTTTTATACGCTAAAGTAGTGGAGTTTGGCATTCATTCTGCATGTACAAATCCCACTGACTTCACTATGGGGAGCAGTAGCAGAAGCAGGTATTAAGGCATTTGTACAAGCCAGTACAGAATCATAGAATCGTTTAAGTTAGAAAAGACCTTTAAGATCATCCAGTCCAACCATTAACCTAACACTACCAACTCCACCACTAAACCAATTTCGGGTAGAGTAATAATTTCATGTTTCCTGGTTCGGTGGCTGGATTATTTTTTAATGAGAGTAAAACCAGGAATCATTAAGGTTGGAAAGGATCTCTAAGATCATCAGTCCAACCATCAACCCAACACCACCATGCCCACTAAACCATGTCCCAAAGTGCCACATCTACCCGTTTGTTGAACACTTCCAGGGATTGTGACTCCTGTTCCAATGCTTGACTACTCTTTCTGTGAAGAAATTTTTCCTAATATCCAATCTAAACCTCCCCCGATGCAACTTGAGGCCATTTCCTCTCACCTTATCGCTAGTTACTTGGGAGAAGAGACCAACACCCGCCTCACTACAACCTCCTCTCAGGTAGTTGTAGAGAGCAATAAGGTCTCCCCTCAGCCTCCTCTTCTCCGCACTAAACAATCCCAGTTCCCTCAGCTGTTCCTCATAAGACTTGTTCTCCAGACCCTTCACCAGCTTCGTTGCCCTTCTCTGGACACAGTCCAGCACCTCAATGTCTTTCTTGTATTGAGGGGCCCAAAACTGGACACAATATTCCAGATGCGGCCTCACCAGCACTGAGTACAGGGGGACAATCACCTCCCTGCTCCTGCTGGCCACACTATTCCTGATACAAGCCAGGATGCTGTTGGCCTTCTTGGCCACCTGGGCACACTGCTGGCTCATGTTCAGTCAGCTGTCGACCAACACCCCCAGGTCCTTTTCAGCCAGGCAGCTTTCCAGCCACTCTTCCCCAATCCTGTAGCGTTGCATGGGGTTGTTGTGACGGAAGGGCAGGACCCAGCGCTTGGCCTTGTTAAACCTCATACAGTTGGCCTTGGCCCATTGATCCAGCCTGTCCAGGTCCCTCTGCAGGGCCATCCTACCCTCCAGCAGATCGACACTCCCACCCAAATTGGTGCCGTCTGCAAACTTACCGAGGGTGCACTCAATCCCCTCATCCAGATCATCGATAAAGATATTAAACAAGACTGGCCCCAAAACTGAGCCCTGGGGAACATGTCTTGTGACCAGTCACCAACTGGACTTAACTCCATTCACTACAACTCCTGGTCTTGGCCACCCAGCCAATTTTTTACTCAGTGAAGAGTACACCTGCCCAGGCCATGAGCCACCAGCTTCCTAAGGAGAATGCTGTGGGAGACCGTGTCAAAGGCTTTACTGAAGTCCAGGTAGATGTCATCCACAGCCTTTGCTTCATCTACTAGGCAGGTCACCAGGTCATAGAAAGAGATCAGGTTGGATGAGCAGCACCTGACTTTCATGAACCCATGCTGGCTGGGTCTGATCCCCTGGTTGACCTGCACATGCCTGTTGTATTTTAGGCCTTGCGGAATCTACTGTGAAGACTGACACAGAAGAGGTATGAATATACATGTGAAGATGCAGAAAGATGATGCAGTGGTACAAGTTCAACCCTTTGTGCTGAAGCTGGCTGCATCTCTCCACACCCCACTGCTGTGTGGTTGCTGTCTTAATTTGTTCTCACACTATGATGCTTTCAAGGCAATACTGATCCAGTAACATCCATCAATGGAAGAACCAATGTCCTCCAGTGCCTGGGACTTGTTAGGACTCCTAGGTAAACACAACAAGTGGGCTTAATGTGAGAAGGCGGCATGAATCACCACCACAACCTCCAAAATGCATTTTACACTTGAGATGAAATCCTGCTTTCAGAGCTACAAAGATTTCCCACACTAAAGAACAGAAGTGGCTGAAGGTACAGTTATATTTACACACAGTGGATGGAAGAACCTGGAAGAGAAATGGGGAAGAGCAAGGCTAAAGTGGGAAAAAAAGGGAGCAGACCTGATTATAAGCACTGGGAAGCAGAGAACAAAGACTACAAAAACTAGGAAGCTGGAGGTTCAACAGGTGAAGCAGGCTACGGAAGGAGAGCTGTCATGGCACCTGGGCATGGAGGGAGAGAAATGATTGGCGAGTGGGAGACAGAGCGAAAAATACAAAGATGAGAAGAAGATATCAAAATGAATACAGCTGTAAAAAGACTGAGGCAGAAGTACAGATGCAGATACAGGTAAGGAATCTTTAGAAGTGAAGGAAAGCAATTATGGGCAAAGGGAGAAGAAAGGGAAAAGATTCAAAGGAGATTCATAAGAAAATGGAAATAAGAGAAGGACATCAGCTGGATGGAACGAATTGAAAGAGTAAGAAAATACATCGTTAAAGCTACTGTTGTGTACCACACTCATCTTAATTTCGAGTCCATGCTTGGAAATTGGGTCTCATAGGTGTGTGTTATTTTGTTCCTTTACTAACTCATCAACTTTTTAATCTTACAGAAATAATTCAAGGAGAGGTAAGGACACAAGGAATTCTGCATATTGACTGATGCCACTTATTAAAGGAAGCAATGATGCTGCCCTCCCAGCAGCCAGCTCACAGGAAGACTTCAGGTCCCAGTACTATGGCTACATCCAAACACAGGTTCACAGTTTGTGTTCCATGGGTCACTACTGGATGAAAAGACAATTCCCCATCACTTCCATCAGCACCTCTCTAGTCACAAGGCATCTAAATACATTAATATACTCTTTCATGTCAGCAATCACTGTAGTTGTCTGAGAGAGGCATTTTAATCATAAATGAAGGGGAAAGTAGCTTTTAGATCATGGATGGGAAGGCAGGTGGTCCACCAAACAACAATATCACTCTTGTGAGATTCAAACAAAAAAACCTGGAGACTTACTGAGCCAAGGGAATTTTGCCTGTGCATGAAAATTGTCCTTAAGTTTCAGAGATGAAGGATTTGGAGTCCGGGCTCAGGTCCCTGCATGTATCCATGTGTGGCTTGATTTATATAGTAATTGTGTCTGTTGCCTGCAGCACAGGGACTTGTTATAAAAGCACAGGAAAATGTCCTCCTGCAGAGGACTATCATACACCTCAGTCAGTGGCTGCATCAGACAGGACTGAAAAATGGCCCACAAGGAGGGGAAAAGACTTCTAAGCCTCAAGGTGGAATGGAAGAGCAAGATAGGAAGGACAGAGTTGGGGGAGAAGCACAGGCAGTGGCAAGGGAACCTGCAAGAAATAAGAGGAAGCAAGTATATATACACAAAGCCCAACACAATATGTACCTAAACTTGCCTCATGGGAGTTGGGTAGATAAATCTAAATGGAATAGACCTCTATTTTCATACAGCTGCAAAGATAAACATCCTTCCCATGAAACCATTATAAATCCCTCATCTTCAGGGTTGATTTAAAAATTGTAACACAGCTGTTGCAATTTGTATTGGACTGGAATTTGGCAGTCCTAGACATCAAATCAATTCCACATGAGAAGGGGATCTACAATGCTCTGTTTTGCAGAAGTTTTACTTTCAAGAGTTTTAAATGTTTTCTACACCACTCTAAAGTGAAGGAAAGACTATGTTGATTTTTAAAATGAGGGATCAGTTCAGCTCTCAGTAGTCAGTGGAAAGATTCCCAATGGATTTAAAGGATCCAGTCAGGAATACAGATGACGTGCCTTTAGCATTTTTCTTCTCAAAAACAATCAAAAAAAGAAAAAGCAACAAACAAAGCACAAATATTTAAGATGAGAACATTTAAGTCCTGAGCACATACAATAGGTATTTGACATTGTTATATCACTTACCAGCCTGCTGTGCTGTTATCCAACACATTGCTGTTGCTTGCATACACTCATTCATTGATTTCCATGCATTTTTCCATGCATTTTTTTCTAATACTATCTTAGTTTAATGGGGTTATATCTCCCGCACAAGGCGCACAAGGTTAGTATCCCATATGGCAAAGATCAAGAGCCGTGCACTGTTATACTTTCAAACTGTTAAAAATATGCAAACTGTGGGTCTGGATCCTGAAAAATGTAGGCAGACAAAACTGCCATTTAATTTAATAAAGTCAATGGGAGTGTAGCCAGCAAGTCAGACCTTACGAAATTAATATTCTGCACTAGCTAGTCTGCTAGTTTATGTTATAGGATGTGTCGGGCCCTGCTAAACGCAACATACCAAATTCAGCCTCACACAACCCTACAGCAGGAATGTTCTGTTTATTTATATGGAAACCTTACTACTAAACAAGCACTGGAACCAGTGAAGCCTGGTTGTTAGGAATTTGTGTCCTGATATTGATGTCTTTAAAAGGACAGAGTTCCCCGCATGCCCTTTGACTCTGTGAAGCCACACTCTTTCACCTGCCTGCCTGGTTTCAGGAGGGTCCTTGGAAAACCACTATCTTGCAGCCTGGGCTAAGTCAACCCAAAAACTCACAAGTTACTGGGAGCTGACAACTGCATACACACAGGCAATACCATGACACAAGTCTCGTTTCTTTAGGATGCCAGGCTAAAAATATAATAATTTGCATTAATTGCTCAGAAGAATTTCAGCCCTGAACTAAAGTGGGAATTGTACCCCCAGTTGCACAGAGCCAAATTTAGCCCCAGAAGCTGAATGAGGCTGAGCTTCTCTCTGACCCCCCTCCCTTCTGTGGATTTCAGACACTTCCTTCACCCTGTCCTCACCAGTTGTTTGTGCTTAATTGGAAACAGTTGAATTTCCTGTTAACTCGTAAGCAAACAAAGCACCCTCTCCACCAGCACTGGGATCCCTGCTTGGCTGACTTTAAATAGATGAGGCTGACCAGATACTGACCACCAGTTCAGCGAAGAAAGAGCTGTTGTGCAAGAAAGCTGCATGCCCCCACCAGCGACCCAGGCGGCACAGTGCTGCCATCCCCATCACAGCCCTGCTGTCAGTTTTGGAGAGGTGGGTTTGGGAGACAAGAAACATGGACCTTCATCACGTTGGGAGGACGCCATTGTGCAAAAATCCTGGAACAGATGCTGGCGGGCGGACCAAAATTTGTTACTTCTTTACAAGGATTTTAGAATGGGAAAGGCACAGGGGGGGAGAAAATACCTCAGCTCTCCATGCAGGGATCTGGCAAATCCCCAAGCCCAGTTCCTCCTGAAAAGCTCAGTGTGCCAGTGTTTCCTGCAGGTACTACTTCAGTGTCGACAGCAAGATGTTCTCAGCAGCAGAATTAACAGCTGCACAATACAAGCAGCAACTGAATGGTTGAACAGCTCTTTATACAGGCATGGTGTGATAAAAACCTGGTGTTCTTTTGTGCTTCACAAAGCCTCTGCTTTGCTGACTCCAAGTTCAAATCTCACGGGCTATTAGGAGAAGGAAGAAGGACAATGCATTAACATGCACGGCAGAAAAGAACGTGCTTTATTCTGGAAACCAAGCCTGCACTAGGAGCTGTGTTACATCCTAAATACCAAGCCAGAAGCTGCTTTCATGTCAATTAGAAGGTATGTGTTTTGGCATGCACGGATCAAGCACTTAGTCACAGTGCAACTCAAGCCCGCTCTTCATGATGAGGTGCAAGTGGAGCATTTTCCCCCCACTCGTTGTGCTCCGCAGTAGGGGCAAACACAGGAGATATAAAGCTGCCAACAATTGGTGGTCTTGCAGTTTATTTTTTAGAGGTTGGGAAATGTATGATTTTTCCCAGTCCCAAATCTTTTCACCCTAAAAAATAAATCATAGCCAAATAAATGAGAGGTGAGCCAAATAAATTAGACTGCTGAGTCAAAGCCTGTGTTAGCAGAGACAGTTAAGCCACTGCTAACTAATTTGAATTGCCCTGGGGGAACAAGAAGAGAATCAAAATGAAGTATCAGGAGAGAAAGGCAGGACAGGAGTAGCTATTAAAAGTGGCAAGCTAGTAGCCAATTGAAATACCAGGTCTCCAAACTTGTTCTTTTTTGGGGTGGTTCTTTAACGTCCTCTTAACATTCAAAGCCAATTTTCTGCAGGAGAGAGA
The DNA here is from genome assembly GCF_030463565.1 of Pelecanus crispus. NCBI lineage: Eukaryota > Metazoa > Chordata > Aves > Pelecaniformes > Pelecanidae > Pelecanus > Pelecanus crispus. The sequence continues at coordinate 69,130,477 of NC_134676.1, read as the reverse complement.
TGTTAGGCAGCCATGCCAAATTAAGACTGAGCACTGCATGGGTGGTTCACCGGTAGATACCAGTCCACGGTACGTTAGCTCATCTTTGCTACCCCTTCCCAATCCTCTCTTGAGAATATGCATGACTTTGCTGAGAGTCCCAGGATTGCACAAGGCCTTTGTTTATTCACCTGCAAATCAGTATCGCAATGCAGTACCTGCCTCACAAGGAAGCTATGAGGCTCCATTAATTCTTGTAATGTGCTTCAAGATAATCAAATAAAGGATGCTAGGCAAGTGTATGGTAATGTTATTGTTCCCTGGAAATTCACCCTTTTGCTAGTTGGCACAATTCTCCCTTTTCCCTGCTTAATTTTAATCTCTCTTAGCCCTTGGGCTACAGTTTATTGTCTCTGTCTCTAAATGGAGGCCAAAACATCTTTGCAAATAAATTTCCACTAGCAAAGTTGAGTCAGTGTCACACTTTCTAGTGTAAACTATGGGAATTAAAACAAGCTATACTGACAGCAATACAAAAATTCACTTCTCTCATCCCTGCTGCAAAAGCTCTTTACAGACCTCTCTAAAAGATGATGAAGTGTTTGAAGGTCAACAATTGTTTTTGCGCCATATGGGCTGAAGGCTGAATATCCCTGTGAACACTTGCACTGATTTACTGATTTGGGGGGGGGCGGGGGGAGGGCAGGGCAGGTGCACGGTGCAGTGAGAGAAAGCCCAGCAATAAAGGAAAGCTTGAATTACATGCTGGCCTTGCTGAAGCAAATTACTAATTAATTGGAATTAGCTTAGTCTAAAAATCCTGAACTTGCTGGAAGTGAAACCAGGCAATTCAGTCCTTCCATCTATCAGTCTTACAAAAACAAGGTGTGCATTTTGAGAAGAAAAAGAACAACTGCAGAGAGATTTCATTTGAAAGCCATGATGTGATGTTCTGAATGCGTAAATCATACAGGATGGTGTACTAAAAATATAGTTGAAATAACTGCTAAAAAGGAGATTGCCATGGACACAGGAAAGGGTTAATGATTATATACTGACAAAGATAGTCCACTTTTTGTCTGCCAGTACTTAACACATTATTGTCATTACAGGTTCAAACACTGTAGTAATTCTAGCACACTTGCTGCTATCTTACACACAGCTGGCTATCTAGGACAGGAAAAAGCTGTAAAGAAGTTCTGTAAGCCTTAAAGAAGATTGATTTATCCACATGGGAATTCTCCTATGTAGCTGTATCACGCCCTTGTTCACATGTTTTTTGCTTTCTGTAACCCCCATTACAAAATTAGTGCTCTCTTATTCCAGTGAGTTACTTCACTCTACCGGATTTCATAAAATCCCTTCAATCACAAGAAGAGCGTTCAAAAATGCCCAGCAGACCCTATGCTGGCAGACTGCAGAAAGCACTTCTGAAGGCTCAGAGACTCTAAGGACAACCTCAGCCCTCATGGACATTTGTTCACTGATGTGGTGCACCTTTCAGCAGAAAAAAACAAAGTACTTTAAGCTTCAATTTACCGAAAAACATGCATCATGCTAGTCCCAGCAAAGAATACCACACACTAGCGATAACAAAAACTATGCAGGAACTCTTGCTGTTTAAATTCTGCTCTGCAGGAAAATTCCACGTTAGGTTCCCACTGAAATAAAAGATTCTTACCTAACTGCCACCAGGTTGATTCATACCTAACAATGGTATTGGCTTCAGTGGCATAATTCCTGCCTGCCTTTGCTGTGAGAGCAAAATGAGATACAACATGCTTTTTCCTAGAATTCAATGGACAGCTAACCTCCATGGTTCTCATTAGAAAGCTTACATTTTTAGCCTTTGCAATGCTTAATAACATGATGTTTTGCTAAGCCAGCTTTGGGGGCCTTTCCCCCTGAAATAAAAAATAAAATAACACACACTGTCTATCGCATTCACACTCCAATTTATTTGCTATTTTTCTCTTTGCCTAATGAACTGGAAAGCCTGGTTTACAAATTACTAAGAAGAAGACATAAGTTCAAGTATAAAGAATTTTTTTTTTTTCTCCCAAGAACCTCACACATGAAGATCATAGCATTTCCCACGTCAAGGAGCTTTCAGAACACTTAATTTCACTTGAACTTCATTCTTTGCTTCTTAAAAACTTCAGTTATCCCATTACAAGGTTCCCTTCTCAAGACTTCCTGCACTCACATTTTTTGACTCCGCTTGTGATGAATAATCAACATGTTAAAACAAGCTAATAAATCTGAGTTTCCATAAATCCCAGCATTGTGACTAGAGACCTGTCTGAGCCTAAGTGGCACTTCTATTTACTTGAAGATTATAAAAAGTTGTGCAGATGAAACAAAGGGAAAAGCATATGCCTTCACCTTCTAGCAAAATGTTCTTTCAAAGGCAGTGAAGGTGAAGACAGGTTTGAATAAGTGCCAGCTGCAACTGGCGCAACTTTAAAGAGTACCAGAGGGTGTGCTCGTTAATTTTTCTGGCCAGACCTGAGCAACTGTATCTTGGATACACTCCTTGTTAATGTACTGAAACAACCCCCAGTCGCTAGGGATTCCAGCTGGACTGCTTCTGGGATCCACTTGCAAGCTGAACCTGGGGCATGAAAGGTGATCTGACTCTTCCCGTTTTTCTCATCCTCCATTTCTATTTTCCTTTCAAGTATTTATTTTCAATCAAAGGACTACCTCCATCTCTACTTTCACCTTTGTCCATCATTAGAATTAACAGAACAAACTGCAAGCTATGTACACACCAGAGTTAATACAAAAATGCTTAAGCTACTACAGGCTTTCCAAACCAGGAAGCAGCATATACTACTCTTAGACACACAGCCCTCATGTGTGCACTATTACTTCTTCTGAATTCCAGCTTTCAGAAGAGGAGAGAAAGCAGCCTTGATCCAGACGTGAGCAAGAAGAGATGGATCTGCACCAGAGGCAGCCCTGACTGCTACCAGTTCAGAGGGCTGAGAGCACAGAACTCTCTGACAGGGAGTAATGAAGGGCACCCCAGCTGTTTCATCCCCGGATAATTCCACACATGTTCAGAACAGTCTGGCAAGAACCTGGAACAAAATCACAGTTAGTGAAAGTTTTTCCACTGACCTCACAAGAGCAAGTATTTCTCTCTTGCTGTGAGGCTCACACTCACTCTGACGCCAACAGGAAAGCACCCATTTTTTATTAAGATGAAGAACGGGAAAGCACCCATTCTTTTAAGATGGGTATGTGTTGGTGGATATTTCTGCCTATTTTGTACGTAAAGGATAATAACCTAAACAAAAGCTTAAAAAGGTACAAGTTTTGCAGCTAATCCTGTAGGCAGACCTGCAGATGACTGGTTCCTCTGCCGCTTATTCCCTGGCATACCCTTACAGCTAACACTTTCTGTTGCTGCAAGAACAGGCACTATTAAAAATGATTTAACTATCAAAACAGCTCTGCTAGTGACAATTCTGTTCATATTAGCAGGTTATTTACTGGTCAAAGTATTTTCAATGATACAGAAAAATGAACACAAGTCTTTTCCTTCAATACAGCATTAAATTTTTGGTTGACTTAGCAGTAGTTGCTTTTGTCTGGGGAAAAACTAAGAACCAGTTGCAACTGGAACTCCAGCTCAAATCCTGAACCCCATCCACTTTTTCTTCACATTTGTGTAAATAATGCTTCATCTCTATGCCTGGCTCACTATTTACACAGAAAGTACGTTTATTAATATAACATGGGGATCAGCAAATACATGCTTCTCAGGGATGTCCTAAATCTCAGATGATTCAGGTCTTCCTCAAAGACTAATGGTACAACGCATCAAAGAGCCTGAAGTTCAGACCTCCTGAGACGTCATGTACTGGAAGACAAGGGCAACCAAACAAGAGGTAAAGAGTCAGAAACTAAGCAAAAGAAAGAAGAATACAGAAGAGCAGGCACCACTGCAATCATGATGTAGAGAGAAAGGCAGCTGCAATTACAGAGAAGAAAGGAGAACGGCTTGAAATATGAATCCTTCAGAGGAAGAAAGGATTTAGTTGAACTGCAGTAAAGATTAGGAGCTTGTCAATACTGGGATCCTGAGGAAAGTCAAGACAATTGAAGAAAGATGTGAATTCAAAGTTAATTCTTAAAACACACTAATCTTCCAAAGCATGCAGAGTTAAGCTGAGGTAAGGCCACTTCAGGATAACATCACTCATACAAGGATCAATGCACTTTAATTAAAGCATAGTTGTAGATAATGAGTCTTACCTATCTATGTCCTGGAGAATAAGGACATGGTGACACGCAGAAAAGAAGATATGAGGAGATAAAAGACACAGAGAAGAGACCTGAAAAAGTTTGGTTGGCAAAAAAATGGTAAGACTTTGTCCTAGCTGCCCAGATCTTTGACATCTTCATCTGTACTCAGTTTCTCCAAAACCCTTATATGGAGGAGTAATATTTGGCATTGCTGGTAAGTTGTAGAAGTTTATTCTGCAGGTTCAGCAAGAGATTACATCCTAGAAGGTTCCTGTAGATGTTGTGAAGATCACATAGCCTGCTGTGGCTAATCAGCTGGATATCCTGTGCATTACTACAGGAAATAATGAAAGCAGCAAAGGCATTTCAAGTAAGAGCACAGGATATTTCACCTCCCTTGTTCCTGTTATGTAAAAATTTAGCTGAGGCAGTAAGACTGCAGGACTTTGACATGCATCAGACTGTTCCTTCACACATGAACCCACTTCCCACCTCAATCCTGCCAGCAGTGGTTTGCAAGTTCCCCCAGTTCCTTTCCAGCTACCCATATGACATCTGCACACACAAGGTATTTGTTTCCCTTGCTCCTTTCAGACAAAAGCTTTTTGAGGTGTTTTTCAACTATGAACTACAAGAGCTCACTGAACAAATAAAATAAAAGTACCTTTTCACAAGTAACTCTTGTTGAATTCTCTGATAAGGATAAAGCTAGTACAAACGACTGCCTCAGGTGGGGTAGCTCTTCCCACTGTTTCCACCCAGCCATGTCTGGAATCTCTGTTTACCCTGGTAGAAGGCGGCTCCAGCCCTATCAACAGAGAATTCAGTCCTGTGGAGTGCAGGTGTTTTACTCCGTAAGGCATGCAAAAATGCTGAGGTCTACTGTAATTAGTTTTCAGATTAAGTCTGGCAGTTTAGTATGTTTTATGTGCAATGAGTAACAAAAATAAAAAATGTGTTCTAAAATTAAAGGGAGTTGAAAAAAACCCCAAAGCTAGGAAATATTTCCTTATCCCTTCTTGTTTCATGATAAAGAACTATTTCTGCTTTTGAACTGCAAGCATGAACAGCACTTTTTTGGCCAGCTCATAGGAGAAGTTTTTTTGGTTCATACCCTTTCAGTGCTGTCATCCTGGCTCCGAAGGTAAACTGGCCACAGATCTCTGCAGCTGAGCTGCAACAAGACTTTTTCAGCAACGGCATTGTCTGACGTTGGCACAGAGCTGCCAGGTTATGTCCTTAACTATTGCTTCCCAGAACATCACTGTACGGGAAATAAAGAAGGGAAAGAAGCCGTGAACAATGGGTCTTTGTGTCCCACCGATTTCCAGGAATAGTACGACTGGCCCCTGGCTGTGACATGGATTTCACACACCTCTCCCCAGCACATCCCTAAGCCAGGCTTTCGTAACAGAAGGCTGCTCTAAAGGCTCATCATGCCACGTGCAGGATTCCCGCAGGTTTCTGCCACCCTCAGCAATCTTACAAGCTATTAAAGGCAATGGGAACTTTCTTCTGTAGAGTCTGCAGTCAGGGTCTATAGCTTCCCCCCCCTCCTTTCAAACCCTGAAAATTACAGTATTATTACTTCTCTAAAGCAAGGAGTTTCAAAGAGCAGCAAATTAGCTATGTGAGACTGGGTTGAATAATACCTTCTAACCACTGTGAATTCCAGTAGGAAATTCATTCCCACTAACTGACTTTATTTCAAAAGTGTTCATACACTACAATGGTTGGCTGCAGATATGGCTTCTACGTGAACTGAAGAAATAGGGTTTTTTTCATGACAAGTAATTATCAAATATTTGGTCTTTCTGTAAGGAAGAGAGACACCACTTAGCATCAATTTAACATATCTACTTTACCTGGAGGCTATATTCTGTTTCTGAAAGCAACAGAATCTTAATATCCCTAACATGCATAAGCCTATCTGATTCATTTGTGAACATCACCAGAAAATATTTCTGTTTACAGTTTTTATACTCCTTTTTTCACTTTCTATACAGAAATACCCAAGTAAATGAGCTCACTTTTCATAGAATCATAGATTCCATTTCCTGGAATGTAGGAAGTAAGTATTACTTTGTGTGAGCCTCATATATATTGATAAGGTAAAACAACAGTGAGCCTACATCAAACAAGGGAGTGAGTTTATTGCAAGACCCTGAAAAGCAGAGTTTATTCACCCTGGTAGAGCCCTGTGCTGACAAAACCACAGGTCTTCTGCACAAAATCATCAAGCGCCAATTGGTAAACCTCTGCACATTGAGCCGTGATGATGCTCCTCCTGTTTCTACACTCCAATGTCTACATACAGGGGTTAAAAATGCTGTTCCTTGTCAGTTTGCTCTACAACAGCACCTAGCTGGTGCAGGCATAGTGCTGCTGCATATCCATTCACCAGACAGTGAACGTACTTGCAGCAAATTTACTGGACCAATTCCCAGCTCTTTAGCAGATTTTTTTAATAGGGTCATTGCTGGATGTGCTGGTGACTGTGAACTACCCTCAGCCTGTTCACAGCGACTTTCACTTTTTACATTTTTTTCTCGGTCAGCCCTGATTCAATAGCTTTGGTGCCTACTTTCAAATACAATACGACTGACAATCAGATACATGTTCTGAAAACTGTCCTTTTTTTTTTAAAAAAAAAGGGTTCACTGCAGATGATACTTCTTTTCCCAGTGACAGTCTGATTGCTGATGACAGCCTAAATTTCTTGTATAAAGTCCAAGAATGAAACTGCAATGTCACTGCTTCATATTCTTCACAAGTTGTAAAAAACTATTTCCCAAGAGTCATGCTCTTCCCAATTTCCTTCTTGTGCTGCCCTAGCACTCCTGAATTTTTAAAGTTATTCTTAGTTTCCTCTCACAAATACACACTCACTGTCTAAAAGACCCACAGAACTTGAGATGCTTTTTCTTTTTTTATTTTGCATTTAAATATGCACAGCAGATGCAGATGTCTGCTTGCATTTTTCAACCATCTGCTTTAATAACTGCAGGATGGACTCTACACTGACCTTGCTTTCCAGTCCCATAGTCTATGAATAAAGCTGTTTAAAACATGACTTAAATCCAACGACTGATTTGCAAGAAACCCATCACTAAACAGGCGTGGAGTCTGAAGGCACACCATTAGTTTCACATGCTGTCTGCTCACAGGGAATGTCTCCTTGTTTACTCTGACATACCTGACAATGAGTGAACAGTAACACCGAAGTTTATAAACTCCTTATTTCTTTATTCATCAAGTCATCTTTTGTGTTAAGTGGCAGCTGACAAAAACGTACACCTTTTTGAAGATAACTTACGAATCACCAGAAGATCACTTGCCAGCTAATGCAATGCATATTTATGCCTTTAAAGAAAAGCTTTCCTGTGTGCCAGTGTTGCTAACTCCTACAATTTTTATCACAAGGCTCTATAACATTCGGTATTTTTTTTTTGATGCTCTGGCTTCTGGAATCACAATGTTAAATGAATTTCCAGGAGTAAGAGAACTCTTTGGTCCCTCAGCAGGCATTGCAAGCTTCCCTATTTCATCATTTTGAAGACTGGATCAGTGGAGCTTGGCAACACTGTGTCTCTTCGTATTTCCAGAGGCTCCAGAAAAGCAGCACTCTCCCAACTGCTACAAAAGACTCAGTGACGTATTTTATTGCCACTTGTTAGACCCAGGTTAAAGAATTCAAACCACTGATAAAAATGAGATTTCTGCAGACAGAGGCGAGCTTGTTCTGGCCCTTGGGCAGAGCTCAGCCCAACCCAGCAGACCCAGGCAAGGGGCACAACGGGCTGGGGTGGCTGCACCAGATGGGCTGATTCTACCCGATGCCAACAGTCCACGGGGATTTTGCATCAACAGAAGTTGCAGGATCTGGTTAAAGACAAGACCTACGATGCCTATTCTTGTAAGCAAAAAGCACAGATCTATGGCCTGCCCTTTGAAAGTGTGCGGCGCCTTCCAGTGTCACCGACTGCACCAGGAAGTCTTGAACATTCAGCAGTTTTGGAAGTTGTGACATCTCCCTTAAGCCTCCACAAATGCAAACAAAGCTAAACTGTAAGAGCAAACCTCTGGAGAAAATAAAACATTAAAATCTCTCTATTTGTAAGAGAGGGAAAATTATCAAATGCATCTCCAGTAGAACATTCCCTTTAGCATTAACCTTTACTATCAAGCAAAATAATAAAACTGATTGTTTAGTATTTCCACTGAAAATACAGAGCAGACAATTAATACTACACCTCTTCATGTCCCCATATAGAAGACAATATTTTTTTCTGTTTTGAAAAAACTAGACAATGTATTTAGTGGTTAGCACCAAGTCGTGATCACTGAAGGGATCAGAATGAAAATAACTCTACCTACTGTGCTTTCCCTGCCAGTCCAACTCTCCCATGTACAGCCTGTAAATAGGTCTCTGATAATTAACTCACATTCCTCTTCTACATAATCATACAAAGAAAAAATATTTAGCCATATTTCCATTATACTTTATGTCTAGATCAGTTCTCATACATACTGAATGAACTGTTAATAAATAATTAGATCATCCTATATAACATACATCTATCCTTCAACACCTTTCAGCTGAACACAAATTTTATGTCTGCAGATTTTCATAATCTCTCTTAATACAATCTGTTCCTAATGCCAATTTCTGAACCTGCAGTTTTCTCATACAGAAGACACAAACATAAGCAGCACTTGTTTCTGTTTAATGAGTGTGGCTGAAATGAGCATCTAGCCTGATGGTCACCACACATTCAACACCACTTACCAGGATTGCCAAAAGGTTACTAAGAGATCTACTTTCTCAGGTATTACTTGTTACAGTAGACCTGCAGTCCTCTAATTCTTGGGGTTGAAATTAGCACTATGAAGTGACTCCAGGAAGTCATGAATCATTCTGCTGTATGGAAAGTTTGTGAAAATTACCAGATCACTGTAACCATATGGTTATGTCAACTTTTCCTTTACTATTTTGTTGACCTGGCCCCAGCAAAGAGGTGGAGTTGTAACATTAAATTTTTTCATTCCGAACATTGGAATGGACATACTGGCCATTACGACCAGAAGTGCACCTACCCTGGTATCCCCTCCTTAGCAACAATCATGAACAAACCTCTAGAGAAGAGCCACAAACAGAAGAAGCATTGCTGAATGCTTGTAGCATTTCACATGCTTAAACTGTCTTATGGTTTGTACCAGTTTTCACATATTTTTTCACTTTAGTGCTTTAGCTACCTATCGTCTATCTACAGAGCTGGATAGTGAGGGGAAGGAAGGAAAAAACAATACCCAAGTAAAAATTATAAACCTTAATGCTTTACATTCTGACACCTATGTAAGTCACACAACTAGGAGTCAAGTAGCGTGTTTCTCCTCGCAGGTATGGAAACCTCCTGCTCCGCATACTGCAGAGCACTGATGCTTGACAGGGAGCAGTGAGCGAGCCGATAACAAATCACCTGGGGGTCCAGCCATCTGCCTCTCACCCTACCAGATCAGAGGATCTCAGCTTTAAACCTATTTCCTACCTCAGCAAAAAAACGTGTTTTACCCTTGGCAAATGTACTTCTAGATAGTACACCCTTCATTTGCTAGGTAGAAAGGCAACCTTCCTATCCTGGGCTGGGTTTTTTGTGGGTTTTTTTTTTCCCCTCAAGAAAATGGCAACTGCCTGAAGCTGTTCAAGAAGGCTGAAACGGTTAAAGTAATCTTGAGGGAGAATTAGGAAGCAAAGTGCAAATAAGGTGGTCAAAAGTGTGTAATAAATGCTACTTAACCTCTGACTGTCATTCATCATGGATGTCACTGAACATGTGTAGCATATACAAAAATGTTAATAAATTTCAAAAGGACATTCCCACGTGGCTTTTTTTGCTTCTAAATTGTAAGTTTGGTCTGGGTCAGGCTTTACTTTTTTTTAATTATTTTGCATTATCTGGCTTAGAAGGAACAAAACAATATTCTACAAACTTTATTTCAATGTTGATAAAGCATAATACAAACTCAGCAATTGCTTACTAAATCTCTTCCCTCAAGACCACCCTGAAACTCTAAACAAGTCGAAAGGGCCACGCTGAGAATAAATATCAAAGACACTGCCAACTTCGGCTTTCTATTTAATTAGCAGACAAGCTCATTAGCAGAGCTGTATAGGAGAGTATGCCTGCAGCCCTTGCTCATATCAAGGATTGCAGAGAAGTAGTTTGCAGTCGCACATGCAGAAAGCCGCCCAGCGCTGGCAGCAATAGCAGGATATGGCAGAACTGGGGAGAGGGAAGTTTGTCCTCCTAACAAAGGCAAAACTCTGCAGCACACCGTACTGTAAAGTGAAATTTGGCATCTTTGCGGGGAAGCCAAACAACGGATTCAACAGCACAACTGGCAGAGCACATCCTTGCTCTGTTAACCGGGTATAGTGTCTGAGGGAGGAGCAGGTGGGGAAGACAACCCGTGGCCTCAGCATCTGCACGCCGTCTTGTTCCATAGAGCACCACACCTGAGCAAACCAACGCAGACACGGGTGCTAAACAACCACCACCATCAGAAAACATACGCAACATATGTCTGCATCTAGTCTGTTTGGGGTGTGTGGGGGTAATTCACAACGCAGTCACGGCAGCCTGCTTCTGGGTTCAAACAGCCTGTCACTGAGTGCCACTGTTTATAACTTAGTTAGATTTTAGTACTTGTTCAGCACACAGCAGCTAACACAAAGTGCTCCAGGAACTAAAAAGATTGTTTGAACTAAAGGCAGTTCATTGCAGCCTCTCCAAGCAGGAGCATGTCCACCTAATTATTGCTGGGATGTTGTCAAGCACATTTTAGCTTGAAGTACAAACAAAATCTTCATTTACAATAATTTGAGGATTTCTTGGGGGGCTTGAGGAGTCACAGCTGTTACTAATCAAATTTATTTAAGAGAGTAACGTGAAACAGCATGTTTGTGAAAGTTCATAATCACGGCAGAATTAAATCATTTTTACAGAGCATTTATTTGAAAAGTTCTGTACACAAACTTTGAATATGGCAGAGAATATTTCCCTCGCAGTTTAGGTTTGGTTTCGTTCCTGGAAACCACTATAAAAATCCTGCTCGCTTGCAGCAGGGTTCTTTATTTACACTCGCTTTTAGTTTTAAGACGTGTGACAAACACCAGATTGCTCACGTTCCTCATGACGCACACAGAGCCACCGCATATACTAGCCTGCCTCCTGGTACTACACGTCTGGCCAGCACGCCGTACTCCTGACTTACTCCGGAGCAGCCGGCTCGGCAGGTTTTTTCTCTGTGGACATCCAGGTCTGCAGCTGGAAAACAGTTTTTGAGCTTCACACGCCTCCTGGCACATCAGCAGCTACAGCCCCAGCGTGACAATCGCACCTTAAAATGATGATCCTTGTGCCGATGTTATTCTTCGCCTGCTACAAAGACCAACCCTATACTTGTTGCCTGCACAAAAACAAGTCCTGCTCATCTCAGCAAGACTTCTGGGTCTAGCAGAGACCTGGGGGCCTCCTGCCTCCAGAACCACCAGCTTCTACCTTTCCCTTCCCCACCCACAGAAACCCTATCTTCAAAAAAACAGGCTGCCCTTTTTTTTAAAAAAAAGGTGCAATATATCAAAATCTAACTTTTAGGGATTTTTAACCTCTGTGTTGAGCTAGGCTTTTGCTCCCCCGCTGAGGCTACTGACAATTGCCAGGTGCAGGGATTTTTTTTTTTTTTTTTTAAAGTGAGTTTTACTAGTTCAGTGGAAACTGGCCAAAAGGCATGAACTTGTTTCAGACAGCTGACCGGCCAGCTGCAAAGGGTAATGCCAATGCCCTTCCCTCATAGCTGCAAACACGTCAACTCACCGTTGGCCTGGCAGCAAGAAGATCATACAGCCCATAAGCATCTTCCCTCAAAATGTACATATTTTAAAAGCCTCCTTCCACCTCTTCACCCAAGATTTATTACAAAAAAATTGCTTACTGTACTTATTTTCTGTGCCTCTTCTCTCTGCACTGCTACATGTCAATCTCTCTTCCCTGCAGGAAAAAAAAAACCACCTTTCCAAGCCAATCACTCAAGATGCTTGGCAATGATGAAAAACTTTTTTCTTTCCTCTACTAATAGCTGTGAGAGGAGTCGAAGGAGTCTCGTGAGATTTCCCAGGGACAAGGAGGAGGGTGTGGGGACAGAAGAGGGTCCCATCTGGGCTTTTTTCCTCCCCCACCTACCAAATTCTGTACGAAGGGTAAAGAACTCGGGCAGAGAGACAAACGATGTCATCTGCATCTCCCCTGTGCCATCTGTTTTTTCCACTCCAAGCTTCCTATATACTTTATATGGTGACAGCTCATCAGAAAGGAATCGTCCCACGGCATACTGCCGGTTTGTAAGGTAGAGCGAGCAATGAAACACAGCACTTTCATCCTGCCCACCCCTCCCATACCTTGGCATTTTGGCTATCCCTCTGTACCAGCATGGATATATACCTACAGCTATTCCCTTAATCTGTTTCTACAAACCTTTCACCCCTCAGCCTTGACCTTACAGCTACTTTCCTTGCTCCCTATAACGATTTTTCCTTAAAAGCTACTCTACATATCCGTGTTTGTCCCACCACTTGTGGGGGTAGTTGGGATCCAGCAAGACCAGTATGGTACCACAGCTGTATCCACTCATCATTTCAAGGTTTATGGGTTTCTTGTTGACTTACTCAGTCATGATGCTATCTTTTCAAAGATAATGTTTTTGAGAGATTACACATACCAAAAGCACTTAAAATTTAACTTCAACTCAATTAACTGGGGAGCACCTATCAAAACCATCTTTCTCTTCATTAAAACATTTTGAGTGAAGCTTCAGTCAAAAAATTGTGGTCAAGACAAAGGGATAGCCCAACCTGGACCATCTTAATGGTTTTGCTATGGGAAAAAAAACAAATTCTGCAAATTATTCATAGCTTTCTTGCACTCTTGCTCACAAGCTCACAGAGCAGGCATTAACCTGACACACAAACTTTTCCAAATATTATTAACACTTCAAAGACACCACAAATACTGAAGAACCTAAATTCTCTATTAATTTTTCTCCTCCAGTGTATCCTCTAGCAGGACAGCACAGCTTCCCATCTTTTGCCTGCTGAGTTAATGCTGAAAATACGCATTAGGTATGAAGTACTCGGTTCAAGAAGAGGGTTTCATTTAAACTGATAAAAAGTAAGGATTTTTCCTGCAGTTAAGGGAGACATCTTGTCCTTAATTTTCCATTTAGTCTTGCAGGTTCTAGAAAAATGTTTAACCTTTTTATATTCTACACTATAAGATAAAGTTGCAATGGAGTTTAAAGCAGAGAATGACAGCAGTGACTTTAAGACATCCTAGTGTTTCCTAAGCTAAAGCCACGGCCAAAGAGTCCTTGTTTCACACCTGTTGATGTCAATGGAAATACTGCATATGTTCCTAGGAGATCACAGGTTCCATGATAAGAGTGTAACATAATATTTTATGGAGTATCCCACCTATTTCTTAAAAGATAATCTGTCTAGATTATCTTGTCACTCAGTGGCACCTCTGTTTCATCTTAACTGGTTTCAGTTTCACCACAGAGCTGCAGAAACCACATTTTCTTGTCTGAATTGGCGAGACCTGAGCTGGAGCTGGCAACGTGTCTACAGAGCCAGGGCTGCGGAGACACTACTCTTGGCAAGATGACTTGGTGCTACAACACATTTTCCATCTTTTCACACCTTGTGTTGGTCACACTGAAAAATCCAACGTCCTCTCCAATGTACACCCTCCCTATTTTCCAGGCTACTCAGTGAGTATTGAGATAGGCTTGGGACAGATGCCTACAGAGTCTCTGGTTTGCACTGAGAAGAATTGGAGTCTTCCAGACTTAACTTCTCCAAACCTCGTTACTAGCTTGCACAAAGCAGAAATCTAAATAAACGAATGCCTGGTCTGAGAAGTCTGGTTTACCAGCAGGTAACAGATGTGAGTGAAGCAATCAGGCAAAATCTTTATTTGCAGATGAATTTTCATGCATCACCTTCATGATGTACCCAAGAAGAGAAAGCTTGGAGTCTTTCATAATTCTTTCAGCGTGTCTGATTTATTTATGTATGCATCTGAGTTGTTTCTGTTCTAAGTCTGTAGACATTTTAGCCATGACACATTTTAAACACACACAACTCACTATTTTTTAAAGTGAGACCTGATCAGATAAGACTGAAGAACTGAGTGCTTTCTTTATGAACACACCACCTTTCTTCTACACACAATACCAGCTGCTCGACACCAGCTTTCTACCCAAGGCTTTGCCTAAAACCACATGCAGACTTGCAGATCTAAGACTGAGGTGCGTATTGAGCGGAGGGCAAAGGTGTGAACTGGGGTCAGAAGCAGCTCTCCATAGAGCAATCGCAGGATGCAAATACAAACATGCCACCTTTTCAGAAAGGTCTTCCCCAGATGCAAGTCCGCTGTACCCCAGCAAAATGGATTTGGGGGAGGCACAAATGTAAAGCCACAAGGGAAGACAAGAGGCCCAAAATCAGCATGTGAGCATAGGCATCTTCAATCTTCATCAGCCAGCTGTGCCCTTCTGCTGATTTCTTTGCCTGTGTGGATCTCAAGAGATCAGCAAGAGTTGGAGCAGAATTACTCCAAAACATATAAAAATCTCTCTCTGGGTATCTTGAAGTAAAAAAAGAAAAAAAAAAAAAAGAAAAGAAACAAAAAAACCCCAAACATGCTAACATGCTAACCCCAGCAAGTTCTTTTTGTTAAGACTTGAGCACTTGGGCTTGAGTCCTTAATGCAAAAGTAACTCTTGGATGGATAAAGGAACCACTTCCAGAATCTCCATTTTACCTGTTCCGGATCCATAATATGACTACTTTTAAGAAAATGAAGGCTGTGTCTTCAGAAAGACACAAATGAAATGGTTTAAAATAAGCACTGAGTTCATATGGGACTGACCTGAGGCAAAATCCAAATCCAAATGCATGCTATTTATTTTCTCAAGAAGCTAAAATATTGATTGGAAAATTTAAAATTAAAATGACCTGTGATTTGTGGGTCAAGCCCATGTCTAGCTGATTTCTAAGTCACTTTAAAAAAAAAGAATTATTGAATTACTATTTATTTATTCTTCTAAACATTGGGACAACATATAGCTGCTGCAGTCTATTTTTCTGCATCTTGCAAAAACTTTATATAATTCTAAATTCTGGAAGTTCGTTAAACATAAGAGAGTATTTAAATACTCTTTTGAGCTACAGAAAATATACTTCATATGAGCAAGGGGAAGTGCTAGAACTACTGCCAGAAACTATTTAATAGCTTGAAGCAATTTCTACTCTCTTGTTTGAACAGGAGAAAAAAAATATTGTTTAAAGTGGAATCTCCTTCCATCTTTTCTTCTCTCTAAAATATCCAACTAATTTGCCTTAACTTAATCCGTGCTTTTAGCCTCCCTTCCCTGTGATTACTGAAGAACTAAACAGTAAGAGAATAGGAGCTCAAGATATACTAGGCAAATGTTAACCTGGGACACCGTTTTGCTAATATGCACAGCCACAGTTTCTGCTCAGTGCAAACTGTATTATTTTGTGTTCAACTGGTTGCACTCGTATAGTTTGATTGTCTTATCTATCCTGTAGGGCTGAGCAAAACGGTGCAACCACTGAAACTAAACATGAATTTATTTTCTGTAAAAGCAGGGCTGAGACATGAAAGCTGTGAAAGAATCTTGTTAGCAATTCGTTGTGTAGGCAGCATGTCTCACTTTAATCATATGCATTACGGCCTTTATC
This sequence comes from Pelecanus crispus, assembly GCF_030463565.1. Taxonomy (NCBI): domain Eukaryota; kingdom Metazoa; phylum Chordata; class Aves; order Pelecaniformes; family Pelecanidae; genus Pelecanus; species Pelecanus crispus. Next base: position 69,114,414 of record NC_134676.1, on the reverse strand, counting down.
CATCGCTGCGAATTCACTTCTAGAGCTTTTCTGCACATCAGTTTGGCTAACCCACTTTCTAATGTCTCTGTCTCTGCCTAAGAAAGCTGAAAACTATATTGCTGCTTCTACTGCAAACAGCAAGACAACACACACGCACAAAATCAGTGCCTTTGAAGAGCATGGCTTGTGTCCATCATTTCCTGTTTTTGTTCCATGTTTTTCACTACCGTCGTTATCATCTGGACGCCTGAAGCGTCTGCACTGAGATCTTGAAACACAAGAGGGCAGGCTACATGCAAAGGAAAAAGTACAGCGTATTTTCCTATTAGGTTTCACAATGTAAATAGTCCAGTTGAACAGGCCGTTGGAAAACTTTAAAAAAAAAAAGGTGCATTTCTCACTTTCAGCATAAAAATAGGTGACCAAGCTCTTCTGTTTCTCTAAACAGTATACTATTAGTTATAGGCGCACCCCTGCATTTAGAAACTGTGTCAAAAGGTAAAAGGTCTTTTCCTCTTGAAATTTGTAGCAATTTCTAAGGCCCCTATGTAATGGAAAGAAAAGTTAACTTGCCCTCTTCCAGGCTTTGACATGCGATGTAATGAAAATGCAATGGATTCTCTCTCAGTAAATTCCGTCCATTGAAATCTTTACGGTCCTCCCCCCATAAATGTATTTCGGTAAATGTGTTGTGCTCATTCTTACACAACCCTGTATTTTAAGTGCGGGTAGCTGTTAGAGCAGGCTGTCATACGATGGTTCTCTAGAAGTGGGCAGCGCAGCTGCGAAGTAGCGCTCCAGCCCCCATACTAACACGTTCTCTGCTGGTTTACTGTTGACAAATTTCCAGTACTAGACTCCTTGAAGCTAAAATATCAATTCAATGTACAGACGCCATTACAGTACAATGCCTTCTTGATGGTTTTGGTATTAATTTGCTCATGAGGTAATTTCCTCCAAAAATTGTATATTTCAGTAATTAGTGACTCCTACTAAAGTCAGCAAGATTTACGTCATCAATTTGAATGAGTCCGAGGTTAGCTTTTCTGGACAAATCCCACGCCTGGTGAAATAAATATGGACATGCAATCTGAAGCAAAACTGCGCCCTCATTTTTCTGTTTGATGTTAACAGATCAGAAGTTAGATCCTGCTAACCCATATTTTTGTGCCTGGGCCCAGCTCCTCTGCACTCACCTACATGAGCAATGTAATTGGTTCTGATGACATATTCACATAAGCTAAGGTGACTTGTTTTGAATAAAGGTTTACAGCTGGGAATCAAGGTATGTCGATCTTGGGAGCCTGGCACAAAGGAGGAGGTCAGGATTAGTCCTTCTAAAAAAACAGTGGTGTAAACGTCTGTATAGGTGCTCCAGGTTTTGAAAAGTTCTTTCAGTTCTTTGACTGTGACAAGAATGAATTCTTTCATCTGTTTCAAATTAAAACAGATTACTGACCATTTCGGGGTGGGGGGGGGGTTAGTCTAAAGAACTGATTTATTATTCAAGGTAAATCAATATAAGCATTTTTACAGACCCCTTCTCTGACATTAGTAGTCATTATACAGTCTACATTTTCCACCCTTCTGCAGCTCATCAGTAGCATTTAGTTGCACCAACATGTTATCAGAAAGGGCCTCGCTGAATTGCCTCTCTCACGTAAACAACACTTGACTTGCATGCTACTTGGGTTTTTTTTGCAAGTGATGTTACCTCCAGGATTTCAGCTACACAAGAGAGCTTATGACATAAAGAGAAATGAACATAAAACCAGTTGGTCAAAAATGTAATGGGTGCACCAAAAAGGAATCAGAATTTGTGTGTCAGAGAACTTACTCTGTTCCGCACTTTGCCTTTTATTTTTGAAGTTTTTCTCTGATAGATACTTTAACACATGTATGTAGTACTCTAAGAAAAATGTTCTGACAAATCAAAACTGCATTATTCTCACAGTGAGCCAGTCAGTCACCAGCCTTCATCTCACACCTTCAGGCTATTAGCTCCAGGTTGGCTAAATTTGCCTTTTGGACTCTACATGCTGTTGAACAAGAACAGGATTTTTTTTTTCTGTTTTTATCTTGGGAAAGGAAGTGTTCTGGCAGTACCTCTAGGTCTTATGCTTAGAACAGGATAAAGCAAAAAAGACGACACCACCCTACAATATACGCGTCTCGTGACGGAATTAATCAGTGTATCTGAACATGCTGAACTTCCCTACAACAGAATTAAAAGGAAACACCTTGCAGATAATAATGAAAAAGTGTAGTAGCTCATGCAAAAATCTTTCCTCTTCCCACAACAGCTCTTTAAGGATTCAGTTCTTAATTTCTTTTTAAAGAAAAACAAATTCCTATTCAAATTGAAGAATAATTTCACCGGGTGAGAAAAAAAGCATCCCAAAGAATCACTAGGAAAAAAGTTTGTCTTCTTACTTCTTTGTAAACCCCAGTAAGACTCTTCTCTTTAATGCCTTTCCAAGAACAAAAAAAAATTCTGCACGTTGTATTTTTATAAAAGAAAGTTTTATGCATGGACACAGTTCTTAAAAAATAGGTTATAAAACTACCTTCCTGTAACAGACTACAGCAAATACAAGCAGCAGCTGAGGGAACTGGAGTTGTTTAGCCTGGAGAAGAGGAGGCTGAGGGGAGACCTTATCGCTCTCTACAACTACCTGACAGGAGGTTGTAGTGAAGTGGGTGTTGGTCTCTTCTCCCAAGTAGTTAGCGATCAGATGAGAGGAAATGGCCTCAAGCTGCGCCAGGGGACTTTTAAATTGGATATTAGGAAAAATTTCTTCATGGAAAGGGTAGTCAAGCTTTGGAAGAGGCTGCCCAGAGAGGTGGTGGAGTCACCATCCCTAGAGGTGTTCAAAAAATGGGTAGATGTGGCACTTTGGCACATGGTTTAGTGGGCATGGTGGTGTTGGGTTGATGGTTGGACTGATGATCTTAGAGGTCCTTTCCAACCTTAATGATTCTATTCTAGTGTTACTTTCATTAAAAAATAATCCAGCCACCAAGCCAGGAAAACATGAAATTGCTACACTACCCTTAATTGGTTTAGTGGTGGAGTTGGTAGTGTTAGGTTAATGGTTGGACTTCATGATCTTAAAGGTCTTTTCCAACCTAGACGATTCTATGAAATTTAAAAAATCAATTTAAATGTGGTCATTTCTGATTAATATGGTTAGGATCAGTAAGCTGTAATTGCAAAAGCTGTGCATTTGTAATTAATAAATATAAATTATTCAGAAGTGGAATAGGTTGAATGCTATTAGAAGTTTATACACACAGTACCAAATTCTGTCCATACAGAAAACTAAATTCAAAAGTTGCTTTTAATGCATGATGCCCTTCTTTCATTAGAGAGCTATGATGAAAAGCCAGTACTATAAAGACTATGACCTGAGGTTCAAGATTGCAGTTAAACAGCCTGTGATCGTCTCTATATAATAAAAAAAAGCATTTTGAATCAAATACCAGGTTGCATTTAGCCATGCTCATGGAGTGAAGTACTACTCAAGAAAGGTAATCCTGCGCGACTCAACCTCTACTTTGCCATCAGGCCACAGACGCTGGGCTGTACCCTCACGCAGGGCAAGCGGCAGAAAAGCAGCTCCAGGCAGCACAAAGGCATCCCATCCCATCCCATCCCATCCCATCCCATCCCATCCCATCTTCTTCCTTGCTCAGGTGTTTTGGGACGGGATGTAGTAGTACCCTCCTGGCCCGGGCCGATTGCAACCACAGCATTTCCCACACAGAGCCAGCTGCACGGGCGAGGGCTCCGGCCACCCTCCCATCACTCCTCCTCATCCTCCCGCCGCCAAGGTCTAGCGGGCAGGGGCGTGCTCTGCCCAAATGCGGGGACGGGCTGCAGGTACCGGGGAGCTCTGCAGCTGAACGGGGGACACCTTTCCTCTCCCTCGGGTCCCTTCGCGAGCATGCAGCCCAGGCTGAGTTTTAGCCTCCCAGGAATATCCAGGCAGTAAGACGCTATTCAACATGCACAAAATTTGCAAAGCAAACTCCGTAACACTGCTACAAGGGCACAAATATAACAACTACTTTCCCAGAAATTTTTTTTTTTTTTTTTCCTTCATGAGATTAGTACGTTTGATGCTAAAATTCAGGTGCTTGGGGAAGAACTCTTATGACCAACCATAAATAAACTGAAAGAACTATATTGAACTATAAAAGGAGTAAGGGCCTTGTTGCTGAGGTGTTCAGTAGAAACCCCTCTTTAGTGTCCAACAGGAACAGGGCTGGGCCTCTATACTAACTATACAATCACTTATCACTCACTTCTCTGTATCTTAGAGCTAAAAAATAAATAATAAGTAATAAAAATCATTAATTAATGTTAAAGAAAACACAAACATACCTTACAGAACTGCTTAAATTGATTTCTATACAGAGCAATTCTATACCTAACCTGAAACTAAATGGGATACAATAAATTCTGAGAAGAAAAACACAATTGAATTTGTACCTCTATAGCTTTTGACCTAAGAAATTTTTCCACTGTAACAATTTTCTTTCACAATCACCACCTCCCTTCCAAAGGGAACTACAAAATGACCTGGGCAAATTATTTTTTTTTTCCTATCAGACTGTCAATCTGCTAGATACAAGCACATTCTGAGTTTAACAGGAAAAAGGCTGGGATTAATTTTGTGTAAAATATGCATATACAACAGAGTATGCAAAAGCCATACTACAAAACAGAAACTTCCATACTACATGAGAGTATAAAATTACCATCTACCAGCAAACAAAGCTTTGTCATGTTTAAAATTCATGCAAAATTTTCGGACTAATTTGTTGAGTTGGTAAGGCTCCTGAGGGTGGATTACAAATAACAGGCACATGTTCTCAATCTGCTTGTTGATCTCACTTGAAAAATTGACAAGATTGGGTAGTAAAGTCCCAAGCTGAAGCTTTAAAACTCATTTTTGAATGCAAGCTAACCATCGGAAAGTAAAGAACTGGCTAATGTTCCAGATTAGTTCCAATTATACTGAATTCTTTAATCTAAACTGCACAGCTTTTAACATGATTCTTTGCTTGATGTGAATATTCAAGGCTTTTTTTCTGTGAACAGAAGATACGTATCGAGCTTATCTGTGCAAGAACCAAATTGCTTTATTAGAACTGGAGGAAAATCACTTAATTCTGGAGACACTGTAATGTAAAATGCAAAAGAAATAGGATTTAAATACTTGCTAAAATATGTGGCTTACTCCTGCTCACACAGAAGTGATAGATTTTTTTTCTCAATGGGAAAGGAAAAAGGAGACCATGATTTGCTTAGTGAAAGATGTTTGTGCATTATTTTATATTACGCATAACTGACAAAACAATTAATATTCAGCACTAAATTGACAAGTCAGTCTTCCAGCTACTTTCCTGTTAGACCTATTTACTACTTCACCATTCTTCTCATTTGTCAAAAAACCTATTTCTGACTACTCAGCTCCACATTTCTGAAAGTATGCATGTTTTAATGCTGAAATTTGTGAACTGATATCGAAATGTTATTAAAAAAATACTGCCAATGCCAACACAGTGCTGAAAGAGCACTAGTTCAGTCTGAAAAAAAGTTTACCTCCCCTTTTCTACTTTGTAATTCAAGCTGCTCTGCAGCTAACAAAAGGGTACTTATTGTCATTTTGTTAAGTTTGAGGTAACAATAAACATTTAACTCAGTCTCAAACATGATGTCATGCTTTATGTAGCTAGGTTAAAAGAGGATGTAAAACAAATTACCTGGATTGCTTAGGAAACCCTAAATGCCCTAATTTACCCAACCATTTATCAGGAGAACTAATGAAAAGGCTTTCTTGCTCTTGCAATGGGTAAAGGTAGCCATTAGTCTCCGAAGCGTACAATTTTACCAGCAAGACAAAACAAAAAGCAAATCTTGGGAGTAAGTATCAGCTGGACGTTCACATAACAAGGTCCAGAGAGACATATCCAGAAGTTTCCTCTTTTAATCCAACTCTGAATAACGTTGGATGCTGTTCTCTGTTCCTTCAAAGCTCTACTACTGCCAAAATAACTGCAAGGCTTGCAAGTCCAAGTATATCACAAGCCTTTCCCAAGGCACCCCAACACTATCTGAGGCACTGAAACTATGGCAACCGAATAAGAAAGCAGCTTCCATGATTAATAGATGAAGATCCCAGTGACAGAGCCTAGCTAGGCCATAATTCAGGAATGCAGGAGGAATTAGCATAGAATCCATCTCCATCTACCAATAAAAAGTAGATTTTGAAAGGCATCAACAAAACAGCAATTTTTTTGCTGCTAAAAAAAAATATTCTACAGAACTATAAACTGTTCAAATTCTCATTAACATTTCAATGAATGGCTGCCTTGAGTGCAAGTAATGGATAAATGTTCATGAACAATGGTGAAGGAACCAACATAGCAAATTTCCCATCTGACTATCAAAGACATACGTAGGCATGCTCAATACATAGAACATCTGAGTGAAGCTGAGCAGGAAGAGATAAGAAAGTAGAAATAATGTTTGCTGCAGTCAGGAATATATTTGGACATAGTTTTTCCCATTGTGTTGGGGATTCATACAAGAGTACTTTTTCCATCCACTGAACTGGAACACCCGACCATATCTATTATATACTCTACACATTTTCATTACCAGAAGGCCCTGCGAGTCTGTCAGGGTCATTGCAAAATTGATGAGGGTTAGGGATACCTTTTTTTTAAGCGCATAATCAAACTTCCGCTATTATCTCCAGTAAAAATACTAGTATTACAGTCCTCATCCACTAGATGGTCTCAGACTAAGGTGAAAGGCCATAACATAAATATTCTTTACTTCATTCCACTCTCATAAACATTACGTTTTCACTAAAGGCAATGGGCTGCAAAGATCATAAAAGCACAGGAATGCTTTTTTTGCCCATATCACACAAAGGGTATAACCCTGCAGTCAAGGCACAGCTTTACCTGTGGAGGGTGAGGGAGAAGGAGCCAAAGGCTTCCCATACCAAGGACAGCACACATGCTTCCATGTTGCATGACGTGCTGCAATGCTCTGCATCTGCCCCTGGAAACTCTTTAACTACAGCATTGCATGAATGTTGTAAAACCATATTTCTGTAGAAAGCTCCTCGGTAGCAGTTCTGCCGGTAGCTAAAAAAAACCTGAAAAAATGGCATGGGGTAGTCCATGATATGTGAATTTCAAGTATCTAGTATAAATACTCTATATAGAAATGCCTATTATTAACAATATTTTTAAAGGAAAGGTCATCACTGAATGTAGTGAATTACCATATGTCTTCACTCTAGAGATACAGCAACTGGCAGTTCTGTTAATAGCTGGTTTATCTGCTTCATTTTACATCTCTATTTCAGCCACTAAAGAAACACTTTGGGGCTTGAGGAAAAATTGCTTTCCTACAAAAATGACTCTGTATTCACATAGAGCGTAGTACACCCCTCCTTTTGGCTGATAAGTAACTACAGTTCTATACTGGGAAAGACTTCAAGAGGTTTTGCAGCGAATTATAGGATAATTCATGTTGGGTTTTCCTCATTTTCTTCTTCCTTTTTTTGAAAGCCACGTTTTTAAAAAAAAGTGGTATCTACTTACTTTTTTTATTAAACTATAGCTGAAGCTAAACTTTAGATTTCAGAGGGCATAAGTCTGGCAGCCTCATTTATGTTAATCTGGTGCATGAAAGCTGAGAATATGATTATTTTATGGGGGGAGGCATAAATCTCTCATCCACTTCCCTATTTCCAGTGGCCCCACTGCTAACTGTTAGCAGCCTTTGTAAGTCTGAAGCAACAAAAACTGCAAATGCCTCTATGTCTGTCTTTCAACGAACCCCTCCAAAGACTTCCAGAATACCCTGATGTTGTAAGTGCATACCTCTTTTCTTCTATTTTTTTTTCCTCCCTCAGTTCCCATACCACATTTAATTTTGAATCCTTTTGCATCTTCCAGCTGCTAAAATAGGACAGGCAACCAAGCAGCTTGGGAACTCCAGAAGACACGCGGGACATGCAATATGTATAATTATAACACAGTAGGTGGCAGTCTTCCCTTTAAATCCTAAAGCAGTGCCTTAGAGCTGTGCTGCCATACTTGCCATGTTGCAATCAAGACCCAAAACCAAAGCAGCGTTTACCATGGACAATTAAAGACCCCTTAACACTGTATAAGTGTGAACAGTCACTTATTTCCATGGCCATAGGTAATGGTTTACTTGTCTCACAAGACAGCACATAAAGAAAATAAAGACATGCAAACTCCAGTCTGCCAGGTTTGCACTTGAGCTGGGGAAGTCCATTTCTGCCTTCACAGACCCTATGCACATCTAAGCCATTCCTCACTCAAGAGACTGGTGCAACACAGCAAAAATAAAAATATTCCTATGAGAGGTGTCAGGCTCTGGCCCAGGCTTTCCCCCAGCTGATTGTTTCTGCCTTTGAACACTGTTCATGGATGCTGTATGCTGTTGAGCAGCAGCCAGACTCCATGCTACTCCTGGCTGTACCTTACTGCTGAAGTGATCTCTGCGTACGCCTCACCCACCGCAGAGTAATGCTGATACACAGAATTAACGAGCATAAATTGCCTAAACGGTCACCAGTAAAAAGCATTGCTTATTCCTTTTACTTTTCTGCTGCCCCGTCAAGACAAAGCTTGTCACAATCTGTCAGACACAGCTTGCTCCGTAACACACAGACCTAGGTCTGACTTAACACTGAAGGTCGATCCAGAGTGAATGTACTCGCACCATAGCTTCAGGTCCTCACCAGGTACTGATTCCCAACAGAGAACAGTATTTTCAGACTGGGGCCTAAGCACGAAAAAAAGTCCCTATCTGAGTAATATTTCAGCAACGGTCTTTACTCTCAGAAAATTACTCAGGCAAGCAAGGCTTTGCTGGGTGAGCAAAGCTTACTTGGGTGATGAGAGTGGGAAGGAAACGGGCTAAAGATTTACCTCCTCAATAAATGAAGAGTAGGAGGTAAAAAACTGCAGCATCTGTATCACACTAGGATAGTGAAAACTTCTGTTTTAGTATGGTTCAACTTCGGTCTAGCATATGCTGCGTCTAACAGAGTTGAATACTATTTTCCAGAATTTACGCAGTTGTTTGTTTTCATCACTCTGCTCTAGTGCATAGGAATCAGGTACTATACACAAAACATTTGTTTGGGTAGTATAACAATGTGTTCTTGCAAACAAGTTGAATGCGAGGCATGTATTAGCTCAGGTCAATTTAATCCTAAAACATTTTATGTCTCCCCTGCTGTAAACCATGCAAACTCCTTTCATGTGTATTTATGTATGGCTCTTCAAAACACGATGACAAATTTCCCCTTCCCTTCACAAAACATGCACAATCAAGTTCACAATCACCTACTTCCTTTTTAATGCAAACAGTTCTAGTCTGGATTTATCACAGGTCATTAATTTGATCTCTCTCAATTTCTCTTTTTTTTTTTTCTTTTCAAAAATTCAATGAAGGCAACTCCTCATTCTTAGCCCGACCCACCTCCTTCTTCAGTCTTAAACTCCAATAACTGTGATCCTCTATTTACAAACATTAAGAGGGGACTACGCCTAATATTCACTTTCATCTTCAAGTGCCTAGAGATGCTAGCTAGTTGTGTTTCTCATAGATGTTAGTGCCCCATTATTTTTTGGTTCAAGTAGTATGAGTTCAGTTGATAAGGTTGGTTTTGCCATTAAGCAAGAATATACAGTTTTGATGTAGACTAATTGAGAATACATAGAACATCTGTGACCATATGATTCACCTTCCGTGACAGCATTCAGCTATGCTTCAAGCATTTAATTCCTACAACATGAAAAGCAAATGTTGCAAATATACTTTACGGTACTACTATTTTAAAATTCATTTAGCATTCAGACAGAAACCTCATCTGGGCATTCTGCTCCTGAACTAAACTTCCATGATAGGCAGAGATTTTCTTCAGCAAAGAGTGGTGGAGAACTGGGATCAACGTTTTTATGCATAGGAAATTGTCTGGCTTTAAAGCGAGTTAGTATGTATTCGCTTTGCCTTATACCTCATGAGAAGCTACCGTATTAGAAATGGGTTCATCTTAGATAAAATTATACCCCAGACAGTGAAACATCTTGGCAACTGTACTTTTTTTAAGAGTGACAAACCTTCCTGATCTCACCAAAGCTATTAATTTGCTTTCAACCACGTATGGGGCAATTCCATGAAGAAAGGGCTTTGCTGGAGCAGACCCAGATTTTCTCACAATACAGTAGATCAGTCTCATTAAAAAAAAAAAAACAAAACCCAAATACCAAACCAGAAAAAAACAAAACAAAAAAACCACCCCCCCCCAAAAAAAAAAACCCGCCAGAAGTTAACCAGAGCAAGATCATTTTGCTTTTCTGGTCTGAAAACAAATGGCGAAGGAAGCCCTGAACATGATAACAGCTGCATAAATCTTACTCTGAGAGAAATGCCACAGACTCCTCAAAATCTCCATGAGTTCTGTGATTAGAAAAGCCTGACTCTGATGGACTTTCTCACATTGATGCCAAAGGATTTACCCGCCAAGTAAAGATTACTTGCATGAGAATGGCTCACTGGATGACACTTCGATTAAATGAATGCAAACTAAAAGCAGTCACTGAACTAATTTTTGCAAAGACGGTGGGAAAATCACACCTCTAGCTACTATCTTTGAGGTCAGCTTAACAATTAGTAGTGTTGGCTGGATGATACTAAACAAAAGTTAGCAGAATCTGCGTCAAATAGTAAGTCACCGCACGCAGCCCTGTCACAGAAAATGGTTGTGGAGATTTAGCTCTTTGTTATTTACAACACCTGCAAGCCGTGTGCGGCCCTTCGGAAGATCACACATTCACCTTGCAGAGTCAGGACTTACCGTCTTTTACAATTTATCACAGAGCTGAGTAAAGCCTTTACTCTCGCCGTTCTGTTCGTGAAACAATTTTCCGTCTGCAGCAGCGAGAGATCCGCGCTGCACACACGCTGGCACAAACGCGCGTGTTTGCAAACTTCAAACGCGGCAATTAGCTCGGGAGAGGAGCAGGAGAGCAAATTTCCCTCTGAACAAGCGGTCTGGATTAGAAACAGAGCGAGCCATTTGCCTCAGGAAAACCCAGCAGTTTACCGCCTTGCGACTCACCCTGGGAAGAGCCAGGCAGGACGCAGGGGCTGGCGGCGGGCAGACGGGCACCCCCGGGCTGCGGCTGACCGGCCCCCGGGCTCCAGCCCCGCTGCCCCCGCCACCCCCCACCGCACACCGGCCGGAGCCACCCCCGGGAAACGCCCCCCGGGGCAGGCAGGAAGGACGAAGGAAGGAAGGCAGGCAGGGGCGGTGGGACGGCCGAGCCCTGGCGAGAAGCAGGTACTTTCTCCACGCCTGAGGGAGACCCAAACTTTTCGCCGCCCTCCCCGCAGCCGGGGGGTGCGGGCTGCCGCTCATGCGGAGCCGCGGCTCCTCAGGCACCTCGCCCTCAGCGGGGAGCCCTCCCTGCCCGCGCACCTCGGGGACGGGCTGTGCGTACGCGTGTAGGGGGAAATCCCTCCCCTGCTCAGCATCCCTTCCCCGCCTCAGCATCCCTTCCCCTCGGCAGGATCCCTCCCCTCCTCAGCATCAGCGGCAGGAAGGCGCCCCGCTCCCGGCCCCCGCCCGGCCTCCCCGCGGGTCGCCGCGCCGCCAGCCCCCAGCCCCTCTGGGAGGGCTGGCCGGGCAGCAACGCCTTTGTGCCGGCCGGCCCTCTTACTGCCCCTCCGAAAAACTTTTTCTTTTCCGCCGTTCCGCCCGGCTCCCCCGCGGCCGGAGGGAGGAGAGGGGTGCGGGAGCGGCAGGGCGAGGGCGCGGAGCTGGGCGGCCCCGCGATGCTCCCCGCCCGCCGGGCCGCCCCGAGGGGTGCGGGCTCCCCCAGGCTCGGCGCCGGGGCCAGCCCGCCTGCCTGCGCCCAGCGGCCGGGGAGCGGCGGCCGGCAGAGAGGGGCGGGGAGCAGCCCTGCCCCAGAGCCACCCTTCTCCCCGGGGCTGCGGGAGGGCGGTGGGCAGCCCCTCGGCCGGCGCCGGGGCGGAGGGGAGGCGGCCGCTGTCGGCCGGGAGCGGAGCGGCGGCCCCAGCCCACGATCGCGAACAAAGCCCGCGGCAGCGCCGGGTGCTGCGCCGTGGAAGAAGTTTCCTCGGTTCCCGGCCCCTTCCCTCAGAACGCAACCCCGGCCTTGGGGGGGGGGGGGGGTGGGAATCAACAGGAAAAAAAGAAAATCAACCGCAACGCAACTACCCCGCATGGAAGAGCGGAGACCGCGAGGTTACGCCTCGGCACGGAGCGCCCACATCGTTCCTGCAACAAAGACCCCCCCCGACCCAGCCCCGCACGGCGCCCGGCGGCCCCGGGGTGAGCGGGCGGCGGCCCCGGCCCCAGCCCCCCCGGGCGGGCGCGACCCCGGGCCGCCGGCCCGCTGCGAGAGGGCCGGGGCTGGGGAGGCGGAGAGGAGCCCGAGCACCGCGCATGCAAGCCGTGCCAAGGGCTAGGGAGGAAGGCTAAGGCGTTAAACACTTTGGGGGGGGGGGGGGGGAGTGGGAAAGGAAGAAAAAAAGAAAAGAAAGGCGAAGCCATGAGATGCCTGGAAAGTGGCAACAGCAAGCGCAGCGTGTGCGCTTGCAGGCGGCTCTTCTCCTCCCTCGGCGCTGCAAACGGCGTCGAGACGGAAAGCAGCAGCCAGCCTTAAACCACGCAGCATCCTCGCTCCTCCTCAGCCTGTCGGGGCGACCCGGCAGCCTGCCTTCCCGAGCAACCCCAAAACATCAGATAGGGATACGGACGGGGGAGTACTGTACCTTTTCGGTGCATGTATCTAGGCAGCTAGAGGACAGAACTAGCTGATGTAGTGTCCCATTTAGTAATCCATTTAAGGGGATCTCTCTGGGAAACTGGAGCCACTCTCTCCTTTGCAATCCTTTGTCATTACTACATGTGTGCTTCCCGGGGGACGGAATATTTAATAATTCTACTTTCTGAATTGCAAATGCAATTTGTTCATTTCCAATGACGGGCGAAAAGAGGGGAGGGAACAGGGTGAAGAAGGGAAAAAAAAAAAAAAAAAAAAAAGCGTTAGCAACTCCTCTCCAGACCCAAATTCCACTACGGTTCCACTCCAGTAAGTCCCCTTCAGTCGCGCCTCGGGAGGTAAGTCATTTCGGGGGTCTCCTCCTGCTCCCTCTCTACCAAAAGTGCTCCCGGTTGTGACGGCTGCTTCAGGAAAACTCCGAGGCTGCAGGCGCTCGCCGTGCCACGGCAGGAAAGCGCAGTCGCTCCTCGCCCTGGGCTGCCGGGCATTGGACTGTGCGCGGCGAGGACGGGGGAGCCGCTGTCTCCCGCTGTCTCCCTGCCGCTGCCCGCCGCTGCCCTGCCTCCCTCGGCGCCCGCCGCCCGCCGCCCTGCCCCTGGGACGCGGCTCCGCCGGCGGAGGCGGAGACAAAGCCTGGACTGGAGCGCGGCGGGCGGGCGGACGGGCGCGCCCCGCGGCCCCGCCCCTCGCCCCGCCCCCTCGGAGGCTCCGCCTCCGAGGGGGCGGGGCGAGGGGCGGGGCGGGGGCGGCCGAACCCCGGGCGGAGGGGGGCAGCGGCGGGGCTGCGGCGCCGCGTCGCGCTGCGCTCTACCGGCGACACCTCCGCGCCGGCGCTGAGCGTGAGCGGCCGATGTCGAGCGAGGTGCAAGCGGAGGGGACCCCCGGCCGCCGCCCCCTCCTGCAACCACCGCGGTCACTCCGCGCTGCGGAGCCCGAGGCGGCGGCGGCGGGGCCCCCCGCAATGAGGCCGGCGGGCAGAGGGCGCCGGGCCGCGCCGTCCCCTCCAGAGCGCATCACCGGGGGGGGGGGGAGGGAGGGAGCGGGGAGTGGCCGCAGCTGGCGCCTGGCGCAGGTCTGGGCCGTCCGCCTGCCTGCCTTCCCTCCGCCCACATCCCGCTTCGCTGGGCGCTTGTTGCGCTGATCACCGTCTCGGAGCCCATCCAGCCGGGGGCAGGAAGAAGCGGCGCTAACACATGAATCCCCCTCTCCCCGGCCCAGCGCTGAGCCCCCCCCCGCCGGTAATCCCCGCGGCCCGGCCCCCGGTGCGGTGCGGGGGCCGCTCCCCACCCGCCCTACGCGGGGGCGATCCCGACAAAACCAGCCCGAAGTCGGTGGGCTGGAAATCCGCACATTTTCTTCGGCGGCGACATGCAACCCCTCAGGAGTTTCAGTAGTAATTTCCACCCTCTAGATCCCGCCGGAGTCACGCTGCGAGGAGAGCCTCCAGTTATTTCGGCGCGAAGGTATCCAGTTTCCGGAGGAATCGTTTAAATGTGCGATTGCTTTAACGTGATTTATACTCCTTTTTCAAACCAGATACGTGAAAGGACAGACTGCAACTAGGGGATTTGCTGTCAGGCCACGAAGTGTGGCATTAAAATTAAAATAATTACTTGTTTATGACAGCTGTTTTGCTGCCTTTTATTTTCAGATAATGAAAGGACTCTGAGAAATTGGTTTTGGTTCGGTATTTGATTTGGGATCTAAAATTACACACATATTCATTTAATTTCTAGTTGTTAGATTACAAGGGAAAACATTCATCTGTATCAAGGAAAAGTTTCTTCTTTCCTTTTAGACAGTTTAAACTGAATGTATACTTAGGGTAATTTTCTAACCAAAGGAACTGAGACTTAATATGTATTTTCTTCCTTTCCCTGAAAATCTAAAACAGAAGTGAGTTCTGCACCAAACAGAATAATTACTGGGGACAGATAAATTCTAGTGAAACAAACTTACCCTAGATCTGAAAGCAATTAGAGAAACTGAACTGGTACAAATAATTTCTGGGTACCCAAGCGTGTGTCAGGGGGGTAAACCAGATGAATGTACCTTGATTTGCCAAGACTCCTAACCCCATTTCCACAAAGAGGCCCCCTATCATCTCATGGTACTTCTTCCTCTGTCAGGAAATGAGAACAGAGACTGAATGCAGTCAGGATTTGCGGGAAATACCCATTCAACAATACCAAAGGCTGACATTCAATCATTACATTATGCTCAATCACTACATACGTTCTGAGGTGTTCAAAACTTCCACTGACTTTGTTGTGGGTTTGAACTGTAAGCAGATCTAGATTGGGCCCTTACTGTGTGCTTCAGATACTTCACAACCATTTCCGCAATACCGAATGGTTTATTTTACACTTGCATTTCTTCATTAATCAAAAAAGGCTCCTTGACAGAGAACATTCCCCCCCCTCCCCCCAATATTTAGGGTTTTGAAAAATAAAGAGCAGATTTTTATATTATGAAAGTTCTGCAAGAAGTAGAAAGCACTAAAAAAATCACATTTTCCAGACACTGGTGCTAGTTAAGGCACCAGTTGCTAGAATTTTTATGTTCAGGTTCTTTTACAAAAGTGTTTTCCATTCATCAACTTTCTTTCCCTGTTTTTAATTTCCAAGCCTGCACTGCCTAATTTCTTCACTTAAATCACACATTTTAGCCCTTTTTCATTTAGCCTTCTGCAAAAATGAAAGTCCATTCTTCTGCCCTTCACTCCCTTACTGCTCCTTCTGCTCTCAACTTACTGGAATCGATCTGCAAAGTTAAATGTGTCTTTATGGCTTAAAAAACCACCCTCTTTTACCTGGCTCCCTGTTCCCTTGCTCTCTCTGTACCCAATCCAGTAAACTATTCTCCTCATCTTTTCTCTCCCACCAAGTTTTTTAGGCTATTTTCGTGGAACTTTAATACCAATCTCAATTCTCCATGCTGTCAGATTTTCTGAAAACAGATACACAATCTGATTTGTTTTGCCTAGACTAGTTAGCAGCTGTGGGCTACTCACACTGGCTTGGGGAAGGGAATTACTACCCTTATTGACGGGAAAAGACATATTTTCACTGGCTGCTTTTTGGCCGCTGCAGAGGTAGGGTGCAGTGGGTTTTCCAGTCAGGAATTCTTGAAGAGGTCTCCATGGAGCTGTGCATTTTAAAAGCCTTATCTGAACAATTCACACAAGCTACAGAGAAGTTCTCTGACTCTCTCCAACCCCTCTTCAGAGGAGGTCTCTACCAAAGACTTGACTTGAGTTCATATGAAAATCTCACCTCTACCCCTCCTTCCTAATTACATACAAAATACATTGACTTGAGGTTTTGTGGGACACCTGACCTGTATGGGAGAAGGGCACTTGCGTCTCCTTCACTGGCAACAGCTGACTCTTTCAGTTGGGATGTGTGAAGTGCAATGCCAATTGGTGTGCTGCACACTGTATGCGTATATATTTCCTACTCTACCAAATTCCCGGAGCTATGTGACTGTAGGAACGGTATCCCATTAGATACAGCTCTGAGGAGCTGGGATACTGCAGGGGTGCAATGGCACCTTGTCGTTGAGCATATCCCCACTCATTATCTTCCCATGTCAGGATAACCTGTGCAATGTTCCCCAGTTTCTGTATCAATTGTTATTGTTAGATTCAGTTCAATTAATTCTTGCCCCTATTTCAAAGGTTCAAAGTGCAGCAGAGTTTTATGCCGACAAGAAACAACACACAAGAGTGGCAGAGCTGAGGATTTTGACAGCAGTCAAAAACACTAGGTGGTTTTGCCCCAAGGAAGGCACAAGATGGTTTTGATGTCCAGGAGACACTTGAAGCCTGTAATCTTAGGAAGGGTTGTGACTTCTTTTTCACCTCTCCCTTTCTGGCATCAGAGGAGATGCCTTTACCTGTGGGGATATATCTCACGACAAATAAAACCAAAATGTTGAGTGCAGGTTCGTCTTAATGTAAAGAAGTGTTAACTTCTTTAATCTTACAGCAATAGTGAAAGCTCATCAAACTGTAAATATGATTTTTGTCAAGACAACATTGTTGAATGTCTGGCAAAGTAATTACTCCTACACAGAGAAGAATAGGATCTTTCTCTGAATCAGAGGAATTCACCAAACTCAGCTGTACTCTGAAAATGTGGTTGAAAGTTGGCAGGTTTTTAATCAGCACATAGCTGTTCTTGGGCACACTGCAGCTAAAGGAAAGACGACTTGTAAAAACCAACACAGACCCAGTTCTCAGTCTCTTAACGTAAAAAAGGCAACGGGTCTTCTGCCCAATTAACTCCTGCAGAGTCAGGCTCATAGTTTAAAATTATGAGCGCTAGACATTTTGCAGACCGCTGTAAACATGTAAAATGAGATTAGATTAAGAACAGGTAGCCCATGAGTTTCCTCCGTGAATGTGATTTTTAATGGTTGGTGAATCCTTGCAAAATTCCTTCTGCAACTAAGGACCTTACTAGAAGTGCCGTGTTTTTAGGTTACTGGATAGCATGTATAGATTTGCTTTCCTCAATCACTTTGTTCACGCATCTTCCAAGTGGATACCCAGATGACCATAGGCTGACCTGGGGTGTGCTCAGTAGGGGCACCCAAAGTCTTCAAAATTCACAAGGTAGTTTGAAACATTCACTAGAAATACCAGGGACTCCACTGAAGGATTTGCCTCTGCCTGGGCACCCAAAGGGAGTCTCTGTGTCAATTCCGTGCAGGTTGGCCTTTACAACTATGGAGAATTTTGGAAGGCAAACAAGGCTGTGGAGCAGATGTTTTATGCAGGAGGCTGCCCTGGTCAGCCCCTGCTGTACTGTGCCAGAAGAATCAGCAGAAATTAATGTTGTGCTGTGAGCAACATTCACATGTCACTGTGTCGTCTAGTTCCCAGAAGAGGAGAGTGTTACATGATGGTGAAATAAGCAGAGAGTACTGTGGATAGTGGCTGGACCATATGGTGAAGGGAGTGGTTCCCTGTTAAAAAAACCAAAACAACAGAGCATGGAAGATCAATATGGGAAAGTGATGTAGAATTTAATAGTTGTTTAAACCAACAGAAATTTTCAGAGATTCGTTATCAAATTACTCTAAACACACATGGGCCAGATCCTCCTCTGGTGTAAATTAACTTCATCTTATTAATGTTAGTGCATCCATATCGATTTCATCTGCTAATGATCTGCTTTGTCAAATTTCACCAGGAAGGGAGCGTATGGTAATTTTTAACTAGCTTACAGAGCTCCACAACAGGAATATAACTGATCTGTTGTATTCCATAAGCAGTTGCTTAAGTCACTAGAAAAATTATTTGCTATTGAACTGTATCGGATTTTCCATAAAGGGAAGCTTACTTTCTTTGCACATTGGATGTTGATGATCTCATATTAGACTCCTCTAGTTAGAGTTTCTGAGAGGAAAATTAATCAGGCACTGTAGAGAGAGCATGTGAAGAGAGTTTTCAGCGTTTCCTTCCCATCAGTTTTATTATGGCAGAAGACAGTATGCTCCTCAGTTACTTCATGGTGATTTAGTTTCAAGTATTGCGCTCTACATTTTTATTTCAGTATTTCAGAAGTCTGCCCCTGCCCAGCTTTCCCAGCATTGTGCTTAGATGTTGCATCCTTTTTGAGTACAGTGAGAAACTGAACAGAACAAAATATGTCTCCCAGCTGCTGTTTCTCTTTATATGATTAAGGTTTGACACTAACTACTGAGTTGTTTGGACAGCAAGCGAAGAGGTGTACAGGGACTCTCTGAAAACATGCAAAATATATTTTGATTGGAAAGTTAAGTCAAATTCATGAGTTTTCTTGGGGTAAATCCTCTGTTCTCTTCAGGACTCTAAAATCAGGGGCTTGATCAAGAGCTTAAGGCAGATAGTGAGAAAACAGATTTATTTTGCCTTTGCCTGTGTTCGTGCAGTGGGTAAATATGGTTCAACATGAACCATTGCAGTGACTCCCAAAAAAACAATGAACATTTCAGATCTAGATGGGGGAACTAAGTGTAAAATTATCATAATTGAAAAGGCAGCACTGAAAGAAGTCAATACTATAATAAAAATGTTTTAAGTACAATTACAGCATCAAACTGAGAGGAAACCCAATTTTAAATAATAAGAAGTGGTTAGTTTAATAGGTCAAAATCATTGCTTTCAGTGTCCCTTCAGCTGAACTGAGCCCTTAGGAATACTCAGTAAGTGGGATTGCCAGGCAATACAATATTACCAAAGAGAAACCTTTAATGGTTTCAGTATCTGAAAGAAAGAGGCTTTATTCCATCCTCCTCCCCAACACACACACTTTAATTCATAACATTAAATCTCATCCAGCTGACTACTTTTTTTTTTTTTAAACCCTCAAATTGATGGCAGTGGGAAGTAAAAAAGGGTCTGCAACTGACAGACAAAAAAAAAAAAAGAGGAAGGAGAACAACAGAGGGGGAAAAAAGCAGCCAGGACAAAATGGAAGAGATGAGGAGAAGGCTCCAGCTGAGAAAATTTGTGAAGCAGAGTGTGCAGTGGGGGAGAGGGAGGTAAACCAGAGAGAAGGGATGGGGGGAAGGAGAAAGGAAGAAAGAGGACCAAAGAGAGACGAAAGCAAATTGTCTCTATGTGAAGCAAAAGGTTAGTGAGATACACTAAAGCAAGGCAGGAAAAGTGGGATTGGTTAAACCTTGACAAATGAGCAGCTGATGGAAAATTATCTTTTAGTCAGGTTTTATCCTTCGATCCTGTGAGATTACTGAATTAAAACAACAAGAAATGAGGGGCTGAGTTTCTCTATGTTTACACTTGCTTTTAAACAATATGAATATTTTTACATACTAGAGGAGAAATTAATGTCAAACACATTATGGCCTGCTAAGATACAGAAGAGTCACTGAAAATGTGTTGAAAGACATGACAAAGTATTTGGGAAGAAAAGAGCGTGTCCTGCTTTTGGCAAAGCAGTTTTCATCAGTGTCAGTCACCTCCCCACACAGCCTGATGAGCTATTTGGACCTAATTCTGTGTGGAAAAAGTGACACAGGATAGCTGGGAAATAACAGTGCTCCGGGACACAGGTCAGATGGTGGATCAGTCTAAAAAGGCACCAGGGTGACCAGCGGCCATCATCCCCAGGTGGGCTGGCTGGAGTTTGGCTCCTCTTGGCTCACACCTGTGAGCAAGGCGAAAACAGGAGGTGAGTGGAAACACATCTCTCTCATGCTCCCCGTGCACCTGCCCTCACCACCCGTGCGTTAATATCCTTGGTGTCCCACTGGGAAGAGCAGAAAATGGTTCTTCTCCAAGGGAGGACGTGGGATGAGCCATCAGCTTGTAGCACGGTGTGGCTTTTACGAGATGTGGTGGGGAATTGGCAGTGGGGAGTTGATGGGGTCTTTTCAGTGATTTCTGAGTGTGCTTAACTAGCAAAGATGTTATTCAGGAAGAAGAGCTGAAATGGGTATTTTCCTTTGTCTGCTTGCCCGTAATCCTTTTCCTAAGAGGAAAACTGACAGGGTGGTGTTTCTAGCACTTGTTCAATTAACTGTTGTAGAAAGGGCTCTCTTTTGGTTTCCCCTGTATTACATTCGGCCAGGAAAAGTAATAAGAATGCCGGAGATGCATATTCAGTAGTCTAGATTTTTCCAGATTACTATCTGTACTCTGCCAGTGGTACTTGTATTTAAAAAGATTTTACTTCACAAGAAGTTGCACTGAAGCTAGTACAGGTAGCTGTGGAGTTAGATGTTTCTTACTGTGTACAGAGGTGATAGCTTCTGGCCCATCTGAGGATAATGGTAACAGCATTACTGCCATATACAACCCCTCCCTCCCTCTGGGCTGGTTGTAGTCTGGAGTTTCCTGGTGATTATTAGAGCTGAGAAGCATTCGCTAATGAAGCCTGCACTATTACCAGGGAATGAGGGAAGGGGAGCCGAGACTTCCCGTGTTTGCTCATTCCTGGCAATCATTAACCAGCCCGTGCTCCCGGGTGTGACTGTCCCAGGTAAATCACAGCCTAGACATTCCAGCCCTACCTAAGTGAGTTTCAGTCACTTTGCTGCGCCTGATACTATCGCAGCAAAATTGAGAGGAAGTGAGTGAAAGCTGTTTGGAAGATTTGTCACTGATCCAACAGAAAGGGCAAGAGACCATGCAGAAACTGACTGCCAGGAGAAGCCTGTTTGCCTCATTGTGAAAGAAAGGTGTCCATTGCTTGGAGACACATACTTGATTTCTGAGTCAAACCATTGTCCTTTCCTTAAACCATCATACCAAACACAGTGTATTAGCTTGTACTTACCACTGCATGTGCGGAAGTTTAGTAGATAAAGAAGGATACCTCATAGGTGCAGAAATGGCAAGACTACGTATAAAGAAGAAGAAATGTGGAGGAAAACATCAACTTGCATGAAATAAACCACAGGCGTCCTCATTTATGTGCCATCAGTGATGAAACTCCCACTAGCTGAAAAATAAATTCATGTATTATTGCCAAGGCTATCATTTATAGCAATATTCTTGGTGACTAACTCTTTATTTGGGCTGTCCTGAAGACAACATTATTTCTCACTTTTGGCAGGGATTTCCTGTGGATGTTGCTTGGATTGTACATTCAGCCCTGTGTGGAATATGCATTAGTGTTCACAGAAAATCAGCAGAAAACATATGTGCATTTTAATATCTACTTACATCCTACGTCAAAGACACAAATAAAACTTGATTTAAGAGTATTAAGTTTTTGCTTGGGCCTGTATCCTATTGAAATCTTTAATTTGGGTGTTCAGTGGAATAAAAAACAAAGTAGATTTATAAATCAGCTGTGTTTGATGTGGGCTAAAGTGCTTGCAGTAAAGAAGTGGCCTTACAGAAGTCTTTGGGAGTTTTGTCACTGTCTTTCCTGGGGCCAGAACATCACCTGAGATGCAAAATCCGTAACATTAACCAGTTTGTAAGCATGCATCTGAACTCCATGAAAACAGAAAATTCAGATGACCATAACTGTAAAATTAAATAAATAAAATAAAATAAAACAGGCATTAAACTGGAAAGTCTCATTCATTTTTGGTCTCACTGGAGTCAATGGCAAAACTGTAGCTAACCTCAGTGTGGTGAGACACTGATTTTCAAGTCTAAATCCAGATTTTGGCATGGTCTTTGTGTATGTCAGATAGGACATATACAAATCACCTTTACCCACCGTGTAATTCATACTAATGAAATTAATATTGCATTCCTGCCTCTTGGGAACTGGTTTCACAGTGATTTTACCTGTACTATTTGCTCTCAAAGCAGTGTCTGACGCAACAGATAGATGGTTTGTTTGGGTTTTTCTTGGTTTTGTTTTTGTTTTTAATGCCACTTGTTAGGGTTTTTTTTTTTGTTTTGCCCTGCCCAGAATTTAAAAATAGGCAAGACTACTGCAAAAGATTTCTTCTTGGTTATCCTTAAATTTTCCAGCAGAGTTATAAAACCTTGTAAGTAGGGGGCTTATAATGAAAACTCTACGCTGACCTTAATGATGGTGGCAGATTATAATATGCAGGTTGCTAAAATGTCTAGTTAATGAATGTCAGTAGGATTAGAAAATGATGAGGGCACTTTTTGAGGTCTCCATGCTATGATAGATTTATATCACTAATAACAATGAAAGGTGCACAGGAATCTATGGGCACTGCCTCTTGCCTGCAGAAATCGGCACCATCTCTTATTAATTAAATTGAATACAGAACAATATAAATCTCCCAGTGCTTATTCCACTCATTTCATACATACTAATGAGGATGAGCTTCTGAAGTTGGGATCATTTATTCAGCGGTGGGAAAAATAACACCAGGATTCAGACCCCCTGCTGACTTTGCACACTGTTGTGCTAGATTTATATTGGCCTACTAATAAGTAACTGAATACATTAAACAAGGCGCTCGTCACCGCAAGGGTTACAAGGGACGCCTTGTTTTTCTTCCTTGTGTATTCTTTGGTGAGGAGATTAGGGGAGATGGGCCCATTATGTAAGTTTCTCCTCTTCGTATTTCATCCACCAGTTCAAAGCCCTCTTTTCCAAACAGAAACTATGCCAAAGCTCTCATCAATCATTAAAAGTCCCAGCAGTTACAAACTCACTGATTCTGATGTGAAGTGCAACAGTCCTGCCTTTTTTTCACATAAGTGAATCACACTATGCTTAGCAGTTCAAACTCTACATTGCACAGTATGCATGATTAGTGAAGAGGGAAAATACAGGGCATTCAGCAGCCAAAGAAATGTCCCTTTAGAGCTCCTCTTTGGGAGAAAATACAATGGAACAAGCAAGCTGGATATTCCAGTGCTGCATATGTGGCTGCAAAAAAAACGGGGAGCCCTGTAGATCTGCATTTAATTTTGAACTGACAGACTCAACTTCTCAGCCTTCTAGATTTAGGATGAGAAAACAGTATGCACTGTGCAGCCAGACAAATGGCTGGTGTTACAAACCTAAAATACAACACTATTACCACACTCTATAGTGAATGCCCTGTGCCCACATGTGTGACTTTGGTAGGGGAGCACTGAAAACAGTACTGTATGGCAACTGGCAATAAATGAGTACTTTTAAAAATCTGCGACGGCTGTTTTTTCTCTATTCACCAGTTGTTAAAAACCAGGCAAAATGTATCAGCTATTTATATCAGGAGACTGATCTCTTCTACAGATGAGTTTACAATGTGACATGGGAAACTCAGCCTTATTAGCTCAGCTTGTGTAACTGCACAGGTAATTAAGTAAGGGTGGCTACCTCTTTGAAAAGCCCCAGCTACACTATTTGGTGGTACACAAGAGTGGGAGGTGCTTTTAGTGTGTTTTGCAAGCAAACCGGTGGAAAGAAGACAACAATTTCTGAAGAACAGGTAACGTATTGGATGTGGATTTGTACAAGCGGGGCTCCTATGTAACCATTGTCTCCAAACTGGCTGAACAATTCACTTTTTTTTGGAGATGTGCTCATTTTGGCTGGGATAGAGTCAATTTTGTTTATAGTAGCTAGCATGGAGCTATGTTTTGGATTTGTGCTGAAAACAGTGTTGGTAACACAGGGATGTTTCCATTATTGCTGAGCAGTGCTTACACACAGTCAAGGCCTTTTCTGCTCCTCACCCCACCCCACCAGTGAGCAGGCTGGGGGTGCACAAGAAGTTAGGAGGGGACACAGCTGGGACAGCTGACCCCAACTGACCAAAGGGATGTTCCACACCATATGACATCATGCTCAGCATAGAAAGCTGGGTGAAGAAGAAGGAAGGTGGGGACGTTTGGAGTGATGGCATTTGTCTTCCCAAGTAATGGTTAATGCATGATGGAGCCCTGCTTTCCTGGGGATGGCTGAACACCTGCCTGCCGATGGGAAGCAGTGAATGAATTCCTTGTTTTGCTTCGGTTGTGTGTGTGTGCCTTTGCTTTCCCTATTAAATTGTCTTTATCTCAACCCACAAGTTTTCTCACTTTTACTCTTCTGATTCTCTCCCCCTTCCCAGTGTGGGCGGAGTGAGCGAGCGGCTGTGTGGTGCTTGGTTGCCAACTGGGGTTAAACCATGACAGGTGAGTTGAAGAGAGGGTTCCAGTGCACAACTAATTGCCCTCAAGTTATGTGACTGGAAGATCAGGACTAAATGAATTCAGTGGTGAATGAGGAAATAAAAAAAAATAGTGGAGATTAAATACAGTCTCTTCTATTCCTTATTTGTACTGTATGTGGCGATATATAGGTGAAGCTTTGTAAGAGATTTTATTATACATTACATTTGACTTTGCACTGTGCATAACAACCTTTGAAAAAAATTTAAAAATAAAAAATTTTCTGTAATCTTTGCATGGCTTTTTTTTTTGTTGTTGTTGTTGTTACTGAAGCTTCTGTATCCAGTGTTAGAAAAGCAAGGCTATAAATTGTCCAGAGGTAATGAGAACAGGTGGAGATTCTCCTTTGTATATCATAAAGGAGATCTCAGTAAATTTACTTTCCATTTTTCCATGCTTCCTGCTTGCTGTGTTTCCTTCCACCTGACAGCTCTTATTGGTGACCCATTTTGTGAACAGAGCTACTCTTTCCTTTGAAGTTGTAATTTGTCTTGGAAGAACTGCCTAGGAAACAGTCTTTTATTGTTAGACATTGAAGCAGGATGGGGACTGTTAGTCATGTCTGAGCATGTGGGTAAATCACAAATAGTATATTTTACCTTAGGAACTCAGTTTTACATTATATCTTTTTCCTGGAGAGGTGATGCTCTTGCACACATGTTCTTGTTTATGGAACTTAATATTCTGACAACACTAAATACTATTTATTTATAACATATAGCATGTCAAACATTAGTGTGTGTAAATAGTAACTACGAAGTAAAACAGCATTTGGAAGCATTAGGTGAAATAGAGACAACAGCCAAAATCATTTTGCTATGCTGATAGGAGAAAGATGTAGAGTTTTTTATATAGAGCAGATCTTATCTCACTGAACTTACCTCCCTTATCTCACTGCTTTTTTTTTGCTTTTTTTTTTTTTTTTTTATTGCTACCTCTTAAAATCACAGGTTTTATGTGTGTTTAACTATATAGAGGAGGCACTTGGTAATAAATGACTTTTCAGAACCATGACCTCTTTGTTCTGGCTCCAGTGGCTGTAGGACAAAGTTTTTATAATGCATCAGTTACATGCCCAAGAGAAAAGAAATAAAAGAAACTCAGGAAGTCTCTGTTACTTAAAGTATGTGTACTGAATATGGAAATAGAACCTTATCATCTTTTAGTTCACCAATCCTTTCTTTGCAATCTTAAGAGTCAGTTGCCCTATGTGTTTACTGGAAGTATCTCTGAGTGCATCCCCAAAGTATGGGGCAGAAGGAAAGCAGTCAGCTGTATGGATGAGGCGGAGATGAAAGTTGCTATGGTGAATCTGTAAGAAGTGGTAGGAGCCTGAAGATCTCCTCTGGACGATATCCAACCCTAGGATGCAAATTTTCCTGGCTGCAGTTTACAGCTTTGAAAGTCTAAAATTATGGCAGATACTTAGTACTTTAAGCTACTTCCTACTCAAATATCTGATTCCTAGACTTTTGGACCACATCTAAAATTACACCATTGCATGCTGAAGATAATAATCCATTCTCCGTTAAAAGAAGGTCCATTAAAACTACATATGTTATCATTAATCACTTATACTTGCAAGTCTTCTACATCTGTGCACTATTTACCTTTTGCATTACAAGTGCAATGAGAAAAATGATGTGTAGGGATTTGCTCAGCAAAATATCCTACATAAATGGCACATAATATACATAAGGCAGTCAGGTGGAATCAGATCCAGAAAGGGATGTAACCATATCCACGCTGTGACCTGTATCTGTGACTCTACTTCTAAAGCAAAGGACTTAACTAGTTGCAATGATACTGACTATTGCCAGTTACATCTACATTGTTGGAGCTGGGATTTAATTCACAGTGTTTCCCTGGACAAACAAATCACACAAGAGAGGGATCATACCTAAACAGGTAAACTTATAAATGCTGGAATTCTGTGTTTTAGATCAGGACCACTGTAAAAGAAAGAATGAGCAGCAAAGCTGGACCCAGATCCAATGCATATTTCCATAAATTATAAACCTATCCAGATAAACAGCTTAGAACAGTTTCTGCAACTCAAATATGCAGATCTGGTTTTATATGGATTTGAATCCATTAAAGTCCGTGGCATTATTCCTGATTTCACCTCTAGTAATATATATTATATTACTAGTATCTCATATTGGGTAAATGCTGAGTTCTCTCTGCCTCCTTCTATTTTAGGTATATGCATATATTAAACAACATCCAGGAGATGTTGTCTTATCTGTGTCTGATAGAAATTCTTAATGCATTACAGTGTGACTGAATTCACCTGTTTATTCAAGCAGTGCACAAATGTCACTTTACTGGTTTAGGTCTCCTCCCTTGGCAGCTGTTTTCTGCCCTTGCAAAACTCATACACCTCCTGGAAGGATGAGATAGGCAGCTCCTCTCCTGGCCCTCATCTTTTTTCTCCTTTTATTAGGAAGCAGTAAGGGAAGAACGTGCCTATGGGTGTGATCAATAGGCCTCGTGGGAGGTGAGGTGTTTAAGCTCCATGACATGTGTCGTTTCAAGCAGCCCTAGGAGCTGGTATGATGGGGCTGTTCCTAACACAGGTCATTTGGGTATGACCACAAGGTAAGCAGGCTGGACCGACCTCCAGAAAATAATTTCTAACTGCAGCTAGTAGCAAAACACTGTCAAAGTTTCAGAGGATTTAGCAGCATTTCTGTAGGAAACTTTTAAAGGGTCTTGTTAAATCAAACAGTCCCATCTAGCTCCAGAGACATTCATATCCCAGTTCTGCAATGTTTGGTTACACTTTATTGTCTGATGTAGAGCCTTAGATCTTTGATTAATATGCAATTCAGTGTTCACTGAGACAATGGCAGGATCTACTCAGCATTTTGGCAGCTTGTGAAACTCAGATAAACTCTAACCTTTGCCAAATACAAAGGATGATAAAAACAGAAGTTGCTCTTTCCAGCTGAATTAAAATAAACTGCCAATGACTTTGTAGTGCTCATCTTTTTTGCTGCTTTACTGTGGTAACCTTCAGCTGGCATTGCACAGTGCCTAAAAAATACCCACTGCAGAATTAATAAATAGAGCTGCAACAGCAAGCGGGAAGTCAGAGATGTGAGTCTGCCCTCAACCACTTTTCATCCATTAGATTCAAAGAGAAACATATGTTGCTAGATTTCTCTAGGCTGTCCCTGGATATAGGTAAAGGAGTCCAATGCTACAGCAATCTACCTTAAAATGCCTTTGAGTTCAGTGAGGCAGGATTTCACTAAGGCTGTTAATTGGGAGCAGATAGAGATTGCATCATGAAGATTTTTTCATGTACATATCTCAGGGCTGAGGTGTTGAAAAAGCCGAGTACAAAAACCTGTTTTCCTGTAAAATTATTTGAAAATTAAGAGATCGTTGTTTTCTGCAAAGAAGATAATGTAAGGTTATTCTTTACATGCGAGTCAGTAGACAGTACAGAGGCAGAAAAAAAACCCAAAGCAAAACCAAAGACCTAAAATATGGTTGAGGGGCTTTGTTTTGCATCTTATGAAAACCTGTGTGTGTGATTTGAGAGTTTATGACTGTATCTCAGGGCTGAGATCTAGTCCTGTGTAAATCAGGACAGCATATTTAAGATTACTTTCCTCTCATTTTACCAGACGTGGGGAAAAAAAAAGAAATTCCCATGATGTCCTATATTTAGTCACTCACAAAGTCACAACAGTTCTACATTTCTGCTGCTTAATGCAAGGTCTGTTTTGTCTCTGAAATATTTTCAGGGAGAATAGGTGTGAAAGGCCCTGGTGTGCCGCTTTAAATAGTGTTTTATCTGACTTAAACAATTCAAGTGGTAGGGTTTTGCCAGCCTGACACATCCAGATTGAAATGTACTAAAGAGAGAATCACACAAACAGCTCCCCTAGCAGATCGAAGGGGGTGATAAACCAGGTGAGCTGCAGAAAGCTGACCTCAGAGAGCCAGGGTGGGCACTGGATGATGGAGTTTTTAAAAGACCAAGTGATTAACCACAGTCATATGCGACTGTGCATCCAAAGGTTAACACAATGTGGGTTATAGCCTGGGTAAGCAGACCAGGAGGCTGAGTGGTGAAAAGATGCTCTGCTTCAAGTTGAGTGGAGTCTCCTTTCATTGGGGGAATTTTTAGTAGCAATATGTTGGCATCGATGTAGTTACAGCTGCAGGTTCATCCATCTGGTAGTGCGGGCACTGGTCTGCTGAACGGCTCGGGCAAGGCTTGGGTTAGTCCTCTCCTCTGAGAAGACTCAGAGATTGGGGGTCCCAGGAGGGTGCTGCTGCCACCGCGTTACTGGGCGTGCGAGGCTGAGTAACTCCCAGCCTTACTTGTGACGCTATTCCACTTCATGTGACATATCTGAAGAGCCATTGCACCGAGACAGCAGTGAAGCTGACAAGATATGAATGAGGAGATTGATCATCCTGGAATAAACTTTGGCACGTTGATAGAGGCAGGGTGCTGCAAGAGATGTCAGCTGAAATCCCCATCAGGGACGAGGGAGCTGATCTCGGGTGAGCACACATATCACTATCCCATGAGATAAAAGGGGCATAGGTAACATTGATATCTCTTCCCTGGTTTTCTGAAGCCTACTTTGAAGATTACTTTCTCTATTTTTTTAAATTCAAAATTATTTAGCAAGTACGTAACTAGTTTCAGGACCACTAAGCCAGGGTTATGGCTTAAATAAATGGTCTTGTAACTGTTTTCAAAAGAAAAAATATATCCGGACATAGTTCCATTGTTGTCTAATTCCTGTTAAGTGAGCACACCAGAATTCATGCTTCATGGAAACCATTTTAGACGTAT
The DNA here is from genome assembly GCF_030463565.1 of Pelecanus crispus. Classification (NCBI taxonomy): domain Eukaryota; kingdom Metazoa; phylum Chordata; class Aves; order Pelecaniformes; family Pelecanidae; genus Pelecanus; species Pelecanus crispus. The sequence goes on along the minus strand of NC_134676.1, from coordinate 69,085,132 downwards.
AGCTTATACTGAGTTATTTCACTACAGGGATATGAAGTCAAATGGAGGCATTTATGGAAAAATATTTTAAGATTGTTTTTACTCATAGGATGTGTATTAAGTAGCTATTGCACCCCTAGTGATCTTAAAGAAGTACCGTCAGGAAGCAGAGGGGGAAGTTCACGTAATGTGTCCATGATCAGAGGAGATGATACTGGTTAAATCACTGGCTATTTAATTCTGTTCACCTTTCTGCTGTTGATTTGCTGCTTTAATTTCCTACATTTGATTTCTCTAGTGATTTTAAATTAGCTCCTCTTTAATTTAAAAAAAAAAAAAAGGCTAGATTGTCAAGCTTTCAAGTGAGTTTGCTGACCAGAAGAATCTCTTAAGAGGCTCACAGTAAATCCAGTGGAACAGTGCATTTTGTTTAAGTGCTTATTGTTAGAGGTTGGAGTGCACAGTAGACTTGAAAAGAGTTTGGAAGACTGATTCAAGTAGGAGCATTATTTTTTACATGAGTGCATCAAGACAGACCATAAAGGGTTATAACAAAAAATTGCAACCATGGGAAACAATCGATTCACATTCTCATCTCTTTTTAATTAACTTGTCTTCTTTTTAGTCTTTGTCATTTACACATAGTTAGTAAGGTGTACCTTGGGTCCTGCTGCTTTGACAATAGAACAAGGAATTCATTTATAGCCGTGATTCTGCCTATACAATAATTATATCACTGAAACAGGAAAAAAAAATCTATGAAGTCTTGAACAAGGAAAATAATTAATCCAGAATAAATAAGAAGATATGGTGGATTGACTGACATGAATGCATTCCACATCCACTGAATATCTTTTCCCTTTCTCTTGGTTTACAGTGCCTGAAGTTAGTCACTGAGCGCCAGCTTTTCAGCTTCTTCCTTAAGAAATCTTTATGATAAAGCTGTGAAGTCTCCAGTATAAAGCTTTACTCACAGAACTAGCAGAAATCCTCGCATCCAACATGACACAGTTTCACTGATGCTGGCGATTTCTGGCACAAACCCATGTACCTGAGAGACCGTAACTCTGCACAGCACAGCACAGCACAGCGTATTATTGCTGGGGTCATTGGAGGAGCTCAAGCTGTTGCTCTGGTGATTTAAATGATGGGGTTGCTAGCAGGACAGGCTCAACATGTCCACACAGGCAAGTATTTTCTTCCCCCTCCTCAGTCCACTGGCTCTCTTGACTATTTTTTTACACCTACCCAGTGGTACTGCAAAGCCTGCCTTCTCCTTCAGGCTTGTGGGAGTGATAGATGTGAGCAGCGCTAGCTGCTACAGACAGTAGCAGCTAAAGAGAGAACCACATCAAAACTGACACTACAGCCAATGGTTTTTACACCAATGCCTTCAAGCTGTGCTTTCTGTCTCCCCAGTGGAGCTTCTCATAGATGACTGCTGCTAGTGAGTTGTTTTTCCCCCATCACCACTGCTTTTCCTGCACTTTGAACAACCATCATCTCCTCCTTTTCTCCCTCTTTTCCCTCTTATTCCCACTCCTTTGCTTTCTCTTTCTTGGGCTCACCTCCTCTCTCTCTCTAGTGCTTTGTGGTGACTAAAGGGGATAAATGTGTAGCCATACCAGCAGGTAGGGTATGTACATCTCTGGCTGCACAAATACACAATCTTCCATTGCAGGACCCCTTATCTACCTTTCTCTGATGGTCTGTTGTTGCTGCTTCTAGTCTTAAGCCTGGCAGTAACCACAGGGGTTAAATGAAAGGCATTCTGTTTAATACAAAAGGCATTAAATATTTCCCTATTAGTACGGCACCTAGCTCAGTGGAGCCCTACACGTGATGGGAAACACCAAAGCACTTGGTGACTGATGCTATATATTCATGTATATATTTATATAGTGACTATTACGGAATTAAAAGATTGTTGCCTTTTATCTAGATACATACACTGATTGATGCTTCAGATTATGAACCTTTACTACATGACAAAATGTGCAGAGCTTAAAGACTGCAAAATGTGTGGATTTGTAAATCAAAGGAAATAAAAATAAATTAATGTCAACAGGTTCACAATCCTTCTGCTTTCTGAATAAAGCAATACAGGATAATACACCTGTCTCTATTTCAGTTTTTAACTGAATTATTTTTCACCATTTTTATCTGACATAATTCCCCGCTTTGCAGCATTTGGTTCATCCAGTGAGTCAGTCAGTAAACCACGAATGATTCAGTGGGACAGACCCTCATCCAAAAAAATGGGCTACATTTGCCACGGTGCCCCATCCTTTCTTGCTATCCAATGTAGATATATAACATACTGTATGTGTCTTCTAATAGATACTTTGTGCAATCTAAAACAATTTTCAAAAGCCAATTTGTGTGTTGTGAAGTGGTACTGTTATAACAGTGGTGATAATGATAAAGCTTGATGTACTAGGAGCCCTTATCAGAGATTTTGTAATCATAAAAGAGTCTTAAAAAGAGAGTTACACTTATGGGAGACTAATAATGCCTAGGTGCTTGGGAAGTGTTTATGGAGGGTAAGCTACTGCTGGGAACTTACTGAATAGGCGCAGATTTTCAAAAGCTGAATATCTGGAGCTGGTTTTATAGACAATGGCACACCTATTATAAATCTTTTGAAACAGGAGCCTATATACAGCTAAAGCAAGTGTACAAAGTGTTGAATAGGAGCCAAGAATAAACCTTGCACAAATAGCTCCAATAATGAAGAAGAATACTTGCCGCAGCATAATCTTTGATTTAAAGATATTTTTTCTTATCTCTGAAAATTAATTGCAGAATCTACTATTATGATCTTCAGTTCTCAGATCTAAAGTGTAAATTTGTCAGGGTATACTTATTGTCAGGAGCAATTGCCTAAAAGAGAAAAACAGAATGGGAGAGTCCCTTGGGAGACAGTCCTGAAGGGCAAAGGGGTCCAGGAAGGCTGGGCATTCTTCAAGAAGGAAGTCTTAAGGGTGCATGAGCAGGCTGTCCCAATGTGCCGTAAGACAAACCAGCAGGGAAGACGACTGGCCTGGCTAAACAGGGAGCTTTTGCTGGGACTCAGGAAAAAAGGCAGAGTTTACTACTTCTGGAAGAAAAGACAGGCAATTCAAGAAGAGTACAATGATCTCATTAGGTCATGCAGAGAGAAATTTAGAAAGGCAAAAGCCCAGCTAGAACTCAATCTGGCCACTGTTGTAAAAGATAATAAAAAATGTTTTTACAAATACATTAACAACAAAAAGAGAGCCAAGGAGAATCTCCATCCCTTATTGGATGCAAGTGGGAACATTGCCACCAAGGATGAGGAAAAGGCTGAGGTACTTAATGCCTTCTTTGCCTCAGTCTTTAATAGCCAGACCAGTCATGCCCAGGGTTTTCAGCCCCCTGTGCTGGAAGACAGGGATGGGGAGCAGAATGGAGCCCTCATAGTCCAGGAGGAAGCAGTTAATGACCTGCTATGCCACCTGGACACTCACAAGTCTGTGGGGCCAGATGGGATCTGCTGGAGAGTACTGAGGGAGCTGATGGAGGAGCTTGCCATGCCACTCTTCATCATCTATCAGCAGTCCTGGTTAACAGGGGAGGTCCCAGATGACTGGAGGCTTGCCAGTGTGATGCCCATCTACAAAAAGGTCTGGAAGGAGGATCTGGGGAACTACAGGCCTATTAGTCTGACCTCAGTACCAGGGAAGATTATGGAGCAGTTCGTCTTGAGTACGCTCAACAGGCAAGTGCAGGTCAACCAGGGGATCGGGCCCAGCCTGATCATTTGGATTCATGAAAGGCAGGTCCTGCTTGACCAGCCTGATCTCCTTCTATGACCTGGTGACCTACCTAGTGGATGAGGGAAAGGCTGTGGATGTCATCTACCTGGACTTTAGTAAGGCCTTTGACACCATCTCCCACAGAATCCTCCTATGGAAGTGGGCAACTTATGGCCTAGGCAGGTGTACTCTTCGCTGAGTAAAAAACTGGTTGGATGGCCAAGCCCAGAGAGTTGTGAATGGAGTTAAATCCAGTTGGTGACTGGTCACAAGTGGTGTTCCCCAGGGCTCAATTTTGGGGCCAGTCTTGTTTAATATCTTTATCAATGATCTGGATGATGGGATTGAGTGCACCCTCAGTAAGTTTGCAGATGACACCAAATGGGGCGGGATTGTTGATCTGCTGGAGGGTAGAAAGGCTCTACAGAGAGATCTGGACAGGCTGGACCAATGGGTTGAGGCCGATTGTATGAGGTTTAACAAGGCCAAGTGCCGGGTCCTGCTCTTTGGTCACAACAACCCCATGAAGTGCTACAGGCTTGGGGAGGAGTGGCTGGAAAGCTGCCTGGCAGAAAAGAACCTGGGGGTGTTGGTCAACAGCTGACTGAACATGAGCCAGCAGTGTGCCCAGGTGGCCAAGAAGGCCAACAGCATCCTGGCTTGTATGAGGAATAGTGTGGTCAGCAGGAGCAGGGAGGTGATTGTTCCCCTGTACTTGGCACTGGTGAGGCCGCACCTGGAATACTGTGTCCAGTTTTGGGCCCCTCACTACAAGAAAGACATTGAGATGCTGGAGCACGTCCAGCAAAGGGCAACAAAGCTGGTGAAGGGTCTGGAGCACAGGCCTTACAAGGAGCGGCTGAGGGAACTGGGATTGTTTAGTGTGGAGAAGAGGAGGCTGAGGGGAGACCTTATGACTCTCTACAACTACCTGAAAGGAGGTTGTAGTGAGGTGGGTGTTGGTCTCTTCTCCCAAGTAACTAGCGATAAGGTGAGAGGAAATGGCCTCAAGTTGCATCGGGGGAGGTTTAGATTGGATATTAGGAAAAATTTCTTCACGGGAAGGGTAGTCAAGCATTGGAACAGGCTGCCTAGAGAGGTGGTGGAATCACCATCTCTGGAGGTGTTAAAAAAACGTGTAGACGTGGCACTTTGGCACATGGTTTAGTGGGCATGGTGGTGTTGGGTTGACAGTTGGACTGATGATCTTAGAGGTCCTTTCCAGCCTTAATGATTCCTAGTTTTTACTTTCATTAAAAAATAATCCATCCACCAAGCCAGGAAATATGAAATTAATTATTACTCTACCCTGAATTGGTTTAGTGGTGGACTTGGTAATGTTAGGTTAATGGTTGATCTGGATGATCTTAAAGGTCTTTTCCAACCTAAGTGATTCTATGATTCTATGATACATCCACAACAGAATGGATTATGAAGGGAGAAGGTACTTGTTAACCATATACTTCTACACTGTGCTTAAAAAAAATCCCTCATAATGTGATAACCTAATGATTCAGGATCCAAAAATCAGTCATTTATATTCTCTTCTTCATGAACAAGCATTATCTGAAGGATCTAAATATATCTTAAGAAAACCAGTTTTGGCTTCAGGTATTATCTTTAAAAGGTAGATAGAGATGTATCACTGCTTTTTCATAGATACAGATGTTTGGGTATTCTGAGGACTAGAAAAACATACCATAAAAGAACTCATAAATGAATTCTCTTTTATCTCTGAGGGGTATTGTGAGCTCTGAATTTTAATAATCACCATCACAAATTTAGTTTGCTGAATACCAATCATACGCATTTCCCATTCCAAGTTCCTTATTCAGTTTTACTTACAACCTCATAAATCAAAGAGTCCAAATGATTTTTTTTCTTTTTTCTCCTCCCTGGGCTAAACGGTTTGGCTGTCAACTGTGAAAGGAAAAAATGAGGGACAGGCGTTGCGGGGACAGGTGTGAACACAGGACTGAGATGAAACGGCTCATCCAGAACTTACGAAGTGTCATGAAATGCTGTAAACTTATGCTGTGGGTTTCATGGGAAGAACACCTGCAATTGGCTAAGACACTTGGCGGTTGTAGCTCTGACCCCTGTATTTCAATTCTGTCTGCTAATAAAGCAGGAGATTCACAAGTGTTTGTGTAGAAGAGAGGTACAACAATGCATTTCTGGCAGAAAACCTGTCTTTCCCAGTCAAACAACATGAAGAGGCTGCTGTTGCTGTGCCACACATCCCAGTGTGAGCTGACCTAACAGAAATATTAGGTTGCAAAGGTGCAGCTATGCCAGCATAACTTATATGAGACTTTCCCCCAGAGGCTGCCCAGGCTTCCATATGGATGTTTGCTTCCCTGTTAGCTGCTCTCTTTGTGAGCGTGTGTGAGCATGACCAGGGAAGACAACACAGCGCAAGTCTTTGCCACAGAGACCTTCACAAAGCACAGAGGAAAGCTTGCTCAAGCATTGTCCCTATTTCTAGGCATGAACCTGTTAGCAAGCCCTGACTGCATTCTCACAGTGCATGCATGCATGTACAATACAAAACCTCTGTTGCAACAGTTGTTTTTAAAGATGAGTACTGTGGAAACTGAGAAGAAAGACAATTTATTGGAGCATTTGGAACTAGAAGGAATGTAGATCTTAAAAACCAGAATAATATGAAGGAGACAGTCTTGCATTCACAGCTCTGCAGACCGCAGCCATGGTATCAGCAAATTTAATAAGGCAGGCAGTCCATAAAGCAGTATTTACAGTCAGGCAAAACTCCTGACAAGAGATGCAGCACTGAAATTACATAAATACACATGTGTCATGTCCCAAACTATATATGAATGTGTGACTTTCAGTTGATGTTTGTGAAGATCTTGAATGTAAGTTTAAATTCTGACACCTACTGTTATTTTCAAAATTAACTATTTCTTTTAAAATTGGTTATTTCACAAGCAAGGTCAAAATTATAGGGTTCACAATCCTCAGGTTTAAAAGATTAGAAATCTCCTAATTCCCCTGACAGTTCCTGAAAGCATTCTCACTCTCTGCCTAACACTACAGATGGTCTTACCTTTTTATAAGGCTTCCACTGATTCAGCCAGAAAGCTGAACAATACCATGCAAGTAAGCAGATTGCTTCAACAATGAACAAGGAGAAAGGTATTCTCTCAACATTTTTGGCAGAAGACAGCAGCAAAAGGTCCAGATATCTTGCAAAAAACTTTGTGCTTCATGCAAAATATCTGAAAACATCAGTATTTCCAGTTGTATAAGTCAGCTTGCCAGACATTTTGAAATTATCTATCCCCGTAATATCCATGTATCTTTTTTTTGGGGGGGGGGGGGAGGGGGGAGGGAGGGGGGAAGTGGGATGGTGGGGAGGAGGGGGGTAGAAAATAGTATCACCTTTTAAGTTTGAGGAATAAGAAAGTTTGGGTCATATGCTGTGAAACATACGGGTGAAGTGGTAGGTATTCCTTTAGCAAATAAATACATTAGATGCAACCACCCAACACAATATATATTACCAATTAACAGCAGAGTTAGACCATGACAAAGAAAATTATTAATTTCTCTTCATTTTGCAGCGTTACTCTGGTGTACTTATTGTTTAGGAGACTGTGAGGCCCATAAATATCCACACATATAACATTAGACTATTCAATCCAATGCACATAAAGTAAAATATAAACCCAAAACACTTAAATCAGTAGACAAAGAGATTTCGCTAAGACAAAGTGGAATAACAGCAATTTTTTTAGCAGAGTTTGTTCAAAGTTAGCAGACAAAGCCTGTGTGATTTGATATCTGCAGCACTAGTGAAGCTAGTGACAGGAAATGACCAGGTGCTTGACAGTTTCTGTTGGCTGCATCAGGATGTCTTCCTGTAGGATGCAGCTGTTCACCTATTCTTTAGTGAAAGCAGATGGAAAATTCATGTAGCTAATTGGTACTACTGACACGGGAGTCAAAGAAATGTTGTTACTCTTTTTTTTTTTCCCTTTGACTTCCTTTTCTTCATGCAGAGTATTAACATTCCAGATGGGGAACACTAAATTATGTAGAATTTCAAACAGAAAATGTCTGAATGTTGATGAAAAATGTCCATAAAATAAATAAAGGCTGCTGAAGTGAAGACACGTGTTATCTATTTCTTCAATTAGCAATAAAATCCTTGTGGTATTCTTAAGGAACTGTGGGAGTTCTGACTAAAACATTCATTATTTTTGAGGTTACCACTGTTGGATAAAGGGAAAATAAAATCCCTAAACTCAGCTGTGGAAAGATGCCGCTTTGTAGATGCAGAGGTGCTGGTAGTGAAGCTTTATATAAATATGCTTAATGAAGTATTTGTAAAATTCTTTCTCAGAAGGGCCCTAAGAGATTATTTTAATCTGCTGAGTTGAAAGTAAGACAGATCATTTGATTTCACTTTGAGAGAAAATATGAATTTAAAAAAAATTTAACTTTGTAAGTGTACTGTGTCTAGGGCTTATTTATAATGCCTTCCTCAGCTGAGATATGTAAGATCATTAAGAATAGTTCCAGAAGTAAAATTATGTGACTTGTCTACCTTTCCATATGACTTAAATGCTCAAAAATACTAATATATTTTGTTTTCTCACAATGCCTACACTTTTGTTTTCCTATATATTCTATAAACAGAAACAGCATTTTGTGGGAAGCTTAAGACTCCACAAAGGTTTCTGACAACGGAACAATGAGGATAAGAAATTTCGGTGTAAACGCTGCCTTAGCTAAAAATGCTGGAAATTGATAGACATGAGAGTTCCTTTCTTTAACAACCATTTTTAGCATCATCATTTTTCATTCAAAAGCAAAATATTTCAGTGTACTAGTTGAACTGATAAGACTGGGTTTTCTAGGGCCCCTATGGCTCTCTTCCCCGTTCAGTCAAAATAAATTTGAATGGGATTCAAACAGAAAAAAATCCTTAATTTTTCTTGTATTTTCCCTTTTACTAAAGCCCAGAGGGAAAAATCACACAGCCTCATTTTTCAACAAAGCGCCTGATAAAATTATTAGTCTTACTTACATGCTGTATATTTCTAATTACTTGGAATCGCCATCCAAAACACTGAGGTATCTTAGAAACCGTAATTCATTTACAATGATGGTCTGGATTGTTCCCCTGAGAAACCTGTAATGAAGTGACCTTTCATGTAGATGTATTTTTTGGTGGTGTTTTTTTTTAACCTTGGTGAAGGGGGATCTTAATCATCTCCCCCTGCCTTCCCCCACCAAACCAGTTGGAGGTCTCTCTACAAGAGATGAGTGTAATAACATGACAGGACAAGGCAATGAATAGGAATGACAGCATTTTTTTCTAGAGTTTTCTTGGACTGCGGCTATTCCTCAGGAAGTATCATACAGCCTAGGCTTATACTACTTTGATATGTTCCTGGGAATAAAGGAATAATTCCAGAGTTACAGTCCGCGAAATGAGGGAATAGGAGGCAGTAAATGGCTGGGAGACCTCTAGGCAAATGTACATCTTATGGGGATCCATACAGATCTTGGAGAGGGGTTTAGTGACCATTTTCTGCAGATGGGCAAGCCATGTGGTGTGAAAGCCTTGGTGAAGGCAGGCCAGCAGAACCACAGGGGCGATTAGCTGGTGTAAAGTCAGAGTGAACTTCTCCGGCATGTTAGTGCAATACGGATAATATTGAAAGTGGTAATGGCTTGGCATGGAGGTTTAGCAGAGCTTTATGTTTCATTTCAAAGCTTAATCAAACTTGCCTAAATGTCTTTGGATGAGAAACAGGCCTTTAAATTTCTTGAACTGTAACTCCACTAAGATTTTTATCTTTTGCAATATTTTTCTGTTTGCTTTGGCTGAAATGAGAAAAAACAGGGCACTTAAAGAAAGGAAAAGAAAAAAAGTAACCAAACCAGGGAATCCTTCAGCAAAAACACACTTTTGTAGAAACAGAGAGAGTGAACTGAGTTCAGCAAAACCAAGCACACTCTCACCCTCTCACAGTGGATGGACTTCTAATGAAAGGCAGGAATCATCAGCCATCAAACTAGGACTAGTTTTTAAGTACACATACAGTCAGCCCCATTAAAAAGTGAAAGTTGCCAGGGAAGACAGTCCAAGGCTACAAAATACCTGTGCTACAAGCACAACAGTATGTCTGGTAGCCTGTCCAATGTCACAGTAATACTCTGAGGATGTGACTGCTATCTAATTGACATTATCACAAACTAGTGATTAGTAGCATTACAAAACATGGAAAAAAGATCCCCCCCCCTTCTTCCTTCCTTCCTTCCTTCCTTCCTTCCTTCCTTCCTTCCTTCCTTCCTTCCTTCCTTCCTTCCTTCCTTCCTTCCTTCCTTCCTTCCTTCCTTCCTTCCTTCCTTCCTTCCTTCCTTCCTTCCTTCCTTTTTTTCTTCTTAGAAAAAACTCATGAAGGAACAGCTTGGAAGTACTATACCTGACTGACTGCCTCATTGACTGGTGTGCTGGAAGGCAACATATGGCACCAACCAGATATCCTGCAGTGCGGTTTTGGACTGATGTAACTGAATGAACACTCTGAATATAGGACACTGTAATCAAATTCCTTTAAGTTACACACACCTTGCAAATGTGCCAGCAGGAATTTAGTGCAGACAGTCTGCCTTATTCTTCCTACTTAGTTGTATTTTACATTAAATGGTCATTTGATAAAACATCTGATGTCAGTACAGCAGGGACTAGAGTCTTACTATGACAGATGGACACACTTGCACTCACTATCTGTCCCCCCTTTACTTTGACATATTCAATAGCACGTGGATCAACAACAGGAAAAACTGACAATAGAGGAGTCCCTCTCTTACCATAGCAGGTGACAGGAGAGGAGGGATGGATTTTGGCAGATAGATAGTTTGTGATCTTCTCAGGTAGTGAACAGAACCAAAATAGATCTTCCAGAAGCAGCAGGAGCAGTGGTGTACCCTGTCCATCAACTGACACATACTGGGGCAATGCAATGGCCATGCCTTCTGCAGGACCTCGTCTGGAAGACGTGCTTTCACAATGCGGGTTGTATTGAGCCACTCAGCAGACAGCAGATGTGGACTTTGGGACTCAGTGGGGCTTGCACATGAGACAGAAAGTGCTGTGTGGTGCTGTCAGGGTTTCCCAGTTATTTTGGGAATGACTATAAGCCAAGGTTTAAGTCAGTGTAATGCTGAAAACTTGAGCACTTTCCAGATTTAGGCAACAGCTGAGTGACGTTTCTGAGGACTGCAATTTGTATTTACACAGCTAAAGCCTACTTAGATCCCTAAGACTTTTCTGGATCCTGGCTTATGGTCTGTGAGACAGGAAGCATTTTGTATAGTAGGGGTTTACACAGCAGAACCCTAATCCAACTGAGGTAGTAGTAGGAACTTAGGCAAATGCACAGAATTTCCTCAGTGCCTGCAGCCAACAGCGTCACTCGCAGACAATTTTTTACTTGTTCTGTTTTCAAAGAGGAATAGATAATTTTGTATTGTTATTAGATCTGAAGGAGAAGGAAGACTACAAGGAACACCTAAAAAGTGAAGCTTTGGAATATCACATCCATTTTCAGGGCAGTAATGCCTTAATTGTTGGAGAGCTTCCATGGACTAGTTATAAATGGATCTCAGTCTGTCATAAAACTTAATATGCTCATGCTCAAAGCAAGTTATGCTCAGACACACCTCTGAGATGATTTTCATCCAGTTTGCTTTTAGCACTAGGGGAAGTTATTACAGAGTGGATTACTTTTGTAATAAGGTTTTCTTATGGGGATTTAGAAATAAATGTGCATTATTAAAATATTTGTTAATGGTTTGCTCACACTAAATGTTGTGACCTGCTATGCCACCTGGATGCTCACAAGTCTATGGGGCCAGATGGGATCCACCCGAGAGTACTGAGGGAGTTGGCAGAGGAGCTTGCCAAACCACTTTCCATCATATATTAGCAGTCCTGGTTAACAGGGGAGGTCCCTGATGACTGGAGGCTTGCCAATGTGGCACCCATCTACAAGAAGGGCCAGAAGGAGGACCCGGGAAACTACAGGCCTGTCAGCCTGACCTCAGTGCCGGGAAAGATTATGGAGAGGTTCATATTGAGTGAACTCCACAGGCAAGTGCAGGTCAACCAGGGGGATTGGGCCCAGCCAGCATGGGTTCATGAAAGGCAGGTCCTGCTTGACCAACCTGATCTCCTTCTATGACCTGGTGACCTGCCTGGTAGATGATGGAAAAGCTATGGATGTCACTTACCTGGACTTTAGCAAAGCTTTTGACACCATCTCCCACAATATTCTTCTTGGGAAGCTGGCAGCTCATGGCTTGGATGGGCGTACTCTTTGCTGGGTAAAAAACTGGTTGGGTGGCAGAGCCCAGAGAGTGGTTGTAAATGGAGTTAAGTCTAGTTGGCAGCTGGTCACGAGCGGTGTTCCCCAGGGCTCTGTTTTGGGGCCAGCCTTGTTTAATATCTTTATCGATGATCTGGATGAGGGGATTGAGTGCACCCTCAGTAAGTTTGCAGACGACACCAATTTGGGTGGGAGTGTCGATCTGCTGGAGGGTAGGATGGCCCTGCAGAGGGACCTGGACAGACTTGATCAATGGGCCAAGGCCAACTGTATGAGGTTTAACAAGGCCAAGTGCCGGGTCCTGCACTTTGATCACAACAACCCCATGCAACGCTACAGGCTTGGGGAGGAGTGGCTGGAAAGCTGCCTGGCAGAAAAGGACGTGGGGGTGTTGGTAGACAGCCAGCTGAACATGAGCCAGCAGTGTGCCCAGGTGGCCAAGAAGGCCAACAGCATCCTGGCTTGTATGAGGAATAGTGTGGCCAGCAGGAGCAGGGAGGTGATTGTCCCCCTGTACTCGGCACTGGTGAGGCTGCAGTTAGAATACTGTGTCCAGTTTTGGGCCCCTCACTACAAGAAAGGCATTGAGGTGCTGGAGCGTGTTCAGAGAAGGGCAACAAGGCTGGTGAAGGGTCTAGAGCACAGGCCTTATGAGGAGCGGCTGAGGGAACTGGGACTGTTTAGCCTGGAGAAGAGGAGGCTGAGGGGAGACCTTATCGCTCTCTACAACTACCTGAAAGGAGGTTGTGGTGAGGTGGGTGTTGGTCTCTTCTCCCATGTAGTTAGCGATAGGACGAAAGGAAATGGGCTTAAGCTGCGCCAGGGGAGGTTTATGTTGGAAATTAGGAAAAATTTCTTTACGGAAAGGGTGGTCAAGCATTGGAAGAGGCTGCCCAGAGAGGTGGTGAAGTCACCATCCCTGGAAGTGTTCAAAAAACGGGTAGATGTGGCACTTTGGGACATGGTTTAGTCTAGTCTACCCTTGACTGGTTTAGAGTGGACTTGGTAGTGTAGGTTAATGGTTGGACTGGATGATCTTAAAGGTCTTTTCCAACCTAAACAATTCTATGGTTCTATGATTCCATGATATTAGCAATTTTGTTTTTATGCTACATGCATATTTTGAAAACTTAAAAGCGAGGAACTTAAACATTGAGGAGCACAATTTCAGAGGCCAGTTTAAACTGAAACTGAACTTTCAGAACTAGCTCTCTATGCCACTCATTACTACTGAATAATATATCAGTGTGAAAAATGCATATCTCTCTTCATGTGCATCAGTGATGTTTGGAGAATTCATCTCACAATGACCACAACTAGCAATTTAGAAAGCAGGAGCATGCTGTGGCAAAGGGGAACTTCCAAATAGTTAAGGAATAAATAATTTCATCCAGTACCTTGCATTGCATATGCACTTCCTGGAATGATTCAGAAGCAACTTCAAGGTTGTTTAAAGAGACTCTTCAAAGGGCATTGGTTTGAAGTAGGTAGGTGAACATGAAGTAGTTTCTGTTTCATAGGTCTTCGTAAGATGTAATGCATGCACATGGTATTATAGGGAGAGAAACAATTACATAATTGCTGGTAGTCTTTTCAAAAGCTGTGCGATTAATTGCCCTTTAGCTATGATATTTTTAGCACATTCCCTTGCACACTATGGGTAGACATACAAGGACCTCTGTATTTGATGGACTACTGGGTTTTTTTCTTTGAAAAACATTATTAGCATTCCCCATCCCTTAATTAAGAAGGTATCATCATGAAAGATGCTGAAGTTTCCTACCTTGTAGTTTTCTATATTTAAGAATTCTTCAACATTTATTCTGGAGATAGGAAGAGAAACTGTGCTAAGATGACTGTTCTTGAACCTTCCTAAACACATGTGCTGCTGAGCAAGTGCGGTTTTATGGATTCTGGAGCAGCCTATAGCAGCAACATTGTTGAGCTCCATGCTACCCTCCTGCAGTTCAACCTCATTTTTCATCTGTTATATTGAAGGGCCTCCATTTATTTTAAGGTGATAGAAATTTTTCTTTGACATGTGATGTGCAGGGACAGGTGAAGTAAAGATCTTGTGGATCTATGTGATTTAAAAATCTCTTGCATGCTTGTCTATACTTGATGACCAAACCGGTCCTTTCTAGGTTCTGAGTTTCTACGCAAAACCCATGTGGGCATTTTCTTTGATATGCTAAGATGGGAAATCCTAGCAAGTCCCTTCATGCTCACATAACAATGTCCATATCCACTGTTTGAAATGCTTATTATGCAACCACCATTCTTCTGGGACAAGACAGAGTTGCCTGAAAGCTTAAATGAGACTAGCACAGACTAGATGCTTTCCTGTATCAGCTTTCACTTGCATCTCTTATCTTCAAACCTTTGTCCAACCTCAGTCTGAATTCCTGAATGGAACATTTCTTCTAAGCTTCTGAAGATGTTCATGTTTCATGCTCCTTTTCCACCCCCATCTTCGGCCTAATCCATGAAGACCTTACTTGTTTTTCTCATGTCAAAGTAGACCTAACCTATCTGGAAAGATGAAATACACAGATATCACATGACATCACCTGTTTTTGTTATATTTTCAGCCAGTTTGTGTTGTTTGTTTGTTTGTTTCCCATTTAGTATTTGCATTTTACAACAATTGAACAACCAAACTTGCAAATGCCTGTCCTAATACAAATCTTCAGTGAGAAGTTCTCATGTCATATTTTACTCAACTTCTGCAAGGTCATCTGCAAAGACAGAGCCCAAAGCTCACTGGAGATCTGTTGCTCTAAGAGATCCCTTGGACCTGCTTGCCAAGCCACCAGCCCCACTTAGAAATTAAACTATTTCAGAGAGAAAATTATGTTCCATATCATTATATCCACTTAAGTTCCTATCACAGAAACTCTGCATCTGGCATTTATGAAAAAATCCAGACTTACTGTTTCCACTTTTAGAACTACAACCTATATTTAAAACCAGAAAGTGATTTGTCATCAGAAACAATATGCCAATACCTAGTCTGATTTGCTCTTTTAGAATGATTGACAGTTTTTCTTAAAAGCCTTTCAAATTGATCATCCTTTTCATTCTGGAAAAACACAGCTGCTTTCCCACCTTTGAACACACCAGTATTTGACAGGCAGTGGGAATCCACATTTTTGAAGAGGCCTTTACAATCTCTGTCCAAGGCAAAGGTAAATGTTAATTCCTCTGTAGGATCGTTCCTTATCATAGGTGGTTGCACACTTTTTTTCCAAAGGTGGCTTGCAGTTGCCTACTGTGTGTACCTTCACTTCAAGACCATTAAGACCACCTAAGGAGAGGAAATACACAGGCCTGCCCCTGAGAACTGTCAGCATTAGTGATGTTAATAGCATATGGTGATGACCCAGCTGTCTTCCTACTCATCCATAGCAGGCTGTTGCTTGCCTGGCTATAAACTGGCAACTTCCCTTCTAGTCCAGGCTTCACAAGAAATAATACTAAAAATCAACCCCAGTGCTTTTAAAGACATCCTCTCTTCTGAAGGCTATCATCATGTCCTGCCATTGATGCCAGCAAAGCAAAGCGAAGAATAAGACTCTAAAATAAGTTCAGCTGTTTGCAGGGTCCAGTTATATGTGTAGATAAAAAAATAGGCAGCTTTTTATACCTGAAAGTCAGTCTTTCAAAGAGATTAAAATTAGAGTCCATGATCAGGGAGACAGACAGTTGCACCTGGGCATGCAGCTCCTCTTATGTCTCTGCTTTCCTTGGCTCAAACTAGGCAGATTTTATTTGACAGTGAAACTGAACCCTGAAAATGCTGTTTATTTGTTTTCAAGTAGTGGAGAAGGCACCTTCATAGAACTGGCATGCAGTACAGAGCTGCTGTTTCATTTTGGGGTAGTGCATTCCCTATTATACTTATTGTTCTGCATTTATTCTCTTGCCTGGTACTGTAATACACTGCTCTCAGTATGCTAATGGGATTTCATGGGGCTGCCATCACCAGCTTGATTTGTAACAGGAAGCCAGGACAATAAAGGCTTTGAGAAGATTAATGTGAGAAATGCATGCCTTTGTAGAGGGGCATCAATACAAAATGAAAAACAACACTGTCTTCCATTGCTTGTTACTGCCATCTCATTTTCACCAGTAAATAACTAGTGCATTTCTCTCCACAATGAACACCAACAAAAGGAAGACAGCCTTTATCAACAATGGGCATACTATAGGAGGGGACAGAGAGGGCAGCATTTGTCTTGAGTATTTCATACAGTCACCTGTCATTTCTCACCGCCCCCAAGACCACTGTGTTTAAAGAAGGCCCCTCAGATTTTACCTCACTGAGCATCTCCTGACAACCTGCAACTTTCTATCAGAAAATTCACGGTAGATTAACAAGGGCTCTGGCATCTTAGGAATAAGTTTTGCTCATGAACATAGTCTAGTGAAGATATTTTGTCTAGTACTGTAGCTTAGATGATAAACTGCATTTGGTAGCACAGAACATACAACTGTGCTATCAACTTAAAACCAGCCAGCCAGCAGCAAAGTAAGGTGGCCTCAGTAAATGGCTTCTTAATTTTTGCTGGACATACATTATCATTACACAGTGATCAAAAGCCACTGTCTGTTTTCTGAGTCACACAGTGTTCTTGCATTAGTTTGGAAATTCAAAGAACTAAAAGAAGATATGTATTTTTATGAATTTCTGTCTTATCTATTTGCATTTCAATTATGTGTTATTTCAGGGCAAAAACTACAGCAGGGGATGGGAAAAAAAATGGAATAATGATTAATATGAGGTTATTTCCCTTGCTGAAGGTCAGATTAATCTTTCAGGAGCCTTGGCAGGCCACACATCAGGTGCCATCTGAAAACATGAAAACAGAACCAGCTGGTGTGGCAGGCATGCAGAGGCAGTGCAGAATGTATCTGGCCCACAGGCTGCCAGGAAAAGGTTGCATCAATGTGCGGAGACCAACGTTATCCCAGACCAGTTACTCGCCAGTAGCCCTGGAGTCTTTTACTCTACCTTCCCCCTTGGAGTCCCACAACTTTGGGGTGGTGCAACAAATGACCATGGTGCAAACCAATTGATCCAGACCACAACCACTCCTGCTTATGTTGCTCCACAGCTATCCTCATGCTCTGTTATCTCCAGGTGGTGTTTTATTCACTGTTTCCAAAGGCATTTTCACAGCACTATTTCTGTGTTAAGTCTACTTCTATTTAGTTTGGGAATTTCTTAGCTCATGTATCTTCTATGCCATTTATCTAATTCTGTCCACATGTGCTGACTTTGGGAAGCTCAAGGAGCCGTGTGTTAGCAGGAGGCAGCAGTTTTATCTGGTACAGATCCTCCTGGTTTCCATATGTCCAGCAGTGTTGCAATTTATTGACCCACAACACACAGGTCACGAGCTAGCTCAAGTTTGCTCAAAGGAGGGCTTGACTGTGATAGATACAACAGCATTTTTGAACACTGCCTGTCTGTTGATAAATTAGCATGTAAATAAATAAAAAAGTAATGAGGAACTGGGAGAACATTTCTGCCTTTTGTCACAACAAAACACGCTGGAAGACTGTTGTGGGTCCATTTGCTATTTCTGGTAACAATGCAGGGTGTCGAGGTGTCTCATTTCTCATGCACCCTAGACAAATATGCATGGTAGCAACACCTGTAATCTACTATAGTAGGTCTGCTATGAAAGTAATAACAAACAGGCTACTATGTGATATATTTCTTCCCTTAAGTCTGCTAGAGGGGTTCTAAATTGATTTAAGTGTGACTTAGTTAAACTGGATTAAAGTCTACACTCCATTAAAATATAGTCAACTGATGTGCCTTGCAGGAATTTTACTTTATGAACAGGACTATGCTTTAGAGATGACTTTTTCCAAAAGATTGATTTTGTCTCATTTTTTCCTCGTCAGCCTCCTGCAATCTAGATTCAAATGAATGCATGAGCAAATAATTCAAACCTGTGGCTGTTTTGCTGTTCTCCTCCACAGCTCTGATATCTCTGTAGTTGCTCTCCCTTTACAGCATGGGTGTGCAGATGTGCATGACAATTGACTGCTACAGACCTAGGAAACTTTTTTAATTTGATGAGGGTGAATAGAGAGGTGACAAAGTTTGCTGACAAAACCAAGTTGCTGAGGGTAGTAATGATGCAGCTACCTGTGCAGAACTCAGGAGAACTTTATGGGACTTTGTACTGGGGGCTTAAAATGGCAGATGAAATTTAAAAAGATAAATACAGACTGATGCACACAGGACCTTGCCTTGCTCTCCCTTTCCCCATGAGTTCTTGGGGAACATATAAATATATGGTCTGTGAGCTGACTGTAATGAGTCAGGAATGAGATCTTGAGTTTATAACAGGGAGTTTCATGACAATGTCAGCTTAGTGGTCAAAAAAGCACACTGACTGTTGGGAATTATTAGGAAAGAAGTAAGAAAGAATACGGAGAATAGAATTTTACCACTGTATAAATCTATGGTGGGTCCTATAGTTTGTTGGTCTCAAAAAGGTTGTCATAAATTTAGAAAATGTCCAGAGAAGGACAAGTCAGGACAATCAGAGGAGGTGGATCTTACACACACAATAGGTAATCACATGGTGGAAATTCTTCATCATAGGATGCTGTGAAACCTAACATTTCACACAGGGTCAAACGAAAATTGAACTAGCTACTGGAAGATGAATACTTGAAGCCTTCTAAAGATGTGAAAAATCACGTCTGACTCAGGAACCCTACAAACTGCAAATTCTGGGAAGCTAGACAGAATTTAGGGGAAGTATAACTATATCCTTGCTTTGCTCTGAAGGGACTTCTCTGGGAAATCACTTTTGACCCTTCTTAAAGAAAATGCATTAGGCTAGAAGTTCTGACCCATTCAGGCAATTCTTATAATCATATGATGTAAAATGCCCTAATAATCCTCCTAAAGCTCCTCCAGCGAGGGATGGCACAAAATTAACAGAAAGGCTCAGGCTGCTACATCTCTGGCTGTGACAAGGTTCTGAAAATGTATAGGAAGGAACACACATAAAGACTGAAATTCAGACTGGTCAGAAACCACTGATAACATCTGAGGTTCTTTAGAAAAATTTTTCTGAGTGACAAAAGTTGCTTGAATATTGCAGTTCTAGTTTGGAGTTGTGGATCTTCTATGGAATCTAAATGTTTATCTTTGAAAATACTAAGTCATCCTGGAAGATCAAGCTGACAAGGATTTCTCAAATGCTTGTCTTTAAGTGCGGGAAAAAGTACACGATGCAGAAAGAATAACGGTGTTGAAAGAAAGAATTTTGGGTTTTTTTAACCATGCACATGAACTCAAGGTTATGTTAATTTCATTGCCTCATACTTGCACTTGCAGGGAGCTTTGGTTTTCTGCCAATTTGTTTCCAAGTGTTATTTGACATATGCCTGGCCAGGAAGTATTAACAAATAGAGCTCCAGTGACTGCGTGTTCCTTTTTTTTAACTATGTATTCATGGGAAAGTTATTTTTAATCGACTAATAATTATTTATGTAGCTTCTGTTTTCCTCTGTATGTAACATTTTGCTCCAAGACTGCAAAATTTATAATGCTGAGGTCTGAAAATAATAGTTTGCATAAAACTGAAGAGACAATTTAAAGAATTCTGTTAGTGCAGAACACTTTTCTGCTCCTCTCTCTTTTTTTTAAAAGAAACAAAGAATATTTCCCTATATGTTCCTACCTATTTTGACATAGACACTTTCTTCAGTGACTATCCATCCATGAACATCTCACCATTTTGGAAAGACAATGGCTGCAACACCACCAAGACATCAAAGGTTACTTTTGTCCTAGAGTTCCTGATAGGTTTGAGTATGCATATAAAATGTAAATCTAATATAAACATGCCATGTTATCATCTTAGCTTTTTTTAGTCTTACTTTTAAAATATCAAACATCTGGAAACACATCAAATGTCAAAAAATCAGGGATTCAACCATAGTTCATCCTAATTTGAAGATCCAGTTATTTATGTCAAGATGAAAGCATGAACCATACCAAATAAAGGGCTTTGATAGCTAAACTAGAACTTGGGTGGAACTGTAGCACAAAAGTGTAAAACTGAGGTCCATATATACCCTCTTCCAATTGCTGCTTAGCCCTGGGCACATCCTTCTTTGATTTTAGGGTCCTTGGTGTGCCCAGAGCTCTGCTTCAGAGATCCTCGTGCAGCTCTCAGTGCAGCTGAACTCCTTCTTTCTGTCTAATATGACACAGGACTCCACCCAGTTGCTATCCTCCAAATATATGTGACTGCTTATTGGCAGGATCAGATTCTCATCCAAATGCTGATGTGATCAATGTTTCTCAGGAAAGAAAGCAGCAGCCACTGCTCATTAGATAAAAAAAAGCAATCAGCCAACTCGTGAGAGACTGGTTCAGCCTTCGTCACAGCCTAAGAAAGCTTACATGTCATTTCCCACTCCTGTGTGTCCAAAGCAAGAAGGAAAAATGCTGGTTGTCCTCTTTCTCCTGCAGTCTTTTGTCACGAGAGAGGAGGCTGCAACAACAAAGCACTGTGCTTGGCGAAACTGTGGCACCATGGTGAGAAAGTTTGCATATTATTATAAGGAGGAGGAAACAAGAAGTTACAGGGAGGGGCTGAGTTTGTTCATCCCTCTCACTTTGCTTTACCTCTCAGTAAAACACAGGTATACGTTCACCCACTCACTAAAGCCAGCCTCTGCGCTGAAGCATGCAGAGGGTCATGCCTGCAGCCCTGACTGTGGCATCTGCATCTGGATTGGGTGAAGTTTCAGGCACACAGGTTTCCCAATCACTTGCTCGGTTTACAAGATGCTCGGATTGTCCTTCTGAGGAGACTCTGCCTCCCTTGGCAGTATGTACAAAGCAGAAAGCACCTAATTTAGAATTCTGGATCCCACTCCAGAGGCCTGCATGTTTCATATCATTTATTACATCTAATTGTATGTGGCCTTATTTGATGATTCATCACTCTACATATTGTATAAATTTCTGTTTTCTGAAAGCTCTGAAATGAAATGCAATTGCACAGCAGAAGTACCCTGCTCTGTTATGTGGACAGTGTATTATCATTGTTGGACATGCATCACAAATGCATGAATTACTATTTTTTTATTAAAACTACATGACATAACAGTTGTAATGAAAATGAACTAAAAATAGAAAGAGACCGCTACTAGCCAGTGTTTGTCTTGCGTGCCATAATGTAGCAACAGTGTCTCTAATCCACCAAAGAGATTGTTTACACCAAAAGTGTTTGGTTAAACTGCACTTTTAAAGTCTATGGATTATTCATATCTATGGAGTTGGCTCCTCTTTCACTTATGTTAGCAAGAAGTGAACTCAATTCACATACATAGATGTAAAACCAGTAAAAGATGAAATAAGATAAAATTCATATATATCTGCACATACTGACAAGTATATTAGATGTAACACATGGTTCAGATATAAGGCTGAATTACTGTGTCTATTCTGCACCACTGAGTTGTGATATGTGATTATACATACAGTTGTTTAAAAGGTGAGGTAAAATGTGTTCTCCTTCATGAAAGCTGAATCTCATCATGCTATAGCGTTTTACTGCATGTTTGAGACAGGGTAAGACTTTATATGTGGTCAGTTTTCCTAATATGCGTTATACTTGGTTTAATGTGTTAAGTGAGAGTAACATGGGCTGCAGGCCATCTAGGACCTCATTGTCACCAGGTGCTGGGGCAGCTTGTAGGGAAGCTGGACTCATTTTGCAGAAACCTCAGAGCATTTTCTCTTCTTTGCCACTTAGATGGTGCAAGAATGATGTCCAGTATAGCCATCACCTACACCTCCTTCTCTACAACTTTCCTTACAGAGGAAATACTGAGGGCATATTAAAGGCAGGGAAAGGTAACTAGAAGGGATGACTGGAAAGTCATTCTCACTGGCTGAGGATAACTCCATATCCTGAATACCTACGACTCTAGACAGTGTCCCAGGCTATAAGCAAAAGGAAATGCCAGGCTACTTCTCTGGTGCTAAGCAGGGGTTTAAAGGCTGTATCTAGTTAATAGAAAGTTTTTGATACACATAAAGTAAGCCTCAAACTCTGCAGATATGTTATGGTAAATATTAGTTCCTTCTTAATTTCAGAGATATGAGGAGTATCACTGTAAGAGGTAGAGCCCAGTAATGTAACACCCTTCCCAACATTACTCTGATTAAGTAATAAAAGGCCTGAAGTGGGACTGCCTGCTCCACACTGGTGTAACAATCAGATGCAGTTTTCTGTTGCAGCTGCTTTCATCCTTGTGAAATGCCCCGCAAATAACTATTTCTGGATGTTATACATCTTTCTAGAAAATCTCCACTCAGTTCATTCAATCCATGTGTGCAGCTGCACGATCAGCTCAAAGCACCTGTGCATCCACTGCTCCAGGAACAGTATCCCACAGTGCGTCCTGACACTGCAGTGCCTTATGTTAGCTGGTTTTTGGGGTGTAATCTGCATTCTTCTAGTGGTGTTGGACACATTGGCACAGAAGAATTAGAGAATATTTTGTGATTATGAAATCTAATGACAAAACTACATCAACACTTTGGTGCTTGTGCTTTGAAAAAAAACAGTACTTAAAAGGTCAGAAAGTTTTTGGCAGAGGAAGGTTCTTTACAGAGCTAGTTGAGTAAGGCCAGAGTCTACTACTTGTGTTACGCTTAGTGGCATTCTACTGTTTGAGATGGTGGTCTGTTGTTTTTGACTCATCTAATACAAGAGAAGATAGTCATGTGAGAATCTGTCCTTTAACACTACTCTCTCTGTGGTGGGTTGACCTTGGCTGGCTGCCAGGTGCCCACCAAGCTGCTCTATCACTCCGCTCCATCAACAGGACAGGAGGAGAAAATACAAGGAAAGGCTGATGGGTTGAGGTAAGGACAGGGAAGTCACTTACCAATTACCATCACAGGCAAAACAGGCTCGACTTGGGGAAATTAGTTTAATTTATTGCCAATTAATTGTAACTGAGTAAGATAGTGAGAAATAGGAACACAACTAAAAAACCTTCCCCCACCCCTCCTTCTTCCCAGGCTCAGCTTCATTCACATGTCTTCTACCTCCTCCCCCTGAATGGTGCAGGGGGATGGGGAATGGGCGTTGCTGGTCAGTTCATAATGCTTTGTCTCTGCTGCTCCTTATTCCTCATGCTCTTCCCTGTGGTGTCCCTGCCATGGATACAGTCCTTCACAAACTGCTCCATAGTGGGTCCTTCCCACAGGTTGCAGTTCTTCAAAAACTTCTTCAGCATGGGTCCTTTCCATGGGGCGCAGTCCTTCAGGAATGGACTGCTCCAGTGTTGGTCGCCCAAGGGGTCACAGATCCTGTGAGCAAACCTGCTCCAGCATGGGCTCCTCTCCATGGGGTCACAGCTTCCTTCAGGACACATCCATCTCCTCCAGTGTGGGGTTGTCCACAGGCTGCAGGTACATATCTGCTCCAATGTGGTTCTCCATGGGCTGCAGGGGAATAGCCTGCCTCATCAAAGTCTTTGCCACAGGCTGTGGAGGAATCTCTGCTCCAGCAGCTGGAGCACCTGCTCCCTCTCCTTCTTCACTGACCTTGGTGTCTGCAGGGCTGCTTTTCTTGCTTTTTCTCACTCCTCCCTCCCAGCTGCTGTTGCAAAGCTTTTTTTTACCCTTCATTAAATATGTTATCACAGAGGCGCTATCAATGTTGCTGACAGGCTGAACTTTGGCCAGTGGCAGGAACTGGAACTGGCTCTGTCCAACATGGGGACAGCTTCTGGTGTCTTCTCACAGAATCCACCCCTGCAGCTCCCCTGCTACCAAAACTTTGCCACATAAACCCAATAGACTCTAGCAGATAGATACACCAATAGATAAAAGGAAATGCAACAGCATAAAGTCATGCATTATGAATGAAGGATGGCCATTTGTCCTATAATAGTGGCTGTTATTTTGCATTTGATAGCAATGACCCAACCTCTGCAGGAACTACTTCTGCACTGAAGTTCAGACCTCACATTTTCCTCAGAGGACAAAAAGAGTGTGCCCTACATGTTTTACCAACTCATTTCACACAGCAGATGATGTTGTGACAGATATTGGCAATACTTCTAAATCATGTAAAAAGAAATGGTCTGTAATCTATTATCCATTCCAGGACCCACGCTATCCCTCCACCACAAAGAATTTCCTCACAGACCTCATTCTGTACATATATGCGGCATATAATGCATATTCCATATTAGATTTTAGCTCTGTCTATCCAATACATCTGCAAGGATCATGTTTTCTTGCTCCTCTGTAAAACAGTGAATACATTATAGATGGGTCCCGTGTCTCAAATCAAGCTCCTACAAGAACTCCAGCAAAACTTGTTTGCTGACTATCATGTTACTGTCTTACTTTCCACCTTCCTAAAATCACCTAATTGTCATGAATTACCAAATGAACACGTAATGTAGAAAGCTTAGCAATTCAACGTGACCCTTGGTTCAGATTCCTTCCTGCCTTTCAGTTCCTGAATTTTTAATACACCATTTCTTGCTTGAACAGAAAGGTTTAATCTCTCTCATAGAACACTCTTGTGACATTTTACGATTTGTGTGTTTCCCTCCCACACCACACACTTTTCCTGTGTGTAATCTAGGTGATTTTTTTTTTTTTTCCTTGTTGAATGGCACACACTGCAGAACTGGAAGGATTTGAAATCTGTGTTCGTTTATAATTTTAAATAGTGAGGGTACTGTATCATTTCAAGCCTGGTTTCTGCACTGTATTTGCACTGGTGTAATTGGACAGAGTGGTAATCTGCTGGCATATTCTCCTACAGATAATGTTATCGTAAGGCATAAAGGTACTTCATGTACCTTTAGGTTACTGCTATTCTCTTACAAGACTAAGTTCCATGGTTTTACCTACTTTTATATCAAGCTGACTGTCTCTGTCCTTGAGGGCAATGTTGCACTTTAATGGTATGGTTAAACACTACAACTTTTGTGTGTAGACAAACCCTCAGGGCTCAGACAGACGCTGAAGTTACTGCAGCTCAACAAGTTAGTGCACATCAGCAGAACCACAGTAACCGATCATATACATGTGCTTAGTCTGTCCCAAATGTGAGGTAGAATGTAAGCAAACCTCTCTTGCTGAGTATCTCTTTTTTTCTAACTTATCCAATACTAAAAGCATGATTAAGTTCTGTACAAGCAAGAAACAAATCAGACTGAATCTATAACATAAAGTAGATCACTTTTTAAAAAGCTGAAGGGGACAGAAGTTCCATGGGACAGAGCTGCTCCATTTAAAAAGATATATGGGAGGAAAAGAACTAGAATTGAAGTTGCCTTTAAAATTAGTTTACTGACCTTTCCCTCCTGACTGTAATCAACTTTAAAGTCTGGGTCTGGGATGCGCAGCAGTTACAGCATGAGGATGCTATGACTCCAACCTATACTTTTGGTGAAGGTATAGACCTCTCATGTGGTGCATAGACTTACATGGAAAAACAAATACTTTCCCCCCAATTTGTTCTCCAACTATGTAAGTCATCAAAGCAATTTTAAAATAAATTGAAAGTTGGAAAATGAGCCAACACTATTCCCTCAAGATTAGTGTGACATGCTGAGACTGCTCACTCTGAGTTAAGACTTTGACAGCAGCACTTTGCACACATTAGAGTTTAAGCAGCATAAAGTAGAAAGCCATGAAGTAAAGCAGTACAACAGGCCATCTTACAGATCATGACTACGTGAACAGCATCCGTCTGTGATGCTAGCTTTGGCCAAACTCCATGTATGTGCTGGGAGTGACACATCAGACAGACGGGCTGAGTGTAACCTTGCCTACTCTGCAGACAGAAGGGGTACTCTGCTCACATGCAACACATTGAGGAATGGCCTCCATACAGCAATTTGAAGTAGGGAGCAGGAAAAATTAGCAGAAGTTGAAGCACTAATTGTCTCTGAAACTTAGAATGGTCCTAATGGACCGGTGATTTGGATAAATAAACCACCATGCTGACAGCAACCTGCCCTTAGGCTGGTATCAGACCAATTCTGCTGCTGCAGAACCCAAATGCCCCTCTAGCTGGCCCAAGTGCTACATTAGCCTTTCTTAAACTGAACCAGAAATGTGCTTAGGAAAAAAGACACTTCCACAAAATTACTGTTTTTACACTGTCTCCCTCTGCTTCACGTTCAGTTTTCTGCTTAAAGCCTTCTCAAGCCCTTACTGTCCTGCACTGTGATTGAGCTTAAAGGAAACAGTGCAGATTATTACTACCACTTGCAGTGGAGCCAAAACTGTAGGCTGCAGTTTTGGTTTTGTTTTCTTTTTTTTTGTGTCTACTCACCAAGCCTGCTCTACATATTCTAGGAGGATCCTTTAATAAGTACATTAAGAGCTGCTGACAGTTTCAAACTGATACGGGGTAAAAAGTAATGACATGTCTTCAGCATACCAGGCTCAGTGCTACTGTGCATTGTCAGTAAACAGTGCAGAAATTGCTAGCCAGAGTTTTCAATCAGTTGAGCCTATTTTTAAAACACTTTAATTTTTCTTCTGTGTTCTTTTTCATATTTATACATTCAGACATTCTCAGGTATTAAAGCTTTATAATACATATTCATATAACAACTCCAAACATTGTGATGGCTTGTTTAGAAATTGAAAAATGCAGTTTTGAGGCTGAATGATCAGTATTATTCAGAAAATTACTTGAAGATGTTATTTGAGGCTGGCACAGCATAGTTGTTATTCTTGCAGAGACATAAGTCTGCCTAATAGCAACATTCAGTACTTCTGATTTTTCTTAAATACCAGAGAACAGTTTCTTGCAATGTAACTGAGCTGGAGTGAAGATATTAGGGTAAATACAGTAGGATGAAAACATGATAAAGATATCTATTGACTATGTGTACAAGTCTGCACAGTTAGAACCAACTATCAAAATCCTTTCAAGACTATCAGGCATGTATTCTATGATGGAGAACAAAGAAAGTGTCACATGAACTTAGGCCCTTCCACAGACCACGTGAAATATCTTGACAATTAATTTGTGTCAGCATCAGTGTGGAAGCTGAAATGCATTGATATCAAAAGAATAGAAGACTCTATAGTCTGCACAAGAATAAAATCTGATCATTCTCATATGAGCCTAAACGACTTCAGGCAGGATTGTCACAGATATGGGAATAGGAATGAATTAATATTCAAAATTACATGGGGGCATGTGGGGATTATTTTACAATAAAAATAATTTCCATCTATTAAAAAATTATAGGCAAGAGAAACATTCCAGGCTAATGACGATCATTACTGGGAAAAATGCAGCTGTTGTAGCTGATTTAGAGTGAAATCATTTATGTGTAGTATATATTTACTCAGTCTTAATCAACATCACAGTAATCTAAATCGTGATTAAATATTAAGGTGAAAGCTTGAGGTCATGGGGGGCTCTGTTGTATTTTCCTTCAAAAACTCAAGGGACGAACAGAGGAAATTATGGCAGATAAAGTCGTGCACTGCTTCCCTTTTCCCCTCCCCTTCCCACATGTCAATATTCCCCTTGGGGACTCTTCCCACAGAAAAACAGTGTGGCAGGTGCTCTCCACATCGCTTCTCCAATTGCTGTGATCTCCAAGGCAGCAAGCATCAGGCAGACCAGGTGGCAGCACTGAATCGAGCACCCCCCACCCCAGCTCAGGTGCCCCTTGCCTCTGGGGGTACGAGAGAAGGAGGAGCTCATCTGAGACTGAGGAGGAGAAGAAACAAATGCTGTTTGCAAAAGGAGAAACCAGAAAGAATTTTCCTGATTTTAAAGACAGGGGAAGCCTTTCTTGCTAGTTGGGTCTTTCAGTGATAATAGAAAGCACAAGCCTAAGGGTGGTAGGAGGAAGAAAACATCCCCCTATGGAATTACATAGGATAAAAATAAGGGCTTGAATCTGAAACCGTGGCTTCTTTTGCCTTTTTTCCTACCTCCCACAGAGAAATGTGTAACGCACAATGAGCAGAGTGAGTGTATCAGCTATTGCCACCAGAGAGCTGCCAGATGTCTGCTTTGCAATTGGAAAACAAGGGGGGGAAAAAAAAGAAAACCCAGCCCAGAGACACGGGGGTGGTGGAATTTGATAGTTAGTATCAGAACCCAAAGAAAATTAGCTAATGTGTGTGTCGGAAAAAGAAATCTTCCATTTGTTGCAATTACTCAAAATCTTGGCTTGCCATTGAGAATGCATTTTAGAGCCTGGCGTAATTAAATGGGGAGCAGGAGCCAAAAGGGAAATTGCAAACCCCTGAAAAGGAGAGCTAAGAGACTAAAATCATACCTCATTTACATATTTTGCCATAATTTCAGCAAGTTTAGTCAAATTGTATCAGGCCAAACTGATACTGATATTAAACAGCAGCAACTCTACTTGCTTAAAAAGTTACTCTGGACTTGTGCTGTAAAACTGAGATCAGAATTTGGTCCAGCGTTTGAAGAGTGCTTTGATCATACATAAGTTTCCTGGTATTACAGAACCGGAATTTGCTGAAGAGCTTGTGACTGAGCCACCTTTCAGACTACTGTCCCTGCAGGGAGGACCTCTTCGTTCAGCAAGCATAGCTTGACTTCACCCCTCTCTTTTACCTGCCTGGTGGCCATCAGACAAGCCCCATGAGCAAAAAGAGACCTTACTTCAGGTCTGCATCATGATGACTTTTAATTTTCTCGCACTGACTCTTAAGCTAGTGCGAGCACTTGGAAGGCGGTGCAGTGCATCTGCATCCAATCCTGACATTTTGGGTGGGAGAGAGAAGGAGGAGGCTGGGCTCCCCTGTCTGCTGGCTAAGGGCTCCCCAGGACTGCAAGAAGCCTTCATTCTGCTTTGAGTTCTGCATTTAGCAAAGAGGGTTCAGTGGAGAGGAAACCCAGAGAAACTGTAGGTTTGAGGTCAATCTGACCTCAGCTTTGGTTTCATAAATCTGATGCCAAAGCTAGCCAGAGAGCAGCTGGTTTACCAGTGCTTAGCCGTGAGATTTGGGGATTCCTCTGAAACTGTCACCAAAAAAAAAAAAAATGCCTACCAACTCCTGCAAGCTAAAAGCCTAGCATTTCACATAGCTGTATCTAAAAGTCACACTGAAGGACCAAATTGCAGGGTTGCTACAAAGAACAGCATTCTTTATGTCCTTGTGCTGAAAAGGTTAAGGAAAAAAAAATCTTAACCAGCTTCTTTGCAATACAAAAGACTCAGTCTTTACCCACTGATCGTTATAGCAGCTGAAAGTTAAAATTAAAGTTTACTATTGGCATTTTTTCATTGCTGTTTTCAGTGGTAGGATTTGATTTCTTTCCGGCTTAGCAGCCTTTCATATTTGTTTATAGAACTGGTAAGGGAAGTAACTTTCTAAATATTATAAATGGTTAACTCATTGCATAATGCATATTTTCCAGGCCCTCTGCTCATTGTTGAGTATTGAAGAGACAATACAACTGACAGAGCTGTCTCTTCTTCCAGAAACAAAATGAGTTAATAAAAGTGAGATTAAAATGGCGCATTTTGTGAGAATCTTAAAAGGAGAGGGGAAGGGACAGACAAGTAGTTTTACCAAGGACTGAGTATAAGCAGAAAGAATAAGGTGCATTTTTATAGCACAGAATGAAAGCTCTCCAGTCCCACACAGTATTTATTGTTTGTGTTACTATTAGTTAAATGGACTGTTAATTTTTCCTTCTTCTGCTCTGTATCCCCTGGATTGTTATTTTTGTTCAGCTGCAGCTTCAGACCATTTAGTGATTAAATCTCCCCTAAGGATTTGTTTTTGCAAAGCCTATCAGTCTATGCAGTCTTTCTTTATAGATTTGGTATACTTTGGCTGTGGCTGGGTTAATGGGAGGGATGCTTTCATATTGTTATTGTGCACATTAAAGAACATGTATGTGATCTCCAGGCTGGGGAATTAGGAGGTGAACCATTTTAGTCAAGGTACAACTGTTGTAATAAAATCTTTTGAGCCTGGGGCCTAGCCCTGTAGCATTTAGTCTGCAATCGTGAGACAATTGTCTGCATCAAAAGGAGTTACAATGGGGAAAAGCTGGGGAAAAAAAAAAAGAGGTTGAAATGTGGTCCAGCATGCATCAAGAGCCAACACCCACGTGTGAAGAGCCTCTATCCCAACACACAAAAAACATCATCAGGCTTTCACCCTCACAGGCAGAGGAGAAGGGGACCATGCCTGGTGTTTGAAGGTCCCAGAATTATCCCTCCATTGCAGGGCAATCCTGCTAATTACAGACAGATCTGGGGAGTAGGCAGACAAAGGCAAAAACCAGAAATACAGCAATGTATCATCTGCACTGTCATTCATAGAAGTAATGTATAAATATTCGAAATACACAAATGCCTGGTATTTGCTGCATACTCCGGGACCCCAAGAGTCCCTCTGCCTCGAGGGACTGCCACAGCTGGGCAGTCAGACTCCTTCTTTAGACTTTCTCCTTGTGCTCAGTCACGAATGTCAGCTGGTGCTGGTTAAGACAAGAAGCTCTGGGAAGCAGATCCCTACGTCTCCCATTAACCCACTCACCTATGAGAAAGGAAAAGGGCTCCAGTATCATTCAGATAATTACAAAAAGCTTCTCTATAATTCAGTTATAATACAACGTGCAAACATGTAAGTAAAATGTTACTATTTTATTTTAATATGTAAAATTTCTCAAGTAATAGGTGGGATGAAACAGAATCAACCATAGGTTAATAACCTAAATCTGTACTAACTACAGCATTTTTCATGGTTCCTTTAACTGATGCTTGTAACACCCAGTGCTGTTCAAGAGACAGGATGCCTGAGTACAGAGCAGAAACTCTGTACAGCTTTCTGTACCATCCCTCTTTCTCAGGACGGTTGTGCAGATCTGCTTCTTACTATCAGATTTTCCACAGAAGTGGTAACTGCAACATATAAGACCGTTTTTGTACAGAATACATGGAAACAAAAACATGAAAAACATGAAAAAGGTACACTACGCAGGACCAGATCTTTACAGATATAAGTTGTCATAAATCTTTTGCAGGATCTGTCCCAAACTTTGTGGGATTCACATTAGTTTAGGTAACTCAAGGAAGATAATCTCCTTGGCTTGGCTTTAGAGTGACTGTGGGGTACGTCTCCTCTTTGAGCTTATTGATTGGCTGAGTTTGCTGTGACTCCCATCTAAGCTTTAGGCCTGGGTTTCTTTTCTGTAGAAGCATAGCCAGAGGTTTTGGAGACAGAGACAATATACACTTGGGATAAACATTTGGATGTTGTAGCTTTTAAGTTCCCCTGGAGCCCACAATTAGACCCAGCCTTGCCTTCTCTCAAGTGAGAGGCAGACCTCTCCAAGGAGTGATTTAACAGTGCTCTGAATTGCTCTCTGGAAGAGCTGTCTCTCTACAGAAAAACTCAGACTTTGCTGAATGTGTAAAATCAGATGCTTCTTGGTCATTTCCACCTTCAGCGCTGACAGATTTCAGGCCACGCAGAGTTGGGCAACAAGGACCACTTGACCTGACACCTGGTGAAGGAAAATGACATAAGCAGAAATGCAAGGAGCAGAGCAGTTCAGGTCCCCCGCCATGCTCAGCAGACACCCATCCACACCTGCCAAAGGCTTCGGTATGCTCCTGAGAGGAATGTGACTGAACAGGATGGTCAGAAACAGCAGGTGTGTGCACTGAGTCAGACTAGAAGCTGTTGCATTACCTCAGCAACTAGGGAAAGTTGTACCTGTGTTGGAAGGAGACATCCTTCCATACTAGTGTCTTTTAATTGCTGTCCCAGCTCTGTAGTCAAAGGCAACCAAACCTGGCTCCAGTGAAATGGGCTACCACAAGGCTGGTGCTGGCCATTGGCAGACTGTGCAGGTGGTTGAGGATGGGACACCCCCTGGGAGACAGCTCTGGGGACAAAGACTGCCACACAGAGGAGCGGCAATGGCCTTGGTGCCTGTGCAATGACTGATTCCTACTGCTGAACATGCTTCCTTCCCCACCAGCCATTATCCCCTCTCAGGGTGGCATTTAGCAATGGCAGGACCAAGCTTCTGCCACTGGACAGAGCCAAGCAGCAAGCTGCTGAGTGCTCTCTTGAGAAACGGGGCCCAGGAAGGAGGCAAGAGGTGGTGATGACTTTGCCAGCTGTCCCTCTCAATTTCACAGCTCAGGGAAAGGCGAAGTCCATCCAGTCTGGTAGAGGGCTTGTCTCTGTTCCATCAGAGGAATAAGGGCTCCGTTAGATCTGGACAAACTGAAGATCTGTCCAGGGAAGTGATTTTCTGTGTGCCAGCAAAATTTGGTTAGCCTATACTGCCAAAGAGACTTGATAAACTAACCATTTTCTGCCTCAGTATGTGGGCTGGGAGAAATGCAGACTGTGGACCAAGTCCCCAGCCATTCCTGATGGATTCTGGACTAGTCTGGAGGGACAAAGCACCAAATGTGATGATGGCAGCTCCTCAAACTTGTAGCTGGAATTGCTTCTGCTCTTTCCCTGTCTGTCTGCAGGCCAGCAGGCTCAAAGCTGGGAAGGCAGGTAGGGGTTGCTGGAAAGCCACAGTGCCCCAATAGCAAAAATTCCCTCTTAATTGTGCCCCAACGTGTCTTCTGTATCATAGGCTTTGTGTCACCAGGGGTTAGTATGAGCTCCTTGGCTGTGGTGACTGGCATTGTGGCATCCCAGAGCCCTTAGGCGTGGTGAAATGGGCTGGATCATGGCTGGTGGATCAGCAAGTCTGCACAGAACAACGTCTCCTCAGAGGTGGCACAACTGGAATCACTTTCAAGTGTGGTGTGGAACTGTGATTGGAACCATTTGTGGTAATTAAAATCCTCTTGGTATACACTTGTGCTGTGTTTAGGATATGCTGATGGAATCACTATGAGTTTTTACTGAATAAGAGCTGGTCTCACAGGCAGCATGCACTAATCTGTGGAAGGTCTGTTCTAAACTCAGTTCACTCCAGTGGTTTTGGATAAGGCTAAAAGAAACTTCCAACCTCTGTAGGCAAGAAGTGAAGAACACCATATTGCATTAATTTTCCACAAATTGCTCAATATGGAATTTGTCTACAGTAGGACAAAAGTCCTTCCTTTTGTGGAAAAAGCTACAGGACCACCAATGAACTCTATTTTACCACTCATGAAAAAATTTAGCACTGCTGTGCCAACCATAGTAGTACAGCTGCCCTAGGCAAACAAGCACGTCCATGTATACAACTGGCCAGCCTTCTCACACAGGCTTTAACACTGCTCTGGTGATTCTGAGAGTCAGCATCTCACATCCACAGCTCCCATACGAGGAGAAAAAGTCATGGCTCAGTTTATGTCGGTATGCTACATGTCTATGGGTACCTCCAAAAGCTCCCGGGAGGAAGAAAATAAAGATCAAGTATTTCTAGTAGAAGAAAGTGACAAAAATGTTTAGTTTGTTATCTAAGAAGAAAAACAAAAAAACGCACACATCCTTTGCCACTGTCAGTACACCATAAAGAAATAATACCAAGAGACTGATCAGCCTGTAAAGTTAGAGTTAATGGATTAGATTTCCAGTAATTTGTGCAGTGTCATGGAAGAAGATGATGGAAGCTTTTACTGCATGAGGTATCGGGTCTCTGAGTTGTTAATGGTGCCAAGGTGAATCATGCACTGTCACTGTCATGAAAAGGTGCTCATCCAAAGAGCTTGAAAATGAAGCCTTCTATGGTCTACAGTGCATGGGTGAGGCTGCATGCAGCCACACTGGCGTAACTGGGATACTGAATGGGCACACTGGTGTTCTAATACGGATGAAGTTGTGGAACTGGGATCCAAGCAGACAGGAAAGGTCATGAGAAGAAAAATACAATGAACAGCTGCCTGCATGTTTTATTAGCCTGGCTTCCTAAGGAAATGAGACTTGCATAACAGTACTGCTTGCCCATTTGTTTTTCTCTCCTGCCCTCAAATAACTTCTGATTCTGTTGGCTTATTTCAACTAAATTTAACAGAGAGGTATCAGCCTTTAGATATATTATGTTCCTCCAGGTTTCTTGAAAACTGGCAGCTAGACAGGGAAAAGAGAGCTAAATTAGTACTCCCAATGAGGGGAGGGCTTCAGCATGAATTAAACAATTACCTACTCTGTTTTGCCTGCCAGCTGGCCAGCCAACATGGCCAAAATACTTCAAGCCCATCAGAGAATAATGAATCAGGCTTCTTTTCACTTGGTGTAGAAAAGAAATGGAAAGGAGGCAAGAGGTTAGGGTATGGAGGTGTGGAAGAAGCAGACGATATTAAGAAGGGAATGGGGCAGGGGATACATGGAGGAAGAGGAGGGAATGTGGGCTGAAGAGGCTCTAGGAACAGAGCAGGGGGAACAGAGGTTGCGGAGGTGAGAGAGGGCCACGGTGGAAGGACTGGGAGTTATTGCAGGGCAGGCAAGTATGAACACAGTCTTCCTGAAATCAGGCCGATTACAGGATGGCTTGTACATACAAAGCCTGTGATGAATACATTACTAGCCTATTTTCAGAAGTGATGAGCACCCTTAGCTTCTTATGGATTTCACTGGGAGTCGTGGGTGCTCAGTATCAATAACTCTCAGGTCCTGTCTATATAACTAGTTAAATAAATTTGCAGCAGCTATACCTGGCTTCCCTGCAGCATGAGAATTATTAGATCATTACAGTTTATGTCCATCACCGTAAAAGCAGATCTGCAGAGGCTATTAATTTACATACACCAGTAAAAAAAGTAAAAGAAATATACCATATAAACTGTCATCCTGATTATCAGAGGTCCGCAGACTACGTTGTACTGGTAGATACTCAATTCTTATTTCCTTAATTGCTGTAAAATATATATATAGTTCAAATCAATTAAAAAGATATGTTTGGGCAAAATCAATAGTGAGTCAGCCACAGGAAGATTTAGCAGCCACAACTGAGTTGAAAGCATTACAGAGTCATAAGAGCTGATTCACACCTAACTCAAGTTTTATGTTGGAGTAACTTCACTGAGTGAAGCATAAACTAGAGCAACAGAGAGGTAAATAAGGCCAACAGAACAAATGAGTCTGGCAAGAGACCTCCAGAAAGGACTTTATCCTCTGTGTTATTGCTAAAATCCATTACACTTGAGGTAGCTGATCAGACATCCGTACCTAGGTTTCCATACTTAATTATTTTAAAACTTCTTTTGGAGACATGCAGTCTTGTACCTACCTCCACAGTTCTAAAGTGAAGATGGGCTGGAAAAAATCAATCAGGGTTTTGAGACCCTTGTTACAATTTTGTCATCAAGTAAGTTTGGACTTTCCCTGAGCTATTTCTCTCCCTCTCACAGAGTTTGTCTCTCTCTAGTTACAGCTAAATGATCCTTGCCAGAGAGGACTTCTCCCAGGGGCTTGGGTTCTTGCAGTCAGAAGAGACTGACTTTCATCAAATGTCACCCATGTATTTCGCAGGTACAATATTTCTGTCTTAGAAGATTGACACTCAAACCTGCCTTTACCTTACTGGTTGAATGCTAGGCAGTATAGTTTGGTATATCTTAAGGAACAATATTTCATCATTTTCAGAAAGTCCTGCTGGGGCTACATTTTTCAAAGGGCTTTGAGGGATGAAAAACTGAGTTATGAACAGCTCTCTGTACACCTCTTCCTCTAATAATTTTAATTGTCCCTGCAATTAAACACACAGAGCAGCAATTTTTCTGATTTACTCTTGTATTTAAATTGCAGGTGCAAATTTCTCCCATGGCTGAATTTTGAAAACGATCTACGGCTGAAGTTAGAACTGCCCATATTACTTGATATGCTCATATTGCTCTTTCAAGAAAGAAGTCTCTGCCTTCAGAAATTTTACTCATTTCACAAGCTGTGGTGCCTGCTTTTTGGTTGAGAGAAAGTGTTTTTATTTCCACTGAGTAAATTTTCCAGCGATACAGCTTGACACATAGAATATGCATCCAGCTAAGCACAGAAATGCATGTGAGCTTTTGTCAAAATATTCATCAACACACATCACTGTTTCAAAGTTTCTCCTACCAAGACATGTATGTTACCAGATACGAAATACAGAACTGCAATTTGTGCTGGAAATTGTTTTGCAGGTTACCTAAGGATGCACTATTTTGTCAAGCAGCTTAATTGAAATGCTCTGCCACAATTTTTATCAGCATGCCAGTCTGATAACTTTTTACTATATAAACTCTAACATGCTGAAGCAACAGCAGTGCTACTGTATTCTACTTTGCTGGTTCTTATGGGTCTCAGAGAGTTTGAGAAGACTAAGTCATAT
Organism: Pelecanus crispus; assembly: GCF_030463565.1. Classification (NCBI taxonomy): domain Eukaryota; kingdom Metazoa; phylum Chordata; class Aves; order Pelecaniformes; family Pelecanidae; genus Pelecanus; species Pelecanus crispus. The sequence continues at coordinate 69,048,688 of NC_134676.1, read as the reverse complement.
GGGACTTCTCAAGGGAGATGCATATTAATATCTACATTTTACAGAAACTAAGCTCTAAAAGATGAAGTGGCATCCCCCAGATGGCAGAGCAGTTGATGGATAAATATGCTAAAAGAACCAGTGACTCAGTCTGCACTGTCCTGTGTGACCTGCAATAGTATGCTGTCTCCATTAAGGGAAAGAAAAACAGACCGAAGAAGTGCAAGCTGACTAAAGCTGCATTATCATCATTTTCAAACTGACTAATGCCCTGGCAGAGCACAGGCCAATCTGGATCTCTATTAAGTTTTCAAAGAAGAGATTGTGATCTTTCTTTACACCCAGTTTTAGCTTCTGAAGCTCTGATGTATACTTAGCAGTTCCTGCCAGAGTGTAAACAAAATCAGAATCAGGTATGGAGAGTGCAGCTGCACCAATCTCTTCCAGGTAATTAGGAAGTTGATCAAGAGGCAGTGAGGTGTATCATGGTGTGGATGCCCTACCTAGTATCCTTAAAAAGCCAAAATGATTGTGTCTGCCCTGAAGCAGTGCTCTTCTCAGGCCTAGGAGCTGGCTAGAGCTGGGCTAAGAGCTAGGACTAAGATATCTGGAACTAACTTTAATTATTAGTTTATTGCTTTACTTGGAAGACTGCCACAGAGATCTGTATCTCTACTTGCTGTGCTTGCATGCTGCCCACCAGCCAAGAAAACCTGCAATGCACTCCTTAGAGCACTCTGAGGAAGATGCAAATACAAGCTGACTTGATTTGCATAGCTCTGAAAAGTGGATTTAAATATACGGGCTAGATTCTCTGCTCTCAACAGAAGTACTCTGCTTTACACCAGCCAAAGAGCCGGTCCTGAAGGCACGTGTGTGTGCATACACGGGCCCGTTACTGGAACATACGCACATGTATAACTCACAGCAAGTTTCTAATTGCATCTGTAATTACAAATGACTAATTTTGTACTCAGATTGCAATTTGAAAATCTTCCTGTTGCAGCATAGTTATCCAAGTCACCCATTCAGGCAAGAAGAAACAGTATCATGTAATTTATCTAACTAAATGACACATCTTCATTTCTGAATATTTACAGTGAGCTATCGCTGAATGCGGTCTAGATTAAAACATGATTCATGGAACACATCAGCAAATACCTTTGCCTGCTTTTTGAGAACATAACTCCTTGTAGACAACACCTGAACAGAAAAGAAGCAATATTAGCAAATTAGTTAAAAGTTTTTAATTATTCACCCTTGTCTACCAAATACATGCTTGTGGAAGATTTAAAAAGACATACCTACTATGGGTCAAAAGTGCTTTAGAACCACATTTTCAAAATGGCTTAAACTTCTAAAGAGCTTGAAGGTAAGGGGCCTGTTTCTGTTTTCAAAAACATCTACATTCCTACTTTCTATAGAAATCAGATGCTTATGTGTTTGAAGATGTCTTGTGATTTTTATATGCAGTTTTTATCAGTCAGTGAATGGATTACTGAGGTGCTTGTGCTACCCTAAATGCTGTCTCAGTTGATATTGAATAATAGCACCTTGAGTTGACTTAGGCTAGAAAGAGCTAACAGTGCGCATGCAGACAATTTATTATGCTGGTAAGTCTTGATTTGTTTATTCACAACAACCTGGTTTTGTATCTGAGCTCATGTTTTTGTTTCTGAAACAATGTCTTAGGCATTTCTGAAAACTTTACCTCATGATAAGGATTTTCAAAATAGCTCAGCATTCACAAATGTTTTTCTCATCACATCAAATACTGAGCTCTTTTGAACAGATACCATGCAGGGGCAGTGTTAAGCACTGAATGCTTTTAGAAAATTCAGCTTTCATTTGATGTCTGGCTTTTCTGATAATGTTGGCCTTACTGGTAAAGCTGATCTCCTGCAAATGTAATCATGTTAAGATGTGTGTCTTAAAATTAATGGGAAGCATTGCAACAGTTTTGCTTCTGGTTAACAAAAATGTAATCTTTGTAATGTCATGAGGTCATACTGTTCATGATACTATTAACTATGTGTGTGTGGTTATGCTAGTCTAAAAGTGATGGATGTTAGTCCTCACTTTTGTATTGTTTAATTATTTGCATAATTGAACCAAAGAGTGTCCTCTGTTTAATCTGAAGGCCTGTTGTCGTTGAGTTACTCATGAATAGTTTTTACATGGATATCAATAGGATGACTCACATACTGAGTTACTCCCAGCTGTCATAGCACAAAATGTTAGAAGAATTGTACCTAGAGGAATTATATGGTTAATTGTGGCCTGTATCAGGTATAATACCCAGCCTCTGCAAACTACAGATTGCATGGAATTTACATAGAATTAGACTAATCCCAAGCAAATTGACAATTAATTTCATAGGACTTGCAGATATGACAGCTCTTGTCTAATTAAAGAGTAAGGGCATCTGCATATGGCACTATACTGCCATATCATATTTTCATTGAAGTTCAATGATATGCTGTTGGACTTGTTTTCCACACTATCTTCTTTATCTCTTTGAATCTTTTCAAAAACCCTTTCAGTAAATTTTTGCTGTCAGCAGATTTCCAGCACATGAGGGAGGGAAGAAGAAAGGTTCAGGCATGATCAGGGAGATTCACATCCACATACCTAAACACCAATCTGAATTTTCAGTCAGTTTAAAACCAAATAAAAATATTTTTGATCTCCTAATTTCTGTGGTTACAAAAGGAAAGGAGACAGATGGAAAAAAGTTGTATCTACTCAGGACTTAAACAGCTAATGACTGCTGGGTATATTTTGTGTTGCTCTTTTAACCTCTTTGGACTCCAAAGTGAATGATCCATAGACTTCTGACTTGAAAAAGACTGGCACAAAATACAGAAAAAAAAAGACTTCCTCCTTGAGTTGTTTGCTTATGTTGACTAGAGAGGCATTAATGCTGTTAGACACAACATACTCACTGTCACTCCCTGACATCCTGATTATGAAAGGTGAGGTTCTGTCCTGCAGCAGAGAAAGCAATAGAAAATGGAATAATTCTCATATTTGTTAAAATGGCCAAATGACATTTAGAGAGTTGCAGAGGAAATAAAAGTCTTAGTGATTTTCTTTAATTAGAAAAATAGAGGGGTCAGTAAAACACTCCACAGTGGTGGTGTCGAACATACACAACAGTATGTTGCCCTCCTCTTGGCCAGCACTTAACAGTAAGCACTGTTGCAGAGATGCAAAACCAGCTTTCTTAATTAATGTCTCAATCTTCACCCTGTTCACTGGGGCTTGAACAATGGCTTTGACTCTCCACACAGCCGTATGGGTCTCTGCAGGTTGTGCCATGTGCTCCGGCTGCAGCAGGGACTTCAGGCTGGACTGCACTGGGTGTGCAGCAAGCAAAGCAGTTTACAATTCATGAGTAGTGGAATATGCCTTACTTGCCAAGAAGGCTGTCTTTGTCTGAGACTGCCAAAGGATACTACTGGCTGAAGAGTCACTCTCAGAGCCAGAGGAAGATATTCACTTGAACAATAAAATAAACAAATGATTATAAAATGTATTATCTGTTATGGTGCAGTATGTTGTGAAGTTTCACAGTCTATTTTCTATTGCCTGCCAGTTATTTTGGCATATTACCTCATAGTTATGTCATTTCATGAGATACAGTACTACAGTGTTACAGGAGAGAAACTGGGGAGAAAAAAAGGCATGCCCTAAGCTGAAGAGATGCTGAAATATTTGTGTTGCTTATACTCCAAACAGCATCTCCTTTTCTCCATGACATTACATGTCTTGGCACATAATTAATCTGTCTGGAATTATTTTTTTTCAAATGGAAATAAGTATCATTAATATTATTATTCCATAAAATAAAACATAGCCTGAATAATACCAAATTACTGAGCTCTAGAACAACTTGGTGACAATCAAGCTAGCCGCAACATACACAGCAAAATACTCTGGAGTTTGCTAGGGAATGTCTGAAGAAAGCCCCTGAAATCACTACAAATCTTTCCAGCAAGTACTGTGGATTTTGATTCAAGGCAAAAATTTACAGCAAAATACACTTTTACATTGTGAAATAGATGTCATATTAACACAATCCCCTGAATACTTTCAAAATCCAGTACTACAGTTTTATGATGAAATATTAAAAGGGGAGAGAAATACAGACATACAGTCACAGCAGGATGAAAATATTTTTTCATCTAAGTTTTACATTTAGGCCTCTTTAAAATGCAAGCATGTAAAGGGCATATTGTCTCACGTGTGCCTGCTGTGAGTTCCAGTGAGAAATACCTTGGACCTCAAGCTATGTTAAATTAAACTGCTCTTAAGTAAAAGAGTTATTCCTGGTGAGCACTAGCTAAATTGTACAGTGTGGTTCCTCCTAACAAGAACTGTCTTTTTGGTAAGCATTTGTGCAGAGGACAGCACATAATTTATGAGTGGGCCCTCAGGCTCAATAATTTGCAGAGCAACATCGGTAATAGTCAGAAACGCTTTCTAGGCCAAAGGAGATGCAGAAGTGAAGGCTCTTTTGCTGCCGGAAACCAGTGGACACATTATAGATTAAAAAAAGGGAAAGGTAATAATAAGTATGTTACAAGAGCTGGAAATAAGAAGGTTTTAGGAAGGTTTTTTGATTTTTTGTTCCCCCCACCCCCCCGCCCCCAACCGAAAAAGGCCTATTTTACATAGGGTCTGAAATCAGCAAAGATGCAGCAAAAACTTAGGTAGAATATAGGAATGCTGCTTTGCTAGTTTGAAAACTCCACTAGCAGAGATTTTGATGTTGGAGCTGGATCAGTGGAAACAACAGAGAAAAGCAAGATAAAAGATTTTCAGTAACTAAGGTTTTACACTAGAGGTAAAACATTAAATCTTAGTTTCTTGCCTCAACTTCTTAGTCTGTAAAATGGAGATAATAAGACTTGCTCCCATCTCATGGGCAGTGCTTGTAAGGTGTTTTCAGGATGAAAAAGTGGTAATATTATATAAATGCTGAGGATTATTATTATTAGTTTTATTAGGTATTATTACCTAGCTTAAAAAAAAATAAAAGGGAGTCTTTCCATGAGCTGTGGCTTTCATGAGCCTGAAATCTCTCTATTAATAAAGCAAAGTTAATGGAATCAGCTGGAATGAATAGTAGTTACATATGCAAAATTCTACCTGCATAAAAATCCTTTGTTCCAAAATTAAAACTTTTATGCAAGAATAAAGCTTCAGATACATGTATTATGAGCAGGCATAGTGCAAAGCCAAGTGCTCTTGCCTTCATATGTTGAGGTATGTTTCCCACCCAAGCCATGCTGCAGTTAAACAAAACAAAACATATGTTGGCTTTTACTTGGGTGCAGCTCATTAAAAACCCTTATCCAGCTTTGCAGCCTATGGTGCCCAGAAGCCTTCACAGTCGCTGGGAGCCCGGTTTGCTAGGTGTTGTCCCAATATGCTGACTGGCATAAACATCACCTTTGGCCCAACAAATACTTGGTGCCTTTTTAACACCTGAATGTTTTACAACCCTGAAACAGCTTTGATGCAAAATAACTAGACAAGAGCCACTGGAGCAAGAAGTTTCAACAGTTCAGGTGGGAATATGATTTCCCCTCTCCCTGCTTCATCTCCTTAACTTTCACCACTGGGTCTTTTATTATCCTATGACATCTCTCACAGAGACATGAAACTGCTGTGAAAGCTCCTATGTTTGCGTCTAAAAACTTAACCAGAAGTAGTAACTAATTACATGAGAAAAAGCTGCAAATTTGTTTGTTTTTCTGAGGTCAGGGCTCATCGTTTTTGCTTTGTTTTCTGTAGTGTTTTTTTTTTTTTCCCCACAGTGAAGGAAAGAAAATCGGAATTGCATTTAATTATCCTTGACCCCAGGTGGCCTCCACTTCTCCATGCCTGTTAGCCACTGAATGCTATCAGAACTGCTTAGCTGAAAGCTGCCTTTTGCATGTTGATGGGCGTTGCAAATCCTCCTGCAGAGCTGTCTTTCATGTCAAGACAATATCAAGCACAGCAAAACATTGCCATATGTCCTTCCTGCCACTTCTCCCTGTGCTTTGCAGGTTGTATTCTCTTTCCCTGCCACGAGATCAGTTTGCTTCCTTAGTGATGACTCTGTGTGTGTGTGTGCGCGTGCGTGCATGCATGCACACACACGTATGTGCGTGTTCACAATGTCATATTGTGATGAGAGGCGGGGGAAGCACACTGCCTTCACTCAAGATTCTCCTTTTTAGCTAAAAAGAATAGCCACATCTGCTGCTTTGTCCACAGAGTGCCTACTCTAATTGCCAATTCCAGTTCTGATTTATTAATATTTAGATCCTTAGATACAGAAATCCTTCTTTCAGAGCAGATGAGTGACTCTTTCCCACCTTTTTTCCCTGGTGATTAGCAAGTGTCATAGCATTCTTGTTTCTTGACAGCAAGAATTAATCATGCTACAGAGCCTGATTCTTTGGGGGGAGGAAGTTCCTAAAAGCACCAAGGAAAAGGTGAAGGGAAACAACCTTGGATTGCTTTAGGATCCTACTCTTATTGACCTGATCTAATTTTGAACATGAACATTTTCTACAAACTCTAACTTAGTACTGGAATTACAAAGATTAGAAGGAGGAGAAAAGAAATCCCACTTGGGAGCCTTTAAATGCTTCTATTGGAATTGTGCTGATTTTTTCATTTCTGTCCATTTGATTGAAAATTTAAATCATTTTGGATTTCATGATACTGGTCTCCTCATAAGATGCAGAATTTGACAGTTTAAGGCCTCAATCCATGCTGTCTTTAAAAGAAAGGTAGTAAAAATGAGATTAAGGAAAACAGATAAATGCCAAAATTGTATGATGGTGCATCTTGTAATTATCACATCTGCTGCAAAGCATCTGAAAAATAGCTTTGGAAGCCTGCCATGTTACAAACAACTCACACAATGAAAGGGTGCAGGACAGTAAAGGACAATTGATAATGAGATTTTTAAATGGACTTTTAACCTTGTAGCAGGAGCTCTTACCCGTTGTATCTTTTGTTGTGGCTCCTTTTTAATTTTTATCTAAAAAAATATTTTCCCCTTTCATGATGTACTCTGATGTCATGTTTGGAAATGTGGCATGGTAACATATTCATCAGTGACAACAAGAATGGAGGTAGGGGGTGAGGACTAGAGAGGGAATTAATTCCTGAAGTTCCTGTCTTGGAAAAGCATAAGCTACTACCACTGGTGGCCTTTATCTTTTCATCCATCTTTTTCCTGAGGATTGTAAACTCATCTGCAAGGTTTCTTAGCATCAGGCACTGTGCCTCTGGAAGCAACATCATTTGCCTTTAGTTACACTGTGTTCAGAGTCTGAGGTGCTGCTAGTAGTGCTGTTTTGTGACTGAGAAACCTACAATACAGTTCTGCACTGAAAAGCATATTGGTATCACTAGTTGAAAAAAGCTGGATGTGAACTTGAAGGAATTTTCTGATCTCAGCCCTTGATCCTCAGATTAATTATCTGTGGGGAAGCATGTATATTTGCACGTAATTGCATGTTCACAACATCACTGCAAAGCATTTTTTTTTCACAAATAACTCATCAGTGATTTGGCCTCATGCTTATAAGTCCTTTCAAAGGAAAAAAAAATGACAAGATAATAAAAATAATAATTACACCACCCACCCCGCCCCCCCTGCCCCCCAATAATCAGTTGTTTTCAGTAAATTTTTCTACACAGGACCTTTACCTTGTCTTTCCTACTGCCACCATTTTGGCACCATTAATACATGAGGAAGTAAAGTACTACCTTCTGAGTAAGACTGTGAAGATTAAGGCCCCGTGGGGTCCTGAGAAGGAAAATAGTTATAGAAGGTATCATCAGAAGGTCTTCCAAAGCTTGTTAGCAATATTCCCAATGTCTCCCATTATGAAAATTTGTTTTCTGACCTCCTGTGCTCGGACATATTGAATTAATTTCTCATGGGCTTGGGAAGCAAATGTCCCTCTGCTAACCCAGAGAAAACTTGCAAGCCTTCTGTGACAATATCTTTGATCTCTTGGGTAGAGAAGAAACAGATTGTGCATGTTCCCCTTCTGCTTCTAATGCTCCCAATAAAAGGTTAGGAGCAGCACTTTCTTCTTCTCTTCTTTTACTGGCCACACTCTGAAAGAAAGGAGTGAATCCTGCTCCTTTCCCCAGAATGAGAGGAAGGTATCACAAGCACTGGAAGATCTGGAGGCTGAGTATAGGGAGGTATGGCCTGCTCATATTGACTAGGGCATTATAAATCCCACAGAGAAGCAGGACTTCCTCTTCTCCCTATTGATTAAACTTAGGTACCCTCTTGTTCATGGGGCGGATGCTGCTTCTGTCTGTATTTGTCCTTGTACGTTGCCCCTTGTAATGCCTACCTTACTCCACACGTTATTTAGGGGACCTAGCCAACCAGTTCAGCATTTAGCAGGGCAGGCACAAAATCTTTTGAGGCCAAAACACAAAATCCATTTCTCTTTGGTTCTGGCACTGAATTTTGATAAGAACCTCAGAAAAACCCATGAAAAAGTAAGCAACCCTAAGAACAGAGCAAGGATTTTGAACTGTGAGAACCCAATAGGGCCTGGGGCAAGCCATGGAGCAAAGAGAGGAGAATATGGAAAAGCTATTCATCAGCTGAATACTAGTCTATTCATGAATGAGACAGAGACCAATTGGTCTCTAAGATCATACAATTAACAAAATTATCATAGTGACCACACAGGTGAGAAACTGACAGCTGGTACTTTTGAACTTTGGCTCCTTGACTGTCCAGCATTGAGTTCTCCCTCAGTGTAATCTTGGTTGTAAACACAGCAGTTGCAGATATGGCCACCTCCCTGCCTTTGGAAATGGAATGGAAAAAAGTAGTGTTTAGTGAAACAGAGAAAACCAAATCCCAGTGTACCATATGGGCAACAGTTCTGCATGTGCTTTCCTCCTGCATCCCAGGACACCATTCATCCCAGGCATATACTGCAAGAATGGTTCTGGTGATTCCTTGTCTGGAATGACTGCAAATATAATGGGTTCATATAGATTCATGCAGCCCCTGGCATTTTTCTTCAGAAACCTCTGTAAGGTGCTGTTACATTTCTGACCCAAATCTTTTAATATACATTTGTACTGTAGACTTCATCTAAGGCATCTGAAGCTATTACTATTTCATATGTTACTTCAATAATCTGCAGTCAGTCTGTAGCAGATTTCTGGGAAGGAGATTTGGAAAACAACCTACTTCTGTTTTTTGTTGGTCTCCTTCTATTAATATCTTGGCCCATTTTGGCAGTATTTCTAAATATGAATAAAATATTAATCTGCAGATTAAATACTAAGACCTACTTTGAGCTCAGTTGTGCTACAATAAATCAGGTAGGCTAAAGAACTGCTCTGTATCTATACCATGTAATTTAGATTAGAATCTGTCCAGCTCTGATACTCTGCTGGAACTAAAGCTACTGTATTTTCTCTGGCAGGATAACAATGATGTTCATGATAAGCTGTCATACACAATTTCAAAGACCTTTTTCTTTAAAGCCTTTCTCTTCTCACAAATGAAATAAGAATAAAGACCAGACTTTGCTGCTCTTACAATGTAAATATCTGAGGAGTACATGCTCTTCAGCAAACGCAGCAGGATCAGAAGTCAACCCAGGAACAAACCAATATAAAAAGACTCAGAGATCTTGGGATGCAAGGTTCTTACTCTTTTCTTGTGCATCACATAAAGGTGTTATGGCAGCCCGTGAACAGCCTCGCTTCTTGCAGCCTCATATGTAACTGCATGACAGGGTACCATGGCTGCAATGGTGTGAGTGCAGAAGAGCCATAACTATGAATGAACTGGTTTTGTGCAGAGTTAAAGCAGGCACAACAGAGCCTCAGCAGTTTCCCCTTATTTAATTATTAATTACTATTTAACTATTAGATAGGGCACAGATGTGACAATGTAAGGAACAGATCTCAATACAAGTAGAAAAAGGGGTGTACAATCAAACTCTGCATCTATTAAGCTCTTGAGGTCAAGGTCTGTCTTTATGCTTCACATATATGCAATGTTTAGTACAAAAGAGCTTCAGTCACTGGCTGGGGCCTCCAGGCAGAACAACAACATGAATAATAAATGGTATCAGCACTCAAGCAGTGTAAGGGTTAATTCCTAGCTCCAACTACTAGGGCCAAGGTTGCAAACTAAAATCAGGAAGTTCCATAGCTATTGGAGCAGGAGGATTATTTTCTGCTGTAATTGTTGTGGTAATCTTTATTTTTCCTGCTCCTTCAGCTTTTTAATGGGAAATCCTAAAAGCTAATTCTTTGAAGCTGGAGACTTGGCTGAAAGACAGCAGAAAAGTTGCCCCATTCCCATCCAAGCGGTTTCTCAGGAAACAGCCATGGGAGTCCTTTGTGCTCAAGAAGTGACTGAACTTACTACATTAAATCAGAAAGTAAAAATCCTGGAATGAAGTGAAGACAACTCCCTTGTTGCTTGACTGCTGGGAACACTGAGCACCTGTGTGCTAATGATCATTAATTTATACTGCTAGACTACAGAGGAGAGGTGAAAGCATGGTCAGTTCATCAATGTGATATGAGCGCCATCCTTCCACTCGTCAGGCAAACATCTTTTCTTAATTCTGAGGGTGAAACTGTAGGAGGTTTTCAGAAACTGCTCTCTTGTCTTCTTTTTCCACAAGAGAGGCTTGTTGTAATCACACAGTGACATATAACTGCTCTGAGGAAAACTGGCAGTGACACAGCACTGAAAAAGTGCTTCAAGTTATTTGCTGATAGGAGTGCTCAGGTTTCCAAATCTCAGCTCCTGCTTTAACATTAATTACCACAATATTCTCTTTAATAAGCCCAATAAATAATGAGAAACAGATGGGAAGTAAAACGGATGCTGTGTTTGGTTTTGGAAAACAATCATCATCATCATCATCATCATCAGGAAAAACAGTTGAAACTAGTCAGGTGAACCAAAAATTTGAATAAAGTAAAAAGTCTTCCTAAAATGAAGCAGCATGGGAGCAGGGATGAAGCTGACAAGTATGTTTTACACTGAAGTTATCTGTTCCCTGTAGTTGGTCCCTTTTGCCCATCTAGGATGCAAATCACAGATGCAGACACCTAAGTATTTTTGAAAATGGAGTAATCTGCCAGAGACATGTCAGTAAAAAACTGCACCTAGGATTGCATCTGTGACCTGGCTGGGTGCTTTGTAATCCCTCCCAACTGCCCCCAGAGCAATTCAGTTCTGCTGGTCACTGTCTTGTCTCTGCCTTTCCCTTGGTCTCAAAGAGCAGGAAACAACACCAATTCTTCCCACCAAAGCACATCTCCTGCTGTCTAAATACATCCCCACCTTCACCTGTGTTCCCATACCTACTCTTTCTATTGCCTGAGTATTCCCAAAGAGCTAGAGACAGCTAACAGGAATATGGATGGTGAGTTAAGAGAAGTTACTCTGGGCTTATGTCTCTGAACATGAACTAGCCTGCTGTGCTTGCCATCTTCTGCAAGAAGGAAGGGCCAGAGATAACACACTTTCTCTCTGTGTTGCAGGCAATGATACACGCTGTTGCTCAGGAAGCAAGGAACCCCTGTACCTCTGCACACCAGCTGGGGCTGGCATCTCCCCTCAGCCTCCTGCCCATCCATAGCAGGTAGGGAGACCTGGCTGGGAAGCGGGAAGCAGATGGTCAGGGGCGCCGGGGCTGCCAGGAGAGCCTGCAGGGTAACATCAGCACAGGTCAGTTAACAGCAACCATGTATTGCCATTTCCTAACCTTTATGAAAATGAGGCTGGCGAGCTGTATGCAATATCCTAAGGACTAACAATGGTGTCTGCCTATGGTACCTAAGGGAAGTTCATGGGCAATTCAGGATGCTGACTAGCCTAAGTAAGTTCATATTGTGTTCCCTAATGTGATGGCCTAAACTTTAGTAACAGGATAAAGATCTGATGAACTCATTAGGAATTTGAGGGAGTAGGTTGTCTTCAGGAACCCAAAGGACAGGTTAAACACTGAAGACTTAAGGAAACTGTAAACCCTTGTCCTTTTTTTCCACCATAAAGCCATTAGATTTTAATGAAACAGAATTTTTAGAAAAGTTGCATTACTTCCTTACCCCAGGGAAAACAAGAAATCTAAACTTCATTTTCCAGCTAGCAGACAGTTTTTGCTCACATTTTTTCATTAAGTCCAGTAAATGTGCATCTGTCTGTGTTTTCTGTGCACCCATCTGTGTTTTCTGTGCACCCACACGCAATTTCACAGTCCTATTTTAAAGGTGTTCTAGATCACCATCCAAGCTGAAACACCGCAGTATGTGAACTTGTGGCCTCTTCCTGAAGGGGCAAAGCTGGTGTTAATATCTTCTCTCTGCCCTAAAACAAGGCAAGTCTTGCCAAATGAAGAGGCTGAATGACTGATCTCCAGTTCCTGTGACCGTCCATCACATCACATCAATCACATGTGTCACATCTACATGTATGTGATTCTGAAATTGTACTTGTTTAGTCTCAGTTTCAGAAGATTTTGTATGGGATGAGGAGAATGGAGAGCTTTAATTTTAAATAATTTTTGAGTAATTATTAAAGCATTTGCCCGACTTTATCAAAAGATTTAATAGGCTGCAAGAAAATAAAGCTGACACTTATTTACATGTAAAGAAATATTTCCTGTTACATTATAGCACATTTTCCTCACCTAAGATTAGTGAACCATTGTCCTGGTTTCGGCTGGGATAGAGTTAATTTTCTTCCTAGCAGCAGGCATAGTGCTGTGTTTTGGATTTAGTAGGAGAAGAAGGTTGATAACATGCTGATGTTTTTAGTTGTTGCTGAGTACTGCTTATGCTAGTCAAGGACTTTTTCAGCTTCCCATGCTCTGCCAGGCGCACAAGAAACTGGGAGGGGGCACAGCCAGAATAGTTGATCCAAACTGACCAAAGGGCTATTCCATACCATATGACGTCATGCTCAGTATATAAACTGGGGGGGGTTGGCCGGGGAGCAGCGATTGCTGCTCGGGAACTGTCTGGGTATCGGTCGGCGGGTGGTGAGCAATTGCATTGTGCATCACTTGCTTCGTGTATCATTATTATTATTACCATTATTATACTGTTACTATTAGCATTACTATTTTACTTTATTTCAATTATTAAACTGTTCTTATCTCAACCCAGGAGTGTTTCTCACTCTTACTCCTCCGATTCTCTCCCCCATCCCATCGGGGTAGGGGGAGTGAGCGAGCGGCTGCGTGGTACTGAGTTGCTGGCTGGGGCTAAACCACGACAGTCCTTTTTGGCGCCCAACGTGGGGCACGAAGGGTTTGAGATAACAACAGATTAACCAGAGTGTATTAAGGAGTCTGTTAACAGTTGCCGGTCACGATATTAGTTCTTCTGATCTGCACCATGTTTTTTTTTTTGCAGCACGCGTTAAAGCTTGCTGTCAGTTTGTGTAGTGTGCTATGCTCTGCAGTGATTCATGATCTTTTGCTTGGGAGGCTCCTTATCAAAACCCTGACCTTGAGCATTCTTTGGTATTTGGGTTTCATACAGAAGTCACTACTGTACTTCGGGTACTACCTCATAGAGAGAGTTAGCAATTATACTTCTTACTCTGAGAGGCTTGTTGTGGAGGAAATACAGAATGGCACCTTTGCTGCTTTCTTCTATGATGTTTCCTCCTTCATTACAACAACTTTCCTGTATCTTGAACACCCCTGGGCAGTTAAGATACTTCTATTGATAATTCTTGGGAATGTTGTTTCCATTTTGATAAAGGTCAGTAAGCAGTTTAAAAATACCATCCAGAGATCTACCCCAAGGCTGGATAGTTATGAGTGGCAGGGTGTGTGGGAACGTATGCGCAAGTACCTAGGGCAGTGGGGACCTCCAGTGTTTTGGAACTTCACCCCTGAACAAGTGCAGAATCCTGAAGAATTAGTAAAGTATTTGGAAGAAGTATGTTGTCACCCTGGTAGCTCCAGAGAGACACAAATCATTGCAACATGCTGGGGACTGGCCCATGCCTATCGAGCCGTGGTCAACGCTAATCAGTACCCTCAAAAGAAAGAGAAGGTCTCTGGATCTGATGACAAAACAACAAGCACTGTGGCTACTCAAACCCCCACTGCAGGCCCTGCGGCTACTCCAACCCCCACTACAGGCCTTGCAGCTACTCAAACCCCTGCCCCAGGCACTGTGGCTACTCCAGCCACAGCCATGAGCAGTGCGGCTACTCAAACCACAGCCATGGGCACTGCAGCTACTCAAACCCCAGTGACAGACACTGCGGCTAAACCAGAGAACCAACCTGCGCCGGTATCAGTTGCCCCTATACAGAAGAAAAAATACACGAGGAAATCAGTTCGTTTAGTAAGGGATGAAGATGAACCAGGGCCATCACGAGAACCAGAGGAGGAAGAACCCATAAATGAGATGGTGACCACCCGATCCCTATCCCTGAGTGAGCTGCGAGATATGCGAAAAGATTTCGGTCGTCATCCAGGTGAGCACATCATCACCTGGCTGCTCTGATGCTGGGATAACGGGGCCAGTAGCCTGGATTTAGAGGGTAGGGAAGCCAAGCAGCTGGGATCCCTTTCCAGGGAAGGGGGCATTGACAAAGCAATTGGAAAAGGGGCAAAACCGCTCAGCCTCTGGAGGCGACTTCTGTCAAGCGTGAAGGAAAGGTATCCCTTCAAGGAGGATGTTTTATACCGCCCAAGCAAATGGACCACCGTAGAGAAAGGTATCCAGTACCTGAGGGAATTAGGCATGCTGGAGGTGATTTACAGTGACCTGAATGATGAGCGGTTAACCAAAGACCCAGATGAAGTCAGGTGCACACAATCCATGTGGCGGAAGGTGGTACGGAGCGCACCAGCATCGTATTCCAACTCGTTGGCAATACTAGCCTGGAAAGACGACGAGGCACCAACGGTGGATGAAGTGGCTAGACAACTCCGGGACTATGAAGAAAAGCTCTCTTCCTCCCTACAGGCCTGTGTCTCAGCTGTGGAAAAACTGTGCCAAGAGTTCCAACAACTCAGAGAGGATCTGTCCTACTCCCCACCTGCACGGACCAGTGTCTCAGCCATTAGGAGGCAACGTCCCTATGCTCAAGAGAGAGGATATAGAGGATACACACCACGGGGCACCCTGTGGTTTTGCCTGCGTGATTATGGAGAGGACATGAGAAAGTGGGATGGAAAACCCACCTCAACCTTAGAGGCACGGGTGCGTGAGTTGCAAGGAAAAACTATTAGAAAAGGCGGTTCTCCCAGGAAAATTGCAGCTCCAGTTTCCAGTGAGCAGTTCCCGAGACAGAGTAAGAGGGCTAATTTTACTTCCGACCTTGATCAGGGGACTTTTGATTCACATTTACAGGAAGTGAACAGCGAATACTGTGACCAGTGTTAGAGGGGCCCTGCCTCCAGCCAGGTGGAGGAAAGGGACAACCGGGTTTACTGGACTGTGTGGATTCGATGGCCTGGAACGTCAGACCCACAGGAGTATAAGGCTCTAGTGGACACTGGTGCACAGTGCACGCTAATGCCATCAAACTATAGAGGGGCAGAACCCATTTGTATTTCTGGAGTGACAGGGGGATCCCAACAGCTCACTGTACTGGAAGCTGAAGTGAGCCTAACTGGGAATGAGTGGCAAAAGCACCCCATTGTGACTGGCCCAGACGCTCCGTGCATCCTTGGCATAGACTACCTCAGGAGAGGGTATTTCAAGGACCCAAAAGGGTACCGGTGGGCTTTTGGTATAGCTGCTTTGGAGACAGAGGAAATTAAACAGTTGTCCACTTTGCCCGGTCTCTCAGAGGACCCTTCGATTGTAGGGTTGCTGAAGGTTGAGGAACAACAGGTGCCGATCGCTACCACAACTGTGCACAGGCGGCAATATCGCACCAACCGAGACTCCCTGATTCCCATCCATAACCTGATTCGTCGACTGGAGAGCCAAGGAGTGATCAGCAAGACTCGCTCACCCTTTAACAGTCCCATATGGCCAGTGTGAAAGTCTAATGGGGAGTGGAGACTAACAGTGGACTATCGTGGCCTGAACGAAGTTACACCGCCGCTGAGTGCTGCCGTGCCAGACATGCTAGAACTTCAATATGAACTGGAGTCAAAGGCAGCTAAGTGGTATGCCACAATTGATATTGCTAATGCATTTTTCTCCATCCCTTTGGCAGCAGAGTGCAGGCCCCAGTTTGCTTTTACCTGGAGGGGTGTTCAGTACACCTGGAACCGACTGCCCCAGGGGTGGAAGCACAGCCCCACCATTTGCCATGGACTGATCCAGACAGCACTGGAACAGGGTGAAGCTCCAGAACATCTGCAGTACATTGATGACATCATTGTGTGGGGCAACACAGCAGAAGACGTTTTTGAGAAGGGAAAGAAAATAGTCCAAATCCTTCTGAAGGCTGGTTTTGCCATAAAACAGAGTAAGGTCAAGGGACCTGCACAAGAGATCCAGTTTTTAGGAATAAAATGGTAAGATGGACGTCGTCAGATCCCAATGGATGTGATCAACAAAATAACAGCTATGTCCCCACCAACTAGCAAAAAGGAAACACAAGCTTTTTTAGGCGTTGTGGGTTTTTGGAGAATGCATATTCCAAATTACAGCCAGATCGTAAGCCCTCTCTATCAAGTGACCCGGAAGAAGAATGAATTCAAATGGGGCCCTGAGCAACAACAAGCCTTTGAACAAATTAAACGTGAGATAGTTCATGCAGTAGCCCTTGGGCCAGTCCGGGCAGGGCAGGATATTAAAAATGTGCTCTACACTGCAGCCGGGGAGAATGGCCCTACCTGGAGCCTCTGGCAGAAAGCACCAGGGGAGACTCGAGGTCGACCCCTAGGGTTTTGGAGTCGGGGATACAGAGGATCCGAAGCCCGCTATACTCCAACTGAGAAGGAGATACCGGCAGCATATGAAGGGGTTCGAGCTGCTTCAGAAGTGGTTGGTACTGAAGCACAGCTCCTGCTGGCACCCCGACTGCCGGTGTTGGGCTGGATGTTCAAAGGGAGGGTCCCCTCTACACATCATGCAACTGATGCTACATGGAGTAAGTGGGTTGCATTGATCACACAACGGGCTCGAATAGGAAACCCCAGTCGCCCAGGAATCTTGGAAGTGATCATGGACTGGCCAGAAGGAAAAAACATTAGAATATCACCAGAGGAGGAGGTGACACGTGCTGAAGAGGCCCCACTGTATAATAAATTGCCAGAAAATGAAAAGCAATATGCCCTGTTCACTGATGGGTCCTGTCGTCTCGTGGGAAAGCATCGGAGGTGGAAAGCTGCTGTATGGAGTCCTATACGACAAGTCGCAGAAACTGCTGAAGGAGAAGGGGAGTCGAGTCAGTTTGCAGAGGTGAAAGCCATCCAGCTGGCTTTAGATATTGCTGAAAGAGAAAAGTGGCCAATCCTTTATCTCTATACTGACTCATGGATGGTGGCAAATGCCCTGTGGGGGTGGCTGCAGCAATGGAAGCAGAGCAACTGGCAGCGCAGAGGCAAACCAATCTGGGCTGCCGCATTGTGGCAAGATATTGCTGCCCGGATAGAGAACCTGGTTGTAAAAGTTCGTCATGTAGATGCTCATGTACCTAAGAGTCGGGCCACTGAAGAACATCAAAACAACCAGCAAGTAGATCAGGCTGCTAAGATTGAAGTGGCTCAGGTGGATTTGGACTGGCAACATAAGGGTGAATTATTTATAGCTTGGTGGGCCCATGACGCCTCAGGCCATCAAGGAAGGGATGCAACGTATAAATGGGCTCGTGATCGAGGGGTGGACTTAACTATGGACAGTATTGCACAGGTTATTCATGAGTGTGAAACATGCGCTGCAATCAAGCAAGCCAAGCAGTTCAAGCCCCTTGGGTATAGTGAACGATGGCTGAAATATAAATATGGGGAGGCCTGGCAGATTGATTACATCACGCTCCCACAGACCCGCCAAGGCAAGTGCTATGTGCTCACCATGGTGCAAGCAACCACTGGGTGGTTGGAAACATATCCCGTGCCCCATGCCACCGCCCGGAACACCATCCTGGGCCTTGAAAAGCAAGTCCTGTGGCGACATGGCACCCCAGAAAGAATTGAGTCAGACAACGGGACTCATTTCCGAAACAACCTCATAGACACTTGGGCCAAAGAGCACAGCATTGAGTGGGTATATCACATCCCTTACCATGCACCAGCCTCCGGGAAAATTGAGCGATACAATGGATTGTTAAAGACTACCCTGAGAGCAATGGGTGGTGGGACGTTTAAACATTGGGATACGCATTTAGCAAAAGCCACCTGGTTAGTCAACAGCAGGGGATCTGCCAATCGAGCTGGCCCTGCCCAATCAAAACTTCTACGTACTGTAGAAGGAGATAAAGTTCCTGTAGTGCACATGAAAAATATGCTGGGGAAGACAGTCTGGGTTACTTCCCCCTCTGGCAAAGGCAAACCCATTCGTGGGATTGCTTTTGCTCAAGGACCTGGGTGCACTTGGTGGGTGATGCGAAAGGATGGGGAAGCCCAATGTGTACCTCAAGGGAATTTGATTTTGGGTGAAAATAGCCAATGAACTGAATTGTATAATATTAATTGCTTTATAATACTGTATGTTATCTCTTAACTATATGTTATCTCTTAACTGCATGTTAATATAATAATATAGTAGGTTAATATTAAGTATATAATACTATATATTATGATTGCTATATGCCGCATCAATGGTATTGCAGTAAGAATTGCCCAGCTTAATGAAAATGAACTTTGATGAAACCATGTTGGAATGAGAACTGACTTCAGCATGCAACAGTCCAACACTGCACACCACCTCTCCTGCTCTGAAAGACTGTGATAACAGATGGAACCCAAAGTCATGGGCTAAATGAACTCAATGGACATTTTAGAGGGATGGGCCATAGACGAAGGGAATGATATCTGTGTGTATATCAAGATAGGGAAAGCGGTGGTGATTAATTGGAACACATTGGAAAGGGGAGGGCCTGTGCATGACGTAGATGGTATAGAATAAGGGGTGGATACTGTCCTGGTTTCGGCTGGGATAGAGTTAATTTTCTTCCTAACAGCAGGCATAGTGCTGTGTTTTGGATTTAGTAGGAGAAGAAGGTTGATAACATGCTGATGTTTTTAGTTGTTGCTGAGTACTGCTTATGCTAGTCAAGGACTTTTTCAGCTTCCCATGCTCTGCCAGGCACACAAGAAACTGGGAGGGGGCACAGCCAGAATAGTTGATCCAAACTGACCAAAGGGCTATTCCATACCATATGACGTCATGCTCAGTATATAAACTGGGGGGGGTTGGCCGGGGAGCAGCGATCGCTGCTCGGGAACTGTCTGGGTATCGGTCGTCGGGTGGTGAGCAATTGCATTGTGCATCACTTGCTTCGTGTATCATTATTATTATTACCATTATTATACTGTTACTATTAGCATTACTATTTTACTTTATTTCAATTATTAAACTGTTCTTATCTCAACCCAGGAGTGTTTCTCACTCTTACTCCTCCGATTCTCTCCCCCATCCCATCGGGGTAGGGGGAGTGAGCGAGCGGCTGCGTGGTACTGAGTTGCTGGCTGGGGCTAAACCACGACAACCATGTTGCCTGTTAGCATCAGTTATGGAAACTATGATCAACAAGGATATTTAAGTGCCAACTGCTATTGAAATATGGTTGGAGATATGACTGCAAGTTTATTTTCCTTGCACCTATGAAAAAAATACATTTCTTCCAGTGGCATGTCATTGCTTAAGTATTTATCATGAGCCCTTAAATCTTCCTTCTCACAGCTTTTACTAAAACTCTTTTGACACATGACAGCAGAGCAGAGGAACCACTGACTTATGATGCAAAACTTTGTATTTTTAGCATCCAACAGTCTGAACACAGAAGCTAAAATCTAGAGCTGTTTTCTCACTCACAGAGGGTCCCCCCACAACACAGACACAAGTCACATTGGCAGGAGATCATGTGAAGGCTCCCTGTGTGTCTCCTAACTCCATTTGTGTAGATGACTTTCACAGCCTTACACCACAACTGAAGTTACACTAATGGGAACAGTCATAAAACCTGGAAAACACTGAATATGGTATCATAAGCAAATACTCATTGGAGAACAGACTGACCCCCAAATCTGGGCTGCTCTGAGGCATATCCTTCCTGGGGAAATGAGGCCTCTTTGCAATAGGAGTCTTAAGTTACGTAGCTAGGAGAGAGGGGCACCAAAATCCCTGCTCCCCTTGGACAGTTTAGTCTTTTTAATCTGTTTGCATCCCTCTGAACTTCTTCAGCTGCCTTGGTAGTTGAGACATGACACTGAAGTCTCCTCGCAAAGCGACCGACTTTGACAGTGTAAGCAGCTAGGGTGCTGTGCTCCACGCTGACTCTCCTGCACTTGCATCAAAAGCCTAATGAGCTGGGTGGCTGGAGGGGACACCCTCATGGCCACCTGCGGAGCTCCGCAAGGATTAATGGAATCAGCCGAGGCAGCGAAAATGTCACGACCAAACCTCATGCTTTCGTTACTCAGCACTGTGTCATTTAGCCCCAGAAAATGTAAATAAAGGTGAGAGAGAGGGGAAGGAAATAAATCTGCCAGTGAATAATCCCTTCTATTTTGAGGACAATAAAGTCTTTCCCCTTCACCTCACTTAATAGGATCGGTACAGTCAAAATCTTTTTTAAGAATCAGGACAAATTTTTCATCATAATTTTATTTCATCTCAGCAAAGCAGAAATATTTCCTTGCTCATTTTTATTTTTATCATGTCTTCTCCAAATTTATTTATATCAAGAGATGCACTTCACACATATGTCAGGCACCCAGACATGCATCAAGTTCTTATGCCTTTCAAGGTACAGATTTTGATATAAAAATTGATTACATAGCAGGTTAAGGTATGAAATTGCTTGAGCCCGCAGATTGTAGTTTTCAGATCCATTAATTAAAAAAACTACCTTACTTCACACAATACCCTTTTTCCTGAAAATGCTCCCCTAGCACTGTCCCTTAGTGTAGAGTTGCTCAACTTGTCTTATTTTTAGATGTTGAATAGCTCTTTATTAAAGCAAATTATTCACTAATATAAGGCAGCAAACAACATATTAAATGGAAATAGGAATAATCTAAAGTGGATGTGGGGAAAGGCTTGAAAAATGACCCTATTCCTCATGCCAGCTTGGTCTGTGTGTGGTCTCTCTGCTCTATTTCTTTCCTCCTGTTGGTGAGAGGCTCTGACAACCTGTTTAGTGATAAACATCCGCATAAACCAGCATGTCACATGTCATTATCATGCATAGGCTCCAATTCCTTTCCCATATTGCTGTACTGTGCACCCTGTACAGTAATTTCATTTTGTCATTCTGCAGTGTATCTGATACATAATTCCTTTCTATGGAATTTTATCAGTCTTTGCAGGCTGATTCCGGGAACCTTTTGGCAAGTTTTGGTCCTATGCTAGCTCTGATGATATGGCAACACTGCATAGAGCATTTTTCTGGTATCTTCTGACCAACTACAGCTAATTAGCTACAAGGTGGAAAAGCATTACAATAATGAAATGGCTAATCAACATGAAATAAAAAGACCCAACCAACCCTTTCTTATAACATCCATCCTTGTCACATTTCTTCCAATAACTTGTTCAATGCTTTGTATTTTCCTGTGTATTATGTCTGTTTATTTTAGTCTAAACATAGGAACTTTTTGCTTGGATTTTTTCACTGGCCATGTCCATTCCCAAGTATGTCTCTATTTATACATAAGTAGATGTTCCACTGGCTATACTCTCATTTTCATGTAAATGTAGCTCCTGACCGTCTGAATACATTAATTAAGCTGAGAGCAAACTCAGAAGCCAAAAGCTAGTTAATGAACGTCAGCTTCATTCAATACATGGGAATATTGGAAAAGCACTTACAGACAGCACAGACTGTCAAAACAGTGACAAAATAAACCTTGGGATCTAGATACAGAATCTTTTTCATTAGTAAGAGGCCTATTGTTAATGCATACTATCCCCTCAATTTACACCTTCAGGAAAAGACTCTTTTCAAAGCATTTCCCAGTGTCAAATGAATATCTTTGCCTTCTCACGCTTCACATAATTGTCTCAGGCAGTGTTTTCTGCAGGTTTTCAGCTTGCCACATCTAGCAGTGATGGAGGTTAGACAGTCTTAACTTTTCTGACTTTGCTCCCATGCCTCACTCTGCAAACCTTTGAATAAAAGAAGACCTGAAAGGTCTCCTTACAGAGAATTGATCGACCACAGCTTTACCAAGTGGCAACATGTGGATGGTTCTGGGGGGACAGAGGGGATGGAGCTAGCACAATGAAACAGTTACAATAAAAAACTGAATAATGAGGAAACCCTTCTGAGCTTCATAGTACCTAGAGCAAAAAAAGGCAAGGAAAAGGCAGACCACAGCATACCTGAAGAAAGAATAATCCTATTAGGGTGATCTAAGGTGACAATTCAGTGTCTCTCCCCTGCAAAAAATTTTGTGAGAAAATATTAAAAAAATGGTTGCATTCTCTTTTACACAGTGGGTAGGTGTTTTGTAATGGTCCTCATTAACAGGTTTCTTTCTCTCACCTTTGTTTAGCTCTGACATACAAAGAGAGCTTCCTGCAAATTAGCAAATGGTGTATTTTACTAGAATATTTCAGGGGTGATAAATTATATATTTAAGAATTTACAGGAGTCATGTAGCAGGGAACCAATCTGCAAGACTGATTTTGGGTTTGTAGGCTCTTGTGCTATAACAAAAAAGTTTGGTCCATGGGCTAGGTGTACAGCTACCTTATGTTCTAGTAAAGTAACAAATTTCCTGTTAAAACAAGATGGAATTTTAATGAAGCAATTACCTGTGCATTCGTAACTGTCTATAGCAGCAAATGGATCAGCCATAGGCCTGCAAGCTAGGAATTCCTCTGTTCTAAGCTTGACACTGATTTCACAGACAAGCCACAAAAGATCATAGTTTTAAAAACAGAGGCTCACTGGTCTGCATACTTTCAAAACCAGCCTGTGCAGCTCTTGATTTGTGGAAACTAGATACATACTGAAGTTGATGATAATTATGGGTTCTCAACAACTTTGATGATTGAGCTATTTGTTTATGTACCATAAATCTGATTACAGAAGTCTAAATATAGGCCTTCATGTCCAGAAACTCTGGACTTAGTTTTCCTCTAAAGAGTAGTTTCAAAAAAGAAATTAAAAAAAGCAAACACACAAAATCTAGCAGCAATACAGAAGAAAGAATTAAAAAGAGAGTTGAACTGGAAATAAACATATTACTAGTGCTACAAAGAACAATAACTTTCCAGCAGAAAGTGGAATAGGAGTGCAAGATCACAAGTAACACACCCTGTACATGAGATTCATCAGGTAATGATGATACACATAATTAGAAGAATAACATCAGCC
The DNA here is from genome assembly GCF_030463565.1 of Pelecanus crispus. Taxonomy (NCBI): domain Eukaryota; kingdom Metazoa; phylum Chordata; class Aves; order Pelecaniformes; family Pelecanidae; genus Pelecanus; species Pelecanus crispus. The sequence continues at coordinate 69,025,209 of NC_134676.1, read as the reverse complement.
CAATTCAAAATTCCCTGGCCCAGTGCTTTAGTGTCAGACACATTCCAGACATCTTGCAGTGCTGATCACAGCTCTGTATGTTTGTATACATAATTATTGAATTTGCATTTACATATGCAAATATGTAATGCATTAACATGTGTAATTACATGCAAAACTGTGGTTTATACTTGCAAGTATATTTTAAAGGGGCTCTTGATCATGTAATTCTTAGTATGAAAATATAATGGTGGTAACTATGTAGATCTCAAATATTCAGGGAGTTTTGTCCTTTGTAGTCTCTAAGTAAGATAACGACAAAAAAAAGATAATGACATTGTTGCACATGAGCTGAAGAAGATTGTGAATCCCTCACCAAAGTCCCTGCCAAACCAGAAGCTTCATTTAGGAACTGCATTCACCTGGTGAGAGTAACTGGTATGTGCTCTGCTGTACAGTGTAAATTAACTACATACAAGGTGTTGCAAAGGTGTGCTGTCCCCATAAGTGCTTTCTGACTGATGATGATGTACCGTCCCATCTCTGTGGAACAGCTAGACAGTAAATTGGGTGCATACTCTATGATCCTGTCTGCTTAGCTCTTGTGGCTGCTCAGGTACCAAAGAATAAGCCTATCACTCTTTCTAAATGGACCTGTGACAGCAGCACAATCTTGGCCAAGGTCCCTTTTCTCAATAAAGGCAATTTCTACTGCCTACACCTCTGCATGTTGTAGAGATGTAATTGTAGTGTACTCAGGAAGCACTCTGTTCCCCAGCACAGTTGCACAGCATGTGCTTGCACACTCAGATCTGACCTCTGTCCTGTGCCATGCACCAACACAACCCCATGCGCGTTGGTGGTGTGTCTGGGTGTTTTGTCTGCTCTCTTATGCTGAGCGAAGCAAGAACAGAATCAGGCCTTTGCTGCCTAATACAACAGTGTGGAAAACACTGCAGTATATAATATCAAGCCTCTCTTTTTTAGCCCTTCTACCATACCACTATTTATGCTTAATATATTAAATAAGAGCAAACATTTAGCAGTCAGAAGAGTGCAGATGGCAGTACCTGCATTGGTACTGATGGATTAATGGTTTTACATGTCAGTATAACATCCTGACTAAATAATTAAATGGAAACTGGTACATTTTTACCAGAGAGTTTTTAAAGTTGGCTTGTGGAGATTTTCTTGAGTTGGTCCATAATCAACACCACTAGTTTGTTTCTTTTATGAGAATAATGAACATTTTGATAAGGCTGAAACTTGTCCATTTACCAGTTTTCACAAGGAACCAGATCCTCCTGGGCAGCATCAAAAGATTATCAGAACACTCTCTGAGCAAACTCTATGTAACTTCACATGTTGCCTACACAAAATCAGAATGGTAGTCCTTAGCAAACACATATCCCATGACAAACTTGCTTCTCAGGCCAAGCAGGTAGAGGGGAGTTTTAAAAGAGGCCATAAAATAAATAACAGTGGTCCTCAGGTAACTGTATTACAAAAGTGGTGATAGATTAACAGCTCAAATTTTTGCAGCCTGTATGGGAGTTAGTACATGCCATGCATAGTCTCCACTCTCCTTGCTGAATTGAGCTCAGTATTCTTGCAGTGAGACACAAACTGTGGGTGGTTTGGGCTGAATTAACAAAAAATGAATAATAGGAATAAGTGACAATAAAACAATGTTGTCAGCTATTAGAACAATTTGCCTGGAGGTGTAGTGGAGTCAAGAGCAGATGCCTTTGCTCAAAAAGAAGGTACAGACTTGATGAAAAATGACTGGACACTGTAAACCAGTTTATGTCATAGAGAGGCAGTAGCGTCAGGAGAAGCGTGACTAGGTAATAATTTTGCTTCATGTCACCTTGAATTTGATTGATGTCTCAATTTCAGTTCAAGTTAGGTAAATTAGAAAGGTATTACAACCTTTTTAAATATCAGAGAAGTGAAGCTAATCCCCTTTGTGGGGCTCTAATTATAATTCTTAAGGTTTTCTTGTAAGTTGCTTGGGAACCGTCCACATGTATCTCATAAGAAAATCAGTCATGAGATCTGTAGTCACCCAAATACATCCAGAACTATGTTCTGCTATTCACAAAATCTTGCCAAACATTTGTCTCTTCTTTGGTCCTAAATATAACTGAAAAGAGGGTGGAAACAGGTGGAAACAGCTGCAAGAGACAGTCCCCTGAGCTAAAGATGCTGGTAAATACCCACCCAATCCTTTTCCCTCTTCCCTCTGTGCTAAATTTTGCTCTCTGGGTATGAGGTTCAGTGCCAGAGTATACATTAGCAGCATACTTGTCCTTCTATCCTCTTCTCAGATTTATAAGCTGAAGCCACCACAGAGAAAATGCTTGGATGTTGACATTTTTTGACTAACCCTGGCACATGTCCCTCTTAAAAGGTGATTTGTATTTTACTAATTAATTCATCAGTGGTAAATGTGCTTTAATGACAAATTTTTTGGATGAGCTTCAGAATCTCATTAGCCTTAATCATATTAACCTAATACAGTTATTTATATCAGGCAGAACAAAGTGCAACACTTCACCACAGGATGTTCTTCTTTAAAGATAATACCAGTGTGGGAATTAAAGATACCTGTAATACTTCTTCCTGGTTGAGCCATATGGAATAATGATGTCAGACTAAGAAAAATTCACCATCCCTGTTCCTTAAGGATTTCCATGAAAAGAATTCAGCATGCTGGTAAAGTGGTTTGTCCTTACAATTTCTTGAAGTCAGAAAACATGGACATTGCATGCTTATATAAAAATTTGTACAAGTCCTTACACATGGTTGAAGATACCAAGTAGACAATGCATCTCATAATGTTTAGTTTGTTTGAGTTTGGATCAGATGATCTCCCAGATGTCTAAGTGATATTATGATTTTGGTTTCCCAGACACTAAAAGAAGGCTGGGGTGGGGATAAAAGGAATAAGAGGAAGCTCATTCTAGATGAAAAAGAAGCAAAGCTGACAGGAAACACCCAAGAGCAAACTAAGCTAAGGATTTTGTAAAAGACTGCCTCTTATTAGCAATGGATTCATTGCAATTTGCTCACTCAAACATACGACAGGCATAAACATATCATTTGTTCTTCATCTGTAATTTGTTCAGAAGCTGTTTCTCAGTTAAACAAGGCTTACTTAATTGTTAACCCTTAAATACCACAGGTAGGGTACAATTAAGCACTTTAACCAGGACTACTCTTAAGTAGTAAATGGAAGCTTCAGGTAACTGAGTTTGCATCAGCTCAGTACTGATACACTGTGCAATGCTGTTTGCCACCAAACCTCATTTTCAAGCCATTAAATCTATGAAGTCCAAAAGATCTGTAACACTAGTGTCTTTTAATTGTCCATCATAGTGGTCTTGTTTTGTTGGGTGCTGCCAGTAAGCAAGTGAGCTCAAAGTGATTACTCTGCTCCATGAAATGTTTGCAGCTCCTAGGTTTGGCAAGCTCAAGGAGTGAGAGCTGTCTCTGTGGCCTGCCTTTTATTTAGCAGCTGCCGTTACATCAAAGCCTGTGTGTGTGTGTGTGTGTATGTATGTATGACTTACTGGTAATATGAACAAAGCATTCATATTGGGAACCTCAGCTGAAGACCCAAATCCATCTTTAACCTTCTAAATAAACACCTTAGGCATGAAAAGAAAAATACAAATCAATAAGCTTAGCACTGCAGTCACCATTATAATGGAATTTGACATACCATGGGTGCCTGGATTTAAACACTTAGGATAGGTCTTTTAATACCAGCAGGGATTGAAGTAACCAAAATAAGTATTAGGCATTCACATTCTTCCTACAGCTTTGAAAATCTCATTGCTAAGTTTGTAAGCCTCAGTCTAGTAGTTGTGAGACATCCAGGTGCCCAGAGGACAAACACTGTTTAAAAGTTTTGAAGTTCTAAAAAGTAAGTAATCAATTAGGAATAACGCAAAGGTGAACTGAAAATAACCTTCATGTGGTGCAGCATTCCTGGTTACTCTTTCCCTGTTATACATGCATAAATTTTTCATTTTTCCAGTTGGAAAAAACCCAAGCCTCTAAAGCAACCCTCTTTCTCAACCCAAATCTGTATTGTTCTATCAATTTTTGGAAGAAGGAAGAAGAGGCTGATTTTTCATAAGGAATACTGAGGTTTGTAGTTGTTCGACTCTGTAATACAGAAAGTGTTAATAGTTTTGAATGATTTGAATGACATTTCATGAAAGTTTTCCCCATGAAATCTTCAGCAATGCCTAATGTTTCAGAATTTCATTTTTTAAAACATGTTAGTAGTGTTCTGTGTTTCATTTCAGCAGGTCAAGACACAAAGGGTAAGTGACAAGGTACAACTGACACAAACCTTCAGGCAAGATGATTAAAAAACAGAGCAAAATAATGGGCTAGTAAAACTGCACTCAAGACTAATAAAACAGGTCTGTTCTTCAACCCACCACAATTGTCAGAGGTCTAATTATCATCAGAGTCTTTGCTCTTTAGCTAGATTCTGAAAGAGATTTGCAGGGAGAATGTTTGAGAGTCTTGAACAAGACAATATTTTGAATAAGTTAGTTCATCACTGACTCCTAAAGTGATTTTCTACTCATCTTGTCGAAGGCTGCACTCATTCTCATGATGAAATGTCATGGGAACAAAGTCACGGTGCCTACTGCGCCGGTCGCTAAACTAAAATGACGAAAGATAAATTAATGAGGTAAGCTGGAGACTGCGGTCTCCTGCTGCTTTCGTCTTGACCTCCAGAGTTCCCCTCACTCTGAAAGGCATCAGCACGCTGGTCAGACTCCCCGTGTTCCCTAATGTTTTTCATGTTTGGAAGGCAACGACCTGTGTGAAACAGGAGTGAATCCAACTGCCATGTGTCAGAGTGGAGGGGCAGGAGAAGGGAGCTTCCTACCCCAAGGACACACTCTGTATACGGCCCAGAGCTGCAGGTCAGTGTGCTCACTGAAGGACAGGAGAATGTCAAAAGCTCAGTTCAGTGGAAAGTTTCCAGGAGATCAAGCAGAAGGCGTACACAGAGCCATGGCTTGCTCTCCTCTCTCCAGCTCCTGCAGGGATCCTCAGCACATTTGAACTACCTTTTTCTCCCTATTCCTCTCCCACAGCCCTCGCTGGGATACGATACTTCTGGCTGGACTTTCCCCAGCTAAGGACAGTGGCTAATTGCAGTACCATTTCCAGCAACATAGTGTATGCTGCAGTTCTCGGCAACATGCACACAATGTGGCCATGCAGGCTTTTGGGGAACAGCCCTCTACTTTGCAGAGGGAAGTATTCACTGGTTCAGGCAGCAAGCTCCAAAAGTGAGCGGTCTATTTCTGTAGAAATGACAATGTACAGGCAAAGCGGACCTCAACATTAATCTACGGAATAGCAGCCCTCAGCCAGTGACCTTTTATACCCAGCCCTTCATTCCCTTGAGTGCAAGAACTGGGCTTCTTTTTTGTGTTTGTTGTGCAAGAATTTGAAGTGAAACAAATGTACTGTTGGCCTGCACCGAGGCTTAGAAAAACAGCAGGAGGCTTAGAAACAATGGCAAGCAGCAGCTAAAGCAAGCTGACCCCAGAGCTAAGCTCTTCTGCAACAGCATTCAGAGCAATGGCTGTCCAAGTGCTCAAAAAGGGTAGTTAGTTAGGAGAAGATAAAGGTATTCCACAGAAATATCTGTTCACAGTGCTAATGCTTATTTCTCACAAGCTTTTCCTTGCCTACTGTTGCTATTTGTTTTGGTCAGAAAGCAAGGGAAATGCAGTTGCTGCATTTTATGTAACAGAGCTTCTTGAAATTCTGCCTTACAGGAGAGCACAGCAAGGAAGATGCAAGGCAGCTCAGACACAGGCATTCAAGCATGATTTGCTTTCTTTCTATATGAAGGTTTCTGTGACATGCCATGCCATGCTATGAATGTAGTTTTAATCAGCAGACTGCTGGTAGAGAGAAGTGTATTGAGAATTGATCCTAGGAGGGCAGCTGTATCGCTGCCTGCTTGGTGAGCTTGTACCCACCTGGCGAGTTCCAGCATCTCAAAACTAAAAGGCAGACAGCTGTAACAAGCCCAAGCCCCAGATGACCTGAGTCTGTTTCATGATATCCACTTCTCTGAATCCAGGCTTTGGTGGACAGTCATCAACTGGATGATGAAAGTGTTTCTAAAAGCACATCTGCTTTTTTCCCTCTCCTGCTGAGCTGTGTGGGTTGGTGCAAGGGACAGCAGTTGTAACAGCCCCCTGTGCATTGCTCCATTGGTTTGAATTGCACAAAGCACTCTGATCCAACCCTGCACTGCCTGTCCCAGGCAAACCTGGGCCAGCTCAAACGGGACAGGCAACAGAGACTTCCTAAGGGCAACAATGCCAGCTTTCATCAGTCTGGGAGTCCTCCAGTCCTGCCCCTGCAGTAGTCCATCAGGGTAGCTTCTATGTCCCTTTGGCAGTGACAGCTGTGCAATGTGACATTAATCAAGCAAAGATTGTAGCCATCCTTTGTGCTTTAGATTACATTTCTTTTTAATTTTGCAAACATCCCACTTACCTGCGCTTTATATCTAGACATCATCGCACCTTTCCCAACAGGAGGCAGCCAAGGTGGCTCTGACCAAGGAATCCAGGGACATTTCTCACATTTCACCCCTACTCCTTTAGAAGAGAAAACCAAAAACATGCTTTTTCTTACCCAATAAACTGTAACAACGGAAAACCTTTCAAAACCAGAGCAACGTGACAGTGCCCACTATGTAGAGAAATTGTGGTAAATAAGGCTCCGTGGTTAAAACATCCAGAAGGATTACAAAGCAAGACCTTTATCATCTCTGGTATTAAAAACCTAAATTCCCTGCTGTCTCACTGAGTTATTTGGTGCTGGGTGGCGCTCTCATCCAGAGTGTGCCCTACTGCTACCTAAATGCAACTTGTAACCTTTGTGAATCATTGACGCCAGTCTCACTGAGCCCAACGGCTTAGTAAGATTCAAAAAGTAATTAAACATTTATGTAGATAATTAGACCATCCACAGCTATATTAGGTAGGTTAAAATTGTAATTAGGGATAACTCTTCATGCTTTAAGGCATGCTAAAGCCAGCTTCTAGCCTTGATCCATCTGATGGTGTGTGTTTATGTAGGCAAACAAGTGGGATGGTTGAGGCCCTAGTTTAAAACCAGTCCTTAATGAATGTGCTGCTGTGTTTCACTCAGGCACTCTCAGCTTGGTTTTCATGATGCGTTTCACAGCTTCTGGCTCCAAGATTGTTATCAATAGTCCAGATGCTGCCTTGAAGCTGAGAGGGGAAAGTAATGAGTCCTTCAGACAGACTGTCCACAATAGGCCAAGTTCTGATTTCAAGCTTGCTGATGCAAATTGAAACAACTCAACGGACTTTAAAATCCAAAATTATTTGGCGTCAGAACCAGGTAGCTGACTCTGGCTAAAAGGATACAGTCTTCTGGGTGCTGAGGATCCAGAGCTCAGGGCCAAGAGGACCCTGCTCCGCCACGGGACTGCAGAATCCCTCTCCCATAGCTGAAAGCAAAAAGTTTTCTCTTTAGACCCACACTCCTTTGCCATCCTAATGGGCACATTCAGGCTGCATGATAAAGAGTTTTTCTTCATGGGAAAACAGCATTCTGTTTGTGAACTTAGAGGGGATTGTTTGCTACATTTACTGTGGAGGTGAACAGTTCACTGGAGCTTTCATGCTCACCCAAATTCACCCACATGGTATTACACGGATTACTAACAGCGATTCTTATTTTTTTAATTGTGTATGCACAATCCAGGCATTAGACATTCTGCCATAAATCCAAGACTGAGCAGAAAGGCGACATTTTTTAAATTCATGGTGGGAAAGGTCAGAAAAAGTGGAGCATTTTTCACGGAGAGGATTCAGACAGACTGTAAAACAGAAAAGAAATAAAACTGTTTCCTTTTTTTCCTGCCTCATCTCTGTGTGCTATAAACCTAAGGAAATGCTGAGTCTTATTCATTTTTTTACGGCTTTACACTTCAAGAAGTAGGAACCCATTTGACTCTCAAATATGGGGGAAAAAATAATTTCTAAACTTATCACCATTCTTTCCTCTGTTTTGTATTTGCAGCTAAGGCACACTGCCAGCTTTGTGCCCGTGGTTCTCAGCACTTTATCAAGAAAGATAAATATGCAGATTTCTATAGAAAGTAAACAGGGCTTTTCATCACACCTGTGTAAATCCAGTTATAACTCTAGAAAGGTAAATAGCCAAACTCCAGCTTTTCACCACTGTAAATGACACCAGAAACTGAGTCATGCAAACCTACTTGAGAGAGAAGTGATTTATATAGAAGACCATTTGATGTCACCTTTCTTTTCCTCCCCACAACCTACATGTGTGCCTGTGAATTTATAAAGCCAGACAGAGGGAGCAGAGACTGCATGACAGCTCGCGAGGAGACCCTCTGCAGAGACACGTCTGGCTTGGCCAGTGAAATCTATCTGTGTGGCACCTGTTAGTTACGCACAGCGGGACTGTCCATCATCCCTTGTAGTAGCTCTGCATTTCCATAGCACACTGCGGTGCAGGCAGAGGAGAAATTACTCTCTAACTATGAGACAGTGAATGAGAAATTTCTGTCCCTGTTTACGCTGTCAGACCACCATCCAGGATGCTGTACATCAGCCGGAGAGGGGGAAGGGAATGCAGTCCATTTCACAGGCAGCTGCCAAATCTTACTCCTCAAAACAAGCTCTCAAGCATTTATCTTTGCTTTCTACCTTGTAAGATTCTGTAAAAATATTGTTACCGAGTAGACAAATATTTAAAGAAGAATGAGGAACACCTTGTGCCGTTTTAAAGGGAAAATCACTACATGGTGTAAAAAGAGATTGTGGTAAAACAAAGAGCATACAACATCTATCCATTTTGTGATCTGAAGCCCAGATCACAAATAGATAGGCAGCAATTTCCACTGATGAACTGCAGCAAAACATCCTTGAGAATGCTTGGATACGCTGTGAGGAACAGAAGGAAAAAAATAATATTGAACACATGGAAATATAATGGAAGAAAACACACCCAGGTCCCTGCAGCTTGGAGAACTTTAGCTTAGTATCATCATAATCATGAGGAAATTTGGAAGTGAGACTGCATATGGTTTTATAGGTTTTTCAGGTGGGAGAAGGAGAGCAGAATTCCTCTTGAAGACCTCCAACATGCCTCACCTACATTACCATCCAAACAACCCCCACATTTTGCCCATCCCACTGAACTGTTCTCTCTTCCATCTTAAACTTATCTTCATTGGCCTCTGTAGCTCAGGCCCTCGCTACCATCTCACATGCCTCCCTGATCATAGTGGACTGTAGCTGCAGCTCCTGGGATGAGCAGAGACATCCTACTACTGTGTCATCTCCAAAACAGGATACCAGCTACTTTTTCTCTTTGTGACCTGACCAAAGAAGCATGAAGCACTGATGACTTCTTGCTATGTTTTCTATGGCAAGTGAGTCACAGTTGCAATGTCACTTAGATACCCCACGGTAACTGAGTGATTATTCCATCCAAAAATTAAGCCATTAAGCCAGCACTTGTTACTGCTGTGTATATTCTGAGATTCATGTGAACACTACACTATAAGGCTAGCCCCCTATTTAGTCCCCTTAGTATGGTTACATATCTTGAAGAAAGAAACAGAGGGAGGATGGGGAGTAATGGCATTATTTAGGGGAGAAGGGTAATCTGTCCCAAATTTAAGACAAAGCACCTGTATTTTGAGGCACTGTCTTGTTATCTGTCTTTCATTCACTCTCATGACATCTTTGTTAGGTAGCAGTGCTTTACTAATATGGGAAATAAAAATAGACTCATCAGGGAAACACAATGCTCCCATTCAACATTGGGAACTGAATCCCAGAACAATTTATGAAGCTGAGCAATGTATATGCCCTTCTGCAGTCTTTTGACCTGAAATGATGGTCAGAAGGTGGTGTAGAATAAAAATCCTAAAAGCTGTGGAGAACATTACTGAGAAGGAAAACTTAACCTCAAAGCAATCTTTCTACTTTTAGCTCTTAGCTAACCCATATTTCATGAGCCAATGCAAACCCAGTTTGTTCAGTTATTTGAAGGAGACTGCATCTGTGTCACTCGGAATGTTACCTGCAGTGAAATCGCTGATTTTCTAACAGATAATCAAATAAGCAAACAAAACAACTAAAAAGAAATGGATTACAGAAGTGATCTTGCTATTGCTGACTGATAATTGTTAATTGAAGTGTAGCAATTCTATTAATAGCACACATAAAAGATAGCAAAAAGTAATGAAATACAAAAAGCTCTTATGGAAAAATTAAATATTATGAGCTTCTAAGCTATTTATTATGTGACTGCTAAACAAGATGATGTGAAGCTTTCAAGTATGAAAGGAAGCATACAGCAGGAGCTAAAATGCTATAAATATCCACTCTGTGTGATTCTGATAACAAAAATCTTGAGAAAAGCTACACAAATTTGCAATTATCCTTACATGTTCAAAGCATTGCTGGGGGGTTTCAGTGACATGATACCACAAAGGAAGAAGGCATGTGATGTAAGTCACACAATGTTTTCCAAGTGTAAATGTTTGCCTCTTCTGATTTTGTTTTTCCTTCATATCTTTTCTGAGCCGTATAAATAGACTGTACCTGGAGTGCATCATTAGAATGCTTGTGTGTCTTTTTTATTTAGTTGTGGATTTTAGTTGAAACTATACCAGCTTTGTTCTTGTGGCTTATATTGTCACTAAAATCACTAAAATCCCTTGATCAAAATCCAAATTCACATTATGCTGCTGGGCATGGTTTTTTTTGAGGAAGCCAAGAACTAAATGAATGACACCCTTGTGAAACCACTTGAACGCTATGGATTAAAAAGCCTGACTTACACATTAAGGAGGGATGGCTGTTCTCACAGACTTTGTCCAAAGCTTTTACTTTTATGCTATATACAGGTAGGTTAGAAATCAAGACAATAAACTTGCTTAAATTATAGGAAGAAATATTTGTAAAATTGAAGTGAAAAAATACTCTGTGAAGTTCAAAAGCTTTTATCTCTGCAATTTTTTCTCAGTTGAGTTTTATTATTGTGATTATTGACTCTTCTCATACATGTACTAGGCACTTTGCAGTACAATGAAGACATGACCTTTCTCTTAAGGGACTGCAATCAAAAATCCACAAAGTATCAGTTAATATGATCACTGAGAGCAACAGGACAGATGTCAGACATATGGGCAGAAGTTGCAGAATTGGGACCAATTTGAACCTTGCCAGTTGCAACAGAGGGTAAAGCAAAAGAACAGAAAACCCTTCCTCCTCCCCTGTCTTCTCCATACACATTGCAGGAAGAAGTTAGGAGCAGCAGAGCATGAGTGAAAACAAAAACAAGATTACATGGTCACTAAGGAGAGGCTAGCGTCATGGAACAAAAACCAGTGTTGGTAAAATGGCATCTTTATAAGCATTACAACAAACAAAATTTAGAAGATGTATTTGAACAAGGAAAAAGCAACAGTGGGAGAATATTTAATCAAATTTATAGGTAATATTTTTTCACTTGTACTGGGCCTTTGTTTGAGTGCATGAATGAAGAATCACAGTCTACTTACTAGGGATTTTTTTAAAGCAATTACCCTTTGTTAAGATATTTAACAGAATTTTCACACTAGGAAAACATTTGCCTAGTGAAAATGACCTGCCATATTTGTGTTTATTACGTACATGTTAACCAGGAGCACAAGGGACATATTTTGCTTTACAATATCTTTCCAATAATGAAATTAATGCCTAATTGCATATGAGTGATTTTACTGTCCCAGGTTACACAAGGCACTAAGGACAGGCATGGCAAGCAGATCTCTATCAGTCTCCTCTGTGACTGTGGGTGCTTCCATAATGATGCATGGATAGCCAGCTGTAGCTCAGTTACAGCTCAATTAGATGTCACCATTAGTCTAAACTTGGAAAACAGGTTATCAACTATAGCAATTTTTCATGGTGAGATATAATATAAAATACTTGAATTATATTGTGTTCTGTCATAGAAACTAATTAGCAACCACACACAGATACACACACAAATAGACAGCACAGAAAACACAAGAGAATCTACAGTATGTCATTCATGCATACGAAAATACTAGGTTTCTGTCCTTCATTTAAATATATTTCCCTGTTTTCAGCAGAAGTCAACTACTGCCCTTTTTTCTCTTGGTTATCAAACCCGCTCTCTGCAAGATGGGCAGTTCTATACTCCTTTTACCTTAGCTTGCTCTTTGCCTCAGATGCTGTTTCTTACGGCTGAAGGAAGCAACAGATCAGGTCTATGCCTGTCTCCACACTCTTTGCAGCTACCCAGAGAAGAACAAACATTTGACATCTCAGAAGCATTTAATATCGGCTATACTTTTGATGACTTGCTGTCTTGGGGATGTGGGGCCTCCTCTTTTCTACATTGCTCTGTGGTACTCTTCCAGATTCTCCAGTTGTACTTACAGATGCCTCAGCCACCTAGAGTGTGTTTCCCTGTGGCTGCCAAGGGCAGCAGACTGGAGAAAACTCTGTATGACACTGGAGTTTGAGAAAGTTTAGCCAGTGTCGTGGTTTAGCCCCAGCCAGCAACTAAGCACCACGCAGCCGCTCGCTCACTCCCCCTACCCCGATGGGATGGGGGAGAGAATTGGAGGAGTAAGAGTGAGAAACACTCCTGGGCTGAGATAAGAACAGTTTAATAATTGAAATAAAGTAAAATAGTAATGCTAATAGTAACAGTATAATAATGATAATAATAATAATGATACACGAAGCAAGTGATGCACAATGCAATTGCTCACCACCCGCCGACCGATACCCAGACAGTTCCCGAGCAGCGATCGCTGCTCCCCGGCCAACCCCCCCCAGTTTATATACTGAGCATGACGTCATATGGTATGGAATAGCCCTTTGGTCAGTTTGGATCAACTATTCTGGCTGTGCCCCCTCCCAGTTTCTTGTGCGCCTGGCAGAGCATGGGAAGCTGAAAAAGTCCTTGACTAGCATAAGCAGTACTCAGCAACAACTACAAACATCAGCCTGTTATCAACATTCTTCTCCTACTAAATCCAAAACACAGCACTATGCCTGCTGTTAGGAAGAAAATTAACTCTATCCCAGCCGAAACCAGGACAGTATCCACCCCTTATTCTATACCATCTACGTCATGCACAGGCCCTCCCCTTTCCAATGTGTTCCAATTAATCACCACCCCTTTCCCTATCTTGATATACACACAGATATCATTCCCTTCGTCTATGGCCCATCCCTCTAAAATGTCCATTGAGTTCATTTAGCCCATGACTTTGGGTTCCATCTGTCATCACAGTCTTTCAGAGCAGGACAGGTGGTGTGCAGTGTTGGACTGTTGCATGCTGAAGTCAGTTCTCATTCCAACATGGTTTCATCAAAGTTCATTTTCCTTAGGCTGGGCAATTCTTACTGCAATACCATTGATGCGGCATATAGCAATCATAATATATAGTATTATATACTTAATATTAACCTACTATATTATTATATTAACATGCAGTTAAGAGATAACATATAGTTAAGAGATAACATACAGTATTATAAAGCAATTAATATTATACAATTCAGTTCATTGGCTATTTTCACCCAAAATCAGATTCCCTTGAGGTACACATTGGGCTTCCCCATCCTTTCGCATCACCCACCAAGTGCACCCAGGTCCTTGAGCAAAAGCAATCCCACGAATGGGTTTGCCTTTGCCAGAGGGGGAAGTAACCCAGACTGTCTTCCCCAGCATATTTTTCATGTGCACTACAGGAACTTTATCTCCTTCTACAGTACGTAAAAGTTTTGATTGGGCAGGGCCAGCTCGATTGGCAGATCCCCTGCTGTTGACTAACCAGGTGGCTTTTGCTAAATGCGTATCCCAATGTTTAAACGTCCCACCACCCATTGCTCTCAGGGTAGTCTTTAACAATCCATTGTATCGCTCAATTTTCCCGGAGGCTGGTGCATGGTAAGGGATGTGATATACCCACTCAATGCCGTGCTCTTTGGCCCAGGTGTCTATGAGGTTGTTTCGGAAATGAGTCCCGTTGTCTGACTCAATTCTTTCTGGGGTGCCATGTCGCCACAGGACTTGCTTTTCAAGGCCCAGGATGGTGTTCCGGGCGGTGGCATGGGGCACGGGATATGTTTCCAGCCATCCAGTGGTTGCTTCCACCATGGTGAGCACATAGCGCTTGCCCTGGCGGGTCTGTGGGAGCGTGATGTAATCAATCTGCCAGGCCTCCCCATATTTATATTTTAGCCATCGTTCACTATACCCAAGGGGCTTGAACTGCTTGGCTTGCTTGATTGCAGCGCATGTTTCACACTCATGAATAACCTGTGCAATACTGTCCATAGTTAAGTCCACCCCTCGATCACGAGCCCATTTATACGTTGCATCCCTTCCTTGATGGCCTGAGGCATCATGGGCCCACCGAGCTATAAATAATTCACCCTTATGTTGCCAGTCCAAATCCACCTGAGCCACTTCAATCTTAGCAGCCTGATCTACTTGCTGGTTGTTTTGATGTTCTTCAGTGGCCCGACTCTTAGGTACATGAGCATCTACATGACGAACTTTTACAACCAGGTTCTCTACCCGGGCAGCAATATCTTGCCACAATGCGGCAGCCCAGATTGGTTTGCCTCTGCGCTGCCAGTTGCTCTGCTTCCATTGCTGCAGCCACCCCCACAGGGCATTTGCCACCATCCATGAGTCAGTATAGAGATAAAGGACTGGCCACTTTTCTCTTTCAGCAATATCTAAAGCCAGCTGGATGGCTTTCACCTCTGCAAACTGACTCGACTCCCCTTCTCCTTCAGCAGTTTCTGCGACTTGTCGTATAGGACTCCATACAGCAGCTTTCCACCTCCGATGCTTTCCCACAAGACGACAGGACCCATCAGTGAACAGGGCATATTGCTTTTCATTTTCTGGCAATTTATTATACAGTGGGGCCTCTTCAGCACGTGTCACCTCCTCCTCTGGTGATATTCTAATGTTTTTTCCTTCTGGCCAGTCCATGATCACTTCCAGGATTCCTGGGCGACTGGGGTTTCCTATTCGAGCCCGTTGTGTGATCAATGCAACCCACTTACTCCATGTAGCATCAGTTGCATGATGTGTAGAGGGGACCCTCCCTTTGAACATCCAGCCCAACACCGGCAGTCGGGGTGCCAGCAGGAGCTGTGCTTCAGTACCAACCACTTCTGAAGCAGCTCGAACCCCTTCATATGCTGCCAGTATCTCTTTCTCAGTTGGAGTGTAGCGGGCTTCGGATCCTCTGTATCCCCGACTCCAAAACCCTAGGGGTCGACCTCGAGTCTCCCCTGGTGCTTTCTGCCAGAGGCTCCAGGTAGGGCCATTCTCCCCGGCTGCGGTGTAGAGCACATTTTTAATATCCTGCCCTGCCCGGACTGGCCCAAGGGCTACTGCATGAACTATCTCACGTTTAATTTGTTCAAAGGCTTGTTGTTGCTCAGGGCCCCATTTGAATTCGTTCTTCTTCCGGGTCACTTGATAGAGAGGGCTTACGATCTGGCTGTAATTTGGAATATGCATTCTCCAAAACCCCACAACGCCTAAGAAAGCTTGTGTTTCCTTTTTGCTAGTTGGTGGGGACATAGCTGTTATTTTGTTGATCACATCCATTGGGATCTGACGACGTCCATCTTGCCATTTTATTCCTAAAAACTGGATCTCCTGTGCAGGCCCCTTGACCTTACTCTGTTTTATGGCAAAACCAGCCTTCAGAAGGATTTGGACTATTTTCTTTCCCTTCTCAAAAACTTCTTCTGCTGTATTGCCCCACACAATGATGTCATCAATGTACTGCAGATGTTCTGGAGCTTCACCCTGTTCCAGTGCTGTCTGGATCAGTCCATGGCAAATGGTGGGGCTGTGCTTCCACCCCTGGGGCAGTCGGTTCCAGGTGTACTGAACACCCCTCCAGGTAAAAGCAAACTGGGGCCTGCACTCTGCTGCCAAAGGGATGGAGAAAAATGCATTAGCAATATCAATTGTGGCATACCACTTAGCTGCCTTTGACTCCAGTTCATATTGAAGTTCTAGCATGTCTGGCACGGCAGCACTCAGCGGCGGTGTAACTTCGTTCAGGCCACGATAGTCCACTGTTAGTCTCCACTCCCCATTAGACTTTCGCACTGGCCATATGGGACTGTTAAAGGGTGAGCGAGTCTTGCTGATCACTCCCTGGCTCTCCAGTCGACGAATCAGGTTATGGATGGGAATCAGGGAGTCTCGGTTGGTGCGATATTGCCGCCTGTGCACAGTTGTGGTAGCAATCGGCACCTGTTGTTCCTCAACCTTCAGCAACCCTACAATTGAAGGGTCCTCTGAGAGACCGGGCAAGGTGGACAACTGTTTAATTTCCTCTGTCTCCAAAGCAGCTATACCAAAAGCCCACCGGTACCCTTTTGGGTCCTTGAAATACCCTCTCCTGAGGTAGTCTATGCCAAGGATGCACGGAGCATCTGGGCCAGTCACAATGGGGTGCTTTTGCCACTCATTCCCAGTTAGGCTCACTTCAGCTTCCAGTACAGTGAGCTGTTGGGATCCCCCTGTCACTCCAGAAATACAAATGGGTTCTGCCCCTCTATAGTTTGATGGCATTAGCGTGCACTGTGCACCAGTGTCCACTAGAGCCTTATACTCCTGTGGGTCTGACGTTCCAGGCCATCGAATCCACACAGTCCAGTAAACCCGGTTGTCCCTTTCCTCCACCTGGCTGGAGGCAGGGCCCCTCTAACACTGGTCACAGTATTCGCTGTTCACTTCCTGTAAATGTGAATCAAAAGTTCCCTGATCAAGGTCGGAAGTAAAATTAGCCCTCTTACTCTGTCTCGGGAACTGCTCACTGGAAACTGGAGCTGCAATTTTCCTGGGAGAACCGCCTTTTCTAATAGTTTTTCCTTGCAATTCACGCACCCGTGCCTCTAAGGTTGAGGT
Source organism: Pelecanus crispus (assembly GCF_030463565.1). Taxonomy (NCBI): domain Eukaryota; kingdom Metazoa; phylum Chordata; class Aves; order Pelecaniformes; family Pelecanidae; genus Pelecanus; species Pelecanus crispus. The sequence goes on along the minus strand of NC_134676.1, from coordinate 69,008,178 downwards.
GGGTTTTCCATCCCACTTTCTCATGTCCTCTCCATAATCACGCAGGTAAAACCACAGGGTGCCCCGTGGTGTGTATCCTCTATATCCTCTCTCTTGAGCATAGGGACGTTGACTCCTAATGGCTGAGACACTGGTCCGTGCAGGTGGGGAGTAGGACAGATCCTCTCTGAGTTGTTGGAACTCTTGGCATATTTTTTCAGACAGTTTTTCCACAGCCGAGACACAGGCCCGTAGGGAGGAAGAGAGCTTTTCTTCGTAGTCCCGGAGTTGTCTAGCCACTTCATCCACCGTTGGTGCCTCGTCGTCTTTCCAGGCTAGTATTGCCAACGAGTTGGAATACGATGCTGGTGCGCTCCGTACCACCTTCCGCCACATGGATTGTGTGCACCTGACTTCATCTGGGTCTTTGGTTAACCGCTCATCATTCAGGTCACTGTAAATCACCTCCAGCACGCCTAATCCCCTCAGGTACTGGATACCTTTCTCTACGGTGGTCCATTTGCTTGGGCGGTATAAAACATCCTCCTTGAAGGGATACCTTTCCTTCACGCTTGACAGAAGTCACCTCCAGAGGCTGAGCGGTTTTGGCCCTTTTCCAATTGCTTTGTCAATGCCCCCTTCCCTGGAAAGGGATCCCAGCTGCTTGGCTTCCCTACCCTCTAAATCCAGGCTACTGGCCCCGTTATCCCAGCATCGGAGCAGCCAGGTGATGATGTGCTCGCCTGGATGACGACCAAAATCTTTTCGCATATCTCGCAGCTCACTCAGGGATAGGGATCGGGTGGTCACCATCTCATTTATGGGTTCTTCCTCCTCTGGTTCTCGTGATGGCCCTGGTTCATCTTCATCCCTTACTAAACGAACTGATTTCCTCGTGTATTTTTTCTTCTGTATAGGGGCAACTGATACCGGCGCAGGTTGGTTCTCTGGTTTAGCCACAGTGTCTGTCACTGGGGTTTGAGTAGCCGCAGTGCTCATGGCTGTGGCTGGAGTAGCCACAGTGCCTGGGGCAGGGGTTTGAGTAGCTGCAAGGCCTGTAGTGGGGGTTGGAGTAGCCGCAGGGCCTGTAGTGGGGGTTTGAGTAGCCACAGTGCTTGTTGTTTTGTTATCAGGTCCAGAGACCTTCTCTTTCTTTTGAGGGTACTGATTAGCGTTGACCACGGCTCGATAGGCATGGGCCAGTCCCCAGCATGTTGCAATGATTTGTGTCTCTCTGGAGCTACCAGGGTGACAACATACTTCTTCCAAATACTTTACTAATTCTTCAGGATTCTGCACTTGTTCAGGGGTGAAGTTCCAAAACACTGGAGGTCCCCACTGCCCTAGGTACTTGCGCATACGATCCCACACACCCTGCCACTCATAACTATCCAGCCTTGGGGTAGATCTCTGGATGGTATTTTTAAACTGCTTACTGACCTTTATCAAAATGGAAACAACATTCCCAAGAATTATCAATAGAAGTATCTTAACTGCCCAGGGGTGTTCAAGATACAGGAAAGTTGTTGTAATGAAGGAGGAAACATCATAGAAGAAAGCAGCAAAGGTGCCATTCTGTATTTCCTCCACAACAAGCCTCTCAGAGTAAGAAGTATAATTGCTAACTCTCTCTATGAGGTAGTACCCGAAGTACAGTAGTGACTTCTGTATGAAACCCAAATACCAAAGAATGCTCAAGGTCAGGGTTTTGATAAGGAGCCTCCCAAGCAAAAGATCATGAATCACTGCAGAGCATAGCACACTACACAAACTGACAGCAAGCTTTAACGCGTGCTGCAAAAAAAAGAACATGGTGCAGATCAGAAGAACTAATATCGTGATCGGCAACTGTTAACAGACTCCTTAATACACTCTGATTAATCTGTTGTTATCTCAAGCCCCACGTTGGGCGCCAAAAAGGACTGTCGTGGTTTAGCCCCAGCCAGCAACTAAGCACCACGCAGCCGCTCGCTCACTCCCCCTACCCCGATGGGATGGGGGAGAGAATTGGAGGAGTAAGAGTGAGAAACACTCCTGGGCTGAGATAAGAACAGTTTAATAATTGAAATAAAGTAAAATAGTAATGCTAATAGTAACAGTATAATAATGATAATAATAATAATGATACACGAAGCAAGTGATGCACAATGCAATTGCTCACCACCCGCCGACCGATACCCAGACAGTTCCCGAGCAGCGATCGCTGCTCCCCGGCCAACCCCCCCCAGTTTATATACTGAGCATGACGTCATATGGTATGGAATAGCCCTTTGGTCAGTTTGGATCAACTATTCTGGCTGTGCCCCCTCCCAGTTTCTTGTGCGCCTGGCAGAGCATGGGAAGCTGAAAAAGTCCTTGACTAGCATAAGCAGTACTCAGCAACAACTACAAACATCAGCCTGTTATCAACATTCTTCTCCTACTAAATCCAAAACACAGCACTATGCCTGCTGTTAGGAAGAAAATTAACTCTATCCCAGCCGAAACCAGGACAGTATCCACCCCTTATTCTATACCATCTACGTCATGCACAGGCCCTCCCCTTTCCAATGTGTTCCAATTAATCACCACCCCTTTCCCTATCTTGATATACACACAGATATCATTCCCTTCGTCTATGGCCCATCCCTCTAAAATGTCCATTGAGTTCATTTAGCCCATGACTTTGGGTTCCATCTGTCATCACAGTCTTTCAGAGCAGGACAGGTGGTGTGCAGTGTTGGACTGTTGCATGCTGAAGTCAGTTCTCATTCCAACATGGTTTCATCAAAGTTCATTTTCCTTAGGCTGGGCAATTCTTACTGCAATACCATTGATGCGGCATATAGCAATCATAATATATAGTATTATATACTTAATATTAACCTACTATATTATTATATTAACATGCAGTTAAGAGATAACATATAGTTAAGAGATAACATACAGTATTATAAAGCAATTAATATTATACAATTCAGTTCATTGGCTATTTTCACCCAAAATCAGATTCCCTTGAGGTACACATTGGGCTTCCCCATCCTTTCGCATCACCCACCAAGTGCACCCAGGTCCTTGAGCAAAAGCAATCCCACGAATGGGTTTGCCTTTGCCAGAGGGGGAAGTAACCCAGACTGTCTTCCCCAGCATATTTTTCATGTGCACTACAGGAACTTTATCTCCTTCTACAGTACGTAAAAGTTTTGATTGGGCAGGGCCAGCTCGATTGGCAGATCCCCTGCTGTTGACTAACCAGGTGGCTTTTGCTAAATGCGTATCCCAATGTTTAAACGTCCCACCACCCATTGCTCTCAGGGTAGTCTTTAACAATCCATTGTATCGCTCAATTTTCCCGGAGGCTGGTGCATGGTAAGGGATGTGATATACCCACTCAATGCCGTGCTCTTTGGCCCAAGTGTCTATGAGGTTGTTTCGGAAATGAGTCCCGTTGTCTGACTCAATTCTTTCTGGGGTGCCATGTCGCCACAGGACTTGCTTTTCAAGGCCCAGGATGGTGTTCCGGGCGGTGGCATGGGGCACGGGATATGTTTCCAGCCATCCAGTGGTTGCTTCCACCATGGTGAGCACATAGCGCTTGCCCTGGCGGGTCTGTGGGAGCGTGATGTAATCAATCTGCCAGGCCTCCCCATATTTATATTTTAGCCATCGTTCACTATACCCAAGGGGCTTGAACTGCTTGGCTTGCTTGATTGCAGCGCATGTTTCACACTCATGAATAACCTGTGCAATACTGTCCATAGTTAAGTCCACCCCTCGATCACGAGCCCATTTATACGTTGCATCCCTTCCTTGATGGCCTGAGGCATCATGGGCCCACCGAGCTATAAATAATTCACCCTTATGTTGCCAGTCCAAATCCACCTGAGCCACTTCAATCTTAGCAGCCTGATCTACTTGCTGGTTGTTTTGATGTTCTTCAGTGGCCCGACTCTTAGGTACATGAGCATCTACATGACGAACTTTTACAACCAGGTTCTCTACCCGGGCAGCAATATCTTGCCACAATGCGGCAGCCCAGATTGGTTTGCCTCTGCGCTGCCAGTTGCTCTGCTTCCATTGCTGCAGCCACCCCCACAGGGCATTTGCCACCATCCATGAGTCAGTATAGAGATAAAGGACTGGCCACTTTTCTCTTTCAGCAATATCTAAAGCCAGCTGGATGGCTTTCACCTCTGCAAACTGACTCGACTCCCCTTCTCCTTCAGCAGTTTCTGCGACTTGTCGTATAGGACTCCATACAGCAGCTTTCCACCTCCGATGCTTTCCCACAAGACGACAGGACCCATCAGTGAACAGGGCATATTGCTTTTCATTTTCTGGCAATTTATTATACAGTGGGGCCTCTTCAGCACGTGTCACCTCCTCCTCTGGTGATATTCTAATGTTTTTTCCTTCTGGCCAGTCCATGATCACTTCCAGGATTCCTGGGCGACTGGGGTTTCCTATTCGAGCCCGTTGTGTGATCAATGCAACCCACTTACTCCATGTAGCATCAGTTGCATGATGTGTAGAGGGGACCCTCCCTTTGAACATCCAGCCCAACACCGGCAGTCGGGGTGCCAGCAGGAGCTGTGCTTCAGTACCAACCACTTCTGAAGCAGCTCGAACCCCTTCATATGCTGCCAGTATCTCTTTCTCAGTTGGAGTGTAGCGGGCTTCGGATCCTCTGTATCCCCGACTCCAAAACCCTAGGGGTCGACCTCGAGTCTCCCCTGGTGCTTTCTGCCAGAGGCTCCAGGTAGGGCCATTCTCCCCGGCTGCGGTGTAGAGCACATTTTTAATATCCTGCCCTGCCCGGACTGGCCCAAGGGCTACTGCATGAACTATCTCACGTTTAATTTGTTCAAAGGCTTGTTGTTGCTCAGGGCCCCATTTGAATTCGTTCTTCTTCCGGGTCACTTGATAGAGAGGGCTTACGATCTGGCTGTAATTTGGAATATGCATTCTCCAAAACCCCACAACGCCTAAGAAAGCTTGTGTTTCCTTTTTGCTAGTTGGTGGGGACATAGCTGTTATTTTGTTGATCACATCCATTGGGATCTGACGACGTCCATCTTGCCATTTTATTCCTAAAAACTGGATCTCCTGTGCAGGCCCCTTGACCTTACTCTGTTTTATGGCAAAACCAGCCTTCAGAAGGATTTGGACTATTTTCTTTCCCTTCTCAAAAACTTCTTCTGCTGTATTGCCCCACACAATGATGTCATCAATGTACTGCAGATGTTCTGGAGCTTCACCCTGTTCCAGTGCTGTCTGGATCAGTCCATGGCAAATGGTGGGGCTGTGCTTCCACCCCTGGGGCAGTCGGTTCCAGGTGTACTGAACACCCCTCCAGGTAAAAGCAAACTGGGGCCTGCACTCTGCTGCCAAAGGGATGGAGAAAAATGCATTAGCAATATCAATTGTGGCATACCACTTAGCTGCCTTTGACTCCAGTTCATATTGAAGTTCTAGCATGTCTGGCACGGCAGCACTCAGCGGCGGTGTAACTTCGTTCAGGCCACGATAGTCCACTGTTAGTCTCCACTCCCCATTAGACTTTCGCACTGGCCATATGGGACTGTTAAAGGGTGAGCGAGTCTTGCTGATCACTCCCTGGCTCTCCAGTCGACGAATCAGGTTATGGATGGGAATCAGGGAGTCTCGGTTGGTGCGATATTGCCGCCTGTGCACAGTTGTGGTAGCAATCGGCACCTGTTGTTCCTCAACCTTCAGCAACCCTACAATTGAAGGGTCCTCTGAGAGACCGGGCAAGGTGGACAACTGTTTAATTTCCTCTGTCTCCAAAGCAGCTATACCAAAAGCCCACCGGTACCCTTTTGGGTCCTTGAAATACCCTCTCCTGAGGTAGTCTATGCCAAGGATGCACGGAGCATCTGGGCCAGTCACAATGGGGTGCTTTTGCCACTCATTCCCAGTTAGGCTCACTTCAGCTTCCAGTACAGTGAGCTGTTGGGATCCCCCTGTCACTCCAGAAATACAAATGGGTTCTGCCCCTCTATAGTTTGATGGCATTAGCGTGCACTGTGCACCAGTGTCCACTAGAGCCTTATACTCCTGTGGGTCTGACGTTCCAGGCCATCGAATCCACACAGTCCAGTAAACCCGGTTGTCCCTTTCCTCCACCTGGCTGGAGGCAGGGCCCCTCTAACACTGGTCACAGTATTCGCTGTTCACTTCCTGTAAATGTGAATCAAAAGTTCCCTGATCAAGGTCGGAAGTAAAATTAGCCCTCTTACTCTGTCTCGGGAACTGCTCACTGGAAACTGGAGCTGCAATTTTCCTGGGAGAACCGCCTTTTCTAATAGTTTTTCCTTGCAATTCACGCACCCGTGCCTCTAAGGTTGAGGTGGGTTTTCCATCCCACTTTCTCATGTCCTCTCCATAATCACGCAGGTAAAACCACAGGGTGCCCCGTGGTGTGTATCCTCTATATCCTCTCTCTTGAGCATAGGGACGTTGACTCCTAATGGCTGAGACACTGGTCCGTGCAGGTGGGGAGTAGGACAGATCCTCTCTGAGTTGTTGGAACTCTTGGCATATTTTTTCAGACAGTTTTTCCACAGCCGAGACACAGGCCCGTAGGGAGGAAGAGAGCTTTTCTTCGTAGTCCCGGAGTTGTCTAGCCACTTCATCCACCGTTGGTGCCTCGTCGTCTTTCCAGGCTAGTATTGCCAACGAGTTGGAATACGATGCTGGTGCGCTCCGTACCACCTTCCGCCACATGGATTGTGTGCACCTGACTTCATCTGGGTCTTTGGTTAACCGCTCATCATTCAGGTCACTGTAAATCACCTCCAGCACGCCTAATCCCCTCAGGTACTGGATACCTTTCTCTACGGTGGTCCATTTGCTTGGGCGGTATAAAACATCCTCCTTGAAGGGATACCTTTCCTTCACGCTTGACAGAAGTCACCTCCAGAGGCTGAGCGGTTTTGGCCCTTTTCCAATTGCTTTGTCAATGCCCCCTTCCCTGGAAAGGGATCCCAGCTGCTTGGCTTCCCTACCCTCTAAATCCAGGCTACTGGCCCCGTTATCCCAGCATCGGAGCAGCCAGGTGATGATGTGCTCGCCTGGATGACGACCAAAATCTTTTCGCATATCTCGCAGCTCACTCAGGGATAGGGATCGGGTGGTCACCATCTCATTTATGGGTTCTTCCTCCTCTGGTTCTCGTGATGGCCCTGGTTCATCTTCATCCCTTACTAAACGAACTGATTTCCTCGTGTATTTTTTCTTCTGTATAGGGGCAACTGATACCGGCGCAGGTTGGTTCTCTGGTTTAGCCACAGTGTCTGTCACTGGGGTTTGAGTAGCCGCAGTGCTCATGGCTGTGGCTGGAGTAGCCACAGTGCCTGGGGCAGGGGTTTGAGTAGCTGCAAGGCCTGTAGTGGGGGTTGGAGTAGCCGCAGGGCCTGTAGTGGGGGTTTGAGTAGCCACAGTGCTTGTTGTTTTGTTATCAGGTCCAGAGACCTTCTCTTTCTTTTGAGGGTACTGATTAGCGTTGACCACGGCTCGATAGGCATGGGCCAGTCCCCAGCATGTTGCAATGATTTGTGTCTCTCTGGAGCTACCAGGGTGACAACATACTTCTTCCAAATACTTTACTAATTCTTCAGGATTCTGCACTTGTTCAGGGGTGAAGTTCCAAAACACTGGAGGTCCCCACTGCCCTAGGTACTTGCGCATACGATCCCACACACCCTGCCACTCATAACTATCCAGCCTTGGGGTAGATCTCTGGATGGTATTTTTAAACTGCTTACTGACCTTTATCAAAATGGAAACAACATTCCCAAGAATTATCAATAGAAGTATCTTAACTGCCCAGGGGTGTTCAAGATACAGGAAAGTTGTTGTAATGAAGGAGGAAACATCATAGAAGAAAGCAGCAAAGGTGCCATTCTGTATTTCCTCCACAACAAGCCTCTCAGAGTAAGAAGTATAATTGCTAACTCTCTCTATGAGGTAGTACCCGAAGTACAGTAGTGACTTCTGTATGAAACCCAAATACCAAAGAATGCTCAAGGTCAGGGTTTTGATAAGGAGCCTCCCAAGCAAAAGATCATGAATCACTGCAGAGCATAGCACACTACACAAACTGACAGCAAGCTTTAACGCGTGCTGCAAAAAAAAGAACATGGTGCAGATCAGAAGAACTAATATCGTGATCGGCAACTGTTAACAGACTCCTTAATACACTCTGATTAATCTGTTGTTATCTCAAGCCCCACGTTGGGCGCCAAAAAGGACTGTCGTGGTTTAGCCCCAGCCAGCAACTAAGCACCACGCAGCCGCTCGCTCACTCCCCCTACCCCGATGGGATGGGGGAGAGAATTGGAGGAGTAAGAGTGAGAAACACTCCTGGGCTGAGATAAGAACAGTTTAATAATTGAAATAAAGTAAAATAGTAATGCTAATAGTAACAGTATAATAATGATAATAATAATAATGATACACGAAGCAAGTGATGCACAATGCAATTGCTCACCACCCGCCGACCGATACCCAGACAGTTCCCGAGCAGCGATCGCTGCTCCCCGGCCAACCCCCCCCAGTTTATATACTGAGCATGACGTCATATGGTATGGAATAGCCCTTTGGTCAGTTTGGATCAACTATTCTGGCTGTGCCCCCTCCCAGTTTCTTGTGCGCCTGGCAGAGCATGGGAAGCTGAAAAAGTCCTTGACTAGCATAAGCAGTACTCAGCAACAACTACAAACATCAGCCTGTTATCAACATTCTTCTCCTACTAAATCCAAAACACAGCACTATGCCTGCTGTTAGGAAGAAAATTAACTCTATCCCAGCCGAAACCAGGACACCAGAGACACTGGGAAACACTAGGGCTCTGTTAAAAAACCAGACATGTGGGACATGTGATTGTCACTCAGCCATACTGCTATACCTCAAAATAATTTGAAAAGTCCCTCTTCTAGGAACTTAATTACATAAGTGCAACATCAAAGAACTTACCACATGCCTACATTGAATGTATACACACACAAGCATATGTAGGTATATATGTATTTGTTCCATAGTGACAGTGTTACAAAATATTTTTGAAACAGTGAAAAAACACATCAAGCACAACACCCTATTAATGTCACCTCTGACAAATATTTACTATTAAATTCAATAAAGAGATGAATGAGTGAAATTTCCTGTCCTATGTCTTGGTAGAGGTCAAATTACATGATGTAGAAGTTCCATTTGGTCTAAAATGACTTGACCTCAGTAGGATTAGGGTGACTTACATCACCCAAGGATCTGTCCCTCTACCTTTGTTAGAACTAAGTATAATTTGCCACAAGGTAATTTTTTTATTTCAGCTCCTTCCTCCCCTCCCATCATGCTTATGACAAGTCAGAAGGCAGCTTGCTACTTGCTGAGCTGTACTCAGAGATATTCATCCTGTGAGTAACTCCTGGGCTGGCCCTGGCATGCTGTGTGGTAAGCATTTGCTGTTCAGAAGTGGACCGGAGTAGCTGGTCATTTAAATCACATGGTGAGTGTAAGTTACAAGCCCTCAGGAGAAGACAGCTCATGCATGCTCCACAGAGACTTTTTAGGGCAGGATAGCCATTTCTCAGAGGAGCAACTGTGTGCTGTGCATGCCACAGTCCACGGCTACAGCCTGAAGTGGTTAAATTTTCTGTACCCTTCCCGGGTCTGTCTCTGGGGAGCCAGGGTGGCAGCAGGGACTATATTTTGGAGGTGGAGGAATGTGCCTCCTGTGCTTTCCTTGTGGATGCCCAGGAATGCATCCTTACATCAAAGAGAAAAAAACGCCACACCAGCTGGTGGGGGGCTGGAGCAGCCTGGATCAGGACAGGGGTTTTGTTGATGTAGAGTCTGGAATCAGCTGGAGAGGGGATGGGGAGCCAGAAATTAAGGCATTATAAGATAGCAGAGCACTGAAATCACAAAGTGGCTGATGCTGGACAAGGAATGCCAGGGCCACCTGGCAGAAAAAGGGGACTGGCAGGGAGAAAAATGACAGCAGTATGAAGTGACTGGATGGAGGGAAGGACTGGCTGTTTGGGGACCAGAAGCCTGGGAGAAAGTGGCCTGAGGTGGGTGATGGTCTTAAATTGATCCCTTCTTAAAGCAATTGAGGTGGCATTAATGTGAACTTGTTACCCTATATCAAAGTGAGAATGGAGGGTGCGATACTGGAGCGACCTGGTATGCACCTCTGGGAAGGCTGATTCTCCACGGTTGCTGCTGCACAATGAGCAGAAACTAAAGGGAAAGCATTAACGTAGAGGCCAAGGGAAGAAAATTGTTTGCTACACTTGTACTCTGCACAGGTGTAAATGACCATGTAACAACTCACAACAGTGAGAAACTGACTCAGGTCATCGACAGATTAGAAGAACATGTCATTTCCTGTTCAACTGAATTACGTCAATGTGTTTTTCTTGCTAGTGTCAGTAAAAAAAGTTGTTTTTTTCTTAATCTGCATTCTGCCCAAACACTTTTTTTTCTGCTTTCTTGCCTTGACTTTAGTTCAATGTTTGTATTCTGCTTGCTGTTTCAGCTGGAAGTCTGCAGAAACCTTGATGAAAGAGGTTTGCTCTCTTTGTACGCACCAGTACACGCACCACAGAGACCGCCACACACACACGCCCTGGGACACAATAGTTTTACGCACAGGATGCTCTGCCTGAGGAGGGCAGGTCACACAGCCTTGGGCTTGGCAGCATCAGCTTCAGGGGACATTTTAAGGAATAGGTTGGCTGCTATCAGTCAAAGTCAAGTATCCTGGAAAAGGAAATCATAGTCCCTAGTTTTGCATCAGGAAGGAATCTCCCATCCTGAGGAAGAAAGATTAGCTTAACTGTGTGTGCAATTGCTCAGGAACAGCTTCCCAAATTACAATGCATGAAAAGATCCCAATTTAGTACATTATGGGAGTAAGAGGACAGGGCTGCATGCAGATTAAAGCTCACATTCATTATTGTTATTAAGTAGTCTAATTTTAGAAAAAAAACTATTTTACATGAATCAAAAGCACAGTGATATTAAAACATATTAAGCAGAAATTTGAATAATAAAGGTCATATCTGCGTATGTCTCAGAAATAATAATATGGTGTAATGGCAATACATGATTAAATATGAAAGCGTTCTGTGTTGACAGAGCTGGCAACTGAGTACATTTTCTTAATATCTTCATTGGACAAACACACATACACAACAACAAACCATATATGCCTGACCCCATTTTACAAGAAAATTTGATGATGCTTCCATTCTTGCAGTAATGGGTGGTCCTGGTAGATAAGAATCAGGTACCCAACCTCTGTGGATGTGAAAAATCTTAATAAGTTGGAAAATCTTGGGAAAACTGACCTGGAAAAATTTTAAAAAGATGAAAACAGCAGCAGTGGATAGTATGGAAGCAAGCTCAATGCATAAGGAAATTCCTGCTCAACAAAAATAGGAACAGTGCACAGTGAAAGAGGACACAATATTTCTTTATACTTTAGCCCAGAAATGTATTGAGTCTTACCTTTGTAAGAACAATGATTAGGCTGTGCTTACCCACCGCCAAATCTCTCATCATTCAAAGATGATTATTTATTTAGGTTAACTAGAAACGAACTGATGGAAGAAAAACTAAAAGCATAAACTGTACTCCATATACAAGCTATGTAGCAGGACTTCCACCTAGCCATGCTGCCATCCCCTGAGGTGTAATTCTTCAAAGAAGAGCTGGAAATGGTCAGGCTAATGTGGATGGGACACACCATCAGTCAAAGGGTGAGGACATTTCCTCACTAGCCCTCCTTTTTTTTTTTCTCTATCAAGCCTGTTTTCAACTAAGATCCTGCCTGAGTTAGGAGAGTCCAGAGAGGCCATTGTAGTTCTGGTCCAGGAAGACTGGCAAGGTCTGGCATAACCAGGCACAACAATGCACTTGTGGGACCATAACACCTACTGTACATACAGCCAGGCCTGGGGTGGACAAGCTCTTATTGAAATCTTTCATGAAAGAGCTCAGTAGCCTGTATTCAAAGATTTTTACATTGACATTAGCTCCCAGAAAAGCAAGAAGCAGCATAAATGATGGATTTATAGCCCTGCCTGCAGTGTGCATTTTCTGAAGCACCAGCATCCTTATTTCAACAGTGAATTTACAGGTTCCTGGCATTATCCTTCAGGGGAATCGGCCCTGGGCACAGAAACAGGAAACCAGACCACTTACCTGACAGCTTACTCTGTTCTCAGTGTGATTATTACACTGCAAACGGTCCGCACAGCCCTCCTTGGGCTTTGATCCCTTGTTTGCAAAACATGAGCAATAATCATAACGTGTCCTTCTTCCCACATTTCCCCCCACTGCCTGTTGAGGTAGTAATCTCTGCCAAGCAGTCTCTTCCACATATTTTTAGAGAAACCAGCACAAAGGGTCCCTGATCTTGGTCACAGCTGTCTTAATATAAATAAAAATATTAGATTTGTAAAGATGGTTCCTCAGGTCTATTCAGATAAACAGTATGAAAGCAGCTCCCAGAGGTATTCAAGGTCAGGAATATTCTCTCCTTCTGCTGGATAAATGACTTTTTTTTTCAATGTGAATTCAGAATCTCCCATATAGTCTCCCTTTCATTATAGAAATTGTCTTTTCTTTCTGCCTAATTAAAGAATGTTAAGACAAGCACTTTAAGATGGAGGGTATATACCTAATGCTTGTAACAGAGCCAATGGCTATTAGGGTTGGCTGATTAAAGAAGCCATAGTTCTCAATGATAAATTACTTCAAGTCTGAGATAAGGCAAAGGCACTTCCAAAGAAATCTTTCATGTCATGGAAGAGGAAGCAAATTTGCGGGTGGACATTAAGGATTGTTATTGGATGCTCTTTATAACCAATGGTACAGGAAATTCATTAGTTGTTTTTGTCTGTGCCCAGTAAGTTAAATCAGCTGGATCTGATAGGAAATAGATGCATGGGAGTTTGGCTCAAAATACTAAAACAAAACAAAAAAAAAGGGAGTATTATTACTACAGACAATGATGTCACAGTATGCTACCTGTGACAACTGTGTGAAAGCAAAAAGAGAAAAACAAATGCAGTGGCCAAACACTGTGCTCGTATTTCATGTAAAGTCATTGCAAATGTGCTTTCTGTTACATTACCTTTGGAAGGACCACATATTTTACATTAAAAAAAAAAGTCAGAAATTGGATTTAATCTAGCCTGTAATTTCAGATGGAAAGAGAGGATAGTCTAATGGTGATGCACTATCATGTGTAAATTGTAAGAAATTAAAAACCCAGTTCCTATCATAAAAAGTAAAAATTCTCAATCTGTGCTGGACTGGATCAGAAACCCTTCAGAGAGATGAAAGAGGAGGGCTAGAAAAGGGCTTAGCTCAGAGACTACTTCTTATGATTACAGGCATCATTCATTTTCTCAAGAGAAGCAGGTAGGAAATAAAGTCCTTTCTGTGAATAACTATATAGGGAGTTAGCTTCTTCTCTACCTTGCATAGTCATTTATACCTTGATAAAATATGTCCAGGTCTGTGCACAAGACAAAAAAATGTAAGATCTCTGCTCATGCTAATGGGAGCATTTTATATGTGCTTTGGAAAGGCCCAAACAAAGTGAGGTAACCAGATTCTTACCACGAAAACTTCAAGTAGTGAAAAGTCATGTAAACATACTTAACTTAAACTTAACTTAACTTAACTTAACTTACTTACTTAACTTAACAAACTTAACTTAAACATTCAACCACGCAGAATAAAAAGTTACAGAATTACTATTTATTCTACTGTTTCTGGTGTTGTGCCTTCTGCCAGCTGCTGTTGGTGATTCAGTGTGAGAAGGGCAGGTATAACTGATCTGTTTCTCAGAGCTGTTCCTTCCATAAAAGAAAAAAAACTCTATTCCACCAAATTCGTCACTGACTGTAAGTACACCAGGTTATCAGCTTTCCTTCAAACACCCTCTGAAAGAACAAATTCAAGGTGTATCTACCATATGGGAGAGTTTCTCATGATGAAAGCATTGTTTCTTTGTGTCATTTCAAAATGGGGTGCCCTCCTAGCACGGCCAGTGGGGGCTGCCAGACCTCTTCTTCAGGGGGTGCTGGGGCCCCCTGATTGAGCAGTCCCTGCCCTAGCCCAGAGCAGAGGGACCTGCCACCTCCTCCGGTTCCTCACTGGGCTCTGAGGACAAGGACGGCAAGGGAAGTTGGGACCCCTATGAATGGCCAAGGTGCCTCCAGGGGAGCTCCTCCATTGCCTGGCCTGCAGGGCTGCTGCAGGAAGACCAGGCCAGGAGCAGGAGTTCCCCTCAGAGAGGCAGCAGGGTAGGGGTCCTCAATGGGGCAGCAGAAGATTGAATTTGAGGGAGATAAATTGGTGGAGCCGCACCCTCCCATCCCTGGGGCCAGGCCAGCAGCTGGAGGCCCCATAAGGAGCAGAGGATCCCCTACCCTCTTGCCAGCAAGCAGAAGGAGGGGATCCAAGAGACGGGGGGGAATGGAAACAGGTCCCTGCCCGGGGAGGCAGGTGAATCCCCTCCCACCCTCCCTCACCTTCCCAGCTGCCCTCACACAACAGATATGGGGCTCTGGAGTTGAGGGCCAGGCAAGCAGGGAGGGAGGTGAAGGTCCAGCCAGGGGGTTGCCGAGGGCCAGTCAGTCACCCCCACGCATTACGGCTGCCCCTGTTAAGAAAAAAAGGAGGGTAATTTTGGTGGGCGATTCCCTCCTGTGGGGAACTGAGGGCCCCATCTGCCGTCCAGACCCATCCCACAGGGAAGTCTGCTGCCTCCCTAGGGCCCAGGTTAGGGACATTACTAAGAAACTCCCCGATCTGGTAAGGCCCTCCGATTATTACCTGTTGCTGGTTGTACAGGTTGGCAGTGATGAGGTTGCAGAGAGAAGTCCTAAAGCAATGAAGAGGGACTTCAGGGCACTGGGGCGATTGGTTGTAGGACTGGGAGCACAGGTGGTGTTTTCCTCTATCCCATCAGTGGCAGGGAATAATGCTGAAAGGAACAGGAAAACTCACCTGAGTGGCTTGGAGGCTGGTGCCACCAGTGGAATTTTGGTTTTTTTGATCATGGGGAGGTTTACACAGCACCAGGGCTGCTGGCAGCAGAGGGAGATCAGCTATCTCCAAAAGGGAAAAGGATTTGTGCCCATGAGTTGGCAGGACTCATTGAGAGGGCTTTAAACGAGGTTCAAAGGGGGAAGGGGATAAAACCAGGCTTGCTAGAGAGGAGTCCAGGGGCGGCATGACAATGCTGGGGGTGAAATCAATAGCCCGCCTCAGGTGCATCTCCACCAATGCACATAGCATGGGCAACAAACAGGAGGAGCTGGAAGTCCTTGTGCAGCAGGATAGCTATGACATAGCAGGGAGATTTTGCTGGGACTCAGGGAAGAAAGCAGAGTCTGCCACCTTTGGAAGAAGGGGCAGGCAAATCAGGAAGAGTACAGGGATCTTGTTAGGTCATGCAGGGAGGAAATTAGAAAAGCAAAAGCCCAGCTAGAACTCAATCTGACCACTGTTATAAAAGATAATAAAAAATGTTTTTATAAGTACATCAACAATAAAAAGAGAGCCAAGGAGAATCTCCATCCTTTGATGGATGTGCGGGGGAACATTGTCACTAAGGATGAGGAAAAGCCTGAGGTACTTAATGCTTTCTTTGCCTCAGTGTTTAATAGCCAGACCAGTTATCCCCAGAGTACTCAGCCCCCTGAGCTGGAAGACAGGGATGGGGAGCAGAATGGAGCCCTCATAGTCCAGGAGGAAGCACTTAACAGCCTGCTATGCCACCTGGATGCTCACAAGTCTATGGGGCCAGATGGGATCCACACGAGAGTACTGAGGGAGCTGATGGAGGAGCTCACCAAGCCACTTTCCATCATCTATCAGCAGTCCTGGTTAACAGGGGAGGTCCCTGATGACTGGAGGCTTGCCAATGTGACACCCATCTACAAGAAGGGCCGGAAGGAGGATCTGGGGAGCTGCAGGTGTGTCAGCCTGACCTCGGTGCCGGGAAAGATTATAGAGTGGTTCATAATAAGTGCGCTCAACAGGCATGTGCAGGTCAACCAGGGGGATCAGGCCCAGCCAGCATGGGTTCATGAAAGGCAGGTCCTGTTTGACCAGCCTGATCTCCTTCTATGACCTGGTGACCTGCCTGGTGGATGAAGGAAAGGCTGTGGTGGTAATCTACCTGGACTTTAGCAAAGCCTTTGACACCATCTCCCACAGCATACTCCTTAGGAAGCTGGTGGCTCATGCCTTGGACAGGTGCACTCTTGACTGGGTAAAAAACTGGCTGGGTGGCCAAGCCCAGAGAGTAGTGGTGAATGGACTTAAGTCCAGTTGGCAGCTGGTCATGAGTGGTGTTCCCCAGGGCTCTGTTTTGGGGCCAGTCTTGTTCAATATCTTTATCAACGATCTGGATGCGGGGATTGAGTGCATCCTCAGTAAGTTTGCAGACGACACCAAACTGGGTGGGAGTGTCGATCTGCTGGAGGGTAGGAAGGCCCTGCAGAGGGACCTGGACAGGCTGGACTGATGGGCCGAGGCCAACTGTATAAGGTTTAACAAGGCCAAGTGCCGGGTCCTGCCCTTCGGTCACAACAACCCCATGCAACGCTACAGGCTTGGGGAAGAGTGGCTGGAAAGCTGCCTGGCCAAAAAGGACCTGGGGGTGATGGTTGACAGCCAGCTGTACATGAGCCAGCAGTGTGCCCAGGTGGCCAAGAAGGCCAACAGCATCCTGGCTTGTATGAGGAATAGTGTGGTCAGCAGGAGCAGGGAGGTGATTGTTCCCCTGTACTTGGCACTGGTGAGGCCGCACCTGGAATACTGTGTCCAGTTTTGGGCCCCTCAGTAGAAGAAAGACATTGAGGTGCTGGAGCATGTCCAGAGAAGGGCAATGAAGCTGGTGAAGGGTGTGGAGCACAGGCCTTATGAGGAGCGGCTGAAGGAACTGGGGTTGTTTAGTGTGGAGAAGAGGAGGCTGAAGGGAGACCTTATTGCTCTCTACAACTACCTGAAAGGAGGGTGTAGTGAGGTGGGTGTTGGTCTCTTCTCCCAAGCAGATAGTGGTAAGATGAGAGGAAATGGGCTCAAGTTGTGCCAGGGGGTGTTCAGTTTGGATATTAGGAAAAATTTCTTTACGGAAAGGGTGGTCAAGCATTGGAAGAGGCTGCCCAGAGAGGCGGTGGAGTCCCCATTCCTGGACGTATTCCAAAAATGGGTACATGTGGCAGTCTGGGACATGGTTTAGTGAGCATGGTGGTGTTGGGTTGATGATTGGACTGATGATCTTAGAGGTCCTTTCCAGCCTTAATGATTCCTAGTTTTTACTTTCATTAAAAAATAATCCATCCACCAAGCCAGGAAACATGAAATTGCTACTCTACCCTGAATTGGTTTAGCGGTGGACTTGGTAATGTTAGGTTAATGGTTGATCTGGATGATCTTAAAGGTCTTTTCCAACCTAAACGATTCCATGATTCTGTGATTCTATGGTTCTAAGATGGAGATGAGGTGGCCCTCTGTAGCCACCACCTTCCACCACTGGGCCCCAGAGCACACCCACAACTCTTGTTGCTACCAGGGCAGTGAGGGCTCAGGAGATCTCTGGGTACTCCCAGAAAAGGGCCACCCAGACCCCCTGTCAGGTCAATCTGGCCATGGCACAAGGCTCTGATGGAGCTTTCTAAGAGGGCTGTTTAACTTTGAAAGGTCTCACTGACTGGAACTATTTTCAGCCTCACAATAACTCCAGAAAGTGACATATGCCTCAATATATAAAAGATCATTTGTTTTTTATCCCTTCCCTCCCAAAAAACACTACTACATGTCAGCTGTCATGAAAATGAAAGAACTTAAAATGATCGTTTCAGGCTGAAACTTTCTGTTCGCACTTGGCGAGTTAAATGGAGACTTGGTGGAAGGCAAGCTTTGGCATGACCAGCAAAAAGGTGCTAATATCAACACCTCCCCATTACTCAGTATAGCGCTGGTAGAGACACTGTCTCCCAATGTGAAAGAAAGCATCTGCAAAGCATTACTTCTCAACAGTGCATTTTGCACCCACTCCGTCTTCAGAACTTGTACCTGCACACATGCCTGCCCTAAAGTCAGCTGTCATGCTTTAGGAATATGTGCCTAGTGCTGTCATCTATCATTAGCCCTGTAATGGGACAGAGAAGTTATTTTTATTCCTCTTCTATTCCTACTTATGTACCTGCTTGGTATTTATTTAAAAAGATGAAAAAAAAAGTAAACTTAAAAGACTGTATGATAATATAGATCAGAATGGAATTTTGGAGGTCCAACTGCCTACTGAAATCAGGGTCAACTTAGATAAGGTTGCTCAGAGCCTTGTCCAGGTGAGTTCTGAATGTCTTCATATGGTGCATCGGGTGAAACAAAGAAACAATGAATTAATATTTGCAGGTGGAAAAGAAGGCAGCAGTAGAAAATAAATATTTTGCTTAGTTCATAGTCAGATAGTGTGTCTGTGTTAGTATACACTTTGACCAGCTCCATAGATAACTTTTTTTGGCTGTAAATGCAAACATTTAAGTATGCAGTCATCTTCTGATATGCACTAATTGTCTAAACTGGCATGCTATTTACCTCAGTATGTCCACATCCTCTATAACCAACTCTCTTTTATCATCTTCACTGTGTTTGAGGCTGGTGTTTCACTGGCATTTGCATGGGGGGTGGGGGGTGGGGAAGCAATGCCCATCTGGAGTATCTCCTTCAAGTAGCTCATTGTTATAAGAGGCAGTGGGTCACAAGCCCTGGGCAAGACTTTCACTGGTAAAAATGGGATGCATTTTGAAGAATTTCAGTCTTGTTTCCCTGGAAAGCTGCCTAGAGAAATGCAGCCACAATGTGTCCCAAACAAAAGAAAGCTAAGTATTTTCTGCAAAATTCCACTGATTTATGAATACATCAGTGAATTTTTAATGTTGTTAAAGTTTCCAGATAAGAGAAGCCATTCAATAAATCAGAAAAACAAAATGTTTCAAATAGGAACATTTTGGCTCAGAAATGGCTTTGCTTTTGATGACATTAAGGAGCTTAAATTTTTGTCCTTCCCTTCAGCTGACACTACATTTTATTCATCAAAACAAAAATATATTCCATTTGGACTATGTCTAAGCACTAATATTTAAAAACAACACAATACTTCTTTATCAGAACTCCTATAATAAAATACATTATTGATCTCCTTCAGCATTACATATCTGCTAACATAAGTAGCTTCAAGAATTAACTTTCTATGTTGGCATTTTTGAGCCGATTATGTCTTTGAGAAAATTATCTCTTTCTCTAGGTAATCATCTAATGATGATTGCTAGGTGGATCTAGCACACTGTGGTAAGACACATTACTTGGACAACCCCATCCTTTCTGTGACAACTAGAAATATAGCAAAGCAGCAGCAGGCATCCCAACATCACCAAGCTCTATGAAAACTGATTTCTGTATCTGCTATTTGTTCTTACTTCTAGTGACAAGTGAGGGATGTCCTGTGTGTTCAACCTGTTACCAGGTGTTGCTCAACTAGAATGAAATGCTTGCCTGAGCAGAGAGCATAAACAATAAAAATCCATCCCTCTGGAGCTGCACTTACTCCCCAAATAAAATTATGTGGGATATAGGTGGCACATGGGCCTTGTGACCAGTGATGAACTCTATTTCTAAAGTATCTGGAAAGGGACAGAGTTTCCTGAGGAAAAATCTCCATGGCTACTTTTTTTTTTCAGTTGTTATTTTAATGCTGTTTTGTTCCCTGCTGCTTTCACCAAGGAAACAAGACCTATATAACCACACTGCCTTTTTGCTTGCCTGGCATTTTCTCCCTCCCCACTGGCAGCTCGGAACCCATTAGCCAATTTCTATCAAACCGTCAGGCATTTCAGAGTTATCACACATAAATTACCACAAGTTTCCAGAAAGTCAGTGACTGGATTTTCTTAGTTTGTGCTTGCTTGCTTACTCCTCTCTCTGCCTCTTTCTCATTTTCTTGCACTCTCAATTAGTAAACCAGCCAGTCAACATGCTTAATAGGACAAGTCAGCAAATGCAGATACCTGTAAATTAAGTGTGAGCCTTCCTGTCAATTTGGCAAGCAAACAGGCAGGAGAATCCTGGCTGGGTGTAATGAGATTTACATCAGGAAAGAGCACAGTAGGACCACTCTACAGTGAAGAGCAGCTCTGGTGGTTCAGAAAGAACAAGCAAAGATCGAATGAGGAAATTTTCACATTAAACTACTGCATCTCCTACAGGAATTGACTGCACTGTAATATGTATTCAGAAAACAGGTTCTTGTTATTGTGTGGGGATTTGGGGCACTTCTACAGGATCTGCTGTAATAATAGTAGTGATCTGTGACAGCAGAGTTATGGTATTGGCCTCAGGATGGATCCTACTTTCTGTCCCTCTCTGAGCATGCTGACCTACAGACTGCTCCCAAATTACAGCCGGGGCAAAGGTTTCCAGTGCTGGGCTGCTGCCAGCCACTGTCCCCATACGTTTAATAACCATGAGACAAAGAGAAGCCAAGAATGAGTCATAGCAGCAGCAGTGCTGTCACCAGTAAATAGTTGAAGGGCATTCTGGTGATGATGTAGTTTTTGCTCTGCATTCTCAACTGTAGAGACCAAGCAATGAATTTACCATAATGCTTGCTTGTGGGTTTTCACTCCTCATGGTCCTTCAGCATAAGATCCTCCCCCTCTTCCCCCATTTTTGCCATCCTCAGTGGAGGGTTTGTTCTGATTTTTAGGGAAGAAGCCAGGTAAACTCCAAGCAGATCCTCCTGTTCTTGCTCTGGAGTTGACCATAAAGGTCTCCTCTTCCTGCCTGTGGATTGAACAGCCTTAATATTCCAAAGCAGAATTAGAGTGAAACTAAGCTAAGTTAAACTCTGATTTCCTCATGATCCTGGTGAGCAACACATGACTTTGCAGAAAAAAATACATATGTGATCAGCTTATGTTTTTTGTGATAAAGGTAACCAATCTTCTTCATATCACCTGTATCAAAAAAGACAGTGGATCTCACTGTTTCAGCTGAATTTTCCATTGTGCACCAACAAACCCATACTGTTGATGAATATCAACTGTATAATGCTGCAAGAATGAATCTGCTGCATAATTTTCTTTGTAGATTGATTGAAACTGCTAAAAATATTTCTATACCTTACCTACCCTAAAGTGCTTTGCAGAATTACTTCCTTTCTTTCCTTTTCATCTATACATTTTTACTGTGCTTTGCACCTTTGACAACTCAGTTCCCCACACATCCAAGATGTAATGTTATATAGATCTTTCTCAGCAGGTGATGGTTTTGGTATCTCATTTCACTCATAATTGCACTAAAGGCACAAGCATATAGGGTCTTATAGCCCTCCAAATATCCACATGGAGGAGCTGAATGTTGGCAGGTTAGCTACCTACACAAAGAGTTGGGCATTGTTTGTGCCTTATATACCAGTATGCCCCCATGTATTTCTTACATTGCATGAGAACTGTATAAAGAGTAGGGTGGACAGGCTATAATGAGACCAGGAAATCTAGCCCACAAGAACAGGAAAGCTCCAACATGTTTCAAAGACGGGTGGAAATTCTGATCCTACAGTATTCGGTAACTCTAAAAATATCCTTCACTCAGTACAACAGCAGAGCTTCCTTTCTCTCAGATTAAAGAAAAGGTTTTAAGTTGCTCAGGTAAAAAGAACTATAGTGATGCCTTCCTAATCAGAGATAAATATCAGCTACTTCTGATCTGCTACATTGTCAGCTAAGTAATGACTCATTTTCTGCATTGTTCTCAGTATGCGAAGGACAACAGGAGAGCAAACCTTATCCACAGGCTCCTGTTACACTTGGGCATTTCCTTCAATCAGGAGCAGGCATTATGAAACACAGTTAGTGCATTCACAAATTAAAAACAGAAGCACAGTCAGCAGTTACAAAGGCTGTTGATACACCTAACTGATTGTCCCATAGCATTTCAAGGCTGTATGTTGTCTCCTTGGCTAAGACAGGAGAGCAATGTAATAAGTAGGTCTGCAGGTCAGTTTAGTGCCTGAAAACTAGTTCTTCTTTTAAGGTTGCTTCTTTTCCCTTTATTTATACACATAATTTGCAACTTTTCCCAAGATATGCAAGATAGATTTTTTCAGCAACCTTTTGTTAACCTGTGCCTCATTTGCTCTCGACTGGACTGTCAGCTATTTCCCACTGCTAGTGCACACATGCATCCCAGCTCATACTCATTCAACTCAGAAAAAGAAACAACTCAGGGTGTCTTTGTCTGGGAACAGGGACAACTGGAGGGTCTGCCACTACTGTTCACTTTGACGCTTGGAAAAGTCAAGAAAAGAGATTTACTGGGCAGCTGCTATGGGACAAGTTACTTATGGAGCTGTGCTACCCATAAAATGCCTTTATGCAGCACTTCTGGCACATGAATAAGAGATTAGATTTAGGGCTGAAATCCCAGGCAAATCTGTCCATTGCATAAGAATGAAGCAATAGGTATTCCTTGTGGGGCTTCTTGAAAAGCTGTTGTCCTTAACAGGTTCGTACCTAGCCTATGAACGCTTCTTCTAAATGGCACAAGCTAAACCTATGAGGACTGTCTGGTAAATGCCAAGAGTTTAAACAATACTTTGCCATGCGTTAGATGGTCTGGTTCCACTCCTTCTCACCTAGCTCACTCTCTGGCAAACTGTGTCCTTGACTGATGCTCTTCCTACCTGGGAAGAGAACAGTCTTCACAGACCTACCTGAGCCTTTCACCTTTTGGTTTTGGAATCAGGATGCATATAATGTGGCCTCCTGAATCACTGTATGTGATTTCAGGTTTCCCACTGTTTTGCTTCATTTAAACTCTCTGCACTGAGAAGTACATATTACAGAGATTTTAGTAATCTGCTATGTGCACTGCCGTTCTGCTGTCATATTGCATTATACCCCTTGGTTGTAATGCATACCCTGTATAAGAAGAATTTGTGCCTTAGTGTGATCTATTTCAGAGATTCATAGAAAACTAAGCATACTGCTGAATCCTGTCCTGCTAAAGTATAGAGGGTTTAAAACTGTGACTGAAAGCTCTTGCCTATACTGCTAGAAACTGTTTTATCCTTCAGAATAGACCATTTTAAAAAGGCACAGTAATTTTTGAGCCACCGAATAACTGATGGTTTATATACCACCAACAGGAATATGTATTGCTGGCAAAAAATGGGTTATGATTACTTACATGCAAACATCCATTTGTTTTTATTTAGACCAGCAAACAATTCTTAAGATAACCAATAGTGAGAGCAAGTAAATTTCCATCCCAATAGCTTTTGTTTTTACCTAAGAAGAAGCACAAAGCAATATTGATAATGCATGATGTGTCTACTGAAATAATGTCCCTGTTCCTGCCTTTCAAGAGGATTAGCAATTAAATAACTTCAGAGGAAGGTATTAGAAGAAAAAAGTTGCCAACATAGTTGCACATTCATTTACTTTGGGAACGCCCAGAATGGCCACACAGGAAATAATGGCTTTATTCCGAAAGGCTCTGAGCGCTCTTCCTAAGACCTTTGCGACCTCAGGACTGAGCACTGAGAAAAAACCTGAAGATGACCTTTCCAGACAGAAATAATAGTCCTGCATAGGTCTAGATAATCTGTTATTCCCCTTTCCTCCCAAAGGGCCAGGTTTGGCTACTCACACTCTTGGAAGCTGTGCATGCAGTTTGGTGGGATGCCCAGGTCAGACTGTGAATCAGGGCTGCTGGACATTATTTATAAAGGCAAAATTTTATTTTACTAATTTATGCAATTCAAACATATGTTTGTTCCATGAGGACAACTCACTTCTCAGAGGGCTAGTACAGGCCTTACCGTAATTCTGAAGGACATCATTTGAGCTTAAACTCAAATTTGTGAGATGAAATGTGTTGTGAGATGAAATTTCATGCAATACTGCTGTCTTCCTTTGCAAGGCTGCAGGGTTGATCTCTGCTAGCCTTCTAATATACCAACTTACATCCAAGAAAAGCTGTGAAAGACTGTATTTAGAAGAAGAAGAAAAATAAAGCTTCACTTGCTTTTTGAAATTTAGTATTTTCTTAATTTTCAATGAAAGAACCTTATCAATATCAATTCAATATCATATCATATTAAATTAAGTATCATATCATAGCATACCAATGAAAGAACCAGTTAGCCAAATACTTTTTGAAAATACATTTTTTTCAATACTTTTCTTATTAAGGTAACAGTTTCCTTGGGAAAATACAATTAATAAAAAAAAAAAAAAAGGTGTTCATTAAATATCTGAAAAAAAAATATCTAAACCTGCCTTCCTTCTAACCCTGTTTGCATATATCATTAAGAACAGCAAAGGCTAGGTATGGGCAGGAGACTCATTAGTGATGAAATATGATCAAAACCAAGATTTATTGGAAATGATGCAAAACTTTGGGAAGCCATCTTTAGCATGTGCAAATTAAGGTCTGCTGTTCTGATGAACTGACAGGACTGTACCATGCAGTAGAAAGGCAGAGGCAGAACTCCAAATAGTACCTACCACTGCTCATTCTTACCCTCATTATAACATGGCCTGAGGCCTGGAGCATGACTTTTTTTTTTTTTCTTTTGAGACCGTAACAAGCTTTGTAGATTTGTACTGTAATAAAAGTGTTTGAAATTGATTTGACTGCTACTGTTACAAAAGTTCCAGATCAAAGAATTCAGCATCCACCCGAAATGGGGTTAAAATGTCTTTTCAAAATGTCTTTGAGTAAGAAATATAACCCCCATCAGGCCCATTGATCCCATCATGTTTATTGTGGCTAACTGTAAATCATTCACAAACTACCAGATGGTGCTGGATGAGTTTGAGAATCATTATTTTGAGGAATGTTCTGAGTTCTGATTTAATTTCAATCTCATTCCACAATGTTTTTACATCGCTCCTTCTATCGCAGTCATGGGCACCCTCCCATGCTAATTTGTAAAATGAATTTTACTGAATACCATCTAATCTTATTGCCATAGTTACAACCAAGAAATTGAAGATTGCTACACTGAGCTGAAAATAGCTGACTTGATACAAGGAAGGGGACTAATTCTTATGCAAATCTCTGTACTCAAATACAATCTCTTATTCAAAGAACAATAGGAAGTTTGATCTCTGGAAGCATGGCCTTCTACTGTCTTTTCATTCTAGCAACAATCTGCAAAAAGGGCTGAATGAAATGCATAAAAATGATGGAAGAAATACAGTGCTGGGGCCGAGTGTTTGTCATACATGTTATTTGCTGGTAGGAAAAAGAGAATGAGTTAAAGTAGCAGAAGTACTTATTTTGTTAAAGCCCACAGTTGTTAACAACTGAGTTCCTGCTGGCTTGAACAGCAGTCAAACAGCCTTCTCCCCCAGGTTCCTTCTGCAGGATACTTTAAACAAGTAGCAGGAAGGGTCTGAAGGGACTGAAGCCAGGACATTCAACATTTGAGCTGTTGCTGATTTCTATGCCATCTCTTTATGCTTGTAGATTGCACATTTTTTATTATATTACGAAAAGAGGATGCAAAAGTTGTATCACATATTACTCCAAATACCCTTGAATCAAGTGGGGGAGTTCCAGGAGATATATGGCCAAAATGCCATATATCTGTGGCATTTGTCCTCTGTGCAAGGACTTTCTGAGGAGCTTCTCTGTGGTGACCCCAGGGTACAGAGAAAAGACCCTGTACCGAGGCTGTGCGCAGGAAGCAGCTGGGGCAGCAGCTTGTGTGACAGTAGCAACTCCTGAATCCACCATAGACCCTCTCACCCCAACTCTGGAAGACGTGGCAACTGTAAATGACCCTTATTACTTTCCTCTGTACTAGTAAAGCAAACATATGATGCGGGAAGAATATATAATGAAAGAAAACAGAGGGAAAAAGAGAGGAACACTTAAAAGAAAGGAAAATGCAGAGAGGAAAATAAAATCTGTCTTAGAGAGAAAAGAGGGAGGAAAGGGGAGAAGTCCTAAAGAGATACTACAGTGATGCAGAAAACCAAATAATAACAAACAGCTGAAGGCAACCAGAGTTTTCCGAAGAAGAGGGAGAGAGCATAATAAACATATAAGACAAAATAATAATGAAAGAAAACCCCAACCCAACAGTTCGAAGAAGGAAAATAGACTTTAAATTGTCCCTACAGCATTAGAATTTAAAATCTATTAGCATTTTCCTACACAGGACACCATGCACTTTTTCTGGATGAAAGAGTTCTCATTCTATTGGATGGACTAATCTGATACATTAATAAAGAGTTATGAGTCCTAATATGGTGTTTTACTTGTGAACAGCCAGGATAGGAAATTTTACACTTAGTCCTGCAAACAGGGAAAGTTGGAGGAATACAAACCTTCCAAGAGGACATTGCCTCATAAAATCATACCCCATCTGTTACAATTACTTTGGTCTTCCACAATACACTCTGGCCTCTACATTACTTTTTTGTTCCACTCCTTTCTATTTTTTGGTGACACCACCACCAATCCTCTCCATGCCTCACAAACATGGCAGCTGAAAAAGAAGAAACATTTAGGCTGTTCATTTTAAGCTAGCTTGATGCCACCTAAAATACCAGGGTCTGCACAGTTTAAATTTTAACTTAAATCAGACCTTTGAACATAAAAGAGTTCATACAAGAGCAGCTCTCTGATGCAGAAATGTCTAAGAAACCTCTTGCTACTGTTTCCTGCAACATGAAATGTTAGACCACCCACCATCCTGAGAGTATGAACAGTAATCATGACTGCAGAGGCAAGCAGCATTTGGGTAGTTGCTCTGCACACATTCCCAGTGCAGAAGGATAGAGTACAACCAAATGTTGACCTCAGCTACCCAGATCCGTCCCCACAAGAGGCATTTAAAGTAAAGATTTTCCTTCTGTTAGAAAGCTTGTTTCTTTTTGCACGGGTAGTAACGCTCATTCTTGCTCACACAGAAAATGATCAGAGCGTTCTGAGCATATATTAAGAACTGGGAGAGCAAATATCTCCTCAAAAACTTTTCTGGAGCATAACCTTATGTAATTCTTATTTCAGCTGCTGCTGTCTGGTACTACCCAGAGCAGTGCAGAGAATACCTGTACTAGCACAGAGGAGAAGAAGTGCTCATTAAGGCCTTCTCAGCAGTGTGAGCAAAGGTTATATTCTGCTGCTCTCTGGAGGAAGGACAAAATAGATTTCCTGGTCCAGACGTCACTTTGTTCCTCTCTTACCTGTTTTGACCTGGACTGTCCACTGCCATTAGTGCTCTGCAGGGACAAAGAAAGCTCCTGCGCCTCAGCAGTGTAAGCCTTTCTCCTCTGGGAGCATTAGCCCTGGAGATCTGCAGCCTGCAGCACCTGCGGAGTCCGAAGCCCTATTCTCCTGGCTTGAGGGGAGCCATCCCAGCAGTGCCCTGCTCTCCACACGGTGGCTTGCACCTGTCAAGCTGCTCTCCTACCTCTTCTCCCCAGTCTAGTGGGGAAAAGATGGAAGATGTGGCTGCACAGGGATTAAGTGCCTTTTGCTGGAGCAATCTACAACCCTGAGCAACACCCCCAGGCTAACACTGGCTCTGGCTATTACTCTCTTGCCATTTCTCTCACCAGCCATGAGACTTAGGAAAAAAGGATGAATTTTACCCAGGGCACAGTAGCAGAGACCACTAATAAAAGCTGCTTAGAAATGTTGTAGTATTTGTTGTATGCATTGGAAATTGACTAAGACCAGTTTAATTTAATGAGAAATTAGCTAAAAGCTCAAGTCCGTGGATATTTACATTAACTGCAGCTAAAACAAACTATAACATGACAGTGAAAATATATCTGGAGAGAGCCATCAGCTGTGTTTCCTTAGAGGTTTATTGGCCAAAACAAAAATTACAAAAATAATATTTTGAAGGTTGCCATAAAATATATCAAATTATATGGAACAACTGACTAGCACAGTATAATTTGGAAAAAAACCCACAGCAGCCAGAGAGAGAAAGGGAGTGGAAGTTTTTACACTGCTAAGAACCTGTGGAGGCCACAGATTAAGGCAGTTTGCAACTAGTATTTAGAAACATGCTGTATTATTGGGTTTTATTACACTGTAGTCATTCCAATCAACATTAAAAGTGTGTGCTGAGAAAGAGAAAAAGGGTGTTCTGTTCTTGTATAGGGCAGGTTATAAAAAATTCTTCCAGTATTGTATCCTAAAATGTGCAGTTGAAATGAAATTCCTCCTCTGCCTTCTTTTCCATTCTTCCTTTTTTTTTAAAAAAAAAAAAAAGAAAAATAGAAAAGCTAAGAAGAATGCTTACTTTAATAGTTTTTGCTTTCTAGATATTGAATGTTTACAACTAAAAAGTGGTGTATAGTTATTTGCTTCTAACAGTTGGGCAATAATTCAGTTTTATAAATATTCACTCATTTGCTTAACCTCTTATAGCCTGCAGTCTCTTATTGCAGTAAATGGGACTATTCACATAGTTGGAAGATAGGCATTTTGGGAAGTGTGTGGAGACTCAGGTTAAATGTCTATACTCATAAATGACTTAAACTGGGGAAGCTGTTTATTTAAGTGGTTTGTTTACCAAGTTAACTGTGGGTGGACTGTCATTTGGAGGTTGTTTTGCATTTGGCATCTCCTGAAAACACTGGGACATTCTAAACTAGGTAGAGGCAAGGTAGTCTTCCTAAAGTTTTTCAGACTTCTAGTGTCTTTGGTTGAGAAAATAGAGCTTTTGATATGTAGTCATCAGCTCTTCTAGTTGTTACCTGCATAGATAACAAACCTGTATAGCAAACAACGACTCTTCAAGGGTTTAGAAATGAGATGTCTAGTTTCATAGCTGAGATCCATTGCTCAGAGCAACAGATATCCAATATTGTAGGCCAGCCTGGGTTGGGAGGGGCCTCTGGAGGTCCTTCCTCCTCAAAGTGGGACCAACTTCAAAGTTATGTTAGGTTGCTTTGTGCTGCAGTTGTTTCCATGAAATATTTGGAACCTCCCGTAGTTGTAGGGTACAGACTTTGTTCAAATGATTGTTCAAGAGTTTTGTTCAAGTGTTTGTTTGATTGAAAATTCTTTAGAATACTGTATTACAGAATCTGATTCCTGCCAGTTTGTGTTTGCTCAAAGGAAAATCAGTTCAGTGACTGTTAGTCTTTGTGGCTTCCTGTGTAAAACAGCTGGATATTTTTGATTGGGCAATACTTAATGTAAGTGGAAGCACTTGGTAGTCTTTGAGGAATGGCTGATATTTTCAATACAGACATTTAAACCCCTTTTGAAATTTCGTGTACATGTGTTGCTGTGTAGGACTTCTAAGCATGCTGACAATAAAAACAGTTAAAAACCACTGTGCGCAAAGTAACTCAAGGCAATATTATGTGTAATTGCAATTTTTTTCAGGGAGTTTTAACTCAGCTGAGACGGATTTATGGTTCAAATTAAACAAATGATGGTCATTTCACTGTTTCAGTAGCAATACCTGTCCTCCATCTAGTTTATCTTGAGATTTCTTCTTCATTATTGCTAAGGCCAAACACAAATATTCATGTAGGGATGCAATCATGAGGAGAAGCTTCAAGATGATCCTGGTAGTAGCTGCTATGTCATAATACTCTTTTTTTGGTTTTAGCTGAACCGGACAAGAAGTTCTGAGTTCAGCTCAAGCACCAATCCACTATTGCTGGCTAATGCTTCATGGTGCTATCTTAGCTGTTACACTGGCAAGATAGCTGTCATTTTCTGTAAATAGATTTTGCATCCAGTCGTTATTCTTACTCATTTCAGGGAAGTACTACAGAAACTGACATCGGGCTGTAACAACATTCTTTTATTTTGCTTTTTATATAATCAAGTGTCAACTTGCTTTCAGCTAAGAAATTGTCACAGGTTCTAAGTATGTCAAAGATATTTTCTCTTCTTTAACAAACCCAGAAGCTTCTCAGCGAATGCCTCAGTTTTGCAATAGGTATGTTCTTTCCTTGTCTTCTGAAATTGTGGTTATTAAATGAGAAGAAAATATCATAGGTCAGCAATATGGAAAATCTGTGGTTAATTTCAGGTTAAATTTCAAGATGACATGACAGTCAAGAAAGATAACAGCAATAAGAACTACAACAACAGACAAGTACTTTGCCTCCAGAAATATTCAAAAAATACTGAACAAGAGCTTTTGGGATATAGTTGGGAGTCCATAAATAGTTGTTGTTTGTAGGGTTTCTTTAAAAATGGGGGATTTCAGAAGGGCAAAAAGAAAAGCCAAAAATGGCATTTCAGAAGGGCAGGAGAAAGGCAAGACTCAGAGGACCTTTTCTCTGATTATGGGACATCTCACTTGGGGATGTTTGCCTTACTGTCTAGCTTTTGTGGATCCTTGCAAAGTACCCAGGCTGTCATGGGTTCACTAACCATATCCTGAAAACTTTTTAATTGCTTTGAGAGGTTTTTACAACTAATGTCATTTTTCTGAAGATTTCTTCCTTAACTGTTCACTGATTTTTTGATGAAAAAAAAGTCTACTTCTAGTCTGAAAGAAGTGCCTGTGGAAGGTTCTTATATTCTAGCAGCAGATCTTTTCAAGGAGGCAAAGCCAAGGGAAGTCTCAAACATGAAATTTTCTAAAGACACGATATAATTGGCTTTCAGTTAATATTTAATATTTTTCTTCATGCTACATTTTTGTGCCACCACAATCTGAACAGACATTTGATGCTTACCCTTTTAAAGGTGTTGATTAGTTGCCACTGGTCAAACACAGTAGTACTCTTTTCTAGCCTCTGTCAAGTAAAACTTCACAAATACTTTTCTGGTTGTGACTGATTTGTATATATACCTATTTTAAAGATTCAGCTTCTTTGAATCTGCAACAAATAATCATGTCAATAAGACTGAATGTCTCCAGATGGTAAATGCTAAAGAACCTTGAGTAATGTTGATGCAGCCTTGTTTTGTTTGGTTTTCTTTCTTTCTTTCTTTCTTTTTTTTTTTCTTAAATGAATATGAATATTTGTTGTGTAACATAGTATAATCTAAGGCTTGCTGGACATGTTCTATATCATCCATTACGTTCTAGCCATGTCAAGTACACCACGGCACTACGGTAGATATTGATAGTGTAGCCCTGTAAACATCACTAAGTGCTTTCAATTCTCTGTTATATATTAATTAACAATTTTGAGAAAAGATGAATAGCCGTGTTGGGGACTAACCCAAATGCTTATTGATATCCAAAGAAGGAAAAATTGCTACTGATTTGTATGGGTACTGGACAAGACCTTTAACAAACGCTAACAGAAACTGCTAAGTCTGTTAAGATTTGTTTTGATTTCTTTATATGATCAAAAGGAGATTTTCTCTGCCAGCAATATAAATCCAGGCTTATGTGCAGAGTTAGACACAAGCAGCCTAGATAATGTTATGCTGCCACGTGTGTAGGGACATCAGTAGATGAATATAGTGTTGCCAAAACTACACATCTCCCCAAACTGAGAAAGCATGTAAAAATGAAGATACACGTACATCAGTGAGATGCTGATGAGCAGGAATCTGTGTTGAAACAGTGTTTCATAGGGCAATGGAAAGCAAGAAGTAATTTTATAAAGCTGCTTATATTTGCAGTAACATATTTCTGCTCCACTGTTGTATTACGTGCTTCCTGTAAATATGTTTACTGCAGTCACTCTACAGTGAAAGAGAAAGGTCACACAATGCACGCAACACTTTTTATCCTATTAGTTCTGCTATGGAGATGCAACAGAGTAAAACAAATCAAAGATACATGAGTGTTTGAAGGGTGTTCAGTGAACTTAGGAGAGAGCAGGTGTTGGTTACAGTGATATGGCAAGCACATTAGAAACCTTTTGTTTGTGCAATTAACTTGACATCTCCTTGCAGCATGAAATATGGACAGTTTTTCAGGATTTTGTATTGTTTTGCTTTGAAGAGGCGATTAATTATTTGAACAGTAGAGTCACTCACTGAACTTTGAAGTGGTGACAAAATTTTGAAAGGGATATAATCTTTGGTCCTCAAGATTTTATTCAGTCTCTATTAGCAGAGATCAAGGGACAGTTTATTCAGCTTTGGCCTAAAACTTTCTCTGGTCACCACCAACAGGAGACATACATTGTTAGATGGACCTCAGTGATGATTTGATACGATAAATGGTGTCCTTCTCTGTGTCTGTATTGAACAGGAAACTAGACAGGTGGAAAAATGGAAGATACTTCCATGTCTGTAAGAGCAAAATTAATATTGCAAACGAAAAAGTTCTTTAAAGATTCCTTTTCATTTTTAAAGGATTTGAACTCAACCGTGTTTATAGTTTTGTGTATCTTACACACATACTGAAGAATGTTTGTGAGAAATCTAAGTACATTCACTGAAAAAAAAAAGTATCATCTCTGTCTCTTCATAGATGAAAATTCTGATGCAGAAAGACTGCTCACAGAGATGTTTCAAATGCTGACACGGCAAAATGCATGCACTTTGACCTACTGGATAAGTAATAATGCTGCAATTTATTTGTGGCCAGTTAAAAATTGTCAAGACCACTTGTAATCAACAACGGCACCAAGTTTCTCTGATTCTTTGACTAAGTCTAATTCCAGCTAATTCTAATTCACGTATGCTGAAGTGAGATGCTGTATTTTAAACTATGCATAAAATCACACTTTTCATACAGGACTTAAACTAATTTCTGACAGAGAAATAAAGAAGCTGAGAAGGTATTCAGTGGGGTAAATATTGAAATGATATAGATTTACTGAAACAGTTAAATTGATAAAAGCTTCCATTTACTACTGTAAAAAGGCTCTTTTTCAACAATTCTATCAGGTACAGAAGAACTTTTGACTTGAAAATATACATTCCAACTGGCTGTACTGTTTAAAAAAGACATAAGACACTAAAGCTTGAGATGTTCATTTATGTATTCCCTGTATCAGGTAAAAACAGTAGTGTTGATAGTGACCTGTTCTACTAGTCTACTGGGAGCAACACAGAAATATGAAGGTATAAACTCAGAACTGTTAGACATGCAGAATCAGTAGACTTTGTCTTTTGGTGACAGTATGCAGATTTTGAGCACTGTAAAAGCAAATAATACAGCTGGAGAACTGGACTGTATAGAAGGTGATGGCACTAAGAGACTGTCACTAATAGATGAAGGAAGCCAAGGTTTTCTGTAATTCTAGGATAGTAGTTAAAACAATAATTTGCTGTTTCTCTGGTGACTTGGTGGTAAAGCTGAAGAAATGAAAGAAGTTGTGTCCCACTTGGAAACCTGATGTCCTGGCAGGTAGTTCACCCAAAGAAAAAAACCACTTTGCTGTCAGCGTTAGGGAAATGCTTTTCTGACCAGGGCAGGTATAAGCAGTCTACTGATGGCACCACTGAGGTGCTCTTGGTAAGAGTTTGAGGGACAGGTAGAAAAAATGTCTTTTTCCTGTCACCTTATAATTTGGGAGTTTGTTTCATTAGGAAGAAACTGGCTTAAGCTTCATAACAATTGCCTTTTAGAAACCCTTCTGACTGATCCAAATGTCAGGGGGTATCTTATCCCTCTTAGGCATTACAATACCTTTGTACAATAGAGATTAGGAAATTGAGCCTTTGCAGTTTCTCTAGCATGGGTATTTTTTTCTGTACTTCTTAATCCCCGTCTTTTTTTCACTGTGCTTTTTACAATAAAGAATTTGGTGCTCCATGATGTGAAGAATGACTCCTTTGTCTCTTTCCCTCTGTTTTGTTCTTGGGCTGAGCTGCTCAAATGTGCTTTCATATGTTGACGAGCTTATGGGTTTGATGCCTTAAATAAGGGAAAAAAAAGGAATGGGCTGATGAACTTGATTACACTGAAAAATCAAGAGAGACAATTTAATTTAAAGGTTCCATCATTACAGATTCATTGGAAATATTGCTGATCATAATGAATTTGTTTAGTATTCATGGGACGCTACATACATTTCCATAGATTATACTCTTGTGAGATATAGCCTCACTTAACCATTGGCTATTCCTACTGAGTGAATTAGAGTAAACAGGTTTATCAAATAGTGAGTTCCATCTATTGCCAAGTGTTCAGGGTACAATTGTTATGCTTGACTAGCCAGATATTTAGCTTTTCTCTGCTACAGAAGTGACTGACCTCCTGCATAAACACGTGTAATTTACCTCAGGATTGCAGCTAATCAGAAGGCTTCTGCACACTGCTGCTTTTTTCCCATGATGTTTTTCTTAGTCATTTTGGTGGTATTAAAAATTATGGGGGAATCTTGCACAAATGTTTAGGGAGTCTTCATAAGCACTATTAGGTTGTATGTTTACTAAGGTGCTTTTTCTCTCATTTCCAATGGTACCAGGAATCTGCAGTACATTGCTGGCCCATTGCACAAACATTCCTCAAAAAGCTCAACATAGCATCTTACAGCAAGTCATGCTTTGATAATTTTAAGTCCTTCTGCCTAAGATCATGTGCTCTTTCTTTCCTTTTTTTTTTTTTAATCCCTCCCCCCCCCCCCCCCCCCCCCTTTTTTTCCCCCATTAAAATGTATATGTCTGTAGGTGGCTCATATGCTAAGATTTAGTAGGAGAAGCACACTCTTTCAGGAGTCAAAAGTCACAGCATTTTTCTCCCTTGATATGTTTTTCCTTATCTAAAAGCTGTAAGCTCCGACAAATCCTCCAAGACCATTCCAGTGAGAGACAGAGGTACAGAAGAAGACTAATAGCAGCAAATGGAGAGAGTAACTATAAATGGCCTAGCTGCTGACAGGCCTGCTTTTGCAGCCCTGGGACTGTGGAATATTTACTTCCAAGAGCAGCCCACTACTTTTTTGCGGTATACTCCTACTTACAGACAGCAAAGTTTGAATATATAACTTTAAGTCTTTATTCTCTGAGTGTTGTCATTCAAGCACTATCAAAAAAGAGCTCCTCTTCTGCAATTTAAGTCCCCTATTTGAACTATAATGGTGACAATGCTGTGTGTAAAGAACATACTTACTTGTCCATATACTTAAAATACACAGAGTATCTATGTCTATCCTCTCCAGCTCACTGCAGCTGAGTGCTCTGCAGAAGAGCTGCAGAGAGAGGGGGAATTCTGTTGCTAACTGTCCTAGTGCTGCCAGAAGCAACTCTACTATTAACTTACTGTTAAGCATAAGTTAAAATAAGAACACTATTCCAGCTGGAAGTGGTGGCATTGTCAGCCTGCCTGAAACTTATTTCATCAGTGCCCCAACAAGTTAGCTAGCTTTCAAATGACTGAGGGAAGAAAACTGGGAGACATAAAATCCACCTTTTAGAAAAGGATAGTGAGAACAGTCCAGCTGCTGCAATGGAGCTGTTGCAGAGACATGGGCTATTAAAACCCTGAAACCACATAACGGCAGTTATGTGGCTCTTCCCTTATGTTTCAAGACTCATCCACCATGGCCTAATTTCTTCATGGTATATGTAAATGAGAAGCACCATCAGCCTTGCTTAGCTATCCTTGATGCACTGCAAAGCACAGCAACTATTTTGGCTTTGTTTGGCTCTTCCACTGAGTTTCTCTTCCCTTTTTCTACATATCACTGCAGAGTGCTATCATACACACAAAGCATTTCATTAAGCTTGCTCAGTCAGTCAGCAAACATGGATGACTTAGGACAGAGGTTCTTCTAGAACAGCTGGAACAAACTTGCATAGCAATGGTAGCACCCTATCACTCTCTCCTTCAAGGAGTTAGGAGGGTGAGACAGGGACTGTGTATTCACTCATTGGTCCCCAGTTTGCACAAAATAAACTGTTTAACCATTCACACGTTGCTGCTGTAGATGATCCAATTTGAAAGTCAAATTCTCTGGTTAAACAATGCAATGTCAGAGAGGTTGCTTGAGATTAGTAGTCACCAGCATACACTGAACTTTAACACATATCTGTCTCATCATAATTATGACTGATCTTGGCTAAATAGGGAGTTTCATGAACACCACGTAGGCAAGATGATACTTGACGGAGTATCTGGTATTCTGCTGACTAGAGGGCATAGCTTTGTAGTCCAAACCAGCGTTCCTGTGGCCATCCACAGCACTTCAATTTTTCCCAGGCATATTCCAAGGAACATTTTTTGTGTGTGTGCTGGGAGGGATATAACAGATAACCATTAAAATGCCAGACTTCACTCTCTGTTTCTGGATATGAAGAATGCCTATGGCATTTTTTTATTAGTGTAAGTTCACCTTGAATTACTGGGCAGCTTCAGTTACCTGCGCCAGGAATCTCACATCTATAGTATAGAATAGTTGAAGTGAGTAATTCAAATTCCCAAACACACATGCTGAAGATGTATGTACAAATGGGACATGGGTAAATGGCCCATGTGGATGAGTAATGTATGCCAACACACAGTTCATCAGGAGCATAAATCCTTATACCTTCCAGAGAAAACTTAGGAAAGTGAAATAGCACATCATCCACACAGGGAAAAAAAAAATCCCAACCCTGCAACAAAATCACTCACAGAGGTAAAATGTGTTGGTCTTACAGAACTCATATAAACAAGCCAGGATATACATGGATGTATATGCTTTTCTAGGCCCTAAGTATTGTCTGACATCCCAGGGATGATCCATATTTGGATGTGAACTTTAATACCAAACTCTTAAATATTAGTCCCTTGATGGGTTTGCAAGACTCAGTCACTCCTATATCCCAAAGTCACTTTATTAGTACCATCTTTCTGCATATATTTATGGATTAAGTATTCAAGAAGTATGTAACTGTCAGATCAGTTTTTTTCTGATAAAATAAAACAGTAGATTAGCTTCAGTTTTTATTACATTTTATTTACATATGGAATTACGAAGTAAGGAGTCAGTTTTGTTTGCAACCAGCATTTACAGTTGACTTTTAATTAACTTCTCTTCATAATTTTTAATATAGGTCTTTTGCTGGATAATATTTCCGTTCCACAATGGCTGAAAGTACAGCCAGTACAACACAGAGGAAAAAAAATGTCCCTGCATTACTGAACCATTATATTTACAGCAGTGCTCTGCCAAAAGACTTTTCAAAGCAGTCAAACAATAAATTCATTAGAATGCCAAAATGGGACATCAGGGGCCAAACCTTGATCCCATTGAAATCAGTAGCTGATGTACTGAACAATGCTAGTATTTGGCCCTTAAATCTGTTCAAATATCTCTGGTTCAAGCAAAATAACAGACTATTACTGCAAGTCTGACCTTCATTAAATTTTCTATGAACTCAGATCTTTATATGAATTGGGGAATAGGTTTTGTTTGAACTGAATACTACTTATATTTGATTTTTAAAGTGATTTTTAATGTTATATTCTCTCCAGTTTTCTATTATACTCAGGGAACAAAAGTGCAGCTAGTAAACTCCCATATATATATATGTATATGTATATACTCCCATGGAGACCAGGTAGCCAAGTGGATAACAGCCCTACTTCTTATTTCAAGGGTTACAGGTTCAACGTGACTGAGCTCTGTTTTAATTAAACTTTCTATTTGCTTCTCCACAAGCTATGATATATAAAAGTCAAGCATGGTTAAAAAAATGGCTATTTACACTTACAGTTAGATGGAGTCCATTCCTTTGTGCATAACACAGAAAAAGATCAGGAACAGTTAGCGCAGAAATGTCTTTATCTCAGTACAAAACCACACAATTGTTTAACAAAAATTGGGCAACTTTCTGGTTCCTAAACTATGTATTTAGTGGAAAAGAAGACTCTCAATGTAGGCTCTGTCTTTCTGCTTCCCTATACTGGTTTAAAGCATCTATGGGCCACGAATGCTGAAAGCAGCATGATACGCAAAGAAATAATTAATTCTTGTCTACCTGTGAGCCTTGTGATACTGAAGATTGGAATTGCTGAGAGCACCATCACTAGTAGGCAGAGTAATTGGGTATTTCTAGTGCACAACACTGAAAGCAGTTCAAATTACTTGTGTTTTATGGGATGTTGGAAAAATCACTACATTTGGTCAGAGGTGGATACCTGAAACTGTGCATCTTACAGTCTTTGTGAAAGAGCTAGGTCTGTGGCAGATGACAGCAAACAAACAGTCCTATTTGGTCCTGTGGTTAACTTGTTCCAGAAGGGATTAGTAGTGACGGGTAAGAGGGGTGTCAAACACAGTTACACCTTCATATATGTGCAACTTCTATGTATCTTGTCAGGGATACTCAAAATTCAGGTCAACTTTTCAAGCAAATTGGTTGCTGTTACCTGAAGGAATGGTATATAGGACAAAAAGTAGTGCAGCTTAACATATTTCCTACCTCTGTGTTATTTTAGGAGTATGGGTGGACAGGGGAAGTAGTTACCTGTGGAAATAAACAAAAGCTATTCACTTTCACAGGCTCATTTCTATGGGCCAAGAGAATAGACTTCATTTTACAAGTAAAGATATAGTGAAAGAAATTTTTGACAGAACAGAATGCTCTGTATCAACAAAGACCAGAAATTACAAGGCACACACATACCTCCTTGCAGAGTATTCATCAACAGACAGATGTTTTCTGTGGTCTGAGACATGCTCTCAGTGGAGAAAGAAGCCTGTCAAAAATTATAAAGATGCAATGTATTTGCAACTGCACAGGAAAGTGATGTGTCTCTGTGCAGAGTGGAGGTGAAGCAAATGAATATTACCTACTTCATTGAGAGGGTGAGGACTGATACAGAGTACAATTAACCTATGTTAACATTCAGACTCTGGCTAGTATACCTACCACTTCTCTAATTAAAAGAAAACAATCTGACCCAGAACTTACCATGTGCACAAAAGATTGAAACGATCAGTCAATCAATTTGGCCATCTCATGACCTCTTTTTAAAAGGGTGGGTAGTTAAATGGTGAAATCAAATATGCAAAGTTAAAAATAAGAAACTTAAGCCATTGATTGATCTAAAGCCCACGGAATCCAACAGCACTTTTGAGGACACTTGGATGGGGTTTGCATGGCCAATTCCCCACATTTCTAAAGGTCAAGGCCATTTTGTTGATTTTTTTTTAATGGGAGATTTATAAGACTCAAAGTTAATTAAACCAGTACCTGTGAGTATGTTGGATTATGATTGCTTTTATAGTAATCTATATGCTATGTATGACTGTTTGTTTTTAAACCACTTGATTGTTTTTTAAGTTTTTGAAGCAGTGGTCTTTTAAAACATACCTTGTTTAAGAAGCAGCCCAGTCTTACAGTTTATATTTACCTTACCAGCTTAAATACAGTACTTTATTCTAGTGATGTGTATAGCTTGCAACTATGTGAAAGATTTTTTTACATGTTAGATACTTAATGCCACTTTCTCTTTCACACATTTTAAAATTAAGTCTAAAGCTAAATTATTGTAGTCACTAAATATTTTGGGATCATTTAGAAGGAATTATTCATGTTCTTGTTTCTTTCTATATTATTAGCCTAACGAAAATTTTCAGAGGGAAGCTCAGATTTGTTTTCTCTGACCTGGCTGGCTAAGTCACTCCTTAGTATATGAGGCATTTCAATAATATGGAATAATTTGAATTTACCATTTATAATCCAGAGTCACATGCACTGAAATAAGCTGTAGAAAGGTATAGCTATGCATTGTGAAGGTCTATCCATTACTTAGGTTTGAGAGCTATAATGATTTATATCAAATGTGACTGTTTATTTTAAGACAAGCTGGTTACATGGTTTACTCCAGAAGCGGGGAGCAGGATGAGACCTGACCTCCTGAACAAGTGTAGTGAAAAGGACTGGCAAATGCTCAGTAGGTCTTGCTGTAGAGGAGGCACTGGGTTCATGCTGACCATGTGATCCACGTACAAGCACAAGTCCTTGCCCCCTCTACTTTGTGTTCAGGTAAGGTGAGGACCAGTAACAGGTGATAGGCTAGAAGAATGGAGTATTGCCAACAAGCTGTAGAGTGATTTATGCAAAAGACTCTTCTCTTCTAACCACATATAACATAGTACTTTGCATATCATATGAAATCTTGAAATTTTTATTAGTGAATTATCTCTATTTCTTGATCATAAAATTTTACTCTTACACGAAGTTTCATTTTGGCTGTTTGTCTGATGCCTAATAAAGTCAGGACAAGAGCATCCCACCTGTTTGAATTTTTGCTTGTTTTTAGCATAATTTTGGCTGTTAGAGATTACATCCTGAAGTCCTATCCATTCTTTAATTTTTCAAGAATTAAATTAGGAACAGAGATGTTTTAAACTGTTTTGAATAGTGGAGACCTCAGCTGCTTCAGAGAACTTCTCTAGCCACTCCCATCCCAGGCAGCCATGAAGAGAAGGGAATTTCAACATGCAGCTGCAACTTCTACCCCAGATGCTGGATTTTGCAGTGTTTTATTTTTGTTACTGCCTTCTTCATTTATTGATTTTTAATGTCTTGATGCTCTTTCTCAATAAGAAGTGGATTGCTCACCAGTTTCCCTAGTCAGACTCCCATAACAATAATGTGCCAAATGAGTGTGTCTGGTGCAACTCATGCATGCTGGAAGAGATACTTGCCAGGTCTGGAGGCAGTTCAGAATAGTCTGTCCACTTGTTCAGGACACCTGTAAGTCCAAATATAATGGGTTAGGTTAAGTCATGGTACAAACCATGAGAATAAAAATTGCCAGCACTGGCCCTGCCAATCACAGTAGTTTAGGTTTTAATGCTACAAAAAGCAGGTGACTTTGAAGGGACTTTTTTTTTTCCCCCTATGTGTGTGCTCTAATGTTAATCTGAAACATATGGAGTAATATATTTGTAGTGGTTTTGGCTTCAGACCACTGGACCAACAAGCAAGGATTTATTGTTTGTTTCTTTGTTTAAACAAAAATCTCCTACCTCTTTTCCCAGCATACAAACCTAAAGCAGCGACAGATAACTATGCTGGGCAGCGAGTATATTTGTGAATGCATGGAATCACAGGAAAAATAATTAAATTTTGACAGCATATATCAGCATCTGCATTTTCTGCGGTGCTTATTGACTCACACAGTGAATAACTCTAAACCTAGCTTTGAACATATTCCTCTAAGATACCAGACTGCTCATGCTTTAGAAACGTTAAGGTCCCCCCCAGCCCAGCTAAACAATAATCAGTTATGAACAAGGTGCTCATATACATGGCGGGGCTGGGGCGGGGGGAGCGTGGAAAGATTAAAAAGATTTGCCTGATGTTCAGGTCTGATCTGGACTGTCTGGGTTTCACACAGGTTACACAGCATTTGCCAGGTTACTGGCTTAGAAAGCAACTCATCAAATGTCTGCTGCTAACAAGGCCACAGCAGCTGCAGGATGATTCACGCTGGGACCTGGGGGCGGCTGGGCTCTCACATCCTGCAGCTTCCCAGATCCTTCCCTCCAAGACCAGCCAAAGGACATTTCTCCTAGCACTTCCTTGCCACAGACTTGGCAGAAGCTGGATGCCCTGCTGGTGGTCTGGAGAGGGCAGGACTATGCTGGTATGTTTTAGGACCAGACATATCTTTAAACTTTAAGATGAAATCATATTTGCTTTTGTGCTTCAGGACCAAAAGTTTGCGAGGGGCAGGAAGCACTGAAGCAGTTTCCACATCCCTCAGATATCCTTGTTGTCTTTTAACTTAATAAACTGATGTGGCCAACACACATGATGCATAAAATGTATTGAAGTTGCTTTGGAGAATTGACTCCAGCCTGTAATGGGTCTTAGGCTGGAAATGAGAAAGTTTCATTGTTAAGGACAGCCAGTGCTCAGTTTCTTTTCCTGACTCTATTGCAAGTACTTGGGAGACAAATGATGTACTTTACATGAGCATAGCCATGGATTATTTTGTTCATTTCCTGAATGGAAGGCAAATTTAAACCACATTTGGCTTAGAAGCACAAAACTGTTGGTACATCTGGAAACAAAAATGAAGACCACCTCAAAGAGCTCCAAAAAAGTGTGAAGGAAATGAACTTTATCCTATGATGATCAGAAAGGATATCACAGGACATACTGAAGAATTAATGAAACACACTTCAAGAACCAAGGCTGCGTGACAGGAGGCTGGCTATAACCAGATTTGCTCAGTAAAATATTAAAGACCATTTCTCCCTGCCCATTTACTTTGAGTTACTACAGAGCA
This sequence comes from Pelecanus crispus, assembly GCF_030463565.1. Lineage (NCBI taxonomy): Eukaryota > Metazoa > Chordata > Aves > Pelecaniformes > Pelecanidae > Pelecanus > Pelecanus crispus. The sequence continues at coordinate 68,966,009 of NC_134676.1, read as the reverse complement.
CTTTAGGAAGGGTAAGAGACTAATAGGTACTGAAGAGGCTGTGACTGCAGAGTGCAATAGAGGGTAATAGCATGAAAGTTCTGCAGAGAAAATCTGGTCAGAAAGTGTAACTCAAACACGGTTGCCCCGGAAACAGGCATTTCAGTAAAGTTGACATCTTTCAAACAGCATTTCATAGATCAGCATTTGTTTTAGAAATGGGATTGTTTTAAAAATATCAGAATGGCATATTGCACCATTTTATTTATTTTTACTTTGAAAAGGCTTTCAGTAATGTTAAAATATTGCAATGTTTATACAAATAATTTGAGGATTGGAATGTGACCACAGCTTTTTTAGCAAAACAGTTTTCCCTCCCAAATGAACCTCACGGATCATTTCTGAATGTCGACTTTTTCTTCCCACTCTGTATTAAGAATTAAAAAAAAAAATCTTGGGTGGAAATTCATTCTCTAACAAGTCTTTCTATGTGATTTATTGCTGATCTTAAACACGTACTTTATTCTACTTTGTAAATACACCCAGACTGTACCCTGCTGCTCATTAACTACCCAGTTAGAAACAGGGCACAGAAAAAGTACCCAGCAGCAAGGCTTAGTTATGTTCCTCCAGGTCTTAGGTGACCTTGAAGTGGGTCTGAGTCATCAAAACACTCAACTGAAAGTACTTGAGCACACAGCGAGGACACTGCTTCATTCTTCAATTAGAGTTGAGCACGGGCACCTTCCTCACTGGTCAGAAGATCAAAAGAGAACTCTGCCTCTCCTTCAGGCATGCTCCTTCCTAAGGCTGGCCTGGGATGAGCCAGGCAATCACCAGACCTGCCAGAGGGCTGTGCATTGCCTGTGAAGGCAGAACACTCAAAAAATTAATATTAGGCTTGCCTGAATAACTTCTCCCAAAGCCGTCATTATTGTGAATATTAACTGTTTCTTCTTAACCCCATGTTATAATGATCAGTATATAATGTTGAAATAGATGGATGATAAATCAAAGCCTTAAATGTGGTGAAATCTCCTGGAAATGTGAAATAGATTTTTAAAAAAGTAATAAAAATCATGCAGCACAGCACCTGTGGGTTTCACTTTTGTAGCTCAGAAACAAGATTATTTTTACAATAATCCTTTGAACACACACTAGATTAAGGCTGGGAAAGAAGTGGGTGTTCACACACAGGATTGTGGTATGATTTTTTTTTTTAAGTGTACTTATTGTTTTGAGAACCACGAAACTAGAGAATTACACAAACCACTGGATCTCTCACTCATTCAGCCTCAAACAAACACTTAATTCTCCATTCCAGGCAGCAGATGTCCAGATTTTTCTAAGTCCTGAGCTGTACTGAAATGTTGGAAGACACTTTTGCTAATCTTTCCTATATCAAAGGTGGTCAAGCTACCTCAGGGTTCTTTAGGTTATCTTTTAATTGGTGATGGGTGAACTGTGATAGATTTAGAGATCTGAGTGACTCACAAGAGATATGAAATGGTTAAGGTGCTTTCTGAGCAACTTTGTTGACTGCAACATATGTAAAGGAACATTCAATAGAGTGAATTCAACGTGGTGGCATTGCTTACAAAAAGCGACACTGTGAAAGAGCCATAGAAATAAATCCTATGTATTATTGCTTAATTCCATTACATATTATCACACTTTGGTTATTTTGAATTTAGTTTCAGTAAATATATGAGATTTGAGTCCTTCATTGGTAATTCAGTGGTATAAGAGAACTGTAGAAGAGAGAAAAAGACCTAGAAGATCATTCTAGGAATATTCTTGAATAAAAAAAGCTAGCGATAAGAGTGATGTACTTTAAAATCAAGTATTTTATGCTTGACCTGAACTAGAAACTAATCTTCCTAAACTTGGAGTCTCAGTTCCCCAGTGGAATAACTAAATGGATGTTTCTAGCTAGAATGTTTTACATTATATCACAACAGTTTAACAGCTCACTATGTCTAGGATTGACTCTGACTGTTCCGAATTTGCCTTGAAGGAGGAAATTGTTCTGTTGTTCTTTTGTTGTTTTGGGGCATTTGGTTTGTTTGTTTGTTTGTTTGTTTTTGTTTTTAAATTGGCACAAGCAGGACTGTTTAAAGCCACCTAGGAGGTAGGATTTTAGAAGCAGTCCTCCTATAAGCACAGCAAGGGCAAGTGAGGATGAAAATGCTGTGAAACAGAGAGAGTGAAGTACATGGAGGTGATGATGCCATTCACTAAGCATACCGTACCACAACACAACACACACCCAGAGCAGTGGGCTGGGTGCAGAAGAGCTCCTGGGCCTCCTCTCCCACCAGCTGCTCCAGCTGGCAGGTCCTGCTTCTGATCTCACTAGCACAGGTGATAAATATGGTGAGACATAGCAAAGGACAGCGAGTGAGACATGGGTCTAGGAGCCAGAGCTTCCTGAGTGGCTGTGATGCTGTTGTACAGGCTTGCTGGTGTGTAGACACAGTGTCCCTTCTGCATTTCAGTTCCAACATCTTCTGCAGCAACTGGAAGGAACTACCCAACTGAAACTCCCAGCCTGCTATCAGGGTCTCCTGTTATTGCTTGCTGTGGTTACTGACGTAGTCTCTACAACCCTGATATTCTTCTTCTAGCAGCCCTTGCTGATGACATCTTTAAAAGGGAATTTCTAAAGAACTGCCTTTTTCATTCTCTGCTCCCACTCTCAGCATTCAGTGCATCCAACATCAACTAGAAGTTACTATTTCTTCCATAAATCTTCAAGTTACTCCTACACTAGTCCCATAGTCTCGCAGTTTCTATGACTGCCCAGTGCCCCACAGCTCTGAGCACTGACCACACAGACCATTCCTTGTGTGGGATATGAAGCCCACCATGAAGGGCCATGACCTCAGAAAGGAATTGTTTTTTTTTTTTTAAGTGCAGCCCTTCATAAGTGGGTTAAGAGTCTAATGGGTAAGCAGGGGTCCTGGCCCTGGAGACACTTTTTAAGGTCTTTGAGAAGCCTGTTTATCAGAGCTTGAAAGAAATCTCACTGTGGCCTTACAGTAAATCAAACGATCCCTTTCCCTGTGCTCTCATTTGTGGTTTAAATCATTTACAATAAGCCTGTTTCAAGAGACAGAAACAGGTGTTTGGGGTGGTGGTGGATAAAACTCAAAGCTCTTTCATGAATCAGCTTCAGAGGAAATATGGTAAAAGGGCTATGACTGACCTGCACATGAAAATATGAGATAAAACCAGAAGGTGCATCGCAAGCTGGCTTGTAATCAGTTCAGTCTGATAGTGAGCACAGTCTTCGTTTGAAAAGGTGCAAAAAGGTACAAAAAGCCACAAACGGTGACCCAGAATATTGGCTGTGTTGCAGCAATTTCATGCTGACAGACAAGCATGTGGGAACCATAAATCCAAACCTGGAGAGCTCTGTCTGCAAAATCAAATCCTCAGGTGATGCTGGCTTCACACACTACTTCGCAGAACATCTTTCTTCCAGCTGCTGGGAGAGCTGAGGAAAAGACAAATATGGATTGCTTCGGTGGCCTTTGGAGGACTCTGGGCACTGACACAAAGAAAAGATGCTGTGCATCTTCTCTGCCCTGCTTGGGGCTGTAAGTGAGCAGCCAGGCAGTGACAGTGCCAAGGAAAGGTGAGCACAGGCTGGACTCTGCCCAGAATCAATTCCACAAAGTGAATTTTCTCTTTGATGCATGGTATTTGCAAACATTTGGTACTATCAACACAGGAATGCGAGAATACAACCAACCAGCTGTGTCCCAGCACTATGGGAGAGTTACCTCTAAGAAACTAGCAACAATGATAAAGCTTTATATCTTCTGTGACCCAGAAAAGATGGCACACCCTGTTCAGTGCTGTATATCTATATGAGATGCCAGATCCATCAGCTTACTGAGGACTTCACTTGCATCTTTAATAGCCTTAAAAATTACTATCATTCATGAAACCTTCCCAGAGTCATATTATGGGCCAGCCCTTGCTCCCCAAATCTTCCTTTCACTCTCCTGAAAGGCCTTCCCTTTCACACTGCGAGCTCTGCAGAGGAAGCAATGCTTATTTTTACACTTGCCTTAGTACTAAGTGCCCTGCCTTTAACAAAGACGTTGGAACATATAAGTAATGTGCCTTTTAGTAGGCTCAAACTTCTGCGATATTTTAAGTTTGGAGCTATATGGCAGAGGTTGCCAACAGACGATCCAGCAAAAAGAAGCAGTGCAGAAGATGAAAAAAGCATTCATAATGCCTGAAGACTTCTACAAGTTTAATGCAGTGTTTTTTGTAAAAGTAGTTCATCCTCAGGAACAACAGCAAGAAAACATGAAATAACATACAAAGTATTAAGCAGTACTTAACACGTGCATGCCATCATAAGAAAAAGCTGCACAGAAAAGTCAGAGGAATATTTTCTTTTCCAGACTCTCATTAAGTTGCTGATAAAAAAACCTGAACTTAAAGGCTGGATTGGACTTGGTCTAGAGAAGCATACAAAGCAGCACAAACCCTCTGGTAAATCCTAGCATAGGCTAGCTGCACCTCAGGCCTGAGTGTGCAGGGTAAGAACATGCAATGCATCTGCAGACTTCCTCCCAAAGCAAGCAGGTGGTTGCCACAGACGGACAACAAATGGAACTCATTTGGTTGACCTCCACAAGCAACTGTGGCAAATCGCTTTAATGCTGATGCTGGTGGTATTGCACATATTTGTCCCAAGCAACAAGCAGGACTGTCTTTTTGACTTGGGTGTTAGGGCCAGATGTATCCTGTCAAATATCCTTTGCCAAAGTCTCAGTCCACCCCTGAAAACTGATGCCAAGAGGACAGGCAATGCCTAACTGAGAGAAATGCTGAATCTGCACCAGAGGGGCAGCTGGGTGGGGACTGGATCCTGGAACTGCATAAGCCAAGTAGCACAGTGCTACACAGAGTGCAAAGTTTGGGACACTACATCGCTGCCCCACATGGCTAATGCCACAAAGCCTCCAGTGTTTTGGGACATTTACAACTGAAGTTACTAAAAGCTTCTGGTTTAGTATTTTGCATGTTTTGAAATAAAGCGTTCACCAGACCTGAAATTTATTGATTTTGAAAACTAAGCCACCTGGAGCATTAGCTGCTTAATTACAGCAGAAAGAGTCATGAATGAACAATGTGAAACTCTTTCTTTTTTCCATTACAGGATTCACAATTTGTTTGAACCTTTTTATTGATTGATTAAAAAAAAAAAAAGAAATATGCAAGAAGTCATGCTATGCTATTCCTTCAGCTTCATTTTCTTCTTTTCACAAAGTGAAAAAACCCAGAAAATCAAAGAAAAAACCCTGCCACCCAAAACCTCAAACCTAAATCCCTATGCAGGGATAAAGTTCAGTCTCTCTTTACAAAGCAGTGATGACAACAGTCACCACATATAGATGAGTATGGAAGAAAAATAATCAAAGAAAGATGTTTTGTTTCTCAATTTATTATTTCATTTAATGTAATTTTCCCCTCACTGGCTTGTAAATCACTTGCCTTTTTCACTTTCACTCATTCTAACCATTTCTGAACCCAGGGCAAAACCCAACTTGAAACAATGTGGACTTGATGAGTTTACTCTGCTTGAAACAAGGAAGCCTTTGTCTCTTGTGCCCTAGGCAACTTCAAACACAATGCCTCTATCCTCCTTTGCCATGAGACCTTCAGTCAACATTCCCTATGGTTTATGACAACTGAGCCAACAGTTAGGCCTGAGGCATTCAAACATGACATTTGAAATAGAGGGTGCATTGACATGTATGAACGTCGTAGTGTGCTGCAGTTGCCTTCTGCAACATAAAGGTACAAAGGTAAATTCAAAAGTTGCTGCTACAACCAATCGCTTTTCACAGCTGCTTTTTCACTCTTGCTGTTTTGTGAAAGAGAGTGAAATTTAGATGTTGCTCTATATAGTGTGAGTTTTCCTGCATTTTTGGAGGGAATTTTACCAGACATTTTTACAAATGTCTCCCTTCTCCCACATATGATGTCACAGCCCTAGCTAAAGCACTCTTCTACAGTGTCCCAGGGCATGTCTCAGCCCTGAAGCTGTTCCCTGTTGCATGCTGATAAAGAACAAATGCTGCCTAACAGGTTTGTCCTGAAGAGAAACTGTCTGATACTGCAGATTCCCACAGCCTGCAATGCCTGCTCCACTGAAATGCAAAAGGCCCAGATGCTGGTGTGACTAGTCAGGGATGTTCAAAATGGAGCCTGAGATGTTCTGCATTCATGCCACCCCTCAATGAATGGGGGGCCCAGAAGGAGGGAAGACTGAATTCAGGTACAACCAGCTAGTTAAAGAGTAGGCTACAAGGATGGAACATTGTTTCTGCACATAGGGATCTCTGGGTGTACTTGAAGGTCACTTAACAGACCCTGGGGGAAGGAGGTGGTGATGCTGTTGCCAGCTTCCCAATGCTGGCTTTACCGTGGTCATTTTTGCCATGTAGCAGTGAGGACTGCCAGTAGATGAAACAGCTCTCCTGCTGGGAAGGCCACACCTGGATGAATGGTTGCATGTAGACCACCAGAAATATCATTTGCATGGTTACCTTCAGAAACAATACTTTTCAGAGTGCCAGAAAAACATATTGTGAGATTCCCGGGTGGAATGGACCACTAATAAGCAGTATTAACACAGGACAAGAAAAAAACAACAGCAGCCTGCAGTTTTGATCAGCTGACAGATTGACAAGAGATGATGATTGCCCAACATTGTAGGAGAAACTGAGGCAAAGAAAAAAGCCATAAGGGTTATTTCAGTGCATATAGCTAATCAGTGATAGAGTAGAACTAAATTCCCCATTCCTTATGTTCAGACTGCTAGGTCACAGTGCCTTGTATCCTCTTCAGTAATAAATGCCTTGGAGATCTCTTCTTCCTGCCCATTGGGTAATAGGCCCTGACTGGTTTCGAAACATGTATAACGTCACATGTATTATGTAGCATTCTTCAAAGGCTCAACTTCACATCATTCTAGCAGAGTGGCTGAAAGTACCCGATTTTTGATAATGGTGAAAAATACTTCTGCTATATTTGTGCCTTGCTCAAATAGGTGAAATGTCTGTATTATTCATATTGCAATCAACCTAAACATTCAGATACAAATTATGTGATAACTGATTTGAGCAGGTTAGTGCAAAAATTTAATTTGCACTCACCCATCTGATTCAAGGGGAGTGTAAAATATACTTGTCGCACCATTTTCACATGTTACAGTAATTCGCTCAGCACGACTTCCTGGAGTTGAACCAAGTGGCTGAAACAGCTAGCATTCAGGAATCCTACCACAGCAGACAGTAACAAAAAAACTCCCTAGAAACACTGTAAAGAAATAAAACAGAAAGAAAAACAGACTGAATAGAAGACAAGCATTTCTTAACTCTTCACTAGCTTTTCTTTAATATGCTCCCAAAACAAAGCAACACCAGAGACATGGGGAGCTAGTTGCAGAAACATTTGACAGATAAAGTACTTCAGAAACCAGATATCCTGCAATGATTTGAGTTTTGTCATGGTTTGCCATGGGGTGTTCCAAGAGATACTAAGCAAACTGGCTGACTGCTACACAAATCAACTACACAAGCTTTTACTCTCACTGTGCTCTGGTTTATTCTTCCATTTGCTAAAGCACCGTCTCACTCAAATGATGTATCATTTTAATCAGTGTAAATGGGGAGCTGAGAATGCAATGCATTGCTTAAACACACTTCATGCAGCAAAGTGCACAGGCATATGCTTATCGTTAAGAAGGTGAATCATTCCAGTAAATTAAACAATGCTGAAACTGAGTGTCTAAAGTCAAGATCATGCTTTTGTACTTGGACAGACCAAGTTGCCACTTATCTATTTTCCCCTTTTTGCTTTCCTATGAGGCTTCTGCTTAAATCACCTGTGCTGTTTGCACACCAATCTTGTGTAGGTGAAATACGAAGTTGCTGCACTGAAGTCACCAACAGCACCTTAGCTCTTCGGGGTACTGAAACAAGTCTTGGTCTTTTCAAATCATTGATTCTCCAGGAGATGACAAAGAAAGGCAAAACAATCCCTTTGTAATGCTCAAGAGTCTCTTTGGTTTCTTAGGCTGGCAAACAACTGCTGCTAAGCTTTTTTTCAGCATGTGTCATTTTGCTGGATGGTTCCCAAGTGTGAGTGGAAATAGCAGTAACAGCAGTTGAGGTTTATCTGCAATAGGATTACCAGATTTCCTACGACAGTTCTTGGACGCAGATCACTCCATTGTGCTCCAGTGGAAGAGTTCTGAGACCTGCTCAAGAGAGGGAATTCTCCATTGCAGGTTCTATTCAACAGCATCCAGAGTTTTTTCCTACTGTGTTGCACAAGCCTTTGCCTTCTCACCTACTCTGCCCTCACGTGCCTCTTTTCCGTTATTCTGGCACTGGCAAGGGAGCTGGTTAATATTCTGGACTGCTGTGCCAATATGTTCCACCCTTTCTGCTTCCCTCCCACAAGGCTGTGGCCTTACACTTACAGTTTTCTGCCTACAACACCTAGAAAGCCATTTCTTATACCCTCTTGTCTTTTTCTGTTCCCCATCTTCTTAACCCATAAATTCAATGGATTTTTCCACATGTGGAAATAACCTTTCTTTCTGCATGGTTAGAGTTTACAAAGGAAAAATATGGCACAGCAAAATTGATATTGTGTTAAAAAAGAAGCGATGAAGAAATGTTTGCAGGAGAGACAGCATAAAGTTCCTGTACCCCTTACACTCACTCCCATCTCAGCTTCTCCATGGCTCACATGAGATGTTCATTGCAGTAATTTGGGCATCCTTAATGCCCATCATAGCACACAGATGTCCCTTCACATGGCCCCTCCTTCCTCCTCTTTGACATGTCAACCAAGTGATGGGCAACACTGGTTGTGGCTAGACCCTACTACAAGTAGCCATCCTGGCCAGTAGGCAGCTCCCAGACAAAGTGGATATAACTGTTTCCCCTGCTTTTCTCCCTAAAAGTGCTGGTGCCAATATTAGGGTTACAATTCTTTGCTTAGCTGTCAAAGGTATTAAATGTGTGGGAGCTCCATTTTCTTAAGACCTCTTCTGTCTGTCAAATTCAGTGAAAGCTGACCAAAAAGGAATGTTACTGTGAATAGTAGGGATGATGAGAAGCAAAGCGGTTGCATGGACATTCTTTTTTTCAGATGAAACACGCACACACACACACACATACACACTTAGTTAAACTTCTCCAAACTCATTTGACCTCCTAGGGGTTATTTTTGGCCTTGCTGCATAGCACCCTCTTCTGTAAATCAAAGTCACAGTCCCTGCTGTCTGAGTATCAGAGGTGATATTTTATGTATAAACATAATTTAACCCTTTGACATCTGGAAGGAAAAAGTTACATACGATATGTTAATATGAAGGAAATAACTGATGCGCAAACCATGGAAGTGAGCTTTGACTCGACTAATACCCTTTACAGTGTAATTTTATCTAATAGCCAACTACATTTTGGCATTGTAAATCTGAAATTGAATGTTGGAAGGAGGAGAAGGTCAACTGTACTTTAATCTCCTAGCAAAACCTATCACTACAGCATAATGATATGAATTTTCGTGAAGTACAACAGAAGGACTGAACCCTGCATTGTATTAAGCTTTACTGACCTTTGGCTTACAACTGCACATTGCCACTCCACTTACTACAGCCATTTATTCAGATTTTTTTTTTTTTTTGAAGTTACTGCTTTTACAAACAGTCTCTGGATGATTGCCTCAAGAGGTTACTCAATTATTTATAATGCTGGTGCAGAAAAGCAATATATTTGGAGGAAGACATACCATTAATTAACATGTCTTCTTCCTTATCACTGCCTTTTTCACATTTTAATCACATTGTCAATGTTGTTCTCATTTATTAATAACTTGGGCAAGTGAGTTTTTCCACACTCCAAAACACAACATTTGTTGACTGGAATGTAAGGAGGACTTGTGTGTTATCTCTCCTTGAGCAAGAAACCTCACTTTAATGTGACATCACACACCTTAATAATTATTTTGGAGTTTATTTTGAAATACAGTAGTCACCTAGACTTTCTTCTTCCATTCTGCTGGTAAAGTAAGTCTAGGATAAGTTCACTGCCTCTGTGTTAACTTATTCTTTGCTGTAGGGAATTGCATTATTGATTTTGCTCCTTCTCCCTAAGTCACAAATCACTTATTTTATTCAAATCTGCAAAGAGATTGCTCAAACTAATCAGTCCCAAACCACCAATTCAATCATTGATCCTGAGATAAACTTATTGCCCTCACATGCTGAGCCAAACAACTTGCGAGCTTGCACTTGATAGATGGTTCCCTGAAATGTTTATAAAGTTGAAAATGTAACATTTTAATTTCCTATATTATAAACTAACACAATGTCAAATGGACCTTCTAACTCCTTAATTAATTTACATTGACTTCAATGAGTGTACCCTAGAACGCTTGGACTCAGGTGGACAGTGTCTTCCTCATAGTCTGTAAATACTGCACATTAGGTTCAAGCCAAATAAAATGTTAGTCAGGATGCTATGAAGAACAGCCATGGGGAACTTTTTCTTTCCAGCATCTTCCTGCCCTTCTCCCTGTTTCTGAACAGTAAAGTTGATCTGAATGTCTATGTCTGTGTGGCTGGGCAAGGCAAGTGTTCTCAGTGTCCCAGTCATTTACTGTGCAGAAGGGGTTAGCTGTGCTCCTTCCTTTTCTGTGCAACTGTGTTTCTCTGAAGGAGGGGTTTCATCCCCATACGGAGCCAGACAAAATCCCTTTGAGAGAGGGGTGTTAAAGGCACCATTTGAGGTCAGGTATGAACACAGAGCTTCTATGCAAATATTATGAAAAGGAACGAATTCCCTCTCCTGTTAGTACTGATGAAGGTTTCAATCTCTGGATGAGTAATCTAGAGGAAACTCATGAAAGAAACCATTTTGGCATATTCTGTCAATGATATTTACATCTTCCATATGGAGATTAGAATTTCTAAAAGTAGTTTCCAAATAGATACAAACATTTTGATTACAAGCAAGACAACAAATGCATTTTAAACCAATGTTAAGTGATGGAAGAAAAGTGACAACACAAGAGTCCAGGTAAAAAAGCCCCATGCAATGCTAAGTGAAAAGTGATGAATTTCACTAATTAATACCTTAAATTTATTTAAGACATCTTATCACAAGCTCTGAATTCTCTCACTAAACATTTCTTATGTCTCAAAGCCCAGGGATAATGTCTGATGACCACTGGCACATGAAGATACAAGAGTACTAATGAAGCATTTAGGAGGAATAATATTGCCAGGATCATTTCAAAGCATTAGTAACAGTAAACTGCACTGATTTTTATGAATTCATTAAGATTGACTGTGTCAGAAATGACTGATTAAAAGACCATGACTCAGTTCAAGGAACCTTCAATAGTTTCATACCTAATATAAAGAAAGAAACAAAATTAAAAGTGTGAATGGTATCTGCTTTCATAAATGCATAATAAATCTGATCTAGTTTTATATATTTTCCAAATGGGGAAAATGAATTCATTTCCATTTGGGAACAATCAACTGCAAATGTTATTAAAAAAATTAGAGCTGCTTTTGAGTTCTCTAAGCCGAAATAGTGCTTGAAACCTTAAAATTTACTTTAAATAGTCCAAAAATAGGCCAGACTGACTGAAATTAAATTCATGAAAGAGTATTTCATCCATATACTAAAATCTTGGTGTCTGTTGTGTTCTCTGCATATTTGTGAAGGTCTCAGCAGCATTACTTGGACATAAATGATGAACCATATGCCCTTTCCAGTTTATGTCTTAAAGGCGGTAGTGCTTGCTGGAATGTACAGAGCGGAACTCATTCCAAAGTTGAGGTCAGAAACAAATTTTTCTTCTGGGTGTATGGGCCAAAGTTTCCCTCCCCCTCCCCTCCCCTCCCCTTCCATTTTTCCTCTCAATTCTCCTCAGTTTTATTTATCAGATTTCCACTTGTGTATGTCAGTTTGTCCCACACAGACAATTTTGCACATATAGAAGGGGAATGTGGACACCCTCACACTTTGGTCTTTCCTGTTTTTCTTCTCCTTTTACTTCAAGTAGGCATTTTCTGTGTGTATCAAAGGAATTGCACTTTAAACCACTCCTCCAAAGGACAAATCTCAGCCTCAGAAAAACATGAGTGGTTACAGTCTTTGAAATAATAGATTCAGAAAGCTGAAAGGCTTGTGGCATCATGACTTGGTGAGGTAAATGGCAGTATTGGTAGCATGACCCTTGAAAAATGAATTACATTCTATCTCCTGCAATCACTGCTGCTCTTCCACCCCTACTTCCTTCCTGGGGAAAGCGGTATGTAACATCTCCTGTACGGGAGGTACTGCAGTCTGGAATACAACCGGAGAATTGTGGGCGAGGTGCTCCCTGCATATCTTCCTGTGAAAAACCAGGAGGGTACTCTGTGAACTGCAGAAGGGACAACAAAAAGCCTTTGTGAGTATCCCTGTGGAAGATGATGACCGGGAAACCCTATTCTAATACAAGTTCAGTACCCTGAGCACGAAACACAGCCTGCATCTCTGCCCTGAGCTCAATAAATCTATGTCCTTTCCAAATACAGTCATGTTTTAACCCCAGCTGGCAACTAAGCACCACACAGCTGCTCGCTCAATCCCCCCACACTGGGAAGGGGGAGAGAATCAGAAGAGTAAAAGTGAGAAAACTTGTGGGTTGAGATAAAGACAGTTTAATAGGGAAAGCAAAAGCCACACACACAAGCAAAGCAAGACAAAGAATTCATTCATTGCTTCTTATCGGCAGGCAGGTGTTCAGCCATCTCCAGGAAAGCAGGGCTCCATCACGTAAAACAGTTACTTGGGAAGACAAACGCCATCACTCCAAACATCCCCCCCTTTCCTTCTTCTTCCCCCAGCGTTATATGCTGATCATGATGTCATATGGAACATCCCTTTGGTCAGTTGGGGTCAGCTGTCCCGGCTGTGTCCCCTCCTAACTTCTTGTGCACCCCTAGCCTACTCGCTGGTGGGGTGGGGTGAGGAGCAGAAAAGGCCTTGACTGTGTGTAAGCACTGCTCAGCAATAATGAAAACATCCCTGTGTTATCAACACTGTTTTCAGCACAAGTCCAAAACACAGCCCCATGCTAGCTACAATGACGAAAATTAACTCTACCCCAGCCAAAACCAGCACAAGTATGTTGTTTACATGGCAAGGTTTTGGTAGCGGGGAGGCTACAGGGATGGCTTCTGTGAGAAACTGCTAGAAGCTTCCGCTGTGTCTGAGGGAGCCAATGCCAGCCAGCTCCAAGATGGAGCCACCACAGGCCAACATCAAGCCCATCAGAGACAGTGGTAGTGCCTCTGGGATAACGTATTTAAGAAGGGGAAAAAAACCCTCCTGGGGCAGCACAACTGCAGCAGGAGAGAGGAGTGAGGATATGTGAGAGAAACTACTCTGCAAACACCAGTGAAGAAGGAGGGAGAGGAGGTGCTCCAGACACCGGAGCAGAGATTCCCTGCAGCCTGTGGTGAAGAACATGGTGAGACAGGCTGTCCCTCTGCAGCCCATGGAGGACCCCATGCTGGAGCAGGTGGATGGCCAAAGGAGGCTGTGACCCCATGGGGAGCCCATGTTGGAGCAGGCTCCTGGCAGGACCTGTGGACCAGTGGAGAGAGGAGCCCATGCTGGAGCAGGTTTGCTGGCAGGACTTGTGACCCCGTGGGGGACCTACACTGGAACAGTCTGCTCCTAAAGGACTGCACTCTGTGGAAAGGACCCATGCTGGAGCAGGGGAAGAATGTGAAGAGTCCTTCCTCGTCAGGAGCAGCCGAGACAACATGTAATAAACTGACTGCAACCCCCATTCCCTGTCCCCTGCACAGCTGGCAGGGAGGAGGTAGAGCAAATCGGGAGTGAAGTTGAGCATGGGAAGAAAGGAGGGGTGGGGCGAAGGTGTTTTAAGATTTGGTCTTTATTTCTCATTACCCTAGTCTGATTTGATTGGCAATAAATTATATTAATTTCCCCAAGCTGAGTCTGTTCTGCCCGTGATGGTAATTGCTGAGTGATCTCTCCCTGTCCTTATCTCAACTCATGGGCCTTTAGTTGTATTTTTCTCTCCCCTGTCCAATTGAGGAGGGGAGTGATAGAGCAGCTTTGGTGGGCACCTGGCATCCAGACAGGGGCAACCCACCACACATGCTATTTCCACTACGTATGAAACACACATGACTCCTCAGTACCATCAAATATATTTTTGGAATATTTCACTTCTATTTAAAACTTTTACTTGATCCTTCATTCTGACTAAAATTTGCAGCATGACGTTTATACCAGAATTTTAATTAGCTCTATTTTATTTTTGGGACTTATTAAATGAATCTTTTTATGCATCACAGTGCTATGGGGCTACTGCAACTTCTCCCCAGCATGTGATAAAATATGCATCACTAAAGGCTGTAAATTACTTTTTCCACCTACCTTAACAAAATTACAGCTTGATTTTTTTTGCTGCTGATGATCAGAAAGGCAACTCTGTTGGCCTCTGCTGATGTCAGGAGGAAGAGATGATGCAGACAGGGCACTCTGTCTTGTTTGTCTCCCCTTACTGCTGTTTCAAAAGCTTTTTTTTCTTGTAAGTTACATATAAACAGACAATTTATATGTGCTTTCATTTCTAAACTATTGCTGACATTTAAGGGTGAACCTCATAAGCAGGAAGGCCTATTTTTTCCTTCTATTTTTTTCCAGTCTTTCTACATAATCTTTCCCTCTTTTTTGCTGATTGAAATTCAAAGTGGTTGAATCAATCCCAAACACTCTCAAAATTTCCCAAATAAATTTTGAGTTCATGTTCCATTTGCAGTGGTTGTATTTACATACACATCCTGTCCAGATACTTCCACCAAAAGACAAAGAACAAGGTTTGAAATTTCTCTGTGAGGTCAAGGTTTCTGCACTATTTTCCACACACAGTGCAACAGCAGTGCGTGGGCCCTCCAGTGACATCCACATGTTGCCATCTCACAGATAAGCTCATTTGAGATCCCCGGCTTGACCCCCCAGTCCAAAGCCAGAGCTTCTTGAGATCGGAAGCAACTCTTTCTTGCTGACCACAGTAGGGTTTCAACAGGATAAAAGGACAATTGCTCTGCCTTTGTACAGTTTTTGACAATATAATCCTATATAGTTTCCTGCCTTGTAACATCCTATCTTCCTCAGTTTACAGGCTGCACTGCAATTTCTGAAATTGTAGTCACCAACCTTGCTTTTTATTATATGCCAGTCAATCCTTGTGCTTAGTGCAGAATCATTATTTTCCTCATAGATTTTTCTATAATTCCCCTCACTACATTATCCAAGAGCTTTGTAAGCACTGCCTTTATCCTTATAATCTCCATCAGATGAAGTGTTGTTATTTTCCTCATCTTAGATGGGGAGAGAGAGGTCATGGTGAAATCAAAGTGTTCAGAAGAGTGCATTAATTGTAGGTGTCCATCTTAAATGAGGGAGGAGCTGACTTTCTCAAAAGGATTAGCTTTGCTAGAGCATGTTACAAGGTGCACAACACAGATCTCATTGATTTTGCTAGCAGTGGAGAGTGCTCAATATTTCCTTAGTTCCTGGTGGCAAAAATATCTGCGAGTACTCACCATCTCTGCAAGTTATCCTGTACTTGATGGCAGGTGGTCACTAGGGTATCTGTGGCTGAATTTCTGTAGAGAGTCTTTGGAGAAGGTGAGATTTAGCCATTTCATGGCAAATGTGGATGATCTAGTTCTTTTTCTCTCTTTGTTCCTCCCTCCACTGAAACAACACGTCCACTAGGAGATAAATGAGCAGTCTGCCCCTGCTGGCCATATCCACTTAGGAAATGTTAATGGAAATTTCAGTGTGGAGTTTCTACAAGTGCCCTTGAAAACCTCCTAATCTATTACCACAGGAAGAAGAAAAAAACAGCAGCAAAATCCCATAATTAAAAGACATTTCTACTATTCAGTACTGCAGGGACATACATGAATAAGAAAACACCCAATTCCAGAAACTTCTGCAGGGATTTTCTTGCTTCCAGTAAAGTAAGAACGAGGCTCATTAAAGCCTCCACTTGTCGTTTGCTCCCTCTGCAGTATAATAGATACTGTTATATTGTCTCTGAACAGACAACAGGTTCCTCAGGCTAATACAGTCCTGGTGGAGCATAAAACACAAATGGGAAAAGTATTCAGACCTACTTCTTAGGGTTTCCTGTGTTGGCATCTTAAACAGTGAAATCACTGAGTCAACTTCGCTGCAGCAAAATAAGAGCTATGCAGAAAATGTTATTATATTGTCTGTGCTTGCTAAATGCTGCTGCCTACCTTCTCCACAATGAGATAGGAGCTTTGTTTAAACTGTCAAATGCTCAAATGCTCCCTCTTATCCCACAGGAACAATATATGGGAGCCCTTCCTAAAAAAACCCACCTAAACAAACAAACCCAAAATCCCCCAGAAGTTTCACTACATCTCTGAAGTGCTGAGGTACTCTTAAAAACCAGTACTAACATCCTAAGGTTGCACATGGGATTAGCATTTGGATTTGCTTTTGCTTGTAGTGGTATTTGTCTAGTGGCTATAGCAATACATTTAATGTTTACAAGGCAGCCCCAAGAAGTTCTCACGATGAATTGCAAAAGATGAATGGAAAATCTGAGAACGATGGACACTAAAACCAAACAACTAACTCCCAGAAAGAGAAAAATATTTGCATAAATTTGTAGCTCTAAAGAAAGTCTGTGGAACCTGAATTTGCATAATCTAAATGATGAGAAAAGTCAAGGAAACTAAAGAGTGTTTAGACATGTTGGTGCCAGGGCTAGCTCTTAACTTGCACAAATCACTTTGTGAGAAGAAATCCCATGTGCCCTGATCCTGGAGCCAGAAAAAGCACTAAGACAGATTTCCCAGAAGAAAGGGACAAAAGGCTATAGTCTACTGGGAAACAACAGCAAGAAAAAAAGACTTTGGAGATCTGTGTAACAGTATCTAGTGGAGTCACTGGACACTGTTCCATATCGAGGAATGGAAATAACAGGCTTATTGCATGTGTAGGGATCAATAGATGAAGATGAGTCTGTTATAGTCAGCCCTCTCATAACTTTGTTACAATTCAAATGCCCAGGAGCTGCTGAATCCTCAAGCTGACAGCAAAACTTGGACAGAGAGATGGATTTGCACATCTGCCAGAAGCAGGAAGGCAGACAAGATCTGCAACCATGGCAATGTGGGCTTCAATACCCTGACACTCCTCCAGTGGCTCTCTGTCTGCTGCCTTCTGCTGCATGCCAAAAACTGAACTGCTGTTTCCCTAGTAGCAGTTTGAAAATGATAGCTGTGTGAAGGAGGGAAGGAAGGAAGGAAGGAAGGAAGGAAGGAAGGAAGGAAGGAAGGGAGGGAGGGAGGGAGGGAGGGAGGGAGGGAGGGAGGGAGGGAGGAAGGAAGGAAGGAAGGAAGGAAGGAAGGAAGGAAGGAAGGAAGGAAGGAAGGAGAAATAGGCAATGTTTCAGAACTGAAGATATCCTTCTCTCCCCTTTGTTTTTCACTCTCTTTAATTTCAGGAATTATCTAGATACAAGTATGAAAAAAAGGCAGCACTGGTGGTACTTAGTAGAGGGTATTAGAGGCTTAAAAATCCAGAGGGTTATAGAATCATAGAATATTTTGGGTTGGAAGGGACCTTTAAAGGTTGTCTAGTCCAACCCCCCTGCAGTGAGCAGGGACATCTTCAACTAGATCAGGTTGCTCAGAGCCCCGGCCAACCTGACCTTGAAAGTTTCCAGGGATAGGGCATCTACTACCTCTCTGGGCAACCTGTCCAGTGTTTCACCACCCTCATTGTAAAACATTTCTTCCTTATATCTAGCCTAAATCTACTCTCTTTTAGTTTAAAACCATTACCCCTTGTCCTATCACAACAGGCCCTGCTACAAAGTTTGTCACTATCTTTCTTATAAGCCCCCTTTAAGTACTGTAAGGCCACAATAAGGTCTCCCCACAGCCTTCTCTTTTCCAGGCTGAACAACCCCAACTCTCTCAGCCTGTCCGTGTAGGAGAGGTGCTCCAGCCCTTGGATCATTTTTGCGGCCCCCCTCTGGACCTGCTCCAACAGGTCCATGTTTTTCCTGTGCTGAGGGCTCCAGAGCTGGACACAGTGCTCCAGGTGAGGTCTCACCAGAGTGCAGCAGAGGAGCAGAATCACCTCCCTTGACCTGCTGGCCATGCTTCTTTTGATGCAGCCCAGGATTTGGTTGGCTTTCTGGGCTGCGAGCGTACATTGTTGACTCATGTCCAGCTTTTCATCCACCAGTCCCCCCAAGTCCTTCTCCGCAGGGCTGCTCTCAATCCCTTCATCCCCCAACCTGTCTTGATGCAGGTTGCCCCAACCCATGTGCAGGATGCTACACTTGGCCTTGTTGAACCTCATGAGGTTCACTTCTTGAGCTTGTCCAGGTCCCTCTGGGTGGCATCCCATCCCTCAGGCATGTCAGCCACACCACTCAGGGCCCTGGGGACTCTGGGTCTTCTCTATTCCCTTTACAAATAATTTAATAGTATTGTAATTCAAACATATGAAAGAGTATATCCTGTCAAGTTTACTCTTTCTGTGAAGCATGTAAATGCCTAAAACACCTTACAAATAAACAGTTTGTGTTTTCAAGGTCTACTCTGTGTTGAAACATATGAACAGACAGCATAATTCAGCAAACAACATGCTGAGTTGCTTTTTAAGATTTAGAGCCTACCCAAGGAATGCTGATACTATCTTTAAACAGAATCTCTGTTTCTGTCAGTATTTCATGTGTGGGGTCATGATACGAAATATGTACTGAGACTCTTTGCCAAGGCTGGCAAACCTATTGTTTACCAGCATAGCTCTTATTTTGCTCTAGAAAAGTTGACTCAGTGATTTCACTGTTTAAGATGCCAACATGGGAAACCCTAAGAAGTGAGTCTAAATACTTTTCACTGTTTGTGTTTTATGCTCCACCAGAGCTATGCAGAGCCTATCTTTGTTTTCTTTGGTTTGCAGTTACTTGTGTCACATTCTAAGAAGTGACAACAGAGGACTCCATGTTTGCAAAAATAAAACCAACCACTCCCAAGTTGTCTATTAAGAGAGCAATTTACAGAGACAGTGGCATGGCAGCTACCATTCAAAGGTGTGTACCACCTTCCTTTCCAGTCCCATTCACACTCTGAGTGCCCCTGTTTTTACTGCTCTCAGCAATGTCTACATTTCCCCTTTAATGTCTCTAATGGCTACTTATTTTATGATGTTTGACAACTTGCTGGTTCCCCACTCAGTCATGAGACCCTGGAAGAAGCCATGCAAGTAGGGATATGTTACTGTGTCTTATGTGAAAAGTGTCATGTCACAATTTATATTAACTGATGGCAGCATGTTTCTAAGGAAAAGTCTACACTGTGCGAAGGAAAGAAACTCATTTGGAAAGTAGTAGTTGCTATCTCTTCTACAAATAAGCTTACCCAGATTATAGGACTTGTTTTTACCTACACATGGAGGAAGCTTTCTTTAAAAGGCCTTAAAGGAAAAACTGTTTTTAATCCAGTAGAACTGGGTTAATGGAAAATCTCTTTCCCAGTGGTGATTAATTTACCATCACACCAAAGTAATCTGTACCATATACAACAAATTTGAAAGCTGGAAGACACACCTGTTGACATTTGCCCAAAGGAATTAAAGAGCTGCCTGTGCTTCCAGAGAGATGTTGAAGTTTTCTTCACAAACAAAACTGAGTAACTACCAAAGGTCATTTTGCAGTCTGGGATGGGAATGGATTTATACTGGTAATCTGTAGACAGGCCTGATCAGAGTGAAAACAGTGGTTATACTTCATTGCCACAATTTTAAAAGTTTTATTGAATTAATTTTTTCAGCAGAAAATCAGTCTTTCTTTTTTTAACAAGCCTAGTAATTACACAATAGATTAAATGGTAAATCAGTGAATTTTCAGGGCAAGGACCAAAGTTACAAAAAAGTGGAAACAGGTACTTTTAATCAGGTTTTTAACAGTGAAAATGTAATGTATCACTTACTAATACAATAAAACTCTTATATTTTTATAATCAAGTCTTTTTCATAAAGAAAATAATAGAATGAGAGAGTAGATGGTCTCTCAAATAAAGATAGTTTCCAACCCCAAATTCTTTAAGAAAAAAGGTTAACAAGACAGATACCTTAGAGGGATAAGAGGTTACAGGGTCACATCACCCACCTATTTGAAAGTAGAGAGGAAAATCAGGCTGAAACTAAATTGCTTTAGCATACATTAAGGGCAGATTGCCTTGTCTATTTTACACCTTTAAAATCAGTTAATTGGCCTGTGCTGGTAACACATCATTTATTCTGCACAAGCCAGGGTCACAGGTACATACAATATGCAGACATGATAAAGAATTTGTACTTCCACAGTATCTTCAATCAGAGGATTTCCAAGTACCTTACAAGCAACTAATGTCTTTATTTCATCATGCCACTATGAACAAAGCCATTACTTTTCCTCATTTGACAGGTGGAGAAGTGAGATGACTTGGATAATGCTCACTTCTTTGCATGAGCCACCACCCTTCACTTGTGCCCTTTGTGTGGGCTCCCTGAACAGTAGCCAGCTGCACCCTCCTGCCCCAAGGCTAATCAGCACTTGGGATTTGGATGTAGTTCTCATAGTTCTCCAGTCCAGTGCTCTCATCTCCATCATACTCTTTTTAACAGGTGGCAAACTTTAGACTCCAGAGACCTGTTGAATGTGGACTGACTGGTACATGCAGAGACAATACAATGAGATAGATGTCATAGTTATCAAGTGTCACCTAGGTGACTATAATTATGTAGCTTAGTCAAGACACATAGCAGAAGCTAAAGTTTTGGCTCAGTTTGAAGAATGTTGCAGAATAGTGCACACAATGCAGTGAGCAATCGTATAAATTACATCTGAACACTAGGCAGCTTCAAATTTGCTCTTTGGGAACTGAAACCTTTGAGAAAATATTTACTTTGCAAATACAGTTAATTTACAATGTCAGACATGGTGACTCTTTAACAATATGCAAACACTAGAAATTCCGGTATGATCACAACATCTCATTAAACATGAAAAATAACCTTCACACACAGGCATATTCTGGGGTTGCCAGCAGTAGCAGAGGAAATGTTACAGCATCTGATGGGCTCAGTAAGTAGCCCTGGGAATCCAGAGATTAAAAATGGTGAGAAGCATCAGGCCTTGTGAAGGGTTGTGAAGAAAGCCATGAAGCTGGGAAAGACAGCAAGATGAAGAGAGAAATAATTTACTGAGAAGTACTGATCCAGGGGAGCCCCTTATACGATTCCTGAATGGAAAGAACTGAAGTACTTGTTTATAGACCATGACTTTGTTTTGATGGTTTTATGGTGGTGTTGACAGCATGGGAATTACTTCCATGTTATTGATATTTAGTTAAGAGAAATATTAATATATATAATATAAATATATATACTATAATATATAAATATAAACCTTTCAGACCTTACAAAATCCATAAAGTAGCCCAGAAAAAAATTAAGACATAACGAGTTGCTTCAATGTGCACTATTTAAAGATGGTCATTTTTCTATTTCAGAAATTTAAAAAGTTCTGTTTAAGTAGCATTAATGACACAATGTTCTACCAGGATCAAGATACATCCCTCATCATCAGCCTAAACAGAAAAATTCTCATATGCTTGTCCTTTTCTCAACGATTCACTGGTCCCCCATAGCAATCCTGCCCCCACAGGAACAAAATATGAAATCCAAGTCTTCAGAAACACTGCAGAGTGTGCCATGATGAATAAGGAGAGAATACAATTTTGCCCACAAACGAATAGAAAAAGATAGTCTTGCAAAATGTATATATAGGTTGCACCCGTGAGTTAGTATTCAGAGCCTGTCTGAGCCTGCAAAACATGTCCATCCTCCCCCACAAAAATGTAACCTATTCTTGTCCACAAAGCAAAGATCCAGCCTACAGATTTGGAGAAGTAAGCAGGAAGATTACTTTACGTTAACTGCAGATGTAACTGGTTTCTGGCTGAAGAGCTTGTGTGCCTTCATTTGTACATATTTGCGTATAAGTCTTTTATTGGCCTATTCCCCTGCTCTCCAGCCATCTGTAAGAAAAATGCAGTAACAGAAATAGCCTACTGTGTATTTGTTTACATTTTCAAGCCCTGTTTTGACAGGGCAGTCAGCTAAAGCTAGTCATTCAAGAAAAGTGGACATTCTCACTTATTTTTCTAGAACCCTGTCATGCAGAGAAAATTAAAGGGAATCTTCAGCACAAGAGTCCAAGTGCACAAGATGAAGTCTATCATCATTAAAGGGTTCATGCTGTGTTAAATATTAATCAGCTACTGTGCTGTGTATATAAAATAGCAGATAAAAAGTATTTCCTGGTAAAAAGGAAACAAAGTTAGAGCTCAAACTATATATAGACTGTAACAGTGGATGTTTTCTTGCATGAAAGCTTCCTAGTTAATGGTATTATTTACAGTTAGGGATATTTCAAGGCATGCAACATCATATGACACTTTCTCCTCATGGTCCTTGAGAGTGGTCTGTCTCTTTCATACTGTTTTGAACTTTGTTTTAGAGGAGGTTATTCAGACACCAGAACTGTCTACACTCCATACCTTGATCTCCATTTCCTGCACAGCCATGAAAATTACTTTTGTGAGGTATGTTATTTAGCTGCATGTTTATTTTTCAGTCTTTAATAAAAATGTTGCTTTTAGAAAGAAGAGATGAAAAACATTTTTTTCCTAAAAGTGTTAAAATGGTGTCCTAGAAGCTTGTTTTGCTTTTCATATTGTTTTTTTCTCTCCTTTGTTTTGTATTTTATTACTAAATTTCTTCTTTTTTTTCATTGTGAAACTCCCTTAAGCATGCTCAATATCTTTTTATCTCATGAAAACAAAGTTTCTACTGTACCCAAGGTGATAAAGAATCTATCAGAGAGTTTACCAGGCTGTAAAATTTTAAAAACTTGAAAATACTTATTGTGGAATTTTAGGTTAGTGCAGAGCTACCAAAGAGGAAGGGTTTAGGGTTTTTAACAATAAATCTTAGAAATAATCTTATACTTCTAAGTTGCTGGGATCTTTATTAGCAAGCAATATTGTTCTGTATGGTTAAATCTAAAAAAGAACAAGCACTCTTAACCTCTTTGCATCCTCTGAACAGTGTAACAGCAAAAGAAATAGAGAGTATGAAGAAGAAACCACAAGGGCAGTGTTTCTAATGTGAATCATTCAAACTGGGAAAGTGAGAGAGCGCAGCTTGAGGAAAAGCATGTGAGAGTATGGGTAGCTTTTACTTCTAGAGTAAGTGGGTATAATACCTTACGCTCAGAGGAATCTACCATAGATATCAGCTCCCGAGTGCTGAAGTAAACAGAAGTTACATGTGGAGATCAAAGAATCAGGATCCAGCCTGTGCCCTTGGTCAGTCGTATTAGCAGATGCAGAAGTATTGTACACATACGTTTTTTTAAATGGGCTATTTCCTGATATTAATGGCAGGTGTCATCAGATGTAGGTGTAATGATTATAGCATTGCTATACATGTCCTGTGTATATTTACATTATTTGGCCACAAATGCCTAGAAAAATTGTGATACAGTGTTTACAGTATGAAGCTCTACAATTTCCTACAATAATCAGAATAAGTATCTCTGTATTAACCGGTGATTATTCTGATTTGTTTTTCAGTCACCCAGGACTCAAGTGGAATGTGTTGAAGGACTGTACATTTTCTCCTTAAAACCCCCATTAGATCATTACTGCTTATTTGCATTGAAACTTGAAATTAATCTTGCAGCAAACTGCCTAGGGACATCAAGTGAACCACTTGGATGCTTGTCTTTTCCATTCAGTCAGTACTCTAAATGGAACACAGTATTTTCTAGGAAGAGGTCAACACCTGCCATCTCTGCTGGACTTGCTGGGGGCTGATAGACTGCAGACCTGGCTTGGAGATGCTCAGCACCTTGCTGGATTCTGCTGTACACACCAAATCAAAACCTGCACTCTTTCTGTGCAACAGAGTTTTCTGATTTAATTGCCATCTAAATTACATAGTAACTAAGCAATGGTGGAATAGATTTCCACCTTTGAATGAGAACCTGAGCATATACTAAGGCAGAATTTGGGTCTGGACTTAAATATAATATACACAAATATTATACTATTTATACTATTCCACAGTATAAAGGCACCATTCATGTCCTGCTCACCTTATTCATGTTGAAGAGTAACAGCACAAAGTGGAACAAGCAGGTTTTGCCCCAGTGGTTTCAAAGTTATAGCAAAAAAAGTGATGAATCAAATTGAAACCAGGGCTTAGGAGCTCTGTCACTGTAGATTGCTCTCTTCCCTACAGATCTGAGTCAGAGACTTTGTCTAAACAACTCCTTCTTCTCCCCTGAAGAGATTAAGGATCTTTCCCTCTCCTTGACCTACAGCAGAAAATATTTTCTGGCATTCATAATATTACTTCTAAAGAGCCTGTTTCTGGGGTAATATCACATCTCACTGATTTAAATACTGCTGTTCTCAGTGGAGCACCTAGGGAAAGACATAACAAAAGTCTAGCTTTGTGCTTACGGTGAGCTTTTGGTTTCAGGTTCAGTCAACAGGGATAGAACTTCCTCATCACCTCCAAGCTTCACAGCCTAAGGCACACACCTCTCTTGCCACTCCATCTAGTCAAGGTTTTAAAGAAAAAGTTTAAACTCTAACACGTGCCATCTGATGTACGTGCTTGTGAAATGGTCCTGCCTGCTGTCTGGGGGTCTACATGGGGAATTTCTTCACATGTGAATAGATTTCCCAGTCACGCATCAACTTTATCAGAGTCTTAGGGGAAAAAGAGGAGGAGGAGAAACATTTGCTAAAATATTTGCAATACATCCCCTGATCAGATGGCAACAGCTGCTTGCAATGAAAATGTATCTTTCTCTACTGGGTGTTCATGTTGTGAATACAGAAATGGATTCTGCTTATAATAAAATGAAGACAAATTCTTCTGAAAATAAGACCCACAGAGAAACTGATGCCTTCAATTGCACCATGAGTGATGCAGAGACAGTCACCATTCCTGTTTGTATTAGAAATAGTGAGTTTGCTTCTCCTAGCACCATGAGCCTACCACTGTTATTACAGGATGCAGGTTACAAAGAAGCCTTGTTCCTCCGCACCACCTCTTACATTTCTCAGGTCTCCCTCTTGCTCCTTGCCAGAGAATATTGCTGTATTAACCATGGCACTTTCCATGCAACTCCTGTGTCTGTGCCTGGCAGTAACACACAAAAGAAAACTGTTTCAGAAGAAATGCTGATCTTGGACAGGGCTCAATGACTGGGGCTCTTTCATCCTTTTCGCATGTCTACCTCTGAGTTTGAAGAAAATGTGCAACTTCTGCTTGCACCACAAATGCAGAAGGCAGGAGCTACCTATGGATGGTACTGTTTGCACAGGTTCCCTAGGGGAATGATTTACCTCTACACATAAAAGCTGGGTGTTTAAAGGAGCACTTATATCAGACTGCTAGGGATACTCTTAGGATTGGCAAGTGAGGGATGAATGTGCTATAAAAGCAAAACATTTAGTCTCTGGTTCATAGTCAGCTTCATCATGGTGGGACTGCTTCTCTGCCCAACTAAAGTTCTGAATGTTAAGTCCTAGAGAAAGGTATTTAGTAGCAGTCAACAGCAAGTCAAGAAAGAGGCAATAAACAGGGGTTAAAGAAGACAGGCACATGTATATTTTATGTAAGAGTTGGAATTTGTTTCAGAAATGTTCATAAAATTAACACAATCAAGCACAGAGCTTGTGCTATTGTGCTGTTTGTAACACTGCAAAAATCTGTTCTATTTAAAAATAGAATTATTATGCTGTTTTTCTGTCTTACAAAGATATACCAACCATGAAGAATTTGGCACAATAAGTAGGAACACTTCTGAGGCTGCTGTTAGAGAAAACCAGAGTGGCACATTTTGCCAAGATCCAAGACAGACAAGCAAATGAACAAAGAGAAATGGCAAATTTTTATGTTTGCACTGACTATTCATAAATACCTGTGATTGTTTGCTCAAGTGCTGAAGAAAATCAGTTTACCTTTAAAAATCTGAGAAATATCTTGACTCAAATAAACTCTTGGGGAGGAAAGGTTAATTTTCAACTGTGCTTAACTTATTCATCAACATTAAGCTTCCATAATAAGTGAGACCAGCCATGTAGAAAGTCAAAAGAAACACATCTCATCATTATTATTTCAATTTCCAGGTCCAAAGGACAAATACAAGACATGTTACCTTTGATGTTTTTGAAATATAACAGAAAACTGCTATAGCCACATAGCACGCACTTTGCAGTTTCACTGCACCAGTTCAAAACAGCCTAGGACAATACATTTCTGAAGAAATTCATTCCCCTTCAGTTTTTATGTTTTTAACTCCACTGATAATTGGAGGCAAACTAGTGTATGGTAAAGCAGGTATCCTCCATTTGTTAGTACAGTGAGGATCCCCTTTCATTACAAAGGCAGGCAAAACTCACATTATTTATGTCCTGCACCTTATAAGGCCATAGAACCCAAGAGCCCCGTTCCAGATTGCAGTTCTGCTGAGGAAAGCCAGAACCACCATATCCATGCTCCAAAGAGCTCACTGTGCAGTAGGAGGAGCTTTTATGAACTAGCCTAGATGTTTTGCATCTGCAGCAGGAGAACATGCCATTTGTAGTTTTATGTGCCCTACCATTTTCTGGATCATTGGCTTAGGATTTCTTGACATGCAGCCTCCCATTTGGAATACCAGCAAAATAGTAAGTAGTGAAACAGAAATCCTCCAACTTCTGAAAAGTAAGGATGCTCATTTTGCTGAAAATGAGTGGAAAATTCTTACTGGTAAATCTGCTAGTTCTGTTGTAATCATACACCAAAGCTGCTCTAAACGCACAAAGACAAGCACCTACCAAACGTTGGATTAAGTAGATTAAGTCCACATTGCATGCGCAGCAAAGAAATGTCCAGCTAAGCATATGGCTATATTGCACATACATGTACAAGTTTAGGAAAACCTTAGGACCTGTCACTTATTGAATGTCAGATTGAAAAGTCTAAAATAGAGCAGCAAGTGTTTCTAGAAGATAGAAGTGTGTTGAATCAATTCTGCAGCAAAGATGGATTTACAATCTCCAGTGGAAATTGCATTCCACTTTCCTTTTCAAAAGGAAAGCTGCTGATTAGAATTTGGGACTTTAAGAGGGAAGTAAGTAAAAAGAGAGTAGAAAGCAGTACCTTGGTGAAGAAGAGACAGTCCAGGAAAGAGGAAAGGGAAAGGTCTGTTAAATGTAAACCTTTTGATATAGTTTCTTTGTACTCCTGTGCTTCCTGCTCTTCACAGATAGCAGCCATGTTTTTGGAAGTAGGGCTATCAGTTTATCGGATATATGGACAGTGCAAACCATCACACATGGGGAAGGCCTCAGTTCCCAGATAAAGTACTAAGGTGCAGAAATGGCTACACAGAAAGAACAGCTGTAATAGCAGTTTTATTATCTGGACTACTACCTCTGTCTCTTCAGAAGACTATCTGACTTAAAATCTAGTAGTGAAAGTATAAGACAATGTTCTTTTTAAATTAAATCATGGCACAGAAATTTCACCACCACTATAGCTGGTCTTTTAGGCCTCCCCAGAAGATAAGACTTTTTATTTCCTCTTGAACTATTCTGTTGATGAATTTTGCTTTAATGCACAATGTATCAAAATAACAATTGCCCAGTGTTTGGCAGGTGCAAACCAATTTGTTCAGCTTGGAATGCTTGATGACTTTTTATGATGGCTGTGACACTACATTTGTTTGACTAGTACACTGAACATCCAGTAAAAAAGATGCCAAAAGGCAAATTCAGGATGAAAGAACTGATCTGAAAAGAAAAGCATCGAAGAGGGTTGTTTGTATTGGTATTCTTTACTGACTGAGCAGTTTGAAAGAGTCTCTAACAACCACAGGCAGGAAAGCTCCCCAGCTTGTTACAGACTTTTATAAAAGATTTGCTATATACCGTGTATCTCTGCTCCTCTCTACAAGTTTTTTACAAAACTGTAACATAGAAAGTTTTTTGTTTAAAACTTAACTATTTAAAAAGTATTTTTAAAAACATATTTTTTAAACAAGTTGTTTCTCTGACAAAATTTTACACTTACAAGGTGAACTTCTTACCTCCATAGGCACTTATCAAGTTATTTATATTTTCAGAGAACTTCCTTACTTCTCAATTCACATAGTGTTCCAAGACAGAATTTGTGAGAATGGTATATATGTCAAGAAACAATAAAATATTGTACAAAACCCTTTGAGAATTCTTGGCCAGCTAGAGTAAACAGGTGTAAATTTAAATCAGTTATACATGCCAATTTACACATATGAGTCTCTTTGTTCTCAGCTGAAGGTCTGTCAGTCTATTTCTCAAAGTGACTTTACATAAATTTTCCTAATATTGTGTTTAAGTTTCCAGACACATTCGCTTGCACGTTATTTTAGTACTGCAGTATTTTTTCTCCAGTCTGATTTTTGATATCTTAGTATCTTATCTTCCATTAAGATTTAAACCCACTTTTGATGTTCTGCATCGAAAGATTAATGTCTCACAGCCTCCAATGGATCCCTCTTTCCTGTAGGCACAAAGAGCCAAAGGTTGCTTCTTGTAACAATTGCCTAAATGCATTCACTGGCAGGCAGCAAGTACTGATAACAGACATGGCAACAGCTGGAGAAATCTTTTTTTTTTTAATTTGAAATCAATGCTTGAGTCTATGTTCAGCCAAATAAATCTCTGGCATTGCAAACATGTAAATTCTTGAGGATGCCTTTGACTGCACTGAAGATATATTTCTGTTTCTCTAATGACACCTATTTTCTCTGAGGATTGATAGGCTTCAGAGCCTATCCATCTAGCACAAAGCACACAATTTTAAGAACTTTATAAAAAAAGTAGTCACATTTTTACATACAGAACATCTTCACTCAGGGGTTACATCCCTAAGTGAACTGGCTACCTGAGGCTTCCTTCAGTAAAAATGTAATTCTCTACCTTTTCAGTGACTTCGGGTAATTCTCAGGAAAGTTGAGAGCACATGAATGCACACAAGTCTCTGAAAACCAGAAGGACTTGCCCTTGTTTACAGGATGTTTAGGAACTGGGTGTTACCTCAGGACTCTGAAGCAACCTTAAATTTTCCTAAGTTTGAAACACCTCCATGATATGCAGCAAAGTGTGAGAGGTCCAGGATCTAGGCAAGGGAGAGCAAGAATTTATTGCACATTTTTTATTTCTCCTCTTTTTGTTCATTAAAAAAATGAGCTTCTTATAAACCTACAGTGCCTAGTCTTTTAATGATAATTCAAACTGAGTAAAAAGTATTCAGAAAATCCTCACTTAAGACTGTATAAAACTTACACTTATCTGTTTCTGTTCATGTCATCCCCATTCCAACTTGTTCTTTCAGCCATGCACTCAAACATCTGGTTAACTTCAATGGGTGAAATTCTAGTTTCAGGTTCTTGTTGCACACTACTAAGCCTAAAGTCTGTAAAAATCAACACATTCTGAAGAAACAGGGTCCTTCGTTATGTTTTTTAGTGCCTAATCTATACCAGGGCACAGACTAGGAATGTGTGCTGCTGAAACACTACCAGGAGCCAACCAAAAGTCTGCCTGTTTCTTAAAATTATCTATTACTTCACTTCTGCAATACATGTGAAAGGAATACCCCCTCAAGAACAGCAGTTCTGATGCTCCTGTTACGATCAGTATGGAGGAAATTGTGACCTGTCTCTGGTTTCTGCAGGGCCCTGATTTCCTGCAATAACTCCTCTGATGCCCAAACTTTTGTGGTCAAGCCTAGGCCCTTCTAAGTGTTATCTAGGTGCTACTTTGCAGCAGATAGGCACTGCGTATGGGATCTAGAACCGAGTCTCTAGCAGAAAACGAGGATTCCCTTTGACCATTTAGTCCCCAAAATCAGTGGGCTTCTGGCAGCCTAAAGCTTAACCACAGGTGACAAATCTTCAATGACTTAAAGTCTATATAGAAGAAACTCATGCTGTTTCCCTTCTGCCTGCCACTCTCCTTAGTTTACCTGCTCTCCAGGGAATCAGGCATCTGGAATCAATTAGATGAGCCCATATTCTGAAAGGCTCTCCCAATAACTATTAAACACAAATATGGGATTTCAGGTAGCAACTGCAGATGTTCTGGCTAAGGATAACAGGAGTTTAACTCTTTGCCTTCTGTTTACCAAGGCGAAGAAATTCATCCTTTTATGAGGTTAACATAGTATATAGACTTGTATGTAAGTAAATGCATGACTCTCTACATAATGCATAACAAGTCATTTCACCCAGAAGTGTTTAGAGTATGTCTTGTACTTTCTTGTCCAACGCATTTTGACATCCAAGAGAGAAAAGAGACATGAAGGAACTAAAGTTGAAGCATAGCCCTGCTTGGGTCAATGGGGATTTGAATTAGGTAAGGATTTCTTTCCATTCAGTATTTTATTGCAATACATAACCCACTATTATATATCAGGCAGTGTTAATGAAATGCATAGATGAACTCATAGTTGGGATGAGTCCAATCAAAATAATTATATGAAACTGGTGTTTTCTGAGATTAACCAGTTACTTTTGTTTTTTAGTTCCTGAGACTCAAAGGCATATGACACATGCTGAAGCAGCACACAAGGTGACTTAGCATTTAGAAGACATCTTTCCACTTTGCTTATGAATGTTTTTTTTGTATTTTCATGATAAACATAAAGCACATAAAATTCTGAGGTTTCAACCTTTTGTTTCACTCTCACTTACTCTTCTACCTTCTAAGTCCTGAAAGATTCACCAAGTTTTAAGCAAATATATATGTGCCCATTTTTTTTGAAACCTTGGATTAGTTTCTAATGAACTTGCAAGTAATTTCAGTGTATTGTAGGTACAGAATCAGGTTGGGTTCCCCCCCCCTCCCCCCCAAGTTTGTACCCACGCTGGACAAAACACAAGGTCAGGCTGTTTTTTGGATTACTGGTTTGAGCTTCTGTAAACGTAGGCCCTTCAACACTCTTGTGAAGCATAGAGAAATTCTTATCTTTGACTTCTTCAGTACAGGCCAAGAAACTGAGGTACATACATGTCCTGACTCATTTACAGACCACAAATATGGGGCCCCTATCATAAATGCAAGAGCTGTAAGCTAAGTTTAACATTTTAACTATTTGATCATGTTTCTTTTCATTTAACTTCTCTGAAATTAATTGCTTAAACTGTGCAAAGTTCATACAAGGTCTGTGACATCAGAGACTTCATAAGAAATTTATGTTTCTGCAAATAAAGATTGTTTTCAGGAATAAGAACTACCTTGTACATAACCCACTGTTCTCTGAAATATAATAGAAAGCGTCCTTTGATCAAACAGTACAGAATTTAAATCCTGAAGCAAACAAAAGGAGCTATTATAATAGGGCAACTGCCACTAAAATTGTGTTGTATTTGAAAAATCAAAGACCGTATAATTAGACTGAGAGTTGTGAAAACTGTAATAGCCTTTGTGTGACGTTCTACAGTGAATGGGCAGTAGTAGTAATCAATACACTCAATGGGATACTGTAATATTGAGATTCATTATCACCTTGTTCAACAAACAGATTTTTTTCCCAGATTCATGTTTTCATTTCCACAAAGGAAAATCAGAGGTAAACCCCATGGCTTGGTGGGAAAGGAAGTATGAAAAATAGGAAGTGTGTAAGGTGTCATAGATAAAAGAGCTTGGGTAACCCTGCATGTGAAGTTCAATAACAACGCCTCTTTGGCTCTCTAAATTCATTTGTTATGTAGCAATGTGTATTTGCATTCTTAGAGAGTGACCCTCATATGTTCTTACATTATGCATGAGTGATTAAACTACAAAATATTTAGTATGTTAAAAAATAAAGCGTCAAAAAGTCATAGGCTACATAAATTCTCCATGTAGACATATACTCTCTCTGTAACATTTTTAACATAGCTGTTACTGTAATAATTTAAAATACTAGAACTGTTATAAGGAGAAGTAAATAAAAGAGTCATCCTCAGGCATGTTTGTGCAATGATCTTAACCACTTATGCAATAAATAAAACAAGTTCACCTGCAAAATGCAAATATCCTGGGTCATGTCTAACCTATGTAATTTTTTTGCCTGTTCTGGAGGTGTGCCTAACTGGGATGAGACAAAGCGCACATCCAGCATAGTGTATTCAGCAAATGCAGAGAGAAACTCAAAGGAAAAAGAAGGACTCAGTCCAGTTAGTGCTGTGACCTCTGGATTCAGGGGCTGCTAGGAAACTAGCATGAATTAGGGAAGTATAATGGCTGTTCTAATTTAAAAAATCAGCAATCAGCCTTGCTGGACGTGTACAACGTGCCGGAATTGCCAGGAACAGATTTTTTCCAGAAATGGCTCAGGACACAGGAGGCTGAAGCTACTATTTGGGTGATTTAGAGCTCCCTGGTGAATACCTCCTACTCATGGATAACTCCTCTCCTGGCTAGCATCGCAGGCTTTGGAGACAGAGGGCAATGTAAAGCTTCATTGTCGTAGATAAGAACCGAGACCAAACTGCTTAACCTTTTCTTTCTTGGAAGGAATTTCTCCTAGAAAACCAACTCTCATTGTTGGCAAAATTGTCAGAGCTGCTCCACATGGCTTACAGAGAAGTGTCCAGGGCTTGCTAAGATCTGGGGGAGTTACATATTTCCATCTCTTTCTCATTTTAATGAAATCCAGCAGGTTCTTCTATAAGTAATTTTCTCTTTTTAAAAAACAGTTATTAAAAAACATTTTGCCATTTCTAAATGGAAGGTCTGGTCTATGTGGCCATGCAGGGGAGGAAGTGTTGGTAAGGCAACTTGTGTTAAAACATGGTCTATATCTTAAAAGAGTCTGAAAAGTCCAAATACAGACACTACAGGCCTGCATTTCATAAAATGTGACTGCCTTGGGAAGTGACAGCTATGAAGCTAGCCATGTGTTACAGGTTTTTTAACAACTCCTGGTATTTAGGGTGGCCATAGCAACCTTTAAGGAGTTTGAATTAAGAAGCAACAGGTTGCAGAAGAAGTGCTTGAAAGAAGCTACATGAAGTCAATCTATGCATACATAGCAAAATAACAGGCACAGCACTGCTAGGTCCAACTAATACACAATCACTTTAACATTACAACTACTGAATCCCTTGATCTTGTTATCTAAAGCACGACAGTAGAAAAAGCAAAGATACTGTTATAGATGCTATAGGCATAACATATTTCTATGACATACGTGCCATATTAAATATTAATATTCACTGGCACTGGTACTGGGAGGGTCCCTTGGAGCCATGTGATCGCCAAAGCTACCTGCCGAGCATATTTAAAGCAGAACCCTTCAGGCTGCAGGTCTGGACACAGCTTGGGGTCCTACCCAGGGATTGACAGGAAAGCGCTGAGCACCATGTGGCTTTCCAGATGAAAACGCACTGCAAAAAGAAGTGGAGGGAGGAACAGAGGAAGTGAGTGGGAAGAGGGAAAGAACTGGGGTGGAAAAGTGCAAAGGCAAGGAGCTGACAAAGTGATGAAACTGGAACCTTTTAAAAACAAAAGAAGCATGACTCAGACCTTTTGTTTGTGTACCGTTTCTGTTCTTAGTTCTACTATTTTCTCCTGTTACATGTTCACCCACAAACTTCTGTATTAAGTATTTAATTCCATTTATGCAGATTAGCTGAGAAAACACTTTGTGGTCTCTTCTGATGTCCCCATCAGGTCCTTTTTAGGCAACATTTCCTCCCCAAATGACTGGCAGGAAGATCCATTTCTAGGAGAATACAAACACTTAGTATTTGATTACCTTTTTCTAAAGTATTAAAACAGTCTTACGGAAAGCGATCTTCATCCAAACACTGAAAAAATTTCAAAAGGGCAGGCTGTCTAGGTGAAACAGCCATGTGGCCTTGACAGTGTTGCCATGAACCACCCTCAGCAGAAACTCTTTATTCATTCTTTACTTGCTACTGCAATCAGGAGACCTGTCCTTGTTTAGCTGTCATTGGCAGAAAAAATGGGCAGGAGGGAAGAAAAGACAGTTTTAGCCAACAAAACATTTTTCTCTTTTCTGGGTTTAGGGATACATTGACTTTTAACTGTCCCCTATTGTTCCCAAGGTACCACGTGGAGCTGTGTGGTCCTTCAGTTCCTGACACACCTGCCCCTCTGTAACCCCGTGGGGAGGAGCCAGCACAGCGCTGTCACCCGCCTTCGGGCCCAGCCTCCCGTGCCTGCTCCAGCAAAGATGCTCCTGGGTCACTGCTCTGCAAGCAGTTATGTGAAACGGCATTTATGTGCTGCACAGGGATGAAAGAGAGGGAATGAGAAATCCAGGATCAAACTAAAACTGCCACCAGCTACTCCCTGAACCTCTAAGACGTCGTTCTCCCCTCTGATGTGCAGGAGGCACATAAAACACTGACGGTAATAGCAATTAATAGACAGATCAACCAACAAGTGCAGTTACTTTGCATTTTGGTCATCATCTTTACTTTTTGCTATATTTTTTAATTACAGTTTTAATTACAGATCAGCAGTCTAAAGCAATAACAACCTTGCTTTCTTTTTTTTTAAATTCTGCCTATTTACATATATTTATATTCCCAAAAGTTATCAAGTGGCAGATGATAGTTCTAATTACCTCTTCAATATGTCATGCTTGTCACATCATTGTTAACTTTTTTTGATGGTTCTGACCTTTTAATCGGTTGATCAAGAAAATAAGATGATCCAGGGTTTTTTGGCATCATCTCAGTAACTGCTCTGAAATAGTTTGGGTGACTGCAAGGGTAATTAGAAATGTAGCAACAATAACTGGAGAACTCGTGAAAAAAATTATAGGTCAGTGTTGTTTCTGTAATGCCATTTCCACAGTGATAAAAGAAATTACTGTTAATTACCAGGTTATTACCATACTTAATTCTGATAATTCTAGGCTATCCAGACAATGTAGAGAAACACAAATCACATTATTTTGTTCCTCCAGCAAGGTGGCAGTACTGTTCTTGTATCATTCAGTCTAGGAATGCTGTATTTTTGTTAATGAATTAGATTTACTGCTTTATAGCTGGTACACAGAGGTTAAAAATTTTACTTTAAGACTTCAACTGTTCTCTTTCAGGGTGATTCAGGCATACATATGCACGTGGTCTCTTGAAAACATTACTTCTAGTGTTGTGGCAGAGTTCTTTTTTTCCTTCTTTAGGACCAACCTCACAAAGCAGGAGGTTGTGCCAAGCAGAAGTAGGCTTTACTGACTACAGAACCTTATAGCTCAAAAACTCCAGGCACAAAATCTCACCCAGACTACAGTTGGGAGGCAAATATAAAAACTGTGACTCCAGGGGAATACTGGGAAATAGACCAAAATTAATTCTTTTTCATTATGACTAATTCAGGAAACTGTCTCTCTCCTGGAAAGTGTTTAAGCACGTGCCCTTTTGATTTCAATGGGAGTTGAGGGAACCTTACAAGAACTGAGTTGGCAAATTTTCATCTCGAGGCTGTATTTTAATGTTTTGAAAGTATACACATATTTTTCTTCCCTTTAGAAACTGTATAGAAGGCTTTTAAAATACTGATTTGAAATAAAACACAAGGTTAGCTCCTGCCTCTGTTTATGTATATAATGGTTCCTCGCTGTTTTTTGATCATTTTATAGAAAATGAGAGACATAAGATTCTTTAAAAAATTGTATATCTACTCTAAAACTTACTGAAGTGAAACCATACTTACCGAAATCCTTAGTTGTTACAGGATCATGGAACATTTCCCTGGAAAAGAACTGGTTTTATTCCTCCAAAAGTCATTGGAATTCCTAGAATAAATGTGAACAAGATGTGATCCTCAGCATTTTTTTTCTCTAAAATCAATAACAAATGCCCTTTATGTTTCACAGTGCCAAACCAGGCATTTCAGTTATTGTCTTCTACACTTTTTGTTACCTTTCCTAAACTCTGAATAGAATATATTTTCTAGTCAGCAGTTTTTCTGTCGTCTTGGTAGCTTTCTTCACCACAATCGCTGAAAGTCTTGTCTCCCTCTCCTCGGCTAAATTTTCTTATTATTCCAGCGCAAATGATAGAGCAGTAACTATTTCACTCTGTGCCTTTGTCCTCCTCCGGCTCTTTCTGCGTGTACGGGCTGAACAGTTCCTGAAGCAAGTATGGCAAGGAGGAGGCAGGAGGTGACTGTCAGGGTCTGTTGGTTTGCAGTGCTAAGTGATACCAAAATCAGAGGCATGACTGACTTCCAAGCGTCCTGACACTCTCACTGTTCTTCACGCTATGTACCGCACTCTCTCTTACATTTGTGAGCGATTGAATCAAAGGTGCTTCTCACAATGACTTATATAGAAAAAAGGCTTGTGTACAGTCAGGATCAGTCTAGATCTCATACTGCATCTCTTGCAGCTCCATGCGTTGACTAATTCAAGTCAAAGAAGTCTTTCCATTCATTGCAGTAGATTTCAAATTGGGTCCTAAAAGATTCTGTGGCTTCAGGTGGCCAAAGTTTTGCAATCTTCTTCAGAAAGCTGTCATCAGGTTGTAAAGGGAGCTACAGCATTAAGATTATTTTTATATGGTGTAAAAAAAGGAAAATGAAAGTTAAAATTTGTGTGAAATAGTAAGGCTTGGTATTGAAAAAGTGATCTGTAGCATAGAGTAATTCCTCTAATCTCTCACTGTTACTGTTGACCAATGTTTTGTTCTACAGGACCACAGTTTTTCACTATAAACCTCAGTAATGATTAAAATGAGAGAAAACAGAATTATGAATTCTGTTTTAGCACTAGAATGTAATAACCCTTTGATAGGTGAGATTCCAGACCTTGAAAAAAATCCAAACCCTAAAGCTGTGATACTATAAAAAAGTTGAATTCTCCCTCCTAATTTAGTACTGTCAGCTACACGGTTTGAACTTTTCCCTGCATTCCATTTTGGACAATATTAAATAGAAAGCTAGTCTTAAAATGTCTGAAAATTATCATTAAAATGTATTAGCCTGAAAAAAAAACCCAACAACAAAAACCTAGAGAAATAATTGATCCCTGAGAAATTTTGTGATTTGTGTTTGGGAACAGCATAAAAGTTAAAAGCTTATTTAACATACAATGTAAATTCATTAAATCAAAAATTTCATTACTACAGACTACAGTTTTGTACACTTCTTGCATTTTACCTAAAGATGGTGTCAGATATCTGAGCTATATCCCGTGGGCAAAATACTGTATCTTCTATTTTTCTAGTGATTTTTAAATAGATGTTTAAAATTCTTTGTTATTGTTTGAAAAAAGTAATAGACAACAAAAAAAAGTGTCCTTGCTTATATTCCCTCTCTAAGCTGATACCACTGCATATTAACACAGATTGCACTAAACTAAATGATTCTCACTCTAAGCAGCCACTTGCTGAATAGGTGAGTTGGTGCATGTGTCTGCATGCAATTAATTCATAAGCAGGCTAAAAATATCCACATGGAGCTTTGAGATGTGGTACGTGGAAAGCATCATAAGACACCATAAGACAGTGTATTTCAGTCATGAATGACTGAAAATAATCGAGTACCCCTTAAACACACAACCTTAATGCCCTTTTCTTCAGTGTGCCAGGCGTGCAGACTGTAGTGCAAAGATGTGACAGTTACACTTCTGTAGCAGGATGATGAGTTGACTTACATGAATTGGAAGTTTTTTCAAGTGTTAGTGTTTCAGTAAACCATGAAGTTATTATTTTTCATTACTGAGTTGGTAGTTCATATAAGTTGGTATTTTAAATGAACTAAATAATCACTTAGTTGCTAGTCCAACTTTAAATTCAGTTCAAAGATTTAGTTCAAAAGACAGTAAGTTTTGAATAAAATACAGACCGTAAGTTTTGAATAAAATACAGACAGTAAGTTTTGAATAAAATACAGGTACTGTTGAAGTTGGCTGCAAACACTTTGCCTTTTCAGTATGATCAGGAGTGAATGCTACCCTTGGATTAAAAAATAGGCCTTTTTCTCTTGAACCCAATGATCTCTATGGGCCTGACCCAGGCAGCTTGTGCTAATTATTCTACATCTTACCTAACTAGCATCAGTCATTCTGTCTAAATCACTGAGATAACTTGCATGGGGAAGAAAGGCACAATTCAGCTTTTTTCCTAAAACTCTTTTGCCAACTGACTGAAAGGGAACCTATTAAAAATACAAAATTTGAAAATCTGGTTAAAAACCAAAAATGGTATTATGTTTTCTTTCCTGGAAATGTCTAGAAAAATACAGCCAGTGTATTATGATTGCATTCTCTGGCTAACAGTCCATTTTATTGCACAGCAAATGGCCAGAATTTACCTTTCCATACATTTGCAGGTTCTTTTACACAATTTGTGTCTGATTTATAATCATTCCCATGTGCTTCAATGAAGTTAGATTATTTTTCTAGCTTTAACCAATTTTCAAAACTCTATGCTCATGTATAAAACCGTTTTGCACTTTGATAGAGTTTGGTTTTGTTTTTTTTTTTTTTGAGAAGGCAGAGCCTGCAATTAATAGCTGTCAATGAGCGTGTATAATTACATCCTTCCTTATAGCTGAAATGTTTGCAGAACTGGCTTAAGATATTTTGAAAAGTGTGCCTTTTGCTCATTAAAATGGTAAAAGTTTATCTGGGCATAGGAGCCCTGATTTCTGTGAGAGGAAGCAGGGCCAGTCCTGAATGGCATTACTCATTCAGGAAACCGAACAGGCTTTGGGGCTATTTGCATGAGAAAGAATTGCTCCTTACATGGGGAAGGATTATAGAAAGAAGTCTATACAGACTCAACTCCTGACATGTCTGACATGTTGATTAAGGCCTTTTACGAGTAGAGACTTTGGTTTCAGCCTCCCACTAACATGTTAGGCGTTATTAGCTGCTCTGCAGTTCTACAAGCAATGCGTTGGGAAAAAAGGGAATATTTGCTTTGCTCAGTGTCTTTTCACAGCGAAAAAGTCTAAGGACTGTGTAAGAAACAGTCTGCAAGCTCTACTTGTAATTAAGAGTCCTCCAGCAATGAGAGCGTGTAAAGGAATTGCAAAACCACTACCTGCAGATCCCTTTGGAGTAGCACCAGAACAACTTTGCCTTGCCCATGCTGTGGTGCTGGAGACTGAGTGTCACCTGCACCAGGGATAGCAGGATGTGCTGTCCTTACAGTGTTATGAAATGCTCCCTCAGTTGGGAAGTAGTCACGAGAAGTGTGAAAGCAAGGCAGGGATCATAGAACTGTAGAATCATAGAATCGTTTAGGTTGGAAAAGACCTTTAAGATCATCCAGTCCAACCATTACCAAGTCCACCACTAAACCAATTAAGGGTAAAGTAGCAACCCCACACCTCCTGGCTTGGTGGCTGGATCATTTACAATGAAAGTAAAAACTAGGAATCATTAAGATTGAAAAGGATCTCTAAGATCATCATTCCAATCATCAACCCAACACCACCATGCCCACTAAACCATGCCCCAAAGTGCCACGTCTACCTGTTTTTTGACCACTTCCAGGGATGGTGACGCCACCACCTCTCTGGGCAGCCTGTTCCAATGCTTGACTACTCTTTCCATTGAGAAATTTTTCCTAATATCCAATCTAATCCTCCCCTGGACGTCTGTGTCCAAGCAAGGACTTCTGTGTCCAAGCCGAAGCGGGCTTAACAATTTGTCCAGGAGAAGAGGAGTCTCCTGCTAATCCAAGTGTGGGCAATGTGGCCGTAGAGACATAAACACAACCACAACAGGGCTTTCTGGAGCCAAGCTGTAGCTAGCAGGCTAGGAGACAGCTGTGATTTCAACAGATGGTTTGACTTGATCTGTCTGAACCACCTCCAACACAGCATGAAAAAGGACATGCTTGGCAGACTACTGTAACCAGACTGGTCCCTCAGGACTTTTCGGTTATGCCACAAGCCCTGCAACAGCATGGAAAGGGAAGCTGAAGAAGTGGCTGGTATCCATCCTTACTAATCTCTCCTCAGTTATGAGTTGTGTGTTGTGCAGGTGACAGCTCCAGCACAGAGCTTCACCCTCCTGAGCAGACACCTTGAAAAACACAGGCACTCTGGTCTGGGAGATAATGTTAAATAAACTTATCTTATGGCTATAAAATACACCTGGGCATTTTCCCCAGAACATTTCATCCTAATAAGAAATGTGAGGCCTAAGTTCAGGAAGGTAGTTGGGGAAGAGGAAACAGGATAACAAAGACTTTAAGCTAAAATTATTCTGCCTCAGGAAGTCTGGTGAAAAGGGAGATGTAATGCTCAATGGCTCTGATACGGCTAAGGTGGTAATTTGGGCAGCTGGGCCAGAGCAGCCATATTTAAGAAGTTCATGCACAGCTCAATGGTTAATATACAGTTAAGCTAGTTGCATAGACAGGCTTATGGCAGCCTTCCCTGTCAGAGCAATTTACAACCATAATGAAAAATGCCAACTGTAACATAGTATACATAGGCAAACTGGAGTTTCAGTGGTCCATTATTCAGTGACATCAAACCCAATGTCTACTGGAATAATGAAAGGCATCTCTTGTAAATGAGGGATAATTTCTGACCTTCAACCTAAAGCCAAGAACCACTCTCAGCAACTGATTATGATATGATCTTCTCTACAATATTTGCTAGAAGCAGAAACAAAGAGGCAATGGGACGACAGAGTTCAAGGCCACCAGTTCTTAAAGGCAGAGTTCTTTTGTTTGATTGATTTAGAGTTTATGCTTTTATCAGCAAATATTAAAGAGAGGATTTAGGACTTAAGTTTAAATGAAAAGTTGCAAGTGGCTGGGTCTCACCACAGCTTAACAGAAAAGTTGTATGCTCAAATACCAAAGACTTAAAAATATTGAGCTCTACTGCACATATCATACATTGTTTTGGAGCATTGCTTATTTAGGAAAAGAATAGTGATAGACCAGAAAGACTTGAGGAAGGAGGAGAAAACATATCAGTAGTCAGAAGGAAAAAGGAAGGAATTAAAAGAGCTGTATACATAGAATAATGAAGTGATGATTAAAAATGACAGTAGGAAGGCAGACGGCATGATATACATACCTGAATCGTGTGGCTTTGTTTTCCTCCTTGAGTCTTTATGGAAATAAAAGCAACTTCACACTGGGATCAAGGCCTGAAACTTTAGAGTAAAATCTTCAATGGGTAATGGTGCTATACCCATTGCTATGACTTTTCAGATCTTGCCAACTGGCCTTTGCTAACTCATTTGCCTGTGAAGTTACTCTGCAATACGATTCTAATTAACAGTTATCATATTATGAAAAGTGTCAGAGTGTCATAATGTAACACTGTTAGCCAATGTCGCTGACAGAAGCAACCCTACCTCCTTTCCATCACTGGTTGTTATTGCCTCCACACTGTCCTCTCCTCCCAGGGGCACAAACGTCTGGTGTGAGATCTAAGGGATGATCCGGATCACAGCGAGATGCCAGCAGAGTAACTGGAGTCATGCTCCGTCATTACAATCCTTAAGCACTGTTTCTTTCAATCCTTCACAGTGTCTAAAGAGCAATGTACCTATGGTTAATACACCTAGAATCAAATTATGTTTGGAATTTGATTCCCATGCAAACTCAATAGGATGAAATCAATATGCAAGGAAGCAAGCTGCAGTGGGACAAAAAGATAAAGTGGTGATGATGCAGTGTCTCCTAATAAGAATAACAGAGTACTATATTCCAACAGTAAAATTAAGCAACATTCTGTATATGAAAATAATGTTTACAGCTCTATAAAAGCACATAAAAAAATGCCAAGATAAGAAATAACAGTTTTTTACCCAGAATATATAGGGAACAGTTTTGAGCCAGAGAAGATATTGTAAATTGGCATCATAGGTTCTGCTAAATTAGAGCCTGCACTCTGCTTTCACTGAAACAAGAACACGAGCAGGCCTTCTTTGACCATTGACCAGTGACCTTCATCTGGCTGTGGCCACCCAAATGCATGTTGATTTGGAATGAGCCGAATTTAAGGGGAATGTTCACTCGGAAATATTTGAATGTTATCCATTAGGAGGAGAGCATTGTGAAGATGCTTCATATGCTGGAATATTCTTGTTCCAAACAAAATCCAAGCTTGTTCTCAGAAACCTTCCAGATGGAGTGAGAGTGCTGTGTTCAGGCAGCTCTGTACTGTGCATGCACATTTCTGGGCCTGAGAAAAACCTGCTCTATTCTTTCTGTTATTCCTTCACAAAGCCCTCTACATTCCTTGTGCTGTTCTTCTGCCCTCTATGAAAGGCCAAGGGCAGCAGAGGGCTGATAATGCTGCTGATTTGAGCATCAGCCTACTACCCTCTAAAGGAGGCTGTGATGTGAGGGAGGTAGTCATGAATCCATGATCAAGACTGCACCAAAGACAGAGTTTTCTCCTTAAATTAAGAATTCTGAGGCCCCAAGTCATTGTCAGCATACAAAAATATTGATCAGACTGGTTTTATAACCCTCTAGAATGTATACAATGACTGAC
Source organism: Pelecanus crispus (assembly GCF_030463565.1). NCBI lineage: Eukaryota > Metazoa > Chordata > Aves > Pelecaniformes > Pelecanidae > Pelecanus > Pelecanus crispus. Next base: position 68,923,297 of record NC_134676.1, on the reverse strand, counting down.
ACAAACTGTCATTCTGAGCCTATATGTTTCGGTGAGAGATAAGAACAAATCATAATACTTAAGCTTACGCTGTGAAATTATTCATAGCTTTGAGACTTGTGATACCTCTAGCCAAGTGAATGAACCAAACCCTGCGGACCTGATTCTGGTCTGCTGCTCACCACTACAAACCTTAAGTTATTTATGGAGTTACTTAGGAATAGAGCAATCTTGATGGAAGGATTTGGACACAAATATTTGTAGCTAATGATTTTGTTTTTACATTATGAAGTTACAGCTAACTTTTTTCATAAATTCTCTCACATTTTCCTATTTTTTCCTCCTCATTTGACAAGCTAAGGAACAGCTGCCTGTGTCCCTGAAAAGTGTGATACTGTCAATTTGCTTCTTTCTTTTTTTTAATTGTTATGATCATTGCTAACTGTCATGAGATATTTAATCAAGTACAAATAAGGCAGCAGTGACATCTTAATAGGTACCCATCTTTTTACATTGGAGCACGACACTGTCTACACAGATGTGCAGAAACACATAGGATAAGTAAAGCCACATACGTGTTGCAATTCTATTTTACCTCTGAGTGAATAAATTGCTAAAGCAATCAGTCTGTGGTTCCTGTAAAGCTGGGGGACAAAGAACAAGGGATTACAGCAAAACTAATAGCAAACATGAATATTTTTGAAAGACTTAGCCCTCTAGCATTTCCTATGGAGATTTAATTTTGACATTCCACTGACATGTTTTTCTTTTAAGGTGCTCTACAGCTAAGTAAAGCTCATATGAACATCTGTTCACCACTATAAAAGTTTATAGTGACCTGTGAATTTGAAATTTAAATCAGGTAACATTTCAGGTTATAACTTCTAGATTAAAAAGAAACAGCTCGGCATTGTAAATGAACTAATGTTGGCAGAATGGTTGGAGCATAACTACCTTTTTTTTTTTACCTTAAAACAAAAAGCATATGGGATTGATGTTAGCCAATGCCATTTTCTCAGGGTACAATTATATACATCTGTTACTGCAATAAAGAAAACAGTTCTTTAGCAAGATGCATCTGCTGGCACAAAATTTTCCAAAATTAATATTAGCATATAAACCTGCTCTTTTACTGATACTCATTCTTTCTATTCCAAATGTCCCTCTCATATTTTTCAGCTACCTCCTGCTATTTTGCTCCATTCTGCTTATGGCTTCTCTGATTGAGAGCCATACGGAACCAAATCCTGTTCGCCTGCACAACTAGCCCCATCTGTCTTACTCTGTAGACTTAGGCTATGTCTTCACTGTCAAAAAAAACAATTTTTTTTACAATGAGATAACTGGGTGCATTAGCTAGCTTTCTGTCAGATCCTAATGGAAATGAAATTTTTGACCATCATGTAGCTAGGTGAGGTCAGGCTGTAATGTTAACCTCACCTAGTGACACAGTGGTAGCAAAAAAAATTACTCATGCCTTGTCTGTTAGAATCTTAAATTGAGACAACTAATGTACATTACTTATTTGGCTGTAAGATAACCACCTGTTTTTGGAAGAGAATTGAAAGAAAAATGGTAAAAACATTATTTTTTAAATATAATTGGAAATTCATTGGTATCATACAGTTCTTAATCTTTGTATCTGCCAAGTTATGACATTCAATAAATTGAGAGTGCTTTCCAGCTCCTGCTTCCGACCGTGTATTTCAGCTGTGTTCTGGCTTCATGTTGGCACAGAACAAATGCCCAAGAAAGGAAGTCCTGATAAGTGTAGGCCATTAGTACAGAGTACGATGTGGGGCATACCAGTGGAGAGAATTACAAAGTATTTTATGTTTTTGCATATATATTTTTCTATATCCCTTATTTAGCATCTTTCTCATGCATTTGAGTCTCAAGAAGTTGAGCTGCAAGGGGCTCTCCATCACATGAATATTACTGTAAGATTTTCCCTGGCTTGATTACTTTGCAGACATATATGTTAAAATGTTTACAATGATTTCACATGGGCTGTTGGTTGAACTTTGGCAATAATCTCCCTACCAAAACTAGATGGCATGAAGATGACACCACATAATCTAGAAAATTATTGTACCACAATTCATTAAATGCATGTTAGTCCTAAAAAATTTGTTGCTGCTACTGACCCATTGCTCCAGCTCAGGCTAGGCCCTGGTCAGCTAGTAATGTTTTCAAAAGACAAATTTTTCATCTTCAGATGCATTGTTGTTAAATTATATGTTATACAAAGAAACAATTAGACAATACAAATCTTTCCAAAATATTTTTGATATGTTACAGTAATATAGATGAAAATTCTATGTGACTTCTGCCTTTTGAAAATTTGTGATCAAATAAAAAAAGTATTTTTTTTCCATTCCAGACTCTATGATCTTCTGGAAAGTCACACAACATAGCCAGGAGTTGCACCGTGAGCTGAATCCTCTTTCTGATCACTATGTTCTCTGGAAAGTGGCATGCCCTCAAAATTATGCAAATTTGTCCCTTTTCCTTGCTCTCTGCTTCTCAACCACAACTTACCCAAATCAAGCTTCCAACTTCACTTTCAGATTTTCTCCATCCCTTTTTCAAGCTCTTTCTTATGCCCGTCTTTCATTTCCACGCTTCCTCATGACTACTTCTGTTACATACTCAAAAAGGAGGAACAAAAAAAGCGGACTCCATCTGCTTTCAAACTTTTCCAAAACAGAACAGCCAGGGTTCAGGTGAGGAACAGATTATTGCTCCAGAAGAGAAGTCTAACAAACTGGGCTGTAAAACCAGGGGGCTCACCCACCCACAGATGGAGGCAAAGAGATGCTCTTTAATACCTGTGTGTCCCCAAAACACTCTGAGGATACAGTATGAAGAATTGCAGGGCTAAAAGGAAAAGATTAATCTTTCATAAATTTTGCAGATGAACTGCTTGAAATGATTAGTAATGTTGACAGAGTATAAGACAACTGGATATATTTTTATGTATTTCTACATGGTAGTAGAAGTGGTCATTCAGGCTTAGCACACAGAGCACACTGCATGTTAACCTGAATGACCCAGAATTATTGCTGTAGCTGGAATAATACAAAAACAACTGCCATGATAAACTGAACAATAACAACACAAATTTAGCCCAGCTGAAAAATGAAAGTGAATTCCAAAACTGGATGGTATATTTGCATAGGCATGAGCTCCGTAAACTTGCATTTACATGCATCAACTGTCATATTCTTCATAAAACTAAAATATTTTCAAGGCTGGTGCTGGGGAAAAAGGTGTGCTTATGAAACAGAACAGGGGGTGAAAAAATGGTGCCAGTTGCAAGAGCTGGCAACTGTTCTCAGTTCTTTAAGTGCTAAAAAGAGAAATCCATGTAATGAGAGGAATCCTGGAAAGCCAGAGGCATGGGCAATGTGCAGGCTTGGTCTGGACTCCAGAAAGCATGATGACATAAAAGTTCAGTGTGGAAACTTGGCAGGCATCCAAGAGCTGGGGGCAGGGAGGGCTTGACCAGGGTTGTGTTATCCATACATCATATATTATTTATTATGATGATAAAGCAATTATGTAGGCTATATGTCTGTAAAGACTTTAATTCCCTTTAATTTGCATACAGTAGGACATTAAGTTTATATAATGTCCACTTGCAGGACAGGATTTCACTCTGCCTGGCCTCTCATATTACCGCTATGCAAGCATACTGCAGTAAGTCTTGAATGACTGAAAGTACCTTTCAAGAACTAGTAACAAAGTGGGAAATACCCCACAATAACCAATAGTTTTCCTAACACTCATTCTGCTAACTTTAATCTCCCACTCCCTGAACAGAGATCAAACAAGTATCCTTGCACAGAAAATTCTGACACAACTCCCTATATATCACAGAAATGTATACAGGACTGCTCAACACTTTTTCCATTTGATAATTCTGTCACACTACAAGAATTCTGCAGTTTGTGTATCCCTAATTACGTGTTTCTCAAATCTATGTAACTTGAAGAAAATTACAGTGAAAGTTAAGGTGGAATAGTAAGTGATACTGTCTTTTGATAATTGAAGTATTTGATCTAAGAGCCTGGACTGAAAAATGACTAAAATGTTCCTGTATTTATCTTACTCCTAAAATCTTTCTAATTCCTTATCAGAAGGAAAAACATTATATCACTTGCAGTTGGGAAGAGAGCGGAGGAGGAAAAAGAGAGATGTTGATGTATACAATTGGAGAGACCTAATAAGTAATTACTGCAGGAGAAATTTAAAGTTATCTGATCTTGTTTGAAGATTTTTTTTTGACCTTGCTTAGTCTCTGCATTAATTCACGTTTACTTCTAGCATTAGCAGCCTAATCCTCTACTTGCACCTGCATGCAGCACTGAGAGGTACTAAGCTGTACCTTGACAACATGTTGGAATAAGAGTTTCCTACTGTGCTTGCTGCATCTTGACACAGAAGAGTATTATGACTATTGTCCTAAGTGTTAGGGCCTGATAAAAAATAATTGCAATGAAGGAGTGAGATGGTTGATAGAAAAATGAACTTTTTTTTTCTTTCTACCTGTAGTTTTAATGCAGATGGAGAAGCTTAGTGTGAAATGAAAGGACATTTGAAATAAAGTTCAGTGACAAATGGCCAGGCAGGAATGCAACAAAAAGTCCTAAAAAAAAAAGCAGGAAGTATGGACTACTATTTTTGACTACATGAGATATTTCCTAGCTCAAAATAGGAGCGTAACTTATGTTCTTGTAAATCTCTGCTAGAAATGGTAATATTTTTGGATGCTTTTCAGAAAGAGTATACTAGTCCGATAATAAAAGGACCAGCCAACAAAGTATTCTGTACATCACCAGGTTTTCATCAGAGATAAATCAGGCATCCCATCAACATCCTCCAATTTTATTCTAGATGTAAACAGTCTTGTGATTCTGATGAATCTGATTTTAGTGATCATTAGTGATCCTGTACCAACTCACAAACGCATGCACGGTCACTTACTCTGTTGTAATTCTGCACACCATACATATATGTGGATTTATCACAATTAGTTTGTTTCACAGTATCAAACCATAAAAGAATGTATAATTTGCTCTAGATGTTATGGCAGCTCCCAGAACTTGGTGGACTGTAAAGATTCATGACAGTGAAATATAAACTATAGAATATAATTATAAACATTCACAGCCTTAGAGGCAAAACAGTGGTGAAATGCCTTAAAAGAAGATTGTGTTTGAATCAATGAATACTTGTATATTTCACAGGTGAGGCAACAGACCCACAAAAGGCCTACTTACTCTCAAGAGCAGGAAATATCCCTCCCTGGTGCTCTGCATGTCCCTCCCTGGTGCTCTGCATGCAACTACAACCTGATCTACAGGAAATACGATGCTTCAAGTCAATCTCTATTCTCAGCAATTGCCATGAAAAATCTGTTCTTGCTAAACTGTGCAACTCTGTAACGTGGACACAGAAAGCATTGCATATAGGCCAGAGGCTTGTCGTGTTGAAATCGGTGTACGTCCTACCATACTGTATGCTTGTGTCTTTGCTCATGAGCCAGCAGTGTGCCCAGGTGGCCAAGAAGGCCAACAGCATCCTGGCTTGTATCAGGAATAGTGTGGCCAGCAGGAGTAGGGAGGTGATTGTCCCCCTGTACTTGGCACTGGTGAGGCTGCACTTGGAATACTGTGTCCAGTTTTGGGCCCCTCACTACAAGAAGGACATTGAGGTGCTGGACTCTGTCCAGGGAAGGGCAACAAAGCTGGTGAAGTGTCTGGAGCACAGGCCTTATGAGGAGCGGCTGAGGGAACTGGGATTGTTTAGCCTGGAGAAGAGGAGGCTGAAGGGAGACCTTATCGCTCTCTACAACTACCTGAAAGGAGGTTGTAATGAGGTGGGTGTTGGTCTCTTCTCTGAAGCAAGAAGCAATAGGATGGGAGGAAATGGCCTTAAGTTGCATCAGGGGGGGTTTAGAGATTCGATATTAGGAAAAATTTCTTCATGGAAAGGATAGTCAAGCATTGGAGCAAGCTGCCCAGGGAAATGGTTGAGTCCCCATCCCTGGAGGTATTTAAGAGACATGTAGATGTGGTGCTTAGGACATAATTTAGTGGTGGACTTGGCAATGCTAGGTTAATGATTGGACCTGATGATCTTAAAGGTCTTTTCCAACCTAAATAATTGTATGAATCTATGATTCGATGTACATTCAGCTGCCTACATATGGTTTCTAGTACCATTTAAAAATTGCTAGTGTACTCCATTTGGACTTGTGCTGCTGCTCCAGACAGATGGGGGGGGCCTGGTAGTAGTGTCATACTATATTACCCTGCAGAGGTCTTAGATACCTGAAGGCATCAGAATTGGCACTAAATGCCTACATTTTGTTTAGGCACATGAATGAATAAGTAACTGGAAAGCAGAATGTTTCCAAAGAGCTTTTTCCATTTTGAAATGAAGTGCCCCTGACAAAGAAAAACAGTCATCCTTATTCCTGGTATAACTTCATCTCTTTTCCCCTGGAATTGTAAAAACTTTGAAAATTGAAAAACTAAGTAAACCAGGGAGGAAGTTATTGCTATAACAAAATAAAGATACAAACCCATATACAAATACAATGTAAGAAAACAGGAATTCTGCTGCTTTATGTGCTCTTAGTGAGGTCTTAATAAAGCTCTGCAAAAAGGCTGTAGAGTTGCTGTACAAAACCCATCTTGAATTATGTGAACCAAATTCAGGAAATATCTTGTACTAAATATAAGGCTGAAGTTCAGCTGCATTTTACTGCACAGCTGAAAAGGAGGAAAAACAACAAAATAAAGTGCTAGGTACTCTCATGAAAACATGGAGGAAAAAGACCAGATTGTACAAACACTGGGGATGATAACTTCAGACCATCACCTGTGGTATGAAGAAAGTCTAGACACTCATGTCTCATGATAGTATTGGGGGATTAAATGAACAAAATCTTCCACATCACTTTTAACAGCAGGAAGATACTAGCTGAACATTCTTCCTCACTTATGGGGAACGGTCAAAGGGATATGGATGGACATGGGAAGGTATGAGGATACCCTGTTGCATCCTGGGGAGCTGTTGCATATAGCTGGGAGAATTTACCACCTTTTCAACTCTCCTGAGTGTGGTCAGTTCAGTGCTGTTTATTTTAGAAGGGTAAAAAGCTAAAAGGTGGAGAAATAAGTTCAATAGAAAAAATTTAAGCAGATGGAGTTATGTCTGCCTCCTAAATCAGAGGTCGCTAAGACACTGCTTGTGGTGGGGATAAGAAGACATCTGGGTTTTAGTCCAAAGAACACTTGATATAAACTATCTAAACATGCAGTCACATCATAAAGGTATAGATTTCAGTAGATATATTTTTAATGTATTTTTAGCAAAACAAGGCAAATAACAGAGCTTGGATGCTTAAAAATGGAGAAGCCACATATCTTGATGATTTGAAGGGACAGTTCCTTTTAGAGTACAACACAAAAGCTACTACTACAGACTTTTTACAGAAGCAAGTGTCTGTAACACAAAATCTTCAGGCAAAAGGCTATGTGACCATAGACAGTTAGAGAAAAATGTTAAAATGAGTAGTGCATCATTCACAAGGTAAGCTCAACACATGGGAAATATTTTACCCTGGAGTATATTGAACAGCTAGATGATAGAATTGCAGAAAGCCATAGGATTGGACATGCTAAATGGTATGAAAAGGGAAAAAACAAGGGAAATAAATGTATGAGAGTTACTAAAAGAAACAGAAGAGAATGTATGTAAAAATTAAAGGTATTTAAGCTAGAAAGTGAAAAGAATGACTAAAAATGCCAGGAAAGGGAATTCAGAAGAAAACAGTGAATTGCCTATTCCTATCCCAAAGGCTGTACTATCAAACAGTTCTAGTAGTTTTTGTTGAAGATGCAGCAAATGACCAGCTCATAGTTATAGACTGAGCACAAACACATGAAGAACATTATACCTGAAAACAAACCCAAAAATCTCCATAGAGGAAGTTTAAAAAAAGAAATCTTCTTCAAGACATGGGTGAAAACATAAAAATGCTGGTATGTCCAAAAGTGTCTGAGATTGGTACTGAACTATGTCAATTTGTGTCAGCATTACTATGTCATGTAATCTTGGCTCCTTTACCAGCCCCTTAGAATGATTTTCTGTTCTTCTGAAGTTCCACTAGCAGAAGGTTAAATCTCTATAAATTGAATGCTGCTTCTCTTACATTATGGGGGAAAGTCCTGACCTCAGTGGTTTCAAAATTTTACACAGATCTTTGGCAAAGAAATAATCATATGAAGAGACCTCACAGGTGCACATCATCTAAATAATAAGAGACAGATAAAGACAAAAGTGGGATGCTGTGATAACATGATTCCAGGATACAGAGATGACTGGCACAGATAACAGTTAGCAAGTGATGTGCAAGCAGTACATCAAAAGACAGTTTTACAGAGGGTAATTAGGAAAACTATCACAGAAAAAGAGCACAAAGGTGCTTGCTTCTATGTAACTACCAACTGCTGATCGAAGTATGAAAAGGAATGATTGAAGGATAACTGGTGATTTCCCATGAATATTTTTGAAACCAAAGACCAAACTCCTCATGTTGGACAAAGAGGAAAGCAGAAAATAATTGGCAGGAAAACATCCCCTGTAGCTGCATTCAGGATGGGCACTTATGGGTAAAGACAACATTTGTGATGAGTAATGAAAAGGAAGCTGGAATAATTGATCTAGGGCTGCAAAGAGCCTGAGATTTTCACACTCACATACACCATGGAAGTGAGAACATAATGATATTTCTAAGAAGAAAATAATTGTTTGGAATACTGTGCCTGAGTGATAAATTGTTATACAGAAGCACCAAGAAAGAAAAAATAGACAACAGGAGTGAATGTGAGATCTGTTTACGTCATGCTGAGCCTGAGGTGAGCACAAGTTACTGTTGTGGAAACATCAGAAGGACTGCTTAAGCTTTTGGTTTGAAGGCAAAGAGGCAGGCTGTGAATGGAGAGAAAGGACAGCTAGTACAGCGAAGGTGGCTGTGTTTGTGCATCAGGTAAGATGAAGAAGGAGAACTAAAGGGTGGCAGTGAAGACTTGTGTAAGAAGAAGAAAGTAATGATGAAGATCAGTAGAAGACTCATTGAATTCATACCACAGAGGTACACAAACATGGAAGGGGAAGAAGGAGGGAAACACAGGACTGGCAGATACTTGACATGTCAAGGAAAGAAGATAAAAACATTGCCTCTGTGACTTAAGTTGAGAAAAATGATGAAAAAGAATACATAGCACGTAAGGGAAGAATTACAGATGGTAGGGGTTTAGAGACAAGGGGAGAAGGAAAATCAGATAAAGTATCCATGTTTTCTGGTTGCTTTAAAGTTGCTTAACATTGAAGCATCTGTAGTTCATTTTACACTGTGAGTTGAAAGAAGGAGAGCAAAAAGCTGAAGAGGACACCAAGGGAGAGAGGAAACTGTAAAAGCATAGCTGATGAAAGATAATGGAACCAGCAGGAAAGAGGGTTAGATGCTAAAACAGGCAAGGCCTGGCTTGAAGCAAGAAATCTTTAGCAGGGAAGTGGTAAAAATGGAATAAGCACAATAAGGCCTATATGTTATATTACTCTGCATTCCTAAGTTATTCAAAATGATGTAGTATGCAAAACCAAAGAGGAACAATGGGATTCATGTTGTTCTGGAGACATGAAGTTACTCAGAACTACCTGCTCACTGGTACTACTCTGAACTATGGTCGTCCATAATGATAAACATAAATGAAAGACCTTGCCCTTGTATTGAACAGGCAGATCGGAACTGCTTGTGTGATCCATACAAATGGCGATCCTTTAAAGCCTCTCTACTATGCTATATATCATCAGTTAATCTTTTAATTTTTCATTCATTATTATATCACTGTGAGCACTTATGTCACTGTGAGGATCTGCCATATGGTGTAGCTTTGGCACCAGCTGTTTTTCCAGTTATTAATAGATAAGGATCTGAAAAGTCTTCCAGTAAGATGCATACAGATGATTTAATGGTGACTGAAGAAGGGCTAACAAACTCACTCAAAATCTGGCGTAGTTCTAAAATGTTTGGATGAGTATGAAAAGATTGTTTAAAGGAGTTTTTTTTTAGAAAACTGATGAATATTATTGTTAGATCTGCAAAAATGTAAGCAACCCACTTTTGCCTACCCTCCATGAGGCTCCAAGAAAACCTAAAAAGGGTACAAGACAAAAGGCTGACAGAGGTGGTTCTAACTATGTTTTGGGACATCTTGGTAATCATGGACAACAGAATTAGATGATCCAAAGGGAGGACTGGAAAGAGCATTTTATGCATCGCTGTCCTGCTACATGTGATAGTTCAATGCTATGCCATTAGTAAACTTTAAATACTGATTTCAGGCCAATTTGGAGCACTCTGCAAAATTCCAGACTCCCTTCCCCCACTCTTTTATTAGTGTGTGTGTGTATGTGCATGTGAGACAGTCACATAACAAAACTAAAATGCATTTTGACAACGCAGAAAGTAAGAAATGGAGAGGAAGAAGTTAAAAGTTAGAAAAATCAGCAACTATTTTGGTGCTGCAAGTTGACTTAGATAAAAGCAAACAGTTAAATAGAATCCAATTCAATTCAAACAGACAGTTTTGACATTTAAATGAAATTTCCAAAGCATGTACTGTGGTTAAACAAGGAGTGTGGCTAGCTTCCAGATACACATGCTAATTGTGAGGAAGCAGTTTTATTGATGACAATCAAAGCTGGCAAGAGAATTTTGGGCCCATGAACACAAGAAAAAGCCAGGGCCCTTTGCGTAATCTATGTCATCTTCCCTCTTCATCTAATAACTTTTCCTTTTCCCTACTTTATATCCATGTCTTTCCGTAACACTCCCTAGCTTTCCTTCCAAATGTTCCTCTCCGTGATTGCATCCTGTTTTTGATTGACTGTTTCAATCTCCCCTTTCCACATCATTCTCTTTCCATCATGCTTCCATTCTAACCTTCATCATTCTCTGATATACAGAGACACTAGAAAAATACTGCCATAACAATCTTGCAAAATCAGCTGAATCTCCTTGTAACCTCTGTACTTGATGGAGTTACAAATACACAGTTAACAACTGCAATCAATAGGACAGCTGTCAAAAAGGACACCTGAAGAATTTAGTCTGTTTTTAAGTATTGACTGTTCAAAAACCTTATGTGACAAATGCTTAACGATTGCTGGTATATGAATCATGCCTTTACCAATGTTACAAATAAGTCTCTAAATGCAGCATAACTAAACAGAAGTCCTGCAAAGTATTTCTTCTCTTCCTGTTCCTTTCCATGATGGCTGTCACCAGTTTCATATTATACACAGAAGTAAAGTTCAGTGTGTGCCCCTATAGTGTAGTAGCTGATTTTAAAAATGGAACAAAACAAGGCAGTGTCCAGAACAGTGTTGCTAGGAGCAGCCTGCAATCCAAGATGTGGAAAGGCAGAACAAAGAGATGAGCCTTTTATCCTACCCTACAGGAGTGAAGACTGGCTCAGATGAATCTGCAGCTGCAGTGAATCCCACGTTCAAGGGCTCTCTCAATGGAATGCATCTTGTCCCTGTTAATTCTGCCCACTGAACTGAAAGCCAAATCCTCTTTTCACTGGAAAGAGAGAGGTATTACCAGAAAGAGCTGTAGGGATGTGGATCAGAAACTTGAATTAAATCCCAGAATGACTTAGTGGCAACTAGAGACTTGGGCACAAGAAAAAAATTCTCTTTGGTTTACCCTGACTTTGAAGATTTAAGAGTGTCTAGGCAACTCTACAGCAGTAACAGGTTGAGGGTTTTTTAACTGTTTGCTCTGGAAGGGATTAAATCACAATTCTCACTAGTTAGATCTGGAAGAAAGAATCAAGTCTTAGAATTACTTGGTGATACAGAAAGACCAAAGAAGTCAAAAGAAATCCAGAATGCTTTGAAATTACTCTCCTACTTCACAGAGAAACAAATACACTCTCATACAAAAGGAAAGTCAATATCCATGCAATTTCATCCATTTGCTGGCCAACATCACCTCATTCAACTTTAGACTGAACACAAGGCAATCAGTTGTGGTCATTCACTCCTCCTCACTGAAATTGGCAGTAAATGTTTTGACCTCACTCAACAAAGATCCAAGTGCAATATGAAAGCTAACAGCAGACAGCATTTCACCAAATTCTGACATTTTCCTGAATATTTTATAACCTATAAAGTGATGCCAGTTGAATTTAAAGAAAAAAAGTCCTTTCTGGAAGTGTTGAATTAGTTTTGATAAAGGGTAACATATAACTTCAATGAAATGAAAAGAGATTTAACTAGGAGAACACATCATAAATAAAAACAAGCAGAAATATTTTCCAGTATGTCAGTGAATTTAAGGTATTTTGTTTGTCAGACACTGAAGTTAATGCTGGAGGGACTGTTTAAGAGAAATATATAGCTACCATAATCCACATGTTGAACAAAATGGCCCAATAAGGCATATAATGCTTGTTCTAAAGACGACATGTTTCCCTCAGTCTTTTTATTACGACATCCTGGCACTGCTGCTAAGTTTGTTTTCTCTCACTAGATCAGAGAATGATATGATACTGATGCTATGCAATGTGCACGTAGCTTCTGACGCAAATCCATTCTCAAGCCTCTCTACTGAAGAACAACCTTTCAAAATTGAAGATACTCTTTTTTGATTTGAATCAGACTTTTGAGACTCTGCTCAATGTGTGATTTTATCCGTACACAATACCTCTCTCTAGCAAGTTATGTTCAGATATTCATCTCCTTTCCCAACTGCTATTAGAAAATAGTTTCAAAATAACATTTTCTTCTTCACATTTAATCCACAGACAACTGTAATTTCTAGGTGGGCTGCCAAGGTACAATTGGCACGTACTTAACCTGTGATCAGCCAAATAATAGCACACAGATTATATGAATACATTATAGCTCTTTCTGCTAAAATCAGATACTTTAGTTTGTCCGCCATCGCCATCAATTTCATAAAGTGCTATTTGAGCATGTTCTCATGTTCTGCTTGCCAGTGTAAAAACTCAGGTGATCCTTTCATGACTATCAAGGCTTCAGAAGACAGGAAATACCAATATACTCCATTAAAATACCTAGAGAAAGCTGGAGCATTATTACATAGTTGTCAGTTTAAAAGATAACTGGATTAAATATATAATTAAAAAAATAATAGAAAACATACTACAGTCTAGGGAAACATATTTACATAGGTATACCTATATGACTGATAGAACATATGGACAAACAACCTAAGTACTCAGTGAGACAGGCCTACATGTAAAATCTGAACATCCACAGGGTAATTTTTGGAGAAAATAAAATTACGAAGTCTGTTAATACAGAAGTATTAAAATATGATGTTGAAAATCTCTGAATACCAAGACATAAAAAGTGAATTTTAAGAATCTTTCTAAAGAATAAGGGAATGCTCGAGAGAGAGAGAGATATGTATGAATGCATTTTTTCACTCAACTGAAGTTCCAACTATTTAATGGTTACTTAAAAATTGTGATTTACCCAAGGGTAGAAGTTGCAAGGTAGGTGAACCAGTCAGGCTATTTCCAGCTGAAAAAAGGAATCAATTTGCTTCTGACTTGTTCACAATGTTTACCTACCAATTCCCCAGCTCAATAAAAAAATGCTTGCTTCCTTCATTGTCTAGGTTGGGCCCTGAAGTGTATGAGAACCATGGTATACTTTTAATAATTCAAATACACAAGCAAGAAATGCCTAGATAGCCAGCAACTCTATTCACATGAAATAATTTTAATCTAGAAAATGTGGATGTTCTCTTCAATCATGTAACATCTCCCTGAGCTGCATGAGGTCATGACTTCCATCTTCCTGAATGTGATACATGCTTTACCCTGCATATATCCGAACACTGCATCACTACTACTCAGGAAGTTTCCATATAGCCTGCAGCCTTCCTATTTTTGTCTTATTTTCCTTTCTAATTTGTGGTTGTTTGATTCTAATGAATCAATTTTGCACTTATTTTTTTCTAATTCAATGCATATCTAGCAAAAATCTATGGCTACATTCAAACCCAAGAGAGTTGATATGGTTAGAATGTGCAAAATGCATTGAGTAGAACAAAGCAAGGAGTTATTATCTTTTTTATTGCCTCAAGATGCTGCAAAGATACACACAGAACACCGTTCTTTTTCAGTCATCTAGATTTTTGATAGATTGCTTCAGTGTATATTAACGAAAGCTATTATCTTCTCATACAAAAGGTTTTTATTTCTATCCCTAGACCATTAAAACTACACGTCTGCCACTGAAGATGGAGAAGTCCTTCACATACATAAGACACCTTTACATTCACATGTCTGTATTTCATATTTTTGTGCTTCTGCCTCTGCTTTCCTAGAGTTTACCAGCATTTAGTATGTAACGACTGGATTATTTCATGTGCTTTAATAAAATTGATAATTGTATTGCTAAGACTCAATATTAGCACAGATTCTTTTACTTTTTGTTTATTTGAGTTGTGTTTCACTACATCATTATTCATCTCAGTATGTTAAAAAAAATGGGAATCAATATATTTTAGATTTCCTGGTACCAACTATGGGCAACTCCATATCCAAGTCAGATCCAGCCTGGACACCTTCTACTGGTAATCTACAAAACCACTGTCCTGTGACAGCATACTCAACTGGAATATTGTTGGTGTTATGTGGGAGCTGATTTCTCCTGGCAAGTGACATACATCACATACTTTCAGAGACTTCTGACTGTTTCATGAAACAAGCTTAACAACTCTTAACATCAGGTATCTCTGGCAATATATAGAGATATCATCCTGGGTAAAACATCCTCAGTGGTCCTTTCACAGAAATAAACTCTTGAGATACATGATCTGAGTTTGAAGGCAACTTGCCCTCAGCATCACAGCATAATTTTTGTGATGACCCTCTGAAGGGTTCTGACACACCAGAATATTGGTTATGACCATCATCTTCACAGATGTTGGAGCTTTCACTAATTGCCTTCCTCTTTTCTTGAAAGGTCTTTATGATTTATATGCCAATCTTTAACTGCCATTACTAGATTCTCTCTCTCATTACTATGGGACTTTTCTAGCTCTTCAATGCTTTGTCTGGTTTATCAACCTCTTTGAAGTTATCTTACCTCAACATACTGACTAACTTACTGTTGTGGTTTAACCCCAGCCAGCAACTAAGCGCCATGCAGCCACTCACTCACTCCCCCTGCCCCAGTGGGATGGGGGAGAGAATCAGAGGAGTAAGAGTGAGAAAACTCCTGGGTTGAGAGAAGAACAACTTAATACTTGAAATTAAATAAAATAAAGTAAAATAGTAATAAGAGTAATAATAATATACAAAGCAAGTGATGCACAATGCAATTGCTCACCACTTGCCGACTGATACCCAGACGTTTCCCAAGCAGCCATCGCTGCTCCCCTGGTCAACTCCTTGCAGCTTATATACTGAGCATGATGTCATATGGTATGGAATAGCCCTTTGGTCAGTTTGGATCAACTGTTCTGGCTGTGCCCCCTCCCATCTTCTTGTGCACCTGGCAGAGCATGAGAAGCTGCAAAGTCCTTGACTAGCATAAGCAGTACTTAGCAACAACTAAACCACCAGTGTGTTATCAGCATTACTCTCATCCTAAATCCAAACCACAGCACTATGCCTGCTACTAGGAAGAAAATTAACTCTATACCAGCCAAAACCAGGACACTTGCAAAAGCACAGATGTGGGGCATAGTGTGGGAAAAAGAAGCACAGACACAATGTATTCCCACAGAAATTAAAATGGACTTAAATATCTCTCTTCCTCTACAGACATGTTCCCCAATATATGCAATTTTTGGCAGTGAATCAGAGGGACATCAGGCCCCCAGTATTGGTGTTCCCCTTAGCCCCACAAATATGAGCGTAGCTCAGATGAGAGACATTGGTTAAAATGAGATACAACTGAGAATAGTGTACCATTTAACCAAAATAGTCTACCTCACAATCAATACACTTCAAGCAAGGAGAATACAGAAATTCCTCTCTAAATTTTACTTTAATACAAAATTAAAAAGAAAAGTTTTTCTTTTTTTTCATTCAGAAAAGTCAGTTGTTCTGTTTCATACCTAAAGCAGGTATCTATTTATTCAGCGGTATTTCTTAACACATCTGTATTTTTCAATGAATTTTTCTCAAGATCAGCTAGGTAACAAGTTAGGTAATGCTTCTCATGTACAACACCAACCTACACAACACCAGGCTGATTTTTGCAGCTGCCAGGTTAATGAAAACCAAGAGCTAATATGCATAAAAAAATTAATCCTCACATGGCCTTCTCCATAAATATGAATTTAACAACCCTTTAAGAAGTACTGTGGAAAAAGGTGACTGCATTATGTTTATATCTCTGTAGCTATGAGAGTTCACAGTCAAAATAGTGTGCTTCTCTGGTGCAATACATGGTAATGTGCACTGAACAGTTTTAAAAAAAAGAAAACCAACCAATTTCAAGAAATATGAAGCCCAGCAAATTAAACATTTTGAGAAGGGAATCCATATAGCCAAAGTTATTGCCAGGGTTACACTGCTGGAACACCATTTTCAGAGAGTAAAAAGAGAAAAACATGAGCCTAAAGCAGTACATAGGGGAAGCATATATTAAAGCAGCAAAATCAGATGAGCAAGACAGTTGTTCAGCCTATCTATGGTATTTTTGTAGCTAAAGTATGACAATTAGACACCATGAGAACAAATACTAGGCAGATGTTTAAGTGATACATATGAAGGCATTAGAAATAAAGGTAAATCTCTCCAACCTGAAAAATCATGCTATTCAACTCTTCTGCAGTAAGACTGAAGGAATCTTTGCTCTTTAAAGAATTTCTAATCCAGTGCTGCACCACTTTCATTTTTTATAAGAAATATGTAAGTGTATATCAATCCTTTCAATTAGTAGTGAAAGTTGTATCTGCATTCATTTTTATATACATAAAATTATGATCTCATACATTCTACAGATGTTATACATAATTCATGTAAAATATTACCCTTTCTTTCTTTGGCAGATATGCTGAAAATTCAAGAGAAATAGTAAGTTTTGTCTATTCTCCTCCTCTTGCTGCAGAAAAGTATTCTAAGTAGGAGTCGTTCTGGTCAGTATTTTGCAAAATAGATTCCTCCTTTTCTTCTGATGGAGAGATTCAAAGATGTCACATCTCCAGCTGCTATACTGATATCACATTACCTCCTTTTCTTTGACTTTAAAGCTTGTTTTATGAACAGATTATCCTTAATTTCTAACACTCCTCATAAAGATTGCTTTGCAGCATGTTAGAAAAGAAAAACAGCTGAAACTGTAAAACAAGTTAATCTGAATGGTTGTAATCTGGCAGCAATACAGAAAAGCAATGCATTAACATCTTTAGCAGAATTTATATTTGCTATATAGGATGCCCACTTTACAGTTAGTGACTCACATTCTGGTCAAACATTATGATCTTACAATTGCATTCATTTGGAAATATTCAGCAAATTTTTGAGAAAATAACTTCTCATCATGTTCTATTTCTGCATATAAGTAAGTCACATGCTACTATTTATGCTCTCAAATTTGATAAATTATAAAAAGCAACATATCATTTCTGGTTTGAATTTTGATCAATCAATAAATACTTAATGCTAACCTGAGCACAAACGCTGGAAAATTTATCTGATTGCTGGTAGGGACTTCATAAATAATGAATGATGTAACATCATAAAATATAACAAATCACACTATTTTGCATATCCCAATTACTTAACTTTGCTGCTTGAACAGCTCCAGTAAAAGGGCTGTTGTTACTAGCACAAACAGATCTTTAGTTAGCCTTTGTGATTATTATTAAACATATGTTAATTTTATCTGGATCCAAATCAAAACCACAGATTGGAACATTGCTAAACTTGGAAAAGTTTAGATCTAAAGCATGATCTGGCTGTGGATTTTTCTTCTTTGGACTGTTTCTACCGTTTACAGAAGTGTTGGTTAATGACATGACAAACAATTTAAAATACAGGACACTAATGTCTTTTCTAGCTAGCCTCCTGTTTCCATTGGGTTGAATTTCAGACAGATGGCAGAGGCAACTGGGAAGTTAGCCAGTGAGTACCCTGCAGCTACATTTCTGATAGCTTATGGTCATTTTGGTGGAAAAGGGTGCATGGGAGCTAGGTTTGATGATTAGCTGACAGTCATGGGTTTAAAAAAAGGTCTCAGAACATTCTGCCCTGTGAAGTACAGACTGAAATGGCAGGGATAGCAGCCCTACTCCTCCTGCTCCCTTTCATTTACATGGATATTTTGCTGTCCACACTTGTTTTTAAATGATCTACTGCTCTCCATAAGGAAGAGATGTTGCTGACTACACTACCAGTGGACTGCAAACATGACAAACCGGAACAGCCTTCTCTATGCAGACTTGTGAAATTCCTATTTTGTATCAATGACATAATCCAGTCATTCAGATTTTGAGTCACTTTCTCAGGTGAGCTTTACTTCTAATTCCAGGGTAATCTTGTTGAACCACTGTTTGGAAATGGTGAAATTGTTCTTTCCAGGTAACAGAATTTTTTCTTTAGATAAAATTATGGCATTGGTGTTTACAAAGTCGTTGTGGGGTTTTTTGGGTTTTGCTTTTGGTTTTGGGTTTTTTTTTTTTAAGAAAAAGGTAATATATTAACAAAGACTACATAAAAAACTCAAACCCAAACAAACAAGAAACACCCAACCCCTTCCTTCTGCCAAAATCTTAGAAAAGATTGAATAAAATCACACCTGTGTACCTACTAATGTACTTAATCTAACAGACTGTGGATAATTGACTCATAAAGAGATCCACATGGATATTTGTGTAAACAATATAAACCAATCATCAAGGCATTTATTAACTCTATAATCCTGATGGAATATCTGAGAATGGTATAAATGAAGAAATAAAATTAAGAATTTCAGTATAAATAACCCTGAGATGGCAAGAATGAAAGTGTGGAGAGAAAGAAGTACTTATTAAAGAGATTAAATCACATTTACATCTTTGTGAATGGAAAGTGTGTGTGTGTGTAAAAAAGTATGTGTGTATGTGCATGCACACATGCATGTATGTGTAGCTAGTAGAGAGTAGAAGGCAGTTTGTGTTCACTTCCTTGAAAGACTTGGATTTAAGCTTAGACAAATTCTACAGAGTTTGCCCAGAACCAGCCTGTTGCTCAGTCTGAGGGTCATAATACAAACAGGCTTCAGATTGTCTTTCACGAAGAAGTCTAATAAGCACAATAATTAAAATGGAAAACACTTTTCTCTTCTGCAGGCTGGGAAGAAGGGGAAGAGGGTTGTTCAAAACAGTTTAAGTAATCTGGACTCATTAGCAATCCCAGGGCTAAAAGGGCAAAACCTGACTCTCAAGATAAAAGATTGAGCTCTGAGAAACTTCCTACAGAGCAGATAAATATGCCAGTAAATAAATAAATAAAAGATAAAATGATAAGGTAACAAATTTCAAAACCTCAAAACACTTTCCACTTGTAAGGACTCTGGAACATAAACTAATAAAAAGATATGAGTTTCTGTTTCATGTATATAATCTCTTTCCAAATGCACACATTAAAGGTAAAAATAAATGAATATACCAGTAGTGTTACAATGGTCATGTCCCAGCTGCTCAGCTGTTTTCCTGAAACATCTTGAAAATTGTCTAGCCATGCAGAATGATATTTTGTTTCACCATTTAAATCTTAGACAGCGTTTAAACTTTAAGTACCAAATCTTGATTCTGTAAGTGATAAAGGAGAGGGGAAAGAGTTTACACTCACCACCTCTCTCTCACCCAGAAGATAGCTACGTGCTAAGTGCTGCTGAGTTAAAATTCATCTCCGTACAGAGCTGGAAATAAAGCCTATGGTACTTCCTCAGATAACTAACTGTTCAGGGAACAACTTTGTCTGCGGTGCTGAAATAGAGGGACAGACTAACATAGCCTCTGCTGTGTATGTACCCTGAAAGGGCAGGGACAGACTAACTGGAGGTAGGACTGGGGTGACTGACCAAGTCCTTTCCTACTTTTGTGCAGAGGTAATATCACACTACAAATCTTTTGAAGGTATTATTCTATTGTGACCAAGAGTTTCTATGCCCAAAGCCTAGTATTCCCTACTGCTCTCATCTACTGCTCTGCTGTCTTTGCTAAAAGTGTTTCTTGCAAATACTGTCACTAAGCTGGTTCTTCATTCCCCCATCCTCCTTCACACTGTGCTCAGCCTTTAAAGCTAACCCTAGGTAGCCTGAATATTGAACTGAAGGTAACATTTATCACAGATGTCTCACTGATGTTACAAGCAAGTACAGTCTGTGGACTACAAGCAAAATATTCATGGGATAGGTGGGTAGCAGCTACCCCAGCTTCCGCACAGCACTGCACAGTATATGCTGACTGAGCCAAATCTGGCTCCAGCTTCCATGACCATGGGTGCTGGGTCATGTGCTAAGATGCCACCTCTGACGGGCAGTTTTACAGTAGAGAAATCTGTCCCATAAATGCTTCCTTGAAGTGAAATGAAATTTCACCAAGGTCACCAACTAGCTACTGGTTTAGCTTCATAATGTAAGTTTATCAGCACTGATCTTGGACTGGTTTAGGTGAACTGACTTGGATGTAAGAGGTTCTGATCTCATTAACAATTTTTTCCTGAAGCATTGAGCTTGAGAAAACACTACATTATATGTAGCACTAAATTTGTTCCCTTTTTTGGAGAGCACACAGATGATATTACTAAGGCTTGTTAGTGTGTTTTTTTCTTAGGCAATTACTTTATCTTGGAGTGCAGAGGAAAAATCCAGGTACAGTTACAAAAAAGATTGTAGCTTCTTGTTTTCCTCTGTAATAAAGACAGCACTTAGACTAAACAAAACAAAATGTAGGAGCCACCTCAGAAAAAGTAATCATAAGGAAATATCTCTTTCCCCTCTGCTACCAGTTCCTCCTTGAGAAAATAAAGTATTAAACCTTGTATTTAATTTTTGGAAGAAAATCATATAAAGATCCTGGAGTGCATTTTCATACAACCTTCAGAATTTATGGATAGATTATGTTAAAAGTCACCCAGAGAACAAACTAAAAAGGAAAACTTAATGTCCTCAACAAGGAAGCAGAATACAGATATTAATGTAACCCATGTTAGACCAAACCCTAATATTAAACAATGTAATATTAAACAACATTGGAATGCTGGAGTGTCTGTTGACTAAGAGCAGCCTATTACACAGGCAGCAAAGTTCACTATACTCACTATGTTTTACTGTCATGTTTTTTCCTAAGCTTATAAATAAATATTCTTTATTTCAGTTTGTTCTGTGAAGAGTTTAGCTTGAGAGAAGCATTGTTCCCCTCCATGAAATAGAAGTATTTTATATGTTACATACCATTTTATTTTCATAATGAAACTAATAATTAGAGTTTTGGTGTATGAATTACTTCACCTCTGTCTTTTTCAGGATGGATAAAAAAAAGACTAATAGCTCACAAATAGAGAGCAAGAAAAAAAAAAAAAAGAAATTAACATGAGCTCTGGTTGTGTGTTTGTTTGGTTTTTTTTTCCCCTGAAAGTGTTTTCCAGTGAATTTTTCTGAACTGATACTGATTTTCAATTGCCCCGGCATTTAAAAAGCACAAACATCACATAACCAATGTAAATTTCTAATAATAATGGATCTAATTCCACACTATGTGTAGATAATTTTGCAATTGCACCAGTAAATATAACTCTTCTACAGCTATTAAGGAACAAGGAACATCTGTTCCCAGCTATAAATCTGTCATGTCACCAGTAAATCCCACCAAGAAGACATTACTAGGATATTACTCCAAAGCCACAGTTACATATATAAAAACATTATGTCCTGCAGAACAGCTGCTGTGTCACCTCAAATTTGTCTAAAATAGGACAGTGTGCTAAAGCATACATACCTTTTTCATTTGAAAGGCTTACATCCTTATACACCTATATGTTTCAAGACAGGAACTCCTATACAGAAGGATTCATCTTCAGACTTCGCAGCATACTATAAGAAGGTGAACTTGACTGCCTGTGTAATAGGCTGCTCTTAGTCAACAGACACTCCAGTATTCCGATGTTGTTTAATATTTCATTGTTTTAATATCGGGTTTTGGTCTAACATGGGTTACATTAATATCTATATTCTGCTTCCATGTTGAAGACATTCAGTTTTCCTTTTTAGTTTGTTCTCTGGGTGATTTTTAATACAATCTATCCATAAATTCTGAAGGTTGTATGAAAATGCACTCCAGGATCTTTACTTTATTTCCTTCCAAAAGTTAAATACAACGGAACAAAAATCAGATATTCATCTAGGCAGTTCATTATATTTCCTCATGAAAAAGGGAGCTAAGAGAAATTTTTGTCTGGTAAGAAGAAAAAAAACAGATAATGTATTACAAAGCCTTATTTCCTGAATTGTCTTGTGTCACACAACTTATTGCATCTGAAGCATTTTTGTCTCAATCACTGATTAGCTTGGGGAATGCATTAGAAAAATTGTTCTGTGATACTTGTTTCATGTGAAATTTTAAAGTAGGTTATGTTTAATGCTATATTTAGAGTGGTATTATTATGGGGGTAGGACAACTAGTAATCAGCTTAATTGGTAGCAAAGAAGATTGAGGCTAGATATTAGAAAAAGCTTTATAACTGTAAGCATAATTAATGCCACAAAAGACTACCTAAGGCATCTGTGTAAAAACACACATTTAATGTTTTCAAAAACAAATAAGGCAAGAACCTGCGCATGTGTATCAAATCCTACTTCAGAGCACAAAGGCGAGCTATATGACCTCTTGAAGTTCTTTTCTGTCTTACGTTTCAGTTTCTTACTGTTGCTAAAAAGCAAAAAACATTGATAGGCCAACAGAATGTTGTTGTTTACAATACCTTCTGTACACTTGCTTTCCCTTGGATTTATGTTTCTGCATAGCAGGGAATGAACTAAACCATTTTACTTTCCTGCACTCTAGTTTGCAGAAATTGTGACTGAAATTCAGGAAACCTACACGTGTCTTGCCCTGCTGAAATGAGTTTGTTTCACTAATTCCAACAGTGATGTTAGTGCATGACTGCTAAATTGCCAGAAGATTATGGAAATATGTTCTAGCATCTATGGTCTGGATACATCTGTGTCACATTTTAAATTACATTTATTTTCAGCTATGGCAATTAGATCTGTGGCTGGTTGACTACTTCTGAAGATGTTTCTGATGTTAGCAGTCATAGAAGTCTGCAATACTGGAATGGGCTGTCTCTGGAAACGATTTATCCTAGAAACGTTATTCATAGTTGAAAATACGTCTTCTGTGTTCTATATGCAAAAATAAAGAACTACACAATGACTCGATGAGATCGCAAATACAGTCCTTATCCTGATGATTTGCTTTGTAAAATGCTACAAATGTAATTTTTTAAACTCACAAAACCACAGTGTTTTGATACGTAAGGTGACGGTGAAGCTTCTTTTATCATCCCATATACCTTTTCTTGGTGCTGTGCATTTGTGAAGGACCCCTACAGATTTTGAAGCCTCTCAGAAAAAGAGAAGTAGCAGCATTCAAAAGTTTCAGAGAAATAGTGGGGTAACATGCTTAGATGATCAACTCAAGGTGTCTGAGGCCTGTTGGAGCTCATGCATGTGCAATAACTCAATTAATCACATGAAGACTGACAATCTATTTAGTACTGGCAAAGTAGTTGCCACCTGTCCCTGCCAGGAGATTGACGATGTATGTGCTATGTGACACATGTGCCTGTATTTCTAACCAAGGCAGAATGACAGCTAAAAACCCATGTTCCTGCAACATGGAGTTCACAGGGTGACAGTCATTCATTGTTCAATGTATTGTAAATAGTTAATTAAATATTAATAAAAACCCAGTAGTTCCCTGACATTTTTTTTTTCCTTTTTCACATTCAGGGTTCCAAGTTGAACCCACAAAAGGGTTGTGTCTTAGAACACAGGAGTGTTTGCCTTTTAGGTGTTTTGTACCCATTTCAGAAGCAGATGTCATGCATTCAGATGCCTGTAATTCCTTTACAATGTGTAGGTAGTGTTGTACGCCTGAGAAGAGAGCCTGCTTCCAAGCCAGCGTACTGAGCAGTGAGGTCTTGGAGCTATCCACCAGGAGTTGCCACCAGGAGGGCTAGTCCTTAAATAACACTTCTATGGGTGTTTTGTGCCTTACATTGAAAGACAAGGGAGAAGTTCCTCTACTTATGAGGCATAGTTCTCTACCTTTTTTTGAATTCTTTCTTTCTCTCTTAAAACTTGAAGATCATTTCTCAGAGGCGGCTGTAGGTAGATAGAGGTGAAGCTGCCTCTCTGATCCTTTTCCTGCAGCCAATCTCTCTGCTGATTTCCCCTATTCTTCCCATAAAAGACCCACTCACTGTTAAGAGCATTTAGTCAGAAGATCTGAATCCTGTTACCTTCTCAACTGGAATGGTTTCAAAATCTTTCCCCCAAAACTCCTAGCCAGAGTGGGCTGTCAGTCTCTTCACTCTGGGTGAATTGGTAAGCATTAATTGGGTTATGACCATGACCTTATAGTGCTGGCACTGTCACTGGAAAGAGGCTGGGGCCCCAGTCTCATTGCTTGGAGGTCTCTGACAACAGCTTGAATTATATTTCATTGCCTGTGCTCTCTTTTTCCCCTTCTTGCTGACAAGGTTGCATGGGAGAGGAACACAGCCCAGTGCTGGATCAGCTGCAGTGTGTCATGAGATTGGACAACTGAAGGGAAGATGACAACCCTCAAGAAGTAGGTTGCTATGAATTCTTGTCAGTTGCCAATATATATCATGATCACAGATCAATTAGACTTGGACAGAGCTTCAAGATAATAGCCAACAAGTCATCATGAGGTTTTTTTCTTACTTCAAAGGATTGGCATAACACACACAACAGTTTCAAATGAAATAGGTCACAGACAGACAATCTGGTGTATGGTATGATCAATGTTAGTATGGTCCTTGTAACCACCCAGCGTTCCCCTCCTGGAGCCACTGCACATGCCAAAGTAGTAAGTGCCTAACACTGTTGAGAGGGAGATATTAATGTCCTTGATTTGATCAGCCATTGATTTCTTCATCAGATGCCTTAACTCTGCTAGTCTTTCCAGCTTAAATTTGCTTTTGCAGTTTTTGCTATTCAAAAGAGACGACCTTTTTTGTAATGCAACATCTACTGTTTGGCAGTGTATGAAGCATGGACCTCTGCACCTGCTTAAATAAAGGATTTGCAGAGTGGAAAAAATAACCTTCACACCCTTGTGTCTGGGTTATTGACTGGCATCAGGAACAAAATTGGTTCTGTTCTCTATGCTAAGTGTAGTAAAAATTGAGCTGCAATATAGTCCTGCTTTAATATATACATTGAAGGTGTGATAAGTCCTGCAGAAGTTTCCTGTGCTCAGCTATGACTGAAATCCATTTAAGATCTCCCATTGCCTCTCTCTCTCTTTCTTAAAAGACTATTCTGACTTAGATCAAGCTTAAAAAGACTTGCCACATCTTCAAATTTTTTTCAGTGCATTCTTCAGAGTTTTTAGCAATTATTGCAAGTGTCTTTAAGCTTTTTCAAGAAATAAGGAAAAATGCTAGAGCTGGGGAAGGAACACAGTTATCTCCAGTGAATTGTGCCAGAATCAGAACTTTAAAATTCCACTTACATTTTACTTCCTTTGAAATTGGTAGTTTGACAGATTTTGGTTTGACCCTCTCTTTCTTCCTTTAGATATACATCCTCAGAGATGTTTATAGATACATACTGCAGGAGGGTGTACTAGGGTGGTTTAGCCTAGCCAGCAACTAAGCACCATGCAGCTGCTCGCTCAGTCCCCCTGCCCCGATGGGATGGGGGAGAGAATTGGAGGAGTAAGAGTGAGAAACACTCCTGGCTTGAGATAGGAACAGTTTAATAATTGAAATGATAATAATAACAATATAATAATAATAAATAATAATAATAATAATAATAATAATAATAATAATAATAATAATAATAATAATATACAAGGCAAGTGATGCACAATGCAATTGCTCACCACCCGCTGACCGATACCCAGACAGTTCCCGAGGAGCAATAGCTGCTCCCCGGCCAACCCCCCCCCAGTTTATATATTGAGCATGATGCCATATGGTATGGAATAGCCCTTTGGTCAGTTTGGGTCAGCTGTCCTGGCTGTGCCCCCTCCCAGTTTCTTGTGCACCTGGCAGAGAATGAGAAGCTGCAAAGTCCTTGACTAGCATAAGCAGTACTTAGCAACAACTAAACCATCAGTGTATCAGCATTCTTCTCCTACTAAATCCAAAACAAAACACTATGCCAGCTACTAGGAAGAAAATGAACTCTATTCCAGCCGAAACCAGGACAAATCCCAAACAACCACTGAGATAAACATGGCCAGTTCATTTCCAGATTCTTTTCAAAGGAGAGCAGATAATGAATTTGGGAAATGGAGAGGAAGTATTTCAAAGCTCAGTGCAACAGATCACTGGATCATCTTAAAATATAAGCTGACGAGAGGCTTGACTTACTGGCCACAGAAAGACTGGCAGCACTGCTCCACTTTCAGCAAATGGAGGAAAAAAGTAACACTATTCATCTGCAATTTTTATGCCCGAGTCTGTGGTTCATCAGAGAGAAACGTCCACTGCCATGATGATCTTACATGATCATCACTGCCATGGTGAGTTTACATAAGGCTGCTAGGTACAGATGAATTTAAAATCAATTAGGTTATCTGTAAGACTGATTCAAAAAAAGAAGAAAGTGAAAAACAAACAAAGAAAAAATAATCAAGACAGAAGAATTACCCTGGGAGGAAAGGTTAACAACATTAAAATGGCTACCTTGCCTATTGATTAGCTAGAGAGACCATAATACTGATTGTCCTGGTTTCAGCTGGGATAGAGTTAATTTTCTTCCTAGTAGCTGCCATAGTGCTGTGGTTTGGATTTAGGATGAGAATAATGCTGATAACACACTGATGTTTTAGTTGTTGCTAAGTAGTGCTAATGCTAGTCAAGGACTTTGCAGCTTCCCATGCTCTGCCAGGTGCACAAGAAACTGGGAGGGGGCATAGCATAATAGCTGATCCAAACTGACCAAAGGGCTACTCCATACCATATGACGTCATGCTCAGTATATAAACTGGGTGGAGTTGGCCGGGGAGCAGCGATCGCTGCTTGGGAACTGTCTGGGTATCGGTCGGCGGGTGGTGAGCAACTGCATTGTGCATCACCTGCTTTGTATATTGTTATTATTATTATCATTATTATATTGTTATTATTATTATTACTATTTTACTTTATTTCAATTATTAAACTGTTCTTATCTCAACCCAGGAGTGTTTCTCACTCTTACTCCTCCGCTTCTCTCCCCCATCCCACCGGGGCAAGGGGAGTGAGCGAGGGGCTGCGTGGTGCTTAGTTGCTGGCTGGGGCTAAACCACGACACCCATGTACAAATATTTGAAAAGTATTACATGCAGAGGAATAGTAGAGATTTGGGGGAATAGAGGGAATAAATAGAATTCATCAGATAAATATGAAGAACATATTTGGGCAAGATATTAGCTTTCTTCATTAAAGCTTAGTCATTTTCTGTGTTTTTGTCAGTATCATACAGAGATTTACTAGAGGACAGATAAGGGTGGTTACAAGTCTCTAGGGTGAAGTATGTACAATCTGTAAGTGGATTGAAACTGTGAAATAAATCAGCTAGGGGAGGCAGAACAGAGAGACCTTGCATCATGGTCTCTGCAATCTGATCCCCTACTGAAGCAGGTTTTTGCCAGAGTTATGTGAACAGCTGGTCATCCTGCTTTATCACAGTTCCACAAACAGCAGTTGAAAATGTGTTTTGTGTTAAACTGAAAACTTCATTTTGTTGTAAGTTTTTATTTTTTAAATTTCTATTTCAAATTTACTTAAAACAGATGACTTGTAAAAAGAAGCTTTGTTTTTCAACTGAGATGATGCCATTTTGTTTTGAGAAGATTGAAATGAAGCATGGGGGGCTTTTTTAGGCTTCCTTTCTTTGCTGACAAAACTTGGCAAAACCAGCATGCATTTAATATTTCCATGAACTTGAATCTGCATTTTTCAGTAAAGGTAATTTTAGCTGAAAAATATTGGGGCTTATAAAAAGAAAAACAAACCAGGTTTTTGATCCATTGGATAACATGTTTTTTCTCACTGACGTTTCACACTGAGCTTCCTCTCTATCAGTACCTGGCAGTTTTCTGGCTGCTCTTACAGTGCAAACATTGCTGCTTACCTGCAATTCTGGCCTGCAGTTCCACAAAGCCCACAGACTTTTTATACACGTTGCCCTTCCTTATCAGAAAGAAGTACCAGGAGGTAGTGGGTGTTTCACTATGTACTACAGAAAACGATCCCATTCTGGCAAAATGGAAAGAAGGGAATGACCTAATGGGCTTTTCTATCTCTCATTTCTGTTGCTTGCTTCCTACCTGAAGATGAATGTAAATTGTACTGGAAGTAGCTGTGATCAAAAAATCTAATAGCAAAGGGGTCTCCACAGGAAGCAGTATTTCCTAAAATGCAGCATACATGGAGATCCCCCCAGTAAAGCCAGATCAAATGAATAAATCCAAATCAACAAGGAAAGATCAAAAGTACATTGAACCACACCTAAGAAATTGCTATTTCTGCATAAATGCCAAGTCATTTCTAAACAAAAAACATCAGGTTGCTTAATTAAAAATTTCCAAGTTTTATATGTTACAATCTTTAAACTCCAAACCAGTCTACCTCCTAAAGGTTTTCTTTTTTGGTATACAATTAACGACTTTTGAAGTAATATTCAATTAAAGGAGAAGTACTACAAGGATTTCAGTAAATTTAATTAGCACAGCTGATGATCATCCATCTTTAAAGAACACACATGCATCTCAATGCACTGTATGCATCTTCTTAATAGAAACAAGAAAGTGACTTATGCAAGAAAGTGACTTATACATGACAAGTGGAAAACAAACTATTGTTTATGACTGAATAGATCATATGAACCAAGACCAATGCTAAAAAACATATTAGTGCAACGTAGCAGGACATTTGTTCATGCCAGACATAGTGAATGTGCAAGATGTTAGTTCTTCAGTGATACACATTTTACCAGTAGAAGCAGAAGTAATATTTGCTTACAGAAATGATTAAATGATTATTTGATAAACTTAGAAAACTTAAATTGCAAACTACAGAACTGGATCTCCAAACAAAATATTAGTAGCTGAGCATCTATTATTTAAATGTTTTTACATGCAATTTCCAAGAAGAGAATGGTTTAAATGACTTTTTCTGGCAGATTTCAAAATGTTTAAAGCACGAAGATGTAATAAGGTAGAACAAATGAATCAGTTCTCTTCTCTGTTACTCTTAATTTCTTTCATCTTGTCCATCATTGCTATTGTCTTCATTTAACAATGATATATTTAGCTTGAGGTGGAGAATCTGACTATTGGAAAGTGAGAATAAAAATAAAAAACACATGGAAACTCAAGTTTCAATGAGAAATTGAACATATTTGGAAAGACTGAGCATCTTTCTTCACTTATAATACCTTGTCCCCAGTGAAAAGGCAAGCATACGTTAAAGGTCATCCAGAATAAGACTTGATTCACAGATATGTTCCTTCTCTGCATGCAACACAGTAGTAGCAATTAGCAGGAGGAGGGGAGAAAGGCTTGATGAAAATTTGGTGTTAATTAAGGAATTTTCAGAGGAACATGTCCCAAAGCCAAAGAAATTTTAGGCCAAATCTGTGGTTGTGGCAACTCGATATAGATCTATTGAAGTCAGAGACACAATACTAATTGATACCAGTTGAATAGTTGCCTTATGAAGTTAAAGAAAATATCACTAACAATCATAACTATAAAATCTCTGAGTCCAAAATAAGATTTATGGCAGAAGATGTGCGCGAGTAAATTTCAAGTGTGGAGCAATTACCCCAGAAGTGAGACCTAGAGGGAACATCTGCAGCAAGCTGTGTCAGTGTTAAGAACTGAAAGGAATGAAACATGGAACAAATGCACATACCTCATCACCACACATCCCCAGATGAAAACTAGCATCAGTAGTGTGGATTTTTTTTTTTTTGACCTTTAGATTGTCACTACAACAGCCATGCTACGTCTTTATTTCTATGTGAAAGGTTCAGTAAAGTGGACAAGGAAGACAAGGTGCAGGAACTGCCACACATGTGAGAATTTCTGCTCGATAAAGTCATCTGAGCTTCCCCCCACCCCAGCAAATAAAAGTAAAAAAAACCCAAACAAAACCAGACTGAAAAAAAAAAAAACAAACACACAGGGACATTTATCTGAGAAAGTAATTTCTACTGAACAGATCATTTTAAGTGAGCTACATGAGGGCAAAAAAGGGTAAAAATGAGAATAAAATGCATCAGAAGTGAAAACATCTTATAGTTAGAATCATAGAATCATAGAATCATTTAGGTTGGAAAAGACCTTTAAGATCATCAAGTCCAACCATTAACCTAACATTACCAAGTCCACCACTAAACCAATTAAGGGT
The DNA here is from genome assembly GCF_030463565.1 of Pelecanus crispus. Taxonomy (NCBI): domain Eukaryota; kingdom Metazoa; phylum Chordata; class Aves; order Pelecaniformes; family Pelecanidae; genus Pelecanus; species Pelecanus crispus. The sequence continues at coordinate 68,892,596 of NC_134676.1, read as the reverse complement.
AGAGTAGCAACCCCACACCTCCTGGCTTGGTGGCTGGATCATTTACAAAGAAAGTAAAAACTAGGAATCATTAAGATTGAAAAGGATCTCTAAGATCATCATTCCAATCATCAATCCAACACCACCATGCCCACTAAACCATGTCCCAAAGTGCCACGTCTACCTGTTTTTTGACCACTTCCAGGGATGGGGACTCCACCACCTCTCTGAGTACCCTGTTCCAATGCTTGACCACCCTTTCCATGAAGAAATTTCTCCTAATTTCCAACATAAACCTCCCCTGACACAGCTTGAGCCCATTTCCTCTCATCTTATCACTGACTACTTAGGAGAAGAGACCAACACCCACCTCACTACAACCTCTTTTCAGGTAGTTGTAGACGTCTCCCCTCAGCCTCCTCTTCTCCAGGCTAAACAATCCCAGTTCCCTCAGCCGCTCCTCATAAGGCCTGTGCTCCAGACCCTTCACCACCTTCGTTGCCCTTCTCTGGACACGCTCCAGCACCTCAATGTCTTTCTTGTAGTGAGGGGCCCAAAACTGGACACAGTATTCCAGGTGCGGCCTCACCAGCGCCGAGTACAGGGGGACAATCACTTCCCTGCTCCTGCTGGCCATGCTATTCCTGATACAAGCCAGAATTTATTCCTGTCTTCATCAGAGGATTCTACTAAGACTGTTTCAGGCCCCACTGGTATTTTCACAAGGACTGAATATGACCTGTGACTCACCAGGCTGAGAGGTAATGTTTACCTGTTTCTCTTCACAATTTTGGGAATAAATGAGGCACATCCCTGAAGAACAACCTGCTTGATGTCCTTTCCAGCTTTCCTAAAAGACTGTTATTGTGACATGTCTTCCATGCAGAACATCTCTCCATGAACTTCAGAAATCAAACATTTTTAAGTTACAAATCTTAAAAAAACCCATCAAGATTGTATGTCACATTTTATTTTCTTTTAAATATTTTTAGTATTTAATAAAATGGCTTCAGCAGTTGTAAAACTTTCTAAAGGATGGCTCCTCTCTGCAAAGATTTATTCTGGTTCTCTCTTTCTAGTGTCACCTGCCAAATTTGTTTATATATGCATTAATTAGCTTCTAAGCCAATCAAATTTCTGTATTACTGTTCTGTCCTCTTTACCAACACAGTATCACAATGCTATTTCCCTCATATTCTTTAAAAATGCAGTGTTAATGCCCATTATTGTTTACCAAATATTCTTTATTATTTACTCCTTTTAACTTGTATAACTATGGCATGCTCTCCTTTTAACTTTTAAAACTGCAGCATGCTCTCAATTACTGATAAAGATGTTTTTTCTGCTGCCAATTTCAGCATCTCCTTTTGCATATTTGGTCACCTTTGGTCTTGTTTTGAACTTGGTTAAGTTCATTTTGCCTTTTTGGCCACAGAATAGTCCAGCTGATGATCTTATTTTTGCTGATTTCACCTCAATGTTCTCTATGCCTTACATCAAGGCAAGATTGTTCCTTAGGTGTCTGTAAATCATTATTACTATTTAACTGTTTTCCCCATATTGGTATCCAGAAGTCAATCAGACTTTGCATCCTTTATGCCTGGCACAGTATTAAACAAACAAGAGTTTCATATATGCAACATCTTCTGTAGTTACTATCTATATTAATTGCAACAAAAGTTCTTTTGCATTCATGTTAATTACATACATACACAAGTCACTTTGTATTAAACAGATCTGCATATATATATATGCCTGTTTTGTGCATCTATTCATATGCCAATTTCATGATATATCTGCATTTCATTATTAGTACTATGTATTCTATGATAATACGAATATAATTTCCATATGGTATCTGCAATTTCCCAGCCCAAACTATTTGACTAACTTAATCTTAAACATTTCTCAGCTGACACAGAATGCTTCTTCACCAAAATAACTAGAAATACTGAGCAGCTGGCTAGTGTGCAGAGAAAAACACAGAGTGCTGAGATTCTTTATGAAAAGCTGCCTTGGAAAAATGTGAAAAAGATGAAGTTTTAATCCTGTGGCTAATGCACAGCTATGGTGGATGTCAGTGCTAATCACAGTCCCAAATTTGCAAATAGTTTTACAGGAGAAATTTTTTGCACATGTACCATTTTCCAGCCACATTGAGAAATTAATTAAATATTCCATGAATTCTTTTAAGCCTTTCAGAAAAATTTAGAATATTCCATGAAGCAAAGTTATGTCACAGATATGTAGTACCTATCTTACAAAAGCTAGACATCCAGAACTGGTTTCTTCCCTCAGATTTTTACAGATTCCTTGCTAGTTCTCATATGACTAAGTATGCACCAGGATCACACGTCAGAACAGCCCTGTGATAGGGGGAGGTTGACACTCCAAAAGTATTGTTTGGTTGTGTTAATGTAAAGGACAAGGCATACACTGTTCTGTCGATAAGTGGAGTGAAGCCACAATTAATAACTTAGATTTACAGGCTTTTAAAGTATTCTAGAAATTGCTAATAAATTCCAATGAAGTCAATAAGGACAGAATTATTCTTCACACAGTTAGAAAAGTCAATCAGTTAGTATCAAAGCCTCAAAGCTGGGAGTAACTCAAAATAGTTTAGACTCCTAATATGTTTACGTGGCAAAACATACTTTTTAACCTTATCAGGACAACGCACATGTGCTTATGTGGTACAAGTCTTGGATTAATCGGAAACATACTGTTTCCTAATGTCCCAAGGCAGTATCTAGGAACTACAATGGGTAAGATTAACATTCATATATTCTGTATATCAATATTAAATATTAATATTTTAATACCTTACAGTGTCTTAGCAGGTTTCTGTGCCACTGTATTAGTTTAGCACAATGCTGTGTGAGACAGGACTCTTTCCATCAGTACTTTCATTATACTGCTGCATTAGACAGATACAAGAGTAAGCTGCTTATACAGTATGGTGTCATATCAAGCTAATATTTTGATAGTAAGTTAGTCAAGCATTATGCAAATATGATTCACTGTGTTGAAAACAAATGGTAACACAGTAAATGGTTCACTTGAACAGAACCACCCACTGTACTAAAGTTAGTGTAGGGGTTGCTCCTGGAAGGGTTGTTGGAAGGAGTCTGGAGGAGGTGTGGCTTTATTATTTTGAAACAGGAGACAGATTTTTTCTGTTACGGTTTCCATTGTTGGAAGCTACCAGTGCCTGAAGAGTACACACTGGCTATATATACTGTTCTAGGTAAACTACTTTAGGAGGCCCAGACCACTTCTGTTGTCATACTTTCTCACATCCCAGGAACATCTGCCAATTTTCAACAATGGGCAGGCTTTGCTAGGTTTCTAGGCTAGGGTAAACACTGAGAGTCAGTGAAGAATCATTTACTATACTGTAAATTGTTTTCTGCCAAGACATTGATACTGATAAGTTGATTTTGGACATAGTACCAGATCATACCTACAGTCATTTCAATTCCACTAAAAGAAGTGAGTGAATCTAGGGAGTAATAAATATAGCTTGCAAACTCCTGCAACAATTTATGAAAATGTATACACATAATAATAACTGAGCTGAGTAATTAAATATGTTCTTTCTTTTTCCTGTTACACTGGCACTTTTCATACTGTGCTGATAAATCATTAAATGTGTATTCTCCCTTTCACAAGTTAGTTTTAGAAAGGCAGAGATTTAAGCTTCATCAGAAAGACTTCTCTTTCCTCTCCCTCCCATTTTTTAAGGTACCTAAAGATGCAGCTAAGTCTTGACTTACTTATAAGCAGAAGTACTGAGCTTTACTCAACCACTTCTCTACTAAACTTTCATGCATAATATGAGTATAAATAGATAAAAAGACTCCTACACTCTTCCCACAGTGATACCATCACAGCAGTCCCACAGCAGACAAGCTTTTTCTGTAGATGCAGAGGAAGTAGAAGAATATGCCTCACAGGAAACAGAGCCAGAAAACACCCATTTGGTCACACTAGATTTTCCACAACAATGCCACCAGCAGGTCCCAACAACCTTACCTTTTTCCTTAGAATTTCTAGTTCCCCATCCTCCCCTCTGCCAGCCCTCTTTGTTGCTCAGTTGCCCTTCTTGAATACTTGGAGTCCAAACTTGCATTGCTTGCTCTTCCTTGTTTGGGCCTAAGAAATTTTCTTATTTTATTTCTACTATTACTTTGAAGACAGTTTATAAGCTAACATCCCTCCCCTCCCCTCGCCATGAGACTTTTATAGGCTATTCTAGATGCTCTCTCATCTTACGGCATTCTTCAAGAACTGTAAAATCTTTGTTGTCCTTCTGTATATTTTTCATGTTGATCATATAAACACAGAGAAGAGCAAGGATTTTTGCATAGTGTTTATTCCACTCAACACTTAGGTGGAAGGTATACAGAAAATAGCACGGATACTTTGCACCACTACTTGCATAGTACAGGGAACAATGCCAGCTGTTCCCTGGGTGCTGTACAGTACAACACTTCTCTAGAGAAAAAGTGTATTGTTGAAACAGTTTGCAGATACACATAGACTGATAGAGTTACATTAAAAAAAAAATCTACTGGAGAAGTAGCTTTTAGTAGTTATTTTATAGTAGTTATCTTATAGTCACTTATGCACTTTACAGTTATAGCTTATTCTATTAAGCAAACCAATTTAAAGTATATTTACAAAGGGCATTTTTGGATGGTACACATGCCCACACAAGAATTTCTGTAACCATGACACCCATTGGTGGCTGTAGCTTTTCATAGCTGTGTCATCAAAATGTTAGACCTTCAAAACCAGAGGACAAACTTTGTCTGAGCTTATACTCATATCCCTTTGCAATTTTAAGAAACTTGTTCTAGAGATACTGCTTTTCACACTACTGGGACATTTCGGCAAGCATAGGTTTTCTTTTTCCACTACTTCTGCTTCAAATAACTTTACATGCTTCCACCTCCACTAATTGATGCCTGCCCCTGTGTTACTAAGATATCCATGCAAAACTTTTCAGATTTTCAGCCAGAAAGGCAGAAAAAAGAAACATGATGAAACCCTGTATGTTTGTAATCGTATGCACCAAAAAGGAAGGGTGAGTGAAAATTTTCCCCTAATACCCTGACAAAACATAAGAACTTTTTTAGAAAAACATTCAGCTTGGCTTCCATCCCAAGAGGGAGTTAATCTATTTCCTTCCAGTGACTTTGGTTATAATTTCCTGAAGCTGAAGAGCAACAGCATGGCTTCCAGGCAGAATCTGAACAGCTGATACTGGTGTGTCTCATTTCTTTTGTGGAATTTCACTGCCTTCAATTCTGTTCTGTGGACTGAGCTTAGTGAGTAAAAGAAGATTTACCGCAGCAGATACTATTACCTTTCATTATCTTACTATTATGAAAGTACTATTTTGTAAATTATATCCTCATGTTTTTAAATAGGAACTCCTATTAATAGTTTTGAGGAGAGCACTGACCTTTCTTCATCTTATCTGTTAAAAATGTACTTTGAACTATGCCTTCATGCCATAACAACTGTGTGTAATAACTGCATATAACACCTATAACTGGGACGAGTAGCCTCAAGTCCAACTCTCTTTTCTCCTGCCTAATGAAACTGTCAGCAGCTTTGCAGATGACACCAAGCTGAGTGGTGCGGTTGACACATCAGAAGGATGAGATGTCATCCAAAGGGGCCTGCACAAGCTGGAGAGGTGGGCCTGTGTGAACCTCATGAGGTTCAACAAGGCCAAGTGCAAGGTCCTGCACCTGGGGTGCAGCAACCCCCAATATCAATACAAGCTGGGGGATGAATGGATTGAGAGCAGCCCTGCGGAGAAGGACTTGGGGGTACTGGTAGATGAAAAGCTGGACATGAGCCAACAATGTGCGCTTGCAGCCAAGAAAGCCAACCGTATCCTGGGCTGCATCAAAAGAAGCGTGGCCAGCAGGTTGAGGGAGGTGATTCTGCCCCTCTACTCTGCTCTGGTGAGACCTCACCTGGAGCACTGTCTCCAGCTCTGGGGCCCTCAGCACAAGAAGGACATGGACCTGTTGGAGCGGGTCCAGAGGAGGACCACAAAAATGATCTGAGGGCTGGAGCACCTCTGCTATGAGGCCAGGCTGAGAGAGTTGGGGTTGTTCAGCCTAGAGAATAGAAGGCTGCGAGGAGACCTTATTGCAGCATTTCAGTACTTAAAGGGGGCCTATAGGAAGGATGGGGACAATCTTTTTAGCAAGGCTTGTTGTGACAGGACAAGGAATAATGTTTTTAAACTAAAGAAGAATAGATTTAGACAAGATATAAAGAAGAAATTTTGTACAATGAGGGTGGTGAAGCACTGGAACAGGTTGTCCAGAGAGGCAGTGGAGGCCCCATCCCTAGAAACATTCAAGGTCAGGTTGGACGGGGCTTTGGGCAAACCTGTTCTGGTTAAAGCTGTCCCTGCTCACTGCAGGATGGTTGGGCTACATGATCTCTAAAGGTCCCTTCCAACCCAAAGCATTCTATGATTCTGTGATTCTATGATAATAAGCTTTTTTACACTGCTCAACCTACTGATTTGTGGATGATGTTTTAAATGATTCCTTCTTTTAACACGAAAATACCCTTTCCCAGGTTTGAGCTCTCCTGTAATCCAGCACCCAAGGCCAGAGCACAGTTCTGGATGGTGAACTGGTGCTGCTAAACAAGATGATGCAGCTCCAGACTCAGCTTCAGGATGCAGAAAGCCAATTTAGTCCCACTAGTGTTGTCCTGAACCCCCTGCAAGTATGTTCTAAAGACAGCTTGGCAGTGTTAGTAGTATTTTTAAATTGCTAAAAACAGGCCAAGTCTGTCTAAACATATGCTATTTACCAGTTCTCATCAAAGCAATTCTGCTTTTTCTACATAATGGTCCAGCAGACCATGGAAACCTGCTGTACAGACTATTTATTTTAGTCCAAAGCTAGGCCCTCAAGCTATGATCAAGCCCATCATAGCAGCGGTCACAATAAATACTGTTTTACTGTCTCATACAGTAACAGGGCCTCTGTTTCTGGGGGAACTTGTGAGCTGTGTCAGCAAACAGAACTTGTTAAGGAGGCATGTCAATGGCTATAAAACACCCTGGGGCAGATCTCTGACTGCAGCTGAGGAGCTCCAAGGAACTCACCAAGAGATGGCAGATTAAAGCCCTCTGCCTTCATCTGCGCCCTGCCAAAATCCCAGTGCAAGGCACAGTGTCTGCAAGGAGCTGGTGTCAAAGCAGCATAAACCAGAAGTAGATACAGCTACTTATTTTACTTTATCTGCTTAGTGAAGCAAAACAAAGAGGCACTGAGAGGAGGAACAATTAAGCTTACTCACAAAAATAAACAAAAGCAGCCAAAGGAACAGAAGTTGCAAACAAAACACAACAGTTTTAGTGCTGATCAGCAGGGTCTGATGCAGCTCACCAGGGAGTGGGGTTGTGATGGTGGTGTATGTTGTTGGGCACGCTATTTGTAGGGTAACACACCAGCCATTGCCCAAGGAGCGAATTCAGTCACGCCGTGCTTCTGTTTGCTTCCTTGCTATGTGTGAGTGACAACAGGGCATGTCACCGCTCTCGCTAGCACCAGGTAGCTGCCAGCACAACTGCGAAAGGAAGCCACTTCTTGTGCATATTCATGTAGGTGCCCCACCTCCCCCGACTATGTCAGATCAGGAGCAGCATCCGTCAGCCACTCTTTTCCTCTGGGCATCCTGGGTATTTTACCCAGGATGGGAAGGAAGAAGCTTGTTGTCCTGTGCACAGACACACATGAGCCACAGCATGATCCTGCACAAGCAGCTAACATCACACCACAGATTGACAGGGAAGTAACTATGCCAACAGTCATAGAATAGCGTCATGGAATCGTTTAGGTTGGAAAAGACCTTTAAGATCATCCAGTCCAACCATTAACCTACACTACCAAGTCCACACTAAACCAATCAAAGGTAGACTAGACTAAACCATGTCCCAAAGTGCCACATCTACCTGTTTTTTGAACACTTCCAGGGATGGTGACTGCACCACCTCTCTAGGCAGCCTCTTCCAATGCTTGACCACCCTTTCCATGAAGAAATTTCTCCTAATTTCCAACATAAACCTCCCCTGGCGCAGCTTGAGCCCATTTCCTCTCGTCCTATCACTAACTACATGGGAGAAGAGACCAACACCCACCTCACTACAACCTCCTTTCAGGTAGTTGTAGAGCGCGATAAGGTCACCCCTCAGCCTGCTCTTCTCCAGGCTAAACAACCCCAGTTCCCTCAGCCGCTCCTCATAAGGCCTGTGCTCCAGACCCTTCACCAGCCTTGTTGCCCTTCTCTGGACATGTTCCAGCACCTCAATGTCCTTCTTGTAGTGAGGGGCCCAAAACTGGACACAGTATTCCAGGTGCGGCCCCACCAGTGCCAAGTACAGGGGAACAATCACCTCCCTGCTCCTGCTGACCACACTATCCCTGATGCAAGCCAGGATGCTGTGGGCCTTCTTGGCCACCTGGGCACGCTGCTGGCTCATGTTCAGCCAGCTGTCAACCAGCACCCCCAGGTCCTTTTCAGCCAGGCAGCTTTCCAGCCACTCCTCCCCAAGCCTGTAGCGTTGCATGGGGTTGTTGTGACTGAAGTGCAGAACCTGGCACTTGGCCTTGTTAAACCTCATACAGTTGGCCTCGGCCCATTGGTCCAGCCTGTCCAGATCTCTCTGCAGGGCCATCCTACCCTCCAGCAGATCGACACTCCCACCCAAATTGGTGTCATCTGCAAACTTACTGAGGGTGCATTCAATCCCCTCATCCAGATCATCAATAAAGATATTAAACAAGGCTGGCCCCAAAACAGAGCCCTGGGGAACACTGCTCATGACTGGCTGCCAACTGGACTTAACTCCATTTACCACAACCCTCTGGGCTGAGCCACCCAACCAGTTTTTTACCCAGCGAAGACTACACCCATCCAAGCCATGAGCTGCCAGCTTCCCAAGGAGAATGCTATGGGAGACTGTGTCAAAAGCTTTGCTAAAGTCCAGATAAATGACATCGACAGCTTTTCCATCATCTACCTGGTGGGTCACCAGGTCATAGAAGGAGATCAGGTTGGTCAAACAGGATCTGCCTTTCATGAACCCATGCTGGCTGGGCCCCATCCCCTGGTTGACCTGTACTTGCCTGTGGAGTTCACTCAATATGAACCTCTCCATAATTTTTCCCGGCACCGAGGTCAGGCTGACATGCCTGCAGTTCCCCAGATCCTCCTTCTGGCCCTTCTTGTAGATGGGTGCCACATTGGCAAGCCTCCAGTCATCAGGGACCTCCCCTGTTAACCAGGACTGCTGATAGATGATGGAAAGTGGCTTGGCGAGCTCCTCTGCCAGCTCCCTCAGTACTCTTGGGTGGATCCCATCTGGCCCCATAGACTTGTGAGCATCCAGGTGGCATAGCAGGTCATTAACTACTTCGTCCTGGACTATGAGGGCTCCATTCTGCTCCCCATCCCTATCCTCTAGCTCAGGGGCCTGAGTACCCTGGGGATGACTGGTCTGGCTGTTAAACACAGAGGCAAAGAAGGTGTTAAGTACCTCAACATTTTCCTTGTCCTCGGTGACAAATATTCCCCCCCACATCCAGCAAGGGATGGAGATCCTCCTTGGCTCTCCTTTTATTGCCGATGTACTTATAAAAGCATTTTTTATTATCTTTTACAGCATTGGCCAGATTAACTTCTTGCTGGGCTTTTGCTTTTCTAAGCAAAACAAAGGGCTATATGAAATATTTCTCTTGTCTGACACTATTTTCTTACAAATACCTTTTCCATAGAGTAATACAAGCTAAGAGAAATCTTAGAAATCAGCATAAGTAAATATAGCAAACAGCCAAAATTCACTTCTTTCCATTTGAATGGCAAAAATCTTCTCAGTGTATATACAACATATACTATTGAACCTGTTGCTTTGTGGAAAAGATCAGACTCCAGGGTCTAAATTGGTTGCCAGGAACAGGTATCCCAGTGCCATTTTGGAGGCTATGTTCAGACAGATCTGCAAGGTTGGCACATTTGACACAGGACTTCTAGAGACCTGCATTGTTCTGGAGTGGCTACTGGAGGACAGGCCAGATAACTTAAGGCTTCTCAAATGACTATAGACTCCTATGTTTAGGCAACTGGATCCCATCTTAGAGTACTTTGTAAGATAAGTGCAGAGGTAATTATCATATTATTAGGAACAAAAGCAAAACATTGCACACTAGTTAGCTATTTTTCTCATTAAAGGTTCACACAGATACATGGTTGGACTAAATGATCTAAAAGGTCTTTTCCAACCTAAACAATTCTATGATTCTATGATTCTCTATACACATATGCATATGCATATTCATATGCTGTAACTATCTGAAAATAACTAGAGAAGATTCTGCCATAGTAACTAGAGCAGAATGGCTTTATTGGTCAAATAATTGGTCAAATGGATTCTTACCATTTGCCAAATGACTTTATTGGCTGAAGGAAAAATCTAGGCATACCTCCAACCCTGAACGGAAAGTTGGAAGAAGATTCATTCTCTTTTCTAGACTCTATGAGAAAAAGTCAAAGAGATTTAAAGAGTCCCAGAAGCCAGAGAAAACTCTGAAGGATTTTTGATTCCCTCCTCCCCCTCCATGGACAAGAAGAGTCTGCAGATAAAGCATAGGTAGAATCAGGGACAAAACAACAGGGACATAACAAATACAGTGTATTAGAATACTGATTTTCTACTGTACATACAGAATATGTTATGTATTTTGTATTACTATTACATGCTTAGCAAATTAAAATAAAGGCAGCCTCATTGTTTTAATTATTTCAGGTAGTTTTTGTTACAAATGAGATCTTTAAAATGAGTTGAGCCTGCTGGCCCTCTCTACAGAGACTATTTCTTTATAATGGTACTTTATAATGGGTACTGGTAGCTGTAAATACAGTAGACTCATCTCTTACGTCCAAACAAATGTGGACACTGATGCTAGCTGAGCATTTCTGTATGCAAATAACTTTAGACCCTCAGGAAAACACTTCCGTATTTCAAAGGGAACTGTACTCACTGTTCTGTTCTTCCATGTCCTGTCGTCCCCGCCGCCCCCAAAAGCTGTGGTGGCAAATAGCAATATGTTATTGGAATGGCAATCTCACCTGTGAGGCACCTGCTACTGGGCCCAGAGACCACTGAAACAGGGTAGGATAAGCAGAAGGAATAAGTAATAAAAAGCAAAACATTATTTACAGAGAAGAACTTAGCTTTCAGTAAAATGGCTTTCTACTTCAAGACCTTCAGGCAAAGAAGTTCCCTTGCTTTCAGCTGCAATTCTGCATGTGTATACATTGAGAAACTGATTTTAGTGGTTATTATGGCAATATTGCATGTCCAAATAATCCAAAGAATTTTAAAAAGAAAGCTGGCAATGAGGAATTAAACCTGCCTTGGACTGCTTTGTCACAGTGAATTTCTATACCTAACCTGAAGGGTAATCAGACAGCATTAACCTTCCATAACAGCTCATTAACATCAGTCTATTAATCTAAAGGAGTGGCAACAGGTAGCATAATTTTTCTTTGGCATATTGTAATCTCTTTTGCATCACTCAGAGAAATATACTTGTGTATATGTACATACCTAAATAGAATAGCAAGTGGCCACATATTGCCCGAGTGTGTTAATAATATTCTTTCCATAAAGTGGAACAAAATATGAAAAATACCTTTATGCTCTTTTGCATATTTATATGATCTGAAATACATAGAATATATCTAGATAGCAAGCATGCTTTAAGAAACCCAAAACACTGATGCACCAAATATCATTAGTATGATTTAGTAAATGGTGCTTCATGATGGGACAGATGCATACTAAGTTAAAACATGTAAAAGTCTCATATTGAAAAAAATGAAGAAATGGCACAAAACCACAAAGGTTTATCTTCTTTATAGGTAAATAATTTGCCATCTTTCAGGAGATCAGATATGTCATATTTTGAAATGTCTGACTATCATGTAAAATTTGATGACTCTTTAGGCAATACAGCAAGTACTTAGTTCTTCATAACTAAACCATTCCAAATAGCTCCAGCATTTTGTTCTAAGTGTGCTGTTGTTCTAAGCATGGTATTATAATATAAATTAACAAAAGATGTGCAAAGGGTGCTTCCAAACATGGTAGAATACCTGAAACTTTGGATTCTATTTTTTAAATTAACAGTCTGTCACTAGTACAGAAATGATAAAACAGTTTGCTCTTTTCTGTTTGATTAGAATTCAGCCTGATCGTAACACATAATAGTTCATACCTGAGTAAAATGACAGTCTGAATAAAGTCTCAATGGTTACCACTGTCCAAATAATGAAAAGAAAGGTGTAAGTAGGAGGCAGAATCTCTGCTATGAAAGACCACTTACACCTAAAAAGATAAAATAGCTGAGAAGTTTAGAGAGTAGATGAAATAAGTAAGGTGGCAAGATTAAAAATATCAATAGAGAAATATGGTGCCAATTCTGACCAGGATTTTCCAAAGCTTCTGAAGAAATTAAGTATCTGTGACCACTACAAAAAAGGGCAAGTTAGTGACTATCATTTATAGACAAATAAGTTCAGCTTAGTTTTCAGACTGGTACATCTTTCAACATACATCTAGTGTAATTAGACACTTAGTGGTGTCTAGAAGTGACCAGAATGTTTTTTACAAAACTGACTACCACGATTCCTCGTTATTTCATAGAATCACAGAATCATAGAATGCTTTGGGTTGGAAGGGACTTTTAGAGATCATGTAGCTCAACCCTCCTGCAGTGAGCAGGGACAGCTTTAACCAGAACAGGTTGCTCAGAGCCCCATCCAACCTGACCTTGAATGTTTCTAGGGATGGGGCCTCCACTGCCTCTCTGGGCAACCTGTTCCAGTGCTTCACCACCCTCATTGTACAAAATTTCTTCTTTATATCTTGTCTAAATCTATTCTTCTTTAGTTTAAAAACATTATTCCTTGTCCTGTCACAACAAGCCTTGCTAAAAAGATTGTCCCCATCCTTCCTATAGGCCCCCTTTAAGTACTGAAATGCTGCAATAAGGTCTCCTCGCAGCCTTCTATTCTCTAGGCTGAACAACCCCAACTCTCTCAGCCTGGCCTCATAGCAGAGGTGCTCCAGCCCTCAGATCATTTTTGTGGTCCTCCTCTGGACCCACTTCAACAGGTCTATGTCTTTCTTGTGCTGAGGACTCCAGAGCTGGAGACAGTGCTCCAGGTGAGGTCTCACCAGAGCAGAGTAGAGGGGCAGAATCACCTCCCTCAACCTGCTGGCCACGCTTCTTTTGATGCAGCCCAGGATACGGTTGGCTTTCTTGGCTGCAAGCGCACATTGTTGGCTCATGTCCAGCTTTTCATCTACCAGTACCCCCAAGTCCTTCTCCGCAGGGCTGCTCTCAATCCCTTCATCCCCCAGCTTGTATTGATATTGGGGGTTGCTGCACCCCAGGTGCAGGACCTTGCACTTGGCCTTGTTGAACCTCATGAGGTTCACACAGGCCCACCCCTCCAGCTTGTCCAGGTCCCTTTTGACATCTTCTGGTGTGTGAACCACTCCACTCAGCTTGGTGTCGTCTGCAAACTTGCTGAGGGTGCACTCGATCCCACTGTCTATGTCATTGATGAAGATGTTAAATAGCACCGGTCCCAGTACGGACCCCTGAGGGACTCGTCACCGGTCTCCATGTGGACATCGAGCCATTGACCACGACCCTCTGGATGCGACCATGCAGCCAATTCCTTATCCACCGAACAGTCCACCCACCAAACCCATATCTCTCCAATTTAGAGAGAAGGATATTGTGGGGCACTGTGTTGAACGTTTTACAGAAGTCCAAGTAGATGACATCCATTGCTTTTCCCTTGTCCACTGATGCAGTCACTCCTTCATAGAAAGCCACTAGGTTAGTCAGGCAGGACTTGCCCTTGGTGAAGACGTACTTCAGCCATGCTGGCTGTCTCAAATCACCTCCCTGTCCTCCATGTGCTTGAGCATATCTTCTAGGAGGATCTGTTCCATGATCTTCCCAGGCACAGAGGTAAGGCTGACAGGTTGGTAGTTCCCAGGGTCATCCTTTCTTCCCAGGCAATTTGCCAGGCAATTTGAACCAGAACTGCTGCGTCTTTGTCTGTTAATTCCCAAACAGTACAAAGACCACTGGGAAAAGTTTCCAGTTTGGTAGGAATCAGATTTAACTAAAAATGCGAGTCCAAAATGTGAAAGTAAGCCACTATTTTGGATCACATCCAGCAAGAAAGAGGCGGCTATCATCAAAGAAATGAAAGGAGGAAGATGTTAAGGGAGCTGAGTAAATGATAATTTCTTGCTACTCAGAAGACAAGTTGTAGCCTAACGATTAAAAAAATGGTTTCTCTGGAAAGCAAAATAATATTTTGGAGGGCAAAGGGGGCAATGGTTCAAACACAACATTTCCTTTGTTCTGAAACTTAAAACATTCCGTTAAGGTGAAATCAATAAAAGGCCTTAAGCCTCTAAACATTCAAAGTTTTAATCCAGAAAGCTAGGCTAGGCTGTCAAAGGAAATAAAATTTTTAAAAGGACACAAACTTTAAAAGTCCTTATGATAACAAAACATTTCAGTTTCTCAAAATTTTTGAATGCTCTTTCCACAAAACAAATGATTGCTTATGCCAACAAAAACGGTTAAGCTGAACATCAGAAAGTTTTTCATAAATTGCTTTGCTGCCACCAGAACTTACCTGAGTGTAACCAACATTTTACACAATGCTATCACAAAAAGGTTATTCTCAATATTCAGCATTCTTCACCAAATGGACAAAATCTTGAAGCCTTTTCTTAATTTTCATCTTCTATATTCTATAAGTTACAGGCATCTGCCTGACTAAGACTTGAACAAAATCAGAGACAGATCCCCAGGCTCCCTCACAAAGCACTGGACCTTAACTTTTTTAAAAGACACAGCAACCTATTTACTAGCAGAAACAGGCCACACTTGGTCCTTCCAAACTCATCATGAAGGGATTGATTTTTTAGAAATGTAATATTTCATGTTACCATAATGTTTTCTCACCTTACATCCAAGTCAGATTTTAATTACATGCACCATGTAGGTTTTCCCAAGTTGTCATAGCTGTGGTGATGGCTTTCATTCATCTGTAAGACAAAGCAATACTAGCTTTCTGTAGCATCTGGGGAAACAGAATATTTAGATAAAAGTTCATTCATAGTTTGACTAAATCAGAGTGATCATATTCTTGTTACAAATATACTGTATTGCATGTATAAGCATTAAGTTTAACTCATAAACCTTCCCCTGCTTTTTTGCTGGTAATACTAGTACTCCCAAATAGGCCATTTTACCTTCACAGAAAAAACTCTGTCAGGAAATAATTTAAGATTAATATTAATTACGTACATTATAAAGAATATTTGATCAGCCCCCACATGGATTTACATTTGGATAAGCAATTGGGATACTGAATTCACTTCTGTTGAACATAATTAATTAACAAGTTCATTCTTTTCAGTGTTTTAGATCTAGTGTGTGTGTAATAAAATATTAATAAAGAATGTCATCCTTTTCTAGTACTGGCTTTCAAACCCTTATTCATTTTGAAGCAATGGAAATGAAATGCAAATGTAGACTGATACAACAGAAACTGAAAATCCCCCATGCAAGACTGCAAGACGCCACTTCTGTTCCCTTTTTCAGGAGCGCAGTGGACTCCTTTCATGTTTCATAGTGCCTTTGTACATCCCTTTTCTGATATTTTGCATCACTCTGTCCAGGTAGGATCTCCCTTAGAAAGCTCAGAAGGCTCACTCTTGAGCAAGATGAGGCTCACTTCCCATACTGGTTCTACTGGCTAAAGTACTGAACTGCACCATAGCTGTCAAGAGCCAAGTTGACTAATGTGATACTGACCATGACACTATTCAGGGCCGCTGAGGATAATCTGGATTCATGAACATGTCAGTTAGCATAAGCGCGTATGGTTTTTCCACAATTTGCTCTCATGGTATGGTATGTGATTTGTCCTTGTCTGTAGTCCTGCAGCTGATTCATCTCTTCACAGCTATGCTGCAGCTACATTGTACATTGCATACTATAATTCACACCAAAAGAAAAGCAACTGAGACTGATTATCTTCCTTGTCCAAATAGCACAGTTTCTATACTCAGAAACAAGAGCTGAGTCCTCAGAAAATCCCTAGGAGGTGTCAAGAACATTCTCAGGGATTAAACAGCATTCAAAGCTTTGTTGGACCTGATTTTTATAATTATTTAAAACTCTTTGAGAACAGTTATTAGATAACAGAATGAAGCTGAGACACTAGTTTTATTTTCTGAGTCTGAAGAGAGAGGATTACTTGAGCAACTGCCTTCTAAAATACTTATGTACCATCTGAATGTCCTAGTCTGTAACCCCCCAAATTTGGATGTTAAAGTTGCAAAAATAGCTATCCAGGTATGGAAATGTCCTGGATTTAGCTGGGATAGAGTTAATTTTCTTCCTAGTACCTTGTATAGTACTACATTTTGGATTTGTGTATGATAATGGTACTGATAACACACTGATGTTTTAGTTGTTGCTAAGTAGTGCTTACACTAGTCAAGGACTTCTTTAGCTTCCCATGCTCTGCCTGGAGCACAAGAAAGTGGGAAGGGGCACAGCCAGGACAGCTGACCCAAACTGACCAAAGGGCTATTCCACACCATATAACATCAAGCTCAGTATATTAACTGGGGGGAGCTGGCTTGGGGGGCAGCGATCACTGCTTGGGGACTGGCTGGGCACGGTTTGGCGGGTGGTGGGTGGTTGCATCACTTGTTTTTCCTGGGTTTTGTTTCTCTCTCTCTCGTAGTTTTCCTTTTCATTATAATTATTATTATCTTTTATCACAATTATTAAACTGTTTTTATCTCAATCCACGAGTTTTCTTACTTTTGCTCTTCAGATTCTCTCCCTATCCCACTGCAGGGTGGGAGGGTAAGCAAGAAGCTGCATGGCACCTGGTTGCTGTCTGGGGCTAAACCATGACAGGAAAGTATAGGCAGCTCCTCTAGGACTTACAGAAGCCACTTATATTATGAAGCAGAACCCCAATAATCAAATAGTTCTCAAGGAATACTCAAGAACTACCTTGTTGATCAGCTCTCTCAATTACTTGTCATTGCTCAGAATAAGCAGTGAATGATGCAGGATCTTTACTAAATAAATCTCAGCAGAGTTCTACTTCCTGCTTCCCCAAGATGATTCCTAGCAGACAGTTAGGAAGCTGGCTGATAGCATTTTCTGGTTACCCAGACTTAATATTTCATTCACAGCCCTTGTTCACAAAAGCTGGATCATGTTGCCAGCCAAAGGAAGAGAACAGGACTGCCTGATAAGACAAAAGTTTTTGCTCTGTATGGTTTCTATAACCAAACTGCTAAAATGAAATGTCAGCTTCTGTGTTTGTTGGTAAGACCAGAAAACAGTATCAACTTTCTGCTTCTGCTGCAGCCTTAATTTCTCCACCCCACAATTAACAATTTTAGTCCTTCCTATAAATTCAGATTCCAACATGCACTATTATCAATTACATGTTTACAGAGCCAAATGGATTTGAATCCATTCCCAACAGATGGAAATACAAATCCTGACAGAATAAAGGCTGTTCCCAAACCAGTTGTTCTTCCCCATACTGCATCCATATATACTGCTTGGTCAATCTGGCTGTAGCAAGCTTGGAGAAGCTTGGCTTTTGAGGTATTGAAACGTTTTTGTGATAAAATGAATTTGGTACTTTTTGACTATGTTGGTGCATTGGTATAAAGTAGCTAAATTTCACTTCCAGATTTTGAATGAATTAAGTGTTTTTCTAGGAATTTATTTTGAATTACATAATTATATTCAGAGTAACACCTCCTCCCTCTTCCCTTGGAAAAACTACAACTACAGTTTCTTCATCACATATTTAATTTACAGTCTCCAGTTTTTCCTCATTTTGGCTACCCAGTGAATATCTGTCATTCCAAGCTACTACCTACTATAAACGGAGCATACATTTAACATCCCATTTTGTATTACAGATGTGCAATATGCAGTGATACACTAGTAAGCTATAACACTATAAACTTGAAACAGATTAAACATTTACTGCTTTCTTTAAAATTATATGTTTGCTCTCAATAACAAATTAAGTTTGTGTTTGTCTAATTAGAGATCTAATCTATCTGAAGACTTTCAGAACTGTGGGAGTTTCAGGTTACATGAGGAT
This sequence comes from Pelecanus crispus, assembly GCF_030463565.1. Classification (NCBI taxonomy): domain Eukaryota; kingdom Metazoa; phylum Chordata; class Aves; order Pelecaniformes; family Pelecanidae; genus Pelecanus; species Pelecanus crispus. Next base: position 68,874,317 of record NC_134676.1, on the reverse strand, counting down.
TTGACTGCACAATATGAAAACCATTGCAGGTTTCATAATAACACACTGTACACACATCTTATCTTTTCAAAGACCCATTCATTAATATTAAAATAAAAATTAGTATTTCCATAAGAAATTGTAGAAGGAGTGCCATTTAGCCTGTACCATAATACCCTTCACTAAGCCCCTTTCCACAGTTCACTAAACCCCCCAATTCATTTGGTCTACATATCAATTTTCTGCCCAACAATATGTTCCATTCTGAAGAACATCCAAAGCATATCTGCATCTGAATGATAAACCAATGATGTTTCCAAATGTTCAGGCTTACATGCAAACACCCTGTAAGGACAATACTTTTTCCTTAAGACAACTAGCACTTTGCTTTCTGGCACACTTGTACTACAGTGGTAGAGAAGCTAGACTTGCTTTATCATACATTTTAGCTTCTGACTCAGGTTTTTGTTCACAAAATCATCACAGATGAGGTACAGTACCATGGATAGCATTGTATGTATTTTTGACCTTTCTGAAAGCTGAGGAATTTGGACTTGGGCCCTTTTATGTGAAAAGATGAGTACTAGAACTACTGGATAAATGTCTGGAGCCACCACACTGCTTATTTTAACTGTAATTAGTTATCATTTTGCATATGTTAAGCATCATAAAATAAAAATCCTCTGGTCTGATAAACTAATATTTAAAAGTTATGTTAATTCTAGTTAATGAATTTTGATAGGTGTTTATGAAGTAATTCTGGATATATCTGGTGATATCACTTTATCATCTCACAAGTCCCTCAGGCAGAGCAAGACTGACTGCTAACATTTTATTTTTTGTTTTCTCCTTCTTCTTAGCTTAAACTAATAAAGATGAAGTTTTATCAGACTTCTGCAGGATTATTACCTCATAATATTTACAACCATCCTATAAATGTTTAAGTGTTTTGTAAAACATTCAGTTTTGTTAGAATAGATTTTGTAGTAATAACCCCCCCACACCTATTTCTTAAAAGAAATCACAGCCAATCTTTCCATTTATATTTAAAGAAAGTCCATTTAGAACAAGATTCATATTCAGAGACTGCTCTTTAATCCAGTATGTTTAAAGACATAGACTTGGAAAACGTATTATTAAAAGTCTATTATTCAAGAAATACATCACTACAAAAACATTGATTTTGCAAGTCCAAGAAAATTAGTTTATGAATATTTTTAAATAAAAGGCATTTAACCAGCATGATAGGAAGTATTGTAAAATACTTGTCTGAGCCCACAAGTAATGAACTGACAACTCATGAGTTGGTTCACTCCATATATCTGTAGGACTGGAAATACTGCACTAAGCCTTTCACATTGTCTCCCACAGCATTCTCCTAAGGAAGCGGGCGTCTCATGGCCTAGGCAGGTGTACTCTTTGCTGGGTAAAAAATTGGCTGGGTGGCCGAGCCCAGAGAGTTGCAGTAAATGGAGTTAAGTCCAGTTGGCAGCCAGTCATGAGCAGTGTTCCCCAGGGCTCTGTTTTGGGGCCAGCCTTGTTTAATATCTTTATCGATGATCTGGATGAGGGGATTGAGTGCACCCTCAGTAAGTCTGCAGATGACACCAAGCTGGGTGGGAGTGTCGATCTGCTGGAGGGTAGGAAGGCCCTGCAGAGGGACCTGGACAGGCTGGACTGATGGGGCAGCACAAGGCCAAGTGCTGGGTCCTGCACTTGGGTCACAACCACCCCATGCAACGCTACAGGCTTGGGGAAAAATGGCTGGAAAGCTGCCTGGCTGAAAAGGACCTGGGGGTGCTGGTCGACAGCCGGCTGAACATGAGCCAGCAGTGTGCCCAGGTGGCCAAGAAGGCCAACAGCATCCTGGCTTGTATCAGGAATAGTGTGGTCAGCAGGAGCAGGGAGGTGATTGTGCCCCTGTACTTGGCACTGGTGAGGCCGCACCTGGAATACTGTGTCCAGTTTTGGGCCCCTCACTACAAGAAGGACATTGAGGTGCTGGAGCATGTCCAGAGAAGGGCAATGAAGCTGGTGAAGGGTCTGGAGCACAGGCCTTATGAGGAGCGGCTGAAGGAACTGGGGTTGTTTAGTGTGGAGAAGAGGAGGCTGAAGGGAGACCTTATTGCTCTCTACAGGTACCTGAAAGGAGGGTGTAGTGAGGTGGGTGTTGGTCTCTTCTCCCAAGCAGATAGTGGTAAGATGAGAGGAAATGGGCTCAAGTTGTGCCAGGGGGTGTTCAGTTTGGATATTAGGAAAAATTTCTTCACAGAAAGGGTAGTGAAGCATTGGAACAGGCTGCCCAGAGAGGCGGTGGAGTCCCCATCCCTGGAAGTGTTCCAAAAACGGGTAGATGTGGCAGTCTGGGACATGGTTTAGTGGACATGGTGGTGTTGGGTTGACGGTTGGATTGATGATCTTAGAGATCCTTTCTAACCCTAATGATTCTGTTCTAGTTTTCCTTTCATTAAAAAATAATCCAGCCAGCAAGCCAGAAAACATGAAATTAATCATTACTCTACCCTTAATTGGTTTAGTGGTGGACTTGGTAGTGTTACATTAATGGTTGGACTTGATGATCTTAAAGGTCTTTTCCAACCTAAACAATTCTATGATTCTATAATGGTTTAGTGGTGGACTTGGTAGTATAAGATTCATGGTTGGCCTTGATGATCGTGAGTCTTTTCCAACTTAAATGATTCTATGATTCTATAATCTAATTTTCAAATGACCTTCATATCAAAAATGGTACTCAGTCACATCTATTTCTGTTGACTTAAAAGCTAGAGAACTAAGTAGTATATTAACTGAAAAATTAACGGAAGATCAGGTGGCCAATATTCGTTCTACTTAAGAATAGATAACACTAGCTTATTGGAGTACTGCAGTTGTAAGTCTCGGCATATGAAGAGAACATGAACTGAGGGTCATAAGACTTCTGTTATTACTATTAAATCTAGTGAATATTTTAGGTCAGTTAAGTAAATTATACCCTCCTAAACTTACCAGAAGCAATTAGAGAGCCTTTTTATTGATTTCAAACAACTTTGGGTCAAAATGAGTTTTCAGCTGATGAAAACATACCTGAATATAAGGTGGGAAATTGCTGCACTTGATCTTTTGACAATACATCTTCTACACGTTCTCTTCTCTTGCAGTGTCCCCACTGGTCCAGGAGATTTGGATGCACTTTGCCGTCATACACAACGTGTGTAATGGCTATACACTCTCCCCCCTGAAATTTTCCAAGTCAGCAGGGGTAGCTGTTAGAATGAGCTTTCTCAATAATAATTTTTTAAAATACCAATAATGAAAAGAAGGAAAGAAAGAAAGAAAAAGAAGGAAGGAAGGAAGGAAGGAAGGAAGGAAGGAAGGAAGGAAGGAAGGAAGGAAGGAAGGAAGGAAGGAAAGAAAGAAAGAAAGAAAGAGAAAAAGAAAGAAGGAAAAAGAAAAAGAAAGAAAGAAAAAAGAAAAAAGAAAAAAGAAAGAAAGAAAGAAAAAGAAAAAGAAAGAAAGAAAAAGAGAAAGAAAAAAGAAAAAAGAAAGAAAAAAGAAAAAAAAAGAAAAAAGAAGAAAGAAGAAAGAAAGAAAGAAAGAAAGAAAGAAAGAAA